>NW_022681458.1:70145323-73100323 GCF_009764315.1 Trachypithecus francoisi
GCAGCCCCGCCACTTCCTCCTCCCCTTCACAAAGGGCGTCGGAAGAGCCTGGCGCATCTGATCTTTCACCAGCACCAATTGAAAAATGGGTGCTTGTCACAACACAGATCACTGCCTTCCGGGCTCTGCTCCCCACCGTGCGCCTGAAAGGGCCCCCCAAAGGTGGAGGGCCAGCTCCCGCGGGCAGGAGCGCTGGAAGGAGAGTGCGGGAGAAGCAGGAATAGCGTTTGGCAGCCCGTTTGGGCCCGCAGCTCTCTGGGACTGCCTCGGCTCGGCTGCGGGATCTGGGGTTGGGGTTGAGTTTGGGCTGGGACGCAGGGCCACGAGAAGGGAACTAATCTGGTTCTAGTCCCTTGGAGCCCGTGTTCCTCTGGAAGGAACTAATCTGAGCAAATGCTTCCCTAGAGGTGCTCCCATAAGGGTCTGGCCTTGGGACTTTCGGACTGGGATGAGGTGGGAGTGGTGTGCTTGACTTTGGTCAGATTTTGGGGTTCCAAAGAGTCAGCCACCCTTTCCTTACCACCTCCATTCCTGTGAGGTGCAGAGAAAGACCCCGAATCATTAGACAGGAACCTGCCTTTCTCACTGTGGAGCTCCCAGGGTGGCTCCCTGGGACTGTGCCCTGTCCCCTGGAGCGCACTGATTGATAGAGGGGCAGTCTGACAGACGCGTCTTTCCGGCCCCTGCCTGGCGTCTGGCTGCGTCTTTTCCGCGATGGAATCCAGCGCCTCCGGGCATGCAAAAGCCGGGAGGCCAGATCCCGAGAAAGACTAGAGGCAAAGCAGTGTCTCTGCTTCCAGGCCTCTCAGCCTCCCAACCTCCCGGCCTCCCAAGAGCTGGCTGGGTGTGGAAAAAACTGAAATCGTCCTGGCCGGCTGACTTTGAACTCTGACTTCATCTCCTCTCAGCTGGTCTTCAACATCCTTTTGGTTCCTGAGCGTCAGCTCTGCCCTGATGCACCTGTTCCTGAGCCCCCTTCCCGGGGAACCCTCGCCAGGGATTCTCTCCTTACCCCTCCAATTCAGGTAGGAATTAACACACCTTGGGGGTCCAGGGAGCAAGGCAAAAAGAAAAGGTCCAGTGGGGCACCCCACAGGCCTCTGACGATATCCTGGTGTTTCTGGAGTACAGGGTCCCCATTCTATCACCGATAAGTTGATAAGTCGCTGACCCTGTATGAACTATCTCCAGAGGTGGGAACCTGGCCTGGCCCCCTGGCATACCCTCACACAGCACAAGAGAGAGCAGTTCTTTCAAGAAATCATAATTTTACTGTCTCAAAGAAACTTTATAACTTATTTACAAAGTTTTTTTTCCCCCAAGATACAAAGCAATAAGTTAACATTCTCAATATAAAACTAAACTTTGACATAGAGAACACAAAACACAGTTGATTTCAATTGATCACATTTTCCAAATTTCACAGGTAAAATGTCAAGATTCTCATTTCACAAAGCATGGGGTTTTACAGCCACACACAACAGAACGCAAAAAGGCTAAGCTTGTGCAACATGTTTACAGAACAATAATAATAATAATAATAACAATAATATGTACAGTAATTGGAGCCTGCACTGAACATTGTGCGTTCAGGGTAGTGACTGGCATTACTCTGTGGTTGAGCCTCTAGGGATTGTTGTAAAGCTGATTTTGTCTTATTGTAAAGCCCACTGGAATTAGGGTGCTTGTTCTCGCCTGTTTTCTCTCTACTCCCCATTTGTCCTGGCTCCCTCTTTCTACCCAAGGAGGAAATCAGTGTTTTCCATCTTGTCCAGGCGAAGCAACCAAGAGTTCCTCCCCAGATGAGAAAATCGTGTTGACTTCATTTATCTTTCTTTTCTTTTAAAAAGTATTTATTAAATAATGTCGGACATGTAAAAAATGCAAATCGTTCGGCTCCAAACTCTCCATACCAGAGAAGTACAAAAGTTACTGTATAAATTAAAAATCACCACGTCCTCCTTATTCGTTTCTCCCCGTGCGTTTAAAGTAAACAGTGCGTTTGAACAGTGAGTTCCTTGCGCCCAGCAGAACCTCGAATTGGTAAACAGCCTCAGGCGAAGTCCATTTCTCAATAAATAAAACCCCCTCCCTTCAATGCCCCCAGATTCCCACACCAGCTACACAGATGGTCAGGCAGTGTCCCAGGATCCGGAGACGGTCAGCTGGGCAGGACCCGGGTCTCTCAGACCTGGTGGCTTTTCGCAGAGGCCGCAGAATGAGGACAGCGGACGGATGAGGACCTTGACTTGATCAGCGCACAGAGCAAAAGGAGACAGGAGACTGACAGGACAGAAAAGAGCTTTTGCTTTTTCTACATTTTGTTTTTGTTTTGTTTTTTTCCTGATAGTCCCACAAAGCTGAAGGTCGGTGGGTCGGGTGAAGCGGGTTTATCTTGCTACTTGGCCTGTCTCAGGTGGCAGTGCCTTCCCTCCGAGGCCACTCTCTGCTGCTACTGCTCGGCCCAGGCCAGGGTTCAGGCCAGAGCGCGGGCGCCGGGAAGTTGCTGGGCCGGACCTCGCGGGGCTCTGAGGAGATGGAGCTCGTCCTGCCTCCACTGTTCCTTCTTCTTCCCTCTGGGTCCTTCTTTTCCGGACAGGGTGGATGGACCTGGAGGCGGGAGGGACCTGGGCCGGGGAGACAAGAAGGAGGCGGGCGGGCAACCTCACATAAGTTGGGGTTGCTGCATAGCTTCTTGGTGCGCTGAAGGGTACCACGATGTGTAGCTGGGGATATAGGAGCCCGCGTTTCCGCCTGAGCCCTTCCCGGATGAAGAGTTAGGGTTCCAGCCGGGCGGCACGGGTGGGGAGCCAGCAGACAGGGCCCGGCCGTTGGCCAACGCACTACCCTCTAGAGCCGCCCCACCCTGCTTCATCAGCTTCTTGAACTTGGATCGCTTGTTTTGGAACCAGATCTTGACCTGCAAGAGCGGACAACAACGTGACTCAGGCTGGGACCACTGAGCCTACCTAGGTCACAGGGAGGAAAAAAGGGACCGCAGAGCAGCAGAGATAGGACCTCCCAACCCTGCGCCAGCTGGCAGCTCCCCGCCAGAGAAGCAGAGACATCCCTCCTTTCTCCCTTCCCCCATAAGAGCCAAAGCCTCGAAGGCCTAACCGCCCGCCGCCGTCAGCCCATTGGGGCAGCTCCCAGAGAGCCAGGGAGGAGTTGTGGTGAGGGGTGAACTGGGATCCAGGCCTTAGCCTGCCAGGGGCTCAGTCCGACCGTGGCTGAAGATACAGCGGCAGATACAGCGCCTGCACAACACCGAGCCCGCAATTCTAATATCAACATCAATAAAAGAATCGAAAACCTAGGAAGGAGTGGAGGAAATTTATTTGCAACGCGACCCAACTTTTCTATGCGACATCCTTTCTGCCCTTGAGTTGGGACGGACTAAGGAGGCCTCAAGGTTTTGGTGAACTTTTCTTTGGATTCAAAACCATTCTTTTCTTTGGATTCAAAACCTACGGTCTGTTTGCTTTCTCCAGCTCTGCTCCAAATCCCGTACCGGACGTTGAAAGCCCGCGCCCGCAGCCGTCAGAACCCTCACGGGCTCCCCGGAGTCTTAGAGAAAGCCGGGAAGGAAGGTCCCGTTTCTCCTCTAAGATCTGGGACTTGAGAGGTGAGAGGGCGGAGGAAGGGTTCTCCCCCCACCCCCAACCTGTGAGAAGGAGGAGGAGGGAGGCCGAGGCTTAGACCCAGGCCCCAAGTGATTAGTCACACAATTTAAAGGCAAGGGAGGGATTAAGCCCCGAGTCTATTGTTCCAGTTGTTTAGGCACGTGTGACCTCAGAGTTCCCAAACAAAATGTCTAGGGAAATCCTTCCTGCGCCCTAATCAGATCGTCGGGGGACAGCGGGCCGGGCTGCAGGCAGCTCGGGATACCGAGAGCAGCGACAGAGCTAGGGCAGAGGATGAGGGAGGAAGGAGACACGCTGAGAGCCAGGGGTGAACACAAACACACACACACACAGTGACACCCCGACCGTGAGGCACAGCGAGCAAGAAATGAAGACCCGGGCGCAGGCCGGCCGCGGAAAGCCTGCGTGGCGGAACGGAGCGGCAGCGGCGAGGTACCTGAGTCTGTGTGAGTCCCAAAGAGGCCGCGAGCTCCGCCCTCTCCGGCAGAGCTAGGTACTGAGTTTGCTGGAACCTCCGGTTCAAAGCCTGCAACTGCAAACTCGAATAAATCGTCCTGGGTTTACGGATCTTTTTTCCCTTGCCATTGAAGCGCACTTCACCGCCTTCCACCACCGTGCTCTTCTCCGAGTCCGCCCCTGGAGGGACAGCAGAAGCAGGGCCCGTTGTTAATACGAGGGGCCGCCTTTAGTGCGAACAGCCAAGAGCCAGTGGCTACCGAAGGGTGGCGGAGGCAGGACCAGGGAGAGAACGTTCAAGAAACTCTGAAAGCCAGGGAAGGGTCCCCCAAAATCCGAGGGCCTGTCCCGGGCCGCTGCAGGCGGGATAGAGCCGTTCCCAGAAGCGCAGCCCCTGCCTTTGCAGGGAAAGTTTGCTATTTTTGCAGGCGGTAGTTGAGGTTTAATTACCCTTAATTGCATACATTGTTTATAGCACTACGCAATAAATAATTACCGAGACTAATACGTGCACATGTGGGTTTCTGTTTTCCAGCGGGGCATTGTGTGCTCTGCACACCGAGCCGCCCAGAGGCCCAGCCAGTGCCAGGAGACGCTCTGGGATTTATCCTTTGCTGGATAGTTGCAAATTGAGTGAATTTTTAAAAAAACTTATTTGCTGTGACAAGGATCTATAGATTGATATTCGAAACCTCCACTGCTCCCGCGCCCTCCCCACCCCCACTCCACCTCGCTCTCCTGTCTTCTCTTTCTCTCTCCCTCTCCTCTTCTTCCCCGCTCCTTCTTTCCCTCTCTCCCTTGTACCTCCTCCTCTCCCTCTCCCTGGCAAGCGCACGTACCTGGGTCCTCCAGGCGGCTCTGGGCGAGGCTGGCGCTGCCCGGGTAGGACTGCACCGAACTGATGTAGGGGCTGGAAGCGTGGCTGCTGACCGAGTTGACGTAGGGGTAGCCCAGCGGTCGGGAGAAGGACGAGGCTGAGCTGTAGGCGCCGTCGGGCTGCGAATGGCCCGCCGAGTGTAAACAGTGCATGGAGTAGTGCCCGTGGGACATGGGAGAAGGAGACATTTGCTGGTTGGGCGGCCCAAACTCCATAAACACCGCCTTGCCCGACACGGGGCTGTTGAGACTTTCTGGCATGGTGGTCATGGTCATCTCTTCTCGCGGGGTCTGGGTGTGGGACTTTCTCTCCTCTGCTTCCCTTTTGGGGGTCTCTATGTTTCTCAGGACAGGAAGGAACCCAATTTAAGCAGAACAGGGGTTTTCACTTTCCATTCATAAGAAAATGGAGTTTGTCTCTTTGAAAAGTCTAAGCATGATGCTGCTGAGCTCCCCAAACTCGGTTCAAAGCTTTGACTCAGCCAAGGTCATAAATATTCATGAGCTGGCGGAGCTGATTGGTCCGCTGTCTTGCATAATCACTGGGGATTGGTCTGAGGCGCTCGGGCTCCGCTGGACTAGAGCGGGCGAGGCGGCCCGGCCTCGGGAGAGACGCATCCACACTTCCCTGCCGGGGCTGCTCTGCAACAGAGCGCGCCGGGCAGGAAGCACAATGGGCTGCGGCGTCTGCGCCGGGACCGCTGCGGCCCGCGGCTCAGCGGCCTCCCGCCTCCCTCGCGCGCCCTCCTCCCCGGGAACCAACCAGCGGCTCGGCGCCGCCGCCCCCCTGCCACTGTCCCCACCCTTCAGCGGTCCCTAACGCCGGACACCCTGTACCGCTTCTCGTCGCTGCCACTCAGTCCGGCGCAGAGCTAGGGCTGCTCGGGAGGAGCCTGACCTCTGCCTCTGGAGCGCGGAGTCGCGCACTGGGGGGCGCCCGAGGCGGCCAACAGACAGAGGTCCTCCCGAGAGCCTTGTGCCTAGCGCGGCGCCCATTCGGCCGCGCCTCCCCGGCCGGGGTACGCTCTGCCACATCCCTGGAGTCGGGGCTTAGGGGCCCTCCCTGCGAACTCACTCACTCGGCCGCTGCGCCGCCGCCGCCGTCGCTCTCTGGGGCCCGCTCGCATTGCTCCAGGCCCAGCTGGCCACTCCAGCTCGAGGCTGCACGGTCTGATTAAAGCAGTGCGCGTGGAGAGCCAGGAACCCGCGCTTCTCCTCCCAAGAAAGGCGACTGCGCCGCCCCCTCCCCCAACACACACATCCTCTTTCCCTCCCAGCCTTCCTCCTCCTCCCCCTCCCTTCTCCACTCCCTTGCGCGGAGAGCCCGGGGCTCACTCGCCCCGAGAGCGCGGCTCAGCGTGGAGCCCAGGGGGCCTAGGGGCTCAGATCTGCTGAAGCCGCGGACGCCAGGTGGTCATTTTCCGGCCTCCTGAGGTCTAGCGAGACTTCCAGAGTTTAGGAGTCCCTGGGGGACACCGAAACCCGCAGCAAACCCAGGCCTGTAGTAGGATCCCCTATCTATGTGTAGACCTCTCGCGTTGCCACCTAGTGTCTTCCTCACCTCCAGTGGCCAAAGCGCGCGCCACCGGGCCTAGGGGGCAGGGCTAGTGGAAGCAAGAGCTGCAGCTGCTCCGTTTTCTGAGGTGCTAGGTACGAAAAAGTGCACAAAAGCCCCCAACCCATCGCCACTACTACCAATACGGCCACCCCCTCGCGGTGTGGCGCACACCACCCTGGCTGTAAGTGGATGTTGGTTCCCCAACCCGCCAGCCCCACGGTGAATCCCAATTTACTTTGTTAGGTAATTAGAAAGCGTTGATAATTATTTCTTTCATAATTTAGCGGTGTGACGGGAACGGGAAAATGATCTTGTGAAAGTTCACACGTGCAGATGTATTAGTTACTGATTCATTTGATTAAATGGTAGTCTCAAGTGCTCAGATCCGCAGCTGAAGGCGCCCCATTAGCATAACACTGATGTTTAATTTTCATACGCATAATTAGCCATATATTTAACACTAATAGCAACATGCAGCCTTTCAGCGTTAAACAGCTCGGGATTTGATCTGGCCTGAGCTGAACCTTCATCGCTGCACCTTCCCCTGTCTGGAGTGTGCAATGATCACAGGACAAACCTCTGTAATCAAGCGCATTTTGGCAGAGGGAACACCAATAAAAATGAACATTCAAAACAAATTACATCGGTGCTGTCGTTATAGATGTTAGTAGAGGGGGTTTCTCTTTTTTTTAACTTCTGTACCAGCTGCTGCTGCCCGCAGAATTCCTCTTCTTTGGTTTAAGGGCACAATGCTGGGGGCAGAAATATTTCAGGCAGCCGTGGTTGGAGCAAAGAGAAAAACAAAAGAAAAAAAAAAACCCAATAGGCCAAACCAATAACGGGTTTGCCAACGTTTAAAAGATTTTTTTTTCTTAGTCACCGAACCACACGGTGAGGCTTTGTAGCAACAGCCAGCTAATGATTCCGCCACCAGGCAACTCCTGGAGCCGCTGGGCTCTTTCTGATTTCTGTGTCGCACTTGTGGTTTTAATTGCTCCTTACTAGTGCCTGTTTTAGGGTGCGGAGTGCCATGCCGTGTGCCCAGCACAGTCGCTTGGATACTGCCCGGGCCCCGGGTCTCTTGCGCGTGCCCTGAGGGCCTTGCCCACGTAAGTGATCGCCGCGGCGGGCGCGGGGTCTGGGTTGGGACCGGGGAAAGTGGAATTGGTAATTCCGGGAGCTCAGGGCAAGGCTTGAGGAAACCCGACGGCCGGGCCGCCTAGGGACAGTGTATTCCAGAGACTTGCAAGGTGGGGGGAAGGGGAGAGACGGCCACACATCGCGACAGTCTCTTGGGTGCTCTGTATCCACAGCTGGAGAGGGATCAAAGACTTTTGCGGCAGCACAGGGGACCTGGTTGCCTTCTTGGAACAAAAGTCCGGCATGCGCCCCTCGGGATAGTGTTTCAGAGCCTTGTTTAATTTAGAAGCGGATTGTGTGTGAGCAAGAGATGGCTACACTCCGGAATTATTTCTTAGCCCAGAAAAACAGGTCTAGGGAGGAGCACTAAGCAGGGGCCCTCTCATGCTGAGCCGCTGGCAGTAGCTGGTTTCTCAACGTGGGATCTTAGCCGCACTTTGTGAGCCTGGAGTGGATCCCTCCCACCCTCTACTGCTAAGGTGACACCTGTTCTGAACGCCGGTTTGCTTAAATTGTTGCCTGCCCTCACTCTGAGAGAAAACAAAACCCTCCCATTTGTCCTGAGGGTGGCAGATTCCTCATGGAACCTACTGGAGTCACCTCAGAACCAGGAGGTCCTGGTGGTGTTAGCCACAGCCACTCTTGGCTGGAATCCCAGTGGCTCTGGGTGAGGCTTTGGGCCAGTTCAGCTGCAAGAGGGACAGGAAGGCGTGGACGAGGTATTTTTAAATCTACTTCCTAATCTCAACTTCAAAGCATGTTAAAAGGGAGTTCTTTAGGGAGCTGCTGAGTGTTGCTACACACATATACACACACATATATATACACACACACTTTAGGTTAGTCCCTTTAATAAATGGAATTATAAACTTGTCCCATAAATACCTCCACCTCAAAATAATTGCTGCACAAGCAGCGTGTTACCTCAGTGGTTGGTAAAGTCCTGTGGTCCTAATAAAAGTATCCTTGGGGAACCTCGGAGTTAACTGCTTTGCAGATAAGATACAATACTAATGTTTGCAATCTGATTGCCTTAGGAGAAAACTGAAGTCATTCTCCAGCAAACATCTCCCAAGGCCAGCTGAACCCGCTTGCTCTTTAGGGAATTCAGATCTTTGGGGGGTGGGGGGTGGGCGGTAGCGTCAGCCTGCGGGCCTCTGCTTGGCCAACTTCCGACCACATAAAAAGTTTTTCTATGGACCTTGTAAATCGTCAACCACTCCCTGGTCTTTTCCAGTTCTCAGACTCACTAGAAACAGAAACACCTCTATCCAAAAATCTACAACCCTGGACACAAGCCGAGTTGGAGGGGTTGGGGGACGACGGGAGAACCCTGTGTTAGGTAAAAGCTGGAACTCATCACTTTTCCGAGCCGGCTGGTCCTCAGTTTCCCGTATTATGAGTGTTACAAAGATGAGCTGGCTCTTAGTCCTGGCCGAGGACACCACCTGTCCTGGCAACTACAGTTGCCATTTCCTTGCCGCTTCCGAAAGCCCAAGCTATTTTTAAGGGATGTCAGCTTTGCAAAACCCGCTTCAATAGAAACCAGAGTTAGCACAACCAGTAACTGCTTGAAAACCCTCATTGGACTTGTTCCTAAAATCACAACCGGAGGCAGACGGCTTCCTTCGTGGACTGCCAGAGGCCCGGCCCCTCCCTACCCTTGAGCTCAGGTGCGGAACTGGTACTGGAGAGCAAGCGCAAGGGAAAGGAGGGTGCTCCCGGCAGGAATGGCCCTTGGCATACACAGCGTGGGCCCTTGGATTCCTGCTCCTGAAGCGGGATGGAGCTGCCGGCCGAACTGGAGTTCAACTCGCAAGCTTCAGTCCCGGCCAAGTAGGCCCTTGCTCTCAAATGCGCCGGTATCTCCTCTCTTTGGGACCCTCTCAGTTTCCAGAACAGCTGACCTTTGCGGCTCCTGGAGCGTGCGAGCGCAGGTCCCGATGCGAAGAGGGCCAGTGTGGGGAGGGGTCATTTTAGAGACCAGACCGCCCACTAACCGCTCACTGTACACAACTGGGCGAGTGGGGCCCAAGCTCGAATTCCTAGTGCAGCAAGTGGTCTAGCGTGCGTGCGTGTGGGATGGTTGGGGGGAGGGCCTCAAACTTCACCTCTGGGAAGGCCTTGGAGGACTGGATGTGGGCAGGGGAGGAAGAGCCGCAGTGGTCCAGGAAAGTCGCGTTCCTGGATTGACAGAAAACCGAAGAATGGCCAGGCCCAGAGTCCACTGCCAAGGACATGTTTATAATCAATGCCTCTGTTCACAGGCTAATCTTTCATCGCAAAGCCGCGATGGAGGGGAAAGATACGGAAGGGCTGGAGTTGGGGACTGGCTTCTGCGAGCATCCTTGGGGCCGGCCAATGTGGGATACACAAGAGGGAAAAACGGATTTTAAAAAGTCCCAGTCAACAGGTTGGGGTTTTTCGGCAGACGTGCAAAATTCAGACACAAAGATCATTGTAACTGCCAGAGAGGTAAGGACCTCAGACACAATGGATTTAAGAGGTTTTTTACTGGAACAGTCAGGACAAGGGAAAGAGAAAACCGTGCTTCTCTTGGAATCTCTCGTCTTCCAAACGAAGGGGTTTCCTCCAGTCCCCTCTAGATGCGTTGACCGCGCTGGGAAACCGAGTCCAGGGCCAGGATTTGTTTTTCCATAGCCGCGCGACCCCGGCAGGGCTTCAGATCCGAGTTCCCAGTTGCCCTCCAGTGCCCCCCGGGTTTTTCCAAGATACTATTAGGTGCACGTAGGTTACCGCATGACCGGTCATTCCCCTGTTTCTTCTAAAAGTTCTCCAGCCAGATTTCAGCAATTTATTTAAAAAGGCACCTGGTCACCGCGACCTTCGGGCGGCTCCTCAGGCCTCATGGGGCAGTTTGGTCAGGATCTGCGCGCCCCTCGACGTGATGAGAATCGTGTGCTCGAACTGGGCCGACCTGTAACACAGCACCCAGCCGTCAGAACGCGCACTCAAGCTCCGGCCCGGCGGCAAGAGCGCCGTCGGACCAATCTTCCCTTCCCATACAATTTAAAAGCAACGGCGCAGAAAGCACCTTTGATTGTCTAGGGAGACTACAGTCCATGCATCCTCCAGGACTTTAAATTCAGGGGATCCCTCCGTGATGATTGGCTCTGTAAGAGGAAAAATATTTACTGCAGTGACCTCATCAGATTCTTGTTAAACATTGTTTCGGGCTGATTATTAAAAAAGAGAAGTTTCTCCTCCCTCCCCTCAAGTGCTTCCCCCACAGGCTCATGTTGTCATCTTGCAAGGGTTGATAATTGATGTTGCTTACATAGTATACTACAAACTAAACAGTAGGAAGAGGAAACACTATGCCATTCAAAATGTATGAAGTTGCCTAGTTCGTAATTTTTTAGAGAAAGAAGGGCATTTTAATCAAGGCTTAATTAGGACCCCGTGGATAATAACCACCCAAACACCAGTCCCTCTTATAAATACGAATTTTTAAAAAAATATTTCAATTTTAAAACCATGCTCAAAATATTCATTCATCAGCAAATAACAAATTTCTTATTTCACTCTAATTGCTTCTCTATTAAGTCCCACAGTCAGAAATATGATGTCTTTACGGCCCTAGGTGACTGGAATTTGGTGGTGATACCAATCACAGGATCAGCCAGGAACAGGCCACCAGAGAGCACATGCCACTTGCTGACAGGGAGCAAGGGACATAATAGCGCCTAGTTACTGGGTGTTAATGAAAAAACAAAACAAAACAAAAAACCCAACACCACATTATGCTGGTAACAGGATTAGAGGTTGGATGGCTGCCTTCTCCTAAATGTGTTGGTAAGTATCTGATTTAGGAAGATGGGGCTTGAGGATATTATTTAATCAGATTTCCAGTGCATCTGAATTATTTCATTACGCTGATTGGCTTTATTAGTCCTTCACCGGACTGCCGGGCCTAGGCCAGTGGCAGCAACTTCCACCAGGAGCTATGCACTTGGAAGAGGAGTTCCATTTACCGATAGTGAATGCCATGCCCTCCTCCATGGGTAGATCATTGTCATTTGCTGTAAAACAAAAAACATTGGGGGGTGGGGGGGTGAGAATACGAAATGGGGAGGACAGAAAAAAACAGATTACAGGGGTCAGGCCCCTTGAAAAAACTTGGTCGTTTTATTTCTCTTCTTTTAGAGAAGAAAGGGTGGAGATTTCTGGAGTCCTGGATAGTGACCAGAAGTTAAACATGGGGCTACTTGGCCTGAGTCTTTGCATTATCTGTGCTCTGGCTCAAGACTCCCCTAGAAGAGTTTTCCAAGGCCTGGCAGGGGCACACTGTGTGTTTCAGACACATGTCAGGCTTCCTCTCCCCCTCTCTCTGTCCCCCAGGCTACTAGGTCTCCCAGCCTACTGGGTCCTGGGTCTTGCCTACACCCCTCCCTCAAAGAGAAAGAAGTACTGGGGAATGTTGCAAAGGAGGGCAGCCTCCTTTGGTGCAGGTTGTGGGGAGCAGGGGCCTGACTTCAAATAGTTTCACTCCAGACATTGGCACCAGGTAAGGCACAAGGCTGACAAGCTCTTTCTGCACTCTCACCTGAACCTCTTCTGAGCTGCCTAGGTGGGGGCTCTTTGGTCCAAAGAGGGTTCAGACCTGCTGGGTGTCCAGCGATTCTCCAGGGCATGAGTCCCAAAGAGTAGTCCTTCTATGGACCAATCAAGTCCATAGGGGCACAGGTCAATGCCCCAGGACCAACTTTCCTTTGGTCCCTGTCCAGGTGTGGACCTGCCTTGAGGGTGGTCCACTGAGCTGCCTCCTACCTCAACCCAAATCCTCCCACCCCAGTGGGCCCACCCCTGTCTTCTCACTATAGGGTGCACACCCAGGCAGTGAAAAACAGGAGATTCTGGGGAAGGAAGACAAGGGTGGGCATAATCTAGAAATCTTTAAAGAGTACATGCTGCTAAATACATCAGCTGTCAACGCTGTGTAGGATGTAATGAAGTTTAACCACAACAGTCAGCAGCTAGAAAACGGGGTAGAAAAAGAAAAACAGAAAACAGTCATATGTGCATGCTGCTGGGACATTGATGCAGTGGCGTTTTGTTTTCAGTAACTCTTTCTAAATATCCCTTGTGCCTTCCAGCCATACACCCTTCAGAAGACAGAAAGCAAAATAAACCTTATTTTGGGATTGAAACAGCTGGGCTCTAATCCAGTAACACAGTAATGTCCCGGTTAAAATTAAGCAGCCTCCCCTCCCCTGCCCACCGCACACACACACACACACAAACACAAGGTTGATAATGCAGACTCAAAGTCAGAGTAAGAGCTTCAGGGGCAAAGCTGCCACATCCTGATCTCTGATCAACAAACAGCTTCCAAATGAACTTTCTTACCATGATGCCAAATTTCTGGATGTCCATGAAAGTAAGATCCTATTCCATGTCCCACAAAATGTGGACAGACTTGCAAACCATTCTGATGAGTTATGTGGCTTTAAAAGTGACCAAAAAATATTTAATTAAATTAGGTAAGTTTTTCAGGCATACTAAGATAAAACAAAGTCACGTTAAAATATTCTCTGAAAAAAGAAAAAGTCAGTAATATTTAGAGTCAGATAATAACATTCATATATTTTCATTATGCTGTAACAATTTTAATTTTTGCTGTTACTTGCAACCACTCTCTTTGGATATATGAAGAAAGAAGGTACATATCTATCTAACACAGTCGTTTGAGTCATTTACCTTTGTATAGCATTCAAACAAAGCCACTTTCAGACAACAAATGAGTATGTATACACACATAGTGATTGCCATACATAACCAGGATATATGTGCATATAATGCAGGTCATAAAAACCTGCTGGGTTTTTTTGAGATTTCACAAAAAGACTATAAATTATTCCTGATTGGGGAACCAAAAATAAAACAAATTACAATATAGAAATATGACTTTCTATGGTTCCCTTTTTCTGCTCTATTTCAAAGCGTTATGCATTTTACCAACAGGCACACTCACATGAAAAGCTCAATCTACTTTGTCAGTATTCTTGAAACACTCCAAAACTGTGAGATCATTTGAGAGTTCCATTCAAGACCTGCACCATTAACAAAATTCATAAAGAATGCTTTTTGATCACTGGGATGCTTAAGATAAGCTAGTATTGTGATTCCCAATTCTTAGTGCTTCATTAGTTACTTCATTACATGTATGTAATTAAGTACATTGCATGCACTACATTAGTTACAAGCAAATGTTTTACATTCCATCTGAAACCAAGCACACAGAATCCAACTCTAAAATCTTCATCTACAAGATTGAAAAGTAGTCCTTGAAATCAGCTGAACATGTTTATTTTGGGGAGCATCAGACAAACAAGAATATATACACTATTAAGAATTTATATTTTCATGTGGACAAAGAGCACAATGCCCCTAACCCTAACAACAGATTGGGATTTACAGGACTACTATTTCAATTATTAACAGAACTAAGTTTCTAGATCTCAAACTAGAGTCTCAAACAGACTCTTAGTTTAACATGAACCCAAAGGCTTTCAGCCAGCATCTTTGAGGTCATTCATGTCTATATGTTTTTTTAAATAATTTTAACCATCCCCAGACTTGTAAGACAGCTTCACTTAGACCAGGATGTCACTATAACCAGCAGATGGGCAGCCTCTTATTCAGATTTAATTTTGATGTAACTGTTAGTGCAGAAATAGCTAAGCAATGCATATGTTGAGGACAGGAATGGCAAGTCAAGGTTTTTATCTCTTATGTTGTACTTATGGTTATTTCTGTGGATCTTTGGTGGGCAAGTAATTCTATTTGGTGTTTCCCAAGGTGTTTTTATTTGTGCCACACAGTTTGTGAATAAAAACTGAGGATGAAGAGTGAATACAGGTGGAAGAAAGATTAAATAGGACATAATAATCTAGATTTTTTCATATGAGCAGTTTCTACCAAAACCTATAAATTATGTTACTTCAATCCCAACAAACCTCAATGATTCTAAGAACATTCAATATAAATTATTCTATTTTCTCTTCTTTAAAAAAAAAAATCTAGGTTTTTTTTTTTTTTTTTAAAGGATCCGGCTGATTGGCAGGCATCATGGCTACATCTTAAATGTGTGTTACAATGGCAATCTTCATTTTAATTTCCGATGAGAGGAGAGGAAGAAAGCCCACTCTGAAAAAACACTTGGGGTCCCTCCCCCCATCATACCTCTCGTTCCTCTGCATAAAAGAAGCTGTGCAATTACTAGGTGGCTAAAGATATCTGAGAGCATTCTCTTATAACAATTTACTCCCTGGGTCCTGCTGGAACTTCTGGCTCCAGGAGTATCATAGAATCTATGTGTCATGGATGCAAAGGTTAGAGGATTTCACAGCCAGGTGGAAAAAGGAAAAGAACAGGCCAAATTTCCCCCAGCTGCCTGCTTGAGTACATCTTAATGCCTGACTCCCAGGAGCTGAGTATACACTCCTGTTTGCTTTTCAGAGTATTTTCCTTTTGGATTGGTAGATGGTTTTTAGCACTTACTGCAACTAAGTCAAATAGAATGTCATTAATATTCTTAATTAGTGTTTAAAAGCATTCACTTTCTATTATTTTGGAATAAATGGGGAGCACAAGATTATTTACCTCATTGTAGGGTTTAAATCCAAATTCACAGAGACAACCCAAGTGACCAGTAGTAGCAAATTTCACTCCTCTAATATGAAAGAAAGTACTGGTAACCCTAACTGTGGCATGGGAAGTTGGAGTGTGTCTGCACCCCTTGACTGGCATGCTGGGGAAAATGGAAACAGCAGGGCAGGCAGAAGCACCCAAGTACTCCCGAACACCAGTCACCACAGGCCATGACCCTTTTCTGTGCACAAGAGTTTTCTTGCCCTGAACATTTCACAGATAAAATCTGTCTTCGCTCTGCTGAAACCTACTGAAAAGAACTCTCCTGGTATTAGCTCTTCTGATTTTCTCTAACTAAAAATCCTTTAAGACAGTATGATATCTATTCATGAGCCCAAGCACACTGATGATTTGAGGCATTTTTTATGGAATATTTGGAGAGGGAGAGGAGGATGTATAAAGGTTGTTTATGAACTTACTTTCCTATTATACTGTCTTATTACAATTCGCGTTGCAGTTACAGTTTTTACATGAAAAAGATATCTCTTGCAATGAATTTCATCTTGTGACCATTTTCTTCAGTTTAATTCCTTTTCATGAGGCAGTTATACTCAATTTAAATGTCATCTGGGTAAATTAAATTTTTTAATACTTTTCAACTACTTTTTTTGACTAAAAATACATTCCCCAAGAGGGCAGAGGAGTACTATGTTTAAGTACATGCTCTTATAAAGAAATAAAAACGCACATGAAAATAGATTATTGCCAATTTTACATTAATCCTATAAACAGCACTAATCTCCAAATAGTCACATCTCTAATAAATGATCTCAAATGGCACGCTATTTCATAAGTTATGAAATTTTTCTTTACTGTTTCTAGATATTTATTTTAGGCAGTACTTATGAATGAAGGAATGCACAAATCCAGGGATTCCTTCAATGAAAAGGAATGTTTAAGTACAATTAGTAATATTTTTGAAAGCCAACAACTGTTTTCCAAAAAAGTAGTACATTTTTTTTTGTTTCAAACCAGATCACAAATTACTGTATTTTTCTTACAATAGTGCTGAACTTTTATTTGAGGTTTTCTGTTTCTGAAAAGCAGACATGATGGATTGAAATAAAAGATAATTTATTGCAATGCTTACTTTCATGTGCAGAGAGAAGCAGTATAATTGTAATTTACAGTAGCTGTCAAGAAAAATCCATCACAGATGACATTAAAATGACTTATTTTGCCTGAGCCACTTATTGTTTAAATGTGTGTAATCTAATAGAAAGAGATTATTTTTAAAAAATCTGCTTCATATTGTTCCAAATTAATATCAAAACATATAGTTATGAATTAAACATTAAAAACCATTTATTGATACTTTCATCATGACATTTATAAGTTTAAATTATTTTTGATTGAACTGTCACATATTTATGATACATGAATCTACACATTCACAATATACTCATATGTACAGATTGTATAATCTAGAGATAATTATAAAAATACAGATTTAGAAATATTTTAAAGCAAATGGAGGTACAGTGAGTCTAATAACACTATGACCTAAAGATTACTAGGCATTCCTCACAAAGCAAAAGGGCCCAGAGAGAATTCTTTCCATTAAAACATTTTAGCTGATACTTCTTCAGGGACATTATCTTCTTTAGGTTTCAGAGGAGAATTCCAAAATTTCCTGTAAAGATCTCAAGGTTTTTGATAACATAATACTAATACAAGTTGTTTGTTCTTTTCCTAGTGTATCAGTAGAGATAGGCTATGCAAAAGATGGTGAATATCTTAAAATAAACAAGACCGAGTTGAAAGATGTTTGTAAACCTTTGGTCTATAATGATTTCAAGTACTTTTGGCTTAGAGGTAAATATGGTTTATTTACTTATTCCCCTAAGATTTTGCCAGAATAAGAAAAGGCAAGATAATAGGTGTCCACAAACACTGCTTTAACACATCAGAACAAACATTTGTTAGAATCAGGGCCAGTTTCCTTTCTAGTGGCTGACATAAACCATCTAAATAATGAAATGTATTAGGGTACAAGTAAAAAGTTCATTGTCTGTTATTTTCCACATAGTTTTTTTAAGTGCAGTTGTTGGGACTGATCTGGTTTTCAAAAAAGCTTGTACATGCAAATTCATACTCTGTGAAAACTGACCTTGTATCCAGATAGCTAAAATCCAATGTCACTTTCAATTCTACTCTTCTTCTTCTTCTTCTTCTTTTTTTTTTATGTAGCTAGAATTAATGTAGTGAATATGTAATGAAATGCATTATCCTGCATGGAGATTTATCAGATTTTCCAACTGAATGCTATGCTTTGCTAGTACTAGCTGGAGTTCACCTGCATGTTGGTGTGGCGTGTGGCTCTTTTTTGTAAAGAGTTAAGTCGTACACAAAAAAGGGAACAAAGGTCAGCACCCAGCCGCCACTTGAATGTGAGATTTTTCTTTTTATTCCCCTTGATGTATACTAGGCTCTGTGTTATTAGTCTTAATGATGGAAAATTGTAGTGTTGATACAAATCTTTTTTTCAAAGTAGTAGGCGGGAGCTCCATTTGTTAGTAAGTTTTTTTTGTGACTAAAAGCCATGGACAGTACATTTATGTAGCAGTAAAAGGCCTAGATGCTCTTTCCATAGCAGAGCTAATTATTCCTACTGTGACCTTACTGATCTAGCCTGTTCCTAGTACATCTCATCTGCACGCCTGTTCCTCTGTGTAGATGGTGTCAGAGAATATGAAAAACCCTATAATGAAACCATTTTCATGATGGAGAAAGGCTACTGGAGTTGCACTTGCTACAAAGAGGCTCAATTATATGAGTAATTGTGATAATTTTCTACATTCATAGCCTTCAATGGGGAAAAAAGAATGAGAGCCACAAAGGAAAATTACTTTAACAAGAAAGTACAGAGAGTAAAAATGGAAGAAGAGACAAAAAGGGGAAAAAATAACCAGAAAAAAAGTTTAAAAAATAGATCTGGAGGGAGGAATAGCGAGACAGGGAGAACAACAGAAATGCTCAAAAGCCCATGTGCAGCTGTGTTGCACAATTAAATTGAATTTTTTTTTCTGCAGTTGATGAATGTGACTACTGCAAATGTGCCTCTGTAGTTAGCTATCATTTGTTGTTCCGTGACAGGAAAAGGATAATTACCTCTCAGAGAGAATCAAAGGCTGACATGCCCTTTAGACACAGCCATGAATGCAGAGCTCGATAGAATGCTTGAATAAGAATCTAGTGTTCTCTGCCCCCTTCTACTGAAGAATAAATTTTGTTAAAATGCAAGAGCACCACCAGTAAATTTGTTGAACCCTAGGTGTTCAAAAATATGAGGTGCATCTATCGACTCATCCCATTTGCAAAAATAAAACTGCATTTTGAATTCATTTCTATTATATTCATGGACAGTAAGATAGTGAGATATGCATTAAATTTCTTTTCCCAGTAGGGGTCTGATTCAACATTTCCTATGAAAGAACAGAGAGACACTATCCTTTTTTCCCAGGCTAGTTAGCCTATAATTTAAAACTGTCAAAAACACAATTTTGTTCAAAGTCTTCAATAAAAGCTTCTCAGATATAACCCAAAGAGATTTTACTAAAGTTTGATTCAGACACTGTTACAATATTTTTAAAGCCATAAATACATTTAACTGATATTTTACTGGCTTTTTTCTTAAAGTATTTGAAGGCTTACGAAGAAAAAAAGGCAGCATCTTTTCAAGGTGACTAAGCCTTCCATCCTTTAGACAAATGGGAAGTATTCAATGGTTCATATTAATGAGAACAGTACTTTAAACGATGCTGATGTGATCATCTTTAACAGAACGCATTACTTTAAAATGAAAACATATATTCGGCATGTCTACCTCAAAACAGTTATGGGGGAAAAAAAGACCTAAAAGTAGGCAACAGATTACAAAGAAGTCTTAAATTCAGAAAATATACATACACATACACTCAAAAAGTAAGGATAGAATACGCTGTGAAAAATAAACAATGGTTTACAGGAAAAATGAACCAGACAAAAAAAGAACAGAAGATCACCCTTTCAGGCTATTTGTTAATCTGCCAATTTGAAAGGTAAGGCTTGCTTGAACTAACACTTTATTATCTTCATATCATAGGAATACATTTCACTTCATTCCTTTATAAAATTTAGTTTTTCTCCTGTCTTATTAAAAACCCCAGGGTTGAGATGCTCATCCCCTTCTTAGGTACTCCCTTTCATATTTGGTGTGATTTTGAATAAAGGGAAACTATAGACCAGTACATCAAGCTAAAACAAAAGCAGCCATGTAAATATTGCTTGTTCTTCTATAAGTTTCTTTGCTGACGCTGGTATAATTCACTTTTATAAAACCTTTTTTTTTTTTTTTTATCTTCCAACTCAGGGAACAATATTGCAGCCTGGCAGTTCACATACTGATATCAGACTGAAATGATGGTTCTGAATCATAAAACATGTCATCAACTTTATACCAAGCCACCAATAACCTCTGTACCATTTGCCAACCCTCCCTTTACTTGTCAATGTAAGGCTTACCTGATTGTGTTTCCAATTACAGAGAAGGGAGCCCCTGCTCTGCAAGCTGCAATTGCTTCATCTCTACACCTCCTGGCAACCTCCACTAACTTTTTACCACATTCGTCCACATTGCCCACCAAAAATGTTTCAGAGGTGTCTCCATGGTAGCCATTGTAATAGACCTAAACATAAGCAGAAATTTAAAAATATGTCCTTGTTTAAAAATCTACTATCCTAAAGTATACATTGTATTCATTTATGTATTTAGTAGACTCATGTGTTTTACCCTTCCAGAATTATTCATTTGCCTATCAAAAAAAGAAGAAATAGATATATTGAAATTTGCAGAAACTTAAAAGATGAAGCCATGCAATTATATTGCAAAATTTAAAAACAAATGTGTTAACTAGTATGGTTATTTCAGCATTATGATGAGCAATACTACTGTAATATTTTGATTCCTCACTTTATTTCTGAGAAGACAAAATTACATAAGTAAAAATTAGTGGCCAAAGACCTTGATCTACAATTACCACAGTAGGTTTAGAGAACCAAGGAGTATTTAACATAGTGAAAAGTTCCTTCGAGGTCATGAAGACTTACTTGATCTTGTATTTACCAGTTCTACATTTGAAGTGATATATAATGACAAGAAGAAGTAAGATAGAAATGTTTGTATTATAACAGACAAATAGGATAATTCAGTTCTAAGAACAGAAGTGGTTCCATATAGGAATGAAATGTGTTACGGAAAAATCCTATGTCTAGAAGTGAAATCTTTTTTGTTTGTTTTTTGAGACGGAGTTTCACTCTGTCGCCCAGGCTGGAGTGTAGTGGCTCTATCTCAGCTCACTGCAAGCTCCGCCTCCCGGGTTCCCGCCATTCTCCTGACTCAGCCTCCGGAGTAGCTGGGACTACAGGGGCCTGCCACCACGCCCGGCTAATTTTTTGTATTTTTAATAGAGATGGGGTTTCACCGTAGTCTTGATCTCCTGACCTCGTGATCTGCCCGCCTCGGCCTCCCAAAGTGCTGGGATTACAGGTGTGAGGCACTGCGCCCGGCCAAGAAGTGAAATCTTAATCAAATGTTCCAGATGGCCAAATGTTAACAGAAAGCACTATATATGGATATCTAAAGAATTAGAATATAATAAAACAGGCTTAAAAGCACATTTACAGAAAGTATAATTTTATCATTCTTCAGTGATTCAGAAGCCAAGTAGGATCTTGAAAGATACCAGATTCATTATAAATCAATGATAACCAAGCACTATAGTAAATATAAAAGGCAGAAGCGACTGTTTGGATACTGATCCTTTGATGTAGCATGGAATTTGCTACTTTGCATAAATTTGTCCTATCTAATTACTTTTGACATTTCTCTTGCTCATAAGGTAGAATGTAGAAACTATTATAAAAAAGATGTTTATCTGAGCTTTCAGTCTGTTGTGATACTGAATTAATGTCTTAAATCGTATACTACTCTGCATTTCTTAAAAAAATGCTCTTGTACTGTGTGAAGGAAGCAAGAAAGGTCTTTATTAGATCTTCAGTTTATAATTCAGGAAACTGAGGCACAGATAAGTAACCTGTTTAAGGTTGGTGGCTAATACAGAGGTAGATTCAGGTTAATATGATGGATTATTGGCTTTCAATCGAGTGTTTTCTCTACTATATAAAATTATCTTAATTACCTTGCAACAGAATAGTGTTTTATACATTTACTCCCATTTACAGTCCTTTGCAATCCAGGAAAGTACAAGTTTTCATTTTATACACTTGGCAGTGTTTCACTTTGCTTCATAATTTTTACAATTTTGAAATAGTTTGAAAGTTAATAATGAAACTATTAAGTCTTCAGGAAACTTAGAAAAGGAATAGAGTATTCTCTTTGGACACATTGGAAACAGTAGGGAAGAGTATGCTGATTTCATTCAAAAATTCAAAATTTTATATTCTTGTATTTCATTCAAATACAAGAATGCTATTTCAAAATACAAAATACTATTTCATTCAAAATACAAGAGGCCAGGCGTGTGGCTCACGCCTGTAATCCCAGCACTTTGGGAGGCCAAGGCGGGTGGATCACGAGGTCAGGAGATGGAGACCATCCTGGCTAACATGGTGAAACCCCTTCTCTACTGAAAAAAAAAAAAAAAAAAAAAAACTAGCCGGGCGAAGTGGCGGGCGCCTGTAGTCCCAGCTACTCGGGAGGCTGAGGCAGGAGAATGGCGTGAACCCACCACTGCACTCCAGTCTGGGCGACAGACCGAGACTCCACCTAAAAAAAAAAAAATACAAGAATATAAAATTTGCTAATATAGGCGTAGTCAAGAAGATGTATAAATGAATGTTTGTATAACTGCTTCTTAAGTAAAAATGTACTATTTTTAAAAATCTTTATTCATCTTTTCATATTACTTTTTGCTAGCTTTGAAAATGATTACTTGAGGCTGGGTGCAGTAGCTCACGCCTGCAATCCTTTGGGAGGCTGAGATGAGAGGACTGTATAAGACCAGGAGTTTAAAAACCAGCTTGGGAAACATAGTGAAACCCCATCTCTACAAAATTAAAAAATTAACCAGGTGTGGTGGCACATGCCTGTATTTCTAGCTAAGGTAGAAGGATCACTTGAGCCCAGGAGTTCAAGGTTACAGTAAGCCTTAATGGCACCACTGCACTGCATCCTGAGTGACAGAGCCAGACCCTATCTCTGAAAAAGAAAAAAAAGGAAAGAAAGAAAAGAAAAAGAAAGGGAGGGAGGGAGGGAGGGAGGGAGGGAGGAAGGAAGGAAGGAAGGAAGGAAGGAAGGAAGGAAGGAAGGAAAGAACATCAAAACGACTGCTTGAGACTGGTGCAGTGGCTCACACCCATTCCAGCACTTTGGGAGGTGGGCGGATCACTTGAGGTCAGGAGTTCAAGACCAGCCTGGCCAACATGGTAAAACCCCGCCTCTACTTAAAATACAAAAATTAGCTGGGTGTGGTGGCGCATACCTGTAGTCTCAGTTATTTGGGAGGCTGAGGCAGGAGAATCACTTGAACCCTTAAGGCGGAGTTTGCAGTGAGCTGAGACCTACCACTGCACTCCAGCCTGGGCAACAGAGGGAAACTCCATCTCAAAAAAAAAAAAAAAAAAAAAAATGACTACTTGAAAGATTCACTATATACAGAAATACAATACTTTTGAAAGTCTGTGACAGTCATCTACAATTTCTATTTATACCCACAAACTAGTCTTGTCTTGTACTTCGTTTATTTATTTATTTTTTGAGACAGAGTCTCACTCTGTCACTCAGGCTGGAGTGCAGGGGTGTGATCTCAGCTCACTGCAATCTCTGCTTCCCAGGTTCAAGCAATTCTCCCTGCCTCAGCCTCCTAAGTAGCTGGGATTACAGGCTCCTGCCCCCAAGCCGTGCTAATTTTTACATTTTTAGTATTTTTAGTAGAGATGGGGTTTCGCCATGTTGGCCAGGCTGGTCTTGAACTCCTGACCTCAGGTGATCCACCCGCCTTGGCCTCCCAAAGTGCTGGGATTTCGGGCATGAGCCACTGCGCCTGGTCCTTCATTTATTTAACAAATATTTACTGAGCAACTATCATGGACATTACATTGTCTTTAAGAAAAACATTTTTCAATTTTAAAGGGGGGAAGGAAATCTATTTTCTTGTGATGTATACTAGACATAAATAATTCTAAAATGCAATGAGTATTTTCTGATAGAAATATAGGATCTGATAATGGAGTCCTTCACTTAATAAAATATTTTATAAGAAATGTAATTTGTTAAGATACGGACCTATATGTTTCCTAGATTCCTTCACATTTCTAGACACTTGGAAGTATTTCACTTTGCTTTATAAGTTTTACAATTGTGAAATAATTTGAATGTTAGATACAAAACTGTTTATTAAGTATTCAGGAAACTTAGAAAAGGAATAGAGTATTTTCTTTAGATACACTGGAAACAGTAGGGAAGAGCAGCTGACTTCATTCAAAACATTAAAATGGTAACATTTCATGATACGGTGACTAGATGAGATAATAGATGTAAAACCCTAAAATCAGGTACAATCCAAAATAAAAGTGTCTTATGAAAAGCACTTTATTTTAGGTATGCTTCATAAAATACCTCCTTCCGCATGATTCTAAATTGGAAAGATACCAACAGGATGTATGTGGTGCAAGTGTTCAAGCATTTTAAGTAGGACAAAATGATATAGGAAATAATATCAGCAATAAAAGAATCGTTGGCTATCTCCTCATATGATTGATATGAAGAAAAAAGGTTGAGTTAACTTAACTAAAAATCAGACTGAATTCCACCATTGGATTCCTATTTTTATCTCATTCCCACTCCTACCTAAGTTTCATGGTCTAGTTACTATTCTTAAAAACACTTCCTTATTAATAGAAACTGTATTCCTTGAATGTTGTCATTTCAACTAGTTCTCCTAAGATGTTTAAATTTTGTTTATTTATTTAAAATATATTTGTTAATCATTAGATGTACAGAATTTATTTATAATCTACATAATCCAAAGGTATCATTACAAAATTCTTTAATAAAAAGAAATGTAAAAGTACACATAATCCAAGTCTGAGAATGGTAAAAAGCTAAGAAAATGAGAAAAAGTTACATCTTGTACAATTTGAAGTCCCTATGTTAAATTAGTTAGGCTTGTTACTTAAAAAAAAGGCTATTAACCATTTGGTGAAAACTTAAGTTCAGACAAAAAGCCCTCTGCTTACTTTGAGCACAAGGCTCTCTATACCAGAAATGGAACTCGACGTTACCTTCAGGGATTTTAATAAATCTAGGGAACACTGCTAGCAAAAGAGTTGCTGTCCAAATAGACTGACATACACAGGCCAATGTAGCCCCTAATGACAGAGTAAGATAATGACAGGCCCCACTCAAAATCAGCAGGAAGAGGAAGATCAATCTTGGCAGAGTGAAGGAAAAATGCTGGCTTTCTTCGTGTTAGCTCATCTCATACATATCTAGCTTCAGCAGCTGCCCAGTGCTGTGGTGCTCTGCGTTAACTACACAGTGGATCAATAACAATTACACCTTCTCAAAAACATGACACATAGCAGGATTGGGTTGACATTTCACTTAGGCCAACATTGATCTCAGTGCATCTGATTGCAGCCCTAAATTCAAGTCAGGCCTGGGTTTACTTGGAATAAACACAGAGTTAAAGACAAAAAAGGAAACCAGCTGCTTGCGTCTGGGTCTAGAAGTAAACAGCACTTCCACTGGTGCAGTTCACATTTTCAATCCACTCTTCCTGTTGCTACCAGCAATTCTGAAGTTGATCAAAGACGATTTTTTATATGATTTACTCACTGTGACATCAATGTTGATAATATCTCCATCCTGAAGAGGTCGACTAAAACGTAAACAGAAAAAAAAAAAAGGTGATAGACAGATCTCAATAAAAGTAAAATAAAAATAAATACTTAATGACTACTATCACAAACCCAATGAGTTGCAATGATAATTTGGAGGGAAGGAAGAATACACGGGATAACTAAATCTAATCTTTAACTTATTTCAAAAGATGCACTTCATTTGTTACCTTAATTTTGCCAAGAACCAAAACGAGAGTTGATAAGAAAAATTTGCCACATTTGGATTTTTACCACTTATATGATTAAAATCTAAGAAGTAAAAGACATATGTAATGCACAGCTCCCATCTAGATTACGCACTGCTTTAACAGACATTAAATGGTGGTATTGTGTCCATTTAGAAGTAAAATACTTTAAAATTTCTGTTTTATCATAATCAATTTCAGAAGTTTACTGGTGGGTTTCCATTGAATGATAGTGTCTTTCATCGTATGTTACAGATCTTAGCTTTATGTTTTAGTTTCCAAAGAACAATATGTTATTAAGAAATGAATACCTGTCAGGAATACCATGACAGAGCACGTTGTTTACAGAGGTACAAACAGATTTTGGAAAACCTCCATAGCCTAGAGGTGAGGGATAGGCATTATGACTGATGATTTCCCGATGAACAAGAGCATCTATCTCTTCAGTTGTCATGTCAACCTAAAATGTTAAATAAAGAAATTGTGCAGCAACAATTGAAGACATTTCTTGTATTTATCAACTACGCTATAGCAACAGCACTTCCATGTGAGACTGTATAAATTTACTGTGATAAACTTATGGTACAACATTTGAATTAATTATGATTAGTGTTACAATTCTCAACTGTGCCTCGTGGACAATCATTTGGGCATGTGATGGTGTTATGGACCATTAGGAAATAGAAATGTTAAGCCCTATGATCCTCTAAATCATTTGTGAGTCACTAAATGACATAACTCCCTTTTGGCCTGAGGATTTCAAAATTATGTTCTTCGGCAATTCCTTCCTCTTGCTCAATGGTTGGTGCCCTGGGCTAGCCAGCGCATATGAATAAATGCTCAAAAGGTTCATCAGTTGAACCTTGAAAAACTTGAAAAGTAGGTCAACCCACATCTTTTTATCTCAATAAAACATTACAGGGGTTTTGCAGCAATGGCATAGAAATTACGGTTGATATTTAAAAGAGTGAGTCTAATACATTTTGTAGAGACTTGATTTTAAGTAATCTTGATTTCTTTCATGTCTAAATAAATAAATGTATTTCTAAAAATATTTTTTCCTTACTAAAGGTATTCCAAACGAAATTGCTCCCAAACTAAAAGAAAACTGAAATTGAGTTTTATAAGTATATGAAGACCATTTCCACAAACTCCATAAACATAAATAAAATTCTAAAACAAAAATAAAATCTTTTATTAAAAATTAACCATTTCTTCAGTAATTTTCTTCATTATTTTATATATACATTATGTTTAGTCATGTTGTAAGTTTAGTACACAGAAGATACTGTGAGTGATTTTATCTTTGAATCTCACTTCCTAAATTCTGCCCACCTTTTGGCAGAAAATAGGCTCATATTTTTCTTTTATAATCCTTATATAGAACGGTGCTTCAGATTATTATGAAATAACTAAATGAAAGAACTAAATCATTTTTTTTTTTTTGAGACGGAGTCTCACTCTGTTGCCCAGACTGGAGTGCAGCAGCATGATCTTGGCTCACTGCAACCTCAACCTCCCGGGTTCAAGTGATTCTCCTGCCTCAGCCTCCCAAGTAGCCGGGACTACAGTTGCCCACCACCACGCCTGGCTAATTTTTGTATTTTTAGTAGAGGTGGGGTTTCACCATGTTGGCCAGGCTGGTCTCGAACTCCTGACCTCAAATGACCCACACACCTCGGCCTCCCAAAGTGCTGGGATCACAGGCGTGAGCCACTGTGTCTGGCCTGAAAGAACTAAATCTTGTAGTAGGAAGTTGTATATAATTGCATTGCTGTATTACCTACAGCCTTTTGTATGTGACCTGATCTTTCTTTGCAGGGCAAATGCAAGAAAATAGGAGACAAAGGACAAGGTAGAGCAAATCTTCAGGCACACAGAAATAATGTGGGGAGTACAAGCTGAAACTACAGGCAGGAGTAGGGGGCAAAAATCAAAGCTGTCTGTCATTGATCAACTTGGATAGATTGACTGAGACCAAAGTATCTCTAGAATTCTGCTAGTTAAAATTGAATTTGGGTTTTAAATTACTTCTTGAATAAACACATAAAATAATAAAATTCCTTTTCCCCATCCCAAGGCTTTACTTATTTTTTTTAAAACAAATTAGATGTGTACAAAAGAAGAGTTAAGGAGAAGGAAAAAAAAAGAGGAGTGTTTGTTGCCCCTTATGTAAGTCATCCTGAGGCTTGGTGAGACGCCACCTTTAAACTCTTCCCAGCCAAGAGGAGGACGTGGCGGGCCAGCTGACAAGCCTGATGAAGCCCTTGGATCTGATCTTCATTCTTAACTTCTATGCTGTCTCCCCAGTCTGGTACAATGCCTGTCGTCACATAGTCTGGCTTCTTTATGTGCTTGAGGAAAAAGGATTGAAAACGAAGATCAGAACCCAGCGCATGACAATGGGATCATTTTTTCAGACACAGCCTACTGCTTCATGGAGCTCTGCCCTTCCTGCCGGAGCATCGACCTCCGAAGCCAGCACAACAGACCCTCCAGGCTGCCCCTAGTTCCTTCCCCTGCCCTTTTGAACTTAACATTGCCTGTTAGTGCTGCCTCTGGATGGTCTGTTAACCTTACCATGCTTTGAGTCAAACTGGACTGAAGTAGACTTCTGGTCAAAACAAACAGTAGTTTTCTCTTTTTCCTCCTCCCAACCCGGTTAGAAGCATATTCACCATTGATGAAAAATAGCACCAAGCTTCCAATTCACCAAATGGTTAAGAGCACTTTCGTCTTCTTAACACAAAAATATAATTTATGCAAAAGATAGCTCCCAACACCCTCTCCAAATGAATATATGTAAAAAGGCTGACTGTCAAGTTCCCTAAAGCCTATTACGTATACACTTTTCTTACATGTTGCAACCATACTCACACTGAGAGGCTAGAATAAAATGAAACAAGTTTTATTCTTCAAGTACATAAAAATTACCTAAAACATTTCCATTATTTGTCAAGAGTAAACAAAAAGCCACCCCAAAACTCAAGACGTGCAACCCTGATCACTTTTGCAGACCATTCTCCACCATGGGCAGTATTCAGAAAATAAATGCCATCTTACACACAGAGCTTCTTTCAGTCCCAAGGTTTTGCACAGCTCTTTACAAACTATTTATAGTTTATAATGCATTACAAACTATAAGCATTGTTGGACAGTCCGCAGTAAGGCTCCACAGCAGTTTGGGACAGGAAGCTGAGGGAGATAACACTATTCAATTGAAACACCACAGCAGCTCTGGAAGGGCTGAGGTTAGGGCTCTCCTCTTTGTGAAGCCTGTCCTGCAGGAGTTACAGTTCTTCACTTACTCCCTTGTTCAGATGGGTTTTCTGATACAGGTAACACTACTGCCTGGTTTGCCACAGCTGAGCTCCGAAGGAACATCTACTCTCCCACAGCTACACCACGAATGCCCACAAATGCTCACCAGGTCTCCCCCACAGAGCCTGTGTTCTTGTCTCCACTCTGCTCTGTGATCTGGCAAGGTTATAACTCGCAGGCAGAAGGGCTATTGGGTTGTCACGCTGAAATTGACTGAAATGGCTAAAACAATACAATTCACCTCACCAGAGATTTATCTTTTCTTCTAAGGAAAAAAAGTGTCAATTTTGTGACTAATACCAAATTCTCACTCTCACTGTGACAGGCCAGGGAATACATCCTGGTGGCCTTTCTGTGTCATCGGCCTTTGCCATAAAAGTGGGCCACTCATCTTCAGAAGTATAACATACTAAATGTGGGCTCACTGTAAAAAAAATTCATAAAAGGGAGAAAGCAGATGATTTTTGTGACCAATCTGTATTTCTTTAGCTATTCTCCTTCTTCCTCAAGGGCTTGCTCGCACATTCCCTTCATATTACATTTTGAAAAATGGATAGATCGCCTTTCCACCGAACTGCAATCTCTGAAAAAAAACCAAAAAAACCAAGACTGCTCTGAGACATATTTTATTTAATTTAGTCTAAAAGACGATTCAAAGACACCAGCATCAATAACAAGGAAAGTATAAGAACAGGCTTAAAAAAGCTAGTATGTTAGTTTTAAGTTATCTCTTTTGAATCATCACAATTTTATAGTTTTTTTTCTCTAAAACAGAAAACTACATACATATAGTTTTACCTTCATGTTAGAAATTTAATATAGAAAATTTCATGTTAGAACTTTTAATTCTAAATACACGAAGCAATTGAAAGCTTAGAGCTTTATTTTAAAAAATTAATGCTATAGAACTGTAGGATATTAAAACTTCTCAAATCACAGTTTTAGATCACAAACCTAGTTTGAAAATGAAAACCCAAATGGCTCAGAAATCAAAGGTGCAAAAATATTTGATCACTTCTGCAGTCAACTTTTATCTTGGCTGGAAAAAGCAGCAGATAATAGGCAATACAGTACCTTAGGAACTGGATGAGCTGAAGAAACTGCAGCCGGCAAAACTATACTGTGTGAAATATCTCTTTGTCTCCGAAAAAAGAAATTTCTTCTTTGTTGACGGCTTGACTGCTTGTGTAAGTAGATATGATTGAGTGGTGAAGAGAAAATCCTATGAGAACCTGTGAGCAGAAATAGACATATTCTAAGTAAAAAACCAACGTAACACAGTGCTCCACTTTAAGATGTTGTGGCGTTGCCTATTAAATCATTATTCTAATACCTTATTGACTGAAAAAGGAAAAGCCCCAAATAGAAAGGAAAGCAGTGGTATTCTGAGTTCTAGTACAATAGTAACAGTGTATTTATTAGCTAATACTATGTTTACATAAATGCGTGACAATGGTAAACGGGAAACAGACATACAGAAACATCTGCTAAGCACCAGGGCTGTAAAAAGAACAATTTCTGCTGTGATGCCTTATGTGGCAATGTCCAAGACGACCCTAGATTCAGGGTACTGTTTTGATGGCTTTATACTCTGTAAAGCCGTTTTCCTTTCAAGAATCACAGACAAATTGCCAGCTGCACTTTTTGCCCTCCATAGGATTACTACTCTGTGTTAAGTTCACGTGCAGTGAGGCATTATACTGAAATTCATTGTGATGAATGTTCAAGTCAGATAAAGACTAAATAGCAAAAATGTAAGTATAACACTGAAAGAAAATGAATATAGGGTTCAAAATACTCACAACAGGAATTTAGAAATATCTATCAAAATTTTAAATGCACATATCCTTTGACTCAGCAGTTCATCTCCTAGGACTTTATCCTGCAGACACTATGCAATGATGGATGTATGAAGATGTATCGTCATGGCAGCATTATTTGTGGTAGAAAGAAGTGGGAAACAACTCAAATGTTTCCAAATAGGAAATACCAGTAGGGGACTGATTAAATATATTATGGTATACTTACAGAAAATTCTGGAGCTATTAAAAAGAATAGGCTAAATCATCATCTCTATGTGTTGATATGGAAAGAGGTCACGATACACTGTTAGGAAAAAAGTGAATGCTTAACAAATACATATAAAAAACCCATTAATGTAAAAGGAGCTTATACATTTATATAAGCTTGCACATGCCCATACAATTTCTGGAAATTAATATTCATAAACAGTAGCTCTTTCTGTGGCATGTGGTTGGGGCTAGAGGTAGAGAGGAAGACTTTTTTTTTTTTCTTTGAGACAAGGTCTTGCTCTGTCACCCAGGCTAAAGCACAGTGGTGCGATCATGGTTCACTGCAGTCTTGGATTCTCAGGCTCAAGGAATCCTCCCACTTCATCCTCGAGTAGCTGGAACCACAGGCACATGCTACCACGCCTGGCTAATTTTTGTATTTTTTGTAGAGACAGGGTCTTGCTGTGTGGCCCAGGCTGGTTTTAAACTCCTGGGCTCAAGCGACCCTCCCACCTCGGCCTCCCAAAGTGTTGAGGTTACAGGTGTGAGCTACTGCATCCAGCCAGGAAGACATTTTGATTCATTTTATTTCATTACTTTCATATTTAGAACAATCTTGTTTTGTTTGTTTGCTTGCTTGTTTTTTGGGGTTTTTTTGAGATGGAGTCTCACTCTGTCGCCTAGGCTGGAGTACAGTGGCTCGATCTTGGCTCACTGCAACCTCTGCCTCCCAGGTTCAAGCAATTCTCCTGCCTCAGCCTCCAGAGTAGCTGGGACTGCAGGGGCGCACCACCAGGTCTGGCTAATTTTTTTGTATTTTTAGTAGAGACGGGGTTTCACCATGTTGGCCATGCTGGTCTCAATGTCCTGACCTCATGATCTGCCCGCCTCGGAATCCCAAAGTGCTGGGATTACGGGCGTGAGCCACTGCGCCCAGCCAGACAATAGTTTTAAAAGTCCCCAACAGGTCACAACTACATGGCAGGGGTCAGAAAACTACAGCTCAAAGGCCAAATCTGGCCTGCTGACTGTTTTAATATAGCACAAAACCTAAAAATGGTTTTTACATTTATTAATGGTTGAAAAAAACTTTTTAACCCAATATTTTGTAATACATGAAATTCAAATCTTGGTGCCCATAAATAAAAGGTTTATTGGACCACAGCTACCCTCATTTGCTTACAAATGTCTATGGTGGGTTTTGAGCTACAGTGGTAGTTGAGTAGTTGTGAACATGTGTTCCACAGAGCCTAAAAAATGTACTCTTTGGCCCTCTACAGGAGACATTTGCTGAATCCTGGTCTAGAGCAGTAGTCCTCAAAATGAGGCTCACAGACCAGCACTATAATGTCACATAGAAAAAAGATGCAAGCCTGGGTGCGGCGGCTCATGCCTGTAATCCCACACCTCGTTTCTACTAAAATTATAAAAATTAGCTGGGCATGGTGACGCAAGCCTGTAATCCCAGCTACTTGGGAGGCTGAGGCTGGAGAATTGCTTGAACCCAGGAGGCAGAGGTTGCAGTGAGCCAAGATCGCGCCACTGCACTCCAGCCTGGGTGACAGAGAAAGGCTCCGTCTCAAAAAAAAAAAAAAGAAAGAAAGAAAAGAAGAAAGAAAAAGAAAAAAAGATGCAAAATCTTGGGCCCCGTATCAATCTACAAACATAGAAATTGGTGATGGAGGCGGGCAATCTGTGCCTTAACCAGCCCTCAGGGTAGTCCTGATGCACACGAAGCTTGAGAACTACTGGCCTAGAGTAACATTTCAGCTGTGAAACATAATGAAAACGTGAATTGCAGGTAAGTACTGGCTTCAAAACTCTGGATATCTAATTGACTTGGGGAAAGTTACTGATGCAAACAAACCGCAATGGTCAGTGATTCAGGGTGATAGGCTTCACTCAATTATGTTCCTCCTTAAAGTGGACTGTAATATTGTTGAATCTAACTTAGAGAGGTGTTTTGGGTACTATTGTAAACAATTTCAAGTACCAGACAAAATGTCAATAATATCATTTCTTTAAAAAGAAGTTGCAAAACTCAGGTCCAGTGGCACATACATGTAGTCCCAGCTACTCTGGAGAGCAGCTGATGCGGGATTGCTTACACCCAGGAGTTTGAGACTAGCTTGGGCAACAAAGCAAGACTCCTGTCTCTCTAAAAAAAAAAAGTTGCTTGATAGAGGCAGATATGTATTCTGTAAAGTTTTTAAAGTATAATATTTTCCAAATGACAATACCACCAACCCTAGTATCGTCAACTGATATATGAGGGACAGGGTAGTATCCTAGGAAAAGCAGACAGTTGGAAAGTAGAAGCCTGGACTTTTGTTTCAGCTCTACCACTTATTAGCTGTGTGGCCCTGCACAATTTCTTCATTTCAGTCTCAGGTGAGAATTAATTGAAATAAGAAATATGAAAGTGCCTTGCATTTAGAAGATACCCAATAAATAATAGTTCTTTCAAGAATACATAAAAACCTAATACATAATCCCAGTGCTTTGGGAGGCCAAAGTGGGAGGATCGTGAGATCTTATCTCTACAAAAAATAAAAAAATTAGCCAGATGTGGTGGCTTGGGCCACCAGCTACTGTAGTCCAGCTACTCAGAAGTTCAGCTACTCAGGAGTCAGTCCAGCTACTCAGGAGTCTAACTACTCAGGAGGCTGAGGCAGGAGAATCACTTGAGCCCTAGAGTCTGACATTGCACTGAGCTATGATCACACCACTGCACTCCAGCCTGGGCAACAGAGTAAGATCCTGTCTCAAAAAATAAAAAAATAAAAAATAAAATTAAAAAAAGACTACATAAAAAATAAAATGGGAAGGAAAACAGGGCTCAAGTATAGTTTCTAATACTGAACACTTATTATGTCTCAATTACTGTACTAGGCACTTTACATATGTTAGCTCATTAATCTTCACAGAAACTGTATGAACTGTGAACTGTTATTACTCCATGTCACAGTTGAAAATACTGAGGCACACAAAGGAACATGCAGTAAGTCCCAAAGCTGAGAGGGAAAGCAGGCTAAGTTGTCTCTACAAAATATATTACTTCTCTCACAGGCATGAGAAAAACTGGAGCTAAAACACAGGGAAACACCCAGAAAATTTAAAAGTCATCATAAAACTATTGTTACTACTACTATTAAGTTATTTTTCCAAAAGCAGTGATGGGTTGACCTAATCCATCCACTACCTCAAACCAAGCTGCCTTCGCTGACCAAACACACGCTTCGGGGAGGTGGCTGCCAGAACTATTAGTTGGACAGTCTGTGAATATGAAATGGAAATTTTGGAAAGACTCAGGTGGACTCGATCTGTGATTCCACCTCCCTAATTGCATTGCTAGGCAGGACCACATACAAGACACAAACTCACAAGTGTTTCCCTTCTGAGGAAAGTATTATAATTACTATTAATAATGATAATACTAATATAAACTCACAAGTGTTTCCCTTCTTAGGAAAGTATTATAATTACTATTAATAATGATAATACTAATATAAATACTAATAATAACAATGGTTAAAATTTAATAGACATTTAGATTAAGCTCAGTGCTAGGTGCTCTACATACATTATCTCTTACCAGCTGTCATTAGGCAGGTAGCTGTTAACATCACTGCTTTATAGATGAGGAACTAAGGCTCACATGTCTGGTAATCAATGACCTGGCCCCAAGCTTAATCCTCTAAGTCCAAATCCAGTGCTGTGTCTGCCATTCCAGTTGCCTCTCAGCAGTGTGCAGGGGCTCTATGAGTTCTATTCGCTAGTGTGTTTTGTTATATAATGTATTATTTCAGGGATTAGATTTCAAGGTCAGTTTTTTAATCATGAAAAACGTACATATCATGTAACTAGTTAGCATTTAGAATGAAGACACTTTTCATGAAAATTCTTAGAAATGATCCAATTGGGAGGCACTATGGTAGTGAAAACAGCATGAGCTTGGAGGTCAAACAGGTGTGAGTTACCAAAACTTCTGAGACTCATTTTCTTCACTATTACATGGAAGTAGTAGTGTTCTCTCTACCACGAGCTGATGCGAGCATTTGCTAAGACAAGATAAATAGATAAACCATCTTTTAAAAAATAGGTGCTCCATAAATCCTCCTTTCTTTTCCTTTTCCTTCTCTACTCTTCAACATGTTTACCTGAGGGGTCTCTAAATGCCTTCATTCATTCAACAACTACTTAATGAACTCATTGCATGTGCCATGCTCTGGATTAGAGAATTCAGTGGTGAATGAGGTAACAAGGTCCCTACTCTCAGGGAGCTTACATCCTTGTAGTGGGAGGCAGACATAGACAAATCAACAAATGCATTTGATTACATCAGATAGTGCTATGCATGATGAAAAAAGAACCAAAGTGGCATAGCATTGGACAGAAAGTTCTACCCCTGGTCCTGCTAAGAGCTATGTGATCTTGAGCAATAACAATAACAGTCGACACTGACTGACCAAGAGCTTACTGGTGCCAAGCTCGGTGCTGAGTACTTCAAAGACATTACCCTCTGAGATGCAGAAGCTCAGTAAAATGAGAGAGTTGGGCTTCACAATCTTTGAGGTCCCTTCGGCTCTGAAATGTGTGCCTTCATTCAGCACCATCTGATTGTCATGCTACATCCCAGGCATCGGGAAGAGTAGCCTCTGATCAATTTTAGGACTCATGAAGATTTTTTTCAATGTGGTTGATTACATGAAAGATCATCTTTATCAGTGTTATCAAGTTCAAGTACACAGTCATTATAGGGGGAATCTTTTCTATGTACTTAAACTTGAAGCATGAAGTCATCAGGCCTCTAAGACTAGGATATCTGGATGAGGCTTTTGAGACATTCACTTTTAGGATGAACAGTGTTGCCAAGGTACCTGCCCTGTCAAATGACAGCCTCACTGCCGAAAAGATGCAGACACACCCACACATGACTGGATGGTAAAATTCGAAATGTCAGGAACACAGCCTGAACATATCCAATCTGTTGACAATTATGGTTCTACACTGTATTCAGCAATTTCACTTTCATAAGACACTTTTGTATTTGAAACGAATTCTTTTCTTTCAATCTGATAAAAGACACCCTTATAAATGTTGTCACAAGGCAACAGGATAATAAGGTGCCATACTGTGTTTATTCCACTAACCACTCATTACAAATGATTCCATCTTTTTATTAGAAATAAAATCTGGTGTTTTCACAGGTGAAATGAAGAAATGGGCATAAGTCATGGTACCTTTAGAAGATAATGGTCCTCCAATTAGCCTGGCAAAGAAAGAGGGGTGGGCCCTCAACTTTGTTTATCATAATATAAATAAGTAGTAAATTTTCTAAATGCTGAATGAGCAAAATTAAAATCCCCAGTATCCATTATATTCAGGGTCACAGAAAGGATACCCAAACTACAGTAACTAATGTAGAACAATGTAGAAATGGTCTCTTGAATTTCCTATATATAATTCATTTCTTGACAAAAGCACTGCTGATACCTTATAACTACATCTAATTTCCAACTTGCTACCACCAATATTACAACAAATTTGATGCATGATGACCATCTTCAGAGACAGAAATGGCCCCTCTGTCTCCCACACACTATCATTCATTCAGGATTCACTGCACACTGTGTTTTGGTAAAGCTATTTGGGGAAACAAGACTCAAGTGTGTACTAATTACTACAAGGGGCAAGTGGACTAATCTGATATTTTAGAGACACCAGTGGGAAATCACAAGAAACCTCAGGGGAGTAGAAGAGCCCAGAACAGCGAGGAGTTGCTTTGTACTAATTTGATCTTGTAAGAGATGATCGTATTATTGTTACTGGTGATGACCAAACAGCAACTCTATATAGGGTTTTCTTAGGCAGTAAATCTATATGTTATTTGTTATGAATACTAGAATATTTATTGTTATCAAAGGTAATAATAAGACTTATTTTTAGTGTTACAAAAATTCTATCAGCACCTAGTCTGAGTTGAACGCTGAAAATTATAGGTAACTGCTTCCTGCACTCCATGGAAGAACACACTGTGCAGCCTGAATGTCTCTTGAAATTGTTCTGTGTCCTCTGGATCCTGCAGCACATTTTTTCATATTTGAAATCTGTATTTGGAATGTAAATCTAGGTTATGGTTTTAAATATTTTCATATTCAGTAATAACATCCACTTCTAAAAGCTGCATTTTATTTTCCTTTGTAGATTAAGCCTGAAGGTGGGATTATAGAATTCAAGTATGATGGAGGGAGGAATGCATTTTAAATAACTAATGTTGCTGCACACAATATGCCCTATATTTATTGGCCTCTTACTCAGGGTCCATTTTAATTGTTATCTGCTCATGCATCCTATACTACATAATGAAATGCTTCCATTTCACCCACTGAGCCCTGGGTTTTCATGTGCACCTTTACTAATGACCCTTAATTAAGCTGATTTTATCCCTGAAAATGTGAGTTTTCTTTTGGTCAACAAGTATTTTTAAGGAGAGGTCTGAATGAACTTTCAAAGAGACATTTAAAATGCTTATTACTTTAAGCAGTTGTAAAACTGAACAAAGTACATTTGTACTCAAGTGTGGGCTACCAACACACATATTTTTCATTGTATGTTTCCAGGAAAGCACTTTCACCCTGCAGTGTGCCATCAATCCTCAGTTACGTTACACTGCAGAGGTATCAAATATCTGGGTAGAAAACAACACAATAAAGTAGCTTGGCACTACTTTACATTAGCTACCAATGTCAACCAGAGATAATATGTGATTTAAAAGACACCCTGTAAAATGTCTTACTGAATATATTTTTTTCATAATGATCAGTAAATGCCAAAGTCTAGTAACAAAACTATTATTTATAGCATGTTAACATCTAATTGATTTTACAAATGGAGGCAATTATTTTGGATGAAGAGAGGAATGCTTGCCAGATTTAAATGATTTATGATTACCAAGAGAGAAAAACAACGTTTTGCTAATTCATTTTCAAATATGATTCTTACATTCATTGATGATTTTAATTTTAAACCAAATGATTTGCTTAATAATATATTAATTTTAACAACAAAAAAATCCCAATTTACTTTGTGACAGCAATCTGATACATTTTTAACTGTTGAAAAATGTTGCCTCCTACAGTAAGCTCAGAAGGGATGGTAGCATAGGAATATATTTTCCAGGTGCTGATTTAGACCCACAGAAAGATTACACTTCATGAACTCCAACCAATTACTCAGGGTAGGAGCACAGGCTCTTACAGCGCGGTGTGCTTCAAGTCCACAAGAACACTGCAGATACAACCATGCCTTATATTTCTTGACCTAAAACACTGACTGATTGCTTAACAGGTTTCATAACGTGTACAAATGTTGCTAAAGAAAAATTAAATAGTCTGCATCACTCGATATAACTTTTATTGATTTTTATAATCTAGTACTAAGGTGTATGTTTCAAAATAAATGAGAAAGATTGAAGGTTCCTTCCCATCTCCAGGCAACTTAAAGCAGAAGGGAGGCTCACATTTCACAAGAAATAACCTGTGCATTTGTTGAGGGAAAAAAAACCACATGCACTACTAGGAAATGCCCCAGGCTGAAGCAGATACTGACTGCACAAAGCTAAAGGAAAAGAACCCTTGAAACTAAACAAAAGCAAATTCATCTGTTGACAGATGTTGATTACATCAAGGCAACAAGGAACTCCCCCAATTTCCAATTTTTTAAAACAATTAATACAGTCTACAATATGCACAATAAGGACAAAGTTAAGTTTTTTAACTTATCATAATAAATGTTAGTAAACTTGTTTTAAAAGAGTTCCAGTTCAGTTACAAACTATTCTAGTGTGTTTTTAGCTATGGGCTTCTCCAAACAGTGGTTTATTCATTCCCATGGACATGTCTGGGAAGCCAAGTTGGCCATGCCATCAGCCCCTTCCTTCCAGGGGTTAACTGCTCTGGCTGCCAAATAAAATACAGAGCGAGCCATGTAATTATGGAGACAGTCAAAGGGCAGGCTCTATTTTGAAATCTATTTGCACAGACAAGGTCTTCCAATTGAACTTACAGGAAACAAGCTGGTAAAGAGCCTCCTTTTCCCCAGATGCTTTCCACACTTTTTCTCCAATGCAGGAAATCGTGGATATGGACACCATACACCACTGCTTCCTGGATTTCAAGCTAAGATGCCATTACAGAGAGAAAAGTGGATCTGTTTCACCAACTTTTAAAAAACTTTTTTTTGGCCTAATTAACAGCATTTGGCAACAGCCTCTGGATGATAAAGTCACAGTGTTTATTTATTAAACAACATTTCTAAAGAGGATGCAGGCCCAGTTGGTTATGCAGGTGTTGGAAAACAGCTCATTTTCTTTAATGCTGAAAATAAAGCACATAGCTGAATCTAAAATATATGGGCATAATACTTGTCTGAAATAAATATTCTACTTCACATCCAACAGTGTTGTCCTTGAAGTTATTTTTACCTGAGACCACTAAAACAGTAACAAAGATCCCACAGAAATAAAAAGGAAATGTGTAAAATATTTTAAGTGACAAAAAAGTCATAATTCACTTTTATGCTGAAGCATGAAAGTTCATCCTAGTTGTTTACTGCTCTAAGTTTGCAATTTTTATGAAGATGCATCATTCTCATATTAAGGTAGGACTGGGCCACTACTACTAATAAAACTTCACCTCAAATGAAGTTGAGATGGATACTGGTCTGTAGATGTCAGAATTCATCTACAGCCTGGGAGTCCTGGTTCTAGCAAAGATGAACTGGAAAGTCGGTCATAGAGCACTTCTGGGGAGAGGAAGGGCAGCAGCCCGAGGGTACCCTCTTCCAATAATAACAACATTTAAGAATGGTGCCCAGGTCACTGCAAAACATGACCTTCCCTAAGGCCTAATCAAGAAGTTGGCTCTGTACTATATCCCTCCTCCTTTAAATAAAATTATTAATAGCAACTGATAGAGGATAACATCAATGACAAGTTCAGAAATAGTTTACGAAAATACTTCATTTTGCTTCTTTACAAAAGCTAAATCCGATAATATGTGATTATTCACTAATGTACACCACCAGCCCACAGGCATCTGTATTTAAACAAGAAGCATTCCCCTCTTTTTGGGAAACAAAAACACCTCAACCTACTCTAGAAACACAGATCTATAAACATTCCTACTTAATAATGTAGGCTCCTGCTTGTGAGTCTAGGAAAAAAAAATTCCTTTAGGCTGGCCCAATTATAGCTGGGGGAAGGGTGCCAAAGATTATAGTCAGAAATCAAGTATAAAACTAAAAGCTGATCGTTTGGTGGATAAGTAGAAGTTACATAGAAATGTTTAATTTGTACAATAGGGCTATTGCATGGAATTTCTCCATTTGAGACAAAAAAGTTTACTTCAGAATTTAAATTCCTCTTTATAATCATAAAGTATTGAGTCACAATGAAATGGTATATACTTGGCAAATCCCATTGTCTCTCAGCTAAAGTTTAGAGAAAAGCAGCTTTTTAGCATTTCAACAATACATATACTCAGGCAACTTCTTAGACAAAGAAATATTGTATCCTTACAGAGGAAATAAAGAAGCTGTTTATTAGGGCCATGGTTAAAATGTAATAATTCATTCTAGTTGAGCCCTGTGAAAAATGTCATCAAAATATCATTTTCTTTGCCAGATTTTCTGGATGCCATAATATCATTTAAACACAGAATAAAAGACAAGGTCTGATCAGAGTACAAGCACAATACTAAAATGAACTAAAACCAAATGCTCTGTCAAAGATATAGGAAAGAATTTCACACAGTCCTGGTACCCAGGGAATGCACACTTCTAGTTTAGCACAGAACATCTGGCAAATTTCAACCTTCCAAAGTCTCTCAAAAGAAACATTCCTGTTACCTCACACACTTTGGTTAAAGAAGAGGAAAACAGAACGATTTTATATTAAAGCACACAAATCAGAACCAGAAGAGCAATTTCATAGGAATCACACATGGAACTCAATTTTAGAGAAAGTCTATATAAAAACATCATGAGTTTTTAAAAAAAACTGATATAGTGAGAAAATCCTTCTTTAATTCTTAAAAAAACCTCCAGACTATTCATAAATACTACCGTCATATACTACTTAAAATATTAGTTATTTTGTATTAAAATACCCAGTAACAGAAGATATGAGGGCTTATAATCTATGATCAAAAGCACAGCTTTAATATATTTTTTAATTATATTAAAGCATTTGAAAAGAGCATGATTTCAGTCTTCATATTACAATAGTGTCAACTGAATTCTATATACAGCATGCCCTAGGTATTCTGTTGGATGTCTTTCTTTCCTTTTTTCTTTTTAATGGGCCATTTAAAGTTATTGCCACATAAGCAAACCATTGGGATGAAATAGCTCAGAGCTTTGACCAAAATTGTAGTATCAATACCAAAAACAAATAAGACAAAAAACAAAAAACCCTACACCTTAAACTTCCTGAGAAAATTTTCACTGTACATCTCTTAAGTGAAAGGCATGGGATAGAAAGAAAACATGTGAATATAAGTCTTATCGTGGTATTTTGACAACAGTAGGAGTTTTGTCTCTGCCCTGTAACCAGTCAATAGGAGTGGTAAATCGGTAGGTAGATAGGTCAATAATTACCACCTAAAATAAGAAAGCTAATGCTTCAGGAAAACAACATATTTCCAAGCTTCTGCAGTTGACAGTACACAGATTCACGACAACAGAAGCCAAGATCACTCACCAAGGAGTTATTTTCAACCAGAAAAATAAAGAGAAAGTATACAGTAACCTCTTTAGTAAAAGCAAAAGCTCCAAATTTTCTGAAGGCAGCTTTTTGGACTGGTATAGTTATGTTGCCACAAATAGTTTTACACTCAATTCCACTAGGTATACTTGGTTGACCATATGAATACTCACTCGACAGTTTTGGGTATTAATGCAAAAAGTACAATGTGTTAAAATGGCACAGGCTTAAAAGGGGAGCTCCATAGAAGGCTGCTTACAATTTGGCCCATATATATGTGTGTGTGTGTCTATGTATATAAGTAAACATAAATATAAATATGTATATAAGTAAATATATGTACATAGGTAAACATAAATATAAATATTTAAATATATATACTTATATATTTAAGGATATGAATGTTCAACTATCTGTTACTTTTTGTACTCAAGATTAAAAATTAAGCCAGGCTGATGCCTATAAATCCAGCACTTTGGAGGCTGAGGGCTGCAGATTGCTTGAGTCCAAGAATTTGAGACCAGCCTGGAAAACATGGTGAAACCTTGTCTCTACAAAAAATACAAACATTAGCCGGGCATGGTGGCACACACCTGTAGTCCCAGCTACTTGGGAGGCTGGGGTGGGAAGATCGTTTGAGCCCAGGAGGCAGAGGTTGCGGTGAGCCGAGATTACGCTGCTGCACTTCAGCCTAGGCAACAGAGTGAGACCCTGCCTTAAACAAGTTAAAATAAAATAAAAATTTAAAAACGTTAAAAATTAAAACCACCACAATCACCAACAAAACATGTACTCTTTATCTGTATTTAGCAGGCTGCTTGCTTCTCATATCTGCAAACACTTAGCCAACACCAAGATTATTCACACAGTAAAATGACAAATTCATCATCTCATATTTAAAGTTTTTAATATTGCCACGATACCAAAATATTTGATGTGTAAAACATTTGAAACATATTTATTGTCTGAGGGGACGGAACACTTTTTGAAGTATACTGCTACTGGAGTGTTACAAAGAAACCTCAAACCTTGAATGCCTAATAAGGTACAGTCAATTTGGGGGTAAAAAAGAAGGAAACAGTGTGAAATTTAAAATTTTATATTTTGCTTGTGAATGCACCATGAGAATTTCCTCCAAAAGATATGCCTTCTTAGGCCGGGCGCGGTGGCTCAAGCCTGTAATCCCAGCACTTTGGGAGGCCGAGACGGGCGGATCACGAGGTCAGGAGATCAAGACCATCCTGGCTACCACGGTGAAACCCCGTCTCTACTAAAAAATACAAAAAACTAGCCGGGCGAGGTGGCGGGCGCCTGTAGTCCCAGCTACTCGGGAGGCTGAGGCAGGAGAATGGCATGAACCCGGGAGGCAGAGCTTGCAGTGAGCTGAGATCCGGCCACTGCACTCCAGCCTGGGCGACAGAGCGAGACTCCGTCTCAAAAAAAAAAAAAAAAAAAAAAAGATATGCCTTCTTATTATATTTACTTGAGCTCTTGTTTAAATTGGTTTTCCTTGTCTGAGTACTATTGGTTGACTTAAACAAGTTAGTTAAATTTTTTAAGCCTTAGTTTCCTCATTTGTTATTGTGGATAACAATACCTTCCTCACAGGGTTGCTATGATAATTGTATGACATGATATATCGAAAGTGGCATAAGGTAAGCACTCAATAAATGGTAATTACTACCATTGGTTACCTGACTGTGGGAGGAGGTCACTCTAAAACGGACTAATCAGTAGGTAGAAACCAGCCTGAATTTTACAACGTGCCTTGGATAATCCACAAAGCAAGTAATTCATAAAGTAATCATGAGATCCTAGGTTGGGTCGCAGAGCTGCTACTTAAAAGTGACACTATCCAAAGCACTGGGCCTCTCGTCACTCCATCACAGGGCCAACCTGAACCCCAAATGAGACTGCAGATGTAGAAACACTTTACAAACTGGACAGCATTTCGTGATTGTAGTGTATGAGAGAAGGCTCACACTCAGTAGGATGAATTATGGACAGCCTAATTTTGATGTTTTCCTGAGAGTTCCTGCTGGGCCCTTGCTAGTATGCTGATGGTTAATGGTGAGGTCTAAGGAAAATTCCTTCCTACATCCATAGGCATAAAAGACCCTGGCTTTTTCCAAGAATCATATCTTTCTAAATATATAAGAATACTTCTTAAATTTGTGAAAGGGTGGGATGGGAGAAATTATGTTATAGGAAGATTCTAATTTGCATTGAAGACATTCCCTGTAAAGCGTACTATCACAAACAATTTTAAGAGTGAGATCGGAATGCTGCTATTTTGGCTGAGTGCTGTGGCTCACGTCTATGATCTGAGCACTTTGGGAGGCCGAGGTGTGTGGATCCCTTCAGCTCAGGAGTTCAAGGCCAGCCTGGGGCAACATGGTGAAACCGCGTCCCTGTGAAAAATACAAAAATTAGCCAGGCGTAGTGGCATGTGCCTGTAGTCCCAGCTACTTGAAAGACTGAGGTGGGAGGATAACTTGGGCCCAGGAGGCCGATGCTGTAGTGAGCCAAGATCGCACCACTGCATTCCAGCCTGGGCAAGAAAGTGAGATCCTGTCTCAAAAAAAAAAAAAAAAAAAAAAAAGAAAAAAGAATTCAGCCTTTTTTATTCTGTTACTAAATACCATTCAGCCAATGCTGTGCTTAGCCATAAACTTTAATGTTGCTCTTGGTAACCTCAGTTTGTAAGAATTTAAACCTATTTGTCTTGGTGTGCAATCTGTTTAGCAGATATATTTCAGAGCTCAATAAACCTTATTGTTTAAATGTATCAAGAAGTCTTCTTTGCATAAAAATTCCTCTTTATTAAACAGTGCTACAGGAAAAACTTATTTACATTTCAACCACTACTAACATACATCACTTATGACAAAAAAGGCAAGCACTCCATAAGAAATGCTCAATCACTGTCAATCACAAACACTAAAATATACATAAACCAAAGCACGCCGTGTGAACTGTATTAAATTCAGCTAAACACAGAATTACCAACAGAACAAACAAAAAAACAAATAATTATCAGTGCCTCACAGACCTATATACACAATACACAAAATAACTTGGAAAGGTGTAACCATGGAAACCCGATAGCCTAAATTCAGTGTCTTTAAATTTTGCATTTATTTAATCACTGTGCAAATGATGTCCTTACAAAATTTAAATATTTTTAAAGCTGTCAAAGCTTATCTTTGTTATTAGATCATTGATTGAAATAGTTTCAGCTATAAATTAGTTATCTTTAAAATTATTCAGAGACCAGTTTAATGAAACTATGATAAAAATGTCAAACAATTTTTTCTAATTTTGTCAGAAAACTATTATTTCACAACCACTGATTAACTGAAAAACTCAACTATTTACAATAAGTCCCATAATAGTCAAGTAATATTAACAGACACTTTGACATAAAGACTCTTCTTAAATTCATTCTGTTGCATGCAACCACCCCCACTTCCTCTAATTAGCTACTAAAACAGAAATGCTACTAGTTGTTTTGGTTTAAAAGTTGTTTTTACTGACAATTACCATTTGAAGAGTTTAATATTTAATGCTATAGTTAGTCCTAATGTCTTATATTTTATTTCATAATCTAAATGACTAAAATATTATTTTGTAGTTCACTGGCTCCCACACTTAAGCTGTAATGTTCAGTGTGTATTTCATTATGTAGATGAGCAATGGATGCTGTCTGACATGATTTAAATGGGTCAACAGTATTTTCCTAGTCACATTAATCATCCAGACAGCTAAAATGAAAAAAAAAAAGGTCCTTGAAAACTAAAACTAGAGAATCTATTCACACAAATGACACTTACCATCAGTGGATTATCTAGGATGTGGTTAAGGAGAAGGAAGAGTTACAGACTTTGAACATATGTTTCATCATTTATTCAGAAACCACTTCAAGACCCTAGCTCTATTTTCAGAATCGAAGTAAACACCCACAGAAAGAGATTTCTGAGATACCAAAGTGTAATTAAAAAAAAAAAAAAAAGCATTACATTGCAATCTTTGAAACTTTTTTCATTCCAGAAAAAATAAAATAAAATTTGGGAAGCCCAGCTCTAAGTGAGGCTGAGCTCCGAGAGTAGGGTCAGGCTTATCGTATGTATGAAAATACACAGCAGCATAGGTGCACCAAAATCTCACAAATCACCACTAAAGAACTCCGTCATATATATATATCCTCCATCATATATATATCCTCCATCATATATATATATCCTCCATCATATATATATCCTCCGTCATATATATAATCCTTTTTATTTTTTGAGATGGAGTTTCATTCTTGTTGCTCAGGCTGGAGTGCAATGGTGCGATCTCGGCTCACCACAACCTCCGCCTCCCAGGTTCAAGTGAGTCTCTTGCCTCAGCCTACCGAGTAGCTGGGATTATAGGCATGCGCCACCACACCCGGCTAATTTTATATTTTTTAGCAGAGATGGGGTTTCTCCATGTTGGTCAGGCTGGTCTCGAACTCCCGACCTCAAGTGATCCACCCACCTTGGTCTCCCAAAGTGCTGGGACTGCAAGCATGAGCCACTGCGCCCAGCTTATATATGATCCTTTTTAGTGGTTTTGGAGCATTCTCTTATACGAAGGGATTATATAGTACCTTATTTAAACAATGATGAGCATTTTGGTAGGTCCTTTCTGTTCTGATTTTTTTGCTTTATATAATGTGCTTTTTCACGTACAGTTGCACAGTGATTACTTCTTTTTAGTTTAAATGTGTAAAAGTACTTGTAGGTTAAGAAATATGCAAAACTTTAACTTATTTGCAAAACTGTTCACAAACACTGTAATTTGTATTACTAATGATGCCTATTTTCTATACGTTTACCAATAGTTTAACGTTAAAATCTGTTAGTCTGAAGAAAAATGAAAAATGGTATCTCACTTTTACTCATTTTTCTTCAGATACTCCTGAGGTTAAAGATCTTATCCTTTGTTTATTTCTGTATCCTCTTTTGTGAAGTCTTCTATTAGGCCTCTTGGGTTGTTTTTCACCTGATTGATTTCTTTATTTTTTTGAGACAAAGTCTTGCTCTGTCACTCAGGCTGGAGTGCAGTGGCACGACCTCCATCTTCCAGGTTCAAGAATTCTCCTGCCTCAGCCTCCTGAGCAACTGGGATTTCGGGCATGTGCCACCACGCCCGGCTAATTTTGTATTTTAAGTAGAGATAGGGTTTCACCATGTTGGCCAGGCTGGTCTCGAACTCCTGACCTCAAGTGATCCACCCTCCTTGTCCTCCCAAAGCGCTGGGATTACAGGCGTGAGCCACCAAGCCCAGCCTCTTCAACCTGACTTACTTTATTTTTATTTTTTAGACAGAATCTCGCTCTATCACCAAGCTGGAGTGCAGTGGTGCGATCTCGGCTCACTGCAACCTCTGCCTCCCAGGTTCAAGTGATTCTCCTGCCTCAGCCTCCTAAGTAGCTGGGATTACAGGCGCATGCCACCACACCCAGCTAATTTTTTTTTTTTTTTTTTTTTTTGTATTTTTAGGAGAGACGGGGTTTCACCGTGTTTGTCAGGATGGTCTTGATCTCTTGACCTCGTGATCCACCCGCCTCAACCTCCCAAAATGCTGGGATTACAGGCATGAGCCACTGTGCCCAGCCCACCTGACTTATTTTTAAGAGTACTCTGTGAATTAGAAACATTAAACGTGTGTACTACATTGTTTCAACTATGTTTTTCAGCTTGCTTTTTGTATTTCCACCATGTTTAAAGTGTTTTTGGCCACAAAATTGGGTTTACATTGAATTTACAGATTAAGGACAATATGATTATAATTTTTTTTTGAGACAGGGTCTTGCTGTGTCACCCAGACAAAGTGCAGTGGTGCAACCATAGCCCACTGCAGTTTTAACTTCATGGGCTCAAGCAATCCTCCTGCCTCAGCCTCCCAAGTAGCTGGGACCACAGGCACATGCCACCATGCCCAATAATTTTTTTATTTTGTAGAGACAGGGTCTCACTATGTTGCCCAGGCTTGTCTCAAACTCCAGGATTCAAGTGATCCTCCTGCCTTGGTTTCCCACAGTGCTGGAATTACAGGTGTGAGCCACCATGTCCAGTTGACTCTAAAATATTTAACTGTCTTCTTTAAGATAAGAAATGTCTTCACATTTCCTACAGTGTTCTTAAATGTCCATCAGTGGAGATCTAATGCTTTCTTCATATAGGCCTTGTACATTTCTTGTTATTTGTCTATCCTTGGGTTTTTTTTAACTCCTTGGTTGCTACTATAAATGAAATTTTTATAATGGAATATAATGCTATTATATATAAATACAATAATTTTTATAAAACATTAAACTTACTTTTCTAAAAAAACTTGTTTTAAAAATTGAAGTATAATACTCTAATGTCATATTTTTATGTTCTTTCGTATATCGAAAATCAAACATACATGCAGACACACACATTTTCTCCATTGGAGGTTAGTGAGTTGTGACCAACTGGGGTTACGTTGACTTTGCTTTCCATCACTGCCAACTCATCCCTCTCTTACCTTGCCTCTCCCCAAATATTATCTTCCCTCCTTCCAAATATGGAGTGCCGGACTGGATAAACTAAGAGGTGTTGGAAGTGCCAGCAAAGTAAAGCTCCAATAAAATACTTTTTTTTGTAAGGATCTGATATTGAAAATATTTCTCATAGCCGGGTGCCTAAAATCCCAGCTACTTGGGAGGCTGAGGTGGGAAGATTGCTTGAGTCCAGGAGTTTGAGACCAGCCAGGGGAACAGAATGAGATCCTATTTTAAATATATATATATATTATATATATATATATATATATGTATACACACACACACACACACACACACATATACATATATTTTTTAAATAAAAAATATATATATTTCTGGCCAGGCACGGTGGTTCATCCCAGCACTTTGGAAGGCCGAGGCAGGTGGAACACTTGAGGTCAGGAGTTCAAGACAAGCCTGGCCAACATGGTGAAACCCTGTCTTTACTAAAAATATAGAAATTAGCTGCGCATAGTGGTGGGTGCCTGTAATCCCAGCTACTGGGGAGGCTGAGGCAGGAAAATTGCTTGAATATGGGAGGCGGAGGTTGCAGTGAGCTGACATGGCATTACTGCACTCCAGCCTGGGCAACAGAGTAAGACTCCATCTTAAAAAAAAAAACTATATATACATTAGGTCATTTCTTTTGGGGGATGAAATTAGTTGTTTCATGAATTCCTTTATGGACAGGTCACACAACACCTTCTTTAACCAATGATGAGCATTTAAGTGGGCTCTTTTTTTTTTTGTCACAGAGTCTTGCTCTGTCACCCAGGCTGGAGTGCAGTGGCACGATGTCGGCTCACAGAAACCTCCGCCTCCTGAATTCAAGCGATTCTTCTGCCTCAGCCTCCCAAGTAGCTGGGACTACAGGCACGCACCACCACGCCCAGCTAATTATTGTATTTTTAGTAGAGACGAGGTTTCACCATATGGGCCAGGCTGGTCTCAAACTCCTGACCTCATGATCTACCCACCTCGGCCTCCCCAAGTGCTGGGATTACAGGCATGAGCCACCGTACCCAACCTTAAGTGGGTTGTTTGTTTGTTTGTTTTTGCTTTACATAATATGCTTTTGGGGGGGCCTCAGACTCATTCAGTTCTTGTATACTGTTCAGTTCTGTAACTGTGGCTATTGGGTACAAGAGGGCCTGAATGTATCAAAGCAAATAGCACAATTATGATATTTCCCCTAGTCTTATAACAGTAAAGGATATTAAAAAAAAAAACTTTGAACAAAAATAAATTTAAAACGAATCTGACACTCTGCTGAACAAGGACTCTGTATAGCTCTAGTTCCTAGAACCCTGTGTATTTAGTTTGATTTTCCCCTGGGAATAGCAGGATGTCTTAAAATTTTCGAAGAGAGTGTGGGGATCCTCTCACTATTGCTCCCTTAGGGCAAATGCTCTCCTGATGTAGTTTCCTCCACGTGTTTCAGAATACCACTTCCGACTCCACGTACTAGTCTGGAAGAAAATCACTATGCCATATAGTTGACAGAAAAAAAAGGACTTTTTAATATTTTTAAATATAGGTAAAAGTACAGAAAGGGGTAAAATGAAATCCTTAAAGTTAAGCGATAATACTAGTATAACTGAAATCCTTACAACTTTTTTCACTAAAAAAAACTTTTGGGCGGAGCGCAGTGGCTCACACCTGTAATCCCAGCACTTTGGGAGGCTGAGGTGGGCAGATCACGAGGTACAGAGTTCGAGACTAGCCTGGCCAACATGGTGAAACCCCATCTCTACTGAAAATACAAAAATTAGCTGGGCGTGGTGGCAGGCGCCTGTAATGCCAGCTACTCGGGAGGCTGAGGCGGAAGAATCACTTGAACCAGAGAGGCAGTTGCACTCCAGCCTGGGTGACAGGGTGAGACTCCGTCTCAAAACAAAACAAAACAAAACAAAACAGAGTTTGGCCAGGAAGGTGGCTCATGCCTGTAATCCCAGCACTTTGAGAGGCCAAGGCGGGCAGATCACGAGGTCAGGAGTTCGAGGCCAGCCTGGCCAACATGGCGAAACCCTGTCTCTACTAAAAATACAAAAATTAGCTGGGACTGGTGGCGGATGCCTGTAATCCCAGCTACTCAGGAGGCTGTGGCAGGGGAATCACTTGAACCCGGAAGGCGGAGGTTGCAGTGAGCTGAGATGGCGCCACTGCACTCCAGCCTGGGCGACAGAGCAAGACTCCGTCGCAAAAAAAAAATGGCTGGGCCACAGTGGCTCACGCCTGTAATCCCAGCACTTTGGGAGGCCAAGGTGGGCAGATCACAAGGTCAGGAGATTGAGACCATCCTGGCTAACACGGTGAAATCCCGTCTCTACTAAAAATACAAAAAATTAGCCGGGCATGGTGGTGGGCGCCTGTAGTCCCAGCTACTGGGGAGGCTGAGGCAGGAGAATCGCTTCAGAACCCGGGAGGCGGACGTTGCAGTGAGCCGAGATGGAGCCCCTGCACTCCAGCTTGGGCGATAGAGTGAGAGTTGGTCTAAAAAAAAAAGTTTTAAAGGTATTTGCTCCATCACCCCCACCCCGCAAAAAACCCACCACCAACAATAATACCGAAACTCATCCTTCCTGAAGACTTCTAAGAAGCGTAGGAAATGAAAGGGTTATTTTAATTCTGGGATGCCCTGTTCTTATGTGAAAATACAAAGAAAGCAGTTAGAACAGCCCCAGGACTAGTGCTTCTTGATGGTCAAAACTGTACAACTACACACATTTTTAATTTGCAGTTCACAGCCACAGTGTTTCCTGGGAGTAACCCTGAGGCCTGGAGTTGTAGCTGCTCATTACCCTACACAAGTCAAACTCCTGAAGTGCACTAGAGCAGTGGGTCTGGACACTTAGTTATTTCTGAGCACAGTATGACATAAGGTACTAGCTGGGATCTAAAAGTTTTTGAGACTTGGCCATTGTGATGATGTACAGAGAGGCAGGAGGTCTTCTCAGGAGTTAAACACGAGGAGGGTTGGGGAAACACTGCAGAGCGAAGAAAGTCCCATTCCCACCTTTGTGTTATGAAACCTTAGGTGGCAAGTAGATTTTTGCAGAATGTAGGTATCTCAGGGGCAATATATAAAATAGGAAGGCTATAAATCCTGTAAAGGAGGTAGCGGTGGACTAAAATGGACAGAATTTATACTTATAACTAATGTTTCATCACTACCATATCCACCCTGCTCCCAACTCCATTGCTGTGACTAGATGATGCTGACTTTAATGAGTAATCTGAAACACTGGCAATATTTGGGTTTGGTGATGGCTAACTTCAGACCTCATAAATATTATGTAACCCTAGTCTTTTTGTCTCTAGCCAACCAGACTGACTGCATAAATGGCAAACTGACATTGAGAATTTATGAGCTCTGCTGCATTAGTAATGCACATTTCCTTTTGAATTATTCTAGGCTGTAGCCTGAAGCAGATTATAATTATCATTCCTTTTGCCGCACAAGTCTGAAGATCTACGAGTGGTTCAGGTAGCTACATGAATATATTTCAATGTTTAGGGGGGTTGGTAAATAAAAACCCATATGTAACAAATGAAAAACAGATGAATTTACATATTGCTACAATTTAAAAAATATCCTAGCTAACTAAAATTTGGTCTCAGTCACAGTATATCCATAGAAAATGTTTCTCTGTCTTACTGAGATGTTTTTCTCTTTACCGTCAAAAAAATGGTGATGGTATTGTTCAGTTTACTTGGAGCAGTGTTCAGGTAGTCAATGATCTATGCCATGGATAAAGTTAGCTTTACACTAAGATACATACATGGTCTTAGCTGTTTGGAATGCATTTTCCGACATAAACAATGCAGCTAAGTTCTCAGCTAGCCCAATAGCTCATAAGACAAATAAAATACTATACAATTGCAACAAAAACAAAAAACTAGGAAACAATACAGCTGTAAGCATATATTTTAGCCACATTATAGGTTTTTTGAGCTGGCCTGGGAATGTTGCTGCCATTTACAACATGGTTTCTAAAGGATAACATGTTCCACATTTTTGGACAATTAAGGAAAATGAAACATCCACTTACTGCTTCCTAGCACATATTCTCAGCCATTTCCACCCAAACCCTAAGCGACAGAAGGTGAAGGCTGAGTGCTCCCAGGAAAATCTAGAGAGTAAAGGGAGAGGGCCAAGTCCTGTCCCTTCCTGTAATACCTGCCTGTACCAGCCCCAGCCCCAGGATTCTCATGCTGCTTCAGCTTCTTTCAGCTTCTATAGCAAGTGAAAGGAAGTAAGTCTCTGTCTTGAAGTTTGAGCAAACCTGCTTTCCTAAATGTTATCACCAGAAAAAACATGTCAAGCTTAATACAGCCACCCACAGACAAAACATGTTGGCTCTGGAGGACTAACATCACTCTAACCAGAACTCACCAACAGCGATAGGAGGTCTAAATGTTAAGTGTTCAGAACCCAGATGGAACCAGTGAAGCTCAACTATTGAGCTTCAGCTCTGGCTCTATGATTTACTAGCGTACAATCTTTAGCAAGTTACTTAACCATTTAATGCCTCAGTTTCTTCATCTGTTAAAAAATGGGGAAATAAAAAACTGTTGTAAAGATTAAATGAGTTTACACGTCTTAAGAGTTCATTAGCACAGCGCCTGGCATGTAGCAATTGATAAATTCAGCTATCACTCATAGGTTTAATATCACAACAAGTGAAAAAGGTACAAAAATGCTCTCTCCTTTTTTAAAGCTATACTATTTTTTTTTCTGGTCTCTAGTGTAGCAATTGTTAGGTAGGAAGATGTAATTTAGCAAGTAGATAGCAATGACCAGAAAGAGTCTCTGTACCTCTGAAATATTCACACACACACACACACACACACACCCCAAATAAAACCTAGACTTTTTTTTTTTTTTCTTTCTTTCTTGAGATGGAGTTTTGCTCTTGTTGCCCAGGCTGGAGTGCAATGGCACAATTTTGGCTTACGGCAACCTCTGCCTCCCAGGTTCAAGTGATTCTCCTGCCTCAGCCTCCCAAGTAGCTGGGATTACAGGTATGCACCACCATGCCTGGCTAATGTTTTTGTATTTTTAGTAGAGGCAGGGTTTCTCCATGTTGGTCAGGCTGGTCTTGAACTCCCGACCTCAAGTGATCCACCCACCTTGGCCTCCCAAAGTGCTGGAATTACAGGCATGAGCCACCGTCCCCAGCCATAAAACCTAGACTTTAACATTACAAGTACATATAAGTAATAGACAAGAGTAAACTTACCTATGGTGTTTTACTAATAATATTTTAAAAGAAAGCATTTTAGAAGTCTGACAATGCCAAGTACAGGTGGAAGATGTAGGACAAGATCTCTCTACTGGAGAGTCAACTGGTACAACCACCTTGGAAAACTGCCTGTCAATTATGAAGTCACTAATTCAATACTAGGTATACATATAAAAGAAATGCATACAGAAGTACACCCAAAAGACATACACAGAATGTTTGTCATAGAAAAAGGTGGAATCGGGCTGGGCGCAGTGGCTCACGCCTGTAATCCCAGCACTTTGGGAGGCCGAGGTGGGCAGATCATGAGGTCAGGAGATTGAGACCATACTGGCTAACACAGTGAGACACCGTCTCTACCAAAAATACAAAAAATTAGCCGGGAGTGGTGGCGGGTGCCTGTAGTCCCAGATACTCAGGAGGCTGAGGCAGGAGAATGGTGTGAACCCAGGAGGGAGAGCTTGCAGTGAGCCGAGATCATGCCACTGTACTCCAGCCTGGGCGACAGAGTGAGACTCTGTCTCAAAACAAAACAAACAAACAAACAAAAAAATAAAACACAGTACAGTAGTTATATAGGTATTTGCTTTATAATCATTCATTAAATTGTACATTTCTTTTACAAGTTTCTCTCTATATATTTCACAATAAAATGCTGGGAGGTAGGAAGGAAGAAATGAGGCCAGAATTAGAAAATAAAACAACCAAAAAAAAAAAAAGAAGAAAACAGAAAAAAATTCTAACAATCAGGGTTTCTCTATATTTTGAAGAAATAAATTTAAAATCTTTATTGATGTGTTAAATTCAAGCAATTTCTTTAAATCAAGAAAAACAAGAAATCAGAAATAATTCACAATTCTTAGTATACAGGGAAAACATTAATAGCACAGTTGTCTATACGATATTTAATTGACTAGGCCATGAGAAATTTCTTTTGCAAATTTTTAAAAATAAAGTCTTATAATTACTCTATTACTACAAACTAATTGATAAAACCCTTGTTGGATACATAACTATATTCTTATTCCAGAGCTTCTTAATTGATATAATCTATCTAGACAGCCATACTGCTTGTTGAAGCAGAAAAAGCTACTAAATTTTCTAAGCAGAAAAGCTGGATCCTTTCAGGAACTTTATAATAATGAAACAGTTGATATATTTGTAGTAATTTACAAAGTAACCTCATACATATTATTAAGTTTGGCATAACAACCTGAACCAGGTGGTAAACTGGGAATATACACTTGTACCTATTTTTTAGGTAACCCCCCAACCAGAAATAACACAAAAAACAAAAAAACCTGAGACTTGTGGAGATTAATGAATTTGTCCACGATCACAAATTTACAAGTGGTAAATCTGGGATTTACCTAAGCCTATTTTAAAAACTTTTTATTATAGAAAATTCCAAAACCACAAAAAAGTAGATTAGTGTAACAAATCCCCATGTATCTATCATTCAGCTTCAACAATGGCCAATGGATGGCCAATCTTGTTTCATCTATAATCATCACCCCTTCCCACTGGATAATTTTGAAGCCAATCCAGATATCATATAATTTCATCTGTAAATATTTCCATGTGTGTATCTAAAAGATGAGGTTTTTGTTTTGTTTTGTTTTTGTTTTGAGATGAAGTCTTGCTCTGTCGCCCAGGCTGGAGTACAATGGCACGATCTCCACTCACCACAACCTCCGCCTCCTGGGTTCAAGTGATTCTCTTGCCTCAGCCTCCTGAATAGCCAGGATTACAGGCGCACACCACCACTGTCGGCTAATTTTTTATATTTTTAGTAGAGACAGGGTTTCACCATGTTGGCCAGGCTACTCTTGAACTCCTGACTTCGTGATCTGCAAAAAAATTAGTCCGGGCATGGTGGCAGACGCCTGTAATCCCAGTTACTTGGGAGGCTGAGGCAAGGAGAATTGCTTGAACCTGGGGGGTGGAGGTTGCAGTGAACCAAGATCACACCACTGCACTCCGGGCTGGGCGACAGAGTGAGATTCCATCTCAAAAAAAAAAAAAAAAAAAAATTCAACAAATGCATTATTAAAATAGGAGCCAAATAAGGTCTACTGTACTTGATTGCTATGCTTCTTATGCCAGTTTTAATGAATTCCTCTCTTTTTTCTTTCTCGTAAATTATTTGTTAAGGAAATATATTTGTCTCTAGCACTTCTCACATTCTGTAATTTACTAGTTGTATCTTGGTGGTGTCAATTAACATGCTTCTCTATCCTTTGTATTTCCTGTAGACATATTAAACCTAGTGATTTGTTCCGATTCAAGTACGATTTTTTATTTTTATTTATTTATTTTGAGACAGTCTTGCTCTGTCGCCCAGGCTGGAGTGCAGTGGCCGGATCTCAGCTCACTGCAAGCTCCGCCTCCCGGGTTCACACCATTCTCCTGCCTCAGGCTCCCTGAGTAGCTGGGACTACAGGCGCCCGCCACCAGGCCTGGCTAATTTTTTGTATTTTTAGTAGAGACGGGGTTTCAGCGTATTAGCCAGGATGGTCTCGATCTCCTGACCTCGTGATCCACCTGCCTTGGCCTCCCAAAGTGTTGAGACTACAGATGTGAGCCACCACGCCTGGCCTCAAGTTCAGTTTTTTTGCAAGAATATTTAATGGACAGCGGTGTGCTCTGATAGCTGTGGCTCTTTTTGTGATGTTAGCAACCACTGATGACCAATAGCTAGATCCATTATTTCACTAGGGGTTTGCCAAATAGTGATGTTCTCTCAGTACTTCTTAATTTGTTGGCAGAAATACTTCTAAAAAGAGAAACTTTCTTTCATCAAATATTTGGTCATCTGAGATTCAGTTCCATACAGAATATCAAGTAAAGGGCTTGATTCTTTCCTTCTACTTAACCAGTTTTCAAGAATGAGTTAAAAATCTAGGGCTTTCAACAATAAACTCAGTGTTCCTAATCAAAGATTACATAAAATATCTATCTAGAAGATGATCTATTTCTATCTAAATCATTTCTACAGGAAAGGTTGAGTCAATGAAACATAATTTCACTTTGAAGTAAGAATATTGGTCAGAATCCAGTAAAACAGAAACATTTTACTGATTTTATCGCAAAGTAAAACTATTAATCTCTCAGATTTAATAAATCACGTATCTTTTCTATTCTTTTCTTCTCACACTTTTATTTTGGGAGTAGGATGGGGCTGGGAGATTAGAGGTAACAAGATAAGACTGCAATTTAAAGGGGGGAAAGCTCAACTCCAAATGGGTTTTTCTTTAAGAAGGAAACCCAAAACCAAAAGAAAACAGGTAAAATTAGCTATTGAAATTATGGCTATGTGAATCAACCCTTGCTCCCTACATCTGGCAGCATTTAGCTCCCTGAGGGCACGCTTGGTGCCCTAGGGCACTGTTACACATGTTTGACCAGCCGGGCAACAACAAAGGACGCAGAAACTATGAATAGAGGCAGCAGGTAACCATCAGGCCGACCAAATGGCTGAGGCACTTTGACAAAACACACAGTGAAGCAACTGGTTATTCCCATGGCTGAAAAGTCAACGATGGAGGGCTTTATTTTAGGATTCGAATTCCACAACACTCCTCTTTAAGTCACTGGGTTACTTCCTTGTTTAAATCAGGTCCTCAAATCCTCCCTTTTCTTTCACTCAGTGAAAAGCATCAGAGATGAGCTGTATAAAGCTTTGTATTCTTGCCAAAAACCCATCTGAGAATTCAACTAGACTGTTTTCTGGACTCTACCCCAAGTCTGTGCAGGAAGTGAAGGTGCCAAATTATTCTGGAAACACTTTGGCATTATGCTCAAAAAGAGAGAGAAAGCATATGTGAATGACTTCCTCCATTTTATTATATAATATCCATTTTACAACTCAGATAAGTATAGTACTATAGTTTTAAATATGGCTCCCCTCTAACTAAACATTTTATTATTATAAAGGACAGGCTTTGCCTGCCTTTCCCACAGCCTAAAGCCCTCTTTTGGAGCCCCTGGTAGGGGAGTGTCTCCCTTCTCTCCCACCAAGATCCCTACCCTCTCCTCTTCCTCTGGGGTCTTCACCAAGACTACTGAAAACATACCCAACTCATTCCTTCTAAAGCAATCATGGCAAAACACAGAGTGATAACTCCTATTAAACTAAGCCTTTATGAGGATACTCCATTAACCCAAAGAAAATTCTAATACGTAGTTGGACATTTTATGTTCCAAGAAGGCTGTAGGGGACATATTTTGGGGCCAGTGGACCTTTTCAATTATTTCAAATTATATCATTTGTTAATAATAATCTGTTTTATAAAAATATGACACTCTGGGGGAAAATACTATAAATATCCCTAGTCTCCCATTAAAATATTTCTGAATTATAAATTTTAAAAATGATGAGTACTTGAGAAAATTTTCCTAAATTATCATTTCCTAAATTATCATTATCATACCTAAAGTCTTTACTTCTGAAAGTAGTTTCTTAAAACTACACAACAGGATGACATTTTTAATGTATGATACATACATACATGCGGGTGAGCTTAATTGTAGAATTAAGACATTCTTTAACAACTGGTTTGCATACAACTAAATATTTGGAGAAGCTAAATATATTTCCAATTTTAAGTAGAGAAGAAAGTTAAATGAAAGACTTTCTTAAGAAACAATATATTTCCTGCCAATTGATGTCGCTCCATGGTCTCCAATTTAAGACAAAAGCAGAAAGGTAATTGCTGACTGCATTCCTATTGCTCATGACTTTATTACAAAACCAGAAGCAAATCAAGGATTTGAATTTAGAAAGATGCTTTCCAGTGGTAAAGACTGAAGATAGGGTTCATGGGGTAAGAATGCAGAGATTTTGTGTAGAATATCCCTCCATAACATGGTAGCAGTGTTGTGTCGCACATCCTTGGACCCCGAACTTACTTCGTGCCTACTTTAGTTAATTTTCACCTCTACAATACATTTGCTAATAAATGTAGGCTTAGGCCAGGCATGGTTGCTCATGCCTGTAATCCCAGTACTTTGGAAGACCGAGGCGGGAGGATCACCTGAGGTCCAGAGTTCGAGACTAGCCTGACCAACATAAAGAAACCCCATCTCTAATAAAAATAAAAAAATTAGCCAGGCATGGTGGCACATGCCTGTAATCCCAGCTACTCAGGAGGCTGAGGCAGGAGAATTGCTTGAACCCGGGAGGCAGAGGTTGTGGTGAGCCAAGATCACGCCATTGCACTCTAGCCTAGGCAACAAGAGTTAAACTCTGCCTCAAAAAAAAAAATAAATAAATAAAATAAAATGTAGGCTTAAAGGCCGGGTGCAGTGGCTCACATCTGTAATCCCAGCACTTTGGGAGGCTGAGGTGGGTGGATCACTTGAAGTCGGGTGGATCACTTGAGACCAGCCTGGCCAACATGGTGAAACGCCATCTCTACTAAAAATACAAAAATTAGCTGAGTGTGGTGGCTTATGCCTGTAAATCCCAGCTACTAGGGAAGCTGAGGCATTGGAATCACTTGAACCTGGGAGGCGGAGGTTGCAGTGAGCTGAGATGGTGCCACTACACTCCAGCCTGGGTGACAGAGTGAGACTTTGTCTCAAAAAATAAGTAAGTAGAAATAAAAATAAAATGTAGACTTAAAAATGAGCCTACATTAGGGATCATGAGTTTGAGGTGGTTATTTTGTGGGCTATACTTTTTTCATTCACGTGCTTTTCTGGAAAATATTTGCTCACCATAGATGCTCATGCTATGGTAACTCTAAGACCAGAAAACAATCCCTATCTCTGTTTCACTGTAATATAACAGTTTCTCTTAGTCAGGCTTTGTCTATATACTATTTTGTAAATGGGTAAGAACTAAAATGTGCTGGAGTTTTTGCAGTTCAAGGGTTTTTAGGTATATCTTTTCACAAAAATATATATTAAAAGCAAATAAATAAGTACTTCGCTTTTTGAGACAAGGTTTGGCTCTATCGCCTATGTTGGAGTGCAGTGGCGTGATTTCAGCTTACTGCAAACTCAGCCTCCTGGATTCAAGCAATTCTCCCACTTCAGCCTTCAAAGTAGCTAGGACCACAGGTGTGCACCAAAACAGGCACATGCCACTATGCCCAGCTAATTTTTCTATTTTAGTAGAGACGGGTTTTCACCATGTTGCCCAGGCTGGTCTCAAACTCCAGAGCTAAGCGATCCTCCTGCCTTGGCCTCCCAAAGTACTGGGATTACAGGCATGAACCACCATGTCCAGCTAACAAGTACATTATAACAAAGTAAGCCATACTTTGAAAGGTGACACATTCTCTCTAGAGTCTCAGTATCTTTGGGTTTGCTATGGTTTGACCATGCACGTCTACTGAATTCTTATTCTTCTATTTTCCTACTTTGTTCAGGCGGTGCTATACTTTAGAAGACTAAAAATGGTGTGTAAAGATGCTTTAACAATAAATACATAATTAAAGTAACATACTAATCATGACAAGTTTATGAGAAAATCAAGAATCAAGTTAGAATATATTTTTAATGTCCTTAAATTATTACAGGGAATTCATAGGTATAACAGACATTAAAAACAAGCACTCTCCTTCCTTTTTTACTCCTAAGAAACTAATTTTCCACCATAGCTTCACATTTTTGCATATCTAAATTTGTTACATAGTTTGTGGCAAACCTTATTTTTCTTTATAAGTCTTCCTTTCAGAGATGACTAAGATATTATTGGTAAATGAAAAACAAGTTGCAGATTATATACACAGCATGTTACTACTAAGAAAACACACACACACACACACACACACACACACACACACACACACAGAAGTCTGCTGCTCATGTGTAGGAAAAAAGTCTAGGTGAGAATAATTACTAAGTTTTCCTGCTTCAAACTCTTCAATGTTTATCCACTGCTTTTTGAACATAGTTTCAACTTCCCATTATGGCCTTGAGGGCCTGCATGGTCTGACCCCACCTCCCTCTGGCCTCCTGGCACTCCACCCTCCTGTCACTCACTGCCGCCAGTCACAGGGGCCCCCTTTCTGCTCCGCAGAGACACTAAGCCCTTTCTGGGCTCTGCATTTGCTCTTTCACCAAGTCCTCACATCACTGGCCCATTCATGGCCTTTGAGCCTCAGCTCAAATGTCACTTCATCAGCAGACCTTCTGGGACTTCTCTCTCTAAAGTGTCCCCCCCCCCCCAGTTACTGGCACCCTCTTAGCTTTGTTTATTTCCCTAAACGCACGGTTCTCATTTTGAAGTTATCATGTTTATTTGTCTAATTGCGTCTATTGTTTCCCCATCAGAATGGCAACTACGTGAGGTCTAAAATCCCAGCCCCCACCAGTCCCAGTGGACCTGGCGCATTTAATCCCTCGCCAAATCAAGAGACTTGCAGCTGGGGGATCTGGTCCTCCCTTTCTTTAGGTCTCTTCAGTCTGGTGAAATCCTTATCACTTTGCACCTGAATTTTCTTCTTTCAGAGTTTAACTTCTATAGTTTGGACTTTACTTTCTTACCAAAATAACTTGTCACATGAGCAGACACAACAGAAGGCAGAGAGTAAATTCCACTGCTACCTGGAAAGCGGGGGGATGAGAAAACTTCATGCAAACTTTAGCACAAACGACAACTGAAGAGGAATTAAAAATGAAGGAAAAGATTTTTAGAAATTATAATGTAAATCAGAAGGGAATATGACATACACATGTGTACACGTATACACTTGTCAATAGATATACACATTCATATCCTTACACACACAAATAGAGTCATGCATCACTTAACAACAGGGATACATTCTGAGAAATGCATCATTAGGTGATCTGTCATGTGTGAACATCATAGAGGGTACTTACACAAACCTAGATGGTATAACCTACTACACCCCTACGCTATATGGGATAGCCTGCTCCTAGGCTACAAACCTGTATAGCATGTCAGTGTAGTGAATATGGTCAGCAACTGGAACACAATGGTAAGCATTTGTGTATCTAAACATGGAAAAGGTACTGTAAAAACAGCATTATACTCTTATGGGACCTGCCATCCCATATGCAGTCCATTGTTGACCAAAATATCATTATAGGGCATGTAACTGTGGGTATGTGATTTACCTATAAGCACAAGATGACACCTGATGCCTAACTCTAGACACAGAGGCATATGGTTTTGTGTGTTAGGTTGGGAGTTTTCTAGTATTTATCATCACCCCAGTGTCTGGCATACAGCCGGCAATCAGTGGGTTTGCTGAATAAAGGAATAATTCCATTCATTCTCAGTTCCTGGAGTAATCTTGGCGTATCCAACCTCATTCTTCTAGACCCTCTTCTTCTAGACCCCTTCATGTTGCCCTGAAGGAGGGTACTGGGGTATGGGGAATTGACTTAGTTAATGCTCTAAGTCATAATTGTGTGCCCCATAGTTGTGTACCCAGAAACCTTATGTTGGACAAAATAAGTAAATATAGATAATAAAAATTTATCCCCTTCCCTCTGGATAGGATGGTGGTACAGAATTGGTGACTGTCTTACTTGTATTTGCACCTGGTCAACTTACCTGCAACTGTGATTTCACTCGAGGGCCCTCAACTTTCTGTTCTGTCATCCATTCATCTTAACATGTCTCAGAAACAGAAATAAATTTGGGGGTCACTAGGACAAATTTTAAAGATTACCATATTGTGCAAATGAAACTAAGATATGAGAGCAAGAAAGCCTTTCTGGTTTCTATAGCAAACAGAATGTCTAGGTAGGCAGCTATGGGTTCACTGTGAAAGCTATGAAAGCTCTAAAAGTCTAACTTAGAAAAGAAAAATCTCCATGATGAGGGGGAGAGATTCATGAGCTACTCACTAAGTTAAAATATGAGGATCTCCCTAAGGAAATAAAGGATCTCAGCAATGACCATCAGTGGTGCTAACATGACAAAAAGCAAGACAACCAAACGTGTGCCTCCTGAAAGATGTACAGGACGCTATCTGTGATGTATTCCTGCCAAAAAACTGAATTTGAATCTGATCATACTTCAGGAGGGAAGTGATTAAACCACCAATTTGCAGGAAACAGGAGGGGAAAAAAGGTAAATGACATCATGGGGACCCAAAAAGCAAAATCTAGACTGAGAAAATCTATAGAACAAATGACCTGGTTTCGTCAACAAATAAATAACAAGGAAAAAAACAGAGACAGGAGGAACCTATAGAATAAAAGATTAGAGACATATCAGCCAAATGCAACATGGGACTATGTTTGGTTTCTAATATCTAACATTTGCTTCCACAAATCACCTTGGAGGAGGGGTGCAGGAAAGGGTGAATGTCGAAGTGAATCAAGATTATTGAAGTTGTGAAGACAGGCACGCTGAGTCCAGGAGTTTGAGGATGCACTGAGCTGACTGTGTCACTGCACTCCAGCCTGCGCAACAGAGCAACCCAGACTCTTAAAAAAAATCTGATGGATGTTGGGTGATACTTCTATCTCTTACATGGAGACTCATACTATTCTCTCTAATGCATATTTAAAATTTTCCATAACATGGTGCATGCCTGTAATCCCAGTACTTTGGAAGCCCTGGGAGGCTGAGGTGGGCAGAACACTTGAACCCAGGAGTTCAAAATCAGCTTGGGCAACATGGCAAGACCCCATCTCTACAAAAAAATATAAAAATTATCCAGGTGTGGTGGCACTCGCCTGTAGTCCCCACTACTCAGGAGGCCTAGGTGGGTGGATTGATTGAGCCCTGAAGGTTAAGGCTGCAGTGACCCATGATCGTGCCACTGCACTCCAACCTGGGCCACAGAGTGAGACCTTGTCTCAAAATAATAATTTTTTTCATAACAAAAAGCTAAAAAAATTGTCAGTTAATATAATACCCATCAAAACACATCTACACCATATCTTTGAGAGCTTTCACAGCTCTAAAAGTTCTAATAGCCAATAATTGCATCAATATCACACTGGGTGCTTATTAAAATGTAGATTTCTGGGCTTTGCCCTACAACAATTGATTGAGAAAACCCAGTCTGGAACCCAGGAATCTCTATTTTAACAAACCAAATTATGTTTACACACACCAAAGTTTCTTAACCAATGATTCCTACTACACAAAAGTTTGAGAACCACGGGCTAGCCATTTTGTGTCAGGCTTTATTCTCACTTTCCAAATGAGAAAATCAAAGTTTGGACATAAATTAACTGACCAGAGTTCACTATGAGACCCTGAAGGAATTGGGATCACTGAGCCTCTCAAATCTCGATTTTCTAGTTTACTGCTCAAGCATCAACTGAACAATATGGCCTCATTAAAAAATATATTATCATTAGCTTTTAAAAGTTTGGTTCAAATTCTACCAGAACCAATTTGTCCTTTTGACCCTTCAAGATTAAAACACACACACACACACACACACACACACACACAATCTATATATCTTTAAAAAGGAGGCTTTATCAGGATGTAAGAAACAGCTTGGCATTCTGATAAAGTGGAGGTGTTCATGGACAAATCCTGGGGATTTGGCTGAAAACCAAAAGCCCATTTTCATTTGATAGGGTCTTAGTATAAGGTATATAGCAGGGGGTCACCTGCTTGCCATTGGTGAAGATTACATGTCAGGAAGTCATGTCTTTTTTCATGGTTAGGGTTCTGGAGGTCAATTTTTATCTGCCTGGAGAGGTCATTGGTTGGGCTTTGTGGTTTGGGTTTCTCAGAATTATTCTTGTTTGTAAAGACACCCTTGGCTTCCATGCTTGGTAATGGTCTTTCAGCAGGTAATTAGAGAAAGTATGAGGTGGGTACATTTTTCTGTTTATCTAAATAGCTACTTTCACACCCTTCCCCTTTTTGGTATCAATCCAAGTGGTCTGATTTTGAATTAAGGAGGGGATTTTAAATGGAGGTACACAGATCCTTAAATGAGCAAAAACCAGTACCTTCATCTTTTCCCAATATCTTATGAAACACAACATTTTATGTCAAACACACAAAAAAGCTGAAAGAATTTTACAATGAGGCCGAGCGTGGTGGCTCACTCCTGTAACCCCAGCACTTTGGGAGGCCAAGGTGGGCGGATCACGAGGTCAGGAGATTGAGACCATCCTGGCTAACACGGTGAAACCCCGTCTCTACTAAAAATACAAAAACAAAAATTAGCCAGGCATGGTGGTGGATGCCTGTAGTCCCAGCTACTCGGGAGGCTGAGGTGGCAGAATGGCGTGAACCCAGGAGATCGAGCTTGCAATGAGCCAAGATCCCACCACTGCACTCCAGCCTGGGCAACAGAGCGAGACTCCGTCTCAAAATAAAAAGAGGATTTTACAGTGAACACTCACACTACCTAGATTCTATAATTAACATTTTACTATACTTACTCTTAACCACATTTCTAAACGTTTCACTATCCATTCATCCATCTTTTTCAGGGAGTGCATTTCAAAGGAAGTTTTAACGATCAAGATCAGTATCCACTCTCCTACCATACTTCAACATGCTAGATTTTAATATATGTTTATAAGTTCCTTTGTTGGTATCTTGAGGTAAAATTTACATACCATGATATGCACAAATCTTAAGGTACCATTGGATGAGTCCTGACGAATGCATGTACCAGTGTAACCAACACCTACCAAAATACAAACTATTATCAGCCTTCCAGGAGGTTCTCTCCTCCCTTCCAAGCAAATCCCTACCCTCACCCAGTACTTATAAAAATATGTGGTCTGATGCTTCCACATCATCTGGTGAGGTCAGGGACTGAAATCACTGTAACAATTGTCAAGTGGGATAACTTAGGCCACTTGAAATTAATTATTTTTTTTAGATCACATTAACATGATATGAAAACAAAAGTTCAGTCACTTAACAGTCAGTTTAAATGCTTTTCCCACTTGCCTATGTCCCAATTTTTCATTTCAAAATTTCCAAATTAAACTGAAATCAAATTTGTGACTTCAGACTGTTTCCAAGCAAACCATTTTTTAATTTTAATTTTTATTTTTTGAGGTGAGGTTTTGCTTTTGTTGCCCAGGCTGGAGTGCAATGGCACGATCTCGGCTCACCGCAACCTCCGCCTCCTGCGTTCAAGCGATTCTCCTGCCTTAGCCTCCTGAGTAGCTGTAATTACAGGCATGTGCCACCATACCTGGCTAATTTTTTGTATTTTTAGTAGAGATGGGGTTTCTCCATGTTGGTCAGGCTGATCTCGAACTCCCAACCTCAGGTGATCGGCTCACCTCGGCCTCCCAAAGTGCTGGGATTACCGGTGTAAGCCACTGTACCCGGCTGCAAACAAACAATTTTTTATAACTTTTTGTCAAGACAAATCTATAGGAATAGCTAGTATGGAGGAAAAGAACCATAAATACATTTAAAAAGAGACAAAAACAAATTCATATAGAAAATGCAATTAAGTTTAATTGCATTGACTGCTAATACTCACCTTACCATCTTAAAAACAAGTATTTGAAATAAATTCTAATAAAAGGAAAAGCCACAAGTATGTTACATAGCTAAACAGCACAGATTTGCTTAATATTTACATTTTTATTATGATTCCAAATCTAATACAACCCAGATTGCAAAAATTAACAATTCTACTATTTTTTACTTACGCAAGCAAAGGCAGTAAGATTACTAAGAATATTCTTAGGATATCTGAAAACTACCAATAAACAGCATCTTTTTTCTTATTTGTTTAATAACTGCTGTCATTCTTTTTGTGCGCAGCAATCACAAGATGTCAAACAAATTCTGCCTTGATTGTGAGTACTGATAGATGTCTCTGCTTGTTTTTATTAAAAACAAAAAATTTTCCCTCCATTAATTACCAACACTGGAGAAGTCGGGGCACTGCTGGGATGTTCACCAGCCTCTGGGCAAGGAGAGATGCAGCTCAAGAAAACCACAGAGCAAATGTGAATGCCACAGAGCAAATGTGAATGCCGGAACACAGTTTTCTTTAACTCCCTTGGGGATCCGGCGACTCAACGTCTTAGATTCCCTTAAAGGGAAAAGCAGGAGTCTGCATGGGGGGCAGGGTGGGATCATGTTTATCAGTCACAACAGTTCATCTGGGCCTGGATCCAGGTAGTCTGCATGTCTAAATTTGATGAAATATAGGCGCCACCAGGTAACAGTAGTGGTCAGGGAGCTTGCCAGAAACCTGTAACTCAAAACTAAAAAATGAAATTAAAAGACTACTTTAGCTAGGGCAATTTCTTTCTTCAGGATGCAATAACTGCAAACTACAAACTTGAAAGAACAGACAATTCTTTGTTTTAAAGTTTCTTCTTCCTAATGTTAACACAACATCTGGGCCAGAAAAATAGACACAAATATTTTCATACTTGCAGTTCGATACTGAGCAAGCAGAACTTGCTCTCCTCTTCCTCCTTTCCCCTTCCTTCTCTCCTCATTCTGCATGGGAGTTTGGCCGATGGCAGGGAGCCAAGGCCAGGGAGGTCTTGGGTGTATCCGGAGGGCAGGTACTCAGGGCAGTGGTGGCTGAGCAGACGCCTGACCCTGTCCTGTCAATAAACCTTAACCCCGACCTGCCAAGCCCCTGAGCCGCTCTTCTCTGTCTAGCCTTTTCTCTAATTGCTCTAAAAATGACTCTTCATTTAAAAGTACCTTTGTGTAAACACCCCACAGGAACTGACAGTCATCAGAATCACCACACAGTTCTAGTTTTTCAGAAACGCAAGAAAAGTCTTTTACTGTTTGGTAAGACTTTGAAAATCAGTTTCAACTGCTGTGCAAAACAATGCTCATCACTCTTTTCGCTTACTCTACAGGTGACATTAATTTTGACTTTTAAGATTGTTTACAATGAAACATTAGACCTTTTGATTAAGTAAGTTATTTGAGAGTAAAGATGGAGAAGTGATTTTCCTTGCAAAAACAGACTGCTTCTCTTACTTAGTTCTAAGCACCCCAGAGAGGTTAAGCTAAGTCTCCGGCTTCCTCATTCCATACCAGAAGTCCTGTGCTTCTTCATACCATTCCATCCCTATAAATTCTAAAAGGACCAATATCTTTTTACCTAAACGGGAAAATGCAAACAAAAACTTAAAACGAAGAGGTGAGGAGATAATAGAAGAGGTTTTAGAGTATAGGTATTTTTTTAATAATAAAATTAACTCTGCCTTGTAGACAAGTACAAAACAATTTTTTTCTGGTTTGTGGCTTTTTTTTAACAGTAGTAAAAAAATTTGTATAAACATAATTTACTTTTGACTCCTTGGAAGCAATTCCCTGAGTCACTAAATTATTTATTTCCTATTGACATAATGGGAAAGCCATTTACTGTCAACTTTATAAAAGGAAACCAGACCTGAATTTTGCAAATCCCAAGTTCTCTTCTGATTACATGTAGGTTAAATCCTGCCTTTTAAAGTATGGCTTATTTAAATAGCTCAAAATTTTAAAAATTACTCTCTCTAGTAATTTATTACTAAACACTGACAAGTAAAAGAAAGCCCCCCTAAATGCTCTATTTTCTCCATAGTACTCATCACCTTCTAAGATACTTTGCTTTACTTATTTTATTTGCTTATTGCCTACCAATGGAAACTCCTAGAGGGTAGGGGTTTTGTCTGTGTTGATGTACTCCAAATGACTAGAACAGTGTCTGGCATATAGTAAGCCCTCAATAAATAGTTTTAGAACTAGTGAACAAGAATTGGACACATTGTGCAAACACTCTTAAATGAAACAAGGGTATTTATCTTATTTCTACTTATCTACTTTACTCTACATTTCAGTATAAGCTTTTATTGTGGGCCCGAAAGAAGACAGCTTCTGCTTTTTTTGTTGCTGTTTTTAATCAACTACCCGAAAGCTTTACCTGCCCTCCCCAATACCAGTTAAATTGCAAAAAAAAAGAAAGCCTTGATATTTCAGAGTTGAAGCAGATTTTAAAAACCACTTAAAACTGAGATTAGGCCGGGCACGGTGCTCACGCCTGTAATCCCAGCACCTTGGGAGGCTGAGGCTGGTGCATCACGAGGTCAGGAGATAGAGACCATCCTGGCCAACATGGTGAAACCCCATCTCTACTAAAAATATAAAAATTAGCCGGGCTACAGGCATGCACCTGTAGTCCCGGCTACTTGGGAGGCTGAGGCAGGCGAATTGCTTGAACCCGGGAGGTTGCAGTGAGCCAAGATTGCACCACTGCACTCCGACCTGGAGATAGAGCAAGACTCCGTCTAAAAAAGACAAAACAAAACAAAAACAGACAAACAAACCTGAGATTGGAGCCCTAGAATGCCCCGAGGAATTTGTTGAACATGCAGATTCCCATGCCTTACCTGTACCTACTGACTCAACTCCATATGTTTAAGTAATTTATAGTCTAGAAGAGAAAAAATGATTAACTAATTAAGTGATGGTTACAATATAGCACTAGAGGTATGATCAGGAAGCCACTGGAATCAAGAGGTGGCTCATCTATATCAAATGGTACTTGAGAGGAATTTTAGAGAATGAGCAGAAATGTATTGCTAGATGAAGATTAGTGGCATGCGCAATTCACAGAGAGTAGGTTTTATAAAGTTTATAGGTGCTAAGGCTTGACGGAAGAGGGTTCATCACAAGATTAGAGATGTAGGCTGAGGGTCAAAATAGGAAGGGCTTTGTATTCTAAAATAAGGAACTTAAATTTTATCTTAGAAACTATGGGAAGACATGAAAGCATTTTTTTTTTTTTTTCTTCATTCTTGTTGCCCAGGCTGGAATGCAGTGGGGCAATCTTGGCTCAATGCAACCTCCACCTCCCAGGTTCAAGCGATTCTCATTCCTCAGCCCACCACCATGCCCAGCAAATTTTTATATTTTTAGTAGAGACGGGATTTCGTCGTGTTGGCCAGGCTGGTCTTGAACTCCTGACCTCAGATGATCTGCCTGCCTCAGCCTCCCAAAGTGCTGGGATCACAGGTGTGAGCCACCATGCCTGGCCAGGAAGACAACAAAGCATCTTGAGCACAGAAAGTTATGACCTATTACCTTTATTATTTATTTATTTATTTTTTTTGAGATGGAGTCTTGCTCTGTCACCCAGGCTGGAGTGTAGTGGTGCTATCTTGGCTCACTGCCAACTCCACCTCCTGGGTTCAAGTAATTCTCCTGCCTCATCCTCCTGAGTAGCTGGGACTACAGGCACACACCACCACGCCCAGCTAATTTTTGTATTTTTAGTAGAGATGGAGTTTCACCATGTTGGCCAGGATGGTCTCGATCTCTTGACCTGGTGATCCACCTGCTTCGGCCTCCCAAAGTGCTGGGATTATAGGCGTGAGCCACCGCGCCCGGCTGATCTATTACATTGTAGAAATATCTGCAGAATGGATTGGCTGAGTTGGGCTGGGGTTTGGGGCAGGTTGGAGATGAAAATAAACAAAAAGGTTATTGTACTATGGAAGGGGACAAGTGATAATGGCCTGATTGGGAAGCCACCAAGGAGGCAGAGTCTACAGTGGCTGTGTGTTGGGATGAAGGAGAAGGAGAAGCCTAGAAACTACCTACCTACCCTCTTCTCCCCCGCCATTTCTGGCTTATGACCCTGGTAAATGCTAAAGTTACTAACCTAAACAGGGAAAAGAGGAGGAGGAGCAGATTTGTAGGCAAAGATGATGAGCTCCATTTTGGACACACAGACACTGCAGTGGTGTGATTCCTCCAAGTACATCATTATCATCACCTGGGAACTCGTTAGAACAATCCAGGTGCCAGAGATGGTGAATTCCTCTTCACGAGCTCTTGTTTTTAACACAGGTTCTAAAGGAGCTAAGTGATCAGTCAACAAGCCCACCAGATGATTCTAATGCACACTGAGGTTTAGAACCACTGGGACAGACTAATCTCCAGCTTCAGAGGACAGTCAGATTTCAGGAGCCATCAATAAAGAAACGGCAGCTGAAGCCATAGGCTGCCAGCTAAGAGACTTGCTCAAGGTCACAGGGGAAGTTAAATCCAGAACTGAGATTACTCCTCCTCCTATAGTCTTGTGTTCCTACCTCTGTACTACCCAGAAATGTCTCTTAAATGAGTCTCTTATTTCAGATAAAGATGTAAATTCAAATTCAATTGTATTATTTTTATTTTTTATTTTAATTTTTTGAGATAGGGTATCACTCTGTTGCCCAGGCTGCAGTGCAGTGGCGTGATCACTGCTCACTGAAGCCTCGACCTCCTGGGCTCAATCCATTCTTCCACCTCAGCCACCCGAGTACCTGGGACTACAGGCTCATACCACCGTGCCTGGCTTGCCTCCGTTCTTAATAAGCAAACATTAGTTTACAGGACTCACTTCCACCTACTGTACTGAATCGTCTCATTCCAAACAGTGTTAGGTTCTCCTGCAGCAGCATTCTAGTGTCCCACAATAGCTTTGTGAATACTGAGAAGCAGTTAGAGGTGGTGGCAGCTTAGTTTCCCTGGTAGGCCAGTTCTACTTGCTCCCCTTATGGGCCAGTTCAGAGCAACTGTTCTGGGAGTTGTTCCTTCAGGCTCAGTCTACAGGCTATTTCTCTAATTTCTCAACAATTAGAAACACCCAATTCCTATACTAAAGGCACTTTTGCTTAAATAGCTAGAATGCCTTCAGTTTCCTGCCATTGAGCCCTAACTCGTGGGGTGGAAGGAAGTAAGAGATGGACAGACAGGTAGGCAGAGAGGCAAAATCACAACTATTAGGGAAGATCAAGAAAAGATAAAGCTCTACAAAGATAATGATGCTTGTAAGAGTCCTTATTTATAGATAGGATTTTGACAAAAATGAGGGAACAACATTCTAGACTGAAGGTAAAGGTATAGTAGAGTTATAAAAGCCCATAATACATTAGGGTTGACTGATCTAGTTTTTGCTAAGGTAATGAGTATGCTTACGCAGGGGAGTAAGCTTTGACCACACTCTGAACGAGTTAAAGTGCTTACGATAAACAGTTTACCTTTAATTTAGCAAACTACTAAAGTTTTTCAATAGGGTAATGCCAATAGCAAAAATTACTCCTTAGGGAAATGAAAAGGGGAGAATGACTTGGAGTGGATAATGAAGATGGTACAGTTAGGAGGCTATCACAAGAGGCCAGATGAGAAGCAAAGAGAGATTAAACTCTGTGGTGATTTAGGGAATCACCACAAAGTGGTGAATGAATACCAGAGACTGCAGAGGTGTCCTTTACATAACTTGACAATTGGTTGAATACATACATATCAGAGAAAAGGTGTTCCAAAATTACTCTGAGCCGTGTGTAGTGGTACACATCTACAGTCCCAGCTACCAGCAAGGCTGAGGCAGGAGGATTGTTTGAGCCCAGGAGTTCGAGCCAGCCTGGGCAACAGAGTAAGACTCTGTTTCCAAAAAAAAAAAAAAAAAGTGATTGGGAGAACAGAGGTGCTACTAACAGAAAGAGGGAACACAGGAATATGAGTTGGTTCTGGTCCAGGGAAGATTTAGAGTTTGGCTTTGGACTTACTGAATGTGAAATGGCACCCTATGTGAGGGTGTCTAGGGGCACCTGGAAATGTAGGGTTGGTGCTGACAGGCCAGCCATGTTACATCTGGAAACTTACCTCAACATCTGATGACAATTTATCTGAAATATTAACTAAAAAGTAATTAACTATAGAGCCTTCCTACTTCTCTGGCTACTCTTCATCCTCCTTTGTAGGCTTCTTTTCCCTGATCACCCCTTACATATCAGTTTTCCTTAGGGTTCTGTCCTTGCTCCTCTTCTTCTCAAACAATCCACCTTCCCCTGTGGAGCTTATATTGTCACCATATGCTTTTGACCTCCACATCTGTACCTTCAGCCCAGGTCCCTCTCCAGAACTTGCCTGACCTGTTTATCTCCTCTACTTATTGGAACTCTCCTCTTGGCTGTCTCCAGGCACTTCACACTCAACATGACCCTAGTTAAACTGATCATATTCTGCTGCGCGTGGTGGCTCACCCCTGTAATCCCAGCACTTTGGGAGGCTGAGGTGGGTGGATCATGAGGTCAAGTGATCAAGACCATCCTGGCCAACATGGTAAAACCTCATCTCTACTAAAAATACAAAAATTAGCCAGGTGTGGCGGCACGCACCTGTAGTCCCAGCTACTCAGGAGGCTGAGGCAGGAGAATCGCTTGAACCTGGAAGGCGGAGGTTGCAGTGAGCCGAGATTGCACCACTGCACTCCAACCTGGTGACAGAGTGAGACTCCGTCTCAAAAAACAAACAAACTGATGATATACTTTTCCAAATTTCATCCTTCGTCACTCAACTACCCAAGACAGAGCCTGGGGCTCAGGGGGTCAGTCACCTCTCACCCCTTTCCATCATCATCATCATCATCATCCCCAAACCCAAGCAACACCAATGTGAATCTACTTCACAAATATCTCCTAAAATGATTCACTTCCCTCTACTCCCATCACCCTGACTCAGGCAATCATCTGTCACTCAAAATGCTTGCAATTGCTTCCCCACTAGTCTCTCTGTTTCCAGAGTCATCCTCTTCCAAATCATCCTTCTCCCTGAAGCGAGATCTTTACACCATGTTAATCTGAACATGTCACATCCTTGCTTATAATCCTCCTCGTCTCCCCAACTACCCTTATTATACAGTCTAAATATCTTAACTGTATGGGTTGCCTCTGGCTGCATCACATGTCACCCTAAAAATTAGTGTCTTTTGTTTTTCTGTTTTTTTTTTTTTTTGAGACGGAATCTCGCTCTGTCGCCCAGGCTGGAGTGCAGTGGCGCGATCTCACTGCAAGCGCCACCTCCTGGGTTCAAGCGATTCTCCTGCCTCAGTCTCCCGAGTAGCTGGGACTACAGGTGCCTGCCACCACTCCTGGTTAATTTTTTTTGTATTTTTAGTAGAGACGGGGTTTCACCGGGTTAGCCAGGATGGTCTCGATCTCCTGACCTCGTGATCCGCCCACTTTGGCCACCCAAAGTGCTGGGATTACAGGCATGAGCCACCGCGCCTGGCCAAATTAGTGTCTTAAAACAACACTTCTGGCTGAGCATGGTGGTTCAGGCCTATAATCCTGGCACTTTGGGAAGCTGAGGTTGGTAGATCATTTGAGCCCACAAGTTGAAGACCAGCCTGGGCAACATGGCGAAACCCCATCTTTAAAAAAAATACAAAAATTAGCTGGGCATGGTAGCATGTGCCTGTAGCCCCATCTACTCGAGAGTCTGAGGTGAGAGTATCACCTGAGCCCAGCAAGGTTGAGGCTGCAATGAGCCATGATCACGCCACTGCACTCCAGCCTAGACGACAGAGTGAGACCCTCTCTCTCAAAAATCAAACAAACAAACAAAATTTAAATTTTTTATGAGTCTATGTTTTAGCTAGTTCTTCTGGTCTGGGTCAGCTTAGCCAGAGGTCAGCTGAGGCTGGGGTGGTCCAAGATGGCCTCAGTTACATGTCTGAAGGTTGGCTGAGTGTTACCTGGGGTGATAGTGAAAACTTAGCCATGTGTCTTTCATCATCCACCAGACCAGCCTGGCTCAATCAGATGGTGATGGTCTCAGTGTTCCCAGGGCAGCAGAAAGTAAGCTCCAATACAGAAGTGCCTTTCAAGCCTCTGCTTATGGTCATCCCATTGGCCAAAGAAGTTACATGGCCAAACCTAGATTAAAAGACTGTTAAAAACAGAGCTGACTTTTTGATGGGATGAGCCTCAAAGTCACATTACAAAGGAACATACAGAATAGGGAAGAACTGGTAGCCTTTTTGTAATCTACCACATTAATATACTTCACAAATTTATATATATATATATATATATATATGTATATCTTTTTTTTTTTTTTTTTTTTTTTGGAGATGGAGTCTTGCTCTTGTCACCCAGGTTGGAGTGCAATGGCATGATCTCGGCTCACTGTAACCTCCGCCTCCCAGGTTCAAGCAATTCTCCTGCCTCAGTCTTCTGAGTAACTGGGATTATAGGTGCCCACCACCACACCCAGCTAATTTTTGTATTTTTAGTAGAGACAGGGTTTCGCCATGTTGGCCAGGCTGGCCTTGAACTCCTGACCTTGTCATGGACCTGCCTCAGCCTCCCAAAGTGCTGGGATTACAGGCTGAGCCACTGTGCTCAGCCTTATTTTTATATTTTTAACCCACCTTCAGCATAAACAAACTTCTTATGATCTAGATCCTAGTTACCTCATAGGCCTCATCACTTAAAACCTGGCCCTTGTCCCAGGATTCTCATGGCATTGCTTCAAACGTAACACATTCTTTTCCTTTTAGGCCTTTGTTTATGCTATTCCTCTACCTTGAATACTCTTGCTTCACTACCATTCATCCTTCAGGTCTTTTCTTAAATGTCTCCTTCTCTGGGACATCTTTGATCCTTTAAGACTAGAGGAGATGTCCTGCTGCTGTGCTTCACAGCCATCGTGCTTCCCCTCATCACAGCCCTTAATACACAGACTGCCATTACCTTCACGTTCACCTGTACCTTCCATTAGACTGTAAGTTCCCTCAGGGTAAGGACTGTGCTTTTTTCATCCCATGAGTGGTAAGTGGTAGATTTCTGACTAATAAAATTACCAGACATGAAGTATTAGAGCAAAAAAAAGTTAAAGGAAAAATTAGGACTATGGACAAAAATGTGATTTATGGATAGTCTTCAAAGATTAACAGTGTTGTCTTGCCCAGAATTTAATTAAAAAAAAAAAAAGGACTTGCAGAAAACTTGAGGCCCTTCACACTATCATCATATCAGAGGTGATAAGACCCAGTAAATTGTTTGAGAAATTGGGTAATTGTCACTAGGTAAAGGAAAAGGATTGAAAATTAGATGAGGGTTAGTCCCACAAAAGAAATTACAAAACTGGGCTGGGCGTGGTGGCTCACGCCTGTAATCCCAACACTTTGGGAGGCTGAGGCGGGTGGATCACAAGGTCAGGAGTTTGAGACCAGCCTGACCAACATGGTAAAACCCTGTCTCTACTAAAAATACTAAAATTAGCTGAGCATGGTGGTGCGCACCTGTAATTCCAGCTACTTGGGAGGCTGAGGCAGGAGAATTGCTTGAACCTGGGACAAGGAGGTTGCAGTGAGATGAGATCACACCACTGCACTCCAGCCCGGGCGACAGAGTGAGACTCCATCTCAAAAAAAAAAAAGAAATTATAAAACTGAATTAAAATGAAACAAAATATGACATATATAAGGGCAATATTTCTGGTCAAGATGCAAGAAAATTCATTTCAGAAGTCCAAAGTTCAAATAAACATCTACCTTTGCTGCCTCTCTTGTAGATTAAGGCATGACCCTATAAGATTAGAGAACAGGAGAGGAGACAACAGGAAACAAGCAAAAAAAGACCAGAAGCTGAAAAGCAGATAATAGGAAGTAAATGGCAGCAGAACCAAGGAAACATAATCCTGTTCAGGTGGTAGAGAAAGGCAAGAATTCCCAGGAGTCAACTGGTGGCACCAGGTATCTTTCGATACGAGAGTAAAGTGGAACTAAAATGAAGAACTGCTAACCTCCAGATTTCATACTCTACAAAATGTAATGACTACCCATCTACCATTTTGGCAGAATTATTCTTAGGAGAGAGTAAAACATTCTTAAGAGAGAATAAAACAGAGAGGTCTCTAACTGGAGAAACCTAGCAATATAGTATCCCAGTTAAGGGTGGGGTACTATGATGAGAGCTGAGGGAGATTAAGTGAACAACTACATACTTACATGCTAGGACACCCCCATCACCCCCACCCCACCGCCACCTCCCACCAGCTATTAGCTTTCTGCCCTCCTATTTATCTTCCAGAATGTTGGCAACAAGGCCTTGACTTTCCAGGTAAATTTTACCAATTTCTCCACTAAAATTCTTTTTCTGTTCCAGGATCCAATTCAGTATTCCACAATGTAATTAGTTGTAAAGTCTTCTTAGTCTTCTATAATCTTTCCTTGTCTTTCATGAGTCCACTGAGGTTTTTAAATCCCCCACTCTTACACAGAAGCAGACAACCATGGATTTCCAGATATCTGAGAACACCTCTAATATAAAAGACAAATACCAAACAAAAGAAAGAAGCCAGGCGCAGTGGCTCATACCTGTAATCCCTGCAGTCTGGGAGGCTGAGGTGGGAGGATCACTTGAGACCAGGAGTTTAAGACCAACATGGGCAACACAGTGAGACCCCATCTCTGCAGAATAGTTAAAAATTAGCTGGGTGTGGTGATGGATGCCTGCAGTCCTATCTATGAAAGAGTGTGAAATAGGAGGATCACTTGAGCTGCCACTGCATTGCACTCCATCCTAGGCTAGAAAGAAAGAAGAATTCAGAGACTATACAGAGAAGAAATTTTCTAGAAAACTATTAATAATATACTCAAGAAAAATATTCCAACCACAAAACAAGAATAGAATTCTATTTTTAAAAACTTTCTTGGGGCTGGGCATGGTGGCTCATACCTATAATTCCAGTACTTTGGGAGGCTGAGGCGGGAGGATTGTTTGAACTCAGGAGTTCAAGATCAGCCTGGGAAACACAGAGAGACCCCTCTGTCTCTATTTTTTATATATATATATACACACACACACACGCACGCGCGCACACACACACGTGTGTGTGTATATATATATATAAAACATATTATATATTTCCAAGAAGGAAAGGGCCTAGACTATATATATATATATATATAATATATATATATATATATAAATCTCCAAGAATATATATATAAATCTCCAAGAGTCTGTCTTGTTCCATGAAAGGTTTTATATATATTTATATATATATATTATGTACATATGTACATATATATAATATATATATATAAAACCTTTCATGGAACAAGACAGACTCTTGGAGATTTAAATATGGCAACAGAAATGAAAAACTCAATTGAAGGGATAGAGAAGAAACTTGAGGAACTCCTCCAGAAAAGAGAGGAAAAAGACCAAGTCCAGAGGGAATCTGGGAATTAAAGAGCCATACAAATGAACATATGATTTTAAAATGTGATATATGTTACAAAGAAGAAACATAGATCACAGTGACAGAATATATCTGGGGCCTCTCCTTTGGGTAGAGAAGTCAGGAAATCCCTCTCTTAAAATGACAATGAGATGAAGACCTCAAGAACAAGCAGGAATTAGCCAGACAAAGAGTTGGGGAAAGATGGTTCAAGCTTGAGGAACAACATATGCAAAGATCCCAAGGAGGAAAACGCCTAGAGAATTACAGCACCTGAGGGGCAGGCCAGTGGACAGGAGTGGAAGGACTGGAGACCAGAGTAATGGGATGAGGCCAGAGAGCCTTGGAGGTCAGGAACTTATAGTGACTAGAATGAGAAGCCAAGAAAAGATTTTAAGGGGGAGTGAAATGATCCAATGTACTTTTAAAATCCTTCCTTCCTTCCTTCCTTTCTTCCTCCCTCCCTCCCCCCGTCCCTTCCTCCCTCCCTCCTTCCCTCCTTCTTTCCTTCCTTCCTTCTGGGGGTGGGGGCAAGGTCTGGCTCTATCGCCTAGGCTGCAGTACAGTGGTGCCATCTTGGCTCACTGTAACCTCCACCTCCCCAGCTCATGCAATCCTTCCACCTCAGCCTCCCAAGTAGCTGGGACTACAGGTGCACACCACCATGCCCGGCTAATTAATTTTTGTATTTTTTTTGTAGAGACAGGGTTTTGCCCTGTTGCTCAGGCTGGTCTCGAACTTCTGGGATTACAGGCATGAGACACTGTGCCTAGACTACTTATATATATATATATATATATATATATTTTTTTTTTTTTTTTTTGAGACAGGGTCTCACTCTGTCACCCAGGCTGGAGTGCAGTGGCATGATCTCAGCTCACTGCAACCTCTGACTCTTGGGTTCAAGCAATTCTCCTGCCTCAGCCTCTTGAGTAGCTGGGATTATAGGCACATGCGACTGCGCCCAGGTAATTTTTTTTTTTTTTTTCGGTAGAGACAGAGTTTCACTATGTTGGCCAGGCTGGTCTCGAAACTCCTGACCTCAAGTGATCTGCCCGCCCTCAGCCTCCCAAAGTGTTAAGATTACAGGCATGAGCCACTATACCTGGCTCTCTATTTTTATAGTTTTAAGACACAGAGTCCTACTCTGTTGCCCAGGTTGGAGTGCAGTGGCACAATCATAGCTCACTGCAGCCTTAAACTCCTGGGCTAAAGCAATCCTCTGCCTCAGCCTCCCGAGTAGCTACCTGCACATGCCACCATACCCAGCTAATTTTTAAATGTCTTATAAAGATGGGGGTCTCACTATGCTGCCCAGGCTGGTCTTGAACTCCTGACCTTAAGTGATCCTCACACCTTGGCTTCCAAAGTGCTGGGATTACAAGCGTGAGCCACCACGTCTGGCCACAATGTACTTTTTCAAAGGTCACTTGACTGCAGTGTGGAGAATGAACTGGAGGAAGTATAATAGTTTAATAGGCAGTATTTTAATGCTCATACAACAGCCCATCTCAACTTACGAATAAATCATAACTTACTGAATAATTTTTCTGTTTTATTGGACATTTAGGCTATTTCCAGTTCTTTGCTAATATTAATATAAGCGACACTGTAATAAACATCCTTGAACCTAAATCTTTGCCAGCATCTCTAATTATTATTATTATTTTTTTTTTTTGAGAGGGAGTCTCGCTCTGTCCCCCAGGCTGGAGTGCAGTGGAGCCATCTCGGCTCACTGCAAGCTCCGCCTCCCGGGTTCACACCATTCTCCTGCCTCAGCCTCCCGAGTAGCTGGGACTATACAGGTGCTGGCCACCGCGCCCGGGTAATGTTTTGTATTTTTAGTAGAGACAGGGTTTCACCGTGTTAGCCAGGACGGTCTCGATCTCCTGACCTCGTGATCTGCCCACCTCGGCCTCCCAAAGTGCTGGGATTACAGGCGTGAGCCACCGCGCCCAGCCTTATTTTCTTTCTTTTTGAGACAGAGTCTCGCTGTCGCCCAGGCTGGAGTGCAGTGGTGCGATCCTGGCTCACTGCAACCTCCACCTCCTGGGTTCAAGTGATTATCCTGCCACAGCCTCCCAAGTAGCTGGGATTACAGGTGGGCGCCACCACGCTTGGCTAATTTTTTTATTTTTAGCAGAGACGGGGTTTCACCATTTTTGGTCAGGCTGGTCTCAAATTCCTGACCTCTGGGATTACAGGCGTGAGCCACCGTGCTGACTGAATTATTTTCTAAATATAGATTTCTAGAAGTGGAATTAAGTAAATAAGTTAAAGGGTATGAAATTTTGTGGCTATTTTATAAAAATTGTTTTTACAAGATAAAGATTTTTGATCACTAAATATAAAAAATCTACTTTGCAAAATGGATATCTTTTCACCTATCCAGTCAAATGATATCAGCAGAAATGTGCTTTAAAAAGATGAAAAACTAGGCAGAGCACGGTGGCTCACACCTGTAATCCCAGCACTTAGGGAGGCTAAGGTGGGCAGATCACAAGGTCAGGAGTTCAAGACCATCCTGGCTAACATGGTGAAACCCCATCTCTACTAAAAGTAAAAAAAATCAGCCGGGCGTGGTGGCAGGCACCTATAGTCCCTGCTATGCTTGAACCTGGGAGGCGAAGTTTGCAGTGAGCCGAGATAGTGCCACTGCACTCCAGCCTGGGCAACAGGGCGAGACTCCGTCAAAAAAAAAAAAAAAGATGAAAAACTATCTGGATGTAAAAATTACCACATTTTAAAAAATAAGTGGCAAGACAGTCATCAAAACCAATACTGTCCAACTTCTTGGTCAGAACAGGCCACATTTTAAACAACCAACATGCCAGCAAGCAGGCTATGCCTCTGAATCAAATGACTACACCTTTGCGACAACCTAAAATAATCCCAATGTAATGTAATATGCTAAGTATATATCTGTGTTTTTATAATGATAAATTTCTGACCAGGCACGGTGGCTCACGCCTGTAATCCCAGCACTTCAGGAGGCTGAAGCGGGCAAATCACCTGAGGTCAGGAGTTCAAGACCAGCCTGGCCAACATAGTGAAACACTGTCTTTATTAAAAATACAAAAATTTGGCCAGGGCAGTGGCTCACGCCTGTAATCCCAGCACTTTGGGAGGTCGAGGCGGGTGGATCACGAGGTCAGGAGATCGAGACCATCCTGGCTAACACGGTGAAACCCTGTCTTCACTAAAAATACAAAAAATTAGCCAGGCGTGGTGGCGGGCGCCTGTAGTCCCAGCTACTCAGGAGGCTGAGGCAGGAGAACGGTGTGAACCCAGGGGGTGGAGCTCACAGTGAGCCAAGATGGTGCCACTGCACTCCAGCCTGGGTGACAGAGCGAGATTCCCTCTCAAAAAAAAAAGTAGGCCGGGCACAGTGGCTCACGCCTGTAATCCTAGCACTTTCAGAGACCGAGGCGGGCAGATCATTTGAGGTCAGGAGTTCGAGACCAGCCTGGCCAACATGATGAAACCCCGTCTCTACTAAAAAAATACAAAAAATTAGCTGGGCGTGGTGGTGAGCACCTGTAGTCCCAGCTACTCAGGAGGCTGAGCCAGAAGAATCGCTTGAACCCAGGAGGCAGAGGTTGCAACGAGTCAAGATCATGTCACTGCACTCCAGCCTGGGTGACAGAGCAAGATTCTGTCTCAAAAAAAAAAAAAAAAAAGTAATAATAATAATCAATTTCTTTGTTATAAATACATTTACAAATTGGAAAAAATGCTTCACCAGACTGTATCTCCCAATGCTGTGCATGGTCACGTTCTGCCAGGCAAAGCTGTCATTTTGCTCTCTCTATTCTCTCACATGTGGCCTCTTTCACACGCAAATTTCCCTCTTTTGTTCCTCATTTCAGTGACCAGCACCCGCATACCCAAGCTCCTTTATGTACTCACCTACTTCTTCCCCCTGCCATCCTGTCTTTGTATACAGGCCTCATCACCCTCATATTCTGACATATTTCTCTTCCATGGATATGATCCCCCTCTCCCACACTCCTTCGCTCTCACTTTCATCTTCCCTCAGACTCCTGAGACCTGTCACCTTTCCTCTCCCTTCTCTAACAACTCCTGCCCCCAGTCCTAGTTCAGGGAAGAAGTGTTAAGTCAAGAAATCTGCCAATGTGGCTGAGGGGACAACTGGGGCAGATGCGTAGATGCTGGGCATGAGGACACCAGGTGGCCAGGCTGGGTTTCCCAGGCCTCTGAGGCAGGAGGGGGTGGACCTGAACTAAAAGATGGGGCCAATGAAGCTGGGGACAGAGGCCAAGTCCTGCTGCTCGACAGCCGGAGCGCGCACACAAGCCACCCGGAAATGCTCTGTGGCCTGGATGGGCTCTGAGAGTTGGCAGTTGGACATACTGACCTAGACAAGCAATTAGGCGTGTTCAAGGTCTGCTGCACAGATCATACAGTCTTGTAAACTAGGCTAAATCCCCTGTTAAGAGTTACTGATTTTTCTTCCCCCAAATTGTCCAGATTTACAGTCACAATAAGAATTGGAAAACAAATCAGACAAGGGTACTGAACATTTGACACACACTGAACATGAGACTTAATGTTCTTTTATGTTTTGGAAACAAACCAGGTATTCAGTGAACACTGGGAGATCTAGTAGGTATGTTTAATGAGAATTTGTACCGGGAAGGAATTTGAGATCAAGGTCAGGAATGATTAATATGCATGCAGGAAGTCATCAACATTTAAGCATAAGCAGTATGAATCTCATTAAATCTTCAATAGCTTCCTATTGCCTGAAGGAACTGGTGGTATTCTAATGATTAAAGCAGTAACATTAAGGTAGAAAACAGCATTAGAAAATTAATCTGACCCTCATGAAACAAGCTACCCCAAAATACTAAGCCACTAAAACTGGCTTTGCAAGACTCTCTTCTGCAGCTGTGATTTTTCTTTAAAGTGCAGCGTCTCCTTCCGTTGAGTTAGAAGGCTTTGGTAAAAGTGACCCGTGACAGAGGTGTTCAAGGGCTCTCTTTTTTAAATCTAGGTAATTGATAATCTCTCCCATGCTTCACCCCACAGTGAAGCCATCACACCGCTATCTAGCTGTTTGTCCTGTCTCCCACTCACTGGCCCCAGAACAGCCTTCTCCTGCTGTGTCCCTCGCTTGCTTTTCTGATTGCAGCGCCCCTGCGCTCGGCGATGTCCTGAACAGCTGCTATGCACAGAGCACAAAGTAGGGGAGAGAGGACAGAAGACGACAGGGAAGAGTTGTCCTTTGAAATATCAATTCTTAAAGAGGTTGGTATTCAGGAACGTCAGTTAGTTTGAGGAGAATAAGGCCAGGGAGCTCTTTTCTCTCCTGACCTATTTCTATTTGATCTTAATCATAATCTTCCTGATGACAGACACAGGGCGTGTGGGGCCCCATGTTCAGAATTATCACAATGCTGACTCAAAGGAAAAACAAGGTTGTGATATATAGACTCCAAATGTGAGAGACAAAAGGATTGCAAAAGTTAACTTTCATAAAGGAATATTTCAGTACTTAATAAACATTGTCTTGTGGATGTGGTAATTTTACCACATCCTTACCAGTTTCTTTGCTTCCCTCTGTATCTAAACATAGCCTATTTCAAAACCAAAACAAAATATATGCCCGCACAAAAACATGTACACAAATATTCATAGTAGCATTATTCATAAGAACTAGAAAGTAGAAATAACCCAAATGTCCACAAACTGGTGAATGGATAAACAAAATGTGATATATCCATACAGTGGCATATTATACAGCAATAAACTGACACATGCTACAATAGGGATGAATCATGAAAACATCATGCTATGTGAAAGAAGTCAGTCACAAAAGACTACATGTTGTATGATTCCATTATATGAAATGTCCAGGAGAGGCAAATCTATAGAAACAGAAAGATTAGTGGTTGCTTAAGGATGAGGGGATGGGCAGATTGGGGAGTGACTGCTAATGGGTAAGAGGTTTCTCTTTGGGGTGATAAAATGTAAAACTGATTGTGGTGATACTTGCACAACTCTTTGAATATACTAAAAAATCACTGAATTATACACCTTAAATAGGTGAACTGTATGGACTGTGAATTATATCTCAGAAAAAGTTGTTAAGATTGAGCATGCAGGCTGGGCGTGGTGACTCACGCCTACAATCCCAGTACTCTGGGAGACTGAGGCAGGAAGATCACTTGAGGTCAGGAGTTTGAGACCAGCCTGGCCAACATGGTGAAACCCCGCCTCTACTAAAAATACAAGTTAGCCAGATATGGTGGCAGGCACCTGTAATCCCAGCTACTCGTGAGGCTGAGGCAGGAGAATCGCTTGAACCTGGGAGGTGGAGGTTGTAGTGAGCCAAGATCATGCCACTGCACTCCAGCCTGGGTGAAAGATCAGAGACTCCATCTCAAAAAAAAAAAAAAAGATTGGGCAGGCAAACCACTTGAGGCTAGGAGTTCAAAGCCAGCCTGGCCAACATGGCGAAACTCTGTCTCTTACTAAAAATACTCTAGCCAGGCGAGGTGCACACGCCTGTAATCTCAGCTACTCGGGAGGCTGAGGCAGAAGAATCACTTGAACCCGGGAGGCACAGGTTGCAGTGAGCTGAGATTACACCACTGTCCTCTAGCCTGGGTGACAGAGCGAGACAGAGGAGAGAGGAGGGGAGGGGAGGGGAGGGGAGGAGAAGAGGAAAGAAGGAAAGAAGGAAGGAAGGAAGGAAATGAAAAAAGTTGTCAAAAAAAAAGAGGGCTGGGTGTGGTGGCTCACACCTATAATCCTAGCACTCTGGGAGGCCAAGGTTGGCAGATCAATCACTTGAGCTCAGGAGTTTGAAGCCAGCCTGGGCAACATGATGAAACCCTATGTCTACAAAAATTGCAAAAAATTAGCCGGGTGTGGTGGTGTGCGCCTGTAGTCCCAGCTACTTGGGGGACTGAAGTGGGAGGACCGCTTGGGCCTGGGAGGTCGAGGCTGCAGTGAGCTGAGAATGCGCCACTGCACTCCAGCCTGAATAAAAAGTGAGACCCTGTCTCAAAAAAAAAAAAAAGAAGGGACAAAAAACCCTCCACAATTCTCTACAACCCAACTGTCACTTTTCAAAGCTCCTTCTACTGCTAAATTTTGCTCCATCCTGCCATCATCCCTAGTGGCCAAATTCACTGATAATTACTTAGTCATCCTGCAACTTCATCTTAGAGACTCTTTTTCCTACTAGGTTCTCTGTTTCTGCCAACTCCTCCTTTTCTGCTTTGATGGCCCCTCCCCTTTCTCGAGTCTCCTTCCCAACAAACCACCAGGTCGTGATGATTTCTCCTCTGTACCATTTCCTTGGCATCCATCTCTCCCTTTCCATCCTGCAGTCATTACCCTAGTTTAGGTCCTTCTGTTTCTGCCACTATGTTCTAACTGACTGCAATGGCTTTCCCTCTCCAATACATTCCGAACACACCAGCAGCAGATTAAAATGGAGACACCATCTCACTTCCTTGTTAAAAAGCTTCAGTGGTCTCTGCTGCCTATAAAGATAAACCCTAAGCTGGCCTTCCAGGTTCTCCTTCTCCACAATCTGATCCTCACCCGTGTTATTAATCATCTCCTATGACTCCCCTACAAAACTCTCAACTCCAGCCAAATTCTCCATTCTGGAACCCTCTTAACATGTCTTGACTTCTTCTATGTTCACATGGTTTTCCCACCACCGCCCTACCTTCTCCCCTTTGCAATGTCCCCCTCAGCCCCTCTGCTGACGACTTGAACCATCCTTCAAGGCCTAATTCAACACTAATTTCTTCAGTGAAGTGACCACACTAGCCTCAAATTATCTTTCCTTTCTCTTATTCACAGAGCACTATTATACTGCTCTGCATTATGATATGTATGAGCCTTCTTTCTCCAATTAAACTAAGAATGTTTGACCAAGTTCAGAAGTCACATCCATCGTAAAATTCCAGACCTCACCCCACCCTGCCAGTTCTCTCCGTCCTCCTTCCCACTATACCTGCTCTTTAACCTGGCTGGGAATTCTCAACTTTGGATCACTCCTTTTTTCCCCAAACTATTGGTCTTTTCTCTCTTGACTTCTACTCTCCAGTTTGCTCGTTTTACCAATAAGGGATGCTGATACAAACAAAATAGACATGGTTCATGTCCTTACAAAGTTTCCAGCCTAGGCTAGACTCTGATTCATCAGTTCAATACCTCTCTTGCCAACCATGTGCCTCTCACTCCATGGTCCTTCTAGTGCATCCAGCCAATCCAATGATCTACCTCCACTCTTTTACACACCCAGAGTGACATGTGTTTGAAGAAAATCACACAGTGGCAATGAATGAAGCCACAACAAATACACTGTCTCTAATGTCACTGGCGTCTCAACTCTGTTGGGCAATCCTTCCACTCATCCCCTATCAGTTTCTTCTCCTTTTCCCCTACCTCATCATTTCATCTCTAATCTCTGCAAACGTGTACAGAAATAGAAGTCACTAGGGACATGCAGCTTTTTCAATTCTGTCCCCTCTCCCATGTGAAAACTATCTGCATGAACATCTATCATTTCCTCTAATCCTAAGGGAACAGAAGTCTGCCTATCTTTACCCCTCACACACATGTCTCAGCTCTCCCCTGCAGTTACCCAAATCCTGCATATTCTATGGCCAAAACTAGCTACTTCCAACCAACCTTCTGGCTACTTGCTAGCTCTCACCCTACTTGTCTGTCATGTTAAACCAGCAATGATCCCAGGAAGGCTATATAGGCTCTCACATCTCTCTCCGCCTTTGGACAAGAGGCCCTCTCTATCTCTAAATTTCTTCATCTGACCAAGCACAGGACTTGCAAAGACTCAGACTCGGGCCAGTCTTCATGTCCTCTGCGAAGCTGACTCCTCAGTCTCTACTGGATGATCCCACTGCACTATTTACTTGCATCTGTCTGTGCATACATCTTCCTCTGTTGCCATAATGGATTTACATGTCTGATTTCCCTAAAGGAATGTAAACTCATGGAAGACAAGAACCATGTATTCCAAGGCCAGTATAGTGTTACCTGCACGTCCCCCCTACTTAGGTTATTTTTGTATTTCCACAACACTTGGGTCAAACCTCTTTTCTCCTTCCATTAATGTATGCATTATAATGCATTGTGGTCAGAGAAAGTAGTTTATATATTTTTTCTCTCCAGAAAAACTTATTAAGGGTTTAGTGATATAACTTATCAAGTTTCATCCTATTTTATGTGTATTTGCAAAAAATACACATAATTATAACATTCTGACCCTCAGTAACCTCATTATATCTACTTAAATTGCCAAATCCTCAGAAACATGCTAAAGTTTCCCACTATGTTGTCATTGTATACATTTTTCTTTTTATTTATAACTGCTCTTGCTTTATGTATTTCAACATGTTATTTGATTCATAAAGCTTCATTGCTAACAACTTTATTGCATCACCATTAACCACTTTTCATTCATTATTAAATGCACATTATGTACCAAGTGTCGTTCTAAATGTTTGGAGTACGTCAAGAAAAACAACAAACAAAAATCCTTCTCCTTGTGGAGCATATATTCTAGGAGGGAGAGTGGTAACAGACAATAAGCTTGACAGATAAGTTTATCATACAGAGTGTTAAAGAGCATTAAGTACTATGAACAAGGTCTTACAGGAATAAGGAATTTGGTTTCTACTCTGAGTGAAACAGGTTTTGAGCAAAGGATGACCTGATCTGACTTACATCTCTAACAGATCCGTCTGGCTGTTGTGCTGCAAATCAAGTGCAGAGGGCAGGGGTGGAAACAGGGAGGCCAGTAGTAAGGTCTGCAGTAATCTACTCCAGATAGGATAGTGGCTTAAATCAGGTGGTGACAGTTGGGGTGACAGAAAATGCTTGAATTCTGGGTGTATCTTAAAGGTAGACTCAGTAAGATTTCTTGACAGATTAAATATAGAGTGAGAGAAAGAAAGGAATTGAGGTTGATTTGAAGGTCTATGGTCTGAGAAACTGACAGGACAGACTTAAAACTAAGGTGAGAATATCTGGAGTGGAGCAAATTTTGGAGGGAGGGGAGAGATTGGAAGTCCAGATTTAGAATTTTGGACATGTTAATTTTGAGATGTCTATTAAGACATCGAGTGGAAATGTTCAGTAGGCAGTTGGATGTACGCGTCTAGGATTTAGGAGGAAGGCCTTGGCTGGGGCATAAATATGGGAGTCAACAGCTTAATGTTTGTTGTTTAGAGTCACGAGACTGATGAGATCATTAAGCAGACAGTGAATGTAGATACAGAAAAAGTCCATAAACTTCTTTGTTCTGTTTGATGCTTTTTGTCCTAAATTCTATTCTGCTCAGTATTAATATTGCTACTTGGCTTTTCTCAATGGACACCTCTCTATGGGCAAATCTTACCTTGGGTTAACCTTATAGCTCACTTCCCCCTGGAAACCTGGTAAAAAGGGAACGTCAGCTGTGACATGAAACAATATCACTTACAATAAAAATGACTCCTGATTGGTAAACTTCATCTAGACTATGAATAAATAATAAATATCTGGTAACAAGCCATACTTTGTTGTGTGTGGTAACTCCAGATTTGGGGCAGACATTTTGTTCCTGCCTACAGGTACTCCCTACAAGTGGTTCTTTCAACTTTCCACTGAGAAATAATTGTTACTAGCTATTAGAGATTATAGACTGCTCCAGTTTCTATTGCTGTGTAACAAATTACCCCAAATTTAGGAGTGTTAAAAAAATCCAACCAGGCCGGGTGCGGGCACGCCTGTAATCCCAGCACTTTGGGAGGCCGAGGAGGGCGAATCACAAGGTCAGGAGATTAAGACCATCCTGGCTAACATGGTAAAACCCCGTTTCTACTAAAAAATAAAAAAAATTAGCCAGGTGTGGTGGCGGGCGCCTGTAGTCCCGCTACTCAGGAGGCTGAGGCAGGAGAATGGCGTGAACCTGGGAGGCGGAGCTTGCGGTGAGCTAAGATCAAGCCATTGCACTCCAGCCTGGGCGACAGAGCAAGACTCCATCTCAAAAAAAAAAAAAAAATCCAACCATTTTATTATGCTCATGGATTACATGGATCAAAAATTCAGAAATAAATGTCTAAGGCTACATGGCATCTGAGGCCTTAGTCAAGAAGATTTGAAGGCTGGGGGTGACTCAGTGGCTGGGGGCTGGAACCATGTGAAGGCTCATTCACTCATGTGTCTGGCGCCTGGGATGGGATGAGTCAAAGCCTAGGACTACTGACTGGAGTACTTTCATACAGCCTCTGCAAGCGACTTGGCTTCCTCCAGGCATGGCAGTCCCAGGGTACTCGAGTCTCTCATAAGGCAGCTCATGCTCTGAGCAGGAGGGTTCCCGTGAACAAGGCAGAAGCTGTACCCTGCTTTATGACAGCCTCGAGTCCTACAGCATAACCTCCCCCATACTCTTTTGGTTGAAGCTGTCATAGGACAGTCTAGATTTGAGGGGAAGGGACAAAGACTCCACCGCTTGATGAGAGAAGTATCAAAAAGATTTTGAGGTCAGGGGCAGTGGCTCATGCCTGTAATCCCAGCACTCTGGGAGGCCAAGGCAGGCGGATCACCTGAGGTCAGGAGTTCAAGACCAGCCTGGTCAGCTTGGTGAAAAGCCTGTCTCTACTTTTCTTTTTCTTTTTTTTTTTTTTTGAGATGGAGTCTCTCTGTGTTGCCCAGACTGGAGTGCAGTGGTGTGATCTCGGCTCACTGCAACCTCCGCCTCCCAAGTTCAAGCAATTCTCCTGCCCCAGCCTCCAGAGTAGCTGGGACTACAGGCGCCCACCACCACATCCGGCTAATTTTTGTATTTTTAGTAGAGGCAGGGTTTCACCATGTTGGCCAGGCTGGTCTCGAACTACTGATCTCGTGATCTGTCCACTTTGGCCTCCTAAAATGCTGGGATTACAGGAATAAGCCACCACGCCCAGCCCCTTTCTCTACTAAAAAGACAAAAATTAGCTGGGCATGGTGGCTTATGCCTGTAATCCCAGCACTTTGTAAGCCTGAGAGCCCGGGAGGCGGAGGTTGCAGTGACCCATGATCATGCCACTGCACTCCGGCCTGGGCCACAGAGCAAGACTCCATTTCAAAAAAAAAAAAAAAAAGAATTTTGATATTCAAAGGGGGAGTACAGACACAAAAATATATGCAAAATTTTGCATGTATGGGTCTATGTCTCCTCCCTTGAATCTGGGCTACCTTGTGATTGCTTCAATCAATAGAGTACAGAGACAGGGGCATAAGAGGCACATCTGCTAAAAGGAAAAAGACATTTCTTGTGCTAGGTGTTTTCACAGGTTCTCTTAATTAACTTTTTCTAAAATACACTTTATTTTTTTAGAGCAGTTTTAGGTTCATGGCAAAGTAAAGTGGAAATTTAAGTTACTTTTTAAACTCATGTAATAATAATTTGTAGGGAGAAGATTCAAAACCAGATCTTTACTAGTTGCCTCATCTTCCTATACACAATCACTCTGTGGATGTTAAGAAGCAAAGTTCTATTTATTCTAAGCACAAGGTCTGATATTTCACTATATGAAGAAATGAGCATCTTGTTATAATGCGAATGCCCAATACCCTGAGAACCAATTTGCAACAAGCTCAGGAGGATGTTCAATCCTCTTACCCTACAATCTTCCACTCTAACATTAAGGTATAGTAAGAATTTCTTAAATTCCTTATTTTAGAAATGCTACTTCTGTCAATAGCTCTTCTATCTTGAATCTTGCAATCCTGCCTCACAATTTCATTTCAACACTCCATGACATTTCATATACTTTCAGAAAATTAAAGTAGATATACAATTAAAAATAAACCCATATTAAAAAAAATTAGCCCATATAGTGACCCTAAACAAAAACTCATTGGTCACTTTTGGAGGATAAGCCTGTTATGGTAGTCTCCTCTTAGATAAGAGTTTCAGTTCTCCAAGGTCAATCAAGGTCTGAAAATATTAAATAGAAAATTCCAGAAATAAATAATTCACAAGTTTTTTTTTTTTTTTTTTTTTTTGAGACGGAGTCTCGCTCTGTCGCCCAGACTGGAGTGCAGTGGCCGAATCTCAGCTCACTGCAAGCTCCGCCTCCCGGGTTCACGCCATTCTCCTGCCTCAGCCTCCCGAGTAGCTGGGACTACAGGCGCCCGCCACTGCGCCCGGCTAGTTTTTGTATTTTTAGTAGAGATGGGGTTTCACCGTGTTAGCCAGGATGGTCTCGATCTCCTGATCTCGTGATCCACCCGTCTTGGCCTCCCAAAGTGCTGGGATTACAGGCTTGAGCCACCGCGCCCGGCCAATTCACAAGTTTTTAAACTGCACACTGTTCTGCACAGCGTGATGAAATTTCACACTGGCCCACTCCATTCTGCCCTTTTTGTCAGCAGGTCCACACCCTGCACACTACCAACCCATTAGTCATCCACATCCTCTGCTTCTGACATCCATGTCATGGCTTAGTGATCCAGGATCACCTGAAGCAGATGATTGTCCTTCAACAGATGATTCTCCTTCAGACATGCAGTCTAAAACTACATCACAATGCCTTCTCATTCACCTCACTTCATTTCATCACGTAAGCACTTTGTCATCTCACATCATCATTAAAAAAAGGGGTGAGCACAGTGCAAAAAGGTATTTTCAGAGAAAGGCCACATTCACCTAACTTTTATTACAGTATAGTTTTAGTGATTGTTGTTAATTTCATACTCTGCCTAATTTATAAATTAAATCTTAGCACAGAAATGTGTGTATAGGAAAAAGCATAGTACAGCACAGTGCAGGGTTCAGTACCATCTGTGGCTTCAGACATCCACTAGAGGTCTGGGAACATACCCCCATTGGATAAGCGGGCGACTATGGTATTTTTAAAACTGATAAATAAAACATTTAACTTTCCTTGCTGGGACAGGGCCTGTCAGGGTAATGAAATACTTGATGAGAAAATTTCTCTTTGTAGATGTTTTCTAGCTGATAAATAAAGAAGGAGTAATTACAATATTGTCATTTGTAAACTCCTAATGAGCCAGGTAATGATCGCCAATGGCCACTAATGTCTCCAATGTCTCCAGGCCACAATGTCTCCAGCAACACCACTATGAAGTACTTGTAACAAAAAATGTCTAACTTAAGTCAGGCCTTGGATCTAATTACCATTTTATAGAGGAACATCTTCAACAAGCCCTGTGGAATATAATACAATCAGCAAAATCCAGAAAATGCAAAGCTCCACAGAACCGACAGACTAACCAGTTGCTTCAACAAATAATTTTCAAAAAAAAAAAAACGGAAAGTAAACTTATAGATTTTTTAAAAATTAATATCCGGCTGGGTGCGGTGGCTCACGCCTGTAACCCCAGCACTTTGGGAGGCCAAGGCAGGCGGATCACTTGATCAAGATCAGGAGTTGGAGACCAGCCTGGCCAGCAAGGCGAAACCTCGTCTCTACTAAAAATACAAAAATTAGACAGGCGTCGTGGCACGCGTCTGTAATCTCAGCTACACAGGAAGCTGAGGCAGGAGAACTGCTTGAACCCAGGAGAACGTTGCAGTAAGCTGAGAATGAGCCACTGCACTCCAGCCTGGGTGACAGAGACTCTGTCTCCAAAAAAAAAAAAAAAAAAAAAAAAATATATATATATATATACACACACACATATCCTTTTCCATCCATTTCAGCATAACTGGTATTAGAATTCCCACCTGTGTTAAGCAATTAGACAAAACATGTGAAGTAACTATATCTTGGCACTGGATATTAGGCAATGCAGGACCATGAACCTTAAAAGAAAACAATACAACACATGAGCCCACACTGGCCTCAGCCACCCCCCAGAACCAACAGCAAAACACAAATAGATCCATCCTAACAGAGAATAAAAATCGAGCCTGAAAGAATCAAACAGATTTAACAAACTGCCTGGCGGTTCTTTAAAACATATGCTAAAGAAAAACAACATAATCTCCACCAAGATATTATCTGTCATGTCACTTATAAAATTAAATATTACATGATTAGCCAGACATGGTGGTGTGCGCCTATAGTCCCAGCTACTTGGCAGGCTGAGGTAGGAGGATCACTTGAACCCAGGAGTTTGAGGTTGCAGTGAGCTATGATTGCACCACTGCACTCCAGCCTGGGTGACAGAACAAGGTCCTTCTCTAAAAAAAAAAAAAAAAATTACATGACATGGAAAGAAGCAGGAAAATGTAATGTACAACCAAAAAAAAAAACAAAAGCAGTCAATAAAACAGAAACAGACTCTGAGGGGACCCAATAATAGAATTAACAGCCTTTTAAAAAGCTGTTATAAATATGAATGTTCAAGTACTTAAAGGAAAAGATGAACATAATGAGTAAACAGGTGGGAAATCTCAACAGAGAAATGGAAATTATAATGCAAATTCTAGAACTGATATGTACAACATAAGAAGAAATAAAAGGCTCCCTATCTTTTAGAAATACATGGTAAAAAATCTACAGATGAAATAATACAGCTGGAATGTGCTTCAAAATAATCCAGCTGTGGGGAGGCAAAGTGGCTGGGGGTATACATGTAACAATAGTGGCCATAGGTTGATGACTATTGTAACCAGATGATGGCTACGTGGGAGTTCATTGTACTGTTCTCTCTACTTTTGCATTATGTTTAACTGTCTCCATGTTCAAAAGCTAAAAAAGAAAATTGAATCTCCACAAGAACAAGCTGTTTCAGCTATAAAACAAGATGTTGTTCAAATGAAGCTCTGCATACATGTAATACTTCTCCCATCTTTGCCAAGTTCCCTAAGATATGTAGCATCCACACTGATTTTCATGGATTTCAAATGCTTGAGAAAAGTGGGTATTTCATAGAAACTATAAATATTGGCCAGGCTTGGTGGCTCACACCTGTAATCCCAGCACTTTGGGAGGCCAAGGTGGGCGGATCATGAGGTCAGAAGATTGAGACCACTCTGGCTAACACAGTGAAACCCCATCTCTACTAAAAATACAAAAAATTAGCTGGGAGTGTTGGTGGCACCTGTAGTCCCAGCTACTCGGGAGGCCGAGGCAGAAGAACAGCATGAACCTGGGAGGGGGAGCTTGCAGTGAGCCGAGATCACGCCACTGTACTTCAGCCTGGGTGACAGAGTGAGACTCCGTCTAAAAAAAGAAAAAAGAAGAAACTATAAATATCTAGTTGTATGTCATACTCTGTGTGTATACATGTTAATATACACTTAAGACACATGTATACACACACAGAAATATTGATACTTTATGTACAAAATATGAGTATCTTATATTGTTTTATAACTTGCTTTTCCCAAATAATGTATTTTGTGGACATCATTCCATACCAACAAATGTAGGTCAATATCTTTTTTTTTTTAATGACTGCAAAGCATTCATCACTGAGGGTCTATATGCCCTGTAGTATACACTGAAATTTCTTACTTTCAATGAGCATTCATCACTGAGGGTCTATATGCCCTGCAGTATACACTGAAATTTCTTAATTTCAATGGGAGACAGGAACTATTTGTAGTACAGAAAGCTGTTTCACAGCAACCAATGAGTAGATAAATAAAATGTGGTATTCACGGTGGCTCATGCCTATAATCTCAGCACTTTGGGAGGCCAAAGTGGGTAGATAATTTGAGGCCAGGAGTTTGAGACCAGCCTGGCCAACATGGTGAAATCCCGCCTCTACAAAAAATACAAAAATCAGTCAGGTGTGGTGGCGGGTGCCTTTGGTCCCAGCTACTCAGAGGCTGAGGCAGGAGAATCGCTTGAACCCGAGAGATGGAGGTTGCAGTGAGCCGAGATTGTGCCACTGCACTCCAGCCTGGGTGACAGAGAGACTCTGTCTCAAAAAAAAAAAAAAAAAAAAAGACACTATGGAATACTACTCAGCCATAAAAAGGAAAAAAATAATATCTTTTATAGCAACTTGGATGGAACTGGAGGCCATTATTCTAAGTGAAGGAAAAGAAAACCAAATACTGTATGTTCTCACTTGTCAGTGGGAGCTATGCTATGAGGATGCAAAAACATACAGAGCGATATAATGAACTCTAGGGACACGGGGGTGAGGGAAAAAGACAACATATCGGGCACAGTGTACATTGCTTGGGTGATGAGTGCCCTAAAATCTCAGAATTCACCTCTAAAGTATTCATCCATGTAACGAAAAACTACTTGTACCCCAAAAACTATTGACCTAAAACATGAAATAAATAAGAAAGAAAGCTGTTTCACAGCCTGGGTAGCATGATGATAACCTGTCTTTATGAAAAAACCAAAAAACTAGCTGGGTGTGGTGGTATGCGCCTAGCCACTCAGGAGGTTGAGGTGGGAGGACTGGTTGAGCCCAGGAGGTCGAGGCTGCAGTGAGCTGTGATTGTGCCACTGCACTCCAGCCTGCGTGACAGAGAAAAATCCTGAAAAAAAAAAAAAAGGAAGGAAGGAAGGAAGGAAGCTAGCTGTTTCAAACAGAGGAAAACACATACAAGTATGTATGGATTTAGGAGCACTTAGGACTTTAGAGGCATGGTTTCATTGTAAGTATTTCTTAATCTGTGTGGTAACATGCCACATTATAATAGAATTGGAATGTATTTGTTAAAAGATGTCATACGGCAAAATTCCATTTCCATTCTCTGGTTGTCAACAGGAATGTAGTCTAAGTAATAGGAAACTAAACTTAGGAATATTAGCATTTTCCAAATCACCCATGAATTGCATCCCAAAAGTTTAATTATAAGTTGGTTTGGCGGCTGGGCATGGTGGCTCATGCCTGTCATCCCAGCACTTTGGGAGGCCGAGGCAGGTGCATCACCAGAGGTCAGCAGTTTGAGACTAGCTTGGCCAACACGGCAAAATCCCTGTCTCTACTAAAAATACAAAAATTAGCCCGGCACGGTGGCGGATACCTCAGGAGGCTGAGGCAGGAGAATCACTTGAATTTGGGCAGCAGAGGTTGCAGTAAGCCAAGATCAAGCCACTGCATTCCAGCCTGGGCGACAGAGCAAGACTCCGTCTCAATTTAAAAAAAAAAAAAATTGTTTTGGCAAAACTGAGCAGACATTTTCCTGCAGAAGCTACACAAGATAGCAAGGATCTCAGGGCAGTCAGCAAACGTTTAAAGTACTTAACTCATAGTGTATAATAGCCCCTCCCCTGCCTGGATATTACATTTTTGAAAAAAACCACTAAGGTAACAAAATTCTCAGTTGGAGGAGTCTAGGGCCTTACAGTCACAAGTGAACAAAAGTACTTTTTAAAAATATATTTATTAAAAATAAGTAAACGGCCAGGTGCAGTGGTTCACGCCTGTAATCCTAGCACTTTGGGAGGCTGAGGCAGGTGAATCACCTGAAGTCAGAAGTTTGAGAGAGACCAGTCTGGCCAACATGGCAAAACCCCGTGTCTACTTAAAAATACAAAAATTAGCCAGGCGTGGTGGTGGGCACCTGTGGTCCCAGCTACTTGGGAGGCTGGGGCAGGAGAATTGCTTGAACCTGGGAGGCAGAGGTTGCAGTGAGCCAAGATTGCACCACTGCACTCCACCCTGGGCTACAGGGTGAGACTCTGTCTCAAATAAAAAAAAAAAAAAAAAGAAAGAAAAGATGCCCTCTTACTTGCTGTATTAGTCTGTTCTCACACTGCTATGAAGAAATACCTGAGACTGGGTAATTATAAAGAAAAGAGGTTTAATTGACTCACAGTTCCGCATGGCTCGGGAGGCCTCAGGAAATGTATAATCATGGCAGAAGGCACCTCTTCACAGGGTGGCAGGAGAGAGAATGAGTGCAAGCAGGAGAAAATGCCAGATGCTTATAAAACCATCAGATCTTCTGAGACTCACTCATTTTCACAAGAACAGAATGGGGGAAACTATCCCCATGATCCAATTACCTCTACTTGGTCCCACCCTTGACACATGTGGATCATTACAATTCAAGGTGAGATTTCCTTATTCCTTTTCATACTCACTGGGATCTTGCTTAGTGGCCGGAGCTAGACCAGGGATTCCAGTGAAGTGAGGGCTGGGAGTGAGAGACTGAGATAGGAGAGAGTTCCTGGGGCCCCAGGGTAGGGATTCTGTACTCTGAGTAAGAGATTTCCTGCCAGTGCTAGTACTTGGGAGTATTTTAGTCCCTTAAAGGCCCTTGTTACCTTCTCTCTTGATTCCAGAAGGCTGATCTGTCTTTTCCTCTTTCCAATGTCACTACTCATAGTTTCTACCCATCCCTCCTTAGACTATGATGGAAGAGAACAAGTCTTAACAGCCTCTCAATTCAGTATGCTTTTAATGAGTTTAACTTTGAGCCAGGTACTGTGCTTATAAAGACAGAAAGATACATAAGACAAAGCTCCTGTTCAACAAGAATTAATAATCTAGTAAGGAGTAGAAATGGTGAGAGGAGCTCAGTAACTACTGTTTACAGGGTATACTGTGACCAAAGCCACAATGAGTTGAGGCGTCACAAGAGAAACCTCATGCCCTTTTTAAAAGGTTAAAAAAAAGTCTTCCTATATTTCAAGAAGAAATGATGCTCGTAGATGCTGATGATAAATCCCAGTACATGAAGATTTGTAATGGATTGCTTTATATCAATCTAGATGGGTGAAAGGGTGGAAGAGAGTGGAGAGAGGAGTCTTCGTGAATTTACCCTTCATTTTCAATTATTGGGGGTGGGGAGCAGGTAGCAGGAAAACTTCTCTGCAATTTAAAACTAGCTATGGATAGTCCAAAAAGGGGCCCTTTCCCATCTTTAAAATAGCTTCCTGATGACATACTTTCCTTCTGTCTTCTAATCAGAGGATCCACTTCTTGGTTGTTGCAACACTTTGGGATACAGTGGGATGGATTATAGGAACCAATACCTTGGTCTGACTTCCATATATCTTTTCTCAAGATGGTCTAAACCACCATTTGTCAAAATCACAAGTGATCAAAAAGAAAGAAAAGATCAATGCTATTTCTGTAATCTGCAAAGAGATGTTATATATATAGCTGGTGCAAAGTAATTGCAGTTTTTGTCATTAAGTGATTCTAAAACTGCAATTACTTTTATACCAACCTAATACATATATACATACATACAAGAATATGTTTTCAGGTTTTTTTTTTTTTTGGCTCCTCCTCTACATTGACTATTTACTCAGATCCTTCCCACCATTACCTGAAGCACACAAAAATGAAGTCTGAAGGCCACGATTTCTTGTGAAAAGAGGAAACAGAAAAGTAACTTAATTAGTAAAGAAAGTCTGGACTGGAACTCAGATTTTTTTTTGGCTTACTACAACCTCCGCCTCCTGGGTCCAAGTGATCCTCCCACCTCCACCTCCCAAGTAGCTGGGATTATGAGCATGCGCCACCAAGTCCAGCTAATTTTTGTATTTTTAGTAGAGACATGGTTTCACCATGTTGGCCAGGCTGGTCTTGAACTCCTGGCCTCAAGTCATCTGCCCACCTTGGCCTCTCAAAGTGCTGGGTAAGATTACAGACATTAGCCACCTGGCCAGGCCTGGAGCCCAGATCTTAAGAGATGTAAACTGGCTGTCTTTTCACAAGGCTACACTCTCATGCTCATCTCCATTCCTCCATGCAACCAGTCCAAAATGCTCGGAACACCACCTTTCCCATACACATCTCTCCCTCAAATATTCCTGTGGCTCCTTTCTCATCTCCACTAACACTGAAGTCTATTCCATTACCAACCTTCTTCCTCTCTAAAAATATCTTCCTCTTCACTTCTTATTTTTTATTATTTTTATTTTATTTTATTTTTTTCTGAGACAGTCTCACTATTGCCCAGGCTGGAGTGCAGTGATGCGATCTCGGATCACTGCAACCTCCACGTCCTGGGTTAAAGCGATTCTCCTATCTCAGTCTCCCAAGTAGCTGGGATTACAGGCATGCGCCACCATGTGCAGCTAATTTTGTATATTAGTAGAGATGGGGTTTCACCATGTTGGTCAGGCTGGTCTTGAACTCCTGACCTCAAGTGATCCACCCGCCTCGACCGGGATTACAGGCGTGAGCCACCGTGCCCGGGCTCTCCTCACTTCTTGCACACACTCATCCTGTACTGTCTCTGCTGAACTTTACACACAGACTTCTATGGAGTGACCATGTCATGCAGTATAGAGAAATGAGTTTAAAAAAAAAAAAATTAGAATCATGTTGAAATGAACATTCTGCCTCTTACCATTTGTGTGACCTTAGTCATGTTACTTAACCTCTCTAGCCTCACTTTTCCCTTCTGCAAAGAGAAAATAATTCCTAACTCACAGGATTTTTGTTTTTGTTTTTGAGACAGGGTCTGGCTCTATTGCCAAGTCTGGAGTGCAGTGGTAAGATCACCGCTCACTGCAGCCTCTCGACCTCCCAGGGTCAAGCAACCCTCCCACCTCAATCCCCAGAATAGCTGAGACTACAGGCATGTGCCACCACGCCCGACCAATTTTTAAATTTTTTTGTAGAGACGGGGTCTCACTCATTGAGTTTTAAAAGGAAGCAAGCATACGTAAGGCGCTTAACACTGTATCGTGTACTTAAAGGCACTTAATAAACAGTAGCTATTACTATGAAAACAATATTTACCTCACAAAACTATTCCTACATGCCTGACACTTAAGTAGCTCCTCAAAATATGAGTTTTCCTCTTTCCCCGTCCTTGAAAAAACTTTCCAGTTCTTTCCACAAAGATTCAGAACCTAGTTCAAATCCAACAAGGATTTCCCCAATTCTGCTGCAAAGGCATTTGTATATTTACTAAAATCTCAACACTCACGCAGGATAAAACCTACTTAGAACTACCCAGACATATTTTCTTATCTTCTTAACTTTAAGTCACTGGAAGAAAACAATTACATTTTGCAAGTCCCCAAAAGGCATGCCTACATAAAAGCTCTAGGGAAGGAAACCGGGTGTCCAGATGCATTTTAGAATTACCATAGGTTTCTTCGTTTGGCATACAGAATAAATGTTTGTTACACTAATGATACAACCGAAGTTGGGAAAAAAAACTTCAGACGATGGCCTGCAAATCTCAAGGAGTAACTGCGAATAGATGCCACGTGGTGACGTGGTCTAGGCGGGTGATCAGTGAACAAATTTTTGCGTGTGTTCCTGCGGTGTGTGAATGTGTCATCGTGTGTGCCTGCGTGTGTCTGTAAAGACTGAAAGTACAGTCGTGTGCGCCGAGAAGTCTCAGCGCGGGTGTGCTTCCCTTTGGACCCAGGTGCGTACCGAGTGAACAACCGTGCGAACCCTCACGGGATTGTCCTCCACGCGCTTACCTCTGCGGACGAGCAAGTGGACGCCGCTGGGCGCCGCCATGTTGGCGTCGGTCACGTGGCCGCGAGCACTCGCTCACCGCCCCGCCAGCTGGAGCCGGCCAGTCGCTTCCCTGCCGAAGGCCTGAGGCGTCGAGGCTGCCCGAGGGGAGCGCGCGTGCGCGCGCGGGGCTGACTGCGGGAGCCCTGGCGGGGAAGCGACTAGGGCACCCGGGCAAGCAGCAGAACCAGCGGCCGGCTGAGTCCTCTCCAGCCGCGAGAGGCGGGCTCCAGCCGCGGCTCTCGCGCTCGCTCTGAGCCCCCGCGCCCAGGTAGGATGGAAGAAGCCTGTCAGGTAAGCGTGGCATCCAATATTTATAGCATCAACATTGTGGTGCATGGAAACGTGAAATTGGGCGGAAAAAATAAAGCACAATCTAGTGTTCAACATAGCACTTTGTATCATCTGCCACTCTGTTGCAAATTATTCCCCTGGATTCAGTTGAAAGGTAAAATTTGGTTCAAAGCCACCAGCTTCCCTTTTGCTGTCCCAGAATCTACATTACTCAGCAGAGACTCCAGACAACACAGGATCTGTGTGTCGCTGCAAAATCTATTCTAAGTACCCCAGTGGGTATGCTCAGGAGACTTCTCTTTCCCCAAGGACGCCTTCTGTACTTGGCAATAATAACTGGAGTCTTAATCCTAAATTTGGAGTTTAAGTATAAAAGGATGACGCCTGCCAATTGCATTGCCAAGAGATGAAGCCTGCAGAAGGCCAATTGTGAATCAAATGAGGGAGCTGATGTATGCCTACTGATGACGGTGCCCATTTTTACCAAATTCACTGTCTCTCTTACCTGTGTTCTGGGGTAGATGCCATCCTGTCATGGACCAGGTGTTATTCATCTTAGTAGTCTCCGTGCCCGGCACAGAACCCGATACCCGAGGAATGTCAGGTGAAGTGAACACTGCATGAAACCAGTCAAACTGAGAATGTAACCGTTTCCAGACTTTAAATGCAGTAAAGATTGATAAGGATTCTCGGTGAATGTGTGTGATGTCTTCTAATTACTTTTTAAACACTACACACTCAGTGGATAATCTAGACAATTCAGAACAATTCAGAAATGAGTTAAGGAACAAGTGCAAGCCCCTTCCTCGCCCTCTGTACACACCACAGTCCCACTCCCCAGTTAACCACCGTGTGCTCAATCCAGATCTTTGCCTTTTACACACAGGCAAATGTAAGTATTTTAAGTAGAATCATATACTTACTGTTATGACTTGCTTTTTCCATTCCACTCATCATAGACATCAAATCTTAGAACACTTAGTTCGAATTTATTCTTTTTAATGACTACATAATCTCGATATTTTTACTTTTAAAGAGAGTGAATGTTGGCATTTCATTAGAGGACACAGGCTATAATTCTTGGAAACCTGGTTTTGGATGCTTTTGGGTCACCTTGAAAGATAAAGAGAAATCATGCTTTCCAACAAGGTAAATAAGATGTACAAGACTGAGAATAAAATGTAATCCTATGGGTTACTTCAAGCCCTACCTTTTGCAAACTCATTTCAATTTCAGGGAAAGCGTTTTTGAATGTGGCAAGTCTTTCCTCTGTATAACTGAAGCCAGCAATCTGAGTGCAGCAAAGGAGCCTGAGAGTTAGCTGGCCGCAGAGTCTTAAGAAGTGTGCAGAAAAAAGAAATCGGCCGGGCGCGGTGGTTCAAGCCTGTAATCCCAGCACTTTGGGAGGCCGAGACGGGCGGATCACGAGGTCAGGAGATCGAGACCCTCCTGGCTAACACGGTGAAACCCCGTCTCTACTAAAAAAAAAAAAAAAATAAAAAAACTAGCCGGGCGAGGTGGCGGGCGTCTGTAGCCCCAGCTACTCGGGAGGCTGAGGCAGGAGAATGGCTTAAACCTGGGAGGCGGAGCTTGCAGTGAGCTGAGATCTGGCCACTGCACTCCAGCCTGGGCGACAGAGCGAGACTCCGTCTCAAAAAAAAAAAAGAAAGAAAGAAAAAAGAAATCTAGATGTCCCCAGCAAAATTCCTTAAGGCATCAAGCCCAGTTTCAAACACATCTGAAATAGAACACATGTTCATGTGATTTAACTCAGCCAACCCTTGGAAAATAAAGGAATGCTTTATTCCCCTACAACTAGAAGGAAAAGGAAACACTATGAGGACCCAGATAGCACCAGCAGTAGTGGAATCCAGTGAGGAAATCCTCAATAAGTTCAGGATGGAATGTATATATCTGGGATGAGCTAGAAATGAAGCAAATATGAACTTGCACAGGTGATAGCTCATCCACTGTAGGAGAGATCTGGCTTCTCTCCTACACATCCTTCTCACAGTAGAAGAGTTAAAAGCTGCCAGCACATGTCTGCCAAAGCCATCAATTTATGGGATATAGGCCAGGTGTGGTGGCTCATGCCTGTAATCCCAGCACTTTGGGAGGCAGAGGCAGGCAGATCACTTGAGGCCAGGAGTTTGAGACCAGCTTGGGCAACATGGTGAAACCTGTATCTACTAAAAATACAAAAATTAGCCAGACATGGTGGCCCACACCTGTAATCCCAGCTACTCAGAGGCTAAGGCGGGAGAATCACTTGAACCTGGGAGGCAGAGTTTGCAGTGAGCCAAGATCCCACCACTGCACTCCAGCCTGGGCCACAGAGGAAGACTCACTCAAAAAAAAAAAAAGGAGGGGGGCGGATATATACATAGTGACCAACAAGGTAAAGGGCTAGATCACTGATATCTAGGATCTCTTGCAATTTTAACATTCTGTGATCTTGAGCATTAGAGTGCTTTTATTTAGATGAGTCACCACTACTGAGTCACTTCTCTACTCCATTTCTGTCCATGCTCCTATCTGTGAAATGAAGGTTAATTATATTATGGCACTTCACTGATTTGAATTCTCACCATTAGTCAGATTAGGTACTTGGGGTTCTTGAATAAAAAATCGAATAGTTTGGCCGGGTGCAGTGGCTCACACCTGTAATTCCAACACTTTGGGAAGCCAAGGCAGGGGGATAGCTTGAGCCCAGGAGTTGGAGACCCAGCTGGGCAACATAGTGAGACCCCATCTCTACAAAAAATTTAAAAACTAGCTAGATGTGGTGGCACATGCATATAGTCCCAGCTACTTGGGAGGCTGAGGCAGGAGGCACGCTCGAGCCCATGAGTTTGAGGCTGCAGTGAGCTGTGATTGTGCCACTGCACTGTAGCCTGGGCAACAGAGCAAGACTCTGTCTCAAAAAAAAAAAGTTGAATAAATTTTCAAAACCAGGGTTCAAGAAATAAAGGATAACATAATACCTTCAGTTTATGTCCAAAAATTCATTCTTGAATGTTAAAATATTTTTATTAATTATGATTATTATTTTATAGGTCTTTACCTTGATTTTCAAAAGATCATGTCTTATTCACATCTTTTAAAATCTTTTTATTTATAAAATATATAAATCAAATAACTTCCGATATGCATATTTTTGAAAAGCCCATTTTTCCTTCCTCCTTCTTGAACTTAATGATATTATAGACTTATACCATGAGTTTTTCTAAAGTTGTATATAGTTTGTAATAAAATTTAAATTATGCAGGTTCTGTAATGTATGTATTGAATTTTTAATTGAATATTTGCATTTTTAAATGTTCTAAGGGATTATGTGACATGAAGTAAATAATTTTTAAAAATGTTTTTCTTATAGTAAACAACATCATCTTGTAATTTGTCTCGCAAGTTTAGATTTATTTATATTTATATATATATATTAGGATTACTATAATATATTTGAAAGCACAGGCCGAGAGTGGTGGCTCACGCCTGTAATCCCAGCACTTTGGGAGGCCAAGGTGGGCTGATCACCTGAGGTCAGGAGTTCAAGATCAGTCTGGTCAACACGGTGAAACCCCATCTCTACTAAAGATGCAAAGATTAGGCAGGCATGGGGCGGGCACCTGTAATCCCAGCTATTCGGGAGACTGAGCAGGGAGAATTGCTTAAACCCGGGAGGCGGAGGTTGCAGTGGGCTGAGATCACGCCACTGCACTCCAGCCTGGGTGACAGAGCGAGACTCTGTCAAAAAAAAAAAAAAAAAGAAAGGAGGGAAGGAAGAAAGGAAGGAAGGAAGGAGGGAAGGAGGGAAGGACAGAAGAGAAAGAAAAGAAAACACAGACTGTGAAACAGGGGCCAAGGTGCTTACATAGCTCTAGTAAAAAGCTGTTTTATATGAACATGTTGTAAGATTAACTGATATAATGTGACTGCTGGGGGAAACTGGTACCCTGGGACCACACAGCTTCAGCGCAATTGTCATCTAGACCCAGGTGCCTCATTCTCCCTTCCTGACCCTGCCTCTTCATTTTGCCATCTGAATCCGTAAAGTTAGCCTTTTGATTTGATTTCACGATCATTTCTTTTTTTTTTTTTTTTTTTTGAGACAGAGTCTTGCTCTGTCACCCAGGCTGGAGTGCAGTGGCCGGATCTCAGCTCACTGCAAGCTCCGCCTCCCGGGTTCACGCCATTCTCCTGCCTCAGCCTCCCGAGTAGCTGGGACTACAGGCGCCCACCACCTCGCCCGGCTAGTTTTTTGTATTTTTAGTAGAGACGGGGTTTCACCGTGTTAGCCAGGATGATCTCGATCTCCTGACCTCGTGATCCGCCCGTCTCGGCCTCCCAAAGTGCTGGGATTACAGGCTTGAGCCACCGCGCCCGGCTGATTTCACGATCATTTCTTAGCAACTCTGTGGTTGGAGAAGAATCTCAAGTCTTGTCCTCTAGCTTCTCTAATTTTAATATGTTGGTATGCTACTTGTTTACATATTTTAAGTCAAATGAACATTCTTTTCAGGAACTAGGAGTCCTGCATAAACATAAACTGCATGTACAACAAAGATCTGTCTTAGTAGCTGATTGGGCCCCTCTAAAGTTAGGGTCTGTGTTTGAATGATTATAGGTGCAGGCAGACAGTTTCTCGGGCACTCTCAACTAACTTGCTGGCAGAATGTCATGTTTCCTATACCAATCATTTAAAACAATCATGAATATATTACTGAGTAATCTAAGGGTACTGTTAGAGAAAATGTGTAAATATTTCATGTTTTGCAAGGAAAAGTAATGCTGTATGTGAGACAGTGTGGTGGCATGATCCTGGCTCACTGCAGTCTCAACCTCCCAGGGTCAAGTGATCCTCCTGCCTCAGCCTCCTGAGTAGCTGGAACTACAGGCACACACCGCCACACCTGGCTAAGTTTTCTATTTTTTGTCGAGACTGGGTCTCACTGTGTTGCCCTGGCTAGTCTCAAACTCCTGGGCTCAAGTGATGCTGCCACCTTAGCCTTCCAAAGTGGTGGGATTACAGGCAGGAGCCACTGTGCCCGACACTATTTGCTGGACTTTCTTTTTTTTTTTTTTTTTGAGGCGGAGTCTCGCTCTGTTGCCTGGGCTGGAGTGCAGTGGCAGGATCTCAGCTCAAGCTCCGCCTTCCGGGTTTACACCATTCTCCTGCCTCAGCCTCCCGAGTAGCTGGGACTACAGGAGCCCGCCACCTCGCCCGGCTAGATTTTTGTATTTTTTAGTAGAGACGGGGTTTCACCGTGTTAGCCGGGATGGTCTCGATCTCCTGACCTCGTGATCCGCCCGTCTTGGCCTCCCAAAGTGCTGGGATTACAGGCTTGAGCCACCGCGCCCGGCCTATTTGCTGGACTTTCTAAGGGAAGATACCCATTTTTATCACGACCAGTCACATAGGTATATAGAATAAAAGACAGCAGACTAGGCAAGTCACGCGAAAGCATAGGAATGCACAATATTATTCATGTCTTTATTGCAGTCTACTGTGCATTCTCTCTCTTCCTTTTGCCTTAGCTCCGCACCTGTTTCTCTTTTTTATTTTTCCCTCTCTTGTAAAATTATTTATTTCCTTGTGACTTTTTCCCCTTTCCCTCATGAAGTGGTGATATTGGTTATCTTCTCATATTTTTCCATTTTTGTTTACTCTTTTGCTATATTTATGGTTCTGTGTTTGCTGTTACGTTCTTAGTGGTTTTGATTTAAAATATTTGGTCCTGTAGGACTGTGTGAGGCCAGTGCCTATGGAAAGCAGTTTGATCACTAATATCAGAGGATGAAAATATTTGTAATTTTGCTATTTCCTGCATATAAGTATGAAATAGTGTTCTTTTTTTTTTTTTTTTTTTTTTTGAGGCGGAGTCTCGCTCTGTCGCCCGGACTGGAGTGCAGTGGCTGGATCTCAGCTCACTGCAAGCTCCGCCTCCCGGGTTGACGCCATTCTCCTGCCTCAGCCTCCCGAGTAGCTGGCACTACAGGCGCCCGCCACCTCGCCCGGCTAGTTTTTTTTGTGTTTTTAGTAGAGACGGGGTTTCACGGTGTTAGCCAGGATGGTCTCGATCTCCTGACGTCGTGATCCGCCCGTCTCGGCCTCCCAAAGTGCTGGGATTACAGGCTTGAGCCACCGCGCCCGGCCGTTCTTTTTTTTTTTTTTTTGAGACGGAATCTCGCTCTGTTGCCCAGGCTGGAGTGCAGTGGCCGGATCTCAGCTCACTGCAAGCTCCGCCTCCCGGGTTCACGCCATTCTCCTGGCTGAGCCTCCCGAGTAGCTGGAACTACAGGCGCCCGCCACCTCGCCCGGCTAGTTTTTTGTATTTTTTTAGTAGAGACGGGGTTTCACCGTGTTAGCCAGGAGGGTCTCGATCTCCTGACCTCGTGATCCACCCGTCTCGGCCTCCCAAAGTGCTGGGATTACAGGCTTGAGCCACCGCGCCCGGCCGAAATAGTGTTCTTTAGTCAGTTAGCAGTTACACAAAAGAGACTGCTATAAGAATCTCTGAAGTGGAGATCATGAAATGAGAAGGGATTTAATAATAGAAAGAAAACTAGCTGTAAGTCCCTTTCTGCCCTCCCACTCTCCACCTCCACTCCCCAAACTGGCTGAGAAACTAAGCAGTAGTGCATTTTTTAACTTCTTCGCTCGCCTCTCTCTGAACACATTCTATATTCAAGACTGAAACTGTTGAAATAAGAGGGCAGATGCTGCCACGACCTCTCTTGCCATTGAACCGAGCTCCTCTGTGCTCACCCCATCCACTTTAACCCAGAGAATAACCTGTCTGGAGTGCATTCTCCTCATCTAAAGCACGCACAAACATCACTGCATTTTCTTTTGCTTGATGAAGGATAAAGGAAGAAAGCGGCAGCTGCTCTAGGAGCAGACAGCAAACAAGCCTCTCTGTGGTAGCCCCATGGCCTTCACAAAAGGGGATTCAGAGAGCCGGGCAAACACACACATCCAGCCCAAGACTTCCGCATAGATTCACCTGCCAAAATTATTAATTAAACATGTAACGAGCTATCCAGGTGAACTGAGAGTCTAAAGCACATGTTCCAACTAGTCTTTTATTAAGATGGAGGAGTGAGGATATGGTTGAAGAACTAGAAATGGCTTCAAAATCACCTAATCCAACTCTAACCCTACCCCTTCTAATTTTAAGATAAAGACAGTGAGACCCAGGGAGGTTATAGAAGATTTATTCCATTTCAAGCCTGTATATATTTTAACACTGGAGGTTTTTAAAAACATTTTTTTACATTAATACAGCACTTCTTGCAGCATCTTACAAGAGCTCAGCAGATATTCATAAAGGATGATATTATACTTTTATTGCATTATATTTCTCCACTGAGTTAATGGGAAGCCCAAAAAATTATGAAATATGTTTTTCAGAGCTTTGGTGACTTATAAAACCAGTGTATCAAAGATGGAGACAATTTGCTTTGATAACAAATTTTTTCCAGATTCGTCTTTTACCAAGTACATGGTAAATTATGATTCCTTTGAGAATCAGTTTCCAAAGAAAAGAATTGAGTATTGCTCTTTTTTTTCCTAAGAAAACTTTCACTATCATCTTTTGGTGAATTCTGCCTGGTCGAAGTCAGGTGGAGCACAGTTCCATTGTTTAAAGGTGCCATTTGGTTGCTTCAGGTAAACTTTTATTTTAAAAATTTCCTGGATTTACAGTTTTATTTGACAATAATATGGAGCTTCAGTGGCAGAATATACCTGTAGTAATATTAAACAGATTTTTATATCAAAGACATAGATAGTGAAAAAATGACCATACAATTATAACAAGGTTTACAATGAAAAGCAATAGGTCAGGTGCAGTGGTTCATGCCTGTAATCCCAGCACTTTGGGAGGCTGAGGTGGGTGGATCATCTGAGGTTAGGAGTTCAAGACCAGCCTGGCCAACATGGCAAAATCCCATCTCTACTGAAAATACAAAAATTAGCCAGGCATGGTGGCCTGCGCTTGTAGTCCCAGCTACTCTGGAGGCTGAGGCAGGAGAATCGCTTGTACCCGGGGAGGCTGAGGTTATAGTGAGCTGAGATCGTACCACTGCACTCCAGCCTGGGTGACAGAACGAGACTCCGTGTCAAAAACAAACAAACAAAGAAACAAACAAAAAACAATTCAGCATCAGTGCTTTGAAGATATTGTTCCGTTATCTTTCAACATGCAGTATGACTGATAAACTGTAATGCTGAATCCCCCTTCCTCCCCCAGGTTGTCTGCGTTTTCCATTATGAAAGCATTTAGGATCTTAATTTTATGCTGTGGATTCTGAACATAATAATTTGGCCTGTGAGTTGATCTTTTTAGCTAAGTGGTAGCAGTACAGTGGTTGAGAATCTAAGTGAGTCATATTGCATAGGCCAAATTTCCAGCTCTGCCACTTACTAGCTGTGTGACCTCGGTCAAGATAACCTTCCTAGGCCTCAGTTGAGGATACCAAGTACCTCAAAGAGTTGTTAATGAGAATTGAGATAACTCATGCAAGTGCTTAGCCAACAATAGAAAGTGCTCAGTAAATGTTAGCAGTGCTGCTCAAACTTCAGGGAGCTCTTATAATAGTCTGAAGATTCATTTCTTCAACTTTGAGGAATTATCCTCTTCCTTTAGTTATGTTCTGTTTGCTTTTCCTCTCTGAAACGAAAATTATTGGTTATTGAATTTCCCACATTGATCCTCTGTTTTATCTTTTTTTTCTCATATTTTCTGTCTCTCTTTTTGATATTCTGGGAAATTCCCTCAACTTTATATCTCAGTCTTTCTGCTGCTTGAGTTAGAACAATCATTTTTAATTTCTCAGAGCTGTTTCCTACTTTTTCCTTTTTTCATACTGTTCTTTCATGTGATATGTCTTTTCTTACCCAGTTTTTATTTTAAACACTTAAAAAGATACAGCAGGTCAGGCAGAGTGGCTCATGCCTGTAATTCCAGTACTTTGGGAGGCCGAGGCAGGCTGATCGCTTGAGCCCAGGAGTTCGAGACTAGTCTGAGCAACATGGTGAAACCCCGTCTATACCTCCCCCACCCCCCAAATATATATATATATATATATATATATATTTGGGAGGCTGAGATGGGAGGATCGTTTGAGCCCAGGAGGTGGAGATTGCAGTGAGCCAAGATTGCACCTCTGCAATCCAGCCTGGGTAACAGACAAGGACCTTGTCGGTCAATCAATCAGTCATACAGGTTGAAAGAACCATACAGAGAACACCTGTATTTAATTCCACCTATATTCGACACTTTTACGAACTTTGTCACATTTGCTTTATATGTATAGCTACACATATACACACATAGACGTGTATGTGTATATATACACACACATACATGCCCCACATACACAAACATATTTTTCTGCACCATTTGAATGTAAGCTACAAATGTCATGACCCTTTGCTCCTAAATGCTAAGGCATATGACTCTCAGGAATAAAGACATTGTCCTGCATAACGACAGTACCATTATCACAACTCTGAAAATTAACAAAATTCCTTACCAATTGTGTCCATAATTTTCCTTCTGTTGGCTGGGCACTGTGGCTTATGCCTGTAATCCCAGCACTTTGGGAGGCCGAGGCGGGCAGATCACGAGGTCAGGAGATCGAGACCATCCTGGCTAACATGGTGAAACCCCACCTCTACTAAAAATACAAAAAATTAGCCAGGCTTGGTGGCGGACGGCTGTAGTCCCAGCTACTCAGGGGGCTGAGGCAGGAGAATGGCGTGAACCCGGGAGGCGGAGCTTGCAGTGAGCCGAGATCGCACCACTGCACTCCAGCCTGGCAGACAGTGCAAGACTCCATCTCAAAAAAAAAAAAAAAAAAAAAAAATTCCTTCTGTCTCAAATATGTGCAAAATCTACCAAAATGTAAAATGTCCATACCTTTTCACTCAGAGATTCCATCACTATTCATCCTACATACACACTCCCACATATACAAAATGGTGTATACAAAAGGCTATTCGCTGCGGCGTTGCTTGTAGTAGGAGATAGGAAACAACCTAAATGGCCTTTAATACAGTATTGGGTCAAACATTGACATCGAGCTATGGAATATTATACCGTTGTTTAGAATTAAGGTGTTCAGAACTGAAGTAACATGGACTGGTAGAGATATGCATTAACTGGAAAAGATACTCAGTACTGCATGTAGTATATCAGTATTTGTGTTTATAATAGAAATGGATGTTTGTAGACTGATAATTCTGGGGGATAAAAGAGAAACTGGTAAAAGTAATTGTAAAGAAGTGAACTGGGTGGCGGTGTGGGAGGGTAGTTGATTTCTCATCAAATACTTTCATAAATTTTAAATTTTTTATTTTTATTTAGAAAGTCCATGACTGCATTTTTTTTTTTTTTTTTTTTTTACTATCTGTATGTTACGTAATTTTTAAAAATCGTGCTTAAAGTAGATGGATATTCAATCCCAGAGAACAATGATTCTAAACCAAGGATGATTTTGTTCCCCAGAGGACATATCTAGAGACATATTTAGTTGTCACAACTAGTGGTGGGGGTGGCACTACTGGCATCTTAGTGGGTAGAAGCCAGGGATGCTATTAAACATCCCACAATACATAGGTCAGCCCCACGTAAGAAAAAATTATCTGGCCCAAAATGTCAGTAGGACTGAAGCTGAGACACCCAGAAATACAGTGATTTGTAAGGATGCAAAGGTTTGAGAAGAGCTAAGCCAAGACTAAAGGAATGAACAGAGGTGCATATGCCTACCATTCAAATCATTGTGCATTTAAGATAAGGCCAGGCACAGTGGCTCACGCCTGTAATCCCAACATTTTGGGAGGCTGAGGTGGGTGGATCGCTTGAGCTCAGGAGTTGGAGACCAGCCTGGGCAACATGGTGAAACCTTGTCTCTACCAATAACAACAAAAATATATAAAAATTAGCCAGGTGTGGTGGCACTTGCCTGTGGTCTCAGTTACTTGGAGGGGCTGAGGATGCAGTGAGCCGAGATCATGCCACTGCACTCCAGCCTGGGTGACAGAGTGAGACCCTGTCTCTAACAACAACAAAAAAAGGTAATTCAAATTTCTGGCCATGAAAGAGATGGTTGGAGAAGTCCAATATGCTCCTGTTTGCATAGTGTTTATTCAAATTGGGACATTATAAAGTTCCCACAACCTTAATTTATGGTGATAATTTTAACTGTTGTAAAGGTAATAAAGTCACTTAAAGAGTGAGGTTAGACTAATGTCCGTGACTTCTAGGACTTTCATCTACCGGTATACTTGTATTATATGTATGCATAGCACATATACAATAGGCATTGCAGCATTGTTTGTAAAGGAAAATATTGGGAACAACATAAATATGTTACTGGTATAGTAACTTATGATATATCTACACAATGGAATACCATGCTGCCATTAAACAAGATAGCTCAAATAATCCCCAAAATAAAAGTCAAAAAGCAGTTAGAAAACGTGGTAGGTCATCACATATACATATGGTATATAAAAAGTATATCTACAAACATGCTCCCTTATGCATGTATCTCTGAAAGATACACAGGATATTGGTAACTGGTTGTTTCTGGAGGAATGCAGTGAGGAAGTTTTCACTGTATGTCCTGTTGCTTTATATTTCCATGTACATACTTCCTATTGAAATATCATATATATGTAAACACAGCTCTGCCCTACTCAGTGAGTAAACTAAATGCACTGTATACTTCTACCACACCTCATAATACAGGAATGAAATATTTATAATAGAAATGTAAAGGCATATAAAGGAACACAGAAAAGTTGAAGATTAAATGTTGAGAGGAAATGAGTAACTTCAGGCCATACTTCAAGAGGCATTGATAATTTCAGTCATTGCTATCAAACATACTCTTAAGGTTTTTTGTTTTTTTTTACTTTTTTCTTATTTTTAGAGATGGGGTCTCACTATGTTGCTTAGGCTAGTCTTGAACTCCTGGGCTCAAGCCATCCTCCCGCCTCAGCCTCCCAAGTAGCTGGGACTACAGGCATGTGACACACCAAGTCCAGCTTTTTTGCTTTTTTTTTTTTTGGGGGGGGGAGACAGGGTCTGGCTCTGTCACCCAGGCTGGAGTACAGTGGTGTGAACATAGCTAACTGCAACCTTGAACTCCTAAGCTCAAGCGATCCTCCCACCTCAGCCTCCCAAGTAGCCTGGCTTACACCACCACAGGTGTGCACTATCAAGCCTAATTTTAAAATTTTTTGTAGACGGGGGCTTGCTATGTTGCCCAGGCTGGTCTTGAACTACTGGCCTGAAGCAATCCCCCATCTTGGCCTCCTAAAGTGTTGGGATTACAGGCACTAGCCACCATGCTTGGCCAAACATACTTTTCTTAATACTTGCTCCTATAAAAGTCCCTCAGGAACAGCCTAGTGGGCTGGCATGCTTTACTTGGCTGGCCTACTTGATGGAAAATGAGATGGAGTAGAAGTAAGGAGCCTAGTGTATATTCCTGGCTTTGCCACTTACTTGTAGTGTGGCCTCTGGATTTATTGTCCATTTATAAATTGACAGTGTAGATTGCAAAACATATTTTTTTAAAAAACAGATAATTCATATCAAGGAAAAGATTTTACACGTACACACAATTCAACCTTCCCAGTAAAATAAATGTAAATAAGATATTATATCTATGGAAACAACAAACATCCCACGTCATTGAAATTCTGTTAAAATTGGCATATACATTCACATCAGGTAGTATTTTAATGATTCTGCAAAATATGGCATGTTTATGTAATGAAGCCATAGACATATTCTTATCCTTTAACTCAATTAACTAAATTTCCCAGGAAATGATTTTACAGATACAAATATATACCTGCACAAAGATATACTACTATATTCCAAGTATATACACAGAGATATACAAATGCAAAAATAATTTTATTTGGAAGAAATCATGAGTACTTTATCAACTCAGTATTTAATGGTTAAACTGCCTTTTAAATTCTAAGAAAAATAAGTTAAGAACTAATTTAAGGAATTAAATCAGTTGACCTCTAAGGTGTATGATTCTAATCTTATTATCAAATATGGCCTTGGTAGCTTTGCTGCCAGCTCTTCTCTTCTAGTAGGCAAAGATGGCAGTCGATCAGCTCTGATAGATTTTCAGCCTAGACAAGGCTCTAGTACAACAAACTGGGCCCCCAGCAATTTGGAGACAATCAGGGACACAGTCCTTTTTCCCTTCCTTCTCACACAAACTATGTCACATATAAACTATGAATATCCTTGTGTGACTTAGGAAAGTATTTTATTTTAGACATATACCACATCTACACCCACATCTGAGTATAAAAGGATAAGGGTAAGGAGAAAGGATATGAAAATGACAAGCACAGAACCTAGAACAGGGAAGGAGTGAACCTAGAGATGATTCTAGTACCTGTTTTACAGATGAAAAACCTGATGCTCAGAAGGAGATATATGTAGAGAAAATGCAATTTGTAGAGGACAGGGAAAAAGTAAATTAAGAAGCCGGGCACGTTGGCTCAACGCCTGTAATCCCAGTGCTTTGGGAGACCAAGAAGGGCAGATAATTTGAGGTTTGAGCAGTTTGAGACCAGCCTGGCTAACATGGTGAAACCCTGTCTCTACTAAAAATACAAAAATTAGCTGGGCGTGGTGGCTCAGGCCTGTAATCCTAGCTATCTAGGAGGCTGAGGCAGGAGAATTACTTGAACCCGGAAGGCGGCGGTTGCAGCGAGCTGCATTCCAGCCTAGGCAGCAGAGACTACATCTCAAAACAAACAAAAGAATAGGAAAATCAGCATCACATTTTCTTTCTGTTTTTTTATACAAAAAAACTTGAAAGATAATTGGTTTAGATGGTATTGATGCTTTCTTTTTTTCTTTTTCTTTTTTTTTGAGATGCAGTCTCGCTCTGTCACCCAGGCTGGAGTGCAGTGGCTGGATCTCAGCTCACTGCAAGCTCCGCCTCCCGGGTTTACACCATTCTCCTGCCTCAGCCTCCCGAGTAGCTGGGACTACAGGCGCCCGCCACCTCGCCCGGCTAGTTTTTTGTATTTTTTTTTTTTTTTTTTTTTTTTTTTGAGACGGAGTCTCGCTCTGTCGCCCAGGCTGGAGTGCAGTGGCCAGATCTCAGCTCACTGCAAGCTCCGCCTCCCGGGTTTACGCCATTCTCTCGCCTCAGCCTCCCGAGTAGCTGGGACTACAGGCGCCCGCCATCTCGCCCGGCTAATTTTGTATTTTTTTAGTAGAGACGGGGTTTCACCGTGTTAGCCAGGATGGTCTCGTTCTCCTGACCTCGTGATCCGCCCATCTCGGCCTCCCAAAGTGCTGGGATTACAGGCTTGAGCCACCGCGCCCGGCCGTTTTTTGTATTTTTTAGTAGAGACGGGGTTTCACCGTGTTAGCCAGGATGGTCTCGATCTCCTGACCTCGTGATCCGCCCGTCTCCACCTCCCAAAATGCTGGGATTACAAGCTTGAGCCACCGCGCCCAGCCTGGTATTGATGCTTTCTTCAGAGCTCATCTTTAAGTATCAATTCTGAACTGTTGATAAAAAAATTAAAAATTAACCAATTTAGATGAAAGACAAATTGCTTTCATTTCAGAAAGGATTTTAACTGAACTAGTTCATTTTATCTGTAGTAAATTATGTACACAGATATAATCTCTCAGAAGTCAACAAGTTTTATCTGTATACAGGCTTCTAAGATGAGACGGTTTGAAACTTTTAGAGCTCCCTCATTTTAAGAGAATAGTGGTACTGTTGGTATGCTGCTCGTCACAGCTATTTTGTGTCCAGAGGCTACCAGTTACTTTACTTCTCTGTTTGACAGATTTTACTGATGGAAATTGATCAAAGGACAAGACAATGCCTTGGGATTTTGCCCCAAGCATCCATCAAATCAGATTTTTAAAAGTAAATTTCAACTTACATCCTGTTTTTGTTATATAATACCTGGTTTACTAGCACACATTATAAATTTTTACTGTGAATGATTCTGTTTCCAGCTATTTATACTCTACTTCATTAAAAACAAAACTATATTAAGCAGTTTGTCATTATTTTTTCTTGCTGTATTTCAATACCTTGGTAACCTTACAGCAAATCCTAACAGATGGACATTTCATTTTACACAAGACATATTTTAATAATGATGTGTAAATTGGATTTTTATACACTGATTTGTATCTTCTTATATTTTTATTTATAGAATGTTTATGCTAACTTCTAAGTTATCTTCAAATATTTGATGCCAAAATTTTAGCTGTTAGGCTGTATCTAATTTCATTTCCTTCTCTTAACTGCCTTCCAGAACAGTTAATAGGATTTTATTTAAAACAAAATAAAACCTATACTAGTAACATTTCCTATTATGAAAAATCAGTAAGAACTTAAACAAATTTACAAGGAAAAAACCAAACAACCCCATTAAAAAGAGACATGAACAGACACTTTTCAAAGAAGACATACATGTAGCCAAGAAGCATATGAATAAAAGCCCAACGCCACTGATCATTAGAGAAATGTAAATTAAAACCACAATGAGATACCATCTTACACCAGTCAGAATGGCTGTTATTAAAGTCAAAAAATAACAGATGCCGGCAAGGTAGTGGAAAAAAGGGAACACTATATTATAAACTGTTGGTGGGAGTATAAATTAGTCCAACCACTGTGGAAAGCAGTGTGGCAATTCCTCAAAGAGCTAAAAACAGAACTACCATTTGACCCAGCAATCCCATTACTAGGTATATACTCAGAGGAATATCAATCATTCTACCATAAAGACACATGCATGCAAACATTCACTGCAGCACTATTCACAATAGCAAAGGCATGGAATCAACCTAAATGTCCATCAGTGACAGACTGGATAAAGAAAATGTGGTATATACACACCACAGAATACTATGCAGTCATAAAAAAGAACAGGATCATGTATTTTGCCAGGACATGGATGGAGCTGGAAGCCATTATCCTTAGCAAACTAACACAGGCACAGAAAACCAAATACTGTATGTTCTTACTTAACAAGTGGGAGTAAATGATGAGAACACATGGACACAAAGAAGGGAACAACAGACACTGGGGCCTACTTGAAGGTGGAGGTTGGGAGAAAAGCAGAAAAATTAACTATTGGATACTAGGCTTAGTACCTGGGTGTTGAAATAATCTGTACAAGAAACCCCCGGGACACTAGTTTACCTATGTAACAAACCTCCACATGTACCCCCGAACCTGAAAGTTAAAAAAGAAAGAAAAATCATATTGAAAAAATAAAATTACCAGGATAACCTTAAAGAAATGTTTTAAAGGTGTCAGATGTAAAATCTTAGAAGCAAAGTGTGGGAGGAATGGTAAGTATTTAAGAATGAGGTTTATTGTAACTATTTAAGAATCATATCACACATTAACATATCACAACTAAGCATTTATTATACTGTTTAAGAAGGGAAGCAATTGCAGTAGTATTTCAGAAGCTATATCTTTTTTAAATGCAATATATGCTCATAAACTCTAAACAGTATTTTAAAATATACAATCTCTGCAAAAGAAAATATTCAACTAAAGATAGATAACTTTTAGTATAAGCAAAATGTCACAAGATTTTAAAATTAAAGTCATCAGATTTTTCACAGCACATTGTACAGAAAATTTGCAAGCTTCCTGTACGGAACAGTATAATCTTTACTCTTGAGCGAGTCGCTCAATAACACGCCGGTAATCTTCCACTAGTTCCTGAAAACTCTCTTCCAGCTGTTCATGTTGCATGCTTATTTCTATTTGGTTCATCTGGTTTGTCAGTTCTTCTGGTCTGAGACATTTTCTCATCTTAGCAAGATCTCTCTGCTTTTTCTAAGTGACAAACAATTATTTGTTAGATTAAGAAAGCAAATATATTTCCTTATAGTCTTACAATTTTAAGTCTCCAATGTTAAAACTAAGAATAGTATGAATATGCCCAAACTTGTCTGTTTTCTTTTTTTTTTTTTTTTTAAGGAAGCTTAAAACATAATGTTAACCATGAATTGCAAACCCTCTAAAAAGAGTTAACAAGAAGACCTCGTATTTGTGTCCAATGATGGTAAATATAGACATGTGACTAGCAGCCCCTCCAAAACTTTAAAGAACTCTGGGCAATATAAACACTCAAATATTTGTTTAATAAATAGAAGACATTAGCTAAAGAAAGACAACTGAGATTAAGTGCTATTATTCTTCATTTTACTATTCAATCATTAATTAATTACATTTTAAATTCCACCGAGTGAAGTACTTATGGGCCACATGCTAATTTTAACATTAACTGTTAGAAATGTTTCAGAAAGACAAATGGGAAACTGTTATACTTTAAAAATATATTAATGAGAATTTGAGTCTTCATTAAGTTCCAGACATACATTATCATACTAAACCCTCCCTGTTTAACTGATACCGCTATGCTGAGGAGTTTGCAACAGGTAGCTGGTAACAACTTTTATGCAGGACACTGTGTCAAAACAATACTGTGTCAGAGATGTTTAGGATGGGACTGGAGGACTGGGCAACTACTGCAGTAGTTGAAGCCAGAGTTGATGAAAGCCTAGATCAAATCAGCAGCAGCAGAGACGGAGAGGACACGGCAGATTAGGGGAGAAAATAGTGGGTGATATGAGGAAGGAAGGATGAAGAATAACTCCAAGATTCCTGGTTGGGTGGCATTATGCAAAAAAAAATATGAAGCTTTCATGTTTTGGATATACTGTTCTAGAACTCCTGGGCCCCAGCGATCCACCCACCTTGGCCTCCCAAAGTGCTGCGATTACAGTCGTAAGACACCGCACCCAGCCCAGTTCTGGCCTTTTAGACAGGTGAACTGGCTGGACAGGTAAAGGTACTTAATAATAATATAAAAAAGAATGATCATTCTTTAAGAGTAGAAAATACTTGTACTTACGAACTACAGAGATTCCCATTATTTGGCATTAGCTGTGTGACTACTACTTGTACTCAATTTCTATCTTTCAATTGTTATATTTTATATAAAATGTCACATTAATATCTAAAATATATAATTCAATAAATTATTTTACTTTAGTAAAATCTTAATACTCTTAAATGTTGCCATCTATTTATACTGTTCTCTGTGCCCAAATTTCATCATTAAGACATTTTCTAGCTAACAAATATTACTTAAAGATCAAAACCTTTGGAAAGTACCATTTCTACCCATTTTCTGATGTTTCTGAATTGATAACATCAAATAATAAAATGCTACTTTGGATAATTTTTGAGGAGACCATTATAATTTATTACAACCTGCTATATGCAGATGATGGTCTGTAAAATAGAAAAACCATTAAATTGCAATGAAATGACACCATGAGGAACTATTCATACATCTATGTATGAATTCAAGATAAAATGATTTACTCATAGGCAAATAATTACTTTTATATTCAGAATGTGATACAGTTGAACAGAATTACAATGACAAGTTAGGAAATATAGTTGCACTGCAAAGTAAAAAGATGCTATGAAGGAAGGAAAAGTTGGGATTCAGCAAGTAGTGTCAGCCAGTGAACCATCAGCATTCAAGACTGGCTCTATAAAGCAGAATCCATGGCAAATAACATTTAAATTTTCTTTAAATTTACAAAGGAAAACCAAAACTACGTGTACCTGATATCGTTATTTAATTTACTTTCTCAAATTGTAATGCAGATTCAACTTGCTCATTTATGTTACCAGCTGTTGTGATGTATAACCCTATAGGTATGGTATATATAAATGTAGCAACAACATTTCATCATTGAGCAACTGTACTCAATAATTATCTGTTGAATAAGTTAAATATTCTGCCAATCAGCTCACTACTCAGCTGCAACTAGATGACAAATTTTCTTCTTTTTTGAGATGGAGTTTTGCTCGTCACCCAAACTGGAATACAGGGACGCAATCTTGGCTCACTGCAACCTCTGCCTCCCAGGTTCAAGCAATTCTCCTGCCTCAGCCTCCCGAGTAGCTGGGATTACAGGCACCTGCCACCATGCCTGGCTAATTTTCGTATTTTTAGTAAAGACGGGGTTTCACCATGTTGGCCAGGCTGGTCTTGAACTCCTCACCTCAGGTGATCCACCCGCCTTGGCCTCCCAAAGTGCTGGGATCACAGGTGTGGGCCACCATGCCTGGCCATGAGTGAGAATTTTTATAAATAACTGGAAGAATATTTCTACTTTTGTAAAAGTTAATTTTACAAAATGACTTGGACTCTCTCATACATTGGCATTTGGTAGCTTTTCTTCTGTTTTAAACAGTGAAAAGAATACAGTGTTTAAGATTCTTGAAAGTCCTACCTTATATGGGCTAATTAGTCTTCTTTTAATATCCAGTCTATAGCTTCTGTATTGTTCAGCATCACTCATGTCAGTTACCAGTAGTCGAAGAATTTCATAAACCCTTCTAGCATGTTGCTAGAATGAAACAAAAGAAAATGTGAACATTTTCAAAGTAAAAATAATGACACAGGATATATTTTCAAAGTAAAAAAATATACACATACACAGGATACATTTTCAAAGTAAAAAAAAGAACACAGGATATATTTAATATCTGCCATGAGCAAGGAATTGTGCTAGATACCACAGGAAAGGCAATAAAAGTAGTTGCCCTCAAGCAGTCTAGTGGGTAACACAAATGATTATGGTATGGATAATTTAATGTGGCACGTTCATAGTTCACTGCAGCCTCAACCTCCTAGACTCAAGCCATCCTCCCACCTCAGCCTCCTGAGCAGCTGGGACCATAGGCATATGCCACCACACCCGGCTATTTTTTTTTTTTGTAGAAATGGGATCTCACTTTGTTGCCCAGGCTGGTCTTCGACTCCCAGCTTCAAGCATCCTCCTGCCTCAGCCTCCCAAAGTATTAGAATTACTGGCGTGAGCTACTGCCCCAGCCTTGGTGACAGATTTTAAATAGGAGAGTAAGCAACATGCACAAATTTTGAGTTTTTTAAATAAGTCACTCTTTCAGCTACATAGAAATGGTAGCAAAAAGAAGTGCAGAGAGACCAATCAAGAAGCTGAGTTATTACATCAGATAAAAAACCACGAGGGCATGAACTGGAACAGCACAAGTAAGAAGACCAAGGGGACAAGGACTCTAGAAACATATGAGAGGAAAAACTGACTTAGAGAAGGATGCGAAAATGTAAGTTTTCACAGCCTAGGAGAGATTTAGGAGGCAGCAGAAAATAGAAAATCTGAAGAAAATTCTAGTCTAAGGGCAAGGATTTAAGCAATGTCAGTATATAGGTAAGAGTTAAAACCATAAAGTTGGTTAAGGTCACCTGGAGAAAGCATATACAGTGATAAAAGCAGAAAGGTCAGAAACCTGGTAGTACAGTGACAGTTAAAAAGCAGATAGGGCTGGACATGGTGGCTCATGCCTATAGTCCCAGCACTTTGGGAGGCCACGGTGGGCAGATCGCTTGAGCCTAGCAGTTTGAGAACAGCCTGTAGGAACCCTGTCTCTACAAAAATTAGCCAGGTGTGGTGGCGTACCCCTGTAGTCCCAGCTACTCGGGAGGCTCAGATGGGAGAGTCATTTGAGCCCAGGAAGTTAAGGCTGCAGTGAGCCGTGATTACACCACTGTACTCCACCTCAGGTGACAGAGCAAGAGACCCTGTCTCCAAAAAAAAAAAAAAAAAAAAGGAAAAGGAAAAGAAAAAAAGACAAATAGTATCAACGAAATATCAGAAAAATCAGGAAGTTTTCGGTAGCACTGAAGCCAAAGGAGAACCACAGTTTTTCTGTTGGTGTTGTTTCACTTGTATATTTCTTTGGGCAGGGAGTTAGGGTATGGGTAGGTTGGGAAGATAATATTTTCTGACTTCCTGAAAGGGAACCTGAGTTGAGCCTGGAAAAATGAGTACTATCTGGCCAGGCAAATAGGAAAAGGGAGTATTTCAGGTAAAGAGAATAGAATATGTAAAGGAATACAGAAGGAAGAAGGATGTGGCAGAGTTGGGAAATGGCTAGAAGATCAGTAAAGCCAGAGTATGTGGCAAAGTAGTAACAGGCTTGAAGCTAGCAAGGTAGGCAGGGTCCAGATTATCATGGACTCTGTGCCCTAGGTAGGGAGTTTGAGTTCCTTTTTAAAGAAAGCACCATTAAATATATATATATATATAATATATATATATATATATTCACACACCCTTTCTTTTAAAAGTTGAGCTATTAAACAATTTTTTTTTTTTTTTTTTTTTTTTGAGACGGAGTCTCGCTCTGTCGCCCGGGCTGGAGTGCAGTGGCCGGATCTCAGCTCACTGCAAGCTCCGCCTCCCGGGTTCACGCCATTCTCCTGCCTCAGCCTCCCGAGTAGCTGGGACTACAGGCGCCCGCCACCTCGCCCGGCTAGTTTTTTGTATTTTTTAGTAGAGACGGGGTTTCACCGGGTTAGCCAGGATGGTCTCGATCTCCTGACCTCGTGATCCGCCCATCTCGGCCTCCCAAAGTGCTGGGATTACAGGCTTGAGCCACCGCGCCCGGCCACTTTTTTTTTTTTTTTAAAGACAGAGTCTGTCTCTGTTGCCCAGGCTAGAGTGCAGTGCCATGATCTCGGCTCACTGCAACCTCCGCCTCCCGGGTTCAAGCGATTCTTCTGCCTCAGCCTCCTGAATAGCTGGAATTACAGGCATGCGCCACCATGAACTAATTTTTGTATTTTTAGTAGAGACAAGGTTTCACCATATTGGACAGGCTGGTCTCAAACTCCTGACCTCGTGATCCATCCGCCTTGGCCTCAAAGTGCGGGGATCACAGGCGTGAGCCACCCTGCCTGACCTAAACAAATTTCTTTTTTTTTGTTTTTTGAGATGGAGTCTCACTCAGTCGCCCAGGCTGGAGTGCAGTGGCACCATCTCGGCTCACTGCAACCTCCACCTCCCGGGTTCAAGCAATTCTCCTGTCTCAGCCTCCCGAGTAACTGGGACTACAGGCACATGCCACCATGACCGGCTTTTTTGTATTTTTAGTAGAGATGGGGTTTCACTGTGTTAGCCAGGATGGTCTTGATGTCCTGACCTCATGATCTGTCCACCTTGGCCTCCCAAAGTGCTGGGATTACAGGCGTGAGCCACCGCACCCAGCCCATCCCACATACTTTCATAATCTAAATCCTATTCATTCTTCAAGGTTTATATCAAATGCCATCCTTTCTATGAAATAATCACTGATTTCCTTGCTTACATAAATGTAATAAACTCCCTTCTCTGAACTTTCATATTTTTTCTGTACCTATCTTAAGACATTTACCACTTTAAAATTTAAATAAATATATAAAAGTATATAAAATGAAATACATGTTTTACTTCAACCCTTCTTCCCATCAATAATGTCTCCAGGGGTACAACTACTTGAGACAGCAAAAATAAGATCCTATTATCCATCTTTCCTCTGCTTGTTATGCTTAATATAGCAATAACACCTATTATCTTCCCATTTTATTAATGAGGAAATTGAGGCACAAGGAGGTAAATTAAATTGCCATAAATCACAGAGCAAGTGTTGGAGCTGGATTTGAACTCAGGCAATTTGGCTTCAAAGCTGTACTGTTAACCATTGCTGGTTCCCACACATGTATTCTTAATGTCCTTATAATATTTTAGTTAAGGTATACACTTTAAAAATTCGTTTGTAATTTAAATCTGTTTTCCTCCTACAGAATAAAAATACCTTATTTATTTTGAACTTCTGTTGTGCCTCTATTGCCATATCTTCATTGAATCCTTGCATTAATTTTTCCCGGGAAAAACAGGGCAAATCTTGACAAAGCTTCACAAGCACAAAGTCTCGTAATTTCACATAGCTTTTGGATGGATCTTCCGCTAAATAAATAAGGCAAAATAATATTCACATTTCCTTTATACTCAATATAATTTCTTCATCATTTGCAATCTCAACATATATGGTAGGCTAGGAAGGCAAATATTCTTAAAAGAATTACACATACAAAAGTTACAACATGAAAGGATTATTCCTTATAAATGAAACTATTATAAATCCAATCCTTTTGCAAAGACATTTGTATTAATATTTGTGAATCAAGAGCTACCTATTTCAAATTTAAACTTTTTTTTTCTTTGAGACAGATTCTCACTCTGTCACTCAAGCTGGAGTGCAGTGGCATGATCATGGCTCACCACAGCCTCAACCTCCCAGGATGAGGTGATCCTCCTATTTCAGCCTCCCTAGTAGCTAGGACTACAGGCTTCCGCCACCACACTTGGGTAATTTTTGTTTTTTTTGTAGAGACAGGGTTTCACCATGTTGCCTAGGCTGGTTTTGAATTCCCCAGCTCAAGTGATCCACCTGCCTCAGCCTCTCAAAGTGCTAGGATTATAAGCATAAGTGACTACACCCAGCCTCAAATTTAAACTTTTTAACTGGCATGGTATCACATGCATCTTAGTTTTGATTCCAATTAAAGTAGCTGTATAAGTGGGAGATTCAAATTTGGATGAACAGATCAGGCACAGTGGCACACGACTGTAATCTCAGCACTTTGGGAGACCTGAGGCAGGCAGATCACTTGAGGCCAGGAGTTAGAGACCAGCCTGGCCGGCCGGGCGCGGTGGCTCAAGCCTGTAATCCCAGCACTTTGGGAGGCCGAGACGGGCGGATCACGAGGTCAGGAGATCGAGACCATCCTGGCTAACATGGTGAAACCCCGTCTCTACTAAAAAATACAAAAAAAAAAAAAACTAGCCGGGCGACATGGCGGGCGCCTGTAGTCCCAGCTGCTTGGGAGGCTGAGGCAGGAGAATGGCGTAAACCCAGGAGGCGGAGCTTGCAGTGAGCTGAGACCCGGCCACTGCACTCCAGCCTGGGCGGCAGAGCAAGACTCCGTCTCAAAAAAAAAAAAAAAAAAAAAAAGAGACCAGCCTGGCCAACATGACAAAATCCCATCTCTATTAAAAATACAAAAATTAGGCGGGGTGTGGTGGCTCACGCCTGTAATCCCAGCACTTTGGGAGGCCAAGGCAGGCAGATCACCTGAGGTCAGGAGTTTGAGAAAGCCTGGCCAACATGGTGAAACTCTGTTTCTACTAAAAATACAAAAATTAGCCAAGCATGATGGTGCATGCCTGTAATCTCAGCTACTCAGGAGACTAAGGCAGAAGAATTGCTTGAACCTGGGAGGCGGAGGCTGCAGTGAGCTGAGATCGCACCACTGTATTCCAGCCTGGGCGACAGAGTGACACTCTGTCTCCACACAAACAAACAAACAAACAACAAATTAGCCAGGTGTGGTCATGCACATTCCTCCCAGCTACTCAGGAGGCTGAAGCATGAGAAGCATTTGACTCTTGGAGGCAGAGATTGTAGTGAGTGAGCCAAGACTGTGCTACTGCACTCCACCCTGGGTGACAGAGACTGTCTCAAAAAAAAAAAAAAAAGGCCGGGCACGGTGGCTCAAGCCTGTAATCCCAGCACTTTGGGAGGCCGAGATGGGCGGATCACGAGGTCAGGAGATCGAGACCATCCTGGCTAACACGGTGAAACCCCGTCTCTACTAAAAATACAAAAACTAGCCGGGCGAGGTGGCGGGCGCCTGTAGTGCCAGCTACTCGGGAGGCTGAGGCAGGAGAATGGCGTCAACCCGGGAGGCGGAGCTTGTAGTGAGCTGAGATCTGGCCACTGCACTCCAGTCCCGGCGACAGAGCGAGACTCCGCCTCAAAAAAAAAGAAAAAAAATTTATACAGAAAGACAAAGGACCCAGAATAGCCAAAACAATATTGAAAAAGAACAGGCCGGGCACAGTGGCTCACACCTGTAATCCCAGCACTTTGAGAGGCCAAGGCAGGTGGATCACAAGGTCAGGAATTTGAGACCAGCCTGGCCAACATGGTGAAACCCCGTCTCTGCTAAAAATACAAAAATTAGCTGGGCATGGTGGTGGTAATCCCAGCTACTTGGGAGGCTGAGGCAGGAGAATCACTTGAAGTGAGGCTGCAGTGAGCCGAGATTGTGTCACTGCACTCCAGCCTGGGCAACAGAGCAAGACTCCATCTGGGGAAAAAAAAAAAAAGAACAAAACGTGGAGGACTAAACACTTTCTGATTTCAAAACTTACTTCAAACCTAAGATAATCAAGACCATGTGACACTAGCATAAGGACAGACATATACATCAAAGGAACTGAACTGATAGTCCAGAAATAAAACCATAGATTTAGGTCTGTTAATCTTGGAGAAGGTTGCAAAGACAATTCAATGGGGGAAAGAAGAGTCTTCAACAAATGGTGATGGGACAATTGGATCTCTATCATCAAAAGTATAAAGTTGGATCCCCTTTCCTCACACCATACATAAAAATTAACCAAAATTGATCATAGTCCCACATTTAAGAGGTAAAACTATAAAACTCTTAAAAGAAAACACAGAGTAAATCTTCATGACCTCTGGTTAGACAACGGTTTCTTAGATAATGAGACCAAAGCATAAGCAACAAAAGAAAAAAATAGATAAACTAGGTGACAAAAAATTTAAAACTCTTGTATTTCAAATGATACCAGTAAGAAAATGAAAAAAATAACATACAGAATGGGAGACTATTTGTAAATCATGTATCTAATAAAACACTTGTATCCGGACTCATATAAATTGGTATAAAAACTCTTATAATTTCGTTAAAAAAACCCAACTAAAAATAGGCAAAGGATCTAAATTGACATTTATCAATAAGATATATACAAGTGGATAATAAGCACATGGAAAAATGCACAATCTCCCTAGCCACAGAAAATGTGAATCAAAATCACAATGATATACCACTTCATACCTACAAGGACGGCTAGAATTAAAAACACAGTAACAAGTATTGATGAGTATATGGAGAAATTGAAACCCTGATACCCTGATATTACATTAATAGAAATGTAAAATGGTGTAGCCATTTTGGAAAATAGTCTGGTGATTCCTCAAAAAGTTAAACATAGTTACCAGATTTCCCATAATTTCCAGTCTTAGGTATATACCCAAGAGATAGGAAAACACAGGTCCACATAAAAATTTGTACATGACTGTTCCTAGTAGCATTATTCATTCATAAGAGCCAAAAAGTGGGAACAATCTAAAGTGGGAACAATCTAAAATGTTCAACTGACCAATGAATATATAAAATGATATAACACACAGTGGAATATTATTTGGCAATAAGAAGAAATGAAGTACTGTTATATGCTATAAGAATGCATCTTGAAAACATTATGCTATGTGAAAGAAACTAGTCGCATATTGCATGATTCCAATGTCCAGAACAGGCAAATTTATAGAGACAGGAAGTAGATTAGTGGTTGCCTAGGGATAGGAGTTGAGGGGAGGAAAGGAGTGCTATCAGGGATTTCTTTTGGGGGTTTCTTTTATGGGGGAACAGAATATTCCAAAATTAGATTATTTGCTAGGGCCGCTAGCACTTTGGGAGGCAGAGGTGGACAGATCTCTTGAGACTAGAAGTTCGAGGCCAGCCTGGCCAACAAGGCCAAACACCGTCTCTACTAAAAATACAAAAATTAGCCAGGTGTGGTGGCACATTCCTGTGATCCCAGCTACTCAGGAGGCTGAGGCACGAGAGTCACTTGAACCTAGGAGGCAGAGGTTGCAGTGAGCTGCAATCATCCTACTGCACTCCAGCCTGGGTGACAGACTGAGACTGTCTCAAACAAAAATATTATGGTGATGGTTGTGCTGTAAATATCATCTTAAAACTGTCTACTTTCAGTGAATGAATTGTATGGTGTGTTAATTATATACCAATAAAGCTATTTTTTTAAAAAGCCTGAGACAGGGTAATGTCTTATGATTCCAAGAAACACATTCATGGCCGGGCGCGGTGGCTCAAGCCTGTAATCCCAGCACTTTGGGAGGCCGAGACGGGCGGATCACGAGGTCAGGAGATTGAGACCATCCTGGCTAACATGGTGAAACCCCGTCTCTACTAAAAAATACAAAAAACTAGCCGGGCGCAGTGGCGGGCACCTGTAGTGCCAGCTACTCGGGAGGCTGAGGCAGGAGAATGGCGTAAACCCGGGAGGCGGGGCTTGCAGTAAGCTGAGCTCTGGCCACTGCACTCCAGCCTGGGCGACAGAGCGAGACTCCGTCTCAAAAAAAAAAAAAAAAAAAAAAGAAACACATTCATTCATTCAACTCATTTGTACTAAATACCTATTTTATGCTTCTATGTCACAGTTAATTATTCACATCATATGCATGTAGTTATTAAGTGCCATTTAACTATGACTTTAAAATAGTAAGAATTGAAATCAAGCCACTGCATCAATTTGGGATGAAATTATGATCTATTAAGAATGATGAAATCAACAGTAAAACAAAATAAGTAAAATACAGACCTACACAGAAAATCAAGTAAACCTAAGACTGTTATATAATTTGTCACCCTATCCCATTCTTCAGTCTTTTCTAACTTTAATTTACCTGCATCATCCGTTATACAAGCCACCCAGAAACCTGGAGGACATTTATTTCTTCCATCTGGTTCCACTAGTATTTTTGTCAACTAATAACCTTTTCTTAACTCATCCTCCTTACCTGTTCTCCCCTGCTTTATAAAATATAAACTGAACTCTGACACCACCCTATATGAAAATTGTTCAAGCATATAAGAGAGGAAAGGAAGGAACAGAAAAAATACTTGAAGAAATAATGGTCAAAAACTTCCCAAATTTGATGAAAAACACTGGTCAACACATCTAGGAGGCTCAAACTTCAACTAGGAAAAACATAAAGAGATCTACACCCAAACATATCATAATCAAACTGTCAAAAGTGAGAGAAACAGAAAATCTTTAAAGCAGCAAGGGAAAAATGACTCATTAGAAACCAAGGAAGTCAGAAGTCAGTGGGATGACATATTCAAAGTACCAACAGGCGAAAAAAACCTATCAACCAAGAATTCTGTATCCAGCAAAACTATCCTTCAAAATAAAGGTGAAATAAAGATATTCCCAGAAAACCAAAGACTGAGGAAATCTGCTGCCAGCTGACTTGCCCACAAGAAATATTAAAGAACTCCATCAGGCTAAAAGAACATGGTACCACGGAAATCCACATGAAGAAATTAATTATACTCATAAAGATATACATAAAAGTTAATATAAGTATTTTTTCTCTTTTCTTCTCTCAACTAATTTAAAAGACAATTACATAAAGCAATAATTATAAACCAGTGTTTGGCTTATAGTAATACATAAGGATGTGTCCAGGAACAGTGGCTCATACCTGTAATCCCAGCATTTTCGGAGGCCAAAGCAGACAGACTGCTTGAGCTCAGGAGTATGAGACCAAAAAGTACAAACATTTAGCCAGGTGCGGTGGCATGCACCTTTAGTCCCAGCTACTCGGGAGGCTAAGGCAGGAGAATCGATTGAGCTTGGGAGGCAGAGGTTGCAGTGAGCCCAGGTCACACCTTTGCACTCCAGCCTGGGCAACAGAGAACCCTGTCTCAAAAAAAAAAAAAAAAAAAGACGTAATCCTACTGAGCAGTTAGGACTAGGACTACAGGTGTGTGCCACCACACTCTGCTAATTCTTTTTTTCTTGCTGGTAAAGAGATGGGGTCTTGCTATGTTGCCCAGACTGGTCTGAAACTCCTGGCCTCAAGTGATCCTTCCTCCTTGGCCTCCCAAAGTACTGGGATTACAGGCATTAGTCACTGAGTCCAGCCTAAGAAAATAACTTAAAAAAAAAAAAATTTTTAAAAACCACAAAGAAATTGAAATGGTTCAATAGAAAATATTATTTAACACGAAAGAAGGCAATAAAAAAGAAACAAAATAACAAAAAGGGTTTGACTCACACCTGTAATCCCAGCACCTTGAGAGCCCAAGGCGGGAGGATCACTTGAGCTCAAGAGTTCAAGACCAGCCTAGGCAACATAGCGAGACCTCGTCTCCACTAAAAATTAAAAAAATTAGCCAAAGGGTAGTGGCATACACCTGTAGTCCCAGCTACTTGGTAGGCTGACAGGGAGGACAGCTTGGGCCCAGGAGTTTGAGGCTGCAGTGAGCCATGATCATGCTACTGGACTTCAGACTCTGACAGAGCAAGACCCTGTCCTCCCCTCCCCACCAAAATAAATGAGACATATAGAAAACGAACAGCAAAATGGCAGGCATAATTCTAACCGTAATAATAATTACATTAAATGCATGTATAGTAAAATATTCTAATCAAAAGGCAAAGATTGTCAGACTGAATTTTTAAAGATCCAACCATACGCTGTCCACAAGAGAAACATTTTAGATTCAAGATGGATAGGTTCAAAGTCTAATGATGAAAAAAGATAGCTAGGCGCCGTGGCTCATGCCTTTAATTGCAGCACTTTGGGAGGCTGAGGCGAGCACATCACCTGAGGTCAGGAGTTTGAGACCAGCCTGACCAACATGGTGAAACCCCATTTCTACTAAAAATACAAAAATTAGCCAAATGTGGTGGTGGGCACCTGTAATTCCAGCTACCTGAGAGGCCAAGGGAGGAGAACCGGTTGAACCCAGGAGGCGGAGGTTGCACTGAGCCAAGATTGTGCCACTGCACTCCAGTCTGGGTGACAGAGACTTCGTCTCCAAAAAAAAAAGATATACCAAGCAAACAATATGCAAGCTAGAGTGGCCATATTACTATCAGGCAAAATAGAGTTTAAAGCCAGATGCAGTGGCTCATGCCTATAATTCCAACACTCTGAGAGACCGAGTCAGGTACATCACTTGAGCCCTGGAGTTTGAGACCAGCCTGGGCAATATGGCAAAACTCTGTCTCTATTTTTTTTTTTTTTTTTTTTAAAGAGTTCAAGACAAAAAAGGGGCACATTTTATAATGATTAAAAAAGTTTATTCATCAGGAAGATATTACAATTATAAACAAATGCACAACTAACAACAGAGCCCCAAAATACATGAAGAAAATACTGACAGAATTAAAGGGAGAAACAGACAACAGAAATAGTTTGAAATTTCAATACTCCACTCTCAGTAATGGATAGAACAATTAGACAGAAAATTGGCAAAGATATAGAAGGCCTGAATAGCACTATCAATCAACTTGGCCCAACTGATATTTATAGAACATTTTACCCAATAACAGCAAAATACATGTTCTTTATGAGTGTGCAAGGAACATTCATCCAGGAAAGACTTAATGATAGGCCAGGGATCAATAAACTATGATGGCCCATGGGCCAATCTTGCCTGTCGCCTGTTTTTGTATGGTATGTGAACTAAGAATGGTTTCTAAACAACAACAACAAAAACCAAGAGTATGCAACAGAGATTGTGTGTAGCTTGCAAAGCATAAAATACAACCTATCCTTAAAAAAAAAAAAAAAAAAAAAAAGTTTGCTGACCCCTAAGCTTGAACAGAAAACAAAACTCAATATATGAAAAAGGGCTGGGCATGATGGCTCACACCTGTGATCTTAGCACTTTGGGAGGCCCAGACGGGGGCACTGCTTGAGCCCAGGAGTTCCAGACCAGCCTGAGCAACATGGCAAAACCCCATTTCTACAAAAATAATAAAAATTAGCTGGGTGTGGTGGCGTGCACCTGTAGGGCCAATGACTTGGAAGGCTGAGGCAGAAGGATCACTTGAGGCCAGAAGGTTGAGGCTGCAGTGAGCCACGATTATGCTTGCACTCCAGTGTGGGTGACAGAGCAACATTCTGTCTCAAAAGATAGGTAGGTAGATAAATAGACAAATAGAATAAATGAAAAAGGTTCACTGGAAGGTCATGCAAAAATTAAATATAAAATCACATAAGTAAATGAAAAAGGACCGAAATCATTCTCTCTCTCTATATATATATTTTTTTTTTCTTTTTTTTTTTTTTTGAGACAGAGTCTCGCTCTGTCGCCCAGGCTGGAGAGCAGTGGCGTGATCTCGGTTCACTGTAAGCTCCGCCTCTCGGGTTCACACCATTCTCCTGCCTCAGCCTCCCAAGTTGCGGGACTACAGGCACTTGCCACGGCACCTGGCTAATTTTTTGTATTTTTAGTAGAGATGGGGTTTCACCGTGTTAGGCAGGATGGTCTCAATCTCCTGACCTCATGATTTGCCTGCCTCAGCCTCCCAAAGTGCTGGGATTACAGGCATGAGCCAACGTGCCCGGCCTTTTTTTTTTTTTTTTTTTTCAGACGGAGTTTCGCTCTTGTTGCCCAGGCTGGAGTGCAATGGTGCCATCTCGGCTCACTGCAACCTCCGCCTCCCACGTTCAAGCGATTCTCCTGCCTCAGCCTCTCAAGTAGCTTGGATTACAGGCACGTGCCACCACGCCCAGCTAATTTTGTATTTTTAGTAGTGATGGGGTTTCTCCTTGTTGATCAGGCTGGTCTCAAACTCCTGACCTCAGATGATCTGCTGGCCTCCACCTCCCAAAATGTTGGGATTACAGGCATGAGCCACCGCGCCCGGCCCTAAAATATGTTAACAACAGTGGAATTAAATTCAAACTTTACAAAAGGAAACATGGAAATCCACATTATTTAGAAATTGAACAACAGGCTTTAAATAATCCTTGGATCAAAAAAGAAATCACAAGGAAAATTAAAACATATTTTGAACTGAATGAAAATGAAAGCACAATTTCTAAAACCTTATGTGATGCAGCTACATCAATGCTTATATTTATACATAAATGTATACTATGTGTAACTATTTAGGTATTTAAATGTCTATATTAGAGGCCGGATGTGGTGGCTCACGCCTGTAATCCCAGCACGTTGGGAGGCTGAGGCAGGCGGATCATGAAGTCAGGAGATCAAGACCACGGTGAAACCCTGTCTCTACTAAAAATGCAAAAAATTAGCCAGGTGCGGTGGCAGGCGCCTGTAGTCCCAGCTACTCAGGAGGCTGAGGCAGGAGAATGGTGTGAACCTGGGAGGCGGACCTTGCAGTGAACCGAGATCGCGCCACTATACTCCAGCCTAGGTGACAGAGCAAGACTCCGTCTCAAAAACAAAATGTCTATATTAGAAAAGAAAGGCCAAGCATGGTGGCTCACAACTGTAATCTCAGCACTTTGGGAGGCCAAAGTGGGCCAATCATTTGAGGCCAAGAGTTCAAGACAAGCCTGGCCAACAAAGTGAAGCCCTGTCTCTACCAAAAATACAAAAATGAGCTGGGTGCAGTGGCGCATGCCTATAGTCCCAGCTGCCCAGGAGGCTGAGGCCTGAGAATCGCTTAAGCCTAGGAGGTGGATGGAGGAGGTTCCATCACTTCACTCCAGCCCGGGTGACAGAGCGAGACTCTGTCTAAAAAAAAGAAAAGAAAAGAAGACATCAAATCAATATAACCTAAGATTCTATCTTAACTAGAAAAGGAAGGGCAAATTAAACCCAAAGTAATAAGAAGCAATAATAATAAAAGAGTAGAAATCAATGAAAAAGAAAACAAAAATAGACAAGTTCACATAAACACAAAGTTGGTTCTTTGAAATGATCGACGAATTGACAAACCTTTAGTTAGAATGACTGAAAAAAAAGAGAAGACAACATTTATCAAAATCAGGCATGAAAGAAGGGATATTCCTACCAACTTTACAGAAATTAGAAGAATTGTAAGGGAATATGCCATGCACTTTATGCCAACAAATAAGACAACTTAGATGAAACAGACAGCTTCTAGAAAGACACAAATTACCAAAATGACTCAAAAAGTAAATGACTATGTGAACTGACTATAACGAAGACATTTAATTACCAACTAAAAATCTTCCCACAAAGACAATCTACAACCAGATGGCTTTACTGGTAAATTCCACGAAACACCTGAGGAAGAAATAATGATGATCCTTCACAAACTATTCTAGAAAATAGAGGAAACAGACCAGGTACGGGGGCTCATGCCTGTAATCCCAGCACTTTGGGAGGCCGAGGCAAGTGGATCACCTGAGGTCAGGAATTCGAGACCAGCCTGGCCAACATGGTGAAACCCCATCTCTACTAAAAATACAAAAATTAACCAGGTATGGTGGTGCAGCCCTGTAGTCCCAGCTACTCGGGAGGCTGAGGCAGGAGAATCAGCTGACGCTGGGAGGCAGAGGTTGCAGTGAGTGAAGATGGCGCCACTGCACTGGCAACAGAGTGAGACTCCATTTCCATTAAAAGGGAAGGGGAGGGGAGGGATAGAGGAAACCCTTCCCTTCCCCGCTTCCCCCTTCCCTTCCTTTCCCTTCCCTACTCATTCTATGAGGTCAGAGTTACCCTGACACTAAGGATCTAAGACAAAAACTACAAATCAATATCCCTCATGAATGTAGATACAAATGTCCTCAACAAACATTAGCAAACCAAATCTGGCAATATATAAAATGAATTACATACCAGAACTAAATGGGACTTATACCAGAAATGCAACGTTGGTTTAACATCCAAAAAAATCAATGTAACATACCATGTTAACAAAATAAATGAGAAAAATTCAATACATGCTGAACAAAGCATTTGACAAAATCCAACATCAATTCATGATAAAAATGCCCAACAATCTAGAAATAGAAGGGAACTGCCTCAATTTCATAATTAACACATATGAAAGCTACCGCTAACATCATCGACAATGGTGAAAGACCAAATGCTTTCCCTCTAAAACTGGGAGCAAGGCATAGCTGTCTGCATTCACCATTTCCAGTCACCATTATATTGGAGTTATCAGCTAAGCAATCGGGTAAGAAAAATAAAGAAAATGCATCTGACTGCAAAGGATGAAGTAAAAATGTCTTTACAGACAACGTGATCCTGTATGTGGAAAATTCTAACCAAAAAACCACTACAACTAATAAACAAGTTTAGCGAGGCTGCAGGATAGAACATCAATATATAAAACCCAATTGTATTTCTACATACTAAAACAATCAATGATCCAAAAATGAAATTAAGAAAATAATCCCATTCCCAACAGCATCAAAAATAAAACATTTACAAATAAAGTTAACAAAAGTAGTGCAAAATTTGTATACTGAAAACATCGTTGAGAAAAGTTTTAAAAGATCTAACTAAATGGAGATATTTCCTTTTTTTTTTTTTTTTGAGATAGGGTCTCACTCACCCAGGCTGCAGTGCAGTGTACGATCTTGGCTCACTGCAGCCTCGACCTTCTGGGCTCAAGTGATCCTCCCACCTCAGCCTCGTGAGTAGCTGGGTCCACAGGTGCTTGCCAACATGCCTGGCTAATTCTTCTATTTTTGTAGAGATGGGGTTTCGCCACATTGCCTAGGCTGGTCTTGAACTCCTGGGCTCAAGAGATCCACCTCAAAGTGCTGGGATTACAGGTGCAAGCCACCACGCCTGGCCCAAGACATTTCATATTAATGGATTAGAGCAGTGGTCCCCAACCTTTTTGGTACCAGAAGTGCCAAAAATCTCTAGCACCAGGGATTTTGTGGAAGGCATTTTTTCCCTGGGGGTGAGGGGAACAGACAAGGGATGGTTTCTAGATGAAACTGTTCTACCTCAGATCAGTCATCAGGCATTAGTTAGATTTGACCTATATCCTTCACATGTGCAGTTCACAATAGGGTCTGTGCTCCTATGAGAATCTAATGCCGCCACTGATCTGACAGGAGGTAAAGCTCAGGCAGTAATGCTTGTTCACCCATCATTTACCTCCTGCTGTGCGGCCCAGTCCTAATAGGCTCTGGACCAGTACCAGTCCGTAGCCTGGGGTTTTGAGACCCCGGATTAGAGGATTCTGAATTGTTAAGATGAGAATTTTCTTCAAATTAATAACAGATTCAATGTAATCCCTCAATCCCTATCAAAACTCAAGAGATTTTTTTTTTTTTTTTGCAGAAATTGGCGAGCTTATGCTAAAATTTTTATGGAAATACAAGGGACGTTGTATAAACAAAATAATTTTGAAAAAGAACAAAGTTGGAGGACTTTCACTTCTGATTTCAAGACTCATATATGGTTGAGGTACTGCTTTGCCAGAGCCTTTGTGCCTAAAGGAAGGAGAAAGGGAGGCCACAAAGGCTAAGCAAGGCAGTACATATTCCCCAAGCAGATCAATGTACAGCTCCAAGTTGAAAAGCAAAAGGCCAGAGAAGACACAAGAAGAGAGTGGAGAATGGAAGCTGCAAGTAACCCCAAAAAGAAGAAATCTCTAGCATCAGGCAAGAGATTGCCTGAGAATGAAGATGACTGATTGCCAACAAAAGTACAAAGGCATAGAACAGCTCATTGACATGAAGAACCCCAATTGGGTGCCACAGATAACCAGAAAGATCACACAACTGAATCTAGGCAGGCCAAAGGAGATTTCAAGAAAAGAAGACATTAAGAGAAAGCAAAAGAGCATTACATGAAATTGCATTTAGCTTGGAAGACAGAGCAGGTGATTATCTGGAAATAGCAGGAGAAAGCCAAGAGGAAGAAAGAGAGGAAAGCAAAAGATGATTCATCTTTGTCAGGAAAGTGAATGCAGTCACTCTCCCTGAAGAAGTAAGCATGGACTAGATAGGAGGAGATACCAGATACCAGGAACTGGGCCATGCTGCCAAAACCTCTGCTGTGCCTTGCCCACTCTGTGCTGTCACCACTGCAGCAGCCCTTCACAGCTAGGAGACCCCACAGCCTGCTGCCTGTGGGGGTTGGGGAAGGGCACCTGCTATAACTTTGTGTATGCCAGGCAAAGTGCAGTTGCTTACACCTGTAATTCCTTGCTTTGGGAGGCTGAGGCAGGACAGCTGGAGCCCTGGAGTTCAAGACCAGCCTGGGCTACATACATAGTGAGACCCCATCTCTACAGAAAATGCTTTAAAAATTAGCCAGGTATGGTGGCATGTGCCTGTAGTTCCAGTTACTTGGGAGGCTGAGGCAGGAGCTTTGCTTAAGCCCAGGAGTTCAAGGTGCAGTGAACTATCACTCCACTGCACTCCAGCCTGGGTGACAGAGCAACACACTGTCTCAAACACTACCCCTACCTCCCCCAAAAAACAAAAGAAAAACCCCAAAAGATGCAGACAGCATTCCATATGTAACCGTTTGGATGTTTTCTCAAAAACTTTTTAGAGTTCAGGATCCTGGTGGGGGTCCTGGGAGGAGTGCCTTAAAAGGCAGGATTTTGTCAGGTAGATTACACAGTAGTGGGTGGTTGTGCCAGGGGTCGAGCACTGATGAATTTGCAACATGCAGCCCCAGTGTGTGCTGCTTGGGTGCTCACTCAGAAAGGGGCTGCCCTTTGGGACCCTGTACTCCTGTGTCCTTGAGGGTTATGGCCCAAGCCCAGCCAGTCCGCTCTGAAGCCTCCATCTCTACCCTTCCTTGTCCCATTCCCACCTGCCTGGCCAGGGGTAGGACCCATTTTTAACCCTACGCCATCGAGCATTTCAAGAAACTTCTGTTTACCTTGCAGTACACAGGCAAAACATCTTCCACAGATTCAACTCATATATTTGGCAGGTTAAACTTGACATTATCGTTTAAAAATTATATATATATAAAGCTATATCAACCTAATCACGACAGTTTGGTAGTGGCATAAGGGTGGAAGTACAGATCATTAGAGAGTCTGGGAATAAACCTTCACATTTATGGTCAACTGATATTCAAGAAAAGTACCAAGGCAATTCAATGAGGAAAGACACTCTGTTCAAATGGTGCCAAGACAGCTGGATATCCACATGTAAGAAGATGAACTGAGATATTTACCTCACATCATACACAACAATTTATTCAAAATGGACCAAGGACCTCAATGGAGGTTGGGTGTAGGGATGGAAACTGACTACAAACGGATATGAGGGATCTTTCCAGTGATGGAAATGTTCTAAAACAGGCAGATTTACTAAAAACCACTGAACTGTACACTTAAAATGGGTGAATTTTACGGTCTGGAAATTATACCTCAATAAAGTTGTTTTAATTAAAAACTCTACTAAAGACAAACGCTTAAGCAAGTATCTCTTGTAAAACATTTGTTTTTGAGATGGAGTCTTGCTCTGTTGCCCAGGCTGGAGTGCAGTGGCACAATCTCAGTTCACTGCAAGCTCCACCTCCCGGGTTCATGCCATTCTCCTGCCTCAGCCTCCTGAGTAGCTGGGACTACAGGCACCCGCCACCTCGCCCGGCTAATTTTTTTATTTTTAGTAGAGATGGGGTTTCACTGTGTTAGCCAAGATGGTCTCGATCTCCTGACCTTGTGATCTGCCTGACTCAGCCTCCCAAAGTGCTGGGATTACAGATGTGAGCCTCCGTGCCCGGCCACATTTTTAAAATTATAATAGATGAGGTACAAGCTTATCCAATGTCAGTTTTTCCAAGTCTACTTCTTTCTAAATTGGTTTAGAAAAACAACTGCATCGCGGCCAGGGGTAGTGGCTCACGCCTATAATCCCAGCACTCTGGGAGGCTGAGGCCGGCGGGTCACGAGGTCAGGAGTTCAAGTCCAGCCTGGCCAATATGGTGAAACCCCATCTCTACTAAAAATACAAAAATTAGCCGGGCATGATGGCGGGCGCCTGTAGTCCCAGCCACTCGGGAGGCTGAGGCAGGAGGATGGCTTGAACCCGGGAGGCGAAGGTTGCAGTGAACCGAGATCGTGCCACTGCACTCCAGCCTGAGGGACAGAGGGAGACTCCGTCTCAAAAAAAAAAAAAGAAAAAAAGAAAAATAACTGCATTGCTAATATTGATTTAAAGTAACATTTACTGTATGTGTGTATGGCTGTGTGTGTGTGTGTGTTTTTGAGACAGTCTCACTCTGTCACCAGGGTGGGATGCAGTGGTGGGATCTCGGCTCACAGGTGCAAGTGATTCTCCTGCCTCAGCCTCCTGAGTAGCTAGGACTACAAGCTCATGCCACCACGCCCAGCTAATTTTTCGTATTTTTAGTAGAGACGGGGTTTCACCATGCTAGCCAGTATGGTCTCAATGTCTTGACCTCGTGATCCGCCTGCCTCGGCCTCCCAAAGTAAGTATTTTTTAAGACAGGGTCTCGCTCTGTCCCCCCAGCTAGAGTGCAATGGTGCAATCACAGCTCATTGCAGCCTTGACCTGCGGGGGTCTAACGATCCCCTCATCTCAGTCCCCCAGGTAGCTGGCTGGGACCATATAGGTGTGTGCCACCATATCCAGCTAATAAAATTTTTTTTTTATAGAGACGGGAATCTCCCTATGTTGCCCAGGCTGGTCTTGAACCCCTGAGCTCAAGCAACCCTCCAGCTCAGCCTCCCAAACTTCTGGGATTACAGTCATGAGCCACTGTACCCAGCTGAGTGAAATTTTAAGTAACTTCTATACCCTCAGAAAAGTTTAGGAAATAAGTATCATAGGAAAATGAGTTACAGTTGAGAAAAACTGATCAGGCCACATTTTTACCTGAAATTTTCACATAAGTCGAAAAACCATGCAAAAAACTTCCAGTTTTAAATAAGCCATTATAGACTGATAATACTTTGTTTGCAGTTTAATATAAGGAACCAAGTCACCACTCAATCTTTAAGCCCTTTGAAAGTGTCGGTCTGAAATGAACTTAAAATGATGACACCCAATAATTTGTGACATCCTTCAATTCCTTTGTTTCTATGCTACAAAGATAAGCAACATACTTAAAGATAAAATTTTCTTGAATTTAAATCTACAATGATATGCAGAATAAAAAACTGTGTTTTTTCCAAATTTAATACATCATCTAGCAATCGTTTTTTAAAAGCTTCTCCATATTCACGCACTATATTAGTGATAAAAAAATCATATTCTAAAGAAGGGAAATGAGATAACAGCACAATCACCTAAGTATAAACAATTCACATAATATTCTAAAAAGCTATATGGCACACCCCAGAACAATAAAGGACATTTAAAGGACAAATATAATTAGCTTTTAATGTACTACTGATAGATAATAATACTGATATATATTCCAGCCCAGAATCAATTTCTATTGCCAAATGCAACTCCTTTCAGAAGTCCAGAGGAAACAGATCATTGATTCTACTTATAAAGTTAAACAACTGAGATATATTCAAATGCTGTACATCTTGAGAGAATGACATCTTCAAAAGGCAGATGGTACATAACGAATTGTCTGCCGGTATTTTACCTTAAAATTGAGTGCAAAAAAATGAAAATGGGTGGCAATTATACCACAAACACCCATCCATCGGAAGTAAGATATAACTTAGGCCATCTACAGGAAGTTTCAATTATTATTAGATCTGGCTATGTGTCAAGTAAGCAAAAGGCCATCTCAATATAAAGAATATTCTGGATTGCAAATGGAGGTCCAGAGCCTGCAAAAGAACCACAACGCTAAAAAAACACACACAATAATGGAGAAACAACTAAATTACAGAAGAGTAGAAAAATCTGCAGTTTCTTTTGTTTTTTAAGGTCTGGGTATGGAAATCTAGGAGAAATAAGTATCTTAATGAGAACAGCTAATAAGGCATTTTTAGTATTTTTAAATGCTGAGAAATGTTAATGCTGAAAATAAACGCCAATACCCAGTTGTCAAATTCAGAAGTCCTTTAGCATGTTTAGTCTTTTCTTTTTAGAGACTTCAGTTTCTAATGAATAACACCAATGAATAAAGGCTATCATTATTGATGACTCTTCACTGAGATTTAAGAAATAAAATTCTTTATCTGCTAATTGGTGCTAAGTATCAAGGACTTTATTGGTTGGAGTAGACAGAAGAAAGTGGTTAAGAGGCTTCAGAGAAACAACCCCTGCTGGCACATTACCCACTAGAGTAGACAAAGACTACTTATGTGAACTCCACATTAAAATCACCAAAAATGTCCCTTCATGTAGCAGCAAGTCTAAGCTCTACAACAGAAGCTAAACAATTTTCTGCTCAACTAAAAGAAGTGACATAGTCTGTATTATGTTTCTACAATTTTATAAGTCATTGAGCTAGTGAAGTTGTTGCTTAAACAATTTATAACTTTTGTTATAAACGAAGTTTAGTAACTACTACTTTATCTCCTGAGTTTCCAACCCATTTAACAGTAGCAGGAAAGTCAGATGAAAAGATAAAGCACCTCTGTAAATGTGGAACTCCCTTTTAAAAACAACATGCTTTCCCTCCAGTTTATTATTCTACAGATCAGTTCACTGTTCTGAAGCAACCTCAGTTTTATTTACCTTGGATTACTAGTCTATATAAAAAGGGATGAAACAATCTGCTTACCAGCTTATTTATGTGGTTGCCAGTCTCACATCCAGTTTTCTGGGTTTTTTGTGTGTGTGTGTGTGGGGTGAGGGGGTGGGAGGTGGTATCTTTAAACAAAATTCCCAAATAGCATTTTTTAACATGTTAATATTTTAGTGCATGTTAAATATTACAGTTTGTAACAAAGATGTATCCCAATTCAAACTTGTAAGATTAATACATTTTAATACCAATTTGCATGTAACTATCTGGTAAAATATTTTTCATGAAAAGAAAAAGGTAATTTTCAGTTTCATCAGCAATTTTATGAACAAATGTGAAAGTTAGAAAATAACATAAATATTTCTTGGGCCACTTTGTTTTTTGGTGGTTCACACTTTAACATACTCTCATCTGAAACTCCATCTAATAATGCCTTCTCCTTTTAAAGAGTCAAGTCGAGTAAGTTGTCTTTCCTTCTCCTAAGCATTCTATTCATAATACTACTTCTATGGCTAATCCATACTGAAAGACATTTCCAAAACAAATAGGCCTACATTTCACCTTATCTACTACTGTTGTGAAGGCATGTATTTTAGGAATACAAAACACACACTTTAGGAAATGTGTATTCTATTTAAGAAGTATTTACCTTGACTTTTTTTCTCGGTAAAGTTTAGAATATTCTGACCCTACATGTAAATTAAAGCGCAGGCTGCCTCTAAATAATGCAACTGTTTGCCAATAAAGTGAACAAATAAGTTATACCATACTTTCAACATATTTATGCCTGACCAAGATTTCCCCATATATATTCGGCGCATTATCTTCAATTTGTTCCATTAAGCACTTCACAGTTAGGGATGTAATCCAATTCCCACAAAGCCTTATGATTTAAAGCATAAACTTAAGCCATCTTTAGATGGCTTAAGCACCCTAGGAAAATGTTGCTGTTTAAAATAGTTATTTCTGACAAAAATACAATCAACCAGTAAGAAGACATTTTTTAGAAAGGCTCTTTCAGTAACAAATCAAATTTTACATACCTGTAATATCAAGAACTGTAGGAAATTCAGTGTAGTATCTATGAACTGTTTCAAGAAGCTGAGCACCATGGCCTTGACCTTGAAATGGAGTCAAAATCAGCATCTGACTACAGTAAAGAAATTATTTTAAAATTAAAATATCATAACATGACCAGTTTAAAACTTGCAAATCACTATAGTATTACAAACACTTTAAAGTTTGTGTGATCTTTTTTCAATCCACCTTTGAGATACCCAAAAATTATCAGGCTACTCAAAATTAGTTTAATCTTCTACACCGTTTCAAAGGGAACAACGAAATAAATCAGTACATAGTCCATGAATAATGGTGATTTTTTTTTTAAACAAATCAACACTATTATAACAAGTATTGGAAACTTCAGCAGTTCCTTCTTCTGAAATAAAAGACAAGGCACGTGTTATACTGCCAATTACCTTACACGTGGCCGGGTTTTGTCTGGGTACACATAGTAATTATAGACTGTCATGTAGCCTACGGTCGCAAAGAGCGTAGCTCCATCCTTATTATACTTCTCAAATCTGCAGATAAAACAGAAAGCCAAGCAGGTCAATTACAGTCGCGCTCCCATGCAGTGTCCATTTTCTTTTCCATTCTCTGACTGAATTTTCAGTGTCAGCAAGCTACTCTGTGAGGGCCCAATGGGTACACCTGCTATGTTCTGAATGTACAATTCACTTAATTGGTGTGCAGCAACTTGGATAAATCAGACCTCTTTACATCACTTCAGTGCACTTGCCTATTATAAAGATGAATAGGTGGCAAGTAAAAGAAAACACAGGCAAAGCTCATTTTACTGTTTAAGCCTACATTCAGGGCCCTAACGGACAACAGCATTTAATTCAGCTCTATTCTCAAGGTCTCCCAAAGCATAATGAAGGAAAACTCAAGCCTCATAAACAATAGTTTTTCTTTCCTGGGAAAAATATCATTATACTGTCCCAATAATTGGGCTGCCACAATTAAAATGCTGGCTTTGTGGAGGTAATAAGGTCTACTGTTGCTTTAGAACTGTACTTACACTAGAAAGTAGTGCCATCTTTCATCATCCACGTCAATAAAGCTAGCAGTTTCAATAAACCACATCAAAAAGGTCTGAAGCCTTTCATGATATTCTCGAAAGCCTCTACATGTCATGTCAGCCTAGGGAAAAAGCCAGGAAAAGTCAGGTGAAACTCATCACAAAGGTAAGTGAAAGTCTGCAGAACACAAAATTATCCTGTGGGAAAATGTTTAGAAATCTCAGATTAAGATGTGGACACAGACACAGACATACACACAAAATAGATCTTTGTTTATAATGCTGATTAAGACTTGTTTACTGCAGTTAGAATAAATCACTGACAACAAAACTACATACAGGTTTCAGGCAAAAAGAAGAACTTTACTCAATAAATATTTAGATATATCTTTACCTTATATATCTGAAAGGTAAAGTTTTCTCCTCCTGTTGGACTGAGAACTGAGTAGGTATGAAGTAAGGTTCCGAATGGTTTGAAATCAACTTCTTTTTCCAGTAAAGAAAGGAAATCATTTGTGTTTGTGCAAAATCCAGGTGGAATGATTTGTCTAATTTTGCCCTCAACATCATCTGCCTAAAAAATAAAGGATATAAAAAATTAATAACAAATTCAACTTTAAGTTGAATATGGTTAATTTCTTTAAAATTGACAAAACCAACACAAATTATAAAATTTTAGTTGAAAACTAAAGAAGTAAACACACAGTGAACTGGAAAAGGATGAGCTTCCTGAGCACAAACTATATCACACAAAACTGAGATGAGCATAACATAAAAGTAAATAAGGCAGGTAATCTGATACCAAGTACAATAATAAGGGCAATGCTATGGACGTTTCCGTTATGTAGAAAATGCTGACTATACCCCTTCATGAGAGTCTGAACTGGCCAAGGCAAAGGGCTGCTTATTATTTTATATGTGTCAAAGAAATCATATTATCCAAGACATGAAAAGATCACCAGAGGTAGTGAGATAAGGCTAGAGTCAGACCAAATGAATAGCAATCTCACAACTAGATGGGTCACATTTCCCTCATATGCCAAACTCAAACTAAGATGATAATTTAAAAATATACCTATTTAGGAAATAACATAAATTATATGAATGGATATATCATTCTTTCATCCTTAGAATGTGACACAATTCTTACAGACCTGGATTTGTGACAGTAAAAAAGAGACAAGACTGGACAACAAAACTAAACTCGGAGATTAAAATTACCCTTGTTAAACAACCTCTATCAATGTTATCAGCTGAGCAGACTTCATAATCCTTTTCAAAATCCCAAAAGACCACTTGATTGAATACATTTACTACTTCTCTTTAACCATGAATATTTGATGAAGTCTTACAATAAAGTATTGCTGCTTCTCACCAGGCAATAAAACTTAATGAATTGGTCTCAACTTAACAAAACCTTATCCCTCAATACAGTCCCTAAAAGCCTGACATTACATTCAACAAAATGAGCTTGTATTCTATTCAAACTTTTTCCTGAACAATGAGGCCAGGTTTTTACTTAATGGAGTTTGCCGTGAGTTCAGCTGTAATGTTTGTATTGTATCTATTTCCACAAGGACTGACACAAGAACACTTTGTGTTAACTTACTAAGCAGCTCTTTCATACCGTTTACATGCATGATGGGTATTAGTTCTAAACCAAGACCCTTGCTACTTAGCATTCAAAACAGGGAAATTAAGATGCTTAGGACAAAATACACTACAAAAGGCTAATACAACATGCTACTAATTCCTGTCCTTTCAACCATCTTTTAACTAAGTAGAGGCAATGCACCTGCAGATGAATAGCACTTTATTATGATTCAGTTACATTTTAGGATAGAGAATCAGGGATGACGTTTATCACAAACAAGTTTTATTTTCAATGCTCTGGTACCACCAACATTTATATATAATTTGCTTATAGCTATAAAAAAGACCTATTATTGAAAATATAGCTCTTCAGCATTTTGCCCAACAGTTTATTTCTAATATGTACATCAGTCCTTGCAACTCATTCACACTCTAGATCAAATAAACTGCATTTCATGGGACCGTTTTTGTTTATTTTTGAAGTACTATTTGATAAATATTTTTCCTTGCAATTGCTAACGTGAAGAGGCCATCTTAAGCATATTTTATAGAATCAGTACAATTTCAACAACTATCAAGGAAACTGTCATAATGAGGGATAGCTGTAATAGGTGTGCTGTGTAGCAAATAAAATCCAAAGTAGTGATGAGTAGAACAGTATAATATAATGTTAGTTAAGGTTTTTAAAAAGTCAAGAAAAACTACCTTTAAAAAGAGATTTATAATCTATCAGTTTAAAAATCACTTTAAGACTTTCATAGCATGTATAATTTTAACTTTCAAAAACTTTCCTTATGTCCTGTCTTCTCAAGAAGACATTACAAATCATTTTACATATCTTGCATCAAATCTACTTCAAAGATTTCTCAGAAACTCTAAGTTTCAAGTAGCACTTTTGGTGGTGGGCAGAGCAACCCGAAGGTTTGAGCCCAACAAAGACTTCAAAGGATGCTTATTTACTGTAATAAATATCTTCAAATAAAATATTTTGCTCTGCGTAAGTTTACACCTTAAGAATTTTTATAGGGGAAAAGGGCAATTTTAAAGCAAGGAATCTTTATATATTTATATAAATATATATTTATAAATAGTTATGTATATAAACATGTGTCTGATATACTTACATAAAATATACAACTTAAAACCAAACAGTTCTTCAACCTAGAATTTAGAACTTCGCTTCACTAAAGGGAAAATGTCTGCATTTCTCTATTAAATGGATTCCGTTTTAAGAAAAAAAACCCTGACTACCATCTTAGAGATCTGTACTCTTTTCTCAAATACATAATTTAGTTCAATTTAAAATATTCGTTTTTCAGATTGGATTACTGATCAGATAATAAAATCAGCACAAGAGCAAAACCTCATGCAATCATTGTTAACTGAATAGTTAAAAATCAACAGAAACTTTTTAATTACAGTGTTTGTGGCTAAAAGTTTAGAATCTATTTCTGAAGATCACTGAAAAATTCCCTGTCTTCCAGAACATTATTCTAAAACTTCAACTAAAATTACATAGAAATATAGAAAGGGTAAGAAATTCAGCTGACTAGACAGACCATGGAACTAGAATTTCAAAAAATTTTAAAAAAAGAAACTAGGCTGGGCATGGTGGCTCACGCCTATAATCCCAGCACTTTGGGAGGCCAAAGCAGGTGCATCACCTGAAGTCAGGAGTTTGAGACCAGCCTGGCCAACATGGTGAAACCCTGTCTCTAATAAAAATACAAAAGTAGCTGGGCGTGGTAGCGTGTGCCTGTAATCCCAGCTACTCCGGACTCCAGAGGCTGAGGCAGGATAATCGCTTGAACCTGGGAGGCGGAGGTTGCAGAGAGCCAAGACTGCGCCACTGCACTCCAGCCTGGGTGACAGGACAAGACTCCATCTCGAAAAAAGAAACCAGAACACAACCAGATATGTTTAATTAACAAAGACATCTCTTACAAATGGTTTCCTAATACTTGGCAATTTCTTTTTAAAAAGGAAAGTGCAAAAGTATTCTAGTTAGATATTCTGGTAGGTGGGTCATGATGAAATATTTTTAGATCGTATACTCTTTAACTATGGTCATTTCAAGTTCCAGTGTTCTGTACTTTATTACACATGAACATGTTCATATGGAGCAATTTTTGCATTTCCTCATTACTGAATAAAGCGATATGCCTGATAATTAGTAATCTATTTTTTAAAATAAATGTTTATATTTGTATTTATACACATTTGAAAACCCAATAACCTTTCTAATGTCTTATCTTAAGCAACACCATTTGTGTAAATTTGTCTAGTTATTTTTGAGATTGCAATTAAAGACATGTTAAGTAGGTGGTAACATGCTGTTCTTTACTTGGCTAAAGTGGTACATAGACTTAACTATATTCTAAGACTACCTAAAATATGCTATAAAAACAAGCAAAAGATATTCTGTATCTACTTAATTTTCTCAATCTCACGTTCTCTGATAATATTTAAGCTTTAACTACAGAATGTATTGTTGAGAAATTAAAAGTGTGAACTTTTTCATTAATGGAAAAACAAAGGTCATATTTATTTACACTGCATTAGTATTTTGCTACTTGAACTAAACAAGATAAACTTGTCAATATATACTTTTAAAGCTCTTTATATTTCATAAAAAGTATTACTTATCAAGAACACTGTCACAATTTGAAATTTTACTAGTCTACCAAAGATATTTTCATTTCCTCAAGATGAAATTTCTGGAAATATGTAGGATTTTCCTAGAAAGAGGTTAAACACTCCATAAAATTTTTTAAATCTGCTCTCATCTACTCTCAAATTCAATCCAATTAGTGGGACACCAGGATAAAATAACTGAAATTCACAGTTAATACAAACTTTATCCACCTATTTCAACTTCCTATATCAAACCTTTCCCAGAAATGCTAGCAATTAGCAAGACAACAATCTTAGTTACGCACCACTTCACTAAAAGGCAATGAAATTACCCCCAAGAGAAGGCAGGAGGTTTTTGTTTTTAAGACAAGAGTCGGCCGGGCGCGGTGGCTCAAGCCTGTAATCCCAGCACTTTGGGAGGCCGAGACGGGCGGTTCACAAGGTCAGGAGATCGAGACCATACTGGCTAACACGGTGAAACCCCGTCTCTACTAAAAATACAAAAAACTAGCCGGGCGAGGTGGCGGCGCCTGTAGTCCCAGCTACTCGGGAGGCTAAGGCAGGAGAATGGCGTGAACCCGGGAGGCGGAGCTTGCAGTGAGCCGAGATCTGGCCACTGCACTCCAGCCTGGGCGACAGAGCGAGACTCCATCTCAAAAAAAAAAAAAAAAAAAAAGACAAGAGTCTTGCTCTGTCACCTAGGCTGGAATGCAGTAGTGTAACCATAGCTTACTGCAGCCTTGACCTCCTGGGCTCAAGAGATCCTTCTGCCTCAGCCTTCCAAGTAGCTGGTACTACAGGAGCATGCCATCATGCCCAGCTTTTTTTTTTTTTTTTTTTTTTTGAGATGGAGTCTTGCTCTGTTGCCCAAGCTGGAGTACAGTGGCGTGATCTCGGCTCACTGCAACCTCCACATCCCGAGTTCAAGTGATTCTCCTGCCTCAGCCTCCCGAGTAGCTAGGACCACAAGCATGCACCACAACACCTGGCTAATTTATGCATTTTTAGCAGAGACAGGGTTTCACCATGTTGTCAAACTCCTGACCTCAAGTGATCCGCCAACCTTGGCCTCCCAAAGCACTGGGATTACAAGCTTGAGCCATCATGCTCAGCCATTTTTTTTTTTTTTTTAAGAGGCAGGGTCTTATTTTGTAACCAAGGCTGGTCTCAAATTTCTGGCCTCAAATGATCCTCCTGAGTCAGCCTACAGAGCAGCTGGCATTACAAGCACAGAATAGGAGGTGTTAATAAAAGCAAAGGTCAAGGACAATCAGATGAAAAAATCATCAGTGTCTGAATAATCAAGTTTATTGTATTGTAAAATTCAGAATTGTTTCCTTTAAAGATGATGGCTAGTAGAGATTTTATAGGCATCTTAATTGTGACTAAAGAATTTTAGGTGCAACTAGAGCATTCAGCTTGGAAAAGAAAAAGAATGGATGATTAAAAATTAATGTAATGACATAATCCTAATAAATAACTTCTAAACAGATGTTATGGCTGCTGACCACCTATGTAGTATGATCTGCAAAGCCCTAATATATAGACTCAAACCTAACATCCAAAATAAAATTTTTGATACTTTCCACTTAAACCTGATAGAAGTATCATCTTCTCAGTTAACAGTACCATAATTGAACCCCCGTTGCTTGGGCAATGGGGTTCTCCTTGTTTCTTTTCCTCATCTGTCACATCTAATTCAACAGCAAACCTCCAAAATGTTGCTTACTCTGACAACTAAGTCCAGTGTCACCTCTAACACTGCAATATTCCAATCTCTCATCTTTCACTTTTGCCCCATACAGTGTGTTCTCTGCACGGCAGCCAGAATCATATTTTACAAATATAAATCACATCGTTTATGACCTCCACCTACTTAAGAATGCCTCTGAAGAATGCCAACTACTCTTACTTCTAGCAAACACCTATCACACAACAGAAGATCCTACAGATCTAGCTTTGCATCCCCTTCAACCATCTCCTACCCCCTCTCCATCACCATGATTTAACCCTGTTAATCTTTCTGCACTACAAAAATGCTGTATTTTTTAGAGCCTTTGTACCTGCTAGTCCCGTTGCTTAATAAGTTTTATCCTCAGCTTATAACATGGCTGGTTCCTCCTTCATTATTCAGAAATGAGCAAAATGTATCTTCATAATACTACCTGAATTTGTGTATTTACTATTTTGTTTACTGACTGTTCCTCTTGGCTAGAACGTAAGCTCCATGACTTTGTCTGCCACTGTATCGCTGGCATCAAGAACAGAAGGCACTATGGAATGAACACTGACTGCAAACTGAGATAGAAGACGCAAGCCCATGACCCATGTATCCCCTACCCAATCATTTTTAGTAAGGGAAAAAAGTCTTTGTTTGGATACTCAAGATAAGTGATCTTTGACCACAAAGCAAATAAGTAACTCTACAAAAAGACATTATAAAATATTGATTCCTTACTCCTAACACAGTATTTCTAAATGGAAAAACCTAATTTTCAAGAATGGAACAATTAGATGTCAATGCAAATACACAGCTATTTTCACTGCATGAAGTATTTAAAAGATTTATCTATAACTAAGTCAATAGTTCCTTTGGAAGAAATCAATTCAGTGCTATCAGCTGCAACTGTAAAAAACAAAAACCCTCCAACAGTGGACTTACACACAAGGAAAAATATCACCTGCATTTTTAATAAGAATATCTAGCTGGGCTTGGGTCTGGAGAATTTAGCAATCTATATATTTGATTATGAAAAAACACTATTTTAATAAATGTGTTAAATGCTAGTTAATCTAAGATTAAATCTTTTCAAACATCAAACCACTACAGTATTACTCAGAATCACTTCTGTATCTGCACAATTTCAAAAGTTATCGTGGGACACAAACTACATTAAAACCAAATTTTTTTTTTTTTTTTTGAGATGCAGTCTCGCTCTGTCGCCCAGGCTGGAGTGCAGTGGCCGGATCTCAGCTCACTGCAAGCTCTGCCTCCCGGGTTTATGCCATTCCTCTCCCCCAGCCTCCCGAGTAGCTGGGACTACAGGCGCCCGCCACCTCGCCCGGCTAGTTTTTTGTATTTTTTAGTAGAGACGGGGTTTCACCAGGTTAGCCAGGATGGTCTCGATCTCCTGACCTCGTGATCCGCCCGACTCGGCCTCCCAAAGTGCTGGGATTACAGGCTTGAGCCACCGCGCCCGGCTAAAACAAATATTAAATGTAGTGACATATTATTTATCTGGCAAGCTCAGTCATCTCAAACATGGCTGGGAAGTGGGGAAAAACACACACACACAAAACAAGTAGTACTCAAAATACTTCTAGTACTAAAGTTGAATGAATATGAAACTACTTCAGATCTTTTTCATGCTATGCACAATTCCTATTACATGAAACTATTTCAGATCTTTTTCATGCTATGCATAATTTGTGTTATACATGGGGCATAGGGTTGGCAAAAGAGGTAAAGTCAGAAGTTAAAGTCCTGAAAAAGTTGGTTGCATTGTTAATATTTTAGGAACTGCTACTTCTGCAGAAGAAAGTTATGACATATAGTATGAAGTAATCAGATTCCATCCAGCTTACCAACATGGTGCTTTTAACCATAAGGGGTCTGCTAGTGTGAAGCCCCTTACAATGATAGCAGTAAACTGGCAGTGCATGGCATAAAACACAGGAGAAGGCTGGGTATGGCGGCTTAAGCCTGTAATCCCAAGCATTTTGTAAGGCCAAGGTGGGAAGATTGCTTGAGGCCAGGAGTTTGAGGCCAGTCTGGGCAGTATAGCAAGACCCCATCTCTAAAAAAAATTAAAAATTAAAACAAAAAATTTTTTTAATGAGAGGGAAAAAAACCACACGGTAAAAAGGAGAAAGATACCTATGTAACAAACCTGCATGTTCTGCACATGTATCCCAGAACTTAAAATTAAAAAAAAAAAAAAAAGGGAGAGAGAGAAAGAAAAAGCAGTAAGCACAAGAGCCTGGATCCTCTTAGAACAGGTCAAAAATATTCCTAACATCTTTTAATCAGGATATTATTATATATTATGCATACTAACACTAAATAATCATCTCCTAGTCCAATACTGATTATTTACTAGTTGTATGACTTTGGTCAAACCTTTACAATATAACAAATCCCTCAAAATGTAAATAATCAAAAAGGGCCAAGTCAGTCAGTTCCAGTAATGAGAGGAGGTTTTAACCAAAAATATAGATGGGGTATGGGGTGGCAAAAGAGGTAAAGTCAGCAGTTAAAGTCAGTTTAAAGCCCTGAAAAAGTTGGTTTCATTGTTAATTCATTAGGAACTGCTACTTCTGCAGAAGAAAGTTATGACATACAGTATGAAGTAATATATTTCATTTTCCATACTTGTGTCTAACACACTATTACCAACAGTATATCAGATATAATTTACTAAAACTTGCTGGATTTATAAGTGCAAAGGAAAGAGATTTTGCTATAAGAATTAACTTTCAATTTTATATATATGATTTAGTGACAAAATGGAATTTAATCTTTAAAAAAATCACCTTTGTGAAGTAACGCTTGATGAAGTTTCAATGCCCTTAAATAAGGAATGCTCTGAAACAGAACAAGTCTAAAATAAAATTTTCTTAAGGCCCTCAAAGATTCATGTCCATCCCAGATGCAAAATACATTCATTCTATCCAAACATTCCTAGAAGTCTCAACCATTACAATATCAACTCAAGTCCAAAATCCCATCTAGATATAATCAGTTCAAAAGTCACACATCTCATCATCTAAATCAGCTATAGGTAAGACTCTGGCTATGATACATTGTAGGGCAAAATTCCTCTCCACCTATGAGCCTGTGAAATTAGAAAACACAGTATCACTTTCAAAAGACAATGGTAGGACAGGCATAGGACAACAGTTATAGAATCTCTCATTCCAGAAGAGAAAATGGAAGGAAGAAAGGAGCCACTGCTACCAAGCAATTTCAAAATTCAGCATGGCAAATTCCATTAGGTTTCAAGGCCTAAGAATAACTGTGCCCTGCAACTCCACCCTCTGGACCCAAAGCTTTGCCCTCAGAGTCATTCTTCCGTTTTCTTTAAAGGTAGCACATGCTTGCAACTGAGCAGTTTTATTAGCCTGTTTCCTATCTGTGGAATTTGGAGAGTTCATACAGCCTTCCTTCATTTTTGTCCTGTCAGTCCAAGCTGCACTATAAAGTTTTAATTCTCAAAACCCTTGAGTCACCTGTGTACGTCATGAGGGTTCATACCATTAGACAAGAGGGTCCTCCACAGATGTTCCCCAGATCTATATTCCCAGCTTTTTGCTGAGACAACTGAGGAGACCCATGAGTCACATGCCTAATCCCTTCAGCACTAGCAAAAGGTTATCCTGTCACATTCTCTCCAGAACACACTTCCCACTTTCCTGACAATGACTATGCTAACTATGTCTTCTGAAATCTGGATAGGCTAAGAATTTCCCAAATCATCAACTCCTGTATCCTTTTTGTTTAACAGTTCTTCCCTCAGTTTATCTCTTTCCTCACTTTACTATAAGCAGCCAGAAATCAGGCCACACCTCCAATACTGTGCATAAAAACCTCCTTAGCTAAACATACAAGTTCACTGCTTACAGTAAGTTCTCCTTTCCATATAATTGCAGGACATAACTCAGCTAGGCTTTCTGCCACTATAGAACAAGGATTTCCTTTTCTCCAGTTGCCAAACACATGTTCCTCATTTTGTTCTAAGCCCTCACCAACCAGAGGCACTTCTTTTTTTGTTTGTTTTTTTTTTTTTTTTTTTTTTTGGAGATAGGGTCTGCATCAGTCACTCAGGCTGGAGTGCAGTGGTACAATCTTAGCTCACTGCAAACTTCACCTCCTGTGCTTAAGCCAATTTCCCAGCTCAGGCTCCAGAGTAGCCAGAACTACAGGCATACACCACCACACCCAGCAAATTTGTGTGTGTGTGTGTGTTTTAGTAGAGATGGAGTTTCACCATATTACCGAGGCTGGCTTGAACTCCTGAGCTCAGGTGATCTACCTGCCTTGGCCTCCCAAAGTGTGGGATTACAGATGTGCCACCAGGCCTAGCCATTTTTTTTTTTTTTTTGTAAGAGATAGGGTCTCACTGTGACCCAGGCTGGAGTGCAGTGGCATGATCATACTTACCTTACTGTAGCCTCAACCTACTGGCTGCAAAGGATCCTCCTGCCTCAGTCTCCTCAGTAGAAGCGGCACTTTCTTTCTTTCTTTTTTTTTTTTGAGACAGAGTCTCACTCTGTTGACCAGGCTGGAGGGCAGTGGTGCAATGTCAGCTCACTGCAACCTCCACCTCCTGGGTTCAAGCAATTCTCCCACCTTAGCCTCCAGAGTAGCTGGGATTACGGCATGCACCACTGCACCCAGCTAATTTTTGTATTTTTAGTAGAGACGGGGTTTCGCCATGTTGGCCAGGTTGGTCTCAAACTCCTGACCTCAGGTGATCCGCCCGCCTCAGCCTCCCAAAGTGATAGGATTACAGGTGTGAGCCACCATGCCTGGCCTTCTCTCTCTCTTTACCTTTATCCCCTTTTGATCCACTCGCTTTAAATAGTTTTATAATGTGATCAGCTTGATCATCCACGTATTCCATTCATAAAGGAATATATTAGCAAAATTTGTGGGATTAGAAATGCAGCAAGAGAAACTTCAATAGATTCTACACTAAGTAAAAGTGGAAAATTTAGCTATTTCCCTCCATCTTCTTTGACTTATAGGAAATAAACACAATAAAAAACAAAAGTTGGCAAAAAAAATAAAACTCTGATCACAAAGGCAAAAATTTTTATGGGGAAGGTCCACGCAGGAAACAGAACAGGATCACAATCACAGGGTTAACTGTAATGACAGGGCGGCAAATGCCTCCATAACTATAGACTAAGTATATGCTTTTATTTAATTAATTAATTTTTTTTTGAGACATAGTTTCACTCTGTCACCCAGGCTGCAGTGCAGTGGTGTATTCTCAACTCACTGCAACCTCTGCCTCCTGGATTCAAGCAATTGTCGTGCCTTAGCCTCCCAAATAGCTGGGATTACAAGTGCGTACCACCAAGCCCAACTAACTTTTGTATTTTTAGTAGAGACGGGGTTTCACCATGTTGGCCAGACTGGTCTCGAACTCCTGACCTCAGGTGATCCGCCCACCTTGGCCTCCCAAAGTGCTAGGATTATAGGTGTAAGCCACCGCACCCAGCCTGAGAATGTGATTTTAAAACTACCATGTAACAGATTCTCTTCTCCCTCAAACCTTAATTTTTTTTTAAAGATGGGGTCTTGTTCTGTTGCCCAAGCTGGAGTGCAGTGGTGTCATCATGGCTCACTGGCAGCCTCAAGCTCCTGGTCCCAAGTAATCCTCTCACCTTAGACTCCCAAGTAGCTGAGGGTCTCACTGGGTTGTCCAGGCTGGTTTCCAACTCTTGGGCTGGAGATCCTCCCACTTCAGCCTCCAAAAGCATTGGGATTACAGGAACAAGCCACTGCGCCCAGCCCAAACCTTTAACTTTTAGAACCTATTTGTTTGTTTTGTTTTTGAGACAGGGTCTAGCTCTGTCATCCAGGCTGTAGTGCAGTAGCATGATCTCAGCCGACTGTAGCCTCTGCCTCCTGGGATCAAGCCATCCTCCAACCTCAGCCTCCTGAATAGCTGGGAATACAGATACATGCCACCACGCCCCACTAATTTTTGTGGTTTTTTTGAGAAATGGGGTCTCACTATGTTGGCCAGGCTGGTCTTGAACTCCTGAGATCAAAAGATCTGCCCCCCTCAGTCCCCCAAAGTGCTGGGGTTACAGGTATGAGCCACTGCACCTGGCCTAAAACCTATTTTAAAATAAATTCAATTGGAAAACAGTTAAAAAAGCATTTCTGTTCTTACCTCTACACAGTCAAAGTTTTCATCAACTTTAGATGCATATTCAACGCGGAACATTGTTGACAGGCTACCAGCAATATAGTATAACAGGATCTTTAGACCCTTGTAACCAAAAGCAGTTTCACTGAAATGGAAAAAATAGCAATAATGAGAATGAATTTCTGCAGTCATTAAAAAGTATTAACCCTACATATAAACAAGTTTAACTTCATGGGCAGTTTCAAGATTTTAAACTATACTTAAAAAAAAATCATCTACAGTAAAATGTGCTTCAGTTTTCATCTAAAATAGAATAACTCAGGAATGTTGCCTAAGTCAGGAATGTTGTTTGGGTTAAATGAGTAAGTTAATACATGTAAACTACTTATAAAACTGGCACATTGTATAAGTACTCAATAAATGTCAGACATTTAATACTATTGCTACTGTTGCTGCTGCTGCTACCATTACCAGTATTAGAAGGCATTTCAAATGACAGAAGTAGTGTTAAACTAGGAGCTGGCTAGGCAAGCAGCTACCAAGCCTTGGACCAGTCCCTCCAACTTACCGCTTACTGAATCACCAAAATCCAGAGCTGCAGTGATAGCACCTACCTTACCACAAGTAAACTGCTCTATGAACTCAACAGGCAGATATGGAACTGCTGCTAATTTTTCCACCCCATGGATATGGAACTGCTGCTAATTTTTCCACCACATTTATGCTTAATATTCCTTTTATGCTTAATATTCCTTTTTCCAGCTTAAAAGTCTTCTAAAGAGTGAACTCTAAATTATCCAGAATAGGTAAATCTATAGAGACAGAAAGTAGATTAGTGACTGCCTAAGGCTAGGGGTCAGGGTAAAGGAAAGTGACTATTAATGAATTCTAGGGTTTTTGATGGAAGTAATGATAATGTTCCAAAAATGACTGTGTTTGCACAACTCTGAATACATTAAAAACCACTGAATTGTACACTTTAAATAAATGAATTGCACAGTATATATCGCAATAAAGCTGTATTCTGATTTTTTTAGAAAGTGAATTGTGAAAGAAAAGTGTTTGAAAGAAGCAGTGTCATGTACTTTGGGAGGCTGAGGCGGGGGGGTGGTATCACTTGAGGTCAGGAGTTCAAGACCTACCTGCCAACATGGTGAAACCCTGTCTCTACTAAATACACACACACACACACACACACACACACACACACACACACACAAACGACGGTGTGGTGGTGGTTGCCTGTAATCCCAGCTACTCAAGAGGCTGAGGCAGGAGAATAGATTGAACCCAGGACGTGGAAATTGCAGTGAGCTGAGATTGCACCACTGCACTCCAGCCTGGGCAACAGAACAAGACTCTGTCTCAAAAAATTAAAAAGAAGCACTATCTGTAAAACTAGATCTTATCCACTAAGATATTACTACACACATTTTTTAAAGTAGTAAAACGTAGAGAATAAAACAATGTCTCTTTAAAGATAGAACTCCAAAGAGAAAATATTATTTTTATAATAAAGTAAAACCTGTTTAAAATATAAAAGGCTGAAATTTTGGCATTAATTTATGTATAATAAGATATAATTATTAATATGTGAAAGCACATAAAATGCCTAATCTGTATATTAATAATGAAAAACTCACAAGAAATTCGTTGCAGGAAGAGACATTTGTTGACTTAAAAACACAATAAAGGCCTGGTGCAGTGGCTCACACCTATAATCCCAGCACTTTGGAAGGCCGAGGCAGGTGGGTCACCTGAGGTCAGGAGTTCAAGACCAGCCTGGCCAACGTGGCAAAACCCCATCTCTACTGAAAATAACAAAAATCAGCTGGGCATGGTGGCAGGCGCCTATAATCCTAGTGACTCAGGAAGCTGAAGCAGGAGCATCACTTGAACCCAGGAGGTGCAGGTTGCAGTGAGCCGAGATTGCGCCATTCACTGCACTCCAGCCTGGGCAACAAGAGCAAAACTCCGTCTCAAAACAAAACACACATTAAGGCTGGGCACAGTGGCTCATGCCTGTAATCCCAGCACTTTGGGAGGCCAAGGCAGGTGAATCACCTGTGTCAGGAGTTCAAGACCAGCCTGGCCAACAGGGTGAAACCCTGTCTCTACTAAAAATACAAAAATTAGCTGGGTGTGGTGGCACATGTCTGTAGTCCCATCTACTTGAGAAGCTGAGGCAGGATAATCGCTTGTACCTGGGAGGTGGAGGGTGCAGTGAGCTGAAATTGCACCACTGCATTCCAGCCTGGGCGACAGAGTGAGATTCCATCTCAAAAAAACAAGCAAACAACAACAACAAAAAGCCACACATTAAATATGGCTGGGTGCAGTGGCTCACGCCTGTAATCCTAGGACTTTGGGAGGCTGAGGTGGGCAGACTGTCTGAGCTCCAGAGTTTGGGACCAGCCTGGCCAACATGCCAAAACTCCGTCTCCACTAAAACTACAAAAAAAAAAAAAAAATTAGCTGGGTGTGGTGGCGCAGGCCTGTAGTCCCAGCTACTCGGGAGGCTAAGGCATGAGAATCGCTTGAACTGGGAGGCGGCAGAGGATGCAATGAGCCAAGAAGATCGTGCCACTGCATTCCAGCCTGGGCAACAGAGCAAGGCTTCATCTCAAAAAACAAACACACAAAAAACCCCAAAACTCCCACACATTAAAGAAATATGTCGGCCGGGCGCGGTGGCTCAAGCCTGTAATCCCAGCACTTTGGGAGGCCAAGACGGGTGGATCACGAGGTCAGGAGATGGAGACCATCCTGGCTAACACGGTGAAACCCCGTCTCTACTAAAAAATACAAAAAACTAGCCGGGCGAGGTGGCGGGCGCCTGTAGTCCTAGCTACTCGGGAGGCTGAGGCAGGAGAATGGCGTGAACCTGGGAGGCAGAGCTTGCAGTGAGCTGAGATCCGGCCACTGCACTCCAGCCTGGGCAACAGAGCAAGACTCCGTCTCAAAAAAAAAAGAAATACGTCAACGATGTTAAAATAATGCATGGGAGGAAAAAGACACGAAGGGAAATATTTAAATGTCCACTATGTCTAAATACCCTTTCCTACTACAACAAACCAGGGGTTCCATGGGAGACTGATTGACTACAGAACTAATAGGGAAAGTACAAGATGAATCTGGAAGCATCTTATTGTGCAAGGAAGTAAAGTATCACCAAAATTATAAGGACATATCAGAAAGACTCAAAAGTGTCTGAAAGGGTGGCCACTTGCCAAATCTGGGACAATTTGAGCATCAAAATTAGTAGCAGAAGCAGACTGTACATAACCCACTGAATTTTAAAAGAATCCTTAGCCAGGTGCAGTGGTTCACACATGTAATCCCAGCACTTTGAGAAGCCAAGGCAGGAGGATCACTTGAGTCCAGGAGTTCAACACCAGCCTGCTCAACATAGGGAGATCCCCATCTCTTTAAAAAAAAATTTTTTTTTCTGTTTTTTTGAGACGGAGTCTTGCTCTGTTGCCCAGGCTGGTGTGCAGTGGTGCAATCTCAGTTCACTGCAACCTCTGCCTCCCAGGTTCAGGCAATTCTCCTGCCTCAGCCTCCCAAGTAGCCAGGACTACAGGCGCACGCCACCACACCTGGCTAATTTTTTGTATTTTAGTAGAGCATGGTTTCACCATGTTGCCCAGGCTGGTTGCCAACTCCTGAGCTCAGGCAATCCTCCCGCCTCAGCCTCCCAAAGTTTTGGGATTACAGGTGTAAGCCACTGCACCCGGCCAAAAAATTTTTAAAAATTAGTTGGGCATGGTGGTACCCACCTATGGTCCCAGCTCCTTAGGAGACTGAGGTGGGAGGATCTGCTTGAGCCTGGGAGTTCAAGGCTGCAGTGAGCTGTGATCGCACCACTGCAGTTCAGCCTGGGTGACAGAGCAAGATCTGTCTCAAGAAACAAAAACAAAATCCCTGAGTTTGATGTAAATAAAGAAATAAATAAGGGGAAGAAGAAGAGCTCTTTCTTATAGTAGCACGCCCAACTAATAAATGAGAAAAGTATGCAAGAGTTACAAAATCACCATTTTACAATCATCATAGTAAATGATTCAAGCAAGAATCATTAATGGATGCTAAAACTTCTGGGTGAAAGCTTGATGGAAAACAGGATATTTTCAGTCTCGCAGTATCTCCCTACAAACTACTTATAAATTACAAAGGAAGGCCGGGCGCGGTGGCTCAAGCCTGTAATCCTAGCACTTTGGGAGGCCGAGACGGGCGGATCACGAGGTCAGGAGATCGAGACCATCCTGACTAACACGGTGAAACCCCGTCTCTACTAAAAACTACAAAAAACTAGCCGGGCGAGGTGGCGGCGCCTGTAGTCCCAGCTACTCGGGAGGCTGAGGCAGGAGAATGGCGTGAACCTGGGAGGCGGAGCTTGCAGTGAGCTGAGATCCGGCCACAGCACTCCAGCCTGGGTGACAGCGCGAGACTCCGTCTCAAAAAAATAAAAAAAAAAATAAAAAATAAATTACAAAGGAAAAAACATTAACTTTATAGTGGAAAAACCTGGCAGCCACCTCTAAATTAGGTGACCCAAGTTAACTTAACCAACAAGGGACAAACTAGTATCACGGACTTCCTGATGTGATACACTGAGGACACAATACCATTTCTGTAATGGCACAGCAAAAATATGCATTATCTGAGTTTAATCACAAATAAACCAATCAAATGAATCCAATATAACAGTTCTACAAAATTAGCCTATACCCTACAAAAATGTCTGTTAGGAAAAAACAAATGCTGAGGATATGTTTCAGATTAAAGAAGAATGAAGAGATATGACAACAAAATACAGTATGATTCTGTATTGGATCCAGGATTGGAGAAAATTGCTGTAAAAGAATTACCAGAAATCAACTGACAAAATCTGAAACATGGACTGTATATTAGAAGATAGTACTGTATCAGGCCAGGCATGGTAGGTAGCTCATGCCTGTAATCCCAGCACTTTGGTAGGCCAAGGTGGGTGATCACTTGAGGTCAGGAGATTGAGACCAACCTGACTAAGATGGTGAAACCTTGTCTCTACTAAAAATACAAAAGTTAGCTGGATGTGGTGGCGGGCGTCTGTAAGCTCAGCTACTTGGGAGGCTGAGGCAGGAGAATCATCTGAACCCAGGAAGCAGAGGTTGCAGTGAGTTGAGATAGCACCACTGCACTCCAGCCTGGGCAACAATGAGAGACTCTGTATCAACGTTAAATTTCCTGAACTTTTACAACTCTTCCATGATTATTAACTTTACTTTTAGGAAATATATACTGAAGAGAAATGAGGGGTAAAGGATCAGGATATATTTGCAACCTATTCTCAAATGGTTCAACAAGAAGAAGAAGAAGAGACAATGATTAAAGCAAATGTAGCTAAATGGCAACTGGTGAATCCAGGTAAAAAAAATATACAGAGATCACTGTACTATTCTTGCAACTTTCTGCAAATGTGAAATGTTTTCAAAAATTTTTAAAAAGTAACTATTTCAATGATGTAATCAAAGTATAGGAAATTAAAGAGCAGTGTTAAATATACTGGGACATATCTTTATTTTGTTTTTGTTTTTTTGATACAGTCTCGCTCTGTCGCACAGGCTGGAGTGCAGTGGTGCGATCTCGGCTCACTGCAATCTCTGCCTCCCGGGTTGAAGTGATTCTCCTGCCTCAGCCTCCCGAGTACCCGGGACTACAGGCGTGTGCCACCACGCCTGGCTAATTTTAGTATTTTTAATAGAGACGGGGTTTCACCATGTTAGCCAGGCCGGTCAGGAACTCCTGACCTCAGGCAATCTGCCCACCTTGGCCTCCCACAGTGTTGGGATTACAGGCATGAGCCACTGCACCCGGCCTGGGACATATCTTTAAAGTTCCTTCTAAAAAATAAACTTCAGGGCAGGTACAGTGGTTCATGCCTGTAGTCCCAGTTCTTTGGGAGGTGCAAGTGGGAGGATCACTTGAGCCCAGGAGTTCAAGACTAGCCTGGGCAATATAGGGAGACCCAATCTCTACAAAAACAAAAACAAAAAAAAAAACCCAGGCATGGTGGTGTGTGCCTGTAGTCCCAGCTACTCAGAGGCTCAGGTGGGAGGACTGCTTATGCCCAGGAGGTTCAGGCTGCAGTGAGCTTTGATCACACTACTGCACTCCAGCCTGGATGACAGAGTGAGACTCTATCTCAAAAATAAATAAATAAATAAATAATAAATAAACTTCTCTCAACTGCTTATTTAATCACAGAACAACAACTTAAGCTTTCTATTACAGCTTTAGGGGAATACATGCTACTAGAAGTAATTTAGCAAAATGGTAGGCAGAAAAAAGTAGTAGTTATGATTATGGGCTCTGGAGTCAGATTGCCTAAAATCTACACTCCAGCCATTTGTATGTTCATAAACAATTACCCAATTCCATCAATGCACAAAGTAGCAAATAATAATACCATCATTAATACTGTTGTGAGAATTAAATAATGCATTTATAGCACTAAATGGTAGGTATTAAAATGACTGGTGTCTCAATGTAAAAAAAAAAAAAACCACCGTTATATATTTTAAGATAAACCACATAAAAAATAAGAGCAAAGAAAATAAAAAATTGATTTCCTCAAAGAAAAAGAATGAAATTTTTTTTTCCATACTAATTTGGCAAACATTTTACTAAGTTACTTACTCATCCCCAAAGAGTTGATGGGTATACTCAGGAAAGAAAGTTCTAATGTCATTTTCAAGATCTTCAGGAAAACGAACTGTTTGAAGGGACAAAAAATAGAGATATTAAAGATATTGAAGGTGACAGGTATTTCTATTTCATGAATTTCAGTATAACTAGGATACAGCCAACATTTTTCTTACTCAAAGTGTCACTTCTCCATTATATGATTTATTTACACTGTATTCTCAAGAGACTAATGAACAATGAAAGTTAAACTATTACTTTGACTGCTTACTTATTCTAAGAATTAGAAGGCAAGGTATGACAGAGGCACCTGATTTAGTTTTTATTTTTCCGTATGTTTATGCACAATGCAAAGAGTAAAGGAAAAACAAAAAGACACTTTGAGATAAGAAAAGTTACAGCAAATGAAAACAGGATGCTGTAAGAAACATTCTGATAATAACAATAACCTGAGTTTGATGAAGTCATTCTTTTTGACTACTAGATGACATTTATGTGGTTCTCATGTTTGTTTTTTGCTATTAAAAAGTAACACTGCAATGACATCTTTATATACATCCTGCTATACTTTTATAAGTATACACAGGGGAAATTGCTGGCAGTAGAAAACTAGGGGGAGAGTACCGAAATATTTGCATAAATATTGCTATATAAATATTGCTGAAGTGGCCAGGTGCAGTGGCTCATGCCTGTAATTCCAGTACTTTGGGAGGCCAAGGCGGGCGGATCACCTGAGGTCAGGAGTTCACACCCAGCCTGGCTGACATGGTGAAACCGTCTCTACTAAAAATACAAAAATTAGGCCAGGCACAGTGGCTCATGCCTGTAATCCCAACACATTGGGAGGCCGAAGTGGGCGGATTACCTGAGGTTAGGAGTTCAATACCAGCCTGACCAACATGGTGAAACCCCGTCTCTACTAAAAATACAAAAATTAGCCAGGCATGGTGGCACACACCTATAATCCCAGCTACTTGGGAGGTTGAGGCAGAAGAATTGCTTCACCCCAGGAGGCGGAGGTTGCAGTGAGCCAAGATCGTGCCACTGCACTCCAGCCTGGCCAACAGAGCGAAGACCTTCTCTCCCTCTTAAAAAAAAAAAAAAAAATTGGCTGGCTGTAGTGGCGCATGCCTGTAGACCCAGCTACTTGGGGGGGGCTGAGGCAGGAGAATCGCTTAAATCCAGGAGGTAGAGGTTGCGGTGAGCCAAGATCATGCCACTGCACTCCAGCCTGGGTGACAGAGACTGTCTCAAAAAAAAAAAAAAAATTATATATATAGCTAAAGTGCCCTATAAAAATATTATAATAGTTTATATACCCATAAGCAGTTTATATACCCACAGCTTGTAAACTCCTTTGTTCCCTACATCCTTGAAAGCACTCTGCTGTACTCAAGGATACTCTGTACCCTCAACTTTAATTTCTATCAATCTAAGATGGAATGGGTATCCTTTTGTTATTTTTATTTGTATTTGTTTTGAGTACTGAAATACTGGACATTTTCCTGATAAAATTTATCTTACAAAGAAAATTTTATTCATTAAAAAATTCTTTTTTTTTTTTGAGATTGAGTCTCGCTCTGTCACCCAGGCTGGAGTCAGCTCACCGCAAGCTCTGCCTCCTGGGTTCACGCCATTCTCCTGCCTCAGCCTCCCGAGTAGCTGGGACTACAGGCGCCCGCCACCTCGCCCAGCTAATTTTTTGTATTTTTCAGTAGAGATGGGGTTTCACCGTGTTAGTCAGGATGGTCTCCATCTCCTGACCTCATGATCCGCCCACCTCGGCCTCCCAAAGTGCTGGGATTACAGGCTTGAGCCACTGCGCCCGGCCAAAAAAAATTCTTAAGCAATTGAAAAACGAAAAGATAAATTGCAGGGCCGGGCGCAGTGGCTCACACCTGTATTCCCAGCACTTTGGGAGGCTGAGGCAGGCGGACCACTTGAGGTCAGGAGTTCAAGACCAGCCTAACCAACATGGTGAAACCCCGTCTCTACTAAAATATAAAAATTAGCCAGGTATGGTGGTGGGTCCCTATAATCCCAACTACTCTGGAGGCTGAGGCATGAGAATTGCTTGAGCCTGGGAGGAGGAGGTTGCATTGAGCTGAGATAGCACCACTGCACTCCAGCCTGGGCGACCGAGAGAGACTCTGTCTCGGCGGGGGGGAAAAAAAGATAAATTGTAGATGAAAAATTTCTAACACTGTCCTCACAGACCAAGTCATTCCCTGCATGCCAAAGTATCACCAGCAGATTACTAATTTACAGAAGAAAAGGTATATTTTCACTGTAGAGATCTGGTAGTCACCTGCTTTCCAAATGATCTAACTTAGCATCATTCATTGTGGGACAGAACATTATGTGCCGCCTGATTCAATGCAATATGAAGTACAATCATCCCTCAGTATACTCAAGAGACTGGCTCCAGGACCCCTGACTGTACCAAAATCCACGATACACAAGTCCTGTAGTTCTGTCTGGTGTCCCAAACACTGTATTTTCTATCTGCATTTGGTAGAAAAAAAAAATCCGTGTGTAAGTGGACCCACACAATTCAAAGCAGTGTTGTTCAATGACCAACTGTATGCTGCATCACCCATGAAGTTTTCTCACCAAAATTTTTTATCTTAAATCTAATCATGCTTTTTACCTTCCAATTTGCCGGAAATACAGAGGAAGAGGAGGAAGTTAAACTAACATCAAAAGGAAATACACAAATCCAGAATGTAGATTTATCTAATAGTTCTGTGCAATGACTTTAGTTTCCCAAATAAATTAATGTCATGCAGGGGGAAAGTTGCATGTGGACGGAAAGGGACTGCTCTGCATTAAAAGAGATTATTTAAGAAACATTATGACCAGGCCGGGCGCGGTGGCTCAAGCCTGTAATCCCAGCACTTTGGGAGGCCGAGACGGGCGGATCACGAGGTCAGGAGATCGAGACCATCCTGGCTAACCCGGTGAAACCCCGTCTCTACTAAAAAATAAAAAAAAAATTAGCCGGGCGAGGTGGCGGGCGCCTGTAGTCCCAGCTACTCGGGAGGCTGAGGCAGGAGAATGGTGTAAACCTGGGAGGTGGAGCTTGCAGTGAGCTGAGATCCGGCCACTGCACTCCAGCCTGGGCGACAGAGCGAGACTCTGTCTCAAAAAAAAAAAAAAAAAAAGGAAACATTATGACCAAATGCAGTTCATAATCCTTACTGGATCCTTCTTTAAGTAATTTTTTTTATTTTTATTTTTTTTTGAGACAGGGTCTCCTTGCACCCAGGCTGGAGTGCAGTGGCACAATCACAGCTCACTGCAACCTTGAATTCCTGGGCTCAAAAGATCTTCCAGCCTCAGCCTTTCACGTAGCTGAGACTACAAGCGCAAACCACCATGAACAACTAGTTTTTTTGTTTTTATAGAGATGGGGGTCTTACTTTGTTGCCCAGGCTCGTATCCAATTTCTGGGCTCAAGCCATCCTCCCACTTCAGCCTCCCAAAGTGCTGGAATTATAGGTGTGAGCCACCATGCCTGGCCTAATTTTTTTTTAAGCTATTAAAGTGTTTTGATGGCAACTAGGAAAACCAGAAATTACACAGTATTGAAAAAAATTACCATTAATTTTCTTAAGTGTGATAACAGTATAATGGTATATATATATGAATGTCCATATATTAGGAGATACACTATAGGAAAGTGTCGTGATGTTTAGATACCTCTTGTCAAATAATTCAGCAAAAATACACACATACTAAAGCAAATATGGCAAAATGTTAACTGTTGAATCTAGGTGTTAAATATACATGAGTATTGTTTTATTCTCTCAATTGTTCCGTGTTTAAAATTTTTCATAACAAAATTTAAAGAAAAAAAAGAGGTCAAGGCCGGGCGCGGTGGCTCAAGCCTGTAATCCCAGCACTTTGGGAGGCCGAGGCGGGTGGATAATGAGGTCAGGAGATCGAGACCATCCTGGCTAACACGGTGAAACCCCGTCTCTACTAAAAATGCAAAAAACTAGCCGGGCGCGGTGGCGGGCGCCTGTAGTCCCAGCTACTCGGAGGCTGAGGCGGGAGAATGGTGTGAACCCGGGAGGCGGAGCTTGCAGTGAGCCGAGATCATGCCACTGCACTCCAGCCTGGGCGACACAGCGAGACTCCGTCTCAAAAAAAAAAAAAAAAAAAAAGAGGTCTAGGCAAATGCAGCCAAATGTTAAGATTTGAAAAAGCAGAGTGATGGGATCACAGACATTGCTTAGTTTCCTTTTTTTTTTTTTTTTTTTTTTTGATACAGAGTCTCTCTCTGTCGCCCAAGCGGGAGTGCAATGGCATGATCTTGGCTCACTGCAACCTCCACCTCCCAGGTTCAAGCAATTTTCTTGCCTCAGCCTCCCGAGTAGCTGGGATTACAGGCACCCACCACCCAAAAATTAGTGCCCAGCTAATTTTTGCATTTTTAGTAGAGACGGGGTTTCCTCATGTTGGCCAGGCTGGTTTCAAACTCCTGACCTCAGCCTCCCAAAGTGCTGCGATTATAGGCAAAGTCACCATGCCCAGCCAGCACTGTATTTTTTGTATGCCTGTAATCGTTAAAAAAAATAGTCAAATATGTCCAGACTCATTAACCTAAAAAGTCACAACTACTACATCTCTAGTGTTTGAAAATGTTTGGAAATATCTAGAAATTCTGAAAAATTAATTTTCAAATATAGTATGTATGTTATATGACATTTTGGTAGTGATGGGTAAAAAGACATAAAGAAAAGAACAAGTAATGAGTAAGAAAAGTTGTCTTAAGCCTAGTTATGATAATTATTTCTAAAATTCAGATTGGCCTTCTTCTGATGCACGTCATCCAAATTAGTGAGTTTTAATATTTTAATATTTAATAATAAAAAATTTGGTCCACAGAAGACAGGAACTAGAAGTTGGTAATTAGTGGATTTAAGGTTCAATCAGTGTGATATATATATATGTTACTTGAGAACATGTATAAAATGTGAACTTTCTCTAGGATATCAGAAACATTAAATATTTTCAAGTCTTTATAAGGCAGTTATGGCAGTACAGCAAACAAGCAATCCAAATGTCACAAGCGAATGATTAAATAAATTACAGTAAGTACATGAAATGGCTTACATAATTATTAAACATGTTATCATGACAAACATAGGAAAATGTTCACAATGCAAAGTGAACAGAACATGATATGGTAACTTCGATTTTATAAAAGAGAAACAATAGAAATGAATATATAATAAAAAATACTAGAAGAAAACAACCCAAATTATAATACAGAGGTAGGTATTTTGAGTGATGAATTATGGATAATTTTTATTTCATCTACTTCTATGTACTTTCCAAATTTTCTGCAAAATATGTATTACCCCGATACTCAGAAAAAATAAACAGTATAAAAAACTGAAACAATTCAAAATAAGTACTAAAAACGTATGTCGCAGCTGGGCACAGTGGCTCATGCCTGTAATCCCAGCACTTTGGGAGGCTGAGGCAGGTGGATCACCTGAGGTCAGGAGTTCGAGACCAGCCTGGCCAATATACATCTCTATTAAAATTACAAAAATTAGCTGGGTGTGGTGGTGTGCACCTGTAATCCCAGCTACTCGGGAGGTTGAACTAGGAGAATCGCTTGAACCCAGGAGGCAGAGGTTGCAGTGAGCCAAGATCAGGCCACTGCACTCCAGCCTGGTTGACAGAGCAAGACTCCATCTCAAAAACAAAAACAAAAACAATCTATGTCACTCACGCTTTTGTAGAAAAATGGAAGCTTGGTCTGGAATACTAAATGGCACCTTATTGCTCTATAGGAGGGGTCCCCAAACCCCATATATCGGTTTGTGGCCTGTTAGGAACCAGGCTGCACAGCAGGAAATGAGTAGTGGGTAAGCTAGAAAAGCTTCATCTGTACTTACAGTTGTTCCCCACTGCTTGCACTACTGCCTGAGTGCCACCTCCTATCAGATCAGCGGTGGTATTAGATTCTCATAGGAGCAAAAACCCTATTGAGAACTGTACATACAAGGGATCTAAGTTGAATGCTCCTTATGAGAATCTAATGCCTGATGATCTGAGGTGGAGCTGAGGCAGTGATACCAGCACTGGGGAGGGGATGCAAATACAGATTAATGTTAGCAGAGAGGTTTGACTGCATAGAGACCATAATAAATCAATTGCTTGCAGACTCATATGAAAACCCTATCAGCCCAGCCTGGCCAACAAGGAGAAACCCCGTCACTACTAAAAATACAAAACTTAGCCGGCCATGGTGGCGCACACCTGTCATCACAGCTACTCCGGAGGCTGAAGCAGAAGAATCACTTGAACCCAGGAGGTGGAGGTTGGAGTGAGCCAAGATCGCGCCACTGCACTCCAGCCTGGGCAACAGAGCGAGACTCCGTCTCAAAAAAAAAACAAAAACAAAAACAAAAAAACCCATCAACTTTATCAGTGAGTAGTGAGTGGCTGGTGACAATAAAGCTGCATCTGGTGGCAGGCTTTATAGTGTCAAGTGAATTCATGTAGTTCCATTGTACAGCTGCATCTAGTGGCAGGCTATAAGTCAGAATCCAACATTTATTTTAGTCCCCATGTTGCCAACCCATTATTTTATTTGCCACTTCCATCTGTGACTCTTTCTCACACTGTACACTTGTCTCAGTCACAGTTTTGGTTAAGTCTTTTTGCTAACCCTAGCCAAAATGAGTAAAAAACAAATGTCATTGGAGAGCTTCTCTGAAAAAGGGGAAAGACCCAATGATGAGACAGCAGAAGACTCTAAGACTGCCAACAAAAATAAAGCTGCATGTAAAATACCAAGAGTCCTACTTAAATTATAGGTTCACTGCGACAAGTGATTCACATTCTCCAAGCTCTCTTTGTATAGTACATGGTGACCAGCTATCCAACAAAGCCAAGAAACCTTCAAAACTGCTCAGTTACATGGAGACCAAGCACCCTGCATTAAAAGACAAGCCTTTGGAGTTCTCAAAAGAAAAAAACATGAACATGAAGAACAGAAGCAATTTACTGAAGGCCATCACTTCATCAAATGTGTCTGCACTGAGAGCATCATTCTTAATGGCTAACCACATTGCTAAAACTAAGAAGCCCTTTACTACTAGTGAAGAGTTGATCCTGCCTGCTGCTAAGGACATTTGTCGTGAACTTTTAGGAGAGGCTCCAGTTCAAAAGGTGGCACATGTTCCTCCTTAGGCTCATACCATAACTAGAAGAATTGATGAAGTAGCAGGGGATGCTGAGGCACAATTGTTAGAGAGGGGTGAGTCACCATGGTGTACAACCCAGGTTGACAAGTCTACCAATGTGGACAACACGGCAACAATGCTTGTTTTTGTGCAATATATTTCAGGAGGATGTGCATGAGGATACGTTATGTGTACTTTTCTTGCCAACCAATACCACACTGCAGAACTATTCAAGTCTTTGAATGATTACGTATCAGGAAAACTGAATTGGTCATTTTGTGTTGGTATATGCATGGACGAAGCTGCTGCCATGACTGAACAGCTTTCTGGTTTCATTATTTAGGTCAAAGAGGTCACCTTGACCGGACGCAGTGGCTCATGCCTGTGATCCCAGCACTTTGGGAGCCTGAGGTGTGAGGATCGCTTGAGTCCAAGAGTTTGAGACCAGCCTGGGCAACACAGTGATACCCTTTTCTCTATAAATAATAAAAAATTAGCTGGGTGTGGTGGCATGTGCCCGTAGTCCTGGGCAGAACTGCTTGAGCTCAGGAAGTTGAGGCCACAGTGAGCGGTAACTGTGCCACAGCACTCAGCTTGTGCAATAAAGTGAGATCCTGTCTTAAAAAAAAAAAAAAGAAAAGAAAAAGAAGTCGCTTCCAAATGTGAATCTACGCACTATTTCATCCACTGAGTAATGCTGGCTAGCTAAAAAATGTCACCTGAACTTAACATTTTGCAGGATGTAATTAAAATTATCAACCACATTAAAGTATATGCCCTTACCTCACACCTGTTCACACCGCTCTGTGAGGAGATGGGCACAGAGCACAGAGCACACATATTTTCTCTTATATGTGAGATAGCTTTCTAAAGGTAGATCACTGGCTAAAGTTTTTGAGTTACAATAGCCGCTCCAGAGATTTCTTTTAGAAAAACAGTCACCATGGGCAGCACATTTCAGTGACATAGAATGTGTCACAAAACTTGCTTATTTTTGCAACATATTCAACCTGCCTAACAAACTTAATCTATCACTTCAAGGGAGAACAACAATTGTGTTCAAGTTGGCAGATAAAGTGACTGCATTCAAAGCCAAAGTGGAAGTATGAGGATGACAAGTGAACACTGGGATTGTTGACATGTTTCAAACATTAGCAGAGATTTTGAAAGGACCTGGCTCACAGGGTCCTCTTACTCCCAGTTGGTGCACGATCACCTATCTCAGCTTTCAAAAGAGTTTGAGCATTATTTCCCAACCATAAAAGAACCCTGAACTGGGAAGGAATGGATCCGTGATCCATTTTTGAATAAGTCAAGTGAATTGACTTTGTCCGTGCTGGAACAGGGTCAACTGCTTGAGACTGCAAATGAAGGTGGCCTTAAAAGTCTGTTTGAAGCCGGGTGTGGTGGCTCACATCTGTAATCCCAGCACTTTAGAAGGCCGAGGCAGGCGAACTGCTTGAGCCCAGTGGTTCAAGACCAGCCTGAGCAACATGGCGAAACCCCATCTCTACTAAAATTACAAAATTTAGTGGGGTTTGGTGGTATGCGCCTGTAGTCCCAGCTACTTGGGAGGCTGAGGCATGAGAATCACTTGAATCCAGGAAGCGGAGGTTGCAGTGAGCTGAAATCGTGCCACTGCACTCCAGCGTGGACAACAGAGTGAGACCTGTCTCAAAAAAAAAAAAAAAAAGTACTCAGACAACTTCAAATCTCCTTATGTTCTGAATTAAAATCAAGGCAGAACATCCTGAGATTGCCACAAAAGTACTGAAAAGCCTACTTCCATTTCCAACATCTTCTCTTCGTGAGGTAGGGTTTTCTGCAATGACAGCAACCAAAACGAGATTACAGAGTAGACTGGACATAAGCAAAATACTTCAGGTGTCACTGTATCCATCACCCCCAGGTGGGACTGTCTAGTTGCAGGAAAACAAGCTCAGGGTTTCCACTGATTCCACACTGAGGTGTATAATAATTTCATTATAATTACAATGTAATAATAGAAAAAGTGCACAATGAATGTAATGCACTTGAATCATCCCAAAACCATTACCCCTAAGCACCCCCTTCCTGGTCTGAAGAAAATTTGTCTTCCACTAAACTGGTCCCTGGTGCCAAAAAAGTTGGGGACTGCTGCCATATAGAACATAGGGCCTGCAATGATTCTTCCTTTTGAATATATTTACTGTTGCTTCTTTCTTTCTTTTGTAGAGACAGAGTCTTGCTATGTTGCCCAGTCTGGTTTTGAACTCCTCCAGCCTCAAGCAATCCTCCTGCCTTGGCCTCTCAAAGTGCTGGGATTTTAAGTGTGAGCCACCATGCCTGCCCTGCCCTATTGCTTCTACTCTTAGATCTAGTTCCTTTAAAGAGCGAGAATCAGTAGACAGACAGATAGATGGGGTCTTGCTCTCTTGCCCAGGCTGGAGGGCAGTGTGCAATCACAGCTAACTGCAGCCTTGATCTCCTGTGCTTAAGCCTCCCAAGTAGCTGAGACTATAAGTGTGTGCCACACACTTGGCTAATTGTTTAATTTTTTTAAGAGACAAAGTCTCGCTATGTTGCTTAGGCTGGCCTCAAACTCCTGGCTTCAAGCGATCCTCCTCCTTCAGCCACCCTTTTTCCTACAGCTCAGTTACTATAATTATCCATCATGCTACTGCTATTTCAGAGTTACTAATGACTTTATTGTACAATTAGTGATGTTTTGCTTTTCTTCACTCTCGTTGAACTCCGTAAGAGTGGATGTTATTAAACTCTTTTTCTACCTGAAATATTATTATTCCTTTCTCATTTATATACTATCCTGATTTACTTCCTTGTTTTTCTGACTTAACCTGGTTTATTTAGCTTCCACTTCCTTAGATAATAGGCATTTTCCAAGACTTGGCCCTTGGTCTGCCCTTCTTTCAGTGTGTTTCTTTAAGAGTTCATCTTTTTTCCTGGCTTCAACTACCAGCAGCAACAGTACCACCAGAGCCAGCTTTCTCCTCTAATCTTTGTGTCTGTCAGTGGCACCACCTTTTACAGGCATGAACCACCATGTATGGTGATAAGTTCATATACTTTCTAGTTTTCAAAATCACTTCAGTAGTTTCTGGAGAGGCAAGATGCATGAAAGAAGATATAGTCTACATGTCTTATTAACCAAAAGTAAAATTAAGAAATCACCAAGGCACATTATTTTAATCAATTTTTAAAGCTTGTTTAATAAATACCTAAGAGTTCAAGACCAGCTTCGGCAACATGGCGAAACTCCATCTCTACAAAAAACATAAAAATTCGCTGGGCATGGTGGCACACACCTGTAGTCCCAGCTACTTGGGAGGCTGAGGTGGAAGGATCACTTGAGCCTGGGAGACAGGTTGCAATAAGCTGAGATCACACCATTGCACTCCAGTCTGGGCAACAGAGCCAAACCCTATCTCAAATAAATAAATAAATACTTAAGTATTTAACACATTTAATATAATATATATGATCTATCAACAGGTGCTCATAATGCAGACATAAATGGATTCTGGCCCCCACGGGGCATAGTATCTAATTGTATTCTGGACTATATCTAAGTTTATTCATAATCCTGTGTTCTTTAAATAACCGAAATCTTAGCGTACTGCCCGATACATCCTTTCCTAGCCATGCTGAATTGAAAAACAAGCTTAATTATATAATTTTAAAACATAAGGGTAGCCCCAGTGTGCTGGCAACATTCCCATCAGCACAATCAATCTGCAAGATGAGGTATCTCAACATTAAATATTCCTTGGAGATGCCATAATTAATCCCATCACACTCTTTATTCCCATTAACAGCAGCCCAATCCTTAAAAATTCCCTTATTGGCCGGGCGCGGTGGCTCAAGCCTGTAATCCCAGCACTTTGGGAGGCCGAGACGGGCGGATCACGAGGTCAGGAGATCGAGACCATCCTGGCTAACACGGTGAAACCCTGTCTCTACTAAAAAATACAAAAAACTAGCCGGGCGATGTGGCGGGCGCCTGTAGTCCCAGCCACTCGGGAGGCTGAGGCAGGAGAATGGCATGAACCCGGGAGGCGGAGCTTGCAGTGAGCTGAGATCCAGCCACTGCACTCCAGCCTGGGCGACAGAGCGAGACTCCGTCTCAAAAAAAAAAAAAAAAAAAAATTCCCTTATCACGGGGATTCTCATCCCTATACAGTAATATAAAACTACTCATCTAATTTCCCACCCCTTCCCAACTCATTGTGACCACTGTGAAACTTAGAAGTCAGTTACCACCAAAATTCTCCATAACCCCAACCTCTGTATCAAATGCTCTCCTATCCTGTGCTAACAGTTCTTTGGCACACATGCGTCTTAACCTTAAGGATGCTCCTTTCTTACAGACCTCTCAGGTAGTGGCTGTTTTCTCCATCTTCATACTGCTAGAACAAGGTATCCTCCTTGCTCATTGCTGGTTTCAGACTAATGTCTCTCTCTCCACACCCTAAGAACAAACCGCTTTGAAGCTCATGCTCCATCTCTCTCCCTCATTCTTTGAATAATTTAGCTCCAGGCTCACTGTTGCACTTTCCAACACTACAACTGCCTTAAATCTTGGTAACTTCAAAATTAATAAAAATCAATCTTCCAATCCAGCCTTGGAGCTCCTTGATTCCTCCCCAAGAATTTTATCTTTACTGTACCTTAGCCACTTATTCTCATGTTGTGCCCGAATCTTTATTTATCATTATTTACAATTACACCCCCTTAATCTCTGTTTCAAATATTGTACTATCTTACCATCCCCATTTATCTTCCTACCTCACTCCCTATACCCCCAATTCTTTTGTTTGCTTTTGTTTTTTGAGACAGCGTCTGGCTGTGTCACCCAGGCTGGAGTGTGGTGGCACAGTCAGTCACAGCTCACTGCAACCTCAACCTCCTGGGCTCAGGTGATCCTCCTGCCTCAGCCTCCTGAGTAGCTGGGACCACAGGCATGCACCACTACTCCCGGCTAATATTTTATTTTTTGTAGAAATGGGGTCTCCCTATGTTGCCCAAGGTGGTCTCAAACTCCTGGGCTAAAGTGATCCTCCTGTCTCGGCCTCCCAAAGTACTGGGATTACAAGCGTGAACTACCACACCCGACCATACCCCAATTCTAACAATTCTTAAACCCCCACCAAGACTTAAAATGAATTTTTTCTTTCTTTTTTTTTTTGAGACGGAGTTTCGCTCTTGTTGTCCAGGCTGGAATGCAATGGCACAATCTCAGCTCACAGCAACCTCAGCCTCCGAGGTTCAAGCGATTCTCCTGCCTCAGCCTCCCAAGTAGCTGGGATTACAGGCATGTGCCATCACGCCCAGCTAATTTTTGTATCTTTAGTAGAGACGGGGTTTCACCATGTTGGCCAGACTGATCTCGAACTCCTGACCTCGTGATCCACCTGCCTCGGCCCTCCAAAGTGCTGGGATTACAGGCATGGGCCACGGTGCTTGCCCACAATGAATTGATTTGAACATAATTTCACTGTCCCTCTTCTACTTCATATCTTCATTTTCCTCCCTTTCCAGTGCAGAATTCCATGGCCCATCAATATTATCACTCCATCCTAAACATCCTCAATCCCTTGCCCTTAATTTTTTTTATAGCAGACTGGTTAAAAAAAAAAAACCCACTCTAGGCCGGGCACAGTGGCTCACGCCTGTAATCCCAGCACTTTGGGAGGCCGAGGCGGGTGGATCACTTGAGGTCAGGAGTTTGAGACCAGCCTGGCCAATACAGCAAAACCCTGCCTCTACTAAAAATACAAAAATTAACCGGGCGTGGTGGTGGGTGCCTGTAATCCCAACTACTTGGAAGGCTGAGGCAGGAGAATCGCTTGAACTCCGTAGGCGGAGGTTGCAGTGAGCCGAGATTGTGCCACTGCACTCCAGCCTGGATGACAAGACCAAAATTCAGTCTCAAAAAAAAAAAAACAAAAACCCACTCTAGTCGAATTTGACTATGTATCTATTCTTTGTGGTACACTTTCATCTGGACGTGACTGACCTCACTTTATATTCATGAGAACTTGAAGTGGGCCCTTAGTACTACCTGACAATCGTAACAGTTCTCAAGTCTACTCACTCCTCCCACTCACCTAGATGACTATTTCCTCAAACCTCCAATGCCTTCTTCTATAAGCACATTCCCCACAGACGACCTTGCTTCCTATCTCACTTAGGAAACAGAAGCATTCAGAAAAGAAACTGCACAAAATGCTTCCTCTATACCGTTTAGCTTACTGCAGCAATTCCTGTATACTCTCCTTCATCTTGTTATGGTAGAAATTCTCCATGCTCCTATCTAAGGCTAATCCTTCCACTGATTAATAAAATACTTCCCCCCTTACATTGTCAAGGATATTACTCAGGAAATACTCCCCTTCTCTGATACTCCCAGAAATACTCCTATATATATAATCTCCCCCTGCTCTGATAGATCATTGCATCAGCATATAAACATGCTGTTATTTCTCACAGGTTTAAAACATTCTCATTTCTATATTAATATCTAACAAAGTAGACTTAAATATAAAGCAAGATGGGTTAAAGAGGGGACAGAGATAAAGATGAAACATTTTATAATGAGTAAGGTCACTTCATCAAGAAGACATAGGAAGTCTAAATCTGTATGTACCTAATATCAGAACTGCAAATACATCAAGCAAAAATTAATGACTGAAGACAGAGACAATCCACAATTCCAGCTGGAGATTTCAACAGTTCTCTCAATTGTCATAATTGCTAGAAAGACAGTAAAAATATAAAAGACTTTAATACTATTACGTCAATTTACACTTATAGAACACTACATAAAACTACAGAATATAAATTATTTTTCAATGCACCTAGGACACTGACCAAACAGATCCTATATGATGAGCTATAAAACAAGGCTCAATGAATTTAAAAGGACTGAAATAAGACTATATTGTCTGACTTTGACAGAATTAATTCAGAAATCAGTGACACTAAGACAGCTAGAAAAGTCCCAAATATTTGGAAATAAAGCAACACTCTTCCATATAACTCACGGGTCAAAAAAGAAGTCACAAGGGAAATTAAAAATATTTTGAGGCCGGGCGCGGTGGCTCAAGCCTGTAATCCCAGCACTTTGGGAGGCCGAGACGGGCGGATCACGAGGTCAAGAGATCGAGACCATCCTGGCTAACACCGTGAAACCCGTCTCTACTAAAAAATACAAAAAACTAGCCGGGCGAGGTGGCGGGTGCCTGTAGTCCCAGCTACTCGGGAGGCTGAGGCAGGAGAATGGCATAAACCCGGAAGGCGGAGCTTGCAGTGAGCTGAGATCCGGCCACTGCACTCCAGCCTGGGCAACAGAGCGAGACTCCGTCTCAAAAAAAAAAAAAAAAATTTTTTGAATTGATCTATAATAAAAATAGAACATAACAGAATTGGTGGGATGTAACTATATCAGTATTTAGTGGTAAATTTTTTTTTCTTTTTCTTTTGAGATAGAGTCTCGTTTTGTCACCCAGGCTGGAATGCAGTGACGCAATCTTGCCTCACTGCAACTAGAGATAAATTTATAACATTAATGCTAGTATTAGAAAAGGAAAGTTTAAAATTTATATAGACTTCTACTTTAAAAAGAAAGATCTTAAAAAGAGCAAATTAGACTAGGTAAGGTGGCTCATGCCTACAATCCTAACACTTTGGGAGGCCAAGGCAGGAGGATCACTTGAGCCTAGGAGTTCGAGACCACCCTGAGCAACATAGTGAGACTCCATTTCTACAAAAAAAAAAAAAAAAAAATACAAAAGTTAGCTGAGTTTGGTGGTGTACACCTGTAGTCCCAGCTACTCGGAAGGCTGAGGTGAGAGGGTCACTTGAGCCAGGAGGTTGAGGCTACAGTGAGCCATGATCACACCACTGCACTGTAGCCTGGGCAACAGAGCAAAACCTTGTCTCAAAAGGAAGAAAAAAAAATTAACCCAAGGTCAGAAGAATGAAAGATTAGGAAAACAGATAAATAATAGACAAAGGCAATTGCTGAAAAGATCAGTAAGACTGATAAACTTGTAGGGAGACATTAAAAGAGATAAAGAATTACCAATATCCCCAAGAAGGGATTATAGATTCTAGAGTCACTTATTTTATTTTATTTTATTTTTTGAGACAGCGTCTGGCTATGTCACCCAGACTGGAGTGAAGTGGGGTGATCCTAGCTCACTATAACCTCCACTCCACCTCTCCGGCTCAAGTGATCCTCCCACCTCAGCCTCCCAAGTAGCTGGGACTACAGGTGCACACCACCATGCTTGGCTAATTTTAAAATTCTATTTTATCGACAAGGTCTCCTTATATTGCCCAGGCTGGGCTTGAACTTTTGGGCTCAAGCAATCCTCCTGCCTTGGCCTCCCAAAGATCTGGGAGTACAGGTCTGAGCCACTGCACCTGGCTCTACAGTCATTTAGATGGTAACAGGGGAATACTGTAAACAACTTTCTGCCAAAAAAGTTAGATAAAATAGAGAAATGTTTTCAAAGACAAAAATTACCAAAACTGACATAAGAAACAGAAAATCAGAATAGTATTAAATCTATTTATTGGATTTATAGTTAAAAACCTTCAAAAAAAAGAAAACTCAAGGCACATAAAACTTCACTGGTGAATGCTACTGAACGTTTAAAGGAATAATGCAGTCTTATACAAATTCTTCCAGAAGACAGAGAAGAAACAGTTCCTAACTCATTTTATGAGGCCAGGAAACTTTGATACCAAAATCAAACAAAGATGTATGAAAAAAGAAACCATCACCTGTCACGAACAAGGGAGTCTTAATAAAACATCGCCAAGTCAAATCCAGCAAGGCAGAAAAAGGATAATATACCGGCATGCAAGGCAAATTTAACACTTAAAATCTCATCAATGTAATTCACATTATCAGAATTAAAGGAGAAAAATCTTATGATTATCTTGATAAAGAAAAAGCATTAGAATGTAACACTTTCATAATAAAAACTCTCACCAAACTAGGAATAGAAGAAAACTTCCTCAACCTGATAAAGGGAACATATGAAAAACCTATAACTAACATCATAGTGAATGGTGAAAGACTCAAAATTTTCCTACTTAAATTGGGAATAAGGCAAGGATGTCTGTTCTATCACTTCCATTTGACATTATAATAGAGGTTCTGGCCAGTGCAATAAATATGGCAAGAAAATGAAACATAGGTGGCTCTCCACATATGCAGGTTCCACATCCACTGATTCAACCAATTATGGATTAACATGAGATTGGTTGAAACCTCAAATACAGAATCTGCAGATACAAAGAGCTGACTGTACTATATGGCTATATTTTTCCCCCCGAGACAGAAAAACAGACAATGGATGAGAAAAGTCCAGATGTAGATCCACACGTGGAAGTTCAATTTATTTTTGTTAAAGCACCAAGGCATTCACACAGATTATACTGAAACAAGTGGATATCCACATGGAAAAACAAACCTTAATCCCCTTCCTGATATTGAACATGAAAAATAACATGAGATGGATCATGGACATAATTTTAATAAGCTAAAACTAAAAACCTTCCAGAAGAAAACATTAAGAGAGCTTCATTATCTCCTTGGGGTAGGCAAAGATATTAGGCATGAACCAGAAAACACTAATAGAAATTTTTAAAATTAATAAACTGGACATGATTAAAACTAAAAACTTCTGGTTATCAAAAAACAGTTTAGAATATGAACAGGCAAGCCACAAACTGAGAGAAAAATGTGCACAAAACATGTAATCTGCATAAAGGACTCATCCAGAATATGTAGGTAAATACAACTAATAACAAAAAGACAAATAACCTAATTTTTTTTTTTTTTTTTTGAGATAGAGTCTCACTCTGTCGCCCAGGCTGGAGTGCAGCAGAGCGATCTTGGCTCATACAAGTTCTGCCTCCCGGGTTCATGCCATTCTCCTGCCTCAGCCTCCCAAGTAGCTGGGACTACAGGCAACCGCCGCCACACCCAGCTAATTTTTTGTATTTTTAGTAGAGACGGGGTTTCACTGTGTTAGCCAGGATAGTCTTGATCTGACCTCGTGATCCGCCCGCCTTGGCCTCACAATGTGCTGGGATTACAGGTGTGTAATCCCGCACCTGGCCCCCAAATAACCTAATTTTAAAATGGGCAAAAGATGTGAATACATGAGTCCAAAAGGAGACAGTCAATAACCACATTTAAAAAAAAATCCTTAATAGCATTAGTTATCAGGGAAAGGTAAATTAAAATCTATTTAAACTTTACAACCACTACGAAGTACTACTAACAAAGAAATACTACTACATACCCAGTAGAATGCCTAAAACTTAACAAACTGACAACATCAAATGTTGGTGAGAATATGGAATAACCAAAATTCTAATACACAGTTGATGTGAGCATAAAAGTACTTGGAAGTCAGTATGGCAAGTATCCCCTAAAGTTAAACATACAAATACCCTACTGACCCAGCAAATCCACAGCTAGGAATTTATCCAAAATAAAATCATATGTCCACAAAAAAACTCATACAGTAACAGCCAAAAACTAGAAACAACCCAAATATCTATTAGCTGGTGAATAATGATGTATCCAACAACAGAACGGTATTCAGCAATAAAAAGGAATGAACTGCCGGGCACGGTGGCTCACGCCTGTAATCCCAGCACTTTGGGAGGCCGAGGCGGGCGATCATGAGGTCAGGAGTTTGAGACCAGCCTGGCCAACATAGTGAAATCCCGTCTCTACCAAAAATACAAAAGAATTAGCCAGGCATGGTGGCGGGCGCCTGTAATCCCAGCTACTCCAGAGGCTGAGGCAGGAGAATCGCTTGAACCCAGAAGGTAGAGATTACAGTGAGCCGCAATTATGCCACTGCACTCCCAGGCAACAGCGTTAAGACTCCGTCTCAAAAAAAAAAAAAAAAAATTTTGGCGAATGAACTACTGGTACAGACAACATATGATGTACCTCATAAAAATTATGCTTAATGAAACAAGCCAGTCACAAAGCAGTATATATGGTATAATTCCATTTATATAAAGTGCCAGAACATGGAAAACTAATTTTGGACAAAAAAATGAGACTGTAGTCACCTTGCAGGTGGCAGGGGCAGAATGGTAAGGAACAAAGTTCTATCTCCTAAGCCTGCTCTCATTAATGTTAGAGCAATACTAACAGCAATGAGTTCATCTAGCACCTAGATCTTGGCTTCAGCACTCACATCTTGGCTTTAAAATACCATTTCCTGGCCGGGCGCGGTGGCTCAAGCCTGTAATCCCAGCACTTTGGGAGGCCGAGACGGGCGGATCACAAGGTCAGGAGACCCAGACCATCCTGGCGAACACGGTGAAACTCCGTCTCTACTAAAGGATACAAAAAACTAGCCGGGCGAGGTGGCAGGCGCCTGTAGTCCCAGCTACTCAGGAGGCTGAGGCAGGAGAATGGCGTAAACCCGGGAGGCGGAGCTTGTAGTGAGCTGAGATCCGGCCACTGCACTCCAGCCTGGGCGACAGAGCGAGACTCCGTCTCAAAAAAATAAATGAATAAATAAATAAATAAATAAATAAATAAAATACCATTTCCTGTGGATGGGTGTGATGGCTCATACCTGTAATCCCAGCACTTTGGGAGGCCAAGGTGGGCAGATCACCTGAGGTCAGGAGTTCGAGACCAGTCTAGCCAACATGCTGAAACCCTGTCTCTACTAAAAATACAAAAATCAGCTGGGTGTGGTGGCGGGCACCTGTAATCCCAGCTACTTGGGAGGCGGAGGCATGAGAATCAGTTATACTCAGGAAGCAGAGGTTTTAGTGAGCCAAGACCACATCACTGCACTCCAGCCTGGGTGACAAGAGTGAGACTCCATCTCAAAATAAAAAACCATTTCCAGGCCGGGCGCGGTGGCTCATATCTGTAATCCCTGCACTTTGGGAGGCTGAGGCGGGTGGATCATGAAGTCAGAAGATCGAGAACATCCTGGCTAACACAGTGAAACCCCGTCTCTATTGAAAATACAAAAAATTAGCCAGGCGCAGTCGTGGGCGCCTGTAGTCCCAGCTACTCGGGAGGCTGAGGCAGGAGAATGGCATGAACCCAGGAGGCGCAGCTTGCAGTGAGCCGAGATCGCACCACTGCACTCCAGCCTGGGCTACAGAGCGAGACTCCCTCTCAAAAAAAAAAAAAAAAAACCATTTCCTGACTGGGTGCAGTGGCTCACGCCTGTAATTCCAGCACTTTGGGAGACCGAGGCAGGTGGATCACTTGGTCAGTTTGAGACAACCTGGCCAACATGGCGAAACCTCATCTCTACTAAAAACACAAAAAATTAGCTGGTCCTGGTAGGCACATGCCTATAATTCCAGCTACTAGAGAGGCTAAGGCACAAGAATTACTTGAATCCGGGAGGCAGAGGTTACAGTGAGTCAAGATCACACCACTGCACTCTACCTGGGTGACTGAGTGAGACTCTGTCTCTAAAATAAAATAAAATGACATTTCCTACTACAAGAAACCAGTGATCCTTGGAGAAATGGCTGATTCCAAGGCTGGGACAGAGATAACAGATGACAGGATGTTCCAAGGTAATCAAGGTATCAAAGAATGAAGTAATCGCAAAATGAGGTGACATGTAAAAAATACAGAGAGCCCAGCAACCACGTTGTCACTCTGCTCAGCCCTTATCAAGTATTTTCTGTATGTCAAGGAGTTGAAACACTTTACTGATATTTAAACTCCATATTTAATCTTTGTAACTACTGTGAATTATTATTAACAATGAGGAAATTCAGGCATGGAAAGTAATGCAACCAGGAATCATGAGCATATATTATTTTTCACTTGTTCTAACTGTAAAATTTTAGCAAATTTAGAGCTGTGCCACAATCTAACTTTCAAACATTTCCATCATTCCCAAAAGAAACGTCAGGCCCGGCCGGGCGCGGTGGCTCAAGCCTGTAATCCCAGCACTTTGGGAGGCCGAGACGGGCAGATCACGAGGTCAGGAGATCAAGACCATCCTGGCTAACACGGTGAAACCCCGTCTCTACTAAAAAATACAAAAAACTAGCCGGGCGAGGTGGCGGGCGCCTGTAGTCCCAGCTACTCGGGAGGCTGAGGCAGGAGAATGGCGTCAACCCGGGAGGCGGAGCTTGCAGTGAGCTGAGATCCCGCCACTGCACTCCAGCCCGGGCGACAGAGCGAGACTCCGTCTCAAAAAAAAAAAAAAAAAAAAAAAGTCAGGCCCATTTGTAGTTACTCTGTGCTCCTACCTCTAGCCCCAGGCAGCCACTACTTTCTGTCTCTATGGATGTCTTTTCTGAACATTTCATACAAATGGAATTACTTAATATATGGTGTTTTTGTTTAGTTTCTTTCACTTAGCACAATCTTTTTAAGGTTCATTGCAATAGGTATCAGAATTTCATTCCTTCTTGTTGTCAAATACTATTCCATGGTATAGCTATACTATATCCATTTACCAGCTGATATAGATCTAGGTTTTTTACATTTTTTGGCTATTGTGAATAATGCGGCTATGAACACTCATGTACAAGTTTTTGCATGAACTACATTTTCATTTCTCTTGAGTAGATAGATACCTGGCAGTACAACTCCTGGGTCATATAATTCATCTATGTTTAACTTCTTAAGAAACTGTCAAACCAGGCCGGGCGCGGTGGCTCACGCCTGTAATCCCAGCACTTTGGGAGGCTGAGGCGGGCGGATCACAAGGTCAGGAGATCGAGACCACTGTGAAACTCAGTCTCTACTAAAAATACAAAAAATTAGCCGGGCGCCGTGGCGGGCACCTGTAGTCCCAGCTACTTGGGAGGCTGAGGCAGGGGAATGGCGTGAACCCAGGAGACGGAGCTTGCAGTGAGCCGAGATCGCGCCACTGCACTCCAGCCTGGGGGACAGAGCGAGACTCCCTCTCAAAAAAAAAAAAAGAAACTGTCAAACCAGGAGGGGTGCTGTGGCTCACAGCTATAATCTCAACACTTTGGGAGGCCAAGCCAGGGAACTGCTTGAAGCCAAGAGTTCAAGATCAGCCTGGACACATAGACACGTAAGGTCCATCTCTATGAAAAAATTTGTAAGTGGTGGCTCATGCCTGTAATCCCAGCACTTTGGGACGCCGAGGTGGATGGATCACCAGAGGTTGGGAGTTCGAGATCAGCCTAACCAACATGGAGAAACCCTATCTCTACTAAAAATACAAAAAATTAGCCAGGCGTCATGGCGCATGCCAGTAATCCCAGCTACTTGGAAGGCTGAGACAAGAGAATCACTAGAACCCAGGAGGTGGAGGTTGCGGTGAGCTGGGATCGCACCATTGCACTCCAGCCTGAGCAACAAGAGCGAAACTCCATCTCAAAAAAAAAAAAATTTTTTTTAATAAAAATTAGCCAGGCTTGGGTGGTGCACACCTGTGGTCTCCCAGCTACTTGGCAGACTGAGGCAGAAGGATTGCCTGACCCCAGGTTTTGGAGGCGGCAGTGAGCTATGACCATGCCATGGCACTACAGCCTGGGTGAGAGAGTGAGACCCTGTCTCTTTAAAAAAGAAAGAGAGAAAGAAAAAAATGGGGGGGAGGGGAGGAAAGGAAAGAAGAGAAGGAAGGAAAGAAAATTAAAAAAGACAAAGAAAAGAGCCAAACTGTTTTCCCAAGTAGTTATATCACTTCACATTCCCACCAGCAATATACGTGTTTTTTCCACATCCTCACCAATATTTGCTATTGTTTATTATTCTTACAGGCAAAAACGTTAAAAATATTTTTAAGAAGCTGAAACTATACATATTTATTACTTTTTGCCCCACCGTCTTTCCTTTTTATATAAAATTCTATCCCCTTTCAAACGTCTACACCTTCCATGACATAAATCAAGACTGAATAAAATCTGACTATGTTCAATAAATGCAGAAAACTATACATTTGCATAAATAACTGCTCTTACATAAAATTTTACTTCAAATTTAAAATGAAAGATTATATATACACACAGTATGTACAAAATATTACTTAGAAATGGCATACATACCTAATTTTAGTTCAATTGCTGTGTTGGTGTTACATTTGTACTCTGCCAGTTTCTTCTCCACTGCACTCTTATATTCTACCAAAAATTTCTCCATAGCACCAAATCCTAAGAGAAAAGGTTTTTAAAAGGTTTAATTGGAAGTGATTTAAATCATCCAACTTATAATAGGGTTATTAGAAGTGGAATGGGGTATGATTTAAAACATGCTGACAGATCATAAAAGCACAAGTCATTCTCCACATACTCTTAAATAAATGTATTAAGAATGCCAGCCGGGGCCGGGCGCGGTGGCTCAAGCCTGTAATCCCAGCACTTTGGGAGGCCGAGACGGGTGGATCACGAGGTCAGGAGATCGAGACCATCCTGGCTAACACGGTGAAACCCCGTCTCTACTAAAAATACAAAAAACTAGCCGGGCGAGGTGGCGGGCGCCTGTAGTCCCAGCTACTCCGGAGGCTGAGGCGGGAGAATGGCGTGAACCCGGGAGGCGGAGCTTGCAGTGAGCTGAGATCCGGCCACTGCACTCCAGCCTGGGTGACAGAGCAAGACTCCGTCTCAAAAAAAAAAAAAAAAAAAAAAAGAATGCCAGCCGGGCATGGTGGCTCACACCTGTAATCCTAGCACCTTGGGAGGCCGAGACGGGTGGATCACGAGGTCAGGAGTTCACGGTCAGCCTGGCCAAGATAGTGAAACCCGTCTCTACCAAAAATACAAAAATTATCCAGGCACGGTGGCAGGCGCCTGTAATCCCAGCTACTTGGGAGGCTGAGGCATGAGAATCTCTTGAACCCAGGAGGCAGAGGCTGCAGTGAGCTGAGATCACGCCACTGTCCTCTAGCCTGGTCGACAGAGCAAGATTCTGTCTCAAAAAAAAAAAAAAAAAAAATAGTGCCTCATTACAAAACAGAGAAAGAAATCACTCAAGAGACAAGCTTATAAACTAGGCATACTTAATATAAATGAATAAACCTGAAAATGAACATGATAGACTACTAACATTTCTGAACATTTACTAATACAAATAATCTGCTAAAATTAATACCTAAGTCGTGTTTTTCATTATAAGATGTAAAAAGCAAAATGAGAATGTCCTCTGATAATTATGACAGAATTTCATTTTAAGTATTGGAAAAAGTCTACCAGAGTGCTTCAGGTAAGTAAATGATAATGCATGGAATGTCTCAAGAAGAATACACAAATATCTGGTAACCACAGTTACCCTAGGTAAGAAAGAAGGAAGAGGAACAGGCGCACAAAGAAAACATCTTTCCACTAATATTAAATATTTAAAAATCATGCATGCCTAACGTCATAAACTGTGAGCTACTGGCACAATAAAGTAGTTTTACTACAAAGTGGTTATTCAATAATATATATAATAAATAACACTGGAAGATATCACTATCAAAAGAAACTTTCAAGATAACAAATCTCCTGACAAAATGAATATAAAGATTAGTAAAAATGGGTCGGGCGCGGTGGCTCACGCCTGTAATTTCAGCACTTTGGGAGGCCAAGGCAGGGGGATCACGAAGTCGAGATGGAGATCATCCTTGCCAACATGGTGAAACCCCTTCTCCACTAAAAATACAAAAATTAGCTGGACGTGGTGGTGTGCGCCTGTAGTCCCAGCTACTCCAGAGGCTGAGACAGAAGAATTGCTTGAATCTGGAAGGCAAAGGTTGCCGAGATCGCACCACTGTACTCCAGTCTGGTGACAGAGCAAGACTCAGAGTCTCCAAAAAAAGAAAATTAGTAAAATTTCAGGCAGAAAAAAGCCATAAGCAAAAAGGAAAAATGGGTACAATGATGTGCTAGATGTGCTATGAACTTGAAAAAGGGGTTAAAACACACACACAGAAAATGGGAGACTTGAAGCAGTATAGATTAATAGTTTGGAGTCAGAATTCCTGCATTCTATTTCACACACTTACTGAGCTAGTGAGCTCAGTGAACTAGAGCACATTACTTAACCCCTCTGACCCTAATCTACAGAACTGAGATTACAGAATTTACTTCGAGGAATGTAAGCAACAAAATTTAACCTGCGAAATCATGTATTAGCTTAATCCGCACAATTCTGTAAGTAGGTATTATATCAACTCCACTTTATATTCAGAAGTTCAGGCTTAGAAAGAGGTTGAGTTGAAGGGCATCCAGCTACTAAATGATGGGCCCTAAATTCGAATTTAGATGTAATTCTTAGCGTTTGTCCTCCCTCTTCTGTTGTACTTCAAGATCCTACAATTTCCATCTGGTAGAAAAGTCGTTCTTTGAAATCTCTAGAGCTCACACAACAGCTTGTCTATTCCACATATCCATAAAAATGGAGACTACGAGGAATGCCCTGAAAAGAGATGATAAAAGCAACAGAGGCCAGCGAGGTGGCTCAATCCTGTAATTCTAACACTGTGGGAAGCAGAGGCGAGAGGACGGCTTGAGGCCAAGAGTTTCAGACCAGCCCGAGGCAATACAGCCAGACTCTGTCTCTAAAAGGTTTAAAAAAAGTTTTTTTTAGCCGAACGTTGTGGTGCATGCCTGGAGTCCTAGCTACTCGGGAGGCTGAGGCAAGAGGATAGCTTGAGCGTAGGAGGAGTTGGAGGCTGCCGGGAACTATGATCGTTACACTCCAGCCTGGGCGACAGAGAGAGAGACCCTGTCTCAGGAAAAAGAAACTGTCCCTAACTTCAAAAGATAAGTAATCGAAAAAAATAATCACACCAAAACAGCCTTAATACACGTACAAAGTAATAGCAATTATACATTAGTAAATGTTGTAAGTTGAAGGGACGCTAGAATGTGAATTGTATTATAGTAGTCCAACCCTAAAAGAGAAGGGAGGAGTTCAGGAACAAAGTCTTTCTCAAAGGGCATCTAAATACGATCCTCGGAATACTAAAGTGTGAGAGATTAAGGAGACGATTATGAAGTCAGTCGAGATCCAAGTGGGAGCGCTAGAGCAGGGCAACTCAGCAATGCGCTAGCTCAGAAGTTGACTGTAGTGGAAGGTAGACGGAGACCTGGAAGAGGAGGAGGATCTGAGCATTAAAATCAGCTGGCGGGAACAGGACCAGATGTACAAGATTTGAAGCAAGCAGCAGTGGACAAAAGGAATGGAAAGAGAAACAGGCCCCAAGGCATGTGGCATTTTACAAGCCCAAATCGTGACGCTTTCCCCCGGCCTCTTCGGCTCTCGGTAGGGGCCGGGTTGCTCGCAGAAGGCGCAAAACCCCAAGCAGTTGGGGGCGGGGGCGCGGACCGCGGCCAAGGGAGCTGCTGGGCTGAGAGTTCCGCGCTTCCGGTCCCAAGCAGGCCTTCTGGAACCCAGGCTACAGCCCGAAAGTTCCAGGCGGGCATTGTCACCACCGTCTCAGCGTTCTATCCCAGATCTGGCCGCCTCCTCCTCTTGGTAAACTTTTGCAGGGAACTTACCCGCCATTTCCGAGCTACGAGCACCCGCGGCTGAGGAAGGACGAATCAACCCGCGCGCTCCCGGGCCGGAAGTGACCGCACAGTCTGACACATTGTCCCCGCCCACTCCCAGCGTGACGTTAGCCAATTAAAGGAGGCGTGTCCAGGAGCCCGGCGGCGGAAGCGCCTCAAGAGGCGGGGCTAACACGGAGAAGTCTGCACGGGCCATTAGCCCTGCGAATTGCCTAGCCAGTGCGAATGCTGTCGGCCGTTTTGCAGGCCTGAAGTGGAGAAGGAGGCTGCAAATGAACCTTCGCAGTTGAGATGCTCTCCGGCCCTAGGAAAGTTTCTCTGGGGTTGATTTGATCAATAGAGACACTTTACGCCTGTTTTCCTTACCCGTCCCTGAGATGTTTTGGAGACTGGCTGAAAATCTTTCCTCTTGGCCTGGACAGTGCATCCAAACACTTGAGCCCTGTGGGCAATTTTACCCTAGGTAAGATTTTACCTAGGTAAAATGTAGAGGTTGAGTCTCAGTTGCGGAAGAAGTTTTCACTTATTTTCCTACTTTGTTTCTCGTTTTGCTCTAAACTTTAACATCTTTTTTCCTTTCTCCCCTGTTTCTGACGTATACAGTATGATATTTAGGTACTCTGCTTTCACTCTTCAGGTCACTAGGCAACCATTTAGCGCGGAAAAATCGTCACCTAGGCCAGGCGCGGTGGCTCACGCTTGTAATCCCAACACTTTGGGAGGCCGAGGCAGGTAGATTACCTGAGCTCAGGAGTTCGAGACCAGCGTAGCCAACATAGTGAAACCCGGTCTCTACTAAAAATACAAAAATTAGCCAAGCATGGTGGCGGGCGCCTGTAATCCCAGCTACACAGGAGGCTGAGGCAGGAGAATCGCTTGAACCCTGGAGGCAGAAGTTGCAGTGAGCCGAGATTGCGCCACTACACTCCAGCCTGGGCGACAGAGTGAGACTCCGTCTCAAAAATAAATAAATAAATAAATAAATTGTTACCTAATAAATACCTCAAGTGGCCTGATGTAGTCTTGCATGCCACATGTTCTAGTGGTTTGAATTACATCACAAGGTGCTACCTGATTTTAGCCATAGGCCTTCTTAGTATTTAGTAGCTGTTGGAACTGTTTTGCCCAGAGGATAAAGCACTGTTTAGGTATCCAGAAATATTCCCACAATGTTGGTTATACACCAGAATTCCTTGTCTCAACTAATATTTGTTAACAGGTTTTACACTGATGCACGCTAAAGCTAAAATAGACCCTTGGGATGATGGTCTAGAACGAACACGCCTTCTCATTTTAGAGATAAGGAAACCAAATCCCAGAAAAGATAAACTGCCCAAGTTCTCTCTCAGAATGCAACCTATGCAGAGTGCAGTTCATCAGATACTCAGCCCAGTATTTATTTGCTGAACGATACAGAGATGGCTTTCCTGAAGATAAAGATCAGAAAAGGTACTGAGAATGCCCAGATCCTTTTTCTTTCTTTCTTTTTTTCTTTTTCTTTTTTCTTTGAGACGGAATTTCACTCTTGTTGCCCAGGCTGGAGTGCAATGGCACAATCTTGGCTCCCCACAACTTCCGCCTCCCGTGTTCACGCGATTCTCCTGCCTCAGCCTCCTGAGTCACTTGGATTACAGGCATGCACCACCACGCCTGGCAATTTTGTCTTTTTGTAGAGATGGGGTTTCTCCATGTTGGTTAGACTGATCTCAAACTCCTGACCTCAGATGATCTGCCCATCTCGGCCTCCAAAAGTGCTGGGATTACAGGTGTGAGCCACTGCGCCTGGCCAGATCCTTTTTCTTGAAACCTAATGATACACAAGAAATTACAGTCATAATGTTAAGACAGGAAACTGAAATCAGTAGGACTAATGACATTATGGATCAAAAAAGGAAAACAATCTTTTTCTTTAATAATCATTTTTGGCCAGGCACGTTGACTCACACCTGTAATCCCAGCACTTTGGGAGGCCAAGGCGGGCAGATCACCTGAGGTCAGGAGTTCGAGACCAGCCTGGCCAACATGGTAAAACCCTGTCTCTACTAGAAAGTACAATAAATTAACCAGACGTGGTGGCATGCACCTGTAATCTCAACTACTTGGGAGGCTGAGGCAGGAGAATCACTTGAACCCAGGAGGCAGAGGTTGCAGTGAGCTGAGATAACAATGCCACTGCACTCCAGCCTGCACAAGAGAGCGAGACTCCATCTCAAAAAATATATATATATTTTATTTTCAAAATGGCAAGACCCATTATTTCTTTCTGAAATCACCGTATCTATGGATCAATTGCTGACCAGCAATTATGTTCTTTATAAGTAAGAAATCAAGAAGAATTACGTTTTAACTATGGTATATCACAGATTATTAGTCCTGTGATATTATGGTTAGTTGTAGGGAAAAAATATGATGAAACTTACTGATACATTGTGTGACTAGCATTTAATGTGATCTGCTTGCAGAATTGAGGTTTTATATTGTCCTCGTCTTAGAGGTTCACTTTTTTTTTTTTTTTTTTTTTGAGATAGGGTCTCACTGTCACCCAGGCTGGATTGCAATGATGCAATCATAGCTCACTACAGCCTCCAGCCTCCAACTGCTGGGCTCAAAAGATCCTCCTGCCTCTCAGCCTCCCAAATAGCCAGGACTACAAATGTGTGCCACTGTGCACAGCTAATTTTTTTGTTTTTAGGTAGAAATGGAATCTCAGTATGTTGCTCAGGCTGGTCCCAAACTCCTGGCCTCAAGCAATCCTCTTAGCTTGGCCTCTCAGAAAACTGGGATAATAGGCATGAACCACCATGTCCATCCTCACATATTTTTTTTAATGTTACAGAATAGATGTTTTGGTACAGTTTACCTAGAAGATAAAAGAATGACTTATTTTGGGGCCGGGCGCGGTGGCTCAAGCCTGTAATCCCAGCACTTTGGGAGGCCGAGACGGGTGGATCACAAGGTCAGGAGATCGAGACCATCCTGGCTAATACGGTGAAACCCCGTCTCTACTAAAGAATACAAAAAACTAGCCGGGCGACGAGGCGGGCGCCTGTAGTCCCAGCTACTTGGGAGGCAGAGGCAGGAGAATGGCGTGAACCTGGGAGGCGGAGCTTGCAGTGAGCTGAGATTCGGCCACCGCACTCCAGCCTGGGCGACAGAGCCAGACTCCGTCTCAAAAAAAAAAAAAAAAAAAAAGTATGACTTATTTTGGAAAGGTAGTGGTAAAATTATCCAAAAGGAAAAAACATTCTCTTTTTTTGTAGGGATTTCTTTTTTTTTTTTTAACTTATATTTTACTTTGTTCTAAAGGGAATTTAAGAAAGCGACTATTACAATCATGGAATAAATAAAATTTCTACAAAAGGAATATGCTGTCCTCATATATATGGAAGAGACAACATATCTTCTGGGAAGTTTACTGCTCTACTAGTCCCAGTTCTACTACTTCATGCTTGTTCAACCTTGTTCCATCTATTAAGTGGAGATAATAGTACTGCCCAGTCACCACACTGGGTTGTTGTAAAAACCAAACGGAATATTTGTGAACGAGCTTTGTAAACTCTAAAACTCTATGTAGGTATGAAGTGGTGTTACTATGATAACATTTATTGTAGTAAGGGAGATTTGGAAAAGGCATTTTCTTCAGAGAAAAGGGCCATATTACACTATTAGGTGTGAACTAGCAACCATGTGTTGGTACAGGCTCCAGTTCATATGGACTGATAAATTTCACTATCTTGCTTTGAAACCTCCAGAATGGTTTAAAATTTGGCGTAAAAAATATGGTCATCAGGCCAGGTGCAGTCGCTCACGCCTGTAATCCCAGCACCTTGGGAGGCAGAGGCAGGTGGATCACAAGGTCAGGAGATTGAGACCATCCTAGCTAACACGGTGAAACCTCCTCTCTACTAAAAACACGAAAAATTAGCTGGGCGTGGTGGCGGGTGCCTGTAGTCCCAGCTACTCAGGAGGCTGAGGCAGGAGAATGGCATGAACCTGGGAGTTTTCAATCCCAAGAGCCATGAAATACTTGAACAAAAGTGAAAGCTTAGTTATTTGGGAGGAAAATTATGTTCTTGGTATTACTACATTAGTCTTTTAACCAACATTTAATAGGTGTCAACCATATGTCAGACACACAGTGACTTTCTCTGCAAAGTAAAGGCAGCAAATTGGCCCTTTCTACAACATGAACGGGGAAGAAAAAAGTAGAAAACCAGAACCAATCTGAGAGACTTGGGCCATGATATCAGCTTATCAGTTTCTTACTGAGTAACCTCAAGCAAGAGTGTGAAATTAAGTCAGGGACCTTCACGGTGCACAAGTGATCTACTGGGATATAAAGTATTAAAAATGCAGCTAGGCACAGGCCGGGTGCGGTGGCTCAAGCCTGTAATCCCAGCACTTTGGGAGGCCGAGACGGGCGGATCACGAGGTCAGGAGATCGAGACCATCCTGGCTAACACGGTGAAACCCCATCTCTACTAAAAATACAAAAACTAGCCGGGCGAGGTTGCGGGCGCCTGTAGTCCCAGCTACTCGGGAGGCTGAGGCAGGAGAATGGCGTAAACCCGAGGCGGAGCTTGCAGTGAGCTGAGATCCGGCCACTGCACTCCAGTCCGGGCGACAGAGTGAGACTCCGCCTCAAAAAAAAAAAAAAAAAAAAAAATGCAGCTAGCACAGTGGCTCATGCCTGTAATCTCAGCATTTTGGGAGGCCGAGGCAGGCGGATCACTTGCGGTCAGAAGTCTGAGACCAGCCTGGCCAACATGGTGAAATCTTGTCTCTACTAAAAATAAAAAAATTAGCTGGGGCCGGGCACGGTGGCTCATGCATGTAATCCTAGCACTTTGGGAGGCTGAGCTGGGCTGATCACTTGAGGTCAAGAGTACGACCAACTGGCCAACATGGTGAAACCCCATCTCTACTAAAAGTACAAAAAATTAGCTGGGCATGGTGGCACGTGCCTATAGTCCCAGCTACTCGGGAGGCTGAGGCAGGAAAATTGCTTGAGTCCAGGAGGTGGAGGTTGCAGTGAGGCAAGATCGTGCCAGTGCACTCCAGCCTGGGCAACAGATCAAGACTCTGTCTCACACACACACACACAAAGCCGGGCATGGTGGTACGCGCCTATAATCCCAGCTACTCCGGAGACGGGAGGCTGAGGAGGGCTGATCCCTTGGACCTAGGAGGCAGAGGTTGTAGTGCGCTGAGATCATGCCTCTACACTCCAGTCTGGGCAACAGAGTGAGACTCCCATCTCAAAAAAAAAAAAAAAAAAAAAAAAAAGTATTAAAAGTGAATATTTATAATCTTTTTTGTCTAAAAAATAAAACATTAAAAGTAATATTTAATATGTGAATTAACAGTAGTAAAATGCATAAATTTTTAAGGAGATATGGCCAAAAGTTGTTATACATATGTGTGCCAAATAAAAATGTATCATAATGACTAGATTATCTGATTTCTAAAGCCACTTGGCTCTAAAATTCCTGATTCTGTATTATTCAACTGCCTGTTTCTCTTAAACTATATTAAAAAATAAAATCCTATCTCTACTAACATTGACTTCCTCACATAAAACAAAATTTAATTTTGAAAAGATTTAAAAAAGCAAACCTTTTATTCTTTAAATGCATCCTATCCCTATCGTCTCACCCTTCTTACCTGATAAAGCAGGTTCTCTTTGTGTCATATGGTGCCAGTCAGTATGACTCATTCTTCCTCTTAATTCATTCAACAGATCGGCAAAGGGACTGGCCCTGTGTTTATGCGATTAATGAAGTTAACCTTAAAGTCTGGATCCCCCTAGAAAATTTTTGAAAACAATCTCTTTAATTTTCACTAACCTGCACAGTGCTTGATTTAGCTTGTTGACTTCATATAGTCCCTCAAAACTCTAATTTGTAAAAAGAATTAGAGAAAACACTACCATAAAACTAAACTTTATTTTTATTATTTTAAGGTTTATGAACTAAACACTGAACTAGCACCATTATGTAGTTGGTATAAACCTTGTTACTTTGTGTGTCCACATCATGGGAAGTTAAAACTCCTGCTGTACATAGCGATATAGGTAAATAGGTTACAAAGGAGTTGACTGAAAAACAACCCATTAAAATGACAGATTTCACAACAAGGTGAATATATTCTTAATATTACTGAACTATAAACTTAAAAATAGTTAACATGGTAAGTTTTATGTTATGTGTTTTTTTACATTAAAATAAAGTCAATGGCCTGGTGCAGTGGCTCACACCTGTAATCCCAGCACTTTGGGAGGCCAAGGTGGGTGGATCACCTGAGGTCGGGAGTTCGAGACCAGCCTGACCAACATGAAGAAACCCCGTATCTACTAAAAATACAAAATTAGCTGGGTGTGGTGGCGCATGCCTGTAATCCCAGCTGTTCGGGAGGCTGACACAGAAGAATCACTTGAACCCCGGAGGCAGAGATTGCGGTGAGTTGAGGTTGTGCCATTGAACTCCAGCCTAGGCAACAAGAGTGAAACCATCTTTTTTTTTTTTTTTTTTTTTTGAGACAGAGTCTCGCTCTGTCACCCAGGCTGGAGTGCAGTGGCCGGATCTCAGCTCACTGCAAGCTCCGCCTCCCGGGTTCACGCCATTCTCCTGCCTCAGCCTCCCGAGTAGCTGGGATTACAGGCGCCCGCCACCTCGCCCGGCTAGTTTTTTGTATTTTTTAGTAGAGACGGGGTTTCACCGTGTTAGCCAGGATGGTCTCGATCTCCTGACCTCGTGATCTGCCCGTCTCGGCCTCCCACAGTGCTGGGATTACAGGCTTGAGCCACCGCGCCCGGCCAGTTCTGTATTTTTCTTAGAGATGGGATTTCTCCATGTTGGTCGAGATGGTCTCGAACTCCGGACCTCAGGTGATCTGCCCACCTCGGTCTCCCAAAGTTCTGGGATTATAGGCGTGAGCCACCACACCCAGTCAGATGGATAAGTTTCTAACTGTGAAAGAAACCAATACATCATCATTAAAAGAGACAAATGGTATTAAAGAAGAAAAAAAATCTCATTAGTCTGGGTGGGGTAGCTCACGCCTATAATCCTAGCACTTTGGGAGGCCAAGGAGGTAGATCACTTGAGGTCAGGAGTTCGAGACCAGCCTGGCCAATATGGTAAAACCCCACCTCTACTAAAAATACAAAAATTAGCTGCGCCTGGTGGTGGGTGTTCACTGTAGTCCCAGCTGCTCAGGAGTCTAAGGCAGGAGAATTGCTTGAACCTAGGAGGCGGAGGTTGCAGTAAGCTGAGATCACGCCACTGCACTCCAGCCTGGGCAGACTCTGTCTCCAAAACAAAAAACCTCATTAATCCCCATATCTAAATTCACCCTAAAGGCAACTATAGTTAAGTTTGTGAGGTATGCTTTCAGATGTTTTCTGTTTATATAAAATACATTTTTATACAAACAAAATAACATTTTTTGTAATTTATTTTTTAACTTATTGTATAGGAGATAGAATATATTAGCTAGCCCCTTGTGCTAGAAGTTTAGGCTATCTTCAACTTGCCAGTGAAAATAACACAGCATTGAACATCTTTGTTTTAGTGTATCTTTGCATTTCTGTGAAATAGTTTTGCAGTACAAATGCTTAAAAGTGGAACTGTTGTTGCCTCAAAGGATACACAAATTGAAAATTTTGTTACATATGTAAAAATTTGTTAAAATTTCTAAATTGCCCCTCAAAAGTTACTAATTTATACACCTATGGGTATCATATTAGAGTTAGACAATAAAAACTGTTGGTAATTTTTGTGTATTTAGGATATTCCTCTTATAGTAGTTTTCAACATGAGCTGGTCCATTTTTCTTTCTTTTTTTTTTTTCTTGAGACAGACTCGCTCTGTCGCCCAGGCTGGAGTGCAATGGCGTGATCTCGGCTCACTGCAACCTCCGTCTCCCAGGCTCAAGCAATTCTCCTGCCTCAGCCTCCTGAGTAGCTGGAATTACAGGCATATGCCACCACACCTGGTTAATTTTTGTATTTTCAGTAGAGACAGGGTTTCACCATGTTGGCCAGGCTGGTCTCAAACTCCTGACTTGATGTGATTTGCCTGCCTTGGCCTCCCAAAGTGCTAGGATCACAGATGTGAGCCACCGTGCCCGGCCCCAGCTAATTTTTTTATTTTTAGTAAAGACAGGATTTCACCATGTTGGCCAGGCTGGTCTCAGACTTCTGACCGCAAGTGATCCGCCTGCCTCGGCCTCCCAAAATGCTGAGATTACAGGCATGAGCCACTGTGCCTAGCTGCATTTTTAATACTTTATATCCCAGTAGATCACTTGTGCACCGTGAAGGTCCCTGACTTAATTTCACACTCTTGCTTGAGGTTACTCAGTAAGAAACTGATAAGCTGATATTATGGCCCAAGTCTCTCAAATTGGTTCTGGTTTTCTACTTTTTTCTTCCCCGTTCATGTTGTAGAAAGGGCCAATTTGCTGCCTTTACTTTGCAGAGAAAGTCACTGTGTCTGACATATGGCTGACACCTATTAAATGTTGGTTAAAAGACTAATGTAGTAATACCAAGAACATAATTTTCCTCCCAAATAACTAAGCTTTCACTTTTGTTCAAGTATTTCATGGCTCTTGGGATTGAAAACTGCTAAGTTTCTTTGCTTTAAAAAACATCCTTAAGCATGTGATTAGAATCAGGAATTAAAAACTGCCTCATTCACATTTAACCCGTTACTACCAACACGTGTGTAACACAGGCCTTTCCCTCTGAATGTCACCAGGGACTAGCTGTGGCCGAGGGTGAGTAAGCAACACAATTTCCAAGAGGTGATCTTTTGCCACAGTAAATTGTATCCCTGGTACAGTAGCTCTAAAGAGACAATTTTCTGGGACGTGGGAGTATTCTTGGAGACAAGCCCACCAGTAGCTCTGGATTTCCCTAGACAATTTTAACTCAGATTAGATTCTAACTTTCTTACCAAGCTCTAAGAAAGTCTAGCTATTGGCCGGGCACGGTGGCTCACGCCTGTAATACCAGCACTTTGGTCGGCCAAGACGGGGGGATCATGAGGTCAGGAGATAGAGACCATCCTGGCTAACACGGTGAAACCCCGTCTCTAGTAAAATACAAAAAAAATTAGCAGGAGAATGGAGTGAACCCGGCAGGCGGAGCTTGCAGTGAGCCGAGATCGTGCCACTGGACTCCAGCTTGGGCGGCAGAGCAAGACTCCGTCTCAAAAAAAAAAAAACAACAAAGAAAGTCTAGCTATTCCCCATCAGGAGCTTACCCTCCTTCTCTCTACCCTTCAATCAATTAAGCACCCGAACACTCAAACACTAAATGTAAACTGTCATCTTCCCAGATCCAGAGTCCTGTTTGGAATACATTTATGGAGTCAAGGAGAGGTATTGGGAAATTGATACAGTGAATATTATATCCTTCCTCCTCTTCTCCCTGGGTTTCTTACAACAAACAGGAACACGCTGCTGTACCATGCAGCAGTCCCACATTTCACCCTGAGTAAGACTTTTATATTCTCTCACTTCTCTCCGGCAGGCTTCACTGAGGCTTGCTGCTTTGAGGGCCTGCTATGTTCATTCACCAAGGCAGGCCTGCTTATCACAGAAGAACTGCCTCACCTTTCTGATCTGTCCTTCTGGGGATAATGATGAATCATCACCTTCTCTACTCTTAAGCTTATTTGCTCCTTATTGATAACTTCTCTGTTAGGCTCAGGTTCAGGTTCCAGGCCATGTTTGGAGAGCAGGTAGATTAAAACCACCTTTGCAAAATTATGACTGAGATAGTGAAAGAGATTTAACTTAATTTACTCCATTTTGCTTTTAACCTCCAAGCTGTCCTTGTTCATTCCTGGGCGTAGGCTGAACTAACTTTGGGAGAGATTTATAGTTTATAGTTTAATCAAAGACAGTAACAGCCCTTTCCCAAAGCAGACCTCTTCTTTGCCTGGGGACTAGATTGCCTTAGTAGGACTAACATTAGCCACAAGATTAGAAATTATGGGTTAGGAGTCATGCAGCTGGAGGCTACAAGATTCTAACCCTCCGTAAACTGCTTTTAAGATCAGTGCTTGAGATATTTTGCAGACCCTGCACTTGATGGATCAGCTGGCCCCACCCAGATCAATAAACTGACCCATCTGATTTTGTGGTCCCCACCCAGGAACTGACTGACAGCTCTGACTCCCTATGATTTCATCTCTGATCAATCAGCACTTCTGGCTCACTGGCTTCCCCCAACCCACCAAGTTATCCTTAAAAACTCTGCTCCCTGAATGCTCAGGGAAACTGATTTGACTAATAATAAAACTCCTGGCTGGCGTGGTGGCTCACATCTGTAATCCCAGCACTTTGGGAAGCTGAGGCGGGCAGATCACGAGGTCAGGAGATCAAGACCATCCTGGCTAACACGGTGAAACCCCATCTCTACTAAAAACACAAAAAATTAGCTGGGCGTGGTGGCGGGCACCTGTAGTCCCAGCTACTCGGGAGGCTGAGGCAGGAGAATGGCGTGAGACTGAGAGGCAGAGCTTGCAGTGAGCTGAGATTGTGCCACTGCACTCCAGCCTAGGCGACACAGTGAGACTCCATCTCAAAAAAAAAAAATAATAATAGTAATAATAAAACTCTGGTCTTCCACACAACCAGCTCTCCATGAATTACTCTTTCTCAATTGCAATTTCCCTGTCTTGATGAATTGGCTCTGTCTAGGCAGCAGGCAAGGTGAACCCCTTGGTCGGTTACAGGATGAATGGCAAATAGGTGAAAGAACACTCCGGGGGCTGTAGGTAGGTGAAATACAGCTTTATTCAGCAGCTCTCTTATACCGTCTGCCCTGTCTAGGCTGCTTGAGCCTGTGGCTCCCACGCACAACTGCACAGGCCAGCTGTCTCTCCCTTGCCTTCAGGGTCAGCAGCTTAATTCTTTCTCTCTCTGAGCACAAGCAAGTCTAGCTATGTCCTGGCTCCCTCCTGTCCATCTGTAAGATGGATAGCTTTGACTCGCTCTGTTTCTCTGGGTGCGAGCATGCCTGTACAGTGTCAGTATGGCATTTATACCTTTTACAGACAATGTGGTGTAGAGCCAAGTGATGGCCTTCCCACGTTATGGCTACATGGCTGTGATAACAGGTGGAGTTATACGCCTGTGCTCTAAACTCTCTGAGTCACTCTGGATGTTTACCTTGGCCCCTCCTTGACCAAAGCACAGCCATGTTCCTTATACCCTACAAGGCTGGATCTATGTTATCTTCATCCCTGAGTTCTCACTTAAAGTGAGAGCAAATTCTTTTAACTAACATTTACTAAAGATTTTTATTCAGATTAATTGTTGTATTGAAGACATTATTTAAGTTTGCCCATATCCTCTCTTCTTAGGCCCCCTCTCAGGTTTCTTTATCCCCTTCCTTCCCTGCCTGATCCTTAAGGACATCCCTATATAAATGGAATTATTTGTTTACCCCGAGATACTGGGTTATATTCTCATTAACTGAATCTTATCTAAAAATCTGAATGTAACTTGTTTTTTTTTTTTTTTTTTGAGACGGAGTCTCGCTCTGTTGCCCGGGCTGGAGTGCAGTGGCACAATCTCAGCTCACTGCAAGCTCTGCCTCCCGGGTTTATGCCATTCTCCTGCCTCAGCCTCCCGAGTAGCTGGGACTACAGGCGCCCGCCACCTCACCCGGCTAGTTTTTTGTATTTTTTAGTAGAGATGGGGGTTTCACCATGTTAGCCAGGATGGTCTCGATCTCCTGACCTCGTGATCCACCCGTCTCGGCCTCCCAAAGTGCTGGGATTACAGGCTTGAGCCACCGCGCCCGGCCCTGAATATAACTTTTTAAAAAACATGTAATATTCTGAATACTTGGAGCAATGAAATTTTTCATTTAAAAAAATAACATTTCAAAAGGTTTCTAAAATCTTTTAAAATATTAACAGATAATTATAACTTTTTTTTTTTTTTTGAGACTGAGTCTCACTCTATTGCCCCAGCTGGAGTGTGGTGGCACGATCTTGGCTCAGTGCAACCTCTGCCTCCCAGGTTCAAGTGATTCTCGTGCCTCAGCCTCTTGAGTAGCTGAGATTACAGGCGCCCGCCACCATACCCGGCTAATTTTTGTATTTTTAGTAGAGACGGGGTTTGGCCATGTTGGCCAGACTGGTCTCGAACTCCTGACCTCAAGTGATCTGCCCACCTTAGCCTCCCAAAGTGCTGGGATTACAGGCGTGAGCCACAGCGCCCAGCCTATAACATTTTGTTTTATGCCAGCTTTGTTAAGAAAGGATCATGCCGAGCGCGGTGGCTCAAGCCTGTAATCCCAGCACTTTGGGAGGCCGAGACGGGCGGATCACGAGGTCAGGAGATTGAGACCATCCTGGCGAACACGGTGAAACCCCGTCTCTACTAAAAAATACAAAAAACTAGCCGGGCAAGGTGGCGGGCGCCTGTGGTCCCAGCTACTCGGGAGGCTGAGGCAGGAGAATGGCGTAAACCCGGGAGGCGGAGCTTGCAGTGAGCTGAGATCCGGCCACTACACTCCAGCCTGGGCGACAGAGCAAGACTCCTTCTCAAAAAAAAAAAAAAAAAAAAAGATCATAAGAAAGACCAGAAATAAATTTTCTTTCTTTCTTTTTTTTTTTTTTTTTGAGACAGAGTCTTGCTCTGTCGCCCAGGCTGGAGTGCAGTGGTGCCATCTCAGCTCACTGCAACCTCCACTTCCTGGGTTCGAGCAATTCTGCTTCCTCAGCCTTCCAAGTAGTGAAGATTACAGGTGCCTGCCACCAAGCCCAGCTAATTTTTGTAATTTTAGTAGAGACAGGGTTTCACCATCTTGGCCAGGCTGGTCTTGAACTCCTGACCTCATGATCTACCTGCCTCGACCTCCCAAAGTGCTAGGATTACAAGTGTGAGCCACCATGACCAACCAAGAAATTTACTTTTTCAAAAAATTGTGGCTGCACACCTACATTGTCCTTGGATGTGTAGAAGTCCTGCTGAGCTAAATTGTATGTTTCTTTCATTTGGTAAAGATTTTTGCTATTTTTTGTTTTGCATGTGGACTTCGAAATTATTTTATTCTCATATTTTGAAGTTCATAATGTTCTTTTTTTTTTTTTTTTTTTTTTTTTTTTGAGACGGAGTCTCGCTCTGTCGCCCAGGCTGGAGTGCAGTGGCCGGATCTCAGCTCACTGCAAGCTCCGCCTCCCGGGTTTACGCCATTCTCTCGCCTCAGCCTCCCGAGTAGCTGGGACTACAGGCGCCCGCCATCTCGCCCGGCTAATTTTTTGTATATTTTAGTAGAGACGGGGTTTCACCGTGTTAGCCAGGATGGTCTCGATCTCCTGACCTCGTGATCCGCCCGTCTCGGCCTCCCAAAGTGCTGGGATTACAGGCTTGAGCCACCGCGCCCGGCCATAATGTTCTTTTGAGTAAATACAGGACTGCAGCAGGGAGATGACAAATATCCAATTAATTCAAATAGTATCAGTATGGCTTAATTTCCTTAGGTTTTGTTTTGCTTTTTGTTAAATGAAATAGATTATATGTTTAAATACCAAATGACAATTTTATTTACTACTATAAGGTTCAATTATATATGAATACATGTCTAACCACAAATGAAAATTGTGTTGTATAGTTAGTATATTACACAACACATCCATTTATTCCAGGTAGAAAAATAATTATCTAAATCATGTGACAAATAAGAACAATAGCTGTGATTTGAAAGGGTCATTCTTTGGTAAACCTCATTATTTTTATGCTATTTAGTTCATATGTATTTTTCATTGGGGTCATATAAGATTGAGTTTTTTAAAAAAATGATAACCATGAACATTTAATCTTTCTTTGTGCCAGTCTTGAGGTTAAGGCACTCCTACATATGAGATCAGTGTACCACAAATAGTTCCAGGAGATTCTTACCTTGCTCCAGGGCCCTAAAATGTTTCAGTGTGGGAGGAAGACTTCATATATTAGAGTCCTCATACAAATATTACCAATGATGTTATAGAAATTGGAGTGAGATAGAATAGGTTAGGATAGATGATTTCACATCAGGTGGGCCAAAGGAATCTTCACTGGAAGGCTCAAAGACATGTTCTCTGAGATATCTGCAATATTAACAATTATATGTATGGACTCCCTGCAAACTGGAATGATTGCAGATAATGGGAAAAGTCAAGCAAAATACTCGATTTTTAATGGAAAAGGGAGGAACTGAGGGATCATGCTCTGTTTAGTCCGCTTCTTTGGAAGACTATCGTGTTAATCTTTGAAAAACAATAACCAGCCCCCACAAAAAAACCTCTGCAATTTATAGGTCCACAGAGGGTAGCCAAGTATCCGTCATCTAACATAGGTTTGTGGAAAGCAATCATGCTGAATAAACCTATTTTACATCTTAAACAAATAAATAGCAGAAAGAAGTATTATAGTACGTTTGATTAGATATGTGATCATTGCTGACCCTATGCAAAATTGTGATTTAGAGAAAATTCAAGTATCTGCTCCAGACTTTAATATATTCAGATATTTATACAATTGTACTTATCACATATATACAATTTCAAGTTCTGATTCATTCACTTAACATTATATAATAAACTATTTTCAACTCATACTTTTATGTGACCAGATTACTGAGGAATCTGAACTTGGTGGAGATTCAAACGTAAAATGTTTTTTCTCAAGTCACTGCTTCCTCAGTACTGTGTTGAATATCCTTTCGCCCCAGGCAGATTCCATAGTTTTCTGGTCTTCTTCTTTTTTTTTTTTTTTTTTTTTTTTGAGATGGAAGCTCACTCTGTCACCCAGGCTGAAATGCAGTGGCACAATCTCAGCTCACTGCAACCTCCACCTCCCAGGTTCAAGTGATTCTCCTGCCTCGGCCTCCTGAATAGCTGGGACTACAGGCACATGCCACCACACCTGGCTGATTTTTGTATTTTTAGTAGAGAGTAGTAGAGATGGGGTTTCACCATGTTGGCCAGGCTGGTCTCAAACTCCTGACCTCAGATGATCCACCCACCTCGGCCTCCCAAAGTGCTGGGATTACAGGCATGAGCCACCGTGCCCGGCCAGCTTTCTGGTCTTTTAAGTTATTCAAAGTCTAGCATGGACTAGTTTAAAACTTCAGAGTTTTAAACTTGGACTAGTTTTAAAACTTCCCCATTGCTGGCCAGACATGTAGCCATACGGACCTGAAATGTGTAATAGATCATGGTCAATTTTTTATGCATTCTCCCTTTCTAAGCTCCTTAAGATTGGGGGGTTGGGGGCGGGTGGGGGGTGGTCTCTGGTTCTAGGATATTTCTTCTTCTTCTTCTTCTTTTTTTTTTTTTTCAAGGCTAACTCCTCCAGGTTAGGGGTTAGAAGTAGGAATAGAGAAGAAATGAATCTTGCTACCTAACTGTATTCACTTTTGGTCACCTCTGCTTCTCCAGCTGACATTGATCATCGGTGTTCTTACTGCCTCTTGCATAGCATGCATTCTTAATTACTTCAATGAGCCTACAGGGGCCTCCACATTATACCAATTTCCTGACAAGGAAACTCTGGCTCCTTGCTGCTATGGTCTCCTGTCAGTAGGCCTCGTTTTTGGGTGGAATACTGTAAAGGCAATTCAAGCCCCAATGTCTTACAGGTGTCACTTGCCTGTAAGAAATTCACATATCATCCCTTGTGTGGCAATCAGTGTTGCTAACACAGTGACCACACATAGTCCCACACCTATCATATCATCAGAGGATGATGAAATTTGAAATGTTAGCCATTGCCAATGCTCTTCGTATAAGGTACAGGTAGAATCAGGATGAAGACTAATGTAAAATGAAGCTGCTATTGAACCCCACTTCTGTGGGTGGTTATAAGGCCTAAGTTGATAATCATAACTTCCTTTTTCCACCCCTCATTCTGTGTCCCCTCATTTCTGTAAGCACCTTGACTATGTTTTATTCTTAGTACAGTGTCCCAAACCCTAATTTCCAAGTGGTCTGAGTGCACCATGGACTTACCTCTGTTGAATTGGCTGTCTCTACTGATTTGCCTCAGTTGGGATTCAGACATGGTCATCCTTGCCTCATGGTATAATAACAATCCAATTTCTCCTTGATACTGGGGATTAATCACCACTTGGCTGTGGTGACCCTTTTCTGCTTCTAGTTTTGCAGCTGGAGAAGGCCAAAATCTCCAGGGGGCAGTTTCAGTTTCCAATTCCTCTGACCCATGATGGTGTTTCTTTTTTTTTTTTTTTTTTTTTTTTGAGACGGAGTCTCGCTCTGTCGCCAGGGCTGGAGTGCAGTGGCCGGATCTCAGCTCACTGCAAGCTCTGCCTTCCGGGTTCACGCCATTCTCCTGCCTCAGCCTCCCGAGTAGCTGGGACTATAGGCACCCGCCACGTCGCCCGGCTAGTTTTTTGTATTTTTTAGTAGAGACGGGGTTTCACAGTGTTAGCCAGGATGGTCTCGATCTCCTGACCTCGTGATCCGCCCGTCTCGGCCTCCCAAAGTGCTGGGATTACAGGCTTGAGCCACCGCGCCCGGACTTGATGGTGTTTCTTGGTGGAAGCATTTCTTCCTTGGACACTAGGGCCTCAAAATCTGTGAGCCCAAGGTTGTGGGGAAACAGGCAAAAATTTCTCCAGTGGAGGCCAGGCGTGGTGGCTCATGCCTGTAATCCCAGCACTTTGGGAGGCCGAGGCTGGTGGATCATGAAGTCAGGACTTGAAGAACAGCCTGACCAATATGGTGAAATGCTGTTTCTACTAAAAATAGAAAAATTAGCTGGGCATGGTGGCGCGCACTGGTAGTCCCAGCTACTTGGGAGACTGAGGCAGGAAAATCGCTTGAACCCAGGAGGTGGAGGTTGCAGTGAGCCAACATCACGCCACTACATTCCAGCCTGGGAGACAGAGCAAGACTCCGTCTCAAAAAAAAAATTTCTCCACTAGATTATGTCGTGAGATAATGAGAGAGGCTGCTTTCACCTCCTCCTGGTTTTTTTTTTCTCTTTTTATCTCCAATGTTCTAATATTTCAAAATGTGCCTTGGTATGGAGCCTTTTTTATTCATTGTTTTGGGTACACAGAGAACACTTTGAATACTCATCTTTTGGATATGAAAAGTTCTCGTGTTGTTTATTTGATAATTTCTTTTCTATCATGCTAAATTTCTATTTTCCCCAGACCTCTTAGAATTCAATTATTAGCCCCCCTGGATTCCTTCTTTGTATTTAAATCCTTTCCCTCTCTTTCTTGGCGTGTTGCTCTACTTTCTGAGAGATTTTTCACTACGTTTTCATTATTATTATTTTTATAACTTTATTACCATTTATTAGTTTTATAACCTTGGGAAAGCTGCTTAATCTCACAGTCTCAGTTTCCTCACCTTTGAAATGGATATAATGACATGAAATTACCCTACTTCAGAGTTGTTTGAGGATAGATTCATAGAAAGTGATTAGAATAGTGCCTGAAACAAAGTACTCTATAAATATTAGCTTATATTGGTTATTCATCAGTATCTTGTTAATTTGTTTAGCTTAAGTGATATTTGGGCCATTTACAAGATGATTTATGACATAGATAACTGATGACCATATCCTGGACACTGGTGACTTTACCACATCAAGCCATTTTTGGAAGAAGACCTAACAGCTGGCTTTTAGAATCGTGCCTCTCTATCTCACCATGCCCTTTACAACAATATTTATTCTTTCTCCGGTTTTGCCTGTCTCTATATATGTCTATATTTTCATCTTCATATCTTGTAATATTTATTTATTTTGAGGCAGAGTTTTGCTCTTGTTGCCCAGGTTGAAGTGCGATGGCACAATCTCAGCTCACTGCAACCTCCACCTTCTGGGTTCAAGTGATTCTCCTGCCTCAGCCTCCTGAGTCGCTGGGATTACAGGCATGCACCACCACACCCAGCTAATTTTTTTGTTATTTTTAGTAGAGACAGGGTTTTGCCATGTTGGCCAGGCTGGTCTCGAACTCCTGACCTCAGGTGATTAACCTGCCTTGGCCTCCGAAAGTGCTGGAATTACAGGTGTGAGCCACCGTGCTTGACCAAGAAATCTTCATTCTTAAAAAGGAAAGTGATGAGGGGAATATGATTCATGAAGATGATCTATCCCAGAATTGTGTTTATTTTGTTCGCATTTTTATTAACCACTGCTTTGTACCTTACCTTGCACTAATTGCTAAGGATACACAGATATTTATCTTTCTTCAATTCCTACATTGAGCATCTACCATGCTCTAGAATCTACATGAGTTCACATTCTATTGCAATATTTTTAAATTGTAAATTTGGCTCACTAAAGGGTCATGCATGATATCAATTTAGTGCGTTGAAACCAAAATTAGGAATAAAGAAATATAGTGTGGAATAGTAAATACCAGAGTGTGTTGCATGTTGTAAGGTTCAGTACTGCTCTGTGACATTTTTATTTTGGTATGTACTGGAGCTGTAAAAAAAAAAAAAAAAAAAAAAAAGATGTGTTTTTTTTTAAAATATATAGGTGTGGGTTAGTAAAGTAGTTTGAAAGCCACCAGTGGAAATGATAATAAGAAAAGAGGTAATTATAACAGTGTAATTAGGCCAGGTACGTTGGCTCACGCCTGTAATCCCAGCACTTTGGGAGGCCGAGGTGGGTGGATCACCTGAGGTCAGGAGTTCGAGACCAACCTGACCAACATGGAGAAACCCTGTCGCTACTAAAAATACAAAATTACCTGGGTGTGGTGGCACATGCCTATAATCTCAGCTACTTGGGAGGCTGAGGCAGGAGAATCGCTTGAACCTGGGAGGCAGAGGTTGCAGTGAGCCAAGATGGTGCCATTGCACTCCAGCCTAGGCAACAAGAGCAAAACTCCGTCTCAAAAAACAACAACAACAACAACAAAGTGTGATAAATATTATGCATAGGATACAGTTAGTGCCCAGAGGGAGGCTACCCTAAAAGGGAAAAGGGATCTAGGGATTGTTTTCTGGAGGAGGAGCTTCTTTTATTTATTTATTTTCTTTTTTCTTTTCTTTTTTTTTTTTTTTGAGATGAGTCTTGCTCTGTCGCCCAGGCTAATTTTTCTATTTTTTTTTTGAGATGGGGTTTCACTGTGTTAGCCAGGATGGTCTCGATCTCCTGACCTAGTGATCCTCCCACCTCGGCCTCCCAAAGTGCTGGGATTACAGGCATGAGCCACCACACCCGGCCTGGAGGAGGAGCATCTTAAGCTGTATCTCGATTGGAGTAGATGTAGAGTAAAATATTCCTAGCAAAGGAAATAGCATAAAAGCTTCACATTCTTATGACTAAAGGAACAAGTACAGGAGTAGTAAGATATAAGTAAGAGGAAGGGGCCAGATTAGGAAACCCCCACTCTTCACCATACAGAAGGGTTTGGTTTTTTTTTTTTTTTTTTCTTGAGACGGAGTTTCACTCTTGTTGCCAGGGCTGGAGTTCAATGGTGTGATCTCAGCTCACCACAAACTCCACCTCCTAGGATCAAGCAATTCAAGCCCCCCAAGTAGCTGGGATTACAGGCATGCACCACCACGCCCGACTAATTTTGTATTTTTAGTATAGACAGGGTTTCTCCATATTGGTCAGGCTGGTCTTGAACTCTCGACCTCAGGTGATCCGCCCGCTTCGGCCTCCCAAAGTGCTAGGATTACAGGTATGAGCCACCGTGCCCGGTCAAGTTTGGATTTTATATTGAAGTCAGTAGAGAGCCAGTGAAGGATGGGCAAGTGACAAAATTCAATTTCTGTTTTAGATCAAACACTTGGTAGCACTGTGGAGAATGGATTTGAGGGTAGTGACAGGAGGCAGAAAATGGAGAACTGGAAACAGAGAGGAATTAGAAGGCACAATAAAGGCTATTATAATTAAAATAAGAGTTTTTTTGTTTGTTTGTTTTTTTGAGACAGAGTCTCGCTGTGTCATCTAAGCTGGAGTGCACTGGCACGATCTCAGCTCACTAAAACCTCTGCCTCCCGGGTTGAAGCAGTTCTCCTGCCTCAGCCTCCCAAGTAGCTGGGATTACAGGTGCCTGCCACCACGCCCAACTAATTTTTTGTATTTTTAGTAGAGAAGGGGTTTCACCATGTTGCCCAGGCTGGTTTCGAATCCTGAGCTCAGGCAATCCACCCGCCTTGGCCTCCCAAAGTGCTGGTATTACATGCGTGAGCCACCATGCCTGGCCAAGAGAAGAAATTTAAAAAGTACTGAAGGGAATGGAAAATGCGGGACTGGGTGGCTATTTGAATGTGAGGAACAAGGGAGAGTCTGATACTCAGCTTTCTGACTCAAGCAACAAGGGCAATAGTAATGTCCTTCACTTAGGAAAGATAAGGGGACTAATTGGCTATTGGTAGAGAAACTGGCTAGGAATGATCAATAAACCGTTTAATTAATACCTACATGATTAACAGCAGGCATTGAGATAAGTGTTAGGACTGAGGGTATGAATGAAGGAAGAAGGATACAATAATAAGACCTGGAAGGAATGTAGAAAAATGCTGAATTAAAGAGGTGCTGAGTTATTGTTTCCATGAAACCTTTTGTTTACCATCCAGCTTAAATTGATTTTTTTCTTTGTCTAAACCTCTCTTGCATAAATTTACCACACAATTAAGAATCCTCATATGTGCATTGTTACTTAATCATTTTAGATGATTATGTTCCCTTCATATTTCCTGCTTACAGATATCAATAATAAGAAGGCACATATAGTGTCTTGGAGATAGAGTAGAACTTCATAGCCATATAGAATTCCATATGATGAAGCATCCCACTCTCCCTGCAATGTTCTCTAGTATGTTTAAAGCAAAGAAGGATTTGTCTCATCTACTGAGCAGTTGCTTCTCTGTGATCCATGCTCCTCATTACCATTCTGTTAGGTCTTGGCTTACACTCACTTAGCTGCTGTTATCCATGTAGAACGCTGAGCCTACTGTTTTTGATGAGATGATGTTGCTGCTACTGCCACATGGATCTCAGTGAAGGGGTTAGCACTTCACCAAGGAAGGTTATATTTCCTATTACTGTGATTTTTCTTCCATGCCATCAACACAACACTTGCTCACAGATAGTGTTTTATTGAAGGGTTGGGATGATTAGAGGAATTATAACTGTTGACTCCCTATTTTATTTCCTATCCTCACCCCAAACCATCCAGGCAAGCCCATTCACTCAGGGTGACAGAAGAGCAAAGTAACAGGAGAGTGAGCAAACAGCAACTGTTTCTTCTTCTTTTAAAGCAGTGATAGCAAGGCATAGTACAGGCAAGAGACGTAGTTACTCCATGATTTGTTGTCTATATTGGCTTGACTAGAGTCAAGAATTCCATAATTCTACCCACTTCTCTCCTCGACTTGTCTCTCTTCACAAGATCTGTTTCTCCTTAAGGTCTAGCTGTTTCATACTGTTTCTCCAAAACTTTCTAACTTAAACTTCCCAATTATCCTTCTGATTCATACGATTTGATACTGATCAATATTACATTACTTCTCTAACATAATTCTTCAGGAGAAGTTTCTTCCTGGGCATATCCCAATTCCTAGCTTACTTGCCTTGTGGTCTGTAGACTTCTCTTCCTTAATAAGTACAACCCTGTCCTCCCCTTTTTGGAAACCTCCTACTCAAAAGAGTTGGTGTCATCCTATGATTAGTTCTCCTTCCCCCAACAGGGCAATGCAAGGACACAATGACCAATTGCAGGATATTCCTCACCTAAGTCTGAGTTTCTCAGTCTAGAATTACATCCTGGTTGCACTTCAGTAGAGGAGTTCCAAGTTAGGCTTTAGATTCCAAGTCTGGTTCTTTCCAAGGTACCTGTCAGTATGTTATGCAAATATACTTCACATTCTTTTTCTAGTTTTCCTGTGGGTAACTATTAGACCGAACACACATATACACCCAAATGTGCGTGATCCCAAGGACATATAATTAATTCTGATGTTAAGGAAAACATTTTATTTCTCGATGCAATATATATATATATATATAATTATTTTTTTATTTTTTTATTTTTTTTGATACAGAGTCTCACTCTGTCGCCCAGGCTGGAGTGCAGTAGCACAATCTCGGCTCACTGTAACCTCTGCCTTCTGGGTTCAAGCAATTCTCCTTTCTCAGCCTCCTGAGTAGCTGGGATTATAGGTGGGCACCACCACGCCTGGCTAATTTTTATGTTTTTAGTAGAGATGGGGTTTCACCATGTTGGCCAGGCTGGTTTCAAACTCCTGGATTCAAGTGATCTGCCCACCTTGGCCTCCCAAAGTGCTGGGATTATAGGCATAAGCCACCATGCCCAGCCTTCTCAAAGCAATATAATTTTCACAGATTCCCCTCCCCATAGAAGAGGTATATTATTTTCAAGCAATTTCAGTTCTTTCTCCTCCTCCCCAACAATGCAGAGGCCTATTAGTGGTTAAGAAATAAGTCCCAGTACAATTTCTGACCAAACAACAGAATTACATACATGGATAGCCATCTTTAGAAACACAAAGACCAACACAAATTTTCCCTGACCTTTTATTATGAAAATTTTAGAACATTTAGAAAAGTTGCAAGAATTTTTTTCAGTGAACTCCTGTATACACTGCCACAGTTAGAAATCACATTCCTATTCATCCACTTCTCTATCCATCCATAAATCTTTCTTTTTTCTTTAATGCATTTCAAAGTAAATTTAAAATACTAGTATTCTCTCCCCTAAATATATCATGGGCTAGAGTTCAATATTTGCTCAACTTGTTTTTCCTTTTGAAGGATATTTACACACATTTGTAATTAAATGTACAAACCTTATGTTTACATTCACTAAGTTTTGAAAAATGCATACACCTGTTATCTAAGTCCCTAGGCAAGGCATATACTACTATTATCACTTCACATAGTTCCCTTATTCCTCTTTCTAGTCAGTTACTCTGACAATCATGGCTCAAATTTTTTTTCACCAGTGATTTATTTTGCTGGTTCTAGAACTTTGTATAAATGGAATCATATGGTATATGCTCTTTTGTACTATATGAGTCTATGCAAGGCTTCTTTCACTTAGCATGATACTTTTGACACTTGTCCATGTTGTTGTGTGTATCATCAGTTTACTCCATTTTATTTCTCAATAGTATTCCATTCTCCAAGTATACCATAGTTTATCTATTCTTCTATTGATAGACACCTGGGTTATTTCCAGTTTTGGGCTTATTTCCAGTTTTGGACTATTATGAATAAAGTGGCTGTGAACATTCTTGTACAGGTCTTTTAATAGACATATATTTTCATTTCTCTTGGGTAAATATTGGGAGATAGAATTGCTTGGTCATAGGTAGGTGTATGTTTAGTTTTACAAGAACCTGCTAGACTTTTTCTCAAAGTAATTATACCAGTTTACACGCCCACTATAGTGAATAAGCACTCTGGTTGCTCCATATCCTTGCCAGCATCTGGTGTTTTCAGTCCTTAATTTTAGCTATTCTAGTAGATGTGTAGTGGTACCTTCTCACTGTGATTTAATTTGCATTTCCCTGCTGACTAATGATGTTGTACACTTTTTCATGTGTTATTGACCATTTGTATATCTTATTTCGTGAAGTTCTGTTCCAGTCTTTTGCCAATTTTTAGAACTAGGTTGTTTTATCATTGATATCATTGAGATTTAGGATATATCCTGGATATTAGTCCTTTATTGTATATATGTTTTGCTAATATTTTCTCCCAGTTAATACCTTGCCTATTCATTTTCTTAATGCTATATTTTGAGGAAAAGACATTTTTACCTTTAGTGAAATCTAATTTATCAATTTCTTAATTTATCATTATTGCTTTTTAGGTTTTGATTAAGAAAACTTTACCTACCTCCAAGTTACAAAGATAGATCTATCTATTCTATATATACTATATGTATATATAGAATATATATTATATACATTATATATATGTATATTTTAGAGAGACAGGCTCTCACTGTGTTGCCCAGGCTGGAGTGCAGTGGCTGTTCACAGCCATGATTATCACTACAGCCTTGAACTCCTGGCCTCAAGTGATCCTCCTGCCTCAGCCTCCTGAGTAGCTAGGACTCCAAGCACATGTCATGGCACCTAGCCACAAAGATACTCTTTTATGTTTCCCACTAAAACCTTTGTTTTTAAAGCTGTTGGGGGCAGCTTTATGACTTCAGCTTTTGCATTTAGGTCTATGATTCATCTCAAATTGAATTTAGTATATGGTTTGAGGTAGGGATTTACGTTCATTAATTTTCCCACACTGATATCTAGTTATTCTAGCACCATTTGTTGAAAAGATTCCTTGCCCCCACTGAATTGCTTTGGCAACTTTGTTAGAAATCAAATGACTTTGGCCAAGCAAGATGACTCACACCTGTAATCCCAGCACTTTGGGAGGCCAAGGCAGGAGGACTGCTTGAACCCAGGAGTTCAAGAACAGCCTGGGTAACATAGTGAGACCCTTTCTCTACAAAAATTAAAAATTTAGCTGGGTATGGTGGTGCATGCCTATAATCCTAGCTACTCAGGAGGCTTCCGTCTGAGGATTGCTTGAACCCAGGAGGTTGGGACTGCAGTGAGTCATGATCATGCCACTGCACTCCAGCCTGGGTGACAGAGTGAGACCCTGTCTTAAAGAAAAAAAAGAGAGGCCGGGCGCGGTGGCTCAAGCCTGTAATCCCAGCACTTTGGGAGGCCGAGATGGGCGGATCACGAGGTCAGGAGATCGAGACCATCCCGGCAAACACGGTGAAACCCCGTCTCTACTAAAAATACAAAAACTAGCCGGGCGAGGTGGCCGGCGCCTGTAGTCCCAGCTACTCGGGAGGCTGAGGCAGGAGAATGGCGTAAACCTGGGAGGCGGAGCTTGCAGTGAGCTGAGATCTGGCCACTGCACTCCAGTCCGGGCGACAGAGCGAGACTCTGCCTCAAAAAAAAAAAAAAAGAAAAGAAAAAAAAGAGAAAAGAAAGAAAAGAAAAATCAAAAAGAGAGAGAGAGAAGAAAGAAAGAAAAGAAAGAGAAAGAAGAAAGAAAGAAAAAAGAAAAAGAAAGAAAGGTTCAATGACTTTATAATTTTGGATCTATTTCTGGGCTCTCTATTCTGTTCCATTGATCTGTTTATCAATTCGTATGCCAGCCAGCAGCACTACACTGTAGCAATTTCTTAAGCTTTAGAGTAAGTCTTGAAGCCAGGTAGTCTAAGTCCTCCAACTTCGTTCCTTCTCAAATTTGTTTTGGCTATTTTGGGACCTTTACTTTTCTCCCACACAAGTTTTAAAGTGACACTTTATTCTTTACTTTGGATCAGGTCCAAAGTATTCTTCTTCACTGACCTCTAAGTAGAAGGGAAACAAAAATCATCCAAATAAATCCACAGGGGTACAGTAGGGGTGGGTAGCTGAGGGACCTGGCAGGATGTTTATTCTCCCAGTTACATATTTCTGATTGGAGTGAGAATATGTGGCAAGCCACACAGTCTTTACCCCCTCATTACCTAAAGCTGCCTTGGGTACTGGCACAGGACAACAGGTTTCAATATCATTCATTTCACATTATTCATTAAAAAATGAATAGTAAGCCAGCCGCTGTGGCTCACGCCTGTAATCCCAGCACTTTGGGAGGCCGAGGTGGGCAGATCACCTGAGGTCGGGAGTTCGAGACCAGCCTGACCAACATGGAGAAACCCCATCTCTACTAAAAATACAAAATTAGCCAGGCATGGTGGCACATGCCTGTAATCCCAGCTACTCGGGAAGCTGAGGCAGGAGAATTGCTTGAACTCAGGAGGTGGAAGTTGCAGTGAGCCAAGATCACACCATTGCACTCCAGCCTGGGCAACAAGAGTGAAACTACGTCTCAAAAAAAAAAAAAAAAAAAAAAAAAAAACAAAGAATGGTAGCACTTGTCTCAGTAAAATATTCTCTATACTTTGGAATGATGCTATTTCTCTTATGTTTCCTGTAGCTGCAACACAAGTTTTTTTTGTTTTTTGTTTTTTGAGACAGAGTCTTGCTCTGTCGCTCAGGCTGTAGTGCAGTGGTGTGATCTCGGCTCACTGCAACCTCTGCCTCCTGGGTTCAAGCAATTCTTCTTCTTCTTTTTTTTTTTTTTTTTTCTAGAGATGGAGTCTCGCTCTGTTGCCTAGGCTGGAGTGCAGTGGCACGATCTCAGCTCATTTCAACCTCCACCTCCCGGGTGCTAGCAATTCTCCTGCCTCAGCCTCTCGAGTGGCTGGGACTACAGGGGCACACCGCCACGCCTGGCTAATTTTTTTTATTTTAGTAGAGACAGGGTTTCACTGTGTTGCCCAGGCTGGTCTTGAACTCCTGAGCTCAGGCAATCCACCTGCCTTGGCCTCTCAAAGTGCTAGGATTACAGGTGTGAGCCACCGTGCCTGGCCTCAAGAGAGTCTTCTGTCTCAGCCTCCTGAGTAGCTGGGACTACAGGTGCTCGCAACCACACCTGGCTAATTTTTGTATTTTTGTAGAGATGGGGTTTCAGCATATTGGACAGACTGGTTTCCAACTCCTGACCTCGTGATCCACCTGCCTTGGCCTCCCAAAGTGCTGGGATTACAGGTGTGAGCCACTGTACCTGGCCGCAACATGTTTTATATAAACGCAAGGCACTCAATAAATGTCTATTAACTAAAATTTGGCTCCTTTTAAATCATGAAATTAGAGTGTTTGAAGAAGCATTAAAGCTCATCTAGTTCAATCCTCCATCTGATTATATAGTGTCCTACTAAATACCAGGTTATACATAATAAATATAGTGATAGAGTATTCACAGCCATATATGTCTAGAGCAGCTCATTCCATGAATTCCTTCCAAAATTCATTGAAAAGAAAACTGTTTGTTATTGCTTCACCAAAGGAATAAAGAAGGCTGTGATCCAAAAATAAGATCACCATCATCTCCACTGCATAATTTATAGGATTTAGAGTCAGAGTATGAGGAAGACAGTTCAGGAAAAGACATAACAGCAGAAGTACAACTATTTATTCTGATTTTTGATACCCCTTTCTTCCATTTCCACCAAAACAAGAATTTATTTCAATGACAGCAAATGTTCATATATGGAGAATAGTTGTACAGTATAGAGAAGCCCTAAAGTGTGTCATTTATAGTGTCTAATTATAAGTGGCTTGGGCAAAACCCCATAGCTACTAAAAATACAAAATTAGCTGGGCATGGTGGTGTGCACCTGTAATCCCAACTACTTGGGAGGCTGAGGCAGAAGAATCGCTTGAACCCAGGAGGCAGAGGTTGCAGTGAGCCAAGATTGCGCCACTGCACTCCAGTCTGGGCCACAGAGCGAGACTCCATCTCAAAAAATTAAAAGTGAAAACACACATAGGGTCGGGCGCGGTGGCTCACGCCTGTAATCCCAGCACTTTGGGGAGCCAAGGTGAGCAGATCATCAGAAGTCAGGAGTTCGAGACCAACCTAGTCAACATAGTGAAACCGTGTCTCTACTAAAAACACAAAAAATTAACTGGGCGTCGTGGCGGGTGCCTGTAATCCCAGCTACTCGGGAAGCCAAGGCAGGAGAATCTCTTTAACCTGGGAGGTGGACGTTGCAGTGAGTCAAGACGGTGCCACTACACTCCAGCCTGGGCAACAGAGCGAGACTCATTCTCAACACACACACACACACACAGACACACATACACACAATACACATGTGATTGGGATTGTGGAGAAACATTGACCATCTGTAAGCCCCTAGAGGGTGGGGGCTATAAGTTATTTGCATTATTTACAAGCAGGACCATGTCAGGCATATAATGGATACCCACACAAGTTTGAATCAATATGTAGTCTAATACAGTCATTTTGGCAAGACTCGGGTTTAGAAACATTGTTTTGGTTCCAGATAGAGTTACTACTTCTACTTCTTAGGTAGGGCTATAAATCGAACGGAGAATTACTTTCTGTTCATGTATGGACAAGCGATTCATTGCCAGCCCTGTCAAAGACAAATGGAGTTTTTTCTCATTGTACACAGGATTTGGGTGATTAGGAAAGTGGAGTGAGTCTACTAGTAAACCGTTATAATAGGACGCAAAGCAAAAATAAATTCAGCGTATTCGTCCCATGCCAATTTAGAAACATATTTCTCAAGTTATGTTTACTTAGGTTTTCCCTAGGGTGAGTGGTTCCCAATCTTTTTTTTTTTTGTCGGTATTTGCCATCAGTTGTCATTAATTCATTGTTATTAATGGGAAGTGCTCTTGGATCCGTGGAAATCTTGCCCAATATAGGCCCCAAATGTTCCTTTAAGCCTTGGGGAAAACGACTTTGGCTGGTCGGTGCCCAAAGCCACACCCACTAAGAGGCCTTAGGAAACTCGGGGCTTTTCTGGCGGCGACCTAGCTGTGGCAACCACGCGGCGCGTCAGGATCCCACGGGTCGCGCTTGTCCTCCCCGTGGGAGGCGCGTCCCCCTCCTCCGCCCGGCCGGCCGGTGGGCCCGAGGCCAGCTGCCTTTCTGACCTGGACACCGGGCCCCTCTCCGCACGCGGCGCGTCCCGAGTTCATTTGCATAGGGACGAGCGCGGCGACGGCGAGAGGGAGGGCGGGCGCGGCCGGGGAGGCGGCGCGCGCGCGCCCTGACAGCTCGGCCCTGTTCGCTCACTCGCTCGTCCCCGGCTTCCGAGCACAGCATGGCGGTCAAGGTGACTCCAACTCTCTGCTGCTGCTTTTATTGCATAAGAGACATTCCGAGCGTCCTGCCTGCAGCCCCCCGCTGCTTCCCATTTCATTCATTGCCTAGGTCTTAGATAGCTTGTCCTGGGGCTCCGGCTCGCTGCGGGGAGAGCTGTGCGGGGCTTGGACCGGAGGAGGGGATGCCCGGCTGGGGGAGGGGAAGGAGGAGGGATTGTGAGTTGAAGAGGCTCGTATGGTAACAGTGGTCAGTGAAGGAAGAGTAATGTCCTGTCCTAGGTGCATGGGATTGTGAGCCCGGAGTTGGAGGGCATCAGAAAGGGCGTGGGAGGAAGTGGGGAATAAAGCTGGGGATATCTAGGGTATCAGTGAATTGCGGTGGGGGAGGGAGTAAGTATTGAGTAATTTGGGGCCTCAAGGCCGAGGGCAATGGTTGGCTTTTGCGTAGCAGATTGCAGGGTATCGAAAGTATTTGTATTTGTGGCAGCTCTTATATTTTAGGTTGGATGGGGAGAGGGACGCGGAGATAATTACATGTTGGATTTGCTCTTCATGGAGAAAGGCTGCTTAGACCAAGTGATTAATTTGGGTGATTTAACTTTCCTGTTGATCCACTCCTGTTAGCTTCTTGATTTGAAGGGTAGTTACAACTGTGTTGCTGGTAGATGTGGAGTAAAGTAAAAGATCCTCATTGCCTTCCCTTTCCAGTCCGGAGGAAGCGCTGTCCGGTAGATTTGCTGTGTCTTAGGCTATTCACACGTTTTTCTGCCCTCTAGTTATAGTTATCCAGTTTGACAGTTCTTATCAGCAATTAGGGCTTTTAGTTTGTTTTAAACTAAATGATAAAAGATAGGAGCATTGATTGTTAGCCATGTGAACTCTAATCTGAAGAGATTGTGTGGTCTCTGGTGAAGCATTAACTGGCTTTTTTTTTTTTTTTGGCTTTTTTGCTTACAGGTGCAGACAACTAAGCGAGGGGATCCTCATGAGTTAAGAAACATATTTCTACAGGTAAATTGGCTTGCATAGTGTGCCTTTCATTGCAAAAACAAAAAACAGACATGTCCTTAATCCTAGTCATGCCTTAACTTTGAGGAATGTTCAGTTTTCATGTATTCTTTCAAACATGACCGGACAGTATAGCTTATACTTCTCTTATTAAGTTTTGATTAAAGGCCTTCTTTTAATTAAGGGTTGGTAAAAGGTTTTCCTCAAGTTACTGCTTTTTTTTTTTTTTACATGACTTAAGATATATATTTAAAAAAATAATTTCCAGCTTAAGCACAGAGACCAAGATAAAATTTCAAAATGTATTGGCACTCTTGTATGGTTAATAGTTATGATAACTAAAATTCTCTTCCTTGAAAGTTGCATGTTTACGAAGTTCTCCTGCTTATGAGCTATCCTTCATGTAATTTGACAGATAAGAATATTATAGCTATTCTTAATTTGTGTGTCTTACTTATATTGTATCCTTAAGCCTTTGGGGATTTTGTTACAAAATGTTACCTCTTAAGATTCTTGCAATAGTCTACCTTAACTTTTAAGCTTTTAGGATCAGTGACTTGGCTGTAGACTTAAAAAGAAAAGAAAAGAAAAAAAAAGGTTGGCTTAGTTTTTTGTTTTGCTTTCTTTTCTTAAATTTCAAAAGTTTCCTATGCAGGAAGTTGTACTTAAGAAGTAGATGTAAAGGGAGGCAAGCTAAGGTGTTTCACCAAATACTGCGTTTCTCTCTGAAATCTTTTGAGAACTTTCTATTCTGGACGTAGGTTCTTATGAAGACACTTTGACCTTGGGCAGGTCCCTGCTGGGTATTATTTTCCTCTGTGAAATGAGAGGTGATCTCCAAGGTTCCTTCCCATTCCAAAAGTCTGAGTCTATATTAGGAATAGATTCTAACATATGCTGATGAGCCTGGAATAGATGACGTTTTTGAGACATGTGGTTTGCTTAAGCTATGGTTGGGGAAGACGCTGCATAGTTGACTATACGTATGTGTAGTTTATGAAAAATAATTTGTGAAAATAGGAATCTTAAAGGTTGTAAAATCTGATAAGGAAGCATTTTTTTCCAGAACAGAAGTAATTATAATGACAGAAATGGTCCATTTATGATTTGAAGACTTTATTCCTTGCAGGCATTCTTGAAAATAGCCAAAAATATATCAGTATTCACCATATCATGTGATTATACTCAATTTGTGAAGAGTTCATGTGATATAGTTAATTTTATATTCTACACTAAGTAGATGTGGAAGAAATCAGTTGAAATGCTGCATGATGTAGTGAAAAGAATACTGTCTAGGTATCTGAGTACTGCCTAGGAATACGGAGTTAATTCCCAGCCCTGCATTTATCTGGCTGTTGTACGCTTAGGCTAATCATATGGCCTTCCAGAGTTTCAGCTTCTCATATGGGACTCAGTGGTACATAAGGGAATGGGAATTGAGGTCTTTCTAGCTTTAAAAATTCTGTGGGAAAAAAACGTACTGTGATTCTGTATGGATTTGTTTTTTGTTTTTGAGTGAGGGTAGAGATGGGTTAGAGGTATGAGGAGAATGGCCAGGACTGTCCCTAGCTCTTTAACAACTTTTTAAAAAATTTTTTGAGATGGAGTCTTGCTCTGTCACCCAGGTTGGCATGCAGTGGCGTGATCTCGGCTCACTGCAACTTCCACCTCCGGTGTTCAAGCAATTCTCTTGCCTCAGCCTCCCTAGTAGCTGGGACTACAGGCATGTGCCACCACACGCGGCTAATTTTTTGTATTTTTAGTAGAGATGGGGTTTCACCGTGTTAGCCAGGGTGGTCTTGATCTCCTGACCTCGTGATGCACCTGCCTTGGCCTCCCCAAGTCCTGAGATTACAGGTGTGAGCCACCGTGCCTGACCCTGTGTGTGTTTTCATTTTTGATTTTTTGAGACGGCGCCCAGGCTGGAGTGCAGTGGCACAATCTTGGCTCACTGCAACCTCTGCCGCTTCTTTGACAACTTTTAAATCTTAGCTTTTCATTTACTGTTTTACATATTATTATCTTTTTACACATTATTTTGATGATGCCTTTATTTTTATATTGAATATTTGTGGAATTTGTAACTGCTTATTTAGCACTAAGTATGAAACATTGACCCAAGCATTATTGATAGATAAGGGAGCGATAGAATGTAAATACTCACCTTCAGAAAGGTCTAACACAGCAAGAAAGATAACAATATAGGCTGAGTGCAGTGGCTCACACCTGTAATCTCAGCACTTTGGGAGGGTAAGGCCAGAGGATCCCTTGAGCCCAGGAGTTCAAGACCAACCTGAGCAATATAGTGAGACCTCATCTCTGCAAAAAATTTTAAAAATTGGCACCAAGCCTGGTGGCATCCACCTGTGGTCCCAGCTACTCAGGTGGCTGAGGTAGGAGGATTGCTTGATCCTGGGAGGCGGAGTTTGCAGTAAGCCAAGATCATACCACCGCACTCCAGCCCGGGCAACAGAGCAAGACCTTGTTTCTCTCTCGCTCTCACCCTCTCTCTCTCTCTCTCTCTCACGTACACACACACACACACACACACACACACTACAGTATTGCTAGTTGGATCAATTTGAGGATAGTTACCAAGTAAAAGATGTTTATTCCTGGCTTGAATACTTCAAACTAGAGTTATTTGAAGCTTTGCAGTACTGTTTAGAAACAGTTTTATAGATGCATATAGTTGATTAATATTTTAGCTATAATGGAAGACAAAAATACATGCTAACCATGTATTTCTTTAGCACTTAACATATTTACCCAACCAGTATTTACAAAGGGTTATTTGCTGTGTACCATGCACTTTTATTCAATACAATACTGTGGGGAAAAGAAAGATATCAGACTGTTACTGTGTCTATATAGAAAGAAGTAGACATAAGAGACTCCATTTTGTTCTGTATTTGAGATGCTGTTAATCTGTGACCCTACCCCCAACCTTGTCCTTGCAAGAGACATGTGCTGTGGTGACTCAAGGTTTAACGGATTTGGGGCTGTGCAGGATGTGCTTTGTTAAACAAGTGCCTGAAGGCAGTATGCTTGTGAAAAGCATCACCATTCTCTTAATCTCAAGTACCCAGGGACACGTACACTGCCAAAGGTCACAGGGACCTCTGCCTAGGAAAGCTAGGTATTGTCCAAGGTTTCTCCCCATGTGATAGTCTGAAATATGGCCTCGTGGGAAGGGAAAGACCTGAGCGTCCCCCAGCCTGACACCTGTGAAGGGTCTGTGCTGAGGAGGACTAGTACAAGAGGAAAGAAGGCCTCTTGGCAGTTGAGATAGAGAAAAGCGTCTGTCTCCTGCCCATCCCTGGGCAATGGAACATCTCAGTATAAAACCCGATTGTATGTTCTGTTTACTGAGAAAGGAGAAAACCACCTTAGGGCGAAAGGTGGGATTTGCTAGCGCAATGCTGCTCTTTATGCACTAAAAAGGTTTATGGAGATGTTTGCATATGCATATCAAGGCACAGCACTTTTCCTTAAACTTATGTCACAGAGATCTTTATTCATATGTCTTACTGCTGACCTTCTCCCTATAATGATCTTATTATCCTGCCACTTCCCTTTTTCTAAGATGGTAAAGATAATGATCAATAAATACTGAGGGAACTCAGAGACCGGTGCCGGTGTGGGTCCTCTGTATGCTGAGTGCCGGTCCCCTGGGCCCACTTTTTCTTTCTCTATACTTTGTCTCTGTGTCTCATTTCTTTTTTCAAGCCTCTCGTTCCACCTAACGAGAAACACCCACAAGTGTGGAGGGGCAGGCCACCCCTTCAAATACTGTTCAGTAGCAGACACCAAGTCAAACATCAAGAGAGAGAATAGAGCCAAGACCTAAATGCTGATGGACAAGTGATTGGACTAGCTGCTCTCTGAGGCCCATTCCATCTCCAATGGTCTGTGGTTGAGGGAATCAAGAATAGTGAAGGCAAAAGACTAACCTGTGGTAGAGCAATCAAATTGGCTTCCTACATCATAGTGGCTGTGTAATAATATTGACAATGGCTAATATTTATTGATCATTTAGAGTGTGCTTGAGATTGGCCTAGTGCTTTAAGGATACTTTAGTTTTCATAACAACTTTATGAAGCAGGTTTAATATCCTTGTTATATAGATGAGGTTAAATTAATGTCAGTTAATTCAGACTATGTGGTAGAGCTCAGATTCAAATCAATTCCAGAGCCCATACCCTTAACCCTTACATTATACTACTGGTAGGATATTGAAATGGGGTGACATTTGAAAGACAGAGGTATGTCAGGGCATAATGGCAGTGTGTTTGTTAAGAAATTTTCAAAAATCTCGTTACTTAGGTGATGAAATTTTAAAAGTTTCTTTGTCCTGTAACTGTCTGGAATAGTTAGCCAAGGAATTTGGATTTGAAACAGTAGGGAGCCACTGTGGGTTTCCGAGTAGGCAAATTAGAGTGGTGAATTGTGGCAGCTTTTTGTATATGTTGGATAAAGTATGAAGAGATTGGAAGTAGGTTAGGTGATCAGCTGAGAGGCTATTGAAATAATACTTGTGAGAATTAATGACCTACAGTGGCTGATGACTGGGGAAATGAAAAGCAAGGACAGTACCAGCAACTTGTAAGGGAAGAATCTGTCAACTTTGGTATTAAATGTGGAAGTAAGGGAAGAAGTAGTGAACCTGTCAGTTTTAGGATAGATGTTAACTGATAAGGCATCTATTTGGATAATTTTTTGGGGGGGTGGGGTTAGTTTGGTTTCTAAACAAATGTATCTCACTAAGTTAAAGTTGGATTTGGACAGATACAAATTTGTGCAGGTGGTAGATGAATTCCTTGTAGTTAAAAGGATTAAATATAAAGCAAGGCAGAGAGGATCAGGGGCTGATTTAAAAGTGATATCTCCAATTGAAGTGGGAAGGAGGAGGAGGAGAAATAGGGAGAATGGTCCCATGAAAGTTTAAAGTAGCAGTTTCACAAAAAGGGTGTAATTAAAGGTTAAAATGTAGATTATTCTGTTATTACTATGATTTAGTTTGGGGAGGATTTTGGGGTCATTTGAGTTTAGAATTATTTGAGCTACGTAAAGACTATAAAGAGATGTAATTTTAAATTTTAGAATACAGTTGAAAACTCTTTGTAAAATATAGATCTGTGGCATTAACTGTCTAAGTTCACAAATAGTCAATAAAAATTCCTACTTTCAAATAAGAATATTTCGTTAAACTTTTGAGTCATGGGTCAAAAGTCATTTGTAAAACAATAAAATGGCCGGGTGCGGTGCCTCACACCTGTAATCCCAGCACTTTGGGAAGCTGAGGCAGTTGGATCACTTGAGGTCAGGAGTTCGAGACCAGCCTGGGCAACATGGTGAAAACCTGTCTCTGTAAAAAATATAAAAAATTACCAGGTTTTTGTGGTGGCGCACGCCTGTAATCCCAGCTACTAGAGAAGCTGAGGCAGGAGAATTGCTTGAACCCAGGAAGGGAGGTTGCAGTGAGCCAAAATTGTGCCACTGCACTCCAGCCTGGGTGACAGAGCGAGACTCACTGTCTCAAAAAAAAAAAAAAAATTAAAAAATGCATATGTATATATTCTTATTTGAAAGTACTGGTATATCAGATGGGTGCGGCAGCTCATACCTGTAATCCCAGAGCTTTGGGAGGCTGAGGTGGGAGGATCACTTGAAGCCAGGAGTTCAAGACCAGCCTGGGCAACAAAGCGAGATTCCATGGCTACAAAAAGAAAAAAAAAAAAGAAGTATATATATATATAAAAATTTAGCTGGGTGTGGTGGTACATGCCTGTAGTCCTAGCTGCTCTGGAAGCTGAGATGAGAGGATCACTTGAGCCCAGAAGTTCGAGGTTGTAATGAGTTATCACCCACTCCAGCATGGGTGACAGAGCAAGACTTTGTCTCAACAAAAAAAAAAAGGAAAAAAAAAAAGAAACTGGCAACTGACTTATCTATATATCTATGTTTAGTGAAATTATATGAGAATTGGTGCGAGAGTTCATAAGCAGGGCTTTATAAGAGTAAAGCATTATTATTTTGAATATAGGGAAATAGGTTCATTTTTCCTGTGGTGTTCATTACTTCTCAAGTTTTGATGAGCTATGTTTCTATTAGTTAAAAAACATCAACAACAACAATATGCACTAAGATTCTGCCTTTTTCTGCCCACCTTCACTCTGCTAAGTTCATGAAATTGGAGTACAACAAATGAATTCTTATGTGTTAGGCTGTGCTGTAATTTTACAACCGGTTCAAGCTAAGATTTTACCATTACCACCCTTACAACTGTCATTTTTTGATTTCTCCCTTTCTTCTTTTAACCTCTCTCACCCACACACTGTCATTGATCCAATTTAGCTACATCAGCAGTATACAGTAGCAAAAGGAGACAATAGAAGCAGTGAAGAAGGAGGTGAGGTGGGACAGCAGGAACATCACAGGCCGTTTGTTATAAGTCTGAGAAATTTCTAAATGAAGAGTTAATTTTGTCTGTCCCTTGTGGCAAAGCAGATTTATCAAAAACATTTAAATGAATTATTTTTAAATCTCCCTCCTTTTAGTTAATAGGCTTCTTTGGTTTGCTGGTGTATTGTATAATAAAGGCAATATATGTTAAGACTGCAACTATATTTGCCAGATCAAAAATTTACTGAAATGTAGACCTCAAATATTATTTTAATTTTGTTCTTTTTTCATTATCACCAGTGTAACAATGAAGATCGTATCCCATACAAAATTATGAAAATGTGCTTTTTTCCTGTCTTATTTTAAGTTAGAGAATAAAGAGAAGATACTGTTAATGTAAAGCAAAGAGCGATTCCTCCTTAGAGTTTTTACAATAACGTATTACTTTTTAATGGAAAGATACGTTCTTTTATTCAAATAGTTTATGTATTTTACTTACTTTTGGCAGTAGGCTGGGGCTGAGAAGGCATTAAAGCAGGGCTTTTAGAAGGAGACCCTTACTCTTTGTTGAAATATACATTAGGGCTGTGTTTCCAAAAGTGTGGAAGGTGTACCACAATATTAGAGTAACAATAAGATTATCAAGTATTAAAGGGTGATACAGTATTTGTGGAAACAGACTCTGAAAAGCAATCTGGCAGTGGTTTAAAATAAAAAGAAAATATCATTTGAACAAACAATGGTATTTTCTTTTGGATTATTTATCCCAGAGAAATAAAAATATTTGTAAAAATATAAGACTAGCCGGGCGCGGTGGCTCAAGCCTGTAATCCCAGTACTTTGGGAGGCCGAGACGGGCGGATCACGAGGTCAGGAGATCGAGACCATCCTGGCTAACACGGTGAAACCCCGTCTCTACTAAAAACTACAAAAAACTAGCCGGGCAACGTGGCGGCGCCTGTAGTCCCAGCTACCCGGGAGGCTGAGACAGGAGAATGGCGTGAACCCGGGAGGCGGAGCTTGCAGTGAGCTGAGATCCGGCCACAGCACTCCAGCCTGGGTGACAGAGCGAGACTCCGTCTCAAAATAATAATAATAATAATAATAATAATAATAATAATAAGACTATAGGGCCAGATGCAGTGGCTCACGCCTGTAATCCCAGCACTTTGGGAGGCCAAGGCATATGGATCACGAGGTCAGGAGATCGAGACGATCCTGGTTAACATGGTGAAACCCTGTCCCTACTAAAAATACAAAAAAATTAGCTGGGCATGGTGGCGGGCGTCTGCAGTCCCAGCTACTCAGGAGACTGAGGCAGGAGAATGGCGTGAACCTGGGAGGCTGAGGTTGCAGTGAGCCGAGATCGCGCCGCTGCACTCCAGCCTGGGTGACAGAGCGAGACTCCGTCTCAGAAAAAAAAAAAAAAAAAAAAAGAATATATATGTACAAGGTTAACTGCAGCACTGAATTTTTCCTCAAAAAAAAAAAAAAAAAAAAAAAACCTGGGCAACGTGGCAAAACCCCATCTCTACAAAAAATACAAAAACCTAGCTGGGTGTGGTGGCATGAGCCTATAGTCCCAGTTACTTGGGAGACTGAGGTGGGAGGGTCACCTAAGCCTGGGAGGTTGAGGCTGCTGTGAGCTATGATTGCACCACTGCATTTCAGCCTGGGTGACAGAGTAAGACTGTCTCAAAAAAAAAAAAAAAAAAAAAAGCTATTATATTAAAGAGGAGTGATAGAAGACTTATGGAATAACCATACCGTGTAAGCTATGCAGATACTAAAAAGGATGAGTTAAGCCTAGACCACCAATTTAGAGAAATTTTTGAATGTACTATTAAGTGAGAAAGATGGAAATAAGTATATATAGCATGATTCTGATTTGTAAAACAAAGTCATTTTATATATGTTGTGTGTTATGTTTACGTATAATATGTTTGTGTATGATTTAATGAGCACTGAGACTGAGAAAGGTGTGAGAGGATAAATATTAGGTTGTTAACTTGGGGGAAGAATAAAGAGGAAAATAAAAATAGTCTCAATGTGTATGTATTAAGCTTTGAGCAAGTGAGTAATTTAAAAAGGAAGAATCTAGCAATTCAGAGCCTGAAGCTAGAAGAGGATTTCCCAGCATAATTTGGATTGAATAAACCCAGTATGAGACACACAGAAAAGGATCTACAGTTTCATTAACCATGTTATTATAATTGAGGGTCTTCACCAGTTCTCAGAACTTGAATATGATAACCTATTGATTGATTGATTGATTGAGACAGAGTCTTACTGTGTTGCCAGGCTGGAGTGCAGTGGCGTGATCTTGGCTCACTGCAACCTCTGCCTCCCGGGTTCAAGCAATTCTCGTGCCTCAGCTTCCTGAGTAGCTGGGATTATAGGCACATGCCTAGCTAATTTTTGTGTTTTTAGTAGAGACGGGGGTTTCACCATCTTGGTCAGGCTGGTCTCGAACTCCTGACCTCAGGTGATCCACCTGCCTCAGCCTCCCAAAGTGCTGGGATTACAGGCATGAGCCACCATGCCCAGCCTTTTCTAAATACTTTAGAAAGTATTTACCATAAACTATATAGCGTTCTCATTAAAAAAACAAACAGTATTAGGCTTTAAAGGCAGACTAGCAGGATGGTAAGACTTTGTCCTTGAATCAAGGAGAAGGATTCAAAAATAATTGAAAAGATATGAAAATTAGTGTTATTAAATGCCATGTGATGTTCTACTACCAATCAATACACTTTTTCTTTTTTTTTTTTTGAGATGGAATCTCGCTGTCACCCAGGCTGGAGTGCAGTGGCTTGCTCTGTCACCCAGGCTGGAGTGCAGTGGCTCAGTCTCGGCTCATTGCCAGCTCTGCCTCCCGGGTTCACGCCATTCTCCTGCCTCAGCCTCCTGAGTAGCTGGGACTACAGGCGCCTGCCACTACGGCCAGCTAATTTTTTGTATTGTTAGTAGAGACGGGGTTTCACCGTGTTAGCCAGGATGGTCTCAATCTCCTGACCTCATGATCCGCCTGCCTCAGCCTCCCAAAGTGCTGGGATTACAGGTGTGAGCCACCGTGCCTGGCCAATCAATACACTTTTAATTGCCTGCTATGTACCAGGCTAAGCAGTTTACTAGGTTCTACCTTTATAGAGATAATATAGAGCTGCTTAGTGAGGGTAGGGACAATACAAAGGACTTCAGTGAAGGTAGAACCTCACATTCTTTCTTTTCTTTTTGGTGGGGGACAGAGTTTTGCTCTTGTTGCCCAGGCTGGAGTGCAATGGTGCAATCTCAGCTCACTGCAACATCTGCATCCCAGGTTCAAGTGATTCTCCTGCCTCAGCCTCCTGAGTAGCTGGGATTATAGGTGTGTGCCACCACATCTGGCTAATTTCATTTTTGTATTTTTAGTAGAGATGGGGTATCATCATGTTGGCCAGGCTGGTCTCAAACTCGTGACCTCAGGTGATCCACTTGCTTCGACCTCCCAAAGTGCTGGGATTACAGATGAGAGCCACCATGCCCAGTCTAGAACCTAACATTCTATGGGTGAGGTAGACAATAAAAAAAGCCCACAGAGCAGACCATGAGGTCAGGAGTTCGAGACCAGCCTGGCCAACAAGGTGAAACCCTGTCTCTACTAAAAATACAAAACTTAGCTGGGCATGGTGGCGGGCGCCTGTAATCCCAGCTACTCAGGAGGCTGAGGCAGGAGAATTGCTTGAACCCGGGAGGTGGAGGTTGCAGTGAGCTGAGATTGTGCCACTGCACTCCAGCCTGGGCGACAGAGGAAGACTCAATCTCGGGAAGAAAAAAAACCGGCCCACAGATTGGCTGGGCACACTGGCTCATTCCTGTAATCCCACCTCTTTGGGAGCCTGAGGCAGTAGGATCACTTGAGGCCAGCAGTTTGAGACCAGCCTGGCCAACAAAGTGAGATTCTGTCTCTACAAAAAAAAAAAAGAAAAAAAATTAGCCAGATGTGGTGGCATGTGCTTGTAGTCCTAGCTACTAGGAAGGCTGAGGAAGGAAGATCATGTGAGCCCAGGAGTCTGAGGTTACAGTGTGCTAGGGTCATGCTACTGCACTCGAGCCTGGGTGATAGAGTAAGACCCTATCTCTTAAAAAAAAAAAAAAAAAAAAAAAAAAAAAAAAAGCTTACTACAGATTGTGACACGTGCAAGGAAATAAACAGAATGATGAGAAGGGCCATCGTTTTTAAAATCATTTTTCAAGAGAGTGGTCAGTGAAGGGCCCTTAGGAGGCAATATTAAGAGCTAAGAGGGAATGAGGGTGAAGTGGTGGAGGAAATTCCAGAGGGCTCGCACGTACAAAGCTTAGATATAGAAAAGGGTTTGATGTGTTCAACAAACAGAAAGGAATGACCAGTGAGAGCTGAGGCAGAAGGAGCCACATCCAGCAGGGCCTTGTGTAGACCATAAAGAAAACTTTTGATTTTTTTCTAACACCAGCATGAAAACCACTGAAGGTTGTTCACTTTGTGAGTGGAATGATTACATTTACAGTTTAAATAGATCATACTGCAGTAAAAACTGTTTCTTATACATTTCTGTGCTTGTTTATGGATGACTGCTTTGAGTAGACAGTGATTCTTTCCATTTATTTTATTTTATTTATTTATTTGAGACAGAGTCTTGCTCTGTCGCCCAGGCTGGAGTGCAATGGTGTGATCTCGGCTCACTGCAACCTTCACCTCCCAGGTTCAAGTGATTCTCCTGCCTCAGCCTCCCACGTAGCTGGGATTACAGGTGCCCGCCACCATGCCTGGCTAATTTTTGTATTTTTAGTAGAGATGAGGTTTCACCATGTTGGCCAGGCTGGTCTCAAACTTCTGACCTCAGGTGATACTCCCGCTTCGGCTTCCCAAAGTGCTGAGATTATAGGTTTGAGCCACTGCGCCCGGCTGATTCTTTCAATGTAATGTCCTCCCGTCTATAAGAGTTCCTAGAACATCTTGAGCTGGATGAAACTCCTTTTCATCCAGGAGGCAGCAGAATGTACCTGGAGCATACATGGGATTTGTAGTCTAACCTGGGTTTGAATCCTCATTTGAAACCTTTTGGCCTCAGGTGTTTACTTTTGGAGCCTGTTTTCTCATCTGTCTAAGAAGGGATTACTACATCTAGCACATAGAGATGTTCTAAAGATTAAATAAAATAATATGTAAACTATGCAGAACCAAGTAAAGCTTAGTTCCTTGTCTCTTTCCTTCTCTTCTAAGTTGAGATTAGGGTGTTTGTTTGTTTCTTGAGTAAGATCTGAGTCCTTTGTCTTCTCCAGATGACTGTGCTGGACCTAGTCAAGAGACTAAGATGTTAATATGTATTTATGATTATGTACATATAATCAGTTAATTACTTACATTCTTGAGACATCCATCTGAAGTTATTGACAAATACCTATTTCTCCCAAGTCTATGAGGTTCTAAGATGTTGTATAGTCACAGTCTAAGGCTGGGAGACCCGAGAGACCATGGAAGATGTTTGACGTTTTCTTCTGAAACTTCATTTGCTCAGTCTGGACATGAAAAAGAGTAACAGTCCAACCATAGGCTCTGAAATCCCAAGACACAGACTTGAAATACATATTATTTTTTGTGCGTAACTTTCTTTTCTTTTTTAAATTCACCACCTCCCTGTTCTGTGCAGCATCTTCCATGGAAACCATTACTATGGCCAGCACTGGGTTTCTAGAACTGGAAGAAACATACATTTTGAAAAGATGTTAGTCAGTACTATTTCAATCTTCAGTGACAGGAATTTTGGTTAAACATGCGTAGGCCTCGAATGTATTGGCTCTAGCCATGAGTGGATCAGGAGCTTAACTGCTATCACCAGGGATCATGTACCTCTCATCTCTTAGTTTTGGTTTCTGTTGTGCTAGCTTCATTCTCAAACAGGCTTTGCCATATGGAGCATCCCCAGATTAAAATCCTACCCATTCACCTGGAAGCCTGGGGTGACTCAGGGAGGCTGGGAGACAGAGATGGCAAGAGATTCTGTGCCTCCAAGTCAACACTGCTGTATTTGGTAGCTTTCTAGAACATTCCAGTGCCGCTGTCATACTATCTGCAAAAATGCCTTCAGTGAAATGAGAAAAAATAACCAAAATTAGGACCCCTGAAGAAGAAATGTATCCTCACCTCATTTTTTCTTCGGATACCTCTCAGTCTTCTTTCTAGTCTTTTTCTTATGGTGATCTTCCTCTCCCCATCTTCTTTTCTGTCCTCACCCTACCTCTCCCATCCCATGGCTGATTATTTTCAGCAGCTCTATTCAACACAGATTGCTATTGATTGTCCTACAAAGAGCCAGGTACTGTGCAAGGTGCTAGAGGTATGAAGATGAATAAGGCATCCCTGTTTTTAAAGGACTCATAGCCTAGAGTTACTTAAATTACACATCCCTACATTAATACATTTTGTTTTGTTTTGTTTTGTTTTTAAATAGAACATTCTGTATAAAGCTGAAGGCTTGAAGTCCTTCCTGAGCTCTACCCCAAAAGCCAATAATTCCCTGCCACCTAAGAGGTAACCACTGTTCTTCATCGTGTTTCTTTCTGATCTTTCCCCATACATTTACATAGAAAATATGGAATTTTGGCCGGGCGCGACGGCTCACGCCTGTAATCCTAGCACTTTGGGAGACTGAGGCGGATGGATCACCTGAGGTTAGGAGTTCAAGACCAGCCTGGCCAACATGGTGAAACCCCATCTCTACTAAAATACAAAAATTAGCTGGGCATGATGGCGGGTACCTGTAATCCCAGCTACTGGGGAGGTTGAGACAGGAGAATCGCTTGAACCTGGGAGATGGTGGTTGCAGTGAGCTGAGATCATACCACTCCACCACAGCCTGGGTGGCTGAGTGAGATTCCGTCTCAACAACACCAACAACAACAACAAAAAGAAAATATGGGGTTTTGTGGTTTTAAAAAACATAAACAATAATAGCTAATGCTTACTGTGTCACTGTTATGTATCAGGCACTATTTTAAGTGTTTTATGTAAATCATCATATTTAATCCTCAGAACAACTCTATAAGTTAGGTACTATTAGTATTCCCATTTTACAGATGAGGAAACTAAGCCCCAGAAAGGTTAAGTAACTTGTTCAAGGATATACAATAAACGGAAGAGCCTTGCTTTATATATTTTAATGCAATTTGCCTTATTAACTTATTATTATTTGGAGATACAGGTATGTTAGTGTGTAAAGAATTGTTTAATTATTTTTCTGTAGCCTTTTGAAAAACTTTGTTATGAAAAATTTCAAACATACACAAATCTAGAGAAAATAGAATAATGATAGATAGATACCATAGATGATTAGAGGGAGAAAGGAGGGAGGGGAACAGGGTGGAAAAACTATTGGGAACTGTGCAAACTCTCTGGCTGATGGGACATGTACCTACACATGTACCCTCTGGATCTAAAATATGAATTGATATGAGCCTGGTGTGGTGGCTCATGCCTGTAATCCCAGCACTTTTGAAGGCCGAGGTGGGTGGCTCACTTGAGGTCAGGAGTTCGAGGCCAGCCTGGCCAACATGGTAAAACCCCGTCTCTGCTAAAAATACAAGAATTAGTGTGGTGGCGCATGCCTGTAATCCCAGCTACTAGGGAGACTGAGGCAGGAGAATCACTTGAACCTGGGAGGTGGAGGTTGCAGTGAGCTGAGGTCGTGCCACTGCACTCCAGCCTGGGTGACAGAGGGAGACTCCATTTCAAAAAAATAAAATATGATTTGAAATTAAAAAAAAAAAGTTTGTTGTAATTCTAACTGAATTAATATTCTTTAAAATCATACAAAAAAAAAAGAGAAAACAGTATAATGAATCACCATCTATCTGTCATTCCAGTGTCACCAATTATCATGGCTAACCTTGCTTCATCTGTATTACAGCCACACTGGCTTATTTTGAAGCAGTTCTCAGACATCATCTTGCAGTATCCATAAATAGTTCAGTATGTATCTCCAAAAGATAAGGACTCTGAAAAACCAACCAAATCATAATACCATTATCACACCTAAAAAATGTCTCATCATCAATTTCTTTTGAGTGTTGAAGTTCTCTGATTGTTTCATAGATTTTTAAGTAGCTTTGTTAAAAACAGAATCCAAGCTACGTTCATACATTGCATTTGGTTGATCTGTTTCTTAGATCCTTTAATACTTTCTGCACCCTACTATGTTAAAGGTCCTTATTTCTCTTTGGTAAAAATCTTGGTATTTAATCAAGGCTTATCAACATTGAGGCATTCCATCCCCCTAGGAGCAGCACCTTCATTGTCAAAATGACATGATTTGCCCAAGCTTATACATATATATGCTTCTTGTATGTTCCCATGGTTACATAGACCAAGAGACGAACGTATTTATTTAAGAAATGATGCAAATTAATTACTCAACTTAATCTGCCCTGGGAAGCATTCTAGTTCCAGTTATTGGGTTCTTTGGGTCATTATTTTATTTCCAAGGTTTTTGGTTATTTTGAGTGGAAAATTGTGTTGGTAGATCTTCTTTATTATGGTAGCTTCAGTTGATTTCAGTGATTAATAAGGGTCTTGACCTCCCGGCTGTGTTAGAAATTGCATAATTCAGTAGCTGACAGTGGGGCTTACTATAGTGGACAGTGAAAATATATTAAAACAACAACAAAAATAAGCACATAATATTCGTGGAAGCAATCTGAGTTAGGAAAGCAGAGCACTGAAGAATTTTTTTTTTTAGCAAAATCAGTAAAATGTTTTGTTTCTAGTTTATCCAAAATATGCAACTGAAAGTGCTAATCAAAATTAGATATATACAACTGCTTTTCCCTAACACTCAGGTAGTTGATTTTAGTAACATCGGAAAAATTTTACATTGCTAATTAAAATCCCTGTTTTAAAACATTAATATGGCTTAATAAAGTTGTTAAAAAGTCCAAGTGGCCATATGTGTTTAAAATAATTTTTTTCTTATAAAATATTTATGATAGAATGCTCTTTTATTCTAATTGAACTCACATAATAAGATAAGGCAAATTACACATTGTACTGTTTAACAGAGTTTGTGTGTCAGATCTGCTGTGGTCTTTGCTCCTTACACAGAGTGCTTGTGTAGTGAAAGGGCATGCATTCCCTACTAAATTTGGCTTCCGTTGGAAGTAAGAGCCGCAATAGTGAAGGACAGTAAGAGAACTAGCTTCATATGCTCAGTTCTTGCTTTGGTACATATCGTCTTCTTTTATTGTTCAAATAATTCATTTTTCTTTGTGGGAAATGCTCTATGAAATATCTGTAGTTACTAAGCTTCATGACATTGTCATTTGAGTTACTGAAATTAAAAGGATGTTAAGATCTGAAAATGTCAGTTCATCTCAGTTGGAACAAAGTCATGGAGGAACAGTTTGTTTTGACTCATATTACAGCCACATGTTGGTTAGACAGAGATAAAGCTGCCTAGACCAGTCAGGACTGATCTCATGGTAAGCCCAGGAATACTGGCAGCCAACCCAGGGAAACTTTGGCTTGGAGAGAGATGAAAGGTTAGAACAGTAATTTCTTCATGTTTGGGCAAAAGCAGAAAAATTCACTAAGCAAGGAGGGAAATTGAGATCCTATGCTTTTCTGTTTCTAAGCATTTTACAGTAACTATTTCAAATTATATTGTACAATTTTGAAGTACTTTGGTGTTCAAGGTGTCATTTTTGCCTCACAATAGGACAGCAGTTTTTCTGCAAACCCATGTTAAAGAAGAGGCTCCAAGAATCTGCATGTTTTGCCCAAAAATTCTTGAGTTAATGGCACAGGAGTTTAGAACCCAAGTTTTCTGACCCAGTTTTAGTGTCCATCATGCCATCATCTCTGAGCTACTTGACAACAGGCACTGTGTCTTGTTGATCTCTGCATCCCCAGTACTGGGCACCAGGCATAGTGGCTGGCACACAGTTTCAAAATCAATGCAAAATAACCTGAAAGATTTGATCTTAGCAGATTTTTGGCTTAAAAAGCAGTGTTTCTAGATATATTGCCTTAGTTTTGGTGTGCATACTTGAAAAATCCTTAATCTTGATATACCATATAATTTTTAAAAAGTAACCAGTTTTCTAGTCCTAACGCATCAGAATTTTTCTTTATAGTCTCTGGAATATCTTTTAGAGGTATAAAACATCAAAGGATCTGTTTATGAACTCAAACTATTTAAACAAGTAATTGGTATCATTTAGAGTATTTGGGCTTTATACTCATTCAAATCATTGAATTTTAAGGTAACCTTTTTTTCTTAGTGGAAATTTAGGGTTGTGTGTCAGTCTTTGTAATGTGTAGTTAATATAATATAGGTTGCATACATCCTTTTCCCGCCCCCCCCATCCCCCCCCCGGGACAGAGTCTTCTTCTGGTCCCCCAGGCTGGAGTGCAGTGGCAGGATCTCGGCTCACTGCAACCTCCGCCTCAGCCTCTTGAGTAGCTGGGATTACAGGCGCCCACCACCAGACCTGGCTAATTTTTGTATTTTTAGTAGAGATGGGGTTTTGCCATGTTGGCCAGGCTGGTCTCAAACTCCTGAGCTCGTGATCCACCCACCTCGGCCTCCCAAAGTGCTGGGATTACAGGTGTGAGCTGCTGTGCCCAGCCAGTTGCATACATCCTAAAGGTCACATAAGGTTAAATTTGGTAAGTTGCAAAGGAGTTACTGCTATCCAGTTTATTATAGTCAGTTGAAGCCTTGGTATGTTGATCTGTTGGCTTGGTAGGCAACATTTTTAAATGGCATGATCTTCTCATTTGGAGCTAGAGGTAGTTCAGTGTAATTATGATACACATCTGTATAGGAAACCCTGCCATCTTTTATAGACAATAATTTTGATTAAATATATAAGGATTCTAATCTCTCATAAGATCTATTTTATTTCTCAAGCTTTAGAATGCTAAGGCTTTCCCAAGCACATGCTAACTATACTCAATGTAAATTTAAGTATTTCTGGAAATGTCAAAGCTGTATGTTCTTTTACATTTCAGATACTTGAGTTGGACTTGGAAAAAGTTTAATAAAGAAAATGGACCAGCTATTTCAGATACTGTCAACTACTTTATGTCAATGTCTTCCATGTGTCCTTGACTTCTTGCCCAAGAGGGAATACAACTGCTTAAGAGATATCTTTGAAATGGCAAATGATGAACTCTAAAGTTACTTGGAGTGTAGGCATACTTGGGTAATTTCATCTAAAGTCATTTTAGTTCATCCTTTGAAAAGACAGGAACAAAATGAAAGTTATATTATGAAACTATTAAATTGCTTGATATACTAAGTGTGTATGTGTGTGTGTGTGGGGGGCAACCTAGTGGGACCCCATCTTTACAAAAAAATAAAAATTGAAAAACTTAGCTGAGCATGGTGGCACATACCTGTGGTCCCAGCTACTCAGGAGGCTGAGGTGGGAGGATCACTTGAGTCTGGGAGGTCGAGGTCTTCTGTGAGCCGTGATCCTGCCACTGCACTCCAGCCTGGGTGACAGAAAGAGACCCTGTTTCCCAAAAAAAAACAAAACCCAGACCCCTGATTTAAATATATCACCAATTTTTGAGGTATCAGCTTTATTAGCATAATACCTAAAATATTTTAGCATTTTTGACTGTGGATAGACAGATTCTAGTTTCAGATATAAACTCCCTCTTTGGTTCTGCTGTTCAGGCAACAGGCTTACAGACATTGCCAAGTAATTGTCTCTAATTTAATGAGTTAATTAGTTAACTGTCTCCTGTAGAAGTCAAGTACTGACTCCTTATGGATGGGAGAAGACTTTTTACCTCTAAGCTGTACACTCTATCTTTCAGTTAAAATTAAGTTAAAATAGACTAGGAGAGCTGGAGAAAACACTGGCAAAATACCTCAGGGTAAGTGGTTCTTTGGCATCATTTATAACCCCGGATACTGGCACAGCCTATTTCAGTACATGTCAACTAAAGCATTTGTTTTCTTTGTTAGCCTCTGTGTCCTTTGTGCTTTGTGCTAAGGCTGCTCTATTTCCTGATAGTTTTAAAGTCAAGAATGTTGACATCTTGGCGATTCCATACCTACAGTATACTTTAAAATTTTTTAAATTTTGGATTCAAGAGGTCCATGTGCAGGTTTCTTACAAAGGTATATTGTGTGATGCTGAGATTTGGGCTTCTGTTGATCCTGTCATCCAGATAGTGAATATGGTACCAAACAGGAATCTGTTCGCCCCCTGCCCTTTCTCTCTCTCCCCACTCTAATAGTCCCCAGTATCTATTGTTCCTGTCTTTATGTCCATGTGTACCTGTTACAGGTAGAGGGTCTTGACTGCAAGTTCTCCAGGTTCTTGGCATTTTTAACAAAGAATTGGACAAAACGCCCAGCAAAGCAAGGAAAGAATGAAGCAACGAAAGAACGAAAGCAGGAATTTATTGAAAATGAAAGTACACTCCACAGCGTGGGAGCCAATGAGCAGCGGATTAAGGGCCTGGATACAGAATCTTCTCAGGTCCAAATACTTCCTAGAGGTTTCCCATTGGCCACTTGGTGCTTACCTCATGTAAATGAAGTGGTGGCCCACGATCGGTCTGATAGGTTGCTTTTTGCAACCAATCAGAGCCTGAAGTGAAGTTGTAAAGGACACACTCCTGTGCAAACATCTGATTGGCTGCAGGAAGCAACCAATCAGAGGCTAAAGGAAAGTTATGAAGTTACGAAGTTGTACTTATATGCAAACTGCCTGCAGTCAGTCTGATTGGTTGTGAACAGCCAATTTCCAATCTGCCGTGCAGAAAAGGTAGGGGTTTGCAAAGGGAGTAGCCTCTGGTCCTTTTGTTACTTAGGTGTGGAAAGTTAGGGTTTTCCTTTCAATTTAGTTCTAGGAAGTTGGTGTGAAACGGCCTCCAGACCCTATTCTCCTGCCTCATACCCAATATTTAGTTCCCGCTTTTAAATGAGAACAGGTGATACTTGTTTTTCTGTTTCTGCGTTAATTCTGCTTAGGATAGTGGCCTCCAGCTGCATCCACGGTGCTGCAAAGGACATGATTTCAGCCTTTTTTTTTATAGCTGCATAGTATTCTATGAAGTAGATGCCATACATGCAGAGCACTTTTGTTGTGTGTTTATGTTTTCTATTTAGTGGTTGTAGTCCTGGAGGTCAAATTCAGATATTAGAGAATAGACACCTCTGTGGCAAAAAGAACAATTGTTGCCAAATTTTGTTAATACAAAATCTCTGAAATGTTTTCATGTGCTCCCCCCTTTTGTTATCTGTTAATGAAACAAAGAAGCAACACAAGCACTTGTGAAGAGAGAGAACAAAGATCACCATAATCCCATCTCTAGTATTTTCTTTTTTTAAGTTTGAGATGGAGTTCTGCTCTTGTTGCCCAGGCTGGAGTGCTTTGGTGCAATCTCGGCTCACTACAACTTCTGCCTCCCGGGTTCAAGAGATTCTCGTCTCAGCCTCCTGAGTAGCTGGGATTACAGGCACCTGTCACCACGCCCAGCTAATTAGTATTATTATTTTGAGACAGAGCTTCACTCTTGTTGCCCAGGCTGGAATGCATTGGTGCAATCTCGACTCACTGCAACCTCCATCTCCCGTGTTCAAGCGATTCTCCTGCCTCAGGCTTCCAAGTATCTGGGATTACAGGCATGCACCACTACACCCGGCTAATTTTGTATTTTTAGTAGAGACAGGGTTTCTCCATGTTGGTCAGGCTGGTCTTGAACTCCTGACCTCAGGTGATCTGCCCACCTCGGCCTCCCAAAGTGCTGGGATTACAGGCGTGAGCCACTGTGGTTGGCCAATTTTTGTATTTTTAATAGAGATGGGGTTTCACCATATTGGCCAGGCTAGTCTCGAACTCCTGACCTCAGATGATCTGCCCATCTTGGCCTCCCAAAGTGCTGGGATTACAGGTGTGAGCCACTGTGCCTGACCTAGTATTTTCTTACTTTGTATTTTGTGTTTAGTTTTTCCTTCTTTTTAATTTTTAGCAGGAGTCAGGCCCAGGATTCCTTGTCAAAGGATTTGAGCGTTTTTATGATTATATATAATGTATACTTGTGTGTATGTACCTGTATATTGCTAAGTTTCTTTTCAAAAGGACTGAATTTGACAAAAGCAAGATGTATAGGACAGTATAAATAGTATGCTATCATTTATATAAAATGAAATGGATAAGAATTTCATATATACACACATATATTTGGGTGTATATATATTAACATATACATAATTTACTCGTTTATGCATAAAACATCTCTAGAAGGATACATAAGAAATCGATTGCCTCTGGGGTGGGGAATTGAGTGGAAACAGAAGTAGGAGGAAGACTTTTCACTGTATATTCTTTGCTACCTTCTGAATTTTGAATGGTATGAATGTAATACTATTAAAATAATAAATAAAAGGCTATTAGCAATAGGTAAAAGTACCCACTGTTTTTTCTTTTTCATGCCCACTGTGTTGGTTCAGGCCTCAACCTCTTTCACCTGTTATCTTTTATTTATTTATTTTTTTGAAATGGAGTCTTGCTCTGTCGCCCAGGCTGGAGTGCAGTGGTGCGATCTTAGCTCACTGCAACCTCTGCCTCCCGGGTTCAAGTGATTCTCCTGCCTCAGCCTCACGAGTAGCTGGGACTACAGGTGCATGCCACCACACCCAGCTAATTTTTTGTATTTTTAGTAGAGACGGGGTTTCACCATGTTAGCCAGGATGGTCTCAATCTCTGACCTAGTGATCCGCCTGCCTCGGCCTCCCAAAGTGCTGGGATTACAGGTGTGAGCCACTGCATCCGGCCCTCACCTGTATCTTTGTAATAGCCACTTACTACTCTCCCTGTTCCAAGTTAGTTCCTCTCTCTTCCACTCACCTTTCATGTTGCCATCAAGGATAGCACAGATCAGATATGTCTCTCCTTCTTAAACTTTTAGTAGTGTCCCACGGCTCACAGAATAAAGTTCAGACTCTTCTGTTTAGCATTCAAAGTCTTCCACCATTTGGTCTCAAACTGCCTTTTCTTTTTTTTTTTTTTTTGAGACGGAGTCTGGCTCTGTCCACCAGGCTGGAGTGCAGTGGCCGGATCTCAGCTCACTGCAAGCTCCGCCTCCCGGGTTCCCGCCATTCTCCTGCCTTAGCCTCCCGAGTAGCTGGGACTACAGGCGCCCGCCACGGCGCCCGGCTTTTTTTTTTTTTTTTTTTTTTTGTATTTTTAGTAGAGACGGGGTTTCACCGTGGTCTCGATCTCCTGACCTTGTGATCCGCCCGCCTCGGCCTCCCAAAGTGCCGGGATTACAGGCGTGAGCCACCGCGCCCGGCCTCAAACTGCCTTTTCTACTACATGTATTTCTATATGCTGTCTTTATTATCGTATCTCTCTCCAACTAACCCTTCTCCCAGAAAAAAAGGGTATTTTTTGTTTCAACATCTGTTCACATTAGTTTTTTGTGTTTTTGTTTTTAGTTTGAAGTACCCATTCTCTCCACTTGCAATTGAAATTGGATTTAACTTTTAAGTTCCATTCCAAGTGTTGTCTTTCTCCCTCCATTCTCTGGCCCCATCCCACCAGTCCTGGGAATGAGTCACTCCTTTTTGGTTCCCATAGTATATTTCTCATGCCATTGTTTGCAACTCATATTCTAGTTACTGGTGGACAGAACTAGTAACAGTAACTAGTAATTGACTAGTAACTAACTTGTCAGTCTCCTTATATTCTGTTTTAAGACTTCCTTGTATCCATCCTTCCTTCCAATTGCGGCAGTCTTCCTCATATTGTGCCTTTCCTCACTCCTGCCTGTGCTTAACTCTGGTGGTTTTGTGATCTTGGTGGAACATGTCCAATTATCTCGTACATGTTAAGAAGAGGAAGAAAAGAAGCAATTGACAGGAATTGATGGAATCTACTTACTATTAGTATAAATATCTTTCAGTTTGCTTTTTCTTTATCCTATGTTTATATACTTATTGTTTTGAAACTTATTGTTTTTTTTTTTTTTATTTTTAAGACAGAGTCTCATTCTGTTGCCCAGGCTGGAGTGCAGTGGCGCGATCTCGGCTCACTGCAGCCTCCGCCTCCCGGGCTCACACCATTCTCCTGCCTCAGCCTCCCGAGCAGCTGGGACTACAGGTGCCCGCCACCACGCCCAGCTAATTTTTTTGTATTTTTAGTAGAGATGGGGTTTCACCGTGTTTGCCAGGATGGTCTCGATCTCCTGACCTTGTGATCCTCCTGCCTCGGCCTCTCAAAGTGCTGGGATTACAGGCGTGAGCCACCGCACCCAGCCTATTGTTTTCTTTATCCTATGTTTATATATTTATTGTTTTGAAATTTTAAAGATTATTTTGTCTTCATTGTGTAAGTGTGTGAAATATCTAGAGGCCTGGGAGGTCAATAAACTTGTCTAGGGACTCACAAAGGGTTAGTGGTAGAGCCAAGGTTTAAACCCAAAACCCCTTCAAGAATGGCTTTTATAGTCATGTGTAGAGAACATGACTTTATTTTGGGGTAATATTTCTTGAATGCTTTTGGTAGCACCAATTAGTGGAAAAAAAAAAAAGTCCACGTTGGGCTACTTCTTTTTATTTTTGTTCTGTAGCACAAGTCATCAAGCAACCCCTGGGCTACTTTTTTTTTTTTTTGAAACAGGGTCTTGCTCTGTCTCCCAAGCTGGAGTGCAGTGGTGCAATCTTGGCTCACTGCAACCTCCGCCTCCCAGGTTCAAGTGATTCTCCCACCTCTCAAATGCTTTGAATGCTAACCAGAAGAGTCTGAACTTTATTCTGCAAGCCATGGAACAATACTAAAAGTTTTAGAAGAAAGGAGAGACATAATCTGATCTGTGCTATCCCTGATGGCAACATGAAAGGTGAGTGGAGGAGAGAGGAACTAACTTGGGACAGGGAGACTAAGAAGTGGCTATTACAAAGATACAGGTGAGGGCCCGGCACGGTGGCTGACACCTGTAATCCCGGCACTTTGGGAGGCCGAGGCAGGTGGATGACGAGGTCAGAAGATCGAGACCATCCTGGCCTAACATGGTAAAACCAGTCTCTACTAAAAATACAAATTAAATGATTCTCCCATTCCTCTCAGTCTCCTGAGTAGATGGGACTAAAGGCACAGGCCACCACGCTTGGCTAATTTTTGTATTTTTAGTAGAGATGGCATTTCACCATGTTGTTCAGGCTGGTCTCAAACTCTTGACTTCAAGTGATCTGGCCGCCTTGGCCTCCCAAAGGGTTGGGATTACAGGCATGAACCACTGCATCTGGCCACTGGGCTACTTCTTATGCAGGCTGATATAGCACTTGTGGTGGTAGTCTCTGTGGCGTTTTTTGTTTGTTTTTCATTCTTTTGGACAGGGTCTTGCTCTGTCACTCAGACTGGAGTGTGGGGGCACAATCATGGCTCACTGTAGTTTCGACCTCCCAAGTTCCAGTGATCCTCCCTCCTCAGAATCCTGCATAGCTGGGACTACAGGTGTGCACCACCATGCCCAGCTACTTTTTGAATTTTTTGTAGAGACCTGGTCTCTCCATGTTGCCCAGGCTGGAACTCCTGAGCTCAAGGGATCTTCCTGCCTTGGCCTTCTAAAGTACTGGAATTACAGGTGTGAGCCACTGTGCCTGGGCTAACTCTTTTCTTATTGAAAGAACAGGTGGCTTTGTTTAGTCACATCCACAAATGGAGACACTTGCAATACTTGACCAGAAAGCAAACCAACAATCATTTGCCCTGATTCTTCTTCCCCATCTTGTTTCCCAGAAGCAACCACTTGTAACTCTCTTAGTATTTCTTTTGGTATTTCCTTTCACATTTCTGTATTGATATGTCTAGACATTTTTGACTTTCTGTTACAGTAGCTGAGGTCCTAGCTTCCTTATACTACTTCCTCTCACATTCCTCTCAGTATATTTATAATTTTTTTCTTCCAAGACAGGGTCTTGCTCTGTTGCCCAGGCTGGAGTACAGTGGCATGATCTCTGCTCACTGCAACCTCCACCTCCCAGGCTCAACCAATCCTCCCACCTCAGCCTCCTGAGTAGTTAGGACTACAGGCACATGACATCATGCCCAGCTAATTTGTGTATTTTTGTAGAGACGGAGTTTTGCCATGTTGTCCAGGCTGGTCTTGAACTCCTGGGCTCAAGCAATCATCCGCCTTGGCCTCCCCAAGTGCTGGGATTACAGGTGTGAGCCACTGCACCTGTCCTATTTATAATTTTTATTAAATTAACATTTGATATCTGTATTATTATGACTATAAATACTGTTTATTTTGAGCCAAGTCATAGATTATGATATTTTCTATTTTTGTACAATAAAAATAATTTCTCATAGTTAAAAATTACCAAACTTTTGATTTGCCTAGTTATTTGTGTACCTATTACCAATTCATTCATTTGCCAAATATTTACTGAGTGCCTACTATAAGCCAGGCATCATTCTTGGTGTTTGGGATATATCAGTAAACAAATTAGACAAAGATTCTTTCCCTTGTGACACATTCTAATTGGGAGATAGACAATAAACATAAGTAAAATATAAAGTATGTTAGAAAGAGGTGCTGAGGGAAAAAAAGCAGGACTGTTGAGGAGCATGATGCCCTTGATTCATGATTCTTTATATGTGACCTGGTTTTTCTCTCTGAAAACTTGTGGAATTTTCACTTCATTTGGATGTTCTGCAATATAACAATGATGGGCCAGGCCCTGGTGTAGATGTTAGTTTTAATTTTTCGTGCTTGACATTTTGTGAGCTCTTGTATTCTTCAGTTCTGATCTTACTGCTTTGTTGATTGACTGAAGTAATGATCAATCTGATGCAACTCAAGGAGAAGAGCTTTGGTTGTTCATGTTTGGTTATCCCATAGGATATAAAGCACTTTAATGAGTTTCTTTGATGCAAGTATTATTATTACTTTATTTTATAAAATTATTGATGTAAAAATTACTGATGTCAAAGAATATTTTAATTTATTTCCTATTTCCAGCTGCTGGAACTTGGTATGATGAAAGGTCTTGTTTGTTATTCCTTTTTCATTCATTTCACTTCGAAGGTTTGGCAGGTTACATGTCTCCCTGGTGCTCTTGTAGACGGGGAGCCTCTGGGAGTCACTTTCAGGTCCTGGCTGCCCTTTCACTTTTCTTAGTCTTTTCATATCTTTTATCTCACCAATATATGTATTTTTAATTGAGATAAAATTCACATAACATAAAATTCACCATTTTAACCATTTTAAAGTATACAATTCAGTGGTTTTTTTTAAAGTATATTTACAATGTTGTATGATATTACCACTATCTAATTCCAGAACATTTTCATCATCCCCAAAGAGAAATCTGATATCTAATAAGCAGTTAACTCCCATTCCCCCTCTCCTTTCAGCTCCTGGCAACCAATATTCTGCTTTCTGATTCTATGGTCTTGCCTATTGTGGACATGCAACGTCAATAGTGTCACATAATACGTGGCCTTTAGTGTCTGGCTTCTTTCACTTATCATAAAGTTTTCAAGGTTCATACATGTTGTGCATATGTTAGTACTATAAAATGTTTTAAAATCAGACTCTGAATATTTGATTTTTCAGTATCCAGAGAAAAATTCTGCATTTATTATCTTTATTTTGATTTTAATACTGGCCTTTAATTTACCTTTTCACAAAACATCTATTGGATATAAAATGATATTGGATAATTTTTCAGTATACATTATTTATTTGTTTTTTTAGTATGCCAGTACTGAGGTTGATGGAGAGCATTACATGACTCCAGAAGACTTTGTTCAGCGCTATCTTGGACTGTATAATGATCCAAATAGTAACCCAAAGATTGTGCAGCTCTTGGCAGGAGTAGCTGATCAAACCAAGGATGGGTAAGTATCTTCATGCATTTTCTGAAAACTAATGTTCTGGAATATATTGTTAAAAATTTAAAAAACTGGCCGGGCACGGTGGCTCACGCCTGTAATCCCAGCACTTTAGGAGGCCGAGGCAGGCGGATCAGCTGAGGTCGGGAGTTCGAGACCAACCTGACCAACATGGAGAAACCCTATCTCTACTAAAATACAAAATTAGCCGGGCATGGTGGCCCATGCCTGTGATCCCAACTACTCAGGAGGCTGAGGGAGGAGAATCGCTTGAACCTGGGAGGTGGAGATTGTGGTGAGCTGAGATTGAGCTATTGCACTTCAGCCTGGGCGACAAGAGCAAAACTCCATCTCAAAAATAAAAAAATAAATAAAAATTAAAAAAACCCGCAGGCTTACCTATGAGTATCTAGAATTTTAATATTAGTAAACATGTAATTAGTAATTACCAGTTTACTCATTAGTAATTAGAAAATATGTATTTAAAATAAATATATTATTATTATACTTTTGGGATACAGAAATCATTACGAAAAATGTATTCAAAAAAATTTTTTTGGAAAAATAATGGGAAGCTTTATGTTGAAAAGAATGAAGATACCAGGCAAGTAAGTATTCTACTTTATAGGTCAAATTGTGAGCCAATAATTTTTAAACCACACTAACTGGAGATCTATGTTTTGTTTTGTTTTGGTCTACATTAAAGAAATATATATATATATAGTTTTTTTTTTCTTTTTTTGAGATGGAGCCTTGTTCTGTTGCCCCGGCTGGAGTACAGTGGCGTGATCTCAGCTCACTGCAACCTCCACCTCCTGGGTTCAAGTGATTCTCCTGCCTCAGACCCCAAGTAGCTGGGATTACAGGCATGCGCCGCCACCCCTAGCTGATTTTTGTATTTTTAGGAGAGACAGGGTTTCACCGTGTTGGCCAGACTGATCTCGAACTCCTGACCTCAAGTGATCTGCCTGCCCTGGCCTCCCAAACTGCTGGGATTAGAGGTGTGAGCTACCATGCCCAGCCTTTAAAAAATGATATATACTAGTTGTATAATTAAACTATGTATTTTATTCAAAGTTTATAAAAATGGTGTTATTTACTGTGATTATCAAGGATACAGACGTTTCTTTTTTTCGAAAAAATATTTCATGGGAAAAGCCACATTTTGTGTTGAATAATCTGAGCAGAATGAGTTCCAAATAACCAAGTATATTTCTTTCATTCATTCAATAGATATTGAGTGCCTACTATGCCTCAGGTGCTGTTCTTCGTGCTGGGATTATTAATATATCAGTGAAAAAGCCACAAAACAATAATAAGTGAATTATGGTTTGTTAGAAGGCTATAAGTACTATGATGAAAAATAAATTAGGGGAGAGTTTAGGGAGTGATATTTAGTCATTTATCTCTCTGTTTATTTGGCAAACATTAATTGAATAGCCACTGTTTGTCAGGCACTGTTGGGCCTTACAAATACAAACATAAATTAAATGAGGCTTCTGGCCTTCAAAAGAAGGTACTAGCTTAGTGAGAAAGAAAATGACTAAACAAATGAGGTGCTGTCATAGCTATATGAGAGGTGCAGAGGTAACCCAAGAAAGCATGGTTAACTGTTTTGTGTGGTCAGGACAGCATCACAGAAGAGGTGATACTTGAGTGAAATCTGACAGGATGAGTACAAGCTTGTTAGTAGTTGGATAAGTAGGGACAAGAATTCCAGGAAAGGGAACAGGAATGGCATGAAACATTAAGGGGCACGTGTGTGTGCGCACACGTGTGTGTGCATTAGTGAATGGCAATGGAGGAGAGTTGTGTTGCAAGTACTTTGATGTGGCTGTGGCGTGGCGTGGCATTGCTTTGTTGCTGGGGGAAATGTAGTTGGAGTGATGAAGGCTTTTGACTCTGTCCTGCAGGTATTTTTGGCCTGCTAGTGTATGGGTGTACGAAAACAGAAATAACAAGGGGCATCTTGCTAGAGTGTCAGTTTACTCAACTAAGGGGAGAAAAGCAATCATTATTTGTATTAAAATCATATATGGCTGTATTATGGAGTGAATGTAATACTTGCATGAATTAGATAAAGAAAATTTTGGCTTGTTATGGCAGTTTCAATCTACATCTCCAGGCCTCCAGGGCCTAGGCTCTTTCTCCTTCCTGTTGAGGTGCTTATGTGACAACCTTTGAAAACTAGGCAGTAAGTAGTCTAAAAATTATTTCCATTGCCACAGATGTAAACAGATTTTAGAAATGGTAGATTGGAATGGGACAAGACTCATATGCAATAGAATCAATTTAGGTGGCTATTGTAATAGTTAAAGTAGAAAGATTGGTGTCTAAGTTCTTTGAGTTCAGGATTAGTAATGTATTCAGTTTTATTGTCCCATAGAACCTTGCACAGTGTGTGAAATTTACTATGTGTTCAATAAATGTTTGTTTTGGAAAGATTTTATGTCATTTATAAATGGCAGGTATTGGGGAACTTGTATACATTTTAGTTCTACTCAAAATATATCAGCTGATAAATCACTGTGGATCATTCAATCATAGGATCTTTCAACAGTGATTAGACAATAAAGCATATGAAAATTAATTATACCTATCAGAATTCCTTCTTCAAAATTAATAAAGGTAACATATATTTAGCTCTTTTAGAAATTATCAGAGTATTTATTATTAATAATTTGGTCTAAGACCTGATTTCAGAATATCCATATATTTTCAGATGTTTCCTTTTGTGACTGTCTGCTCTATTCTGTCTCAGTAGTGTATCTTCTTTGAGGCTTCATATGGTTCTCCTAGGTTGAGTTGCATTGTTAAAGTAGGACATTTTCTTTTCTATTCTCTCTCTTTTTTTTGTTGGAGACGGAGTCTCACTCTAACACCCGGGCTGGAGTGCAGTGGTGTGATCTCAGCTCACTGCAACCTCTGCCTTCTGGGTTCAAGTGATTCTCCTGCCTCAGCCTCCCAAGTTGCTGGGATTATAGGTGCATGCCACCATGCCCGGCTAATTTTTGTATTTTTAGTAGAGATGAGGTTTCACCATGTGGCCAGGCTTGTCTCGAACTACTGACCTTGTGATCCGTCTGCCTCGACCTCCCAAAGAGCTGCGATTACAGGCATGAGCCACTGCACCCAGCCCATTTTTCTTCTTATAATCATCTTTTTAAAAAGATATTCTCTGCTGAGCACAGTTGCTCATACCTGTAATCTCAGCACTTTGGGAGGCTGCCGTGGGAGGATCACTTGAGGCCAGGAGTTTGAGACCAGCTTGGACAACATGGTGAAACCCCATCTCTACAAAATTAAAGAAAAAAATTAGCCAAGTATGGTGGCGTGTGCCTGTAGCCTTAGCTACTTGGGAGAATGAGGCAGGAGGATTGATTGAGCCCAAGTGTTTGTGGCTGCTGTGAGCTATAACTGAGCCACTGCACTCCAGCCTGAGGGACAAAATGTGAGACTCTGTCTTAAAAGAAAAAAGATATTCTCTTTTCTCCCTCTTTCTGTTTTGTACCCCTTAACCCAGGGCAGTGATGAAATATTAGAATAGCTTACTTGGTACATTGTTTCCTGCCCCAAAATGTGTTCCTTGGTTCTATGGTAGTTTTTTGATGATGAGTCCTATAGATATGTTACGTGAAATGGCAACATATAATATTGCTTATAACCACTCAAGACCAAGTCTGAATAAGTGGAACTAGTATAGACAAGTTCAAGTGATTTGGTTGAGTGTGTGAGAAAAGCTGGTCTAGGAGTGGTTGAAACATGCTCTTTTGTGCTCTGCAATCCTTCCCCCATGTTTTCTAGGATGTTAACTGTTCCTTCTCTCTCGTTCCACATCTCCTTTCCCCCACTAGATAGTACAATAAGTAGGAATGTTTGGATATGGGTGCTTGCTGTAGGAAGCCGTGTAACATACAGTACAGCATTATATATTATAAATAGCACAATCAGTTGTCTAAAAGTAAAAGCCAGTAGTCAAGTATTATTTGTGGGATTGTGGCTTAAATTTTGAAGTTCTGGTATATAATGAAAAGCAAAATGATTTTATGCATTTAATACAGATCTCAGAGAGTGTAATTGTGTGATCTAATCTAAAATATTTAGACAGTTGCTTGCTTGAAATTGTAACTTGTAGAACCATAGTTTCTATATTTAGTCCTAGTCAGAATTTTATCTGGAGGTTCTGTTCTCCTGTGATGTAGAAAACTAGTTTTCTTTTCTACTAGTTTTTCCCCCAAGTGTTTTCCTTTATGTTACACAGGCATATAGAGAAATTTTTTATGCAGAAATCTTGATTGTTTTAAAAATTGTAAAATTAACATATTAATATTTTGTCATTTTATTAGTTCCTATTTACTAAATTGAAAAGGGGCTTCGTAGAAAATAAAAAACACCAAATTCAGAAAATATATTTTTCAAAGTTATAAAATGAATACGTGTTCTTTCTAAAATGTCAGACAATGGGGTAATATGGTAAAAAGTGAAAGTACCTCCTTATCCCCATTACAAGAAAAACGAATAGAGTGTGAACTAATCAGTAGTTTCTTCACTCAACAGTTAGTAGCTTGTGGTTTGCATATGTTCTATTAAAGTCTTGATTGGGCCCTTCTAGCAATAAAGGAATCCATGGCAGGATAAAGGGAAAAGGAGCCTTAAAAATATTCTGGAGCCAGGCATGGTGGTTTACGCCTATGATCCCAGCACTTTGGGAGGCCAAGGCAGGAGGATCTCCTGGGGCTAGGAGTTCAAAACTAACCTGAGTAACATAGCAAAACCCCATCTATACAAAAACATTTAAAAATTAACTGAGCATCATAGTGCTTGTCTGTAGTCCCAGCTACTCAGAAGGCTGAAACAGGAGGATCACTTGAACCCAGGAGTTCCAGGTTCCAGTGAGCTCTGATTGCGCCATTGCTCTCGAGCTGGGAGACAGATTGAGACCTTGTTTCTTAAAATAAGTAAATAAATAAATAAAATTCTGAAACATGCTTGCTTTAAGCATTGCAGACTATTTCTTGTTTTCAGAAAAATATTGTTGCATTGTGATGCAGTAAGTATATAATGACTGTGGGCTTAAAATAGAGGAGAGTATCAGAGAGACTGTCAAGTGGCCTGTTTTTCTCTCATTCCTCCCAACATTTTATTATGAAAATTTCCAAGCATTCAAGAAAGTTGAAAGAATTTTATAGTGAACACCCATATATCTACCACCTAGACTACCACATAGATTATATTTATTATTATTTTATTATTAATTATTATTATTATTGAGACAGGGTCCCACTCTGTTGCTCAGGCTGGAATGTAGTGGCGTGATCATGGCTTACTGCAGCCTCGACCTCCCGAGCTCAAATGATCCTCCTACCTCAGCCTCCCAAATAGTTGGGACCACAGGTGCCTGCCTCATGCACAGCTAATTTTTATTTATTTTGGTATTTTTTGTAGAGATAGGGTCTTTCTATGTTGCTTAGGCTGGTCTTGAACTTTTGGGCTTAAGCAGTCCTCCTCCCTTGACCTTCCGAAGTGCTGGGATTACAGGCATGAGCCACTGCAGCTGGCCAGATTCTACTATTAACATCTAACTATTCTTGCTTTTTCATAAATCCATCCATCCCTCTATCCTTCATCAGTCCATCTTATTTTTTTATACATTTCAGAGTAAAGTGCAGACATTGATACAGTTCTTAAATATTTTAGCATGCACATTATTTACTAGTGTTTAATACATGTTTTGAGGGTTTTTTGTTGTTGTTTGTTTTGAGACAGAGTATGTCTCTGTCACCCAGGCTGGAGTGTAGTGGTACGATCTCGGCTCCCTGAAACCTCCGCCTCCCGGGTTCAAGCAATTCTCGTACCTCAGCCACCCAAATAGCTGGGATTACAGGCATGCGCCACTATGCCAGGCTAATTTTTCTTTGTATTTTTAGTAGAGACGGGGTTTCACCATGTTGGCCAGGCTGGTCTCCTGACCTCAAGTGATCACCCGCCTCAGCCTCCCAAAGTGCTGGGATTACAGGTGTGAGTCACCATGCCCAGCTTTTGAGTGTTTTTCTTTAAATGTAAGACTCACACACAGTAAGAAAATGTGAATCTCAAAGGTGTATTTGCTGAACTTTGACAAATGTACACACCTAGGTAACCTCAAGTGACTTTTTTTAATCGTGTTAAAATATACGTAACATTTACCATTTTAATCATTTCTAAGTGGACAGTTCAGTGGCTTTAAGTACATTCACATTGTTATGCAACTATTATCGTATGCAAGGCCAGGCGCAGTAGCTCATGGCTGTAATAATCCCAGGACTTTGGGAGGCCGGGGTGGGCGGATCACCTGAGGTTAGGAGTTCAAAATCAGCCATGGTTAACATGGTGAAACCCCGTTTCTACTAAAAATACAAAAATTAGCTGGGTGTGGTGGCACGCACCTGTAATCCCAGCTACTGGGGAGGCTGAGGCAGGAGAATCGCCTGAACCCAGGAGGCGGAGGCGGAGGTTGCAGTGAGCCGAGATCGTGCCATTGCACTCCAGCTTGGGCAACAAGAGCAAAACTCCGTCTCAAAAAAAAAAAGAAAAATTATCATATCCATTTGCAGAACGTTTTTATCATTCCATACTGAAACCCCATACCCATTACATAATGACTTCTCATTCTCTTTCCTTCCACTCCAACCAGCCTCTGATAACCAGTACTCCACTTCTTATTGCTGCTATTTTAGCTGCCTCACATATGTGGAATAATACAATATTTGTCCTTTTGTGTCTGCCTTATTTCACTTAGCATAATGTTTTCAAGGCACATCTGTGTTGTAGCATATGTCAGAATTTCATTCCTTTTTAAGGCTGAATAATGTACTCAGTTGATTTATTTATTTATTTATTTATTTTTTAGAGAGAGAGTCTCACTCTGTCACCCAGGCTGAAGTGCAGTGGCACAATCACAGCTCATTGCAGCCTTGAACTTGTCCACCCAAGTGAGCCTCTTGCCTTAGCCTCCTGAGTAACTAGGACTACAGGCATGTGTCACCATAACAGGCTGATTTTTGACTAATTTTTAAGTTGTTGGTGCGTTTGTGTATTTTCATGATACATCTGAATATATATCTCATGTGATACAGATCTGAATATATCTGAAGGTAACTGAGTTTTTTTTTTTTTCTTTTCTTTTTTTTTTTGAGACGGAGTCTCGCTCTATCGCCCAGGCTGGAGTGCAGTGGCCGGATCTCAGCTCACTGTAAGCTCCGCCTCCCGGGTTTACGCCATTCTCCTGCCTCAGCCTCCCGAGTAGCTGGGACTACAGGCGCCCGCCACCTCGCCCGGCTAGTTTTTTGTATTTTTTAGTAGAGACGGGGTTTCACGGTGTTAGCCAGGATGGTCTCGATCTCCTGACCTCGTGATCCACCCGTCTCGGCCTCCCAAAGTGCTGGGATTACAGGCTTGAGCCACCGCGCCTGGCCGGTAACTGAGTTTTGAGGGATGGCTGAGTATTACCCCAATAGCTTCTTATAATAATGGTCTGCTTACTAATGCCAGATACCCTTTCTGGTTTTCAATTATAATTTTAAAATTGGGAGAGGGTTAGGAGATATACAGTAATGGAAGAACACCAAATTGAAGGCAGGAGTTAGGAGTCTTCAGGTAGCCTCACTGATTTGCTGAATGTCTTTGAGGAAGATCACTTAACGTTTGCCTTTCTAAGGGTCCTTCTGGCTCAAAAGTTGCGTGAATATATGATTTGCCTTTTGAATATGCTGGCAGACAAAATGTAGATAATTTAGTAAATTCCATAGACTTTCTATTTTAAACAAAGGGCTACTTAATTGGAAACCTATGTGACAGGAGTCTCAAATCCACAAGGACAGTGTGGTCTGTAGATTATGACTGATGAGCCCTGTTTGGTTGCTTTTCTGAAGGAAGAAGACTGCTTGTCTTCAAGGGGCTGGTGCTACTTGGGACTAGAAACCTAGTGTTGTTTACACTTGCAGTTTATCAAAATAAACCAGAAAAATTGAGTATATATGGGAAATCGTGTGATTTCTTAATGTCAACTAATGCAACTAAAAAATAGTACTTTTCATGCCAAAGAAAACACATCTTTGGACCAAATTCAGTCTGCCAGCTAATACTTTGTGACCTTTGCTAGTTAAGGAAGAAGTTTTTGGCCTCTTCTCATAAATATAGAAGGTTTTATATTTATGAGAAGGTTTTATATTTATAAGGTTTTATATTTTTATATTGGTTTTACTACTGAGCATGAAATTTGTTTTAAAGGTACATATTCTGTATTTCAGGGTAGGTGTATTTTTTATGTCTTGATGCTATTTTGTAAAAACCAATATGTTATGCCTTTTTAAAGAAAACCCATAATCAGCCTATTTTTTATTTTTAAAATTATTGGCCAGTCTGTTTTTTTTTTCCTCAAACAGAAATCACATGAAAGATATACTATAGAAAATCCTTGTGTCAATTAACACATTTTGAAATATATAGAATAATTAACACTGGACAATCAAGGAAAGATGAGTTTCATAGGAAAATACTTCATTGAAGACCAGTATGCAGATCTGTGTGCATATGAGACACATTTTTATAATGCTGTTACTTGGACACTCACTACTAATGAGCAGCAAGATGGTATGGAATCTTTGTAGCAAGCTTGCTGTGAAAGATCTAGCATATGCTGGCTTTGTAAGGTCACTGAAGGCAATTTCTGTGTAGTTTTGACCACTGGTTAATTTTATAACCTTGAGTATGATAGGACACGTTAAGTTCTAGAAACCCAACATATGAGTTTCTCCCACTTTTTGTTAAGTTTTGTTTTGTTTTGAAATGGGTCTCACTCTTTCACCCAGGCTGGAGCGCAATGGCTATTCACAGGCACCAGCATTGCGTGCTACAGCCTTGAACTCCTGGGCTCAAGTGATCCTCATGCCTCATCCTTCTGAGTAGCTGGAACTACAGGTGCAGGACATTGCACCTGGCTCCCACCGTTTTTGTTTTCATTTTTCCTTTTAACATTTTTATTTTTAAAAAATTAAAAAAATTTTTTTTGAAACAGGGTCTGGCTCTGTTACCCAGGCTAGAGTACAGTGGCATGATCTCGGCTCACTGCAACCTCTGCCTCCTGGGCTTAAACTGCCCTCCCACTTCAGCCTCCAAGTAGTTGGCACTACAGGTGCACACCACCACGGCTGGCTAATTTTTGTATTTTTTGTAGAGATGGGGTTTCACCATATTGCCTAGGCTGCTCTTGAACTCCTGAGCTCAAGTGATCTGCCCGCCTCGGCCTCCCAAAGTGCTGGGATTACAGGCGTGAGCCACTGTGCCCTACCTCTAAACGTTTTATTTTAGTTTAATTAATTTATTTGCTGAGACAGAGTCTGGTCTGTCACCCAGGCTGGAGTACAGTGGCATGATCTTGGCTTATTACAGCCTCTACTTCCTGGGCTCCAGCAATCCTTCCACCTCAGCCTCCTGAATTGTTGGGATTACAGGGTGTGTGCCACCATGCCCAGCTAATTTTTTATTTTTACTTTTTGTAGAGATGGAGTCTCCCTATGTTGCCCAGGTTGGTCTTAAACTCCTGTACTCAAGCAGTCCTCTTGCCTCATCCTCCCAAAGTGCTGGGATTACAGATGTGAGCTTCTGTGCCTGGCCAAAATTTTTATTAGTAATATTTCAAACATGTATAACACAGAGAATAATGTAAGTTCACCTGCTTTTAATCATTACCCAAATAATTATTTGTTTTTTTATATCTCCATCTTTTCTTCATCCTCTCGATTATTTTGAAGTAAATTCTAGATGACGTATTTCATTTGCAAATGTCTCACTGTGTATCTCTAAAACACAAGAATGCTTAACAACAACCAAAAAACCTCCTAAAAACATTGATTTCTTAATATCATCAAGCATTTGCGTTATGTTGGTATTTCCATTTCCCAAATTGTCTTATAAATTAAAAAACTTTTTTTTTACTTTGTTTAAATTGGAATCCAAATAAGGATGTATATTGTGATTCATTGTTATATCTGTTAGGTCTTTTAAGATTGAGATTCCCTGTGCCTCAGCAGCACATATAATAAAATTGGAATGATACAGAGATTAGCATGGCCCCTTAAAAAAAGAAGAATCCTCTTCATAGCTTCATTAAAAATTATTTTTCAGCAACTATGGAATGTTTCTTCTGTCATTTCCTACAGTCTGCATTTATGTGGTGGTGGTGAATATGTTCCTTTGTTCGTTGTATTTTCTCTAAATCAATGACTAGTTGTAGAGCAGTGGCTCTCAGCAGGGGTGATTTTGCTCTCCAGGGGATATTTGGCAATGTCTGGAGACATTTTTGCTGGTCACACTGGTCACAACTTGGGGATGCTATTGGCTTCTAGTGGATAGAGGCCAGAGTTGCTGCTAAACGTGCTACAAAGCACAGGAAACCTGCACAGCAAAGAATTATCTAACTTAAAATGTCAACAGTACTGAGGTTGAGAAACTGATCCAGAGACTTGATCAGATTCAGGTTTAATTATATTTTGCCTGGTTCTCTCTCTTTTCATGATGTTAGGAGCTATTGATTATTGCCCAGTTTCATTAATTTGCTAGGGACTTACAAAAGTGTAATATTCTAATTCTCCCTTCCTTATCTGAAGTACCTCTATAAAAATAAACTACCCTTTATCAATTAATTGGTTACCCTGAGCTACAGTTCATATAGTAAAGGCAGATTAAATGCCTGATGCTTTCCCTTTCTTCACCAGCCAATGACATTTTATATTTTATTCCAGGTTGATCTCCTATCAAGAGTTTTTGGCATTTGAATCTGTTTTATGTGCTCCAGATTCCATGTTCATAGTGGCTTTCCAGTTGTTTGACAAGAGTGGAAATGGAGAGGTGACATTTGGTAAGGGAAAAAGAAGATTATAAGTGATAAGTTAATGATGCTGGTCCAGTCTTCAATTGCTAAATCTAGTAACTAAACATAGATTACTGCTTATTTAGGACCTGATCCACAATTGAGTTTCCTAAAAGGATTTATGCAGATAAAGATGGCTTTATTTTTTCAAAGCATTAAACTGTTGCCAAAGATGAGAAAGTGTAGGAATGCTGTTGCTTTAGCTCATTGAGTCACTGACACTTTCACATTCCTAAAATAAATGGTGTAAGATTTTCTTGTTCTGGGCCAGCCTGGGCAAAATTCCTTACGAGGTAGATTTTGAACAACTTGAAACAATTTTCTCATTCTTTAAGTGATTTTTAGATAGGGAGTTTAGAGCTTCTCTTGTAGCATCCTTGGAAAATTGCTGCTATGTCATTGTAACACCAAGAATGGAACTGAAGGAGTATATCAAGGCAAAATTAGTGTTCTCTGAACCTGAATTTTAGATTTCAGTTTTAGGAAAGAGGCTAGAATATTAAAATTGCCATCTGACTTGGATGTAGAAATTTATTTAAATCCTCTAGTAGACGCATAATCTAACACATTGTTGATGTTTCACAGGTGTATACACTAGGATTTTTATTTGTAACTATATATTAAAGACACTTTTTTACAGAAATTAGTATATGTTTAGTAAAAGTATTGGCTAATTTTTCTTGGAACAATTTTTTAAATAAAAACCAGGTAGTAGTTCAAGGACCTTGAGTACTGTCCCCACCTTTTAAAAATATTTGAATTGTTTTTGTTGTGGCAAAAAACACGTAAGATAAAATTTACTGTCTTAACCATTTTAAATGTACAGTTTAGTAGTATTAAGTATATTCACATTGTTGTGAAAGAGATCTCCAGAAATTTTTCATCTTGCAAAATTAAACTTAAGCCCCCTTTTATAGTGTGAATTGGCATGGATATTTGTAGAAATACCCTTGAAAAATCAGACTTTCCCTGAGCTATGACACTAAACACTTATTCAATCAGAAGGACCAGTAGTGCCTTGACTGTAATTTTGGTGAACACATTTTCTAGCTTGGCATTGATTGTTTTCTTCTTCCTTCTGCCCATTGACTCAACTATCTTTTGTATGAGAAGACTTTCCAAGAAAATGCTATGCAGAGTTTTTGTTTTGTTTTGTTTTTGTTTGTTTGTTTGTTTGTTTGTTTGTTTTGAGACGGAGTCTTGCTCTGTCGCCCAGGCTGGATTGCAGTGGCGTGAACTTGGCTCACTGCAACCTCTGCCTCCCGGGTTCAAGTGATTCTCCTGCCTCAGCCTCCCAAGTGGCTGGGATTACAGGCATGTGTCACCATGCCCAGCTAATTTTTGTATTCTTAGTAGAGACGGGGTTTTACCATGTGGGCCAGGCTAGTCTCGAACTCTTGACCTCATGATCCGCCTGTCTCGGCCTACCAAAGTGCTGAGATTACAGTCCTGAGCCACCGCGCCTGGCCCGCTATGCAGAGTTATTTAGATTTTTGCATATAAATCTTGGCATCCTCCTCCTTTGGAGCAAGCTTCAGCCATCTTGCCTCCTGAAGAATGTTGGCTTTCCTCAGAAACACCTAGATTCTGTAGTTTAAGGCACAAAACCTCCATCATCTCATTCAGCATTAACCATGTACTACTAGTAATGCTGCGTTTTCTATTTTCAGTAGGTATCACACATGCTCACATATCTCACAAATGTGATGCAGAAATGCTTGGAAAATAACTCGATTCAGATGTCTGAGTTAGTGAGAGTGCCCTGTGCTTATATCCTGTGTGCATTAAGAATTAGATCTCACAATCAAATTCTAATTTTTGTCCCTCTACCTTAATATCATGGTTCTTTGTGTCTCCTCCATTTAATTACTTTTCCTAATTTCTATTATTATAAAATTAGTAACTCAAGTCACTTCATCCAACAGACTGTCAAGACCAACTTAATAATAAAGACACATGCCATTGTTGATAAACAGATTAAAATGAGTGTAGGAAGTAGCTAAGTTTATATATGCCTTATTTAATGTAAATGAAAGCTTGTAGTTATTAGATCTCAACTTTAGGGTTTTTTTTTTTTTTTTTTGGAGGTGGAGCCTCACTCTGTCACCCAGGCTGGAATGCAGTGGCACTATCTTGGCTCACTACAACCTCTGCCTCCTGGGTTTAAGCGATTCTCCTGCTTCAGCTTCCCAAGTACCTGGGATTACAGGTGCCCGTCACCAGGCCTGGCTAATTTTTGTATTTTTAGTAGAGATGGGGCTTTGCCTATGTTGGTCAGGCTGGCCAGTCTCAAACTCCTGACCTCAGGTGATCTACCCACCTCGGTCTCCCAAAGTGCTGAAATTACAGATGTGAGCCACTGTGCCCAGCCAACTTTAGCTTTTTATAGGTCTTCTGTTTTTCTTTCAGACTATTATTTATGAGTTAGAATTTTTAGAAATATAGTTAGGATTAAACACAAATCAGTTTTAGTTTTTATAGTACCGGGTATAAACTGAAGAACATATGAGCCCTCAAGAATCTTGCTTTCATTCTTTTCCTCCATAATCTAGAGACAGGAATATTATTATGGAATAAGAAAAAGATGAAGCCAGGTACGGTGGTGCATACCTGTAGTCTCAGCTCCCAAAGGAGTGATTTCAGCTCCTTGGGAGACTGAAATGGGAGGATCTCTTGAGCCCAGAGTTTGAGGCCAGCTTGCACAACATAGTGATACCCAGTCTCTAAAAATTAAAAAAAAATTTTTTAAAGCCGTACCCTGTTTCTGTTCTGGGTTCCCTGGCTAGCTGGTTGGCTCTCTTGATGGTGCTCACCTATTTCCTAAGGACTTTGACCATTTTACCTTCTGTCCCTGCCTTCCTAGTTTTAAGGATCCACTTTGAGACAAATTTTCTTAAGTAGAATGAGAGAAATAATAAAAGAAAGTTTCCTTTCATATTTTTAAGAAGAAAAATATTGAAATCTTGTTAAATGCCATTTAACAAGATTTCTAGGGACTGCTTATTTCAAGCCATATTCAAGACTACAGAATTTCTACATAAGGAAATAATTAACTTGGAGTTTATTTTTATAGGATTTTGGATCTGGGGTGAAGGTCAGTTTTCATGTTTGTACCCACTTAATAAAATGAATTGTGCTTATGTATTTATAGGCACATGTTTAGGTAAATGGGAATTTTAGATCAATTCTAAATAGAGTTAAATCCTTTTCCACCAAATGGCCTTCTGTTTTCTAGTTTGGAGCTATTTATAGTTTTCTCTTGTGCACATGAGAGAAAGTTGGAAGACAACATTAGATGCAAGGTGTAAGGAAGGGGAGAAAACCTGTTATGCCATCAGCATCTCTTCTAGACTATGATGATAATGTTATCTCTGTACTTCCTATATATTCTCATTTATGCTTTTTTTGATATGATTTTATACTCATCAAATTATATACTTAAACTGTGTGCATCTTTGCAAGTATTTATATAAGTAGTAATATTGAACATTTACTTGAGTGCTTATATGAGGTTTTTTGTTGTTAAAGATACCTCTGCTGTGGGGAGAAGCCTTAGATTGAGGCCTTGGAAATCTGTTTCAGAATGTGAAAGCTCAGGAAAGGGTTCTGGAGTTTTTTTAAGAGTGAATAAAATATTAGTTAATTGTTTCCTCTTTGATGTTTCTTTAATAAAACTTCTAATGCATGCTGTGGATAATTACTTAATGGCTTGTATATCTGTTACTGCCAGGTGGCATGAGCCTTGTAGAGGCCATTGCATGACTGGTGTGTGCTAGCTACAGTGTAAGTTTGCCTTGGTCTCACCATTATCCACAAGTGTACTGGAGATCCTGTTCAGTACTATTAGATTCAGGTAACCTAGACAAGCAGTTATACTACATTGTGTTGTCAGTAGCTGCTGTGCATTTAAAATCCAAGTTAAAAAAAAGGCCGGGCGCGGTGGCTCATGTCTGTAATCCCAGCAGTTTGGGAGGCCAAGGTGGGCAGACTACTTGAGCCCAAGAGTTCCAGACCAGCACGGGTGACAGAGTGAAAACCCATCTCTACTAAAAATACAAAAATTAGCCGGGCATGGTGGCACATGCCTGTAGTCCCAGCTACTTGGGAGGCTGAGGCAGGAGGATAGCTTGAGCCTGGAAAGTAGAGGTTGCAATGAGTTGAGATTGTGCCATTACACTCTAGCCTGGGGGACCAGAGTGAAACCCTGTCTCAAATTTTAAAAAAAGGCCTATTGCCTTACTAAAGATTTAATCTTTTTTTTTTTTTTTTTTAAAGGGGCCAGGTGCGGTGGCTCACGCCTGTAATCCCAGCACTTTGGGAGGCCAAGGTGGGCAGATCACAAGGTCAGGAGTTTGAGACCAGCCTGGCCAACATGGTGAAACCCCGTCTCTACCAAAAATACAAAAATTAGCCAGGCGTGGTGGTGGGTGCCTGTAATCCCAGCTACGTGGGAGGCTGAGGCAGGAAAGTAGCTTGCAACCGGAAGCCGGAGGTTGCAGTGAGCTGAGATTGTGCCACTGCACTCCAGCCTGGGTGAAAGAGTGCAACTCTGTCTCCAAAAAAAAAACCAAAAACAAACAAACAAAAAATCCACAACAAACTGTTGTCTATTTACTAATAAAATGAGTATGAAACATGTTATATGTTCTGAGTTCTCTATTAAAATCAACATTGTGTTCCAAATTTGGTGTTTGCCTAGGGATGGACACTCTTCAAAGTAAGTTTTTCCATGGACACATCCTCACCCTCTTACTGAAGAAACCTCAGAAAGCAGAGATTCCTTTAAATGTAGTACTATGTTTGACAGTTAATACATATAGCAAATAAAAATGTGTTCCATTTCTGCCCCTGAAATAGGCTGTTTTTCCCTGAAGGAGAGAATAAATTGGGGTGGGTTAGGCACAACCTCTGTTATTATTTTAAGGAGCCAGGAGATGGAAGTGTAGTTATGAAAAATGTACCCTTTCTCACTGGAAGCAAAGCTATAGACATGGAATAATATGAAATTCTGTGGTGGCCAGGTGCAGTGGCTCACGCCTATAATCCCAGCACTTTGGGAGGCTGAGGTAGGAGGATCACCTGAGGTCAGGAGTTCAAGACCAGCCTGGCTGGGCTGGGTGCAGTGGCTCATGCCTGTAATCCCAGCACTTTGGGAGGCTGAGGCAAGCGGATCACAAGATCAAGAGTTTGAGACCAGCCTGGCCAATATGGTGAAACCCCGTCTCTACTAAAAATACAAAAAAATTAGCCAGACATGGTGGTGTATGCCTGTAATCCTAGCTACTTGGGAGGCTGAGGCAGGAGAATTGTTTGAACCCAGGAGGCGGAGGTTGCAGTGAGCCGAGATCAGGCCACTGCACTGCAGCCCAGGCGACACGTAGCAAGATTCCGTCTCAAAACAAAAAACAAAAAACAAAAAACCCAGCATGGCCAACATGGTGAAATCCTGTCTCTAGCAAAAATATGAAAATTAGCTGAGCGTGGTGGCATGCGCCTGTAATCTCAGCTACTTGGGAGGCTGAGGCAGGAGAATTGCTTGAATCTGGGAGGCAGAGGCTGTAGTGAGCCAAGATCATGCCACTGCATTCCACCCTGGGTGACACAGTGAGACTCTGTCTAAAAAAAATAAAGGAATTCTATGGTGGCCAGGCATGGTGGCTCATGCCTGTAATCCCAGTACTTTGTGAGGCCGAGGCAGGAGGATCACTTGAGGCCAGGAGTTCAAGACCAGCCTGGGCAACATGGTGAAACCCTGTCTTTACTAAAAATACAAAAAAATTAGCCAGTTATGGTGGTGTGCCCCTATAACCCCAGCTACTTTGGAGGCTGAGGTGGGATAATCTCTTGAACTCGGAGGCAGAGGTTGCAGTGAGCCAAGATCACACCACTGGGCCGGGCGCAATGGCTCACGCCTGTAATCCCAGCACTTTGGGAGGCCAAGGTGGGCGGATCATGAGGTCAGGAGATCGAGACCATCCTGGCTAATAGGGCGAAACCCTGTCTCTACTAAAAATACAAAAAAATTAGCCAGGCGTGGTGGCGGATGCCTGTAGTCCCAGCTACTCAGGAGGCTGAGGCAGGAGAATGGCATGAACCTGGGAGGCTGAAGTTACAGTGAGCTGAGATTGTGCCACTACACTCCAGCCTGGGCGACAGAGCAAAACTCTGTCTCAAAAAAGAAAAAAAAAGATGACACCACTGACTTCAGCCTGCATAACAGAGAAAGACTTTCATAAAAAGAAATGAAAATTCTATGATAATAAATATGTACTTTAATTTGGTAAGAAGTAGAGCTCACCCGAGTATTCAGATTAAATCAGGAAGAATTTTTGATATTTTTTTTCTTTGTGTTGTTTTTGGATATTGCAGAGAAGTTTTTTGGGTTTCGCTTTTTTTTTAGTACTCAAGGCTATTAGAGTAGCTTAAGAGTTCAAGGTTAAAAAAAGATGGATTGTTATTAGTTTTTATGCTATTTGATAATAGACTGTTGAAGCATCTAGCTTCAATAATAATAGTATGTATGTATGTATGTATTTATTTTGAGACAGAGTCTTGCTGTGTCGCCCAGGGTGGAGTGCAGTGGTGTGATCTTGGCTCACTGCAACCTCCACCTCCCGGGTTCTAGTGATCCTCCTGCCTCAGCTTCCCGCGTAGCTGGACTGCAGGCATGTGCCACCATGCCCGACTAATTTTTTGTATTTTTGGTAGAGATAGGGTTTCACCATGTTGGCCAAGCTGATCTCAAACTTCTAACCTCAGGTGATCCCCCTGCCTTGGCCTCCCGAAGTGCTGGGATTACAGGCGTGAGCCACCATGCCCAACCGATAGATAGTCTTTAAATATGAACTCATCTTTCCTGAGAAATAGACCTTTACATATATTTGACAGCAGGACTACTCTATTGACTATGCAGTAGTCCCTTCTAGAGGTAGGTAAAGGGCTAATAGAAATACTTTCTCTCAGAGAAACAGGAGGTCATTCAGAAAACTAATGACCATCTGAGAGTAGAACCCAGAAGTCTGGGACTGAGTCTGCATGCCATGTTGGTTGGGACTTCCTCTACAAGTTCCTGTTGTTGGTCTTTTTGTTGTTGTTGTTTGTTTTCCTTTGTTTTCTTTTTTGGCTCCCAGTTGTGCCTCCTCTTTCCTCCCAATTTTTCCTTCACTGAAAAACTCACTTCTACAAGCCTCACCATTGTTTTTGTTCAACTATATACAAGGATATTCACCATTCATGGTGGGAGTCCTAAAAACCTCTCTGACTTCACTTTAAGAACTGTGCAGGTGAAACTCAGCTACTGAGGAACTATTCCCCCGACAATAAGAATGTTTGGTCTCAAGCCTATAAGTTGGTTGTAGTGGCTCCTGCTGGGCTGGAATCCTTGGAATAAGGATGTCATTGGGCTGATGGTAGGTGGGCTGTGTCACAGGGCTGATGGCTTGTATACCTACAGGAGGAGTTCTCTGGCCACACCGTTGGTACAGCAGCTCCTTCCAGGCTCATTCATGGAACAGGCATGGTGGCAGTCTTGGAGAAGAGTGCCAGCCCCGGTCAGAGGTAATTTTGTACTGCAGAAAGGTGAACAAGACCAGTAGGAAGTGCCCATAAGAACCAGGGGAGGGATGAGGGTGGATGAGATGGGGAGACACAGTATGGGCTGCTGGGGAAATTAAAACCTCTGTTAAGACATATTTACATAATATATATGATTTAATGTGTATTTCATCTAGTCCAATCATCATAAGTGACTGATACAGCTAAAGTGACTAATGTTACACATCTGTGAACATTTTTACTTAATCACAGTTGTCACCATTACCTGCTCTCCTGACAAATCATTGTGCTCCTCTCCTTTGAGCAAAGAGAACATAATGACAGGCTACTTTTGTATCTGGCCCCAGTTCCCTTTTCAATGGAAGTATAAACCATCCCTTTCATAAGCCCATGCTCTGCAGGAAGTGAAAAAGTTGTCTATTGTTCTCTATATGTCAGAAAACTAATGGATTCCTGGTTCTCTTAGCTATGCCAACCTAGTATAAAATACTATATCGTGATTTTGCTGCCAATAAGTTGTGACTGTCATTTCCCTTTCTTCCAGGCCAGAACTATGCTACAGAAATAGCATTCTTAAACATGGCAAAAAAGATCCTTGTTTGCCACTGGAAAGATGGGATTCTCTCTGGGGGTGGGTGGAACTTGCTATGCAGTTTCAGTTAGATGTATTTGATGTATTTGAGACTCTTGGTGTTCCCTTTCATGTCATGCAGGATCTGATAAAGCTGGGTAACATAAAAACACCAGTTGTTTGAGTTATTACCTCATACAAGTATAAGCTCTCCAGTTCTGGAGCTTTTATATAATTTTATTTATCACATTCTGATAAAAGTAAAGTGGCAATTTATGAATTGGACTTGAAAACAATAGTTTTAGTAATTATGTCTGTGTATCTGAATCAGCCTCAGGCACTTGGTAGTAGAAACAATAATAACAGAAGAGAAGTAGAACACATTTCCAGAAGTGCCAAAGTAGGTTTGTAATCTTACTAGTTCTAGTAATTATAGTAGTCCATGATGTGGCTTAAAAAAACCCTAAAAGTATCAGAGTAAATAAACCACAGCATGTAATAGTGATCATAACAAAACCGTATACAAAACTCTCAAGTGACCACTTTGGGAGAAGTAGAAAATGTCCAAATACTCATGGAAAATGACACTTCTGTATTTGGGGAGATCACTATGACTAATTTAGTCCATCATTTTGATTGTTTCAGAGACATTCTAAGATCTTATTTAGAGATGGCTAAGAAGTTTATGAAATAGGATATCTAAAGTTTTTATTACAGAGATATTTTCCAGATGTAAATTATACATTATAAATTTAGTTCATAAATATCTTTTTTGTGATAATAGAAATAATTTTTTGTTTGTTTGTTTTTGTTATGTGACAGAGCCTTGCTGTGTCACCCAGGCTGGAGTGCAGTGGCATAATCTCGGCTGACTGCAATCTCCGCCTCCTGGGTTCAAGCAATTCTGCCTCAGTCTCCTGAGTAGATGGAACTACAGGTGTGCACCACCATGCCTGGCTAACTTTTGTATTTTTGGTAGAGGCAGAGTTTCACCATGGGGGCCAGGTTGGTCTCCAACTCCTGACCTCGTGATCTGCCTGCCTTGGCCTCCCAAAGTGCTGGCATTACAGGTGTGAGCCACTGTGCCCAGCCAAAAAATTTTTTATAGTTAAATTTTCTTAGCTTGGATGCTTTTGCATTTTGGACTTTATTTTATATAGTTTCGCATTTGAAGTTCTGATATTTTCTTATTATATAAAAGGGATTCAATTTCATTCTACCATTATATAAAAATTATCTAGGTAGTAATATATACATTTATTATCAAATAATTGTATTTTAACTTTTGAAATAACCTTTAAAAGGTTACCATGAAATAACTATTCCCTTTAAAAATTGTAATGTTACTTAATTAAATAAATGTAATTTGTTCTAATGTGCTTTCCATTTTTTATTTTTTTTAACTTGAAGATGAAACACTTCTTTTTGTTAGACCTTAAAAGTAATAAATTAATTAATTTGGGACTAGAAACAGCTAATTAAGTTAGATCCTAAAAATCTTTAATGATCTGCTACAATATTTGTAGCCCTGAATATTTTCTGCTATCTTTATTATTTTAATTGTTTTATAAACTTTAACATCTTTTACAACTTGGAAATTTCACATAGATTTAAGGATCATCTTTTGTGTTGGTTCGAAACCAGGATCCCACAAATTGCTATTGGGTTAATTCTTCGCTTTTTAAATTTGTATTTATGTAAGGTGAAAATGCTTGACCTATTTGAAAACTCTGAAGTATTTGTCCCTACTTAGGGAGGAAATGAATCCTGCATTCCATTTGAAAGAAAAGATGAGAATCCCATCTCCCCAGTGACATCCAATGCCTTCTTCCAACTTTGCTGATTGCTGCAATCTATTCAGAGCTATTATATTGACTCTAGGCTGGTAGAATGTTCAGTTCAGAATTCTTACATTCCCCTATCCCAATAGTAATGCTTTTATAAAGAAAAAGTGTATGTATATAAAACTAAAGGGAATCCATTAAACCATTTACAATATGAGATCAGTATCTTCTTTAAAGAATTTGCAGAAATTAGAGAAAATAGCATAGTTGGAGATTATAAAACCTTAAACGTGTATTTACTGATTCTGTAGTATAACTGATAGCTATTGATGGCAAAACCCTTTCACTAATAAAATTGGCTGAAATTTGAAAATAATTTTGTTCTTAAGACATCAGTAAAACAGGCTTCCTGCTTTCTTAACTTCGTTCATGATTTTTTTTTTTTTTTTTTTTTTTTGGCATGAGCTTCTAAATTAGTTTATCCAAGTCTATGCTTGTTAAAGTACCAGTCATTTGTGAATTGACTTTTATTGTAAGTATAGATCTCTGTAAGAATGTAAATGACGTTGTTAGTGCATGAAGACAAGCTGTCAGAGGGTTTTGGGTGTATGTTACACAGTGCGACTAGTTCCTATCTAAAAATTAGTGTACTGTATTTAACTCTTTATTTAAAAGTGAATCACTAATTTAACTTATCTTAAAATATTTTAATAGTTCAGACTAATAATCATGGATTTTATGGGGATTTCGAAGCTTTGTGTCAAGACCATATTTTTAACAATATCAGAAGCTTTTAATAAGGTGCTTGCTGCTGAGCTAATGATACGCTTTTGGTAGTTTTTCTTATACCTATCTTCAATAGACATTCAGGCTAGTGTGAATGTAATAATCAAGCCTCAATCAAACCATACTTAGTATGACAAATATTGCATTATACTGTAATTTAGGTATTCATGCTTCTGATAAAGGGTTTAATTCGACTCCTTGAGGAACTGGGAAAACACTATTGATTTTGTACAGGATGTAAAGTAGCAGCCATTTATAATGTGAGAGAAATCACTTTCTAATTAAAATTAAATAAAGAAAAATTAAGAATCTCATGGCCTTATATGCAATGGTACATAATCTTAAGTGTAAGATTATATTTTTTTGTATCAATTGTGTTCCTGTGCATGGTTTCTGGGCACAAAAAAAATTGCAGTTATTTTAATAGAAGCAGATAATACTGACTTTTAAAACTTCTCTTAATTTTTTTCTGTAGGAACATTGCAGTGGGATAAAATACTTATTCTAGATGTAATTGATTTACTTTTGTTTTCCCTTTTAAGAAAATGTCAAAGAAATTTTTGGGCAGACTATTATTCATCATCATATCCCTTTTAACTGGGACTGTGAATTTATCCGACTGCATTTTGGGCATAACCGGAAGAAGCATCTTAACTACACAGAATTCACACAGTTTCTCCAGGTAAGCTTAGTTTTCATAACAGGTATCAATATATACTATTCTTCTTCTGTCTCCTTCCCTTTTGTATTTATTAAGCTTATTACAAAAATAGAAGTTATCCATGGTATTTCACCCCTAGTTTTTAAATCTTCCCCTCGCCAGAGGCAACTTCTTTAAACTCTTAATAACTATTTCTTTCAGTGTTTATTTCCATTTATTTAAATGGTAAAGCACTTCTACTTTTTAATTTTCTACTTTTAAGTATTTTTTAATTGTATCCTAACTATAGAAGATTAGAAGCTAGTTCTTTCACGACCGGGTGCAGTGGCTCACGCCTGTAATCCCAGCACTTTGGGAGGCCGAGGTGGGTGAATCACAAGGTCAGGAGATCGAGACCATCCTGGCTAACACAGTGAAACTCCGTCTCTACTAAAAATACAAAAAATTAGCCGGATGTGATGGCGGGCACCTGTAGTCCCAGCTACTCGGGAGGCTGAGGCAGGAGAATGCCATGAACCTGGGAGGTGGAGCTTGCAGTGAGCTGAGATCGCACCACTGCACTCCAGCCTTGGTGACAGAGCAAGACTCCGTCTCAAAAAAAACAAAACAAAAAAAGAAGCTAGTTCTTTCACTTCTCTCCTCTCCCTGTCTATCACAGACTTGGACTTCTGTCCCCTTTCCCCCTAATATAATTATGTCATGATTCTGCTTAGGTCAGTAATCCTATGAGTTATTAGAATTTTGTAAATACTATTGGTGGCTGAAGTTATTACTATTATATATTTTTTTGAGACAGTCTGGCTCTGTCGCCCAGTCTGGAGTGCAGTGGTGTGATCCTGGCTCACTGTAACCTCCAACTCTTGATTCAAGCAATTCTCATGTCTCAGCCACTCAAGTAGCTGGGATTACAGTAGTGTGCCACCATGCCTGGCTAATTTTTATATTTTTAGTAGAGATGGAGTTTTGCCATGTTGGCCAGGCTGGTCTTGAACTCCTGGCCTCAAGTGATCTGCCCACCTTGACCTCCCAAAGTGCTGGGATTACAAGTGTGAACCACCGTACCTGGCTTAATGTTATTGTTCTTGGAGTTTCTAGTTTTCATTTGTTTAGTTTTCTATGTACTAATACTAAGTCATTCTCAAACCTTGGCCCTATTATTAAGATCTCTTTTTAATACGTTTAAAACACATTAGGTATTCTGTTAATTTCATCTTCTTGGAGCTCTCCAGGAGCTTTCTTTCTTTTTTAAAAAAAATGAGGTAAAATTTGCATAAAATTAATCAATTAAAAGTGTACAATTTAGGTCAAGTGTGGTAGCTCACGCCTGTAATCCCAGCACTTTGGGAGGCTGAGGTGGGCAGATCACTTGAGATCAGGACTTTAAGACCAGCCTGGCCAACATGGCGAAACCTTGTCTCCACTAAAAATACAAAAATTAGCCAGGCGAGGTGGCAAGTGCCGTAATCCCAGCTACTGGAGAGGCTGAGGCAGGAGAATTGCTTGAACCCAGGAGGTGGAGGTTGCAGTGAGCTGAGATTGCACCACTGTACTCCAGCCTGGGTGACAGAGCGAGATTCCATCTACAAAATATTAAAAATAAAATAAAAGTGCACAATTTAGTGCATTTAGTACATTCACAGTGTCTTGTATCTAATTCCAAAACATTTTTATCATCCCAAAAAGAAACCTTGTCCATTAAGCAGTCACTTTCTATTTCTGCTTTCCCCGAGCTCTGGCAACTTCCAGCCTACTTTCTGTCTCTATGGGTTTACCTATTGTGGATATTTAATATAAATGGAATTGTACAATATGAACTTTTTTTTTTTTTTTTTTTTTTTTGAGAGACAGAGTTTTGCTCCTGTTGTCCAGGCTGCTGTGCAATGGCACGATCTCAGCTTACTGCAACCTCTGCCTCCCGGGTTCAAACAATTCTCCTGCCTCAGCCTCCTGAGTACCTGGGATTACAGGCGTGCGCCACTATGCCTGGCTAATTTTATATATTTTTAGTAGAGACAGGGTTTCACCATGTTGGCCAGGCTAGTCTCGAACTCCTGACCTCAGGTGATCCACCCACCTCAGCATCCCAAAGTGCTGGCATTACAGGTGTGAGCCACCATGCCTGGCCAAACAATATAAACTTTTGCATCTTTTTTTTTTTCCACTTAGCATAATGTTTTTAAGAATTATCTATGTCAGCCGGGCGCAGTGGCTCAAGCCTGTAATCCCAGCACTTTGGGAGGCCAAGACGGGTGGATCACAAGGTCAGGAGATCGAGACCATCCTGGCTAACACGGTGAAACCCCCTCTCTACTAAAAAATACAAAAAACTAACTGGGCGCGGTGGCGGGCGCCTGTAGTCCCAGCTACCCCGAGGCTGAGGCAGGAGAATGGTGTAAACCCAGGAGGCGGAGCTTGCAGTGAGCTGAGATCCGGCCACTGCACTCCAGCCTGGGCAACAGAGCGAGACTCCCTCAAAAAAAAAAAAAAAAAAAAAAGAATTATCTATGTCATCGTATATAGCAGTGCTTTATTCCTTTTTTGGGGCTGAATACTATTTCATTGTATAATATAGTATAAATGTACTGTATTTTGTCTATCCGTTCATCAGCTGATGGACCTTTGAGTTGTTCCCACCTTATGGTTATCGTGAATAGTGCTGCTGTGAACATATGTATACAAATATTTGTTTGAATACTTGTTTTCAGTTCTGTCGGCCATATACATAGGAGTGGAATTTTTGGGTCATATGGTAATTCTGTTTAACTTTTTGAGGAACCACCTGACTGTTTTCCACAGCACCTGCACCATTTTCCTATTGCTTCCTGACCTAGTTCAGGGCCAGAAGCCAGACTGTGTAAGCTTGCTGCATGGGAGTAATTCTGTGATCGCCCTTCACTTTTATCTTGGAGAATCCATTTGCCATTCTGTTACGTTGAACCTCCTGTTTGCTGCATGTTGTCTCTTCTTTTATGGTAGTTTACTTATTTATGGTAGAATACTTCCTGCAGTGGCTTCCTGAGGAAAGTAGAATAAAATATTTTTGAGACTTTTCATATGTAAAAACCTCTTGTTCTAGCTGAGGGCAGTGGCTCACACCTGTAATCCTAGCACTTCGGGAGGCCAAGGTGGGCAGATCGCTTGAGCCCAGGAGTTCAAGACCAGCCTGGGCAACATGGCACAATGCCATCTTTACAAAAAATACAAAAATAAGCCAGGTGTGGTGGCACATGACTATAGTCCTAGCTACTCAGGAGGTGAGATGGGAGGATCGCTTGAGCCCAGGTAGGTAGAGGCTGCAGTGAGCCATGATCCCACCACTGCACTCCAGCGTGGGCGGCAGAGTGAGCCCTGTCTCAAAAAACAAACAGTCCGGGTGTTTTGGCTCATGCCTATAATCCCAGCACTTTGGGAGACCGAGGTGGGCTGATCACTTGAGGTCAGGAGTTCAAGATCAGCCTGGCCAACTTGGTGAAACCCCGTCTCTACTAAAAGTGCAAAAATTAGCCAGGTGTAGTGGCAGGTGCCTGTAATCCCAGCTACTCGGGAGGCTGAGGGAGGAGAATCTCTTGAGCCTGGGAGGCAGAAGTTGCAGTAAGCCAAGGACAGGCCACTGCCCTCCAGCCTGGGCGATAGAGCAAGGCTCCATCTCAAAACAAACAAACAACCAAACAAACAAACATATCCCTCTCGTTCCACCATTACACTAAGATGGTTTGGCTGGTTATTGAATTCTAGTAAGAGTTTATTTTCCTTATAATTTTGAAAGCATTGCTCTTTTGTTTTCTAGTTTCCAGTGTTGCCACAGTGCCATTCTCATTCTTGATTTAGTCTTGAAACTTTTTTCACCCCGACTCTGGAGTGTTTTAATATTTTTTTCTTTTCTTTGATGTTTATGAAATTTCATGATGGTATTCCTTGGTGTGAGTTTATTTTTATTCATTGGTCTGGGCTTTTCATTCATTGGGCTTTTCTAATCTGGAAACTTACGTCCTTCAATTCTTGAAAATTTTATTACTTTTCTTATTGTATTTTCTTAGTTTCTAGGACTATTAAATGTTACATTTATGACCTTTTAGTTTTCTTTTCTCTCCTATTTTCCTTCTGAGCCTTCTATTTTGTATTTCTGCTGTATTTCTAATTTTCAGGAGCTCTTTTTGGTTTTTCTGAATATTCCTTTTAAAAAATAGCATACTGTTCTTGTTTCATGGATGTACTCTTTTCTTTCACTTCTTCAAAGATATTAAAGACAGGTTTCTTTATTGTTGTTTTTTTAAAGCTTTCTTCTTGCATAGTGTCTGCTTTCTCCACATTTTTTTTTTTTTTTTTTTTGGGGTCAGGGTCTTGCCCTGTCCCCCAGGCTAGAGTGCAGTGACAGGATCAGAGCTCACTGTAGCCTTGGCTTTCCCAGGTTCCAGCGATCCTCTCACCTCAGCCTCTTGAATAGCTGGGACTCCAGGCATGTGCCACCATGCCTGCCTAATTTTTTGTTTTTTTTGTAGAGATGGGGTTTTGCCAGGTTGCCTAGGCTAGGTCTTTTATTTTGGATTAGGGAATCAGGGGAAAATTATCTGGTCTCCAATCTGGAATATTAGATCTGGCTTTTGATGTTTTGGTTGCTGAGTAATAAGTAGTTGGAGGTCTCAATGTTCAATTTTGCAGAAGGACTTTCAGTTTATTACCTTTTTTCACTGTAGTATTCTCCCTCTCAACTGTGTGTAGTCTATGCTGGTTCAGAGGTCCTTTGTTAAACTCCTCAGACAGTAGACCTCTAGTCTTCTGCCAAGGTTGGGAAAGGGTGGAGGCCTTGTTTGGAGTAAGGCAGGTAACTAACTGCTTCTTAAACAGACTTCCATTTAAGCCCCTTGTTTTCAGCTCTACCTTCACTATCACTTCCAGAGGTACCAATGCAGCTAATAACTGAATCTTTGGGGGGTCCTATCATGTACATTGGTTTCCTTTTTGGCTTTTTCTGCTTAGTTTTTTTGAGTCCATTAAGTCGGTTGTCATTTGCTTTTCTGCTTTCTGATCTTAAAAATATAGTTGTTATCTTCTTTTCTGTTGTCTTTGTCCTTGCGTTTCTGTTTTATTTTGTTTTGTTCTTTTATTGTTAATTAAGTGAAGAGAGGCGTTTTGGAAGACAGTGGAGTTAAATGTACAAGTTCAGTCTCATCCAAAGTCACACTGTTTCTGAAGTTCTGCTAATTTTCATCTCATAATTAGATGAAATGCATTTTCAAGGGCATGGGATCTTTCCCTTCAGCATAACTGCCTTTCTTTACCTTCCCTTTAATTCTCCTATCCACCCACCCACCTACCTACCTACCTACCTTTTAAACCCAGGATTTATTTATTTTACCTTTTATAAGCCCACAATATTGTTTTTCTTCATTAGGACGATCACAGATTTGAAAATGTGGGCTTTAGGTGTGGGTATTTGGAGATGCCAGTGCTTGTTCTAACACTTTCCCTTTTAGGGCTTATCTAACTCACCTTATAAAATTCTCAAACTTGAAAAGTTGAAAATATATGCATTTGAGAGCTGACTTTTTTATTTTATTTTATTTTATTTATTTATTTATTTATTTTTGAGACGGAGTCTTGCTCTGTCGCCCAGGCTGGAGTGCAGTGGCCGGATCTCAGCTCACTGCAAGCTCCGCCTCCTGGGTTCACGCTATTCTCCTGCCTCAGCCTCCGGAGTAGCTGGGACTACAGGCGCCCGCCACCTCGCCCGGCTAGTTTTTTTGTATTTTTTAGTAGAGACGGGGTTTCACCGTGTTAGCCAGGATGGTCTCGATCTCCTGGCCTCGTGATCCGCCCGTCTCGGCCTCCCAAAGTGCTGGGATTACAGGCTTGAGCCACCGCGCCCGGCGAGAGCTGACTTTTTTAAAAAAGAAAATGTCTGCCTGACTAGTGTTTAAGATTCTTCCAAAGATTACTTTCTCTCTCTTTCTCTCACTGTTTTCCTTGCATTTACAGAGGCTATTTTACAATATCTATTATACCCTGATGTTTTAATTATACTATGTAAACTGAGAGCCGCATGTATGTAATTCCTTTTTTTTCTGTGTTTAACTTCTCATTTTTAAGTCATTAATTTTATTTTTTAAAACCTTTTTATTTTGGAAGACTTCAAGTATACTTAAAATCAGAGAGAATAGTGTAATGAACGTCCTGCACCTATAACCAGCTTCAATAATTACCACTTCTTGGCCAATCTTTTTTATGTATACCCTTCACCCTGCCTCCTGCAAGATCATTTGGAAGCCAGATGCACATACTCTATGATTTTTTCATCTATAATCCTTCAAATATGTGTCTTTAAAACATAAATAAGAGTCCTTTAACTGTTGACCTTTTAGAAAACAGACAATCTATTCTACTAACACTACTCCTTCAGTGAGCGTTCTGCTTCATCTTGAAGGTAAAGGTCCACATCTTGTTTAGTACTGAGTGTTATTAATAAGGCTAAATTGTACCCATGGCTACCATTTGGTATTTCTGGGAGGTTAAGACATATAGGGAAGAAAAAGACATAAGAAAGACATAGAAAGGAGGTAGAAGGAAAGAGAAAGGTATATAAGACAGGGGGTGAACCTGTGTCTGCTTTTGATGCTCTTTAGGAATATCTTTGCCATGGGGACCATTTTCAATCCATCTAATGATGTAGATGTATACACTTTATTTGAAGGGTGAAGTGATTGGAACTGAGGTCATGGGAAAATGGAGTGAGTTATCACAAGTCCATAGGAAATATAATTAAATAAAAATGGTGAGACTTCTATAAAAAACATTTTTAATGCCAGGAAAAGGTAAAGCAACATTAATTTGTAGTCTTTGATAAGTAAATGTGAATGAAAATTATGTAATCTTATCTTTAAATAATATGTATATACTTAGATATGACTATTATTTCCAGAGTTGCAAAGAGTATGACGGTGGCATCCAATAGCAACACCATTATTATGTTTGCTAACAAGTTTTTTGGATTTAGTCATGGATCCCCACAACAGAAATGCTCTGATTTTGACTTTTATGTGGTATACAGGGGATTGCTGGCACATTTTGTTGTTTTTGTGGATATCACTTATTACAAAGTTTGATTGCCCAATAGTTCAAAAGTTCAGAGATATTCTGGACTGTCTTACAGTTTATGAGTAACGGTGCCCAAAGCCAGTGATAGCTCAACACTACTTTTGCAGTTTGTTATTCCTGACTTTCATTTTAGAATGACTGAATATTGCACTTACCAGTTGGTAGAGTTTCTCACTGAGTTTATTTGAAAAATTTGTTTGAAAAAATGGTCTCTAATTCATTTATAGAATGAGAGAGAGAGAGAGAGAGACTTTGATTGCAACATTTAAAATTGAAAAACTGAAAATGAACCTAAACTCTTAATTCATGAAGTACTCTTTGATGATAGGTAAGCCTTCAAGCAGGAGAGATAAATTACTGTATATTTTAAAGGCTGAAATGAAGCACCGAAAACATTATTCTCTGTTTTCAGTAATGAAAACTTGTCAAGTAAAATCTAAGGGTTATTTTTTCCTACCTTTCCTTTATTGACATGCTCTCATTCATTCTTTTTCCTGAGGAGTAATGTGTAGTACATTTTTAAGAACAAAGAAATTAAAAGCTTTGTTATAAATTCAGATCTGTGCATTGTTTGTTTTGTAGCATGTGTGGGAAGGATATCTGTCCTTCCTTCCTTTCCAGACCATGTACTTGGAATGTTTTAACCAGCTTAATGCCCTGTTTCTAATTTCCTCACAGGAGCTACAGTTGGAACATGCAAGACAAGCCTTTGCACTGAAAGACAAAAGCAAAAGTGGCATGATTTCTGGTCTGGATTTCAGTGACATCATGGTTACCATTAGATCTCACATGCTTACTCCTTTTGTGGAGGAGAACTTAGTTTCAGTAAGTAAAAAGCAAGTTCTTTAACTTTCTGTTTCCTCAAACCTTTTGATCCATTGAGTCCTGGATTGCCTCCAGGGACTCATATGACTCTCAACTATTCAGATTTCATGCTTGGTTGGTAGAAAGTAAACAAGTGTGTGTGTGCGTGTGTATGTGTATATGTGTGTGTGTGTAAGGGAGGTAGAGGTGATGGTGAGTTATCTTTTCCCAGATCATAGCTTTATTCAGAGCCACCATCTTGCTCTCATGTATTTCCAAATTGTTTATTTCCATTTACAGAGTCCAGTTCAAGGGAAGCAAGAGTTTATAGACAAGGGTGAGCAATTACTTTTTCCAGTGGGCAGTAACTCTCCCAGACACTACTGCCTTCATCTTGACCTCTTTCCACACCACCAGGCTCCCAAGGTCTTGCTACAAAGATGGCTCCTTCTTTTGTTGCCTTCAGGGTGCTATCTGCCGGAGGGATCGTCACTGGCTTCTGCACTGTTCTAATAACCATACCCATGGCAGAAGGTATGGAGGAAGTATGTGGCCATCAGCCTCTGTGGCTCACTACTCCTCTCTCTGCCCCTTCACCTGTGCATTCAGTCTGTATGCACCAGACATAGTTTTTTGTTCTGTCAAACTGCTAATCTCTATAAAGTAATCATCTGGACCAATAGCAAACTCATGTCATACACTTCCTCACATAGAGTGGTGAAACTTTCCTCACTTACCCGTTTTCTTGTCCATGCATTGTACTTATGTGTAAGTTTTTGATTACTGCTTGTTTTGAATGGAGGGAAGCCAATGAGTGCCTTTGTTGTTTCAGCTGAAGATCATTATCCCTGATTTAGACTGGGGTAGAAAGATCAACTTCTGTTCTTTTTCTTCAGTGAATCTGAACATGGAGCATGTCACTTTCTCCTACACGTTTCACCTCCTTGACACCTTCCCCCACTCCCCTGCCCTCACCTCCTACCCCAAGAAAAAAATGAAAGAAGGAAGGAAAGAAGGGGATAAAGTGAGAGAGAAAGAGAGAAAGGAGGGAAGGAGGGAAGAGGGGGGAGGTGAGGGGGGAGGTAAGGAGGGAGAAGGGAAGAGAACCCTAGAGGGAGGGACTCAGTACCTTAGTGGGAAGGGACTCATTTAATCTTTTCCAACTAGGTTAGATAGACCTACTATAATACCCTCAGTTTACCAAAAGCCAATTCTAATCCTCAGAGGAATATATGAAATAATTTGAGTCCAACTTTTGGGTTGCTGATATCCAAATTCAGGCTAACAAACAAATATAAACTGTATTTAGGTTAAGGCATGTGTGTGAGGGGTGGTGGGGTGGAATATATTTGCTCATCATTACCTACACTATTTGTATTAGACCTTTATGATTAAAGTTGTCACATTGGTATTTACATAAGCATTTCTTTGCATTTTTAAAGGAGAATGTTTTCAATCATATGGGTTCCTCTGACTTGTGGCTTGGGAATGAAGCTTTTGCAAACTATGCAAAAGATTCTCTTTTGAGTTTATGTCCAAGTGGTAGGCAGAGAACAAATTACCTCTTCATCCTGCAGAGGTAATGAAGACTACGTTGCCCCCCATCTCATGCATGAGAGAGCCTCTTTTGCACTATTCCATTGAAGACATAACTCAACAGTGAATAAATTCTCTCCAGATTTTCTACATTTTTTGGAGTTTTGATAATTGTACCCTTCATGATCCAAATTTAGAGCTTAGCACAGACTGTTAAGTATTTTAATTATAACAATGGCCTTAACAATTAGGAAAAGTTGATGTAATAAAATTGTCTTAAAATTTAAAGTCATCAGTTGGGTTTTGTGTATGTGTATGAAGGAAGAAAACAAGGTTAAAAAGTGTTCCATAGATTGTACAGTGATGTTTTGTTTATCCAGGACTAGCAAGAGTTTCACAGTTGAGGGTCTTGAAGATCCTGTTTAAATAACTATTGTTTTGATCTGTGATAATTATATTTGTTGTTTTTGACCTTATAGGTAGATGAACCATAAAGTCCAACTTCCAGATGTTGCTTTCTTCCTTCAGACCTTAATTACATAGGCTTCCCTGAGGACATGCAATGCACTGTTTCAGTGTGATACTTTCCTTGTATTTATGGACTGGTTGTTAGCATCATTTTAATAATGAAGACTCCTTTGAATCCTCTTTGAGAAAAGTACAGTGTCCATAAATGTTTGTCTTTTTGTTTTTGTTTGTTTTTTAAACTTTTTGTGTTGTCATTTTCTAGGCAGCTGGAGGAAGTATCTCACACCAGGTTAGCTTCTCCTACTTCAATGCATTTAACTCTTTACTGAATAACATGGAGCTTGTTCGTAAGATATATAGCACTCTAGCTGGCACAAGGAAAGATGTTGAAGTCACAAAAGGTAAGATTTTAAAATATATATAAATAAGAATCTCAGCATTTTCACTTTTCTTCATTGAGGCATGATGTTAATCTAAGCTTACCACTCTAAAGCCAGATCTAGAAAGTATGTTACCATGTATATGTATGCTTTACTTGGGCTCCAAAAATCCAGGTGGATTTAATGTGATACTGAGGTCAGGAATGGAAAAGTGGCTTTGACAGTTTTGAAAAGAACCTTGGCCCAATCTGTCAAACAGGTCAGTGGCACTGTGGCAGCAGCTTGTTTGTACTAGGAAGGAGTTGCCACAGAAAGATGGGCAAGCCTACTCCTTTTGGTGAGTGGTATTAGGATGCTTTGAATGACTGGAGAACACCTACATTTTTTGCATTATAACTCTGGAGACCAAAGTGAATAAGCAAGATAAGAGGAGATTCTAAAGAGATTGTTTTATTCTTGAAGTTAATTTATCTTTTACTAGCCTTCAGAAATGCATATTCTTGTAGAGTTGAACTTAAATATTTAAATTCAATTTTAGATTTTAAAAATGATACTAAAATGCCTGTAGCTTTCAGGTTGTATTATAGTTGGTGAAGGTAGAACTTTGTTTTATATTAAGAATCATTCAAGACTTTAACATTTTTCTTTCTCTGTTCCAGAGGAATTTGCCCAGAGTGCCATACGCTATGGACAAGTCACACCACTAGAAATTGATATTCTATATCAGCTTGCAGACTTATATAACGCTTCAGGGTAAGTATTTCAATAATTCTTCATGATATTTATTATAGAGTATCTCTAAAATGTGAAGCTGTGGTGTCCTTTTAGTTCATTCTAACATGAGTTTATTCCATGTATTTGAATAGTTTATATTCAGAATATAAATTCCAAGAAAGACAAGCAGATGTAACAAAGGAGAAGAAAGAAACACAAGAAGACAGATAGAGATAGAAGAAGATGGAGGGAGGGAAAAGGAGAGAGAGAACAAGGGAGAGGAGAAAGGAAGGGAAGGAAAGGGGAGGGAAAAGGAGGCAGGAGTGAGGTGAGATAAGGGAGTAAGGGGTTGAGGTGCATAAGAGAGGGAAATGGGAGAAGAAAAAAATCTGACAGAGAAGAGAAGGGAAATGAGAAGAAGAAAGGGAGGGAAAAAGATTGATTTAATCTGGGCTCTCTGGAGGTGTTACTAATTTCAAGAGATTTGTGGAAATTTGCCCAAATTTTTAACTTTATAAAATAGACTAAGATACATGGAAGAATCTTGTAATCTTTTTGGTTCACTGTAAATGATCCTTCACTAAACAGTATATGCCATTTTGTATTGGAGAGTATCATTTTCTTTCTTTTTTTCTTTTGTTTTTGAGATGGAGTCTCTCTCTGTCACCTAGGCTGAAGTGCAGTGGCACCATCTCGGCTCACTGCAGCCTCTGCTTCCCAGGTTCAAGCAATTCTCCTGCCTCAGCCTCCTGGGTAGCTGAGATTACAGGTGCATGCCACTACACCCAACTAATTTTTGTATTTTTAGTAGAGACAGCGTTTCACCATGTTGGTCAGGCTGGTCTCGAACTCCTGACCTCCTGATTCTCCCACCTCAGCCTCCCAGAGTGCTGACATTACAGGCATGAGCCACTGTGCCTGGCCGAGAGTATCGTTTTCTTGAGATATGCCTGTGACATTGTCATCAGAGTTACCATCATAGACAAGCTCAGATGTTTTATGCCTTTACTTTATAAACATAAAAGAACAAAGCACACGCAAATCCAAAAGAAAAACCTTTGTCTATGGGCATCCAGAAGGATCTGTGGGAAATGGGACTTATGGCTGTTTTTGTTTTGTTTTGTTTTTGAGATGGAGTCTCGCTCTGTTGCCCAGGCCGGAGTGCAGTGGTGCGATCTTGGCTCACCACAACATCTGCCTCCCGGAATCAAGCTATTCTCCTGCCTCAGCCTCCCGAGTAGCTAGAACTACAGGCGTGTGCCACCATACCCAGCTAATGTTTGTATTTTTAGTAGAGATAGGGTTTTACCATCCTGGCCAGGCTGGTTTTGAACTCCTGACCTCATGATCCCCCCTCCTTGGCCTCCCAAACTGCTGGGATTATAGGCGTGAGCCACTGAGCCTGGCCAGCAACTTACAGTCTATTAAGAGACATGATTTTTAAAAGTCACCTCTAGTAGTTCTTTCAGTATGATAATATCTAAAAAATGAGCGTTAACCCTACAACTGAGTACTAATAGAAGCTGGGTCTTCATAGGTGATTCGTTGCTTTCAGGCTTTCTAATGAGTTGTGGGACTGAAGATGATACTAAGTATCAGCCAGTCTTTGGTGATTGACATGTAATACCAGGCCACATCTCATTCATCTGTAATATATATATATATATATATTTTTTTTTTTTTTGAAATAGAGTTTCACTCTTGTTGCCCAGGCTGGAGTGCAATGGCATGGTCTCAGCTCACTGCAACCTCCGCCTTCTGGGTTCAAGCAATTCTTCTGCCTCAGCCTCCTGAGTAGCTGGGATTACAGGCACCTGCTACCACACCCAGCTAACTTTTGTATTTTTAGTAAAGACGGGGTTTCACAATGTTGGCCAGGCTGGTCTCAAACTCCTGACCTCAGATGATCCACCCGCCTCAGTCTCCCAAAGTGTTGGGATTACAGGCGTGAGCCACTACGCCCAGCCTGTAATTCGTTTTTTTAAACAAAGGTTTTGATCTTCCTTCATGATGACACATTTCAAAAAGTAGTTCTCAAAATTGGATGTAAAGTGACCTTATAGCTAGTTCATGGAATTTAAGGTTTTGGGAAACAGTAGTAATTAACATTGTTACCAGTAGAGGGTCTTGACTATGAGTTGTTCATGTTCTTGGCATGTTGAACAAGGAAATGGACAAAACCCGCAAAACAACAGAAGACAAAAGCATAGATTTATTGAAATGAAAGTATACTCCACAGAGTGGGAGTGAGCTGGAGCAAGCAGCTCAAGAGCCCTGGTTGCAAATCTTCTGGGGTTTAAGTACCCTTTAGAGGTTTCCTGTTGGTTACACCCTATGTAAATGAAGACGTGGCCCGTGACCAATCAGAGGCTGAAGTAAAGTTACCTATGGAAATGAAGACTTGGCCCATGACCAATTGGAGGCTGAACTGAAGTCTCAGCCTGCAACCAATCAGAGGCTGAAGTGAAGTTACAACCTATGCAAATAAAGGCTTGGCTTGTCTGACTGAAGTGAAGGCTCCTTGTGTCCAGACCCTTCCTGTGTTTCTTTCTTCTCATCTGTTATATCTGCTTGTCTTTTTTTCTTGGAATTTATATCCTAAACTATTCAAATAAACTGTTCTTCTGCCTCATCTCCCCCTGAGAGGCATGATCCTCATAAATCCTTATGGGAGGCAGAAGGACCAATTGTCTTTCTTCTGTAACTACTTCATGCTGATTGGGGCACAGTCCCTACCTATTGGGGACCATGGAACTCTAGCACTGCTCTGTCTAGTGGAGATAGGGTTACTTCTTGATGGCCGGGGTGGGCGTCATCATCTGGAACTGGCTGGAAGCCCTGCTGCATGATCATTTGAAGCTTATTCATCTCTAGGTGAGAAGAAATAATCTGGTAAAAAGAGTTAACAAACATGATCCAAAAAGTCAATGCAAGTATAATTATTAACAATGGGCTGGCTAAGGGAAGGAGCCATGAAGCCCAGCTTAGTGCCCTTGACCAGGAGCCCTATGATGTGGACAGCTGTTGTTATTTTAGAAGTCCTGTCAGCTAATTTTCGAGTGGCATCCCTAATTAATCCTGATTGGTTGATATAAAAACAACATTCTTGTAGGAAAACACATAAGCCACCTTTTTGAGCAGTTGGAGATCCAGTCCCCTTCTATTTTGTAAAGTGACTGCTGCCAAGGAGTCTATTTGATTTTGTAAGGTGACAATACTTTGGGCAATGTCTTCCAAGCTGTCTGAAAGATCCTTGGACGAGCATTGGTAATAGGATAGGGAAGTTGGAAGCCCGCTAACTCCCATTGCTATTCCTGCAGTTATTCCTAGCCCTACCAAAAGGGGTATGAATTGGATGGCTCATTTGTGCTTGGCAGTTGCAGTTAAAGGTATAATGAGAGACTGGTTATTGGGAGCTATGTTGATTTTGAGGGGGTAAATATACAAGGGTACAGGTTCCAGTCCAGTTGGCTGATAAACATAAGTACAACTAGTTCCACACAGGAAAAAGGATCTTTGTTTTTTGAGACAAAAATTGTTGTCTGTGGTGAACATATGGGTTAGCTTGTTTTCACTTTCTCAAGTGATTAAGGTCCCTGCTAAGGTGGCCCCGGTTAAAGGCTGGAAAGGACCTTGGGAAGTATCCTGAGTTGCCCCAGCAGAAATTTTCCAGTGGAGGTAGTTACACTTAGTGTCCACCAGCAATGACTTAGAGGTATTTTCGTACTGGAGAATGAAAAGACAACTAGATGTCTCAGGATTAGTATAGTTTTTCCCAAGGGAAAGTGTGAACACAGCTACTGGGCCTATCTTGGCAGTACTTAGACTGTGTATCCTTTAAAGTGTCCTGAACTACAAATGGTTTCCATGAAACCATACAGGTTTACCAAATGATGCACTCTGGGTAACTGCATAGCTTACATGACCATGTGAAGGGTTAATCTCTAGGGTGTAGATTTTAAGCCAATTAGAGCTCCTTTGTATGAACATCACACACACAACACTTGTAGACAGGAGAAGATCTAGTTGTTGTAAGTTTTTCTTTCCCTTTAGTTTTTTTTTCTTTTCTTTTCTTTTTTTTTTTTTTTTTTAAGACAGAGTCTTGCTCTGTCGCCCAGGCTACAGTACAGTGGCACGACCTCAGCCCACTGCAACCTCCGCCTCCCGGGTTCAAGCGATTCTTGTACCTCAGCCTCCCGAGTAGCTGGGACTACAGGTGTGTACCACTATGCCTGCCTAATTTTTGTATTTTTAGTAGAGACGGGGTTTCACCATGTTGGCCAGGCTGGTCTCAAACTTTTGACCTCAGATAATCTGTCCACCTTGGCCTCCCACAGTGCTGGGATTACAGACGTGAGCTACTGGGCCCAGCCTCTTTCCCACTTTATGAATCCTATCACAACTTCCACAGACGATCTATGACATACTTAGACTTTCTGACTTGTCTTGTCTTTCCCTCTTTCCTAAATAATTAGGCATTCTACTTTAGGACAAGAATTTGCCATACAAGATCCTTTCTCATATAAAATTTCTTTTCTTCATAACCTTCCTTACCATAAATACATCTTCATAGCTGTAACTTTCTTTATATCTCTCCTACTAATTTCTGAAGCCCCCAAAAGTCAAAAAGGTCAGGTAATGTGATGCAAAACTGAGCAGAGCCTTAGATTTTGAGGGGGACCTGTCTGCCTACATTTCTTAGGATTCCATGAGGAAAACGGGGGTTTCTCCTAAAATGAGGTCTGTGGCACCTTCTGTTTTTCCCAAGGAGTCCCAGGCTGTCAGAAATTACCTTAGGTCCTTTCATGGGCATCAAGAGTGGCAAGAAGATAGACTGGGGAAATAGTCCAGTCAACTGAGAAGAGAAGCAAAACTTCATTGTAAAGATGGATAAACTGAGGCACGGTGCAGTTTAAAAATTCACATTCTCATAGAGCTAGGCTCCGCAGCTCACTGCTCAGTCACTGATGCACTTGTATGGTAGCTCATGGTGTACTTCACCAACAGTTTTCCTGCCCCCTCAGAGCTTACAACCTGGGTTTCATTTCCTGCTCTATAGCTATATAATTTAACAATTTTCCTCTCAATGTGTTGGATTCTAATCCTATATATCTCAAATTTTATTAATATTACTGAATTTTTTTTTCATTCAAGAGAATTAAATCGTTTATTGATTACACATGATAATGGATGATACACAAGCTTCATTCCCATCTATAATTTTATCTGGTACCATTATTCAATTTAGATATATTGCATAGGATGTGCCAACAATCACTTTTATAACCAATAATTCCATGATTTTGCTTGGGTAATCCCTTTTAATGGTGAACTTCAGGTCACAACAGTAACTGTCAGTTCAACTACACCAAGGTTTCCAAAGACAATGGTTTCTCCACCCAAGCAGGTTGTATATAAATTCCAAATAGAACCTGGCATCACCCTGAAGGGATGTCTAACTTCACACTGTTGGGGAAATTTACCAAGATGGCTTCATAGTAGACTAACTTTACACAGCACATTAAAAAAAAGACATTTAGGCCGGGCGCGGTGGCTCAAGCCTGTAATCCCAGCACTTTGGGAGGCCGAGATAGGCGGATCACGAGGTCAGGAGATCAAGACCATCCTGGCTAACATGGTGAAACCCCGTCTCTACTAAAAAAATACCAAAAATTAGCCGGGCGAGGTGGCGGGCGCCTGTAGTCCCAGCTACTCTGGGAGGCTGAGGCGAGAGAATGGCGTAAACCCGGGAGGCGGAGCTTGCAGTGAGCTGAGATCCGGCCACTGCACTCCAGCCTGGGCGACAGAGCGAGACTCCGTCTCAAAAAAAAAAAAAAAAAAAGACATTTATTCAGCATCACGATCAGACTATTGCATTTAGCAATCAACAGCATGGGTGCAAAAAAAAAAAAAATCTACATTAAAACCCTTTGTTGGGATGCTTTACACTTTCCACGGAACAGAAACTAAAATAACCTGTTATACAATTAGTCACAAATACAGTCCTCAAGTTTTTTGCTCATACACATGAGTATTTGTCTAAAACATGTCTTCTTTGTAGCAGTTAGGCCCTGCCACCACTGTGCTTGGCTGAGTTCACAAATCTGTTGTAACCTGTAGCTTCCCTGTCACTTCTCTGGCTCTCTTCTCCTGCTAAGCTTTGTGTCCTAATTAAAATCTTCTGCCACTGCCATAGCTACTGCTGCTGCTGGAACCGCCATAGCCACCTTGGTTTCATGGTTTTGCAAAGTATTGGCCTCCACTGCCATAGGGGCCAGAGCTTCTGCCTCTAAACTTTCCTTCCTTCATGGGTCCAAAATTTGAAGACTGATTGTTGTAATTGCCAAAATCATTGTAGCTTCCACCACCTCCAAAATTGCTTCCATCATTACCAAATCCATTATAGTCATCCCCACTGCCACCATATCCACCACCACCACGGCTGCCACCATAGCCACCACGACCACTGAAGTTTCCTGCACGACTGAAGTTATTCCCACCGAAACCACCTCCACGACCACCATCAAAGTTTCCAGAACCACTTCGACCTCTTTGGCTGGATGAAGCACTAGCCATCTCTTGCTTTGACAGGGCTTTCCTAACTTCACAGTTGTGGCCATTCACAGGATGGTATTTCTGAATGACAGTCTTACCCACGGAGCCATGGTTGTCAAAGGTTACAGAGGCAAAGCCCCTTTTCTTGCCACTGCCTCAGTCAGTCATGATTTCAGTCACTTCAATTTTCCCATACTGTTCAAAATAATCTCTTAGATGATGTTCTTCAATGTCTTCTTTAATGCCACCAACAAATATCTTTTTCAGTTAAGTAGGTACCTGGTCTTTGAGAATCTTCTCTTGAGACAGCCCTCTTTGGTTCCACAACTCTTCCATCCACCTTCTGTGGCCTTGCATTCATAGCTGCATCCACCTCCTCCACAGTGGCATAAGTGACAAACCCAAAGCCCCTGGAATGCTTGGTGTTTGGATCTCTCATTACCATACAGTCTGTGAGCGTTCCCCATTGCTCAAAATGGCTTCTCAGGCTCTCATCAGTTGTTTCAAAGCTCAACCCTTCAATGAAGAGCTTCCTCAGCTGTTCAGGCTCTTTAGGAGACTCTGACTTAGACATGACAGCAGGGAGAAGAGAGACTTTAACAATGCTTCTTTGGCGGCGTCCACAGGCAGAAAAGAGCAAGCTGACGAACGTATCAATATTACTGAATCTTAAAGGGAGCCATGATGTCTTTAATCCTCAGAAACATTAACCTGGCCAGGTGTGGCGGCTCACACCTGTAATCCCAGCACTTTAGGAGGCCAAGGTGGGTGGGTCACAAGGTCAGGAGTTCGAGACCAGTGTGGCCAACATAGTGAAACCCTGTCTCTACCGAAAATACAAAAAATTAGCCTGGTGTGGTGTGCGCATGTAATCCCAGTTACTCTGGAGGCTGAGGCAGGAGGATCGCTTGAACCTGGGAGGTGGAGGTTGCAGTGAGCTGAGATTGCGCCATTGCACTCCAACCCGGGCAACAGTGTGAGACTCCGTCACAAGATAAATCAATCAATCAATCAGTCAACCAACCTGTAAACAAAGGAATACGTGAGGTTAAACAGTATTCAAATTTCCATATGCTTTAAAACATTGAGAGAGTATATTGAGAAACACACCTAAGAAACTGCAGTCAATCTACTGTTAACAAAAATTTAGAGAATATCTCTTCAAAATAAGCTATCTAGTGGTATTTATACATATTCTTACATATATCACCTGTGTTTTACATGCTTGTAACATTAAACATAATTGAAAACTGTCAAGATTGTAGGGCTTATACATTTCTGTGGGCTTGAAAATGATGCAATATAGATTATTTGTTTCTATAAAGTAGTAAAAAGTACAAACTTATTTTTTTTTTGAGACGGAGTTTTGCTCTGTGCCCCAGGCTGGAGTGCAGTGGCGCGATCTCGGCTCACTGCAAGCTCCGCCTCCCGGGTTCATGCCATTCTCCTGCCTCAGCCTCCTGAGTAGCTGGGAGTATAGGCGCCCGCCACCGCGCCCGGCTATTTTTTTTTTTTTTTTTTTTGAGACAGAGTCTTGCTCTGACCCCAGGCTGGAGTGCAGTGGCCGGATCTCAGCTCACTGCAAGCTCCGCCTCCCGGGTTCACGCCATTCTCCTGTCTCAGCCTCCCGAGTAGCTGGGACTACAGGCGCCCGCCACCTCGCCCAGCTAGGTTTTTGTATTTTTAGTAGAGACGGGGTTTCACCGTGTTAGCCAGGATGGTTTCGATCTCGTGACCTCGTGATCCGCCCGTCTCGGCCTCCCAAAGTGCTGGGATTACAGGCTTGAGCCACCGCGCCCGGCCAATTTTTTGTATTTTTAGTAGAGACGGGATTTCACCGTGGTCTCGATCTCCTGACCTTGTGATCCGCCTGCCTCGGCCTCCCAAAGGGCTGGGATTACAGGCGTGAGCCACCGCGCCTGGCCAAAAGTACAAACTTCTAAATGGAGTAATCACTAACAAGAGAGTTCACACTGAAGGTAGTAATACTAGGAACAAAAGAGGGCTCAACACTGCCTTCAGGAGAGGAAGGGTCCAGATTGGTATATTTTCTAAAGGCTTCCTCCAGCCTGCCATAAAACACGGCTAGATTTTCCTCCTTGCCTTGTGCAACCTCCCTTACTTTATCATAATTTACTGCCTTAGTTATTCCCTTTTTCATTCCTCCAAGGAGAGCCTTATGAAATTTGGCCTGGTTGTTCATTCCCATGGGGGTGTTATAGTCCCAGTTAGGATCAGTAGCGGGGACTGTGTCTGGGTTTGGGCGATAACCCTGAGGGTTTTGGGCAAGTAAATTGTCTGCTTCTTGGCAAGTGGCCTCAAAGATTCATTCCTTTTCCAAGGGGGTGCAACAAGTTGCTAGAATGAATTGAACATCTCTCTATGAGAGATGAAAGGCCAAGGTCAAAGCTTGGAATCTATCTGCAAGTTTTCTGGGGTTCTCTGAATAACTTCCTAGCTTTTTCTTTACATTGTTGTATGTCATTTATGGAGAAGGGGACTGACACTCGGACCAGCCCCTCGGCTCCTGCTACTTCCCTAAGGGATAGCAGGGCTATAGAGGTAGTTGAGTAGGGTGTTCCCCTCTGAATGTGAGGGGGACTTAGCAGGGCCCTTGGCTTTAGCTCTTGGATTTGAGCTTCAGAAACACTTGGCAAGGGGTTATATGGGAGTGGTTACCATTGCCCCAAGAGACAGGTGGCCCTTGCATAAAGGAGGTCATCCACAATATCCGGTTCTGCCTTAGAACCTTCCTTTTGTGGGTAGGTTCTGGGAGTTTTGCAGATGGTTGGGTTTTGACATATGGCCATAAAGGCCTGCACGTGTAGGATTTCTGACCATTTACACTGCCTTTTGCAAAATAGGTCTAATTGCAGGATGGTGTTGTAATTAAGACTTCCCATTATTCCCGGCTGTCCAGCTAATTTTGGGGCCATACAGTATTACAGTAAAAAAAAAAAAAAAAAAAATCAGGTTTTTTCTCCTTAGATTGTCAGGGTCAAATTGATTCCAGTGGTTGAGAATGCAGCCAAGTGGGGAATCAGATGGAATGGATGGAGAGTTGCCCACAGTGGTCTGGAAGAAAGAAGAGAACCTAGCTTATTTGGTGACTCATATTTTACCGGGGCATCCCCCTGCAAAATCTCTGGGCCTTGATTGGGGTCCTCAGGGGTGTCCCCCTTTAGGGCCCCATCTTAGTCTGACCTTAGGTGGGTGCTGGTACCACTTTGGGAAGGTTCTCTCCACCACTGATGACCCACTGTGAGCTTTCCTTTTGTCCCCGCATGAAGGCCTTGACTTCTAGCATCCTTATAATTTGATAAGGCCATTGTTTCCTGTTCTACTGGAGTGATAGCCATGAACTTTAATAATAAGAACTAGAGGTTGGATGGATTTCTTTTGTTGTGTGGATTACAGGTAGTCTCAGGGGGGAAAGGTAGATTTGGAGCATGAAAAATGAAATAATAGGGTTGGCTATTCCACTCAGGCCCTCAACAAGAGAGGAAATGTTTAAAAATCCACCATCATGACAGTGGACCCCATATAAGGGCAGGTCATTCTATAAAAGTAATAGGGTGATGACAAAAGAAACTAGATGTAGAATGTATTCTAAAGATTGTGGGTCCCAAAAGTCCTCAGCAAGTTGAAGGGAAAGTCAGAATGCCTAAGAGATATCTTTTGCCATTACAAGCTAACTCTAGGAGAATTTGGCATAAGGAAAGAGGGCTTAAGTTGACTGAAACGTGTGAGTTTGTTCTAGAAGAGCTGCCACTGTCAATTTCATCATATGTAGGGATTAGGGACTGTAACCAAGAAAGAAAAGAGTACTTACCCATTCTGGGCAGGGCAGCTATCTCCATTCATTTCTTGGCCTTCAGGTAACACCAGAGAGTGGCCCTGGCTAGTTGCCCTCAATTACCAAGGATCTACTAGGAAACAGCCTCTGAAAGACTGAAAAGAAGAAAAGGACTCAGGTCCCTCACCCAAACCAGGCAGTGGTGGTCAGGTGCTTCCACATGGATACCTTTCAGTCTCCCAGGAGAGTGGCCCTGGCCAGACACCTGCTGTTGCCTTCATGCTTAGATGCTGTCTTGGAGAATCCTGTGTTGGAAAAGGGAAAGACAGCGGAAAAGGTTCCCCTCTGTGGAGTGGAGGGAGCCCTGCATGGAGATAGCTCCAGCCTGTGTCTGAAAAGAAAAAGGGAAAAGGAAAAGAGAAATAAATCCCCAAATTTGGGCTTACCTCCTGGCTGACTTGCCAAGGTATGTTACCAGTGGAGGGTCTTGACTATAAGTTGTCCAGTTTCTTGGCATGTTGAACAAAGAATTGGACAAAACACACAAAGCAATAGAAGACAAAAGCATAGCTTTATTGAAGCAAAAGTATACTCCACACATCAGGAGCAGGCTTGAGCAAGCAGCACAAGAGCCCTAGTTGCAAATCATCTGGGGTTTAAGTACCCGTTAGAAGTTTCCTATTGGTTACACCCTATATAAATGAAGACTTGACCCACAACCAATCGGAGGCTGAAGTGAAGGCTCAGCCTGTGATCAATTGGAGGCTTAAGTGAAGGCTTAGCCTGCAACCAATCAGAGGCTGAAGTTATCCTACGCAAATGAAGAGTTGGCCCATGAGGCTGAAGTGAAGGCTCCCTGTCTCCAGACCCTATTCTCCTGCCTAAAAATGGGTCAAAACTCAAAGGCTTGGAAAGAACATATCGTTGAAAAAAAAAAAAGAAGTCTCCCTCCTACCCTTGTTCCTTTCCTTGGAGGCAACCAGTATTTATCAGATTTATATGTATCCTTCCCAGATACTTCGCACCTGTGCTTTAAATAGATATCCTTAGGGGACACATTTAGTGGGTACGGACAGTCAACCTCTATATTTTGCTTCTGGCAGTAATTATTTGATTTTAATATCTATCACTGGAGTCTTACTAAATTCATGCACTCCACATTATTTCTCTGGAGTCTTGGTTTTTGTTGATGAAAACAGAGTTAAAAGGTTTTTTGGTCACTAAAATGATTTGTGTAAATAGGGAAGTAATGATTTTAAACTATAGTTCGGAGTTTTTTTTGTTTTTTTTTTTTTTGGAGAAAAGATGATTTTGGCATGAGCAGTTTGTCAGTGTCTAACAATTCTTTCCTATATTTTTCCTGAAGGCGCTTGACTTTGGCAGATATTGAGAGAATAGCCCCATTGGCTGAGGGGGCCTTACCTTACAACCTGGCAGAACTTCAGAGACAGGTATGAGTAGTCTCATAAATATGATCACCTTAAAAAGTGCTGAACTAGTAGCCTGAGTAGGAGCTGACAGCTTCTGAATGCTGTAAAAATTAAAAATTACTTTCCAGAGAAAGACTTTACTTAGCTTAAAGATTACCTTTATAGAACTACTGTTACCCCCACTTTTATAGAATATATATGTGTATATATTTTTTAGATGGAGTCTGGCTCTGTTGCCCAGGCTGGAGTGCAATGGTGTGATCTCGGCTCACTGCAACCGCTGCCTTCTGGGTTTGAGATTCTCCTGCCTTAGCCTCCCGAGTAACTGGGATTATAGGCATGCGCTACCACAACTGGCTAATTTTTGTATTTTTAGTAGAGACAAGGTTTTGCCATGTTGGGCAGGCTGGTCTCAAATTCGTGACCTCAGGTATCCATCCACCTCGGCCTCCCAAAGTGCTGGGATTACAGGCATTAGTCACCACGCCCAGCCTGTAGAATATTTTTATGAGATAACTAGATTTATGTTTGTGTTTTGTTTTTTGTTTTGTTCAGATAAGGAAAATAAGAGTTCAAACATACATCGGTTTGACCCCCTTCCCCTTAAAATTAGCATTCTTTTCATTTGCCTCGTCACATTTGAAGATTATTGTTAGGTTTACTTTGTATCATTAAACTGGCATTTATAGGGTTTCTAAAATAAAAAAACTTCCCTCAAATGAAATAAATGATTCACTCGGATTATACCTTACAGATTACAACCTGGGAAAAAAAAAAGTAGTGAAACCGGAAAGAAAATCTTGTCTGTTATTACATTTTTGATAAATATTAGTTTTGTTTTTTATAAATGTTAAGAATGATTAAAACAGTAGCTTCTGAGTCCTATAAAATTAATACAGTCCCATTTCTGATTACAAATTATCTTGATAAGAAAAAGAAATGAAGAGTGCAATGGAACAGTTTTTAACAAATCTTGTTTTAAGTTGAAACCTCTACTTCCATAGCACTCACGAAGTTTCAGTGGTAGCAGATGATCACATTGCTTTTGTGTGTGGGTAAGGGTTAGGAGGGCCAGTCATTGTCCTCCTGGTACTTTCCTGCTCTAATAGACATGGAACCTGCGTTCCTCATAATTCTCTAGGAGAGTGTGATGCCATACTAGGGTAGGCAACGTGGGGAGGGCATGGATAAAGAAGACAGGATACAGAGAGAAAGACAGAGAGAGCGCGCGCTACTAAATGTGCATGCTGTAGAAAGAGGCTATGTCTGCTCTTTCTTCATTGCCGCCACATTGGTGAGTAGCCAGGGTTGGTTTGCTGTTATTGTTCACCTTCACCAAATGTGTTAATGAAGCATCAAGATATGTTTAAGTGTAGTTCACTTTGGGAAGACTTGGTAGGAAACCTTTCTTCTACTTGAGCTCCATGGAATGATGATTCTGCCTGTGAAACTAATTAGAATTTCCAGTTCTACTTTACATAAGGAACAAAAACATTTTGTAGTCAGGTTGAAGCAAATTGAAAATGGAAAAGAAACCATTATATCTACGTTTTATGTTAATACTTTGTTTACTTGATGTGTAATAAAGCTTCCTACAGATTAAAATGTATTGTAACTCATTGCAATTTAGCTTCTTTAGTATCAGAAAAACTCATCTACCTGCTGCCATCCAAGTTTATTTTCAGGCCGGGCCCAGTGGCTTATGCCTGTAATGCCAGCAATTTGGGAGGCTGAGGTGGGCAGATTGCTTGAGCCCAGAAGTTCCAGACCAGCCTGGGCAACATGGCACAACCCCATCTCTACCAAAAAAAAAAAAAAAAAAAAAAAGCAAAAAATTAGCCAGGTGTGATGGCATGTGCGTGTAGTCCTAGCTACTTCGGAGACTGAGGGGGAGAATCACCTGAGCCCAGGAAGTTGAGGTTGCAGTGAGCCATGATTGTGCTACTGCACTCCAGCCTGGGCAACGGAGTGAGACCCTGTCTTAAAAAAAAAAAAAAAAAAAAGAAAAATGTTTATTTCCATTATGAGGTCTCAGATCCTTTAAAAATAGATGGATTTATTTCAATTCAGTGATTTTTAAAAAATAACATTTTATAAAATTACAACATTTAATAAAAGGAAAGAAGGTGAAAAATTTTTAATAAAATTAAAAAAGACATTGAAATATTTAAAGAGCTCTTACTGAATTTAATTTTATTTTTTGTAGTATATACATTTGTGAAAATTTGCTCTTGAATTTTGAAAAATTGCATTTCAAAAGAAGATATTTTGCAGTGTTACATGTGTCTATTGATATAACTCTCCCTGAAGGTGTCCTTAATATTTGTAATTGGGAAATATTTCATTTAGCTTATTAAAAACATTGTAAACTGAATTTGAAAGTCTCAACTCATTTCCTCCTCCTCAGTTTTTCTGCCCACCTGTCTTGCCCCTAGCAATTTTCCTAGAGGCCATATCTGAAGCTTGTTTTGCAATCTTTGGCATCCTGAGTCTGTGTCCTTCACATTTCTTCATCCTTAGGAAAGTGATGTAATTTTGCTACTGCTGTGAATTCTTTTTAAGACAGATTCAAGATGATTTGCCTGTCTTCAGTGGCGGTGCTGATGCTTTTATGCTGGGGTGGTTGGCCTCAAGGGTCTTGTCAGATATTTAGGAAGTAGGCAGTGATAAAAACCACCATTTTCTTCTTCCCTGGGTCTCTGATTGGTATCCAGAGTGATGGGGAGTGCTTTCTCTGACTTTCCTTAACCGGTGAGATGGTACAGGGATCTAGAATTTCTAGAGAGCTGGTAGAGGTCTTAGGTATTCTTACATTGTCCCCAAAGGAAGAACCTCAGAGTCTCAGGACACTTTTTCTTTTTTTTTTTTTTTTGGTGGAGACAGAGTCTCACTCTGTCACCCAGGCTGGAGTGCAGTGGCGCAATCACTGTTCACTGCAGCCCTGACCTCCCTGCCTCAGGTGATCCTCCCACCTCAGCCTCCTGAATAGCTGGGACTATAGGCATACACCACCATACTCAGCTAATTTTTTTTCAGTAGAGACAGGGTTTAGCCATGTTTCCCAGACTGGTCTCAAACTCCTAAGCTTACATTAATCCACTGGCCTTGGCCTCCCACAGTGCTGGGATTACAGTGTGCATGAGCCACTGCGCTCAGCTAAAATGTTTAATGTTTCCTCTCACATAGAAGACAGTCTTTCTACTGAGGCTTAGGTACAGAGAAATAAAAATTAAGATCTTAAGTATATATTTTCCTGTACATTATTATAGGAACAAAATCTGAGAAAATAGAACTCAACCGAAATAATAAATAATTATTAAAGTTTTATAGAAACAGATTTGTGAAGGTTAAGGATTCAGATTAATGTCCACTAATGGCCATTGTGAAATCTGACCTTTACTGTCCTTGAGATCTGATACAAGTTTATTTGGGCCTCAGTTTTCCCTTTAGTAAAGTGAGTATCTTCATGTATTTCTGAGAAGCCTTCAAGCTCCTGCATTCTGTAAAATGGTATGTATCAATGGATTTTATTTTCAGAATTCTGAATTTATCCTCCTTTTTCCTTTGTAACATTTAAAATTTTGTAAGGAATTCAGGCTGGACTCAAGTAGAATAATACGAAAATATGCTTAAGTTCTTATAGCAACCAAAGTAATGGAATAAACTTTCTTCAATTTTCAGCCTTGAAAAAACATTCTCAGTTAACATATTTCAGGTTTATGAGGCATTCTAAGGCAGCCATATAGACTACAATCCTAGTGACTCAGTTTTTAACATTCTTTAGTTCACAGAATTACAGTAATGCTAGCCATAGCTATTCCCATATTACTTCCAGAAGATATCTTGATGATTCTCTTGTGATTTTTCCTATATTACCAAATTAGTAGTACATAATTACTTACATTTATTATGCAGAGTATTCTCTTATATGAATCTATTAGAAACCTAAATATAAAATAGGAAGAAGGATATATGTTTTGTTATCTCACCTTATGAAAGGTGTTATGAAAACACTTGTTTATGATGGAGAATCTGTGAGTCCAGAAATAGAAGTTATGAGGGAGACAGTAGTTAAGAGGTTGGCCACTGATTATGTAACATCCTCTCATTCTGTTTCCTCGTTTATTAAATAGGGACAGTACGCCAGGCACAGTGGCTTGTGCCTATATAATCCCAGCACTTTGGGAGGCCAAAGTGGGCAGATTGTTTTGAGCCCAGTAGTTTGAGACCAGCCTGGGCAATATGATGAAACTCTGTCTCTACAAAAACATACAAAAAATTAGCCAGGCATGGTAGAATAAGCCAGGTACATGGTAGCACCTATAGTCTCAGCTATTTGGGAGGCAGAGGTGGGAGGATTGCTTGAGCGCAGGAGTTTGAGGCTGCAGACAGCTGTGATCATACTACTGCACTCCAGCCTGAGTGACAGAGCAAGACCCTGTCTCAAATAAATAAATAAGTAAATAAATAAATAAGGATAGCAGTATTCATCTTTACAGGATTATTATGAGAATTACATGAGTAATAATACACTTACATTAAGCCTAACACCTGGTAAGCATGCAACAAATGTTAACTGCTACTATTGTGCTTATTACTATTATCAAATATGAGAAGCCTATATAAGCAAACTCCAAGATCGGCTGAAACATATATGTGACACAATCGCTTAATCTACTCTCATCTACTTCCATTAGGTAAAAGGGGATGAGAAGTGAGGAAAAAGTATTCATGTATCTTTGTATTTTTTTAAGTGCCTGAAATGTTTTATATTTTAATTTTTTGATACTGGTTGAAATTCTACCAGGCCTATTTTTAAAAATTTTTAGTTAATGGTGGATATTCAACAAAGAAAAAAAATCACTACCCCATACCATACACAAAAGTCTTTTCCTGTTCCTAAATGTGAAAGATTAAAGAGGGTAACACGAGAGATTCTATTTATGATCTGGAGATAAGCAGAGATTTTGTAAATAGTACAGAACACCAGTCATAAAGAAAAAGATTAATAAGTTAAACTTCATTAGATTTAAGAACTTTTATCAAAATATACCACTAAGAGTGTGAAAAGACAAGTTACACAATAGGCAGAGATATTTGCAATACATTTAAATAATAGAGGATCTGTATCCAGAATATATAGTATAATAAACTTCTGCAAATTTATAAGCAAAAGGCAGGCAATGCAATAGAAAAATTGGCAAAATGCCTGAAGAGAAACCTCACAAAAGAGGATATCCAAATGGTACGGAAAAATAATAGAAAAGTTTACTACCATTAGTACAAGAAAACACACACTAAAACTACAATGGGATGCTATTTTATACTATCCAGATTAATCAAAATTATACTCTGACAATGGCAAGTGTTGTTCAAGAGGTGAAGGAATGGAAATTGCTAGCATCACAACTTTGGAAACTATTTGTCAGTACCACTGCAGTTGAACAAACACATACCCCGTGACCTGTCGGTTCCTCTCCTAGGAGTAGTCCCTAACAAAAATGTTTACACAAGTGTGTTAAGAGATATGTACAAGAAAGTTTAGGCCGGACGTGGTGGCTCACACCTGTAATCGCAGCACTTTGGGAAGCTGAGGTGGGTGGATCACTTGAGGTCAGGAGTTTGAGACCAGCCTGGCTAACATGATGAATCCCCATCTCTACAAAAAATACAAAAAATTTAGCCAGGCATGGTGGTGTGCACCTATAGTCCCAGCTTCTCGGGAGGCTGAGGCATGAGAATTGCTTGAACCCAGGAGGTAGAGATTGCAGTGAGCCAGGAATGTGACACTGCACTTTAGCGTGGGCAACAGAGAGAGACTGTGTCTCAAAAAAAAAAAAAAAAAAAAGAATGTTTATAGCAGCATTACTTGCAATTGCAAAAATATTAGAACAATCTAAATACCATCAGTAGAATGGATAAATATGTTGTGCTATTAAGATGACCTACAGTGAGAGAAATGGAAATTTTGATTTGAGGGAAGTGAGATAAAAGAGAAAATGGATTGCAGAAAGAAGATGATGTATATTTTTGAAGCATGTTAATAGTTTGGATATTAAAACCAGGTTATAGACCAATTTTGGCCCTATGTGAAAATGGGAAAACCCTCTCTTTTTCTTTACTGTATATTACATAATTACTTTTTCAACTGTATGGGATAAATGATCTGTGATGGACCTGCTTGGGTATATATGTACTTTCTTTAAAAAAGTTTTGTTTCTATGGGAAATTATATTAAAGCTATAGGCCACTCACTAAAAGAACTATGGAATATAAGCTGGATTGTGTCCTGTCAAAACATTATTAGAATTATTAAGAATTATTATTTTAACTTTTAAGTTTGGGGGTACATGTGAAGGTTTGTTACATAGGTAAACATGTGTCATGGGATTTTTTGTACATATTATTTCGTCACCCAGGTATTAAGCCCAATACCCAATAGTTATCTTTTCTGCTCCTCTCCTTTCTCCCCTACTCCTCTCTCAAGTAGACTCCAGTGTCTGTTGTTTCCTTCTTTGTGTTCATAATAAGCTCTTATCACTTAGCTCCCACTTGTGAGAACATAACGGTATTTGGTTTTCTGTTCCTGTGTTAGTTTGCTAAGGATAATGGCCTCCAGCTCCATCCATGTCACTGCAAAAGACAGGATCTCATTCTTTTTTATGGCTGCATATTATAATTATTTTAATCTTTATTTTGTGTATAGCATTCCTTAGACATAGGACTTTGTTTTCTTTGTGTAATTTGCATTTCTGTGGCCCTTCTTTGAATTTTGGATTCATGAGCACAAACAGGAAGACATTACAGTCCATTTAGGAATTCCTTTTTTTGGAACATTTTACTTCTTTCACCTGTGATATTTTACCACAAAAGGAAGTCTGTTCTCAAAAAGAAAATTAGGTTTATGTATTAGCTATTATTTATTAGTCATTTAACTCATTTAAATTACTAGATTTGAAGACTTACTGTAGTCTTTAACACAACTTAACTCCCTTTTTACTGAGAGAAAAGTATGTATTATTTAGCATTCAGCATTCTCTTCATCTCCTTCTCCTAACTGTCATGGCTTTAGGTTTTAATCTTACTTTGTAAGGCCAAGAATATTGAATTCAAATTCCAGACTATTGAAGTCATAGATGTAATTTGCAGACAGGAAAATTTTGTTTTGTTTTCCCTAGCCTTATTTTGCCATTCCAGTCATACATTTTTGTTTTTATAGAATCTAGCCTTTTTCCCCCCTTCCAATGCTCGAGATAAAAACTTTAGCTATTTTTCCCTTTTATTCTACCCATTAATAGTGTGTCATTTGAAAGAGGTAGTTCTCCCTATTGAGTTGGCAGTGTGGTTTGACTTGTTAACTGACATAATCTTGCCTTATCTAATGCATCATCCCTGCTCACTGCAGCCTCAACCTCCCAGACGTAAGTGATCCTTCCACTTCAGCCTCTTGAGTAGCTGGGACCACAGGCATGTACTACCATGCCTAGCCATTTTTGTATTTTTTGGAGAGATGGAGTTTTACCATATTGCCCAGGCTGGTCTTGAACTCTTGGGCTCAAGTGATCTGCCTGCCTCAGCCTCCCAAAGTGCTGGGGTTACTGGTGTGAGCCACCTCACTAGACCTAATTCTCACTTACAAAATGAGATACCTATAACAAAAAAATGAAGAGAACATCTCTTTAAATGAGGTCTCAACTTATTTCCTATCACACACATATGCTTAGGGAGTAGGTTAAAAATCATTTAAGATTCTCAACTCTTGTTTTGAAAAACACTTAATTAACCTTGTTAAATATCAAACTTTATGATCATAATCATAACCTTAAGGGAAAGAGCGTCTTTTCCTTTGGCACATTTGCTCACGGCAGGCAATCTTCTTAGTGCTGAGTGTTTTCCTTCAGCCTAAATGCTAAAAATTCAGTACACAGTCATTAATAGGGATGACAGCGATAGCATTTCATTTATGAATATTCATGAAGTGAAATCCATAGCATTAATTACATTAATTTACATACCTGAATACAAGCAGGCCATAAGTGATAACTAAGCCTTAAAAAAAATGTTGCTGACCATATATTGTATATTTTCTTTTAAATGTTATTTAATAAGGGTGAAGGTGACATTTCTGTCAAAAGGCATTTGGGTATTTATAGTTAGAAATGTTTTTAGCAAAGAATTAAAACACAGTATAATCCTTCAGTTTTCACAGGATTTTGTAGGGCTTATAAACGTTCTTTAAAGGAAGAAAGTATAAAGAAAAATACATGTGGTTGAATACAGGAGAAACCTTTTATATGAATAAGGTAATTAGTGGTTACTTGATGCTTATTTAGGATCATAGGCTTTTTATTCTATGAGTTTTAATTCAACATATTTTGAAAGGATACATGATTGAAAATAATTCATAATCTATGAGAATGAGATTTATTTTCATCCAGTTTTGTGATTGAGAAACTCTTAAGTGGGGGAAATAACGTTCTATATACATTTTTTTTTTTTTGAGGCGGAGTCTTGCTCTGTCACCCAGGCTGGAGTGCAGTGATGTGATCTCAGCTCACAGCAACCTCCACCTCCAGGTCCAAGTGATGCTCCCACTTCAGCCTCCCAAGTAGCTGGGATTATAGGCACCTGCCACTACACCTGACTAATTTTTGCATTTTTAGTAGAGATAGAGTTTCACCATGTTGGCCAGGCTGGTCTTGAACTCCTGACCTCAAGTGATCCGCCCACCTCAGCCTCCCAAAATGCTGAGATTACAGGTATGAGCCACTGCGCCGGCCCAGTACATTTTTAAAGAAGTTAAAAACATATGCCAATGTGTTTAGTAGGTAGCATAATAGCTATATAGATTTTAAAATGTAAGCTAAAATGCCTATCTTTGTTTGGGCTCCTATTACAAATTACCATAGGTGGTTTAGATAACAAACATTTATTTCTCATAGTTCTAGAGGCTAGAAAGTACAAGATCAAGGTGCTGGCTGATTCATTTACTGGTAAGGGCCCTGTTCCTAGTCTGTAGACAGCAGGCTTCTTGTTATATCCTTGTTATATGAGGGAGAGATAGAGGGAGGTCATCTTTCTTGTGTCTTTTCTTATAATGGCACTAATCCTATCATGAGGGCTCCATTTTCATGACCTAATTACTACCCAAAGTTGCCACCTTCACATACTATCACACTGGGCAGTAGGGTCTCAACACATGAATTTTGGGGAGTCACAAGCATTGAATCCATAGCAATGCCATAACTTGAATTCCTTCAAAGTATATGAGATTAAATATCATCACTGCCTTGAAAGGACAGATTGTGTTTATGTTTTCAACTGTTGTCTTTGAAACAAAGTATCAGAATTAACTGGTTAATCAATATTTTAGAAACTCATTGAAGCATATTCAGTTAATTATACTGAAGCATATTCAATATAGTGGGCCCTCTATCTGCTTGAGTGCCATGTCCTTGGATTCAACCAACTGTGGATGGAAAATATTTGGGAAAAAACAAAATAAAAAATAACACTACAACAATAAAAAATACAAAATTTAAAAACACAGCATAACAATTATTTACATCTTATTTACCATATAGTAGGTATTAGAAGTAATGTAGAGATGATTTGAAGTATACCAGAGGATGTGCATAGGTTATATGAAAATACTACACCATTTTAGATCAGGGACATGAGCATCCATGGATTTTGATATTGGAAAGCAATATCAGGAATATTTTTGTGCCAGGTGAGGTGGCTCATGCCTGTAATCCCAGCACTTTGGGAGGTTGAGGTGGGAGGATTGCTTGAGCTCAAGAGTTTGAGACCAGCCTGGGCAACATAGACAGACCCCATCTCTACAAAAAATTTAAAAATTAGCTGGGCATGGTGACATGCACTTGTAGTTCTAGCTACTTCAGAGGCTGAGGCAGTGGGATGGCCTGAACCTGGGAATTTGAGGCTGCAGTGAGCCGTGTTTGTGCCACTACATTCCAGCCTGGGCATCAGAGTGAAACTCTGTCTGCAAAAAAAAAAAAAAAGAATATTTTTGCATTAATTAATACGTGAAATATAAAATTACTTAGAAACATTTATCTCATTCTTTTATAATTTCTATTTTTGTATATACTTTAAAATACATCTTATATATAATTGTATAATGTATATTAGATTTTTGTATATATAATTAAGACATTGGCAAGTATGTTAACTATTTAGTTTATTCTGTCATTTCATACTGTTTACATAGTATAGAAGGTCTTTTCATAATGAAAATATTAAAGAACAAGACGGACACACTAGTATAGACAAGTTATCTTAGATCCTTTCTTTATGCTATGGGATACCTGTGAAATAACATCTAGTGGAATTTTTCTCATTATTATTACAGATTTTATGTTAGAACTATGACAGTAGTCATTAGAGATGATAGATTATGATCGATATTCTCTGATTTAAGAATCAAGTTAATTTTTATACACTTTAGAAAGCTTTTTAAATTTTAAGTCAAAGAAGGAAAAAAATTTTATAACTGAAATGCTTGTTTACCTGAAAGATTCACTTCTGTAAACTGATAGTGTATTCCCCCAAGAGTAGCAGATAAATGAGGCATTAATAGGCTTGTAAAAATTGGGGTAAGGGGCCGGGCGCGGTGGTTCAAGCCTGTAATCCCAGCACTTTGGGAGGCCGAGGCGGGCGGATCACGAGGTCAGGAGATCGAGACCATCCTGGCTAACACGGTGAAACCCCGTCTCTACTAAAAAAATACAAAAAACTAGCCGGGCAAGGTGGCGGGCGCCTGTAGTCCCAGCTACTCCGGAGGCTGAGGCAGGAGAATGGCATAAACCCGGGAGGCGGAGCTTGCAGTGAGCTGAGATCTGGCCAGTGCACTCCAGCCTGGGCGGCAGAGCGAAATTCTGTCTCAAAAAAAAAAAAAAAAAAATTGGGGTAAGGGGGAAGCTACTGTGTATTTGGCTTAATATGGTTTTTAAATGCTGATGATAGAGTTATCTATTTTTAAATACATTGCTTTCGTTTTTGGCTGCATGAATATCCTATTTTCTTCTTTTGGAAAAGATACTACTGCATTACCAATATCACTTTTAGGTTTTGTTTTTTCTTGTCTTAAAATAGTCAAATTGTAGTTTTTTTCACTTGCTGTGTGCTCTTTCAAGATTTTTTTTTTTACTTGCTTTCTTCTTCTCCGCAGCAGTCTCCTGGATTAGGTAGGCCTATCTGGCTCCAGATTGCCGAGTCTGCTTACAGATTCACTCTGGGCTCAGTTGCTGGAGGTGAGTGACATGTCTGTGTGCTGTTTGAGGCTTGTGTTAATGTAATATTATCTCACTAGACTGTGGCAGATCAGCAAAGGTGTAGTTCATTGTTCCCATGGGTCATGACTTCAGGGCTTTCTGAAGTGTTCTTTATTTTTACCTATGATCAGGGGACTTGTAATAGCAATGACTGTGGACCATCTGGCTCCAGTCTGTCTTCAGGACAAAACCTCTGTAATGATGTGAAAGTCTGGGATATAGTGCTGCACTCACCTTAATCATACTGGCTAAGGCCAGTATAAAAAAATGGAAAATGAGACTGTGTTTATGGGGCAGGTTAAGAAATTGAGATTTGCTATTATCCTTATCATACGCAGGAACGGAAAACCAAATACCGCATGTTCTCGCTTATAAGTAGGAACTAAATAGGAACTTATGAACACAAAGAAGGAAACAGACGCTGGGATCTACTTGCTGGGGAAGGTGGCAGGAAGGAGGGGAGCAGAAAAAATAGCTATTGGATACTGAGATTAATACCTGGGTGATGAAATATGTACAACAAACGCCCATGACATGTGTTTATCTATGTAACAAACGTTCATATATACTCTACACCTACAATAAAACTAAAAATAAAAAATAAAAAAGAGATTGAGATTTGGGATATGAATCCCAGAACCTCATGAAATAAAACAGCCTCTCAAAGTGATTCACTTGTGCTTTTCTGCTTATATGTTTTCCTTTCCCTTATCACTTGTTTGACAATATCTGGACTTGATGTTTATTTGCAAAAATGAACTTCCCTTCCCTCCCTGTTCACAGTCAAAATTTGAGAGACTGTTTTTGCTTAAATACTCTACATAGAAAATGTGTACAATCTGAAGTTGCTTTGTTGAGAAGAAACTAGCAGGTGTGATTAAAATGCTTACGATTTTTTAAGACAAGCCTGAACTCAAAATACTTTTTTTTTTTCTTTTCACTCTCAGTTTTAGAAGTTGCAAACCAGGTTTCGGCTTTCAGCAGTCAAAGTGTGTAATACTCTCGTTCATGTAAATAAATTTTTCAGTCCCTGAGAAATTCTAAAGCACAGCCGTATTTTCTTTCAAACCAAATTCTATACATAGGGATAGGATAATGTTGAAATGTGTCTCCAATATTATGGTTGTAACTATGATTAATTTACCGAGATGCTTTATTAAACTAAATTTTAAAATTGTAGCCATCTAGTGTACGGATATAGTCATTTTAAGAAGTAACTGGCATAATATTTAGGCATTTAATGGAAAATATAAGTAAATGTTTTATATAATAGTTTAATGTTATTATTATAGAAAACTGAGTGTTAACTATCTAATTTGGGAAGTGACTCGATAATCCACTCTGTAATTTATGAACCTAAGATATCAAAGAGCATTCTTGACAGTTGTTCTCTGAAGCAGCTGTATTTATGGATTTCAGTGGTTGCTATAGCCTGCTATCCCTAAGGTGTGTGTGAGGGAAAGAAAAATACTAACATAAAGTCTCTTTTGTGAGAATACATATTGTGTTTTATTTCTTCATCCTTTAAGATAAGATTTGTCATCCTTATGGACTCTCCATTTAATTGTGTTCTTTTTTAAGCCTAAAAATTGTTCTGTTTGTAGCTGTGGGAGCCACTGCAGTGTATCCTATAGATCTGGTGAAGACCCGAATGCAAAACCAGCGTGGCTCTGGCTCTGTTGTTGGGGAGCTGATGTACAAAAACAGCTTTGACTGTTTTAAGAAAGTCTTGCGTTATGAGGGCTTCTTTGGACTCTACCGGGGTGAGTAAGCAAATCCCAGCTGCTGAAGTTAGTGATTTGATCTCACCAGCAGCAGATTTTAACTCACTAATTATGGAAGCCAATATGTAGTATGCCTAACCAGACTAGGTCTGTTTCTCTCTTTTTATTTTCTCTTTGCTCATTTCCCTTCTTACATTCTTTCTGGTGATTAGCAGTATTAATCTGCAAACAAGGTCTTCATTTCTTCTTCTTGCTATTTATATTTCTTGGTATCCAAATTATGTGTTTGTCCCAACATGGGTCTATGTCACCACGCTTCTACAAACCAAGGCACATATCTGCAGGTGGAATACAAGGATGATAGCTAAGAAATATAGAGCTGCTTTTCTCAAAGAATTAAAGAGGAGAAAGACATCTCTTTTCTGTGAAAAAGAAGCCAGGCTACCACTCAAAGATGAGTTTACCCTCCATATATTTGTTTCACCTGAAAGAAATATCAAATGTTTTTGTCTCTTTCAGGGAACATTTATAAATTTTTTCCAATGAGTCATCTGAAGGTTTAAAAAAAAAAAAAAAAAAAGGGAAAACCCTTTGGTTCCAAGTCTAATTCTTGCTCCTTTCCCCCAGTTATCTCAGAGGTGTACAGTCAAAACAGGGATTTTCTTTTGCAGGGAATATTAGCAGCCATTCTAGACTGAGCCCAGTGCAGTTGGCAACAGAGGTAGCAGCCCCATGCAGAATTCTCCCCACCCCCAGTTGTCTTTGTAGGAACTTGTCTCTTTGGAGAGAGAATGACTTTCATGTATGTGTTTTCACATTAGAATATAGGGTTTCCTTTGGGAGGGAGATTAATTTTTTAATCTCTTTGGGCGCCACTTGGGATTCTTTGCAAATGCTCTCTACATGCTCAAGTCCAGGCCATTTATGTAATTTACTGTACTTGTTTGTTTGCACACACAAGCTCATTAATCCCTAGCCTATTCTGAGCTCTGTTGAACTATTTGGCTTAGAAATCTTCCTAAGAAAGCCTGGGCCCGAACAAAGCTTTGGGCTCATGGACAGGAGAAAAAAAAAACACCTCTGGTTAGCATTATATACAGGTATTCAATCAAAAAATATAACTCCGATAAACTCATAATTGAAGTAGAGGGTCACAAGGATGTTCATTTTTAGCATTATGTATAGAATAAGAGGAGAGAGTCATTCTGAAATCAAACTAGGCTCAAGTACCCTGCTCTTGAGAATGAATGTGATGAGTTTTCCTCAAATATTCAGAACTGTAGACTCTTTGAATTCCACCTGTACAGCATGTACCCTGTGGAAAGGGGTACAATATCCAGAACGCAGATCTTTCCGTGTGAATGCTTGTTTTAACTGATTAAACCCTGTATATCCATATTTTATTTAATGGGGAATCAAGGTTAAATGGCATTAAGGTTGTTTTTTTCCTTGATATCTCCAGTGTTTCTTTGTTGAATAATGATGTTTCTCCTCTTTGGTATACTTTTAAATTGCAAAGAAAATGTCCCCTATTAAAAGGAACCTAGATATTTACTGCACAGTTTAGCCTTCTCAATGAATAGGTGCTTACAGAAGATTTCATTTGAGAGGGATGTCATGTTAATTAAATGGATGCAATATAGCAAGTAGGGGAGGGGATTGTTGGCTTTATTCAGGATGTAAGCTCAAAAAAGCAGTTCTTTAAATGAGAGACTTTTGTATTAGGGAGAAGATTGTAGGAGTCCTGTATGTGAGCACTATGATTATTGAGATTGTCATATATTGCTTGGAACTGGTCCATTATTCTGTCAGATGATTGACAAAATTGTTGACAGATTAGCTAAATTTCTTTGCAGGCAACAATGATAAAATGACACAAATCAGTACTTTATTAAATTCCATGAGCCTTATTGAGGCGAGTTGTAAAACAAATATGCATGCTGACATGGTTGTATGGGAGTTAGATTAAAAGTAATTGAGTCTGATAATCACGAGGGTTAGAAAGTTAAGACTGCCATCTGCTGATTTGTTCTTTTAAATCAGTCTGCTACCCATGAAAAGTGTGTGTGGATTTGTGTGTATCATTGATAATTCAGTCTGACTGACAGTAGCCAATATGTATGATTACTTGCTGGCTCTCAGCTTATGGAAAGTCACTCAGCAGTATCCTCAAAGCAGGCTGCAGATCAGCAGTCAGCAAGCAGGCAAACATATATAACTCCGCTTTGGCTGGATGATTTAAAGAATATAAAATGTTTATTGTTAGCATCTTTTAAAAATGGATGAAAAAAGTATGCTAACAATTCGGATAAGCTGTGTGCTTTAGAAAGCTGAGCCCAACAGATGTTGTTTATTTTTTTCTTTTCCAGTTTACAACCAGCCTGGGAAATTTAACTTTCTAAGGATTATGATTTCCTTTGTTTTGAGGGGATTCTTTTAAAATGTCTTAAGCTTGACATATATTAGTAAATAAGAATACAACAGGCATATGTTTTTGCTTATAGGAGATATTCATTAAACAATACTTAAAACTGCATTTTTCTTTGCAGTTTTGGCTTCCTCCTTTTAAATAAATGAATATTGAATGCTGTGTTTCTCTGAAGAGATTATAGGAGTTAGTATTCTATAATAACCAAGCCACTGTATGCCATTATGTAGGTAGTATAGTTTGTGGCAAAATCTGGGTATGCTTAACAGCATGCTTTTCAGAGCTTTTCCAAGTGTACAGTGTCTGTGTATGTTTATATGTTTTTGGTTATAACAAGGGAGGGAATTTGGTTACATTGTTATTGGCAGTGTTCCCAGAATAGAGAAGACCCATGGCTCTGTTTCTTCCTCATGGACTTTTTGGGAAGTGTTGGATAACCGGGCTTTAAAGTAAGCATGCTTAAGAAGAGGATTTATAGCCTCAAGAAAACATGACATTATACTGCATTTGTAAATAATTATTACATATGTATACAGAGTTTTCAAGATAATCTTTTTCCCATTTTAATGAAAACTCTAAAATGTTTGATGGGTAAATAATACGGGGGAAACTCCTTGTTGGGCTTGTGTTTTCATGTCTGGTACGTCTATATTGCTGATAATTCTGTCCCTTTACCTAGGTCTGATACCACAGCTTATAGGGGTTGCTCCAGAAAAGGCCATTAAACTGACTGTAAGTTTCTCTCTAACTGAATTTATGTCATTTGTTTAGATTACCATTAAGCCAAAAAACTGAAGTCAAGGCTCGGCATGGTAGCTCATGGCTATAATCCCAGCATTTTGGGTGGTGGGAGGATCACTTGAGACTGGGAGTTCCAAACCAGCATAAGCATAGTAAGAAATCAGTGGTACCAAAACAACAACAGCAACAAAAATTGAAAATTAGCCAAGTGTGGTGACGCATGGCAGGAGGCTGGTATGGGAGGATTGCTTGAGTCCAGGAATTTGAGGCTGTAGTGAGCTATGATCATGCCACTGCACTCCAGCCTGAGCAACAGAGTGAGACCCTGTCTCAAAAACAAAACTAAAATTGATGCTGCCAACACTGGCACACTATCACAGAATTTGTAAAACTTTAATTTTACATGTAAGCATTTGATAATTTTTAATTTTATCATAAGACAAATATTTTGCTGACTTGGAAAAGCAACAGTGTGCCAGAAGAGAAACGGTTGGGAATTTTGGTTAACTGATGTTGTCTTTCTAATTAGGTTAATGATTTTGTTCGGGACAAATTTACCAGAAGAGATGGCTCTGTTCCACTTCCAGCAGAAGTCCTTGCTGGAGGCTGTGTAAGTATTACTCTTAGGCGCTTCTTGTGACAATATATTCTGTTAACCTTTTTGCACAGATATGGTAGATATCTGAGTGGCATTTCCCTTGAACTCAAGGGATTCTAAGCAGGTTTTCTCAGTAATCATATGGAATAACTTTTAAATTTTATTGTAAAAGCTAACTGGTTTTGAGTATAGAAAAGAGATAGCATTTTCCGCCAATTAGAATGGTGATCATTAAAATGTCAGGAAACAACAGATGCTGGAGAGGATATGGAGAAATAGGAACGCTTTTACACTGTTGGTGGGAGTGTAAATTAGTTCAACCATTGTGGAAGACAGTGTGGTGATTCCTCAAGGAGCTAGAACTAGAAATACCATTTGACCCAGCAATTCCATTACTGGGTATATAACCAAAGGCTTATAAATCATGCTGCTATAAAGACACATGCACAGATATGTTTATTGTGGCACTATTCACAATAGCAAAGACTTGGAACCAACCCAAATGCCCATCAATGACAGACTAAGAAAATGTGGCACATACATACCATGGAATACTATGCAGCCATCAAAAAGGATGAGTTCATGTCCTTTGCAGGGACATGGATGAAGCTGGAAACCATCATTCTCAGCAAACTATCGCAAGAACAGAAAACCAAACACATGTTCTCACTCATAGGTGGGAATTGAACAATGAAAACACTTGGACACAGGACAGGGAACATCACACACCAGGGCCTGTCGGGGGTTGGGGGTTTAGGGGAGGGATAGCATTAGGAGAAATACCTAATGTAAATGATGAGTTGATGGGTGTAGCAAACCAACATGGCACATGTATACATATGTATCAAACCTGCACGTTGTGCACATGTACCCCAGAACTTAAAGTATAATGACAAAAAAAAAAGAGGTAGCATTTTCATCAGCTCTATCTCTTTGATGCTCCTAAAGCATTACCTTCCAGACTTTTTTAAAAGTTCTAATTCCTATTCCTTTTAAGAAATGGAGTACAGAAAATATAGTAGTGGGTAGAGTAACCATTCGTATATGTTAACTGGAACTTTAAAACAAGTGTGAGATGGCTGATTAATTGGGCGCTTATATCTTAGGTATAGGACTGAGTAAGCAATTGTTTAATTATAATTTTTCTTCTTTAGAGGCCAGAGGGTATGGCAAACAATAATAATGGTAACTACATTTCAGCTGTTGACAGAAATTCTGAACCCAGAGACTCTGCTATTTACTTAGCGCACAAAGGTTTCTGTCTTTAAAGTGTAAGCATGACATTGGCTTTGGACCAATTCTTAAATCTGTTTGCAACTCAACTAATTTCATTTGTGGTATTTGTTTCATATTTGATAACGTATGGTTCGTTTAAGACTTGTTTAGTCCATTTTATTCTTGGAAACATTAATAACTTCCAGTTGAATTGGCTGACAGTCTTGGCTAAAACTTCCTCAGTTGCCTGTGAAACCTGAAGTGATGAGGTCAGTGACCTTGGCAACGTTTAATTCAGAGACACTGCCTCAGGGGTCAGAGAGAGAGAGAGGTTGCGTCAGGTTCTCTTTGATATGTGTCAGTGTGGCACATACCTGAGTCCTCACCTTTCTGCAGAGTTGCTTTGGTAGAGGTGGACTGCTGTGTGGGTGTGTGTGTGCCTGTATGCATGCCCCAGCACATTCTCAGGAAGGAAATCTCTTTGGCTACATTTCTTTTTTAATGAAGAGTAAACAGTGGACATAGAATAAAACTTTTGCTTAGGTGGATCACCAAAAATGAAGTTTCTCTTTTTCCTTTATTCCAATTAGATTCTGTAATTGGTTCTTGTCTAGAGAGAGAACCTTTGCCAATCATAAATATTCTTTTTCTTAGTCGTTTTAAGTTTCTGTTTGGTTAAGCTTTCTAACTCATTTTTATCACAGCACATGCATACCTTTGCCAGAAATCTTCTAAGTCATGCTCTTTCTGTTCCATATAACGAATTATTTGTTTCCATTTGCAATATCCAGGTTTTTGGCCATGAAGCTGACCTGTTTCCATGTCTAACATGTGACCTAAGTGGTTAAACCAAAATAAGATATTTAGTTCCTTTGTTCTTCCTAGCTACAGACCCTGTTTATAGGTTTGAACTTTAGGAATTCTTATTGAAGTCTAGGGTGCCTTGAGGGTTGTGCTGATACTCTAAATCTCTTCCTTAATCATGAGTCATTTCTGGAGGCTTTGATGGATTATCTAGTGAGAAATTGACAGCATGAAAAATAGATTGGACTCTAGGCAGAATGATAAGGTTGTCTGCAGTTCTTCACTACAAACGTTTTCTGCTTCCCCCTTTACTCTAAATCTCTTCTTTCAGGGGAGAAGAAAAAAGTGCAATTATTGAGTTTCTACTGACAAATTCAGTTATACTATGGTATAAATGATTGTTAAAGCATAATTCAGTGTTTCTCCCCAAAGTCTATAAATTTCAACAGAGAATAAAGTCTTCAAAAGGATGAGTCTCTCTTTATAGAATATCAGGCTCTGTGGGACATAGGATACTCCATTTCCTAAATGATACCTGGCAAACAGCCACCAGATTAACCCTGTGAAGAGTGGCTGCCTGTGAGCCTGACCCTGAGTCCTCACCATCCTGGGTAGTGGTGGTGATACGATGTATGAGGTCCTTGTGGCTTTTGGCTGAGTGCTGTCAGTGCCACTAGTGAGAAGAATACTGCTGTTCTTCCAAAAATTACCCAATTTTAAAGATGCACCTAATGCGTTAACCTAATATAGGTTAATTAGGAAGAAATGTCTCAGACTGAGTTCTAGGCATTTTTTCCCAGAGGAAGGATTAGCTAGAACCTAGGCCTTGAGTTCCCTGTAGATGAGAGGGAAATTTTATAGCCATCTTACTGGGTGAAAAGTGATACCTTATTGTGGTCTAATGACTGACAATGTTGAGCATCTTTTTGTGTGCATATTGGCCACTTGTATATCTTCTTTGAAAAAATGTCTATTCAGAATTTTTGCCTATTTTTAAATTGGATTGTTTTTTGGGTTACAGAGTTCTTTATATATTCTAGATGTGAGTCCCTTTTCAGATTTTTTTTACTTTCTTGATGATGTCTTTTGAAGAACTGGGCTTTAATGAAGTTCATTTAATGTATTTTTTCTTTTGTTGTTTGTGCTTTTGGTGTTATATCTAAGAAATCATTAATCCAAGATCATGAAGATGTATGCCTTTTTTTTTTTTTTTTCTGGTATATAGAAATTGACTTTATATGTTTGCCTCCTTTTTTTCTTTTCAGAGTTTTATAGTTTTAGCTTTTACATCTAGGTCTTTTCCGATTTTTAAGCCTTAGTTTTTTCGGTTTTTTTTTTTTTTTTGGCCTGAACAGAGAGAGATATTACTAAATGTCAGTTTTGTTTTATTTTTGATTGCTAATGTTTTGGTGTATTTCCTTCTAATGTTTTCATATACATGTGTACGTGCTCTTGTGCATAGACATATGTGCGCACATGCATATACACACACATACATACACACACACTTTTTAAAACCAGATGGAAGTTTTGTTGACTCTGACTTCCTGATTGGAAATGCAAGCAACTCTCACTTACCACAGGAAAGAGGGAGTCACAGTGGAATGTCTTATTTTAGAAGTAGTATGTAACCTTTGGGAATAGTAGTATAAACAGATTGTGCATTTTCAGATTTTTATCTTTTTGAGACGGAGTCTCGCTCTGTCGCCCAGGCTGGAGTGCAGTGGCATGATTTCGGCTCACTGCAAGCTCCGCCTCCCAGGTTCAAGCGATTCTCCAGCCTCAGCCTCCTGAGTAGCTGGGACTACAGGCACGTGCCACCAAACCTGGCTAATTTTTTGTATTTTTAGTAGAGACGGGATTTCACCGTGTTAGCCAGGATGGTCTCCATCTCCTGACCTCGTGATCCGCCTGCCTCAGCCTCCCAAAGTGCCGGGATTACAGGCATGAGCCACCGCACCCGGCCCATTTTCAGATTTTTAAATCTCACTGTGAACATTAACCAAACTTTTGTTTTATATCTATATCAAAATCTTCTCAAAAAACTTACTAGTTCAGAATTTATGATAACTTAGATGTTCTATCCCAATATGTTTTTTGTTTTTTTGTTTGTAGTATCTATAAATTGACCTCTAGGTTAAATTGCCTGACCTTGGCTAAGTGTGGTAGCTCACGGCTGTAACCTCTGCACTTGGGAAGGCTGAGGTGGGAAGATGGCTTGAGCCCAGGAGTTCAAGACCAGCTTGTGCAACATAGTGGGACCCCCATCTCTACAAATAATAATAATAATAATTTTAAAAAATTGCTTGACCTTTCTTTAGGTGGAGACGGGGTAAGATTGTATGTGTGTGCATACAGTTGCTCAGTAAATATCTCTTATGAATGTTGAGTGTTGTATGAGTATTAAATATGTAACAATAGGTTTTAAATAATTTTTCCTCTTGTTCTCATAGGTAAACCATTCTTATCAGACCATATATTTTTCTGTTAGAAAATCTCTGTCTTTCTCTACACACACACATACCCCCCACACCCAGATGCTCCTTGACTTACAATGAGGTTACATTGTAATAAACCTATCATGAGTTGGAAATTTTTAGGTCAACAATGCACTTAATCCACCTAGCCTACTGAATGTCATAGCTTAGCCTATCGTACCTAAAACATGCACAGAACACTTATGTTAGCCTGTAATTGGGCAAAATCATAAAGCACAAAGCCTGTTTTATAATACAGTATTGGATATCTCATGTAATTTGTTGAATACTGTACTGAAAGTGAAAAACAGAAAGGCTTTATGGGTACTTCAAGTATTGTTTCTACTGAATGCATATTGCTTTTGCACCATCGTAAAGTCAAAAAACCATAAATTGTATCATTGTTAAGTTGGGGACCACCTGTATATATATGTTTATATGTAATATATGTACAAATGTATGTTTATTAGAAGACACAAATATAATTGAATGTTTGATTATGATATCTGCTGTGGGCAAAAATAGTACCTTAATGTCAACCTAGAATTTTCAAAGTACATTATTATGCATTATTGTCACCCTCTGTAAAATAGGTAGATGAGAAACAGAAGTCCAGAAAGGCTAACTCTCTTACCCCAATTTACACAGCTAATATATGCTGGAGGTTTCATGTGAACCCAAGTATTCTGATTTTTTTAGACCAAGTCCTTTTATTCTATAATGTCCTCTTGGGGGAATCAAAGCATTGATTTGTGTCAAAATAAATCTAGATGACCGTATTCCACTTTATAGTGACTTTCTTGCTTCTTTCCTTCCTTCCTTTAATAAATATATGAATATGACATATTTATATATTTGGTTGTTTTTTTAGGTATAATTACCATTTTTAAAAGGAACAGATTTTAGGTATTCAGCTCAATGAGTTTTGACAATTGTATACACCCATGTAATCACCACCTAAGATAATGAACATTTCACCCCAGAAAATTCATTCATGCCTCTTTCCAATCAGTCCCTTCTCCCTTACTCCATGCAACCACACTTCTGATTTCTGTCTCAAGGTTTGTTGTTCTTGGATTTCATGTAAATGCAGTGCACAGATGCATTCTTTCATGGCTGGCTTCTTTTGTTTAACATGTTTTCAGAGAGTCATCCTTGTGTGGGTATCAGGTTTGTGTTTGTTTTACATTTTGCTGAGTAGTATTTCATTGTACAAATTTACCACAGTTTATCCATTTTTCTATCGATAGATGTTTGAATTTTTGTCTGTTACAAATAAGTTTGCTATAAACATTCTTGGACAAATCTTTTTGTCAACCTATATTTTCATTTTTCTTGGGTATCTAAGAGTAAAATAGAGTCAATGTACATTCAATTTAAAATAAACTACCAGTTAGTTCTTAGAAGTGGGTGGATCATTTTATAGTCTCCTCAGCAGTATACAAGTATTCCAGTTGCTCCACATCCTCACTGATGTTTGATAGCTGTAGTGTTTTTGATAGTAATCATTGTAGGTATGTGAAATAGTATCTTATTGTGGTTTAAATTTGCATATTCCTGATTCCTAAAGATGTTGATTATCTTTTCATGTGTTTATTGGCTATTCGTGTGTGTGTGTGTGTGTGTGTGTGTGTGTATGTGAAGTATCTGTTTAAATCTTTTGCCTACATTTTATTAGGTTTCATATTTTTTACTATTTGTAGAAGTTGTTTATATGTCATGGATACAGCCCTTTGTCAAATAGATGTGTTGTGGATATTTTTTTGCCAGTCTATGACTTGTTTATTACTTTTATTAATGATGTTTGTAGTAGTTTTTAAAGAAAAAGTAATTATGTAGTTTTTTGGATAGATCCACAAACTTAAGTGAGAATAAATTTAAATGTCTTTCCAAATTAACAAAACAGAATATTAAAAAAATCTAAATGGACTAACCTATATGTACTTTCTAATGGTCTCTTTGGTAGGTACCTGTTCTTTTTTAATTGTTAAACTCAAATCAGAGATTAGCAATAAACTTACCTAGCTGACTGCATTACCTCTTTCAGAGAGTATATACCCCTGAGTGGATGGAAGTCATGAAACTCAAAACTTATTGCTCAGCAAAGTGCTAATGTTGCAGGTGAATTTCCACAACCCTATGCAAACACACTTTCTGGAGAACACATTCTTTCCCTTTGTGTTTTGCTTTCAGTCTGCATGGTGCTCTCACATGAGTTAGTAGTGCACAAGACCTCTGTGAGGCAGATAGCACGGTTGTGGGAATGGAATGGTTATGCTGAATGCAAAATCTATGACAATCTAGGTCAGTAGTCTTCCAAACCTAGAATCTTTCAATTCTCCCATGCTTTTTCTCAGCTTAAGCATGTGTGTGCCCACACTGCATACACACACCCTCCCTTCATATTGATAAAGCAAAAAGCCCACATGTTAGGTGGAGCAGTTACTAATCCTGGGGTCCAAGATCTGTAACTAGCCAGCTCCTTATGATGAAGAATTCTATGTCTTCCTCAGCAAGCCGAGCTTGTATATCTCTAAAGAGTAGTTTGGAAACAGCTCATCCACCTCCCATCCCCAGGAATTAGTGTGGTCCAACTTTATGCCTACATACTTAATGTGAACACATATAGATATGCATACAAGTTAAAAATCCTTAGATATTTATGTCAAAAGTGGCTTATGATAGGTACACAGGGATTTTCATTCTTGCTGTCTTAGTTAATTGTGGCTGCTATTAAAAAATACCTTCGACTGAGTAATTTATAAACAACAGAAATTTATTGCTCACAGTTCTGGAGGCCGGAAGTTCAAGATCAAGGTGCTAGCAGATTCAGCGTCTGGTGAGGGAGGGCTTGCTCTCTGCTTCCAAGATGGCACCTTGCTGCTGTGTGCTCGTATGGTAGGAACGACAAGGCAGCTCCCTTCAACCTCATGTATAAGGGCACTAATCCTATTCACTAGGGCAGAACCATCATGACTTAATCACCTCCCAAAAGGCCTTACTTCTTAATACTATAATGTTGGATATTAGTTCCAACATATGAATTGGGGGAAACACCAACATTCAGATCATAGCACTTCCCTTACCCTAGTTAGGGGTATATGTAATGTTAATTCATAACAACCTCGCATATATCATCACTCAGCAATGAGCACATTGCAATTTATTTCTTTTAAGCTATCACTATCCTATTTTAGAAAGAACCATAGCATTTCCTATTGCTTTACAAAAATATGAATGGTTGGTGGTGTGCAAGGCTGACTCACTGTCTGTTCCTGTTCCTCTTGAGTCAGTCCTAGTGACACCTAGTTCTGTGACTTTTATTGTTTATCTGGTTATTTTATGTGCACATATGGTGTTCATCTGGAGTTGATGTGACCTTAAATAAATTGAAGTTAGATTTTCATCAGTCTCTATAAGGGAAGACTTTATAATGAGTTGCTTAGATTGGATATTTTGTGGTTGGAGGGAAATCATTTCAATCTATAGGAGACAACAGATCAAAGAAGGAAATAAACAAAGGACTTGGCACAAACAGGGCCCAGTCTCCAACCTCTTTGTGAACCTTGCCCGGGGGGTAGGATTGAAAGGGCAGAAGGTTGAATAGGCCTAATCCTGTGTATAGCCCCTCGGCCTTAGGCACTGTGGAAGCATGGTGATATCTCAAAATTACATCCTTTTCCCCACTAACTTTTGCTGTCAGCTTTAGTTGATTTTCTCATTTAAAAAATCATATAAGATTAAATGGAAGTTTTTTATTCTTTCCATTTCTGTTATATATGGGTAACCCTCATTCAAAATGAGATTTGTTCCCTTTTATGTATCTTTTAAACTCAGTTCTAGAACAAAGAAATGACAACAGAATACTGAAAAATAGAAAGCATCTAAGTCTGTTTTAATATTAATGCTTGTATCTCTTTTAAAAAAATAAGCTGCAAATTTAATGAGGGAAATTTAAGCAATTAGAGAATTAGAAGCTAATTTTGGTGATTTCATGAGTGAAAAAAATTCAGCAAAGGTATGGTATTGAATGGTATGTTATCTAATATAAGCATTAGTAAAAGAAGCAGCAGGATGTCAGATTTAGCAATGTCCATTTAAATTTATGTAGCTGTGTATCATTGTGGTTTAATTTAAAATTTTATATATCTTAGTATTGATTATTTCAGATCACTAGCTATATTTGGTTAGGTTTTTTGATGTTCATATATAATAAGCTTTTTAAAAAACCTTAGGTCCACAGTAACTAATGCCAACTAGTTTAAAAAATATATTTGCCAAATTACCAAATTTACCATGAAGAAGAATATGCGAGAGAAGACTTAGTCTATAAAGAAGCCATTGTTTCTAAGACCAAGTCTGTTTCTTGTTGTTGTTCAATAGTTAATACATTCGTATGTTTTGAAACTTAAAAGGTACAATAGAGTATGCTATGAAAATTATTTCTCCCAACTATTCAGTTTCTTTTTCCAGGAGGCAATCAATGTTTTAATCTTTAAGCCACTTTGATTTTGAGAAACTTAGGTAAATTTTGACATATTTATGATCAAATGTGTACCTAATATCTTATGTTCTGTTTTTGTCATTTGGCATGATTTTATTATCAAATCATATTGCCCAATTAACAGCATAAAATTGTATCTACTTGGCTGTTTTATTGGGAATTTGAATTTCTTCCTGTTCAATTTTGCTATTAAAAATAGCAAATGTTAGCATATTTGTAGAAATACAGGTACTATTTTTTATTGAAAAGTTACTATATTTATGGAATTCTATATATTAAAGATTATATTTACTGCAAGCAGTGGTTTTCCACTTTGGAAAGCTGTTATTAATGATATCATTTATAATCAATAGAGACTTGGAAGAAATATGCTATTTCTCTGTATTTGTTTCTCAGAGAGGAAACACCCAGTTCAATAGTTTGATAACATCATAGTCCCTCATTCTGTGTTGCTTGATTTCTTACCAGTATAATTGAACTAATCTCAGATTTTACTCCCCCTTCCCTATCCCCAATTTAATATGTAGGAGAGAGAGAGACAGAGTGATTAACCTCAGAATTTGAAAAAGAACAGTGCATATTTGCCATGCATGTTTCCCTTTAAGCATTATAAACATACAGAGTTTTAGACAAACTATTATGTTGGTACAAAAGTAACTGCGGTTTTTGCAGTCTTTATCTCTGCTAAAATTATTCAGCGTTTCTGGAAAGTATTTGCCTTATGTTCCTAGGCCCATCATGAGGTTTTAAAAATGTATACTAATTACTAAAAAAATTTAAGAGGTAGGGGTCTTACTCCATTGCCCAGGCTGGCCTTGAACTCCTGGGCTCAAATAATCCTCCTGCCTCAGTCTCTTGAGCAGCTAGGACTACAGGCATGTGTCATTGCACTTGGCGTGTATGTTAGTTTTTAAAGCATATACAAATGATGTAATTGTTAGAAGTGTTCCTCCTTCAAACATAGGCATGAAACAAACGTACAGATGTGTGCCTTGCTATAGTGTCATTGTTTGCACTCTTACTTGCCAGATTATATGTGTTTATAAATGCACATCAATTGAGTTTCGTGGTTATGTCCTGTGCATTGTTGGGATTTGGTATGTGTGCTAGGTAACTAATCTTCAAATCATACAGCAATTAAGGTGTATGTGTTTTTAAAATGTATTCCCACCTGGGTGCAGTGGCTCACGCCTGTAATCTTAGCACTTTGGAAGGCCAAGGCAAGTGGATCGCTTGAGCCTAGGAGTTCGAGATCAGCTTGGGCAACATGGTAAGACCCCTATCTCTACAAAAAATACCAAAATTAGCTGGGCGTGGTGGTGCACGCTTGTAGTCCCAGCTACTCGGGAAGCTGAGGTGAGAGGATCGCCTGAACCCGGGGAGGTTGAGGTTGCAGTGAGCTGATCCTGCCACTGCACTCCAGCCTGGGTGACAGAGTGAGACCCTGTCTCACAAACAAATAAAACATCAATTATTTCTCTTTATTGTACCATTTTTGTAGTTTCAGTAGAAAGCCTGTTACTTGTATACTTCAAAAAATTTGAAGCATTGTTAAAGGAGTATAAATCTCAATCAATTGGCAGTTATTTCTAAAAGGGTGCATGAGAGAAGGAATGGGAGGAGGCAGCTGTGAGGCACAGGTGGGGGACACGGATTGGAGTACTCCTGTCCAGCAGGATGTTATAATTTACTAATGATTACAAACATGAAAGACCTTTGTATTTATTTAAACATAATGTCCACATTTAACACTTGACACCCAGGGACTGACACTGTCTGGTAGTGGCAAATTTGGGGGAATTAGAATAAAAATTTTCAGTTCTATTCATTTTTAAATCTGCTTTAGTTAAAACATAAAGCACATTTTCCAAAAGATAGTCTTTGCAACCATTATTTAAACAAGAGATTTCAGAGAAGTAGTAAACTTTTTCAATTGATTTGGTCTTTAATACTAGCTACAGGAGCAATTAGTTGGATTATCATTTTAACATAATTTTTCACCCAGCAATCCTTTTGAAAGTATTGTTTGCTTAGATTGAAACATTAAAGTGCTTCCTTCTGCCTGCAGTGCAACAGATTAAAAGAGAGAGAAACGCAGGCAAATGAACATGTAAAATTGGGTCAGTACATAGTTGGGGGACCTGTGTGCCAGTGGTCTGGATTGTGTTGAGTTGAGGAGTTAGAGGAAACCATGAGAGAGAGACAGCAAATTGCTGCGCCTCCCTGCTTGAAGGACAAAAAGGGGATTGAGGCCCTAGGGAATCCAGAACAATAAGCTGTCCACGAAGAGGGAAGGCATTTAGTATCAGTGCTGGCAATTTTGAATATTGAAAGGAGTTAAGGAGTCAGGATTGGAATAGGGGTAGTTGGGGGATTTATAGTCCCAAGGCAATTAGGAAAATGGACTGAGCCATGTTGCTGCCCCTTGGAAGCGGGTCTGGGAGGGCTTTGGGTTTTAGATAAACGAGCAGGAATGTGGGCAAAGGTTGAGCAGTGAAGTGCCATTGAAAGCTGCATGTGAATTTTTAGGCATTGTTTTTAATCTTTCTGTACCTGTGGAATTACAGTGTCCCAGATTTCATATTTCACGTGTGATTATATACAATGATTATGATATGAATATCATTATGAATATTATATGAATATGGTTATGATTACATAATATAAACAGCTACAGTTGAAGATGTACAAATGGGATTTTTCATTTCATGAAAGGAGATATATATTTTATTTATTTTTAGATATTCATGGTCACACATTTTTTTCTTTCTTGTCTTACAGAAGCCAAAAAAAAGAAGTTGGTAGAAGTTTTTGTTAAACTTTTTTTTTTTTCTCTACTAGTTAACAGATTTCAGATGCAAATATACTCTCATTATCCAAATTCAAATCTCTGTCACTCACCACAGGAATATGGAATGTGGCTTTGATCTTGAGGGTGTTGTACTCATGGTAACTAGATATTCCATTTCTCAGCTTTACCTTGAAGAGTTTTTCTGGTTTTGTCTTGAAATGATACTGAAATTTATCTTTCTAAATTCTTCCCTTTTGTGTGGGTGTAGCCATGTACCTGTATCCGAGTTTTGCTTAGGATAATACGTTTTAGAATTTGAACTGGAGGAGACTTTTCCCCTTCTGACTTAAGGCACCAAAGTAGTTTTAATTGCTCTACAATCCAAGGAAGCAGAAGCAAGTGGGTTTGCTGCCAAGAATGCTTACCACAAAGAGGAAAAAAATAATTGTAGCTCTGAATTTTAGCTCTGGCTTGTAAAATATGACAGTCTTCTACTCTCTCTTTTTCATTCATTGAGTTACCTTGCTGCCACATCTGTCTCTACTTTTTTTTCCAAATGGGTTTATTAGTTTTGTTATTTTGAATATGGCTGGGGTGATCCTGGAAACACTGGTCTGAGAAATAGTCTTGACATTTCAGCTAGAAACAAACCTGGGGGTAGATTGATCTGAGACAGAGTTTGAGACCATCCCTCTGAACCTCTCCAGGGTGGGCCTAAGTGTCAAACTGTCATTCACCTTCTTCTTTTCAAGATAGCAAGATGTTGAGGCTTTGCTGGATTTTCCTTTTTTACGCTGCCAGTTGGGCTCTGATATGGAATCTGCCTGTCTCTTCTCCCTTGCCTACAGGCTGGAGGCTCTCAGGTCATTTTTACCAACCCATTGGAGATAGTGAAGATTCGTCTGCAAGTTGCTGGAGAGATCACCACGGGACCTAGAGTCAGCGCCCTGAATGTACTCCGGGACTTGGGAATTTTTGGTCTGTATAAGGTGGGTAGGTTTAGGTTATAATGTACTCAATAAAATGTGAAAGAATGTGGAAACCAGACTTCTTCCCTCCAAGTTGAAAAGCAATCTTGTCCAGCAGGGTAGTCTGTGGAGTAGAAAATCAAACAAAAGAAAAGAATCAGGACACTTATATGAGAGGCTGTGGGATACACATGCAGCTTCTCCTGTTGTCATCTTCAGGCTTTTGTGAAACTGCCAGCGAGGAGGCCGGCACCGCAGACCTACTGGCCTCAGGCTCACAGCCTTTCATTTGCTGGGGGGTTTGGGAAGACTTTCCTTGGTGCTGTCTTTGGGCTGGTTTAGGGCTTCAAAATAGTCTTATGTTTATTTTCAGTCTGAGTTATCTCTATTGTTAACTTCCCAGTGGGAGCTTTTCTTTGTCTTAATAATTTGACCACAGTAAAACAGTAGTAGAGTTTGGTAGGATTCAGGTCTTTAAGAAGTTAAGTGGTAGGATTTGTCAATAATGAATTCCATTTAGAAAAAAAAAAAAAAAACCCAACAACAACAGAGTATACTGTACTTTAACAAAATGCCAGTCAACAGATTCCTTCCCTGCGGGCATACTTACTCCCATCATTACGGATCAGATGTAATGGAGCAGAAGCTATTATTTTTCTTAAACAAGGAAGAGTATTTCTTTCCATTCCTTTGCCTCGTATAAGAGGAATACGTAAATTTAGCCCCCATAGACAACTGTGTTTCCACAGCATCTGATATAGATCCATCACTGCAGAAATGTGTAAATTTGTTTCTGTAACTACAAATTAGAAATTAGAAATTCTGTAGATTGGAATCACACAGCTACAGGGTTCTCTGGAGATCAGCAAACAATGATGCCTGTCTCAAGAGAGTTTCGTACACATTTTTGCTTCCTCCTCCCCAATCCCAATTTCCATCCTTTTTGAATTCCCTTTGAGAGATGAATTTATTAATATTGCTTCTCTCTGTATTATCCTTTAGTGAGTCCTTGGATTTTTTTCTTTTTTCAATGTTTGAGTTTGTCTTTTTAAAAAAAAGCCAGGGCTGGGAGCACTGGCTCACACTTGCACTCCCAGCACTTTGGGAGGCCGAGGCAGGGGGATTGCTTGAGCCCAGGAGTTCAACCAGCCAGGGCAAAATGTCTAGACCTTGTCTCTACTTAAAAAAAAAAAAATTAGCTGGCACAGTGGTGCACACGTGTCATCCCAGCTACTCAGGAGGCTGAGGTGGGAGGATCACTTGAGCCCAGAAGGTCAAGGCTACAGCAAGCTGTGATCGCGCCACTACACTCCAGCCTGGACAACATAGTGAGACCCTGTCTCAGGAAAAAAAAAAAAAGAATAAAACAGAGTCATTAAAAAAATAAGCGCCAAGGTGGAGTGTTTGCCTAGCTAGGTAGTGGAATGGTGTGGGCTTCTGACAGAGCTGAGAGACGTGTTCTTTGAGACCTCACTCATTGGGACAAGCTGCCCCTGGGTAATGATTTTCTACTCCTGTGGAAATCTGCTGCTAAAATATTTTGTCTGCTATTTAGGACATGGGGAATGAGGAGGGAAGATTTGGGTTTCTTTTCCCCGTGCTCTAGAGTAGTTACCTTCCTTCACCACTGCCTCTAGCTTTTTACCTGGCACTGCGGGGACTCTCACCTGATGTAAAAATTTAAGAGGGTAGATCTTGTGTGTTTTTACCATAGTAAGAGATTAATTGATTTTGAAAACCCTGAATCTATATAAAAAATGCCAGAAAGTTCTTAGTTTTCAGATAGTATCATTACCCAGTTATTAACTCTAGGACTGCAGGATTCACCATGCTTTCACAAGCTTTGAGATATACGGATTTCCTGATTCCCCACTCATCTCCTGCCTCCCCCATTTCCCTTGCACATCAGTTCTAATGCTGTTTGAGGGACACCTCAGGCTGGTCACTGAAAAATGTCACACGGATCCCATGTGGGCATTCATGCTGAGTTTCGCACTGTTTAGCGCTGTCTCCTCACTGTGTGACAGGGCGCCAAAGCGTGCTTCCTGCGAGACATCCCCTTCTCTGCAATCTACTTTCCTGTTTATGCTCATTGCAAGCTACTTCTGGCTGATGAAAACGGACATGTGGGAGGTTTAAATCTTCTTGCAGCTGGAGCCATGGCAGGTAACTACGAATTTTTTTTTTTAACTGCAAGAATTCTCCCATTATTTAAAAAGTACAGAATCTCTATGTACTTTCCCCTTTTATTTCTGGAAGGATTATTGTTTGTACCTGACTTAGTTTAAATATCACTTTTTCTCCTTTGTGGGATGTGCTGTAATTCTGATGAGAGTTAATTACATTTGCATCATGTGGATAAACAGCTTAATGCAGCTTAGCAACTCAGAGCCAAATTAGATCTGCCCATCTAAATTGGGCTTTCATCATTAACATGTTTCTTAGTCTCCTGTGCCCCTGAAACCTTGAGTACAGCCAAGCTAAGCATTAAGGTGGGAAAGTTTTTCCTCAAATCAGTTGCTTTGCTGTATCTCATGCTTATGCACAGATCTAGCATGCTCTTACTTTCTCTCTCTGTATATTGGAATCTACATGGTTTGGCCCAAAATTGAGCTTTTGTCATGAAGGTGTCCCTCTTTTTCCTACCATTGCCCTCATTAGACCAAAGTAAGCAGTACCCCTCAGCAAACCACCGTGAGCTCAATTTTTATACTTTTTCTAACCCTTAACACTTTGTCATTAGCCAGGTGTCGTGGTGCGTGCCTGTAGTCCCAGCTACCTGGGAGGCTGAGGTGGGAGGATCACCTGAGCCTGGGCGGTCAAGGCTGCGGTGAGCCGAGATGATACCACTGTACTCCAGCCTGGGCGACAGAGGGACAGCTTGTCTCAAAAAAACAAAAAAAACAAAAACAGTTTGTCTTTTATTAATTGGTATTTGCATAAGTGTTATCCTCTGTACTAGGCTAATAGCTTCTTGAGGGCAAGAGTTTCATTCTCTTCATCCTTGCCTTTCCTATGTGGCCAGTGTAATAGTAATAGGTGCTCAATAAATGTCAATAACATGAAGGAAAACCTTCATCTCATCTAAGACACCAAATTAGGCACAGAAGAGATTCCATTTGAAAGAGGAGCCTTGTAAGAGCAGGGAGGTACTAAGATGCTTCCTTCTGACCTCATAGGTACAACCTGACTCTTGAGTTAGGAAGGAGCTGACTTGGAATAGAAGGAGAGAACCAGGTGTCTTTGGCTGCACCAACACTCTGAAAAGACAAAGGAAGGAAGGGGTGCATGTTTGCTCTTTATACAACCAGTAGTGAACCATTGCAGAGCTCAGTGTGGCTCTGACCAGCCAGGCTTATGTTCACTGTGTGGCTCTTCATTGCTGGGCTCATTCTCCTCTGGAGGCTCTGGCTAAACATCGGGGCAACCTGAGCAGCTCCTGGAGTGTGCTGTGCTTGGTGTGTGGCAGAAGCCCTTGGGCCTGAGAGTGTTGGGATGGACCACATTGTTGTTCTTGCTTGTGAAGACAGGGATGACTTGTGATCATTAAGAAATGGCCCCAGGGACCTTACCGCCCTTACTTGGGGCCCAGCAAGTCCTTTCTTCTCTAGCGGTGGTGATTTCAGTAAGTTTTGTGTTTAAAAGCCAGTAAAGTTACCTGCTCAGTCTTGGCAGTGAGTTGGGTGTAGCAGCCCCTTTCTGGTACTTAACCAGTCTCCCACTTTTTTTTTTTTTTTTTGGTGAGACGGAGTCTTGCTCTGTCAACCCAGGCTGGAGTGCAGTGGTACAATTTTGGCTCACTGCAACCTCTGCCTCCCGGGTTCAAGTGATTCTCCTGCGTCAGCCTCCCAAGTAGCTGGGACTACAGGCGTGTACCACCATGCCTGGCTAATTTTTGTATTTTGGATAAAGACAGGGTTTCACCATGTTGGCCAGCACAGCTGGTCAGAGCCACACTGAGCTCTGCAATGTTTCATTACTGGTTGTATAGAGAGCAAACATGCACCCCTTCCTTCCTTTGTCTTTTTGGAGTGTTGGTGCAGCCAGGGACACCTGGTTCTCTCCTTTTCCAAGTCAGCTCCTTCCTAACTCAAGAGTCAGACTGAGGCCAGGCGCGGTGGCTTATGCCTATAATCCCTGCACTTTGGGAGGCCGAGGTGGGCAGATCACGAGGTCAGGAGATTGAGACCATCCTGGCTAACACAGTGAAGCCCCGTCTCTACTAAAAATGCAAAACATTAGCTGGGTGTGGTGGCAGGTGCCTGTAGTCCCAGCTACTCGGGAGGCAAGGCAGGAGAATGGCGTGAACCTGGGAGGCGGAGCTTGCAGTGAGCCGAGATCACGCCACTGCACGCCAGCCTAGGCGACAGAGTGAGACTCCGTCTCAAAAAAAAAAAAAAAAAAAAAAAAAAGAGGCTGTACATGTAAGGTCTTAGACTCCTGACCTCAGGTGATCCACCCATCTTGGCCTTCCAAAGTGCTGGGATTACAAGCGTGAACCACCACACTTGGCCCAGTCTCCTACTTTTAAATGGGGGCAACATTTGCCTTCCAGGCTTTTCCTTGTGCTTTCCAATCAACAACGAAAAACAGCCAGAGAAGAAGAGTCTAATTGTGAACAGGCGTTTGCCAGTGGTTGACTGAACCAACTAAATATTTCCATGGAACTGTCAGCACCAACTTTTTCCCCATAGACATTTGATGTCAGTTTTCAGAATGAAATTATTTTTTCTAATTTTTACCAGTCAAGATTTGCTAGCAGGAACTGAGAACATTCAAAAGTCTGCCTCCAAAGGCAGGCAGTTTACCTAGTTTCATCTGAATAGGGTGCAAGGCCATGCCAAGGGGAGGTATTTGCATTCTTCTCTAGCAGAACCCCTACAAGGCTGCCAGCTCTATCTGCCTAGTGAGGATACAGTGATATTCAGGCCAAATTGAATTTCTTTCCCCTGGGGAAGATTATTTTGCTCCTTTGCTCTCCGTTTTATTTTATAAGTAAAAGGTGTGGTTGTGAAATCCGTCTTCTATGTCCTGCTGCTGATCAATCTCAACATGACCCCAGAGAGCTCGGGCACAGGGGCCTTTCCCTGACCAGCCCCCTATTGTTTCTTAACTGACTGCCTGGCCACCTCTCGCTCCAGTTGTAATGACTTTTGTCATGTAAGCATGTCTGAAAGGAGTCACAGTTAACTCTCAAGGTAGCCCTTCAAACAAGCGAGTCATTATGAGTATTGATATTCACCTCCCACGCTACAGTTAACAGGAATCAGGAAAAACAGTAGTTTGGTGTCAGATACATTTAGTGACTCACTAAAATGACATTATCCTTTTTTTATACATAAAAAATACTTGTATCTTATTTTAAAAAAAAGGGAGGTAAAATAATTGAAACTGAAAGAAAACACTTGGGAATTGTCTTAATAATATTGCTACTTTTTTTTTCCTTTCACAGTTATTTGGGATCATGCAATGTAGAGTGATTTTTTTTTTAATTCAGGAAAAAAAATAATTTTCCACTGATTACACTGAAACAGCTAATAGGCTTCTATGTCCTTTTCCCATTAATGGCCAGACATCTATTTAAAGAGTTTTGAGTTCCGCTCAAGTGATTGAAGTTGCAGACTCTATAGTAGATGTTAGCAGTATTCCTATCTTTTATAAGGTACTCTAGATAAATTAAATGTAGTTTTCTTCTGAAAGGTGTCCCAGCTGCATCTCTGGTGACCCCTGCTGATGTCATCAAGACAAGACTGCAAGTGGCTGCTCGCGCTGGCCAGACGACATACAGTGGTGTCATCGACTGTTTCAGGAAGATTCTCCGGGAAGAAGGGCCCTCAGCATTTTGGAAAGGGACTGCAGGTAGGCAGGGGCTGGAGCCATACAGAATAGCTGGCTGGCTCTAGCATCCTCCCCTGTGACTCAGTGGCTGTCTTTACCACATTTGTTCTGGCTTTAAGTCTCCCCTGCCCCTGCTTCTCTTTTTCAGCTCGAGTGTTTCGATCCTCTCCCCAGTTTGGTGTTACCTTGGTCACTTATGAACTTCTCCAGCGGTGGTTTTACATTGATTTTGGAGGCCTGTAAGTCAGCTGCTCAACTCCTTTACAAAGAAATCACTAAAACCAAAACAAATGTTTGCTCTGTCTACAAAGGCTTTGTTGCAACTCTTAGAAAACTGATAAGACAGAACCTTTAATAAGTTCTGTCTTATCAGAATAAATGATAAGACCAATAAATGATAAGACCAGTGCATTTAAAACAGTGAGCTTAAGAGGCATTTGTGTTAAGCGAGTAAAACTGTGACAGAGTGACATCATACATAATATTAAGCAGCTATTGGGGGATTTTAGGGAAGCAGCAAATTTTTTTTAAAAGACAGGATATCCTCTGTTGCCTAGGCTAAAGTGCAGTGGCATGATCTTGGCTCACTGTAGCCTCAACCTCCCGGGCTCAAGTGATCCTCCCACCTCAGCCTCCCGAGTAACTGGGACCACAGAGGCATGCCACCACACCCAGCTAATTTTTGTACTTTTTTATAGAGATGGGATCTTGCTGTGTTGCCCAGGCTGGTTTCGAACTCCACCAGCCTTAGCCTCCCAAAGTGCTGGGATTATAGGCATGAGCTACCGTGCCTAGTCAGGAGGCAGCAGATTAAAATGCTGTGTAAATAATTGTCTTTTTTCATGTAAGCAGATACTGAACTTCATGGCATTCTCATTATGTGGATTTTATTATATGGCCCTTTCACAGAAGTCATGTAAATGTATACCAGTAACACTTCTGTGCATTTTCTTTAAAAGTCCCAAGCCTTTTTGCATCTCTGGTACTTCATTATTCACCACAACTTATTATTAGTTAGGTGTAGATGTTCTGGAAGCTAATTTACTGGAAAAACCAATAGGCTTGAAGAGAGATTTTGCCCATGGATATAATCACTAGTGAGCTGTAGGCCAGAAATTGGGCTTCTAAAAGTTTATCACTTGAAGCTTGCACTGAGAAGAGGAATTATTAGTTGAATTTTCTGGGTGGGGAAGTTGTACCCAAAGCAAGCAATTATTAGCTTTTCAGCAGAAGACCAAGTACCGTTCCTGAGTCCTCACATCAGAAGCCTGTGAACTCCTCTGTGCCCAAAGGCCATATATGGAATCAGCTGTTGAACCAAGTGGAGGGACCTATGCAAAAAAAGTGAGAACAGTAGTCTTACAGTTGCACTGTAGAAATGTGAAGCTTCAGGCTTTTCCATGCTTTCATCTTCTGTGAAAGAACTAAAGCTATTTATTTCTCTCTCTCTCTCTCTTTTTTTTTTTTTTCCCCTGGGTCTTGCTCTGTCGCCCAGGCTGGAGTGCAGTGGTGCGATCTCGGCTCACTGCACCTTCCACCTCCCAGGTTCAAGTGATTCTCCTGCCTCAGCCTCCCGAGTAGCTGGGACTATAGGCGCGTGCCACCGTGCCTGGCTGATTTTTTAAAAATATTTTTAGTAGAGACAGTTTCACCGTGTTAGCCAGGATAGCTTCTATCTCCTGACCTCGTGATCCACCTGCCTTGGCCTCCCAAAGTGCTGAGATTTCCGTGCCCTGCCTATTTCTCTTTAAATAATTTAATTTATAATCTTTATGAGTCTACTACGTAAAAAGTTAACTTCTAAAGTTATGTCAGAAGAAAAATATATACTTTAAAAATTACTTTCATATATGCTAAGTGCAGAAAATTTGGAAAACCATAAAGCATAAAAGAAAAAAACCAGCCTGGGTATGGTGGCTCACACCTCCCAGTGCTCTGGGAGGCCAAGGCAGAAGGATCGCTTAGACCAGAAGTTCGAAACCAGCTTTGGCAACATAGCAAGGACCCCATCTTTACAAAGAGAAAGAAGAAAAAAATCATCCATAATCCTACTTCCCAGAGAGTCTCCATATTTGAGTGTCTTTTCTTCTGACTTTTTTTCTATGGATCTGTTTATATACGTATACAAGCGTTGGAAATAAGGCCATTTCTCTTGTAAATCAAATATGTAGATAAGTTGCTGTCAAAGCAGCCATAAATCATGACTGTGGTTTCTAGTCATGCAGCACAGGTGCCATGGAAATAGTTGAGACAAACACTCTTCTTTGTGGCACATGGGTCAAACCGAAAATGTCCAGCTGTAAGCTGCCCTCATCCACCTTCAGCATGCTAACCATTGGCTTTTTTTCTGTCAACAGCAAACCTGCTGGTTCAGAACCAACGCCTAAGTCACGCATTGCAGACCTTCCTCCTGCCAACCCTGATCACATCGGTGGATACAGACTCGCCACAGCCACGTTTGCAGGCATCGAAAACAAATTTGGCCTTTATCTCCCCAAATTTAAGTCTCCTAGTGTTGCTGTGGTTCAGCCAAAGGCAGCAGTGGCAGCCACTCAGTGATGAGACAACTGTTGAGTGTGGCAAAATGGCACCTTGAAGAAAGAGGCCTAGGAGAGCAGCCCTGTAATGTATCCAGTCAGCTGCATGGTGCTGACTGAGCTGAGGAGTCAAACTATTCTTTCTATATGACATATACATATACTTGTTTATAAAATAATCATTTGCCCAGGGAAAAAACCACAATGCTGTTTCAAGCTTTAGTCTTATGTGTTGAAATGTTTTTGTAAGCCTTGGCATGAATTAGTGTTCTAGACTCTGCTTTGCACAGCTTGCACTTACAGTGATTGTACATATTGTACATCTTTGTACAGAGACATCTTGGCACCTCATCCCAACAAATCACATTTGTAGAAATGTAATGCGGTTCTGAGTGGCTTGAAATGTACAGAATGTTTTGAAAGTGTTTTATTAAGAATCACACAAAAATAAATGTATTAAAATTAAATTCATTCTCTTATTGGTGACTTATGAAAATAAAGCATCAATATTGGATGTATTTAATTCCTAGTTTGTTTTCCATTCTGGAATAAAAAGGTATTTGCTGATAAAAGGCATAATGAGACATAGTGCTGATACCATTGAATAAGTGATACTTTGGAAAGATGCATGCCAGTGGATGCCAGAGGACCAGGCTAATGACTTGTGTGTGCTGATATGTTTCCATTTGTATTTAATGTGTGTGTAGACCCTCCTCTGTTCATCAATCAAAAAGCATTTCCTAGGCAGCTCCTCTCCTGTCAGTGTGCATATAGAAACAGGGACATCTCCATCATTACTGGCTTAGTTTTGCTTTCCTTTGACACAGCAAGGCAAAGGCCAAGCTTTCAAAAGAGTAAAGGATACTTCGACAATTTTCCTTCATATGGATATGATTCCAGTCAAAAATAAAATGCACACCAAAATGTATACATGTAGTTTGATTTTTCTTCGTAAATATACTGATAATGCTTTTTGTTCTGATTGACTACTGATTCCAAAAAACTCATGATCAGGTTCGCCCTTTCTTCCACCTTTATAGAAAATAGAAAAATTAGTTTTAGAAAGGGTAAGCGCAGAGTGAAGGGCGGGAAGAAGAAAGAGAAGAAAGGCTCTATATGGTGATTTAGTGGGGTCTAGGTTCTTACTTTAGAATCCAAATGCAAACTGTTCTAAAAGTCACTCACCAAAGGCATGATTACTAATTTGGATCTAAACATACATCTTGACAGCCACATCTACACTTTGATATGGATGTGATTTGATGTGCAGCATCAGAATTTATTTACCTTACCAAAGTGCTCTTGGAAGACATTGCTACTGCCAGTAAGCTGGAATATGAGAATGTATGCAAATATTTTCAAGAGGTGAGCCTGGAGACAGACCAGGTTACTTAGTATCCTGCACAGGGCTCCTTGATTGATGGCTGACAGCCCTGTGACCACAACTGTAGGCTGTTTGAAGGCCCTCCAGGAACAAAAGAGTTAGCTTTGAAAGCAAGTTATTTTCAAATGTATCAGATTGATCTCATAGGAATGGAACAAATAATAATACAGTTGTTTTGCTACTACCACTTGTTAGAAATATATGAGTAGTCCATGGATATGTGATTACAAAAGAATCCTATGTATGTATCTAGAGTAAGATGGGAAAGTGTCCCGCTTACCCTCCTTCTACCTCCACCACTTCCTGGCCCAGAGGTAATCACTGCTAATAGGTTACAGCATGAATCTGTAGTCCGTTTTTCATAACTCTATATAAATATATGTACATACTTATATTTTAACAGGATTATGCTGTGTGTGTGTGTTATTCTGTGTCTTTTGTTTACTTAGTGTGTTTTGGATATCTTTCCATGTCAGTTTATAAAGTTTTATTTTTAATGGATGCATAGTATTTCATTGTATGGGTTATGATACTTTTCATAAATCTCCCCTTATTGATATTTATTCATTTTTTTCACTATGGCAAACAATGCTGTAGTGAGTGGCAGACATCTTTGTACACATATCTTGAGTGCTTGTGAATTTCATTAGGATAGATACTTGGAATTGAAAACTTTTAAGACAACCTTTATGTTTTTATACATATTGCCACATTGGTCTTCAAAAAGGAATTATTAATTTACTTTCCTATTGACAGCATATGAGAATGCCTATTTCTTTGCAAACTCAGCAAAGAGGGATATTATCAGTCTTTTACATTTTCAGCAAATCATGAGAGCTGATCATGGTTATTTTATTTTTCTAATTACTAGTGAGATTGAATGTCTTTTCATATTTACTGGTCATTTGTATATTTTCTTATTGTGGGATATAGACAGAGTACGTGAAACATGTATGCATGTATACAACAGATATGTACACACATATATATTTTTAACATATCATAATGTGCATACCATATGACCACCGGGTAAAGAAATAGAACATCTCCAACACCTCAGAAGCTCCCTATATGTCCCTCCCTAACACAACCTGCCGTCCACTTTAACATCATCCCTACTCTTCGCTTTGCTTTTCTTCACAGTTTTACCATCCATGTATATGTCTCTAAAGACCATATTTAGTTTCTGTTTTTGGAATTTATGTGAATCATATGTACACTTTTGAGACTGGTTTCTTTTGCTAAGCATTATGAGATTCATCCTTATCATTGAATGTAGCTATAGTTTGTTTATTCCATTGTATGAATGTATTACATATACTTTTTTCATTTTACTCTTGATGGACAATCTGGATTTTTTCCACTTTGGGGATATTTCAAACAGTGCTTCTATGGATATTTTGAACATGTCTTCTGGAGTTTGCATCTTTAAAAGGACATATACATAAGAGTGGAACCTAGATCATGCCAACTGTTTCCCAAAGATTCTTGTACTGATTTACATTCTTCCCAGGGTGTATTGGCTTTCCCCCAGCCGCCCCAATCTGGTAGATGTATAATGGTATCACATTGTAGTTTAAATGACCATTTTCCTTATATGGAAAAAATATGAAAGGTGTTCATGAGGCTGACCACATTTCATATATTTTTTGGCCATTTGGATTTCATCTTTGGTGAATGAAATATGTTAAAATTTGACTATTTTTCTCATTAATTTGCAGGTGATTCTTTATATATTCTGGATACTACTCCTTTAAGAGTTGTGTTGGCTGGGCGCGGTGGCTCAAGCCTGTAATCCCAGCACTTTGGGAGGCCGAGACGGGCGGATCACGAGGTCAGGAGATCGAGACCATCCTGGCTAACACGGTGAAACCCCGTCTCTACTAAAAATACAAAAACTAGCCGGGCGAGGTGGCGGGCGCCTGTAGTCCCAGCTACTCGGGAGGCTGAGGCAGGAGAATGGCGTAAACCCGGGAGGCGGAGCTTGCAGTGAGCTGAGATCCGGCCACTGCACTCCAGTCTGGGCGACCGAGCGAGACTCCGCCTCAAAAAAAAAAAAAAAAAAAGTTGTGTTGCAGAATCTTTTCCCACTTTGTGGCTTGTCTTTTCACAGTGTTTATAAAATATATTAACATTTTAATTTTAATATCTTCAAATATATCAATAGTTTTCCTTTATGGTTAGCTCACTTTTTTAAATCATTACGTTAAAAATATAGTTAATACTCTCTTGTTACATGCTTTGTAGTTTTGCCTCTCACATTTTGGTTTCATCCCACTTGAAACAATCTTCAACATATAGTATGAGGTAATTTTTTTGCTGCTTTAAGTCTAGTCTGTTGTGCCAGCACTGTTTATTGGGGGAAAAAAAAAAAAACCTTCCTTATCCTATTGCTTTGAAGTGCCTTTTCTGTTATATATTGTCCATATATGCAAAGATCTTTTATGAGTTCTTTATTATATTGTTTTTTCCCCTGTGCTAATGTACACTCTCTTCATTACTCCATAATCTTCAAAAAAATTTTTGATATATCAAAGTCCTTTCACGTCCTTGTTATTCATCAATAGCTTGTGGCTCTTCTTGGTTCTCTGCTGTTCTTTATATATTTTAGAAATAGCTCATCACGTTACACTAAAAAATACCAAACACATTGAAAATTTGATTGGAGTTGCAATGAATCTATAAGCTATTTTGGGAGAATTTATATCACAGTGGGCCTTTCAACCCATGAACATGATATATCACTAAGTCCTTTTAATGTCTTAATAAAATTTTATTAATCGCCAAGACGGTCTTGTAAATCTTTTGTTACATATATTCCTAGGTACATCATACATTTAGATACCGTTATAAATTTCTTTTTTGGAAATGTCATTTCTGGTATGTGGGAATATAACTCAGTTTTTTCATAATGCTGGAAGCCAGTTGTCTTACAGAATGTCTCACATTGTTTATCTGATTGCTTCCTCCTGGTATCGTCTGACTTGTTCCAGTACAATAAACTGGAAGTTAGTCTAGCAGTACAGTTTTCTTTCTGACAGCTTTACTGAAGGGGTATTTACAGAGCTACGTAACCATCACCACAATAAAATTTTAGTGCATTGATATCATGCTCTAGATGTAAAATGTATCACTTTATACTCCCACCAGTAATGGATGAGTGTTACAGTTTCTCCACATCCTTACCAATACTTAATTATTGACTATCTTATTATAGCTATTCAGTGGATGTGAAGTGATACCACATTGTGGTTTTAATTGTGTTTCCCTAATAACTAATGTTGAATGTTTTTTCATGTGCTTATAGGTATCTATGTTTCTTCAAATCTTTTATCTATTTTTTAATTGGGGTTTGTCTTTTTATTACTGAGCTGTAGTTCTTTTTTTTTTTTTTTGAGACGGAGTCTCGCTCTGTCGCCTAGGCTGGAGTGCAGTGGCCAGATCTCAGCTCACTGCAAGCTCTGCCTCCCGGATTTACGCCATTCTCCTGCCTCAGCCTCCCGAGTAGCTGGGACTACAGGCGCCCGCCACCTCGCCCGGCTAGTTTTTTGTATTTTTTAGTAGAGACGGGGTTTCACCGTGTTAGCCAGGATGGTCTCGATCTCCTGACCTCGTGATCCAGCCGTCTCGGCCTCCCAAAGTGCTGGGATTACAGGCTTGAGCCACCGCGCCCGGCATGTAGTAGTTCTTTATACGTTCTGGATGTGAGTCCTATATCAGATTTGCAAATATTTTCTCCCAATCTGTTTTCTTATTGGTGTCTTTTGAAGCACAACAGCTTAACATTTCTATTAAGTTCAATTTCATGTTTTTGGTGTCATCTAAAAACTGGTTAAACTAAGGTCATGAATATTTTCTGTTTTCCTTGAGAAGTTTAATATTTTAGTTCTTACATTTAGGTCTATGATCTATTTTGAGTTAATTTTTGTATATGGTATGAAGTAAGGATTTAAATTCATATTCTGTATGTGAATATTCAATTGTCCAATTACCTTTTTTTTTTTTTTTTTTTACTTTTTGTGGAGATGAGGTCTCACTATGTTGCCCAGGCTGGTCTCAAATTCCTGGCCTCAAGCAATCCTCCTTCCTTGGCCTCCCAAAGTGCTGGGATTACAGGTGTGAGCCACTATGTCCAACCTCAGCACCATTCTTGAAAAGACAATCCTTTCCTCAGCCTTGGTGTTCTTTAATCAACAATAAATTGACAATGCCTGTAAGAGTTTATTTCTAGACCCTCATTTCTGTTCCATTCATCTATATCACTATACTTAAGACAGTACCACAATCTTGATTACTGTAGCTTCACATTAAGTTTTGAAATAAGGAAGTGTAAATCCTCTAATTTTGTTCTTTTTCAAAACTGTTTTGCTTATGTTGGATCTTTTGTATTTCCATATAAACTTCAGGATTAGCTTGTCAATTTCTTCAAAAAAGTCAGCTGTTCTTTTTTTGGTAGGGATTTTGCTGAATGTATAGATCAATTTGGGAAGAACTGCCATCTTAACAATCTTGAGTTTTCCAATCCACACACTTGGGATCTCTAATTAGATCTTTAAAATTTCAGCCATGTTTATATTTTTCAGTGTACAGGTCTAATACCTCTTTGTTAAATTTATTCCTAAATATTTTATTTATTTTTTTGAGACAGAGTCTCGCTGTGTCACCCAGGCTGGAGTGCAGTGGTGTGAACTCAGCTCACTGCAACCTCTGCCTCCCAGGTTCAAGCCACTCTCCTGCCTCGGCTTCCTGAGTAGCTGGGATTACAGACATACACCACCACACCTGGCTAATTTTTGTATCTTTAGTAGAGATGGGATTTCACCATGTTGGTGAGGCTGATCTCACACTCCTGACCTTGTGATCTGCCCGCCTTGGCCTCCCAAAGTGCTGGGATTACAGATGTGAGCCACTGCACCCAGTCCTTAAATATTTTATTTATGATGTTTTTATTAATGCAATGTTCTTCATTTTCAGATTGTCATATAAACAGCTGATTTTTATATGTTGATCTTGTATCTTACAACCTTGCTGAACTGACTGGTTTTGATAATCGGGTTTATTTTCTATGTCTCTTTTTTTCTTGTTCCTTTCTTTCTCCTTTACTGCTTTCTTTTGTGTTAAAAATATGTATTTTATAGTGTTCCATTGTAAGTTTTTTGTTTTAACTATTTTTTGGAGTTATTTTCTTAGTGATTTATCTAGGGGTTAAAATATATATCTTAATTTATCACAATGTACTGATTAATATTTATTCTGGAAAATATATTCCAGTAAGTTCCAGTAAAATATAAAAACGTAGCTCTAATATAGCTCCATTTCTTTTCCTCCTTTTGCTATTGTCATATAACATTTGTATATGTTATAACCCCACAGTAAAGTTTTATAATTACTGCTCCTTGCAGTTGTATTTTAAATCAATTAAGATAAAAAAATGTAGTCTTACATTTACCTATGTACTGCCTTTATAGGTGTTTTTCATTCATGTGAATTCGAGTTACCATCTGCTATGGTTTGAATGTATCCAACAAGGTTCATGTGTTGAAAATTTAATCCCAAATGCAACAGTGTTAAAAGGTGGGACCTTTAAGAGGTGATTAGGTCATGCAGGCTCTGCCCTCATGAATGGATTAACATATTTATCTCAGTAGTTGGTTATCACAAAAGTGGGTTTGTTATAAAAGTGGTTTGGCCCCTCGTGCTCTCACCCTGTCTTGCCCTCCACCAAGGGATGATGGAGCATGAAGGTCCTTGCCAGATGCCAGCACCATGCATGCTTTTGGACTTCCCTGCCTCCAGAACTGTGAGCCAAATATCTGTTCATTATAAATTACCCAATCTGTGTCATTCTGTTATGGCAGCATAAATGTTCTAAAACACTACTGCTATTTCTTTTCAGACAATAGGACTTCCTTTAATAATTTCTTGCAAGGTAAGTCGTCTAGCAACAAATACTGTCAGTCATTTGTTTAATGATGTCATTATTTTAGCTTCATTTTTGAAGACTAATTTTGCTGGACACAGAATTCTTGGCTGACAGTTTTTTTTTTTTTTTTCTTTCAGCTTTGAATATGTTATCTTCCTGCATTATGGCATTCATGGTTCCTGATGAGAAATCAACTGTTGATCATATTGTTGTGCCCTTATATATGGTAAGTCATCTTTCTTTTATTGCTTTCAAAAAATCCTCTTTTTGAATATTACATGCCTAAATGTTGATCTCTTTTTATTCCGTTTGCTCACTGTCTTTTTTGTTTGTTTTCCTGAGATGGAGTCTTGCTCTGTCACCCAGGCTGGAGTGCAGTGGCATGATCTTGGCTCACTGCAACCTCCACTTCTTGGGTTCAAGTGATTCTCCCACCTCAATCTCTCAAGTAGCTGGGACTACAGGCATGCGCCACCAAGCCCATCTCATTTTTTTATTTTTAGTGGAGATGGAGTTTCACCATGTTAGCCAGGCTGGTCTCAAACTCCTGACCTCAAGTGGTCCGCCTGCCTCAGCCTCCCAAAGTGCTGGGATTACAGGTGTGAACCACCGTGCCTGCCCTCATTTTCATATATTTCAAAATATTTTAAATTTTCTCTTGAGATTTCTTCTTTGACCCATGTGTTATTTAGAAGTGTGTTGTTTAATCTCCAAGTATTTTAAGGTTTCCAGCTATCTTTGTTACTGATTTCTAGTTTAATTCCTTTGAGGCCTGAGAACAGACATTATATATTTATTCTTTTAAATATTTTAAAGTGTGTTTTTTATGGCTCAGAATGTGGTAGTTGTGAATGTTTCATGTAAGCTTGATAAGAATATGTATTCTGCTATTGTTTTAAGTAGTAGTCAATAGACATCCATCACATCCAGTTGATTGATGGTGTTGCTGAGTTCAACTATGTCCTTACTGATTGATTTCTGCCTGCTGGATCTGTCCTTTTCTGATAGAGGGGTGTTGAAGCCTGTAACCGTAATAGTGAACTCCTTGAAGTTCATTCAGTTTTTGCCTCACATATTTTGATGCTGTCTTGTTGGGAGCATACGTAAGAACTGTTTTGTCTTCCTGGAGTATTGACCCCTTTATCATTATATAACGCCCCTTTTTATTCCTGGTAACTTTCCTTGCTTTGGAGTATTCTCTGTTTGAAATTAGTATATCTACTCCTGATTTCCAGGATCCCTCACAAATACCAAAATTCAAGGATGCTCAATTCCCCCAAATAAAATGTTGTAGTATTTCCATATAACCTACGCTCATACTCCTATGTACTTTAAATCATCTCTAGATTACTTGTACCTAATACAATGTAAATACTATGTAAATAGCTGTGTTGGGTTTTTATTTGCATTATTTTTATTGGGTATTGTTATTTTTAATAGTTTTTTCCCCAATATTTTCAAGTTGGTTAGTTGAATCCATGGATATAGAACCTACAAATATGGAGGGAAGGCCAGTTGCAATATAAAGTAGCATTTAGGAGAGCAAGTTCACCTTCAGTGTTCACTTTCAAAATTATGTTGCTTATTTTTCTATCATTTCTCTTGCATGAGTTACACAATCAACATTTTTTCAAGTTCTAGTTAAAAATTCTGTTGGAATTTTCCTTGGAAAGTTATAATTTGCTTTAGGATGTATACTGATTTTATAGTATGGAATCTTTCCATCTCAGGTCTATTTTTTAGATTTTAAATATAAAATTCAGCAAAATTTTATATTCTTAAGTATTAAGTAGGTTTTACAAACTCCTTTTATTGTAGTATGCTTAGGTTTAAATATTTTCATTCCTATTATGAACAGAGTTATTGCCCATTACATTTTCTAACTAATGTAATAGGCAATTTGGATATGCTAATCTTATACTCAGTCATCTTAATGAACTCTTGCAATATTTTTCAGTTGACTGATTATCTTGTCCTCTTATGGTTAAAAATTTTATCTGCAAAGGTGGTTTTGTGTCTTTTCAATATTTACATTTTATTTTCTTAATGCAGATGCTTGGACTTCTACCACCATGTTAAACAGAAGGAGCATGATACTAAGCATCCTTGCATTTCTCTAGCATTAGTGAGAATGATTCTAACATCTCACCCTTAAGTGTGATGCTTTGATGCTTGCTATAGATTTCTGATAGATACAAATTGTTTTTTTTTTTTTTTGAGACAGAGTTTTGCTCTTGTTGCCCAGGCTGGAGTGCAGTGACATGATCTTGGCTCACTGCAACCTCTGCCTCCCAGGTTCAAGCAATTCTCCTGCCTCAGCCTCCTGAGTAGCTGGGATTACAGGCATGCACCATCACGCCTGGGTAATTTTGTACTTTTAGTAGAGGTGGAGTTTCTCCATGTTGGTCAGGCTGGTCTCGAACTCCTGACCTCAGGTGATCTGCCCGCCTCGGCCTCCCAAAGTGCTGGGATTATAGGTATGAGCCACCGTGCCGGGCCAATAGATACTCTTTATTGACTTAAGAGTTTTCACTATTCCTAATTTATTCTGGTGTTTCTTTTTTCTTTTAAAATCAAGAATAGGCATTAAATTTTATCATATACTTTTTTCCCTCCACTGAGATTTTCCTCTTTAATTTTTACATGTGATTAGCAATATTAATACATTGTCTCATAGTGAAACACTAAAAAATTTCTAGGATTAACCCTACTTGGTTGTGGTATCTTAATCCTTTTAAATAGTGTTATATTCAATTTTTGCATTTTTGTTCATTCCTGAGATTGGCTTATTCTTTTGTTTTGACTTTGTACCATCCATGTCTGATTTGGTGTTCACTGCATTTTCCATCATTTTCTAGTTTCTGGAATAGCTATTACTAAAGCTCTAGAAATTGTGCCTTTAAAGCTTATGTCTTTCAGCCAGGCGTGGTCGCTCGTGCCTGTATTCTCAGCACTTTGGGAGGCCAAGGCAAGTAGATCACTTGAGCCCACCAGTTCAAGACCAGCCTGGGCAACATGATAAAATCCTGTCTCTACAAAAAAGCCCAAACATTAGCCAGGAGAGGTGGCATGCACCTGTGGTCCCAGCTACTGAGGCTGCGATGGGAGAATCATTTGAGCCCTAGAGATAGGAGGTTGCAGTGAGTTGAAATTGTGATGCTGTATTCCAGCCTGGGTGACAGAATGAGACCCTGGCTGAAAAAAAAAAGCTTATGTATTTCAAGGGAGTAATCTTTGGTAACCTTTTCAACTTCTTTTTGGTTTACTGGTCTATTTAAATTTTTACTTCTTAGATCAACTTCACCAATTTATATGTTCCTTAGTTTTTCTTCTATATTGTCAAGGCTTTCAAATCTATTAACAAAGGTATATGCTGTATTGACTTAACTTTTGGAAAAATTCAAACGTATACAAAGTAAACAGAATACTGTAATATTTACAATTTTTACTCATCACCCAGCTTCAAAAATGATCAGCTCATAGCTAATCCTGTTGCAATTATACTTCATCCATGTCTCTTCCACCCTTACTGAATTATTCTGAAACAAACCCCAGATATCAGATCATCCAGAAATATTTCCTTATATACCTCTAAGTGTTAAGGACTTTTGAAAAAAATACATAACACCACCATTTCCCCAGCTGTGTCAGTCTCTTTCCTTCTCTCTGTCTCTCTCTCTCGTGTGCGCATGCACACAGAGACACACAGACACACACACACACACACACACACACACACACACACAGAGTTTGAATCAGTATCCAAGTAAAGCCCATACATGGAATATAGTTGATATCTCTCTTAAATCTAACACCATTTCCCCAACTGTGTCTGTCTCTTTTTCCTTCTCCCTTCTCTCTCTCTCTCTCTCCTCTCTCTCTCTCTCACACACACACACACACACACACAGTTCAAATCAGTATCCAAGTGAAGTCCATACATGGAATATGATTGGTATCACTCTTAAATCTCTTTTTAGCTTTTGGTTTCCCTCTCCTCCTCTTTTTTACTTGCACGTAAGACTTCAGCCTGTTTGTCCCATAGTTTCCTACATTCTCAGTTTTGGTGATTGCATCCTTGTGGTAGTGTTTAGCTGTTTCTATTTCCCTGAATTTTGTATAAATTGGTAGTTATATTCTAGAGGCTTGACAACACTGAAGACTTTTTTTTTTTTTTTTGTAAGAATACTTTGTGGAGGCCAGGCGCAGTGGCTCACGCCTGTAATCCCAGCACTTTGGGAGGCTGAGGCAGGCGGATCATGAGGTCGGGAGATCGAGACCATCCTGGCTAACACGGTGAAACCCCGTCTCTACTAAAAATACAAAAAATTAGCCAGGAGTGATGGCGGGCACCTGTAGTCTCAGCTACTTGGGAGGCTGAGGCAGGAGAATAGTGTGAACCTGGGAGGCAGAGCTTGCAGTGAACTGAGATTGTGCCACTGTACTCCAGCATGGGCGACAGAGCGAGACTCCGTCTCAAAAAAAAAAAGGAATACTTTCTGGGTGTGTTACGGGTACATCCAAAAGAAGGCACATAATAATGTCTCTTTTGGTAATACTAGCAGGCCTTGATAATTACCTTCAACCATTATTTCATCAGGAGTTGCAAAATGGTGGTATTCTATTATAGCTTATATATTAGCTGAGATAGTTTTACAAAGAGAAACGTAACAATTATTTGGTAAAACAGGATAAATGCTTGATTTTTTCTATTTTCAAAATATTTCCCCAGCATCTTCCAGAGATGATGAGAGTTTCTTTGAAAAGCGTCAAAGAATTAAACATACTTGAAAACCTTTGGGTTTTTTTTCTTTTTTCAGACAGAGTCTTGCTCCGTCACCCAGGCTGTAGTGCAGTGGCATGAGCTCAGCTCACTGCAGCCCCGACCTCCCAGGTTCAAGCGATTCTCGTGCCTCAGCCTCCCAAGTAGCTGGGATTACAGGCACCTACCACCACACCAGACTAATTTTTGTATTTTTAGTAGAGACAGGGTTTCACCATGTTGGCCAGGCTGGTCTCCAATTCCTGACCTCAGGTGATCTGCCCATCTCAGCCTCCCAAAGTACTCAGATTACAGGTGTGAGCCACCATGTCTGCCTGGCCTGCAGTTGTTTTGTTTGTTTGTTTGTTTTTAATACTCAAGTTGTCACATTTTCAGCTAGTGGGAGCCTCTTGCAATTAACTTCTGAGTCCTACTGATATTACCTCAGGATTTTTTTTTTTTTTTTTTAAGAGATGGGGGTCTTGGTATGTTGCTTAGGCTGGTTTCAAACTCTTTAGCTCAAGTGATCCTCCTACCTCGGTCTCCTGAGTAGCTAGGACTACGGATGCATGCTACTGCACCTGCTGGGTTTTTTTTTTTTTTTTTTGTACAGACAGGGGTCTTGCTATTAGGTTGCAGTTTCCACAGTTACTTTTGCGCCAACCTAATATATTGCTCAGGTTGGTTTCAAACTCCTGAGCTCAAGCAGTCCTCCTGTCTTGGCCTCTCAAAGCACTGGGATTAGACATGAGCTACTGTGTTTGGCCCTCAGGAATCTGTGATAGCTTCCTAGCTTTCTGGTATGACAAGATGCTCCAAACTCTTGCTTTTATTTCTTGCCAAGACCAGACATTAGTCATTTCTCCACAGAGCCCTCATTCTGTATTAATTATTTTTTAATTAATTATTTGTAATTAAATTATTTTTTATTTACTTTTACCTGAGTTATTTAGAAGGGAATTTGAAAACTTTCTTTTCAGCAAGCCTTGCATTTAAAAATACATTTTAGTGCACTATGGTAAAAATATACCTACAATCACTCCTGTTGAGATATTGACACTTTTGGTCAATGATTCATATTTAAAAGAGATAAATTCTTTTATAGTCCTAAGACTTGTACCTTTTCAAACCAAAGAAAGCTATTCTAGTCTATATTTTTCTCTCTATGTCCCATCTTTTATCTCCTATTTAGATACTGGAATTTTGGGACACATTCCTGCATCGTTGAGCTTTCCTTGATACTTTCTGTTACTACTTTTTGGTTGAATCTGAGAGACACCTTGTGATTATTCTACTGATAGCTTTACTCTTCAGCTGTATCCCTTTACTATTTAGCTTCTAAAACAACTTTAACAACCATAATTGTAATATCTAAGATTGGATTGGTTCTTTTATAATAACCTGTACTTATTTTATGGCTGTATCATCCTGTATACTCTTGGGATGTTAAATACACTTATTTGATGTCTTCTTTAATATACTGTTATTTGGGCTTCTTTTAAAAAAGGTTTGTTCAGGGCCTTCCATATTACTGGCTTTCTTCAAATATTTTAGTGATTCATAGTTGTAATTTTAAGTTATTTAGTTGCTCATTTTTGTATCTGAGAGCCTCTTTTCATGGATGCCGTATTTGTTTATCATAGCCTGTGATGAGACTGGTGGGCTGTGCTGTGTTGAGGATATGCCAGTATTTTGGCTCTGGGTACAGCAGTCCCCCTTATCTGCAGGAAATATACTCCAAGACCCCCAGTGGATACCTGAAACCATGAATAGTACCAAACCCAGTTGCTGTCAGTTGGAACACTTTCCATTCACGTCTGCCATCCACAAGTTTAATGCTCTTTACACCTTAACGAAGTGCTTACCTGCACTGTGGAGTAACTTCCACAGTTTAAGGTGCAGAGCAAAACTAGCATGAATTTATCTTTCCTTCTTCACAATTTCACGGATGGAAGATTTGTTCTTACCTTAGACCTAAGCCATACTTTAGATCTTAGCAACCTCAGCATACAATTAAAAAATTGTCAAGAACTGTTACATTTTCACTTAAAGGAAGCAATTTACAGTTTTTTTGGCACATCTGAATTGCCAGCATCACTACTGGCATTTTGAGGTCATTATTAAGTTAAATAGGGGTTGCTTGAATGCAAACACTGAGATACTGTGACAGTTGATCTGATAACGAGGACAGCTACTAAGTGACTAACAGGTAGGCAGTGTAGACAGTGTGAATACACTGGACAAAGGGATGATTCACATCCTGGGAGGGACAGAGCAGACGGTACAAGATTTCATACCACTACTCAGAATGACCTGCAACTTAAAACTCATGAATTATTTCTGGAACTTTCCATGTAATATATTAGGACTGTGTTGACCATGGGTAACAAACTGGGGAGAGCCAAACCATGGATAAGGGGTAACTAGTGTATGGGCTTCTGTTCTCCTCTTGCGGGTCAGCAAGTGTCTGGGGGTATTGCCCTGCTTTCCCAGCTCCGGTGGCATCACTCAGTTATGTTATAGGCTGGCCAGAGACACTCCTTTTGTCTACCACTCGGTCTGTGGTTGGGGAATGGGACTTGCGTAGCTATTCTGAATCAGCTCCTTCATGAATCACCCTGTCCGGTACTCCAGGGAACCCTCCTGCTCTTTGCATCTGTTGACTCTGGGTTCCAACCCATGCCTCCTTTCATAGTAGTCTTGCCTGTTTTGAATTATGATTCCCTATCATTTTGTTTGCCTGTAACTCTGATCCTACCAGTTTTTGATGTTTCTGGCATTCTTCCAAATTTCTATTCCATTGCTAGCCCTCTCATCTTTCAGTGCTATAGCAGATTTCTTATTTTTCTTCTGTTTTATTATAGCACTTTATGGAATTTAGAGTTTAGAGGGAGAGCAGATACTTCTGTTTGCCATCTTGATCCAATCTCACTAACAGCACTTAAAGCAAACAGAAAACTCTTTTCTTTCTCTTGTTGAAGTGACCCCTGGGATGATCCTATAGTTACAAAATGTGCTGTGCAACTAGTAATTCGCAGAACATATTTACAAGGTTTTATTAAAATATCAGCTCTTTTCCCTGCTTCCTAACACACATTTTGTGATGAATCTGTTAATACTTAACACCGATTTCTAGTAGTGAATACTCTTAGGAGTCATGAAATAGTATTCAGTGATAAACAATTTTATTTGCATTGAAAAAATAACATTAGGGACAACAGAATTATCTTTTAAAAAGTGACTCAGTTGACTTTAGGAGAAAAGACAGGTCCAGCACTGCCCTCGGGTGCCTCATTTTAGAGGCCCTCCTGTAGCTGTGTTCTTTCCCAGGGGGCAAAAAGTCTGCAGGGCCAATGGGTTATGCCTACCGGGAACTCACTTCATTCTCTTCTAGACCACGTTCAAGGTACCTGGAACCCTGATTTTCCTGCCTAAACTGCTCAACTTCCAGGGCTTTCACAAGGCCTATCTTTTGCCCAAACTTACCCTGGTCGAAAAGGTGGCCAAGGGGCAGCAGCAAGACTGTGGAAAAACTTAGGCATGTAGGCTGAAGAATACACAAGTGTTCCTGTGAAGCCCTTCAGAATATTGAAGGAGCTGGTGGAAAAGAAGGAGGGCAATGTGCTGCAGGCTGGCTCCCCGCTGGCTGTCATCTTTGGGAATGGAATTCTGAGAAGTATGAAAATCCAAGGTGGACTTGCATGTTGTGCATATAATTTAGGAGCTTTGAAGCTTGATTTAGAACACTGAAATATCTTGACCTACCTATTGCTTCAGGGCCTGTAAATTTTAGGGGAGGGCCTAGGAAGGAGAAAGAGTGATTCCTAAGTGGGTCCAGGCAGCATACCTGCAAACAGTGATGTCATAAAGTCGTCCTGCTGAGTTGTAGGTAAGCCACTTATAGCTACTACCATTTTTTTCAGCCAGTGGAAACATATTCCATATCTAACTAGTTTCTTCCAGTAGTTTGAGCTAACGAGAAGAGGAGTAAAAAGTTCTAGAATCGACTGCTGGCAAGATGGCCAAATAGGAACAGCTCCAGTCTGAAGCTCCCAGAGAGATCGACGCAGAAGGCAGGTGATTTCTACATTTCCAGCTGAGGTACCTGGTTCATCTCAATGGGACTGGTTGGACAGTGGGTGCAGCCCACAGAGGGCGAGATGAGGCAGGGTGGGGCGTTGCCTTACCCAGGAAGTGCAAGGTGTTTGGGAACTCCCTCTCCTAGCCAAGGAAAGCCATTAGGGACTGTACTGTGAGGAAGAGTGCACTCCGGGCCCAGATACTGCGCTTTTTCCATGGTCTTCACAACCTGCAGACCAGGAGATTCCTTCCGGTGCCTATACCACCAAGGCCCTGGGTTTCAAGCACAAAACTCGGCGGTTGTTTGGGCAGACACCAAGCTAGCCACAGTTTTTTTTTTTTTTTTTATACCCCAGTGGTGCCTGGAATGCCAGTGAGACAGAACCATTCACTCCCCTGGAAAGGGTGCTGAAGCCAGGGAGCCAAGTGGTCTGGCTCAGTGGGTCCCAACCCCATAGTGCCCAGCAAGCTAAGATTCACTGGCTTGAAATTCTCGCTGCCAGCACAGCAGTCTGAGCTCGACCTGGGATGCTCGAGCATGGTGGCGGGAGAGGCGTCCACCATTGCTGAGGCTTGACTGCACAGTTTTACTCTCACAGTGTAAACAAAGCCAACTGGAAGATGGAACTGGGCAGAGCATACTGCAGCTCAGCAAGGCTGCTGTGGCCAGACTGCTCTCTCTATTCCTCCTCTCTGGGCAGGGCATCTCTGAAAAAAAAAAAAAAAAAAAAAAGGCAGCATCCCCAGTCAGGGACTTAGAGATAAAACCACCATCTCCCTGGGACAGATGTCACCTTCCCCCAGGTGAAGGGACAGCTGTGAACGCAGCTTCAGCAGACTTAAACGTCCCTGCCTGATGGCTCTGAAAAGAGCAGTGGATCTCACAGCACAGTGTCTGAGCTCTGCTAAGGGTCAGACTGCCTCCTCAAGTGAGCCCCTGACCCCAGTGTCTCCTGATTGGGAGACACCTCCCAGTAGCAGCTGACAGATACCTCATATGGGAGAGCTCTGGCTGGCATCTGGCGGCTGCCCCCTGGGACGAAGCTTCCAGAGGAAAGAACAGGCAGCAATCTTTGCTGTCCTGCAGCCTGGGTGATACCCAGGAAAACAGGGTCTGGAGTGGACCTCCAGGAAACTCTAGCAGACCTGCAGCAGAGGGGCCTATTAGAAGGAAAACTAGCAAACAAAAAGGAATAGCATCAACATCAACAAAAAGGACGTCCACTCAGAGACCCCATCCGAGGTCACCGACATCAAAGACCAAAGGTAGATAAATCCACGATGGGGAGAAACCAGCGCAAAAAGAGTGAAAATTCCAAAAACCAGAATGTCTCTTCTCCTTCAAAGGATCACAACTCCTCGCCAGCAAGGGAACAAAACTGGATGCAGAATGAGTTTGACAAATTGACAGAAGTAGGCTTCAGAAGGTGGGTAATAACAAACTCCTCCAAGCTAAAGAAGCATGTTCTAACCCAATGCAAGGAAACTAAAGAACCTTGAAAAAAGGTCAGACGAATTGCTAACTGGAATAACCAGTTTAAAGAAGAACATAAATAACATGATGGAGCTGAAAAACACAGCATGAGAACTTTGTGAAGCATATGCAAGTATCAATGGCCGAATCGATCAAGCGCAAGAAAGGATGTCAGCAAAGGATGTCAGCAATTGAAGATCAACTTAATGAAATAAAGCAAGCAGACAAGATTAGTGAAAAAAGAATGAAAAGGAATGAACAAAGCCTCCAAGAAATATGGGACTATGTGCAAAGATCAAATCTATGTTTGACTGATGTACCTGAAAGTGACGAGGATAATGGAACCAAGTTGGAAAACACTCTTCAGGATATTATCCAGGAGAACTTCCCCAACCTGGCAAGACAGGCCAACATTTTAATTCAGGAAATACAGAGACCACCACAAAGATACTCCTCAAGAAGAGCAACCCCAAGGCACATACTCGTCAGATTCACCAAGGTTGAAATGAAGGAAAAAATGTTAAGGGCAGCCAGAGGGAAACTATGGGTTACCCATGAAGGGAAGCCCATCAGACTAACAGCGGATCTCTCTGTAGAAGCCCTACAAGCCAGAAGAGAGAAGGGGCCAATATTCAACATTCTTAAAAAAAAGAATTTTCAACCCAGAATTTCATATCCAGCCAAACTAAGCTTCATAAGTGAAGGAGAAATAAAATCCTTTACAGACAAGCAAATGCTGAGAGATTTTGTCACCACCAGGCCTGCCTTACAAGAGCTCCTGAAGGAAGCACTAAACATGGAAAGGAAAAACTGGTACCAGCCACCGCAAAAACATGCCAAATTGTAAAGACCATTGACACTATGAAGAAACTACATCAACTAACGGGCAAAATAACCAGCTAGCATCATAATGACAGGATCAAATTCACACACAATATTAACCTTAAATGTAAATAGGCTAAATGCCCCAATTAAAAGACACAGACTGGCTGGGCACAGTGGCTCACGCCTGTAATCCCAGCACTTTGGGAGGCTGAGGCAGGTGGATCATGAGGTCGGGAGTTTGAGACCAGCCTGACCAACATGGTGAAACCCTGTCTCTACTAAAAATACAATAATTAGCCAGGCGTGGTGGTACAGGCCTGTCATCCCAGCTACTCAGGAGGCTGAGGTGGGAAAATCGCTTGAACCCGGGAGGCGGAGGTTGTGGTGAGCCGAGATTGTGCCACTAGACTCCATCCTAGGCGACAGAGCAGAGACTCTGTCTCAAAAAAAAAAAAAAAAAAAAAAAAAACAACAGACTGGCAAATTGGATACAGAGTCAAGACCCATCAGTCTGCTGTATTCAGGAGACCCATCTCAAGTGCAAAGACACAGGCTCAAAATAAAGGGATGCAGAAATATTTACCAAGCAAATGGAAAGTAAAAAAAAAGCAGGGGTGCAATCCTAGTCTCTGATAAAACAGACTTTAAACCAACAATGATCAAAAGAGACAAAGATGGGTATTACATAATGGTAAAGGGATCAATGCAACAAGAAGAGCTAACTATCCTAAATATATATGCACCCAATACAGGAGCACCCAGATTCATAAAGCAAGTCCTTAGAGACCTACAAAGTGACTTAGACTCCCACACAATAATAGTGGGAGACTTTAACACCCCACTGTCAATATCAGACAGATCAACGAGACAGAAAATTAACAAGGATATTCAGGACTTGAACTCGGCTCTGGACCAAGCAGATCTAATAGACATCTACAGAACTCTCCACCCCAAATTAACAGAATATACATTCTTCTCAGTACATCACACTTATTCTAAAACTGACCATATCACTGGAAGTAAAACACTCCTCAGCAAATGCACAAGAATGGAAATCATAACAGTTTCTCAGACCACAGTGCAATCAAATTAGAAGTCAGGATTAAGAAATTCACTCAAAACCACTTAACTACATGGAAACTGAACAACCTGCTCCTGAATGACTACTGGGTACATAAGGAAATGAAGGCAGAAATAAGTTACTGGAAACCAATGAGAACAGACACAAGGTACCAGAATCTCTGGGACCCATTGAAAGCAGTGTGTGGAGGGAAATGTATAGCACTAAATGCCCACAAGAGAAAGCAGGAAAGATCTAAAGTCGACACCCTAACATCACAATTAAAAGAACTAGAGAAACGAGCAAACACATTCAAAAGCTAGCAGAAGACAAGAAATAATTAAGATCAGAGCAGAACTGAAGGAGACAGAGACACAAAAAACCCTTCAAAAAAAATCAAGGAATCCAGGAGCTGGTTTTTTGAAAAGATCAACAAAATAGATAGACTACTAGCAAGACTAATAAACAAGAGAGAAGAATCAAATAGACGCAATAAGAGAAGGGGCTATCACCACTGATCCCACAGAAATACAAACTGCCATCAGAGAATACTATGAATACCTCTATGCAAATAAACTAGAAAATCTAGAAGAAATGACTAAATTCCTGGACACATACACCCTCCCAAGTCTACACCAGGAAGAAGTCGAATCCCTGAATAGACCAATAACAAGTTCTGAAATGAAGGCAGTAATAATCTACCAACCAAAAAAAGTCCAGGACCAGACGGATTCACAGCCAAATTCTACCAGAGGTACAAAGAGGAGCTGAGACCATTCCTTCTGAAACTGTTTCAAACAATAAAAAAGAAGGAATCCTCCCTAACTCATATTATGAGGCTAGCGTCATCCTGATACCAAAACCTGGCAGACACACAACAACAAAAAAGAAAATTTCAGGCCAATATCCCTGATGAACATCGATGCAAAAATCCTCAAAAAAATACTGGCAAACCGAATCCAGCAGCACATCAAAAAGCTTATCCACCACGATCAAGTTGGCTTCATCCCTGGGATGAAAGGCTGGTTCAACATACGCAAATCAATAAATGTAATCCATCACATAAAGAGAACCCATGACAAAAAACACATGATTATCTCAACAGATGCAGAAAAGGCCTTTGACAAAATTCAACATCCTTCATGTTAAAAGCTCTCAATAAACTAGGTATTGATGGAACGTATCTCAAAAGAATAAGAGCTATTTATGACAAACCCACAGCCAGTATCATACTGAATGGGCAAAAACTGGAAGCATTCCCTTTGAAAACTGGCACAAGACAAGGATGCCTTCTCTCACCACTCCTATCCAACATAGTGTTGGAAGTTCTGGCCACAGCAATCAGGCAAGAGAAAGAAATAAAGTGTATTCGATTAGGAAAACAGGAAGTCAAATTGTCTCTGTTTGCAGATGACATGATTGTATACTTAGAAAACCCCATCATCTCAGCCCAAAATCTCCTTAAGCTAATAAGCAATTCCAGCAAAGTCTCAGGATACAAAATCAGTGTGCAAAAATCACAACCATTTCTATAACCAATAATAGACAAACAGAGAGCCAAATCATGAGTGAACTTCCATTCACAATTGCTACAAAAAGAATTAAATACCTAGGAATACAACTTACAAGGGATGTGAAAGACCTCTTCAAAGAGAACTACAAACCACTGCTCAAGGAAATAAGAGAAGATACAAACAAATGGAAAAACATTCCATGCTCATGGATAGGAAGAATCAATATCATGAAAATGGCCATACTGCCCAAAGTAATTTACAGATTCAATGCTATCCCCATCAAGCTACCATTGACTTTCTTCACAGAATTAGAAAAAACTACTTTAAATTTTATATGGAACCAAAAAAGAGCCTGCATAGCCAAGACAATCGTAAGCAAAAAGAACAACGTTGGAGGCATCACACTCCTGACTTCAAACTATACTACAAGGCTACAGTAACCACACGGCATGGTACTGGTACCAAAACAGATATATATATATCAATGGAACAGATCAGAGGCTTCAGAAATAATACATCTACAATCATCTGATCTTTGACAAACGTGACAGAAACAAGCAATGGGGGAAGGATTCCCTATTTCATAAACGGTGTTGGGAAAACTGGCTAACCACATGCAGAAAACTGAAACTGGATGCCTTCCTTACACCTTATACAAAAATTAACTCAAGATGGATTAAAGACTTAAATGTAAGACCTAAAACCATAAAAACTGTAGAAGAAAACCTAGGCTATACCATTCTGGACAGAGGCATGGGCAAAGACTTCATGACTGAAATACCAAAAGCAATGGCAACAAAAGCCAAAATTGACAAATGGGATCTAATTAAACTACAAGAGCTTCTGTCCAGCAAAAGAAACTATCATGAAAGTGAACAGACAACCTACAGAATGGGAGAAAATTTTTGCAATCTATCCATCTGACAAGGGGCTAATATCCAGAATCTACAAAGAACTTAAACAAATTTACAAGAAACAAACAAACCCCATTAAAAAGTGGGCCAAAGTTATGAACAGACACTTCTCAAAAGAAGACAATGATGCGGCCAGCAAACATGAAAAAAAGCTCATCACTGCTCATTAGAGAAAATGCAAATCAAAACCACAATGAGATACCATCTCGCACCAGTCAGAATGGCAATCATTAAAAAGTCAGGAAACAACAGATGCTGGAGAGGATGTGAAGAAACAGAAATGCTTTTACACTGTTGGTGGGAGTGTAAATTAGTTCAACCATTGTGGAAGACAGTGTGGCAATTCCTGAAGGATCTAGAACCAGAAATACCACTTGACCCAGCAATTCCATTACTGGGTATATACCCAAAGGATTATAAATCATTCTACCGTAAAGACACATGCACATGTATGTTTACTGCGGCACTATTCACAATAGCAAAGACTTGGAACCAACCCAAATGCCCATCAATGATAGACTGGATATAGAAAATGTGGCACATATACACCATGGAGTACTATGCAGCCGTAAAAAAGGGATGAGTTCGTCCGGGTGTGGTTGCTCACGCCTGTAATCCCAGCACTTTGGGAGGCTGAAGCAGGCAGATCACAAGGTCAGGAGATCGAGACCATCCTGGCTAACATGGTGAAACCCCGTCTCTACTAAAAAATACAAAAAAAATTAGCCGTGCGAGGTGGCGGTTGTCTGTAGTCCCAGCTACTCAGGAGGCTGAGGCAGGAGAATGGCGTGAACCTGGGAGGCAGAGCTTGCAGTGAGTTGAAATCGCGCCACTGCACTCCAGCCTGGGCGACAGAGACTCCATCTCTAAATAAATAAATAAATGAATGAATGAATGAGTTCATATCCTTTGCAGGGACATGGATGAAGCTGGAAACCATCATTCTCAGCAAAGTAACACAAGAACAGAAAACCAAACACTGCATGTTCTCACTCCTAAGTGAACAATGAGAACACATGGATGCAGGGAGGGGAACATCACACACTGGGGCCTGTCTGGAGGTGGGGCGTTAGGGGAGGGATAGCATTAGGAGAAATATCTAATGTAGATGATGGGTTGATGGGTACAGCAAACCAGCATGGCACGTGTATACCTATGTAACAAACCTGCACGTTCTGCACATGTACCCCAGAACTTAAAAGTACTTTTTTAAAAAAGTTCTAGAATCAATTTCCTAGAAGCCAGAAGAGTAATCCTAGTTCCTCTCTCTCACAGAGTTGCTTTGTGGTCTTTTAAATATGCAGTATTATATGTAGGCCTATTTGAGCTGAAAGCTATCATAAAAGTACAGCAACTTGGTTAAGTACACAACTCTAAAATCAAGACTTTGTGTTTAGTTCCTAAACTATGACTCGCTTAATGCCCCTAGTCCCAGGGATATGCTGGACCTGGCTTGTACCAGTCCAATAAGAGGCCACTATGTGTGTATCTTCCCAATTCCATTTTCATTGATACTACATTTGTTGTTTACAATTGGCCATGGTGGGAACATTTACATCATGCAAACTGGCTACACACCAGTTTCCTCTTTTGTAAATCAGCAATCATATTTCCCACATCTGTGTGTGTGTATATATATATATATCATTTAATAAATGCTCAGTAAATAGCAGCAGTTATTACTACTACATGGTCAGAATGTACACAGGCCAGTTCTTTGTAAGGCAGAGGAAATGGTAACTTTAGAAACAGCTGTACATTTCCACAAAGTATAAAGTAATGGTAAAAGATCTTTGAGTGGGTTCTCATGTCACTCTCATCTCTGTTTTTTTTTTTTAAACTTACACTGATTTAGCGCTCTCTTTCAGAAGCAGAATAAAAAAGCTAAGATAAAGATTATAAGTGAATCCCAACTGGTCAGGAAGGCTTTGTGTGGTAAAGCAGCTGTGTCAGCAGAGATACCTGAACTTCTAGGAGCCTGTTTTTAACCTCTAACAGCCAGGAGACAGAGCCTGCAAAGCTTACAGGAGCTACTGAAGATCAGATACTGAATGTGTTGAAGGTTATTTACTTATTACCTTCCATAATACCAGTGCTTCATACCTGTATGGTGCTTCATAGATTAGCATGCATTTTCACATATATTCGGGTATAATTCTCATAACTTCTTTGAGAAGTGGTAGATGAAGGAATAGGCTTAGAGAGGTGAAAACATTTGTCCAAAGACATGGTTAACCGAGTTTCAACACAAGTTGACTCTTAAAATTCAAGGCTGTTAGAACTAGAAATATAAATTTCAAGACTACCATGTTTGAAAAGACTAATCTACCAACTAAATATTAATATTTGGAGTCAATTATTTCCTCTCGGTTGACATAATTCCAATTAAACCACATCTTCTTAACATTCATTTAGCATTTTGGGGCATCTGATCTACATGAATGTATTATTCCAGTTATTCCCTGGTAATGCTGATACTGCAGCACTCATTTTATAGCAAAGAGGGGGAAGGTCTAGAGAGAGGAAGAATTTGTCTAAGATGAGGAGCAGGAAACTCAGGGGCAGTCTTCTTTGCATCATACTGTATTATTCCTTATTGGACTTTAAGCACAAAATAAACATTTTTTCTTGACACAAATACTACTTAAGTAACTCCTGAGTTTGAGGAAAAATAAGGCTCATCATTTCTTTTACCTCTAGAAAATGAAGTTTCCTTCAAATCCATTTAAGAACCCTTAATGTACTGACAAATTCATGACTATAGCAAACATTATTAGAAATGAGGCCCGTTAATAAGGGGCTAGTCATTTTACCACGTTTCTTCCTCAGTGGGTATTTATTATATCAGGTTTTGACTTGTTTCTGGAAATCACATTTTGGATACAGTAAGAGAGATCCCTACCTGCCAATCCAGATGAGAAGCAGGTAAGAGCTATTTCTGCAGGACTGATCTCAAGGTGTCCTGTAAGCCCGACAGCCAATACACAGTTCCTTAAGGAACAAAGGTCTTCCTTTTAGTGATCATCTTCTCACATGAGCACACATTATTTCCAAGGGGACTAACCCTAGGGAGGGGAGAAGGACTATGTAAAGAGTGTTACAGCTGAATAGCTGTTGTTCCTAGATTTATAGAGAAGGGACTGATTCCGGTTCTGCCACTGTGTAACTATGTAGTCTTGAACCAAGTTTGTTCTCTCATTGATTCAAAAAAGGAGTTCCACTTCCCCTTTTCACAGGCTCCAGATACCACAGTCGATGTTCTGTATATAACTAACAGAAGAGCAACTGCTGAGTCTAGGACAGAAATTCAGAATGGGTCATTTTTTTCAACTAAGCATAATCTGTAACTTTATCACAGAATGTAATAAAACATTCCTAGAAAAAATATCACTGATCAAAAGCAATTAGTATTTTTCTCAGTTCACTGCTACTCCTGAACACCTGAGGATTCTGCTGAGGGTTTAAGTTATATGATTTCCTAGAATTAAAACATAATTTCTTGAACACCAACCCACTTTATCCTGAGCTTGTTACATTGCACAGAGGGGTACACAGATGGTCTCTCTCCATTCTTATACTCTTAAAAAGAAAATGAAAAATAAAATCCCTTATTTGTATAGTACTTTGTAATTTACAAAGGTCTTCACATATACATTTTCTCACATAATTGTCACAGAAAGCAAATATTTTCCTCATTTAAAAGATGATAATACTTACCCTTGTCCTAGATTACATTATTAGAAATGGGGGAAATCAGGAATAGAACTTGGGTCTTTTGTGCCTGGTGTTCTTTCTCTCATATACCAAGCCACTCTTAAATATAAGAAATTTTGTTTCAATGCATTTCCATTACCTTGTTCAGAAAAAAAAAAAACCTAGTACAAAAATTCAAAAAAGATAAAATTACTTGCTATCAAAGTCTTACCACTGGTATACCTGATTTCAGGAGTCACGGTGTCAGGTCTCTGCATGTTCAGCCCAACGCAGGTGTGTTCTACATCTATACAATCACTGCCCCACAGCTTTCTGACCAAATCAAGTACATTATAAGAGAGGCAGGATAATACATTACCAGAGACCTGAATAAGTGACCTCAAAAAGTGACAGACCTTTCAGAAAGCTTACCTGAGTGCAAGCTGTTCCATCCCCTGACTGGGAACTGGTAATGGAATATTAAGAAGCCAAAACTGGGATTCCTGCTATGAAACTAACAACACAAAATACCATAATTTTATAAAAGTTTGTAAAAGTCTGCTGATTGGCTATGTGGAAACTATCAGTGGCTAAAAGCTACATACTGAACACTTAAAATACCTGCCATCCATTTGAACTTTTAGAAGTTTGGGAATTGTGAACATGGCAGGCAGGAAGACAATCTAAATACCTAAAGTCCAACAAAAGGAATGAGAGAGCTGGCCTATTGTGAAAAGCATTCCAGTGTGAGGAGTTCTAAGTCTTATAGTTGGTATTCTGGCTAGCAGTGTAGGAGTTTTCTTTAAGATGGACTCCATAACATGTTTCCTATTTATGAAAAGGATTTACAAAATGTCATACAGTACACACAAATTACTGCCATTTGGGGGCTGTAAAACTTTTGAAAAAATTGGTTAAAGAATATTCCTAATTGTAATCTTCCCCTTCAAAAGAAATACTGAAAATGGCTGTTCTCTTAATATTGCCTTTGGGGCAATTTCTAATTCTTTGACAGCATTAGGAGCCCCTAGATTTGTAAGCCAGATCTCTAATAATTTCACAGCATCGATAATTTTTAATTAGTAAATGATAAGGTCCAAGTTGGGAGTGACTGTTCCTCAAACCTGTAAGGTCCTTAAGTTGCCAAGCAAAGGGGTCCCCAACCCCTGGGTTGCAAACCAGAACCAGCAGTGGTCCATGGCAGGCCACGTAACAGGAGGTGAGTGGCAGGTGGGCAGGCGGGTGAGCAACAGCACCTGAACTCCCCATCCTAGGGATCTAGGTTGTGTGAGCTCCTTCCTTATGAGAATCTAATAATGCCTGATGGTGATCTGAGGTGGAACAGTTTGATCCCGAAACCACCTCCCCAACCTCCCTGGTCCGTGGAAAAATTGTCTTCCTTGAAACTGGTGCCAAAAAGGCTGGGGACTGCTGGCCTAGCAATCAGCAAGATGGTATCGGGAAAGCAAGAACTCCTTTCTTGTTGCTGTGTAGCTTGGATTAAAAACAAAACTCAGTGGGAACCCCATCACTAAGTCATCAAGAAGAAGCAAAGCTGTTGGCTATTTAACCTTAGCTTATCCTGAAGACTGAGACATGACACCAGCACCCTAGATGATAAGCAGCATCTGGAGCTGCACTTGGAGCTCCATTCTCTTTAGCATACATTTAATTATACAGTCTTCTCATTTAGAAAACTATTAGAATATCAATGTTGAAACTCTGGGGTTGTGGAAAAGACATTTAAAAATGCACTGCCTAGTGAATGGCGGGTGACCACTGAAATTTATGACAGCGCTTTAGGAAAAAAAAAAACCTACTGTATTTCTGACTTAAAAATAATGCACTACTCAATATAAGGAAAAATAGTATGATATGCTTCACAACAGATTTTCACTCATCCATTCAAGTCTTTCTGTATGGTTCAAGGGGTGGATATTACAGTCTATCCACACTAGTACAGAACAGACTAAAACATTCTAACAACACTGAAAGACAAGGACCAATCATTCCTAAAACTACTTTCCTATAGTTCCTCCCACTAAATTTTAAGTCATCCATTCCTTCGAGATGCAGTATTTCAGCATTATTGTAACAACATTTTATATAAAGAGACTTTCTAAACTTTATAGGGAACTGGATCTGTAAATAGGAAGAAAGCTTCTACCAATGAATATTTGGTTTAAATACCAAAAAATGATTATTTCAGAGATTTATTGCAAGTTAATTGTCTGTGAAGCTGGATATTCCTTAACGTAAAGGTAATAAACTTTAATGTTCCATTCAAAAAGACAAAAACCAAACAACAAAAATTAAGAAATTAACCAGAAAGCTACAGCTTGTTTTCTTACTCAGAAAAAAAAGTACAACTGATAAGGTACAATTTCTGTAACTGCATATTTTTCAAAATTATAAGCCTTTTAGTTTTAAAAGTATAAAGAACTGTGATGCACTTCTAATCAACCTAATCCAAGCTTCTATATCCACACTGACAGTCTCAATACTTTCTCTTTTGCTATTATATAGTCAACTTTAAAGGTAATTCCTTAAAGTAAATTTGTGTGTTCCTAAAAATACAGATTAAAGTTGAATGGGCAAAGGTATACATCGCATTTTCTGGGGGAGAAGGTGAGAAGTCATTCCCAAAAAGTAAAACATTTAAACAATTTTATTCTTTCTTTCACAACTAAACACAACACCTGGAGTTTGAGGAACATCTGATTTGACATATGATTTCCAACCTTTTCTTATCCATTATATTTTAACACTTGTTTTCCCTACTTTTAGTCATTTTTACAAATCGAAGGTAAAGATACAGTAACTACATGAGTAGTGAGTACATGAATATTTCTATATAAAGACAGTGTGATTCTGCTAAAATTAAAGATTTGACTCACAGACACTGCTACAATGAGATAACTTGAGATGTTGTCTTTGGTATATAATGGGCAATTATGGGGTATCCATTTATGAAACTGAATATAGAAAAGCAAAGAATTGCCTACTTTTCTATATTCAGTTTCATATATTGATACCCCATAACTGAGTAGAGCTGAGAGAAAATTCAGAAATCATTAAATCAAAACTTAATTCCCACATATAAAGAATGAGGCACAGACTTGGCTAAAATCACACTTCTCATAGGTGCTTCAGTAAGAATGAGAGTTTGGGGCCAATAATTCCAGGTCAGTTGTTCCTTACACTATACACTACTCATTATTTGGAAATTTCTCTCCCAACAAATCTTTGTTACAATTATTAAAAGAAAAATGTTCAAATTCTGATTTCTAATCTTTCTTCCTAGTTCATGTTCTGTTGAATAAAAGACAGTTACACTTCAGAAGTACAAAAGGTTGGGATCAAGTAAATAGACAATTTAAAGTAGATAAAATCATGATCTGATCATGGTCCTTTCCTCTATTCCTGAAATTCACTGATTTCAATACTAATTCTTAGATATTTGTCACCTACCTTTCTGACTTGTAGACAATGTTGTGGCAACAGATCTCAAGATGTATATTTTAATGCCAAAGTATGGTCCATCTGAGCACTTTGCCTTTATGGCTACTGAAATTATGAAATCAATTTCTCTCAAAGGTTTTACTTTCAGTGAGGTCACATACATAGTTCTTAATCAGTGCTTACAGGCAGCTTTCTATTTATCCTTTAAAGGAAATATGTCTTAGATGGAAAGAATATAAAGTAGTAAAGCAAAAGTTAACCTAAGGGAAATTTTTTCACCAACAGATTATCTAGACATCAATTCACAATGCACTGGGAGATCTATAGTATATACCACATGGTATATTTAGAGCACACAGCTTTGAGATGGCTGCTTACAGCAGGAGCTTAAAGAAAGATATGGAAAAAACATATTTTATAAAAGATGGAAAAATTCAAGTTGTAAGGAGTAAAAATGAAAATTTGAAAAGTTAACGCATATTTGTTTTTATTTATAGTTAACTACCACATGAATTATAAAGACAACAAAGGATGTCAAAATGGAACATGGATAGGTGTATGCATACTACGGCCAAGGAGAAACAATGTTCCTATATATTATGGGTAGTGAGAACATTATCTGTATAACAGGGAACTGTGATCATTTAAAAATATGCAGAACTTATTTCATCTGTGCTTTAGAAATAACTGTATACAGTGTTGTAAGTTGAAAAGAATTCAAAATAACTAATACCAAATATACACCTGTGTATTAGAATTCAAAAAAGCTGCTTTCTGTGAAGTCAATCAGCTATATTAAAAAATGACACAAATCCAAAACGAGATGCATGTTATATATAAAAGGACATTGTAAGTTTCCTTACTGCATTAAACCCATGGTTTAATCCATGAAATTTCCTTATAATTATCATTTAGATAGAAGCATGCAAATAGTCTCAGGATCTACTTAAGAACCTTTCCCAAATCCACTAGTTACACTCCCCTTTTCAGGAACTAAGCAGGTATTCGGGTAGCTGCTTCCTCCTCTGCATCAGCTCGGTTTGCATTTATTTCTGCAAGTGTTCGGCCAAACCGTGCCCATTCATCATTGCGGGGAACAGCAATCTGCTATTAAAAGAAAGACAATGTTTTATATACAATGAAATAAAAGATCATTTTACCCACTATTATTCAGTTTGTGTTCAAATAATTTTTCTGTTAAAAAGTAATAATTGACCTGAATGGCCTTTCCATAATTATGGGGACTATAACAATGATTTACAACATTTCAAAACAAAAGACGGTGTTTGTGAAGTGTGTTGTGACAGCCTCAGAAATGACTTGGCTATTATCACCACCAATCCAAGAGAGAATGACAATGATGCTTTGTAAATATAACTCCTATGCACCATCTCATGGATTCTGCTGGAGAGGAATTCCTTAAAATTTTTTTTACTGTATTCTTGCATACAGTAAATAACTGAGTTTTTTTCTGTAAGAAACAATGTTTGAAGCATGGTTTCATAAGGGGGCTGGTTTCTTGTAAGTATTTTTGTTTGGAACATAAGGTAATCTTTCTTGATACCCTAACTCCTTCATCAAAAGCTATGCTACTATTCACTGCTTTAGTGTTGCACCGGTGGCAAAAGAGGCTTGTGATGCTTTACTTCATAGAGGCAGCTACATATATATATATATAGACACACACACACACATATATATAAAAAAAATTTTTTTTTGAGACAGAGTCTCAACTCTGTTGCCCAGGCTGGAGTGCAGTGGCACGATCTCGGCTCACTGTAACCTCTGCCTCCCAGGTTCAAGTGATTCTCCTGCCTCAGCCTCCCGAGTAGCTGGGATTACAGGCATGTGCCACCACGCCTGGCTAATTTTTGTATTTAAAGTAGAGACGGGGTTTTGCCATGTTGGCCAGGCTGGTCTCGAACTCCTGACCTCAGGTGATCCATCCGCCTCAGCCTCCCAAAGTGCTGGGATTATAGGTGTGAACCACGGCGCCCGGCCCCAATAACAAATATTTTCAATAACTGCCATTATAGTATCATAGGAGTCTGACACTGTCATGTTAGGGCACAAACCACTCACCGTGGCAAATGGCTGTGCCTGCTTCTAAATCTACACTATCCAGTAGGGTAGCTACTGGCCACATGTGATTATTTACATTAAAATTAATTAAAATTAAAAATTCAGTTCTTCAATTGTAGTAGCAGATATTACTTTTGGTTTCTACTACCTGGCTCAAATTAATGAATACAGAAAAATAAATCTTATTTCAATATCAAGAAAACCCCAAAGTCCACCTATAACTCCAAACTTCTCCCCAAAGAATTTATTTTTTTTTTTTGGAGACAGAGTCTCACTGTGTCGCCCAGGCTGGAGTGCAGTGGCCGGATCTCAGCTCACTGCAAGCTCCGCCTCCCGGGTTTACGCCATTCTCCTGCCTCAGCCTCCCGAGTAGCTGGGACTACAGGCGCCCGCCACCTCGCCTGGCTAGTTTTTTGTATTTTTTAGTAGAGACGGGGTTTCACCGTGTTAGCCAGGATGGTCTCGATCTCCTGACCTCGTGATCCGCCCATCTCGGCCTCCCAAAGTGCTGGGATTACAGGCTTGAGCCACCGCGCCCGGCCTAGAATTTCTAATTACCAGCAATGCATGCGTCAAGAAACAAGGTACTTTCAATGTCTTTATTATATTACCCTCAAAATCTGTTGCATGGGAGAAAGACCATTCAGTTTAGAAAGAAAATATTTCAAGAGTTGCTTCTGTGGTAGAAAGTAAATTTTATCTTTACAACCATATAGTTTATACAACTCATAAACCTCAAAGCCTAGGGTTAGCCACAAAGATGCCTTTACTACAACGCAACTAAATAGATGTGTCAAAATTATAGGCAGGGAGTCCCATACCTCTCCCACATCGTATATAACAATCTGTCCTTCAGAATCACCCACAGCAATCTCTCTGCCAGAATGGGTCCATCTCACACGATTAAGAGCAGGATTACCCTCCACAGAAATGCTGGCAGTTGGTACCTAAAGTCATTTAAAATAAAGGACAGTGTTAAAAGTTTCATCAAGATTTCTATAAACATGTAAAACAGTAATTCTTCTCTCAATCTGGCTACATTTTTAAAAACAAAGATGAAAATAAAGAATTTCCCCAACTTTTTTCTTCTTCAGTGATATATTATGAATGACATTATAGTCAATCCTTGAAAATGGTTTGCGAAAATAAGTCCTTGTATAAAAAATTCTCAGAAGATTAGTCACATTATTTTGAAAGGTCTTCTCTTGAATAAAGAGTCCCTTTTTGTTGTTTTAATGTCTTTAAGAAGTCAAGCTGGCCGGGCGCGGTGGCTCAAGCCTGTAATCCCAGCACTTTGGGAGGCCGAGACGGGCGGATCACAAGGTCAGGAGATCGAGACCATCCTGGCTAACACGGTGAAACCCCGTCTCTACTAAAAATACAAAAAAAACTAGCCGGGCGAGATGGCGGGCGCCTGTAGTCCCAGCTACTCGGGAGGCTGAGGCAGGAGAATGGCGTAAACCCGGGAGGCGGAGCTTGCAGTGAGCTGAGATCTGGCCACTGCACTCCAGTCCCGGCGAAAGAGCGAGACTCCGCCTCAAAAAAAAAAAAAAAAAAAAAAAAAAAAGAAGTCAAGCTGTTTGAAAACACATGCACATGGCCAAAACCCATTTAAAAATAAAACACTTCAAAAGCCCTCATAAACAGATTATGGTTCGATTGTAGAGGACAGGAATCACTTGTGTAGCGTGTATCTCTATTAGCTGAAACCTGTATTTGACTCATTGTTCCTAGAAACAGTTCATACTGAAGGTGCAGTATGAGTCTGTCTAAAGCCTCCTGTTCCATGAGCTAGTGGGATAGAACCAGGATGATGGCACCAAAACAATGGCACCAGCTCCCTGGAATCTGACTGTGCCTCTTCTTTGCTAAGGAAGAAGAGTTTTATTTGCTACATATGGAGCAAACATTCAGTGTTTGATTCAGACTAAAAGTATGATAAATTTTTTTTAATTTTTGAAATTTTACAAAAAAATCCTTTGTATTAGTCATCCCCAAATAATTTAACCCCATACACAGAATACCAAAATTGTTATAAAGAAATACTACATTTCAATCCACATTTAATTGTAATCTCAAACCTCTAAGACTGAAATCCAAATAAAGAAAACAAAACTGGTACCATTCTAGGTAACTAGGAAGAGATGTGGGAGATCTGAGTTGACTCTCTCTCAATAATTGTTATTGATAGAAATACTAATATTAATTCTATTACCAATAGCAATATAAAAGAATTCTAAGAACATTTTAAGCTTCTCTAAGCTGGTAAAAATACATGTGACTAAAAATAAGAGTTGCAATTAAATTTAATTGCTAATAAGTGATTTTAGTACAGCAATTAGGAAATTTGACAGTTTCTTTTTTTTTTTTTTTTTTTTGAGACGGAGTCTCACTCTGTCGCCCGGGCTGGAGTGCAGTGGCCGGATTTCAGCTCACTGCAAGCTCCGCCTCCCGGGTTCACGCCATTCTCCTGCCTCAGCCTCCCGAGTAGCTGGGACTACAGGCGCCCGCGACCTCACCCGGCTAGTTTTTTGTATTTTTTAGTAGAGACGGGGTTTCACAGTGTTAGCCAGGATGGTCTCGATCTCCTGACCTCGTGATCCGCCCATCTCGGCCTCCCAAAGTGCTGGGATTACAGGCTTGAGCCACCGCACCCGGCCGGAAATTCGACAGTTTCTATATTCATTTTATAGTAATACTCTGTTTTCAATCCTTCATGGAAAAAACTCATCAAAAATCAAAATACATTTTTCCTTCCTTCAAACAAATCAGGCTAAGATTAATGTTTATGGATGATATACAATGCTATCAAGGCTAAGAGATAATTTAGAAATTCAGAATTAAGGTTAACATACTTCAACAGTCTGAAACTATCTGCTTGCTAGCCTATGAATGAAAAATATCCCAGTTATCTTATGAATGAGACTTTGCCAGGACATTAGAGACATGATAGTGCTTTTCAGAAGTAAAAGGAAATGTCCCAGTGCTCCTGTCAACATTATTTCTCCCTTTAGTTCTTCACAGCATGCTGTTTATTATTTAGGGTACAAAGCTTATTTGAGTTCTTTGTGATGAAGCTACAATCACAGAGCCCTTTTACATTCTTTGGAATAAAAGGAATTTCGCAAGTTATTCAATAAATATCCAATTTTCTATTTTTCAATGCAATTTTTGTTATCTTCCTGCTCACCTCTGTGTCATTATTGAGATTCCACAAATCCAATCTCCCCATGCCATCCACACAGGCAAACAGGGCTGGGTGGGTAGGTGACCACATAACATCATAAACATAGTCTGCATTATCTTCAAATGAATACAAAGGCTTGTTATTCTGAAGGAGAAAAGTTGATTTTTAGCATAGTCCATATATGACATACAAATCATTAAACTACTTATCACTGTTAAAAAAAAGACACACATTCAACAAGTATAACATTTTATGATATTTAACTCAGCCTAGAAAAAGTTGCTATAATTTGTTTCACTACAGAATTACCTGGTATTATAAACTAAGAATCAACTATTGGTTGCATTTTCTTTTTTAACTTGTAGATGCCATACTGCTTAAAAAAAGAAATAGAACATGCTTCAAAAGCATCTGTCAATGAGAAGATTCTGGGAAGATAACAGCAATAGCAGTGTACTTTTTAAATCTCCTCTAGATCTCCCCATAAACTCAGATAAAGCAATGAGGGCGGGAAGAGCAAAGATTCACAGACAGCATCTACAGCAGAATCAGGAAACAAACTTCCAGATAAAATCAGGTGGAAACAAACCTCTGACAACTACGAGACTTGCATGGTATCAGTATCTGTGTGGGAAGAAGATGAAGGAAGGCACAAGAACTTCTGACAGGTGGAGAACAGAACCTCACAGTCATAGCAGATGCTCACTGGACAGTGTGGTGGGCCAATCTGAGAACAGCAGCAAAAACTAGGAGACAGTTTGGCACAATTCCATTTATAAATACATTTGACCCTTGAACCATACAGGTTTGAACTGCACAGATCCACTTATACTCATATTTTCTTCTGCCGTTGCCACCCCGGGACAGCACAACCAACCCTTCCTCTTTCTTTTCCTCCTCAGCCTACTCAACTGTGAAGATGACAAGGATGAAGACCTTTATGATGATCCACATCCACTTAATGCATAGTAAATATATTTTCTCTTCTTTATGATTTTCTTAACATCTTCATTTCTTTAGCTTGCCCTTAAGATGACAGTATATAACTCATATAACATAAAAACTGTGTTAACAGTTTATGTTGTCAGTAAAGTTTCTGATCAGCAGTAGACTATTAGTAGTTAAGTTTATTGGAAGTCAGAAGTTATATGTGGATTTTGAACTGCTGGGATGGGCGCTGGCACCCCTAACCCCTGCATTATTCAAGGGTCAACTGTAAACGCAAGCAGACTACAGTGCAGTAAAAGTAAGGTCTCATGGTACAGTCTGGGTGCTATAAACTCTCAAAATTAACAAATCAAAGTTCCTTTCCAAGACAAAGTCTCACAGAAGAGAAACTGCTGGGAGTAGAATCTGAGTTGTAGAATGCCGGACAAAAGACACAAAGCAAAAAGTTCAGATAGAAGTGGTGGAGAGAAGCAGAAAAGGCACATGTCAGAAAGCACAAGATACATGTATTTTCACTTTGCAAAAGCCAGAGAAGAGAGAGCTTTAACCTAGAAAATGAGCTAAGAAAGCTATCCTTGCCCATTCCCTCCCTCCTAAAAGTACAGAAAAATTCATTTCACTAGCAGACAATAGCAAAGAAAAGGATCTCAGCCAGATTCCATAAAACTTATTGTGGTGTCAAGAAAATTATATGGGAAAGGAATAGTCTTTTCAAGAAATGGTGCTGGGAAGACTAGATATACATATGCAAAAGAATAAAGCTGGCCCAGGTGCCATGGCTCATGCCTGTAATCCCAGCACTTTGGGAAGCCAAGGCGGGTGGATCACATGAGCTCAGGAGTTTGAGGCTAGCTTGGCAACATGGCAAAACCCCATCTCCATGAAAAATACAAAAATTAGCTGAGCATGGTGGCATGCACCTATAGTCTCAGCTACTTGGGGGGCTGAGATGGGTGGATGGCTTGAGCTCAGGATGTTGAGGCTGCAGTGAGCTGAGATCACGCCACTGCACTACAGCCTAGGCAATGGGAGTGAGACTTTGTCTCAAAAAAACTAAAAAAAATAAAACAAAGCTGGATCCCTCCTTCCTTAAGTCATACAGAAAAATTAACTCAAATGTATCAAAGATCTAAATGGAAAGTAAAACCATGAAACTTTTTTTGGTTCTTTTTTGAGACAGAGTCTCGCTCTGTCACCCAGGCTGGAGTGCAGTGGTGCGATCTCGGCTCACTGCAACCTCTGCCTCCTGGGTTCAAGTGATTCTCCTGCCTCAGCCTCCCAAGTAACCGGGATTACAGGCATGCACCACCATGCTCAGCTAATTTTTGTATTTTTAGTAGAGAAGGGGTTTCACCATGTTGGCCAGGCTGGTCTTGAACTCCTTACTTCAGGTGATCCACTCACCTCGGCCTCCCAAAGTGCTAGGATTATAAGCATGAGCCACTGCGCCTGGCCAAAACTATGAAACTCTTAAAGGAGGCATACAAGTAAATCTTTGTGACCTTGAAATCAGCAATGATTTCTCAGTTAAGAAGCCAAAAGCACAATGACAAAAGAAAAAGTAGGTAAACTGAGCTATATCAAAATTAAATACTTTTGGGCTTCAAATGATATCATCAAGAAAGTGAAAAGAGAACCTACAAAATGGGAGAAAATATTTGCAAAACCATGTATCTGATACATCACTGTGTCCACAGTGCTTACAACAGCCAATAAGTATTAATACATGAAAAGATGCTCAACACCATTAGTCGTGAGAGGAATGCAAATCAAAACCACAATGAGGTATCACTTCATACCACTAGGATAGCTAGAATAAAAAAGTAACAAACGTTGGTGAGGATATGGGAAATCAGAACTTTCATACCTTGCTGGGGAATGTAAAATGGTGCCGCCACTTGAAAATTAGTTTGGCAGTTCCTCAAAGTACTAATTAGTTACCATGTGACCCAACAATCCCACTCCTAGGGATATATCCGAGAGAAATAAAAACTTGCACATGCACAGCAACATTATTCACAATAGCCAAAAAGTAGAAGCAACTGAATTGTTCATCTGACGAATGGATAAACAAAAAGTGGTATATTTATACAATGGGGTATCATTCAGCTATAAAAGGAACAATACACCGATACAAGAAATATCAATATGAAGGGATGACCCTTGAAAACATTATGCAAAGTGAGAGAAGCCAGTACACAGTTGAATGATTCCATGAAATGTCCATGAACTGTCCATAACAGGCAGATCCAAAGAGACAGAAAGCAGACTGATTAGTGGTTTCCAGGAGCTGTGGGGGATAGGGGAGAATGTGGAGTGACTGCTAATGGGTATAACGTTTCTTTCTAAAATTTGAAAATGTTCTAAAATTAGATACTGGCAATAATGCATGCCTCTGTGAATATACTAAGAACCACTGAATTGTATACTTTAAAAGGGTGAATTTCATGGTGTAAGGATTTTGCTCAATAAAACTGTTATTTAAAAAGACACTAATTTTAAAAGAAGAGATAAGGTGATTTAGAAAAAGTGATAAAGAAGATCAGCAAAGGTACATCTACAATGGCAGGTCCCGAAGAAGAAAACCAAAGCAGTAATACAGAACAAATACCAAAAACAACTCAAAAGAACTCTCCTAAAATAAGACAGCTTGAAACTACATATTGAAAAGGTATCCTGCGTATCTAGGAACACTGACCCTTTAAAGAAAAGGGAAAAAATCATTTGATCACCCAGGTTTTTAAAGACCAAACTGCAAGTAGGGAAAAGAAAATCAGATTGTCATCAGACTTTGTGACAGCAATGCTTTTTTCCAGAAGTCCATAGAGTAACTAAGGTATGCAAAGAAAGAAAATGTAAGTCATGGATTTTATAAACAATCAAACTAACCTTCATAATCATATACTTTCGTGGAATATGGGAATAATGCACCTGTGGGCACCTTCTGCGTCATATACTATAGAATGAGCTTCAGATGACCAAAAAGACTGAAGAGACATTAACATAATGTCTGGTGGATAACCAAGTCATTTATGAGGGTAAACGTCTCATTATGGAAACAAACAATCTGCAACCACACACATTAATATGAATGACATCACAGGAATGCAAAATTGAGACTGAGAAACCCTACAGCACCAACTCAACAGAGACCAACCTGGTTTCTTCCTCAAGAATATAACAGCAAGAAAAAAAAGAGGGATGCAAACCCTACTTTAAAGAGGAACTTAGAAGATAATGTCAATTGTGGCCGGGCTTGGTGGCCCATGCCTGTAATCCCAGGACTTTGGGAGAGGAGAGCCGAGGAGAGCCGAGGAGAGCCGAGGAGAGCCGAGGAGGGCCGAGGCAGGCAGATCACTTGAGGCCAGGAGTTTGAGACCAGCCTGGACAACATGGTGAAACTGTCTCTACAAAAAATATAAAAATTAGCTGGGCATGGTGGTGGGCGCCTGTAATCCCAGCTACTCGGGGAGCTGAGGCATAAGAATCACTTGAACCTGGGAGACAGAGGTTGCAGTGAGCCGAGATCGCGCCACTGCGCTCCAGCCTGGGCAATAGAGTGAGATTCCATCTCAAAAAAAAAAAAAAAAAGATATGTCAATCGCAAATGGATGGCCTTCCTTGGGATCCTCTTCAAATACATAGTAAAAAGAAAAAAAAAAATTGAACACTGATAGGCCATTTGATGAAAATAAGGAGCCAATGTTCATTGTGGGGGGGTTTAATAATGATATGGTAGTATTTTTTTAAGAGGTTTTATTTTTTAGTGATACATACTGAATATTTATAGTTGAAATGGTATGTATAGGTTTGATTTTAAATAATGCAGAGATAAGTATAGACAAGATTGGTCATGTGTTAACTGTGGAAGCTGGGAACAATAATGGTTTTATTGTATTATTCCCTCTCCTTTTGTATCTGTGATTTTCCATAATGTTTTTAAATAGTGAATTAAAATTTTTGAGATATAGTAAATGTCAACAGCATGATCATTTTAATAGCCAAAAATGTTTGTTTTTAATTTAAAAACCAAAATTTTAATAAAACTTAAAACTAAGCTAAACACAAAAATTAAAAGCCTTTTTATGATCACTGTCTGTCACTCTCCCTGATAACACTACCAAACGAAGTCTCACTCTGAGAAGGTGGTTTTCTTTTTTTTTTGAGATGGAGTTTGACTCTTGTCACCCAGGCTGGAGTGCAATGGTATGTATGATCTTGGCTCACTGCAACCTCTGCCTCCCAGGTTCAAGTGATTCTCCTGCCTCAGTCTCTCGAGGAGCTGGGATTACAGGCATGCACCACCACACATGGCTAATTTTGTATTTTTAGTAGAGATGGGGTTTCACCATGTTGTCCAGGCTGGTCTCGAACTCCTGACCTCAGGTGATCCACCTGCCTCGGCCTCCCAAAGTGCTGGGATTACAGGCGTGAGTCACCATGCCCAGCTGAGAAGGTGGTTTTCAACCTAGGATGTGCAAAATCATTTGCAGAGCTTTTGAAAAATACAGATGCAGGGCTCAACTCCAGATGCACTTCATCAGATTCTGATGCACACCAATGATTAAGAACCACTGTGGTAAGGCCGCTGACTCTTGAGGTGATAGCGTACTTCAAAACAGCTTATTTTTAGGCAATGTTATGTCTTCCACCAAAGACCAAGTAATTCCACTCTAGGTATATACCCAACAGAAATGAGTACTTATGGCCATCAAAAGACATCCACAATTATGCTCACAACAACACTATTTGTAATGGTCCCAAACTGAAATTAATGCAAATACCATCAGCAGTAGAATGGATAAATTGTGGTATATTTACACAATGGAATAGTATACAGCAGAGAGAATAAATAATCTACAACTATACTAAAAAATATGAATGAATCTCACAAATATAACGTTAAGTAAAAGAAGTCAGACACAAATGAGTATTTTTTTTTTTCTGAGGTGGAGTTTCGTTCTTATCTCTCAGGCTGGAGTGCAATGGTGCGATCTCAGCTCACTGCAACCTCCACCTCCCGGTTTCTAGCGGTTGTTCTGCCTCAGCCTCCCGAGTAGCTGGGATTACAGGCGCCTTCCACCATGCCCAGGTAATTTTTGTAGTTTTAGTAGAGACGGGGTTTCACCACGTTGGCCAGGCTGGTCTCGAACTCCTGACCTCAGGTGATCCGCCCGCCCTGGCCTCCCAAAGTGCTGGAATTACAGTCATTAGCCACTGCGCCTGGCTGAGTATTTTATACTGTATGATTCCATTTTTATATGACACAAAATATGAAAAAAGCTACATGCAAATTAGATTAAAACTTACTTGTATTTATAATATAAAAGAAGATTGCTAAATGTATCAGGAAGTGGTTACTAGGCTGAGTACCTGGGTGATGGAATAATCTGTACAACAAACCCCCGTGACATGATTTTACCTATATAACAAACCTGCAAACATACCCCTGAACCTAAAAGTTAAAAAAAAATTCATCTACTCAGTGGACTGATACGCAGCCAGAGACAAAAACAGGATGCATTGTAACTGGGTAAAAGATTACAATAAAAAGAAAAACAGGGCTGGGCGTGGTGGTTCACACTATAACCCAACCACTTTGGGAGCCCGAGGCAGGCAGATCACTTGAGGCCAGGAGTTCGAGACCAGCCTGGCCAAGGATGGCAAAACCCTGTCTCTACTAAAAATGCAAAAACTAATTGGGCATGGTGGCACATGCCTATAATCCCAGCTGTCTGGGAGGTTGAGGCATGATAATCGCTTGAACCTGGGAGGTGGAGGTTGCAATGAACTGAGATCACCCCACTGAACTCCAGCCTGGGCAACAGAGTATGGTCACGAGTCAAGCCATATTTTTCCTAAGCTCTTTAAGGTTGTACGCTGAGTTGAATAGTGTCTTCCTAAAATTTGTATCTACCTGATAGCTGTAAATGTGACCTTATTTGGAAATAGGGCCTTTGCAGATGTAATCAAGTTAAGATGAGGTCATATTGAATTAGGGTAGGTCCTAAATCTAGCATGATTGGTATTCTTAAAAAAAGAGAAAAATTTGGACACAGAGACAAACAGGTAAAATGCCATCTGATCACAGAGGCAAAGGCTGGAGTGATGGTAGCTGCAAGTCAATGAACAGCAAGGACTGCTGGCAACCATCAGAAGCCAGGAGAGAGACAAGAAACAGATTCTCCTTCAGAATCTCCAAAAGTAGCTAGCCTGTCGACACCCTGATTTTGGACTTCTAGCCTCCAGAAATGTGAAAGAATAAATTTCTGTCGTTTTAAGCCACCCAGTTTGTGGTGATTTGTTATGGCAGCTTCGGGAAAAGAATATAGATTACTTTTCAAAGCTGGGGTAAGTGGGGAGTCCTAGATTAATAACAAAGACATACCCTACAGTGAACACGTGAAGATAATAGTGAGATGCTTCCTAGAGAACTGGGAAATAAATATGTCATCAATTTGGATCAGAAGAGCAATAAATGGATTTTCTTTCAAAAGAAATGAATTCCAAGGTCAGAAATACCTTTCTATATAACTTGACTGAATGTATTAACTTTCTGAGACCAAATGTGTCTAGTAAAATAGAAATACAAAGAACAGTCTTATAAGGAAAATGAAGACAGCATCCATTCAAGCATCGTCCAGGAGAAAGGAGTCTCAACCAATGGATTTTGAGAATTACTACCCCATGGCAAGGCTAGAATGAATCAGGCTATCTTAGCTTGGTGCCATTAAACATTCAAATTATAAAATTCCTTTTGTTCCAACTCCTTACTCACCAAGCAATCTTCTGATTATAATTTGGCTTCCCATGTGGATTGTCTACAGGGAAACAATGAGCTGGTCAGGCTCACAGGAGTATCTGGGCCTTCTGGCAGTTATGTTTTTCATTGTAAATTAATAAATTGACATTCTCCAACGTACCAGTGTCTTAGGAGCCTGTTAGCTCCAGTTAGCACTCCCTGTCTAATCAACTCTAGTGTACTGATTAAATTGAGTTTCTGAATATGCAAAGGAGGGGCTGGACATTGGCCAGCAGCAACTTACTGAGGCAAATGCTGCTGTGCAGGCCTGGGTCCACATGAATAGGCAGCCTTCCCTAAGAACACCCAACTTCAAAGCATTTTTTCATTTTAACTTGTCTATGCAGAGTTGTTATTCTAAGGACTAGTAGGAACTTTTAACCCTGTTTAAATCCTGGTGCCCTCTGAGAGTTAACTAAGTAAGCTATTAAAATAAGGAGGGGTTCTAAGACTTATCAGAAAGTGTGAATAATTTCAAGATGTGTATGGACTACAAAAGTGTGAAAACTCCCCCTTCCAGGAAATTACCACATTAACAATCTTAACTTCGTCACTTTATGGTAAATACGGTTCTGATAAGCATTTGTGCACACAGCTCAAAATCCATCTTGTCCCCAAGTAAATAATTCTTATGTTTTAACAGTAATCTGTAACAAGTATAGTTAAATGTGGTAGAACATTAAGCGAATCTACCAGGTTTACCCATAATCAAACTCTTCCAGAATCCTTGTTACCCTGCAGAAGCTTTCACTCCTTATTCTCCCAACCATTTTTCAGACCTGCCAAAGTGCTTCTGTTGTGAATTTAAAATTTGGTATTTTGAGATGGTAACAGAGTCTTTTAAATATATTAGAAGCACCGTCTTATTGGTTTAAACTTCCATATATGGAAAATAATCTATTTCTGTTTGTCTTCTATACAGGTTGAATATCCATTACCAGAAATGCTTGGAACCAGAAGTGTTTCAGATTTCAAATGTTTTTGGATTTTTGAATACCTGCATTAAACTTATGGTTGAGCATTCCTAATCTGAAATGTGAAATGCTTCAATGAACATTTCCTTTGAGTGTCACATTACTGGTCAAAAAGTTTTGAATTTTGGAGCATTTCAGACTTTGAATTTTCAGATTAGGGGGCTCAGCCTGTATTAAAAATAGTTGAGTTCAATAAAGTAATGAAAACAAGTTGATGAACCAGAACTCTGTGACTGAATTATAAATCTCTGGCTAGGCAAAGATTAGTGGCTAGCTGTAGATGACTTGAAACTAAATTTGAGGCTGTGCCAAACTGAGATTCCCAGGGATTTTTAGAGGACTCATAGAAAGAGAGAAAAGGAAGAAATCTTGTTTTGCTATCAGGACAGAGCCAGATCTTAAGGACACAAAGGTACAGCAATATCCCATGATTCAGCCTTCCAGTTTATGAGGACTCAACTCCTAGAGTCAGACAGCACTTAAAAAGTAGAGGCAGAGAAGCAAAACATTTCAAGTCTGTTAAATTCATGAGTGTGAAGACTTTGGTTTAAAATGAAATTGGAACAATGTTTTTAAAGAGAGATTATTTAAAAACACTGCCTATTACTCTTTATCTCATTATTAATTAACATTGCCCATCAGTCATTATTACAGCATAGAGGCTCTATCAGTTTTTCAGCAGGGCAGAAATAAATACCAGCAACACAATTAACCAGGAAGTGTAAATTGACACTGGAGCCACGGTATGGCTAAATATAAAAGAATTCATCAACAGACTGTTCCTTCTCTATCCTTCACAGAGTAGAACTACTTGTGTGCAGAAAGTTAGAATAAAGGGTGATTCTTCTGATAAAGTTTCAGAGGGTCCTTGGGCATTTGTAAAAACACCGTGTTCTACAGTGGCCCATCCTTTGTACACTAACATCGGAGGGACATTGGGGGCAGGGTGAGAGGCATGTATCACAATTGAATGAATAAACGAGTCTTCTATATAAGGCTCAAGGAAGGAAGCAATGCCTAGCCTAATTAGCAAAGAAAGAGATATGCCCACTTATCATCATTCTTATTCAGAAGGCACTTCTATGTTGAAACACATTAAAATACAAGACTAAAAATATCAACCGCCCCTCAACTAGCTGCGTAGTACCACAAAAGCAAGTATCAATCAGTCTGCTATCACAAGATAAATTATTCTTGATTAGTCAAGATGAACTCTTTATTTTCAAATCCTATTGTTAATGTATATAAGGATGGAAGCCTCAAATTTAAAGCCAAAGGATGCTGGCAAACTGACACCCTGAGATAGTAAGAAATAGATAAAAGATTCTTTCACACACAGACTGAGAACAGAATAGGGAACCCAGAAATAAGACCGCACACCTACAATCATCATCGTTGACAAACCTGACAAAAAACAAGCAATGGGGAATGGATTCCCTGTTTAATAATGGTGCTGAGAGAACTGGCTAGCCATATGCAGAAAACTGAAACTGGACCACTTCCTTACATCTTATACAAAAATTAACTCAAGATGGACTAAAGGCTTAAATGTAAAGCCCCAAACTACAAAAAACCTGGAAGAAAACCTAGACAATACCATTCAGTATATAGCCATGGGCAAAAATTTCATGATGAAGATGGCCAAAGCAATTGCAACAAAAGCAAAAATTGACAAATGGGATCTAATTAAAGAGCTTCTACACAGCAAAAAACAAAAACAACCCTGAAAAACAAAAAACTATCAAGTAAACAGACAATTTACAGAATGGGAGAAAAATTCTGCAACCTATGCATCTGACCAAGGTCTAATATCCAGCATCTATAAGGAACTTAAACAAATTTACAAGAAAACGACCCCATTAGAAAGAGGGCAAAGGACATGAACAGATATTTCTCAAAAGAAGACATACAAGTGGCCAACAATCATATCAAAAAAAGCTCAACATCACTGATCATTAGAGAAATACAAATCAAAGGCCGGGCGTGGTGGCTCAAGCCTGTAATCCCAGCACTTTGGGAGGCCGAGGCGGGTGGATCACGAGGTCAGGAGATTGAGACCATCCTGGCTAACATGGTGAAACCCCCGTCTCTACTAAAAAATACAAAAAACTAGCCGGGCGAGGTGGCGGGCGCCTGTAGTCCCAGCTACTCGGGAGGCTGAGGCAGGAGAATGGCGTGAACCCAGGAGGCGAAGCTTGCAGTGAGCTGAGATCTGGCCACTGCACTCCAGCCCAGGCCACAGAGCGAGACTCCGTCTCAAAAAAAAAAAAAAAAAAAAAAGAGAAATGCAAATCAAAACCACAATGAGATACCATCTCACACCAGTCAGAATGGCTATTATTAAAAAGAAAAAAAAAAAAGCTGGCAGGGTTGTGGAGAAAAAGGAATGTTTTTATACTGTTGGTGGGAGTATAAATTAGTTCAACCATTATGGAAGACAGTGTGGTGATTCCTCAAAGACCTAGAGACAGAAATACCTTTTGACCTAGCAATCCCATTACTGAGTATATACCCAAAAGAATATCAATCACTCTATCATAGAGACACTAGCAAAGACACGGAATCAACCTAAATGCCAATTAATGGTAGATGGGATAAAGAAAATGTGGTACATATACACCACAGAATACTATGCAGTCATAAAAAGGAATGAGATCATGTCCTATGTGGGGACACTGATGAAGCTCAAGGCCATTATCCTTAGCAAACCAATGCAGGAACAGAAAACCAAATACCACATGTTCTCACTTATAAATGGGAGCTAAACAACGAACATACACACAGACACACAGAGGAGAACAACTCACACTGGGGCCTATCGGAGGGTGAGGGTGAGGAGGGAGAGGCTGAAGAAAAATAACTACTGGATACCAGGCTTAATACCTGGGTGACACAATAATCTGTATGACAAATCCACACATCCTTTACATGTACCCTTGAATGTAAAATGAAAGTTTAAAAAAAAAAGATCACTTTCAATTACTGAAAAGGAAGTTGGCCAACAATCTAACAAAAATGTGTCTCCTGTGACTATACATAGGACTACTAAGATGAAAGCGCATCTAAAAATCTAGCAACTTACATGGCTGTATGAAGCCTTTAGAGAAATAGTTGGCTTCATCTCACCAATTCTGCATCTTGCTTTGGTTTTATAGGTTTATCTGAAATACTTGGAACCAGAAGCATTTGAGATTTTGGACTTTTTCAGATTTTAGAATACAGGAAGTCCTCACTTAACATCATTTATAGGTTCTTGGAAACTGTGATGTTAAGCAAAACAACACAAAACAAAACCAGTTTTACCACAGGCTAATTGATATAAACAAGAGTTAAGTTCTTATGGCATTTATCTGGTCACAAAAAATCACCAAATTTCTAAATAGTGACCCTAAACACTTCAAATATTAAACATTGAAATAAAATGTGAGCTATACATACAATCCAGAAAGATTATCATTACTTTTTCAGGTGGAGTTTTGCTCATCACCCAGGCTGGAGTGCAATGGTGCGATCTCGGCTCACTGCAACTTCCTCCTCCTGGGTTCAAGTGATTCTCCTGCCTCAGCCTCCCGAGTAGCTGGGATTACAGGTGCCCACTACCACGCCCAGCTCATTTTTGTATTTTCAGTAGAGATGTGGTTTCACCATGTTGGCCAGGCTAGTTTTCAAACTCCCGACCTCAGGTGATCCACCTGCCTCGGCCTCCCAAAGTGCTGGGATTACATGGCCACATTTCAGAAAGATTAATAAAAACAAGATAATTATTAACCCAATTTTTGGTGAACCAGTGAATGATGGTGGTAGTAGAGGTAGTAGGTTAAATCAAGGAATAAATGTTTTGCAAAGTAAAAATTGTAAGGAGCACACCCTATCACCAGGCAGTTCTACAACAATGACAAAGACAGCAGGTTCGCTGAGCGGTTTCACACTACATCCTTTAACTGTTGTGCCTTTATATGATTATTATGTATCTCACAAATTTTTATTTTACGACAATTTGTATTCATTCATTCATTCATTTTCCAACCTGCTTTTTGCAGTTCAAGGTCACAGCTGGTCAGAGCACAAGACAGGAACCCACCAGGGACAGGATGCTATTCTATCACAGGGCACACTCAGACACACCCACACTCATTCAGACTGGGACAATTTACACATGCCAGTTGAGCAATCCTCCCACCTCAGTCTCCTAAGTAACTAGGACCACAGGTGCGCACCACCATGCATGGCTAATTTTTAAATATTTTGTAAACGTAGGGTCTCCTTGTGTTACCCAGACTGGTCTTGAACTCCTGGGCTCAAGTAATCCTTCTGTCTCTGCCTCCCAAAGTGCTGGGATTACAGGAGTGAGCCACTGAGCCCGGCCAGTGTTTTTTCTTGTCAATTTTATGACAAAATACACTATTTGATGACCTGCTGTTTTTGTGTTATACTTATGGTTATACACCTCTAATCCAAAAATCCAAAATCCAAAATGCTCCAATCAATGTTTCCTTTGAGTGTCATGTCTGCGTTCAAAGAGTTTTGAATTCTGGAGCATTACAGATTAGGAATGCTCAACCTGTGCTAGCTAGATTATGCGTTTCTTTGCTTGTGAGCTTTGAGAATCTTCTACCTTTTCCCACTGTATAAATTTCATTAAAAGAACAAAAATTCAAGAACAACCCAAGAAAGGAAAGAGACGACTTATTAAATGTATTCAGGCTCTGTCTGATCTCCATTAAGAGGTAAAAGAGAAACTAAACATTGGTAAGTGCCTATTATTTGCTGGACACTGTGTTAAGCATCTCTCTGTCTCCTTTATTAGAGTTAAGGTAAACACTATTTTTATATCTCCTAATGACAAACTCGAAAATGCTCAATTTTAAAAGGCAAGCTTTTAGAGGCAAAGTTTTCTAACCCATTTCATTATTAGACAGAAAGGAGGCATCAAGAAAGGATAAGAATGCATAATGAGTTCATCCCAGACTTCTAAGGCCAACACTTGATAAATAATTAGGAGTTCACTAAAATAGTGAAGAACATCTCTTACATTAGGTTTTCTCACAGAAACTGAAGAACCAAAGACCTCTAAACTTTGTCTCATGATGGATTATTTAAAAAGTCAATATTTAGGATAAGGCAGATGGAAACAGAAAAAAAAACCTTAGAATTTAATTTAAATAGAATCTGATGCTGAGTATGCATTTTCCCAACAATAATGTAATACCACAGAAAAACTAGATAGCAAAGTTAAGGCACTTTCATTATAAAATGAGATTAAATGAAACTACAAGTCTATCACAGGAGGTAATGTTGCCTACTTGGATTTGTCTTGAGACTTTTTAACAGGTAAGACAATGTCACATTTATCTGGAACTGCTGGAGGATCAGGACTCATTTTATCACATAAATGGGTTTTTTAAATACTGAAGTTTATTAAAACCAAAATAAATGATTTAAATGGCTTATCATAGGATAACAAAAAATGTATGCATCCATGCTGTTACACAATGCTTTCCTAAGGATTCCAGTTTACTACATACAGCCGTATTATACACGACTTAATTATAAATCGGTTTCTCTCTCTTTTCCCTATTTCCCATCAACTCTGTGAACCACTGTAGTTATGAATAAGCTGTTAAAAACTCTCCAAAGGGCAAATGCATAGCTTTTGTGCTGAGCTGAATGACAACTATATGAGGTGCTATGCGAGATACTCAGGGCTTTTTCCCCAATGCAGTTCAGGGTAAACAGTTCTGTATTCAAAAAGACTGAAGTGGTGGGAAGACTGGTCTTTGATTCTGTGTAGGGTCACCATACTTGTTAGCATACTTTTATAAAAACTACAACATCTAGTAGTTCACTCATGCTCTGTGTAACTTCTTAGCAGGTTTCATCTATTAGTAAACAATTGTGATTTAAAAGGTTTTCATCATTCCTGTGTAGTATCAGCTCACCACCTTGTGTCAGAAACCTGAGCAAATAGCAGACATCTATATTTCAGATACCTTAGTTGTCCAAAGCTTTACTGTCCAGTCAAATGATGAAGTGACAAAAAGATGTGAGAAGTCTACTGCTCCAACAGCTGCATGACAATGGATGCCAGTGATTGGTCCTTGATGCCCTTCAAACATCTCACTGATTCCAGCTTTGCTAATTTCATAAAAGTGAAAATGTTAGCGAAGTCTCCTATAAGTAGACCAACTACACACACTTTTTATTATAGGTTTATATATCAGGCCTTGACTTAATTTTGACAGACTTAACTCTGTGCTCATAACTTATCACAATTAACTTTGTTGAGTGTTATTCCATCCACATTTAGTAACACTACTAAAGCAATAAGTGCCTTTGGAACTGTAAACATCATGCTGTTGACAACAGACCTCAAAAGTCCAGTATCTGAAATGGTGTAATAGAAACAAAGATACACTACATTTAAGAGAGACAATCGGGGCTACTTTTAAATCAAAAGCTTTGAAGTGAAGGTGATCTATATTTGAGATGAAATCTGGGCAATTTTTTTTTTAAGGAAGCAATAAGGTACAGCTAGACAATTTCAAAACAGACAGAATGGAAGGAGAAATATCACTCAGTTTAAAATATGTATGACATTACTGTACAATTATCAGGAGACTGAACTAATGCTGAAAGTTCAAATACACCAAAATGGGAAACAGCTGAAAATCTCATTTATAAGTCTATAGGTCAATATTGGCATGTGTATATTGTATTTGTAACTACTGAATGTTCCTGCCTATCACTAACTTATGTGAGTACATGCACACACACAAAACCACAACCCACAAAATCTAGAACACATCATGAATCCCAAATTATCTTTTATACAAAAAGGTATTAAGTTTTAATTTTATGTGCCTGAACACAAAAAATCTGTCACAAATAACAAGTAGATCTATGACAGATTTCTACTTAAATAAGGCAATTTGTTTCAACAGGATTAAAGGAAGAATTTTAAATTATTGCAAATTCCAGTTTAGGTTTACCTGCCATGGCGGCATGCTGTGTACACAGAACCTTCTTCACTCCCAACAACAAAGTTGTTGACATCTCCAACAGGGAAGGACATAGATGTCACAGCTACTGCTTTTGACTGTTTATGAACCAACTCCATGCTATCCTACACAGAAAAACCTGAGAAAATTAGTTTGTAAACTTGCAATTTTAAGTTTCTGTAGAAAAACTTCTAGTCTTTGATTGTAAACAATTCTTTTACTGTATTATTTACATAAATCTACCTCAATTAAATGAAGCAGGTTTCAAAGTAAAATATATACATAAAAAACTATATTAAACATGCTTCAGCTTATAAACTGTTGTAACACTACTATAAAACAGTTTATGAGAAACATAAGTTGAGGTATACATACACGTAAAACGTAACATTTACCTCAAAATTTCAGTTTCCCAAGTATAACCCACCTGTGGATGGGAAAGCATGTCCAGACTCCATGAACAAATTTTTCCATCAGTAGAGATGCTAATCAGATTGTGAGCATTTTGTGTTCCAACAACATTCACACAATATACAGGGTGCTAGCGATATTTAAAAAAAAAAGTTTTCAGGGATTATTTTACCAAAAAGCAAAACAAAATTTTTAGTCTAATTATAAGCATTCTGTTTATTATCAAGTCTCATAACTTGTGGGTATTCTTAATGTGAAGTTTGCTATTAACAGAAGGTTGTCACAGAAGAGAGATGAGTTTCCAATAAATCTCCAAGAAAAACGGCCTTCATTCTTGGTTGCTAAATGGTGAGGAATTCATACACCAAAGGAAGCACATTCTGAGATGACGCTGATGGCCACTACACTAAGTATTATAGCTAAGGGTGAAGGAACACAGAAGCCTAATGGAAATAACCTTATTTACTTACTGTGTGTGCAGCTGCTGACAGTGGAGTTCTTTGCACTGGAGTTCTTTTATTGCTACGGTTATCCCAAAGCACAATTTGGCCTGAATATGTACCACCAACAACAAGATTTGGATGAAATTTTGCAAATGTGGCAGACATCACAGCTGACTGCAAATAAGTAAGATTTTCATACTTGAGATTCAAATAAAAAAAGCCTGACAAGTTCTAAAAACCAATCTATTTCTGAAATATTTCTTTCTTCATTGTATGGTATTAGAGGTTATAAAAAACAACTAACTAAATTAATTAAAAGTTTTCACTGTTTCAGAAATATAAAAATGTATCTTTAAGATATTTTTTGCTTAAAAGTCCAATGTAATGACTATTTACATAAGTATATTTAACCAATTTATCAAAGAAAGCAAAAAGTTATTTAACTATAGTCTTAAAAAGATAACTAGCCCTGCATTAGCCTCTGAGACAGGAATCTAACAGTAGAGTACATGCTAGTTTGATTCAAGTAAGTGTTTACTCAAGATTATGACATTATTAAAATATTTTAACTTATGCCACCAGAAAAGGCTTCCAAATTCTAACCTTCTACTAAATCTACTTTAAAAATCTGCATCTGTTTTCTACTTCAACCATATGTTTCTACTTAAAACCATTTAGTTCCAATTCCTCAGGCCATGTATAAGTAATTCAGTGGGCCAACCATCTAATTGTATATTCACAAATAAGTTCCTGGGAAACTCCCTGTAGGAAAGACATTTTATAAAAGATTCCTTTTATACAGTCAATCACCATAAAAGAAAATCACAACTGCAAAGGACTTTAGGTGTGATTAAACATTATAAGAGATGTCAGAAAAGCTACAAAAGGCAGATCATGTTGAACTGAGAAGTCTTCAGTTTTCTGTTAACATCTGTTTGCAAATATGGAGTGGTTTAGTAAAATGCCAATCCAATGAAATCATTATGTTGACAAGAAAAGAAAAAAGGCACTTGTCTTAATTCATCAATGAATTCTTAAACTTGAGGAAGACTGTTAAAAGACCACCATACCTGGCAGTGAAACACATACTCTGGGGTAGTTTTTTTGTATTTCATATTCCATACAAGGGCCACACCATCAGGCTCATGAGGGGCATCTTCATTGTTATTATAGGAAGCTACAAGTAACTCCGGATACTGCTCAGAAGAATCAAGAGGAAAAGAAATGCTATGCATTATAATAAGAACTGTTTTATATTCCTAGTTATTTGTCTTTATCAGATTATTATTCTGAAAATACAAAAACCTAACATTTCATCGAGAGACATCTCTAGCGTTATGCTCACTAGGACATTAGTACAATTTTAAATTAGAACAGTTAATTATTTTAAATGTTTTAATGTTAAAACATTTAATTAAAATATGTGTCCAAATTTTACACAAAGGATTTGGTGAGCAACTGAAATTAGTAAAACTCGCCTATAGCATCAAGTCCTGAATTTTAAATATAAACAATGCTTCTAATCTTTCTTCCAAAGTACATAAGATGAGTATGTTAACATTAAAGCCATCATCCAATTAATTTTAAATCATATTGATTTATTACACAAAATTCCCATAATTAAAATAAAATGACCTGCTAATTACAATTTTAAAAATGAGTTAAGAGCAGCCATTTTGTTGTATTTTACCTGAGATGACCAATCCAAACAACTAACAACCCGATGCTTCGACCAACGCTCGTCAAAAAATTGTCGATTTAATGACAGTTTAGCACCTGCTTGAATCTCTCTACAAAAAAAGACCAACCCCCACAAAAGATGGTGTTATAATTTTTATCACTCTTAATCTTAAAGTAATTTAACATTATTGAAGCTAAAGATCTTAGCAATTCAACATTACCCTTCTTTGTCTTCTAAATCTCTCCCACTGTAGTCAAAGAAGATGTTAATCTGCTCAGAAAGAGCTCTTTCTACAATTCTTGTAGAATGGTCAAAGAAACTTAAAAATTCCTCAGAGTGCAAAATTTGTTGCTTTTCTTCTTCAGTCAGCTCATGAGGGGGAGCTGGAAAATAAATAATTTTTTGAAGTATGATTTAGGTCAGGCAAATCACATCAACTCACTATCACAGTATGGATCAATGAATGTTACACATTCTTTTTCAATCAGATTCATTTATTTGATTTACAGCATTTCAAACTACTTTAATACATAATAAAAGGAATCTTAACAGAAATCAACAAAATTTTTTAAAGTTTAATTCTTTAAGATACCTTTACTATCATTTTCCTCATCTTTCTTTAAAGTTTTTTCTTCTTCAGGTTCAATAGGTGGTTTAGGAGCCACTACATCATCATCTTCCTCTTCATCTGAAAAAAAAAAAAGAAGGATATAATAAATTATTTTAATGAAAACAGCTGGTAACTTTTGAGACAGTATTTCAGAAGGTATCACAACTCCCAAGATAAAAGTAAAACTAAACCACGGACAGGACAGAACAAGTACAAATAATAGGGATTTTTATCAACATAATCAAATAATTAAGTGGAACCTCTTGGTTTTTATACATACCTATGTGGTACCTCAGCAACAGCCACCCTAAATTCTGTAGCTACATAAACTGAAATAAGATATATAAGTAACTAGAATGAATTCCTCATGAAGTCTCTAAAAGCTTGCAAGCATTTATCATTCTAGACAGAACAACATGCAACTCCTGCATAGTTTTATATAGCATGCTGACACATTAATGCTGTAGAATGAGGAAAATCAAATGTCTAAAATAGCCTACAGAGCTGGCTGCTTACTTGTGATCTGAAACCATCAGTGTCTAATGGGTCTTCATATGGCATAAAGACGGCTTACATTAACTCTCAGGTTGCTATTTGAGAGGCAGATTTTGAAGATAATAGCTATAAGACCACATTTTCTATTCTGTCATTTTAAATGCAAGTCTCATCATCTATTGTTACATGATGTGGCAATAAGCACTTAAAATAATGTTTTCTTAATTTGAATAAAAGTATACATTGGGATAATATACAATGTTTATAAGACTTCTAAACAATTACTAAATCTCTTACATCCCAAACCAGGAAGTAATTTAAAATCATTTATTTTAAAATGTTATAGAACACATAACCCTGCCTACCTTTTCTTTTGCTACACACTGAGATGGGTTTTTATGAAGAAAATGTTTATTTTTATTGCCTAAACACATGAGTTATTTGTCTATAAGGGAAAGGCAGCAGGCATCTGCAGCAGAGTGCAGCTCAAGTAATGAGAGCCTATTCAATAAGGGAACTTCACTTGTTATAGTCATTTCCCTGACTCATGTTCAAAATTATCTAAAACACACATACATACGACGTACACAAAAGAATGGTCAAGAATGGGAACCAGCTGCCAAGTCATGGTCCCAGCAGCCAGGCCAGCTGACTAGATAGCAACAACCAGATGGCACTGCTGGGATTGTGTCTTTCTGCTACAAGGTGGCAATGGGATGGCATAACATTCTTCCGCTTCACTGCTTCCAATCCTGTGTCTCTCCCCAATGGCAGGCCTGTGCAATTACCAGCACTCCAGGAGGCCTAAAGACAAGCCTTTACCCTGCAAACAAAATGCAGCTTGTAGGCCACACCAGCTGCCAAACCACACACATAGTGTTAGGTTTAGAGAGCTATGAAAATCTTTCTAACTCTATAGTATAGACAATAAAAATATAACTGTACCTGTGGAAAGAAAGCTTTAAATGACACTGTATAATGCACACAATGATACAACCTCCAACTTAATCAAAATGATAATGACGTATGCCAATCCTACATTACTTGAAATTGAGCGATTTTTACGTTCTGACAAGTTTACAGAACTAGGATAAATGGCACGAGTGATTTCAATATATGCTCATACTTTTGAACCAAATGGTGAAGGTTAAAATTTTTCCTTTCAAGGGCCTCAATCAGCCACAAAGGAAAACAGTAATCACTGTCTTTTCAGCCAGCCCAACCACATTTGTCAGCCCTTTCTCCGTCAATGCAGCCAGAGCAATCAACCTGCCAAACATTCAGAATGGAAAAACAATCTGAAAATACAGGGTATAATGCACCTGCCAGTGAAAATGGCCATTTCAAGAAAAGCTAGTGATCTCAGTGACCCTGCTGAGGAGGCGGTGGTGCAAAGGGGAAAGAACACGTAAAAGAATTCTTAGTGATCGCCACTCTCTTGCACACTGACACTTCCTTACAAAGCATGCCAATTACAGCTTTTGTGCTACTTAAAAAAATGAAAAGCTTTTTGGGGCAAAATAATCACATAGAGAAACAGAAAGACACTACTCCTTTTTAGATGAATTCTCATATGCAATGAATTATTAATCTGAAAATAGTATAACTGGTAGCAATTCTATACTATATTACTCAAGCATTAGAATGAAATTCTTCCATAAAGTCACCTGCAGGTGTAATGTAATAAAATAATTTTATTACATTTAACTTACAAGTTGTCTTTTAGAATAATAGGACATCTACTTCAACTAAAAATTCACTGTAAGAATATACATATATTCTCCACTTTCTGCTAACGCTACTAGTTACCCTAATCAAGTTTGTTTACTAGTAGGGTTCACTGTATGTAAATCCTAAAATCAAAGATAGGAATTTTGAATCACCCAGGACGGGTCATTCTTGAGCACTGTGAATTATAAATTACAGCCTCCTACCCACATCTTATTCTCCTCCTTCAACTTTGTTGTATTATACGGCCTCTAAGTACCATTTCCAATGACAGGTGTCAAATTCCTGTCATAATGCATATGGTCAGTACTTTAGTGCTAAGTGACCTCATAATTTACATATTTAACAGAAAAGATCTTGTTTATAGACACTCTTTCCCTTTTAAAATTTAAAATGTAGATGAAATATGTCAGACAGTGATCTATATCTGTGTACTATACAGCATGTGCCATGCCTGTTTGTCCACATAAATTATTTCAGTTGTAGCTCAATGATGAGTATCAACTATTTAAACACATGCTCCCAGGGTTTTATTTTAGAATTAAAGTACATACCCTCCCTTTCTACATGGATTAAAACCAGATTTTAAAACTATCATTGGTACTTAAGCTTCATAAAAATGATGAAATTTCAAGGAACATAAAAACAAATAATGCTGTTCTTAAAAACTGTAAAATGTAATCTTTTTGCTGTAAGGTTGATCTTAATTATCAAATTTACTAAATATTTGGCAAAAATGCTTAACATCAATAACATCAGATTAAAGAATGTTCTTCTGAAACAAATACACTTTTCTTGTTATAAGCTAATATGATAGCTACCAAAGGACTATTAACATGGCCAAAAATATAAAATTACAGTTCTAAAGATTTTCTAAGCTAGTCCTTATTACATGATGAGCTATATTTAAAACTGGAAAAGACTGTAACAGAGCAGGAAGACTGAAAAATGGGGCTGCCATGTCACATCAATTTATTGATGAATATTCATTACAATATGCTAAGTGGTTAACTCCATGCTTTCTCTGACAAGGAATCTAAGGTTATAAACTGAGCAGTAAAGAGTGCATAAAAGTAGGAGTTACTTTTAAAATGACAAATCTCTTGTCAATGAATGCTAAAACTAGGTTTAATGAACCATTGAATTTTTACTGAGTTAACATCAAAATTGTGATGTATTTTGGTGAGACAGAAAGAAAAGCTGTTTTGTAAATTAAGCTGCACCTAGAAATAACACGAAAGAATGAAATTCCAGTTGTTGGAATAACCTGTTACAATGGAGTAGGTTAATCAAAGTTAAATCATCTGTGAAATGGGTGGCTTTTGTCAAACTGAAGGAAGGAGCCTTCAGAGCAAGTTTTCTCATCTGTACCTCAAGGTACATTTAAGATATATTTTACATTCAAGATACCTTTAAGATAAGCTAAGAGTATGCCACAAAGCATACTTTGAATTATTTTAAAATATTACAAGACATTTAAAAGGTAATACAGTATCTTAGAAAATCCTTACTGAACAAACATTGCTACTTATGAATCTATCACTTTTAATGATTAAATCTCAATAGGAAGTGAAAAACAAATCCCATCATTAGTGCACTGTTCTTTAGGAAATATGTTTGTTGTCCATCAATTTACTAATGTAGTTTTATTATACCGGTGCAACCCATTTTAAGATAATTTAATATCCTATGAAAAATTCCTAACTTATAAGGTAGTCTGATTATTCCTGGTATAAAGGAAGCTGACACTGAATTCTAAAAGTCAGGACATTTGCTGCATATAAAAATATGATTTGACTTATAAAAATTCAACTTATGAATAACTCCACAAACATCTATGAAAATATTAGAGGAAAATGCTTTAATCATTAGTTTAAAAATACAGATTACATAGGAATGATTTTCCTTTAATATTTTCAAAAAATCCCTTCTTTTCTGGGTGAATTTCATTTTGAATCACTCTATTTCAATCCATTTGTCCATCATTTCATCTTCTTATACCTTACTCTTTAAAATCAAATGTGTATTAAAGAAAATCTTCACTGGGACAAAGCTTCATGAATATATCAATGGAATCCATTCCTTTTCTTTATTTACACCATCTAGAATAAGATGCAAGGTCACTTGGCTTTCTTTGGCTTTTCAACAAGGGAAAAATACACAGCTGACTTTTTAATCAGAAATGATTTCAATATAGATATAACGCTAGCTTGAGGGGGGAAATAAGAAAGGACTAATAGTTTAATTATACCACTTCCTTTAACACAAAATTTGTCTCTCCATAGCCTTTTTGTTTTGTTTTTGTTTAAGAGATGGGGTCTTGCTATGTGCCTTGGCTGGCCTCAAAATCCTGGGCTCTAGTGATCCTCCTGTCTCAGCCTCCTGAGTGCCTGGAACTACAGGCGCACACCACCTTGACCAATCACAGTCCTTTTTATATAAAATTTGGGTTTCATTTTGGCAGTATTAGCATCCTTACACAGGTCATGTTATCTGTGATCTCATCAAATATTACATTTTTCTGAGGCCAGGGTTTCAGATATGCTGGTTAAAGTCTTTCAATCAAGATTAAGAACAAATGCTTCAATTTTCAATTATATTTATATTCTCACAGGTCCTCTGAGGGTTAAAACTAATTTATTAAATGTGTTATTCATTCCAGAATCTTTTAAAAATCCATTTTAATTAATTATTTATTTGAAATAGAGTCTCACTCTGTCACCCAGGCTTGAGTGCAATGGCACAATCTTGGCGCAATGCAACCTCTGCCTCCAGGGTTCAAGCCATTCTCCTGCCTCAGCCTCCCAAGTAGCTGGGATTACACGTGTGTGCCACCACACTTGGCTAATTTTTGTATTTTCAGTAGAGATGGGGTTTCACCATGTTGGCCAAGCTGGTCTCAAACTTCTGACCTCTGGTGATCTGCCCCACCTCGACCTCCCAAAGTGCTGGGATTACAGAAAAATCCATTTTAGGTAAGGACGATGTATTAACCAGAAGGCATACAAATTTGGTCTTCTGGGAGTGAATTCCAAATGTTAAGATCATGCAATAAGTGATTACAAGATATTCACATATAATAATTTTCTACACACTACGAGGCTAATCAACGGGTATTGAAGAAAACATATCTGGCTACTAAGCCAACACCAACAGTAATTATAAACTCCTTCACAGATAAGAAAGTGAAATGGAATAAGAGAAATGGCACTTCACTAGAAATCAAGTGCCAGTTTCTGGATGTATGCCTGATATTCTCTCAGACGGTAGACTCAGACTCACCAATTAATCCCCTTAAACCTCAGTTTCCTCAGAGATAAACAATCTGATTAGATTAGGTAACCATCAGGATTTCTTTTTCCTTTAATAATCTTTCAAAAAATAGCAAAATAAAAAAAAAATCCATACAGAAGAAGCGAATAAGAAAAAATAATGCCATTTTTCAAAAGAGGTAAAACTTTTAAAAGGTAAAGAAAGTAACTTTTTCAGGAGTATATCTGTGGGCACCACGTTCTTGCCAAGAGAAGCTTTCACCTGCCGAGAAGAAAATTGACCGAAGTCACGTGGTACTAGTCAATTTCATTCACAGTAGGTGCTTTAAGACAGCAAAGCACCGCAGTTCAGAAACAGTACTACCAACTTACAGAGTAAACTTGAAAGCAAGAAGGTGGCCAGAAGGGGGAAAAAGAAAAACAAGGCAGAATAAAAACTGCTTTTTTAAAGGAATAGGCTTGGCCATTTTTATTTAAAAAAAGAATACAAAAGAAAGGTAAGAGTTAAGTCTATCACCAATTTTTACCTTCAATTTGGTAAGTCACATTACTTCTGCATGGATTTTACTGCCTACCGAAGTTCAGTTTGCTGTCTGTTACACTCCAATTGTGATCTCACCAATTTTGTTTTACGGTGAGTTTTGGAATTCATTACATCATTCTTTTTTTTTTTTTTTTTGAGACAGTCTCGCTCTGTCGCCCGGGCTGGAGTGCAGTGGCCGGACCTCAGCTCACTGCAAGCTCCGCCTCCCGGGTTTACCGCCATTCTCCTGCCTCAGCCTCCGGAGTAGCTGGGACTACAGGCGCCCGCCACCTCACCCGGCTAGTTTTTTCTATGTTTTAGTAGAGACGGGGTTTCACAGTGTTAGCCAGGATGGTCTCGATCTCCTGACCTCGTGATCCGCCCGTCTCGGCCTCCCAAAGTGCTGGGATTACAGGCTTGAGCCACCGTGCCCGGCCTACATCATTCTTAAATGGGAACCAACCAGGCAAAGTTTGAGAACCACTATATTAAAGTGATGGGTAAGCAAAAGAACAGTTGAGCACACAGTGTTTCCATTATAAAACCTTAATTTCAAGATTTTTCTCTTTCCTTCTTTCTAAAACTTATAAAATTTGGGAAAAGAAACAATGTAAGAGGTCCAGACATGAAAATAACTATAATGATAGAGAAAAGAAATTATCTCATTTTTTTGCCCAAAGGATACTGCCCAAATATCTCATTTTTATAAATATTTCCAAAGGGTAAGGATAGCTCCATCGTATCAGGACACATTTTTTTCTTCCCCTTCACTTATATAACTCAACCTGTAACTAAAAGGATGACAAATCCAAAGAAAGGATAAGCTAGTGCCTCTATATAGAGCAAATAATCTATAAACGTGTAGAATCAGCGCTAGATAACATAAACTAAACTACTTACTACAGGTTACTATAGAAAAACAGGAGTTGCTACTTCAGTTGTGAGAGAAAGTACACCTTAGAATCAGTCATATTTGGTTTACAATCACAGCTACTAGCTATGTGATGCTCGATAAACTAACTCTTTCAGTTTCAGCTTCTTGGTGTGTAAACAAAACCAATACCTAACTTTCAGGGCTTTGGTGACAGCATTACTGATGACGTAAAGTGTCTCATACTATGCCTGATATGTGGTAGGCACTTCTTGGTGTTATAATTTTTAGTCACCAAGTTAAATAAGAAGTTTGGAGACATATTCATTGGAACCAAAACATTAACAATGGGTGGTACACAGCAGTATCAAAGACATTTCCTCTCTATATCCTTTCTGTACTTCTAAATTCTCCATGATATACCACTATAGTAATTAGAAAAAAATATTTTTTAAAAATGAAAGTCTTGGCTGGATGCAGCAGCTCATGCCTGTAATCCCACCACTTTGGGAGGATCACTTAAGGCTAGGAGTTTGAGACCAGCCTGGCCAACACGGTGAGACCCCCATCTCTACCAAAAGTACAAAAATTAGCTGGGAGTGGTGGCACATGCCTGTAGTCACTGCTACTCAGGAGGCTGAGGAGGGAGAATCACTTGAACCCAGGAGGTGGAGTTGCAGTGAGCTGAGATGGCACCACTGCACTCAAGCCTGTGTGACAAAGTGAGACTCTGTCCAAAAAAAAAAAAAAAAAGGCTTCACTTAAACTGGATATAACTATAGATATATTAGGCGTTACTCAAAATAGTTTCAGAATACTTTATATTTGAAACAATCCAAAATGCACTGTACCGTAAGTGTAATAGTGTAACTAAAAATACAATCTCCAAATTATCAGATGAAGAAAAAGGCCTAAATTTATTTTTTTAAATGAGTCACGGTGCCTTCGTTTTGGCTATTCTGCTCACTTTCTGAGTTAACATTATCTACTAAAGTAGCTCCTAAATGGCAGACATAATACTCACCAAATTAATATACTAGTTAACAAAATAGTATTTTCTAGAAATTACAGAATCCTGCAGTATTAGTATTCTCATACTGACAGCTCCACACTTTCTTTCCTTTCTTTTTTAAAAAAGTTGCTTATGTCTCAAGCAAGTTTATCATCAGTGTTTTTCTTCGGTTAGGATGAGGACCCTGCATCTACAAAAGCTATCTTACCAACCAATGGAGCAGCAAGAATGAAAAAAAATGAATACACAGAAAATTTACATGGCCAAGTAAAAAGTACTTGGACATGGCCGGGCACGGTAGCTCACGCCTGTAATCCCAGCACTTAGGGAGGCCAAGGTGGGTGGATCCCCTGAGGTCAAGAGTTCGAGACCAGCCTGGCCAACATGGTGAAACCCCATCTCTACTAAAAATACAAAAAATTAACCAGGCATGGTGGCAGGCACCTGTAATCCCAGCTACTCAGGAAGCGGAGGTGGGAGAACTGAGCCAAGATGGCGCCACTGCACTCCAGCCTGGGTGTCAGAGCAGGACTCCGTCTCAAAAAAACAAACAAACAAAAAACTTGAACAAAAATGTTATACCGATTTCCTCAAAATTTTGAAAGTGTAATTATATGTATCATAATGTTGTCGTCCCCTTTTGAGAAGAGTGAAAGGAAAAGTTTAATGTATTTATTTCATTTCCATCCACAGAGGACAGCAAAAGGAGAATAGTTAAAAGCGTCTGTGATGATCTACTATTAAGTCAAAAGGTTGTAAATAGCTACAACCCTAATTTTCTTTTTTTTTTTTTTTGAAACGGAGTCTCGCTCTGTTGCCCAGGCTGGAGTGCAGTGGCACAATCTTGGCTCACTGTAACCTCTGCCTCCTGGGTCAAGCAATTCTCCTGCCTCAGCCTCCTGAGTAGTTGGGATTACAGGCGCCCACCACCACACCCGGCTAATTTTTGTATTTTTAGTAGAGACAAGGTTTCACCATGTTGGTCAGGCTGGTCTTGAACTCCTGATCTCAAGCAATCCACCTGCCTTGGCCTCCCAAAGTGCTAGTACAGGTGTGAGCTACCACGCCCGGCCACAATCCTAATTTTTTTTTAGGTATATGCAAATATGAAATTTTAAAGATTTTCTTTGGCAGTAGACAGGGATTTCAAGGATTTCTCCTCGCTTCTGCTTACCTGTGTTTTCTGACTTTCTGCAATGAATATAACTTTTGTTTTTCCTTAATGGAGAAACACGGTAATTTAAATAAAAATTTAAAAATACATTAATTCAAACATTTGATAAAATTTCTATTCCAAAATTGTTAACAGCTCCAAAATCCATAACTCATTTGATGGTAAACTCTGACATGACCAGAGATAAAGCTATTTATAATCATTACTTCTCTCACTCAGTATGTTCACATGCTTTGCTGCCAAAATATTAATGCCCAAAATACTACTGCAGTGTTAACACATGATACATATGTTTTATTACTTTTATATAATCTGAAAAATTCAGAATTCTAATACATATGTGGCCCCAAAAGCTTCAGATAAGACACTGTGAAGTGTATTAGGGATCTCACATAAATCTTTTTTTTTTTTTTGGTATGATATAAATTCATTAGCCTTACTAGGAAATGAGATCATAGTACTTTATGCTTGAATCATTAGCTATTTGCAATGCTTTCTGGTTTAAGAACCAAAGGGTCTCCACATTCAATAGGTCTGTGCATACTTCCCCATATTATACACAAATTACAGGCTACTAACTAATCAACATAATAGAGCCACTATATCATAAAAGAAAAAGTTTAAGAATTGAGTCTAGATTTGTTCATTAGTATGAATAACATCAGGGTACAGTGTGCTATTCAGAAATAATTTACATGACTTTGTTTACTATGGGACCCACTCCCTTTTGGGGAAGAATTATGCTCAATGACAGAAATAGAACATTCTTAAGCTTTTTGGCTTCTAAAAGCAGTATATATTAATGACAAAATAAGGGCTGAAAGACTTAAATTTATGTCAACAAAATTAAGAAACCATACATACAGCTTACAACGTTAACTTCTAGTAAGTTTTAAAACTCCAAAAAATGACATAAATACAGAAACTGTAAAGCATTCGTTTTCTCATATTTCCCTAAGAAAATATGCCAAAATACAAAAGCAAAAAAGAAATAAAACAAAAATCAAAGGAAGAAAAAAAGAATCTATGTATTTAACATAGGTGCTCAATGACAATTATATTAAGGATAGATACTCACCTTCTTTGGGTTGAGCCATAACTGGAGTCTGAGTTTCCTTTGTATATGTGACAATTTCTCGAGGAGGAAAGTCGACTTGAGTGATTTTAGCCATTCCAAGTTTAATAGGTCCTCGTCTAAATTGAGTAAATACAAATAATACATTTTAACTACATCAAACCATGTTATTTTCAAAAATTAAGAATTAAACAGTCATTTGCACCCAACATTGTAATTTCAATCCATTTTATTCAAGAAATTTTAGATTAACAATTGGCTTTATTTTAGCAAAAGAATGAGAAGGTAGCAAAAGCAAAAGATATTTCTGAATTCTGAATCATTCAGTGTTTTTATTTTTCATTTTAAAAAGGCAAGTAATTTCATTATTTAGAACAAATGTGTGGGCAATAATGAAGTAAGAGAATAGGAACTTCAGAGTGGACCACTGAATAAGGTTGTTGTCAGAACTGGTTTCAGCCGGGATATGGTTCTTCCTGGATTTTTTTTTACAGAATCAGACATGGATATCACTCAGACCACATTTAGTTGATCTCGCCACTAGGAGAATTCAGCTTTACGACTGAAAAACAGGTTTCTACTGAAAGCTTTTTTTCTACTTTTATTTGGCAGAAATTGAGAATTACACTATCAATTTGGACTTTAAAATGAAATATTTAAAACTTTTAAATCTCTAATCTCTGCATGGTCAATACTGTCCTTGATTCATATATGGACAAACTAAGGTCCAGATATTCTACTTAGACTAAAGCAACAGATCTTTTGAATACCGTAAATCTACTAAAGTCACTTCTGTTTAAGTTAAATACAGGGAATACATTCTTTTTTGACAATGAAAGAGAGCTGTGGCTGAGGAAAATGAACCAAAAGAAAAATATATTTTATTACCTATCTGGAAGATCTTTTATTGGTTTTATTAGATGTTTAAATTGGAAACCAAATAAAGTAGGCTTCCAAACTCCCAAAAAAGTTCTCAGTGATGAAGCTGCCTTAAAAGGGTACACAATAAAGACACTGCTGCAACTTTCAGAATATAAGGCAGGCTATCACTGGTAATCTAACTTTTTTCTTATGTAAATATTCTCTTCAGTTTTGTTTAGTAACTAAATCCAAGTCCTATACAATCTAATAAAGCATAATAAAGTATTATAAAGTATAAATAAAATTAGTACATTTAAAAAATTAATGTTCCAAAATGTGGGCCGTAACAATTTTTAAATGTCTTTTCTAGTTTAGAAATAAAAACAAAAGGGAAAAAAGTATAGTCAAAGAACTACGTGGACGATTTAAGTAACCTGAAGTAATCTAGAAGTCTAAGAATAAAATTTGAAGTAAGAAACTTTATATTCTGATTTTTAAGATGCAAATTATATAAAAAGTAAATCACTCACATAGCTGGAAAAATATCGTCAAGCCTACAATATTAGGAACAAATTACCAACTTGAATGCATATAGAGTCTAACAGACAAAAACCGTAATATTAAACAAACAAAATATTCCAAGATTTTATAGGAGGAGGTGGGTAGGGAAGTAATACCTCACTTATCCAAAAGCTACTTTTACTGAAAATAAGGAAGCAATGGGAGGCAGGGGGGGAAGCCTCAGCATGGCCAATACAGAGGGCTTCCAGTTCATGTACAAGAAACTCATATTTTTCTTCTATGCCTCAAATCAAGGCTTATTTACCTTACTTTAGACACAATTTCAAAAGGTATATTCATATGTTTTAGAAGCTGTAAATTATCAGGGGAAAAGGGCTATCTGAGTCAGGCAAAATGGCAGCAGCAAACATTTATAATTTAAATTAGAATCTAGAATAACTGAATGAATGAATGGATGAATAATCTTATCTCTATGTCAACAAAATTGAAAAAAACCATACATACAGCTTACAGCATTAACTTCTAAAAGAACAAGTTTTAAAACTCTAAAAAACAAAGACATAAATACAGAAACTATAAAGCATCAGTTTTCTAATGTTTCACTAAGAAAATATGCAAAAAAAACCCAAATATAAACGGAAGAAAGAAAAGAATCTATTTATTTAACATAGGGGCTCAATGACAATTATATGAAGAATATTCATCCATACATTCTATGAATAATCTATTCATCCATTCATTCACTCACTTATTTATTCTAGATTCATGAAGTTTTATTCTAGATTCATGAATAAATAGTAATGAATGAACAGTGTAAGGACCAGTATCTCCGTTACTCTCAAAACCTTAGAAATCATCAGTGAATTTTAATACAGAAAAATAAATTAATATTCATATCAAGTAACCCTGAAAAGGTTCAATTACATGTAGAATATTAGAAAAAGTCTGAGAAGTTTTTCAATACATCCTGGAAAACTTGTATTAAAAATACAGAAATAATTTTAAAAGTTTGGACACTTAAATGGACTTAGGGTACCTAGAACATCACATAGAATATCCTTTCACTAAAGATACTGGATAAATGAGGTGTCACAGTAAAATGTAACTCTTGTCCTTACTACATGATACAATATTATAAACTTAAGCAAAATAAAATTAGGACAGTTTCACAAAGAATCAAATTCATTATAAAACAGGGAAGGTAAAAAATCTATTCAATACCCCAAATCGGAATCTGAGTGAAGCTGAAGAACTGATGGATCTGTATCCCAATGCAGCGTCCTAAATGGTTGTAGGACAACCATGAAGCATTAGCAAAGAAGGCCATAAGTTAGTCAAGCAAATACATTCTATGAATAGCTAAAGCTAAAGTACTATTCACAATTTAAAAACACATGTTCTGGTTAGTATTGAAAAAAAATCAAAAAACAAAACAAAAAATCCACCAGGTCACTCAACCATCTAGTACATGCAATAGGCTTCCTATTGTTAAAGATACAAGCACACAACCCAGAATAGTTAAAAGACATTATGTGCAGATTATGGGAAACTAATATTGTATAATAATAGATCTGCTTTAGAACAACTAAAGTCGGCCGGGCGCGGTGGCTCAAGCCTGTAATCCCAGCACTTTGGGAGGCCGAGACGGGCGGATCACGAGGTCAGGAGATCGAGACCATCCTGGCTAACACGGTGAAACCCCGTCTCTACTAAAAAATACAAAAAAACTAGCCGGGCGAGGTGGCGGGCGCCTGTAGTCCCAGCTACTCCGGAGGCTGAGGCAGGAGAATGGCGTAAACCCGGGAGACGGAGCTTGTAGTGAGCTGAGATCCGGCCACTGCACTCCAGCCTGGGCGACAGAGCGAGACTCCGTCTCAAAAAAAAAAAAAAAAAAAAAAAGAACAACTAAAGTCACACAACCCAAGTAATTATTTATGGATAACAAGCTAGCCTATAAAATGGTTGAAATTTTAAGATTCCCAATGAAAGCAAACACATTTAAACCTCTTAGTTAACATTTTAATCTTCCCCAAAGCATTCAATGTGTGCAGGAAATTGTCATACTGGTAAAGGAAATGAGTCAACACATAAGCCTTTTGGTAACAAAACCAAAGACTATCCCACTGGGATACAAAATAGCTGAAGTTTCCAAAATGTGACCCTTCTATAATCTATGGGTTAAGCACTGCCTTGGGCTTACATATCATCTGCTTAAAGAACACAACTAAAGATTTCTGTCTCTAGGAAAAAATAGATTTTTCCCTGGAAAAATATTTTATGTTCAAATATCAATCCTAAATATTCAGTGATAAGTTTTAGCATCGCCTGCTGGCTAAGTAACTTACAGAGCCAAACTTAGTTACTAATAGAACAAAAGGTACTTTATCATACTGACATTTATATAGGTCAGCAATATATAAGATAATTATGTATGGTACTGTATAACGTTCACAGTCCCCACTAAAAAAAGTTAAGCACAATACATTTAGTATTACCATTTTTGTCAAATATATTTTTCACTTACGTAAGACGTTATAATGTACAACTAGTTTTAGTTGCTGCAATGTTTTAATACAACAAATAGTTTCTCTACCTGCCTATATAATTTATCAAGAAAAATAATAATCAATCTAGAGAAGTCCTTCATTTTAAAACATATAAAAATAGATCTTGGAATTTAAACAAGGTTATGTGTATGCAATGTAAGAAGCAGCCACAGTGAAGATCTACTTTGTACTAAGCCATGAATAGCAACAAGCTTAGGCTTTGTTAAATCGAAAGTTCTATGAGATGGTCTCCAAGAAATGTGCTGTCAACAGCCTTTACATTATGTAAGTAAGAGCTCTGTTACCAATGACATAAAATTCCTTGTTGAGGATGTCATTTTAGTCTAAAATCAAGTAAGATTGTACCTCAAAATACAGCCAGTACTGAAAACGCACTGGACATACATGTACATGATTACATTTATTAGGGGCATCTTCAGGCATATAGAGTACAATTGCAAGTACAAAGCTTGAGAAGTACACTGATCAAAAACGGAAAAATGGGCCAGGCGCGATGGCTCACACTGGTAATCCTGGCACTTTGGGAGGCCGAGGTGGGCAGATGACTTGAGGTCAGGAGTTCGAGACCAGCCTGGCCAACGTGGTGAAACCCGATCTCTACTAAAAATCAGAAAGTAGCTGGTGTGGTATGGTGACACACACCTGTAATTCCAGCTACTGGGGAGACTGAGGCAGGAGAATTGCTTGAACCCAGAAGGCAGAGATTGAAGTGAGGTGAAATCACGCCATTGCACCCTAGCCTGGACAACAGAGCAAGACTCCAACTCAAAAAAAAAAAAAAAAAAAAGGAACAAGAGGCCTGGATTACCCCATTGAATAATTGTTCCTAAATTTTTGAGATAACAAATGTAATGCAGCTTCCTAATCTGCAAAGTTAGAGAGAGATCATTTCTCATGGCCTTTTATATTTATTCATAAATTACCACCAGTCCCGACAGAAATTCTTGGCACTCAGAGTGATTCAAACATGTTTAAATAGCATATTTTATAATGTCTTATCTATTCCTACTCCCTGAGTGTACTAATCTTAGACCATCTTGGCCAACTGAAACTACATGTACACGTGCATACACATATCTCACATTTCTTCATGCATTTTCCTATTATATTTCTTCTAACTGTCTTTATTCTTACATTAACATTGTGTTTGCTCAATATGAGTTCCTTAGGTTTCATTCTCAGACCTGGGCACTCTTTTTAAATGTCACATATTGAGAAATGCATTATTTCACTGCCAATATCACCATCACAATTATAACTGCCTCTATGAAAGCTGGATATGATTTAGTAGAATTCATCATTTTCTATTATTGTGTGTGCGTGTATGTATACATAAAAAAGAATATACTCAGCCCTCTTGAAAATTAATGTTTCCAAGTGAGTCTGTGCTCTCAAAGGAGACAATGTACATATTAAGGTTAAAAAGATGTGGCTGGGTATGGTGGCTCAAGCCTGCAACCCCAGCACTTTGAGAGGCTGAGATGGGTGGATCACCTGAGGTCAGGAGCTCAAGACCAGCCTAGCCAACATAGCGAAACCCTGTCTTTACTAAAAATACAAAATTAGTTGGGCACGGTGGTGCATGCCTGTAATCCCAGTTACTTTGGAGGCTGAGGCAGGAGAATCGCTTGAACCCAGGAGGTGGAGGTTGCAGTGAGCCAAGATCTTGCCACTGCACTCCAGCCTGGGCAACAAGAAGGAAATGCCATCTCAAAGAAAAAAAAAAAAGAAATGTAAGGTCACCTCATTCAAAAAGAGGATTTTTCTCTTTGTTAAACTCACAAGAAACGAACTTTGTATTCATTATCTAACAAGAACAAATACTTTAAAAAATATTAACTATTTGTTTTTGTGTTTTACAATTTATCATTTAAAAAAAAACTACGCTTCACATTAAACATAGATTAGCACATTACCCTTACGGCTTTTCAATAAAGCCAACAGTATCTTTAAATTCATGATGTAATCACTACAATGTAAATTCTATGAAAGCAAGGACCATGAATGTTTTATCTTCTGTGGTAAGCCATAGTATTTAATAAAGTTGGTAACTTAATATTTGCTCTATAGACGAATAAATATTTTTCTTACCAGTATTACTCCCTCTGTTAATTTACAATATTCTAAAAGGTCTCTAATAATCTCTGGCTTGTCCATAAAACTCATGGGGACATGTTTTAATTCACATTAATTTAAAAAACTTAAGTAGGTGTCAAAGTACTTTTGAAAGCAACCTTGCTGACACCGAATTAAAATAATCTACTATTCAAAATCAGGAACAACGTGTCATAATGTACACAGTATAGTATCTACATAAAATAATAATATCAAATAAAGACATTTAATAAATATAAAAATTTTTTATATTGGGAAATATTTTTACTATGGTAATGTTGTAGAAGGGAAAAAAAAAACCCTTCACTTAAAAATGCCAGTTGATTATTAATTATCTAAAGGAACAGTGGCTGGGTGCAGTGGCTCATGCCAATAACCCCAGCACTTTGGGAGGCCAAGGTGGGTGGATCACTTGAGTCTGGGAATTCGAGTCCAGCCTGGGCAACATGGCAAAATCCTGCCTCTGCAAAAAACACAAAAATTAGCCAGGCATGGTGGCGCGTGCCTGTAGTCCCAGCTACTCGGGAGGCTGATGTGGGAGGATCGTTTGAGCCCAGGAGGCACAGGTTGCAGTGAGCCAAGACTGCGCCACTGCACTCCAGCCTGGGTGACAGAGACCCTGTCTGCAAAAAAAAAATAAAAAATAAAGGAATAATGACATATTTGTATAAAAATACAGAAGTACAAAATACGAAAAAAAATTTAACCTATAAAAGTGAATTTACATTAGACAAATTGTCCTTATTCTGTAACACATACTATATTATAAGCTAATAACATTATTTCTAAAAATAAAATTTTGATTTTTCTTCAATGAAAGAGTTATGTCATTTACCTCCAAAGAGAGTATAGCTTAGATTTGCAATTTTGGTTCTATTTGGAAAGCACTTCTCAAATTCAAGCTGGCAAGCTTTATGTGCCTTTTAATCATTAATGATAACCTGATTATTCAAGAGCTGACTGCAGTATTGAGTTTACAGATCATCTAGTCACCTTGCTTCTTTTTTCTTGCCCTGTCTTTTAGATATTTATTACTGGTTTGCAACTTCAACTAGAGGGACTAGACAAAAAAAGGATAAAACTTCTAACAGTTTATGTCTTATTAAAAGGTGTGTTAGAGATATTCTTGGTGAGGACATGCAACTTCCTGGCCCAAAATAAGCATTCTTAATCAGCTGTAGATTTTGACTACCTATGTTTAATTTCATTTCAGAAGTCAAAAAGTACAATACCATTAAATACTATTTTGAGTGTGTGTGTGTATGCGTGTGACAAAGAATAAGTAGTGATACTTTTCCCAATATGATCTTTGAAAGAAAGCTGAAATCTTTTTTTTTTTTTTTTTTTTTGAGACGGAGTCTGGCTCTGTCGCCCGGGCTGGAGTGCAGTGGCCGGATCTCAGCTCACTGCAAGCTCCGCCTCCAGGGTTTACGCCATTCTCCTGCCTCAGCCTCCCGAGTAGCTGGGACTACAGGCGCCCGCCACCTCGCCCAGATAGTTTTTTGTATTTTTAGTAGAGACGGAGTTTCACCGTGTTAGCCAGGATGGTCTCGATCTCCTGACCTCGTGATCCACCCGTCTCGGCCTCCCAAAGTGCTGGGATTACAGGCTTGAGCCACCGCGCCCGGCGAAAGCTGAAATCTTACTGAACTTTTGAAAAGCAAGACCCAACATGTATGCGGGATCCTAAAACAAACATGAAATGTAATTTTACAAGGAAGATGCAAGTTCAGGAATACTTGACAGTAAACATTCTTAATGTTGTCCTTAGCAGTTACTCCTTACTCTTGACATTTTATGCATTATTATTCACTATCTTAATTAGCAGAACTAATGACTTAATAGAACAGAATTGAGCTGTTTAACAGAATTGTTTACATTTTCAATTACTGAATGGGGAATCAAGCACAAGAGAGAGGTTTTACCCTATTTACACCCAAAACATTCACATGATAACCAACAAAAAGTTTGTTTAAACAGAAAAATCTAAATCCATTAATATCACTATTTTTAATATAAAATAATTAGCATAAAACCGGTTGACTAGTACTAATTAAATGTGACGCTCAAAATATTATTAACAAAAAAAAAGTTTTTTTCTGCCAATGTCCAACAGAGAATTTCTATACCATTTTAGATTTTAAAATGTTAGGACTAACTTGACACAATTATTTAGAGGCCCTTTAAAGTATCAACAGTATTTGGGCACTGAATGCATTCTATCATTAAAATATTAAAAGGAAAATTACTGTACCTAGATCCCACGGCGCCATCTCCAGAGTCTTGGCTTCCAGCTTCACTTGGAGTGCTCACAGATTTGGAGGATGGAGACATAGGAGGAGGGACTAAATAGTGAAATAGACAGGTATCCGCTGTTACTACACGGAGAGGTTGCTCAGCTTATGACGTTTCAAAAATAATTTAACATGAAGTAATTAACAAAAAAGAAAAAAATGGCAAACCAAAAATCAAAAATATATGAATGAAAATGAACAGCAGAAAAGAAAGGGGAAAAGACAAAAAGTTAACAACACATGCTGAAGATTCATGCAATTTTTCTGGCAAAATGCATTTGAGCTTTATAATTTTTTTAAAAAGGCAAAATTATGGAAGGATGCATCTTCATCTCATTCACCACCAAATGTGGCCACTAATTTTCAAAGGAGAGCATTCCTTCTCCCCTTTGTAACTTTTCACTTTTAATATCACCAGATTATAAATACTATTTACAATTGCTGCCAAAATTCAACTCTGAAATATGTTTCATTAAGTTATTTAATCTCTGGTTTCTCAAGATTTATTTTAAAATATTAACTTTTGCCTAATAATTTTTTTCTTCAAAAAGTAATGTTTAAAATGATTTCAGTCCTCCCAACCCCCCCAAAAAGATGTCAGTTTAGAGAAATGACTGCAGCTAAAGGAATGGCTCCTTTAAAACGTTCATTAGTTTCCAGCAATTTGGGTGAAAAATGCAAACAGGCCATAAAACAGCATGCCTTCTAGACATTATGCATAACATAAAGTGACGCATGCAAATAAACAAGGCAAGACTTATGGGAACTTCCTTACCCCAGTATTCAGAAAAAACTGAAGTGTACAGACAAAGATACAGACACCCAAAATATTCTTAATCCCTTCTTATAGAAAAATACACATTTTTCATAGTATATAAAATAAACAGCAAGTGCTTTCCCCTAGATCCTCAACTTTTAACATTATATAACAACAGCTGAACGTGCACATTTCATGCTATGACATTTGTAAAACTTTTTGATTACCGTTGCAGGGAGTATAGGAGGATCATCACTGCCATCTTCTGGTTAAATATTACCATAAATGTCCCCAATCCCAAGTATCTTTCCAAAATAATTTTTCAGTGTATGATATTAAGTGACTAATACAGTTTATGTTGAGCTGAAAGCCCTTCTTTTAATAGTCTACTGAAAAGAAGGCAAGTTCCTAGTTATAGAAATAAGTAAACTAAAGAAATAAGTATTTAATTAAAAGTCTGTGTTTTTTAGGATAGTCACATCCATTGAACCTTAAAATTAGGTCTAAATGTTTATACATGCTGCAGTAAAAACAGTGGGTTTGGTAATGTAATGAAATGTATAATATATTATGATGACTTGCATCTTAAACATAGGTATAAAACTGATAATCCTTATTTTTTCAATGGCAAATTCTAATTGACACCAATAAGATTAGAAGAAAAAAATCACAACTAGAATATTTCTTTCCTAAGATACAGTGACTAACTGCTTAAATTTCAAAGGACTATAAAAACATAATGTTTCTAATATTGTGATTACATCTGTCAGAAAAAAACTGTAAGACCAGATAGCTTCCTATAGTTTACATGTAGATGATACTGTGCTAGGTGCTATATGTATAATTCAAAGTAGCTAAAAATGATTTTTATCTAAAGTAGAAGAATATTAATGTCCCTTAATTTACCTTAGGTTACATTTCCTCATCTTTTTGTCCATCTTTCACTGTGAGGCTTCCCCTAGTCTAAGTCCCAACTGATACAGGAATAGAGTAATACTTAACAGTTGTTTGCCTACTGTGCTGTAAACACAAATAAATGTTTATTAAATTATAGTGAGGCACCACAAAAATGTTTTCAAGATTTTTAAAGAAGAAATTTTGTACGCTTTAAATTACATACTTAATTTCATACTCAGAAAAACAATTTTTCCAAGTGTACATATCAGAGGGGTTGAAGGAAAATTAGTAAAATTCCCATCAATCTATTTGTGATGAACTAGAGAATTCTTTTTCAGTTTAACATGCTTTTCCCTCTTTCTGATGATTTCAAGTATCAATGACTCCACTGAACAAGTTCAACAGTATTTCACTTGGTTAAAGACTACATTTTTTAAAAATGTTAATCAAAATTCTTCACAGAAACAGGTTAAATATTAATTATACAGACATAAATATACACATTAACATAGCCAGTTCTGAAATAAAAGTTTCAGAAATAAAAAATAAATCCAAAGGGTGATGCTACCATATTATCCCAGTTTCTTAGCCAAACAAAGGCAAAATAAATCAGTGACTTCAAATTTGTAATTATATAAATATCTCCATCCCAGAACTATCTTCTTTCTACCAAAAGATAGTTTCAAGCCAAATGATGGAAAAGACTCTATAAAGGACTCTTAGCTATTATCTGAGCCACAGCTACATCTTGCAATAATAAATAATGTATACCACAGAAGGGACAATCCTAGAAAAAAATTACTATCATTATAAAAGGAGGAAAATTAATTTTTAAAAAGAGAAATGATAGTGTTATTTGGTGACTGCTACATTTTAACCCAATTAGTCTAGAAAAATCAAAGAATACTATAATTACACAATAAGGCAAATACCACTATATTCCCAGACTTCAATAAACCCCTGAGAACAAATGAATGCATGCATTCAGGAGGCAAAAACAAAACAGAAACACTATTCAACTCATAGGTTCTCAAACGTAAGAAAAGACTCGCTTCTGGAACTCATTTTTAAGGATGGTTTTTAAGTCTGATCAGCCTTGAAAATAACATAAACCATTAATAATTTTTGACAAGTATCTGAGATATGATCTGCTTAGTAAGAACAGTGATTCAATCAGATTACCTTTACTCCACAGTTCTGTATATAAAACAGCCTAAAACAGGCTTTAAATGGTATAAAATAAAGGAATTAATATAAAATAAAGGAATTAATATAAACATAGATGAGTATGTTAATGAATTTCAGCTTCTTAGAAGTTTCGAGCACAGACACCTGTTTTCTTTGACAACCATTGCAGAAGAAAAAAAAAAAAAACAGCTAAACCATGGCAGTCACTGACCATATAAGTAATGTGAAAAAGACTGTACCTCTGTACCTCTTTAACTCTCCAGGACAAAAAGCCAATCAAGAAAGCCTTTCCTGTCAGCTTAGACCTTGGCCTTCCAAGGATATAAAATTAACACTGCTGGATTTTGGCCTGTGAAGAAACAACTAGAATATTTTTAGACCACAAAGGACCTGGGAATGCACCTAGATTTAGAATTAGCATTAAGTCTGGGTCAACCACTCAGAACTACACAGAAGTCTCAAGGGCAAAGGATGGCATATAGCTGAATTATTTTTCGAGTAGAAGAAAGCCTCTGGCAAGAAGGGGTTTTTATCAGGAAGAAAGACCTGGAAAAGCTAGACAGCCAAGGAAGGTGAATGTAGGGATTGGGAGTGTTGGTAGAAGACAGTGAAATGCAAGGAGTGAGCTTTTGGGATGCATGTAACCCAAAGTTGTGAAGTCTCTTCTAAGCTCATCAATGATACTCAGTACTCAAACATAGCCCACATTACAATAATGCCCCCTTCTGGACACAAGTGTTCTTAGTGTGGATTATTAAAATTTAAATAACTATCTATTTTTCATACCTTACTCTTTTTTTTTTTGACCTTCTGAAAGATGTTACTTTAAATCTTAACTCTCTGAAATATTAATTTATCCCTTCCCCTTGCTCCTTCTTTTCATAATGAGGTTTAAATATCTTCTACTAATCTCTCTTGTGTTTCATTTCCTTTATTTTCCTTTTCAATGTGATTCAGAGCATTACATTAAAAAAAAAAAGAAATTAATAAGTGAAAATAAAATTTTAGCCCGGGTGTGGTGTGTCATGCCTATAATCTCAGCACTTTGGGGGACTGAGGCAAAAGGATTCCTTGATCCCAGAAATTCAAAACAAGCCTGGCCAGCATAACAAGACTCTGTCTCTACAAAAAATTAGCTGGGCATCGTGGCACATGGCTGTAGTCCCAGCTACTCAGTAGGCTGAGGCGAGAGGACTGCTTGAGCCCAGGAGGTCAAGGCTGCAGTGAGCCATGACTGTACCACTGTATTCTAGCCCGGGTAACAGAGTCAGGCCCTGTCTCAAAAAATAATTGAACTAAATTAAAATACGATTTAGTTGTTGTCCTAATGCAGAATGGCTTTAATTTGCCCTTACCAGGTGGTAAGACATACATGACCTAGAAATAATGGAACAAAAATTTAGGTGTCTAGCCTGTGCTGGTACCAGAGGTAAAAATATAAGTAATATCTTCCGCTTGCTCTCAAGAATCTCTAACAAAAAGTAGTCAAGTCAGCAGGGAATTAAGAATCTACCAGTAGGAAGGGATGGTGACTGATGCCTGTAATCCCAGCATCTTGGAAGGTCAAGGCAGGAGGATCGCTTAAAGCCAGGAGTTTAATACCAGCCTGCACAACATGGTGAGTCCCCATTTCTACAAAAATAAAAAAATTAGGTGGCTATGGTAGTCGAAGCTACTCGGGAGGCTGAGGTGAAAGGATTGCTTGAACCTGGAGGCAGAAGCTGTAGTTTGTGCTACTGTACTCCAGCCTGAACAACACAGTGAGACTCTGTTAAAAAAAAAAAAAAAAACTACCAGCAAAGAAAAGTTATGAGAGGTTTGATTAACTGTATCTCTTTTTTCTTTAAACAAATTCTTTTTAGTAGGAAAAAAAACCCACTTTAGGAAAACAATAGATTGATTTTTTTTAAATTACCCCAGTGTTTTTATACTACTATGATTTAAAAATATTTAATAAATACTCAAGGAGTACATTCTACATTCAAAAGAACAACAAGTATCCATCCTGAGTCATGATACAAAATAGATTTTTTACTGTAGTTTACTGTCAAAAAAGGTTTGAAAGCCATTGCCTTCATCTGTATCCTGTATTTTTCAGGCCAAATTATAAATAAGTACTGGACTTGTAGGCATATGTTTTAAGGACTATGACAGGCACTTAGCCTAATTTTCTAAAGGTAATGAGATCTTCAGAAAGCCTTTAACCCTTCACAGATTCCATTATAATGGTAAATCTGCCAACAAGAAAGGGAAAAATCGTTTAGAAATAAGAACCTCAAAGAAAGGGAAAGATGTCTGTAGATCTAACTTGGAAACTTAAACTCTTAAATCTAAACACAGTGTTAACCTTTTCTGGGAAGGAACAGTCAACACTCTGTTTATAGCTATTTGAGGAAACTGGTAATTCGATTGTTAATCAGCTCAAGCTGCTTTGATAAACACAATCTCACATGCCTTCACATTATTGAAAAGTTCAAATCGATATAAGCTAAATAAATTAAAGCAATGACATTTGGATTGTTTTTCAAAGCATATTTATTTACTGCTCCCTACAATGTTGTATCCTCACCAGAATTGAGTCTCCACTCTTAATTACTGACAGCTAAAAACTCTAAAGTTAAATAGTTCACAATAGATAAGCTAATATTTAATCAAGAGGAAGATACTATTCCGCCCCACTGAGAAAAACCTTGGTTGAAAATTATGCCAGAAAATACATTCTGCAAAAAAAAAATTTTATTAATAATCTATTTATAAAATGACTGGAAATAAAATATGCTACCTTCCCCACTGTCCTGCAACTAATCCAAATATTCAACTAAGTTTAAATCACATATAAAATGTTCTTCAAAACCTTTATATAGCCAATCATGTTCACTAAGGACATTTTTATTTTAAAAAGTGGCTACTTACTAAATTATCTCTCCATGGCTTAATTTAGTAATAACATTAAACTAACAGTATGAGGTTTAGTGATATCTTTCTTCCTTCTCCCTTTCTCTCTCATATCTACACTCATAAACAACAAAAAAAAGTTGGCATAAAGAAACAAGGGGCTGGGCGAAGTGGTTCACGCCTGTAATCCCAGCACTTTGGGAGGACCAGGTGGGCAGATCACTTGAGGTCAGGAGTTCGAGACTAGCCTGGCCAACATGGTGAAACCCTGTCTCTACCCAAAATACAAAAATTAGCTGGGCTTGGTGGAAGATGCCTGTAATCCCAGCTACTCAGGTGGCTGAGGCAGGGGAATCACTTGAACCTGGGAGACGGAGATCGCACCATTGCACTCCAGACTGGGAGACAGCAAGACTCCGTCTCCAAAAAAAATAAAAATAGCAAGGGAACGATATCTTCTAAAGTTTATAGTCTAAACACGCCCATTCAAGATAAATATAAAAATAAAATACTAATACTACAATATTTACTCCCAGCAAAAAGCTTTTTTTTGAGTTCTAATCAATTAAGATAAAATCAGTTTGTTATTGGCTACAAATGGTTTATCAAGACATATTTTTTATCTTAACCAACTTTTCTCAGAGTCAACTCTCAAAAATCAGAGTCACCTAAGAGAGGCTATAAAACTAGGATAATTGGCTAGGCACGGTGGCTCACGCCTATAATCCCAGCACTTTGAGAGGTCGAGGTATGCGGTCAGGAGATCGAGACCATCCTGGCTAACACAGTGAAACCCCATCTCTACTAAAAATACAAAAAATTAGCCGGGCGTGGTGGCGGGCGCCTGTAGTCCCAGATACTTGGGAGGCTGAGGCAGGAGAATGGCGTGAACCCGGGAGGCGGAGCTTGCAGTGAGCCAAGATCGCACCGCTGCACTTCAGCCTGGGTGACAGAGCAAGACTCCGTCTCAAAAAAACAAACAAACAAAGTAGGATAATTGAAAGCTGGTTATAGCTACGATTAAACAAGTCAGTCTTTAGTCTCTACAGTAGTTTGGTTTAATGACCCATCTAAGACACTACCCTGCTTAAAACTCTATGAAAATGCCTTTCATCACCTATAAGGCTACAATTTTTTAAAATGTTGAAATCTCTCAGAAAATCCCTCAAAAATTTGTGACTCTGATTTATGGGTAAATTCTCTGTGAATGTGGGCTGGACTTAGTGTTTCTCTTCTAATGGACAGATGTGGCAAAGGTGATGCTTTGTGACTTCCAAATCTGAGTCATAAAAAGGACAGTTTTCTTCTGACTCTCTTTTTCTCTTGGACTGTTCACTCTGGGAGAACCCAGCTAACATGCTACAAGGATACTCCAGTAGATCTGTGGAGTGGCCCACAAGGATGGGAACTCAGCTGTCCCACTAGCAACCAACACCAACTTGCCAGCCATGTGAATGAACCACCATGAAAGCAAGTTCTCGAGCCTCCGTCAAGACTTAAGATCACTAAAGCTCTAACTGAAATATTGACTTTGACCCAATGAGAAAACCTAGGCCAGAACTACCTAGCTAAGCTGCTACCAAATTCTTGACCAGCAGAAACTATGAGAGATAATAAATGTTTATTGTTATTTTGGGGAGAAAAAACAGATATAAGAAGAAATAGAAAATCTGAAGAGACTATAACTATTTAAAAAACTTGAGCAGTTAGGGAGGCCAAGGCTGGAGGATCACTTGAGGCCAGGAGTTTGAAACCAGCCTGGGTAACATAGCGAGACCCCCATCTCTACAAAAAATTTTTTAAAAACTAGCCAGGCATGGTGATACCTGCCTGTAGTCCCAGCTACTTAGGAGATTAGGCAGGAGAAGGACTTGAGCCCACGAGTTTGAAGCTACAGTGAGTTGAGATCACACCACTGCACTCCAGTCTGGGCCACAGACTGAGACCCTGTCTCTAAACTGCACCCCCACCCGCCGCCGCCACACACACACACACACACACACACACACACACACACACACACACACACACTCCAAATGAATAACCCCTGCTCTCTACTCTCTGTAGAAAAAAGTCATAATCCAAGGCAGTTCTACAATGGAAATCTATCGAGTTTTTAAGAAACAGGCATCTTTTATAAATTATTCTACAAAATAGCAAAAGCAAAAACTGACCAATTTATTTTAAAACCATAACCATGATGAAAAATGAACATGGACAGTACAAGAAAATCAAAGGCAAATTACATTCATTAGTACATATACAAAAAACCCTCAATAAAGTATTAGCTAAACTTTTTTCTTTTTTTTCTCGAGACGGAGTCTCGCTCTGTGGCTCAGGCTGGAGTGCAGTGGTGCCATCTCTGCTCGCTGCAAGCTCCGCCTCCCGGGTTCACACCATTCTTCTGCCTCAGCCTCCTGAGTAGCTGGGACTACAGGTGCCCGCCACCACGCCCAGCTAATTTTTTATAGTTTTAGTAGAGACAGGGTTTCACCATTAGCCAGGATGGTCTCGATCTCTTGACCTCGTGATCCACCTGCCTCGGCCTCCCAAAGTGCTGGGATTACAGGCGTGAGCCACCGAGCCTAGCCTGTGAGACCCTGTTTCTACTAAAAATACAAAAATTAGCTGGATGTGGTGGCAGCACGTTCCTGTAGTCCCAGCTACTCGGGTGGTTGAGGTGGGAGAATTGCTTAAGCCTGGGAGGCAGAGGTTGCAGGGAGCCAAAACCACACCACTGCACTCCAGCATGGGTGACAAAGTGAAACTCTGTCTCAAAAAAATAAATAAAAAAAGATAAAATACATGCGAAACTCATCTGCCATGCCTGGAGGTGACTATTAGTAACTAAAGCAAAAAAGTAAACATGTCTCCTGCTTTTCTACCATTTAGGGTAACCAAAAAGCCCTAGTTATTGAGGAAACGCTCCCCTTTACAGAAGAGCTTTAGCCAATAAATGCAGAAAGAATGGCAGAATTACAAAAACAATGTTGCAACTCCTAATTAAATAACTTAGATGAGGATCGTCAATGAGTATTAATTCCATCAGATAAAAGGCTGATAAAGAAATGAATAGTCACATAGTGCCCAAGTATCACCCTCAGATATTACCTATTAGTCACAAGGGGGTAATTATGATGGAGAGATCAGCTTATCACAATTGTAACCCAATAATCAAGCTTAGCATCGCTCAATAGCCAGAGAGATGTGCTACTGATGTGATACAATATGAAGGACACAACATCACTTATGAGATTTTCTTGCCAAAAAAGTTCAGCCTAAAGTGAATCAAGCTAATTTTCTTTTCTTTTTTTTGAGATAGGGTCTTGCTGTGTCTCCCAGGCTGGAGTTGAGTAGTGCGATCACGGACAGCACCTCAACCTTGCAAATTCAATTGATCCTCCCACCTCAACCTCCACAGTAGCTGGGACTATAAGTGCCTGCTATCACGCCTGGCTAATTTTTTTTTTTTGTAGAGACAGGGTCTTGCCATATTGCCCACGCTGGTCTTGAACTCCTGGGCTTAAGCGATCCACCCACCTCAGTCTCCCAAAGCAATGGGATGACAGGTGTGAACCACCACGCACAGTTCGAATTAGATCAAAATCAAGCTTTTTAATCTAACTTCCAGTTCAAAGGAAATATAAGGGATAAAAGCTAAATGTGAGAATGCCATCAGACAAACCCAGGAGGGGAGACAGCCTACAAACCAATTGGCCCACCCTCTTCAACAAGTAGATATCATGAGGCAAAAAGTAGTATGTGTGTGGAGAATATTCTAGATTTTTTAAAATTAGGAAGGGTATAGTGGCTCATGCCTGTAATCCCAGCACCTTGGGAGGCCAAGGCAGAAGGATCGCTTGAGCCCAGGAGTTCAAGGCCAGCCCTGGCAGCACAGTGAGACCCCATCTCTACAAAAAAAAAAAAAAAAAAAAAATTAGTTGGGCATGGTGGTGTGCACCTATGGTCCCAGCTACTTAGGAGACTGAGGTGAGAGGATCGCTTGAGCCTGGGAGGTTGAGGCTATAGCAAGACATGGTTGCACCATTGCATTCCAGCCTAGGTGACAGAGCAAAACCTTGTCTCAAAAAATAGTAATAAAAATTCAAAAAATAAAAACATATAGCAATGCAATGTATGTATGGTACAGCAACACTCTAGAGGGAAACAAACCAAATTTCTTGAGGGGAAGAAAAATGTTTGTGAACCTAGGACTATTCTGTAAAAGGAACACAGGGGATGATTTTCTATACCAGATATTAGAATATAACACAAAGGTAGAGTAATTAAAACTGGGTTGTGTAGAATCAAGCAAATAGATTCATAGTGAAAATAGAGCCCAGAAATGCCCATAAATATATGGGAATTTACTGTATGACAAAGTTGGCATCCAGACTTCAGTGGGGCGGGAAAGATAGACTAATAAATGGCATTGAGAAAATTAGCTAACTATACAGAGAAAAATTAGGTTGGATCCCTACCTCATATTTAAAAAAATATAACCCAAATATCTACATGTGAAGGGTACAACTATAAAATTAATATGAAAAACACAGAAAAATATATTTGCATCCACAACATAGGAAAGGATTTCTTTTTAAAAAGACCAAAAGCACACAAAAAAGGGTCATACAGGTTGAGTATCCCTTATCCAAAACGCTTGGGACCAAAGGTGATAGATTATTTTGGATTTTGCAATATTTGCATTATACCTAGCAGTTCAGTATCCTAACTTAAAAATCTGAAATCTGAAATTCTCTAATCAGTATTTCTTTTGAGTGTCATGTTGGTGCTTAAAATGTTTCAGATTTTGGGGCATTCTGAATGCTGAATTTTTGAATTAGGAATACTTAGCCTATAATTGCTAGATTTGACCATATCAAAATGAAGGATTTGACCATATCAAAATAAAGGATTCTGTTCAATGAAGAATACTATAAACAGTTAACAGGTAACAGATTAGGAGAAGGGTTTTTTAAAAGACTAAAACAGACAAAAGTCCTCCCTAAAATATACAAAATACACAAAGAATGCCTACAAATCAGAAGATAAAGAACCTCAATCGTAGTAAATGGGGAGAAGGATATGAATATGCAATTCACAGAAGGGAAAACTTGAATGGTTAAAAGATATATAAAGAGGTGGTCAACCTCACTGTAATCAGATAAATGTATATTAAAACATTTCGATGTACCACTTTATATTCATCAAGTTAGCAAAAATTAGAAAGCTGGATAACATCCGGTCATGACGTGAATATGGTAAAGCAGTTACTTTTTCAGGCACTGGTAGTGGGAGGGTAAACTTTATAGCCATTCTGGAGAGTGATACGCAGAACCTAATTAAGCTAAGTCTTATATACAATAACACAGCAAGTCAATTCTTGGGCATACACCCCAGAGAAAGTATTCCACAGTCCTCAAGGGAGAAAATATATATTTTTTGCAGTGTTGTTTATGATGGTAAAGTAAAGAGACAAAAGGAAACTGAGTGCATAGCACTGGGGGAATGGATAAGTAAAATGTGGTACATAATAGGATAGAGTATATTAGAAATAAATAACTAAATTTGTATATAGCAACATGGAATAAACAAAAGACACACAGCACTATGCCATTTATGTATATAAAGTGTGTATACACAGATATGTGAAATCTCGAAAAACAGAGGATAATCTGAAGGATGTATGTTAAAAATTCAAAAGTGGGCCGGGCATGGTGACTAACGACTGTAATCCAAACATCTTGGGAGGCCGAAGAGGGCAGATCACGAAGTCAGGAATTCGAGACCAGCCTGGCCAACATGGTGAAAGCCCATCTATACTAAAGACACAAAAAATCAGCCAGGTGTGGTGGCATGCGCCTGTAATCCCAGCTACTTGGGAGGCTGAGGCAGGAGAATCGCTTGAACCCGGGAGGTGAAGGTTGCAGTGAACTGAGATCATGCCACTGCACTCCAGTCTGGGCGACAGGGCAAGGCTCCATCTCAAAAAACAAAACAAAAAACGAAAAACAAATAAAAAAAAACTGCAAAAGCGGGCACTTAATGCATTAGTGGGAATGAGAATGGAATTAGATATGACAAATAAGGGACACATACACAAACCCTAAAGAATGGTCTTTCGGCCGGGCGCGGTGGCTCAAGCCTGTAATCCCAGCACTTTGGGAGGCCGAGACGGGCGGATCACGAGGTCAGGAGATCGAGACCATCCTGGCTAACACGGTGAAACCCCGTCTCTACTAAAATATACAAAAAATTAGCCGGCGAGGTGGCGAGCGCCTGTAGTCCCAGCTACTCGGGAGGCTGAGGCGAGAGAATGGCGTAAACCCGGGAGGCGGAGCTTGCAGTGAGCTGCTGAGATCCGGCCACTGCACTCCAGCCTGGGCGACAGAGCGAGACTCCGTCTCAAAAAAAAAAAAAAAAAAAAAAAAAAAAAAAGAATGGTCTTTCAAGAATTAATGATGGAGCTGGACCATAGATACAGTTTGGACATCCCCTCCAAATCTCTTGTTGAGATATAATCCCCAGTGTTGGAAGCGGGGTCTACTGGGAGTTGTTTGGGTCATGGGGGCGGACCCCTCATGGTTTTGTTTAAAACTGTGTGGCACCTTCTCCCACTTCTTGCTCTTGCTCACTGCATGAGACATGCTGACACCCCTTTGCCTTCTGCCATGATTAGAAGCTTCCTGAGGCCTCGCCAGAAGTCAGCACCGTGCTTCCTATAAAGCTTGCAGAACCATGAGCCAATTAATCCTCTTTTCTTTTGTTTTGAGACAGTGTTTCACTCCTGTTGCCCAAGCTGGAGTACAATGGCCAGATCTCCGCTTACCACAACCTCTGCCTCCCGGGTCCAAGGAATTCTCCTGCCTCAGCCTCCCGAGTAGCTGGGATTATAGGCATGCGCCACCAAGCCTGGCTAATTTTGTATTTTTAGTAGAGATGGGGTTTCTCCGTGTTGCTCAGGCTAGTCTCAAACTCCCGACCTCAGGTGATCTGCCCACGTCAGCCTCCCAAAGTGCTGGGATTACAGGCGTGAGCCACCCCACCCGGCCACCTCTTTTCTTTATAAGTTAACCAACCTCAGTATTCCTTCATAGCAACACAAAGAACTAACCCAGCCATAAATTAGGAAATATGAACACTTTGGGGGTGGGCAGATCATGAGGCCAGGAGTTTGAGACCAGCCTGGCCAATATGGTGAAACCCTGTCTCTACTAAAAGTACAAAAATTAGCCAGGCATGGTGGCGTAAGCCTGTAGTCCCAGCTACTCAGGAGGCTGAGGCAGAACTGCTTGAACTCAGGAGGAAGCGGTTACAGTGAGCTGAGATTGTGCCACTGCACTCCAGCCTGGGAGAGAGAGTGAGACTCAGTCTCAAAAAAAAAAAAAAAAAGAAAGAAAGAAATATGAACAAGTGAGTTCAGTGAAACTAAAGTCTTTAGAAGAACATAAAAGAAAAAAAAATCCTATAGGAGAAAAACTAAAGCCAATGCACAGAAAAAAAGGTAACTCAAACAAAGGCTAACAAGCAACTTGGTTTAGTTACAAGAAAAAAGTGTTCTGATTCATTTACTTTGAAAATTCCATATTCAACATAAGTTTATTGAATAAATACATAAAATTAATATACTCCAGTCTTCAAATTCTACAAGAAAAGAAAAGGAGCTGAAAGAAATAATTAAGCTGACCATAAGAGTAGCCAGCCTTTTCAACTTGAAACCTTTTAGAAATATCAGCTCTAAGGACAGTTATGTTGTAGTTTCACAACAAGCATAGAGCATTTACAATCTCCAGTATTTGTTCCCTGGACTAGATAAAATTAGCCCACAAACTAGCCCTAAAATGTTAGGTCTCTAGAGGATAGAGGCCATGTTAAACTAAAATACTATTAACAGCACCCAGCACAGAATCATTTTAAGTAAGCATTTATTCCTGATATGTAACTAGATTGTCCTGTGTATCTCTACTATTTCAGCTTTTTTAGTCTAGTACAGTTATCAAAATTAATAACCCAGAAAAATAGTAAGATTAAGTCAAATCACTGCCAAAATAAGCTACCAAAATTATCTCCCTTATTAGCATTGACAGCAGAAGGCTATAAGCTTATCCTTCCAATCCTGTACCTTTGAATATTAATATATTTTGCATACTAACAATGTAATTTTGATTGTATCTCTCTCTAATCTCCAGAAAGGAATATAGAGTTCAGATCAGGAATCCCAGTTATCTTTGAGCTTAACACAGTATGGCACACAAAACTTGCTTAACAAATGTTTGTTGAAATAAATTACTGATTTAATAAGAGAAGTCAATTGGTAGTTCAGTATATGTTAATAATTACTCTTGCAGCTCTTTTGAACAAATAAAAAAACCATGTACTAGCATATCTGGAAAAAAGACAATTCCAAATAAATTACAAGATTAATAATTTTAGAGACACAAGGAAAATATGTAAAATATATCAAGTCAACCCACTCAGCTATGTCTGAGCTGAACAGAATCTATGCCTATCTCTTATAAATGGATATATTCTTAACCTTACCAATGGGGGATTCTGGAGTTAGCCCCATGCTTTGAAGCAATGCTTCAGCTTCTCTTCTTTTTTTTTCAAGATCCGATTCTTCTTGCACAGGAGCAACAGCTTCCTTCTTCTGATCAGTCTAAAATTTTTAGGTTAAAAACTTATGTTTACATACAGTATGAAACATTTATTTGCAAAAATGTTTTAAATAATACGCTAACACCGTATACTTTCAAGGCATGAACTTAGTTTTGAGTACAGGTTAAGTTTTTTTTATAGTCATTAAATGAAAATCATTCTCAACAGAGTTCTAGTAAATAACCTCCAAATGATATGTACTAAACTGCTCTATTTTATATGTAATCAAGGAGTTTCCACAAAAATTCTCCTAACAGATACACTCAAGAAGTACAGTCAACTTCAAATTATCTACAGTATGAAATTGCTGTCTATGGTCAGGAATAATAGACAATTTTCCCCAAGTGGCACAAAAGGTTGGATACAATATCACATACAATGAAAAAATTAAAGTGTAATTATTTAAGAGGTAATAAATTTTAAGTAAATGACAATATTTGTTGAAAAACAGTACCACAGACTTCTGTATAATGTCTTCATTTTATTTGGGATTGGGTTTTGTAAAATTAAACTTACTTTTGCATAGCACAAAACATTTTGTTATGAAAATTTTTGCCAGCTTTTATCTCAGCCATTTATAGTTTTAGCACAATCTTCTGGTTAAACTAAATAAACCTCAATACTCTCAGATCATCCAAGACATCTCAAGTAAGCTTTCCAAGGAAAAGTTTTTTTTATGTAAATCTCAAATCCCTATGCCAACTAGACAACTATTACTCAGATATTGTCTGGAGTGAATTTTGTTAGCCATAACATTCTATACCATTTTGACTTAAAAGTCATCAGAAAAATTAATCAAAATAATGAAACAGGTTGTAGTATCAAGCTGATGCTTCACTGTTGATAAAAATATATTAATAAACTCACAGTTTAATACCATTGTGTTATCTCTTATAACATTTTTATAAACTTTGTTTTTTCCCATTGGTCTGTGTGACTCAATAGTTTTATAAACTTTAAATTAGGTATAAATCATGCAATAGATATGCCTTAGAAGCCACTTTTGCCAGTTATGGCCATCATTAGAAAACAAAACTGAAATCTGCTCTCAGCACAGAAATGTTTAGGGCTATAAACATTTTTTTGGAATAGCTCTGCCAACCTGAATCATGCTTCTACCAGTCAGCTTTTCATCTAATAGCTAATGTAAAGATCCAACCCTCTTATAATGTATCACAGAAAGGTGCAGAATAATCTAGCAAATTCTACAATTACAGGCCTTTACAGCATCATAGTAAAGCTGCACATAAATTGTACCTTCAACTTTTCTACTACTTATTTTTCTCTTAGTCCCCAAGAGATCGTTCTGGCAGTCTTGGCTATTATTTACGCTACCATATATAAAAACTTGGTCCTAAAGACACACAGGAAAAAGTACCTTACACTAGCTATTTAAAACATATCTGCAGTAAAAGTACACAGATATGTTTAAAGAGTTTCCACAGGGATAAAAGTATATTTCAATGCAGGAACAAGTAAAATGTCTCCAGCTCAGGGTCAACGTACATTTGCTGTATATAACATGATGTGTATTTCTGATACAAAAAATCAAAAGAAGTACCTGGTCCACCTTTATGGTACCATCATACCTACTACTCGGTAAAAATATTTCAATGACTAACTCATAAGAGATAAGAACAAATCCCTTAGTCAATTAAATCATCTATTATGTATATTTTATTTGCCATTAATATTATCCATTCTTACAAATTAGCAGTTCAGAATAGCAAAATATTCAGATAAATTCAAAGTCCAAACTAAGTTATGATATCTATACATACCATATTTAGGAGCTATTATAATATAGACCTCTTGGCTGAGTGTGGTGGCTCACGCCTGTAATCCTAACACTTTGGGAGGCTGAGGCAGGAGGACTGTTTGAGCTCAGCAGTTGGAGACCAGCCTGGGTAACATGGCAAAACCCTGTCTCTACAAAAAATACAAAAATTAGCCTAGCATAGTGACATGTGCCATGTGCCTGTAGTCCCAGCTACTCCAGAGGCTGAAGTGGAAGGATTACCTGAGTCAGGGGAGATTGAGGCTGCAGTGAGTTGTGATCACACCACTGCACTCCAGTCTGAGTGACACAGTGAGACGCTGTCTCAAAAAAAAAAAAAAAAAACCCCAAAACAAAAAAAAATACAGATGCACCTTACTTTATAATATATTCCCAGAAGACTAAATATGTAAACTGAACTTTTATAAATCAAATTTCAGAAATGCATCAATCTATATGAAATTGTTTTTAAAAATCATATTTTATCAGTTTTGTCATTTTCACATATCTTGCTTCTTTCAAGATTCACTTATAGTGCTATGTCTGCAGTCAGAACTGCTAGATTTTTAAGTATCCTGAAATTATTAGGTTTGTGCAAAAGTAACTGCAGTTTTTGCCATTACTTTTAACCACGATTACTTTTGCACCAATCTATATGTAAATATATAAATATGTGAAATAAAACACAATTACTTTATGTTGTTTAAGAAAAAAAATGAAACATACTTCTTTTTTTTTCCTTTCTTCTTCTTTTCTCTTCTTTTCCTCTCTGATTTGGGCCAGTCGCTGCTTCTTACGTTCCAACTCAGCCTTTAATTCACTTTTGTCTGACATGTTTGTGACCTTAGAAACACGTAATCGTTACATTAGTAAAAGCAGTACAGTTGAAAAAACTAGTGTTCCAAGAAGAGAACTGTCCCAAAAGGCCATATAGTTCAATGCTATCTCAAAAGAGCACAAAAATCTTACTTTTAAAATAATGGGGCTGGGCAGTAGCTTACTTTGGGAGGCTAAAGTGGGAGGACTGCTTTCAGGCCATGAGTTTGAGACCAGCCTGGGCAACACAGCAAGACCCCGTCTCTACAAAAAAAAAAAAAAGGCAAGAAAAATGAAAAATTAGGGGGGGCATGGTGGCATGTGCCTGTAGTCCCAACTACTTGGAAGGATTGCTGGAGCCCAGGAAGCCAAGGCTGCAGTGAGCCGTGATCATGCCAAAGCACTCCAGCTTAGGCAGCAGAGTGTCTCTAAAAAATAAACTTTTAAAAAATAAAATAAAGGAAGCATATATATTATTACTAAGACTTTAAAAATGTATAAACAAATATATATAACATTACCTAGAGCAGAGCATAGTAGCTAGCCCATAGTAAGCACTTTAATGTTTGCATACACAATGTCTCAAACTTTTTGATGACAATATAGTAGATACCCAAGATAAAGGTCAAAACTGGCTCTTAAAACAGAGGACAACGTTTGGCAGTTAGAAGCTCTTAAGCTATATGACAGGGATCAAAACTATTACCCATTCTACTGCATTCACAGAAACTTGATAAAAAACAATAGGAAGTCAAACTGAAAATTTCTGTAAGTTCTAAAAGTGCTGTAGTAATACTAAAGACAAGCAAAATGCCGGAGTCACCATCATTAGCTATCAAATCAAATGACTTTGTATTTCTCCACAACAACACCTTACCTATATCTTGTGATGGCACTTTTAGTACAATTATTTGTGGATATACCTGAAATGTTCCCTATTAGATTGTAACGTACTTGAAATCAGGGACTGTTTTTTAGTTATTTTTGTCGTCTTCACAACATCCGGCAGAAGGATCGTAACATTACAATTGACAATGGCTAATCAATAATAGATACGGTAGATAGAATTACAAACTGAGCTTCAAAAACCAATTGCATAAACACTACTTCAGCTTGAGCTTTAGGAAGAAGCAATGAATTAGGATTTTTTTTCTTAAAGTAGCCTAGCAGCTGAGCATAAGGCAGGAGCCAGGAACTCGTTACCTTTTCCACAGGATTGACTTATTGCCTAATGATCAATCTCTTTCAATGCCTCTGTACAAGTGAAGTATTAAATGCTTTAGATCAAGAAAACTAGGAGAATAACCTCTGACAGTTTTGTATTCTCAGAGGTTAGGGGAAATCTCTTAAAAAGCACAATTGTTAAATCTGAATAAAGGTAAGTCAGTCAAGAGGAGAAATTCACCCACTAACAAATGGATAAAGTAAATTTCAGCTACTAAACTCCATTAAGACTGGCAAGCGAACTGACAATTTTCAACCATACGAAAAGGATGAAAAGTTGACATGGCAGACCCTGAAATATATACACAATATTTGTTTGAACAAACTAAAAGCAAGAGACCGTGTTTCTTACTCCACCCTTTCTACACCTCTAAACAGCTCCATCCAAACGGCTGAAGAGAACTTCCATACCTAATTGTATGCTATGCTAGGCATATTATGCTTTGTTCAACGTCAACTGTAAAATAGATATACCAACACTAACTGATATTAAAACAAGCGCATTTTTAGTTAAAGCCCAACAACAAAGTCTTGACCAGCTGAACTATAGCTGACCAATCCTTTCATCCTTACAGAAGCCAGAGCCTTCCTCCATGACTGACATGTTCACGTTCTTAAAACTCAAGAGAAGAGAGACTCTAGAGTTGTGTGCTAGAACCTCCGTGTTCGGGGACTTTCCATCACACTGACGGTGTGGGGCGACACTATCAAGGCAAGTAGAGATGGCCTTAATTTGTAAAATGGGGCAAGGCGAAAAGTAATCACTTTCTCCCCTGGGGTCACCGCCAGGAGGGCGCGGTCCAGGGCAGGGAGTCCGGGAGAAGCCAGTGGGCGCCGGACAAGCCTCAAGGCTCCCTAGGCCGCCTTTGGAGGGTCGAGAAGGGAAAAGAGTGGACTCCTCTCGCCGCGCCGCCAAGAGTCACCGCACCCGGGTCTCCCCGCCTTTCCTCCCCAAAGCCGGGCCGGGCGGGGCTGTCAGCAGGAACTGCCAAGCCGCCCTTCGAATTGCGACGTGGAACACAGGCGGGGAGGCCTTGGGGAACAACAGTCAACCCACCTGCCAGGTGACTGGATAACGAAGAATCCTCCCGCCTGCAACTTCCCGGTAACGTCTCTCGCCTAAGCCCCCAACACCAACTGCAGCCACCACCAGCTCCGCAGCTTTCCAAAGCACACAAAGAGGGATGGGCGGCGGCTGCTACGGCGAGAGCTTAGGGACAAATACACTCACCAGAACGAGGTCGCTCCCAGAAATAAAAGGTGGGGCCCTGCTACAAGGAATGATAGCTCCTCCGTGACTTACCTGTCGTAAAGGAGAAGCCGGTAGATAAAACAAAGAACCCAGCAAACCCAGGGGCCTTAAGTATTTCCGCTTTGCCAAAAACTGGAAAACTACGCCTAATATCCTCGGGCCAGGAATCCAACTACCGCCCTTGCCTTACAAACTGACACGACCAGGAAGAACTACAAGCCCCGGCAACAAGGAAAATCTGCGTGCGACGAGCAGTGCATTCTGGGAATTGCGGTCGCTGGGCGTTGCAAGGTGTGCTGGGACATGTAGTGTGTCCCCTCCTTTAGGTTTCCAACTCCAAGGCTTTCTTCCGTCGAGAAGCTTCTCTATATTTTCGTCTGTTGATCCGTGCTCACAGTGTAGTATGTGCTGTAGTGTAAGATCTTTGACCCAACATTGGCGGAATTTTAAGAAGGGCTATTTTCCAGTGGTGAACCTGTGAATCACACTGCTGCACATTTGGTGAAGACACGAAGTAGACTTTTTAGGATGTAAAACATATATATATATGTACATACGTATGTAAGTTTTAGGGAAAAAATGTCTTATAGAGGCTTCATGTGGCATCTTAGGCAAAATCTAAATAAAAATATGTCAACCAACATAGCAAATAATTCTTCAGTATTTTGTTGCAGTGTGGTAGCATTTTGGTTTTCTCTCAAAGAATTTTAGGAAATAAAGCATTTTGTACTATTAGACTCTCCAACCAAGCTAGAATGTTTTCCACAGTTAGATTTTTAACATATAAAGAAAACAAAAGTTACTGGAACTGAATTTACCAGCAATGTATGCGTTGATACACCTTTTTAAAGTTTAAATAATTTAAAGCATTATTTGGCAGGAGTTAGCTTTAACTAACATCAAGGCAATATCTTTCCTAATGTTAAAGAAAACTGATTGTTCTAGAAGTTGTAGATATTGCCCAAGTCTAGAATGAACCTTTATGATTCAAATTCCAAGTCCTTGGGTTTGTGGTCTTTTTCTTACCTTTCTCTGTATTATCTGTGGCCTTTTGTATAGAAAAAAAAATTCTAAAAATGAATTTGAGAAAAAAATCCTTGGCTTTCCACAGCTTTTCCCAATAACCTAACATTCAAAGAGCTTTATAGCTATGTTATTTTCTTACTTCTTTCCTAATATTTAGTTTTCATTTATTAATTTGAAAAAATATATTATTGATTGCCTACCATGTGCCAGGAATGGTGATGGGTGCTGTATTAAGAGCTAAAATGGACCAGGCGCGGTGGCTCACACATGTAATCCCACACTTTGGGAGGCCGAGGCAGGCAGATCACCTGAGTTCAGGAGTTAGAGACCAACCTGGGCAACATGGTGAAACCTCGTCTGTACGAAAAATAGAAAAATTAGCAGGGTGTGTGGCGTGTGCCTGTAGTCCCAGCTACTCACGAGGCTGAGGCAGGAGGATGGCTTGCGCCTAGGAGGCGGAAGTTACAGTGAGCTGAGATTGCACAATTGCATTCCAGCCTGGGAGACAGAGCAAGACCCCGCCTGAAAAAAAAAGAAAAAAACTGCACATCCTTCTTCTCAAGGGAGAAAGACAGGACACTCACTCAACTAATTATGGATGGTTCCTGACTGATAGTTTAACTTATGATTTTTTTTTCTCATTACAATGGGCTTATTAGAGTAAAATGCATTTTCAACATATATTTTCGACTTAAAATGGGTTTATCAGGACATAACTCAAGGAGCATCTCTGTAATGATGGGATTAGGTAAGGAAGTCATAGAAACACCTGGAAAAACTTTTCAGGAAAATTCTGGAAGGAGGTGATTCTAGAGCTAAGTCTTTGATTCTCAGAGGCTGAGTAGAAGAAGTTAGCCAGGCGGAGAAGATTCAGAAAGGTGCCTTGAGAAGAGAAAAGAATATGGACAAAGGACAGAGGTGTGAGAGCATAGAATGCTGGTGAATCTGGAAATAATTCACAATGGCCATAGGCTAAGACAGGAACTGAGGAATGAAGCCATAAGCAGGGGCAAAGTCGCACATCCCAGTTTAGATTTAGTCCTACAGATTATGTAAATCCACTGATAGATTTTAAGCAGGTGCATGGTATGAAAAGGTTTGCATTTTAGGTAGCTGACCTTTCAAAGTAGTCTGGAGAAAGACTAACATGCTGGTTATTTTCTTTGCCCCCCAGATTCATTTCCTGCCCTTCTCTGCTAAGCTCTATGCCTCTAAGGGTTGACCTCAGTTTCTCTAAGGACTGCCTTGTAATTGGACATAAAGAGGCCAAGGCAAGGATATCAGAAGGTGGGTAGAAAGGGAAATTGGGGCATCTCTTCCTTGCTCCTTCCTTCTTTGAGTGTCACATGTCCGGCAACAGCTTCAATTCCTTCATGACTGTAGTACCTGCCAGATGGCTCTTTCTCCATGGCTCTAGTTTTCCCCAGGCTCTCTGGTGATTTTATGTTCTCCTTTTATCTCTTGAACACCTCCTCTGTAGCTAGTCTCTGAGTGCCTCATCATCTCTTGTTTGTTCCCTTACTACCTGCTCACCCCTCTGTAACTCGTCCTTTCATTAAAGTATTTTCATATGAACTATCTTGTGAATTCTGTTTCTTGTTGAGACCCTTATTGATACAGCTTGCCTAGAGGGATGAGAGGTGGAGAAAAGAGGTGAGGTAGAGACTGGAAGCAGGGAATGCAACTGGAAGACTTTTGGGTAGAGCCAGCATTTATAAATGCATGAACTATTGCATCATCAGTGAGAATTAAGAAAAGCAGATGGAGTGGAGAGATGTTAAGATTATGTGAGACTTCTACAGCAGTAAAACAGACTAGATACCCCTTCCCACTGAAAACCACTAAATATGCTGCCTGGATAATATAGCTTTTAGGTGAGTACAGTGGCTCTTGCCTGTAATCCCAGCACTTTGGGAGGCCAAGGTGGAAGGATCACTTGAGTGCAGGAGTTTGAGACCAGACTGGGCAAGATGGCAAAACCCCATTTCTATAAAAAATTTAAAAATTAGGTATGATGGCACTCACCTGTAGGCCCAGCGACTTGGGAGGCTGAGGGCAGGAGGATTGCTTGAATCCAGGCATTTGAGGCTGCAGTGAGCTATAATCACACCATTGCACTCCAGTCTGGGTGACAGAGTGACATCCTGTTGCTTAAATAAATAAATAAAATTTAAAAAATGTTTTAAGATATAAAATATGTAACTAAAAATCCCCCATGTTTTTGTTGTTTTATTTTTAACACTTTTTTGAAGAAACGCATTATCAGCACTGATTAGAAAGACTGTACCGGCCGAGTGCGGTGGCTCAAGCCTGTAATCCCAGCACTTTGGGAGGCCGAGACGGGCGGATCACGAGGTCAGGAGATCGAGACCATCCTGGCTAACATGGTGAAACCCCGTCTCTACTAAAAAATACAAAAAACTAGCCGGGCGAGGTGGCGGGCGCCTGTAGTCCCAGCTACTCAGGAGGCTGAGGCAGGAGAATGGCGTGAACCCGGGAGGTGGAGCTTGCAATGAGCTGAGATCCAGCCACTGCACTCCAGCCCCGGCGACAGAGCGAGACTCCGTCTCAAAAAAAAAAAAAAAAAAAAGAATAAGACTGTGCCCTGGACATTACATAGTTCAAACCACTATGTCTTCCTACTTTTTAAGTTGGAAGGGCTGGGGAGGAATCCTAATAAGCATATGTGCTGCAGGGTGTTTTCGAAAGGGAGAATTTGCATTTTAAACATTCTTATAATGGTTTGTAGGAGAGGGTTGAAATATATACAGATGAATTTGTTGAACAAATTCATATCTGGATTTACATTTGAGTTCAATATGGCAATGTTTGCAAAATTTTAATACCATTAATATATTGACATAATGCAGGATTTCATTTACATAGAATGCAAAAGCAGGTAAAACTAATGAAATGTCAGAATGGTGGCTATTGAGGTATAGGGATATTGATGGCAAGGGACATGGGGAGGCTTCTGTGGTGCTGGGAATGTTTCATTTCTTCATCTGGTGGGGGTTATACACGTTTACATATCGGTAAAACATTCATTGACCTCTACCCTCAACATGGGTCCTTTTTATTGTATGTATGTTACATTCAAAAAATAATTAAGAAAAAAGTAGCTATTAAACCATGGGACTTAAACAAATGTATAAAACATCAAAAAGATGTAGCAAACACCAAATTGGAAGAGGAAGGAATTTGAAGGGGTTAAAAATGTATTCTGCTACCCAGCAGTTCAGGCATCTCAAAATATTCCAGGAACTCTAGTACGTCCCAAGTAATCAGCTAGAGCATCTATAGCCATTTGTTGACAACCTTGTTATATACATCCTCATCATACAAGTTTTTAATGAAATTATGTTGGGAAAAGAAGTTGTGGCTCCACAGCAATGCATGAAACTTTCTGGTAATTATACTTTCAGTGTTCTTGTGTAAATGTCACTTGATTGGTTTATAACTTTGCTAAAATGACATGTAAAATTTAATGCACACATTCTTGTGACCTTCTTACCGTGCAAAGAACATATTTCCAGGACCTTTTCATAAATATTGGATCGTTATTATTTTTTCCACATTTTGGTCAGAGGCCCTCTAAGATTTCACCTTGGTTAACTTCACAAGGTTTCTACCAGATTGCCTGTGGAATCTTAAGATTGTTCGTTCTTCGCATGTTAACAGCTCTTTCTGAGTCACTGTGTTTTTAATTTTTTTGTAAATATTTCCACTTCACCTTCGGGAAATGTATTTGACGCTTTTAGAAACATTGGCATAAGAAAATATTTTCTTCCAACTTTGGAAACTACCTTGACTTTCCCATTTCCTCTCATGTCTAAGAGAAGCTCTTTAAGAAACTATCTTCACTCAGGGGAGTGTTCACGAGCTGACCAGCAAGTCTCTGATAATTTAACAGCATTACTTTTCTATTATCCTTATTATTGTTCTAGTCTGTATTTTTCCCTTTGCAGTGTTTGCTGCATTGTTAACTTAATATAGGTTTTTTTTTTCATTATTACCTCTACTTGTCTTGATGCACATATTTTCTCTCTTAGTGTCAAAATAAGGTGATGGTGAATTATGAGTCCCTTCTGAGCCTAGAATACTTTTGTAATCTGGTAACCTTTGGCATGAAGCACATATCCTAGTGAATGATGGAGCACTTAAGAGTGATTCACCACTGAGCATTACAGAAAATAGGCTGAGGGGCTCACAAATTCAAGGCAAGTTCCTTCTACTCAGCATGGTGTATATACTGCACTCTCACTTTCCTACCCCCTATTATGTGGTTAAGAGAGAGAACATAATGATGGCTTCTTAAAGTTACTGATAATGCACTAAAAAAAACTCCGTTAGATGTAATGGTTTTAAAAGGCAGAATGAAAACACAGCTAGGAGATCAACACAAAAGGAATCATTTTCTGATAGAGATGGTGAGCCTGTGCTCTTGATAACACACACACACACAGCTCCCATTAACTATAATGGGAATTATGAGTGCCCCGTTAAAGGAGCATATACCCCCAAAATGTGGTAGGGGGATACTCTTTCTTCACCAGAGTTCCTTGTATTGATTTAGTTTCTTATGGTAGAATAAAATATTGTATTATATTTTTAATTCCTCTTGACTATTCAATATATCATCTTTTGAATGTGGGAATGTAAAATAAAAATTGCTAATTGGCAGGTAGAATGTATTTAAACAACCACAAACCCTATGTAAAGCCCAAACCAGACCCAGATTGATTAATTTTCAGGCTAGAAGCATTGACCTGTAATACTCCTCATTGAATAAATATTTATTCAACATTTGACCTTACTGACTTTAGATAAATTTAAGAGTGGTTAAGACTTTCAACATTAATGTTGAAATGAGCTTCTAATTATGGAGAGCTGTTGATTAACAACATGCACAGATTTGCATAATGAGAAAAGAGCTGTGGTTTGCTCGGTGATCTTTCCAGCTATACGTAAGTATAGAAATATAGAAATCTTGATCACTGGCAGAATTTTAGGGTTGTTTTGTTTTGTTTTGTTTTTGAGATGGAGTCTCGCTGTGTCACCCAGGCTGGAGTGCAGTGGCGGGATCGGGGGAGGGGGTTCAAGCCGTTCTCCTGCGTCAGCCTCCTGAGTAGCTGGGACTACTGGCACCCGCCACCACACCTGGCTAATTTTTTTTTTTTTGTCGTATTTTTAGTCGAGATGGGGTTTCACCATGTTAGCCAGGATGGTCTCGATCTCCTGACCTCGTGATCCGCCCACCTCGGCCTCCCAAAGTGCTGGGATTACAGGCGTGAGCCACCGCACCCAGCCAGAATTTTAGTTCTTAAAATGTTGTTTGTGGATATGCTTGAATGTGTGTGTGTGTGCACACATGCACAGAGAAATATTCGCACAAATGTAACACCATTTCCTGAGTTCCCAAGCCGTGCATCCAACTCTCCACTGGATATCTCCTGGAGATCCTGCAGGCTTCTCAAATTCTACATGTCTAAAACTGAGTTGTCACCTTTCCTAACAAGCCTGTTCCTCCTCCCCTGTTTCCAACCTCACTGATGAAACCATCAGTCAACCAAGCCACAATCTTCAAAATCATCCTATTTCAAATTTCATATCCCCCACATTTGTTGATTCCATCTCCTACATATTTTCTGGAGACAACAGGAAGACATTTGTGGTGTGAGTGGGCAGGCTGTAGCAAGCATGAATCTAGCATCAGATCTAGGCAGATGGTCTTCCTGAGAGAAGTGTGAACACAGGAAGTGAGAATCCAGCCACGGGACTGGCAGTGCGGAAATTCAGGCAAGATAGTCCCAAGCTCAGATAACTAATAGATTAGTGGGGAAAGGAAGCAGTAATGAGCAAATGCCAGGGTTAGAGACGTAAGATGGGGAATATATTCCTGGAACTGGGATGGCAAGCAGGACGTGGTGAAATATGGCCTAAATGGTCACTTGCTACAAGTAAGATAAAAGGTCACAACTGGGCCAGCAGTAAACACTTCTATTAATGCAGAGCCACAAAGCTCTGGATCCGTAGTCCTTACATTTCCCTGGCCTGGGAGCCAAATTAAGCTCAGAGGCTGGAGTAGGAATGCAGGAGCAGATGGGAGCTGGGTGGTCCCAGCTTCCAGCTTCTGGGACTTTGCGGCCAGAAAGGTCATCACATAGCTATCTCTGGATGCTATCTGTGTGTCATTAACAGCTCCCTTATCATTTTAATTTATTGCTTAAGATATTTTTCTCTGAATAATTTCACAGTTTCAAAAGAACAGTGTTTGTGCCATGTGTTAATATTTGGCTGTTCTCGGGTATATACTAGATTACCAAGGTACCTAGATTAGGACAGTAAATTGCAAGAGGGCAAATGCCTCATCTTGCTTGGCCACCACTGTTTCCCCAGCCTTAAGAATAGTATCTAGCCCATGGGGGGTATACAAGAAACAGTCATTAATTTTGGTTGAATAACTATGTAATTGTAATGGTATTTGTTACTTTGGACCTTACAGATTTAGATTCTAATAGTTAAGACATCACAAACTGTAACCTTGCTTTTCTCATTGTAACAAAGTAAACAAGGAAAACTAGGAGTGATGTTCAATATATTGTTTTCAAGCAGTTCTATAGCAAAACATTTGAATTAATAAAGATGCTACTTATAAATTATTTTTGAGGGACCAGATGTGGTGGCTTATACCTATAATCCTAGCACTTTGGGAGGCCAAGGCGAGAGTATCACTTGAGCTCACAAGCTCAAGACCAGCCTAGGCAACATAGTGAGACCTCATATCAAATAAATAAATAAATAAATAAATAAATAAATAAATAAATATTGACGTTCCAAACACTCATAGAAATCATAGAAAAATACTAGTACTCTCAGGTATGAGAGGGTGTGAGATAACCACAAGTGATACTGCGGGAACCAGCACAGAGCCCACAGCTGTGGGGGCATCAACACCCCCAAGACCTGAAGAAAGGGAGAGAGAGTAACAGAAACCCGACCCAAGAACATTGTACAGGATGAGGTGTCTTGAACCCAGGCAGCTCAGGTGATCTCACAGGGAGGAAACCAAGGGAATAAGTGACCCTGACTTCACTCTGATCTCCTGGGGCTTCCCATTGGCCAAACCCTACTGGAAGCCAGTAGGCACAGGAGACCATTCACCCAGGTCAGCCTCCTGAGGCCGAAATCAGGGTGGAGAAGGGTGAAAGTGCATCTGGAGGGGCAAAGGGAAGGTATCAGATGACATGTTACAGGTGGTAATGGTAAGCACTTGTTCCTGGTAGACAGCCATGCATTCTTAAGTTTTCAATTTAAGCTGACTGGGCCGGGCGCGGTGGCTCAAGCCTGTAATCCCAGCACTTTGGGAGGCTGAGACGGGCGGATCACGAGGTCAGGAGATCGAGACCATCCTGGCTAACACGGTGAAACCCCGTCTCTACTAAAAAAAATACAAAAAACTAGCCGGGCGAGGTGGCGGGCGCCTGTAATCCCAGCTACTCCAGAGGCTGAGGCAGGAGAATGGTGTGAATCCGGGAGGCAGAGCTTGCAGTGAGCCGAGATCGCGCCACTGCACTCCAGCCTGGGTGACAGAGCGAGACTCCGTCTCAAAAAAAATAAAAATAAAAATAAATCAATTTAAGCTGACTGGAGCTACTGGCTTCAGGCAAATAATAGCTCATCTCAAGGTAGCTACATGTCACAAAACACTCAATGGGGATTGGAACAATGCCTGTAAGGAGTTTGTGTGTGTGTGTGTGTTGTTTGTTACTATTCAAGGAAATATTTTCCAGGAATAAGACCAATGTACATTTTGCCACTCATATAAGAAGTTGCATGTGAAACCCTGAGGTAATTGGCACCATGTTTCTAATTAATTCTAATAATAATTAGAATCCTTTAATTGGGCTCCCTGAGCAATGACCCAACACTGTCCTTTATTGTGAACTGATTAGACATAAGAAAGTAGAGGGAGATGAAGGACTTAAGAATTATTTAAAGACAATGTATTTGATGGGGTAGATATGTAACACTGCTTTTTCTCTAGCCAAATTTAGAACTATTTGAGAGAGAGAAAGAGACAGAGACAGAGAGACAGAGGCAGGGACAAATAACTCAGGCAGGTCCCTTTGGAGGGTCTGCTTGTATGAAACTCATAGCAGAGAACAGACAGCAATGTATGTGTGCTTTCTTTAGGTGCACAGATGCCAAAGGAAAGAATAAAGTAGAGAGAAAGTAGGAAGCTGCTTGTACCAAGGATTTTTTCTCCCAAATTCACCAATCAGATAATTCTCTCCTCCTCCTGCAGGGAGGAGTAAGGGAGGGGATGGAGAGAGGGCGAGGATGGTACTCTGGAGAGATCCCACTACAAAAAAAACTAAGATGAGGAGAGAGGAAGTGCTTCTCCAATAGAAGACAATATCTTGGCTTACTGGATGCCATTAGAGAATATACAAGGAAAGGAAAAATAGTGACTTGGTTTGAGAAATGTTTGACTTTAGTTGCTAGTGAACGTTAAGTTGGGAATATACAGTAGGAAGGTGCATATATGGATCTGGAGTTCAAGAGAGATGTTGGGCTGGAAATGTAGATTTGAGAGTCATATACATATGGATAAATAATAGTTGGAGATAGATATGAATAACAATGATTTGGATTTATGTATATAAAAAGAGGAGAAGATAACTCTTTGGAATCCTGGAGAACACCAGCACTCAAGGAATAGGTGAGAAGAAGTGAATATAAAAAGGTAATGGAGAAAAGTAGGTAGAAGAAAATCCAAGAGTGGCTAGGCACAGTGATTCATGCCTGTAATCCCAGCACTTTGGGAGGCTGAGTTGGGTGGATCACTTGAGGTCAGGAGTTTGAGACCAACCTGGCCAACATGGCAAAACCCTGTCTCTACTAAAAAGTACAACAAATTAGCTGAATGTGGTGGCATGCGCCTGTAGTCCCAGCTACTTGGGAGGCTGAGGCAGGAGAATCATTTGAACCTGGGAGGCTGAGGTTACAGTGAGCCGAGATTGTGCCACTGCACTCTAGCCTGGGCCACAGAGCAAAACCTGTCTCCAAAACAAAACAAAACAAGAAAGCCAAGAGAAAGTGGTATTTTTAAAAATTTGATTCATTTGGATTTATTTCTTTGTTCTGTTGACAGGTTATAGGGCATCCCAAGTATAATACATATGAAAATATAAAATAACAAATATTAACAGTTGAACTGTTGTATTCAACTATAGTGTTGAGCACTAATGATCAATGACACAATTTGGGCATAAAGACCAAAATTTAATTATTTTATTTTATTTTAAAGTTCCGGGTTATATGTGCAGGATGTGCATGTTTGTTCCTTGTAGATTCTGGATATTAGAATCTGGATATTAGCATCTACTTGGATTGTTTTTCCATCTGTTTGTGTTCTCTCTGATTTCCTTGAGCAGTGGTTTGTAGTTCTCCTTGAAGAGGTCCTTCACTTCCCTTGTTATCTGTATTCCTACGTATTTTATTCTCTTTGTGGCAATTGTGATGGGATTTCATTCATGATTTGGCTCTCTGCTTGTCTGTTATTCATGTATAGGAATGTTTGTGTATGTGTACTCTCACATTTACTGTAGCACTATTCACAAAAGCTAAGATTTGGAATCAACCTAAGGGTCCATCAACAGATGAATGGATAAAAATGTGGTACTTATACTCCATGAGGTACAATTCAGCCATAAAAAAGAATGAGATCCTATCATTTGCAACAACATGGATGGAACTGGAGATCATTATGTTAAGTGAAATAACCCAGGCACAGAAAGACAAACATCACATGTTCTTGCTTATTTGTGGGATCTAAAAATCAAAACAATTGAACTAATGGAGATAGAGAATAGGATTATTACTGGAGGCTAGGAAGGGTGGTGGGAGGGTAGGGGAGACGTGGGAATGGTTAATGGGTATTAAAAAAATAGTTAAAAAGAATGAAAAGAACTAGCATTTGATAGCACAGCAGCATGACTATAGTGAAAAATAATTTAATTGTACATTTAAAAATGACCAAAAGAGTATAATTGGATTGTTTATAACACAACGGATAAATGTTGAGGTTACCATTTACCCTGATATAATGATTATACCTTGCATGCCTGTATCAAAATATCTTGTGTACCCCATAAATATATATACCTACTATGTATCTACAAAATTAAAAAGTAAAAGTTAAAAATTAAAAATACATATTTTTGGTAGTTGTATAGAAGATGGATGAGTGGGGAATCTGGAGCAGGGGTAGGGAGACCAATTAATAATTTAAATGAGAAACGATGAGATGAAAGAAGACAATGAGAGAGTTGGGAATAGATCTGAGGAATATTTATAAGGAGAAGCAGTAGGGTTCCATGACTAATTTAGGGTATGGGACACATAAAAGTTCTGAGCAGCAAAATAATTTAGTTCACCATTTATTAAATGGGTTTAGAAACAAAGAAATTTTCTATGAATACAATTTGAAGATAGAAACAATTGAACATAGAAATTCATATACTAGTTTACTTTCACTGACTAAAGCAGAGCCAGTAGGCTAAAATAGATAATACATGCAAATTAGGATAATCCAAGGAGGGTTCATTTGCCCTGGGGACTATAATTATCGACTGTGATAAGTGCTGCAAAGGAACAAACCAGGTGCAGATAATAACAGACTGAAGATCTTTTAAGATAAGGTGGTTGAGGGAAGCCCTCTTTGAGGTGTTAGTTCAACAAAGACCTCTGTAAAGAGGTCAGTCTTGAAAAGGCAAGCAAGGAAATAACAGAGGAGTGAAATTTTTTGGCTGCCTAGCATCTGAATTCTTTTCTTGTGTGTGAGGACTTTCCACTATGTGGGTCTTGGTAGGAGGCGGGCTTCTCCAAAGCCCATTTACTCACTTTCTTAGCCTTCTTAGCAGTTAGGGTATGAGCACTTGAGCCAGGCTTGGATCAGAGTCACCTGCCCAAGTCAGTGAATCAAGAACTAGTGCTACTCAGAAGCACAGCAGAGAAATGGTTTTGGTGGCAGTGACTGTGGTAGCAACCTCCAGTTTCTGGAGCAACCACTCCAGGATTCCTTTATCTATGACAGCTTTACCGACAGAGGCAAAAGCAACAGGGGCCTCTTAGACTGGGTTCAGGTGTGATCTTGCCTGAAGCTCTGTTTGTCCAGGCTTGCTTTGTTTCTTCCTGTTCTCCAAACCTGATATTCCAGCCCTCCTGGAAATTCTGTGAGCCACTCAATGCACTCCAATACATTTCTTTTAGGCTTAAATCAGCCCGAGTCAGTTTCTGGTGATTCCATCAAAAATCCTGATGAATATGGGGGGTAGGGGGAGGAATTGGAGTACACGGCAGTGTTGGAGGACATTGGGATTACAGGAATGTGCAGAAGCCCTGAAGTGGGAGTGGAGGTGGAGAGAGAGCTTGGATTACTTGAGGAACTGAGAAAGAAACTAAAGTGGTTGGGGTTAGTGAAAAGGTGGCAAGTGGATAAGATGGGTGCAAGTGGGCGAGCTAGGCAAGAGTCCAAGCTAGCAGGTACCCATGATAGAAGCAGGAAATGTGCTGGGCCTATTCTTTTCTCAGCCAGACTCAACTGTCCCGTGTGTCCTGATCAGATGGGTCTCCACTGGTCAGCAGGACTCCAGGGCCGTTCTAGTGTGGTGGTATCTACTCTGCTGTGCCAAGAAATTCCAAACCATGTCCTACACAGAAGGGTAAGCCTTGGGCTTTCCACTTCCAACCCAATGAAATCTCTCTCCTTTGAAGACCAAGATATGTTTATGTATCTCTAAAGACATTTATAACATTCAGCTTTTGTTGTATGTTTTTGAGAATTTGTCATATACCTTACTAGATAGTTAACTCCCTGAGAACAGAGTGGGGAGGTGGAATGATTACATGCTTTGGCAAAAATACATCTGGAATTAAAAAATTTTTTGGTCCTTTCAATTACACATTATATGATCGCAGACAAATTGGTTCACCTCTCTGAACTTCAGTTTTCTTATCTGAAAAATAAGCATACTAGTATCTACTTTTTAGGAATATATCGAGGGTTATTTTTACTGCAAATCACCACACAATGCCCCCAACATAGGAGGCACTCTAAATCACACAAAAGGCACTCTGTAAATGTTAGTTCCTTTGTGTCTTCTGTAGTATTTCATTGAACAGAATAAAATCTGCTGGATTTAGGAAAACAAAATAAAATCCTTGCTTTTTGTGCTTACCTCATTGTGAAATGCTAATTTAAAATAATGTAGTTACACTGCTTTCTCAGTTCAGAATTTGATCAGGAAAAATTTCTTTTTCTTAAAAATTTCCTTTTTCTTAAAAACTATTTTAAAGCATTATCGGCTGGGTGTGGTGACTCACGCCTGTAATCCCAGCACTTTAGAAGGCCAAGGCAGGCAGATCACCAGAGTTCAGGAGTTCAAGACCAGCTTGGCCAACATGGTGAAACCCTGTCTCTACTAAAAATACAAAAATTACCTGGGCATGGTCGAGAGCGCCTGTAGTCCCAGCTACTCAAGAGGCTGAGGCAGGAGAATCTCTTGAACTCAGGAGGCAGAGATTGCAGTGAGCTGGGATCACATCGCTGCACTCCAGCCTGGGCAATAGAGTGAGACCCTGTCTTAAAAAAAAAAAAAAGTTATTGCCATTCACTCAGTTCACTTCAGAAAGTGTAGTGATTTTTAAAAATCAACAACTTATTTTCTTCAGACATCTCTGGAGACACGATCTAGGGTATAAACAAAACACTGAGTCCAAAACCAGAAGGCAGATTTTATTATCTTGAGAATGCAGGAGGATATTACTCAAGTCCTGATTATCTTAACCAAAAACACTTCCTTATGCAAAATTCCCTCTTTTCCATTTTAAGAACTTGAAATCATATATGCTCTATATGATTGTCATTAACTGATCGAATATGTAACTCGGCTGTTAAGTTAAACATTTTAAAACATTATAAGACAAAAATCTTAGAGTCTGTCAAGCCCCTTGCTTCCTGACTTGCTTAAGCAACTTACCTAATGGAATGAATAGAGGTCTTTCAGAACGCTTTTCTTTCCTCCTTGCCCTGATCCTTCAACATACATTTCCTGATCTCCATCTTCTGATTTCTTTCTTCTGTCTCCTAGGATTTTGGTGCAGTTTCTTTTTTCACATCTGGGAATAGGTAAAGAATAAAAGTTTGCATTGTAAATGCATGGTGTTTCACTTCAAATCGCAAATAAGACAAGGCAGATTGGACAGAAGATTCATCCACCTTTTTATCTCTAGTTACTTTCTATAAACCACAATAACTTACAACCAGTGAGGGACCAGTCAAGGAAAAGCTTGATTACATAAGGTTGTTGTTTAATGATATTTTTAAAAACATGTAGCCCTCTCTTTAAAAATTCCCATATTCTCAGGCTGGGCACAGTGGCTCATACTTATGATCCTAGCACATTAGGAGGCAGAGGTGGGTGGATTGCTTGAGCACAGGAGTTCCAGACCAACCTGGGATGGTGAAATTCCATCTTTACCAAAATATATTTAAAAATTAGCTGGGCATGGTGGTGTGTGCCTGTAGTCCCAGCTACTCAGGAGGCTGAGGTGGGAAGATGGCTTGAGCCCGGGAAGCTAAGGCTACCATGAGCTGTGATCATGCCACTGCACTCCATCCTGGATGACAGAGTAAGATGCTGTCTCAAAAATAAATGAACAAGTAAATAAATAAATAAATATTCTCGACACTAGCGACGTTCCCAACACTGAAAATACCCCCATAGCCCTGGCGATTGAAGCCTGAGGTGAAAACATTATTGCAACTTTCTGCAGAGGGAAGGGAAGAACCTTTTGTTATTTCTAAATACAAATGTGACAAATAATTAACCGCTGAAAAATAAATAATCAGGCCCTTGTCATCAATTCTTGGCATGTTTGCCTTGGAATTCTAAATCACTAAAAATAACAGTTCAGATTCTCAGAGAAAAGACTTGCAAAGACCTCAGGCAAACAAATGGAAACACTTATTGCCAAGAAAAGCACACATACAGAAAGATATATTTGTTGCATGTAAAAAGGATATGCAGGTGAGCATTGGTGTTCTTTTTGTATTGGCCCTGAGGTTGTTTTAGGAGGATTTAACCAAGTTGACTTTGAAAGCATCTGGTCTTCGTAGGAAGGATTCCTTTTGTCAAGTTGGGAGGAATCGAAGAACAATCCTGCTCTTTTGTTGTAGGTTTTGTGCCCAAATAGATCACTGATTTCCAGATTTCCAAGACCAAACTCCAGTTGATGAGAGGAAATAAAACTGTTAACAAACAGATTAATTTATGATGCTTGAACAATTATTCTGTTCTTGTTTAGCTATAGGTTTTAGGTGGCATATATCAGTGGCTTTAAAGGACAAGCCAGTATCAAGAAATTTGAACAAATATTTTTTCACACACTTTAAACTCAATCAGGTTAATATACCTTGTGCCAGATTCTCTCAGAACACAAACTTCTCCCTAGCGCTTCAGTAGGTCGGCTGATTCAGTGCAGGTGTGCGTGTCTATGCATCTCTGTGTGTTTGATGGTTACTAGCAATGGGTAGAGTTAAGTCATTTGTATTCAACTCAAAAGTTGGAAGTCCATTGCTTAAGAAAAAATACATAGGCTGGTTGGGCATGGTGGTTCACTCCCAGCACTTTGGGAGACCAAGGCAAGGCAGATTGCTTCAACCCAGAAGTTCAAGATCAGCCTGGGCAACATGGCTCCACAAAAAAATACAAAAATTAGCTGGGCATGGAGGCACACGCATGTAGTCCCAGCCACTCTGGAGTTCGAGTAGGAGGATCAGCCTGGGAGATTAAGGCTACAGTCTGTCGAAGGAAGGAAGGAAGGAAGGAAGGAAGGAAGGAAGGACGGACTTAAGTTGTACTCTTTAAAATGATTGCTATTTTAAATGGAATTTTTGACAAAACAATAGAAACATAGAGCATCACAACCCAAATTTCATTTAAATTCATACCTGATGAGTATATAAGCCTCTTATGCAAAGGCAAATATCTTTCTCTATTTTCCATCTTTCCTATTCAATTACTGGAGCACTGGAATTGACCCAATGAAATGTCAAATCTAAGGTGTCTTGTAGTGCCTGGTATGTTGTACATGTTTAACGAATGTTAGCTACTACCTTTTCCTTTCTCCGCTATTGCCTTTTAAATTTTTGATCCAAACAACACAGTTTAAGCATATAATAATTACATAATCTTATTCATTGAAACTGCTAATATTGTGTATGTATTCATCTTATCTCCTTGTATTAGTTTCTTATTGTTGCTGTAACAGATCACCACACACTTGGTTGCTTTAAACAATACAAACATTATCTTACAGTTTTGTAGTTCAGATGTCTAAAATGAGCCTTACTAGGCCAAAATCAAGGTACCGACGGGGCTGTATTTCTTCCTGGAGGCTGCCAGAGAAAGTCTGTTTTCTTACCTTTCCCATATTTTAGAGAAGGTCCGCGTTCCTTCCGTCTTCAAAGTCAGCAATTGCCAGCGTCTTTTTCACATTGCATCGCTCTGACACTCTGACTTCTGCCTCCCCCTCCCATATTTAGGGACCCTGGTGATTTCATTGACCCCACTAGTCATCAGCAGCAGCAGCATCTTACATGCTGTAAGCTTCATATATGTCTCATATTTTTATCTGTATTTCTCATAGCAACAAGAATAGTTCTAACTATGTGTTTTTGGTTATTTCTTAAGCTAATAGAATAAGAGTTCTTAAAGGGCAGTCTGAAAAGCTCTGGTGATCTTTGACTTCAGGTAGTATGCAAGTTGCATTAAAATTCAACACAGAAAAATATGTAGCTTAAAAAACCCAAAAGAACATTTTTTAATATTACAACAAATTTGTAATATATATATATAAAGAAAATTTAACAACACTGCTCAACAAAATAAGAGAGTATGCCAAGGAAGAAGACATGGGACCTGGAAAGAATTATCTAGGCCAGGGGGGAATGGAGTTCTTAGCATACAGCAGGCCTGGACACAAGCCAGATATGAGCCTGAGAATGCAGTAGAGACATGGCTAAAATGATTATAATGAAACTGCTAGATTACTTGAAATGTCCAAAGGTATTAGAAGGATATTTATATGTCTTTTAGAGAGTTTAATGATGACTCATAGTGAATTAATCAAATAAAAAACGAGGAAATTATACCATCAAGAAACTGTATTTATAGTATACTATGTAGTTTAGCTCTGAATAATATTAACAAAATGATAATAATATAAACATTGAATATTGGTTGAATGAAAATTATGTCAAAACTACATAAGAGGATGAAAAGAGAAAGAAGATATACCGGGGGTGAGGAAGGTGAGGCTATATGAGGGTAACAATCAATTCTCATTTATCATAGTAGGAAGTCAGAAAAAAAAAATCAAAATATTGGAAGAAACAACTAAAAGTACAGATATTATTACTGCGGAGGTTCAGGACGGGACCCTTCTATTACTATTTGACTGTGTGAATGACATATGTGTGTTATTTTGGCAAAATTTACAATTAAGACAAAAATTTACCTGTATTTATTTTGAAAATAAAAAAGCAGAGATTATTATTATTTTTTTTTTTTTTATAAAGAAAAAGAGATTTAATGGATTCACAGTTCCGCATGGCTGGGGAAGACTCACAATCATGGCAGAAAGCAAAGGAGAAGCAAAGACATGTCTTACATGGCAGCAGGCAAGAGAGCTTGTCCAGGTGAACTCCCATTTATAAAACCATCAGATTTCATGAGACTTATTCGAGTTAAGTCTACCACAAAAACAGTATGAGGAAAACCGTCCCCATGATTCAATTATCTCCACCTGGCCCCACCCTTAAAGCAGAGATTATTTACAAGGGCAAAATCCCTCCAAGTGTTTTTGCAAGTGTTGTTTCTTTTCTTTCTTTCTTTTTTCTGCCTCTGGCAAGTAGCAGTTTCCAGAAACTTTTATTCTAACCAAAGTGATTTTATTGCTGTTGTTCTTTGGTTCCAGAAGTTGAAAGACTTCCGTATGACTTAACCAATTAATAAACATGACTAGCCGCAATGAGACAGTCCAGGTAAAGTCCTCAGACAGTGCCTGTACAAAATGATCAGGAAACACTGTACTAGAAGTGGCAAAGTGTTTAGGAAGAATATTACCAGAGGCAAAGATAATATTGAAAAGGGAACATTCTTGCTTATATTTCTGTCAGACTGAACTATTCCAAGTTTACAAAATGTGTTGTATTTTCTTAGCTACCGATTTTTCATATATACTTTATGAGGCAACCATATTTAGTCCTGCCGCTCCTGGTATTACCTTTTTACCTTATCTGTAGGAGGCTGTCCATACGTGATGGAGTTTTTAATAATTAACAGAATGACATATCTAAAGGAGATAATTTAGTTCAAATTAAGCTTGGGTAGAGCCTTTACCTCCTTCCTGCTCTCTTAGTTTTTTGCTCTCCCTACCTTCCAGTCTGTGATGAGCACATGGGCAGCCAATGACTTAAGGGACAGGGAGACAAGATACTTAAAATCAAAACTGTTTCAGGAATTCCAGCAAATATGACTCTCAATTGTGTAGATTTCTTTTAATGTACCAAGGTTTGGGCAGGATGATAAATTCACAGGTTATTTTTCTTCTATTTGTTTTCCCAGTTAAGAGGCCCCATTACTCATTATACATTTTCCCATTAAGTTGCACAGTTGGATTAGCTGATTCCAGAAAAAGGTGTCTGGATGCAGAAGGAGCCGCAGCAACCAGCCCCAAAAAGTCAGTCAAAGAATGGCTGGCTACTGATACAACCCAAGGCAAAGCAACTGTTTCCATGACTAAACAATGAGGACGACTCTGTTCTATTGCAGTTTATTCATTCAGACAATATTTATTGAGTATCCTAGTGCCTGGCACTGTTCTAGATACTGGGGACACAGCTGTGGAGACAGTGACACAGTTCTGCCTAATTGTATCCTTTTCAGATTCAACCATGAAAATTAAGAAGAGTACAGTTGAATTTTTCAGCCCCTAATCAAAGTCCAATCCAGATTTTGCCAATTCTTACTTGGCAGTATTTAACCAAAAGTTTCGTAGGAATGAGGCTTTCTCATGAATTTGCAATATTCCCGGATTCTGATCCTTCAGGAAAAACAAACTTTATTTCTGCAGTACTTTGTCCTCTTCTGTGTGTTCCACTACCTCGCCACCTCTCAGATAAAGAACTAAATTCCCTGAAAAGCCACAACTACCTTGTAGTAGAAATCGGTCCCTAATGATATTACACTTGCACAAATTGAAATGGGGTTAAAAGCTCACATTGTGGATTCTTAGATTTCTTGCTAAGCTGGAAGCTTTTATGGGGCTCACTTTAAATTGAGAGGCAGAGTTTAGACCCTTTTGTTACTTAAGAGATTGAGCAAATTAGCAAGTCCAAGGCAAATCTTTTTTGATTACTGAACTATTACAAACATCTCCTGGCCAAAGAATAACCTCTCTCCACAGAGAAATCTTCAGCAGGACCTTTTGCTTAAATTCATAAAATCTGTTAAAGCAAATCTCTCACATTTCCATTAAGTCAGTAAATTACTTCTAGGGGAAAAAGAAAATGCTGGTGATAAAATGGCTGGACTATATTAATGATGGGAGGTGGGGCTGCAGAGGTGGAAGAATTGATGCCACATTTACAGTGCAGAGAATTTCAGCCTTTTTCACGTGTTGGGCTAAATGTAAATGATGTCACCTCCTCCCCCCTGAGTGAGAGGCAAAGTTATCAGGCCGTAGAGGCTTCACAGAACGCTTTCTGTGGCTGACACTAAAATGACTACAAGGTTATTTCTTTCCATATCTATTCTCTTGGAATTTTTTTCAAGATTTTATTGTAGATGGGAAAAATGCATAATGCTTACAGAAACAAAGCCCTAGCTACATTCTTGCTACTGGATTATTGTCATTCTATCTCAATGCTGATTGAAATCCAAGACTTCGTATCGAAGCCTTAATGAGATGCTGGCAAATATCTTTCTGCCCCACTGGAAATGTAATCTTTCTATTGAACATTTTGTACCAGTGAATTTCATCTGCAATAGCATTTTGCATTTGAATCAGAGAGGTCACTGCTTGAGAGCAGACCATGTGGTACTGGCTTGGTTCACTTTTGGGTGAAATTGATCCCTAAAGGTGTTGAGAGTATAACAGTGAGTCATTGTAGATAATTAGCTCATTGTTTCATTCAGATGATTAGAGTCATAATACCAGTGTGCAATCTGTTATATTTCTAAATATCAGATTTTCCCATAAAAATGAACTGCCAAATCTCATGTTCACAGTGCATCAAGTAGATTGAATTAGTGTATTATCTTTTAATGCATCTTGTTTATTTACATGAGATTTACTTAGGGAGACTCATGCATGTCATAACAGTTGTCCCTAAAATGGTAATATTTTTCTAGTTTTTTCTCAGTTTCGTGTGAATGAAGTCGTTTATGCTGTGAACATAGGCTAAAATACAAAGTAGAAATACTTTCTCCCTTGCCTAACCATCAACATTTTCTTGGCCTTTAGACAGTTAATCATCAAGGAAAAGTGCTAAATTGTACTCTTGTTTGCTAAGGTTGAGATAGCAGAAAAGGAAGCAACTACGGTCGTTTATACAGATAAGAAGCAATAACAAAACACATTTTCAAATATTTGGCTTGGTAGTTAAATTTTTTATTTCATGTCTATAAGCAATAAAGCATATCATGGTAGGAAATGCATATATATATGTATGCATGTTTTTAAAGTAAATGTATGCCACCAAAATATAAAATCTGTTGCTTTTCATGCTGTGCTAATATCAAAAGACTGAGCATTTAACTGCTATATGGACATGGCTTTTCAAGTAAGTTTGCAAATCAAAAAGGCCTAGCATTGCCTTCATTGAATTCACTTAAATAGTGGCAGCTTACTGTTCTATGCAATATGATCAAGTTAATCAAAAGATGAATAGCACTACAAAAGAGATTTACCTGTATTAAGAGACCAAAAGATTGGGCTATAAAACCCAATTATTGGTATTCCAAGTGTGGAAGAAATTCAAGAAAGCGTGAAGCTAGTAAATAATGGAAGAATTTTAACTTTGAGTAAAAATAAAACCTACAATTTCAGAATAGTAAGTTCATCACCATCATAATGTAATAACCTTGTTATGATGCTGTTAGGTATAGAGAAATAAACTGAAAATTTTGGTATAATTATTTAAAAGGCCAATATAATTTTCTGTAAGTAGAAACATTATTTATAAAAATATTTAAATGTACCTTTTGAAATTTGCAATATATATTTAAAAGAACATTGGACGAATAGTTTGTTTTTTAAGTATTTATTTTTAAAATTATATATATATTTATTTCAGTAGCTTTGGGGTTACAAGTGATTTCTGGTTACATGAATGAATTGTATAATGGTGAAGGCTGAGATTTTAGTGTGCATTGTATCTAATATGTAGTTTTTTTTATCCCTCACCCACCTCCCATGGACCTTCCTTCTGAGTCTCCAGTGTCTATTATACCACGCTATATGCCTTTTGTACAAATACTTTTAACCAGCAAGTCCATGTTTCAGAAATTACACTAAGGAATTTAAGAGTTTAATAAGAAGGTTTAAAAGGAATTTGGCCACAATTATCATAGTGCTTTTAATTATAACAACAAAAACTTAGAAAAGCCTCAGGATCCACACTAATGATTTGGTTGTGCATATTACTTATAATATAGAACATACAGATTCTATATAATAGAGTACTATGTAGAGATTATAAATGATGTTGCAAAAATATAATTGCAGAAATGTATTTGTTGATATGGAAATGTACTTGCAATGTTATGCTATGCAAAAAAAAAAAAAAAACCCCGGTTTACATAAGTGTTTATAGATAATGATCCTATATATATGAATATACGTGTGTGTGTGTGTGTGTGTGTGTGTGTGTGTTCAGGAAAAGTAGTCACCAAAATACTGAGTGGTTATCTCTGAGGGGTGGTTTATATCTGATTTTTATTTTCATTTTGCTTCTGTATTTTTGATTTGCATAATTTTTTAAAAATTACAAGTACAAAAGGAATAAATTGTTCCATAGTGCCAGAAATGTTATACAGTATATTATTCTAAGTAGAATTAAATACAGTATATTATTCTTTTTTTTTTTTTTTGAGATGGAGTCTTGCTTTGTCACCCAGGCTAGAGTACAATAGTACAATCTCGGCTCACTGCAACCTCCGCCTCCCAGATGCAAGCAATTCTCTTGCCTCAGCCTCCCGAGTAGCTGGGACTACAGGCGCTTACCACCATGCCCGGCTAATTTTTGTATTTTTAGTACAGACAGGGTTTCACCATATTGGCCAGGCCAGTCTCAAACTCCTGACCTCAGGTGATCAACCTTCCTCGGCCTCCCAAAGTGCTGGAATTACAGGCGTGAGCCACCACACCCAGTGTAATGGCTTATTTTACAGCAAGAAGTGGTCAGTTGTCTTCCATGTTCACTAAAGACAGGTTAAGAGCCTGAATTACAGCCTCAGAAAGCTCCATTATCATTTCAAAGAGCTAGACAATTGTGTATTGATTATCTGTATTTCCCCTCAGTGTTAAAATCATCTCTTTATCAAGCACTTACTATGCATTAGTTTCTCTAAACACTTCACATGCTTTTTTCTCCATTACATGTTTATATCCACCCTGTACAGTAGCCATTATCTACCCTGATTTATGGACAAAAGGACTCATGTTTAAAGATTTCAATTATTTCTCAAGTTTACATAGTACAAGTTAGATGGCAGAAGCAGGTCTATTTCAAACCCTTGTTCTTAAACGCTACTTTTATATCATTTTGGATGCATTTGGCTGCAAGTAACAGAAAATCTCAACTCACATTGTCTTAAAGAAAATGTCATAACTCACAAAACCAGAGATGCGGAGGTCATGTGGCTCCAGGGCACCTTGTCAGGGCATCAGTTTCTCTTGGCAGGGATTCTATTGGCTTTTCCCTCCTCTATGTCTTGGCTTCATTCTCAGGCTGATAGCAAAACACTTGTCAATTCCAAGCATGATATCCAACCACAACACCATCCAGCGAAAGAAAGGAACCAAACCTTTCTTCTCTTTCATTTAAGAATAAGGAGACTTCCTGGAAATCTCTCCTCCCCCACAGACTTTCTCCTGTGTCTGTTTTATCAGAATTCAGTCATGTATAGATTCTTAAAACACTTACTAACAAGAGGTAGGATTACTGTGATTGACTTAGATTTGTTATCTCGGATGAAGTAGACTCTGATGACTAGGAACTTGGACCACTCTATTGCCTTCTATAAAAGTAGTTATTATCAATTAATTGGAATGCTCAGAGCCAGATTCCAGGCCTCCCACTAGCAATTTATGAACTTTGGATATTAACATTACACTGTGCTTTATCTTATTCTCTACTTCAGTTTTCTCACATCATGTTTATTTTTTAAAATATTGAAATGTGTGTCTTACTGTAAGTGACCTTGAATCCTTTATGGAATGAGGTGGAGTAAAAATAATGGTTAAGTAGCTATTTAAACATTTCAAATTAAAAAAAGTACTGATTTTATTTCTAACCTGGTTTATTATCTGCGAACTACTTACAAAGAAAAGGGCTAGTACAAATTATGTGCATATTTATGAAATTTTGGGGCTATTCTGTAAAGCTGGGTTATTTTTTAGGAGGATCTCCTTGACAGTGATTATTGTTAAGCCTAGGATTCAAGTGATGAGGGACATTATTTCCTCTGGAGGTCTGCATATAAAAAATTAAGAACCTTGACTACCTACATGATTGGAGCAGTTTCGCTAGATGAAGAGAGCTCAATCAATCAATTATTTATTCAAAATCTTACTTCTTATTTTTCTACACACTGAGCGGGGCAGAAAAATATGAGATTCAGATCTTGCCCAAAAGGAATTTACAAATGAAATGGAAAGACACCCCCCAGCCCCATATATACAACAACCAGATAGAAGTCCCATACTCTACATGATGAAGGCAGCTATGGGATGAACTCCCAGTTTTCCCATTTGTCGTACAAGGAATTTGGGCTGGCTGGATAATTCCTTGGTTCTGGCAGTGCTTTAACCTTCTGAAATCCTGTGGTGCTTCTAACACTGGAAGTCTATCATTTCTTCTCCACTTACCCATTTTAATAAGGTTAAAAGATAGACCTTAAACAACACAGAAAATCCAGAACCTAGGCAGATCCTGACAGATCAGACCACTCAAGTGATATATTTTGTAGGTACCTTTATTGGGGGAAAAACTGCATATCACTGCAGGAAAAAGCTTATGTTAGGTTGGGATTTATTCAAAACAAAAGATAACTTCTAGGATAAATTGTAAGTTCCTGTCTTAAACCTTTAAGATCTACAACTAAAAAATGAGGCTCAGGATGGTTAGTTTGAGGCACTAGAAGATCCTGATTTACAAAAGATTCAAATATGATCACTGTGCCATACTTGTGAAATAAAGCACATGGCACACAGTAGGTACTCAATAAATGTTTATTGAATGAAATAAAATGAATGAGTGAATGAATAAAGGAGTGAATGAATGAATGAATGAATGCTTTTCATCTAAGTGTTTCAAGCTGGATTCCCTGTGAAGCTGAGTCAGAAGACACTGACCAGGAGGACCAGGGAGACGAAGAAGGGGAGGACGAAGGCCAAGGAGAAGTTGAGCCTGGTGCAGTCCTAATGAAGGCCTCAGCTCACCATAGTGTGAGCTCTGGAACTGGAGTAGTTCTGAAGTATAGCTCCAAGCTGGCCTTTGTACCCATTTTGACCAGTTTTGGCTATGAGCTCCCCCTAGAAGGAACCCTGACCATGGACAAGGCAGCTTATTTCAGCTGAGGCAATCCCCAAAGAAGGCTAACAGCTGAGACTTCCTTCGGGCAGCTCTCCCAGGAGTCCAGGGAATAAGTCTGCAATGGATTGAATGGTGGCCCCCCAAAATATATGTCCCCATCGTAACCCCCAAAACCTGTGAATGTGACTTCATTTGGAAAAAGGATCTTTGTAGCTGTAAATAAGGACCCCGAGATGAGATCATCCTGGATTACCTGGGGGGGGTCCCTAAATCCAATGACAAGTGTCCCTTTAAGAGATAGAAGAGGAGACAACCCAGAGACACAGAGGAAAAAGCCATGTGAAGACAGAGGCAGAGACTGGAGTTATACAACCACAAGCCAAGAAATGCCTGGAGCCATGAGAAGCTAGAAGAAACATAGAGGATTCTCCTCTAAAGCCTTCAGAGAGAGCACGGCCCTGCCTACACATTGATGTCACACTTTTGGCCTTCGTGGCTTTGAAAAAATAAGCCCATGTTGTTTCAGGCCATTCAGTTTGTGGTAATTTTTGTGACAGCCCTAGGAAACTAACACAAAGTCCTTCTTCCTGACAGACATCTAGGTAACTTATCACAGTGTCCACGAAAGATTGAGTTTAATGGGATTTCTGGTTAGACCTATGAAAACTCAGAAAACTTTCTTTTAGGATATTTCAAGTCAATTAAGTTTTTTTTTTTTTGTTTTTGTTTTTGTTTTTGGTGAGGGGGTACTGCTCAAAAGAAGTGATAAAAAAAATGGACACTAGTAATCTTAACAATCATTATTCACACCCATAGAATTAATCTAGACTCCGAGGTTGGTATCTGTTCTCATTGTAAAATGACCGAATTAACTGACAGGACCCCCACAGAATTCCTGAAGAGGAAGGCTTAACTGGTATTCTTTCAGAAAGATCTACCCTACTTACTTTACATCTTACCTGAAAATGGTATTTTTGCTATAGTGTATTTCCAAAAAGAACTATTTCTTGGTTTGAATGTAGCAGCATTTATAGATTTTTACCCAAAGAAATCCAAATTACACACATTATATGACTATAATTACTTAAAACTATGTATGCTATAATTTAATTGTATTTTGAATAAGCGATTTGCATTTTGTAAAGAGCATTTGGTATTTAGCCACTAAGTCACTGGGAGAAAACTTCCATATTGATATGGAAGGTTTTAAAATATTTACATTTCAACTAAGTAAAGGGGGGAAGCATCCCAGGTTTTTCTTACAGAGAATTAAAGTAATCTTTACCATCCAGAAATAATGCCCCATCAAGAAAATTGCATTTGTGCTATTTGAAAGGAGAGGGAGGATATCTATGAAACATAAAGCGTAGAATTGAAGGTTTATAGAAAAACCTGGAAAATCAGCATAGCTTATTTGTGAAAAGGCTCTTGTTCTCATTAAACTTTTGATGTATTCTTTACATCCCGGAATTGTTTCCCTTCGTTGTTGAGTGTCACAAGGCAGAGAAATCTGGAAGTACCACGTCATGAATGGGACTGAATTCATTTCAAAAATATTTCAAAATAGGTAATTACAAACAGATAATTGAAATTCTCATTTAGCAATCACTATTATTTCAGACGACTACCAGATTTCTTTTTTCACAGCTAGGCAGTACAAATTGGTTACATCAAACACACACACAAATGTTATATTTGGGAATGTTAAAAACATTGATTAAAATAAAAATCCTGATGCCTGGGCTTCAGGTCAATTTTGTAATGCTTTTAAATCAAAGGTCGTCTTACTGGTGGTATAGGAAAGGAAAAAGAAAGTGAATATAGCAGGAAGGAACAAAGAGAGCAACAGGGAGAGGAAGAGATGGGAGAAAGGAAGACTGGGGAGAGGGGAGGAGGGGAATCGAATGAAAACCACAGACAGACGAACATTCAAGGAGCAGAGATTTTCAGTCTTAAACTCTTCTAGAGAATAAACAGATTAAGAAAATGACTTAACTCATTTTATGAAGCTAGCATGGCCTTAATACCAAAAGCAAACAAGGGCAGTAGAAGAAGGAAAATTTACAGAGCAGTTTTTCTCATGAATATAGGTGTACAAATCACAGATAAAGTATAGGCAACCCAATCCGGGTGTAGTGGTGCAGGCTGTAGTGGGAGACCAAGGTGGGAGGATCTCTTGAGCCCAGGAGTTCGAGGCTGCAGTGAGCTATAATGATGCCACTGCACTACAGCCTGGGCAACAGAATGAGACCCCATCTAAACAAACAAACAAAAATTTGGCAGCCTGAACCCAGCAATGTATTAAAAAGATAATAAGCCATGATGAGGTTAGTTTTATTTCAGGAAAGCAGTTAGTTTAACATCAGAAAATCTTTTTATGGTTATCATATTAACAAAATAAAGGAGAAAATACATATGACTATTTTGATCAATGTAGAAAAAGGGTTTGGTATCCATTAAGGTTTCATGATTTTAAACCTTAGCAAACCAGGAATAGACAGGAACTTTTTAACCTTATAAAAGATACCTAGCAATTATATAAACATTAAATGTAAAATGCTAAAATAATTCTCTTTAAGACAAGTGTCACATGTTCTGACTTTTATGTAGAAGCTAAAATATTTGAACACATGGAGGCAGAGAGTGTATAAATAGATAACAGAGACTAGGAAGAGTGAGTGGGTTAGGTGAGGAGGATGAAGAGAAGTGGGCTAACGGGTACAAACATACAGTAAAATAGAAGGCATAAATGCATGCAATGTTTGATAGCAGAGTAGGATGACTATACTTACAAAAAAGTATTGTACTCATGTGATGGACACCCTAATATTCCGACTTGGTCACTACGCATTATATACATATAAAAAATTTTTTATGTACCCCATAAATTGGCACAAATTTAAAAAATGACTTAAATAGATGCAGAAATACATTATGTTCATAGGTCAGAATATTCAAATTTATAAAATGTTTACAAAAATTAGATTAACCAAGTAAAGGAAAAATCATATCATATTGAAAGATGGGAAAAATATTCTATAAAATTCAGTGTATTTGTTTATAATTTAAACAAATAACCCTCTTAGCAAACTAGGAATAGGAGGAAACTTCCTTAATACATAGCAAACAATATATTCAATATTGGAATACTAGCATTTTCTGCAAACTAAGGACAAATAAATGGTGTTATTTTGGTTGAACATTTTATTGGAGGATCTAGGTTGTACAATAAGATTAGGAAAAGTAGTCAGTTACAGTCAAATTATCAGAATTAATAAGAGGTTATCAAGGTTGTTTTATACAAGATATATATAAATACTAAATTTTATTTCTAAATACCAGTAGCAAAGATTTTAAAATATAATTTAGGGCCAGGCATGGTGGCTCATGCCTATAATCCCAGGGCTTTGGGAGGCCAAGATGGGCAGATCACGAGGTCAGGATATAGAGACCAACCTGGCCAACATGGTGAAACCCTGACTCTGCTAAAAATACAAAAATTAGCCAGGTGTGGTGGCCTGCACCTGTAATCCCAGCTACTTGGGAGGCTGAGGCAGGAGAATCACTCTAACCCGGGAGGCGGAGGTTGCAGTGAGCCAAGATCGCACCATTGCACTCCAGCCTGGGCGACAAGGCAAAAAAAAAAAAAAAGTAAGAAGAACAAAAAGCCGGGCGCGGTGGCTCAAGCCTGTAATCCCAGCACTTTGGGAGGCTGAGACGGGCGGATCACGAGGTCAGGAGATCGAGACCATCCTGGCCAAAATGGTGAAACCCCGTCTCTACTAAAAAAATACAAAAACCTAGCCGGGCGAGGTGGTGGGCGCCTGTAGTCCCAGCTACTCGGGAGGCTGAGGCAGGAGAATGGCGTAAACCCGGGAGGCGGAGCTTGCAGTGAGCTGAGATCCGGCCACTGCACTCCAGCCTGGGCGACAGAGCGAGACTCCGTCTCAAAAAAAAAGAAAAAAAAAAAAAAAGAACAAAAAACGTAATGTACCTAAGAATTAACCTAACAATATGCATGTAAGATCATTATAGACAAAATTATAAAACTCAATAGAAAGATATTAAGACCTAAATAAAAGAAGTATGAAATCATAGGAAGAGAGAATCAGTATAAGAGTGTGAATATTCTCCAAATTGATCTAAAGAGTCCATGTAACTTCAATTAAAATCTTAACAGAGCTTGTCACAGAACTGGTAAACTGACTTTAAAATTACATATACAACAGCAAAGGTCAAGAATAGCCAAGGCCAGGCGCGGTGGCTCAAGCCTGTAATCCCAGCACTTTGGGAGGCCGAGATGGGCGGATCACGAGGTCAGGAGATCGAGACCATCCTGCCTAACACGGTGAAACCCCATCTCTACTAAAAATACAAAAACGAGCTGGGCGAGGTGGCGGGCGCCTGTAGTCCCAGCTACTCAGGAGGCTGAGGCAGGAGAATGGCATAAACCCGGGAGGCGGAGCTTGCAGTGAGCTGAGATCTGGCCACTGCATTCCAGTCCGGGCAACAGAGCGAGACTCCGCCTCAAAAAAAAAAAAAAAAAGAATAGCCAAGACACTCTTGAAGAATAGGAGACCTGCTCTACCCAAATATCAAAACTTAATAGAAAGCCACAGTAATCACTGACATAGAGGTAGACAGAATGGAGAGCCCAGAAATAGACACACATATGTGAAAACTTGCTCTGTCACACATCTGGTATTGCAGATCATTTAGGAAAGAAGGGTCTAAACAAGCAATACTACTGGAAAAGTGGATATCCATATAGGAAAAAAAAAAAAGTGAAATTGGACTCCTACCTCACACCATACCCCAAATTTCTTTCTTTTCTTTTTTTTTTTTTTAACTTTTATTGTAAGTTGGGGGCACATGTGAAGGTTTGTTTTATGGGGAAGCTTGTGTTATGGGGGTTTGTTGTACAGATTATTTCATCACCCAGGTATTAAGCCCAGTACCCAACAGTTATTTTTTTCTGCTGCTCTCCCTTCTCCCACCCTCCACCCTCAAGTAGGCCCCCGTGTCTATTGTTGCCTTCTTTGTGTTCATGAGTTCTCATCATTTAGCTCCCACTTATAAATGGAAACATGCGGTATTTGGTTTTCTGTTCCTGCATTAGTTTGCTAAGAATAATGGCCTCCAGCTCCATCCTTGTTCCTGCAAAAGACATGATCTCATTCTTTTTTACTGCACACCAAATTTCAATTCCAGTTTAAATTAAAGATGCAAACGTGAAAAGCTAAATTTTTAGAATAAGTTATGAGAAAATATTTTATGACCTTAGTTTTCTTAAATAAGATACACAAAGTTCTAACTGAGAAAGTATGATGAATTTTACTACATTAAAATTAAGAACTCCTCATCATCAAAAGACCACCATTGAGAAAATGAAAAGACAAGTCATAATCTGGAAGAAGATATTTGCAACACACATAACCAACAAATCACTGGCATCTAGAATTTATGAAAATTTTACAAATCAATATAAAAAGGAAAAACAGTCTGATAGAAAAATGAGCAGAAAGCATGAACAAACATTTCACAGACAGGAAATAGGAATGACCAATAAACATGAAAAGATGCTTAACCTTATTAGTAATCAGGGAAATACAAATTAAGATAATGAGGAGATACCATTTACATCCACCATATTGGCACATACTTAAAAGTTGGAAAATATCAAATGCTAGCAAGACAGTGAAGCAACTGGAATGTTCATATAACACTGATGGGAATATAAATGGATACAGCTACTTTGGAAAACAGTTTGCCGTTATGTAATAAAGGTAAATGTGGGCATACTCTGTGACTCTACTCACCGTATGTATAACCAATAGAAATCCATTTATATCTTCACAAAAACATATATATTCATAACATATATAATGAATGTATTGAGTTTCTAACCCAAATGTCCCCCAACAAAAGGATGGATATGAAATGGTGTTTATGCTGTAGATTCCCATGAACAATATAAATGAACTACAGCTACTCAGATAGAGATGAATTTTTTTAAATGCAGTCTTTTTAAAATTTTTAATTATTGTGGGCACATAGTAGGTGTATATATTTATAGGGTACATGAGATGTTTGACACAGGCATGCAATGTGAAATAAGCACATTATGGAGAATGCGGTGTCCATCTCCTCAAGCATTAATCTTTGAGCTACAAACAATCCAATTACACTCTTTACAGTTATTTTAAAATATGCTATTAAGTTAATGTGCTATCAATTAGCAGGTCTTACTCTTTTTATTTTTTCTTCCTTCCTTCTTTCCTTTCTTCTTTCTTTCCTTCCTTCCTTCCTTCCCTTCCCTTCCTTCCTTCTCTCTCTCCCTCTCTCTTTCTGTCTCTCACTCTCTCTTTCTCTCTCTCACTCTCTCTTTCTCTCTTTCTTTCCTGTCTTGCTCTGTCACCCAGGTTGGAGTGCAGTGACACAATCTCAGCTCGCTGCAATCTCTACTTCCCAGGTTCAAGAGATTCTCCTGCCTCAGCCACCCAAGTAGCTGGGATTACAGGCATTCACCAACATGCCTGGTTAATTTTTATATTTTTGTAGAGATGCAGTTCCACCATGCTGGCCAGGCTGGTCTCAAACTCCTGACTTCAAGTGATCTGCCTTCCTTGGCCTCCTAAAGTGCTAGGATTACAGGCATGAGCCACTGTACCCAACCTTATTCATTCTTTCTAATTATTTTCGTAGCCATTCTTCTAATATCTATGTCCATGAGTTCAATTGTTTTGATTTTTAGATCCCACAAATACGTAAGAACATGTGAAGTTTGTCTTTCCCTGCCTGGCTTATTCCATTCAACATAATGATCTCCAATTCCATCCACGTTGTTGCAAATGACAGGATCTTTTTTTCTTTTTTTAATGACTGACTACTACTCCTTTGTGTATATGTACCACATTTTCTTTATCCATTCATCTGTTGATGGACACTTAGGTTGATTCCAAATCTTAGCTATTGTAAACAGTGCTGCAACAAACACTGGAGTGCAAATATCTCTTTGATATACTCATTTCCTTTCTTTTGGGTATATACCCAGCAGTGGAACTGCTGGATCATATAGTAGTTCAATTTTTAATTTTTTTAGGAACCTTCAAACTGTTCTCCATAATAGTTGTACTAATTTACATTCCCAGCAACAGTGCAAGAGAGTTTTCTTTTCTCCACATCCTTGACAGCATTGGTTATTGCCTGTCTTTTTGATATAAACCATTTTGACTGGGGTTTGAGATAGAGGCTTGCTCTGTTGCCCAGGCTGCCGTACAGTGGTGCAATGATGGCTTACTGCAGCTTTGACCTCCCAGGCTCAAGGAATCCTCCCACCTCAGCCTCCAGAGTAGCTAGAACTACAGGCATGCACCAGTATGCCTGGCTAATACTTAAAAATTATTTTTTGTAGAGATAGGGTCTCACTATATTGCCCAGGATGGTCCCGAACTCTTGGCCTCAAGTGATCCTCATGCGTAGGCCTCCCAAAATGCTTGGATTATATGCCTGGCCAAGAGCTGAATCTTATAAACATAGTATTGAGAAGAAAAGCCAGTTGCCAAGGTATTTACAAAGTATATTAAATAAAGTCTAAAAACAAAAGATATCATATAAAGTCTAAAAACATGCACAAATGAACCATTTATTATTTAGGGTTATAATAATATATGGTAAAAACAATAACATGAAAACAAGAGAATCATAAGCAATTTCAGGATAATGGTTATCTGAGAGTAAGGTTGGGACTAGGGAGAGGCAAACAAGGGGCAAACATGGGCACATGGAGTTCATTTTATTTTTTAAATTTAATTCACTAATACGTACATGTTATAGTACATGTAGTTTATAAAATATTTCAGATGGATGAAACTAAGACTATCTTAGCTATACTCTTAGAACTAAAATAATTCTGATTTTATAAATGGGGCAACTGAGGCTTTTGGTTGTATTTATCACATTAATCTAAATCTGGGAAGTATTGATGTTAAATCTTAATAACCTGAGAAAAAAGGAACAAAATGCCAGGAGAAAGAGGAAGTTAGAAAAGAGGAAATAGGCCGGGCGTGGTGGCTCAAGCCTGTAATCCCAGAACTTTGGGAGGCCGAGATGGGCGGATCACAAGGTCAGGAGATCGAGACCATCCTGGCTAACCCGGTGAAACCCCGTCTCTACTAAAAAATACAAAAAACTAGCCGGGCGAGGTGGCGGGCGCCTGTAGTCCCAGCTACTCGGGAGGCTGAGGCAGGAGAATGGCGTAAACCCGGGAGGCGGAGCTTGCAGTGAGCTGAGATCCGGCCACTGCACTCCAGCCCGGGCGACAGAGCGAGACTCTGTTTCAAAAAAAAAAAAAAAAAAAAAAAGAAAAGAGGAAGTAGAGTGATGGACAGAGAGACAGAGAAGAGAAAGAAGAGATGTCTGGACAGAGCTAATTTAGGAATACATTTTGGTGTTTTTAAAATCCAGTTACCACCTGCTTAACTTCTCTGCTAAAAATAATGCACTTAGTAACATCACCAGTCTATATTCTCTAATGCAGAGTAAACATTTCCCTGGTATCTTGCCTCTAAATGTCTCTAGATACAGAACACTGGTTACCTGGGAGAACCCATAGTCTTCTTCCACTGTCACGCTGTAACACTGGTTAGTTAACCATATTAGTTGAAGCCTTGGACCTAGAGAAGATGAAAGTTGGAGCCAGCTAAACTGGAGGAATGGTGTGGCAGGGAAAGAAGGGAGCCCAGGAGGTTGGGCACAGTAATCCCAGACTGGAGAACACACAGGGAGGATGAGAAAACAGAAATTTGGGTGCCTAGAAATCTGGCCCTAGAAAAGGGAAGGGATAGTTTTGTCCAAGATCAGTCCTAGCCTGAAAAAAGAAGTAAAGAAAAGGGAGAACAGACCATCATCATGTCAACTCCATTAACTTTGTGTGTGTTTCCATTCATGAAGTTTTGTTATAAACTGGTGATAGGAAACTTAAAAAATCTAATATTACCTAAGGTGGGATTACATGATCCATTATAAGAGGCTGACATGTGGTATGATTTGGGGATATTGGAGATGGTCCCAAATCTTAGCTTAAAGTATGTCCACAGTCCCCATTAGGTGTCTGAAATTCCCTTAGGGAAGGTCTTCATGACTTCTCTTCCCTCTGCCAAGGAAAATGGCAAATGCTTCTTTCTAGAAGTGCTTTTACTTTGAAGGCAGAAAGTTTTATGGGCTGACCTGCTGAGTTTAGCCTAGAAGCTGAGCCTGACATAAAATTTTAGGAGATAACTTAAAGGGCCATCAATCTTAAGTGAAAAGGATGCAGGGCAACTTTTCAATCTGCAGACCCTCTCGTCCCAGGAAAAGCCAGCACAAATGGAAACCCTCAGGTGGATACCAGCTGGCTCTTTGCCACCACACCCTCCTGCTCTCTCTGATCTGTTCTGCCTCAGGCCTCTTGGCAGACAAAACCCATTAGATATTTAGTTTGTCAGTTTAAGGCTTTGCCTCATCCAGCAAATCTTTTTTTTTTTTTTTTAGACAGAGTTTCACTCTTGTTGCCTAGGTTGGAGCACAATGGCCCGATCTTGGCTCACCACAACCTCCGCCTCCTGGTTTCAAGCAATTCTCCTGCCTCAGCCTCCTGAGTAGCTGGGATTACAAGTATGCTCCACCACGCCCAGCTAATTTTGTATTTTTAGTAGAGACAGGGTTTCTCCATGTTGGTCAGGCTGGTCTGGAACTCCCGACCTCAGGTGATCCACCTGCCTCAGCCTCCCAAAGTGCTAGGATTACAGATATGAGCCACCGCACCCAGCCCAGCAAACCTAAGTGACATCTATTGAAGGATTAACATGGTAAGAAAAAATATGCTACTGACGTCTTGGTGAGAATGAGTTGGTTATATTCTTTCCTTCTTGAAACCCAGAGATGAGCAGGGCATAGAGGGAATAGAAATGTAGTTGGGGTCATGGAAAAGAAAGGAATCAACTTTGAAGTGCGGAGTAAAGTCCAGGAGGAGTGGTCTACGTGATGCCAGAATGCAAGCAAGGTCTTAGCATCAGGGAGGTAGGTAATGGCAAAGAAAGCCTGGGAGACCACCCAAAGGACTTGAGAGGACCCAAAGACAAAGCCTTGTGCCATAGTGCATTACTACCGGAGTTCCATAGACATACGTGTCAGATTTCAAAGATCTGAAAAGTTTCTTCAAACTTGCTAAATAACTTTACATGTGTCTATATTGTATATAGTAAAGAATTATGGTGGGATGTGCACAAAGTATTAACAGTGCTATACGTTGGTTGTGTCTAAGGAATTTTAAGGCTGTCTCACTCTTCCTTTATTATTTATTTTTCAGGTTCTCATGGTTGAATTTCTACAATGAATTTCTACACTTCCTAAGTAGTCACTTCTTAGGAAGTAGCTTGACTCCTCCAAATTCCTTCTTTTCTAAGAATATTCCCAACGTGTAGAAGTAGGCCCCAAGGGAATTTGTCTGCAACATATAACCATGTCTCCCTTCCACTGATGACGAATGAAAATTAAATCAAGCCGAGTCAATCCAATTCTCTCTCCTTGAGTATCAATTAGGATACTCTGGGCCACAAGTAACAGAAAACCTCAAGTCCACTGTTTTAAACACTAAGGGCAATTACTACCTCATATAACAAGATACTCAGGGACAGAGTAGTTACATAATGACACCAAGGAAGCAGGGATATACTACAATGACATAAAAAAACACAGCTTCCTTCCCACTTTCAGTGTGGACTCAATCATGTTAGCTTTGATCTTGGCTAGCATTCCTTATTGCTGCAAAATGGCATGATCTAGACTCACTGCAACCTCCGCCTCCTGAGTTCAAGCAATATTCCTGCCTCAGCCTCCCGAGTAGCTGTGATACAGGTGTGCACCACCACGCCCAGCTAATTTTGTATTTTTAGTAAAGTCTGGGTTTTACCATGTTGGCCAGGTTAGTCTCAAACTCCTGACAGGTAATCTGCCCGCCTTGGCATCCCAAAGTGCTGGGATTACAGCAAGCCTCGCCACTGTGGGCTAAAGAGCTCTGGGGTTCTAAATAAACTTGAAAGGCAGTATAGGCATGAGGACTGCAATTCCTGGGCAAGTCCTGGATTCAGAGCCAGTGGACTTGGGATGCATGTGACCTGGTGAGACACCAGCTGGGGCAACCAAGGGAGTGTTTGTCCCACCCCTTCACCAACCCCAGATAGGAAAGCTCTCAGCTCCGGGAGACATTTTTTGTTCTGCTTGAGGAGAGGAAGGGGAGGGTAAAGAGGACTTTGTCTTGCAACATGGATACCAGCTTCGCCACAGTAGGACAGGACATCAGGAAGAGTCCTGAGGTCCCTATTCCAGGCCCTAGTTTCCAGACGACATTTATACACACCATGGGCCAGAAGGGAACCTGCTGCCTTTAAGGGAAGGACCCCATCCTGGCAAGATTCATCACATGCTAACTAAAGAGCCTGAATAATCAGCAGTGGTAGTCAGGCAGTAGTCTCTGAGGGCCTTGGGTGAGACTCGGGGTTGTGCTGACTTCAGGTCTGACTCAGCACAGTCCCAGTGGTGGTGGCCCCAGGGGTGCTTATGTCATCCCTGTCCTGGCTCCAGACAGCTCAGCAAACAGAGAGAGACTCTGTTTGGGGGAAAGTAAGAGAAGAGAACAAAAGTCTCTGCCTGGGATTTTAGAAAATTCTTCTGGATCTTATCCATGACCACCAAGGTAGTACCTCTGTGGATCTGCAAGAGCCACAATATTACTGGGCTTGGGGTGCTTCCTAATGGAGATATGCCTACAGTGACCAAAGAGTTAGATCACAATACACAGGTCCCTTAGAATACTTGGAAGCCTTCCCAATAAGGACAGGTACAAACAAACCCAGACTGCAAAGACTACAATAAATACCTAACTTTTTAATGCCCAGACACTGACAAACATACACAAGCATCAAGACCATATGGGAAAACATGACCTCACCAAGCAAACTAAATAAGGCACCAGTGACCAGTCCCAGAGGAACAGAAATTTGTGACCTTTCAGACAGAGAATTCAAAATAGCTATTTTGAGGAAGCTCAACAAAATTCAAGATAACACAGAGAAGAAATTCAGAATCCTATCAGATAAATTTTACAAAGAGATCTAAATAATTTAAAAGAATTGGGCAGAAATTCTGGAGCTGAAAAGTATAACTGACATTTTAAAGAAAGGATCAGAATCTCTTAACAGCAGAACTGATCACGCAGAAGAAAGAATTAGTGAACTTGAAGACAGGCTATTTGAAAATACAGAGTCAGAGGAGAAAAAGGAAAAAGGAATAAAAAAAGAACGAAGCACACCTACAAGATAGAGAAAATAGCCTGAAATGGGCAAACCTAAGAGTTATTTGGCCTTAAAGAGGAGGCAGAGAGAGAAAGAGAGATCAGGGTAGAAAGTTTATCCAAAGGAACAATAACAGAGACCTTCCCAAACTTAGAGAAACATATCAATATTCAAGTACAAGAAAGTTATAGAACATCAAGCAGATTTAACCCAAATAAGGCTACCTCAAGACATTTAATAATGAAACTCCCAAAGGTCAAGGATAAAGAAAGGATCCTAAAAGTAGCAATAGAAAAGAAACAAACAAATAACGTACAAAGGTGGCTGGGCATGGTGGCTCATGCCTGTAATCCCAGCACTTTGGGAGGCTGTGGCAGGCGGATCATTTGGGGTCAGGAGTTTGAGATTAGCCTGGCCAACATGATAAAACCTGGTGTCTACTAAAAATACAAAAGTTAGCTAGCCGTGGTGGCACATGCCTGTAATTCCAGCTACTTGAGAGGCAGAGGCAGGAAACTCACTTGAACCCAGAAGGTGGAGGTTGCAATGAGCCGAGATTGCACTACTACACTGCAGCCTGGGTGATAGAGCGAGACCCTGTCTCAAAAACAACAACAAAACAAAACAAAACCCATACAAAGGAGCTGTAATACATCTGGCAGCAGACTTCACAGTGGAAACTTTACAAGCCAGGAGAGAGTGGCATGACGTATATAAAGTGCTGAATGAAAAAGTTTTTGTCCTAGAATAGTATATTCAGCAAAAATATCCCTCAAAATCATGCTTGAAGGATATACTATTCTTTATATCATCAACAATAAAGACATTCTCAGACAAACAAAAGCTGAGGGATTTCATCAACACCAGACCTATCCTACAAAAAATGCTAAAGGGAGTTCTTTAATCTGAAAGAAAAGGATGTTAATGAGCAATAAGAAATCATCTGAAGATACAAAACTCTCTGATAATAGTAAGCACACAGAAAACACAGACTATTATAACACTGTAATTGTAGGGGTAAACGACTCATATTTTGAATAGCAAGACTAAAAAATGGAATTATCAGATATAATAACTACAATAACTTTTCTAGACATAGAATAATAAGACATAAATAGAAACAACCAAAACTGAAAAAGCAGAGGGATGAAGTTAAAGTGTAGAGTTCTAATTAGTTTTCTCTGTACTTGTTTGTTAATTTGTTTATGCAATCAGTGTTAAGTTGTCATCAGTTTAAATAACAGGTTATTAGACATTATTTGTAAGCTTCATGGTACCCTCAAATAAAAAAAATATACAACAGACACACAAAAAATAAAAACCAAGAAATTAAAACATATCACCAGAGAAGGTAGGAAAGGAGGAAGAGAAATCCACAAAACAACCAGAAACAAATAACAAAATGACAGGAGTAAGTTCTTACCTACCAATAACATTGGATGTAAGTTTATGACCAGCCTGGGCAACATGGTGAAACCCCATCTCCACTAAAAATACAAAAATTAGCCGGGCATAGTGATGCGTGCCTGTAGTTTTAGTTATGCAGGAGGCTGAAGTGGAAGGATTGTTTGAACCCAGGAGGTGGAGGCTGCAGTGAGCTGAGATCATGACACTGTACTCTAGCTTCAGCAGAGCAAGACCCTGTCTCAAAAATAAATAAACAAACAACAACAACAACAACAAAGCCAGGTATAGACTGAAAATAAAGGAATGGAAAAGATACTCCATGCCAATGGAAACCAAAAAAGAGCAGGAGTAGCTATATTTGTATCAGACAAAATAGACTTCAAGACAGAAACTATAAAAACAGGCAAAGAAAGCCTTTATATAATGATAAAGGGATTGATTCTGCAAGAGAATATAACAACTGTGCGTATATATGTACCCAACACTGGAGTACCGAGATATAGAAAACAAATATTTTTAGAGCAAAAGAGAGAGAGGGAGACCCCAAACAGTAAGAGCTGGAGACCACAACATCCCACTTTCAGCATTGGACAAATCTGCCAGACAGAAGATCAACAAAGAAACATTGGACTTAATCTGCACTACAGAGCAAATGGACCTAACAGATATTACAGAATATTTCATCCAGTAGCTGCAGAATATACACTCTTTTCCTCAGTACATAGATCATTCTCAAGAATAGATCATATCTTAGACTACAAAACAAGTCTTAAAACATTCAAATAATTGAAATAATATCAAGCATCTTCTCTGACCACAATGGAATAAAACTGGAAATCAATAACAAGAGAAATTATGGCAAGTATTCAAACACATGAAAAATAAACGCTATACTCTTGAATGACCAGTGAGTCAATGAAGAAATTAAGAAAATTTAAAAATTTCTTGAAGCAAATGATAATGGAAACACAACATACCAAAACCTATGGGATACAGCAAAAGCAGTACTGAGAGCAAAGCTTATAGTAGCAAGTGGCAACATCAAAACAATACAAAAACTTCAAATAAACACCCTAATGATGCATCTTAAAGAGCTCAAAATGCAAGAGTAACAAAACCCAAAATGGGTAGAAGGAAAGAAATAATAAAGAGCAGAGCAGAAATAAATGAAATTGAAACAATAAATAATACAGAAGATCAGTGAAATGAAAAGTTGTTTTTTTTTTTGAAAAGATAAACAAATTTGACAAATCTTTAGCCAGATTAACTAAAAAAAAAGAGGGAAGACAGAAATAAATAAAATCAGAAATGAAAAAGGAGACATTACAACTGATACTGCAGAAAGTCAAAGGATCAACGGAGGCTACTTAGAGTAACTGTATGCCAGCAAATTGGAAAACCTAGAAGAACTGGATAAACTCGTAGACACATGCAACCTACCAAGATTGAACCACGAAGAAATTCAATGCCTGAACAGACCAGTAATGAGTAATGATAATGAAGTCATAATAAAGTCCAGGACCCCATGTTTTCACTGCTGATTATTGTGAGAAATTTAGAGAATTGAGTCCTACTCAAACTACTCCAAAAAATAGAGGAAGAGAAGAAAACATTTCCAGACTCATTCTATGAGGCCAGCATTATTCTGACACCAAAACCAGACAAAGACACCTTAAAAAAAAAAACTACAAGCCAATATCCCTCATGAATACTGATTCAAAAATCCTCAACAAAATACTAGCAAACCAAATTCAACAGCATATTAAAAACATCATTCATCATGACCAAGTGGGATTTATCCCAGGGATGCAAGGATGTTAACGTATATAATCAATCAATGTGATAAATCATGTCTCCAGAAAGAAGGACAAAAACCATATAATCATTTCAATTGATGCTGAAAAAGCATTTGATCAAATTCAACATTTCTTCATGATAAAAACCCTCAAAAAATTCAGTATAGAAGGAACACATCACAACACAAAAAAGCCATATATGATAGGTCCACAGCTAGTATCATACTGAATGGGGAAAAGCTGAAAGTCTTTCCTGTAAGATCTGGGACACAACAAAGATGCCCACTGTCACCACTGTTATTCAACATAGTAATGGAAGTCCTCGCTACAGCAATCAGACAAGAGAAAGAAAAGAACATCCAACTGAAAAGGAAGAAGTCAAATTATCCTTGTTTGCAGATGATATAAGCTTATATTTGGAAAAACCTAAAGGTTTCACCAAAAAAAACATTAAAACTGATAAACAAATTCAGTAAAATTGCAGGTCACAAAATCGACATACAAAAATCACTCTGGCCTTGGCAACAGAGTGAGACTTTGTCTCAGAAAAAAAAAAAAAAAGAAAAAGTAAACATAGAGTACACAAAGCAGTGAAATACGCATTTGTCTGAGGTAGGGGGAGACGATTTCTAATATCCTCTTGTTGCGGGAACCAAGGAACTGGAGAGACCAATAGGTGGAATAGGAGGATTTTATTTAGGTGCACTGGCTCAGCAGATTCACATCCAAAAGTCTGAGCCCTGAACAAAGACAGGGCTTGACTTTTATTCATGCATCTGTGGTGCGAAATGCAGTGGTGCGAAAGCAGGTTTACAGAAGCAGAACAAAGGCAGTTTATCAAACAGGGACAGGCTCATAACTCAGGCTTTCATGTGACTCTTGCTATGTGGGCCAGGTGGCTGTTACCTAGGCTTGCTCAAGTTGCCTGCACAATCTTATCTCATGTCCTCAGCTATGGCACCCAGATGGCTGCAATCTAAGATTGCTCAAGCATGTCTCATGACCTCCATGGTGCTACTCAGATGAAAAACAGAGACTTACAGACACTAGTTACAGAAAACAGGAACCTATAAACTCATAAAAACTTGCAGAGCAGAGTACAATTGCACAAGTGAGGAGGGATTCAAGGGGAAAGCTGCTTATACTTAAGGAAAGGAAGAAAATGTGTTTTTTCTTCTACATCGCCTGCTTTACTCTTGTCCTGCACCCATGGAGATAAGCTGTTAATTTTCATTGTCAGGGTTGGGATGGGAGGTCCCCTGTGGAGACATGTGGCCTTTTATCTGTACCTTTCAGTTTAGGAGCAAAAGGAAAGGCAGTTTTTTTGTTGCTGTTTTTTGTGACTCACCTTTCAAGCTTAACTTTTCCCTTTTGGCATAATGAATTGGGAGTCCCTAGTTTTTATTTTTCTTTCACAGTGAAATGATCTGGAAGTCAATCTAAAGCAATGAGTTTACTGGATGTGGGGGTTGGTAGGTGACAATGTCACCTTTGAATGTCGGATGGTTTAGAAGACTGTGTTTAAGTGTATATGTGGGTCCATTTCCAATTCAGAAATAGATATTGTAGAGGAGGAAAAAAACTCCTGTTTCACTCATCTTAAGTTCTCCAGCTGGTGCCATATAAATTAGGCTGGCCAAAGACAGATTAACAAGAAAAAAATAAACAGACGTTTATTAGCATATGACTGGTGCTTACATATGGGCATACTCAGAATTGAGCAACTCCATTATGTGGTTAGAAGTTGACTTTCTATCATCTTAGGCTTAAACAAGGAAAGAAGAGTTTTAGGCTTCTGCATGGGGGAGGCAAGTTAGGGGTAAGTGACCAGGAAAAGTATGGTAAACAGGGGTTGTTGGTGTGCTATGCAGATGGAAGTGCCTTCTCCATTGACAGGCATTGTTAAGGATCCTCTTCCTCCTGGTACAGAGGGAAGCACCATTTCTAAATGTAAATTGACTTTCTAAATGTAATTTCCTAGTCTTCTGGTTCTCAGTGGCCTTTAGCTCAAAATAAGTCAAATACCAAATAGGCATATTTTAGGTTGGCATATTCTGGTACTCCTCAATATTCATATGAAGCTGAATATAAACTGTCTTGGAGACTGACTCTCAAATGTTCGAGAAGCTCAGCTCCAGAAGGGCTGCTACCAGAATGAGGCCTGCAGAATCTGCATTCAGAAATGTAACTGTCTTGGAGAATTAAGAGAAAGAGAAAGAGGAAGACACCAATCCAGCTATTCAAATGGCTTTTGATGTATAGGGGCTAAATTCTCACATCTGGGTGTGAATAAGTAAATATGCTAAAACAACACATCTGTAAAATTGAGGGTTTTGTCCCGAGACTGAAACAATAAATTATATAAAAAAGGGGGGATTTGTTTTAGAAATGTATTATTTAGAAATATATTCATGCTAAAATATCTTTTTAATTTCTAAAGTTACTATGGATGTCTACATCCCTGTATTCCCCCCCAGCCACCATTTTTTTTTAAAAGACACAGTCTTACTCTTTCACAGAGGCTGCCATGCAGTGATGCAATCATAGCTCACTGCAGCCTGGAACTCCTGGGCTCAAGCGATTCTCCCACTTCAGCCTCGTGAACTACCACAGCCAGCTAATTTTTAATTTTGTAGAGATTGGGTCTCACTGTGTTGCCCAGACTGCCCTTGAACTCATGGCCTCAAGTGATCCTCCTGCCTTGGTCCCCCAAAGTGCTGGGATTATAGGCATGAGCCACCACACCAGCCCTTCTTCATTTCTTATTCTGAGAGACTGAGACTAAATGGAGAAGAAGAAGAATGGATGTAGTCTGGAAGTATAGAATTATTCAATTTGGCTACATCTATGTTTAAACTGAGAAAAGAAAAATAGCTCAGGACACTTTGAGCTATCGGTGGAATGCAACATTTAACAGGACCAGAGAGACACGACGATAGAACTTCAGTAATAGTCCTGCTGCCCAACATGCCCAGGGGCAATTCTTTGAATTTTATTCTTTCTTTTCTTCTCTGTAGTTTCCTCACTAGCTGCCTCACTCATTATCTTCATGTTTTTAGAATTTGGGATACAAGGAACGATGTAATGCAAGGAACAAGCCAATCAACAGCTTATGTTATCTTAATGGAAGTTCTTGGTAAACAACTTAGAAACTGCCTCTTCTTTTTTTCCTTTAAAAACCAACTTGTGACCAGGTGCAGTGGCTCAGGTCTGTAATCCAAGGAATGTGGGAGGCCAAGGTGGGTGGGTCACTGGAGGTCAGGAGTTCCAGACAAGCCTGGGCAACATGGTGAAACTCTGTTTCTACTAAAAATACAAAAATTAGCCAGGCATGGTGGCATGTACCTGTAATCCCAGCTACTCAGGAGGCTGAGGCCAGAGGATTGCTTGAGCCCAGGCGTTTGAGGTTACAGTGAGCTATGATCACATCATCGCACTCTAGCCTGGGCAAGTGAGTGAGATTCCTATTGTCATGGAATCCCTGGGGTGTTGCTTCACGAGCCAGAAACCTCTGTGGCTGGCAGTATGTTCTGCCTGAGTGTTGCTTGCACCCACTGGGCTCATTCTGCCCACTCAGCCTGGCAGGCTGTGCTCGGCTTGCACTACCGGCCTGGATCCCACACCTGCCAAAGGCAAGCCAGGCAGAGTGGTAAGGGGTGTGTAGGTGAGCGAACACGAGGTGAGATCACTGTGCACAGCCAGGGACGCTGGCTGCTGCAACAGGGCAGGCAGCTCCAGGCTCAGGCACAGGTGCCGGCTCCATGTGAGGCTGTGACTGGACAAGATGTACCACACACAGCTTCTGCTGCAGGCATCCACATCTGGATGAGTGGAATGTGGTGGTACCTGGAAGCTCGGAGATGCCAGGAACCATTGAGCCCCAAAGAGGGTGTCACAGCTCTGGCTTGGGGATCCCCTAGGTCTGGGCTCCCTGAAGGGCCACAGCTCTTTTCCCCTTCTCGTTGCCCACAGTGTGGCAAGCAGGGAGGTGGGGCATGTGTTTCAGCCCTGTTTGTGTTACAGCTCTTTCAGTCCTGCCATTCGGCAGTTCCTGAATCCTTGTCCCACATACAGGAAGAATGAGATACACAGACCACTGCAGGGCAAGCAAAGCAGAGAGGAGTTTCATTGAGCAACAGAACAGCTCTCAGGGGATCCAAAGTGAGTAGCTCCTTTCTGCAGGCAGGTTGTCCCAATAAGTGTCCAGCTGTCAGGAGAGAGAAGACCCAGAGTGGGTAGCTCCTATTCACAGGCAGGTCGTCCTTACATCTGTCTGAGTCCAGGGTTTTTATGGGCTTAGAAGGGAGGAAATGCATTCTAATTGGCCCATGGGTGGTCATGGATGGGCTCGGAAAAAGCACCGAGTTCTTTTTCCAGGTGTGGACTCCACCTGGAAATGGTAGCCCAGCCCCCAGGTTTCAGGCCATCCCTGGCTTGAAGGTGGGTAGGGACCTGCTCTTTTCCACCCAGGAACCTGTCTACCTCCCACCATCAACATTCCATCCATGGCACCCAGGCTGTTCATGCTAAGGGGCATCTGCAGGCCCACACTGAGCTGCCCTCAGCACTCCCCGCCACCTCCCTCCTGCACTCGTCAGTGCCCAAAGTCCAAAGGGGGCCAGGGCAGCATGTCAGCACCACCCCAAGTGCACACACACCTGGCTGGGTCACAACAGCATCTGGCTTTGGCCACAACTTTGCTTCTGCAACAGAGTGGGCACTGAGTACAGGGAGAGGCCAGGGAGTGACAGCAGGCACTTCTGAGAATGTGGGGTCAGGGGGCACTTCCTGGGCACCCAAGAGCTCAGGGATGCCTGGGTCTGGAGCTGTAGCTGGGCAGCTGCAGCTATACTCAGGGAGCACAGGGTTCCCGCCCTGCCAACTTGGAAGCAGGCAGGGCTCCTGCCTGTTCCTAGCTCCTGCTGGCTCCATGGAACACATGGCCCTGGCCGTACTTCCCCCACTACAGCCAGCATCTTCACAGCAGCTGCTCCAGACAGGCTGCCACTGCCATCACTGTCTAAAAAATAAGAAAAAGTCAAACCCTCTCTTTCCTCTAAGAGGGCTTTCGTCTCTGTGTCTGGATGGGAGATTTGGGTAAAGAGCTCTGCAGAGAACTGCCTTCTCTGCCTCTGCCTCAGGGCAAGAAGTTCAGGTTATGGTATGGGCAGTCTGGTACCAATAGTTACACTTGTTTTGGCCTAAAATTACATAGCATGCTTTTAAAATGGCAGCTATTGGCTGGGTGCAGTGGCATCTCTGCGAAAAATTTAAAAATTAGCCAGATGCAATAGCGTGTAGCTGCAGTCCCAGCTCCTTGGGATGCTGAGGCAAGAGGACTGCCTAAGCCCTGGAATTCAAGGCAACAGTGAGCTATGGTGGTACTTCTACACTCTAGCCTAGGGTCCAGAGTGGAAGCCCATCTCAATCAATGAATAAATAAAGTAAAATAAAATAAAATTGCAGCTGCTATCCATTCCTTGTAATTTAGACTTGATTTTCACTTGTGACCAATTCCTGTTAGTTTCAATCTGAAAGGTGCATAGCATGAGCTTTCTCGCCTCCAAGAGAAGAGGCAACTGCTCCCTCTGGCCCGTTCAGGTATTCTATGTGACTAGAGATTTTATAGAGGTGTCAGGACTATTGTCTAGGATGAGAAGCAACCTCATAGGGCATTTGTCACCAGAAGAACATTTTAGGGAATCTAACTCATCAGGAAAGGTAAAAATTAAGGAATTCGTTACCCCAATACCTTGAGCACCCTACTGCCACCTGGCAGTTAGAGGCAGTCTGGGACACATAACAGAGAAATTCCTGACTTTTGGGTGACACCCTGAGGAGTGACACTCCTAAGAAGCACATTTCTCAAAGCAAAATGCATTTCTGGCCTTGGTCACTTTTGAAAAGTTCCTAAATTATGGGAATTCAAGGTTCAAAATTGTAGTGCTCTTGTAAGGGACAGCCTCCTTTAGAAACACCAGCTGGTTTTTATGTACAACACTTACAGGGTATCCTCTTGTAATATCTAGGAAAACGGACCCACATGACCCAGGATGGTCATAAGCAGCAATGGTTGAAATGAGGGTCCTTTGAAACGCCTAGAGTAACTCATGTATGTGTACAATTGGAAAAGGCTGGTTTTAGAACCAGACAAATTGAAGGAGAACTACTCTCTGTTTGTGCTGGCTGAAATCTGATAAAAGGTTTGAATTTTTTTTTTCTTTTTAAGTTATATGGTCAGAAGTCAATTTAATTAAAAGCTGGTATTTAGGCTATAATTTTTTTTTGGAAAAAATGTCTCTCTGCTTTTTCTATTTGAGGTCCTGTTTCTGAGAATTTTTCTCAGTCAACTGAAACCCTTCGTAAAATAAGTTTGGTCCCTCTGTTTCTTGCTTTCCTGTTGACACGATTCTACTGAGACAAATGTAAAACTGCATCAGCCTTTTAGAAAGCTTAAAACCTCCCAAATTGGCTACTCTAGACTTACTCTTCTATTTCCTTCTACTTCTGCTCCTCTTCACTTTTTCCACTTTTAAAGCTACATGAAAAAATCTAGGGGACCAGCCTGATCAACATGGTAAAACCCCTCTCTACTAAAAAAGAAAAAAAAATTAGCTGGGTGTGTGGCACGTGCCTCTAATCCCAACTACTCAGGAGGCTAAGGCAGGAGAATTGCTTGAACCCAGGAGGCAGAGGTTGCAGTGAGCCAAGTTCATGCCACTGCACTCCAGCCTGGGGCAACAGAGTGAGTGAGACTGTCTTAAAAAATAAATAAATAAATAACATAAAAAATAAATCTAGGGGAGACTTCTAGCAGCCTGGATACCCCTTGAGGAATACAGAAAAAGGTGTCCTACCCACCCACACACACGCCTCCTCTTGGGGGTCCTCTCTCTCCTTTATGTTGTCTCAAGAGGGCATGGGCAGGTGCCTCTCATATGTAAAGCTCTGCTCTTAGTTGTATTGAGTTTCCTAATCTCTTTGGCTTTTGGGGTACAAAAGATTACTTTGTACAGTGAGAGAGAACTTAACTTTGATGGGTGTGATGGCTGGCAAGTCACTGGTAGGGAACTCCTTGTTTCTTTGCACGATCAGATAATAAAGGTGTGATTTGAATACATGGAGGCTGTGGAAACACTTGCCGCCAAGGGATGAGAATCCCATGGGGAATGGGTGATCACAGAGTGGGCTGATTGGTGTTTGTCACCACTGGCCTTGGGGGAATGTTTTTATAGTGAGGAGCACTGCGGAATATTGTGCAGCCCTGTTGCATGGTGTTTCCCTCTTTTGGGTGACCCGGAATTTGGTATAAAAATGGAATCCTTGATTCTGAAAGATCTAGATATTCTGACTTCTGGTTGTGCCTGCTTTTCACATATTTACATATTAGGCCCTGAAAACTACAAATACTTCCTTTACGCTTTACACTAAAGGGCTCCACCCTGAAGTCAGTAATGGAATTAAGAAAGATGCTAAATGAATAAGGCCACCATTCTAACTAAATCAGTCTCCAAAATATAACTTTCTGATATTTAGCTATTTTGAAACTCTTTGTAAAAGAAAATTATATCTATTAAGGAAATTTCCATTTGTAAAGGTATCTGTACCTAAACCATTGGACACTTTTATCATAGGGAATACATTGGCTTAAAGTTTATGTAACATACCTTACCTATTTAAGATACTTTTCCTAGCAATCTTAAACTGGGCATCTATCTATTCTCTTCTTTGTCTCAGCAAATAATGGTGTTCATATCTAAATTCTGTGCCTTTGAGATATAAATTTTCTACCTTGTTTCAGCTGAGTTGTGTCTTTGCCAATGCAAACTTAGGGTTGCCTAACTGACAATTGTTTAGGGCAATGGAACGGGTAATCACAAGATTGATAGTCTACAGCAGGGAGAACAGCTTTTGAAAACTGGTTAGAGTAGAGTAGTAGAGCAGGCAGTTAGGCAGACATGAGCAGGGCAGAAAATCTTCTCCCCAAGCCCAGGAACATCAAGCAACCATCAGGTGATGGTCAGGGGGTTGTTAAACTGTTTCTCGAAAAATAATAATTGTTTGCAGCTGGCACCATGGAAGGCCAGCCTCCCAATGAATAGAAAACACCTGAAGCTGGTGATTAGCGGCTTCCCAATAAGATTTCAGGAGTTGGGTGGGCTCAAGCATGGGCATTAAGAGGCAAATGGTGGAGTTTAACTGGTATATGATCTTCTTCTAGAACACCTGACAGTTAAGGGAAAAATGTCTCAAATGAGCATGCACACAACTGTAGCAAACACACTGCACAAGCAGCCCCTCCCAAGTGCTGGCCGGCCACCCTGCATGTGGACAGCCTGCTCCAAGGGAACAATTGAGGGAGAAGAAATGAAAACCCTCCAACCATGCCAATGTATAAAACCCAAGTCAAGGGCCAGATGGGGCACTTGGATCTCTCATCTCCCACTTGGCCCTCTTCCAAGTATATTTTACTTCCTTTTGTTCCTGCTCTAAAACTTTTTTTTTTTTTTGAGATGGAATCTCACTCTATTGCCCAGGCTGGAGTACAGTGGCACTATCTCAGCTCACTGCAACCTCTACCTCCCAGGTTCAAGCGATTCTTGGGTCTCAGCCTCCTAAATAGCTGGGATTACAGGCACGTGCCACCACGCCTGGCTAATTTTTGGATTTTTAGTAGAGACAGCATTTCGCCATGTGGGCCTGGCTGGTCTGGAACTCCTGAACTCAAATGATCTGCCTGCCTCAGCCTACCAAAGTGCTGCTGCTGCCGCTGCTGCTGCTGCTGATTATCTTGTATGGTCAAAGTTGATTGAGATTGGATGGATCATTGTTTCCATTGTGCAAACCACCCTCAGTCTTCCAGAATGGTGTAATGCACAAATGAGATAATAAAAAATCAGTTGGAAAAGTTTAAAGAAACATTTACCCTTCCCTGGCCTAAGGCTCTTGCATTTTCTTTTCTTTTTTATTTTATTTATTTATTTATTTATTTTGAGACAGGATCTCACCTCGTCACCCATCACCCAGGCTAGATTGCAGAGGTGCAATCTCAGCTCACTGCAGCCTCAACCTCCTGGGCTCAAGCGGTCCTCCCACCTCAGCCCTCCAAGTAGCCAGGACTACAGGCACACATCATCACACCCAGCTAATTTTTTGTAGAGACAGGATTTGACCACATTGCCCAGGCTGGTCTTGAACAGCAGAGCTCAAGCAATCTACCTGCCTAGGCCTCCCAAAGTGCTAGAATTACAGGCATGAGTCATCATGCCCAGCCTCTTCCATTTTCTTAACTTATACTCTACCCTGTTTGGAAAATAGCAACTTTCTCCATTTGAAATAATAATTGCAAGACCCATGCACCTGGATGAAGGAGCCTATAAACCAGCTCTCCTTAAATGTGATGTTCCTCATTTTTGCCAAGGCCTTATAAGCTTCTGGTTAAAGTTTCTAAACTAGTTAAGGATTCTTTTAACATTGAGCTCCTAGGAGAGGAAGACATCAAAGATCCTGGCCTACAACTTGGAGATTTTGTTTACTGGAAATGACATCAAATAAAGGGACTATATCAAGTATTGTTAACCAATCCTTGTGCAGCCAAACTCAAGGCCATCTACTCATGAATTCACGTTTCTCATTTTAAAAAGTTAGCCCCACCTGAGCAGATATCGTCCATCACTGGAGAAGATCTCCAACTGGAGCTGACCTGCAGCTAGTCACCTTGTTCTACAGACCAGGATGAAAAGTAGAAATTCAGTTAGAAAGAATTACCCAAAAGACTAAATGGCTACAAGACATTAGAAAGACAAACCCCTTACATGATTTACTTGATTGGTTACCTTAAGAAATAAAAACACCTTTCAGATCTGGATTTCAACTTGTTTTGTTAATAATTGTCCTTATTTGCATCATATTGATACAGAACAGCTGGGCTCCCAGCTAACCACCACCCTCAAGCCTGAACCCTCAGCCCTAAGTAAAAACAGCTGACCCCATTTTTCTGCCCGAGTGATTGCATTTTTGGCCTGCTATTCCCCTATCCAGTGCCCATAAAAAGACTTCAGCTGGCAGAGCAACACAAGTGGCTGATACAAGTGGTTGGGGATAAAAGCTGCTGAAAGTTGGAGATACATGTGACTGAGCTTCAGGGACCCATGCAGCTGAGTGTCAGAAACTACAAATAGATGCCACTAACTTCAGACAGTGCAGCTTCAGGGAAAGATCACCTTCTTCCCACGCCATCCCCTTTCAAATTCCCCATCCCACTGAGATCCACTTTATTGTCCAATAAATCTTCCAGATACACTATCCTTCAAATAGTTCATGTGACCATCATCTTCCTGGACACCGAACGAGAACTCAAGTGTCAAAAAGGGCAGGTGCAGGAGGATGTCACCCTGACCCTTCACTGAGGTGTTACACTTAGCCATCCATGGACTGCAGGCTGAGTGAAATGAGCCACTCCAGTTTCTGTTCATGAAGAGGGTCAAGGTCAGGGGGAGAATCCCATCTCAATATTTTTGGTCGTTAAATTGATTATGCTTTGTATTCCTAGATGTGTAACATCAAGAAAGAAGTGATCCAACATGCTGTGGCTCCCCTGAAGGTGGGTGGCCTAGATCTTGTTACTCTGTCCCTTTGCGTTGCCAGTCAATTCAGCCCTGAGACCTCTCCAAATTCTTAAGTTTAAAGTTTTAAATTTTTTTATTTTATATTTTTATGTAGAGATGGGGGTCTTGCTATGTTGCACAAGCTAGTCTTGAACTCCTGAGCTCAAGTGATCATCCCACCTCGGCCTCCCAAAGTGCTGGGATTATAGGTGTGAGCCACAGTGCCTGGCCATCACTAAATTTCTTAAGCCATAGTACCTGTCCTCTTTCCCTCAGACATGGAATGAGATTACCTGGGAATGAGCCTTCCCAATGACATGAGACAAACATCTAAAATTTTGATCATCAATGCTTTCAGAAGAGAAAGATTTTGATCAAAAGGGGGAAATGAGAAAAGAAAGAACAATGTTTAGCCAATCAATACCTTAGGTTACTTTAGTGTAAATTCTTGATAAACAACTTACAAACTTGCCTCTTCTCTTTTCCTTTAAAAACCCACTTGTAACTTCTGCTAATTGGAGCATATATTCAGGCAACTTGAATCTGTGTTCCTTGGTTGCAGTCCTCAAACTTGACCCAAATACACCCTCTACTTATGTTAATTTAGCCTCAATGTTTTTCCTGTAAGTCAACAAAGCTATTCTCCAGAAAGCAATACAGATATACAATTTGACCTCTGGTTTTCATTATTCTACATGTTTATATTTCTTTTAATAATATCTTTTGTGTGTGTGTGTGCCCAGGCAAAGAAATTCAGACTTTCTTTTTAAAAAGCAGCAACAAGGCTGGGTGCAGGGGCTCATGCCTGTAATCCTAACACTTTGGAAAGCCAAGGTGGGAGGATCACTTGAGACCAGTAGTTCAAGACTAGCCTGGACAAGACAGTGAGACCCCCACCTCGCTACAAAAAATAAAAAAAAATTAGCTGGGCACCGTAGTGCATGCCCGTAATCCCAGCTACTCAGGAGGCTGAAGCAGGAGGAGAATTGCTTAAGCCTGGGAGTTCGAGGTTGTAGTGAGCTATAATTACAACACTGCACTCCAATCTGGATGATGGAGTGTGACCTTTTCTCAAACAAACAAACAACAAACAAAAAACCCCACAGCAACAACACTGTATGCTTAAGGAAAATGTTTGGATGGTAAAATGAAAGCAATAACCTAAACCAAGGTTATGATTTATTTGAAAAGTATTTGTTGAACTTCTGTGTGAATGGCACTATGATGATTAATAAGAAAATGTGGTAGTAGGCAGAGCACAGTAGCCCACACCTGTAATCCTAGCACTTTGGCAGGCCAAGGCAGGAGGATTGCTTTAGGCCAGGTTTGAGACCAGAATGGACAAAATGATGAGATGCCATCTCTACAAAAAATTTAAAAATTAGCCAGGCATAGTGGCATGCACGTGTAGTCCCAGCTTCTTTGGAGGCTCAAGTGGAAGCATTGCTTGAGCCCAGGTCGTTGAGGCTGCAGTGAACCATGATCACACCACTACACTCCAGCCTGAGCAACAGAGTGAGACCCTATCTCTAAGTTAAAAAAAAAAGAAAATGTGAAATGTGGAAGTCCTTGCAATATTAGTGTGGACTCTCAAGGTTAGTTTAAAAGGAAAGAAATACCATTCAAACCATCTCAAGTGATTAAGGACATTTATTGGCTCATGTTACTGAAAAGTTTGAGAATTGCTTCAGGCACTGCTGGATCCAGAGGCTTAATGTCATACCTGTCTTTCTATCTTTAGACTGCCTTCCTCTGAAGGACTTAGATGAACTAGAAAAGAAACCCACAGTTTAGAGAGTCTAAGGTATTTCCAGTCACCATTAAGGAAAATTTCCCTTGAGATTTATGTCTCCAGGTCCCACTTTGTCTTTAGAATTAAGGAATTGAACTATGATTTGCAAGGTTCCTTCTGGCTTCAACATTTAGATTTAGCAAATAAAAATACAGGACACCCAGTTAAGTTTGAATTTCAGGTAAACAATGAGTAATTTTTTGGTGTAAGTATGTACCAAATATTGTATGGTACATTTTTACACTAAAAATTGTTTGGAACATGAATTTTATTGTTCCAATATTATTACTCATACAGCAATAGTTACCACTAGTGGTTTTGGTGTGAAATAGCTGCCATTCAGTAAAATATTGTTTCTTGAAGTTATCCTGGGTATATTGAAACTTGAATATTTATAAATGTGACATTAATATGTACTTTTACAGGTTTTTCATCTGTCAAACAAGAATCATCATAGAATTTGCGACTCTCCCATCAATGTGGGGTTGAGAGAGTTAATGTCCTTAGGGCTTCTTGAAAGTAGCTAAAAACAAATATAGATTTTGATTATTATTGCTACTTTTATAGCTGATATTTCTTTTTTAACACATTAACTTCCCTTCACTGAGCAAACCTCAGTTGTTGGAAGGACTCATGTCATCGTCCCTCTTTTCTCAATGTGTCTTGCTGCTGTTGAGCTAAACAATTCTTTAGCTCCCAGGGTGCTTATTTAATAAATGATGCTGTGAAGTTCCCAAAGAAAGACTTTCAATTTCCCTCTTGTGTGATGGCTGTGATCAAGCTGCAGCACCCTGTGGTCTGCGTCAATGGAATGTATACTTGGAACTCATTCACTAACTTGCTTTCTGTATTTAATCTGTTAAGTTCTATAAACTGTAGAAATACCTCATGCTCTTTTTCTTCCCTCAATAATTTTCTCCTCTACTTATCCTCAAATTTGGAAATAAAGGTTAATTGCTATATATTTTTGAGCTAATTTTCTCTTTCACGAGATGCTTGGAAGTCATCAGTATTTTAAAATGCACACACACACCATCCTGTAGCTGATTCTACAATTTCAGCTCATCAGCTATTATTTACACTCAAGCTAGAGTGTAAATAGCTTACACTCGAGCTAGAAGTTGAGTATAAATAACAGTTGATGAGCTGAAATTGCAGAGTCATGGAGTTATTAGAGAATTTTGAGATTAAGTCAGATTTCTTCCTTTCACAGGTAAGGAAACTGAGGCTCAGAGAGATTACATGCTATAGTCAAGATCACACAACACAGGTGACACTAAACTTGGGCCCTCCATGAACCAAATCCAGCCCCCCACTGCCTGTTTATGGAAATAAAGTTTTATTGCCACACAGCTGCACCCATTTGTTGCATTGCCTATGACTGCATTTGTACTACAATTAGAGAATTGAGTAGTTGCGAGAGTTGCCCACAAAGCCTAAAATATTTACTATCCAGCTCTTTAAATAAACAGGTTGCCCACCCCTCTCTAGGCCTCCGGAGTCCTCTGCCTCCAGCTAGAAGAAAGGGAACAGGCATGGAGACGTATACATGAAGCAGGGACTGGGGAGGTGGTAGGGACAGCCAGACCTGGAGTGGGGCACATCATTTCCGCCCATGTTCCATTGATGAACATGAATCATATGGCTTCACTTAGTTGCAAGGGCTGGGAAATATAGTCCTTTGAGACACAGTCCAAAGTAACTGATTCCCAGTGCAATTCTACCCCATGGAAGTGGAGGCATGGCTTCTGATAGGTAGGTAGTTTTCTGGAGCACAGTTGGTCAGTACCGTTAGTCTCTTGTAGCATAATAGACACATTTGGTAGGTATCTGCTCAGCACATGGCCCCCATCTCCAAGAACTGCAGAATCTCAGAGGATGGGGCCCTGTGGCGGTGTCTTTATTATCTGACCCCACCAGTTGTCACAGATCATTACTGAATTAAAGAGCAATAACTAGCTCAAAGGATCCTTCCAGAGATTTTGGTCAGATACTAAGAGATACTTGTCAGTCTCTGGGTTTTAAAAACAAATGTTCTTCATTTACTAAGCATTTTAACTAAAATGATATATGTACACTCTCACTAGAGACAATGTTTTGTTTTTAATCTATTCCAAAATTTTATATGTTACTGGGCCTTTTTTCCTAGAAATAGTTTTTTAAGCCCTAAAGACTTAAAACAGACTGATGTTTTACATTCTGACCTCTATGTTATGCCCTTCCTCCAATCCCTCTTCATTTAAAGAAAGCTACTACACCGATCCCTTGGGCTGTTTTGTGTGTGTGCATGTGTGTGTTTATCTTCAAGTATTTAGGGAGTACAAGTGCAGATGTCTCACATGCATCTATTGTGTCATGGTGAAGTGTTGGCTTTCAATGTACCCATTACCCAGATAGAGAAGATTGCACCCAACAGGTGATTTTTCAACTCTTATCCCCTCCCAATCTCCCACCTTTTGGAGTCTCCAATATCAATTATTCCACTCTGTATGTCCATGTGTACTCATTGTTCAGCTCCCATTTATAAGTGAGAACATGCAGCATTTGACTTTCTGAGTTATTTCACTTAGGATAATAGCCTCAGTCCCTTCCATATTGCTGCAAAAGACATGATTTCATTTCTTAAAAATTATTTTATATTTTACCATCATTTGGTGGTCGAGCTTTATTCTTTTTTATGGCTGGGTAGTATTCCATGGTGTCTGTGTGTGTGTGTGTGTGTGTGTCTGCAAATACAATACATTTTCTTTATCCAATTCTCCATTGATGGACACTTAGGTCGATTCCACATTGTATTTCCATTCTTGCATTGTTATAAAGAAATACCTGAGACTGAGTAATTTATAAGAAAATAAATTTAATTAGCTCACAGTTCTGCAGGCTGTACAGGAAGCATAGTTCGGGCATCTGCTTCAAGGGAGGCCTCGGGAAGCTTTTACTCATGGCAGAAGGTGAAGCAGGAGCAGGCATATCACTTGGCAAGAGCGGGAGCAGAAGCGAGTGCAGGGGGAGGTGCCACACATTTTTAAATGACCAGATCTCATGAGAACTCACTCATTATTGCAAAGACAGTGGCAAACCACCAGAAATCCACCCCCACGAGCCAAACATCTCCTACCAGGCCCCACCTCCAGTACTGGGGACTACAATTCAACATGAGATTTGGGTGGGAACAAACATTCCAAATATATCACACGTCTTTGCTATTGTGAATAGTGCTGTGATAAACATACAAGTGCAGGTATCTTTTTGATATTAATATAAAGATTTCTTTCCTTTTGGGTAAATACCCAATAGTGGGATTGCTGGATTGAATGGTAGTTCTATTTTTAATTCTTGGAGAAATCTCCACACTATTTTCCATTAAGGTTTTACTAATTTACATTCCCACCAGCAGTATAAAAGTGTTCCTTTATCTCCACATTCTTGCCAACATCTGTTGTTTTTTGACTTTTTAGTGACAGCTGTTGTGACTAGTGTAAGATGGTATCTCATTGTGGTTTCAGTTTGCATTTTTCTGATGATTAGTGACGTTGAGCATTTTTTCATAAGATTTTTGGCTGCCCGTATGTCTTCTTTTGAAAAATGTCTGTTCATGTTCTTTGCCCACTTTTTTTTTTTTTTTTTTGAGACAGGGTCTCACTCTGTCACCCAGGCTGGAGTACAGTGGCATGAACATGGCTCACTGTAGCCTCAACCTCTCTCACCTCAGCCTCCCGAGTAGGTGGGACCACAGGTGCATGCTACCACACCCAGATAATTTTTTACTATTTGTAGAGATGAGGTCTCACCAAGTTGCTCAGGTTGTTTGCCCATGTTTCTTTCTTTTTTTTTTTTTTAATTTAATTAATTTATTTTTGAGTCAGAGTCTCACTCTGTCATCCAGGCGGTAGTACAGTAGCACAATCTCAACTCACTGCAACATCCAATCCTGGGTTCCAGCGATTCTCCTGCCTCAGCCTCCCGGGTAGCTGGGATTATAGGCACACACCACCACACACGGCTAATTTTCATATTTTTAGTAGAGGTGGGGTTTCACCATGTTGGCCAGGCTGGTCTCGAACTCCTGACCTCAGGTGATCTGCCTGCCTCAGCCTCCCAAAGTGCTAGGATTACAGGCGTGAGCCACCGCGCCCAGTCTGCCCACATTTCAATGGGGTTATTTTTTGCTTGTTGAGCTATTTGACTTCCTTGTAGATTCTGGATATTAACCCTTTGTCAGATGCACAGTTTGCAAATACTTTTTTCCCATTTTGTAGGTTGCTTGTTTACTCTGTGGATTGTTTCTTTTGCTGTGCAAAAGTTTTTTAGTTTAAGTCCCATTTGCCTATTTTTGTTTTTGTTACATTTGCTTTTGAGAACTTGGTCATAAATTCTTTGCCTAGGCCAACGTCCAGAAGAGTTTTTCCCAGGTTTTCTTCTAGGATTTTTATAGCTTACGGTCTTATGTTTAGGACTTTAATCCATCTTGATTCAATTTTTGTCCGTGATGAGATGTGTAGGTTTCATTCTTCTGTATACAGCTATCCAAATTTTCCAGCACCATTTATTGAATAGAGTTTCCCTTCCCTATTGTCTATTTTTGTCATTTTTGTCAAAGATCAATTGGTTATAGGCATGTGGCTTTATTTATGGGTTCTCTATTCTGTTCTATTGATCTATATGTCTATTTTTATAACAGTACCATGCCATTTTGGTTACTATAGCCTTTTTTTGTTTTGTTTTGTTTTGTTTTGTTTTTGAGATGAAGTCTCGCTCTGTCACCAGGCTGGAGTGCAGTGGCACAATCTTGGCTCACTGCAACCTCTGCCTCCCGCGTTCAAGCAATTCTCCTGCCTCAGCCTCCTGAGTAGCTGGGACTACAGACGCGTGCCACCACACCCAGCTAATTTTTGTATTTTTAGTAGAGACGGAGTTTCACCATGTTGGCCAGGATGGTCTCGATTTCTTGACCTCATGATCCGCCGCCTCAGCCTCCCAAAGTGCAGGGATTACAGGCGTGAGCCACCGTGCCCGGCCGCCTCATAGTATAATTTGAAGTCAGGTAATGTGAGGCCTCCAGCTTTGTTCTGTTTGCTTAGGATTGCTTTAGCTATCTGGGCTCCTTTTTAGTTCCATATGAATTTTGGAAGTGTTTTTTCTCATTCTGTGAAAAATGACATTGGTAGTTTGATAGGGATTACATTAAATCTGTAGACTGCTTTGGGCAGTATGGTCATTTTAACAATACTTGTTCTTCCAATCCATGAGCATGAGATGTCTTTCCACTTGTTGGGTGTCATCTACTATTTCTTTCATCAGTGTTTTATAGTTCTCTTTATAGAGCTCTACCACCATTGATATCTGTCTATATGGGTGTAGCAATTGCTTGTTTCAATTTCTTGACATTACTTTTGTAGGGAAATTTTTTCCTGAGTAGTATGTTTGTTGTTGGCTGAGTAGGATACTTTGACTTTTATTTTGGGTGCCTGAAATAGCATAATCTTTTTACAACTTTTTCAGCAGTGCAAAGGGCCACTGGTATACGTGATTCCCTCAGTGGCTTAGGGCACACTTATTAGTTGAGGTTGTGATAGTTTTGCTGGGAACTTGGACACCAACTGAACCAGTCTTCATGCCCTGGTATTAGCAGCAATGGGGTGAATGTGGCTGTTTTTAGACACTAGAGCAGCTTACACTGGCTCTGATGTTAGTTAGCCCTGGAGGGCTGATTTTTGGGCCAACCTCCAGTTGGCTTGCTTAGAAGCTAGTAGTGGGAGAGGTGGGCTGGGTAGTGGGTGGATTCTCAGGCAGCTGGTGTGGTGTGGGTGATGGTCGTACTGTAACCCACAAGTTGAAACCCTGTGGGTTGTCTGTGCTGGTGTTCCTGGTAGCTTAACGTGTTGAGCAGGCTAGTCTCAGCCCTACAGCCACCCATACCAGTGTGGTAGGTATTGTCCTAAGTGTGCTTGGGAGAGCATAGTCTCCTCTGCCCCTCCCCTGGCTTAGTGGTGGCTACAGCTGTGTCACCTCAAACTTGACCCGAGGATGGGGCACAACCCAGTGGGGAAGCTCTGAAAATGGTGCTAGCTGTGGGCTTGTGATCAGAGAGAGCAAGGACCTTCTCAGGTGAGCAGCATGAGCAAGAAGCTGTGGGGAGTGTGGTCTGCTTGAGTGTTAGTCTCACAGCAGCAGGGCAGTGGATATTGTCCTAGGTGTATGTAGGACAGCCTGGTTTCCTTGTCCTTCCTTGGCCAGGCAGCAACTGCAGCCATGTAGACTTGAATTTGGCCTGAGGGTGGGATGCAGACCAGCATTAAACCCTCCAAATGGTACGTTGGGCCTGTGACCAGAAAGGGTAGAGTATCTCCCAGGCAAACAGCATGGGCAGGACACTGTAGGGAGTGCTATCTCAGTTCCACAGCAGCTCATTGCAGGGTAGTAGGTGTTATCTTAGATGTACATAGGAGGGCTTGGTTTCTCTGGCTTTCCTTGGCTGGGTGGTGGCTTGTGTTAACCCATTTTGTGTTGCCATAAGGAAGTACCCGAGGCTGGGTAATGTATAAAGAAAAGAGGTTTGGCCAGGCATGGTAGTTCACACCTGTAATCCCGGCACTTTGGGAGGCTGAGGTGGGTGGATCACTTGAAGCCAGGAGCTTGAGACCAGCCTGGCCAACATGGTGAAACCCTGTCTCTACTAAAAATACAAAAATTAGCCATGTGTGGTGGTGTGTGCCTGTAATCCCAGCTATTTGGGAGGCTGAGACATGAGAATAGCTTGAACCTGGGAGGCAGAGGTTGCACTGAACTGAGATCACATGCCACTGCACTCCAGTTTGGGCAACAGAGGGAGATTCTGTCTCAAAACAAGAGAAAAGAGAAGAGAAGGGAAAAGAAGGGAAGGGAAGGAAGGGAAGGGGAGGGGAGGGGAGGGGAGGGGAGGGGAGGGGAGGGGTTCATTTGGCCCACGGTTCTGCAGGCTATACACGAAGCGTAGTGCCAGCGTCTACATCTGATGAGAGCCTCAGGAAGCTTACAATCATGCGGAAGGTGAAGGGGAGCCAGGGTGTCACATGGCAAGACAGGGAGCAAGGGAAGGAGGGGAAAGGTGCCAGGTTCTTTAAACAACCGGTTCTCGATTGAACTCACAGATTAAGAACTCACTCATCACCAAGGGGATGACACCAAGCCATTTATGAGGGATCCACCCCCATGACTCTAAAACCTCCCACCAGGATCCACCTTCAACATTGGAAATCACATTTCAACATGATAGTTAGAGGACAAACATCCAAAGTCTATCATGGCAGCAGCTGAGTGAACTCAAACTCAGCCTGAGGGCCGGGTGCAACCCAGCATTAAACTCAAAATGGCACCTTGAGCCTGGGACCAGAGAGGGTGGGGTCCCTCCCAGGCAAGCAGCTTGGGCAGGCAGCTGTGGGAAGTGTGGTCCGCTCATGTCTCAGTCTCAACAGCAGCCCACTGCAGGGTGGTAGGGACCCTCCTAGGGGTGTGTGTGAGTGTCCAGTCTCCTGTCTTGCTCCTTGGAGCAGTGGCAACAGCCATGTCTGTAGATCCTCAGTATGTAGGCTCTCAGTATGGCGCCTGGCTGAGGCTGCTCTAGGCTTGGGTGCCTGTGAGATTCTGTGTGGGTTCCCATTGTGGAGCAATATCTCTGTGCAATCTTTAGGCAGCTCCGTATGTCAGACCCAAGGCACTAGCTAATGAGTTGAGGGTTTCTCTTATAGCCAAGCTTGTAAAAGCTGAGCCCTGGGGTTTCACTCTTAGTCTGTTTACCAATGTATAGAAGATTCCTGGCTCACAGGCAGTCCCTGGCCAGGCAAGCTGCCTTGAACCCTCTCCTTACTTCTGGTGTTTCCCATCTCTTCTCTGGTGAATCCCAGCACTCTTTGCTGGATGATCGGTTTGAAATCTATCTACTTACTATTCAGGTTCCTCCCTGAGGAGGAGGCACACACTACCTGTATCTAGGCAGCCATTTTGATCCCTCATCTCTGGGCCTTTTAAAATAATACACGGGAGGCGGAGCAAGATGGCCGAATAGGAGCAGCTCCAGTCTCCAACTCCCAGCGCGAGCGACACAGAAGACCGGTGATTTCTGCGTTTTCAACTGAGGCAAACAGGGTCTGGAGTGGACCTCAAGCAATCTCCAACAGACCAACAGACAGTCCTTCTGACTGTCAGACGGAAAACTATCAAACAGGAAGGACACCTATACCAAAACCCCATCCGTACGTCACCATCATCAAAGTCCAGAGACAGATAAAATCACAAAGATGGGGAAGAAGCAGGGCAGAAAAGCTGGAAATTCAAAAATAAGAGCGCATCTCCCCCTGCAAAGGAGCGCAGCCCATCGCCAGCAACGGATCAAAGCTGGTCAGAGAATGACTTTGACGAGATGAGAGAAGAAGGCTTCAGTCCATCAAACCTCTCAGAGCTAAAGGAGGATTACGTACCCAGCGCAAAGAAACTAAAAATCTTGAAAAAAAAGTGGAAGAATTGACAGCTAGACTAATTAATGCAGAGAAGATCATAAACGAAATGACAGAGATGAAAACCATGACACGAGAAATACGTGACAAATGCACAAGCTTCAGTAACCGACTGGATCAACTGGAAGAAAGAGTATCAGCGATTGAGGATCAAATGAATGAAATGAAGCGAGAAGAGAAACCAAAAGAAAAAAGAAGAAAAAGAAATGAACAAAGCCTGCAAGAAGTATGGGATTATGTAAAAAGACCAAATCTACGTCTGATTGGGGTGCCTGAAAGTGAGGGGGAAAATGGAACCAAGTTGGAAAACACTCTTCAGGATATCATCCAGGAGAACTTCCCCAACCTAGTAGGGCAGGCCAACATTCAAATTCAGGAAATACAGAGAACGCCACAAAGATACTCCTCCAGAAGAGCAACTCCAAGACACATAATTGCCAGATTCACCAAAGTTGAAATGAAGAAAAAATCTTAGGGCAGCCAGAGAGAAAGGTCGGGTTACCCACAAAGGGAAGCCCATCAGAATAACAGCAGACCTCTCGCAGAAACTCTACAAGCCAGAAGAGAGTGGGGGCCAATATTCAACGTTCTTAAAGAAAAGAATTTTCAACCCAGAATTTCATATCCAGCCAAACTAAGCTTCATCAGTGAAGGAGAAATAAAATCCTTTACAGATAAGCAAATGCTTAGAGATTTTGTCACCACCAGGCCTGCCTTACAAGAGACCCTGAAGGAAGCCCTAAACATGGAAAGGAACAACCGGTACCAGCCATTGCAAAAACATGCCAAAATGTAAAGACCATCGAGGCTAGGAAGAAACTGCATCAACTAACGAGCAAAATAACCAGTTAATATCATAATGACAGGATCAAGTTCACACATAACAATATTAACCTTAAATGTCAATGGACTAAATGCTCCAATTAAAAGACACAGACTGGCAAACTGGATCAAGAGTCAAGACCCATCAGTCTGCTGTATTCAGGAGACCCATCTCACATGCAGAGACATACATAGGCTCAAAATAAAGGGATGGAGGAAGATCTACCAAGCAAATGGAGAACAAAAAAAAGCAGGGGTTGCAATCCTAGTCTCTGATAAAACAGACTTTAAACCATCAAAGATCAAAAGAGACAAAGAAGGCCATTACATAATGGTAAAGGGATCAATTCAACAGGAAGAGCTAACTCTCCTAAATATATATGCACCCAATACAGGAGCACCCAGATTCATAAAGCAAGTCCTTAGAGACTTACAAAGAGACTTAGACTCCCATACAATAATAATGGGAGACTTTAACACTCCACTGTCAACATTAGACAGATCAACGAGACAGAAAGTTAACAAGGATATCCAGGAATTGAACTCATCTCTGCACCAAGCGGACCTAATAGACATCTATAGAACTCTCCACCCCAAATCAACAGAATATACATTCTTCTCAGCACCACATCGCACTTATTCCAAAATTGACCACATAATTGGAAGTAAAGCACTCCTCAGCAAATGTACAAGAACAGAAATTATAACAAACTGTCTCTCAGACCACAGTGCAATCAAACTAGAACTCAGGACTAAGAAACTCAATCAAAACCGCTCAACTACATGGAAACTGAACAACCTGCTCCTGAATGACTACTGGGTACATAACGAAATGAAAGCAGAAATAAAGATGTTCTTTGAAACCAATGAGAACAAAGATACAACATACCAGAATCTCTGGGACACATTTAAAGCAGTGTGTAGAGGGAAATTTATAGCACTAAATGCCCACAAGAGAAAGCAGGAGAGATCTAAAATTGACACTCTAACATCACAATTAAAAGAACTAGAGAGGCAAGAGCAAACACATTCAAAAGCTAGCAGAAGGCAAGAAATAACTAAGATCAGAGCAGAACTGAAGGAGATAGAGACACAAAAAACCCTCCAAAAATCAATGAATCCAGGAGTTGGTTTTTTGAAAAGATCAACAAAATTGACAGACCGCTAACTAGACTAATAAAGAAGAAAAGAGAGAGGAATCAAATAGACGCAATAAAAAATGATAAAGGGGATATCACCACCGACCCCACAGAAATACAAACAACCATCAGAATACTATAAATGCCTCTACGCAAATCAACTAGAAAATCTAGAAGAAATGGATAATTTCCTGGACACTTACACTCTCCCAAGACTAAACCAGGAAGAAGTTGAATCCCTGAATAGACCAATAGCAGGCTCTGAAATTGAGGCAACAATTAATAGCCTACCCACCAAAAAAAGTCCAGGACCAGATGGATTCACAGCTGAATTCTACCAGAGGTACAAGGAGGAGCTGGTACCATTCCTTCTGAAACTATTTCAATCAATAGAAAAAGAGGGAATCCTCCCTATCTCTTTTTATGAGGCCAACATCATCCTGATACCAAAGCCTGGCAGAGACACAACAAAAAAAGAGAATTTTAGACCAATATCCCTGATGAACATCGATGCAAAAATCCTCAATAAAATACTGGCAAACCGGATTCAGCAGCACATCAAAAAGCTTATCCACCATGATCAAGTGGGCTTCATCCCTGGGATGCAAGGCTGGTTCAACATTCGCAAATCAATAAACGTAATCCAGCATATAAACAGAACCAAAGACAAGAACCACATGATTATCTCAATAGATGCAGAAAAGGCTTTTGACAAAATTCAACAGCCCTTTATGCTAAAAACGCTCAATAAATTTGGTATTGATGGAACGTACCTCAAAATAATAAGAGCTATTTATGACAAACCCACAGCTAATATCATACTGAATGGGCAAAAACTGGAAAAATTCCCTTTGAAAACTGGCACAAGACAGGGATGCCCTCTCTCACCACTCCTATTCAACATAGTGTTGGAAGTTCTGGCTAGGGCAATCAGGCAAGAGAAAGAAATCAAGGGTATCCAGTTAGGAAAAGAAGAAGTCAAATTGTCCCTGTTTGCAGATGACATGATTGTATATTTAGAAAACCCCATTGTCTCAGCCCAAAATCTCCTTAAGCTGATAAGCAACTTCAGCAAAGTCTCAGGATACAAAATTAATGTGCAAAAATCACAAGCATTCTTATACACCAGTAACAGACAAGCAGAGAGCCAAATCAGGAATGAACTTCCATTCACAATTGCTTCAAAGAGAATCAAATACCTAGGAATCCAGCTTACAAGGGATGTAAAGGACCTCTTCAAGGAGAACTACAAACCACTGCTCAGTGAAATCAAAGAGGACACAAACAAATGGAAGAACATACCATGCTCATGGATAGGAAGAATCAATATCGTGAAAATGGCCATACTGCCCAAGGTGATTTATAGATTCAATGCCATCCCCATCAAGCTACCAATGACTTTCTTCACAGAATTGGAAAAAACGGCTTTAAAGTTCATATGGAACCAAAAAAGAGCCCGCATTGCCAAGACAATCCTAAGTCAAAAGGACAAAGCTGGAGGCGTCACGCTACCTGACTTCAAACTATACTACAGGCTACAGTAACCAAAACAGCATGGTACTGGTACCACAACAGAGATATAGACCAATGGAACAGAACAGAGTCCTCAGAAATAATACCACACATCTACAGCCATCTGATCTTTGACAAACCTGAGAGAAACAAGAAATGGGGAAAGGATTCCCTATTTAATAAATGGTGCTGGGAAAATTGGCTAGCCATAAGTAGAAAGCTGAAACTGGATCCTTTCCTTACCCCTTATACGAAGATTAATTCAAGATGGATTAGAGACTTAAATGTTAGACCTAATACCATAAAAACCCTAGAAGAAAATCTAGGTAGTACCATTCAGGACATAGGCATGGGCAAGGACTTCATGTCTAAAACACCAAAAGCAACGGCAGCAAAAGCAAAAATTGACACATGGGATCTAATTAAACTAAAGAGCTTTTGCACAGCTAAAGAAACTACCATCAGAGTGAACAGGCAACCTACAGAATGGGAAAAAATTTTTGCAACCTACTCATCTGACAAAGGGCTAATATCCAGAATCTACCAAGAACTCAAACAAATATACAAGAAAAAAACAAACAACCCCATCAAAAAGTGGGGAAAGGATATGAACAGACATTTCTCAAAAGAAGACATCCATACAGCCAACAGACACATGAAAAAATGCTCATCATCACTGGCCATCAGAGAAATGCAAATCAAAACCACAATGAGATACCATCTCACACCAGTTAGAATGGCAATCATTAAGAAGTCAGGAAACAACAGGTGTTGGAGAGGATGTGGAGAAATAGGAACACTTTTACACTGTTGGTGGGATTGTAAACTAGTTCAACCATTATGGAAAACAGTATGGCGATTCCTCAAGGATCTAGAACTAGATGTACCATATGACCCAGCCATCCCACTACTGGTATATACCCAAAGGATTATAATTACTCTACTACAAAGATACATGCACACATATGTTATTGCGGCACTATTCACAATAGCAAAGACTTGGAATCAACCCAAATGTCCATCTGTGACAGACTGGATTAAGAAAATGTGGCACATATACACCATGGAATACTATGCAGCCATCAAAAAGGATGAGTTTGCGTCCTTTGTAGGGACATGGATGCAGCTGGAAACCATCATTCTTAGCAAACTATCACAAGAAGAGAAAACCAAACACCGCATGTTCTCACTCATAGGTGGGAACTGAACAATGAGATCACTTGGACTCGGGAAGGGGAACATCACACACTGGGGCCTATCATGGGGAGGGGGGAGGAGGGAGGGATTGCATTGGGGAGTTATACATGATATAAACGTCATGCACATGTACCCTAGAACTTAAAGTATAATAAATAAATAAATAAATAAATAGAAATGTTCTTCTTCCTTCAAGGAGCATAAATTGTAAAAAAAATAAATAAATAAATAAATAAATAAAAGAAATGTTCTTCTTCCTTCAAGGAGCATAAATTGTAAAAAAAATAAAATAAAATAAATAAATAAATAAATAAAATAATACACATAGCTTATTAGGCTAGGAAAGGAATATAGCATCATAAAGACAAAAATTGCCTGTAATTAGTAATACAAAATTTTAATAGTAAGTCAAAAGACTACTATCTTAATATTCTTCAGCACAATATAAAATGTGAGCATAATGATATTGTAAGCATTTTAGTAGGGAAAACATAAGCACAGAAGCTGCAGAGCAACCACCCCACAAAATTGAGCCCCCACAGAAAGGCCTAGAAAGCTATACTGCAGAATGAGCAAACAATGAAGCAGGTACACAGAGAAGGGTAGAGTCAAAAGAGACAAAATGGCTCCATCAGGAAAGGAGCTCCTGCTAGTTTTTGAGTTCCTGGTTCTAGTTCTGCATGAGGCCCATTTGTGCTTCCTAACTTTGAGTTTTAAGACACCCACTACTATAGTGGACAGATATGGTTTTGTCTACACTGCACTCCCTTTTTTTTTTGAGATGGAGTCCTGCTCTGTCACCCAGGTGGAGTGCAGTGGCGCGATCTTGGCTCATTGCAACCTCTGCCTCCCGGGTTCAAGCAATTCTCCTGCCTCAGCCTCCTGAGTAGCTGGGATTACAGGTGCACGCCACCATGCCTGGCTAATTTTTGTATTTTTTTAGTAGAGACGGGGTTTCACCATGTTGGCCAGGCTGGTCTCAAACTCCTGACCTTGTGATCCACCCACCTTGGCCTCCCAAAATGCTGGGATTACAGGTGTGAGCCACCATGCCCGGCCCCCTTCTTTATTTGGGAGAACAACTCCTCCTCCACCCTTGATGAGTTCTAATACGTAATGACATGGCCTTGCTTTTTTGTCTACAGTGACATACACAGAGGACAAGCACATGACCCAAGCCAGGACAATCAGAGTCTTCGGGGATGTTTTTGAAATAGAAATGAGAGAACAAAGTTCTTTTCTCCAAAGAATGGGTCATCAAACTATGCCTGGGCCAAATTCAGCCCACTGTCTGTTTTGCTTTTGTTTTTTGAAATATTAAAGTAGGGAGTTCCCCATCCCCACCACCTAGCTTCACCCAGTGATAGCATCTTATGTAACTGTACAGTAGTACATCCTCAGCACCATGTAACACTGGCACAATACAATTAACTCGATCACAGGCCTTACGCAGATTTCACCAGTTTTTCACTCTGTTTTTATGTCTTTGTATATAATTCTATATTTATCATAGCTATAGAATTATATAGCCCACATCACAATTAAGACAAAGAACTGTTCTGTCACTTCCTCTACCCTATTATACTCACACATTCCCCTCCTCCTTCCCTAGTGTTTGACAATCACTGATCTGCTCTTCATCTCTATAATGTGGCCATTTCAAGAAGGTTATATAAATGGGATCACAGAGCATGCAGCATTTTGAAATTGGCTTTTTTCTTTCTTTCTAAAGAAAATTTATTTGTGCTGGGCACGGTGGCTCATGCCTGTAATCCTAGCACTTTGGGAGGCCGAGGCAGTGGATCACAAGGTCAGGAGATCGAGACCACCCTGGCTAATACAGTGAAACCCTGTCTCTACTAAAAATACAAAAAATTAGCCGGGTGTGGTGGCAGGCACTTCTTGTGCCAGCTACCCGGGAGGCTGAGGCAGGAGACTAGTGTGAACCCTGGAGGCAGAGCTTGCAGTGAGCCGAGATCTCACCACTGCACTTCAGCCTGGGTGACAGAGCAAGCCTCCATCTCAAAAAAAAAAAAAAAAAAAAAAAAAAGAGACAAGGTATTGTATGTTGCCCAGGCTGGTTTCAAACTCCTGGCCTGAAGTGATCTGATCCTCCCACCTTGGCCTCCCAAAGCACTGGGATTACAGGCATGAGCCACCACACCCAGCCAAAATTGGCTTTTTTCACTCCACAGAATGCCTTTGAGAGTCATTTAAGCTGTCGTATGTAACAACAGTTCATTCCTTTTTCTTTCTGAGTAGTACTCCATTGTATGGATGTATCACAGTTTAACCATTCACCTGTTGAAGGACATTTAGGTTGTTTCCAGTTTGAGGTTATTACAAATAAATATGTGTATGCAAGTTTTTGTGTGAATATGTTTTCATTTCTCTGGGATAAATGCTCAGGAATGTAACTGCTGGATCATTTGGTAAATATATATAGAACTTTTTAAGAAATTGCCACACATAGTTCCACAGTGGCTGTATCATTTAACATTCCCACCAGCAATGTACAAGCAATCCAGTTTCTTTGCATCCTTGCTAGCATTTAGTACTGCTGAGCATTCGGTACTGCTGATGTTTTTATTTTGGTCATTCTATTACGTGTATAATGGTATGTCGTTTTGGTTTTAATTTGAGTTTCCCAAATGGCCAGCAATTTTTAATTTTGAAACAGGGTCTCACTCTGTTGCCCAGGCTGGAGTGCAGTAGCATGATTACAGCTCACTGCAGCCTTGAGCTCCCAGGCTCAAGTGCTCCTCCCACCTCAACCTCCCAAGTAACTTGGACTACAGGTGTATGCTACTATGCTCAGCTTTTTTTTTAAGAAATGGGGTCTCTCTATGTTGCCCAGGCTGGTCTTGAACTCCTGGACTCAAGCAATCCTCCTGCCTCAGCCTCTCAAAATGCTGGGATTACAGACATAAGCCACTATGCTTGGTGCTGGCTAGCAATTTTGAATGTCCTTTCATGTGTTCAGTTACTATCTGTATGTCTTGAACTCACATTTGGGCCACTCTCACCATCGCTTCCAGGAAGCAGCTTTAGTTTACCCCCTTCAAGGGCAAAAACTGGAGTAGCCTCTACAATAGGGAAGCTCTTAACCTCCCTCCCTAAAGAAGGGAGTGATGGAGGGTTGGGGAGTGAGAGTGATGGTGTGTAAGGGCTGGGCAAAAAAATCCTGGATCCAAGAATTTAAGAGTTTGGCTCTTGCAGGAGGCTGGAAGAGAGGAGAATTAGGTTTTTATTCTTTAGAATCTCCTACAACTGTGGGACAATACATACTTAAATAGCTCTGTCAATTGCCCTGGACATGACTTTTATTCATTTCTTGAGAAGATCAGACCCAAGTCAGATGGTGGAGAGGGGACTTGGCAGAGTCATGCATCTGGGTCCTCATTGTAACATTGCTGTTATTTATAGATATTTGTTGAATAAATATACAAATTACTTCAGTGATGTGGGTTTATTATCACCTCTTACTACCTCTCTTGCCTCACTTGGAAAACAGAAATGGTCATTATACCATTGTTCTACCTCTCCTGGAGAATAATTACTGTAAAGATTTTTTAAAGTGGAAAATGATAATTTTGAATGAGTGCAAAGATTGGTTACTATGGTAGATAGAATATGCCCTATGCCCCTATCCCCAGATTATAGAAAAAAGAGGTAAAATTGCAAATGGAATTAAGGTTGCTAATCAGCTGACCTTGAAATAGAGAGAGTATCCTGGATTATCCAAGTGAGCCCAATGTAGTCATAGGGTCTTTATATGTGGAAGAGGGAGGCAGAAGTGTCAGTGTCAGAGGAATGTGATATGAGAAAGACTCAACCAGCCATTTAAAGCCATCAATCTGGCTTTAAAGATGGAAGGAGACCCCAAGCCAAGGAATGCTAGTGGGCTCCAGAACCTGAAAAAGGCCAGAAAAGAGAGTTTCCTTTACAGCCTGCAGAGGGAACACAGCCCTACAAGCACTTTGATTTTAGCCAAGAGAGACCCATTTTGGACTCCTTCCAAAACTGTCAGAAAATAAATTTGGGTTGTTTCAAGTCACTAAATTTGCAGTGATCTGGTACAGCAACAACGGGAAAACTAATACAAGTACTTTCAAATGTTTTAGAACAGGAGTGGGCCTTTCTTGATCATTACCATAATCAGGCGTTTGTCATGAAAACTAAGTCCCCCATGGGTAAGGTTCTGCGTCCCAGTTAATTGAATAGACCCTAATATTGGCCAGGTGTGGTGGCTCACACCTATAATCTCAGCATTTTGGGAGGCCAAGGCAGACAGATCACTTGAGGTCAGGAGTTCGAGGCCAGCCTGGCCAACATAGTGAAACCCTGTCTCTACTGAAAATACAAAAAATTAGCCAGACATGGTGGTGCACACCTGTAATCCCACTTGGGAAGCTGAGGCGGGAGAATTGTTTGAATCTGGGAGGTAGAGGTTGCAGTGAACCAAGATTGTACCACTGTACTCCAGCCTGGGTGATAGACAGACTCTCAAAAAAAGAAAAAGAAAAAAAAATACCATAGTATTGATATGGACAGGAGGCAGGGAAATACTGAATAGAAGAACATCCCTAAATGAAACCATACATTCCTGTTTTCCTGTCCAAATGTTGCCTTTTCCAAAACCACTGTGGCCCACCACGCCCCCCACCCTGTAGCCATAAAAACCCTGAGCTCCAATGGCAGAGAAGCAGAGCAGCATAGAAAGAGTGAAGAGAAGAAGCATTTGAATGTCAAGAAGAAGCATTTGAATGTCAAGAAGAAGCATTTCAATGTCAGTTGAACACCAGAGACTATGGTCAGAGAGGAGTTTGGCCAGGGACGGTTGGAGAGGGATTCGGCTGGGGATGGCTAAACTTCAGGGGAAGATTATCTTCCCTCTCCATCCCCTTTCCAGCTCCCATCCCACTTGATCCACTTCCATCACTCAATAAAATCCTCTGCATACACCACCCTTCAATCTGTTTGTGTGACCTGATTCTTCCTGGACACCAACAAGAATTCGGGATGAACTGGGTATAGGAACCCAAAAAGGCAGTCACACTGACTCTTCACTGAGCTCTTTAATACTTAAGCTGTCCACAGATGGCAAAAGCTAAAACATGCCCTCTGGGGCTCCACAGGTCACGAGCAACCCCTAGACACTGCCACAGGCCGGTACAGGGTTTGTTCCTGCCGCTGCCCAAGGCACTCGCCCCAGCTCCTGCAGTCTCTCACCTGTGTGCTCCCATTTCTGCAAGGGGTTTGAGCAGCCAAGTAAACAAACCACACCCCTGTCACAAGTCCTACGAAGGGGTGACAGGAACTCTCCCATCTCAGTATCAGCCATCAAGCACATTCTATTGAAATCCATTTCACATGTTTTTGCTATGGATAGCAGTGTTTCTGAAAGTGAGGACTGAGGGCGTATTAGTCCCCTAGGGCTGCCATGACAAACTGGCATAGTTTAAAATAATAGAAATTTGTCCATGTGTGGTGGCTCATGCCTGTAATCCCAACACTTTGGGAAGTTGAGGCAGGCGGATCACCTGAGATCAGGAGTTCAAGACCGGCCTGGCCAACATGGTGAAACCCCATCTCCACTAAAAATACAAAATTAGCCAGGCATGGTGGCACACGCCTGTAATCCCAGCTATTTGGGAAGTTGAGGCAGGAGAATCACTTGAATCCGGGAGGCGGAGGTTGCAGTGAGCTGAGATCGTGCCACTGCACTCTAGCCTAGGTAACAGAGTGAGACTCCATCTCAAAAATAAATAAAATAAAATAATAAAATAACAGAAATTTATTCTCTCACAGTTCTAGAGGCTAGAAGTCTGAAGTCAAGGTGTCAGGAGGGACAGGCTCCCTCTGAAGGTTCTAGAGAAGAATCCCTCCTTACCTCTGTTAGCACCTAGAGGTTGCTGGCAGTCTTTGATGTTCCTTGGCTTGTGGCAGCATAACTCCAATCTATAAGTACATCTTCACATGGCCTTTTTATATGTGTGTTTGTCTTCAAATCTCTTTCTTTTTATATGAATACCAGTCATTTAATTTAGAGCCCCCCCAATCCAATATAACCTAATTTTAACTAGATTGCATCTGCAAAGACCCTTTTTCCAAATAAGGTCTCATTCAGTGGTACTGGGGCTTAGGACTTCAGCATATCTTACTAGGGGACATAATTCAAGGCCACAAAAGACGGCCACTTCCTCAAAATTCCCTGGTGTGCTTGTTAAAGATGCAGATTCTGGGGCCCACCGCAGACTACTTGATTGGGTTTCTAGGGTTCAGGTCTAAGAATGTGCTTATTGAATAATCCCCTCTGGCTGGGCACAGTGGCTCAAGATTGCAATCCCAGCACTTTGGGAAGTTGAGGTGGGCAGCTAACCTGAGGTCAGGAGTTGGAGACCAGCCTGGACAACATGGTGAAACTCCATCTCTACTAAAAATACAAGAATTAGCCAGGCGTGGTGGCACAAACCTGTAGTCCTGGCTACTCAGGAGGCTGAGGCAGGAGAATCCCTTGAACCTGGGAGGTGGAGGTTGCAGTGAGTTGAGATCACATCACTGCACTCCAGCCTGGGTGACAGAGTGAGACTATCTCAAAAAAACAAAAAACAAAAAGCAAAAAACCACCCTCTACCCTCTCATGAATATCACTTATCCTAACATTTAAGAACCATTGATATTTTTAATGATTTTGGTTTTCATAGTTTAAAAATAGGGGAAGACAGCAGGCTGGCCACCATGGCTCACGCCTGTAATCCCAGCACTTTGGGAGGCCGAGAGGGGTGGATCACGAGGTCAGGAGATCGAGACCATCCTGGCTAACACGGTGAAACCTGTCTCTACTGAAAATACAAAAAATTAGCCAGGCATGGTGGCAGTCGCCTGTAGTCCCAGCTACTCGGGAGGCTGAGGTAGGAGAATAGTGTGAACCCGGGAGGTGGAGCTTGCAGTGAGCCAAGATCACGCCACTGCACTCCAGCCTGGGCGATAAAGTGAGACTCCATCTAAAAAACAAAACCAAACCAAACAAACAAACAAACAAACAAACAAAAACAGGGGAAGACAATTCAGTCAAAGTCACTTCCTGGCTTTCAAATCTTTATTTTACATATTTATAGAGGTGAAGACACAGCATTCTCTTGCATACCACAGGTATCCAGAATTTCCACAATATGCTAAAGGCTCCCAAGAAAAATATCAGGTGTTCAAATGCTTCCACAAACACGAAACTGACCCTTTTTTCCCTTTAAGCTTCCCACAAATGACCTCCAAGTTGGAAAATGTCTTGGCTGAAAAACAAAAACACTGCTCTAAAGGAGAAAGAAAAGGTGGCCTTGGAGTCCCTGAAGCACAACGTGAAAGAAACAAGAGAAAGAAACCAGCTCTGATGTGTTTTCCGACCGTGACCCAGGTGCCTCTGGAGGAGGTGTCTCAGGAAAGAGGGGAAAACAGGAACAAAATTAATTGTGGGGAATCTAAAAGGGGCAATTCAAATTTCTGGAAAAGTTCTAAGTGGCTTGTTAGCAATAAGGCAAGACACATGGACATATGGGTCCTAAATCAGTAACCCCTACCCTTTGTTTTCTCTAGCCAAGGTTGATTTGAAGAATGTTAAAGCACATGGATTGTATATAGAAATATCAGGAAAGATGGCTGCCAAAATATGAATGTAGCTGTCTCTGGATGACAGGATTTCAGGTGTTTTTTGTCTTTATAATTTTCTGTACTTGGGTTTATTTTATTTCAACAAGCAGGTATTATTTACAAAGTCAATAAGTAAATGGTTATTATTTTAAAATAGTTGTGCATATGAGTACGTTAGATGTGAAAATGAGATGGTAAAGAAAATAATAGGAAATGATTGTGTTCATGTAATCCATGAACAGTCCCCTGCCCTTTGTAGCAGATCACCGTCTCCTGATCCAGGAACAAACAAAGGAAAAAGACCAGGATCCGTCACCCTCTAACAAGCCTTAATATGTCTCCCATCACCTCTCAAATCTGAGAATGAGGAGGAAGTAGGAGGAAGGAGGAGAGGAGGGCAGGTCAATTAGAGGAGAAGAGGTGAGAAGGGACCTGAGGGGTCTGAGCTGGGGCTGAGACTCTCCTCAGGCAACTGAGGGACTGGCTGGAAGATGGATGGAGAGTGGATCACAAATGAGCTTGCTGAGATTTTCATGTACTCATCAGATTTACAAGTTAATTACTTTGTGGACCAGGCAAAGGGTATTTTATTAAGAAATAAATGATTTAACTTTTGGTCCATGTTTGGGACCACTCTCAGTTTTTACACAGAACAACACGTCTCATCAGATGTTTTTGCCTAACATGGCAGTAAAGGTAATTTTTCTCTAGGGACTATCCCAGCTTTTAAATAATGTTTTCTAGAACATTTCTAGCTGACAGGGAGTTTACAGAGTTTAAAGTTTCAAATATAAGCTTACAGGGTTAAGTTTATATTTTTACTTTCTGAAAAGTAAAAAATAACTTTGTAATCTTCTCCACACAGCAATATATACTCATAATCCACACTTTCAACCACAACATGATTTTTGCAGGGATAGGGTTAGGCTTGGCTGACTAGAGATGTTCTTCAAAAAGCCTCCTCCTCATCAAGGTCCTTTGGAGTCTAGAATGTGTGTGGAAGGGAAGATGCCAACATGAAGTGTGTGAGAACAACGGAAGGAGCAGATTTTCTTTTACTTCTTATTATTTTATTTTCGAGATGGAGTCTCCCTCAGTCGCCCAGGCTGGAGTGCAGTAGAGTGATCTTGGCTCACTGCAACCTCCACCTCCCAGGTTCCAGCAATTCTCCTGCCTCTGCCTCCTGAGTAACTGGGATTATAGGCACGTGCCACCACGCCTGGCTAACTTTTGTATTATTAGTAGAGATGGGGTTTCACCATGTTGGCCAGGATAGTCTTGAACTCCTGACCTCAGGTGATCCACCCACCTTGGCCCCCCAAAGTGCTGGGATTACAGGCGTGAGCCACTGCACCGACGTATTTTTTAATTTTTTAATTTAATTTTTTAAATAGAGATGGGGTCTCACCACGTTGACTAGGCTGGTCTCGGACTGTTGGCCTCAAGTGATCCTCCCATCTTGGACTCCCAAAGTGCTGGGATTATAGGTGTGAGCCACCATGCCTGGCCAGAAGGAGCAGACTTTGTCCAGAGAATTTTTAAAAAGAAAAAATGCTGGTTGAAAGTGGGGATCTGGGGCAGAGCATTTGGAAAGGTTATGGAAGCTGGAGGCCAAGAGGGGCCATTGCAGAACAACACAAAAATTCCGGTGAGGCAAGGAGAAGGGAGAGCAGCTTTGGCAGCACAGGGGGCAGCAAATACAGAAAATTATAAAGATAAAAAATCTGAAATCTTACCATCCAAAGACAGCCACAAAGGTATTTTGGTAAACATCTTTCCTGATGTTTCCAAATTCAATCATGTGCTTTAACATTCTTTAAATCAATTAAAAAACAAAAACAAAAAAAAACAGGGTCTGGCTCTATTGCCCAGGCTGGCATGCAATGGTGCGATCATGGCTCACTGCAACCTCTGCCTCCTGAGCTCCAGCAATCCTCCCACCTCAGCCTCCTGAGAAGCTGGGATTACAGGCACGTGCTGCTATGCCTAGCATTTTTTTTTTTTTTTTTTTTTTTTTTTTAGTAGAGATGGGGTTTTGCAAGAGCCTATGTTGCCCAGGCTGGTCTCAAACTCCTGGGCTCAAGTGATCCACCTACCTTGGCCTCCCAAAGTGCTGGGATTACATGCATGAGCCACCATGCCTGACCCACATCAATCTTGGCTAGAGAAAACAAAGGGGAAAGATTACTTATTTAGGACACGGACATCCAAGTGTGCTGCCTTATTGCTAACACGCTCACAAACCACTAGAAAGAACTTTTCCAGAAACTTGAATTGCCTCTGTCAGATTTTCCAGAATTTCTTTTGTTCCTTCCCCCGCCCCTTTCCTGGGCCACCTCCTTCATAGGCACCTGTGTCACTGTCAGAAAACATATGAGAGCTTGTTTCTCATGGGACCGCATTGTGCTTTAGGGGTTCTAGGCTCACCTTATCTTTTTCCTTCGGAGCAGTGTTTTTCTTGGGTACCTCTTTGGAATCCATCAGGAAAGCTCATCTCTTGAGTATCCAGAAACCTAAGAGGGCAATAGCTGGCCAGAGTAGATCAGGGAAAGGCAAGGGAAAAAACTCTATGCTCCCCACTTAGCTTACTCCTATAAAGTGTGTGCAGCCCATCATCCAGCCAAGTTATGACTTGCCTTTGAACAGTTAACTGAGCATGATACTGCCTGACCGAGGCATGTGTAAAGGAAACCAACATTTGGTGAGCTCCCGCTCTGTACTCTGTACTAGTTAATTTTTACATTATTTTATTTAATCTTAAAAAATGCAGAGAGACAGCATTGGTGTTGTTGACATTTTGCAGATGAAGAAACTAAGGCACAGGGAGGATAAATAACTTGTTAAAGGCACCAAATTAGTAAGTGGCAGAGCTGATATTCAAATCCAGGTGTGATTTATCCAGCTCAAAAAATCATCATCCTTCTCACTGGGTAGAAACTCTGTGGTCAACTAGAGAGTCCAGATCTCTACCTTTGTTCTTGCTTTGGATTGCTGCTGCTATCCAATACAGAAGGACTTTGGCCTTGAACTTTAAAAGTCATTCTTTAGGGTAGGCATTGTCATTGCCTGATGTGTTAGTCCAGATCCTCTGAAAAGCAGACACCAAGATGTAATTAAATGTGCAAATATTTTATTAAGAAAAATTCTGCTGTGAGAGAACATGGGCAGAAGAAGAAGGCTGAGAGCCATCAGATGGCAATGCAAGTCTGATCTCGAAGAAGAAAAGGAGGGAAGGTTGGATGAAGCATCCTGGACCACTGAGCAGTGTAAGGAAGGTTTGACAAAAACCTTCGGCCGTAAGAGAAGTCCCATGTCTCCAGGAATGAGCCTGCCTTATTATCCCCTCCCTGCTCAGTTATCTGCTGGGAGGCGCAATGGGCAGCACGGTCTTAGTGCAAATGCTGGGATGGACAAAAAGTGAAAGACAACCCACAGAAGGTGAGAAAATACTTGCAAATCATATATCTGATAAAGAACTTGTCTCCAGGGTATATAAATAACACAATTCAATAATAAAAACATAAATAACTCATTTAAAAGTAGGCAAAGGATCTGAATAGAAATTTCTCCCATGTAGATACACCAATGGCCAATAAGCATGAACAGATACTCACTGTCATTAGTCACTAGGAAAATGCAAACAAAACCACGATGGGATACAAGTCACACTCACTAGGATGGCTATGATAAAAAAAAAAGAGGGACAATAACAAGCATTGGTAAGAATGAGGAGAAATTGGAACCCTTATACATTCTGGTGGGAATGTAAAAGGGTGGAACTGCTTTGGGAAACAGTCTCGCAGCTCCTCAAAAAGATAAACATAGATTTGTCATATGGTTCAGTAATTCTACTCCTAGGTACATACCCAAGAGAATATTGAAACCCTACGTCCACATGAAAACTTGTACTCAAATGTTCATATCAGCATTATTCATATGAGCCAAAAGTGTTTATCAATGGATAAAAGGGTAAACAAAATGTAGTATATCCATACAATGGGAGGTTATTTTGTCATAAAAGGAATGAAGTATCTATATTCATACAATGGAATATTATTCAGCCTTTAAAAGGAAGAACAATCTGACACGTGCTACAACATGGATGAACTTTGCAGACATTATGCTAAGTAAAACAGTCACAAAGAGACAAATTCCTCTGTGATTCCACTTATATGAAGTACCCAGAGGAGCTGAATTCATAGAGACAGAAAGTAGAATGGTGGTTTCAGGACTGGGCGGGGAGAGGAAATGGAACATTGTTTAATAGGCACAGAGTTTCAGGTTCACAAGGTGAAAAGAGTTCTGGAGATTTGTTGCATAGCAACAATGTACTTAACACTACTGAACTGTACTCTTAAAAATAGTTAAGATGGTAAATTTCATATTAGGTATATTTTTCCATGTTTTTTTAATGAAGAGAGGGAAGAAAAGGAATGAAGTACTGATATTATACAACATTGATGGACCTTGAAAACATTATGGTAAGCAAAAGAAGCCAGACACAAAAGACCACAGATTGTATGATTCCATGTATACGAAATATGAAGACTAGTCAGGCTCAGTGATGTGTGTCTGTAGTCCCAGCTCAGCCAGCTGCTGAGGTGGGAGGATCACTTGAGCCCAGGAGTTAATTCAAGGCTGCCGCGAGCTATGATCATGCCACTGCACTCTAGCCTGGGAGACGGAGCAAGACCACGTTTCAAAAAAAAAAAAAAAGAAGAATAGGCAAACACATGGAGACAAAAAGTAGGTTAATGGTTGCCACGGTTAGAAGGAATGGGGAATGGAAAGTGACCACTGATGGATATAGACTTTCCTTTGGGATGATTTAAATGTTACGGAATTAGGCCGGGCGGAGCGGCTCACGCCTGTAATCCCAGCACTTTGGGAGGCCGAGCCGGGCAGATCACGAGGTCAGGAGATCAAGACCATCCTGGCCAACATGGCCAAACCCCATCTCTACTAAAAATACAAAAATTAGCTGGGCATGGTAGCGTGCGCCTGTAGTCCCAGCTACTCAGGAGCCTGAGGCAGGAGAATCGCTTGAACCTGGCAGGCAGAAGTTGCAGTGAGCTGAGATTGTGCCACTGCACTCCAGCCTGGGCAACAGAGCAAGACGCCATCTAAAAAAAAAAAAAAAAATTACAGAATTAGATAGTGGTAATGGTTGCACACCTTTGTGTACATACCCAAAACCTCTAATTCGTACACTTTGAAAGGGTGAAATTTTATGGTAGGTGAATTATATCTCAATAAAGATGCTATTTTTAAAAATGCTAAAATTGATTTCGGAGTGTATCAGCCACTAGGACTCCCTTGATTACACTCCCTGTAGTTGCAGATCTGCAAGGAGCATTTCATGGCTACCACACGTGAAGCTCTATTACAAGTATATTTTTGGTGTTGATCGTAATAATAGTTACCTGAGATGCATTCAGGACAGACCCAAGCAGGGTAATGGACTGAATTATTTCTCCCAAAGATTTATTTTTCTAGGATTCAGTAAGTGCATGGTCCCAGATTTCTCACTGAGGATATATGAATTTTGATGCTGGTATTTCACTGCTGCAACCATTTTGATTTTCAGAGAGCAAAGGATATAGCAGCAGAAAATGTGAAATGATTTCATATCTACTTTATGACCCTAACAAACAAAAAATTGTATTAGTATTTTCAACTACAGACCAGAATCACACTTATGCAATACTGTCACTAGTATTGTTACTCTCATTATCCTCACTTTGGGCTAATCAAATGGAAAGAAGGGAGGATGGGACAAGCCTTGAAAGAAGGTGGGAATTCTTATGGCTCAAGTTACTTTGTAACTTTTATTTTTATTTATTTGATTGATTAATTAATTAATTTATTTATTTTGAGATGGAGTCTTGCTCTGTCACCCAGGCTGGAGTGCAGTGGTGCGATCACTGCTCACTGCAAGCTCCGCCTCCTGGGTTCACACCGTTCTCCTGCCTCAGCCTCCCGAGTAGCTGGGACTACAGGCACCCACCACTAAATCCGGCTAATTTTTTGTATTTTTAGTAGAGACAGGGTTTCACTGTGTTAGCGAGTATGGTCTTGATCACCTGACCTTGTGATCCACCCGCCTTGGCCTCCCAAAGTGCTGGAATTACAGGAGTGAGCCACTGCGCCCGGCCGTAATTTTTTAAAGTTCCAGATTCACTAGTTTCAGTGAAAGATAAACCAAAACCTAACTTTAAAAAAACCTTCCCAGAGAGGTGGGAGGGACAATAGAAGAAGGAAATAGTAGTAAAAACTGGACATTCTGGAAATTACATTATTTAAAAATTTGACTTTGGATTCACAACAATGTTTTACATGATTAATATTATATAATGTGAAAATTAAAAGTGAAATTAACAAACCCAATTGTAGATTAAGTGATACTAAGACACACAGTGAAGGAGCTACTTCAAGGTCTTTTAAAACATCGTAATTTGACTGGGATGTACCCAAAGATAAAAAGAACTGCAAAAACAAAAAGCAAACAAACTTAAATTTTTCCAGTCATCATATTGTTAGCAATAATATTGCTATAGTTATTCTAAACTATTATGTATGTAATAGCATACATTATTATTTATTTAAAGCAAATAAATAATTGTTAATTCATTATTCACAGGGCACAGTGGCTCATGCCTGTAATCCCAGCACTTTGGGAGGCCAAGGCAGGCAGATCACTTGAGGCCAGCAGTTCAAGACCAGCCTGGCCAACATGGTGAAACCCTATCTCTACTAAAAATACAAAAATTAGCCAGGTGTGGTGGCGGGCACCTGTAGTCCCAGCTACTCAGGAGGCTGAGGCAGGAGAATCACTTGAACTTGGGAGGTGGAGGTTGCTGTGAGCCTAGATTGCACCACTGCACTCCAGCCTGGGCAACAGAGCAAGACGCTCTCAAAATAAATAAATAAATAAATAACTGGCCGGGCGCGGTGGCTCAAGCCTGTAATCCCAGCACTTTGGGAGGCCGAGACGGGCGGATCACGAGGTCAGGAGATCCAGACCATCCTGGCTAACACGGTGAAACCCCGTCTCTACTAAAAAATACAGAAAACTAGCCGGGCGAGGTGGCGGGCGCCTGTAGTCCCAGCTACTCAGGAGGCTGAGGGAGGAGAATGGCGTAAACCCGGGAGGCGGAGCTTGCAGTGAGCTGAGATCCGGCCACTGCACTCCAGCCTGGGCGACAGAGCGAAACTCCGTCTCAAAAAAATAAATAAATAAATAAACAAACAAATAAATAAATAAATAACTATGAACCAAGATTTTCAATATAAGAATTACAAATATCAGAAAAGTTAAGTAAAAACCATGTAATTTTAAATTTGAATTAGAAATATAAACACATGATACATTTTCTCATGAAAACATTTCTTAATTCTATTGGAAAGGCCTAGAAACAACAATGAATCCAGTGTCAATCATCTAGCCTAGCACTCAGACAGTGGTCTCTAAATACAATCTCCAACAAAAAGGAAACAGGACTTCTTAGGAAAATGGCTAATTAATTTGGGCAGGAAATGATTATAACAATCCCAGAACCTCTTGCCATATTAGAGGCAAGGAAGCTATTTAAAACTACCGGGGTCACAGCAAAAGGATTCAGAGAATTCAGTTGGAAGAGGCTCCAAGGGACAATTCAAGAATCAAGACGAAAAATAACTGCAATGGATTGAAATGCATTGAAACCAATGAGTTCATAATAATGTGAAACAAACAAAAATTATTATCCTTGGAGAATACAAGGAAATCAATTCATTTTTCTGAAAAAGGAAAAAAAAAGAAGCATTTATTCTGTCTTTCCTGTATAAATTATATCTCAGAGCAATCAAACTATTGATGAGTAGTTGTTTTCTTGATAGAGTTCAGCTAATAAGTAAAGAAGGAATGGTAGAAATCGAGTCTTACCGTTTTACAACTGCTCTCACGTACAGGTACGGACAAAGATCACCAAAGGGCTGCTAACTTTACAGACAACCAGGCATTGTGCGCCCCCTAGTGGAAGTTCACCATGTATGACATATTCTTGATGATAAGGAATCCGATACAGCAGCCACTAGCCACATGTGTCTATTTCCATTTCAGTTAACCTCTATGTGCTGTTCATTATGGTGGGCACTAGCTGCTTGTGGTCAAGTTTAAATTAATTAAAACAAAATAAAAATAATACAATTCCTCGGTTACACTAGCACAATAGCCACATGTGTAGATATAGAATATTTCCATCATCATGAAAAGCTCTATTGCACAGGGCTGAAAATGTTTATAGTAAACAGGGGACTAAAGAACGTAATTCACACAGTATAAGGATTCTGTCAGCAAATCTAGGATGTGGGAAACTTTATAGGACAAATGACCCAGTTCTTTCAACTAATAAAAGAGGAAAAAGGAGAGAGGAAAGAACCTTTCAATTAAAAGAGATTGAAGAAAAATATCACCAAATGCAAAGCGTGACCTAATTTGGATCTTAATTGTAAAACTCTAAAAAGCATTAGGGAGGCAACTGGGGAAATTTGAATCCTGGGTATTTTATGGTCCTAAGGAAATATGGGTTTTTTTTAGTGATATTATGGTTATGTTTAATGAAAGAGTCCTTATCTTTTAGAGATACATTCTGAAAGGTTACAGGAGGAATGGTCTAGATTTTTCTTTAAAGTAATACAGCATGGAAAGACGGTTGACTAGGGTATAACATAAGATTTGCCATAATGTTGATAACTCTTAAAGTTTGAGACTCCATTACATTGTTCCCTCTATCTTATGTATATGTTTGAAATTTTCCATAAGAAAGGTTTTTAAAATTACTGGTTTTAAGTTTATTTTTATTTTTAATTTTTTTTCAGACAGGGTCTATGTTACCCAGGCTGACCTCAAACTCCTGGCCTCAAGAGATCTTCTCATCTCAGCCTCCCAAGTAGCTGGGACTATAGGTGTGCCACCATGCCCAGCTAAGTTTATTTTTTAGAATCATAAACTAGGTCTGATTTTTTTGCTATTATATCTTTCTTAGTCTCTATGTCAGAATGTTTGACGCATAGAAGTAAATGGTAAGACAGACAGGCATGGAACAGGCTGGCATGTTCCGGAGATGGCATGCACAGTCTGGCCACTGTTTAGGTGCTCATTAGTAAAATCGCTGTGTCTTTCAAATAATTACTGTCTTGTTAACAGGAAGTTTTAATTCAACTGAATAAATTCAATTCAATAAATTTTCAGAACAATTTGATAAATAACTCACGAAGCCAATGTATAACAAAGTATTTTATCATTTGAGCACTTTCTCTGTGCATAACACTCCCCTGGAGTCTGTGGATGATCCAAAAGAAAAAATAGGGAAAACTCCTAAAAAAATTATCTGGCCTTGTAAGAGAGGTAAGATTTACACGTACAGAATAATTACAGGAAATGACTAGAGGATTTCCGAGGAAGGTTTAAAAAAAAATAAAAAGGGCCGGGCGCGGTGGTTCAAGCCTGTAATACCAGCACTCTGGGAGGCCGAGATGGGTGGATCACGAGGTCAGGAGATCGAGACCATCCTGGCTAACACGGTGAAACCCCATCTCTACTAAAAAAATTAAAAATAAAAAAAAAACTAGCCGGGCGAGGTGGTGGGCGCCTATAGTCCCAGCTACTGGGGAGGCTGAGGCAGGAGAAAGGCATAAACCTGGGAGGTGGAGCTTGCAGTGAGCCGAGATCTGGCCACTGCACTCCAGCCTGGACAACAGAGCGAGACTCCATCTCAAAAAATAAAAATAAATAAAAAATAAATAAATAAAAAATAAAAAGGAGAGTTGAAAAGGGACTTACAAAAAAAAAAAAAAAAAGTAGCCCAAGGTTTTGCTCTAATCTAATGTTGATAACGACAGTGTAAGATCTCAGAAAATGATAACCCAAAATGAAGACCTCAGAAGCAGCTCTCTCTGACCTTCTGGCTTCCTGTCACTGGCCTCTCATTCTCCCCCAAGGCTGGCCATAGAGGAAACTCTTCTGCAAGGTGTATCTCGGAAACCAAAATCCATTTCCCCTAAAGCCAGCCATAAAACCTAAACATATTATTCTAACTCCACTCCTCCACCTATGCCACCTTTCTGTGTAAAAACTGGTCATGAAGTGATTTGACCTAATTTGTCTGATTGTAGGTCATAAGATCTCCCCATTCCAGAGAGGGTCCAGCCCCATACCCAAGAGGAAGGAAGGATGCACAGAGGCCAAGAAGAACCTACATAGAGGCCAGGTGGCTCACGCCTGTAATCTCAACACTTTGGGAGGCCAAAGTGGGCGGACCACCTGAGGTTGGGAGTTTGAGACCTGATGAAATCCATCTCTACTAAAAATACAAAAAATAGCACCTGTAATCCCAGCTCCTTGGGAGGCTGAGGCAGGAGATTCACTTGAACTCAGGAGGCAGAAGTTGCAGTGAGTGGAGATTGCACCACTGCACTCCAGTCTGGGTGACAGAGTAAGACCCGGTCTCAAAAAATAATAATAATAAATTAAACATAAATAATAAATAAATAATAGACAGGCCTTGTTGGGTTTCCCCACTCAGTCTATTATAGCTCATAGCCTTTTCATCCACATTTTGGTGAACCTAAGCATGAAAGTAGACAGTTTCATCTGTATCTTTGGGTCTTCATTCTGAAGGCTCCTGTGTCATGTAAAATTATGGTCAAATACATTCATATGCCTTTTCTCCTATTACTCTGCCTTTTGTCAGTTGATTTTTGCAAATGTTTAGGGGCCACGGGGAAGTTTTCCCTTGGCTCCTATAACAGCAAACGCAGGGCTTAGTACACAGCCAGCCTTTGCACGAGGCACTCACACTTTACCTTATTTAGGCTCATATTCTTGGACAGGAAAATTGAGATCATAGTGGCCTGTATATTTTTCTTCCATATTTTAACTGTAGACACCAGGAATATCACTCCTCAAGCTTGCCTCACTCAACCTTAGCTGGTCTTTGCGCACATACACGTGCCTGTGAGGAGGTGGTGGGAGAGTATGGGGAGACTGGGAAGATGTAATGGAGGCAAGACTCACCCAAAGAAAGCCCTTGGGCTAACTCACTGTGGTGAGACTTGGTGTGAACTGATGAGCTGGGCCAATGTACTTTTTTCTCTAGGAAAACTGATTGGCAAATACAGAAGGAATTGTCTGCCTGGAAGAGGAGAGAGAAGGGAGCAAAGACAAGAAGAGCAAGAAGCTGAATCACATGAATGGCTAAATGCCAGCAAAAAGCTACTGTGACTCAACCCGACTCTCCATTTTGATTTTTCCAAAGTCTAGTTATTTAGATTTTTCAAGTCCTCTTTGCACATTTATTCTTTTATAGTTAGTATGAATTTCAGAGTCTTAGGACTCAGATATGCAAAGATGTTTTTCTAATTCAAACTGTAGCCTTTAGTTTTGACTCAGTCTCTTCTGCGTAAATATACATCAACTATGAAATTCTCCCTTCCTTCTTCTCCTTCCTTTTGCCCTGGAGAGATATGAATTCCCAAGTGGAACACAATGGGAGTGTTCACGGAGTGCTGGCATCAGGAGCAGCTCTGGTCTGAGCATTGCTCACCCTCCCCAAGGGACCCACATAGTCCTAAGTGATCTTTCTACCACATGCCTGGCTGATGGCTCTGACCCCAGCAGCTCTGAGGCTGGTCCCATATTGCCTCTTCCTCCTTCTGTGGCCTAAATAGTCACCTCCACTTTCTCTTGGAGGGTTCAAGAGCTCTTAGTTTTGTTCCCTGGAACATGCTGGCATTCACTGGCTTTTGAGACGATTTCCCATTTTATGGAAAATGTGGAATCTGCCTGGACCTGTCCCTCAGCCACCACAGTCTGTTGAGGAACTGTTGAAGGTGGCACTTTAAAATATATGTTTTTTAAAAGTTTTAACTTTTATATTAGGTTCAGGGGTACATGTACAGGTTTGTTACATAGCTAGACTCATGTCATAGGGGTTTGTTGTACAGATCACTTCATCTCCCAGGTATCAAGCCTAGGAGTCAAGTATTATTTTCTTTCTTTTATTTTTTTGAGACGGAGTCTCACTCTGTCGCCAGGCTGGAGTGCAGTGGTGTGATCTTGGCTCACTGCAACCTCTATCTCCTAGGTTCAAGCGATTCTCCTTCCTCAGCCTCCTGAGTAGCTGGGATTACAGGTGTACGCCACCACACCTGGCTAATTTTTGTATCTTTAGTAGAGATGGGGTTTCACCATGTTGGTCAGGCTGGTCTCGAACTCCCAACCTTGTAATTCATCCGCTTGGCCTCCCATAGCACTGGGATTACAGGCGTGAGCCACTGCACCCAGCTGAAGTGTTATTTTCTCTGCTCTTTTCCTCCTCCTATCCTCCACCCCCAAGTACCCCAGTGTCTGTTATTCCCTTCCTTGTGTCCGTGTGTTCTCATCATTCAACTCCCACTTATAACTGAGAACATGCGGTTTTTGGTTTTCTGTTTCTGTGATAGTTTGCTAAGAATAATAGCCTCCAGCTCCATCCATGTTCCCACAAAAGACATTTTTTATGGCTGTGTAGTATTCCACGGTGTAGATGGACCACATTTTCTTTATCCAATTGGATGCAGCACTTTCTTTTTCTTTTTTCTTTTTTTTTTTTTTTTTTGAGATGGAGTCTCGCTCTGTCACCAAGACTGGAGTGCAGTGGTGCGATCTCAGCTCACTACTACCTGCTACCTTTGCATCCCGGGTTCAAGCAATTCTCCCTGCCTCAGCCTCCCAATTAGCTGGGACTACAGGCATGCGGCACCACGCCTAGCTAATTTTTTGTATTTTTAGTGGAGACAGAGTTTCACCATGTTGGCCAGGATGGTCTTGATCTCTTGACCTCTGATCTGCCCACCTCAGCCTCCCAAAGTGCTGGGATTACAAGCGTGAGCCACTGCACCCGGCCTGGATTTTTACTTTCTTATTATCTATGGCAAGGATCTTCCTTTTTTCCCCCAAGAGTTCAGACAAGTATCTTCTCAAAAGTTTAAAATATATTTTATCCAGAATTTTAGTTCCATACCAGAAGACTTTTTCTGGACGTCTAGTCTTTCATACAACCAAAAATGGAAGTCATCATTTTTATAATATAAACACTGTTTTTTTCTACACTTTTCAAGTGGAAGGTTTATTTTGGTTTTAGGGGCTTTCTTATTTTTAATATCAGTATTTAAATTATAAATTTCCCTCTGACTACCACTTTACCCTATATTAATGATCAAGATAAAATTTTATTACTAGGTACAACGCAATATAATACTCTTTATTCTTGTTTCATTAATCTTCACAACATCCAGTGCGATGTATATGATTCTTCTTCATTTTATCAATGAGGAAACTGAAGTGAAGGAAACTTAAATAATTTCCCCTAGGATCCTGAAGATAGGTAGCACGCAGGGAAGCTGGGATTCCAACCAGGGTCTGCCTGAGTTCAAAATGGGGTCTTGCAACTCATTCAATGGATTTTATGAGAAAAGAAAAACAGGATATTTGAGGTGAGAGTAAAAAGGAAAAACTGACATTAGATTTTAGGATGTTCGTGTCAAAGTTACCTCATGGTTGGAAGTAAGGGAGAGAAAAGGCTGAAGGCTATTAAGGGGATGATAGCTGTCCAACCCAAGCCCAGAGAATGTGGGGCAGCCTGAGAATGTGCCGCAGAGCAGGAACAGGTGTGAACAGACACTTCTGCGTTCGTCCTGGGTAGACACTGTGGCAGAAACCCACCTTTCCCTGCCTAGTTCAAATTGTTATTAACTGTGCTTTCTTGGCAATATCAATTTACCAAAAAAAAAAAAGAAGAATTTTTAATCCAGTGGCCATATGTGTAACGTATAGAACATCACTAATGAACACATGTTTTTAGCCCCAAATAAAACAGTCTTTGCTAATTCCCGACCTTGGCTCCAAGCCAGCTAGCTTCTTGCTTTTATTATTTGCAACAGAATCCAGAATTCAGAGTGAATAGAAGAGCCGAACAGGAATATAACTCCCGATAATGTTGTCTCTGCGCCTTATGCACTTATCCTTTTTGTCTCTCCCCAGGGGAAAAGCAGTTATTCTTACTTATGCTAAATCCAGTTGTTCCCCACCGTGGTCATGTAAATCCCGGCACCGAGTATGTGGCAGAATAAAGTCAAGGCAGTGGGAGGTGCTCACACAAGAGCAACAGGCGGCCCCAAAGCCCCAAACTGTTCCATCCATTTTCTCCTAAAAATAAAGGGTTCTATTCATAAAAAAAACTTTCATATATTCTTGGGATTTTTCTTACAAAAAAAAAAAGCCAACATGATATGCAGGCAAAGAAAAACAACTCCTGGTTCACGAACCACGCCATCCTTTCATTTCCCAGAGTAAGCAAATAAACCAGGGACAGGACATGTGGGAGAGTTGACTGTATTCAGCATATAAAAAACATCTTCTGTAAAAAGGGATCGGACCTCCAATTAGACCCCTAAGTTGTTCCATTTAAGGGAAACTGCCTCCTTTCTGCACACCCATTTAACAAAATGAATTACCCAAAGGCTAAATGTGAGAGATTTTATAACTTTATTTTAATGGGATTTCTAAATATCATAGATTTCATTTCTTCTCCGCAAAGAAGAATGGGTTACTTAGAATTTGCCAAGATTTAAAGATTATTTAGACCTTATTCTTCTATTATCTCTCCTATTTTCAATCTTTAAAAACTATCTTTCCATTGTAAATCCAAATTATTGTATGCTTTAGAATGCTTCCTCTACTGGGGATAACCTCCCCTTAAACTCTAGTAATCCCAGGCCCACCCTGACCCACCTGCCCTCGGCATCCTCAATAGTTAAAGGATCAATATCTTGGGTTCACCTGTAATCCATATTTTGCATACCAGTCTGCCTTGGCTTATCTGCTGGGAAGGTCTGTGCTAGGATTTATACTCAGGTGTGTTAATTATTGTATTAGTCCATTCTTATGCTGCTATGAAGAACTGCCCAAGATTGGGTAATTTATAAACATAAAAGATTTAATTGACTCACAACTCCTTATGGCTGGTGAGGCCTCAGGAAACTTATCATCATGGTGGAAGGGATAGCAAACACATCCTTCTTCACATGGTGGCAGGAGAGAGAAGTGTGGAGAGAAGGGGAGAAAGCCCCTTATAAAACCAACAGATCTCGGCCGGGCGCGGTGGCTCAAGCCTGTAATCCCAGCACTTTGGGAGGCCGAGACGGGCGGATCACGAGGTCAGGAGATCGAGACCATCCTGGCTAACATGGTGAAACCCCGTCTCTACTAAAAATACAAAAAACTAGCCGGGCGATGTGGCGGGCGCCTGTAGTCCCAGCTACTCGGGAGGCTGAGGCAGGAGAATGGCATAAACCCGGGAGGCGGAGCTTGCAGTGAGCTGAGATCCGGCCACTGCACTCCAGCCTGGGCGGCAGAGCGAGACTCCGTCTCAAAAAAAAAAAAAAAAAAAAAAAAAACCAACAGATCTCTTGAAAACTCACTCACTATCATTAGAACAGCATGGGGAGCCACCCCAATAATCTAATCACCTCCTACTGGGTCTGACCCCCAACATATGAGGATTACAGTTCAGATTACAATTCGAGATGAGATTTTGGGTGGAGACACAGCCGAACGTTATCAATTATCTATTGCAGCATAAACAATTACCCCAAAATTCAGCAGATTAAAATAATATATATTCATTATCTTACAGTTTTTGTGGGTGAAGAATCCGGACATGGCTTGGCTGGGTCCTCTGGGGCTCTCACAAGGCTGCTATGAGCAGCAGGTGCTACTATCATCCTCTGTTGAAAAATCCACTTCCAAGCTCACTCACATGAATGCTGGCAAGGCCAGTTCCTTCTTGGCTATTGAGCTGCAGGCTTCCTTTCCTCATTGGTGAGGATGCTCAATTCCTTGCCATGATAGTCTCTCCAGAGGGCAGTTTGCTTCAACAATGTGCTTCTCTAATGTTATCAAGAAGAACAGAGAGAGAGAGAGAGAGAGAGAGTTAGGAGAGGCAGTCTTCTGAAACCTAATCTCAGAAGTGCCATCTCATCACTTTTGCTGTATTCTACTCATTAGACACAAGTCATTAGGTGCAGCTCATATTTAAGGGAGGGAGTTACATGTGGGCATGAAAACTAGAAGGTGCAGATGCCTGGGGACCAACTTAGAAGTCTGCTTACCAAACTAGGAGAGACATTGCTGAGTGGTAGGGGCAATACACATGTTCAACCTTGCTAGATAGTTCCAGATTACTATCCAGCAGAGTATGAGAGTTGCCATTATTATAAGTTCTCACCAACATTTGCTATTGTCAGTCTTTTTAATTTTTGCCAAGCTGTAGGGTATAAAATGGTTAATGAAGTTGAGCATATTTTCATATGTGTACCACATAGAATTGTTCTTCTTTGAAATGCTGTTTATGTTGTCTTTCTATTTTTCTATTAAATTTTTTATTTTTCTTATTGATTCAAAGGAGCTCATATACTCTCAATTCTAACCCCAAGGCCATTATATGTGTGGTATCTTCCTCTAGATTTTAACTTATGTTTTCACTCTCTTGGTATCTTGATGTCTTTGGAGAAGCCATAGTTCATTTTTTAAGACAGGGTCTCACTCTGTCACCCAGGCTGGAGTACAGTGGCATGATCACGGCTCACTGCAGCCTTGACCTCCTGGGCTCAAGTGATTCTCCTGCCTCAGCCTCCCAAGTAGCTTTGACAACAGGTGTGTGCCACCATATCCAGCTAATTTTTGTGTTTTTTTTAGAGATGGGGTCTCACTATGTTGCCCAGGCTGGTCTCAAACTCCTGGGCTCCAGTGATCCTCCCGCCTTAGCCTCCCAAAGTGCTGGGATTATAGTTGTGAGGGACAGTGCATGACCTGTTTATTTTAATGTAGTTGAATTTATGTTTCCAGTTTTGCATTAAGAAATCCTTCTTTCCCTCAAGGGTAAAAAGATAATATTCTACATTTTCTTCTAAAGTTAAAAAATTTTCCCTTTAGGTCATCTATCCATCTAAAATTGACTTGTGTGTATAGTGTAAGGTTGGAGTCAGTTTAACTTTTCCCTTATATGGCTAATCAATTAATTTTTATTAAATAGTCCTCCCTCCCCCTAATCTGCAATGCCAGGTTTTTCATAAGTGAGGTTTCTGTTTATTCATCTATTCACAAGTCTTATTCTAGATTCTGTTTTGGTCCATGAATCTATCTCTGAACTTGTATCACAGTCTTAATTATGATGACTTTACAACAATTCTTAATACCTGGTAGTAGTGTAATTACTAACACTTGTTTCTTCTTCAGGATTATTTTGGCTATTCTTGGCCCTTTGCTTTGCCGTATAAAATATATAAATTTTAGGGTCAGTTTGTCAAGTTCCACGAATAGAAAGTCATTAAATCTACAGCTTATTTTAGGGAAATACTGTTTATATCTTGTTTATTGTCTTTTACTGAAGTTTTTATTCTTTTTTTCTATAAAACCCTTCACATTTTTGTTAGATCTACTCCAAAGATGTCTTATTTTTTTATTGCCGTTGTAATTGGCATCTTTTAATTATGTGTTCTAAATATTTGTTGAAGTATAGATGTGCAACTGTATTTTGTATATTGACCTTACTTATGTAGACTTGCTAAGCTCCTGTTAAGTCTAATGGCTTTTTGATAGAGTCTTTTGAGTTTCCTAGCAAGATATTCACAAATAGGAACAGTTTGTTTCTTTCAGGTCCTTATACCTTTTATTCCTCTTTCCTGTTTTAAGAGCAAGCTAGATCATCTAGTACAATGTTACAGAAGTGGTGAGAACAGTCATCCTTACCGTGTTCTTAGTTTTAAAGAAAATGCTTTTCAAGGTCTTGCCATTGAGTGTGATATGTGCTGTTAGATTTTTGCAAATCCCCTTTATCATGTTAGATAGTTTCCTTTCAGCCTTCATTTACTAAGAATTTTTAAAATAATAGATGACTAGATTTAATCAATTGCTATTTTTTGTATCTATTGAGCTAATCATATTTTTCATTAATCTGATAATGTGGTAAATTACTCTAATGTGAAATTAAACTTTTATTGTAGGAATAAACTATGTTGGTCACAATAGTTTAACTTCTTTTTTTTTTTTTTTTTTTTTTTTTCTGAGACGGAGTCTGGGTCTGTCGCCCAGGCTGGAGTGCAGTGGCCGGATCTCAGCTCACTGCAAGCTCCGCCTCCCAGGTTTACGCCATTCTCCTGCCTCAGCCTCCCGAGTAGCTGGGACTACAGGCGCCCGCCACCTCGCCCGGCTAGTTTTTTGTATTTTTTTTTTTTTAGTAGAGACGGGGTTTCACTGTGTTAGCCAGGATGGTCTCGATCTCTTGACCTCGTGATCCGCCCGTCTCGGCCTCCCAAAGTGCTGGTATTACAGGCTTGAGCCACCGCGCCCGGCCTGATTAACTTCTTTATGCATTGCTGATTTGATTTGCTAAATTTTTAAAAGGATTTTTAAAATAAATTACACTAGCTTGAAAATTTTTTTTCCGGGTCCTTATCTGGTTTTAGTATCCAAATTACACTAGCCTTATATAATGAGTTGGATGCTCATCTCTCTTTTTCTATTCTCTGCAAGATTTCACATATGATTGCACTGATCTCTTGAATGTTTGGTTATGCTTGTCTTTTGAACTAACTAGGCCTGGTGCTTTCTTTATTGGAAGAATTATAGCTACTAATTAAATATACTTAGTAATAAAAGCAGAGCTTTTTTTGTAAATTATTTTATTTCTTCCTTTTTTCTTTTTTTTTTTTTGAGACAGAGTCTTGCTCTGTCACCTAGGCTGGAGTACAGTGGTGTGATCTCAGCTCACTGCAACTTCCGCCTCTTGGGTTCAAGCAATTCTCATGCCTCAGCCTCAGATCTCATGCCTCAGCCTCAGAGTAGCTGAGATTACATGCATGTGCCACCATGCCTAGCTAATTTTTGTATTTTTAGTAGAGACGGGGCTTTGCCATGTTGGCCAGGCTGGTCTCAAACTCCTGGCCTCAAGTGATCTGCCCTCCTGAGCCTCCCAAAGAGCTGGGATTTCAGGTGTGAGCCACCACGCCCAACCCCATGATGATTTAGAGGGACTATGTTCAAACCAGTACAGATATTTCATAAATAATATCTGGCCATTTTCTAACCAATTAATTTGTTGCACCATAAGCTACCTCACATCTTTCAGCAAGAAAAACTTTAAATTAGAATAGTAAAGATATTACACAATGAATTAGGACACAATTAAAATTTGCTTTAAATATTTCTTTGTTGGAGATGATACCACACTTCTACTCAATGAAGAGAAACATTTTTACAGTCCAGAGGTCTTTGATTTTTTAAACATCTATTATGCCATGAATTCATAGGTTCCAGCAGCTCAGGCTCCTTCCCACTGGTTCTCACAAAGTGTGCTTCTCTGGGTGGAGCAGGCTGGTGCTTCAGCTAAACCCAGGTACCTTTCTCTTTGGCTTCTTTCTTTTCCTGATCATTTTCCTTCACGCGTTTCAGGAAAAGCTATCAGTGCTCTCAGAATGCTTAACGTGCTCAATACGCACATTAATTCTCTTGGCAAGAATCTTGCCCTTAGCTTGTTTGTTTATAACAATGCCAGCAGCACGCTGGGAAACATTGTGGGATCTCCCAGTTTTGCCATGGTTAACGTTAGTGGGGCATTCCTTTTTGAACAGTACCCATCCCCTTGATGTCTACAATATCACCTTCCTTATAGGGTTCACATATATGTGGCCAAAGGAAAAGCCCCATGTTTTCTAAAAGGCCTAGAGAACATGTATCGGGTGCCTCTCCTCTTTTCCTCCATGTTAGTCATTTTGGAGAATTACTGGAAGATGGCAGTTTCAGCCAAAAGGCAATAGCAGAGCTTTCTATCTGGTGTGTTCTGAGTGGGCTTCAGAGATTTTAAACACTCAGCCCTGAAGAGGCCAAGGCAGATGGGTGAGAAGTGGACATGGGGCTGCAGGAGGCCCCGGCCAATTGCCTCTAGTCATAAGCATTCTGATGTCTCTTTTTTGTTGTTTTTGAGAATGGTCTCACTCTGTCACCCAGGCTAGAGTACAGTGGTGCGAACATGGCTTACTGCAGCCTCAACCTTCCGTGCTCAAGCGATCCTCCCACCTTGGCCTCCCAAAGTGCTGGGATTACTGGCATGCATCACCATGCCCAACCCTATTTCCATGTCGTTACCCTACTGTGCCATTGAAGTATTTTGCCATTGAGGCACTGGAGAGACAAAATAACCTCCAGTTAAGAATCGCTACTCTAGGGCCTGAAGTCCAGCCTTTAAACTTCTGCTTGACGCCCAGAGTCCTGGTATCTGCTGACAAAACTTCCTAATACCAAACACAAGGCAATTTCTCCAAATATAGCTTCTTCCTGACATTCCCATTGTCATGCCCCGCTGTCCTGGGCAGATGCTGCTGTAATTCTCACAGCCTCTTTCTCATGCCAACAGCTTGGCCGGACTGTCGATTGTTCTTTAGGGAGGTATCATTTTCTCTGACTTGAGAAAGTGACCCTTCATCTCCCATAACAAGATTTCCCATGGGGATGTGTGGGGCTGGTTTTGGTCTTTGGATCTGGCCTGTTGAGATCCAGTGTGTTCTTCCAAGAGCGGCTGTGTCATGAGATATGACACTGAGAATGTGTTTGTTTTCCTTGAGAAAGTAATCTTCCCAGTGGTTTTATGTGAGAGAGCCTGTCCTTTTCCTATGTAAGAGGACATGGAGTTTTCCAAAGGGGATAAATTGCCCCATTTGACTGTGCAACAAGTCAGTTGGGAATGAGCAGCAGAACCACAGAATTGCAGCATTAATAGATGCCAGCAGTACAAAGGTGATGAGCTTAATAACAGAGCCTTAGAGAGGGGGAGAGAGTGACTGATTGACTGAAAGCTTAGAGCAGAGAACAGAAGGAGGGAAAAAACATTGTGTAATGCTTTTCACAGAGAATGTGTCTAAGAACCACAGGGTGGGGAGCAAGAGGGAAAGTATAGAACAAATTGTACCTTGCACTATCCTAAACCTGGCCGAGTTAATTACAGTTCGATAGGGGGTGCCAAGAGGGCCCAGAACCTGAGACAGATATGACATTGGGTGGAAATCCATTCAAGCATGTAAGAAATCATATCCAATGGCTTTAACATGTGAGAAGATTATTCCTCTCTCACGGGAAAACATGGTGGCTTTCTTTTGCTAGGTAGTCAAGGGTTTAGGTCTTAGTCTTAGTCTTCTCTCTTGTTCTGTGATGTGTTGGGTGTTGCCTTTATCTTCATGAACAAGATGACCCACTCCCATCCCCATATTCCTGCTAGCAGAAAAAGAGAAAGAAGAGAATCATATCCCTTCATCTTAATGTCATAACCCAGAAGTTATACACATTATTTTGACTCACATTCCATTGGCCAAAACCTAGTCATCTGGCTAATATGGTCACACCTAGCTGCAAAGGAATCTAGAGATTCTGGGAAGCTGTGTGCCCAGATAAAAGCAGGGGTTTCCTCTGATGAATTTCTCTACCACCACTAACCTGAGTGCTTCTTGTCCTCAATCTTCTTCCTTTTCCTCCAAATTCAATTTCCTAAAAGCCCAGAGAACATATCTGGCAGACCCATCCTCAGAAGAAAGAAGATGAAAAAGAGGAGGCAAAGATGGGATCCTCTTTAACAACAAGGGGTTGCTAAATAGTTAGATTTTGTTACCACTAAAAGAAAGGGGACATTAAGTGTCATCAGGAAAGCCAAGTGATACTTGGGGTCCTCTCCTGGGGTCCCCACTTCTACCAGAAGAGTGACCAGCTAGTCATTGTGATGAAACTCTACAGAAAATTCAGAGGCAATGCTGTGGGCTCTTGGCCAGTGAGGGGCACAGGCTTGTTGAGTTGGGACCTGAAGTACATCCAGTGTTCTAAGACAATCATCCCTAGGAACACTCATCTTCCAAAAGGGGTGAAATTTTATTTATGGAAGTCAGCACTTCTCTGGGGCTGAAAGAGTTAGAGACCCAGTGGGGAAATGTCTTTGGCCGCATTGGAAGAGATGCTTCATTATACCCAGAGACTCTCGATTCTGCGGGCTATGGTCTGTCAGCTGGAAGATCACAGCAGTCTAGCGTTTACCTGGGGGTCTGTGTTTGCCAAACATCACAAGATTTTTTTCTTTTTTTAAGAGATGGGGTTCTTGCTTGTTGCCCAGGCTGACCTTGAACTCTGGGGCTCAAGTGATCCTCCCGCCTCAACCTTGAGAGTAGCTAGGACTACAGGCACATGCCACTACTCCTCGCTAATCACAAGATTTTAAAAGCAGTAAAGACAGAAATGGACTTAGGAAGGAACTATTTAAATAAAAAACATTTTAACACAGTGTATATAATTTTGTAAGATTATATATCTTATTTTACATGTAAATAAACTTTTATTTTAGTTTTACATTTTTAGAAAAATTGAAAAGATAGTGCACATAGTTCCAATATGTATCTTCTATTTTTAAATGAAGGCATTTCAATTCTGAACATTTTAATAGGAAATAAAGTTTAGGAACAAAAACTAATCAGTAATAGAAAATTTTAATAGGTACCATTTTCTGTTCCACTTCCTGAACATGAGATTTTTAGAAAATCACTTAATGTATTTGAATCTCAGTTTTCTCACTTATAAAACAGAGATAAAACTAGTGTTTCACAGAGTTGCTATGGTGACAATGTAATAAAGTACATGTGAAATGTCTGTATATGGACACAATGTAAATTCTGAAACACTGATCAAATCTTAGTTCTGGTAATGATTCTGCAGTACCCTCTAGTATTTTAGCTGATTGGGCACAGTATGTGAGTTGACAAACCGGGTTTAATGTGCTTAATTAGTTTGTTGTAGGGTGGGCTGCCATCTTACTAATGAGGGGTTGCTAAACTGATGCTGGGGAAAAAAAAAGCTTGAAACTACCAAACAATTAAATTTCCACTTGTAAAACAAGTGGAGTGATTTTGCTATGAAAATAAATATAAAATTTTAGATGATTTAATAGCTTTCCCCAAGGAAAACATATTTTATATGATTCAGAAAGGATATAAAGAAGAAATCATTCTTGGCTGGGGATAGTGGCTCATGCCTGTAATCCCAGCACTTTGGAAGGGTGAGACGGGCAGATTGTCTGAGCACAGGAGTCTGAGGCAAGCCTGGGAGACATGGCAAAACCCCATCTCTACCAAAAATAGAAAAACTAGCTCGGCATGGTGATGCATGCATGTAGTCCCAGCTACTCAGGAGGCTTAGGCAGGAGGATCATTTGAACCTGGAAGGTGGAGGTTGCAGTGAGCTGAGATGCACTATGGCCTGAGTGACAAATCAAGATTCTGTCTGAAAAAGGAAAGGAGAGGAGAGGGGAGAGGAGAGGAGAGGAGGAAAAAGAAAAGAAAAGAAGTAGTTATTAAGAGTGTCTCAGATTGACTAGGCCTACTTCCTAGGATAAGGGGCAGTAAAATTGGACAAGATTTGTGTCTGGAAATGAGGTATAGAATTTTACAAGACAGAAGAAATGAGAATTTCCCTAATTTGCTGAGGCATCTGGAGGTGTATGTCATAGATTTTTAATAATGATTGTATCTGGATAATGAGATACAGGAGTAATCTTTATTTTCTACTTTTCAATGTGTCCAAATTTTCTACAATGTACATGCATTTTTCTTTCTTTTCTTTTTTCTTTTTTCTTTTTCTTTTTTTAGACTTAGTCTTGCTCTGTCACCGAGGCTGGAGTGCAATGGCCTAATCTTGGCTCACTGTAACCTCCACCTTCCAGGTTCAAGCAATTCTCCTGCCTCAGCCTCCTGACCAGCTGAGACTACAGGCACCTGCCACCATGCCTGGCTAATTTTTTGTATTTTTGCTAGAGACGGGGTTTCACCATGTTGGCCAGGTTGGTCTTGAACTCCTGACCTCAGGTGATCCACCCACCTGGGCCTCCCAAAGTGCTGGGATTACAGGCGTGAGCCACCGCGCCTGAAACAGTTTTCTTTGGTAATATTTATACTATTCAGCCTTAAAAAAAAAGAAAAGAAAAGAAAAGAAATCTGTTTATTTTTGACATTGATGATCCTGGAGGACATTATGTTAAGTGAAATAACTAGGCACAGAAAGGCAAGTACTGCATAATCTCACTCCTAAGTGGACTCTTAAAAAGTCAAAGTCATAGAAGCAGAGAGTAGTTGGTGGTTACCAGAGGCTGGGAAGGAGTGGGAATTTGGGGAGATGTTGGTCAAAGGATACAAAATATCGGTTAGATAGGAGGAATAAGTTCAAGAGATCTATTGTGCAACATGGTGACCATAGTTGTTTTTTGTTTGTTTGTTTGTTTGTTTTTTGAGACGGAGTCTCGCTCTGTGGCCCAGGCTGGACTGCAGTGGCCGGATCTCAGCTCACTGCAAGCTCCGCCTCCTGGGTTTTTTACGCCATTCTCCTGCCTCAGCCTCCCGAGTAGCTGGGACTACAGGCGCCCACCACCTCGCCCAGCTAGTTTTTTGTATCTTTTAGTAGAGACGGGGTTTCACCATGTTAGCCAGGATGGTCTCGATCTCCTGACCTTGTGATCCGCCCGTCTCGGCCTCCCAAAGTGCTGGGATTACAGGGTTGAGCCACCGCGCCCGGCCGGTGACCATAGTTAATAACAATTTTTGTTTGTTTGTTGTTTGTTTGTTTTTTGAGACGGAGTCTCGCTCTGTGGCCCAGGCTGGACTGCAGTGGCCGGATCTCAGCTCACTGCAAGCTCCGCCTCCTGGGTTTTTTACGCCATTCTCCTGCCTCAGCCTCCCGAGTAGCTGGGACTACAGGCGCCCACCACCTCGCCCAGCTAGTTTTTTGTATCTTTTAGTAGAGACGGGGTTTCACCATGTTAGCCAGGATGGTCTCGATCTCCTGACCTTGTGATCCGCCCGTCTCGGCCTCCCAAAGTGCTGGGATTACAGGGTTGAGCCACCGCGCCCGGCCGGTGACCATAGTTAATAACAATTTTTGTTTGTTTGTTTGTTTGTTTTTGAGACAGAGTCTCACTCTGTCACCAGGCTAGGGTACAGTGGCACGATCTCGGCTTACTGCAACCTCTGCCTCCCGGGCTTAAGCAATTCTCCTGCCTCAGTCTCCTGAGTAGCTGGGATTACAGGCGTGTGCCACCATGCCTGGCTAATTTTTGTATTTTTAGTAGAGATGGGGTTTCACCATGTTGGCCAGGCTGGTCTCGAACTCCTGACCTCAGGTAATCTGCCCACCTCTGCCTCCCAATGTACTGGGATTACAGGCATGAGCCACTCCGCCCGGCCAATGTGTTGTATTCTTAAACATTGCTAAGACAGTAGGTTTTGAGTGTTCTTACCACCAAAAAATATGTGAAGTAATACATATGTTAATTTGCTTGATTTAGCGATTCTGCAATGTATACATATTTCAAAAATAACAGGTTACACATAATAAATATACACAATTTTTATCAATTTAAATTTTTAAGAATTTAAAAGTTTCACTTTTTACACCATATACAAAAGTCAAGTCGAGATGGATTAAAGCAGACATGTGCAGTGGCTCATGCCTCTAATCCCAACACTTTGGGAGGCTGAGGCGGGTGGATCACTTGAGGCCAGGAGTTCAAGACCAGCCTGACCAACATGGGGAAACCCTGTCTCTACTAAAAATGCCAAAAATTAGCTGGGCATGGTGGTGCAAACCTGTAATCTCAGCTACTTAGGAGGCTGAGGCATGAGAATCGCTTGAACCCAGGAAGTGGAGGTTGCAGTGAGCCATTGCACTCCAGCCTCAGTGACAGAGCAAGACTCTGCCTCAAAACAAAACAAACAGGCCGGGCGTGGTGGCTCACGCTTGTAATCCCAGCACTTTGGGAGGCCGAGGTGGGCGGATCATGAGGTCAGGAGATTGAGAGCATCCTGGCTAACACGGTGAAACTCCATCTCTACTAAAAATACAAAAAATTAGCCAGGCATGGTGGCAGGCGCCTGTAGTCCCAGCTACTCGGGAGGCTGAGGCAGGAGAATGGTGTCAACCCAGGAGGCGGAACTTGCAGTGAGCCGAGATTGTGCCACTGCACTCTAGCCTGGGCGACAGAGCGAGACTCCGCCTCAAAAAAAAACCAACCAAACAAACAAAAACACACACACAAAAAGAGATGTATTAAAGACTTAAATGTAAAACCCAAAACTATAAAAACCTTGGAAGACAACCTAAGCAATACCATTCTAGACACAGGAACTGGCAAAGATTTCATCATGAAGATGCCAAAAGCCATTGCAACAAAAGCAAAAATTGACAAATGGGGTCTAATTAAACTTAAGAGCTTCTGCACAGCAAAGAGTAAACGAAGTAAACAGACAACCTACAGAATGGGAGAACATTTTTGCAATCTATGAATCTGACAACAGTCTACTTTGAATCTAGCCTAATAGAACAGTCTAATAGCATCCAGCATCTATAAGAAACTTAAATTTACAAGAAAAAAACAACCCCATAAAAAAGTGGGCAAAAGACATGAACAGATACTTCTCAAAATAAGACATACATGTGGCCAACAAGCATAAGAAAAAAAACTCAACGTCACTGATTATTAAAGAAATGCAGATCAAAACCACAATGAAATACCATCTCACACCAGTCAGAAAGGCTGTTATTAAAAAGCCAAAAAAATAACAGATGCTAGTGAGGTTGCAGAGAAAAGGAACACTGACATACAGTTGGTGTTAGTTCGGCCATTGTGGAAAGCAATGTGGCAATTCCTGAAGAGCTAAAAACAGAACTGCCATTCAACCCAGCAATCCCATTACTGGGTATATTCCCAGAGGAATATAAATTATTCTACCATAAAGACACAGCACACGAATATTCATTGCAGCACCCTTCACAATAGCAAAGACATGGAATAAAAAGAAAAAGACATGGAATCAACCTAAATGCTCATCAATGACAGATTGGATAAAGAAAATGTGGTACATATACACCATGGAATACTAGGCAGCCATAAAAAGGAACGAGATCATGTCTTTTGTAGAAACATGGATGGAACTGGAAGCCATTATCCTTAGCAAATTAACGCAGGAACAGAAAACCAAATACCACATGTTCTCACTTATAAGTGGGAGCTAAATGATGAGAACTCATGGACACAAAGAGGGGAATAGCAGACCTTGGGCCTACTTGAAAATGGGAGGAGGGAGAGGAGCAGAAAAAATAACTATGGGGTACTAGGCCTAGCAGCTGGGTGATGAAATAATCTGTACAACAGACCTTGTGACATGAGCTTACCTAGATAACAAAGCTACTCATGCCCCAAATCTAAAATGAAAGTTAAAAAAAGAACCCAAGTTATTTAAATGCCAAGTGTCAATATTCCAAATATTAAAAACTGAGCAGTATTTATCTTAATCTGGCCAAAAAAAAAAAAAGTCGTGTTTCCCAAAACATTCCACCAATTACGGGCATGTTCATTATACTTCAGATAAGCCACCCATGAAAGAGAAACAATTCCTATAATGAATGGATGAAAGAATATTTCTGCTTTGATGTTCACTTCTGAAATCTTTGATATATCAATTTCAGCTATAAAATCTTAGAATTTCTCTTTTGTATAATTACTAATGTTAAAAGAAAAGCTGCCTGTAGTCACCTGGAAATTAGAGAGGACTAAAAATAAAGGAAAATTTTTTTCTTTCAAAAACAAGGTTCAAATGAACTGACTTGAATAAACACATATTAAACATAGATATTCGATTCGATCCTGCCCCTTTATTTGTGGAAGTCATTTCGTTTATACAGTTGGGAAGCTCGAAGATGAAACACAGGTGTACTCAGCCAAATGTGATAGAACCGTGGCCCGTGCTCCTCAGGTGTGGTCCACTGACCAGCGTCTCAGCGTGCCCTGGGAGCTGGTTAAACAGTGCAGAATCTCAGGCCCCACTCCGGAGAGGCGGGGGCTGAATCTGCATTTTTGACCAGATCCACCAGTGATTTGTATGCACATCAAAATTTGAGAACCCCTGTTTAGTGAATGTTTGGCTAATTTTGAACCACCCTGCATGATAGTATTGGCTAGGACAGCCAGCTGTTCTGGAGGCACTGCTGAAATGAGGAGGTAGTTCATTGATGAGCACCTTCAAGAAGCTCAGCTTCCTGTCGCTGACTCATCTAGAATTCTGCCCAAACTGGTCAGGAGTAAATACTAAAAGTGAGGTAATGGCTGGCTGTGGTGGCTCATGCCTGTAATCCTAGCACTTTTGGCGGCTGAGGCAGGTGCATCACTTGAGCCCAGGAGTTCAGAACAGCCTGGGCAACATGGCAAAACCCTGTCTCTACTAAAAATACAAAAAAAAAAAAAAATTAGCATGGTAGCAAGGGCCTGTAGTCCCAGCTACTTGGGAGCCTGAGGTGGGAGCATCACCTGAGCTTGGGAAGTCGTGGCTGCAGTGAGCTGAGATTATGTCACTGCACTCCAGCCTGGGCTACGAGAGGGAGAACCTGTCTCAAAAAAAGAAAAAAAGAAAAAAGAAAAAAAAGTAATTGTTCAAAGAAATTATCAGGACTGCATGCAAAGAGTGTATTGAAGGAACTTCTAATGTTTTTATCACAGAATAATTGAAAACAACTTAATATTAAATAAGAGATTAAAGAAATTGTGTATCCAATAGCTGCAAAATATCTATTAAAAACTGTGTCATAAGGCTGGCGTGGTGGTTCACTCCTGTAATTCCAGCACTTTGGGAGGCTGAGGTGGGCAGATCACTTGAGGTCAGGAGTTTGAGACCAGCCTGGCCAACATGGTGAAACCCTATCTCTACTGAAAATACAAAAATTAGCCAGCCATGATGGCAGGTACCTGTAATCCCAGCACCTCAGGAGACGGAAGCAGGAGAATCATTTGAGCCCAGGAGGCAGAAGTTGCAGTGAGCCGAGATAGCACCACTGCACTCCAGCCTGGGCAACAGAGTGAGACTGTCTGTAAATAAATTAAAAAACTGTGTCATAGGAAAAAGTATTGGCATGGGGAAATGTCCACATTGTGTTCCTGAGTGAACAATGCCGGCCATAAGACATGCAGGGTTCCATTTTCATTGTAGAAATACATATTTATGCACAAGGAAAAAAAACCTGCAAGGACACACGCCAAAGTGTTAACAGCAGCTACAGATTTGGAGTGCTTTTGTCTGAAGTGTTTGAACCAAAGAGGCTCCGTCTTGAATAGGGGCTGAGTAAAGTGAGGCTGAGACCTACTGGGCTGCATTCCTAGGAGGTTAAGGCATTCTTAGTCACAGGATGAGATAGGAAGTCACCACAAGATTCAAAAAGACCCTGCTGATAAACAGGTTGTGGCAAAGAAGCTGGCTAAAACCCACCAAAACCAAGAGGGTGATGAAAGTGACCTCTGGTCATCCTCACTGCTCATTATATGCTAATTATGATGCATTAGCATGCTAAGAGACACTCCTACCAGCCCCATGACAGTTTATAAATGCCATGGCAATGTCAGGAAGTTACCCTATATGGTCTAAAACGGGGAGGAACCCTCACTGCAGCGAATTGCCCATCCCTTTCCTGAAAAACTCATTAATAATCTACCCCTTGTTTAGCATATAATCAAGAAGTAACTATTAATGTAAGTATACTTAGCTGAGCAGCCCACACCACTGCTCTGCTATGGAGTAGTCATTCTTCTGTTTCATTTTTTGTTTTTCTTTTCTTTTTCATTTTCATTTTTAGGGATTAGGGTCTCACTATGTTGCCCAGGCTGGTTTTGAACTCCTGGGCTCAAGCCATCTTCCTGCCTCGGCCTCCCAGCAGGTGTGAGCCACTGCATCCAGCCCTTTTGTTTCCTTACTTTCTTAATAAACTTGCTCTCACTCTACTCTATGAACTCACCCCAAATTATTTCTTGCACAAGGTCCGACAACCCTCTCTTGAGGTCTGGATTGGGACCCCTTTCAGGTAACACTTTTGTTTTGATTGTGCTTTTCACACTTTCTGCATTAAGTGTGTATTTCTTTTGTATAAAGTCAGTCATAAAAAGAAAAGTAATCAAGACACAGCCCTGTATTTCTAGCCACGTAGTTTTTTTCCAATTAGTAACTCATTTCTACTGACTGATGACAGCCAATTCAACAATGACACTAACTTCCCTGTCAATGCTGACTGCATGTTACCATTGCCGGGGAACCTTCAACCCACCAACCAAACACCACTGAAACGATGGATGCTTCTCTTCTGCCGGCCAGCAAAAAAAAAAAAAAACCTGTGAGCACTGGGACATTTAAAAACCTTCCCAGTGTTGACAACCGCTGTTCAGTAATGTTTGGAAGGATATTCATAGTTCATTCATTTTTGAAAATCATTCCTGCCGGGCACGGTGGCTCAAGCCTGTAATCCCAGCACTTTGGGAGGCTGAGGCAGGCAGATCACCTGAAGTCAGGAGTTCGAGACCAGCCTGACCAACGTGTAGAAACCCCGTCTCTACTAAAAATACAAAATTAGCCGGGCGTGGTGGGGCACGCCTGTAATCCCAGCTACTCGAGAGGCTGAGGCAGGAGACTCGCTTGAAACCCGGGAGGCGGAGGTTGCAGTGAACTGAGATCGTGCCATTGCACTCCAGCCTGGGCAACAAGAGCAAAACTCCGTCAGAAAAAAAGGAAGGAAGGAAGGAAGGAAGGAAGGAAGGAAGGAGGAAGGAAGGAAGAAGGAAGGAAGGAAGGAAGGAAGGAAGGAAGGAAGAAGGAAGGAAGGGAGGGAGGGAGGGAGGGAATCATTCCTACAATATGTGTCTTAATTACTAAAGGAAAAAAAATGTTTCTCATGATACTCCTGACACCAAATGCATGGGGTTTTTTTCCCCTCATACTGACAAATTTTCCAACTCTCTAACAACTTTGTATCTTATCATTGAATTCAATTCTGACACTAACTACTGGGAGTTCACACAGACCCCACAGGTGGAGTACCCAGTTCCACAAAACTGCCCACTTACAACTTCAGATGCCAATTGCAAGTCATGGGTCCCTGGGTGACTCATGCTTCTCTCTGACTTGGCTACAAACCAGACTTCCATGTCCCACTTAGGTTCCATCTTTTACTCTAGCCCCTCAGAGCGAGGGAAGTGAAATCAGCTGGTGACCATTGAGCAAGCACTGGAGACAACAACTCCTTATCTGAGGAACTTAGAAGGGAGCAAAGACACCTGGTGACCATCAAACAGGCAAAACTCCTTATCTGGGGGAATTTAGAAGTAATTAAACTTCCCTAGTATCTAAAGTCAGCTTCTGGTTCCAGGCCTTTTTCCAACTTAAAATGTATAAGTAACTAGAATTTCTATACATCTCCAGAATGCCATGCCGAAACTCAGTGTGCAACCCTTGTTGACATTAAGGCACCAAAATGTCTACAAATGTAATCATTTATCATGACCTACAAGGCTAATATGGCCCAAATTACCCTTCAGCTCCTGCCTTAAGGTCCATAAATACCCCTAAGGAAAAAAAAAAAACAGTGTGTGGTGCGCGCAGTCCTCTTGCTGAGCTTCCCCACTGCACTCTTCTGCAGTGTTCTTTCTTTCTTTCTTCTTTTTTGAGACGGAGTTTCGCTCTTGTTGCCCAGGCTGGAGTGTAATGGCGCGATCTTAGCTCACCGCAACCTCCACCTCCTGGGTTCAAGTGATTCTCCTACCTCAGCCTCGCAAGTAGCCGGGATTACAGGCATGCACCACCATGCCCAGCTAATTTTTTTGTTATTTTTTGTAGAGATGGTGTTTCTCCATTTGTCGGGCTGGTCTCGAACTCCTGACCTCAGGTGATCTGCCCGCTTCAGCCTCCCAAAGTTCTGGGATTACAGGTGTGAGCCACCGCACCCGGTCTTCTTTCTTTTTTCAAACCTATCTCTTGTCAGTAAAGTCTTCCAACCAAACGGGAGTCAACCACTTTCTGATGCTGGGGCTCTGACACCTCGCCGGCACACGGAACATAGGGAAACACTTAGCTATTGCCAGATTATTATAAAGGATATAGTGAAGAAAACCAATGAACAGTCAGATGAAGAGGTACCTAGGGCGTGGTCGGGAAGAACCCTGAACACAGGAGCTTCTGTCCCTGTAGAGTCTGGGGTGCAGCACCCCTCCTGGCACATGGATATATTCAGCCCCGAAGCTCTCCAAACCCCATCATTTAGAGTGGTTATGGAGGCTCCACTACATAGGCATGATTGATTAAATCATTGGCCATCTGTGACTGAACTCAATGGCCACCTCCTCTCTTTCCTTCCCAGAGGTCTGGGAGTGGGACTGAAAGTTCCAACCCTCTAATCACATGGTGGGTTCCTCTGGCAACCAGCCCCATCTTCTAAAGTGGACTCAGGTGTGGTGGACTCAGGTATGGTTGAAATGCTTATTATAAAAAACAAAAGACACTCCTCTCACCCCATCACTTGGAAAATTCCAAGAGTTTTAGAAGCTCTGTGCCAGGAACTGGAGATAGAACAAAGACATATTTCTCATATCACAGTTACGAAACTCTATGACTATGTATTTTTGGTAGTCTATAAAAGTCCTCTCATCATCATTTATTCAACATTTATTGAGAATCTAGATTATTCCATTTGAGTCTCACAGCAACCCGTAGGTCGGTAAGAGTGATATAATTAAGTTCGTTATACAGAAGAGACATCCTAGATTCCACAAAATGAGGCAGAAAATTAGGCAGCATCTGCTGAGAAAATTCTGAAGGCCACCATCTAATCATCCTTCAGAAGTCAGGCTGTCAAGGGTTCAGAGCTTCCAAATCTGGCACAGAAAGACACAGCCTTGATGTGCCATTTCTAAGCTGATTCTGAATTTTAGCAATAATGCCCTACAAGAAGAGATGGATGGATCCAGTTGTAATTTACCTGCTGTCAAATGATTCTGTCCTTTATAAAATGCTAATTATTTGGAAGACTTTCTCTTTGAATATTGTAGATATAGATTTTCAGTGTACCTTTCCTATATAATTGTCATTATTTTGTAAATGTTGACATACCTAGCACACTTTTGGAAACAGGCATTTTTTATAAGATTTTATTTTTTTATTTTATTTTTTTTTTTTTTTTTTTTTGAGGCGGAGTCTCGCTCTGTCGCCCAGGCTGGAGTGCAGTGACCGGATCTTGGCTCACTACAAGCTCCGCCTCCCGGGTTTACGCCATTCTCCTGCCTCAGCCTCCGGAGTAGCTGGGACTACAGGCGTCCGCCACCTCGCCCGGCTAGGTTTTTTTTGCATTTTTTTAGTAGAGACGGGGTTTCACCGTGTTAGCCAGGATGGTCTCGATCTCCTGACCTCGTGATCCGCCCGTCTCGGCCTCCCAAAGTGCTGGGATTACAGGCTTGAGCCACCGCGCCCGGCCAAGATTTTATTTTTTAGAGCAGTTTTATGTTTACAGCAAAATTGAGTAGAAGGTACAGAGATTTCCCATATCCCCACCCCTGCCCTGCGTATGCACTGCGTCCCCCGTTATCAACATTCCCCAGAGGGTACATTTGTTACCTTATCACCCAAAGTCCACAATTTACCTTAGTCCCAAGTGCTGGGATTATAGGTGTTCACTCTTTATGGTGTACATTCTATGCTTTTGGACAAATGTATAACTACATAGAACTCATGCTATAATACAGAGTATTTTCACTGCCTTAAAAATCCTCCGTGCTCCACCTATTCATCTCCCTCCTCCCCAACCCCTGGCAAACCGCTGATCTTTTTAGAGTCCTCATGGTTTGGCCTGGGCATGTTTTTAAAGTAATGAAGCATTTCACCACCGAGTGTCCAAAAAAGAAAGAAAAAAAAAGGAAAGAGAAGGCTGCTTATACTAGATATCGAATTATGGTTGTATGATTGGCATGAATAATTTTTAATTGAAAATAATCACAATGTTTGTCTAAATCCCACCGCTCAAGGAAACAACCAGATCTGGTTTTAAAACCAAGACCGCCCTGTTGGTGATGAGGAAGTCAACTGCGCAGCCTCAGTCGCCCGTGGAGGCCCCGGGCGGGCGGCCGTGACGTTGCTGCCACCTCGTGTATATTGTAGGTAGTGCAGCCAGCGAGGAGGCCTCAGCCATGCCGAGGTAACAAGCGCTGGACAGTCCACTCTGATGGTCTTCAGCTTAGCTCATGTACTACCTAGGTAGACCAGGGGCCCGTGCAGTTTATTATGGGTTTGTGGTGTTTATTAATCCACAGAAGTATTGTTTTTGATAGACAACCTAAGATTAAAGCCAATAAAAGACTCTGAGGATATGGACTCGATAATTTTGTTGGCTTGAGAATAAAGAAAAAGTCAGTAAATGGTACCTGGATCCTCCAGTAATTACTCCATCTTATAAACTACTGTTTTCTCTTATTCCAGCCCACAGTCTGTCACTCTAGAAAGTGTGATATATTAATTTTTAGCTAAGCAATTTCCACAGGGAGTAATCAGAGTTGGCACTGTACAGGTGTTTTTGCAATGAAAAGGTTACTTTTGGAATTATTTATAAGCAACATCAGAACACTGAATATTAACAAAGTGAATTTCACCCGGTTATTAAGTATCAGGAGATACATATGCACCAGATCATCCCGCTTTGACCTTGAATGGTTGTATGTTTATCCAAGAAAGAAGCTCCCCCACCTTCAAGGTGCTATTAACCTTCCTTTTTATCCTTTCTCATTTCTTCCCTTTTAAATTTTATTATAATGAAATAGTTAAGTCCTACACAAAGGTGTAAACCTGTGATACTGATCCTACTTGACTCTGCCGCTCAGCTTGGGAAACACATTATTATCCAAACAGGTGAGGTCTTTGTGCCCCCTCGGCTGTATTCTCTTCCTTCTCTTTACAGTTTCCACTTCTCTAAATTTGGTGTTCATCATTCCCATTTGTTTCATTATGCTTTTGTCAATACATATGTATTCCTAAATGGTACAACGTATGGGTTTCACATTTCTGAAATGCTATTGAGATGGCATCCTTGTTTTCTGTAACTTGGACTTTTTTCATTCAGTATTAGGATTGTGAGACCCATGCATCATATTAATTTCCCAGAGTTGTCATAGCAAACAACCACAAACTGGGTGACTTAATAAAATGAAAATATATTCTCTCAGAGTTCTGGAGGCCAGAACTCAAATCAAGGGGTGGACTGGGCTGGGCTCCCTCTGGGGCTCTAAGGGAGAATGTGTTCCTTCCTTCTTCCAGCTTCTGGTGGCCCCAGGCATTCCTTGGCTTGTGAATCTCTGTTTCTGTCTTCACATAGCTCCTGCTCTCTGTTGTGTCTTCCTGTCTTAGAAGGACACTTGTCATTGGATTTAGGGCCTACCTGATCCAGAATGATCTCATCTTCAGGTCATTAATTACATCTGCCAAGCCCCCAGGAAATACACGGTGGAGTTAGGTGTCCAACCCATGCATTTTGACCAACTCCTCCAACCATTGGGTGACATTGCCTCTAAGCTCAGAGAGTTGCAATTTCTGCGTACACAAATAATGGGCATTTAATGTGGCACTGGATCCAATACTCAGTTTATCTAGGTGAGGACTAACTAGTATTGGGGGGTTACAGGGCAAGGAATTGGGCATCAGTTGGGAAAGCAGGCAATCTGAGTCCTAGAGTTAATTCTCTGTTGATCCCTAAGCTCCAAAAAGTAGGATGCTGCTTCATCCCTGCCCCTCTTCCAAGCCACTTTACCTGATTTGACAGGAAGGAAGGTCAGCGAAAAGAACTAACCTGGTTTGGACTGGGAATGCACAATAAAAATTTAAAAATATATGCATCTATTTGGATTGCTAGAGTAAAAATATTACAGAAAATTAGGGCAATGGAAGAAAAGATCATTCCCCCACCACCACTCCTCTAATCCCTCTATCTTCTCTTCTGTGCACACTTAGAGTTGTAATCATTTGATTCTAGCGTTATAACTGTGGAGTCAAATGTGGCTCCCACTTGGACGCTAACCTGTCAGGTTGACTTCTGGTTAGCCCCAGTCCCGTGAATGCCTCCTGATTCCTACTTTATTTGCTGTCCTTAGCGTAAGAACATGTCAACTTTGCTGTTATCACACGAATTATAGGATATGACACACAGCCTTCTTGCCTGTTCTAGAGAGTTGCCTTTCATTGTCTTGCTGGAGCACATATACCTTTTCCCCATGGTACATCAACCCTAGGTCTGGGGAGTAACAGTGCAGAGATATACCTGTCTTGCTGCTGCCCAAGACCACACTTCTGTCTGTAAGTTCCACAATAAAATGTGCTTTACCGACACACTGGATTTGTCGGCTACCTTCTTTGGTTTCTCGGCTCTTCAGCATTTGGGAGCAGCTTTGCCTATCTGACCATTTCGCAGAACAACAGCCTATAATATATTACCATTTTTCTTCTTGCTACATAGCTTTCATGATTGATTTTCTACAATAAGACAAGTACTGATATACAACATGGTGACTAGGACAGCCAAGGAGTGCCCACCGGGGTGGAGTCTCCGGAATTTCACTCCTTTCTCGGGCGGGGAGGAGCCTGGCCTCTCCTGTTCCAGGGTGGAACCTGGAATTCAATCTGTGATTCTGGAAAACTAGCTAGCAGGACTCTCACTCTGCTGGGAGTCCCTGTTCCCCACCCCCGCCCCCACTTTTTGCCTAATAAATTCCATTTTCCTCATCCTGCAAATTGTCTGTGAGCCTAATCTCTCATGGCCATGTGAGAAGAACCCAGCTTTCAGCTGAACTAAGGAGAAAGTCCTACAACTCCAGTTAATGATATGGTATTGTGTACTTAAAACTTGCTAAGGGAGTAGATCTTAAGCGTTCCCACTAAACACACACACAAATGGTAGGCTTTGTAGGTGATGAATGTGTTAACTAACTTGATCGTGGTAATCATTTCACAATGTACAGTATATTGGTCATCATATTGTACACTTTAAATATATATAATTTTGGCCAGGCATGGTGGCACAAACCTGTAACCCCAACACTTTGGGAGGCTGAGGCAGGAGGATTGTTTGCATCCAGGAGGTCAAGGCTGTAGCGAGCTATGATTGTGCCACTGCACTCTCCCCTGGGCAACAGATCAAGACCCTGTTTCAAAAAAAAAAAAAAAAAAGAAAGAAAGAAAGAGAGAAAGAGAGAGAGAGAAACAGAAAGAAAGAAAAAAAGAAAGAAGAAAGAAAGAAAGAAGGAAGGAAGGAAGGAAGGAAGGAAGGAGAGAGAGAAAGAAAGAAGAAAGAAAAGAAAGAAAGAGTTTTATATGTCAATTATGCCTCAATAAAGCTGGAAAAATAAAATGACAGGTATTCTAATCTTCACTTTATAGCTACAGAAACTACAGCTCAGGAGCCTGGCTTGCTGAAGGTCCCACAGTTAGTAAGTGATAAGCTGGGGACCGTGAAGCTATTGTAATTCAGAATATATAAAATGTTGCAACAGCTGCAAGATTTTATTTCAATATGTGGATTTTTTCTTTCTTTCTTTCTTTGGAGACAGGATCTTGCTGTTACCTAGGCTGAAGTGCAGTAGCATGATCATGGCTGACTGCAACCTCAACCACCTCGGCTCAGCGATCCTCCCACCTCAACCTCCCAAGTGGCTGGAACCACAGGTATGTGCCACTGCACCCTGCTAATTTTTTAATTTTTACAGAGATGGGATCTCACTGTGTTGCTGAGGCTGTTTTTGAACTCTTGGTCTCAAAACGATCCCATCTCAGTTTCCTGAAGTGCTGGGATTATAAGTATGAGCCACTGTACCTTACTGATATGTGGATATTCTAAGTAGGCATTTGCATATCAATATCTGGTTACCTGTTGCTGCATAACAAATCACTTTAAACTTTGTTCCTTAACACAACGACTGCATTTATTTTGCTCGTGAATTTGTAATTTGGGCAGGTCTTGAGAAGGACAGTTTGTCTTTGCTTCTCTTGGCATCAGCAGGGGTGACTTGAGGCTGCTGGCTGGACTCATCCAATATCTCACTCACCCACAGGTCAGCCAGTTGGTGCTGGGAGCTCAGCAGGGCCTATGGCCACAGCACCTCCACACGACCTTTCCATGGGGCTCCTTGGCATTTTCACACAGTGGTGGCTGGGTTCCAAAGGTGAACATCCCCAGAGAGAAGAGAAGAAGGCAAAAGCTGTGTCCCCTTTGGCGACCTCCTCGGAGAAATCTTACAGATTCACTTCTGCCATGTTCTATTGGGTAAAAGTAAGCCGCTGAGGCCAGCCACGATTCAAGGGAAGGGGAATTAGGTTCTACTTTTTGCTGAGAAGAGTATCATAGAATTTGTGGACATATTTTAAAACCATCACAATTTGCCCGTTGGACATACATTACCTACATTTTCCCCTACTTGCAAAATAGACTCAATCCCCCGCCCTAAACCCCTTAAACATTGTATCTCCTGTAGCATGAGGCTGGGGCTCAAGGTCCATGATCTTAACATGTAAATCAGGTGCAGGAGTGGCTGAGGCTCCTTGGGCGCTGTTCCTGGAGTACAGCTCCTGCAGTGCAGTTCCTCTCCACCTGAAGACTTGTGAATCAAAAGACAAGCTGCCTCTCTGCCTGCTGCACCCAATATATTGTACAATAGTGGGGCAAGCACAGGATAATCGCTGTAGAGGCTTCTGTTCAAAAAGGAGGGAAAGGGGAGGCATACAACAGCCACTGGCGCACAGCGATTCTGAAATCCAGCTGAGCGTATGTTGCCAGTTCCCTACTGGGGCTTGGTCCTACACCTGGAAATTGTCCACCTTGCTTTTGGCTCCACCCACGGCGCTCACAGTCCCACCTTCTGAGCCATTCTTTCTTTTCCATTAAAAGTGGTCCATGTTGGGCCAGGCACAATGGCTCACATCTGTAATACCAGCACTTTGGGAGGCTGAGGCGGGTAGATCACCTGAGGTCTGGAGTTTGAGACCAGCCTAACCAACATGGAGAAACCCCATCTTTACTAAAAATACAAAATTAGCCAGGCATGGTGGTGCGCACCTGTAGTCCCAGCTACTCGGGAGGCTAGGCAGGAGAATCTCTCATGACCTTGGGAGGTGGAGGTTGCAGTGAGCCAAGATCATGCCATTCCACTCCAGCCTGGGCGACAAGAGCAAAACTCCATCTCAAAAAAAAAAAAAAGTAGCCCATGTTTGCAGCTGAGTGACAGTCTTTTTAGACTGCTTCCTGCTCTTGGAAGCCTGGAATCCAAAGGCCTGAATGTCCCTTTCAGTCCAAGCTAATTCTAATTCTTTTTTTAAAAAAATTATATTCTTCTTGTTAATCAATTTATAACTAACTCCATTAGGCAAAATCCATAGCAATAAATCTCCTTTAGTCCTTCTCTCCCTTCTCTTAAAGCTGCAGTCCGATAACTCCCTTGAGATCTGTAGGCCTTTCAAGCCAACAATGGTGTGTTGAAAACAAATAAAGAAGGAAAAAACAAACAAAAAAGCTGCTAGGCCTTTTGTCTGCTTGAAAGGGCCTATGAAACAACACCTTATAGACTTTCTGAGGTCTCAGCAAAGAGTTTTATAGTCACACCCAAAAATAAACTCACTTTATTTTTGGACCATGTTTTTCTTTTTCTTTTTCTTTTTTTTTTTTTCTGAGACGGAGTCTCCCTCTGTCGCATAGGCTGGAGTGCGGTGGTGCAACCTCGCCTCACTGCAAACTCCGCCTCCCGGGTTCAAGCGATTCTCCTGCCTCGGCCACCCTGGTAGCTGGGACTACAGGCGCATGCCAACATGCCCAGCTAATTTTTGTTAGTAGAAACAGGGTTTCTCCATGTTGGCCAGGCTGGTCTCCTGACCTCAGGTAATCCACCTGCCTCAGCCTCCCAAAGTGCTGGGATTACAGGCATGAGCCACCCCACCAGGCCCTCAAATTGTAGATTCATGAAGAAATAGATGTTGTTACTGTTTTAAGTTATTAAATTTTGGGGTGGTTTGTTATGCAGCAATAGATAACTGGAACAGAGTTTGGTAGCACAGCAAAAACTGTTAACATGTGGCAATGGCTTCAGGACTGGGTGGCAGGCAGAATTTGGAAAGGTCTTCAAGAGACTGTTAGTGGAAACCTCATGGTTCTTGTAGAAGTTATTGGTTAGGGCTTATGGGAAAGTGAGGAAAATGTTACTGGGAGCTGTCATACAGCAGCAAAAAGTTTAGCAACACTGTCACCTGTGGTAACATGGAGAATAGAAAATATACCAAGTTAACTTAACCATCTATCTAAGGAGATTTTTGGGAAAAGTGTTGAAGAAGCTGCCTGGTCTTTCTCACTGAGTATAGTAAAATTCAAGAGAAAGAGAGAAGTGAAAGAGAACTGTGAAACATAGAGGAGCCAGGAATTGCTGGGTTTGAAAATAAAAGTTTCTCCTTTCTAGCTTCTTCATATGGCAAAATGAAATGGCTTCCCGGTGAAGATTGAACCCAGGAGGCAGTGGTTGCAGTGAGGTGAGATTGCGCCACTGCATTCCAGCTTGGGTGACAGAGCAAGACTCTGTCTCAAAAAAAAAAAAAAATTTGGGAAGAACTTGAAGGGGACAGTTTATCTCTGCTTTACTCAGTGTCAGCTGGGGTGGTTCAAAGATTGGGGGCTAGAATAAACTCAAAACTCACTCACTCACTCACTGTCTGGAGGCTGATGTTGGCTGTTAGCTGGGAGCTCATGCAGAACTGTTGTCCAAATATCGACTTGTGACTTTTCCATGTTGATATGGTTTGGCTGTGTGTCCCCACCCAAATCTCATGTCAAATTGTAATCCCTATGTGTGGAGGGAGAGACCTGTCATCCCCACATGTTGAGAGAGGGAGGTGATTGGATTATAGTGTTAGTTTCCCCCATGCTGCTCTCGTGATAGTGAGTGAGTTCTCATGAGATCTGATGGTTTTATAAGGGGCTTTTCTCCCCTTTGCTTGGCACTGCTCTCTCCTGCTGCCATGTGAGGAAGGACACATTTGCTTCCTCTTCCACCATGATTGCAAGTTTCCTGAGGCCTCCCCAGCCATGTGAACTGTGAGTCTATTAAAATTCTTTCCTTTATAAATTACCCACTCTCAAATATTTCTTTATAGCATGTGAAAATGGGTTAATACACATGTAGTGTTTGGTTTCCCCATCAAATGACAAGGTGGTTGGGTTCCCGGATTAAACCTTGCAAGAGAGAGAGAGAAAGAGAGCTAGGAAACCTTGTCCCTGAAGTCACATAGTATTGTCTGCTGCTGCCTTCTTGCTTTTTGTTTGTTTGTTTGTTTGGTTTAGAGATAGGGTCTTGCTCTGTTTGCTCTGTTGCGTAGGCTAGAGTGCAGTGGCAGATCATAACTCAGGGCAGTCTTGAATTCCTGGGCTCAAGCGATCCTCCCACCTAAGCCTCCTGAGTAGCTGGGACTACAGGTGTGTACCACCATGCCTGGTTAATCTTTATTTTATTTGTAGAGATGGGGTCTTGCTATGTTGTCCAATCTGGTCTTGAACTCCTGGCTTCAACTTTGGCCTCCCAAAGTTCTGGGATTACAGACATGAGCAACTGCACTAGTCTTGCCTTTGATTCTTTATAAGTGAGTCACTAAGCCTGGCCCGTGTTTAAGGAGAGGAGAATAAGGTTCCATCTTTTGATGCGAAAGAGTGTCAGACAATTTGAGGACCTATTTTAAAACCAGCAATGTTAGTATATCTTTAGCTCCATTTTATAGATGCATAAGCTATAATTCAGAGAACTTGCTGAAGTTCTCGCAATTAGTAAGGGATAAGGCTTGGGACCGTAAAGTGACTGTACTTTACATATTTAATTACATCATATATAATGTACAATCTGTAAGGCATTGTAATGCTATGACATGTTATTTACTGTCTCAATTGAGCTTTCATAGCTTCTTGACACAAAGAAGAGAGCCCATCAGGCATATGGGTTATGAATCAATACACTTTATTATTTTTTGTATAATAAAACATGAGTTTGTTTTGTTCATAAGTGTTCATTTATCAGATCAATCTATCATAATGGCTGGAAACATCTTCTGTCCTGATTTCAGAGCATCTAACTAGGTTCTATATTCCTATTAACCCTCTATCTAACTTAACATACAACGTACCTTTACCTTGCTAGCCCTGTCTTTGGCTAAGACAGCTGAGCTGAGGGGAGCTCTTTGACATTGCATGACATTGAGCTCTCACAAAGAGAGAATGTCCTCACCAACTTTTGCTCAAAGGTATTTTTGGTTTTATAGTTACATTTCTGGTTAGTGATCAGTTTTGCTAATTGAATACATCATATTTCTTTTTGTTAGATGGCATTTATCGGTATCTGTGTGTGTATGTGTTCAAATGTGAGTGCATATCCTCATGGGAGCATGTTTCCAACTAGTTTGTTTTCTAGTTGTTTGTTACTAACAGACCTTTAAATTTTCTTAATGAGCACTTTCTTGTACAATGAGGAAAAACAATTAACTGCACAAAATTTTTGTGTGATGGCAAAAGACAATCAAATTATAATATATCAAAAACAAAATAGAGCAAACCATTGCACCTAGCAATGTATGGAAATACCTTCTGAGAGGCATACAAATAACTTTTCCGGACACCATGGTCTTTTTTATGGTTATGTTTAGTTTGCATCATTTTTTTCATGGAAACAAAACCAGTCTCTATCGATTTTGGCTCATAGTCCCCATATTTCTTAAAACCTGTGACCTTAACCATTATGTACAGTATTAGATCTTCAAAGGTGTTTTGCTCGACCTCTCCTTCTCTTGCAATAGTAGCGAACACATAAACACTATTTGGTACAAATTATTGTTGCCAGAAAAGAATAATGAATTGTACATTGTGGTGAATAAGGTATTTAAATCACCATGTTTGGGAATTTACCACCATGATCTGTAATTTCTTTCATTGCTTTTTGCTCAGGGTTTCATTCCTCCTCCCTGCCCTCCAAGCTAATCTGGACCAAGCGGATTCTGTTCTGACCCACGTCTAACTCTACTCAGTCTATTCCTCACCCCATTTTGCCTCTTTTTTTTTTTTTTTTTTTGACATAGAGTTTCACACTGTCGCCCAGGCTTAAGAGCAGTGGCACCATATCAGCTCACAGCAACCTTCGCTTCCCACCTCCAGGGTTTAAGCGATTCTCCTGCCTCAGCTTCCCGAGTAGGTGAAATTACAGGTGTGTGCCACCACGCCCAGCTATTTTTTTTGTATTTTTAATAGAGACTGGGTTTTGTTATGTTGGCCAGGCTGGTCTCGAACTCCTGGCCTCAAGTGATCCACCCACCTCAGCCTCCCAAAGTGCTGGGATTATATTCATGAACCACTGCGTCCAGTCCCATTTTTGCCTCTTTTGTCACTTTCACAAAGCCTACTGTCTCTCTTTTTTGGAACCCTCGTTACCTAGATTACAAAGGTTTATTCCACTTGTAAGCCATGACAATTGTAGGTAATTCTGTGCTGAAGGATGGAAATGGTGTATGAATTAAACTGGCTGCAATAGTCTATAAAATAACAGACTCATAGCATTCAGCACGAGCCCCAGGCAGTGCCTATGAGCAGTGCACACAGGAAAGCCTCAATCACTAACTGGTGAGTGAATATAAAAGGACCTGTTTTTTTGTAGCAGATGGAGAGATGAAGCGACTTGCCCGAGATTACACCCCTGGACCATGATAGAGTTCCTACAAGAATCCAGATCTTTCTGCTTTGTCCGATTCTCATAAGTATATACTGCCCAGCTTCCAGTGATTGCATTACCTTTGGAAGACTTGTAAATGTTTATGTCTCTGCAATCTGGAGACTAACGATGCTACAAAGCAAATAGTCCCTCAGGTCATTCCGGTATCTGACCAAGTTAGGCTCTTGGCAAACGCTTTAGTTCCTCTTTCCTGGTGTTAGGAAAGCATTTATTTTACTTACAAATATGTTATCTTCAATTTCTTGATAAATTAGACTAAGCAAACATTTGGATGATGTCAATGAGGCAGACGGGGTTCTGATAATACATGTTTTTCTTAGTATAAAAGTAGCAGTCAATTATAGAAAATACAGAGGAAACATAAAGAAGAAAATGAAAAATGCCCATTATCCTACCATGTCTCAATGATAACCATTTTTTAAAATGATTTTATTTTATTTTACTTTATTTTTTGAGACAGTCTCGCTCTGTCACCCAGGCTGGAGTGCAGTGGCACAACCTTGGCTCACTGCAACCACCACCTCCCAAGTTCAAGCGATTCTCCTGCCTCAGCCTCCCGAGTAGCTGAGATTACAGGCCCATGCCACCACATCTGTCTTTTTTCTTCTTTGTATTTTTAGTAGAGACAGCGTTTCACCATGTTGGCCAGGCTGGTCTCTAACCTTAGGTGATCCACCCACCTTGGCCTCCCAAAGTGCTGGGATTACAGGCATGAGCCACTACACCAGGCCAAAGATAACCATTATTAACTAATTAACTATTTGGTATATTATGCTTCCAGTTATTTGAGAGTGTACGCACATTCACATTTACAAACCCTTTTATATTCCATTTATTTCACTTAATATTTTATGAACATATTTTCATATTGCTAATTATTCACTTGAACAATATAATTTTTGATGACTTAGTTTTTGTATAGTATAATTTTGTATTTGGCCATTCTTTATTAGACATTGTTTCCAAATACAAGAAATCTTTAAGATGATTTGCCATACACATACAATCACTACAGTGGTGATTCTCAGTCTCTACTTGCACTCCATTCGCAATCCAGTGCTCTGATAAATGAGACAGAGAGAGAGAGACAGGTTGAGAGAGAGAGAATAATGGAGGAAGGCTAGGTAAGGAGAGGCCTGAATCCTAATCATCTCTCCACACTCTTCCACGTCCTTGAGTTTTATTTGCACTTTTGCTTGTTCTTGGGGTGAATTAGCTCACAATTAAGGCTGTCACTGCTCCTCTTGCCTCGCACTCTTTCACTTCCTTCATGTGCATGTTCCAGGTGAGTTCACTGGGCCAGAACCTCCTACAATCTGCTCAAGACCTAGAGGTTTGAAGGGGAATGTGAGTGCTGATACAGACAGGAAGCCAGGTTGTGGGTTGGGGAGGACAAAGATGCTTCCCACCCTCCTCCTTCATCACAGGTGGCTACTCTAGGGAAGGGAGACCTGCCTGCCTGTGTGTGCCAGGGCTGAGCTAGGGCCTGGCCCCCTGGAGTTCTACAGTCCCTCTGGCCCCTGAGCCACAAGAGAGGGACTTGTTCAGGAAATCTCATCAAAATCTAAACTTTAAGAGGAATCTCAGAACTTATCCATTTCAACATTCACCCAATGCTTATATTTCTCTTTTTCACCTTCATTCCACAAGAGAGAAATTTGTGACATGTCTCAGTCTAGCCTTAATGTGATAAGATTCATATATATAGATATGAGAATATAGAAAACATTTATTTGGACTAGACTTCAGACTAAATTTCTACCGTAACATTAACCAAACTGAGGGATTGCTTATGTACAGTTCTGACCCTGAGTCTGACAACCAGATGTTCTTCCAGTTGAAACAGAAAAACTCATACTATTCCACTCAGCCTAGAAATTTCCTAGTTATGTACCAATAGATAAACCAACCAGATTGCCAACTGTGTTTGAAAGTCAATCAGAAAGCTCCTCCTTCCAAAATTCTCACCCTAATAGAACACTCACCAGCCAAATCCTTCATAAGCCTTCTTCCTTTCACTCTAAACCTCACTCGCCTACCATGTCCCTCGAGCTGCTACCAGAAGGAAAGTGATGGTAGCTAACTCACTCTAGTCAGATCTGAAAAAACAGGTTTCAGATAATTCTACAGACATTGTGTTTCTGACAAAACAAAAATGTATTCTTACGGATTGGTGATATAAATGAGCACTGCCCTGTGGGCTACGTCTGACATGAACAAAGGTCGGCAGACATGTGCTCCGGGACTGCTCCCGTGTCCAGCATCCTCACCCACCCAAATTGGCCTGTCCTTAGAATGGCTGGCCTTATGGGTTGTGCCTCTGTGGTGAGTGAGGGGAACCCTTTTCAGTTTATGCTCCGCACTCCTCTATTCTAGCTCCCTGAAGCCTAGTATCCTATGAAGATGTATTCTCTTGGCTCCAAGACACTTCTTCATGCAGCCGATAATCATGGAAGAAAGTCCACATTCCTTTAAGAAGAGATGTGGACCCAGGGGAATAAATGGTAAGGAGTTGTTTGAAATGCTTGTTCCGAGGTGCTGTAAAGAAATAGCACTTGTACATAAATTTAATTTATTTAGTAAGGCCATTTTTACTTCCTGCAGAAAGGGTACACTCGCCAGAAGTTTTGCCACGAGAGTACACTGAACAAATGAGACAGGGTCATTTATAACCTGACGCATTCACCCTAGTGCTGTGTCCGGTTTCCACTGGCTGGAACAGGACCTCACATTCTGTATTTTTCCCGACTGGCTAGCAACTTAGAACTTTTTAAAAGAGGCAAAGGTAGAGGAGAACAAAGGAAGGAAGAAGTAACTTGTGGAATGCTGAGAAAGGTAAAAACACTTTTAAAGAGGAAGAGGAACAGGCTATGACTTCATGCTTGCTTGGACCAGTATAAACATACCAGGGCAAATACTTAGGCTAACCTGTGGAAGCTAAGAACATAAAGTGCATTGACTTCTTTATGACGGCTAGCAGATATTTAAGAATGTTAGCACAGGTCTTTGAATGCATTTTGCTTTTAAGAGAAGTTACTATTTATTCCTAATTAGATGGGGAGGAAAGTCTTTGAAAAGGAACCTCTATTTTACTTTTTACAGAGTCGTCCTAGATCTTGTCTAAGAAGGCTACCTACAAGGGCAAACACTGTCTTAAAGCAGAAAAGCCGTAGGTATCACCAGATGTCTAGGCGCTGGCTAAGGACAGAGGAAGTGAGCCCCTTGGAGAAACGTGCCTTCTGCCCAACAGGCCCAGGCCTAGGGCAGCAGTGGCCTCTCCTTTGCTCCGTTATTGGATTGGCAACCAGCCTGTCTCCCTAGCCTTTACATTTTCAACGTAGAGGCAGACACTTGTTCATGACGCTCCCCAAGTTCCTAGGGCACATGTCAAGCTCCCCAAACAATCCCAGGAAGCTTCCCTGAGATCAAGGTGCCCTCCCCGCCCCCATTTTGCCATACCATACACCTTAACATGAATGACTTTCCATGAGGGAAAAATAGTAGGCTTAGGGCACTGAGAAACTAAGGAGGGAAGAGACTAAGAAAAAATGTCAGTGATCTAGGAAGGGAGATTAAATTCAGCCCAGAGCGAATCCCGCAGTTCTTACCATCCAGCCACAGCGCTCTCACTGGTTCCACCGTCCAAAGCTACTCTCTCTTTTCCCCCTACTTCCAATTCTCTTGCTATGACAGTCTGCTTATCTTTTTGATTAACCTTCCATAAACATTCAACAAATACCTGTCTGGCCCTATCACAAATCCCAACTCGCCAGTACTTGTAGAAATCAATGGAGAAGAAGCAATGAGCCATAAATACCATGTGATAAGATGGGCTAGAAGCAGGAACCAAGTTCTTTAAATGCTCTGAGGAGAAACACTCCACCCATACAGTGGAGTGGTGGGAGCAGGGGCAAAGGAGATGAAGCAGGAGCCGAGAAGCTCTAAAATCTGAGTTTTAGAGGAGATGCTGAATTTCGCAAGGTGGAGAAAGTTGGGTAGGATATTTGAGTATGTTTTACCAGATCCTGACCATATTGTAGCTATGACAAGGCAGAAATCTTCAGCCTAGCAGAGAACCACCACTTAGAATAATTTGCTATTCCCATAGACTATATTAATAGTATACTAGAATACTATATAGTATCCTGTACAATAGTGCTTCACGTACCATATGTACTTTATGAACTAATGACCATTATTAACTCACATAATCTTTTCCTTCTTTTGTCCCCTCGGCTTTCCTCTTCTATTTCACCCTTCTTTTCTGAAAGGGAACATAATTTCTGTACTAAAGAGGACATCATCTGGGACAAGATCTATGTGCTTTCCTTAAGTGGATACTAGATGATATAATGCAATTAATTTATTCCTAGAAGATATCTTATCATGTCTGCAACTTACCTTAAAAACTGTGTGGGAGGGAAGAGATGGAAAGAAAGAGAAATCAAATGTAGCAAATGCAAAATGTAAATAATTGTTAAATATATTAGACAGTATGTGTCTTTATTATACTATTTTTCAATTGTTCTACAGTTTCAAATTTAAAAATAGAAAGTTGGGAAAAAATGAATAGCTTGCTCACTTGGGACAAAAGACTGAACTGGTCAGTAGTAGATGCAAAAAATGCCTTTGCCTTTACATGATGCTTTTGGCTTCATGTATCTATTTTTTGCATGAATTTGTTTTGTCCGTATTTCCATCTCAAAGTGTCAAGCTGCCAGAAGACAATCTTACATGCAGAATTTTTCTCTCATCCAATAACCCAAACCTCGATGCTTAACATTTTTAAGTGGAAATCACAAGTACTTAATATACTCTCACCATACTTACCTTACAATGAGGGTCAAACTCTTGCCTTTAATTGCAAGGTATTTAAAGCAGCTATGATTTCCACAGCACTTAATTAGGCAAACATTAAATTTAAGTGGATAAAAAGCAAAGTCTGTAACTTGGCAAACAGTTGGAAGGGCATCTTGAGTAAAGCTGTTCTTTGACCAACTTTTCCCAAAGCAGAGCAAAGTAGTAATTCTGTAGCTGTTCCATTAAAGACAAAAATAAAAACTCCTTGATCAAGTAAGGAAAATATCATAACTATAAATACTGTATATTATATTCCCTATCTTGGAAAATCACGTTACATATTAGCAATTAAAAGTGTCACAAAGTTCTGGCCTCCAGTAATGGAGGCATTAGCTTCTATTGGTACAAGCTTCCCACAGATAACAACTAAAAATTCTGGGCAAAACATTTTTTTAAAAAACTACCTGAAGAGGCTGGGCTTAGTGGCTCATGCCTGTAATTCCAGCATTTTGGGAGGCCAAGGCAGGTGAATCAGTTCAGCTCAGGAGTTCAAGACCAGCCTGGCCAACATTGTGAAACCCATCTCTACTAAAAATACAAAGATTAGCCCGGCGTGGTGGCATGTGCCTGTAATCCCAGTTACCTGGGAGGCTGAGGTGGGAGAATGGCTTGAACCCAGGAGGCAGAGGTTGCAGTGAGCTGAGATCGTGCCACAGCACTCTAGCCTAGGTGACAGAGTGAGATTCTGTCTCAAAAAACAAATAAATAAATAAACTAATTTTATACAATTTAACACCCATTCATGATTAAAAATTTTAAACTCAGCAAATTAAAAGTCCCCAACCCGATGAAGGCCATAATGACATATTTAGTGATAAAATATTGAATGTTTTCCTTCTATGATAGTAAACAAACCAAGAATGGCCAGCCACACCAGTTTACTGATGTTGCAATATTTTGAAATGTGTCAGAAATTTAAGATGATAAGGAAGAGAATCTAAAAAAAAAATTTTAAGAGGAAATATTTGAATAAAGAGATGGATAGATAACTAGATATGGGAATAAACAAAAATAACAAATTATTAAGAATAGACTATAGGGTAGTAGTTATGTAGTGCAACTGTAAATTAAATTGAATGAACTTATATATGTAAAATTGTATGGTAATCTGCTTGAGCCATAGAGTCGTAAGTGTTGAAAGTACTTGCCAATTAAGATATCTGAAATGAAATACAATTCTTCTGAAATTAATATAAGTTAGTGACAAAATATGACGTAACTTATAAAAATTCAATGCATACATAATATTATAGCTGTATGGGATAATAGGACATATAGTATTATGGTGTTACTACAGCAACATGACATAAAATACCATGGAAACAAAAAGTAAGTGAAAAAGAGCTAAATGAGTGACCATATTAAGAGTGGATGAGTTTTGGCACTACTTGAATGCTAATGAAACTTCTTTCTTATTTGGGAAAAAAAAAACAGTTCACCTATTATAAATTATGTACCATTATAATTTATGTACTATAAACACAGAGTTCTGTAATAACTGACAGTTTTAATAGACCCTTCTTTCATGATTTTCCAACTGAAACTGCATCTGTGTGGGCTGCCTACATCTCTGGCACCTTTTCTACACTACAGAATGTGGCTCCAGTTCAGATCTTGTATGGAAGAGAACACCATGATGATTTTCAAACAATCCTCTGATACTTGTAGCAATGTAAAAGGCATGGTACCAATATACATTTTAATGAAAAATCGGACAGCATTTTCTATTGTAAACTAAAAATAAAGTCTTAACCCCACCCCTCACCCCCCACTGACTACACTCCCCTTTGGCCAAAAGGACCCCAAAAAAGTCTTAAAAACTGCATTCCCAGCTACAATCAGAAGGGAGGTCAGACACCCTTCATGATAGCCCCTCCCTTTTGGAGTTTAGGTACAATAGACCGGCATTAATGTTAAAATAGAGATCATACGACTAACAAGATGGACTCTTTATGCCAATAAAATACCAAATTATATACAGGACTTAAGGTCATGTCAGATAAGGGTTAAGTCACACACCCTTACAGTTCACTCCGATTCTGTGTATTGGTTAATGGAGCTCCTTATCTTAAAATATTCCTTTCTGTTGACTCCTTTTTTTTTTTTTTTTTTTTTTTTTGAGACAGGGTCTTGCTCTGCCACTTAGGCTAGAGTGCAGTGGCATGATCATGGCTCACTGCAGCCTTGACTTCCTGGGCTTAAGTGATCCTCCCATCCCAGCCTCCAGCCTCCTGAGTAGCTGGAACAACAGGCACATGCCACCACACCTAGATAACTTAATTTTTTTTTTTTTTTCCAGAGATGGGGTCTTACTTTGTTTCCCAAGCTGGTCTTAAACTCCTGGGCTCAAGTGATCTTCACACCTCGGCCTCCCAAAGTACTAGGATTACAGGCATGAGACATTGCACCCAGCCAACTCCAAATTTTTAGACAGAGCTCTATTCCTTTAACCAATTGCAAATTAAAGAGTCTGTGAATCCACCTATAAACTAAGCTTCTGTTTCAAGTTATCCCACCTTTATGGGGCAAACCAATGCATACCTTCCATGCATTGATTTATGCCTTTCCCTGTAACTTCTGCCTCCCTAAAATACATAAAACCAAACTGTAATTCCAACTGCTGGGGCACACTTTCTCAGGACCTCTTGAGACTGTGTTCCCCAGGTCCTTGTCACTTGTGTTGGCTCAGAATAAACCTCTTTAAAATATTTTACAGGCTACTCTCTGCCTAGGGGGCAGCACTGCTCTACAAGGATCAGTCTTGGTGCTGTAACACTGCCTCTTCAGTAAAGCTGTTTTCTTCCACCTCTGGCTTGCCCTTGAATCCTTTCCTGGGCAAAGCCAGAAACCTACACTGGCTAAGCTCCACGTTGGGGCTCCCCTGCCCTGCATCAGTTTCTCTAATCTCTTACTGCTCAGGAATCAGGTGGCCAGAGGTCACAAAATTTGTGACTTCCCCAGTTGCTCCTATAGATAACATCACCATTGTAGAACCTAAGATTGGTCAGGTAGTGAAGAGCTGACCCCACCCGGACTTGTGACTCATGACTTAATTGGTCCTGTGGCCTCCCTCCAGCGGGGGACTCTGCATGAGGATCATTTTCTACACACCTATGATTGAATCCCCAACCAATCAGCAGCATCCATTCCCTTGTTCTCTGCCCACCAAACTATCATTGGAAAACCCTAACCTCTGAGCCTTCAGGAAGAGTGATTTGAGTGATAACTGCCGTCCTTCTGCTTGGCTGCTTTGCATTAATTAAATTCTTTACTGTGAAAAATTTTATCTATATAAAATATGAATATTATATATAATTATATAATATTAATATTAAATAATATTATAAAATATGTATTATATATTACAGAGTCTGGTTTTTCAGTTAACATAATCAAGAAACTGAAAAAAGACTACCTCTGCTGAAAAACAAACAAACAGACCAAAAACCATGGCAAAGAAACTTTCACAACAATGCCTACCCCTGCTACCCCGGACAAATAGATCGCACACAAAGAGCTTCCAAAATAACTTTTATTACTATATAAAAAGAAGTCAAGAAAAAATAGATGCATATTTTTCCTACAAAATTATAAAATATTCAGGATAGTTAATATTTTTCCATAAATGCACTAAGATAAAAAGATAGAAATCTTTTCCACTTAAGGTTTTCAAGTACCTCGTAGGAATTAAAGAATAATAATTTTCTTTCTTCTACATTTTCCTGAAGACATAGCAGTTACAGTTTTCTGCTGGAGTTATCTAAAAAAGGACATACCAAGATAAATTTTCTATCATATTGAATAAAATTAGCATAAAGCTTTACTTCTGTCTTTGTGCTTTTAGATTGGCAACTGTGGTCAATCAGTGCTGCACTGGAATTTCCAACTCAGCAGGGGAAAGAATCTAATTAAAAATGACACACATTCTGTATTTTGTCCTTTAGAACCCAGAAATCGCTTGTGAGTATCCCTTTAAAAGTGCAATTGCCTTCTTTGTCATTTATTTGTAGAGTCTGAGATGTTGTTTCTAAACAGCACAGCTTACATGAAACCATGCAAGTAAAGGAAAGAAAGTGCTTTAGAGGGCAGGTTCCATCTGACACAAGCAGCACAGGAAGCCGTACACTTTTGATGACATTAATTCAAAAAGTATATTCATTTGAGTTTCTCAATAAGCGCTTTGAGAGAAAAGGCTTTAATGTTGATTCAGATGAGTGTTAAAATAAAGCTTTCCTTTCTGAAATTAGATTATGGGGTAAACCAAGCCAGACTATCTCTGGAGATGACAGAAGTCATAATTATTTTGAGAAATTTCCATCACTGTTTTGGAATTGATACCTAAGGCTTTCTTCTCCCCTATTATTTGTGGGATTTTTAATGAGATATTTTTCTGGGGAGATGCTTAGGTAGGAAATATCAGCTTTTGAAAGATAAAGGTACAATCATCATTAGAATCAAAAGCCCATTAAAGAAGAGTCTCAAACAGAAAGGTTTTCTAGATATATTTCATATGCATTGTTTTCATAAAGATAGAAAGAAAAGAAATTCCTATAACATCTGTAAGATTATCCTCACATTAGCGCACATGAAAGATAAAGGGTTGAGATGAGGGGTGCTTAAATACTTTGCAACAGAGCTATTCTAGTGTCAAAGCCATAATTAACTTTTCACTGATAACCTGTTTCTTAGCCTATGTAAAAAGGAATGGCTGCCTCAATTCTGGCAGCTTAGTCACTATCTAATCCCTTCCTCCTAAAACCCTGGAATTTTGGTACCTCTATGTAATGGAACATCCAACTTATCAAATGATGTGTGACTATGCAACTACTCCTTCTGTGGCACCAAGACTGTATCATGCTCTACCCATACTGAATTTAATTGTGCTACCACTTGATGCCAAGCAGATGGCTGGGTACTGGGGATCCTTCTGGCTCTATTACCAATTTTGGAAATAGAATTTAGTAGAGAAGCAGAGAACAGTGTTGCAGCAAGGGGATCTTGAATGGTTTTTCATGAAGTTTAAGGGACGTGATGGAGTGTGGCTTGTATTCAGTCTTTGGAAGTAATTACCAGTTACCTAAAAAGAAATCCACTAAGCACCAAAATGTTTAGTGTATTTGGTGTAAAGTTTCTACCCACATTAAAATGCTTCAGTTTAAAATTGAAGGGAAGGCAAAAAAATCAACCAAAAAATGAAAAGTATCATTTCAGCATAAGCACTACTCTAGGCTTTAATTTGTCAGCCCAGAGCCCACACAGAGATGATACTCCATGAATGAAAAATCACCTCCAAGTCTCAATTCACTACTGAGGACCCAAAGCTCAAAATATCCCCTAAAATTCCATAAAAATCAGGAAAGACCCTAGCTATTGCCCCAGGGAAGGGCAGACCATGAGACAGGTCTCTTTTAGCTCCAAACTGAAAGTTGTTCAGCAGCTAAAATCCTGAAGAAAAAAAAAATTGCAATTAATTAACTTGAAAGCCACAGATGTGCTTGTCCAAATCTTTGTGTTACCAAGACACAATTTTAAGATCAAACAGGTATCAAGGTAGGCCATGGCTTGTTGGCAGCGGCAGGGGCCCTATGGCCTATTTCCAGGTATGGGTGGCCCCTTTTCCTTGGTTATCTGGGGAATCTGCCTCAGCAGACAGCAAAAGGTAAAAAGCATCCCCTTAACTCCACCCTACTCCAGCAATTGAGGTTTATTCAGGGGTAGGTCAAAGTAGTACAAGACAAAAATAGCATAGTGAAATGGTTAGAATCCAGACTGAGGTGCCAGACTGCCTGCATTTGAGTCTCAGTCCCACCATGTATGAGCCGTGTGACCTTGGGGTGAGTTACTAGCCTCCCCAGACTTCAAATCTCTCACCTGTAAAATGGGAATGGTAACAATACCTACTTCATCCTGTCTGTCTAGGGACTGAATGAGTTAATATTTGTAAAGTGCTTAGAGGAGTGTTTGGAGCATAGTAAGTGCCGTGTGAGTACTTTCAAAAATAAAAATAAGAACTTGGGAAAAAGTGCTCTCTGAGGTTTGTAGGGCAGTGTATGCTACTTAAGTGCTGAAGCATATTTTCATTCTAAGAGGTTTAGCATCTGGATCATAAAGTACACCAACCCTAGGGAAGTCTTGGGGCTAAGCTCAGTTTTGGAAATTCTTCCAAGTCTGACCAGAGAAGATCTCTTCAACCACCTGCTCTAATCTATCAATACCCTAACATAAGCCCTAGTCTCCAGGAACAATTTGAGCCCAAACCAGCTGGGGAGGGAGCAGAAGGCAGGCATGGGGAGAAAGGAACCAGGTGCTTTCCTAAATTTTTTTTATATACTCCCATCATGGTATCTGTGTAGCGTCATGATCTAAACCCTGTCCCAGATATTCATGATCTGATTTTAAACCTTGAGGACTGCTTTCCTTGAGTTGTGAAATCATTGGCTCCCAGAATTAACAGGAAATGACTGCATGACAACAGGCCAGGGATGCTGCCAGTTTATCCAGTTACCCACTAGTGGACACATATTGAGCATCTATTCTGCACAAGGCACGGTGCTAATGCTGTGGTCCTCAACAAGATAAAGGTAATGTAACCACAATTTGTATCTGCTATTACTTATATTAATCACATCCTTTCCAGTTCAGGTCAGTTCACAGGCCTCAATCAATACAAATTATTTCAAGAAATCATCCTTTGTGATTAAAGTAAATATTGATACTACATAGCCCAATAATCATATGGCTAATAAGAGAAGCTAAAGTGTAGAGCTAGTTTTGAAACGTGAAATTATATGGCTCTATCTCTACAGCATTTTACATGGTAGATCTCTGCCCAGCCTCATCCAGGGCTAAGTTTCTTTTCCTTGCTGCTACTTCATTGTTTAACTCTGAATCTGATTTGTCCATGTTGTTGCCAGAGTAGGCTGGCATGGAACCTCTTGCTCCCTGTTCAGTGCCTCCATCTGGCTGAAGAATGGTAGAATTTGGCTCCTTAGGACGTTTCCATTGCGGTCTGGTGACTATCCAAAAAATGAGGGCCCCGAACACCAGGATCAGAAGGCCAAGCGTATTTACGAAAACACCTTCTGGTGGGAAGGTACTGTATGCAGGATTTCTCCTACGAAATAAGAGATGTATCCAATTACAAACAGGATGATACAGCAACATGCAAAACAGTCTTGAATTTATCTGCTCAAATGCACACTAGTACAGTTTCAATGTAAACTCTCAAAGCTTGCTATTAAAGAGAAATATAAATTATGCTACAATTCACTCAGGAATATATAATGAAATTGTTTTAAAAATAATAAATACGAGGCCGGGCGCAGTGGCTCAAGCCTGTAATCCCAGCACTTTGGGAGGCCGAGACGGGTGGATCACGAGGTCAGGAGATCGAGACCATCCTGGCTAACACCATGAAACCCCGTCTCTACTAAAAAAAAAATACAAAAAACTAGCCGGGCAAGGTGGTGGGCGCCTGTAGTCTCAGCTACTCGGGAGGCTGAGGCAGGAGAATGGCGTAAACCTGGGAGGCGGAGCTTGCAGTGAGCCGAGATCCGGCCACTGCACTCCAGCCTGGGCGACAGAGCGAGACTCCATCTCAAAAAAAAAAAATTAATAATAATAATAATAAATACGAAAATAACATAGCATCTGTAACACTTGTTTTGAGGCAGGTAGGGTCTGGAGGTGGCAACCTCGAGTCAATTCACACGGACTTCCTAGAACTAAACCAAAAGGAAAACCCCAACTTTCCACATCTAAGCAGCAAAACGACTGGATGCTACTCCCTTTGCAAACCGCGCTTTTCTGCATGGCAGATGGAAAATTGAAAGTATCTCTGATTGGTTGCTTTCTACAAACAATCAGACGTTTGCCTAGGAATGTAACTTTGTAATTTCACTTCAGCCTCTAACTGGTTGCTTTCTGCAACCAATGAAACTCACTGCGGGCTACCACTTCATTTACATGGGGTGAACACCAGGTGGCCAATGGGAAACCTCTAGGGGCTATTTGGACCCAAGAAGATTCTGTATCAGGGCCCTTCAGTGGCTGCTCAGGCCACTCACACCCTGTGGAGTGTATTTTCATTTTCAGTAACTCTCTGCTTTTGTTGCTTCATTCTTTACTTGCTTTGTTTGTGTGTTTTGTCCTCTTCTTTGTTCAAAACGCCAAAAACCTGGACACCCTCCACCAGTATCACTTAAAATTTTAAAAAAGGATAAAACAAAAATGTATGTACACTATAATTACAATTAATATAAAAACATGCATATCAACAAGATTGAAAGGGAATGTATAATTTCAATAGTTGTTTTGTAAGAGTAGTACAATTTGTCAGACTTTTTGGTCCTTCTAAACTTTTAGTAATATGATATTACCTATATGATATAACAGATTCTTTAAAATATTTTTTAATTTTAATATCTAAAAAATTTTGTTATATTTACATTACATTTTCCCAGTGAACAAGTCTTTAACATTTTATGGCCTAAGTATTACAATTAAGAAGACTATGCAACTTACAGGGAAAAAATTAGTTTCTCTGTCACTCCCATAAGTGCTGTTGCAATCACTGTTCCAAAGATGACAAGTCCGGAATAAACATGTATGGGCATGAGAAATGCTCGGAGAGAAAGCGGAGCCCATGGAAGCAGAAAGACTAAAAAACCTGAAAGAAGCTAAATACCAAAAAGTGCAAAGGTTATCATTTAATTTTAAGTTTTAAACTAATTTTAAATTATTATTTAAAAAGCAACATGTGTAATATGAGAAAACCGTTCATATAGAACCAAAGGGTAGAAAGTGAAGTTTCCTCACTCCAGTTCCACTACTCAATGTAACCCCTTTTATCACCTTCTCATGGATCCTTCCAGAAAATTTACTATCCCTATACATATTGTTCCGCATCTTGCTTTTTTCCCTTAACAGAATGTCTTGGAAATCTTTTTCATATCTATGCATTTATCTAATTTATTCCTTTTAATGGCTAATATCCTAAGGCTATAACAATTTATTTATACAGTTCTCTGTATGGATGTTTCTGTTTGGTTTTTGCTATGTTTAATCCGACTATAGTGACCTTTCTGGTACTTACTGGTTTGTTTTTACTAATCTCCTAAGGTTGCTAAATAGGAAGGGAAGGAACAGATTTTTTAAATCACTAAAACCAAGTACATTAGGACACAGAATTTAGTGAGTTCAACCTAAAAAGCTATGTGGAAAGAAGTTGACCTTTGTTTTATGAGAAAGAAATGAATTCTGCAGAAAAGTTTTCTTCATTTCCTTGATAATTAAATCGCTAGTGGGATACATCTTTGCAGAGAAGACAGCAAGTTTCCTATATAAACTGAAGTCTGTTATGTTTTCATGGTTTTGTCACCCCACACCTTTGCCCATCAAGTATCCTCTCTTCAACAAGATAAAGATGACTTAGTGGCTACTGAATTACTGAGTTTAAAGGAACTTTTTTTTTTCAGATGCCTATTTAGGATCTACTATCCTAGTAAAACAATTATGAAAAGACAGGAGAGTGGGGAGAAAGCACTAACATCACTGTTCAGTCAACTTTCTTGATTGAGATACAAGGACTAATGGGGAGATACTAGAAGAAGAGGGGCAGGGGGAGGAGTCCAACGCACTAATTCACACTGAGAATCAGCTCATGTGTAATACAAAATAGTAATACATGGAAACTAATAACAAAACAATTTGTATGATTTGTCACTTTAACAGACTGCAGAGGAAAAATCATATAATCATCAGAACAGATGGTGAAAAACATTGGTAGGGTTCAACAGTCATGTATGAGATGAGATGTTTTAACAAACTAGGAATAGAAGATAATTATTTTAATCTGATTATATTAGGACAGAACATGGTATAGGAACTAACAGGCTCAATTTTCAAGAGCTTAACATATAAAAGTATATATCTTGCTCACACACAGTCTGCTTATGCTCTATAGGCATTTCAGATTAGCTCTCTTCCAAGACATGACTCGGATGTAGAAGGGATTTGTCTTATATCCCTTATTACCTATTCCTATTCAGCATTTTTCTGAAAGTCTCAGCTACTAAATTAGGCAAGAAAAAGAAATATGATGATAGAAAAAGAAACAAAACTTATTAATCACATAAGATTATAAAACAATCCCAAAGAATCTTGAGATTAATTACTAACATAAGTCTATCAAGTTTGCTAGGTATAAATTTATACTTGAGATCAGTTGCACTTTTTGTAAAGAGGCAACAAGTGAATTAATTTTTAATGATACCATTTTTAATAGCAAGGAGCTAGCAATAAGTTGGAGACAACAACTCTACAAAGAAAATATAAAGCTTTGCAATATTTTGGAGAAGGCTAAAAAAAAACAGGCTCATGATAATTAGTTGGATGACTTGTATTATACAGATGTCAGTTCTCAAATTCATCTACAGATTAAGTAAAATCCTAATAGATTTTTTGGTGGAATTTGATGCATTGATTCTAAAATTTACATAGATCAAAGGGCCAAGAATAGCCAAGATTAACTTTTGTTTTCTGAAGTATATCCTAATACAATAGATTCTGTAATTTACATTAAAAAAAGTAATAAATGCATTTGATAGGTTGGTTTGCATATTTTATTATTTAGTTAATACCCAAAATGCCTAAATATATTAGAAATGGTTCAGAGGGTTCCCTGTTGGTGGTTCAGAATATTCCTAAATCTTCAGTGAACTTCAGTGATTCTATTAGTATCAAAGAGCAAGCTTCCTGATGTCCATGTTGTGCTTTCTATATGAAAATGGGGTCCGAGTGCGGTGCCTCATGCCCGTGATCCCAGCACTTTGGGAGACCAAGGTGGGAAGATCATTTGAGTCCAGGAGTTCAAGACTAGCCCAAGTAACATGGCAAAACCCCGTCTCTACAAAAAATTAGCTGGGCATGGTGGTGCATGCCTGTGGTCCCAGCTACTGTGGAGGCTAAGGCAGGAGGATTGCTTGAGTCTTGGAGATGGAGGTTGCAGTGAGCCGAGATTGTGCCACTGCACTCCAGCCTGGGTGACAGAGATAGACCCTGTCTAAGAAAGAAAAAAGAAAAGAAAGGAAAAGAAAATGAGGCTCAGGGATTTACACAAACGTATCTCCATAAATCATCATATCTTTTCTGTGGCTTACCCACAGAAACATATTTCGCATTCCTGCTCTCCTATTTTCATTCCTAAGATTCTTTCTGTTTTCTCTCTTTTCCTGGTGTATTTTGCTGTTCCCTTATAGTTAACTATATTCCCTTATAGTATAAGTGAATAGCTTATGTATTTTAAGTTTTCTTTCCAAAAAATGTAATAAAAGCATTTAAGCCTATATTCCTCTGGGAACCATTTTAATTAACTCCAGAGATTTTTATTTATTTATTTTTTTGAGATCAGGGTCTGGCTCTGTTGCCCAGGCAGGAGTGGCATAATCTCAGCTTACTGTAACCTCTGCCTCCTGGTCTCAAGGGATCTGTGCACCTCATCATCCCAAGTAGCCAGGACAACAGGCGTGCACCACCCTGCCCAGCTAATTTTTGTGTTTTTGTTTTAGAGATGGGGTTCCAGGCCGGGCGCGGTGGCTCAAGCCTGTAATCCCAGCACTTTGGGAGGCCGAGACGGGCGGATCACGAGGTCAGGAGATCGAGACCATCCTGGCTAACACGGTGAAACCCCGTCTCTACTAAAATATACAAAAAATTAGCCGGGCGAGGTGGCGGGCGCCTGTAGTCCCAGCTACTCCGGAGGCTGAGGCGAGAGAATGGCGTAAACCCGGGAGGCGGAGCTTGCAGTGAGCTGAGAGCCGGCCACTGCACTCCAGCCTGGGCGACAGAGCGAGACTCCGTCTCAAAAAAAAAAAAAAAAAAAAAAAAAAGAGATGGGGTTCCGCCATGTTGCCCAAGCTGATCTCAAACTCCTGGGCTCAAGTGATCCACTAGTCTCAGCTTTTCAAAGTGCTAGGATCACAGGAGTGAGCAGTGCACTATGCCCAGCCAAGACCCAGATTTTTAAATAGGTATTCTCTTTATTGCTAATTGTTAGATCGAGCTCTCTCTCTCTCTCTCCTCTCTCTCTCTCTTTCTTTTATTTGTGGAGACAGAGTCTCCCTATGTTGCCAAGTCTGGTCTTGAACTTCTGAGCTCAAATGATCTTCCCACCTCGGCCTTCGAAAATGCTCGAATTATAGGCATGAGCCAGTGTGCCCAGCCTGATAGTTCTTGATTTTACATATTAAGATATAGAGCAGAGTATAAGTTGGTTTTTAGAGAATCCAGATTAAAAGTCATATCCAGTATAGGAAATCTTGATTTCTTATTATTTTATTCTGCAAATTCTGCAATTCTGGTGCCTCCTTAGGGGAAAACAGTTATAATAGAAACAAATGTAAAGAATGTTTAGAGAACATTTGCAGTCGCCAGGCGTGGTGGCTCACACCCATAATCCTAGCATTTTGGGAGGCCGAGGCTTGTGGATCAACTGAGGTCAGGAGTTCAAGACTAGCCTGGCCAACATGGTGAAACCCTGTCTCTACTAAAATACAAAAATTAGCCAGGCATGATGGTGGGTGCCTGTAATCCCAGCTACTCGGGAGGCTGAAACAGGAGAATCACTTGAACCCTGGAGACACTGACTGCAGTGAGCCGAGATCGCGGCATTGCTCTCTAGCCTGGGCGGCTAAGCGAGACTCTGTCTCAAAAAAAAAAAAAAAAATGTACAGTCTCTGAATTGTTTTTATAACTTGCTTATAAATACACTGAAATACTGACCTGTAACAAATACCATATGACAGCTATCAGTCCAACCCAGCTGTGCAGACTGTACATATTGGGTATATTGTTAACATTGTGGTTCTCAAACACGGCCACCAGAGCGATAATTACAAGAATGGCAGCAACTGCATTTAACCCTGCATGGATGGATTTCATCAGGAACTTGCTGCATTTCCAGGTCCATGGCAGTCTGTAGACGATGATTGCTAGGGAGAGACGAAAGGACACAGAATGTGTTTTGTTTTGTTTTTTAATCAACACAAAACGAACAGTTTGATACACTGGACACTCCCTTTTTGAAACCTTTTTCCCTTGGCTTCTGCTTCTCCCCTCTTCCCCATGTTACCACTGCCTCTCAGTAGCTCCTTCTAGGGGATGGTGGAGGGGCTCCTTTTCTGGCATTTTCTTTACCCGCAACTTGTGAATGAACCTTGGTGCCTCTCAGGCTCGGTCCTAGGGCTTTTTCTCCCTCTGCACTCCCTCTGTCGGTGATCTCATTCACTCTTTCACTGAAATGCTGTCTCCATGGCAGGGACTCCAAAATTTATATCTCCAGCCCAGAACTGTCTTCTAAGCTCCAGACCTGCATAATCCAGTGTCTTCTTGGTATTTCCATATGGTGTTTGCTTCCCAGACATCGCAAACTTATCACATCCAAAACCAAATTCCTAATATTAACAATCTGATTTATGCCTGTTGTCTCCTTTCTTCTTAAAAATGTCTTAGTTTGGCTGGGCCTAGTGGCTCATGCCTGTAATCCCAGCACTTTGAGAGGCTGAGGCAGGGGTATCACTTGAGGTCAGGAGTTCAAGACCAGTCTGGCTAACATGGTGAAACCCTGTCTCTACTAAAAACACAAAAATTAGCCAGGCATGGGGTGGCGTGCACCTGTAATCCCAGCTATTCTGGAGGCTGAGGTATGAGAATCACTTGAATTCGGGTGGCGGAGATTGCAGTGAGCCGAGATTGCACCACTGCACTCCAGCCTGGGCAACAGAGCGAGACAAAAAAAAAAAAAGTCTTAGTTTGATAAGAAAAAGAAAGGAACAGAAAAACATGCAAATTTAAACCATGCAGTAGAGAAATACAAATTTAAACCAAATGAGAATACCTCTACCACATATCTGAATGGCTAAACCTCGAAAACACTGAATATCTAAATGAATATACAGCCGTCAGAACTCTAATGCTCTGCCGGTGAGAGCTTTAATGAGAACAAACTTTGGAAAACTGGCAGTATCTACTTAAGGTAAAGTTATGCATACCTTATTGTCCAGCAATTTCACTCTCAGGTTTATGCCAAAAATAAATATGTATATATGTTCATCAAAAGATACTAGAATATTATTAGCAATACTATTTATAGTAACCAAAACCTGGAAACTCCCCCAAATACCCATCATCAATAGAAGGAATAAATAAATTTACACCATGGAAAGAAATTATCTACAACTAGAACTATACCCAGTAATATGGATCAACCTATAATGTCAATCTCAAGAAGTCAGATATTTTTTTTTTTTTTTTTTTTTGAGACGGAGTCTTGCTCTGCCGCCCAGGCTGGAGTGCAGTGGCCGGCTCTCAGCTCACTGCAAGCTCCGCCTCCCGGGTTCACGCCATTCTCCTGTCTCAGCCTCCCGAGTAGCTGGGACTACAGGCGCCCGCCTCGTCGCCCGGCTAGTTTTTTGTATTTTTTAGTAGAAACGGGGTTTCACCGTATTAGCCAGGATGGTCTCGATCTCCTGACCTCGTGATCCGCCCGTCTCGGCCTCCCAAAGTGCTGGGATTACAGGCTTGAGCCACCGCGCCCGGCCCCAAGAAGTCAGATATTAACAAGTATACAGTGTAATTCAATTTATATGAAGTATAGAAACCAGCAAACCTCATCTCTGCATTGGAAAAGTCAGAATAGTAGTTGCCTTAAGCGTATAGCAACTACAATGGAACACCCAAGGGGTTTTGAAGACTCTACTAACATTCTGTTTCTCAGTCTAGGTGCTGGTTTCACAGGTGTCATAGAAGATTCATCATTCTGCATGTAGAACAAACTCCAATTAAGTTTTTTATGGCCGGGTGCAGTGGCTCACGCCTGTAATCCCAACACTTTGGGAGGCCGAGGTGGGCAGATCATTTGAGGTCAGGAGCTCAAGACCAGCCTGACCAACATGATGAAACCCTGTCTCTACTAAAAATACAAAAAAATTAGCCAGGTGCGGTGGTGCATACCTATAATCTCAGCTACTTGGGAGGCTGAGGCAGGAGAATCACTTGAACCCAGGAGGCAGAGGTTGCAGTGAGCTGAGATCATGCCACTGCATTCCAGCCTGGGTGACAGAGCAAGACTCTATCTCAAAAAAAAAATTTTTTTTTTTTACAAAGTGCTTTCTTAAGCATCCTGGTTTAAACAGTAAATTATACGGCCACCTTAACCAACATGCAGTTAATTTTTGTTCTGAAGATAAAATCCTGCCCCTATCCATCCCTCCAGTCTGTGTCAGGGAAAATTTAGATATCTGGAAATGTGTGGCAGATTGAAAAAGTTTATAGAATACTCCCTCAGAAGATGGATTCCACTATATCAGCAGGGTATCATGTATATTTCTTTTCTTTTCTTTCTCTGTCACCCAGGCTGGAATGTAGTGGTGCGATCACAGCTCGCTGCAGCCTTGACCTCCTGGGCCCAGGTGATCCTCCCACCTCAGTCTCCTGAGTAGCTGGGACTGCAGGCACACACCACCACACCCAGCTATTTTTTCTATTTTTAGTAGAGATGGGATTCCATCATGCTGCCCAGGCTGGTATTGAACTCCTGGGCTCAAGTGAACCACCCGCCTCAGCATCCCAAAGTGCTGGGATTACAGGCATGAGTTACAGTGCCTGGCCTCATGAACATTTCTTAATTCTAGAAAATAAAAAGGAGCCTCACTTCACCAAAGGCTTTTATAATTTTTATAATTTTAATATATAAAACTTCAGGCCAGGCGCTGTGGCTCACGCCTGTAATTTCAGCACTTTGGGAGGCCAAGACGGGTGGATCGCCTGAGGTCAGGAGTTCGAGACCAGCCTGGCCAACATAGCGAAACCCGGTCTGTACTAAAAATACAGAAATTAGCCGGGCATGGTGGTGGGCACCTGTAATCCCAGCTACTTGGGAGGCTGAGGCAGGAGAATCGCTTGAACCTGGGAGGCGGAGGTTGCAGTGAGCCAAGACCGTGCCACTGCACTCCAGCCTGGGCAACAGAATGAGACTCTGTCTCAAAAAACAAACAAACAAATAAACAAAAACCCAGGAACTTCATAGGATTATAAAAATACAAGGGATTATCTATTCCTTTTTCAGGCAGAAACACATCTAAACCTACAAACACAGATGTGAATTCAGCCCCTTTAAAGCTTCCAGCACAAGATGTCATTTTTCCTATTCTTTGGTTCCATTCTAACACTTAACAGTTCTCACCATTAGGACAATATTTATTTTACTTAATCCCAACCCTGAAGGATTGCTACTTACTCAATTTAGTGTGTATATGGGTATCCTGTAAACGTTGATTGGTTATTCTTCCTTGAGAATGTGGAGACTTTTTGGATAATCATTTCTATATTCAAGGAATCTTTTCAAATGATTTAATGCAATACCTTAAAAAGTACACTTTTAAAGCAAGCTCAAGGCCCCTCTCACCCCTACTTCATCTTCTCTGAGGGCATTAATGTGTCTTGCTGTTTCTCTACTGTATCCCCAGAGCCTAAGGCAGCCCTGGACTCAAAGCATGTAGCTCCTCCATAAGTATTTTTTAAATCTCTGTATTTTTTCTTTTTGAGATGGAGTTTCGCTCTTGGTTGCCCAGGATGGAGTGCAATGGTGCAATCTCAGCTCGCTGCAACCTCCACCTCCCGGGTTCAAGAGATTCTCCTGCCTCAGCCTCCCAAGCAGCCGGGATTACATGCCCAGCTAATTTTAGTAGAGACGGGGTTTTGCCACGTTGACCACACTGATCTTGAACTCCTGACCTCAGATGACCCGCCCACCTTGGCCTCCCAAAGTGCTGGGATTACAGATGTGAGCCACTGCACCCGGCCTAAAATTTTAACTTGACATATAATTGTACATATTTATGGGGTACATAGTAATGTTTCAAAACATACAATGTATAGTGATCAGATCAAGGTAATTAGCATATTTATCACCTCAAACTCATTTCTTTTTGTTGAAAACATTCAATATCCTCTCTTCTAGCTGCTTGAAAGTATATAGCATATTATTGTTTAGTCATCCCACAGTGTTATATAGAACACCAGAACTTATTTTTTAAACTATTTTGAGATTATCATAGATTCACAAGCAGTTGTAAGAAACAGTACAGAGAAATCTCATATACTCTTCACGCAGTTTTCTCTAACATCTTATATAACTATGGTACCATAGCACAGCCAGGAAATTGACATTGATATAATCCTCTGACCTTATTCAGGTTTTTTTTTGATTTACTTATTTTTTGTTTTTTTCTCTCCCTCCTCCTGCATCCCTTATTCAGATTTCACTAGGTTACTTGTGTGTATGTGTGACCCATAACTTTTGTTTAAATAAACAAGCGCAAAGCACACTCTATGGACTCACCAAATCTAGAAACTAAACTGATGTCAATGTAAACACTGTGGCTTCCCCTCCTCATGCTTTTTCTCCTCTAAGCACACCGTACATAATTCTCTAGTTTTCTGGGAAAGCAAATGCCTCTTTACCCAATGACCTAGTGACCTTTCACCTACAAAGTGGAGCCTTCTGCAATCTGTGTGTGATCAGACAATAGTAAAATAAAAATGTGCGACATATGAAGACCTAATAACACATCTCCCCTTTGCCTGGGTTGGGCTCATTTATTACACACACACACACACACACACACACACACACAAATTGAGTCCTTGCCAGGTAGTAGGTACCATCTAAGTGCTTCCCAGTTTCATTATAATTCTCACCTCAACTCTGTGACGATAGAATTATTACTGTTGTACAGAGGAAGCTGAGGCAGGGAGGGTAAGCAGTTTATCCCTCCTCAATTCATGGTTTAAAATTAATGTTGTTTTTTTATTATCATCATCACCATCGTATTATACAAACACCACCCTGGGTAAGGAGCCTTAGATGAATGAATTTGAATATCTACATACAGAAAAAAAAAATACTCAGGGTTTCAACACTCGAAAAGCAAATTATGAACAATGAACCATAGTAGCATTTTCTCCCCAATCTGGATCATATTATATCAGAAATTCCCAAAACAAAAACTAATCTCTGATATTAAAAGTCAAGAGTAGGCTGGGCGCAGTAGCTCACACTTGTAATCCCAGCACTTTAGGAGGCTGAGGCAGGCAGATCATTTGAGGTCAGAAGTTCAAGACCAGCCTGGCCAACATAGTGAAACTCTGTCTCTGCTAAAAATACAGGCTGGGCGCAGTGGCTCATGCCTGTAATCTTAGCACTTTGGAAGGCCAATGTGCGTGGGTCACTTGAAGTCAGGAGTTTGAGACCAGCCTGGCCAATGTGGTGAAACCCCATCTCCACTAAAAACACAAAAATCAGCTGGGCATGGTGGTGCACGTCTGTAATCCCAGCTACTTGGGAGGCTGAGGCAGGAGGATCGCTTGAACCAGGGAGGCGGAGGTTGCAGTGAGCAGAGATCATGCCACTGCACTCCAGCCTGGGTGACAGAACCAGGCTCTGTCTCAAAAAAACAAAAAATTAGCAGGGCATGGTAGCATGTGCCTGTAATCCCAGCTACTTGGGAGGCTGAGGCAGGAGAATCGCTTGAACCGGGAGCCAGAAGTTGAGGTGAGCTGAGATCGCACCATTGTACTCCACCCTGCCTGGCGACACAGCAAGACTCTGTCTCAAAAAAAAAAAAAGAGGAACTATCATGATATCATGACTCAAAGGAGTTACAAGGGTTGCTGGGGGGTTTCTGATGTGCCTAGAATATTGCTTCTTGGTCTGGGTACCCAGAGGTGTTCATGTGATAAAAACACATCCCTTCTGATTTAGGTACTTTTGTGCGTGTATGTTGTTCTTCAGTAAAAAAAGTTTACTTTTTAAAAATGTTGGGGCCAGGCACAGTGGCTCACGCTTGTAATCCCAGCACTTTGGGAGGTCAAAGTGGGTAGACTGCTTGAGCCCAGGAGTTCAAGACCAGCTTGGGCAACATGGTGAAACCCCATCTCTACAAAAAAATACAAAAATAAGCCAAACCCGGTGGTGTGCGCCTATAGTCCCAGCTACTCAGCAGGCTGAGCCAGGAGGGTTGCTTGAGCCCAGGAGGGGGAGGTTGTAGTGAGCTGAGATCAAGCCACTGCACTCCAGCCTGGGCAACAGAGCAAGCCTCTGTCTCAAAAATAAATAAATAAATAAAGCCAAAACTTCAAAGACAACTGTGTTCCCAGTAAAGACGTCTTACTCTTTCTAATACTATGAAGCATCACAGAGAAATGTGTCAAATTTGCTGTAAAACTGAACTTCACCCCCTTTGAGTGTCAAAACTTGATTTTTAAAAACCTTTTACATTTACGCAAATTGGCTGCACACTGGCTTTCCCTGTCCAGCAGTAGAATGAATAGAATACATTCAATCTTTTATTGATCATTTGGGTTCATCAAACACCAATTATTATCCTGTTACTCTAAGGGGAAGCCCTTAGGGGTTTCTGAAGCAGGAGAGGTGCTCACCTCTGATCCAAATGAGCCCAGACAATCATGGCTTGAGAGTCTCCCTGGGTCTCTTTAAGAGTTTTTCTATCTCGTTTTGTTTCTAGCTTGGGTTAGGGCACCTACTTACAACCTCTCTCCTCCATCACTTTGTCTCATCCTTGATTCCCACCAGCTCTAAGTTTAGCTTATAAAATGTCTTATTTTTATTTATTCATTCATTTATTTTTAGACAGGGTCTCACTCTGTCGCCCAGGCTGGAGTGTAGTGGCGCGATCTTGGCTCACTGCAACTTCTGCCTCCCAGGCTCAAGTCATCCTCCCGCCTCAGCCTCCAGAGTAACTGGGACTACAGGTGTGTGTCACTATACCCAGCTAACAGCTTATAAAATTTTATGTTGCTGAAAAGCTTAACATCTGTTAAGTCTGGGTCGTGGGTACTTAGGGATCTATTATGTTTTTTCTTACGGTTGAAACAGCTCATTCCAGTTTTAAAGTTAAAACAATATTTTCATAAGCCTGAAAACCCACTAGCCAATTAGTCTTACCTACTCAATAGATGTCTTGCGAAGATTTGAGGAGCTCTCCCACAAGTGAGGCATGTGACCTCTAGCACATGGAGTTTTCACAGCATCTATCCTGGCTACATAGAGGCTCTGCTGCAAAGCTCAACATGCTTCAAAATGCTCTCTGGAGCATGAAGGATAAATGCAAAATGTTGCATTTGCATAAGCTGTTTACATTCTTTTTAAAATGTATAAGCAACTGAAATATGGTGGACTTTGGGAGAAAAGGGCAATCTTAACAAATCAAGCCATATTTCCTAAACAAGAATCTATTCTCGACAGTTATAAAAACTGCCTGGAGAGTGGAATTTAAATATTTCTTGCTTCTTTGACTTGGCACTTACCTAGACACCATTCCTGAGGTTCAATGAGAAGGAAGAAAAAGGTCCCCTAAGCGCACAAGAAGGGGAAATGGTATAAAACAGCTACTTGTGACCAAAACAAGGGTTTGCTGTTAGAGGCTCTAGTTGGCATTCCATTTCTCCCGGAAAGGAGGGGAAATACAAACATATATATATGAGAAATACATATTAAATCCTTTAAAAGAAAAGATATTGATGGTGGACCATGCTAACATGATAAACTTAAAAAGAAAGGGAGGGAGGGAGGAAGAAATTAATACCTGTGTATAATTATCTTAGGACAATGAAGAGAAAAATACAGTAACTTGAATTTGGGTTTAATTATTAGAAAATGTCAGCTGGGTGCGGTGGCTCACACCTGTAATCCCAGAACTTTGGGAGGCCAAGATGGGTGGATCACTTAAGGTGAGAATTTCAAGACCAGCCTGACTAAAGTGGTGAAACCCTGTCTCTACCAAAAAATACAAAAATTAGCCAGGCATGGTGGCGTATGCCTGTAGTCCCAGCTACTAGGGAGGCTGAGGTGGGAGAATTGCTTGAACCTGGGAGACAGAGGTTGCAGTGACCCACTACACTCCAGTCTGGGTAACAGAGCTGGAGTCTCTGTCAAAAAAATAAAAAATAAAAAAAGAAAGAAAGAAAAGAAAAGAAAATGTCTCAGCTCCTTGTTGCATAACCAAAACTCAGGAATATGTGAAAATATATACTCTCTAAAATGTATACATTTTAGATATTTAAAATGTCTGTGGTTTGACACCAGATTTCCATCCATATACCATTACAAAACTATTTATATATATGACTTTGTCTTATAGCAGGCAATGCAAATTTAGAATCTGTCAAAGTGTGTGTGGTAGGGGAAGAGTGCTTAGAGGGAGAGAAATGTCCTCAAACATGGAAAACATTTTGACTCTAGTTCTTCTGTGTTAAAATCTTGTGACTCATGAGGGTGGGAACATGCCTATCTTGTTCACTGTCACTTCCCAGTATTTAGCATAGAGTTTGGCATATAGTAGGAATTCAGTAAGTATGTTTTTGTTTTTGTTTTCTGAGACAGAGTCTCTCTCTTTGTCACCCAGGCTGGAGTGCAGTGGCGGGATCTCGGCTCACTGCAACCTCTGATTCCCGGGTTCAAGCAATTCTCATGCCTCAGCCTCCAGGGTAGCTGGGATTACAGGCAAGCACTACCACGCCCGGCTAATTTTTGTATTTTTAGTAGAGATGGAGTATCACCATGTTGGCCAGGTTCGTCTCGAACTCCTGACCTCAAGTGATCTGCCCACCTCAGATCCCACCTCCCAAAGTGCTGGGATTACAGGCGTGAGCCACCATGCCCAGACCAAATAATTCTAAATAAAGCACAGGAGTAATTGCTAATAAAGCACCGTAGTTCATTCAGTATGCCCAGCAAATGAGCAAATCCTCTTTTACTTTTTTTAAAATTTATTTTTAATTAAGAGAGTTGACAAATAAAAATTGTATATATTTGTGCTATACAACATAATGTTTCCATATATATATATATACACACACACACACAGACATCATGAAATGGTTAAATCAAGCTAATTAACATATCCATCACCTCACATATCTATTTTTTAGTCTTTTTTTTTTTTTGAGACAAGAGTCTCACTACGTCGCCCAAGCTGGAGTGAAGTGGCGTGATCTTGGCTCACTACAACCTCTGCTTCCTGGGCTCAAGATATTCTCCTGCCTCAGCCTCCCGAGTAGCTGGGATTACAGGGGCACACCACCATGCCCGGCTAATTTTTGTATTTTTTTGTAGAGACGGGGTTTGGCCGGCTACCATGCCAGGCCCATAAAATGCACAAATGAAAAGACTCAGAAAAATTGTACTGCTGATCCAAGTATTAGCTAATAGAAGACCAAATAGCCCTTTCAAACAAGTAAAAAGCATTCTGCACTTGGACCCACTTAACAACTTGAAGTGAATTCAAAAATAAAATAAGAGTAAGTTATTGAGTTTGAAGTACACTGGAATTTTACAACACTTACGAATTCTACTTTAAACATGGTGTGCCCATTACACTTCCCTTCCCTCTTTGAATAAAGTATTATTTCTCTCTCCTTAGCAGAATGCTCAGAACAGGATTATCAGTCTCTATAACTCATTTCCCTCTGCACGCAAGAGCTTACCAGATTCTATCCTAAGGACCTTAAGTTTAAATGAAAAAGCAGAGAATCTGCTTTAAATAAACTTGAAAAGATTCCTGCAGTGGCTGTCAAAGAAAATCAGAGCTTTGAAAGATGTCTGTGCATTCAAACTGTCTCACAGCATGAAAGTCATGAAACTGAAAATCTCTGGAAAGTCAAAATGAAGGAAGTGACTCAGATGATTTGGAAGATATTTTTAGGCCTAGAAACATCTCTGAGTGAGGCCGGGTGCAGTGGCTCAAGCCTGTAATACCAGCACTTTGGGAGACCGAGACGGGCGGATCACTAGGTCAGGAGATCGAGACCATCCTGGCTAACACGGTGAAACCCCGTCTCTACTAAAAAAAATACAAAAAACTAGCTGGGCGTGGTGGTGGGCGCCTGTAGTCCCAGCTACTCGGGAGGCTGAGGCAGGAGAATGGCATAAACCCGGGAGGCGGAGCTTGCAGTGAGCTGAGATCCGGCCACTGCACTCCAGCCTGGGCGACAGAGCGAGACTCCATCTCAAAAAAAAAAGAAAAAAAAAGAAACATCTCTGAGTGATTAAAATCCTCGCAAAGGCAGCTACATCGTACCAAATACATGTATAAAAAGAAAAAAATTCAATTAATTGAATACACATTTAAAAATATTCAGAAATTGTGTGTTTTCAGAAAGATCAGCTATATTTTCTTGTGCCTCATATCAATATTATGATGGATTAGAAAGAGTACTGGCTCTGATACTACCTGGTTGTCTGAGCCTGGCCAGACATTGGGTCTCTAAAATGAAGGGTAGAACGTAAGGTCCCAGTCAGCTCTAAATATTTAAGGATCAGTATAACCTATATCTCTAAACAAAACAACAAAAATCCTCATCATAATTTGAGCTGGGACGGCGAGGTGGTTCACAATTGTAATCCCAGCACTTTGGGAGGAGTGGAAGACTCACTTGAGCCCGGGAGGTCAAGGCTGCAGTGAGTCATGATTTCGCCACTACACTCCAGCCTGGCTGACAGAGCAAGACCCTGTATGAAAACAAACAAGCAAAAAGAAAGAAACCATAACTCGTGTCCAACCAAATCAAATGGGAACAGCTTGCAGACTGAGTTGTATCTTACTTGTTTTACAGCGTCTGGCACACAGTAAGTATTTAATAAATATGTTAATTAAATGGATAGGATAATATATGAAGAAATTGAACAATAACAACAACAAAAACTTAGAAAAGTACAGCTGAAGTCTGTACAGACATTTCAAAGCTTGTTTTGACCTTTTAAGGAAGTTTCTATATAAAGAAAAAAGTTATAACAAAGATTTCTAGTCTAACCTTCTTTTGTTCTTTTTTTTCTTTTTCTTTTTCTATTTTTTTTTGAGACAGGGTCTCGCTCTGTTTCCCAGGCTGGAGTGCAGTGGCATGGTCACAGCTCACTGCAGCCTCAACCTCCCAGGCTCAAGTGATCTTCCAGCCTCAGCCTCCCGAGTAGCTGGGACTTACCAATACACACCACCACGCCTGGCTAATTTTTGTATTTTTTTTGTAGAGATGGAGTTTCACCATGTTCCCCAGACTTGTCTGCCTACTTGGCTTCCCAAAGTCCTGGGATTACAGGCACGAGCCACCGTGCCTGGCCCTCTATCTTTCTTAGGAAGAATGTTCTACCTTTTAAGAGAAAAATTTAAAACCTCGCAAAGTCAAGACGGGTGGATCACCTTAAGTAGGGAGTTCAAGACCAGCCTAACCAACATGGAGAAACCCTGTCTCTACTAAAAATACAAAATTAGCTGGGCACGGTGGCGCATGCCTGTAATCCCAGCTACTCAGGAGGCTGAGGCAGGAGAATCACTTGAACCCAGGAGGCAGAGCGTGTGGTGAGCCCAAATCGTACCATTGTACTCCAGCCTGGGCAACAAGAGTGAAACTCCGTCTCAAAAGAAAAAAAGAAAGTGTCCCAAGGAGTGAGGGGTCAATTATGTCAAACGCTGCCTTCCACTCAAACATTATGAGGACTAAGAATTGACCAATGCAATTAGCAACATGGAGGTCATTAGCTACCATGTTAAGCACAATTTTGGTGGAGCAGGAGGTGAAAACCTAATCAGAGAGGGCTCAAGAAAGAATAGGAAGAAAGGAAGTAGAAACTGCAGATATGGACAAAAATTTCAAGAAGTTCTGTGGTAAGGGAAGCAGAGAATTGAGGCAGTAGCTGAGGGACATACGGGGTCAAGAGTGATTTTGTTTTGTTTTCGAAGATGATAGAAATTATAACATGTTGGAAATAAGCCAGTTGGGGGGAAACTTGATGCAGAAAAAGGAGAGAAAACTGGGATGAAGGGAAAAGGAGGCACAGATTGTACTTAAGCAGCAATATTCTCATCAGCTAGAGGCCTTAGAATAAAGATGCATTTGCAGTGCAATAGATGTCCATTCTTCCTGGATAAGACAGTGCTTTTAAACTGGCTGAACAGGAGAATCACTAGGGAAAGGCGAGGGTGTATTTACTTTAGACACTATTATTATAGTCACAAATAAGTAGCTGTAAATTGCATTTTGTTACTAACAATTCAATGATGATACAGAAATAATCATTCATTCAGCAACCACTTACTTATCTACCATGTGCCAGTTCTCAGTGTTATTCTAGGTGCTGGGGATATAGAACTGAGCACCACAGTCGTACCTAAAACATTTTTATTGGTTGCATTATTTTAAAATCTATGTGTATTTGTTTACAACAAAAAATATGTTGGAGATATTTTTTGTGGTTTTGGTCACAAAATTTCTTTAAATCATCTCTTTATGCTTTGTAAAAACCCTTGTATCGCTAAGATTGACAGGTTTTATTATCAATGGTGTCCCTGAAGCTTATTTTAGAGTAGGTATTTGGGGCACTTTCTGCATTTTCTTATTTGCTGGATTTTACCCCAAGAGCTTTTCAAGTCTATTTAAGTAATCATGGAATTTGGTCACTTTTAGATAAATTAATAGGATATCCCAACTGCTTTTTAAGAACTGCTCTTAATTTCTGTTAGTCTTTTAAATGTTACTTAAAGGTAGTTATATTCTCTCACAAAATCAACTTGAGATCATTAAACTATTTAATTTCTCTCCCTTCAGTTTATACAATAAAAGGAGTTCTACACAGGAAAGGAAGGAGTATAGAATTGCCAAGACTTCTTTTCACTAAACTTAGACACCTGAATTTTCTACCTTTCACTAAAGAACACATTCCACCTTGCTGAACCTTTAAAAGGTCAACAGCCACTTTGAGAGTGTTTATTTGTTTCAGTCTTTTCTGTGGCCTCCTTTTCAAGGTTCATTTCTCTGATTTCCTAGTAGTATACTTATTTCATGGGAAACATTTCTTTCAGAGAAGCACAAAGCCTCTTCTAAACTCTTCCTCATTCATGTCAGAGTCTGTTAGCTAGATTTCCCACTAGTTTAAAATTTTATTTTAGTTTTAGATTTCCCATGATCTGCTATACTTTAATTTAGAATATATACATTTTCCAAAATATACTTGGAGTGTGGGAGGTGGGGAGAGAGAAGGGGAAAGGAAGGGAGAGCGAGAGAGGGACACAGAGGAGAAAATGGGACAAGGAGAGAGAGGGTTAGCGAGAAAGGGAAAGAGGAATAAAGGAGGAGAGGGATATTTGTTTTGTAACTTCTATGTTAACTTTGCTTCTTTGGAGCTTTTTTTTTTTTTTTTTTTTTGAGGCAGAGTCTTACTCTATTGCCCAGGCTTGAGTGCAGTGGCACAATCTTGGCTCACTGCAACCTCCGCCTCCCAGGTTCAAGCAATTCTCCTGCCTCAGACTCCCGAGTAGCTGGGATTACAGGCGCGTGCCGCCACACCCAGCTAATTTTTGTATTTTTAGTAGAGACAGGGTTTCACTATGTTGGCCAGGCTGGTCTCAAACTCCTGACCTCAGGTGATCCACTCACCTCGGCCTCCCAAAGTGCTGGCATTACAGGCGTGAGCCACCATGCCCGGCCAGAGTTTTTTTTTTTTTTTGAGATGGGAGTTTCGCTCTTGTTGCCCAGGCTGGAGTGCAATGGTAAGATCTCCGCTCATCGCAACCTCCGCCTCCCGAGTTCAAGCGATTCTCCTGCCTCAGCCTCACAAGTAGCTGGACTGCGCCGGCCCAGAGCTTACTTCTTAAAGGTGTTTCAGGCCGGGTGCGGTGGCTCAAGCCTGTAATCCCAGCACTTTGGGAGGCCGAGACGGGCGGATCACGAGGTCAGGAGATCGAGACCATCCTGGCTAACACGGTGAAACCCTGTCTCTACTAAAAATACAAAAAACTAGCCGGGCGAGGTGGCGGGCGCCTGTAGTCCCAGCTACTCGGGAGGCTGAGGCAGGAGAATGGCATAAACCCGGGAGGCGGAGCTTGCAGTGAGGTGAGATCTGGCCACTGCACTCCAGCCTGGGCGACAGAGCTAGACTCCGTCTCAACAAAAAATAATAATAAAAAAAAATAAAGGTGTTTCAAAGGACTCATACTTGTTCTTAATTTCAAATATTGTTTACTATTTGTATATTGCATTTCTAAAGCATTTTATACTTAGAGTAATAACTGTACTTTAGCTTTCCTTTCCTCATCTCCAAATATTTGTGTATTACAGAAGAGAAGAACTCCATTATATCATGTTCTTTGTTAGAGATCTGAAATCTCATAACCTAAAATTTTCCTCCTTGCAGCAATTACACACAGTAAAAAAGTCTGCTGTAACATGGCAAGTCTGTAATGTGTGGGTCCCTCACAGCCTATAAAGTTTATTTATTACTCCCACTCCTTCCCCTGGAGCCTTCCTAATACTTAGGGTGAGGAATGTGGGTGGGTGGGCCAAGATATGGAAGAACTGGGAAGAACTATGCATGTGCCTATATTTATGAAAACATTTATGCTCATGTCAATTAAATGCATTATATGATTAAAGTGATTTGCACATCCAGGATCCAAACAGGAAACAGGATGAGTAATGACGGGACAAACTCTGGACCACTGATACAAATACAGTAATTGAACCCAAAGAAAACAAGATCGGCCAGGTGCGATGGCTCACGTCTGTAATCTCAGCAGTTTGGGGGGCCAAGACAGGTGGCTCACTTGAGGTCAGGAATTCGAGACCAGCCTGGCCAACATGGTGAAACGCTGTCTCTACTAAAAATATAAAAATTAGCTGGGCGTGGTGGTACACACCTGTAATCCCAGCTACTCGGGAGACTGGGGCAGGAGAATTCCTTGAACCTGGGAGGCGGAGGTTGCAGTGAGCCAAGATCACACCACTGCACTCCAGCCTGGGCGACAGAGCAAGACTCCGTCTCAAAAGAAAAAAAGAAACAAGATTTTCATAAGAGCAGCAGATGAAAATTGCCAAAATTTACACATTTTTGTCCAAGAGTAAATATGAACAGATTAAGAGAAGCACAAAGTTTAGAGAAATTAAAAAACCTTTTAGGAAAACTGTATATTGGACTCTAACATGAATGAAGAGTTTCAAAACATATTTTAGATGAAGGTTTTCACTGTCTAAAAAGATTTGGCAGAAAATAAGCATACTGCCATAAAAGCAGAGAATCAAACTTTGATGATAAGGTCACTGAAAAGACTTAAAACAACGTTCATGGATAAGTTACATAACTCTTCTCTGTCTCAGTTTACTCTTACATACATGTGACATAATGCACTTAGTGGACATACAGCATGCAATACACTGTTAGCCATTCTGACGTCTTCTCCTCTATGGCAAGTCAGGCAATGAATAATAACACTTGTTCCCTTACCCTCAATTATGAGAAGATATTCCAAGACCTCCAGAAAGTTTTTTGGTATTAGAAGCTGCTCTGAAGAGTTGGGTAGAAGAGGAGACTGGTTCTACTCTTTGAGCAAACAAGGTGTAGACAGCTCTGGGCCAAACTTAAGGGTTCCAACCATGAAGGAAAAAGTGCTTCTGACAGTTACTTTGGAACTTGAGTATGTTTTTCTCTTATAAGCGTAGTGGCAAAATAACTGAGAGTTGGCCGGGCGCGGTGGCTCAAGCCTGTAATCCCAGCACTTTGGGAGGCCGAGACGGGCGGATCACGAGGTCAGGAGATCGAGACCATCCTGGCTAACACGGTGAAACCCCGTCTCTACTAAAAAAAAAAATACAAAAAATTAGCCGGGCGAGATGGCGGGCGCCTGTAGTCCCAGCTACTCGGGAGGCTGAGGCGAGAGAATGGCGTAAACCCGGGAGGCGGAGCTTGCAGTGAGCTGAGATCCGGCCACTGCACTCCAGCCTGGGCGACAGAGCGAGACTCCGTCTCAAAAAAAAAAAAAAAAAAAAATAACTGAGAGTTACGCAACGAAATGCCTTAGGTGCCCAGTGGTGCTCACACCCTGATGCCGATCTCACACCAGGGAAGCCTTTGAATGCTGAGGGTTAGTAACACCTTCCACTACATTCCAGAGTGGGAGAACGCTGGCCACACTTGCGAAAGCTGCAGTACAAGTTTAAAACAATCAACAAAAACAAAAACCAAAATCACTTTTCTTTAGGAATGAGGGCAGCACTATTTTGCACACTCGTTTGTGGGGAGTTAAATATTTGGTGAAGAAAAGGCAGCCTGCCCGGAGGCAAAGCTAGAGATTTCGGCCAGTGGGCGTATCTTTCCAAACCCTTGCTACTCCTCTCGATTATTTTCTGCGACATAACTCCAGTCCACCCCTTGCTGCCTTTCTCTAACTACTTTCTCAGGGCCATGCCTTTTGGGAAGTGGTTACAAATAAACTATGTTTGCGCCACAGGCTAGAGGTTCCTCCAGCTACACGGCAAACCGAAGGAAGCTGTCAGGACATTGTGAGAGGCACTACACAAATGACAACAAACACTGCCAGCGACTGCTGAGCCCCACCCCCACGCCAGCCTCAGCCCAGAGAATGCAGGCCCGGGGCTGGCTCGCCGCGGGCCAAACACGGACGCAGCTCGCGCCGCGGGCAGCCGGAGCAGAGGCATCCCTCGGTGCAAGGCAACCGCGGGCCTCTCCGGTCATCTCCCACCCAGAGTGCTGGGCTAGTGCCCAATAGGAAGCCCCGCGGGGGAACTTTCGCCCTCGGCTGCCACATAAACAAGTCGGGCTCAAGACTGTCCAATGACTGGGCAGGGCGGCGAAACATTCTTTGGAGTCCTGGCAGCTTCCCGGACTCGACTGAGCTTAACGCTCTAGAGGAGAGGAACCTAGGGCGGATGCTTCACTCGTTCCCTTGGCCAGCCCCTTCACCCAGAGCCGAGGATGTTACAAATAGGGGCAAATTCTCGCCCCGGCAATCTTTCCCCGGGGCCTTGCCCTCCTCATCTGCAGGCTGGAAGCAAGTTCAGCAACAGGCTGGGGCGAAAGTGTTTCCGCGCCCCCGACTGCGCAGGCTCGGTCCACAGGGGCGACTTTCCGGAGCGAGCGGGCTGCAGCGGCCCAACTGCGCGGCGCTCCGGCATCGCGCCCGGGCTCAAGTTTCTGGGTCTTGGAGGCGCCTCCAATGCGTCCCAGCCACTCGCCGCAAAGAGTTAACCAACTGGGGCTGGCCCCGCTCCGCCGCCCCCAGCAGCGCGTCTCCACCGCGTACTCCCGGCCCCGTGCTCGCTGCTATCCGCCCGAACCGCAGCTGCGTCTCGCCCCCAGAGCCGGCCAGCCTCCCTCCCGCGCCGCCCTCCCACCCTGCCAGCTTGGCTTCCCGCGCGCTCCTCACCGCACTTCTCTGGGCCCCGCGATACTCCAATATTTCCTCAGCTGGGAGGCGCTTCACGGAGGACCCTCTGCCCCCAGTCGCTTTCCCCGCTTTCCTCCCCGCACCCCCCAGGAGGTGCCAGTACCGATGCCCTGGATGAAGACGAAGCCGGTGACCACGAGCACCGGGTGCCAGTTAAACTCGAGTGCGCTGCCGTCCCAGCCAAGCCCCTCTCGGTAGTGGAGGACCCAGACGAGGGTGAAGATCACCGACAGGAAGCCGACGAGCAGTGCCGACCCCAGCAGCGCCAGGAAGCGCCAGTAGCCCTCCATGGCCATCAGCGCCCCATACTCCGTACCGCGGGGGCCACAGTAACTTGGAGAGGCGGCGGCAGCCTCTGGGTAGTGGCCGAGCGGCGGGACCGGGGCGTCGACTTGTTGGGGCTGTCTCCGCCTGCGGGGAGGGACCTTCTGGGCTGCTGGCCCGGAATGTGGGGCGCCTTGGGGGTGGGGAGCTAGCCCCAACTCAGAAACGGGCCCCACCCCCGGAATCACGCGGTCGCCGAGGGCGCTCACTGCCTGGTGGCCTCACCCTCGCCCAGCATCCAAGCTCGCAGAGGGCTTCAGTAACAGCCCTAGTTAGTTGCTCAAAGAGAGAATTCCGAAGATTTTATACCCACCACTTGCTTTTAACCCTTCCCGTATCTCGTCCTTATTTGTGGGGAGGCTAAGTAGGGCAGTGGTACGCCCTCTTGTTTAAGAGAAGAGAGGGATCGGTTGGGTAAGGTTATGTGTATGCTTTTAACTCTAAAGAAGCCTCCTTAGCCACAGTGCTGGATAATTGCTGTCTCTGACATCAAAGGGTGTTAAGGAGGAACCCGTAGGGTGGTGTAAACAAAAAATAAAATCCTAAGCCCCTCACTGACTGAATGGACCCCCTTGGCCAAGCAGACCCCAGAAAAACCTTAAAGCTGAGTTTCTAGCTACAGCCAGAAGAGAAATCAGGAAGTCTACCTTCTCCCTTTTGGAATTTAGATTCAACAACTGACTAGCATTAATGTTTAAAAGAGAAATCATAAGGCAGACGGAACAGACTGTTTGTAGCAATAGGACATCAAATAATAAAAAGGACCTAAGTCACACACCTACACTTAAGGAATAAACTATGGTCTAACTGCCACAAAGGTTTTCTTTTTCTCTAGAGGCTAAACAAGCACTGGTTTGAGATAAGCGATGTTAAAACTATTACAACTTAATCAGCTCACAGACACTGACCAGCTGAACCCCTGTTCCACAAGCCAGAAGTACAGCTTTCATTGGACAAGAAACTGATTTCAGGAACTTTTTCCTGACAAGAAGACCACCGACCATGGACTGGTTCTGGCCAGTTTACAGGATTGTGCACTTGTATGCATTCACAGCCTAAAAAGACCTTTTGAAGTATAGGTTTGAAGTAATACATTTAAATGTTAAGTCTCCACCCCAAAGGGAACATGTTACATGCATGTTTGTTCAATATGCATGTGTAAGGACCGCCTCCATCAATATTCATAGCTCCTCCTGTAACCTGTTAAGTATGTATGTTTGGCCAAACTGTTCAGCATAAAGCTTCTACCCCAACCCCTCTGCCTTCCAAGTGCCTGTCTCTGGTCTTAGGCCAGAGGCTGTGTTTATCAGCCTATGGAATGGCCACCTTGCAGGCTATAACCTTTTAAAAGAAAGTCTCCTCCTTTTTCAAATTTATAATTTTTTGTTTTAAGTTAACAGTAAAGGCCAGGCGCAGTGGCTCACACCTGTAATCTTAGCACTTTGGGAGGCTGAGGCGGGCAGATCACTTGAATCCAGGAGTTTGAGACCAGCCTGGGCAACAGATGAAACCCTGTCTCTACTAAAAATACGAATGTGTGCACCTGTAGCTCCAGCTACTTGGGGGACTGAGGAAGGAGGATCACTTGAGCCCAGAAGGTCGAGGCTGCAGTGAACTGAGATTGCACCACTGCACTTCAGCTTGAGTGACAAAGTGAGACTCTGTTTCAAAAAACAAACAAAAACCAGTAAACCGGGGTCCCCATGAGGTGTCTCACGGCTGTAATCCCACGGCTTTGGGAGGTGGAGGCAAGAGAATCACTTGAGCTCAGGAGAGCTATGATCGCACCACTGCACTGCAGCCTGGTGACGGCTAGACTTTGTCTCGAAACAAAACAAAAACAGCACGGGCAGCAGTGGGCTTGGCCTTATCCTACAATGAAACTACTTGCAGTTTGCTGTTGAGAGAGGGAAGACAGGAACCTCCTGGACCTGGACTTGCCATTTAGTGTGATAAATGGATTTTCAAAGTGCCAGGCCACCCAAACCGATTTGAACAAAAGCCCCCGCTTGATGAAGTGAAGCTCGCTCCCTGCCCTCTTTCCAACGTTATCCTCACCCTTCTCCACTGGACAAAAATAGTGTCAGCATTATCTAATGCTATCAAAGAAAAAGGGTTCTGACCGCCAGGGCGTCCAGAATGCATTTGGGAATGTTCACTTCTAGCCCTCTTCTGTAGCTCATCTCCAAGGACTAGTTTGCTGTACTGTCTTGTTGCTGTCTTGAAAGACCTTAGAATGTGCAGGAAGTATATGGAGGTGATTTTCAGAGGAGACTAAAGAAATAGGAGTGGCAAGCCATGGACTATAGTAGGGCAGGATTAAGGGTTCAGAGTAAGAGGCTGTAGACCTCACCTGTGTCATTATTTTTCCCTTGGTGGGGAGAGTAAGCAAATGGAAGAGTAGGACACCTTTCCCCAGCACAAGGCTTTGATCTGGTCCAGCTTAGCCCTCCCCTCTAGTCTCTTACCATAACCTGACTGGCTCTGATGTCCTTGGCTGTAAACTGCTCTGGCAGCTTCTGACCACTTCCTACCCACACCCCTGCCTCTAAATTTCCCTGACCCCATCTCCACTGAGAAACCTTCCCTGAGTCTGCCCCTGCCCAGACTTTTATATCCCACTGACCTCCCCATCCAGTGCCTCCTTGTGTCACCTGTCAGGATGTAATATAATGATCTGCCTCTCTGGCTGTCTCCAGTCTCAGACTGCCCTATTGAAGGCATTGATTCTCCAATTAATCATTTTATTCCTCCTTGACATGTGGTGGTTACTCAATAAACATGTGTTGGGAGGCTAATAAGACTGAGTGTGTTAATCAGGGTCCTGGCAGAAAACACACAGCATATTGGAATTGAGTAATTTAATAATGAACAAGACTGTTTATGAAGTTGTGGGCAGTGTGTGGGAATCCTCAGGGTTAGGCAGTGCCCCAAGTCTGAAGGGTAGAGAATTACTGGAATCCAGAGAGAAAATTGTGTGAAGGGGGAAGTCCGATAGAGGCCTTGAGTACAGGGATGCAGCCAGCCTGCAGAGACCCCATAGGGAGAAAGATGGAAGCAGATAAATATTCCAGTCTTATTCTTCTCCCCTCTGATCTTCTGCCCAGGGTTTCCCAGGGGCTAACCAGAACCTAATCAGATGCAGTTCATGTAATCCATCCCAGGTCAACTTAGGGCACAGAGCAGAGGAGAGAAGAGTGAGATCCCTAGGAATAAATGGAAACTATCCCTGAATCTTCCAGTTTTATTTTTTCAGACCTTTTTTTTTTTTTGGTGGTTGTTCCTGAGTGCTGCAAACATTCCGCGTTTCATCTTACACTGATTCTTTTCCTTTGTAAACTTTAGCTTGTAATTCTATAACGACATCATTGTATCTCTATCCCTCTCCCTAAAAGTATCTAGTCTTTTTCCCCAATTAATGTTTTCACCCCTTTGAAACATTACTCCTAACACCTTCACTCCACTCTTGAGTTAATTTTGCTTCATAGCAGCAGCAGATGAGAATCTCTGGGATTCTAGACCCCATTTAACAAAACATTTCAGGAGGATGAAAACATGGCCAAATGGTACCAATGGTATTGAATCATCTTGAAGTTATATGTAAAACTGAGAGAATTTCAACTTTTAAATTATCTTTTAAGAATCTAACTTTGATATTAAATAAAACAATCGCTGAGAAGGGGAAAATTTTCAATAAATATTGTTGTGGCTTACTGTTAACCTTTTAATTAATTATTTTTCTTTTTGAGACAGGATCCCACTCTGTCACCCAGATTGGAGTGCAGTGGCATGATCTCAGCTCACTGCAACCTCCCCTCCTGGACTCATCCTCCTGCCTCAGCCTCCCAAGTAGCTGGGACCACAGGCATGTGCCACCATGCCTGGCAAATTTTTGTATGTTTGGTAGAGAGGGGGGTTTCATCATGTTGCTCAGGCTGGTCTCGAACTCCTGAGCTCAGGAGATCCACCCGCCTTGGCTGCCCAAAGTGCTGGCATTACAGGCATGAGCCACCACCCCTGCCTGTGAACTTTTTTAAAACAGAGTTGTTAAATGATAGAAGTTTCCCTCTGGAGATTGTAAGCAGTTTGTCACCAAAGTATCTAATCAGACTCAATAACCTGTCAGCAATGCTGTTGGGTGATTCCTGATGTAGCAGGTAGGGGACAGCATTGAAGAAGATGGCCTTTCTGAAAAACCTAGATGCTAGCTGGGCGCAGTGGCTCACTCCTGTAATCCCAGCACTTTGGGAGGCCGAGGTAGGTGGATCACAAGGTCAGGAGATTGAGACCATCCTGGCTAACACAGTGAAACCCTGTCTCTACTAAAAATACAAAAAATTGGCCAGGCGTAGTGGCAGGCGCCTGTAGTCCCAGCTACTTGGGAGGCAGAGGCAGGAGAATGGTGTGAACCCGGGAGGCGGAGCTTGCAGTGAGCCGAGATCTGGCCACTGCACTCCAGCCTGGGTGACAGAGCGAGACTCGGTCTCAAAAAAAAACAAAAAAAACAACAAAAAAAAAAAAAAAAACACCTAGAGGCTAGAAACATGTTGATGCAGAAATTTTTGTCCCTGACAGAGATGTAGAATGTAGAGTAAGGAGACATGTTGTGAGGGTTGTGGAAAGAAAACCGAAATCCCACCCATCAGGAGATGAGGTACCGGGTGCTCTAGATGCCATCTGTCTGTTGAACTTCCACAAAGTAAGTCGTAATAAGCCGCACACAGTGGTTTGCTTTGTGGGATAAGCCTACCACTTTTCACTTCTGATTGTTGACTGTGTGTTGGTTCCTCTCTGTTTGCCCCTCCACTCTCCACCCTTTGCCTTGGCTTGTGCTCTGGGAGGCTGACGCCTACAGACTGTGTCATCTGACCCTTCTTGTCCTCTGGCTTCCAATTGGGTTTGGCTGATGGCTGGTGCTGACTGGGGATCAGAAGGCAGGAAGCCAGGTCAGCCTATTTATCCCACTGTGACTCCTTGTTGGGACATGGTTTTGCAGTGGCTGCATTCCTCTTTGCCACGGGACTTTCAGGTGTTCCCTCCTCCACAGCTGTGGCTCTCACAGCGGTCAGGTAACACCATCACCACTTGCTTCTATGCGTCTATGAGTGGCACTGGCTTCCTGCTGTGCTTGTCCCTGGTCTTCACCACTCTTCGCCGAGTTCCCTTAAGGCTCTTGCACCTCTGTAAATAGTTCATTTATTAAATTCACTTCAATTAAATGATTTGTGCAAACCAGCTGTTTCGTGCAAGATCAGATACAAGTGGGGAAAATATTCTGACCTAATACTACTGTTCCCCTAGCCTTTTGTTCATGCCTTCTGAGGACATATGATGAATGGAGGAATGGACCCAGTATGAGAAAATCACAGGCAGAAGGGATGAGCTCACATGTTTTCCCATTTTCTCTTTTCTCCCTTCTGCTGGTTAAGAGATTTGGACCAGTGGCCAGGCACAGTGGCTCACGCCTGTAATCCTAGCACTTTGGGAGGCCAAGGTGGGCAGATCACAAGGTCAGGAGCTTGAGACCAGCCTGGCCAACATAGTGAAGCCCCATCTCTCCTAAAAATACAAAAGATTAGCCGGGTGAGTGCCTGTAATTGTAGCTACTCGGGAGGCTGAGGCAGGAGAATCGCTTGAACTCAGGAGGCGGAGGTTATCCTGAGCCAATATTGTGCCATTGCACTCCAGCCTGGACAACAAGAGGGAAACTCCGTCTCAAAAAAAAAAAAAAAAAAAAAGATTTGGACCAGAAAGCTGCCCCAGATGACCAAGACAAAGGAACTCCCTGCCGGCACCATGACTCATGAGGCAAGCCAAGCCCTGGAAGTGGTCAGAGGCTTCTTAATGAAATAAAGCAAGGATTACTGCTTTGAAGAGAACAACGTAGCCAAACTCATATTAATGGGAGGAATAGCTTTCTTCATGTGAGGCTGGACTGTGTTGTCTAAAACAAACACCTGCATTGCTGAGGGACTTTTCCTCTGAGGGAACTGGAGAGATTAACCTCTCTTCTCACTGTGGGGATAATGGCTGTGGAAGCAGCCTCTACTGGTTCTCCAATTCAGGAGGCTCTGGGTCCACCTGCCCCATGTGGGCAGGGCTGGGGCAGTGGAAGGTTTCATTTGTATTGGTCCATAGCCTCTTCGTTTGGGAAGAGGCAGGAAGAAACTCTCTTACAAAGGGAACAGAGTAAGACACTGGAGTGACAAGCAGACACAAGGATAAGAGAAAGGTGTCTCGGAGAATGGGGAGTGAGCAGAGCATCTTTGAGAGGCATTCAAGCAAAATGTCTAACTCAACAGAGCCTCTTTCATGCTATGTGGGGAGCATGGGAGAAGAACATGGGAAGAAGAGTAGGTTAGACCTAGACATGACTTCTGTTCCCTCCACACTACACTGCTTTGTAAGATCTGCCTCATCCTCCATTTAATTTTTAAATACTTCTGTGAACTCCAAGTAACTGAGACAGGTCCCAGTCAATTTAGAAAGTTTATTTTGCCAAGGTTAAGTATATGTGCCCATGTCATAGCCTCAGGAGGTCCTGACGACATGTGCCCGAGGTGGTTGGGGCACAACTTGGTTTTACACATTTTACAGAGACATGAGACATCAATTAATATATGTAAGATATACATTGGTTCAGTCTGGAAAGGCGGGACAACTCAAAGTGGGGAGGGGCTTCCAGGTTATAGAAAGTTGCAATTTTTAAAGTTTCTGATTAGCCTTTTCAAAGGAGGCAATCAGTTATGCATTTATCTCAGTGAGCAGAGGGATGACTGGATAGAATAGGAGGCAAGTTTGCCCTAAGCAGTTCCCAGCTTGACTTTTCCCTTTAGCTGAGTGATTTTGGAGGCCCCAAGAATTACTTTCCTTTCACACTTCAGTCAGCATCCAGTGCAAGTTTGGTTTAAGGAAAACTGGTAAGGCAGGAAGCACTCAGGAAAGACATTGGTAAGTCTTCCTAATCATCTCCCTCCCCCTCCTTTTTTTTTCTCTTTTGAGATAGGCTCTCCTGCTGTCACCTAGGCTGAAATGCAGTGGCATGAGCACAGCTCACTCCAGCCTCAAACTCCTGGGCTCAAGCAATCCTCCCACCTCAGTCTCTCGAGTAACTGGGAGTACAGGTGTGTGCCACCACACTCAGCTAATTTTTAAAATTTTTTATAGAGACAGTTTCCCTATGTTGCCCAAGCTGATCTTGAACTCCTGGACTCAAGGGATCCTCCTGCTTCAGCCTCCCAAAGCGCTGGGAGTATAGGTGTGAGTCACCACACCTCTTCCTAATCATCTTGCATCTTCCTAATCATGTGGCAAGATAAAATTAAAAGGACCCCATCCTGGTCCTTTCTCTCCAGCCTAGGCATTAGTAGGTGGAGTGTGCTCTAGGTAGAGTCTGGTCTTTATCCAGGCAAAAGAGAATTAGGATTAAATCCCTGATTCCCCAGTTCTCATCTACCACCTTTACCCCACATGTTAGCAGAAAATACACAGGTGGGGAAGAAAAGAATGGTGCTTGGTCACATCTAGGTTATATTTATTTTAGAGCCCACGCTCATGCAAATTTATAAACCTTAGGCTAAAACATAAGCTCCTTCAAGAATTTTCAGCTTTTCAAAGACAGATTTGGTGTGTCTTACTTGCTGCTCTTCTTCCAGCCTATTGTCTAAAAATGTACCTGGAAATTGTTTTCAGCAGATATAGTACAACACAGAGACATAAAATGATTGCCATGAAGGAAGGAGGTTTTTTATGTTCACAGTCCCCTAGAAACAGGAGGCAAGGCATGGCAGGCAGGGCCACACAGGGAAGGACCGAAGCCAGATGAGCAGGCAGAAAGTGCAGAAGCCTTTATTGTGGTTTTTGAAAAGAGGAAAGGGGAAAGCGAAGTAAGCAAGCAGAACAACCTTATGATTGGACAGTTTGAATAATTTCAGCTGTAGTGATCTGATAAAAGGAGGTAGGTTGGGGCTTGGAATCCTAATTGGTTGGTTTGCATATCAAAGATGTGCTGGCAGGCAAATTGTTATCTCTAGGAATTAGTTAACTCTGGGAGGGGTGGTTCCCCAGGTCCGCAGGGCCACATGCCAGAGATCTAAGAATACAAATAGTTAAGATAGCCTAGAACAGTTGTCAACAGAGAAGAGGCCATTAAAAACAATTCGTGCACTGACTGGCTGACAGACTGATGAGAAGTTTAGAGGGCCTAAGACAGAGAATTAGCAAGGAAAGAAATGCCCTGGCACATTTTTCTTAAAACCAAATTTTATAAGACATCGGACTGTTTGGATGGCACATTTTAGTATGTAAGAACTGGGTTATACTATTATTATAGAGTAGCCAGAAACATTGCTTTACCTGTGGAGTTTTTTTTTTTTTTTTTTTGAGACGGAGCCTTTCTCTGTCACCCAGATTGGAGTGCAGTGGCGCGATCTTGGCTCACTGCAACCTCCACCTCCCGGGTTCAAGCAATTCTCCTGCCTCAGCCTCCCAAGTAGCTGGGACTACAGGTGCGTGCCACCACATTCGGCTAATTTTTTTGTATTTTTAGTAGAGACAGGTTTCACCATGTTAGCCAGGATGGTCTTGATCTCCTGACCTCATGATCTGCCCACTTCAGCCTCCCAAAGTGCTGGGATTACAGGCCTGAGCCACCACGCCTGGCCCTGGAGAATTTTATTGGATGCGTTCTTGTTTGGCTTTGTAATAACAGGAATAAATGTTCTAATTATAATCTCTATCACATGCGTTTTTTTAAAGGACGTTCACTGGCAGTGTCTCAGAATTTTGGCCTATAGGTCTGAGGGCCTTATTGAAGTATGAAGGAATCATGCATGTACAAAAAGAACTCTGAATGTAGACCAGAGAGGCCCTCTTAATAGGTCAAGTGTTTGGCTAGATAAATTTTGCCTACAAACTTTATCTTACACTTCAGTGGATCTTAGGAAGGCTTGACTACATTTCTGTTAGCAGATAAAGCTTTTTTAAAAAGAGAAATCAAATGGTATAAGTCAACCTTTTACTTTTGTTGCAAAATAATTTAGCTTGACTTCTGTCATTTGTATGTTGCTAAAGCCAATGCTAAATCTCTGAGATTGTAGTCAACAGGAAGCAGTTTGGAATAAGGGAATAGACATTGTTCTAGGCCTTCAATCTGCTACTAGTTTACTTTGTCATCAAACAATTCACAGGAGTCAAAAACTGGGCTGCAGTTTGCTAATCCATGACAGGACACTTTGGGACTAGATTAGTGTTCTTAACCTGGTATATGTGGAAAGGACATGGATGAGGGGAAATTGCATCTTTATTTTCAGTAACTCCTAGCTGAAATTTAGCAATTTCTTTATTACGAATGCAGCAAGCCCTACTAGTATTCATAGGACCTGTGACCTTGTCACCAACAGAAATCACTGATAATTTCATGTTGCATCAGAATTTTTGCAGTTATCTCAATTTATCAATTATAATCAGCACTTCTTCAAAGTAACCCTAGTTACTTTGTAGGGAGGGAGAAGGGAAGAGGGAGGCTTCCCTGATGAGCCCCTCTGGCTATAATTCCTGTCACTGCTGTATAGCCTATTCCTCCGCTACTGTTACCCGCTCAGCTCTGGGTTTTTCTTTTTTTTTTTTTTTGAGACGGAGCCTTTCTCTGTCACCCAGATTGGAGTGCAGTGGCGCGATCTTGGCTCACTGCAACCTCCACCTCCCGGGTTCAAGCAATTCTCCTGCCTCAGCCTCCCAAGTAGCTGGGACTACAGGTGCGTGCCACCACATTCGGCTAATTTTTTTGTATTTTTAGTAGAGACAGGTTTCACCATGTTAGCCAGGATGGTCTTGATCTCCTGACCTCATGATCTGCCCACTTCAGCCTCCCAAGTGCTGGGATTACAGGCCTGAGCCACCACGCCTGGCCCTGGAGAATTTTATTGGATGCGTTCTTGTTTGGCTTTGTAATAACAGGAATAAATGTTCTAATTATAATCTCTATCACATGCGTTTTTTTAAAGGACGTTCACTGGCAGTGTCTCAGAATTTTGGCCTATAGGTCTGAGGGCCTTATTGAAGTATGAAGGAATCATGCATGTACAAAAAGAACTCTGAATGTAGACCAGAGAGGCCCTCTTAATAGGTCAAGTGTTTGGCTAGATAAATTTTGCCTACAAACTTTATCTTACACTTCAGTGGATCTTAGGAAGGCTTGACTACATTTCTGTTAGCAGATAAAGCTTTTTTAAAAAGAGAAATCAAATGGTATAAGTCAACCTTTTACTTTTGTTGCAAAATAATTTAGCTTGACTTCTGTCATTTGTATGTTGCTAAAGCCAATGCTAAATCTCTGAGATTGTAGTCAACAGGAAGCAGTTTGGAATAAGGGAATAGACATTGTTCTAGGCCTTCAATCTGCTACTAGTTTACTTTGTCATCAAACAATTCACAGGAGTCAAAAACTGGGCTGCAGTTTGCTAATCCATGACAGGACACTTTGGGACTAGATTAGTGTTCTTAACCTGGTATATGTGGAAAGGACATGGATGAGGGGAAATTGCATCTTTATTTTCAGTAACTCCTAGCTGAAATTTAGCAATTTCTTTATTACGAATGCAGCAAGCCCTACTAGTATTCATAGGACCTGTGACCTTGTCACCAACAGAAATCACTGATAATTTCATGTTGCATCAGAATTTTTGCAGTTATCTCAATTTATCAATTATAATCAGCACTTCTTCAAAGTAACCCTAGTTACTTTGTAGGGAGGGAGAAGGGAAGAGGGAGGCTTCCCTGATGAGCCCCTCTGGCTATAATTCCTGTCACTGCTGTATAGCCTATTCCTCCGCTACTGTTACCCGCTCAGCTCTGGGTTTTTCTTTTTTTTTTTTTTTTTTTTTTTTTGAGACGGAGTCTCGCTGTGTCGCCCAGGCTGGAGTGCAGTGGCGCGATCTCGGCTCACTGCAAGCTCCGCCTCCGGGGTTCCCGCCATTCTCCCGCCTCAGCCTCCGAGTAGCTGGGACTACAGGCGCCCGCCACTGCGCCCGGCTAGTTTTTTGTATTTTTTAGTAGAGACGGGGTTTCACCGTGTTAGCCAGGAGGGTCTCGATCTCCTGACCTCGTGATCCGCCCGCCTCGGCCTCCCAAAGTGCTGGGATTACAGGCTTGAGCCACCGCGCCCGGCAGCTCTGGGTTTTTCATTCAGACTCTTCCTATTGCAACTTCATCATCTGCTTCCTCTTCCCTAAGGCAGGAGCAAAAACACCTGTTCCACAGGAATGACCTGTTTACTCTGTCCTGACAAACTCTGGGAGAGACAGACTGAGCCGAACGCAGCTGCAGACCTTCATCCCCTGAAACCAAAGCAGATCACCAGCTCATCTTTCTTGCCCTTTAGGTTTCCTGAGCAGCAGTTAGACTCAGTCCTTTGTGGCCTCAAACTCAAGGGGATACAGATTAAGTTCTCAAAGCCCCTCTAATTAGTGAAGGGAAGGGGATGTTACCCTCTGTCCCTTCCCGCTGGGAGGGGGAGTGCAAAGTCACTGCACAGCTCTGTGCAAACCTCACAAAGTAGTCCATCTCTGCTTTTGCCATCTTTCTATATCTTCCTTTGAGTTTGAGAGCCACATCATATATTCTAGGCCATCCACTTGGAAATTCCCACTTGGTATTCTGGCATGCATGGTGGTCTTGACCATTTATTATGTTATGGTGCAGTATTAGTTTCCCATTGCTGCTGCAACAAATGACCACATGGCAGCTTAGCTAACACAAATGTATTATCTTACAGTTGTGGGGCATGTAAGTCTGACATGGGTCTCACTGGGCCAAAATCAAGCGCTCACAGGGCTGCTGAGCTTCTCTGAAGCTCCTAGGGGAGAATTCATTTATCTGCCTTTCCAGTTTCTATAGGCCACTGACATTCTTTAGATCATGGCCCCTTCCTCCACTTCAAAGCAAGCAATACCTGCATCTCTCTGAGCCTTCCTTCCATCATCACATCTCTTTCTCTGACCCTCTTCTCCTGCCCTCTTCCACTTTTATCCACTCTTAAATATTCCACCTAGATACTTCAAAATAATCTCTACTTTAAAGTCAGCTGATTATCAACCTTAATAATTCTATCTGTAACTTTAATTCTCCTCTACTGTGTAAGCTAACATATTCACAAGTTCTGGGATTAGGAAGTGACCATCTTTGGGATGCTGTTAGTCTGTTTGCCATAGTGGCTCAATAGCATTTCGTATTTACACAACCAGGTACAATAATAATGTATTGTGACCATATGTTCATGGGCTTAAACATCACTTCACGTCCTTTATAATATATTTTAATTTTAATTTGTTTTTGAGACAGAGTCTCACTCTGTCGCCCAGGCTTGAGTGCGGTGGCACAATCTCAGCTCACTGCAACCTCCACCTCCCAGGTTCAAAAGATTCTCGAGCCTCAGCCTGCTGAGTAGCTGGAATTACAGGCGTGTGCCACCATGCCCAGCCAATTTTATATTTTTGGTGAAAACGGGGGTTTCACCATGTTGGTCAGGCTGGTCTGGAACTCCTGGTCTCAAGTGATCCACCCACCTTGGCCTCCCAAAATTGGGGATTAAGGGCATGAGCCACGACACCCAGCCCCCTTTGTAATATATTATAATGTGTGGATGTTTCACACATTTTTAACCATTTCTGTATTGTTGGAAGTTAGGTTATATCCTATTCTTTATTATTACAAGTAATACTGCAATAAAAATCTCTGCAGTTAATTTGTGACACACATTACACAATGACTTTGTATGGTGTCAAGTAAACTGGACTTTACAGTTCCCAGACCCCGCCTCCCTGCATGCTTCTAAGCTAATGAGAACCATAAAAAAACTGCATGAGGTTTGGATGGTGGAATAGTAGCAGCAATCATGCTTAGGCTTGGAAGATTGGTGCAGAGTCAGGCACCATTGCAGCTCACGTATATTGTCATGCTGGCTCACCTTGTTAAAGGAGCCAGCAACCAGGTCAGTAACAATTCCAGCTCTATCTCCATGGGGTAGTATCCGGGCCCAACAGATCCAGCTTTCAACTTCTCCAGATTTTGGCCCTGGTACATGTGCAGCTCCATGGTGGAATGCATTAGATCATCTCAAAGTCTTCCATGTCATTGAAGTTGGATGTTTGGAAGCAATGAGAGGCAGATGCAAATTTTAGTTTCAGTTTATCAGTGTTAGCTCATCCTGTGAATCCCCATTTGTCCTTGCTCACTCCCACTTCACATGCATCTTCCCTTCCTAACTACAGGCCCTGCTGACTTCAGGTTCAGTACCACACAAAGGACCACAGTCGTACAAAGACAGTGCAACCAGTTCCTATATTGACTTAATGTGTAAGGTCTGTCCTCTACACAAATCCCTCTGGATCACTCACAGTGGTTCTGCTTCTCTGATCAAACCTTAATTGACATTCATAATTACTTCATTTGGATAAATTCCTAGACATGCAAAAGCTGAGTAAAGATAGTTCAATTTTATATTACCTTAAATATTTATTTTTTGTTCATTTTTTGTATTTAGTAAAATATTTTTTAAGAAAAATTCCAGTTTATTTCTATTCTATCAAGAAGAATTAAAAGAAGGTATTTTTGCCCACTTGTGCCAGAACTTTAATGGCATAGTAGTACACCACTGAACCACAGTGCCCATGGCAATAGCAAGAATCCAGAGGAGGTGAAATTCAAGGCGACACCTTCTGAATCACTCCTTGATGACACCCTGAGCTGACAAAACCTATAAGATTCTGTTTTCTGTTAAAGACAGAAATATTTCCTTTTGGGTCCATCTTCTTATTTTGGAGTCCTACCTCTGAATCTTTGACTATTGGTAGGCTCTCTCTATTCCAATTGTATATATTTCCTATTTGGACAACTATTTATTTATCATTCCTGCATTCCCAATCTATGCTTGGTCTATTTGTTAGGACATACCATCTACGTAAATAGCATCATCTAGGGTTGTGCAGTGCATGATCTGAACAACCATATGTGGGAGCCTGGATCAGCTTTATGATAACTCGGGTTGCATTTTCCTGTTATTGAGTTGGTTTTTCTAACTGTTGTTTATGGCCATAGCTTTTGGATACCATATTCTGACTGCTGGGCTGGATATCCACTCATGGCCATCATTAGCTGGGTGTCCCTTCAGGGTCTTCTTCAACCTGATAGGCCAATTAATTCTGAAATCAGAAACTATAGAAAGCAGCACAACCCAGATCATAGCCATTAACCAAACCAAGTCCAGGTCTAGCCATATTACAAGCTATGACAAACCCAGCTTCTAGAAATTCCTCCAAGTCCACCTGCCCATCTCGTAGGTAATACATTTACATTTGAGGTGTGTCAAGATGGTTACTTAGCTCTAAAGTATTAAAAAGGTGTTAGTAACCTCCTGGCTTTCCTCCTGTAACATCATAAAGGCTTTCTTTACTATTTAATCAAATATAACTTAATCAGTGGCTCAAGTAAAGAAAGTATAAGAATATATTCTGCTAGTAAAATACACATAAGCTATTAGGTCCTTGAAGATGTCAAGTAATGTGAGCATTGCTTTACTTTGAAGATATTCTGCATTTAGACACCCTGGTGTTCTAAACTGGAACACTTGGAAGACATTAACATCCTTTTTCTTTATTTGCTTCCAAAACCTTACAACTATAATCTTTATTTATTTATTTATTTATTTATTTATTTTTTTTTTTTTGAGACGGAGTCTTGCTGTGTCGCCCAGGCTGGAGTGCAGTGGCCGGACCTCAGCTCACTGCAAGCTCCGCCTCCCGGGTTTACGCCATTCTCCTGCCTCAGCCTCCCGAGTAGCTGGGACTACAGGCGCCCGCCACCTCGCCCGGCTAGTTTTTTGTACTTTTTGGTAGAGATGGGGTTTCACTGTGTTAGCCACGATGGTCTCGATCTCCTGACCTCGTGATCCGCCCATCTCGGCCTCCCAAAGTGCTGGGATTACAGGCTTGAGCCACCGCGCCCGGCCATACAACTATAATCTTAAAGCAAGAAATGGACTTCAGTTCAATGAGTAATGTACTAAGTTAATGATTATTTATTTATTATTTATTTATTTATTTTTGAGATGCAGTCTCGCTCTGTCGCCCAGGCTGGAGTGCAGTGGCCGGATCTCAGCTCACTGCAAGCTCTGCCTCCCGGGTTCACACCATTCTCCTGCCTCAGCCTCCCGAGTAGCTGGGACTACAAGTGCCCGCCACCTCGCCCGGCTAGTTTTTTGTATTTTTTTTAGTAGAGAGGGGGTTTCACCGGGTTAGCCAGGATGGTCTCGATCTCCTGACCTTGTGATCCGCCCGTCTGGGCCTCCCAAAGTGCTGGGATTACAGGCTTGAGCCACCGCGCCTGGCCGATAATTTATATCTTATCATTTAGATTTATTTGTTTATGAATGCTTAAGAGGCAGAGCTAGTTTTCTACCATACAAATATCATGGGAAGGTGCTATTAACTTCTGTGTGCAAAGGAAGAAAGATAAAAGAATCTGTTACTCATTTTAGCATCATACCTTCAATTCCATGACATCTAATCTGTTATGAGACTACAGACTTGAATGCACAATTGCATCATTTATTGAATTACTTTCAAATAAATGATTCACAAACTTATTGACTAGATTAAAAGTTTGACAGTATTAAATCTTTGTGAAGATTGGTTCTTGATAGGGAAAGAAAAACAAGATATTCTTCCACATGTAAAGAATAGCATTTGAGACACTTGAAGCTCATGAAGCAATGAACTAGCTTCATAGTCCAGCATTTGATCAATTTTGCTTAGTATTCCATGTGTACTTGGAAAGTTTTACTTTTTCCTTCAAATCTCATAAAATCTCCTTCTTAATGAGTTCAGTGAAATATCCAAATTGTAACACTGCATTCTTTGTCAAAAAGTAATGTGGTACATTTCTTTTAAATTACATAAAGCACTATTCCACGTAAATTTCAGCATGTATAAACAATATAAAATGATAAATTGATACAACCTCTATGGGGGAAATATGACCCAGTAATTTTATTTCTAGGAATTTATAATACAGATACACTCACACAGGTGTGAAATGACACTGCAACATTGCTTGTGATAGCAAATAGCTAGATGGAATCTACAGATCAATAATTGGGAAACTGGCTAAATAGATTCCATACAACAGATGGCTATGCAGGCTCATAAAATGAAGAAGCACTATATGTAATGATCTGGAGCATTACGCAAAATATATTATGAGGGACTTTCAAATATCCTATAAAGGCTGACTAGGTTTGCTGAAGCACCCTTCTGCTATGGAATAATTAGACCTTGGATAGACTCATTTCTCTGAGATATTGTTAGTCTCTTAAGAGTTAGGAGAGGTCTCTAAAGAAACTTCCCCTCCAAAAGAGAAAACAAAACCAGAGTTGTCCTGAGAAAAATGCTGATAGTAGTAGCACTGCTATTAAAATACTAAGGTTTTGGCCAACACATGGTTGGGAAGGATGAATTGAGCCAAGATGCTGAAGTGATCCTGAAATGGTAGTAGGTTGGTGCAAAAGAAATTGTGGTTTTGGCTGAGTACGGTGGTTCACGCCTGTAATCCCAGCACTTTGGGAGGCTGAGGCAGGTGGATCAGCTGAGGTCAGGAGACCAGCCTGGCCAACATGGTGAAACCCCATCTCTACTAAAAATACAAAAATTAACCAGGCATGGTGGCACGCATCTGTAATCCCAGTCACTCGGGAGGCTGAGGCAGGAGAATCGCTTGAAATTGGGAGGTGGAGGTTGCAGTGAGCCAAGATTGTGCCATCGAACTCCAGCCTGGGTGACAAAAGCAAGACTACATCTCAAAAAATAAAAAATAAAAAAATAAAAAAATTGTGGTTTTGCCATTAAAAGTAATTGCAAAAACTGCAATTACTTTTGCACCAACCTAGTATCTTTGCCTACAAACAGAAACAGGAACAAATCCTCTCTGGAAGAGAGCTTTCCACTTTGGAGCTATAGGATCCACAGATTCAGATTGAGCTTGCAATCAAAGATGATCAAGTTCATGAGAAGACAAAGCAAGCCACCATTAGTGAGAATCTGCATAAACAATAAACAAAATATAAAACAGCTATAAATGAAATGTTTAAGGAAAGTTTTTTAAAAACACAAAAATCAGTTCCAGGAATATGAAAGATCTAGCTAAGAAAAGCAAAATAATGCTCCTAGAAAAGAATGTATAATAATATCTAATAACAATGGAGTCTTTTGAGGAATAGATGTTCTTAATTTTAATGTGGTTGAATTTATCAGTCTTTTATTTTATGGTTGTTATAGTTTGGATCTTTTTTCATAAATTCTTTACTATTCTAAGGCCATGACCTGCAACATAGCAAATAACCACATAACTCATTCCCCAGGTCAAAAAATAGATGATCATTGTACCCTACAAGCTACATGCATATGCCTTCCTGATAATAATTCTATCTCTCCTCCAAGATATAACCAGTATCCTGACTTCTATTATACTAGTTATCCTGCTCTACTTTATAAATTTACTCTCTGTGTATGCATATCTAAGCAAAAGAGCTTATTTTATACTCTTCTTGAACTTTTTAATTCCCTCACACCATACAAAACTTACTTTGTGATAGATTATGAACTTAAATATAAAAGCTAAAACCATAAAACTTTTAGAGGAAATTGAGTATCTTCATATTCAGAGATAGGTAAAACATCCTTAGATAAGACACAGAAAGCAATAGCCATATAAGAAAAAGATGATAAACTTCATCAAAATTAAAAACTTTGGCTCACCAAAAGGCACCACTGAAAATAAATATAGCTCTGGATGTGGTGGCTCATGCCTGTAATTCCAGCAGTTTGGGAGGCCAAGGCAGATGGATTGCTTGAGCTCAGGAGTTTGAGACCGGCCTGGCCAACATGGTGAAACCCCCGTCTCTACAAAAAAGACGAAAACTAGCTGGGCATGGTGGCTCACGCTCGTAGTCCCAGCTACTTGGGAGGCAGAAGCAGGAGTATCACTTAAGCCTAGGAGGCAGAGGTTGCAGTGAGCCGACATCATGCCATTGCACTCCAGGCTGGGCAACAGGGCGAGACCCTGTCTTAAAAATAATAAAATAGGCCGGGCGCGGTGGCTCAAGCCTGTAATCCCAGCACTTTGGGAGGCCGAGACGGGTGGATCACGAGGTCAGGAGATCAAGACCATCCTGGCTAACATGGTGAAACCCCGTCTCTACTAAAAAATACAAAAAACTAGCCAGGCAAGGTGGCAGGCGCCTGTAGTCCCAGCTACTCGGGAGGCTGAGTCAGGAGAAGGGCGTAAACCCGCGAGGCGGAGCTTGCAGTGAGCTGAGATCCGGCCACTGCACTCCAGCCTGGGCCACAGAGCGAGACTCTGTCTCAAAAATAAATAAATAAATAAATAAATAAATAAAATAATAATAATAATAATAAAATAAAATAATAAATAAATAAACAAAAAGAAACATAGCAAACCACAGACTGTGAAAGAATATTTCCAAAATGTATACCTGAGGGCAGTTTAACATAAGAAAATCAATCAATGTTATGTACCACATTAATAGAATGAAGAAAAAAGCAGATGATCATTTCAATTGATGAAGAAAAAACATTTGACAAAATCCAACACCCATTCATGATAAGGAACACTCAGAGAACTAGGCATAAAAAGAGAACTTCCTCAACATGATAAAGGGTATTTATGACACTTCCCTCCAACATACACAAAGCCCTCAGTTAACAACACATGCACTGGGGAAAGACTGAAAGTTTTTCCTTTAAGATCAAGAAAAAGATTGGGATGCTTGCTTTCATTGCTGTGGTTCGACACTGTACTGGAAATTCCAGTGAGAGTAATCAGGCAAGAAAAAGAAAAGGCATCCAAATTAGAAAAGAAGAAATAAAACTATCTTTATTCGCAGAGGATATGATCCTATATATAGAAAATCCCGGCCGGGCGCGGTGGCTCAAGCCTGTAATCCCAGCACTTTAGGAGGCCGAGACGGGCGGATCACGAGGTCAGGAGATCAAGACCATCCTGGCTAACCCGGTGAAACCCCGTCTCTACTAAAAAAATACAAAAAAAACTAGCCGAGCCAGGTGGCGGGCCCTGTAGTCCCAGGTACTCGGGAGGCTGAGGTAGGAGAACGGCGTAAACCCGGGAGGCGGAGCTTGCAGTGAGCTGAGATCCGGCCACTGCACTCCAGCCTGGGCGACAGAGCGAGACTCCGTCTCAAAAAAAAAAAAAAAAAAAAAAAAGAAAGAAAATCCCAAAGAATACACACACGCACACAAAATACCACCGCCACAACTAACAACAAAACCACTAGAGTTAATAAATTCAGCAAATTTGTGGAGTACAAAATCAACACACAAAAGTCAGTAGTGTTTCCTTTTTTCTTTTTTTTTTGAGATGGAGTCTCACTCTGTCACCCAGGCTGGAGTGCAATGGCGCAACCTCGGGTCACTGCAACATCTGCCTCCTGGGTTCGAGGAATTCTCCTGCCTCATCCTCCACAGTAGCTGGGATTACAGGCACCTGCCACCACACCCAGCTCATTGTTTGTAGTTTTAGTAGAGATAGGGTTTCACCATTTTGGTCAGGCTGGCCTCGAACTCCTGACCTCAGATGATCCACTCACCTCAGTCTCCCAAAGTGCTGAGATTACAGGTGTGAGCCACCGCACCTGGCCAGCAGTGTTTCTATACGTCAGCAATGAGCAAATTCAAAAGAAAATCAAGAAAACAATTCCATTTACAGTAATGTCCAAAAGAATAAAATACCTAGGAATAGATTTATCCAAGGAGGTTGTTCTTCAGTGGGCAGGTCTATGCAAATCTGCCCCAGAGTCTGAGGAAGCTGAGAGGGTGAAGAAAGAGATTGACAAATCCAATTTCTTGGAAAGAAACATTTAATAGGAACTTAAGAACAGAAGTCATGTCTGTCTTGGGTGGTGGTGAGACAAGATAGTGGATCCCTGCAACATTACCCCTCAGACCCAGGGCTTATCTACTACAGGGAAAGAGTGACTCAGAAGGGATGTGTAGGACAATTGAAGTACAATAACATCAAGGTCGTGTGACCTAAGGTCAGAACTCCTGACCAGCCTGGTGAAACCCCATCTCTACTAAAAATACAGAAATTAGCCGGATGTGGTGGCAGGTGCCTATAATCCCAGCTACTCAAGAGACTGAGACAGGAGAATCACTTGAACTTGGGAGGTAGAAGTTGCAGTGAGCCGAGATCACGCCATTGCACTTCAGCCTGGGCCACAGAGTGAGACTTCATCTCAAAAAAAAAAAAAAACAGATAAAAAAAATAAATAAAAAGGTGGGGGGTTCATTAGGGTGGGTAATGGGTAATGTGACTGATGTCCGTATAAGAAGAGGAGATTAGGACACAGACACACACATAGAGGGAAGACCATGTGAGGACACAGGGAGGACACTGTTATCTACAAGCCAAAGAAAGAGGCCTCAGAAAATACAACCCAACTGACGTCTTTTTCTCCCCTCATTAGTCCATTGGGAGAAGACTAATTGACATCTTGATCTTCAGCTTTTAGCCTCCAGAAGTGTGAGATTATAAATTTCTGTCTTTTAAGTTTTGTAGTCTGTGGTACTTTGTTATGGCATTCCTAGCAAACTAGTACTGTGTTGGTCCATTATTTTGTTGCTATAAAGGGATACCTAAGGTTGGGTAATTTATAAAGAAAAGTTTATTTGGCTCACAATTCTTCAGGCTGAACAAGCATGTCACCAGCATGAGTGACAGACTAGTTGTGAATTTGTGAAAGACTCCTTTCCCTTCGTAGAATTTTTTTCCCTAAGCAGAACGAGACAATGGGAGAGTTCAGTTTGCCTTTTTGGCCCAGCTCCCAGCCTCACAGATCACCCTAAAACTCAGACGGGAAACTAGCCTTGTATTTGGGTTCTTTCAGTTTCTTATAGGTCACAATAGCCCTGTGTGACTGTCAAAAGTTCTACTGGTTCTTCTTCTATTAGCGTCTTTCTGCCTGGGGGTCAGGCCCACAGGTGAAGAAAACAAAGACAATTGTTAGTTCATCTAGAGAGGGTTCTTACCCTTCTAGAATTTTAGTTCATCTATTCCTCCTTGTTCCACAACTCTCTGATATCTTTAAAAATATAATTTTGCAATTTATCCATTTTATTTTCTAATTGTTGCAGTGAAACATTATATATATAATGCTTATATATAATGCTTATTAATGCAAACTAATATAAACTGCTTATAAGTTAAAATCTTCATTAAACAATATAATGGCAAACTAAATCTAAGAAAACATAAAATGATACATCACAACAAAGTTGGGTTTATTTCATGAATACATGATTTTTTTTTTTGAGACAGAGTCTTGCTCTGTCACCAGGCTGGTGGCAGTGGCATGATCTCCGCTCACTGCAACCTCTGCCTCCCAGGTTCAAGTGATTCTCCTGCCTCAGCCTCCCGAGTAGCTGGGACTACACTGTGGTGTGCACAATCATGCCCAGCTAATTTTTTTGTATTTTTAGTAGAGACAGGGTTTCATCATGTTGGTCAGGCTAGTCTCGAATTGCTGACCTTGTGATCCGCCCGCCTCAGCCTCCTAAAGTGCTGGGATTACAGGCGTAAGCCACCGCACCCTGCCGATTGTTTTTTTTTGTTTTGTTTTGTTTTTTTGAGACGGAGTCTTGCTCTGTCGCCCGGGCTGGAGTGCAGTGGCCGGATCTCAGCTCACTGCAAGCTCCGCCTCCCGGGTTTACGCCATTCTCCCGCCTCAGCCTCCGGAGTAGCTGGGACTACAGGCGCCCGCCACCTCGCGCGGCTAGTTTTTTTGTATTTTTAGTAGAGACGGGGTTTCACCGGGTTAGCCAGGATGGTCTCGATCTCCTGACCTCGTGATCCGCCCATCTCGGCCTCCCAAAGTGCTGGGATTACAGGCTTGAGCCACCGCGCCCGGCTGCCGATTGTTTTAACATACAAATAATCAATGTAACTTACTACATTGACAGAAAAGGGAGAAAAATTATGATTATCTTAATAGATGTAAAAACGTAAAATTCTACATACAGTCATGAAAAAAACCTCAGCAAACTAGGATCGAAGGAAACTGCTTTAATTTGTTAAAGGGAATCTATTTTTTAATACTACAGAAAACATTGTACTTAATGGTTGAAATTGTTTAAACAATTAGAGTACTATTATATTGGAGGTCCCAACCAGTACAACAACAACAACTACAAAGTGGAATTAAGGATAGAGGAAGTAATAAAATTGAATTCTTTGCATTCCTAGTTAATGGAATCCTCCCACCCTGGCCTCCCAAAGTGCTGCAATTACAGACATGAGTCACCACACCTAGCCTAATGGAAATTTTTTATGAAGGCAAGGAAGAGTTAGCCCCCATTTCACATTATAGATAAAAACAATTCTAGGTGGATTGTAGCTCTAAGAGAGATAATATGGTTTGGGTGTTTGTCCCCTCCAAACCTCATGGTGAAATGTGATTCCCAATGTTGGAGGTGGAGCCTGGTGAAAGGCCATTAGATCATGGAGGCCCATTCCTTGTAAATGTTTTTGAACCATCCCCTTGGTGATAAGTGAGTTCTCGCTCAGTTAACTCACACAAGATCTGGTTGTTTAAAAAGCATGTGGCACCTTGACCAGGCACGGTGGCTCACACCTGTAATTCCAGCACTTTGGGAGGCTGAGGCGGGTGGATCACGAGGTCAGATCGAGACCATCCTGGCTAACACGGTGAAATCCCGTCTCTACTAAAAACACAAAAATTAGCTGGGCGTGGTGGCGGGCACCTGTAGTTCCAGCTACTGGGGAGGCTGAGGCAGGAAAATGGCGTGAACCTCGAAGGTGGAGCTTGCAGTGAGCCGAGATTGCGCCACTGCACTCCAGCCTGGGCGACAGAGCAAGACTCTGTCTCAAAAAAAAAAAAAAAAATGCATGTGGCACCTCCCCCTCCACTCTTACTCCCCTCTTACCCTCTGATGTGCCTGTTCGTGCTTCACCTTCTGCCATGATTAGAAGCTTCCTGAAGCCTTACCAGAAGTTGAGCAATGCTGACGCCATGCTTGTACAGCCTGCAGAACCATGAGCCATTAAACCTTTTCTCTTTATAAATTACCCAGCCTCAGATATTTCTTTATAGTAATGCAAGAACAAACCTAGAGAGTTCAGAAACAGACTGAGAAAGGGGATGAGAGGGTGATTTATTTTTCATTTTTGAACATTTTGAATTTTTTTTTTTTTTTTTTTGAGACGGAGTCTCGCTCTGTTGCCCAGGCTGGAGTGCAGTGGTGTGATTTCAGCTCACTGCAAGCTCCGCCTCCCAGGTTCACACCATTCTCCTGCCTCAGCCTCCTGAGTAGCTGGGACTACAGGTGCCTGCCACCATGCCCGGCTAATTTTTTGTATTTTTAGTAGAGATGGGGTTTCACCGTGTTAGCCAGGATGGTCTCGATCTGACCTCAGTCTCCTGACCTCGTGATCCGCCTGCCTCGGCCTCCGAAAGTGCTGGGATTACAGGCGTGAGCCACCCTGCCCAGCTTGAATTCTGTAATTGCAAATGAACTTTTGTGTGTGGGTGTGTGTGTGTGTGTACTTTCTTTGCCAGTGACCATACAGCAAATTAACTTTCAAGTACCCTGCTATAGTATATCTGAGTAACACGGGGACATGGTGGTTCACAGTAATTCTTGGGTCTTTGTTTTTTTGTTTTGTTTTTTTGAGACGGAGTCTCGCTCTGTCGCCAAAGCTGGAGTGCAGTGGCCGGATCTCAGCTCACTGCAAGCTCCGCCTCCCGGGTTTACGCCATTCTCCTGCCTCAGCCTCCAGAGTAGCCGGGACTACAGGCGCCCGCCACCTTGCCCGGCTAGTTTTTTTTTTTTTGTATTTTTTTAGTAGAGACAGGATTTCACCGTGTTAGCCAGGATGGTCTCGATCTCCTGACCTCGTGATCCGCCCGTCTCGGCCTCCCAAAGTGCTGGGATTACAGGCTTGAGCCACCGCGCCCAGCTGTTTTGTTTTTTTTGAGACAGAGTCTCACTCTGTTGCCCAGGCTGGAGTGCAGTGTGGCACCATCTTGGCTCACTGCAACCTCTGCCTCCCAGGTTCAAGCAATTCTTCTGCCTCAGCCTCCCGAGTAGCTGGGATTACAGGTGTGTGCCACCATGCCAGGCTAATTTTTTTGTATTTTTAGTAGAGAAATGGTTTCACCATTGTGGCCAGGTTGGTTCCCTGACCCCAAGTGATCCACCTGCCTCAGACTCCCACATTGCTGGGATTACAGGCGTGAGCCACTGTGCCTGTCCAGGTTCTTTGAAGAGCTCTAGACCTCTTTCCTGAGACACAGCCCAACTTAGGAACGACGCTGTCAAAAACCATTTCAAACCAGGCTCCTTCCTTTGTGATGCTGATCATGAGGCCAAGAAGCTCCATTGAACTGTGATCCCCAGGTTTTCTGTCCTCAGTTACATCCTGATACAGTCCAGTCCCAAGTGGGGCATTTCCAGCTGCTTCGAACATCTTGGATAGCTGCTGCATTAAGACATTTCCCTATCCTGCAGTGTAGTTCATTCACAGTCCTTCATGAGTCTCGGCAGTTCTGCTAAAAAGAACTGTGTGCCAATTCTGCTCCTTCCTGATAAATCTGTGGATTCTCTTTGAATCGCCAATATATTTCTCAAAACTTCTAAGACAAGTATTACATGTTCTAGGTATTTAAACACATTAACTGCAGTACCATAACCCAAATGACATTCTCAGAATGACTGTCAGGGACTATGCACTTCTGAACACACCTAAATATGGGATTTCTTATTCAACAGAATTTTAAAGTAACATCAGCACAGACGAAAATAGTTTTGCTTCATCAATCTATATAATCACAGTATTCTCTGATGTGGAAATTCTACTTTCTAGCTACATCTCCCTATCTAATACACATGTCTTCTAGCAGGTATAGTTATCAAATGCATTTTGTTTGTTTTATTCCTACATAATTAAAAGCACAATTGACTGCTGTTTCTTTTTTTTTTTTTTTTTTCACTGATAGAGCATGTACTGAGTTCAGTGATCAAAGTCATGAAATAGACACACTGGTCACTGTGTCTAAATATAGCAGTTATTATTTTGTAATGTAGTTATGACTATAGTAGTTACTACTCTGTGATGGGGTTATTACTCTGTGATGACTCAAAAGCCTTGTTAGACACGTGGATGTAGTCTATTAAGTTCAAAATAACGAATATTTATCACAGCACATTGACGAAATTCTGATAGGTTCAAAGGCACAAAAGGTTAACAATTGCTCGCATACAAGCTAATAACATAGTCACTATTTTGCTGTCACCTATTAGTGTCAACATTTATAAAATAACAGGTATTAATTTCATAGTATCATAGAATGTATAGTCACTTACTGTAGGAGCATATGAAAACCATATCCACCTGAAGGCTGGGGAAATATACTTAAGATGATAGAATAGATAGCCCCTCTCAGTGAGCCTGTACTGGTGTGTTGGCAGTATCTTTGTGTTTCTCCCATACTTCCTCTTAGGAGTGGATAAAATCTTGTTCCTCCAGCTCTAAGTGAGGCCAGTGGCTGGGGCTTGCTTCTGTCACCAATTCCTGTTTCAAAGTGGGCTCCCAGCAATATCTCTTATGGCCCTCATGCTCACCCCTCATGGGGCAGTCCCCAGCCTTGTATTAGTTAATACACTTAGAATCAAACACCATTTGTTTCCTGTGTAATAGAAGGAGGGAGTAAGAAAGTAAATAGTGTTAACATTAAATTCTATTCGTTCTAAGATTATAGATTAAAATAATGTAAATGTAAGAGCTAACTGAAAACTCTTAGAAGAACACATAGGAGTAAATCTTTGTGAACTTAGACGGTTGTTTCTTAAATATAACATGAAAAACATAAGTAACAAAATTAAAAAAAGAATCAGACTTCACCAAAATTAAAATTTTTTGTGCTTCAAAGAACACCACTGAGAAAAAGACAACCCACAAAATGAGAGAAAATATTTGCAAATTATGTATCTGATAAGAGGTTTGTATCCAGAGTATATTAAAAAATTCTTACAACAACAAAAAGATCATCCCGTTAAAAACTGGCCACAGATTTGAGCAGATCTTTCTCCAAAGAAGATATACAAATAGCCAATAAACACATGAGAAGATACTCAAAATCCTTAGCCATTAGGGAAATACAAATCAAAACCATAATGAAATACCACTTCATACCAACTACGATAGCTATAATCAAAAAATGGAAAAGAACAAGTGTTGGCAAGGATAAGGAGGAATTGAAACTTTCATACCCTGCTGCTGGGAATGTAAAATGGTTTAACAGTTTGGCAGTTGCTGAAAAAGTTAAACATAGTTACCAAATGGCCATTAATTTCACTCCTAAGTATTTACCCAGGAGAATTGAAAACATATGTCTACACACAAACTTGTATATAAATGTTTACAGCAGTGGTATTATTATTTAGAAACAGCATCTTGTTGTATTGTCCAGTCTGGTCTTGAACTCCCGGTCTCAAGTGATCCTTTCTCAAAGTGCTGAGATTACAGGTATAAGCCACTGTGCCTGGCCTACAATAGCATTACTGATAATAGCTAAAATATGAAAATTATCCAATATCCATCAACAGATGGATGGATGTGATACACACAAAATGTGATAGATTCATAAAGTAGAATATCATTTGGACAGAAAAAAATGAAATTCTGATACGTGCTACAGCATGGATGACATTTTGAAAACATTATGCTAAGTGACAGAAGCCAGACACAACAGGTCACATTTTGTGTGATTTCATTTATGTGAAATATCAAGAATAGGCAAATCCATGGAGACAGAAAGTAGATTAGTGGTTGCCAGAAGTTGTGGGGAGAGGGGCATGAGAGTGACTGCTAACGTGTACAAGGTTTCTTTTGGGGCTATAAAATGTTCTGGAATTATATAGTGATGATGGTTGCACACCTTTGTGAATATACTAAAAATCACTGAATTCTACACTTTTTAAAAAAATTAGCAATATTTATTCTGAAAAGTAATTGTATGTTTCAAGTAACAGATATTACCTTCCAATATAATCTCTAGGCATACTTTGTAGTTCTGAACCATGTTTTAGAAAAACATTTCCAGCAGTCTGTGCAGAATTTATTTATATTCCATCACTGGCAGTAATTGCACTTGTTGCAGCAGGAACTTTAAATTATTCTGCTGCAATCTTTAAGACTGCTGTGAAAGTTGTACTTTCAGAAACACTGAGTACTTTGTACAGCAGCTGCAGGTCGGACGTCAGAGGGATCTTAAAGGAAACCTTTTACATGGTGAAGCTGGTAGGAACAGAGAACCTGTGCCAACTCCAAGTAGCCCCACTTCCTCCATGAATTGTACACTTTGAAAGGGTGAATTTTATGGTATAGGAATCAGAGCTCAATAAAGGTATTATATTATAAAAAAGCAGTAAGGCAGAGTCTCGCTCTGTCGCTCAGGCTGGAGTGCAGTGGCCCAATCTGGGCTCACTGCAACCTCTGCCTCCCAGGTTCAAGCGATTCTCTTGCCTCAGTCTCCTAAGTAGCTGGGACTATAGGCACCTGCCACCACACCCACCTAATTTTTGTAACTTTTTAGTAGAGACAGGGGTTTCACCATATTGGCCAGGCTGGTCTTAACTCCTAACCTTGTGATCCGCCCGCCTCGGCCTCTCAAAGTGCTGGGATTACAGGCGTGAGCCACCGCGCCCCACCTTTGAAAATTTTTTTTTGAGATAGAATCTCGATCTGTTGCCCAGGCTGGAGTGCAGTGGTGCGATCTTGGCTCACTGCCTCCTAGGTTCAAGCGATTCTCCTGCCTTAGCCTTCTGAGTCGCTGGGACTACAGGCGTGCCACCACGCCTGGCTAATTTTTGTATTTTTAGTGAGACAGGGTTTCACCATATTGGCCAGGCTGGTCTTAAACTCCTGACCTTGTGATCTGCTTGCCTCAGCAGAATTTTTTTTTTTTTTTTAGAAGGATACTTTATTTTTTAGGAAAAGTGCCATAATTATCTTAAATGTGAAAAACCACATCCAATAAACTGATATAAGTTTCTGGAACAAGGCAGTATCTTGTCACGTGTTCACAGTGAAACCCATTTTAATGCAGGTCCAGCGCCAACTGCAGTCCTGTCCAATCCCCCGTAGGTACAAGGGCCTGGCTCCTCTTCCTGTGTACTGCCGGACTTCCTCATCTCATTGGGTCCAGCCTAAAGCAGATGTCCATTGTTTTCCTCGCATGTTGTGATTGTGGCTTAGAGGTAGGCACAGTGCCGCTCCAGCAGCAAGGGGTTAGCGTTATTTAAGAACAGCAGCTCTTTTTTCCCTTCTTCTGTATGAGCTTTCTCAGGTTGAAGCCAATTGTTTTCCAAATAATACTGAATACAACTTTTGAATTCCTTTGGCTTATAGATGGAAACCAGGATGGGAATAAAGGGATCCAAGGCATCAAATCCATCCTTTCCCAGCAACTCCTGGAGCAGATACACTTTCCCGGGCTTAAAGAGAGACCCAGTATGGCTCAAAGTCAACACAATGGCACCTCCATGACAGTCGTTTTTCATCATTTTCCTCAGCTTGTGAAACAAGTGCTAATTCCTCTGGGACAATCGGGCATTTATCTTCTCTTTTCAGAGCGGTCCTTCCCCAAAGAGCATTGATTCCATCCACGACCACCAGGAGGTGAAAAACATCCAAAGAACTTTGCCTCTTGAGCTCTTTCAGCACAATTCCAGCTGCATCTGTGTGTTCCTCACCCGTGTTATGCCCTATTGGGAGAGACAGTGGATTGCAGTGCTGCCAGAGGCCTTCTCTCATTCACATTACATATTCTGTGTCTTCTTTTTTTCTTTTTCTTTTTTTTTTTTTGAGACGAAGTTTCACTCTGTTGCCCAAGCTGGAGTACAGTGGCGTGATCTCGGCTCACTGCAACCTCCACCTCCCGAGTTCAAGAGATTCTCCTGTCTCAGCCTCCTGGGTAGCTGGGACTACAGGAACGTGCCACCATGCCCAGCTAATTTTTGTATTTTTAGTAGAGACGGGGTTTCACTGTGTTGGCCCAGCTGGTCTCAAACTCCTGACCTCGTGATCCTCCCACCTTGGCCTCCCAAAGTGTTGGGGTTGCAGGCGTGAGCCACTGCGCCTGGCCTCAAGAATTGTTATTCTTACAGTGGATCAGAACTCAAAGACATATATGAAGAAATCTGAGTCCAGGATCCTTTACCTCTTTTATCAGACAGCTTGCATTGATTCCAATCTTCTTGGTCTCACTATTCTCTTGTTCCAGCCACTGCTAGCAAGACTGTTCTGTGTGGACTCTGAACTTCCGGCTGGCAAGACCTGCCAAGCCAATAGTACTTCATGTATGTCATGTTGCTCTGAGTCCTCCTTGCTGCCTGTCCACTGATGTCAAGGTGAATTCTGCCTTGGGCAATCTGAAAATTCAGGAGAGATTATGTTCTGGGGTGAATCTTTGAGGAGTGGCAGATAAGAGCTGAGGAATCATAAATTCTTCCCAACCCATCTCACACATACTGTTTGGAGGTGTGGTTTATGTGGTTTCTCAGAGGTGTGACCATGACATTAAGCATTTCATTGCACTTATTGGTGGCCAGCTTGATGTCACATCCTCATATTGTGTTTCCTTCTGGATCTGCTTCACTCTGCTTACTCCCCATTTTTGCTCTCTGAGATTTCACTCTTTACCAAGGAGGTAGCATAAAAGCTTTTGCCTCAGGATCTCCTTTTGGGGGAACCTAAGCTAAGACATCTCTCAATCTTTTACAACTATTTTGAACACACGGCATTTGACAGCAATTTCTAGTGACCCAATTTTAGCGAGTCTTTCCAAAGTACTCAATCTTTTTAAAATAAAAAGCAAATTTTTAATCACATTTCATGGTTAAAGTCATAAATATATAATTATAATAACACACATAACTGGCAAAAAGAGGTTTAGAAATAAACACACTTGGCCCTTGCTAGGTATACAGCCCATGAGTATGCTGGAGAGAAGCTTGCAGATTCATTTTGTTTGGCTTGTGCAATATTTTAATATTCTAATTAAGGGCTGTCATTTAAAAATTTGAACATTTAACATAAATCAAGATTTCTACCACTAAAAAAATTGCAAGACTTGGCAACACTGGACTCGTATAAATGGACTCCAGACAGGTATGGGGAAGTCTAGGCCTGCTAAGGGATATTAAATCTAGGAAATTAGGGTCGGGCGCGGTGGCTCACACCTGTAATCCCAGCACTTTGGGAGACCGAGGTGGGCGGATCACAAGGTCAGGAGATCGAGACCATCCTGGCTAACATGGTGAAACCCCGTCTCTAGTAAAAATTAAAAAAATTAGCTGGGCATGGTGGCGGGCGCTTGTAGTCCCAGCTACTCAGGAGGCTGAGGCAGGAGAATGGTGTGAACCTGGGAGGTGGAGCTTGCAGTGAGCTAAGATCGTGCCACTGCAGTATAGCCTGCGTGACAGAGTGAGACTCCATCTGAAAAAAACAAACAAGAAAAAACTAGGAAATTAGACTTCATCTTATGTAGTCTCACAGTAAAAACTGAGGCATGTGCTGAGATTGCTTTGTACTAGTTGTACCTGGTGAACAGGTGGCACTTAAGAAACCAGGAAAGTATAAAATTCCCTGTAACAGAGCAAAATTGAGTAGCTCATGCCTGGCTGAACATCACTCTGCATTAACGGGTAACATCGTCAGCTATATAACCTTGTGAGAATTTGTAAACCCTGTGCCTCCAGCATGCTGTGTTGTTCCGTCATTTTTGGGATCATCTCTGTACATTTCATATACTTTTCTATTACAGAAATGTTTCCCATAGTGTTTTTGTATTACTTTATATCACTTTCCTGTTTGACAATACAAATTGGTGTCAGAAATGAGACTAATACAAAGACCCCAGACCTTAAAGACTAGGTTAATTTGAGGGAGACGTAGATGCACTGAAGGAGAAAATATGATCCTGGAATACCAGGGCAGCAATAGGACCACCCTTGGCAGAGGAGACTGTAAATGGTTTGTAGATAAAAATGGAAAATTGTTTCAATGGACTATGTCCATTACCCCCTTGACTGATTATGCGAAGTCTGGCATACCAGATTGAAAAGAAATAATAATCTGTAAATGGACAGATTTACGATTTCCTGGTTACTTTTATTAGCTCTAGCTAGGGTGACCATATGTTCCCTTTTGCTCAGAATAGGCTTGGTTTGTGCCTGTTGTCCAGACACAATGATTATTGGTATCTCCTTTCACTTTCAAAAGTGTCTGGGTTTGGACAATAAATTCTATGATCACTCCAGAGGGGCAGAGGCACTCAAGACTTTCTACAGAAATTGAAACAGGAAACTACTGGATCATGAGTCCAGCTGGTAGGGCACACCAAGACAAACTCTGGGAATGGGACATTTGGGATGTTCTATTAGGTGTGGCAATGAGGCCGAAGGACCTCTTCAAGTCTACATTGGATTCAGCACATCTTCAAGCAGATGTTGTGTAATAGCTGAGGTTTTAGATGAGGTAGGGATTGGGAATTCCTTTAATTCCCACTGGTTTTGCTCTTTAAAGAGAGGGAGACAGATTAGAGACAGGAAAATTAAGTGTTATAATGGCTTTTAAAATGCAATTCTTTTAACATGCTTTAACTAGTCTTGTTGCTTTAACTAGTCTTGTAACAGGTAAAACTTGAAAAGCTGTGCCTTTGGAGCTTGTGTTTTTCAAAAACACAAGTGGTGTTTAGAATAGGATTCGAAAATGGCTGTATGCTTGAGCACATATCCTTTAAAGAGAAAATAAAAAATACTTGAGCCATAAAACATTTATTGTTACAGAGTGTTTGCTCGTAAATGCTATACAGCAAAAAAAATTTGCTAAATTATTGGCAAGTAATTCTCTTTTGAAAATTTCACTTAAGAGGTCAATTTATAGATGCATATTATCTGGGCAGGTAGAGTGTCCTGAGTATGAATTTCACTTTCACTGACTGTTATCTTTATGAATTTTGTTAACTAGAAGTTTCATCACTTCCATGGTGATCCATGGTTTCAAAGTACATTGAACTAAAATAGGTTCAAGGCATTAACTAGGTCAGAGCAGGTATTAACTAACTTTAGACATAATTTATTAGATATGAAGTACTTTTGATACAATTTTATTCAGTATATGATCCTTCTGAACTGAGATAAGATTGGGAGAGGCTGGCAACACGCCCAGAGCTTCTTCAAGGTTTTAAGTCCTGGGAAGAAGATAATTTGAGTCTGTTAATATTTGTGCTTTTGGCCAGGTGTGGTGGCTCACGCCTGTAATCTCAGCACTTTGGGAGACCAAGGTGGGAGAACTGCTTGAGCCCAGGAGTCTGAGAACAGCCTCGAAAACATAACATAGTAAGATTTTCTCTCTCTCTCTCTCCATATATATATATATTTAAGGGCAGAAGATTTTGGTTGGGCACCTGTAATCCCAGCACTTTGGGCGGCCAAGGTGGGTGGATCACTTGAGGTCAGGAGTTTGAGACCAGCTTGGCCAACATGGTGAAACCCCATCTCTACTAGAAATAGAAAAATTAGCTGGGCATGATGGCGCACACTGTCGTCCCAGCTACTTGGGAGGCTGAGGCATGAGAATCTCTTGTATCCGGGAGGCAGAGGCTGGAATGAGCTGAGATTGCGCCACTGCACTCCAGCCTGGGCGACACAGCGAGACTGTCTCAAAAAAAGAACTGCAGTTTACTGCACGTCAATTATACCTCAATAAGTCTATAAAGAAAATTTAAAGAGCTCTAATAATTCTAAGTAATAATTTGATTTTATTTGTTGACATCTTTTTACTGGATTTACCACCTTTGCAAAGTTGGTTATTCTAATTCTGAGAAAAAAAAGTGTAGCCAAAATTCTTTATGAAACTCAAATTCAATGTTGTCTCTAATCAGGAATAACACTTGTATCCATGAAAACAAAGAGTTGAAGAAGAGTATCAGACAAATCTTACAGGCTTTTGCTGATCTCAATCCTCCCTTTCCTTGCTATTGTCTGTTAACCTCAGTGGGTTCTATCTGAGAGTCTAGTGTTCAGAGCATGGTGTTTTTTAATGTGCCCATATAGGAGGCTGAGACTCCCCCTTCTTCCCACCTTTACCCTTATATAGGACTCAGGTTATAATGAGGAAAGGAACTGAACCTGCAAACTTTGGCACAAATTCTAAGACACTTGAATAGAGAGTCAAAAAGAGTATAAATAAATAAATACTTCTGAAATTTTGTGCACCTCTAAAATTTGAATATACTAATTTGCTATCACAACATATCCAGCCTAGAATACTACAGTTAGTGAGAAAAGGATATAGCTTGTTTAATATGCTGTCATATTAGAGAAAAAAAAATCAACTGATTTCACCTGTTATCATGTCCGTAACATGAACTCATAACTTTTAAAGAAAAAAGTCACCTTTCTGCTTGTATTACAATGATTGCTGTGACCTCTTTTCTTCTCCAGTGCCATTTTGTCCAGCTCCAGTAGTCATGTGAAACGGTGGAACACACGCCCTTAGAGCCCAGGTTGTTCCCAACTATACTCTCCATTAAAGGAATCAGGGTTCTTTGATGAGCAATGTATCCCATGTTTGAGAAAGAATAATTCAAGCTGAGTTTTAGGGTATCTTAACTATTATCACAAAGAATGTTTTCAGCAGTTCCTGGGGAAGGAAGGAGGTCAAGTTGACAAGAGGGTTGCTAACCACAAGTAGAAACAATCTGAGTTATCAACTAGAAATGATTACACACCCAGCATAAATACTAAGATAAAGAAGACTAACAACCACAAATGTTGGAGAATGTGTGGAGCAAGTGGAAGTCTCCTACACTGTTGCAGGCATGTAAAATCGTACAATCCTTTGGGGAAAAGGCCTGGCAGTTTCTTATTAAACTAAATATACACCTACCCAAGGACTCGAAAATTCCATCCCCAGATATTTACCCAAGAGAAATAAAGACATGTGTTCACAAAAGAATTGTCTAAGAATGTTCATAGCAGCTTTATTCATAACAGTAAAAAGCAAGCAGAAAGAGCCCAGTGTCCATCAACGGAAAGATAAACAAACTGTGTGACATATTCATACAAAAGAATACTCAGCAATAAAAAGAAATGAACCACTGACACATGCAACAACACAAATAAATCTCAGAAACACTATGCTAAGTCAAAGAAGAATTACATTTTGTATAATTTCACTTATATGAAGTTTTAGAACAGATAAATTTAACCTTTGATATAAAAGAATGAGAACAGTAGTTATACCTGAGGGGTGGGGAGAGGATAGACTGGGAGAGGGATTTAGGAAACTTTCTGAAGATGATTGCAATGTTCTAAATTTTGGAAAGGGTTTGGGTTACACAGGTGTATATGTCTGCAAGAACTCAGTAAATTTATACTTAAGATTTGTACATTTTATTTTTATTCTTTTTTTTTTTGAGACGGAGTCTCGCTCTGTCGCCCAGGCTGGAGTGCAGTGGCCGGATCTCAGCTCACTGCAAGCTCCGCCTCCCGGGTTTACGGCATTCTCCTGCCTCAGCCTCCTGAGTAGCTGGGACTACAGGCGCCCGCCACCACGCCCGGCTAGTTTTTGTATTTTTTTTAGTAGAGACGGGGTTTCACCGTGTTAGCCAGGATGGTCTCGATCTCCTGACCTCGTGATCCACCCATCTCGGCCTCCCAAAGTGCTGGGATTACAGGCTTGAGCCACCGCGCCCGGCAAGATTTGTACATTTTATTGCAGGTAAATCTTAAATAAAAAATTAAAAACTAAATAAATACTAAACTCTAGTTAATAATATGCAGCTGAGGTACTAGGGGGACGTGTATCAGCAACTGCAATTTATTTTGAAATCCATCAAAAAGTATGCTGGATAGGAAAATAATAAAACAAGTAGAGTAAGATGTAGAATCCCTGTGGTCAGTATTTCAATATTTACTATAAAACTCTTTCTTTTTTTTTTTTTTTTTTTTTTTTGAGGCGGAGTCTCGCTCTGTCGCCCGGACTGGAGTGCAGTGGCCAGATCTCAGCTCACTGCAAGCTCCGCCTCCCGGGTTTACGCCATTCTCCTGCCTCAGCCTCCCGAGTAGCTGGGACTACAGGCGCCCGCCACCTCGCCCGGCTAGTTTTTTTTTTGTATTTTTAGTAGAGACGGGGTTTCACCGTGTTAGCCAGGATGGTCTCGATCTCCTGACCTCGTGATCCGCCCGTCTCGGCCTCCCAAAGTGCTGGGATTACAGGCTTGAACCACCGCGCCCGGCCAAAACTCTTTCAACTTTACTGTATGTTTGAAATGTTTCATAATAAAATGATGGGAAAAAGACCTCAGTAGGTCTTATCTTTCTATTGTATGTCCCTTGTTTGAAATAAATTATTCTTTCTGCAAGATACAGATTTGATAGCAACATAGGGACCAGAAATCAGCTCCCTGGGATTCTAAAAGATGGATGATACATGTGAATATGGTAAGAAGAAGAAGAAAATATAAAAATTATTAATAAGGAAGCCAAATAATATGAAGACTAACTACTAATACTTATTTTATTATCACCACAAAGGGAAAGGGAAAGTACCTTTTAATGACTGCTAACCACTGAATGAAGAACTACATTTTCTGTCAATTTATGTGTGACTTGTATCTTACCCAAATTTGTTCAAAATTTAGACATTGAATCATCAGTAAAAAACAATTATTAAGCATTTTCCTATATACCCAGTATTATAGTTGTTGGTATGCTATATATGGGATAAAATAACATGCATTGCCTTTTGAGAGCTTTGCAGGAAATTTGGCACAAGTTTATGCCGAACAAATCTGGTTCTGTTTCCCACTTCTGCACTTACTAGTTGTGGGACCCTGGGCCAATTAACTTCTGTAAGCCTCACTTTCCTCATTTGCACAAAGGGGAAAGACAATGGCAGTTCATACTTCATGTGGTTATTTTGAATATTAAATGAGACAACCTATTTTACTTATACTGTATCACAGTGACTACTAGATAGAAAGTACTCAATAAATGTATTATTAAAACAAAAGAATTGTAAGACACAAAACTTTCAATTGGTGGAAGAATGTGTAGTGCCTTAATTTGTCTAAACAGAGCAATATCTCCTCACTAGGGAGCACAAATAGTAAACAGGATAGGATTTGTTTTGTTTTCTCCCAGAGTTGTGATAAATATTGTAAAAAATTAAGGAACAATAAGCTTCCCGCATCGATGCTCTGAGAATACAGAAACTTAGATCCAGGAGTGCAATGCACAATGTACCTCTTTTCAGCTTAACGTCTGCACCTGATAGAAGCTACCCTGCTTCACCTGGGCTTGCATTAAACACTCAGAATTGTTACCCATAACGTTTTGTACCTGTCACTAGTACCTGTTAAGTAGGTGGGCACGTAGCTAGAGTCTTGAATGAAAATAGTCAGGTAAAGAGGGGGTTTATGAAGGGCAGGAAGACATTAATGTCTGGCAGGTGGCAGAATGAGCAGCTGTGTGACACTCTGGCGAGCTGGGAAGCATGCTTCATTGTCTCTCGCTATGTGTGGTATCCAAATTCCCCACAGTCTTTGCTATCTTCTGTATCTTTTGGCATATTTTTACCACCTATCTTGTTAACAATCATGCAGCCTATATTCCCACATATTGTTGCAACTGGCTGAAACTAAGCAGTAGCAGCTGCTCCTTTTAGTTGGGGCATAGCTCTCCTGTTACACTGCCCACAACTCCTTACTGTCTTTCACACGAGGCACATTTCCTGCCTGGCCTGAATGGCCTCTGGACCCTGGTCTAGTTAGATTTAGGCAGTGGTGACATGTTGGGGGTTTCTTAGTGGTAAGTTATATCTAGGTGAGAAGTATTCTACCCTCTACCCCCAGCAAAAAAGCAGCCAGGGGTCTCAGGTATTTCTCAAATGCCTTTCAGAGTAGATGAGTTCCTTACTATGATTTCATAAAAGGAAGGTGATGACTTAAAGGAGAAGGAGAAACTCAATAATCGCCTAAAAAAAAAAAACATCTCTGGCCGGGCACGGTGGCTCAAGCCTGTAATCCCAGCACTTTGGGAGGCCGAGACGGGCGGATCACGAGGTCAGGAGATTGAGACCATCCTGGCTAACACGGTGAAACCCCGTCTTTACTAAAAAATACAAAAACAAAAACTAGCCGGGCGAGGTGGCGGGTGCCTGTAGTCCCAGCTACTCGGGAGGCTGAGGCAGGAGAATGGCGTAAACCCGGGAAGCGGAGCTTGCAGTGAGCTGAGACCAAGCCACTGCACTCCAGCCCGGGCAACAGAGCAAGACTCCATCTCAAAAAAAAAAAAAAAAAAAAAATCCCTGACATGATTGAAGTCTTAAGACGTCCTATTCTGAAACACTCTTGGAAATGGAGGATGAACATTCTACTTTTACACAGCCTTGCATCTGCTTTGAAACTCACACAACATTGGTTCCTTTCTTTAGTACTTTTCCTGTCCTCTTACTGGTCTTGTTTTTCAAGATGTAAGTTTACTGAGTGGGACTATTTAGATATAGCTAGTGTCTAATTGAAAGTTTGGGGTAATGTCTAGCACCAGGGCAAAACTGGGAAGAATTCACATCATTCTTAACATGGCATCAAGCCAAAACTGAAGAAAAAAATGGAAAGATTTTAATGTAAATCATCCAAGCTAAAATTCCATATTTTAACCTTAAACTTGAATCAGCAATGATTGTTGCTGCTGTAATAAATTCCTTATTACTAGTTATTCTTTTGAGGTTAAATGAGATAAATATGCAGAACATGCGAAATGGAAGCAACTGAATTTCTCAAACAGGAAGCACAAAGAAACATTTTCTCCCTTTAATTGGGTTGCCTTTAACTTTTTAAAGAATGATTATTAAAGTTCAAGGATCATATTTAGATCTTTCCTAACAAAGAAGAAATAATGCTTGTTTCATAAGTAAGCCAAAAATTTTCTCTGGTTAATCAGGCAACCCCCAAGCTAGTAAGAACTCCTCCTGGGACCTTATCTACTCTTCTACAGGAAACAGAACTAGTGCAGGCAAGGGTACCTTTATCTTACTGCGTAAGTATGAAAATATTGCCTAAACAAGATCAGAAAACTCACTAAATGAATAGAATGGTGAGATGAGAACATCCTTAGATACATTAAAAGCTAAACAGGATGCATATCAGAAAAAAATTTCACTTAAGGTTTGCTTGGAATCTTTTACATTAGTCTATATAGAAACACAACTATTCAATGTGAACATCAAGCCAGGAGAACAAAACCAAGGAAGAAAAGATAATTTGGGAACTAGAACCAATTCCTGATACTACATATACAAATACAAAACACATATAAATACATGTATAAGATTTTAAAAAACTGTGATGACACATTTTGGGCTCAAAATAATGTTCTCACATAACACATCACATTTCTCATCCTTAAGCAAAGTTTGGTATAGAGGATATGTGGTTTCTTTCTGCATGTTTACTTTTGTCTCTCCCTGTCTTTCCTAGCCTTAACAAACAAAATTCCAAACCATCCTTTAAGAACCCATCAATGACCCATCCCATCAATGACTTACTCCTCAACAATTGGAATTAACCTGTCCTTTTCTTTTCCCAGCATTTTATATTTGCATTACCACTTAGCTCAAAGCTGCAAAACACTAAACTCCTTGGAACAGTATTCTAAAAAACCTTTACAAAAAATGAAGTCCTCACCATCTTTTATAGGAAGAGTTTAAAAAAGAAGTCATAGTCATCTGAAGTCAACACAAGACTTTTTTGGAAAATATTGGAGAATGTGCCATGCAGATAATAAAATGGATTGGACACAGCTGCTGGGGTGTTTGGCTAAAAGTCTCTTAGGTTACAATTATCTCACTCTTTTTAACAGCTTCTGTTTATGGTTTCTTCTTCTTCTGCAGTGTTACATACCATCTGGTAAACATAGCAGCTGAAGACTCTGTTGGGTTTCTGCTCTATGTGTAGCACTAAGTCTCTGTCAAAGTAGACTTCATGGCTATATGTCTGTAACAAAAATACAATCATATGGATTCTCCTTTTCACACAGCCATATTCACTACTGTGTTACTAAAATGTCACAGTACCTATGCTAGGGATCTTCAAATATATATTTAGAAGAAAATAGTTGCTAGAAAGAGGTTTTTCATTATTTGTGGATATGCATATTATTAACAAAAAAAGGCATTCTACAAAATATAGAGAATAAAAAGAACTCTGGACTCGGGAGTCTAAATACCCAGATTCTATTTCCAACACTGCTACTATCTATCTTATTGTGTGATCATGTATGAATTGCCAAACTTCCCAGTTTCTCCACTTATCTGATAAAACAAGACCTGGATAAAATGGTGTCTATTGTTCCTTATAACTTTGACATTCTATAATAGTTGAAATATCAGACAAATGTATTCAAGAGTACCTGGGAATCCTACATGCTTAGATATGGTCTCTATTAAATAACTGTGTGGATTTATTACCATATTCTCTTATTTAAAAAAATTTTTCCAAATTTTTAATTGAAAGAAAATCAAAGACTAGGGTAAGGAAAGAGACAATAAGTCTCAGGAAAACACATGAAGTTTTATCTTTAAGGCCACTGGTGCCCAGGGGAGGAAGGCTTAAGAAGTACTCTTTTGTTCTGTATATAGGACAATAACCTCTTTCACATGGTCATTGGCATAGGTGAGTCTGGACTGACATGAACACAGTAACATCTGTTCTAATAAATGGCACCTATAAAGAAAAGGTTTACAACTTTGTGTTCCATGGACTCTACTTACCACATCCCATGACTCCACTAGTGGAATGCTTTTAAGTAAAGTTCCATATTCATTACAGTGGAAATCCAGGTGAGCTTTTCCTTCAGCGTCGATTTGAGTAACAGCTACCACAGAAAGCAAATCTAACTCATCTTCATAGTCCACAATTTTGAAAGTCTTTGGGATAGACAGATAAAATAGAGGGAAAGGGGCAAAATCCAGTTATTCAGGTAGGCTTATTTCTGCATTTATAGTTTAAGTATTCCATTACTCACAAAAATATGAGGGAAGAATGAATTAATGGGAAGAATAATAGGTAGAAATGTATCTACTTATATGCCTAGTAAAACATCAGCTCCAAGATTTTCAAGAGTTAAGCAGTATCCTACAGATTTGATAAACAAAACCAAGTCTATGCAGATCTCAAAGTATAACTGAAATTCTCTACCGTGACAGCAAATCAGAGCTTCTCTAAATTTAAAAGAGTATTCAACTGCTGCCTCTCACAAGTGTGTTTGCTGATTCCTGGACAGGACTAAACACATAAAGCTCAGTTCTGAAACCTGAAGACTGCTCACTGAGCTCTCAAAGTTCTCACACCAGAAAAACATAGTCATTTCTAGAAAGATGGATAACCCATCATACACTATTTATGACTTTTTACCACCTTTAAAAAAAATCCTTTTGGTTTTTTAAATAAAGCAAAAATGGCTGCTTATTCTTGAGGGAGAATATTAGGAAATGAAATCCAACCCACGGAACAGGACTGGGACAAAAGGGTTAGCTATGGTACAGAGAGAAAAATCCCAGAACTGTGTCTCAAAGAAGAAAACCCAAGATTTCAAAAACCTTGCAGGGAAAGCAGATCAGTGCCCAACCATCCAGGAATGGACCACAGGAAGGTACATCTTGGCTGAATGCCTGGCATCAACTTTAAAGACAGGCATAGCATGTTTCTCTCAATCACTATGCACTAATTCTTCACCTATGTTTGGTCAACTGCTCTCTAATACACTGACATTTTCTGCCTTTGCCACCTTAAGACATAAAAATTTATATGGATTTATTACTTTTGATTATTAAAATGTACTTCTATGTTATTTCCTTTTTGCCTTCACCTTACCATGGTCAGACTTCAAAGGGTGACTTCTTGCCTTGGTGTCAGTGATTTTATAGACTTTAGTCACATTTTCTTCAAACTTTTCCTTTACAGGCTAAAATATTTTGTTTTTTAATCTCATGATATAGAGCATCTCTCGCTTTGCTACTACCTCTCCCCCCGAATGAATTACGCAACCTTTTGGAAATTTTAGGACATCTTTCTGGAATATGGTTTTATATGCAGAGTATGTTGCTTTCTTCTTTGTTCTCAATAGGTGTGTATGGTCCAAAATAATAATTTTTTGCGTGTTTTTTGAGAACTGCTACATACTGGGCCACCTCCAACCTATTTTAAAAGAAGTTCAAAAACTGTCCTTAGAAGGCCACTCTAATGTTTCTAACTAAAAATGGTCATGCAAATAATATAGTTAGATAGTCTAAATGGATTTAGAATTTATGCAATGGTTTATATATTTAAGGCATGATCACTCAGTTGATTTCATAAATACATCCAATGCCTCTTTAAAGGAAGGGGATAAAAATGTATTAGCTCAGTGACACATAAAGCCAACTTGAAGATAAGAGCTGAACTGATTTATCACACTCTCACATCCTCTTCCTCTGACCTATGGACATTAACAAACAAATTCAAGTCTAGAAGTAAAAAATAAGGTAAAAACCATATAGTCATCAGGATATAACTCAAGAATTTTCCCTTAAGAGAGTTCCCTAGAAAATATACACATCAACAAAACAATAAGCTAATAGTGTTTTCAAATTATTTTGGTCCTATGAACTTTTCTGCAAATAAAACTTTAAGAATAATTACAATATGAAAAGAGAGGATGGTGGGGTTGCACTGGTTGAAATAGCATGCACAACCCCAACCAACTGGCCTGCCTGGAACCCCTCAACCCCAACCTCTACCCCAGGGTATGGGGAAATAGTAATATGAAATTCACAAGGCAAGGACACACTGGTTTGGTTTGTCATCTCTGGCCAAAGCAATACCTCTTGTTCTGGGTCATCATCCAGAAGGTTAAAACTTTTTTTTACCACCCGTCCAGAAGCTGTAACAGTGAGTACATTTTCATTCTATCATATGGAAAGAAATAAAGATATGACAAGTTATATTACATGCAGTCAAAAGTAAAATTGTATTAACAAATTTGGTAAAACTTACCAACCCTTCTCCCGCATCCACAAGTATTTCCTCAACTGAGAAAATTCTGAATCAGATTTCTGATCCTCTGTTTCATATTTTGAGACAAGGTCTCATTCTGTTGCCTAGGCTGGAGTGCAGTGGTGCGATTTTGCCTCACTGCAGTGGTACAATCTTGGCTCACTGCATCCTCTGCCTCCCAGACTCAAGCGATCCTCCCAGCTCAGCCTCCCAAGTAGCTGGGACTACAGGCATGTACCACTATGCCTGGTTAATTTTCTACTTTTTGTAGAGACAGGGTTACACCATGTCACCCAGGCTGGTCTCGAATGCCTGAACTCAAGCAATCTGTCTGACTTGGCCTTCCAAAGTGCTGGGATTACAGGTGTGAGCCACTATGCCCGGCTGAAAAATACTTTATTCAAGTTTTTAATGGCTAAAATGCCAGAATGGGCAAAAAAAAATTATTTAAAAGATTATAGATTAGCTGCCTCATTCACCTGACTTTTGCCTTAGTATACAGTACAGCAAATAAAAAGTGGATCTGTTTTAGAAACTTCCCTCCCCATAATTTTCTTTGTGGTCTTAATTTATACACTAAAAGAAAAGTACCATCTGGAGTTAAAGTATGGTATGTGATTTTTAAAGATTTATATATTACCCCAATTAAATTTGTTTGCACAATTGATTAGACCGAAAGGTTGATAATTCATCAATAAAAACTTAAAAGGAAACTCAGAAAAGAAACAGAAATAAGCAAAAGAGAAACTCAATATAGTCAACTTTCTTTAAATCTCAAATGTACATGGGGCTAAAACTGGCTACCCATGTAGACAAAATGAACAGACTTTTATAGGGCTGTGCTGTTGTTTTCCGCTACACTCAAAGGCAAATATATTAGCATATTATAGTCTTCTACAGAAAGACAATGATATACAAAGGATTTTAAAGTACTCTTGACTTACTTTATTGTTCTCCCTGTTGGCCAAAATGACAAAATCTTCAGAGATCTGATGCTGAAAACTATTATTTTCTATTTCAGTTAGCTTCAAAACTCTGAAAAGGGAAAAAGGATTCTGAGAACGTAAGACTTCAAAACACCATCAAAGTGCCAAAGTTTAAGTACTGAAATAAAACTCAACAAATAAAAATTATAGTAACAACACTGAGGTAGTTCTCTTGATTACTCTGCAGTACTAATAAGTGATCATTGAATGTCCATGAACTGCTTCAAATTCAGCGATTCTGTTAAACAGAAAAACGTGGGAACTGTGACAACAGGTGCCACTGAAGTAGGTAATGATCAGCTTGGTCAGGCCTAAGCTATTTTCCAAACTGGCTTAATAAAAGTTACTCTGAAGAACCTTATTTCTGCTATGCTGTAACAGTTCTCTAACATTTCAGCTCTAACAATTATAGCAGATATTTGCATTTTCATTTCTGAAGTAGGATGAGATATCTATGAGCAACACTTAGGGTTAACTATAAAGAAATTCAATTAGCAACGAAATCTATACCTAAATAGAAACTAAGAGTTTTCATGATAGAATAATATTTAAAAATGACAACTGAAAATACTCTTCTTTTTTTCTTACGATTGGTTACATTTAAAGATTTGGGTTTTTTGAGTGCAAATGGCCTCATGGATCAAGCCTATTTGCTTACCACCCACAGAAATCTGTTTACATCGTTAACAAGCTTCAAAAGCACAATGTTTTACAAGCTCAAAGTCTCAAATGCAGAAAAAAAGAACAGCAGAGAGAAGCAGCTATGTGTCCAGAGAGTGCTGGAGGCCTCAGAGTTCCTGAAGACCAAGAGATCAAATAATAATTTAAATTACTCACTTAGTGTTTTTAGAGGCAATATTTTTAAATGCTTATATTTTAAAACCTGGCAAAAGGCCATACACTCTTTGTGGGCCTTGTTTTCTTAAGTTCAAACTAATATGAGTGGTAACAAACATTAAAAGTAAGATGTGTAAAAATTAATAATCTTATTTCATTAAATCCTTTCATCTTTATTATATGAATAATAGATCCAGAGGGGTAGACTGATTACCATGAAGCATAAAAAATAAAGGCAGACACTTCCCTTTTTTATGTTTTTTTTTTTAGAGACAGGGTCTTACTCCATTACCCAGGCTGGAGTACAGTGCTACAATCACAGCTCACTGCAGCCTCGAACTCCTGGGCTCAGCTGATCCTCCTGTCCCAGCCTCCTGAGGTGCTAGGACCACAGGTGCCCACCATCATGCCTGGCTATTTTTTATTTAAATTTTTTGTAGAGACGAAGTCTCACTATGTTGCCCAGGCTGGTCTCAAACTCCTGGTTTCAGGGGATCCTCCTGCTTTGGCTTCCCAAAGTGCAGGATTATAGACCTAAACCACCATGCCCAGCCCCTTCTCTTCTTATTCAACAAATACTGAGCATCTACGCTGTGCCAAGGACTATGCTTAGTGCTGGGGTTATAGGTGTCAGCAAAACAGACTCCTTCCCTGTCATCATAGAGTTTATGATACCAAATAAGGTATTTAAGCAGAAGATCACAAAAATAATTTATTTAAGTTGCCCTAAGTACTACAAAGGAAGATGACACCATGGGTAAAATGAAAATATCATGGGCAAGCAAATCTGACAAGGGCCATCACGGAAGGTCTGTGGAAAAGTGACATTGAAGCTGGGCCATAAAATATGAATAGAAACCAGGCAGAAGTGTTGGTAGGGGAAACAGACTCCAAACAGAGGGAACATGCCCTCCATTTTCTGAAAAGATAGCATGACTAGAGTAAACTGAGTGGGAGGAGGGTCTTTCGGACCATGCTATCTATGTTGATTTTTATCCTAAGAGCAATGAAAAGCCATAAAAAGGTTAAAGCATTTGAATCCACTTGCATAGGTTTTTGTATTTCTTCATGTTCTTAAAAATCATGCTAGCTGCTGAGAAGAAAACTGACTTAGTGCAAGAGTGGATCCTGGAGCCCTGGAGTGGGCTATTATTGTAACCTAGGCTAGTGATGACAGTGACCTGACCAAGATGATGACAGTGGCCAAGGGCAGAAATAGGCAGATTTGATAAATATTTTGTAGCAAAATAAACTGGATTGAGAGGATATATGGTGTGTTATGTATGAGAGAAAGAGAATGCCTCTAAGTGTTTAAATGTATGTATACTGATGAAAGACAAATTGGTAAGAAATTATCAGGAATGATTCAAGATTTCTGGAATGAGCTTAGATCAGAGGTTGGGGTTAGTATATAAATTTGGAGTTCTCATGTATACATGATCTTGAAGCCAAAGGAATAAATAGAATCAAGCAGAATGGAAATAGTGAGAAGAGAAGAGGGCCTAAGACCCAACTATGGACATCCAATAATTAAAGTCTGGGTAGACGAGGAAGAGCACAAAAGCATACTAAAAAAGATAGATGAAAGAGGAAAATATTCAGAACTGTGGTGTCAGGGATGCCAAATGAAAGGAAAGGAGAGGTCAGTTTGTGAGAGATGTGTGTGCCCTTAAACCAATCAAAATAAAACAAGATTTACTTCAAACAATCCACTTCCTTTCCTGTGTCTAGGCTGTCTTCAGAACAAAGACAAATACTTTTCTTTCTTATTAACCCTAGAGAATTAAGACCTGATGAGAAAGGGCCAGTCTGTAATTACCTTTTACTCGCATATCATCCATCAAATAACTTTTTCAAATTTAATACTTACAAACAGTAATGTTGAGGCTGAAAGAATAAATTCAGGTTTTCTATATACCAGTCTCTGAGGAAGCACTCAACAAGCTAATTATTTCCATTAATTGGCTCACTAGTTCGCTGGCAAAAATAAAGATGCCAATAAATTCTACCAAAAGCTGCTCTTAACTTTCAAGTGCTAATGAGATTACTCACTTGACTTGATTTGGGCCAACATGTATTATTCTACCAGAAGCATCAGGATGGAAATAGATCCAGTCAGATTCTAGAGAACAACAATCCATTTCCTGGATCCCGTTTTTTGCCTGAAGTTGGAAAAAAAATATTAAAGACAAAGATTAAGGGAAAATCAAATGATTTTAAAAATCTAACCCAAGTGATAGATCAGTAGGTCAAAGGTACAAGGAAGAAAAAACATTAACCAGTTAAAGTGGAATATATTTGAGGGCCAAATGAGGACATGCAAATTTGAGAAATTCTGAACATTTAAATTCAGAAATGTCATGGATTTGCTCTGTAACATACCCTATATCTCACAAACAGGTGTAATAACACAAGAGATACCATATCTCAAGCATCTACTTTGTGTCAGGAACCGCATTCGATGCTTTATAGTCACTGCTTCGTTTAATAATAACACTCAAAGGAAGTACTGAAAACTGATACACAAAGAGAATAAATCATTTGTCCAACTTTTTTTGGTTTGTGTGTGTGTGTGTGTGTTTAAATAGAGATAGAGTCTCGCTATGTTGCCCAGGCTGGTATCAAACTCTTGGCCTCAAGTGATCCTCTCACCTCAGCCTCTTAAAGTGCTAGGACTACATGCGTGAGCCACTGCACCTGACCTTGTCCAATATTTTGAACCTACTAAACAGCAGATCTGACTCAAAATCCATGGACTTTCCATTATATAACTCCGCCATAATCATGCACATGCAGTTCTCCACAACTTCTTCCTCTCTTCCCTATCCCCAACTATCTTTCAATCAGAAGAGCAGATAACAAAAAAATGAACATGTAAACAAACCTAAAGTCTCAGACATGGGTCACAGAATCTTGGATAAGTCAAATGTTGAATTCTAATATCTGAGGAAATGATCTAATACTGCTTAGCTTTTAAGGCAAGAAGAGATTTCCCTGTAGTATATTTAGATATCAAAATAAAGAAAAAACCCATTTGATATGTTATCACATGTGTACACAAATGTTTTACCTTATATCCAGGATACTGGGAACGAATACCAACTTGGATATATTAACTTCACTGGCTTTACAGAAGTCATTTAATTTAATTTCTCTAATGTAAAATGAAATGATGCCATATTTCCTACTAGATACTCATGAGTTTTGAAACACTAAAGCTTTTAAATTCCATTAGCATACATTTATAGGCTACTGTGTTCTAGGTATCAGACTAGGCATTCATGCCTCACATCAATTAAACAATCCTTGTTGTCAAGAAGCTTATAGTCTGGGGGGAGGCAGAAACATAAATAAAAAAAAAAAATAAGGCAGTTATTGTGAGCTACGATTGTGCCACTGTACTCCAATATGTAATTGACCCATGCACCAGATAGCCAAGTGAAGAAAATTTTGAGAGTTAAAAAAAGGTTGAAATGAGCCTCAAAGGATAAGCAGAAAATAGCTACAAATAACAGACAGCAAAATCAAATGTACAGAAGTGTTACTTGGCCGGGGGCAGTGGCTCACGCCTGTAATCCCAGTACTTTGGAAGGCTGAGGCGGGCGGATCACTTGAGGTCAGGAGTTCGAGACTAGCCTGGCCAACAAGATGAAAACCCATCTTTACTAAAAATACAAAAATTAGTGGGCATGCTGGTGTGCGCCTGTAATCCCAGCTACTCAGGAGGCTGAGGCAGGAGAATCGCTTGAACCCAGGAGGTGGAGGTTGCAGTAAGCCGAGATCATGCCACTACACTCCAGCCTGGGCGACAGAGTGAAACCATGTCTCAAAACAAAACAAACAAAAAAATCAAAAGTATAGCGGTGTTAATCCATACAGTATGCATATAAACATGAGTAACAGGTAAAATTAAATTAAAAAGTATAGTATCCAGCCATGAGACTGGAGAGGTAGGCTGGGGTTATATTCTAAGTGCTTTGTATGCCATGATTTATTTTTATTTTTTAGTTTTTGAGACAGGGTCTCACTCTGTTGCACAGGCTGGAATGCAGTGGTGTGATCTCGGCTCACTGCAGCCTTGACCTCTTGGCCTCAATCAATTCTCTCACCTCAGCCTTCCAAGTAGCTGGGACCACAGGTGCACACCACCACACCTGGCTAATTTTTGTATTTTTTGTGGAGGCAGGGTTTTACCATGTTGCCCAGGCTGGTCTTGAACTCCTGGGCTCAAGTGATCTGCCTGCCTATGCCTCCCAAAGTGCTGGAATTACAGGTGTGAGCCACCGTGTCTGGCCTCATGATTTTTAAATTTTTGGAATGTAATACATTTTATGTATCAAATCAATGAATGAGTTTCAATTTTTCAAGAATTTCTATAAGAATCCTAATTATACCTAATAGAAATAGTGGTATTATTACATTTTACATAAAAGAAAATTAATGTAATTAAATGTTGATTGTAACCACTGAAATTAATGTGTCCATGACAGTATTAGCTCCAGATGCTCCTTTGTTTAATACAAAATATGCACATACTATACATATCTTTTTTTAGGAGATCGTTCTCTTTACTGTAATATCTAATTAAAACATGCAAAAAAAGATCTTTGCATGAAATACTAGGCAGTTTATTATCAGCTTCTATTGTTTTTATTTGCTCAAATGTTAGATTTTAAAGCTCAGTTTAATAGAGAAAGCTATGAAACATTTTCTGAAATCTTAAGTTAGGCTGCTTACATGTTTTTTTAGTTATCTACTCTTCTGACTAACAGGTGGGGAGTTAATAGGTATACAAATCATTAAGGCAATGTCACAGTGATAAAACTGTTCAGTAAAAGGACTAAAAGCTTCCCCTGAATTTGGCAGCTCTTTAAGAGTATGCTGAAATATAGATTTGAATAAATGTTATAATCTGTTATTATAGAAGGAGAATGTGTGACAAGCATGCTTGATATACATGGTTCAAGTCCATTATTTAGATATAAAGTAATTCCTCAGAAACCATAGGGGATTGCTTCCAGGACCCCTCACAAATACCAAAACCCACTGGATGCTCAAGTACCTTGTATAAAATGGTGCAGTATTTGCATACAATCTATGCATCTATGCACATCATCCCTTGTACCATCCTTTTTTTTTTTCTGAATATTTCCAATCCATAGTTAGTTGAATCCACAAATGTGGAACCCATGGATATAGAGGGCCGGCTATATGTGTACGTGTGTGTGTGTTTGTGTATGAAGTAATAGGTACTATCAGTTCTTATAAAAAAGAATATGTGTTAAATGTCCAGAATGTGAACTGTGCAGGATTTCACTAGACCCAAAGTTAAGTGAAAAAGAGATGTGACAGGTCCTGGTAGCTGAATGATGTTCACTGGATGGGAGGTGACCAATCAAACCAAGACTTGTCACAGTGGAAAACAGCCCTTAGAGAGTCCTTTATAAAAGAGGCAGCTCCTACTTGGCTGGGCCAAGTAGGAGCTGCCATGTAATAAGTATTTGGGGAAATGGAAGGGAACAATGCTCCCACAAAAGAAAACTAGAAGACACTACACACATTGTTCCCTGATGGCCATGACATCAAGGGAAGTGGATAAATGGATCCAATGCTATGCTGATCTGCAACGTGGTAAAAGGTGATCTGTAACGTGGTGAAAGCCACTGGAGCCAACAGTGACTGACTGAGCAAGGTCAGCATAAGCTGAACCTGCCTCAAAAAAAAAAAAAGGCAAATTCTTCTGCTCTATCAAAAGGGAGGATCACTTGAGGCCAGAAATTCGAGACTAACCTGGAAAACATAGCGAGATCCCATCTCTACAAAAAATAAAAAAGTAGCCAGGCATGGTGGTGCGCTCCTATAGTCCCAGATACTCGGGAGGCCGAGGTGGGAGGATCACCTAAGCCCAGGAGGTTGAGGCTGCAGTGAGCTCTGATTGTGCCACTGCACTCCAGGCTGGGCAACAGTGAGACTCTGTCTCTAAATAAATAAATATAAAATAAAAGTAGTGTTGGCTGGGCGCGGTGGCTCACGCCTGTAATCCCAGCACTTTGGGAGGCCAAGGCGGGTGGATCACGAGGTCAGGAGATCGAGACCATACTGGCTAACACGGTGAAACCCTGTCTCTACTAAAAATACAAAAAAATTAGCCAGGCATGGTGGCGGGCACCTGTAGTCCCAGCTACTCGGGAGGCTGAGGCAGGAAAATGGTATGAACCTGGGAGACGGGGCTTGCAGTGAGCCAAGGTTGCGCCACTGCACCCCAGCCTGGGTGACAGAGCGAGACTCCGTCTCAAAAAAATAAATAAATAAAATAAAAGTAGCGTTCCACTGACACGTCCATATGAAATGAGAAAAAATATCAACAATGAAAGCTTGAGTGATTTTTCTGTAGCGCTAGCTACTCAGGAGGTTGTGGCAGAAGGATCACTTGAGCCCAGGAGGTTGAGGCTACAGTGAGCTATGATTGTGCCACTGTACTCCAGTCTGGGTGACAGAGTGAGATTCTGTCTCAAAAAACAAAGTAATCAACAAAAAACATAATCAGCAATACAAAATAAAAATGGAACTGCCCCCTTTACTCACTTTTTGCACTGATCACAATCACTGTACTTAATACACTGCATCTTATTTTTCTACATGTTTCCTTTGAGAGTATAACTTGAGGGAAGAGATTGTGTCCTTAGTCATGTCTGGCACATGGTAGGCCCTCAATCAACGTTTATTAAATGACAAATCAATGCCTAAGCCATTTTAAAAAAGAAAATAAAAATGAATTCAAAGGGGAGAAATTTCCATTGTTTTACCATGTACCATTTCTACCTACTCTGCCATAAATAACTTAAGAATATCCTTAAAAATTCAAAGTGCTTCAATCTACCTACACTGTGACCACCAGAGTTCCATCTGGTTCTGCTCTGGAAGGCAAAGAGCAATAAACCATGGAGAAGCAAAACCAATAATACATTCCACCAGCAATTTCAGAAGCAATGTGAACACATTCCATTGGTGATTCCCACTGTGGAGAGGTTTTACATGAGATACCTTGCTGGGAGATTGGTGAGATTAAAAAACTATAAAATTCTTGGTGCTATAAGAATTTTCGGCCGGGCGCGGTGGCTCAAGCCTGTAATCCAGCACTTTGGGAGGCCGAGACGGGCGGATCACGAGGTCAGGAGATCGAGACCATCCTGGCTAACACGGTGAAACCCCGTCTCTACTAAAAATACGAAAAACTAGCCGGGCGAGGTGGCGGGCGCCTGTGGTCCCAGCTACTCGGGAGGCTGAGGCAGGAGAATGGCGTAAACCCGGGAGGCGGAGCTTGCAGTGAGCTGAGATCTGGCCACTGCACTCCAGACCGGGCGACAGAGCAAGACTCCGTCTCAAAAAAAAAAAAAAAAAAAAAAAAAAAAAGAATTTTCAAAGGTTAATGTTTTAAAATTATGGGTGATACACACAAATGTTTTCTATATTGTCTCTTCTATATTTTAAATTATTTGCAAATTATTAAAACAAATATAAAAAAGTAATTCTTAGGAATGTGGGCCTATTCGAGAGGTAGAAAACAAAGAATTTGATACAAATTTGCTAATAAAAAGTCTGATCACTCATTTACCAGGCAATTGTCTTTTAGGGCACAAATATGGAAAACTCCTTTCTGTTTCCTCTTATTAGGTGTGATGATGTAGTGCCAAGGATGGCCTCCAATCTGAAAAGCATTCTCCAGGGATGACACCTCAAAGAGCAATGGTGGTAGGTCTGCAGAGACAGGAAAAGGAATTCATTAGCTGCACTGTTCTGGGAGCTCTGGACTATTCATTAACTGAATTCAACCTTTCTTTGCATGCAACATCTATAAATTTCTGTTAATGAAAAATTACTATGTTCAAGAAAATAAAATACAATCAGGTAAGGAGCTTATTGTAAGAAAACAAACAGCTAGTCAGAACCAAAATTAGGCTGAATCAACTTTCTAGTTATCTGTTTTCAGGAGGTATTTGTGGCCCGCAGGTGAGCAGAGATTAAAACTTGGCTAAAGGTGTTTACGATGGTAAGAAATGACAAAGTACATTTAATAAAAGTAGCTGCCACTTACTGAACATCTACTATGTAAAAGACTCTGGGTTAGATAGTATTTCCAACTCTCATAATAATCCTACAAGGTAATTAGGTCTAACAGTGCCTTCAAATGTGAGGAAGAGATCTTCCACATCCTGGACTGACAGGTATACTCAGGTATGTATCTATCTTGCTTAAGATTTCCAGTACAGAGGCAGTATTAGTCCCAGTGAATATAACCACTTATGAAAGGGCCTGTCACAATGAAAGTTTTATTACAGGATAGTCACTACAACTACTATTATCATCAGACAAGTTAACTTTAAGGTAGTTCAGATATATCCAATCAGCTTCATTTGAAGACTGACACTGTAAAATAAATTTCTGTTGGTGCTTTTTAGTCATCTTCTTTTATCACAACTTTAGGGCATAATAGATCTATTCTTAGATGCATAAATGGAAGGTACAGCAATTTTAGAAGACCTGAATTCATTTCAAGCAGCCTTTAGGAACCACCACATGGTCTGTTCGGGCAGGTGGCTAACCTATGACTCTCTCATTTACCCCTCTAACTTGAGAATTTAATTTTTTGTTTATGAGGCCACTACTACTAGTAAAGGGGCTTGTCTTAGGAAGATCATTTGTGTAAAAGTCACATGTTATATACAGAAATGCATACTTTATTAAGCCTCTTCATAAGGATAATGTACTACTTGAGCTATACATGGAAAAAAAAAACCAAATGGTTCACCCTTAAACAACATGAAGGTTAGGGGCACCAATCCCCTGTGTAGTCAAAAATCCACGTATAACTTTTCTTTTTTTTTTTTTTTTGAGACAGACTCGCTCTGTCACCTAGGTTGGAGTGCAGTGGCACAATCTTGGTTCACTGCAACCTTCTCCTCCTGGGTTCAAACAATTCTCATGCCTCAGCCTCCTAAGTATTACACAGCTTCCTAAGTATTACAACCTCCTAAGTATTACACCTGGGATTACGGGTATATGCCACCATGCCCAGCTAATTTTTGTATTTTTAGTAGAGATGGGGTTTCACTACGTTGGCCAGGCTGGTCTCAAACTCCTGGTCACAAGTGATCCACCTGCCTCGGCCTCCCAAAGTGCTTGGATTACAGGTGAGCCACTGTGCCCAGTCAAACTTTTGACTTCCCCAAAACTTAACTACTAATAGACTACTGTTGACCAGAAGCCTTACCAATAACATAGTCAACTAACACATAAACTAGTAGCTACACATGTTTGATGCACTCATATCTTTTTCTTAACTTTTTCCATATTTCTAGGCTATGCGGTTCATCTGTGATTTTTTTGTCAAATTGTGGCAAATCTCCAAAAAATTTTCCTATATTTATTGAAAAAAATCTATGTGTAAGTGGACTTGTGCAGTTCAAATCTGTGTTAAGGGTCAACTTTCATAAAAAGTGGTTCACAAACAATCTTGAGGGAAAAGAAGAGACAGGCATAAACATATCAAATATATGTCAAGTGCTTTTTTTTTAACCTTTTAAGAAAAGGGTAGTATCTTTAATATATAAAGGTCTTTTTAAGCAGTAAAAAATATAAACACCCTAATAGAAAAAGGGACAAAGGCCATGAGTTGGCAAATACAAACATGAGTTGGCAAATACAAAGAGAAATACAAACATTGTATGTGATGATATGGTGGATGAAGAAGAGAAAAATTATTAAAAGAAAAACATACAATCAGAGTTTGAATTTGGGGTTGAAATCAACTAGGTACATTATAGAGAATGTGAAATTAAATATATAGAGAATATGAAATTCAATATATGAAATTCAATATAGAGAATACAGGAATTCAAAACAGAAAAAATAATCAGTACAAACAGATGTATTTAAAAAGAAGTACTTTTCCCAGTAAAGCAAAAAATGACCCAAAAGTAGCAATATTATTCTGCCTACAACTCTGATGTGCCCTGCTAACCCAAGAGCCCAGTTTTGATCTCTAATATTATTCTTAACGAAAAAGGCCTAAAAGTTCTCAGAGTAGCTGATTCCATGCCTTGTGGCAAGAAAATTTTATGATGGGCGTGGACCATCTGTTGTTTCCAGAAAGCAAGTATGTTTACAAGGATATCAGATGGTGGTGTTAAAAGAGTAGGAGAGCCAGCAAAAGGGCTTCCACTTGCTACATTGTGGGAAAAAAAGGGGGCCTTAAAAAGAAAATAAGTATTATGATTAATTAAAATACTCTGGATCTGTGAAAGGTCAAACAATACTTTAAAAGACAATTTTAACATAATGCATACAAAATAACTGTATTATTTATCAAAGAAGGGCTACACCTATAATACAATATGATTTCTTCTAGAATTTTTAAATGTAGGGGGTAATTAACTTGACATATTTCTTCTACCAAATAAACGTTTACTTAGAAAATTTGCCCAGGTGTGGTGACTCACACCTGTAATCCCAACATGTGGGAAGCCAAGGTGGGCGGATTGCTTGAGCCCTGGAGTTCAAGACCAGCCTGGGCAACATGGCAAAACCTTGCCTCTACTAAAAATAAAAAAAAATTTTTTTAATTAGATATATGTTAAGTAAAATTATAAGGTATAGAAGAGAGGATATCATATACTGCATTTGTGGTGAGAAAGAAGATTAAATATTTAAAGTACGCAAACATACATTTGCTTATTTTTGCAAAAAGAAACAATAGTAAGATAAACCAGAATCTAAAAACAATGGTTATTGATGGGAGTAACAGGATTAAAGAAAAGAATAAAAAATAAAAACAGAAAGCAATGAAATAGAAAATGGGGCCAGGCACAGTGGCCCATGTCTGTAATCTCAGCACTTTGGGAGGCCAAGAGGGGTAGATCGCCTGAGGTCAGGTGTTCAAGACCAGCCTAGCCAAGGTGGCAAAACCCCATCTCTACTAAGAATACAAAAAAACAATTAGCCAGGTGTGGTGGTGCATGTCTATAGTCCCAACTACCCAAGAGGCTGAGGCAGGAGAACTGGTTCAACCAAGGAGGTGGAGGTTGCAGTCAGCTGAGATCGGGCCATTGCACTCCAGCCTGGGTGACAGAACAAGACTCTCTCAAAACAAAAAGAAAAGAAATTTCTGAGTGTATCTTCTTATACAATTTTGATCTTTCAACTATATACACATTTCACAACTTCAAGAATAAACTCAAAAGGAAAACAACAAACTCCAAAATCGAAAACAAAATGAAACAAATGAATCTAATTAGATGATGTTGGTAGCTTAATCCTATAGAAAAATGATTTCAAATTGTCTTTGAACACATCACTCCATGTGTATACTTCCTGGGCTGTACACTAAGGAGAAAAGAAACTGCAGGGAAATCTTAACCTTCACTCCACATTTTAGTTTTTTTTTTTTTTTTTCCTTTCTGAGACAGAGTTTCACTCTGTCACCCAGGCTGGAGTGCAGTGGTGCAATCTCGGCTCACTGTAACCTCTACCTCCCAGGTTCATGCAATTCTCCTGCCTCGGCCTCCCAAGTAGCTGGGATTACAGTTGTGCACCTCCACGCCTGGCTAAATTTTTTGTATTTTTAGTAGAGACAGGGTTTCACCATGTTGGCCAGGCTAGTCTCGAACTCCTGACCTCAAGTGATCCACCTGCCTTGGCCTCCCAAAGTGCTGGGATTACAAACGTGAGCCACTGCGCCTGGTCCATACTTTAGTTCTTAGTAGTAACACTGGTACTGCAATTTTAAGACAATCATATATATATTGTAGGATAAAGTCTTATTAGAAATCGAGAAATTCAGTATGAAGAAATACAAATATAATCAAAAAAGAATCACTAAATTTAGAAGTATGAAAATGAGCTAATAAATTTTTGTTTTAATGTACTTCTCAGCTCTGTTAATCGAAAGGACCAAAAGTAAAGATATCCAACTGCAGTGAACACAACTAGATTTAGGTCTCTGTTGTGAGCTGCCTTGTGTTCCCTCAAAAGATATGTTAAAGTCCTAACCCCCAGTACTGGTAAATGTGACTTTATTTGCAAATAGGATCTTCATAGATATAATCAAGTTAAGATCATACTGGATAAGGATAGGACCTAAATTCAATGACTGGTGTCCTTATAAGGAAAAAGAGATTTGAAGACACAGAGGGAGAAAGGCCATGGAAAAGTCAGAGGCAGAATTTGGAGTTATGCTGCCACAAGCGAAGAAACAGCAAAGATTGTGAGCAACCACCAGAAGTGACAAGGGGTAAGAAAGGATTCTTCCCTAGAGCCTTCGGAGGGAGGCTACCTCTGCCAATACCTTAATTCTGAATTTCTAGCCCCCAGAACTGTGAAAGAATAAATTTCCATTGTTTAAAGCTGCCCAGTTTGTAGTGTTGCAGGAAACTGATAGTCTCTAATGACATTCTCTACTAAAATGGCCCCCTATCAGAAATAGGAAAGTTAAAGGTAAGCCTGGGACACACTGTTGTTCTAGAAAGCAAGAAAATTCTCTAGGATTATTCGAGTGTGTCAAAATGGAGTTTCTGTTGGCCAAATTGAGGACAATTTGAACATCATTAAGAATAATAACTATTACTATATAATAGTAGACAAAAAATTCATGAGTCTGTTGTGTTTATGTATGTGTATTTATCTGTAAAACATTTTGCTGTCATCAAAAGTGACTATTATACCAACTCCTTGCTCTGAATATTGATAATTAAAGGGAAGAAACAAGTCTTTAACTTGCCTTTTGGAAGGAATTACAGTTTATCTCTAGTTGATGAGTTAAAGCTTTTATTTCTAGAAAAATGCCAGCTATTGAAGGTAAAAGGAGGAATAGAATTTTAAAAACTGCCATTCTGCAACTCACATGACATAACTGATTCAGGCAAGGATCACTAATGGTTACGGAAATATGCTATTTGTTATCACAAAATTAGAAACAAACTAAATGTCCAAAGTAGGGAACTGGTTAAGTAAATTATGGTTCATCTGTAATGTGGCATATAGATCAAGTTCTTAACATCTCAAGGAGATGCACACACACACAGAGGACCACTTTTTGGCATAGGTAATACAAGCACTACATTTTAAAAGTATTAGAAGATATAATGAAAACTAAGTCTTCCTTTGATCTGTATCTCTTCTGATATAACTATTTATCAAGTTTTTATGTGTCCTTTCAGATATTCCAAGCAAATCCAAAAGCACATCACCATATATATATATTTCTTTAATACGTGAGTATGAATACTTACACAAATGAAGATTTTTACATACACAGTTTTGCACCCATTTTTTTTACTTAATAGTACACATCGTGGAAATTATTCTCGCATCTCACCCCATCCCCCAGGCTGGAGTGCAGTGGCACAATCTTACTCACTGCAACCTCTGTCTCCTGGGTTCAAGCGATGTTTGTGCCTCAGCCTCCTGAGTAGCTGGGATCACAGGTGCGTGCCACCACACCCGGCTAATTTTTGTATTTTTAGTAGAGACAGGGTTTCGCCATGTTGGCCAGGCTGGTCTCGGACTCCTGACCTCAAGTGATCCACCTGCTTCTACCTCCCAAAGTGCTGGGATTACAGGCATGAGCCACCATGTCCAGTTAAAACTCCTCCTCCTTTTTAACAACTTAGCAATTAAATTTATGATACAGCTATACAATGATAAAATAATACTAATGTCACTTACCAATGTATAGACTGTTTCCAATCTTTTGCTATTAGAAACAACGTTTTAATTGTACATTTATCACTTTCTATACAAGTGAATATATCTGGGATAAATTCCTAGTACTGGAGTTGCTGGGCTCAAGGAGTATATGCATTTAAAATTTTTATACATATTAACAAACTGTCATATTGACAAACTGTTGGGGGCCATAAAGGGTCCCAACAATAAATGAAAGTGCCTATTCTAAACTTTTACCAACCATATTTTATCGAAAGTTCTTTTTGATATTTAAGAATCTGAAGACATGTATCTTATAATAATTTTAATTTACATTTCTCTTATCAGTGACATTGAGCTTTGCACTCCCCTAATTAAAAGTCATTTATATTTCTGTTTCTTTTAAACAATATCCTTTGATCATTTTATAATTGTACATCACTCTTTTTCTTATTGATCTATAGAACCCTTTACATATTAAGGAAATTGCCATATTATAGTATGATTTGTAACTATGTCTCCTGTTTGTTATTTGAGTTGGTTTATGTTGTATATGTCTAGGGATTTTTTGCCATGCAGAACTTTATTTTTATACAATCAAATTTATCAATCTCTTCTTTTATGGCTTTGGGTTTTGTGTCGTACTTAGAAAGGTCTTCCCCACACTGAGATAAAAAGATTCTCCCAAGATTTCTTCTAAAACTTTTAAGTCTTTGATCCATCTATTATTTATTTTGGTGTAAAGAGTGAGACAGGATTACAACTTTGTTGTTTTCACAAGGCCACCTATTAAACAATCTAGATGGAAATATTCATAATATATTAACAACAAAAAGTGGGTTAGGCTATAGATACTTGCACAACATGAAATGAATCTCAAATATAATATTCTGAGCGAAAAAAGCCAAACCAAAAAATACACGCCATGTGATTTCATTAATATAAAACTCCAGAAAATATAAATTTAATCTACTATGAAAAGAAAAGCAGATCACTGGTTGCCTAGGGTTGGGTTCAGAGAGGAATTTACTGGGTAGGGCACAGAGGAACTTTTTGGGATGATGAAAAGATTCTAAATCTTGACTGCAGTGGTGATTTCATGGATGTATACATTTGACAAAACTCAAACTGTACAGTTAAAATGGGTGCATTTTAATTACATGTAAATTATACCTCAATAGAGTTGATTTCTTAACAAATGAGTTATGAAAGAGCACTTATGGTATGATTCTTTTCTTGGTTTTAAACATATAGAAATACACACACTGTAAGATTAGAAAATAACACATCAAGGGGATAACAACCCCATGTGAGAGGACTACAAATGTTTTACATTTTCTCTTTTGCTTATCTTTATTTCCCAATTTTTAAATTTTATTTTATTTTTTCTTTTTTTTTTTTCCTTTTGAGACAGAGTCTTGCTCTGTTGCCCAGGCTAGAGAGCAGTGGCACAATCTCAGCTCACTGCTACCTCTGCCTCCCAGGTTCAAGCAATTCTCCTGCCTCAGCCTCCTGAGTAGCTGGGATTGCAGGCATCCGCCACCATGCCCGGCTAATTTTTGGGGTTTCACTGTGTTGGCCAGGCTGGTCTTACACTCCTGACCTCAAGTGATCTACCCACCTCAGCCTCCCAAAGTGCTGGGATTAAAGGCATGAGGCACCATGCCTAGCCAATTTCCCAATTTTTTAAATAACGCAAAGGAACTGCTTTTGCACTAAGAAAAAAATTATTTAAAGTTAAAATAAATACTATTTGTATAGACCTTAAGATTGCAAAACAAAATTGGAGAAATGAATAGGATTTAAGTCTCTACAGTATGAAATAAACACTGAAAGCTTCCAATTATAATGTGCTACTTAGTCAAACATACAAAAATCATCAAATTTTTTTTTTACAATGAGAAATTATTTCATAGATCATGTTTTCAAATATTATTATTTCAAAGTTTCAAAATGTGAGGCCCAGAGAGGTTAAATAATTTGCCCACTATCAGCTGGGCACAGTGGCTCATGCCTGTAAGCCCAGCACTTTGGGAGGATGAGGTAGGCAGATTGCTTGAGCCCAGGAGTTCAAAGCCAAATTGAGCAACATAGTGAAACACCATTTCTATCAAACAAAAAATACAAAAATTAGCTGGGTGTGGTGGCATGCACCTGCAGTCCCAGCTACTTGGGAGGCTAATGTAGGATGATCACTTCAGCCCAAGAGGTGGAGGTGGCAGTGAGCTGTGATCTCTCCACTGTACTCCAGTCTGGGCAACAGAGTGAGATCCTGTCTCAAAATAATAATAATAATTATTATTATTATTTGCCCACGATCATACCACCAGTTAGTAGCAGAGTGTCACCCTTACTAGTCAGCAGACTAAGATTCTGATCCCAAATCCAGTCTTCTTTCTAAAAAAAGGGACAAAACTCCAAGACAATTCTTCAGGCTCTATGTGCTTTGTCTTTATCATCTTTGTTCTTCTGTTTTACTCACTTTTTTTTTTTTTTTTTTGAGACGGAGTCTTGCTCTATCACCCAGGCTAGAGTGCAGTGGTGTGATCCTGGCTTACTGCAACCTCCATCTCCCAGGTTCAAGCAATTCTCCTGCCTCAGCCTCCCAAGTAGCGGGGATTACAGGTGCCCGCCACCATGCCTAGCTAATTGTTGTTTTTTCAGTAGAGACTGGGTATCACCATGTTGGCCAGGCTGGTCTTGAACTCCTGACCTCATGATCCACTTGCCTCAGCCTCCCAAAGTGCTGGAATTACAGGCTTGAGCCACCGTGCCCAGCCTTTACTTACTTTTTATTTGCATTTCAACAAGAATAATTCTACCATTTGGAAAAACTCTGTCCGAAATAACCCTTTTCAACATAACCCAGTTACCACTGGAGCCTACAGTTTAAAAATTCTTAATAGATTCCTTTTAAAGTATTTGTATTGAATACAGGAGGTACATCTAGGGCTGAATTTTCATACAACTGCCTAATTCAGTTTGTCCAAGGCATCTAAAAACTTGAGTAATTTTAAAAATATTTATTTTGAACTTCATGAATAACTTACTTGAACTCCCAGTAGTTTTTATAATTTGTCATTTACTACCAAAAATAGTATTTTTTTCCTTTTGAACAATGACATCTTTCATTTCTGTTTCTTGGTCTATTACTAATACAATGTTAAAGAAAATGATAGAAAAAATTCTTATCTGATTCTGTCTATATTAGAAAATCTTTTGGCATTTCACTAAAAATATAATGCTTATTAGTTGATTATAAATAAGAGGAATGTCTTCAACATGATAAGAAATGACTCTTAACAAGAATTAAGATAAACAGATATTAGGATAATAAAAAATACTTTATCTTTTAGTTTACTCATGTGCTCTTTATAGCTACTAAATTTGTAAACATTAAACCATCCTTGGATTCCTGATAGGAACTCTGAACAGTCATGATTTCTTTTAATGTACTACTACTGAATTTGAGTAATAGTTGATTTCTTTTCTTTTCTTTTTTTTGAGATGGAGTTTCACTCTTGTTGCCCAGGCTGGAGTGCAATGGCATGATCTCAGCTCACCACAACCTCCACCTCCCAGGTTCAAGCAATTCTCCTGCCTCAGCATCCCTTGCAAGTAGCTGGGATTACAGGCATGCACCACCACGCCTGGCTAATTTGTATTTTTAGTAGAGATGGGGTTTCTCCACATTGGTCAGGCTGGTCTCGAACTCCCAACGTCAGGTGATCAGCCTGCCTCAACCTCCCAAAGTGCCGGGATCACAGGCATGAGCCACCGCGTCCGGCCAGTTAATTTCTTTTCTAACAACTGAATTTGATAAGCTAGTTAAATATAGAACATTTTTACCACATTTATAGAATTGTATATAATTTTCTTTTTTGTGCCTTGGTACTCTTTAAGCATACTGGGAAGTTCTGTCTGTGTCTAAGCTCTATGTTCAGATGACATGGTAATAATTTTTTCTTGGAAAACACCTTTCTTAGAGAGGGGGTAAATTTCATCGAATTGTAAAATATTAAATTGTAAGAGAGCTAAGATGGTATCATTTGCTGCAATTCATTTTGCAAATAAGGAAATCAAGGATCAGAAAAGTAAAGTGAATTGCTAAAGGTCTGTGGCCAAGCAAGGCTCAGCATCCCCAGGCCTTCGTTTCAATGAATAACTGATAGATTTTCCTCGACACTTATTTGTTATTGAATAGCAAGGTATATGACGTATAGGAGTAAAATGAATTGAGTTTTTTAAATAAATGAGAAAAACATTTGGATGACTATAATTAGTAACTATTTATATGACCACTTATTTTTTTAAGGTGAAAAAATACTAGAGAGTAGCCATACCTGTGATTTTAATATTACAAGGAATGCCAAAAGGAGCCTCTCCTACAGTTCCAGTAGTCCCACCCCATCTGCATGCACACCCTAAGTCAAGTTTCTGTTGCATGAACTAAAAACAAAACAAAACAAAAATGGTGGCTTTAGCACCTATTTATTTGATATCTGGAGAGAACAAAAATAAAATTCACATGTATATGACAAAGAAAATGTCTTTTTCCAACGGCCTTTCTGTTTATCTTCCCCACCCCTGCTTTAAAGGTTACTTGTCTTTCTACATTTCTACAGTTTTTTAGAGCCGAAATCTACACAAGTGCCTTACTCTAAAAGCATCTCACTAAAAAGAAATCATACTTTAGTCAAAACATCATGCTAATAGTAATATGACAAATTTCAGTTTTCTCTACCTGTTCAGCGATGGTTTGGAAGCTATAGAGTCTGACCAGTCCTGAGCTGTACATCACAATCAGTATTCCATGAGACAAGGTAGCGTCTGTAACGTTCCCAAAAATCTGTTGAGGGGGAAGACAGATATCACCTGAGAAAAGACTGGAAGTCCAATCCTCTGAATGTTCACAGTGGTTTGTACTCTTGCTTAATATTTATGTAACTACTATAACACTGCTGCCTAGCATTAAAACCTAATTATAATTTATCGCCTTGAGGCTAGGGTGTTATTAGAGGTGAGCAGTGAGCGACTGGATTCTCATACTGGAGCACTAATGAAAGAGCGGCACATATCCCTCAGAATAATGCACCAGCATTCATTTGCTTCATAGCATTGTCAATAGCTATTAATAACAAATCCCATTTCTCATAGACACTGGCATACACCAAGGCCATGTCGTTCTAAATGAATATTTAATCTACTATTCATACTCTTCCAAGGATCCATTCCTTATGCTAAAATGTTCTTTATAAAGAGACAAATTTTTAGTTAATTAGAGGTGCTGAGCCCCTGGATAGTCTTTCATGCATGGTAAGTGAAAGATGTTCTTCAATCCCAAGTAACAATATTTAAAACCAAATCTCTCTGATTGCATATTTTTCTATTATTCTTATTTTTATACAATTCACCAGCTTAATCAAAAACAAACTACTTAAATGAAGATGTCCTTGTTCAATTACCTTGGAAATACAGGAATACAGGAAGATGTCCAATTACCTTGGACATACAGGAATAAATACAAACAGTTTATGACTCTGCCACGTGTTCATTTCTGTTGTAGACTGTAATAAGCATACATAATTACTTAATCTACAAGCACAGAGAGAACAATTAAGAGTTGTATTTTTTGTCATCTCTTAGAAGGATAAGTATTATTTACTCTGACACTGACTACTTCTGACTTTTTAATTCACTGATCCTAGTTTCCCACTTTGAGAAAAAGACAATTTGTCACTCCCCTTGAAAATCAGCACAAGACAAGGATGTCCACTCTCACCATTCCTATTCAACAGTGTGTTGGAAATTCTGGCCAGAGCCACCAGGCAAGAGAAACAAATAAAAGGCATTCAAATAGGAAGAAAGGAAGTCAAACCATTCCTCTTTTCATACGACACGATCCTGTATCTAGAAAACCCCATTGTCTCATCCAAAAGCTTCTTAAACTAATAAGCAACACCAGCAAAGTCTTAGGATACAAAATCAATGCGCAAAAATTGCTAGCATTCCTGTACAACAACAACAGTCAAGCTGAGAGTTAAATAATGAACAAACTCCCATTCACAGTTGCCACAGAAAGAATAAAATACCTAGGAATACAGCTAACAGAGGAAGTGAAAGATCTCTAGAAGGAGATCTATGAAGATGACACAAACAAATGGAAAAACATCCATGCTCATTGTTAGGAAGAATCAATAGCATTAAAATGGCCATATTGCCCTAAGCAATTTATATATTCAATGCTATTCCCATTAAACTACCATTGATGTTCTTCACAGAACTAGAAAAAACTATTTTAGAATTCATATGGAACCAAAACAGAGCCTGAATTAGCCAAGGCAATCCTAAGCAAAAAGAACAAAGCTGGAGACATCAGGCTACCTGACTTCAAACTATACTACAGAGTTACAGTAACCAAAACAGCATGTTACTGGTACAAGAACAGAAACATAGACCAATGCAACAGAATAGAGAACCCAAAATATTAGTAAAACTGCACACCTATAACCACCTGATCTTCGACAAACTTGACAAAAACAAGCAATGGAAAGGATTCCCTATGGTGCTGGGATAACTGGCTAGCCATATGCAGAAAATTGAAACTGGACCCTTTCCTTACACCATATACAAAAATTAACTCAAGATGGATTAAAGACTTAAACGTAAAACCCAAAACTATAAAAACCCTAGAAGATAACCTAGGCAATACCATTCTGGACATAGGCATGGGCAAAGATTTCATGATGAAAACACCAAAAGCAATTGCAACAAAAGCAAAAATTGACAAATGGGATCTACTTAAACTAAAGAGCTTCTGCACAGCAAAATAAACCATCAACAGAGTAAACAGACAACCTACAGTATGGAAGAACATTTTTGCAATCTATTCATCTGACAAAGGTCTAATATCCAGAATCTATAAGGAACTTCAACAAATTTACAAGAAAAAAAAAAAAACCAGTAAAAAGTGGGCAAAGGACATGAACAGATACTTCTCAAGAGGGCATAAATGTGGCCAATAAACACATGAAAAAAAGCTCAACATCACTGATCATTAGAGAATCAAAACTACAATGAGGTATCATCTCACGCCAGTCAGAATGAATATTATTAAAAAGTCAAAAAATAACAGATGCTGGCAAGGTTGTGGAGAAAAAGAAACACTTATACACTGTGACAATGGAAATTAGTCTGACCATTATGGAAGACAGTGTGGTGGTTCCCCAAAGATCTAAAGACAGAAATACCATTTAACCCAGCAATCCCATTACTGGGTATACACCCAAAGGGATATAAATCCTTCTATTATAAATACAAAAGACACATGCACATATATGTTCACTGCAGCACTACTCACAAGAGCAAAGACATGGAACCAACCTAAATGTCCATCAGTGATAGACTGGGTAATGAAAATGTTGTACATATACACCAGGGAATACCATGTACCCACAAAAAGAACAACATCATGTCCTTTGCAGGGACATGGATGGAGCTGGAGGCCATTAACCTTAGCAAACTAACACAGCAACAGAAAACCAAATACTCCATGTTCTCGCTTTTAATAGGGAGCTAAATGATGAGAACACATGGAATGATGAGAACACATGGACACACAGAGGGGAACAACACATACTCGGTAGTATCGGAGGGTGGAGGGTGGGAGGAGGGAGAGGAGCAGGAAAAATAACTAATAGATACTAGGCTCAAACCTGAGGAATAAAATAATCTGTACAACAAGCCCCCATGACACATGTTTATCTATGTAACAAACCTGCACATAATGCACATGTACCCCTGAACTTAAAAGTTAAAAAAAAAAAAAAGAAAAAATATGAAGAAAAGCTTTAAAAAAAGAAAGAAAAAGTAAAAGAAGAAAAAGAGGACTTGTGTAATTCAAACTTTTTTTTTTTTTTGAAATGGAGTTTTGCTCTGTTGCCCAAGTTGGAGTGCAGTGGTGCAATCCCGGCTCACTGCAACATCCACCTCCTACGTTCAACCAATTCTCCTGCCTCAGCCTCCTGAGTAGCTGGGACTACAGGCGTGCACCACCACCCCTGGCTAATTTTTGTATTTTTAGTAGAGACAGGGCTTCACCATGTTGGCCAGGCTGGTATCAAACTCCTAACCTCAAGTGACTAGCCTGCCTCAGCCTCCCAAAGTGCTGAAATTACAGGTGTGAGCCACTGCACCAGGCCAATTCAAACATATTTTAAAATAATGAGTGCTGGCTAGGCGTGGTGGCTTATGCCTGTAATCCCAGCACTTTGGGAGGCTGAGGCAGGCAGATCACAAAGTAAGGTGATCGAGACCATCCTGGCTAACATGGTGAAACCCCGTCTCTACTAAAAATACAAAAAATTAGCCAGGTGTGGTGGCAGGCGCCTATAGTCCCAGCTACTCAGGAGGCTGAGGTAGGAGAATGGCATGAACCCAGGAGGCAGAGACTGCAGTGAGCGGAGATCATACCACTGCACTGCAGCCTGGGTGACAGAGCAAGACTGTCTCAAAAATAATAACAATAATAATAATGACTGTTATAATAAAGCAGCCAATCTATTTTAATTCTAACTCCTCTACTTGCCACCTTTAGGATTTAGGTAGCTGCTTTTTATTTTTTATTTTAATTTTTTTAGAGACAGAGTCTCACTCTGTCACCCAGGCTGGAGTGTAGTGGTGCGATCATAATTCATCAAAGCCTTGAATTCCTGGGCTCAAACCATTCTTCTGCTTCAGCCTTCTGAGTAGCTGGGACTGCTGCTTAACTTCTTCACTACATATGTATGTTACAATGTTGTAAAATATTCAAAGTGCATGGCACAAAATAAGCAATAAACAGTAACTAGTATTACTCTTTAGCCATTACGCAGTTTAGTATATAATGCTTACATAATGTAAAATTTTAATACATTCATCTTGTTTGCTTATAAAGATCAGTAGATCCTCAAGATACAGTCCTCTACAATACTTCAGGTACTGAATTAAAGACTAATAGAGGAGCTCAATAAATAACTATTCACCAACAGTAAGTAACTTTTTTTTAAGTAGAATCCTATTCATTCTTTTACTCAAAGGAAATTTGTTCCTTCTTTCCTCCCATGTAACCGATCCACAAGTCAAGAACAAATGGGAACAACAACAAAACCCAAAACTGAATGAATTGGAAAATTTACAAGGCTTGTTATATATCATAAAGTGAGTTTTAGACCTATACCTTGCAATTAAAATGAAATATTTTGTTGCAACTTTTCACCTTCCTTTAATGATCTTTTTAACAAGCTTTGGAATGTTCCCTCTGAAAAAAAAATACCTTACTCATTCTGTAATTTCATAATATAGTAGTTTGTTAATAACCACAGGTATCCAATATGATCCACTTGAGAGGCATAAAAATATGCAGAAAGATGAAGGGATATTAGGCAAATGTTCTCATGTGTTTTGTTACAATATAAACCAGGTTAGTGAACTTTTTATAGTGAGGGGAGCATTTCCAATCAAATATCTCATAAATAATTAAATGACATTACTCTTATTATCAATAAAATATTGCAATTAAATAAGAAATGAGTTCTTACCTTTTTATTGATCTCTAGAATCCCTACAAGTGAAAAAGGTAGAACTCGGAACACTGCAAGGTACAGCAAAACAGGTTGTTGAATGCCTGCCTAGAAGGAAAGACTAAAATTACACGCAGCTCTCAAAAGTGCTTCCAGAAACACTCTGTTTTCATTAGTTGAAAAAATCCATCTGTTCGTTATGCAGACGTTTTCATATTATGAAAACATCCATCTATCTAGATGGCAAAGTTACTTAAACAGGAAGGCAACATATTCAAAACATGTCCACTAAAGCTTCAGCCCTTCAGACACACACATGCGCATATATACAGACAAAAATCCATAAAAGTAAACATTTCTTAGCAATAAAATACCATGCATTTACATTTTGAATTGGAGTTTGAACAATAAAGAACCTAATAAAAAGATATGTAGTTATTATGCTCATATCATTTGAAAGTTGCTGGATCAGGTAGCTCATGCCTGTAATCCCAGCTGTTTGGGAGACTAAGGCAGGAGGATCGCTTGAGGCCAGGAGTTTGAGACCAGCCTGGCCAACACAGTGAGACCCCGTTTCTACAAAAAATAAAAAAATTAGCCAGACATGGTGGCGCACGCCTGTAGTCCCAGCTACTCAGGAGGCTGACGTGAGAGGAGAGCTTCAGCCCAGGGGTTTGAAGCTGCAGTGAACTCTGATCAAGCCATTGCACTCCAGTCTGGGCATCCAGACAGGCTGTCTCTAAATAAATAAATAAATATATAATGAAAGTAGTGTTGTGCTGATTCCTCTACAGGAAATGAGAAATAATATCATCAATGAAAGCTTGAGTGCCTTTTCTGCTTGAAAAGGATAGCCCCCTTACTTTGAAGAACAAGGTCCAGTCAATTTCTTGCCACTATGAAATATAAAACAATCTGTAGTACTTCTCCAATACAGTTTTGAAGGAAATTTCTTAAGTTTGTGTTAGGCAAAGCTGTCTGCCCCATCACAGCCAGTCTCTGCTTCAATAGAACTTTTAAGGCTGGAACCACCAATCAAAACTGCTATAAATAAAAGTTAGAAAACAAACAACAAAAAAGATTGTAATGCTTAAAGCCCAAAAGACTCTCCCTTTGAAAGGAATAAGTTTTTATTAAACTAATATCTTCAAGGTAAATCAGACTCCTTCTGTGTTCCTTAAACCCAAAGGAAAAGTACAGTTTATATACCTCAACTAAGAGCTACTACTTGTTGGCTGGAGACTGTAGGAAAACAGTCCAGAATATAGAAATACTGACAAGACTTTTATAAACATCATCAGGTGATGGTAAATGTAAAACATTAATATATGATAATGTATAGAATTAAACTTAAAAAAATTCTTGGCCGGGCGCGGTGGCTCACGCCTGTAAATCCCAGCACTTTGGGAGGCCGAGGCGGGCAGATCATGAGGTCAAGAGATCAAGACCATCCTGGCCAACATGGTGAAACCCCATTTCTACTAAAAATACAAAAATTAGCTGGGCGTGGTGGTGCACACCTGTAGTCCCAGCTACTCAGGAGGCTGAGGCAGGAGAATTGCTTGAACCCAGGAGGCGGAGGATGCAGTGAGCTGAGATCTTGCCACTATACTCTAGCCTGGCAACAAAGCGAGACTCCATCTCAAAACAAAATTAAACAAAAATTCTTGCTCTTTAGCAATTTAAATTATTAAAAAGGTACATCAGACAAGACACTTTAGAATTCTCAAAGGAGCAAACTGTTTTGCTACTTTGTTATACTATCCCACTTTTCTGAATTTTCCTTTACCAAAGTAAAAGCAGGGTAGTGAGTAAGAGTATAAAGAGAGGAGTATTACTAAGAGAGAGACAGCATTTCTCTTTGATGTCATACTAAATAAATCAGGAAAAGGGTAAGGAGATTCCAATAAAAGGCATACAGTTAAGTTATTAATGTGACTGGAAAGGATTACTAAAGGGTAGGAAAACATTTAGATAACCATGATAAAAAGTCAGTAGAAGTAGCCAACAAATAGTTTGCTTGGCTTCAGGGGGATACAGAAAAAGTAGACAAGAGAGATGAGAGAGGAATGAAAAGCAGAGTTCACAGACACAGCGTGTATGGGAATACACTGGAGGGTTGACAAGGAAATGCTTGATGTAGTTATCCAAATAAGGTAAAATTAGAGGAACTACTTAATTTTTTTTTTTTATGCTAGAATTATATATAAACTTCATCTGCCAGTTCATATTACAGAAATTTCAAGAAGGGGCAGCATGTTATAGCGCATAAGAGCAGGGACTCTGGAGCTAAACTGCCTGAGTTGGAGCCTAGGTTCTACCACTTACCAACACTATGATGTTGGATAAGTTACTTAGCCTCTCTGGGGCTCAGAATCCTCATCTGTAAAATGGGATGATGAAACTATCTACTGAAAGGAGTGTGCTGAAGATTAAATTAGTAAATACAGGTAAAGATCTCAGATCAGTGCCTGCCTGTTTTGCAATCAAGGACACCAGTGAGAAAAAGCTGAAGTAGTTCAAATTTAAAATGAGAAAGAACTACAACAGACTCTGCCAAGGTGAGACAGAAAATAAGTATTTTTCTAGATGTCCTGGTGTACAAAGAAACAGAAAACCTCTAAAAGCAGTCTATATCTATTTTTTAAGTGCTCAATAAATGCTTTCCATAGTATTTCCCCATAAGTCACCAATAGAAACAAAAAGTTTCTTGATATAAATTTCCAGACTTTATAAAATTTAGTAAATCCTAGATAATTCTTTGAGAGAGAAAAATCTTTTTAAATAGCACGCTTCAGAAAAAAAATCTACCCATCAACTTTTCTTTTTAAAAATATTTTTATTATTACCTTATTTCAATAGGTTTTTGAGGAACAGGTGGCGTTGGGTTACATGAATAAGTTCTTTAGTGGTGATTTCTCAGATTCTGGTGCACATATCACCAAGGGGCATATGCTAATATGTAGTGTTTCATCCCTCACCCACCTCCCACCTTTTCCCCCCGAGTCTCCAAAGTAAATTGTATCATTCTTATGCCTTTGCATCCTCATAGCTTAGGTCTCACTTATGAGAAAATACAACGTCTGGTTTTCCATTTCTTAATTACTTCACTTAGAATAATGGTCTCCGATTCCATCCAGGTTGCCATGAATCTTATCTTTTATAGCATGCTTCAGAAATAAAAGATCATTAGATTTTTCATAACAAATCTGCAGACAAATTCCTATGAAAAAAATTCTACATTTTATTGAACGTTTAAAAATGTATACCTGCCGGGCCACTGCTGAGCCTCTGTTCTGAGCTGACTTAACTGCAATGACTTCTTGAGGAGTGTCCCAGCTCAAGTATCTTTTAAAAGAATGAAGAGAAGTTTATTTATTTGGGTCAGTTTCCTTATACTTAAAATCAAAATATTACATTTTATAAGTAAACTAGTTTTTAGTTATTTAAATTATAAAAGCAAAGTGATCTATTCTGAAAAATAAATAGCTAAAAAAATTTCCCCTATATCCCTATATGGACATATCCTTATTTAAATATACACATAATTTTAATCTTTCTAGAGCATGGGTGAATTAAAATTGTTTTTGATCTAAGAGTATTCAAAACTTAGGAAACAAAACAATCATTCCTACTTTATTTTTTATTTATTTATTTTTTTTTTGAGGCGGAGTCTCGCTCTGTCGCCCGGACTGGAGTGCAGTGGCCAGATCTCAGCTCACTGCAAGCTCCGCCTCCCGAGTTTTACACCATTCTCCTGCCTCAGCCTCCTGAGTAGCTGGGACTACAGGCGCCCGCCACCTCGCCCGGCTAGTTTTTGTATTTTTAGTAGAGATGGGGTTTCACCGTGTTAGCCAGGATGGTCTCGATCTCCTGACCTCGTGATCCGCCCGTCTCGGCCTCCCAAAGTGCTGGGATTACAGGCTTGAGCCACCGCGCCCGGCCCATTCCTACTTTAAAATGGAAGTTAGAAAAAGCACTACAAATGTTATTTTCACACATTCCATGAACATATTCACTCCAAACATTTACATCTAATTTATAAAACTAATAGTTAAAATAACAGTTCTTGGATTGTATACAGCAGACAATTTAACTGAAACAGACTAGCCTTCAGGAAAATCTACCATAAAGTGCATCTTACATAGAAAATACTATTTGTGGAATACAGGGAATTTTTTTTTAAGCTTATTTATACTACTACAGGTTAGTTACTTATTAGGGATACAAAGATAAATGACAATTGGGTGCGATGGCTCATATCTGTAATCCCAGAACTTTAGGAGGCTGAGGTGGGCAGATCACTTGAGGTTGGGAGTTGAGACCAGCCTGGCCAACATAGGGAAACCTCGTCTCTACCAAAAATACAAAAAGTAGCTGGGCGTGGTGGTACACATCCATAATCCCAGCTACTCAGGAGGCTGAGGCAGGAGAATTGCTTGAACCCAGTAGGTGGAGGTTGCAGTGAGCAGAGATTAGGCCACTGCACTCCAGCCTGGGAGACAGAGCAAGATCTTGTCTCAAAAAAGAAAAAAAAAAAAAAGATAAATGATAAAGGGTCTCTACTCAGACCTCTAAATGTAGTCATCAAGGGAGAAAAAAAAAATAGGTTTATTAATTGAGATCTGGTTATGGACTAGAAAACTGACAGGGGAAAAAAGGCTTGAAATTTCCTGGGCCACAGGTTTCAAATTTTTAAAATAAAATCTTGAATAATAAACTCATAGTAAATACCTGAATTTGCAATAAGGTGCAAGATATATTTTCTCAAGGATTTTTCCCGTAGTTGCTGATATACGAAGTAGCCAATTATGAGCAGTCAGTGCTATGAGTGAGGACTTATAATCTGATGAATTGGGAAGTATATCTCCCTAAAAAAAAAAAAAGAGAGATATAAAAATGAAACTGCTTGGCCATGAACAATTTGCAGTAATCAATGTCCAAAGAAAATAGCTAAATATTCAAATAGCCAAATAAATAAACCACAAAAGAAAGATTAAATGCCCAAATAGAGAATTAAGACAAGGAAAGACAGGATTGTGGGAAATTATTTTCATCATCACTTATTGAGTTTATTCACATAAAGCACTTAAACATGGCCTGAAATAATTTATTATTATGTATTAGTTATTATTTTATTAAGTATTGACAAATATTAGTCATAATAACAGTAGAAGAATAATGATGATGCTACTTCTGTGATAACAATAACAATAATAACAGCTCTTAAAATCATGTATAATATCACAGCGATTAAGAGTCCTCTGCTATTAGTATGGTGGTGAGTGCCTGGAGTCCCAACTACTCGGGAGATTGAGGCAAGAAGATCACTTGAGGCTGGGAAGTCAAGGCTGCAGTGAGTGATGACTGTGCCACTGCGCTCCAGCCTGGATGACAGAGAGCCTGTCTCAAAAAAAAAAAAAAGCGTTCTCTGCTGGAACAGACATTCATATTGCCCCCTTTTCCTTTACCACAGGACTTGTTTCCTTTAGATGGAAGTCAAAACTGGCAAAATGCAAATTACTCCATTATTCACTGTGGTTCTGACCTAAGCTCAAATGAAAAGCTAGAAACCAATGAAGATAGCCAAAGTACAGAAAATGGACCTGGTTTGAAAGATGACCTGTGTCACCAATGAATTACCCTAGAAAAGGGAGAGGATAGCTGCATGGGCACTCCTGTCACTGAGGAGCCACCACAAGGTGGAACTCTAAGGCAGGAAGAAAAAGAAGCAAAGTTTTCTACTTTAATTTGTAGACTAAAAGCGCGTTGTGGTCCCCACTTGTAATCCCAGCACTTTGAGAGAGTGAGGCAGAAGGATTACTTGAGCCCAGGAGTTCGATATCAGCCTGGGCAACTAACTAGACACTGTTTCTAGTTAAGAAAGAAAAAAGCAGCAGCCAGGTGCAGTGGCTCACACCTGTAATCCCAGCACTTTGGGAGGCTGAGGTGGCCAAGTCACGAGGTCAAGAGATGGAGACCAGCCTGGCCAACATGGTGAAACCCCATCTCTACTATAAAAAATACAAAAATTAGCTGGGCGTGGCGGTGCGTGCCTGTAATCCCAGCTACTTGGGAGGCTGAGGCAGCAGAATCGCTTGAATCCGGGAGGTGGAGGTTGTAGTGAGCCGAGATGGCGCCACTGCACTCCAGCCTGGTGACAGAGCTAGACTCCATCTCAAAAAAAAAAAAAAAGAAAAAGAAAAAGAAAAAAAGAAAGAGAGAAAGAAAAGAGAAGCTGAAATTAATCTAGTATCTGCGTAGGCCAAAAAGTGAACAGAAAAAAATGAAGACATAGTTATTTATATATGCTCCCTAAAAATTTGTCTTGCCTTTCAAATGTTAAGGAAAAAATTAGTTTTTGTTTGTGTGCTAGGTCTTTTTTTTTTTTTTTTTTTTTTAGTTTATTAACCCTTGAAGTCTTACACTGGATTCAAGGCAATGATATACATGCATTTATTTTACAATGTCTTATCTAAATGTTGTTTCACGGAGATTTAAAAGTTTTTGGCTGAGCGTGGTGGCTCACACTTGTAATCCCAGCACTTTGGGAGGCCAAGGCAGGCAGATCACTTGAGCCCAGGAGTTCAAGACCAGCCTAGGCAACATGACGAAACCCCACCTCTACAAAAAATACAAAAATTAGCTGGGTTTGGTGGTGCACACCTGTAGTCCCAGTTACTCAGGAGGCACAAGTGGAAGGGTCACTTGAGCCCAGGAGGTAGAGGCTGCAGTGGGCTGTGATCGTGCCATTGGACTCCAGCTTAGGCAACAGAGTAAGACCCTGTTTTAAAAAACATTTTTTTTTAAGTTTTAAAAAATATACTATTTATATCTTGCCTATCAAAATAATTTGAAGCAGCAAATATAATACATTTGAACTACGTTCTTAAACAAGAAGTTGTAATTCACAGAGTCTTGGAAAAGATGGACACTAACTTAAAAGTAGTTTCATATCAGTGTGTTAACAACTATTCAATATGCTTCCTGGTTTTTCTTAAGAGAAAATCTTGCTGCAGTTGAAATGAGAATAAAATGTTTAAAAATAAGTGAGAATAGGGGCCGGGCATGGTGGCTCATGCCTTTAATCCCAGAACTTTGGGAGTTCGAGGTGGGCGGATCACGAGAGGTCAGGAGTTCAAGATCAGCCTGGCCAACATGGAGAAACCCCGTCTCTACTAAAAATACAAAAATCAGCGGGGCATGGTGGTGGGTGCCTGTAGTCCTAGCTATTTGGGAAGCTGAGGCAGGAGAATTGCTTGAACCTGGGAGGCGGAGGTTGCAGTGAGCCGAGATCATGCCACTGCACTCCAGCCTGGGCAACAAAGGGAGACCGTCTCAAAACAAACAAACAAACAAAACTGTGAGAATAGGCATTAGGTTACTAAATTTTTGGTGTTTTACACTAGGGTATTAAAAACTCTCTCAATTAAGAAATCCGTCATCCTCCCCCATACTCTCCAATGAAAATGGATCAAAAAGCTTTAAATTGCTAAAGGCATGACAGTTATTTTCAGCTTTCAATAAGGAGTTGAAGAAGAAAACATAGGTTTAAAAGCTTTCTAATTTTTAAATAGGAGCCTTCAATAAACAGACAATAAGTATTCAGAGAAAAAGCAGCAGCCCCAGAAAACTAAAACTTTATGTAAAAATGATAGCCTGAAAAAAACATTAACAGTAAATTTAACGTATAGCCTCTTATCCTTTAAAAATTATTTTTGGTCACATACTATGAGTTCCGTTTTTCGTAAAGGACAACCAATCAGATTCAAAGACCTGATTAATCTGCTGTAGTATTTCCTAAGTGCATTTCTTAGAATAAGCACTGATCCTATAGAAAACAAATACAGGTCGATTATCCCTTTTCCTACTGAAACGCTTGGGACCAGAAGTGTTTCAGCTCTGAATTTCTTTGGATTTTGGGATATTTGCATATACATAACGAGGTATCTTGGGGATGGGACCCAAATCTAGATACAAAATTCATTTATGTTTCATATATATCTTATACACGTAGCCTGAAGATAATTTTACATAATATTTTAAATTTTGTGTCTGTCACATGAGGTCAGGTATAAAATTTTCCACCTGTGGCATCATGTCGGTATTCAAAAAGTTTTGAATTTTGGAGCATGTCGGATTTCAGATTTTCAGATTAGGGATGCTCAACCTGTATTTAGAAATATTCCTCAAACAAGGAAGTTCTATGATCAAAAGAATTTGGGGAAATGGCTTGACAATCATCATACCTATTAGTATTATTGTATTATTATTATTATTATTATTATTATTAAAGGCTCTGAGAAGTAATTCTATCAATAAACATGTTTAAGTTCTCAAACTCAGTATGTCCCAAACTTAGTTTTTCACAGCCCAATTCTCCCTAATTCCTCTGGCACCTGTTAATAGTCCATGAAAACAGTGTTCTGAAAAATATACACCCAGGCAAAGCTAGTCTTATGAAAATGAGCTTATCCTATTACTTTATCTTTATTATTTTCCTAACAACATTCACGTAAAATAAGTGTTGATCTAAATACTTTGTTATTGTTTCAGTATATTGAGTGGAATGATCTCTTAAACACTAAGATAATTATACATAAGCTTATGCTGCTTATATAACTTTTAATCGATTATAACTTTCTAGTTTTCAGGGTCTAAAAAAATTCTATCTAATTTTAAAAACACATTCATAGTATTAGTACTTTTAATACAGAAATTATTTCATGAGGAAAATAAAAGATATATCTCATCTTGATTGCTTTAAAGATGCAAGAGTCACTATGATATTTAAGTTGTATTCTTTTATGCAATATGTTAATAATAACCGGTTCTTCTAGGCTAAAACTGCTTTATAAACAAATGTTCTAAAAACAAATCTTACCACTGGGCATTCCCATAATAAAGCATCCTCTATTTTTTCTGATTTGGAACATTTTGGCATTTCATAAAGTTTTCTTGGCTCAGATGCAACACTGGGAAAAAACAAAAATAAATGATTATTATTCTTGATAACCAAGACAGTATTTGTTCAGGTTTGAGAGACTACTTTTATTCAGAGATTTGAAATACCAAGGCACATTTGCTTTCCTCTTCTTAACTAAATGTTAGTATTTTTTCTGATCACATAATTCATAGAAAAAAATCTTAAAAATATAACAAGATTAACACAGTTTACAACACTATAAAACTGCCAAAAATAACCCTTATTAACATTTCGGTTCATTTCCTTCTGGTTTATATACATATATGTACCTGTACATTGTTTCCCAAAGCTGTTTCATATTAAATTCTTTCTTTACCTCTGAACATTTACTAAGAATATCTGAATTCCGTCAAGATCAAAAACTATTGTTCTGATATTTAAAATGAAAATTACTGGATAAAAAGGGTCCCATTATTTTAGGATGAAAACTAGTGGATTAAAAAAAAACAAAAAACAAACAACAACAACAACAACAACAACAAAAATCCTTTATGGCTTTTTCTTTAATCCCAAATTACTTTTCAGAAACGTTAAGTTTATACTTCTGCCAATACTGAATGCTATATCTTTGATGTGAAAAATAGTCTCTTTTAATTCACACTTCTCTGATTAGTTGAGATGTGATCACAAATGTTTAATTTTACTTTATTTTGTTTCTTTCTTTTTTTTTTTTTTGAGATAGTCTCTCGCTCTGTTGTCCAGACTGGAGTGCAGTGGCATGATCTTAGCTCACTTCAACCTCCACCTCCCAGGCTCATGTAATCATCCTGCCTCAGCCTCTCAAGTAACTGGGACTACAGGCTCATGCTACTACGCTTGGCTAATTTTTATATTTTTTGTAGAGACGGGATTTTGCCATGTTGCCCAGGATGGTCTTGAACTCCTGGACTCAAGTAACCCACCTGCCTCAGCCTCCCGAAGTGTTGGGATTACAGATGTGAGCCACTTCACCTGGCACTTCTCTTTTTGAGACCGAGTCTTACTCTGTCTCCCAGACTGGAGTGCAATGGCACTATCTCGGTTCACTGCAACCTCTGCTTCCCAGGTTCAAGCGATTCTCCTGTCTCAGCCTCCTCAGTAGCTAGGATTACAAGTGCATGCCACCACACCCAGCTAATATTTGTATTTTGTACTTTTAGTAGAGATAGGGTTTCACCATGTTGGTCAGGCTGGTCTTGAACTCCTGACCTCGCAATCTGCCTGCCCCGGACTCCCAAAGTGCTGGGATTACAGGCATGAGCCACCACACCCGGCCCCTTTTCACTTTTTCTTTTTTTTTTTTTTTTTTTTGAGACGGAGTCTTGCTCTGTCGCCGGGGCTGGAGTGCAGTGGCCAGATCTCAGCTCACTGCAAGCTCCGCCTCCCGGGTTCACGCCATTCTCCTGCCTCAGCCTCCCGAGTAGCTGGGACTACAGACGCCCGCCACCTCGCCCGGCTAGTTTTTTGTATTTTTTAGTAGAGACGGGGTTTCACAGTGTTCGCCAGGATGGTCTCGATCTCCTGACCTCGTGATCCGCCCGTCTCGGCCTCCCAAAGTGCTGGGATTACAGGCTTGAGCCACCGCGCCCGGCCGCCTTTTCACTTTTTCAAATGAACTTTGAAATTAAATTACTGTTGAAAGAGAAACAATTTTCAGGCTATAATTTTATTATATCTCTTTGACATTCTCTCACTGATTCAAAAGTTTAAACCAAACAGTTTCACAGGAATGAAGGCAACTTCATATGCGATTATAATCTGTAGATAAAACACTCCTGGACATTAAATAACTCAATAATATTTAATCATTAGAACACTAATGAACACCACTTACTCTAATTTTTTTTTAAGTTAAAGCAGGTATCTTTAAATCGTGGAAGTTATAAACTTGACATTAAATGATCATTTCTGTCATTGTTGCTCATTTTTCTAGGTGTGATAATGACATGACAAGATAAGAACATGTCCAGATTTCCACTTCCAGCATGAGGGCATGAAGAACTCTGTGGACAAACTCTTTGGCAAAACTGGTGAAAATCATAAAAGGACAACTCTTTAAAGTCTCTGCAAATGGTCCTGGGGACATACAGCATATGAAGAAACATTTATTCAAGAAAACCTACTGCTAGGTAAGAATAGTGAGTCTGTGGTGTCTGAATCAGGACATAGTCCCTTCCTTCTCAATCCCAGCTCAGCAAGATGGAAACTCCACTCCAGACTGGTGCAGGCAAGAGGACAAGGCTCCCTGTATTCCAGGATGACAGCATTTCTCATCAGTCCCCAGCTGCCTATTGCTGGGGCTGAGTCCTGGGTCAGTACAGTCAAGAGGTGGGGCTCCCTTCTTCCACCCAGCCCCTATTCATGGGATGGAGGATCTACCTTGGATGTAGCACAGCTGAGGATACTGAGGCCCTAATTGGCTTTATTCCTCCTTAGAAAATAGTGGTCCTATACTGAGAGAGACAAGCTGAGAAGATCTGAGGCCAGTGTTTCCTCAACTCCAAGTGCTCAGCTTCTAGTAGGGAAGTCACTCAGAGAGAAGCATGGCATTGACTCCCACAACCAGCTAAAGACCCTTAGCTCAGAAACTGTGCAGGAGGGGAGAAGCAGGCCATAAAACAGATAGCTCTGCAGCTCTTTCCAGAAAAACTAACTTCATTTGCAACACAGTGTGGAAAAGTTAAGGCCTAAGAGCACTCACAAAACCTGTGGAGTTTGTGATGAAAGGCAAATGGGAGGGGATTGGTAGACTAATTGGAGATATAGGCTAAACTGCAGGCTGGCTAATTTGCCAGAAATCACCAGAAAAAGATAGCAGGACAGAGCCCTCTTGGGGTTAGAACACATCTCAAAAGCTGATTATTCTCTCTAAATTCTGGTTTCTGGTCCAAGATGAAAACAGCCTGGAAGTGCCACTCCTGTCTGTCCACACAAGACGAAAAATGCAGAACAATCTGAAAATCCATAATTCTTCCTAGATCCATCAGAGAATTGAGGTCACAGGGCAAACTGCTGCCTCCAAAACTGGAGAGATAGGTGGATACTGACAGTCACAGCTTTCCAGGAACATAAGCCCAGGAACAAGCCACTGGAGCCAACAATGCGGGAGACAAAAATAAGGACACTAGAGGAAATTTTAACCTCCGATACCCACAACTACAACAAACAATAACCATAGCCAAACTCCTACTCAGATAAACACAAAATCTCACTCTAAATGCCTATTTACTTCAATTCTTTTAATCCAATATATCTTAAATTTGTAAATTCTTTTTTGAGACAGAGTCTCGCTCTGTTGCTCAGGCTGGAGTACAGTGGCATGCTGATGGCTCGTGCAGCCTTGACCTCCCGGGCTCAAGCGATCCTCCCACCTCATCCTCCCTGGTAGCTGGGACTAAGGTGTGTGCCACCATGCCCGGCTAATGTTGAGATTTTTTGTAGAGATGGGGTTTTGCCATGTTGCCTAGGCTGGTCTCGAACTCCTGGGCTCAAGCAATCCCCAGACCTTGGCCTCCAAAAGTGCTGGGATGATAGGGGTGAGCCACTGTGCCTGGCCTATCCAATATATCATACATAGCCCTCAACCAAAAAAATCACAAGGCATGCTAACAGGCAAAATACAAAAGTTTGAAGAAACAAAACAATCAGAACTGGATTCAGATACGGCAGAGATTTTAGAATTAGCAGACCAGGAAATTAAAATAACTATGATTAAGCCAGGTGTGATGATGCTAACAGGCAAAATACAAAAGTTTGAAGAAACAAAACAAACATCAGAACTGGAATCAGATATCATAGAGATTTTAGAATTAGCAGACCAGGAAATTAAAATAACTATGATTAAGCCAGGTGCGATGATATGCGACTGTAGTTCCAGCTATACTCAGGAGGCTGAGGGAGGAGGATCACTGGAGTATAGGAGTTTGGGGCTACAGTGCACCATGATCATAACTGTGAAAAGCCACTGCACTCCAGCCTGGGCAACAAAGCAAGGCCTCATTTCTTGTTTTTTATTGTTTGTTTGGGGTTTTTTGGGGTTTTCTTTTTTGAGTCTCGCTCTGTTATCCAGGCTGGAGTGCAGGGGCACACAATCACAATTCACTGCAACCTCCACCTCCTGGGTTCAAGCAATTCTTCTGCCTTGGCCTCTGGAGTAGCTGGGATTATGGGTATGTGCCACGATGCCCAGCTAATTTTTGTTTTTTTAGTAGAGATGGGGTTTTGTCATGTTGGCCAGGCTGGTCTCGAACTCGTAGCCTCAAGTGATCTGCCTGCCTAGACCTCCCAAAGTGTGAGATCACAGGTGTGAGCCTCCGCACCTGGTCACAAGACCTCATTTCTAAACTAATTAAATAGCTGATTAACAGGATCAGGAATGGGAAAAGTGGACACCATGCAAGAAAAGACAGGCAAATTAAGCAGAGATAAAAATTCGAAAAAAAAGAAAAGAAAAAAAGAAATACTAGAAATCAAAAAACACCATAAGAGAAATGAAGAATGCCTTTAACAGTCATCAGTAGACTGTATGCAGCCAAGGAAAGAATCAGTGAGTTTAAAGATAGGTCAACAGAAACTTCCCAAGCTGAGGAATAAAAGAGGAAAAAGAAAGAAAAAGTAGAACAGAATATTCAAGTACTATGGGAAAATTGGAGAAGGTATGAAACATCCACATAATGGGAATACCAGGAGGAAGAAAATGAGAGAAAAATAAATATTTGAAGTAATAATGGCTGAGAATTTTCCAGAACTGACAGACATCAAGCCACAAATCTGGGAAACATATTCAAACTGCAGAAATTCAAAAGTGAAGAGAAAATCTTGAAAGAAGCCAGATGAAAAAAACGTACCTTAACTACATAAGGGGAACAATAAGAATTAACTTGGATTTCTCCTCAGAGAACGTAAGAGCAAGTAGTGAGAGACGTGAAATACCTGAAGTGTTCTGGTGGCTCATGTCTGTAATCCTCAGCAGAGGCTGAGGTGGGAGGATTACTTGAGGTCAGGAGTATGAGATCAGCCTGGGCAACACAGCACGACTGAGACCCCTATCTCTAAAAAAATTGTTTTAAAAATAGCCACATGCCTATAGTCCTAGCTACTTGGGAGGCTGAGGTGGTCGGACTGCTTCAGTCCAGGAGTTTGGGGTTACAGTGAGCTATGATTGTGCCACTGCATTCCAGCCTAGGAGACACAGTCAGATGCTCACTTTGTGGGGAAAAAAAAAGGCACAGATAGATTAAAAGTAAAGTAATGGCAAAAGATACAATGTGCAAACACTAAACAAAAGAAAGCTGGAGTAGCTATACTAATTTCAGACAAAGTCGAATTTGGCAAGGAAAATTACCAAGGATGAAGTGGGTATAAGATAATGAAAAAGGTGTCAATTCTCCAAGAAGGCATAACAATCTTTAATATATATGCATCTAACAACAGAGTATCAAAACACAATATGGCAAACACGGATAGAAATGCAAGGAGAAATAGATAAATCCACTCACTATGATAGAGATTTCAACATCCATCAGTAATGAACATCTCCAGCTGGCAGAAAGTTAGTAATTACGCATATACTTAAACTGCAAGGTACCATCAGTCAACTCAGTATCTCATCCAACGACAGCAGAATACACATTCTTCTCAAGCTTACACGAAACATTCACCAAGATAGACCACATTCTGAGCCATAAAAGACACCTTAACAAATTTAAAAGACTAGAACTAATATAAAGTATGCTCTCAGGTCACAGTGGTATTAAACCGCAAATCAATAAAACAATGATAACTGGAAAATCCCAATATATTTGGAGAGTGAACAACACATATCTAAATAACACATGGGTCAAAGAAATCTCAGGAGAAATTTAAAAATATTTTGAACTAAATGAAAATGCATATACAACATACCAACATTTGTGGGATGCAACAAAAACAACACTTAGAGGAAAAGGTATAGCAGTAAGTGCATATGCAGAAAAGGAGAAAGACTTAAAATCAGTAATCTAATTTCTACCTTAGGAAACTAGTACAAGAAGAGCAAATTAAAACCAAAGTAAGCAAAGAAATAACAAAAATTAGTCAGAAAGTAGTAAAATTGAAAACCAAAAATCAATAGAGAAAATCAACAAAACCAAAAGCTGTTTTTTTGAAAAGGTCAACAAAATTGATTACTAATATGAGAAATTAAAGAGTGGCTGTCACTATGGATCTCATGGGCATTAAAACAGTAATAAAGAAACATTATGAATAAGTGTAGGCTCACAAGTTTGGATAATTTAGATGAATTCCTCGAAAGACACAATCTATCAAAATTTACCCAAGGAGAATTAGATAACTTGAATAAGTCTGTATCTATTAAAGAAATGTAATCAATAATGAATAACCTACCAAAACAGAAGGTGCCAAACCCCAGATGCTTTCAATGGTTAATTTCACCAAGCATTTAAAGAAGAAATAACAGAGAAGCAGTGATCAAGACAATGTGGTACTGACATAAGGACAGACATACAGATCAGTGGAATAGACTTGAACGTCCAGAAATAAATCCAAAAGTGTCCATGGTCAACTGATTTTTGACAAGCGTGGCAAGGCCTTGCAGTGAAGAAAGAAAAGTCTTTCTAATAAATGGTGTTGGGACAAATGTACAGTCACATGTTTAAAAAAAATGGAGTTGGATACCTACCTTATATCATATACTAAAATTAACTCCAAGTGGGATCAACCACCTAAACATGAGCTAAAACTATAAACCCTTTAGAAAAAAACCTAGGGGCAAATCTTCATGACCTCAAATTTTGCAATGGATTCTTAGATATGACACCAAAAGCATGAGTAATGAAAAAAATTTACATAAATTGGACTTCATCAAAATTAACCTCTCTGTGGCTGGGCGCAGTGGCTCACACCTGTAATCCCACCACTTTGGGAGGCCAAGGCGGCCGGATCTCCTGAGGTTGGGAGTTCGAGACCAGCCTGGCCAAATGGAGAAACCCAATCTCTACTAAAAATCCAAAATCAGCCAGGCGTGGTGGCGCATGCCTGTAGTCCCAGCTATTCCGGAGGCTGAGGCAAGGGAATCACCTGAACCCGGGAGGTGGAGACTGCAGTGACCCGAGATCACACCATTGCACTCCAGCCTGGGCGACAAGGGTGAAACACTGTCTCAAAAAAAAACCCAAAGAAAATTAACCTCTCTGTGTTTCAAACAATAACATTAGGAAAGTAAAAAGACAATCTACACAATGGGAGAAAGTATTTGTAAATCATATATCTGATAAGGGACTTGTATCTAAAATATGTAAGGATTTTTGTAAAAAAAAAAAATTTACAAATGGACAAAATAAGCAAACATTTCTCCAAAGAATAACATACAAATGGCCAACATGCACAAGAAAAGATGCCTGACATCACTAGCCATCAGGAAAATGGAATCAAAACCATAGTGAGATGCTGTGTGTCACACATCAAGTGTTGACAAGAATGTGGAAAAATCAGAACCCTCATATACTGCTTATGGGAACATAAAACGGTACTACCACTTTAGAAAAGCATATGGTAGTTCTTCCAACTATTAAACGCAGTTACAATATAACCTTACGACCTACCAATTCCATTCCTAGGTATAATCCAGAACTGAAAATAAATGCCCACATAAAAACTTATGGAAATGTTTATAGCAGCATTATTTATAATAGCTAAAAGGTAGAAACACCAATGTCTAACAACTGATAAATGGATAAGTAAAATGTGGTAACTGATACAATGCAATATTATTCAACTTTATAAAGGAATTCTGATGCATGTGACAACATGGATGAACCTTGAAAACACGCAAAGGGAAAAAGCCAGTCACAAAAGACCACATATTATATGATTCCATTTATATGAAAAGTCCAGAATAGGTGAATCTACAGACAGAAAACAGACTAGTGGTTGCTTAGGGCTCAGGGTAATGGTGGTATTGAAGTGATTGCTGAAAGGTACATGGTTCTATTTTGAGGTGATGAAAATGCTCTAAAATTAACTGTGGTAGTGATTACATGCATCTGTGAATGTACTAAAAATTATTGAAATGTACACTTTAAATGGGTAAATAATATGGTATGTGAATTATATCCTAATAAAGCCTTTAAAAAGAAAATGCCCATTTTTTAAAAAATGCAAACTGATGTATGTTTAGAATATGCTTTAAAAGAGGTAATGCAAAAGGAAAAGTGGGTTAGATAAAGCAAATGTGGCAAATCTTGATAGTTTTTGAATCTGGGTAATGAACATATGGGGATACATTGTGGCTTTCCTTCCCCCCTCATGTTGGACAGTTGTGGATGAGGTTGACTGTGAAACATTTTGGATCTCTAAATACTAGGCTTTTGTTTGAAAAAATGTCTCTTAAAAAAAAAAAAAAAAGGCAAGTACTTCCAAAACACAATCCATCAGTTCTCCAAAGCAGCATCTAATTATTTGGTGGGCAACTGAATTTCTTGACTGTGGTGTAAGTAGAATAAAATACTAAACAGTATTCTGAACAATCTATGGTTTTGCCTGCACTATAGTTTTGCTTTAAGTTGGTATTTACAAAAATGACACCTGCAACTTTAACAAGATTTTAAAATCACGTGCATTTTTTACTCCCTACTCTTATTTTGGACCCATTTTTTCATTTTATTTCAGTAGGCACTAATGTAGGCATGTGGTTCTATACGAATTAGTTAAGATCAACAGTGAGGTGAATTACAGCAAAATTATCAATAAAAAGTTACCTGCTGACACAGCGCCGATAATTGTCAAAATATATTCTTCCTCTCTCATAGGCTATAGGTGACCTGGAATGAGTTGTCCAAACATTCTTAAATTTAGTACTTTCCTAAAAGACACAAAGAATTTCCGTTTAGGAAAGAACTCTTAGGCTTCCACTGTGCACCAATTTTAAGTTGGATTTTAAATTTTCAAAGCAATATAATTTCACCTGTTATTTAAAAACATTATTTTGCATCCTTCCTCGACTCTGTCCTCATGTTTTGGCTTAATGAGGCGACCAACTATTAGAATAATTGTTCCCAGGTAAGACATAAGAAGCGTAAAACTAAAAACATCTGGTGGCCCTATTACCACCTATTGACTAATCTCCCAGATTCCGGGCTTGTATCCTCCTCCCCATCACAAGTGACCCTATAAAGGGGGGCCCAAGCGCGTTAAAACCACATCCCCTCAGGAGGCTCGGCCTCCAGGCGCCCGCGGCCCTCCGTCCCGCCCTGGCCGGCGGGAGGTCACCTGGCACACCAGCGCCCGCAGGATGCCCAGGTTGGTCCTCTGCACCACGCCTGCGTCGCGCGAGAAGCAGCCCAGAGCCCGGCGACTCAGCCGGCGGCACACGTTGGGCTTCCGGGTCGGGCCCATGGAGGCGCGGGCCGGACCCTGTGTAGGCTGGGCCGCTGAGGGGCGCGCCCCACACTCCCGTGCTGAGCAGCCGCCGCTGCCTCCGAATTTCCACGCCCAGACTTTCCTGGCGGGGCCCAGGAAAAGCTGACACGGGGAGGCGGGCAGGGGGCACCGACGGCGGGGCGAGGGAAAGCAGAGCCTCTTGCACCGCCAGAGCACGGAGAGGAGGGAAGAAATACTCCCTTTTCGATCTGCCCCTCCCAGGCTCTCTGGCCGCTAACAGTGCGACGCTCCGGTACGGCGCGACCGGCCGGAGCCGCTCTCTCACCGGGAAATGTAGTTCCCAGTGCCTCGTGAGGCAGCCTGGCTTCTCCCAGGAACTACAATTCCCGTCAGGCGGCTGGGAGCGGGCCTTGCCCGGCCCCGCCTCTGCCAGCCGCGGCCCCGCCTCCTCCGGCCGGCGGAGGCTGCGCTGTCTAGCAGGCGCGCCGTTCCGCGCTGCCAGTGGCTCGCTGGGCAGATCCTTGGGGACGCGATGCTCCCGCTTCCAGGTCTCCGCTTCGTGTGTGCGCCCTGCACTTAGGGATCCGTCCCTCACTGCCCCGGTACCCGCAAGCCGCTCGGCCCCTGACCTTCGCCCTGGAAGGTTCTGGCCAGGTGCCAGGAGGGGCGCTGTGTCGTGGGCGATCCCCCCAAAGCAGCGTCCCGTGCTAAAGGTACGCCCCGCGGCTTTCCTCTCAGCCGCACGTTGGCTGAGAGGGACGGTAAACTGTGCTTTTGTATTAGGAAGATGATGGCTTCCCATTCACTCTTAGTTTCACCCTCCAAACTGGTACTGAGTTACTCTTTCCCGGAGGCCAGTCCTTGGGTGGCCTGCCGGGATTCTGGCTGGTTTTGCGATTATTGCTTCATTTTCTTTCCTCTCGCCTCCATTCTTTTTTCTTTATAGGGAATAAAATATGAAATGCTTACATTCTTATTGGACGGCCTAAGATATTCCTTGTCGATGTCTCTAAGTAAAAGATACACTTTAGCCCTGCCGTGTATTCAAAGTTCCCAGCACACTAAACGTTCAGCAAGCACGTACCACATGTGTCCCACTGCCTTGCTCTAAGTCCTTAAGGGTGGTGCCGCTGTATCTCCCACGTGGGCATGCTACCTCTTGTTCATAGGTGCTGACTGGCAGAGCAAAAAGTACAGTACAGCAGGGTCTCTTATGGCATTTTTTCGTTCAGCGTCATTTTGTATAACTTGAGAAAAAATAATAGTAAGTTCCTACTGGGGCTACTGTTTTTGTGGACCTTGCCCCTTCTCCCCACCTCTGCATGGGTTTTCACCAGGTGCCCCAGGGTACTGCCTCCCACATCTCAGTGCAGGCTGGGTGAATTGGCCTTGTCTGTCTGTCCTGAGTGTGGGTGTGAGTGCTCCCTGCGATGGAATGTCCTCGTGTGCAAGGGTTAGTTCCCACCTTGCACCCTGAGCTGAGGGGATAGGCTTCAGCCACCCTCGACCCTGAACTGAAATAATTGGGTAAATAACTATCTCACTTGTTTTTATTAATCTTTCTTAAATGTATGTATAGCTCCCATTTATTTCAATGTTTTTTTTTTTTTTTTTTTTTTTTTTTGAGACGGAGTCTTGCTCTGTCGCCCAGGCTGGAGTGCAGTGGCCAGATCTCAGCTCACTGCAAGCTCCGCCTCCCGGGTTCACGCTATTCTCCTGCCTCAGCCTCCCGAGTAGCTGGGACTACAGGCGCCCGCCGCCTCGCCCGGCTAGTTTTTTGGATTTTTTAGTAGAGATGGGGTTTCACCGTGTTAGCCAGGATGGTCTCGATCTCCTGACCTCGTGATTCGCCCGTCTCTATTTCAATGTTTAATATTAGAAGTGTTTTGGTTTTTATTTAGGAGTTTGCTGATGTTTTTGTGACCAGAAATATGTTATGGGAACTTAACTCTTGTTTATATAAATTGGCCTATGGTAAAATGGTTTTGTTATATGTCATTTTGCTTACAGTCAGTTTCCAAGAATCTGTTGATAACGTTAGGTGAGTACTTACAGTACTGGGTGAGTGTGTTAGGTCACAGTTTAAGTGTTTAGTAAAAATTGGCCATATCTCTTTTTAACGCTGCTGAATTTCCTTCAGGCCTCGAGCTTTTGCTGATTTTTCATGACTTATTTACAGCATACAGTAGAGTGCTTTGTATATTTTTAGAGAGTGCTACAATAGTTAATTTGGTAATTCATGAATGCAGCTGTCACTGAGACAACTGGAACCCTGAAAAGATAACTGGGTTTTCTTTGGCTTAAATGAAATTGAAATCATTGCTGAATTGAATTCATCAACTCTCTCATTTCTTCTTCCTCTTTGCCCCCACTTGTTTGTCTTCTTTCCTGTGGCCTTTATTTCACCACTAAGTCATCACCAAAGGAGAGTCATCCTGGATGCCTTGCTGTTCCTCACCCACAACCAAGTCCTTTAGATTCTCTTATCCATCTCATCTTCATTTCATCTAAGTAATTTAGGGCTTCACCATTTTTTATCACATTATTAAGTAGCCTTCTAATTTCTGCCTTACTTGTGACACAGGATTTTTTTTTTTTTTTTTTGACGTTGCTTTGCCAACCGGAGACCTCCACAGCCAGAGACCTACCCAGGCCTTTCTTGGGCTGGGATTGCCACAGGAGGTGCCCTGCACAACTGGCCCACTGGGCCACTCCTGGCTTGCATGCAGGCATGGATACTGTGGCCACCTGACTGTGGGCTCAGCCCCTGGCAGGAGAGGGTGTCTGAGCTGGCGAGTGCAGAGTTGTGTGGCATCCAGCTGGTTGCTCCAAGTGCTGACACAGGAGCTGGCTCCATGCACGGTTTGTGACTGGACCAGGCATGTCACAAGTGACTCCCACAGTGGACTCTGGAGTCCAGACTAGGGGAAGGTGGTGGTAACCAAATGGGTCAGAAGCCCCAGAGGTGTTACAGCATGCTAACAGCTCTTTTAGACCTGCCATCTGTAGCCTGATGAACAGGGGCGTGTTAACAGCCCTATCAGTCTTGTTACTCCACTCCAGCCCACAGCTCTGGGGCTGGCCTGGCCACCTGCCCTGCTTCCTGTTGCATGGGGTGGCCATCAGGTGCTGCTGGTGGGGCGGAGAGCTACTGTGTTACTGTCTTCTTCCTACCCATGTTTGGTGGCATCCTGAACTCTTGTCCCGTGTCCAAGAATGAGATTACACTAACAACTGGAGGGTGAGGAGGACAGAGAAGAGTTTCACTGGGCAACAGAACAACTCTTGATGCAGGATTTTTGCTCTCAGCTCAGCTAGGTCTGAGTTTTTGTCTCACAACCAGGAAGAATTAGCTGTGTGGACCCCAGAGAGTGAGTGGAGTAGAATTTATTTAGTGAAAGGAAAGCTCTCAGTAAAGAAAGGGGTCCTGAAAGCAGGTTGCTGGTTGCCCCCTTTACAGTTGAATACCTGGGCTTAACGTGCAAATTTCTGGAAGCTCCACCTCATCCTTCTGGTGTGCTTGTGGGCCCTTAGTCTGAGCTACTCCATATTGATTATTTCCCTTACTGCACATGTGTTAGGGAATGGAATCTACTGTGGGCATGTTTAGGCAACCCCTCTGTGCAAGTTCCCTTATCTGTGCTAAACATCTGGTGTAAGCACTTTTGGGGCAGGTGGTAGGTTCTTCATGGACCCTTCCTTTACTGTCTGCCTAAAGCAAGCTGGTTAACTCCTTTTATTCTCAGCCAAGGGGGAACGCAAGGGTGGTCCCCCACCCAAAGTAGGGTGACGTCTCTTCCAGCATGGCTGGGTCTGGGGTCTTTATGGGCTCAGAATAGGGAAGTGCCAGGTGACTGATTTGTGAGTATGCAAAAGAGGCTAAAACAAAGGCACCACTCAAAGGTGGGCACAACAATATGAAAAAACAAATGAGAGAAGGGTGGGTATCAATCAGAGGAAAGTGTGCCAAATGGGAAGAGAGGTTCTACATCTGGTCCTTAAATTTATTCAGGACATGTAGCTAGGCTTTAAACTGTCTTCAGCTTAAAGGTCAGGTTTCACTGGGGACTCACCCCCATCTGCCTAGGATTTGTCTGCCTCCTGCTGCTATCACTTGGGTACTTTTAATTCCAACCCTCCTCCATACAGGTGCCAGAGTGATTTTCCTAAAGCACAACCTGTCACTTTCCTGTTGCATTGTTTCAATGGCTGCGAACACCCATAGCAGAATTTCTTATATATTTATTTATTTTTGTTACACTGTAAGTTCTGGGGTACATGTGTAGAACGTGCAGTTTTGTTACATAGGTATACACGTGCCATGGTGATTTGCTGTACCCATCAACCTGTCACCTACATTAGGTATTTCTCCTAATGCTATCCCTCCCCTAGTCCCTAGACAGGCCCTTTTTTGTTGCTGTTTTTGTTTTTTGTTTTTGAGATGGAGTCTTGCTCTGTCGCCCAGGCTGGAGCGCAGTGAGGCGATCTCAGCTCACTGCAGCCTCCACCTTCTAGGTTCAAGTGATTCTCCTGCCTCAGCCTCCCTGGTCACTGGAATTATAGGCGTGCACCACCACACTTGGCTAATTTTAATATTTTTAGTAAAGACGGGGTTTTGCCATGTTGGCCGGGCTGGTCATGAACTCCTGACCTCAGATGATCCCCCCACCTTGGCCTCCCAAAGTGCTGGGATTACAGGCGTAAGCTACCACTCCTGGCCCAGAATTTCTTTCTCTTTTTTTTTTTTTTTTTTGAGATGGAGTTTTTTGCTTTTGTTGCCCAGACTGGAGTGCAGTGGCATGATCTCGGCTCACTGCAACCTCTGCTTCCCGGGTTCAAGTGATTCTCCTGTCTCAGCCTCCCGAGTAGCTGGGATTACAGGCGCATGCCACCACACCTGGCTAATTTTTGTATTTTTAGTAGAGATGGGGTTTCATCATATTGGTCAGCCTGGTCTCAAACTCCTCACCTCAGGTGATCTGCCCACCTCTGCCTCCCAAAGTACTGGGATTACAGGCATGAGCCACCACACCCAGCCGAGCAGTATTTCTTACACCCAAATAAGATACCGAGAATCTTCCACTGTTAACTTAAAACCTTTTTAGTATGTCACATATATGCAAAGATAAAACTAGGTATAAACTCTTCATGTTATCTCTTTCTTTTTTTTTGTCTTTTTAATTTGTGTGTGTGTATTGTATCTTTTATACACTAATAACACCCAAACATCTACAAGTTAAATGAAACAAAGCTATAAAACCAGTAAATTCAAATGATTGTGAGCAATGAGACTTTAGTTGAACCTAAAAAGCTCTAATCATGAATGTCCTCTGTGGAGTACCTTCCTTAAAGAAAGGTCTGTCCATATTACTCTTGTGTTGAGAGATTACTTGATGCCTTCACCTCTTTTCTTTATTTAAATCACCACAAAACCTTCCTTTGTTCAATATGTCATGGCTTCATTTGTCCTTCACTTGACAAACAACATCATTTACATATAGTAGTCCCCATTTCATTCTCGTTAACATGCACCAGTGACAAACAGCATCACTTGTTTAGCAATACACTCCTAAACACACGTGTGAATTCAAATCTTGTGACAGCACTCAATTAAAAAGTGCTCATTCAGATGATCCACTGTCCTTTTGTTAATATTCTTTTTTAAAAAGATTTTTATCAAATTGAAAATGAAAGGTTTCTCCTACAGAAATCTCATAGCCTTGAAGATATGTGTACAAAATCCCTAGGGGTTCACATAAGGTATACCTTATAGTACAAAATCTGAATCTCTTTGGGTAGAGCAGCGGGCAGTTCATTATCTTCCCACATTTTCATTATCTTGCCCACATTTTCAGCTTCATCTCTTTGGCCATCCCTCATGTTTGCTTTTGTGGTTCTGACATGTTTGCCGACTTTCTCAAGCCAATGTGCCTTTATATTTGAGATTTTTTTTTATCTGAAGCTTCCTTTCCTCTCCTCTTACCAGTTTATCTCAAGACTCATCCCAGGTATCCGAGCTCCACTGAGACCCTTCCCCTAACTCCTCCGGCTTACTTAGTAGCCTTTTCTGTGCTTCCATGTTACTGTCTACACTGTTGTGGCACTATATTAGAATTGTCATTTGTCTGTCTTCCCAACTAATCTGGGCAGAAACTGGGTAGTAATATAATTCTCCCTGCTTTACACTACCTAAAATGTGGTTAATGCATATGTATGTTGAATGAATGAATGGACTATAAAAAACAATATGTTTGTATAGCATCTATTATCAGCAGCTAAGTACTTTTTTTTTTTTTTTTTTACTTTATTTTATTTTCTTGGGAATAAATCTCAAAGACTGGTCCTGAACTCCTGGGCTTAAGCAGTCATCCCGCCTCAGCCTTCCGAGTAGCTGGGATGTATAGTGGGATTATAGGCATATACCACAATCCCTGGCAATAGCAGCTACTTTTAGCTTAGATGCAGAGATAGTCTCCACTTATTCTTTAAATCAGTAGGAAGTCACAATATTATTAAATAACTTTCAAAAAAACTTAAATCCTTAAGACTTCTACCTATAAAGTAGATATTTTCCATGTGTTGAAGGTAAAATGGCATAAATAGATACAGTTTTATGACTGGAAAATGACTTCTCTTAGTTTTGGGCATAGAACAAATATTGGTTCTTCTTTTTTTTTTCTATTCTTTGTCTGTGTTTGTTTACAGAATACTTAACCATCCTAGCCATGATATTTTAAAGACAAGAAAGAAGAAATATTAATTCAAAAGTTAATAAAATGCTTTTTGTTCATATACTTTGTTTAAAGAAGCATAGTATAACTGAATAAATGTATAAAATACTTAGGTTATTAAACTTGAACATTTATTCAGAGACAAATTTTAACCAAACTATAGGAAGTCATTTATTCAACATGTTTTTGTTTTTCATCCATAATGTGCAGGGAAAAAATTTTGGCTTAGCATATAGTTGTAAACAGGATAGACAAGATCCCTACATGTGGGAGGAGATAGACAATAAATAAATAGATGGAAAAAATAAGATTTTCAGGTAGTGATAGTGCTGTGAAGAAAATAAAACAGGGTGATGTGCTGGAGGGTGGTTGAATACCCTGCTTTAGCCAGAGTGGTCAGGGAAGGCCTCTCTAAAGAGAATACTTGCAAGCTGAGCCCTGAATGATGAGGAGGAGCTGATGTGCAACAGTCCAGAGTAGTAGTTCAGGCAAAGGGATGCTTGAGTTCAGGATCCCTAAGGCTTATAATAAGTCAAAAACTCTCAGAAGGCCATTGTGACTCTTTAGTGTGCAGGAGGGATGTAAACTTGGAGCAGTCGAATGGGACCAAGACATGTCAAGCTTTGTAGACCATGGTAAGGAATTTTGGATTTTATTCTGTTATGATAGGAGGCTTTGAAGAGGGGAGTGACATGATCTATTTTGTGTTACAAAAAGGTCATTATGGCTATAGAGTGGAAGAAATATTGTGGAGGGCCAGAATAGTTAGAAGGGGACAGGTGGCTATTGCGTTCATCCAGGTAAGAGATTATAGTGTTTTGGACTAGAGTGATAACAGGAGAGATGGAAAGAAGTGAACAAGATTCAAGATAAATTTTGGAAGTAGAGTTGACAGGACTTCTGATATAGTGGATATTAAGGATGAGGAAAAGAAAAGAATCAAGTGAAATCCTAATAAAACAGAAACACAATAAATATTCCCAAACTCCTCAAAACAAATTGGAAACATGATGTGATGCCAAAGAAACAATGCCTGGATTTTATTAAAGGTGCACATCAGCATTATACATTAGTGCTAAGGAATGTTAGGATTTGTTATGTGGCTAGAGCATGTGGGAAAGAGGAATAAAATCGGATCCCAAAAGTAGGTAGGGGTCAGACCATGTGGAACTGTGGAAATGTGATGAAAAACCATTAGAGTGATATGACATTCTTTTTAAACAGATACTTGGCTGCAGCATCAAGAACAAGAGTAAAATATAAGAGACCACTTAGCAGGTGATTGTAGTAGTCCAAGTGCAAGTCACTTTTGGAAATTTATTTTGAAGTTATTGAACCTTTGACCACAAGTTTGGTTCTTATGTTTTCTTTCCTCTCTATATTTTAATGATGTGTGTCTGAACACACAGTATATTAATGCATATACGAAGTTTTCAGAAAGATTTAGGTTTAAAGGATTGATAGTACAGCTTGCAGATTCACGCTCTTATTTTAAACAATATTTATTCAAAAGAATATCAATCCTTTTATGCTATGTTACAGATAACATAGCATAATATACAAATAACAGTTATAAAATGAACACCCATATACTTATCATCAACTTAAAAAGAAACAGAATATTACCTAAAACTTTGACATCTCTTATGTGCCCTGCTGGTTCCCAGATCCCTCTTTCTTCTTTAGATAAATAAAAAATTGTTTTAAATGTTTTTGAACATCATTCAAATGTGTACTCTTCCATAGCTTGTCTGTATTTTTCTCAACATTAAATTTTATGATGTTCATTCATTTTTACTACTGTATTGTATTTCCTTGTATGAATTTGTTGTAATTAATTTATCCCCTTTCTACTAGCTAGGCTTTTTGTTTCTTTCAGGTTTTTTGTTTTTGTTTCTGTTTTTTTTGAAACAGAGTCTCACTCTGTTGCCCAGGCTGGAGTACAGTGGCGCATTCTCAGCTCACTGCAACCTCTGCCTTCTGGGTTCAAGCAATTCTTCTGCCTCAGCCTCCCGAGTTGCTGGGATTACTGATGCCTGCCACCATGCCTGGCTAATTTTTGTATTTTTAGGAGACACGAGGTTTCACTATGTTGGCTACACTGGTCTCGAACACCTGACCTCATGATCCGCCTGCCACGGCCTCCCAAAGTGCTGGGATTACAGACGTGAGGCACCGTGCCTGGCCTCTTTCAGGTTTTTTATTTCTAGAAAAGTGCTGTTATAGACATTCTTATCCCTGTCTCCTGGCACACATGTTAAAGAATGCATTAGTTTTCTTTTACTGTGTAACAAATTACCACAGTTTTAGTAACTTAAATTAACACCCATTCATTACCTCAAAGTCCTGTAGAAGTCCTGAAACAGCATAGCCTAATTTTCTGCTCAGGATCTCACCAGGCTGAAATTGTGGTATCAGCCTGGGCTGTGGTCTCATCTGTGACTCACAGTCCTGTTCTACCCTCACTGGATATTGACACAATTCCATTCCTAGCAGCTATAGGACTGAAGCCCTCAGCTCTGAGACTAATGTATAACTAATGTATAACTATTCCCTGCCACATGGCCCTTTTCACAACCTGGCAGTCTGCTTCTTCAAGGCAAATAGGAGAATGTCTCTCTGGCCTCCTCTGCTAAGATGAGGTCTTACATAAAAGTAACCTATGAAGGAGATGACTGTCCATCATTTTCACAGGTCCCATCCACACTGGTAGACTATGCAGAGGATGGGGGGTGAGTATCTTGGGGACTGTGTTATAATTCCGCTGCCACAAAGAGTTGCTCCAGAGTATATACCTAGGTACTTAATTACTGAATTATGTGGTATGTGCATTGTATTAGTCCATTCTCACACTGCTAATAAAGACATACCTGAGACTGGGTAATTTATAAAGGGAAGAGGTTTAATTGACTCACAATTCCTCATGGCTGGGGAGGCCTCAGGAAATTTACAGTCATGTCAGAAGGAAAAGCAAACATGTCCGGAAGCAGCAAGGAGAAGTGCAGAGCAAAGGGGAGGAAAAGCCTTTTATAAAACCATCAGATCTCGTGAGAGCACACTCACTATCATGAGAACAGCATGAGGGTAACCACCCCCATGATTCAGTTACCTCCCACTGGGTCCCTCCCACAACATGTGGAGATTATGGGAACTACAATTCAAGATGAGATTTGGGTGGGGACACAGCCAAACCATATTCTGCCCCTGGCCCCTCCCAGAGCTCATGTCCTCACATTTCAAAACACAATCATGTCCTTCGAACTGTCCCCCAAAGTCTTATTCCAGCATTTACTCAAAAATCTAAGTCCAACGTCTCATCTGAGACAAGGCAACTCCTTTCTGCCTGTGAGCCTATAAAATCAAAAGCAAGCTATTTATTTCCTAGATACAATGGGGGTACAGACATTGGGTAAATACACCTAATCCAAATGGGAGAAATTGGCCAAAACAAAGGGGCTACAAGCCCTATGCAAGTGTGAAATCTAATAGAGCAGTCATTAAACCTTAAAGTTCCAAAATGATCTCCTTTGACTCCATGTCTCATATCCAGGGCATGCTGATACAAGAGCTGGGCTCCTATGGCCTTGGGCTACTCCACATCTGTGGCTTTGCAGGGCACAGCCTCTGTCCTGGCTGCTTTCATGGGCTGGTGTTGAGTGTCTGAGGCTTTTCCAGGCACACGGTGCAAGCTGTTGGATCTACCATTCTGGGGTCTGGAGGACGGGGGCCCTCTTCTCACATTTCCACTAGGCAGTGCCCCAGAAGGGACTCTGTGTGGGGGCTCCAATCCCACATTTCCCTTCCACACTGCCATAGCAGAAGTTCTCCATGAGGGCTCCACCCATGCAGCAAACTTCTGCTTGGACATCCAGACATTTCTATACATCTTCTGAAATCTAGGCAGAGGTTCCCCAAACTCAATTCTTGACTTCTGTGCACCCACAGGCTCAATACCACGTGGAAGCTGCCAAGGCTTGGGGCTTGCCCCCTCTGAAGCCATGGCCTGAGCTGTACCTTGGGCCCTTTTAGCCACAGCTGGAGCAGCTGGGGTGCAGGGCACCAAGTCCTGAGGCTGCACACAGTAGGGGGTCCCTGCACCCAGCCCTGGAAACCATTTTTCCCTGCTAGACCTCTGGGCCTGTGATAGGAGGGGCTGCCTCAAAGTTCTCTGACATGCCCTGGAGACATTTTCCCCATTGTCTTGGTAATTAGCATTTGGCTCTTTGTTACTTATGTAAATTTCTGCAGCTGGCTTGAATTTCTCCCCAGAATATGGGTTTTTCATTCTACTGCATTATCAGGCTGCACATTTTTCAAACTTTTATGCTCTGCTTCCTCTTGAGCACTTTGCTGCTTAGAAATTTCTTTCTATAGATACCCTAAATCATCTCTTTCAAGTTCAAAGTTCCACAGATCTCTAGGGTGGGGGCAAAATGCCTCCAGTATCTTTGCATAGCAAGAATGACTTTTAGTCCAGTTCCCAACAAGTTCCTCATTTCTATCTGAGACGACCTCAGGTAGGACTTTATTGTCCATATCACTGTCAATATTTTGGTCAAAGCCATTCAGCAGGTCTGTAGGAAGTTCCAAACTTTCCCACATCTTCCTGTCTTCTGAGCCCTACAAGTCTCTAGGAAGTTCCAAACTTTCTCACATTTTTCCTGTCTTTTGAGCCCTCCAAACAGTTCCACCCTCTGCCTGTTACCCAATTCTTTTTTTTTTTTTTTTTTTCCTAGACGGAGTCTCGCTCTGTCACCCAGGCTGGAGTGCAGTGGCCGGATCTCAGCTCACTGCAAGCTCCGCCTCCCAGGTTCATGCCATTCTCCTGCCTCAGCCTCCCGTGTAGCTGGGACTACAGGCGCCTGCCACTGCGCCCGGCTAGTTTTTTGTATTTTTAGTAGAGATGGGGTTTCACCGTGTTAGCCAGGATGGTCTCTATCTCCTGACCTCGTGATCCGCCCATCTCGGCCTCCCAAAGTGCTGGGATTACAGGCTTGAGCCACCGCGCCCTGCCCTGTTACCCAATTCTAAAGTTACTTCCACATTTTTGGGTATCTTTATAGCAGCACCCCATTCCTGGTACCAATTCACTATATTAGTCTGTTCTCATGCTACTGTTCTCATACTACAGTTCTCATGCTACAGTTCTCATACCTGAGACTGGGTAATTTATAAAGGGAAGAGGTTTAATTGTCTCACAGTTCCACATGACTCAAGAGGCTTCAAGAAACTTATAATCAGAAGGGGAAGCAAACATGTCCTTCTTCATACGGCAACAGCAAGGAGACATGCAGAGCGAAGCAGGGGAGAAGTCCCTTATAAACCCTCAGATCTCATGAGAACTCACTATCATGAGATCAGCATGAGTATAACCGCCCCCCCATAATTCAGTTACCTCCCACTGGGTCCCTCCCATGACATGTGGAGATTATGGGAATCACAATTCAAGATGAGATTTGGTTGAGGACACAGCCAAACCATATCATGCACCTTCAGCTTTATTAGGTGATACCATGTTGACTCTATATGTCATTATAGTAATTTCTATCCTATTAGCTGACTTCCCGTTACTTTACATCCTTGCCTGCATTTGTATTGTCAGACGTAAGTTTTTGGCAATGTGGTGAATATAAGACTCTATCATGTTATGATTTTTCATGCATTTTCCATATTATAAATACAGTTGAGCATCTTTTTTAATGTTACTAGGCATTCCTTTTTTCATTCTTGTGCAAAGCCTGATCTTGACTTTTGCTCATTTTCTATTAGATTATGTGTCATTTTCTTCTTAATGTTTACAATGTTTCTGCATGTTGGCCAGGTGCGGTGGCTCACACCTGTAATCCCAGCACTTTGGGAGGCCAAGATGGGTGGACCACGAGGCCAGGAGATCGAGACCATCCTGGCTAACACAGTGAAACTCTGTCTCTACTAAAAATATAAAAAATTAGCTGGGCGTGGTGGCAGGCACCTGTAGTCCCAGCTACTCAGGAGGCTGAAGCAGGAGAATGGTGTGAACCCGGGAGGCGGAGGTTGCAGTGAGCTGAGATCGCGTCACTGCACTCCAGCCTGGGCAACAGAGCAAGACTCTGTCTCAAAAAAAAAAAAAAAAGTTTCGAATGTTTCTGCATGTTTCTCCATACCAATCCTTCATCATAATATGTGTTACAAATATCTTCTCCCAATTTGTGGCTTATTTGATACTATATCAAAAAAGAAGCTCACATTAAATGTGGTAAAAGTAATTAGTATTTCCTTTTATGGTTATAATTTTACTCTTGTTTAAGAATTGCTTAACTTGAGGTCATAAAGATATCCTCTTATTCTTTTTTTTTTGAGACGGAATCTTGCTTTGTCGCCCAGGCTGGAGTGCAGTGGCATCATCTCAGCTCACTGCAAGCTCTGCCTCCTGGGTTCCCGCCATTCTCCTGCCTCAGCCTCCGAGTAGCTGGGACTACAGGCACGCACCACCACACCTGGCTAATTTTTTGTATTTTTAGTAGAGACGGGGTTTCACCGGGTTAGCCAGGATGGTCTCGATCTCCTGACCTCGTGATCTGCCTGCCTTGGCCTCCCAAAGTGCTGGGATTACAGGCGTGAGCCACCGCACCCGGCCCTCTTATTCTTTTTCTAGGTTTTAAAGTTTTAACTTTCCCACTTAAGTCTTCAATCAGTAATGAAATTGATTTGAGGATATGGTATAAATTAGAGATCCTTTCATTATTATTATTTTTTGAATATGAATAATCACTTGTTCCAGACCCACTTATTGAATAGTCCCTTCATTTCTTCACAGATCTGCGGTGCTAGTTCTGTTGTACATAAGTTACCTATCTGGTCAAGTCTATTTCTATGCTCTGTTTTCTGTTCCATTATCCTATTTTTCTGTCCCCGGTGGTGATAAGTCACCACTTATTCACTGCAGTTTTATCATAAGGCTTGAGAGCTGGTAGGGGGAGTGTTCCAACTTACTCCTCTTGTTTAGGAGTGTCTTATTTCTTTTTTGCCATTGGCACTTTCATATACCTTTTAAAATCAGCTTGGGCTTCCCCAAAACCTTATTGAAATTTTGATTGGGATGGCTTTAAATCTGTATATCAGTTTGAAGAGAACTGACGTCTTTACCATATCAAATAATCCTATCTAGGAAGACTATAGAGTCTTTCCTCAGATTACTAGGGAGTTTGGTTCCAGGATGCCTGCATATAGCAAAATCCACACATCCTCAAGTCTTTCAATTGACCCTGTGGAACCCAAGTATATGAAAAGTTGGCCCTCCTTATGTGCAGATTTCACATCCCCCAAATACTGTATTTTCAATCTGAGTTTGGTTAAAAAAAATCCTCATATAAGTGGACCCATGAAGTTTAAACCCATTGTATTCAAGAGTCACTATGTAACTCTCCATTTATTTAGTTAGATCTTCATGAGTGGCTCAGTGAAGTTTTATAATTTTTTCTTTAAAGGACTTGTATATTTTACAACTTCCTAAGTATATTATATTTTTCATCATTGTTATAAATGTGTGTTTATGTGTGTGTGTGTATATATATGTGTATATGTATTTTTTTAGAAGTAGGGTCTCACTGTGCTGCGCAGGCTGGAGTGCAGTGGCTATTCACAGGTGTGATCATCACGCATTACCATCTCAAACTCCTAGGCTCAAGTGATCCTCCTGCCTCGGCCTCCTGAGTAGCTGGGACTACAGGTGGTACCACTGTGCCCTGCTAAATAGTATATTTTAAAATTAGGTTTTCTAACTATATGTTTGCTAGTATATGAAAATATAATTGTCTATTTGTATATTGATCTTTTATTTGGCAATCTTGCCAAACTTTCCATTTAATAGTAATAATTGTCATTTGTAGGGTTTAGGGGATTTTTTCTGTGTAGATAATCATATCCTTAGGAAATTGTGACAGTTTGTTACTTCCTCCTCTACCTTTTACTTTTTATTTCTCTTTCCTTTCTTACTGTCCTGGCCAGGACCTCCAGTCCAGTGTTGAGTAGAACCATTGATAATGGACATCCTTGTCTTATTTATGTTTATAAAGGGAATACTTCTAATATTTCACCATTAAGGATGACATTGTAAGTTTTTGGCAGCTACCCTTTATCAAGTTAATGAAATTGTCTTCCATTTCACAGTCACTAAAAGTTTTGATTTTTAATCATGAGTGAATGTTGAATTTTATCAGATGCCTTTTCTGTATCTGCTGAGGTCATTATACGATCTTTTATTTTAATCTGGTAATGTGGCAGATTACGTTGATATACTTTCTATTGTTAAACCAAACTTGGGTTTATTTAGATCAATTTTTGTGACACATTTTGTTTTTTATACGTCGTAGGCTTTGGGTGGCTGCTAACCTCAGTGCTCATTCAGCTCTGGACTTTTGCTAGCTTTTGGTCTCTGAGGATTTCTCCGAATTTCTTGCTGGCTCAGGGGTATGTTTAACAGGATTTCTTTTTAAAACATATTAATCCAGCCATTTAGGGGTGGTTGATAGCAGAAAGGATTTTGGAGTGTCAAGTTCACCTAATTTGCGGAACTAAAATTCCACTTTATTATACTTTTAGTTTAAAAGCTTCTGTTAATATAAGATATGCTTTAAATAATCACTTACCACCTTGTCTGCCTCCTCTTCTTTTTCTTCTTCTTGTCTCTCTGCATAACCACGCCACTCTCTACTGAAAAGATAAAAGAATAGTCTAGCGGGAAGAGCATCATACCAGGAGTCAAAAGCTACAAGTTCTAGTGCCAGCACCATCACTTCCTGAGATCTTGACCAAGCCGCTTTCTTTTGCTGTTTTTAAATAAAATTCTTGTATTTTTTGTAGAGACAGGGTTTCACCACGTTGCCCAGGCTGGTCTTGAACTCCTGAGTTCAAGTGATCTGCCCACCTTGGCCTCCCAAAGTGCTGGGATCACAGGTGTGAGCCACAGCGCCGGGCCAACACTTTCTTTCTCTAAGTTTTACTCAATCATCTGCTTGGTGGAAGCACTCAGGATTGAAGTGAGATCACATATTTATAAATGTGAACATGTTGTAAGGGGAAAGGATGAGAAGCAATGATATAGAGTACATTCTCTGTTTAGAAATGTAACAGAAACAGAGTTTGAGGAAAGGAGAGGTTTAAATCAATCACATGGGATTTTTTTAGGGTGGTGGAACTATTTTGTCTGAGACTATAATGGTAGGTACATGACACCATGCTTGTGTTAAAACCCATAGAGCTTTAAAGCACAGAGTGGAATTTAATATATTCAAAAATTTTAAAATAATATCAGGAGTGTGAGGATTCCAGGATGGAATGCAGAGTGACAAAATTAATCTAACTGTATTACAAATGTATGCAATAACCTCACTGAAAGGGGCCAGAGAAAAGGTGTTGACCTGAGTAACTTTGGAAATGAGACTGTAAGACTAAAGGCAATGGGAACTGTACATGAGCACTGTACTGCAGTTGATAAAGTTTCCTGTGGTGATATGGGGTAATAATTCTGAAACCACTATAGAAGTGTACTGGAATTGAACAATGAATAACTGGATGGTGATTAAACCAGGTTTCTTACTGTTAGAGTAGAAGGCTATAGACAAGCAAGAAGGGAAGGTTGGAGTGATCTGTGTGGTAATGGATTACAGTTGGAGATACTAGTATAAACTCTAATATAGATATAGATGGATGCATATAGAAACACATTATATATACAGATATGTGTATATACTTGGTTTATTATGCACACCTATATTTCCTTGCTTTGTCCCTTGAGAGGACTGAGATGCAAGGACAACCTAGTAGCAAGGAACACACCTGGTACCCAGACCATTCTCTAATAAAAGGGACAAAGATTCTTTGGAGAAATGGCTATTTCTAGGACTAGATCAAGGAATATACAAAATGAGTGCCAGAAAGTAAGGAAGTGCTGAAAACAAAAACACAGTGATGGAATTATGTCAAAAGGAATATAGGAGCCAACTGAAAGAGGATTTTCCTTTTTTTTTGGCATGATCTCAGCTCCCTGCAGCCTCCGCCTCCAGGGGTCAAGCAGTCTTCCCACTTCAGCCTCCCAAGTAGCTGGGGCCACAGGCACATGCTACTATGCCTGGCTAATTTTTTGTATTTTGGGTAGAGATGGGGTTTCGCCATGTTTCCCAGGCTGGTCTTGAACTCCTGAGCTTAGGTGATCCTCCAGCTTCAGCCTCCCGAAGTGCTGGGATTATAGGCATAAGCCACCATGCCTGGCCTGAAAGAGCTCTTAATGGCCAAAGCTCAAAACAATTTGAGCAGCAAAATAACTAAGTTAGTATTTAGTTATAACCTGAAGTGTAACATAAATATCCTTGGTCTGTACTGATATAAATAAAGGATTGAATAAATAAATGAATGGGAGAGAAGAGACAAATCGTCCATGCAAAAGAATTCCAAGCATTTTGTGTGGATATTCTGCCCTTAAGGAGGTAGAGCTTAACTGCCCATTTCTTAAATTTGGGCTCTGCATAGTGATTTCCTTCCAAAGGGTACACTATGTAAAAGGGGCATATACCTTAACAGTGGAGAGAAACCTGTTAAACCCTGACCAGTATACCTCAAAATTCTTCATAAACAAGGAAAATCTGAGATACTTTCAGAATAAATAGGAGGCTAAAAAGACATGATGACATGGCCGGGCGTGGTGGCTCACACCTGCAATCCCAGCACTTTGGGAGGCTGAGGCGGGTGGATCACAAGATCAGGATATCGAGACCATCCTGGTTAACACAGTGAAACCCTGTCTCTACTAAAAATACAAAAAATTAGCCAAGTGTGGTGGCAGGCGCCTGTAATCCTAGCTACTCGGGAGGCTGAGGCAGGAGAATGGCATGAACCCAGGAGGTGGAGGTTGCAGTGAGCTGAGATTGCGCCACTGCACTCCAGCCTGGACGACAGAGTGAGACTCCGTCTCAGAAAAAAAAAAAAAAAAAAAAAAAAAAGACATGATCTCATGTAATAAGGGATCCTGGAACAGAAAAAGGACATTAGGTAAAAATTAAGGAAATCGAATAAAGTATGGACTTAAGTTTATAATAATGTACTACTATTGAGTTGTTAATTATAATAAATACACTATAATAATGTAAGATTTAATAGTGGGAGAAACTATATCAGATATATGGAAATTCTCTATACTATCTGTAACATTTTTGTAAATCTGAAATTAAAAGTTTACTTTAAAAATGCACAAGAATATGGTAGACACCACTATATGGGGTAGCGCAACTTCGTAATTAAGAAGATGAACTCATGTACCAGCCTGCCTGGGTTCAGATCTCAGCCTCACTGCTTACTATCTGTATAACCCTAGTTACCTTAAGTAACTAGAACTACTTAACTTCTCTGTGCCTCAATTTCTTTATCTATTAGTGAAGATTCTAGGGAGTTCTAAATGAATTTGTGTGCATGTGCATGTGTATGACTTAGAGTAGTGCCTAGCACAAAGCAAACCCTATACAATTGTTTGAATATATTTATTATTACCACTTTTGTTCTTTAGTTTTGGGGATTATGGCTAAATTTCGCTGCATCTCTCTTCTTCAGCGTACTGATTTTTAGCTTGGCAGTCCAACAGAACAGTATCCATAATGCTTTGTTCTCATGGGGAAAATCATCGAGATTATAAAGATTCAAGGGAAAGCAGGACCAGAACTTTAGAATCCCCAACCCAGTTTCATGCTTCATATATAGCATTGACTTAGTGAAAGCTACAAAGCCTGACAGGATCTACTTTTTATGGGCATAGACATGCCGCACATAGAAATTCCAAGTTAACTTTATTTGGTTTTCAGTAGATTCCTTACTAAGATATCCACTTGCCTTGTTAAGTTGATGTTCTTTTTGGGAAAAGCACTGCCTGCAATGCAAACCCCTCATATGTAGGGTTCAGCATCTAAAATTTAGATGACATTTGAAGCAAAAATGGGATGTATTATGGAAACATGCATTTCAGGTCTTTTACCTCTCTGCTAAAATAGATGCCAACTCTTTAGAAAACCTCTTACGGATCAGCAGCTCAGATGGAATAGCGTACTGAGTAGAACATAGAATTTGGAGTCAGGAGCCTGCTTGGAGAGTGGGCTCTTGTGGCTGTGTGACCAAGTGCTCGAGCCTCAGCTCCTGTACAACAGTGATAACAGAAACGCTTTTCCTACCTTTGTCCCTCACTTACAGGATAGTTGAAGATCAGTTGTGAAAATGAATGTGAGAGCTTTTGTAAGTTATAAAATCTATACAAATATGACCTGTTAGAGTGGTTCTCAGATTTTTCAACCAGAGTAAATGCTAATGGAGCTTTATAGCCTTATTAAGTGTTGCAGCCATCTGGACACCTTTAATTATTAAGGAATAAGGTGAAATCATTGAACTTAAAATGCTCTTGATGGAAAATTTTCTCACAGCACTTTAGTTTTTAGGATGTTTCTCTTTGGCATAACAAAGGAAGGCATTGTTTTAGTCTGGAATTGTCTGTTCGAGGTGGCAGTTTGAGGAAATGGTTCCCAAAGTCTTCACTGAAATTAGCTGGAGAATACAAAGGTAAATCCCTGTGATATGGGAAGCTACCTACCTCCTTTGGACACAGATCCTCTTGTCCTGGTGTAGAGATGACCAGCAGAGGGTGCACGAGCTTTCCTAGGAGCTGACTCCAGCTTCAGCAGCAAGGCTGGGCAGACCTGACTGGTACCATCTGTGTTTGCTGTCTGATGATTAACAAGTACTATAAATGAAACGATCCTGGTGCGTCAGAAACACAGTCACCAAATGGAAAGAGAGAGCAGCCATAATGTCAAACGACAGTGTAGCAAGTGCCTGCCATAGTTGATGAATAGGAAGTTTCTCGATAACTGGAATTCAGCATTCTAGCATGGGCTGTTTGTTTCTCACATTCTCCTGTTACCCTTTTCCATTTCTAATAATTTCTTTCTACTTCCTGTTTCTTTGCTCCACCGTAATCAGCATCCATAATCATCTGCTTTACCTGTTCTGACAATTCGGGGTCTTTTAAGCAACCCTTCTCTGGACATTGACCCTTGGGTATTTGGGTCCGGAATCCAGCATTCTAGTGTGGCTGTCACCTACTGCCTATTATACCATCTTTTATTCCCTAGAATGGATCCTCTACTCATAAATACTATATAGAATTTGTATACTTAATGATTTTAAAATATTTTTATATTTTCAAATTATAAAGGTAATTTGGGTTTACATAGAAAAAAGAATATTTTAGGCCAGGCATGGTGGCTAATGCCTATAATCCCAGCACTTTGGGAGGCCGAGGCGGGTGGATCACAAGGTCGGGAGTTCAAGACCAGCCTGGCCAACATGGTGAAACCCCGTCTCTACTAAAAATACAAAAATTAGCCGAGCGTGGTGGCAGATGCCTATAATCCCAGCTACTTGGGAGGCTGAGGCAGAGAATTACTTGAACTTAGGTGGCGGAGGTTGCAGTGAGCCAAGAATGCGCCACTGTGCTCCAGCCTGGGCAACAGAGTGAGACTTTGTCTTAAAAAAAAAAAAAAAAGAAGAAGATTTTGAGATATATTAAGAAAATGTAAGGAAGATCTGTGAGCCTTTCAATCAGTGATAACTGCTATAAATTCTACTAGACTTTCCCTATGCATATGCATGTTTCTTGGTATACAGACATTAATTTTTTAAGATGAGACCATACTATAAATACTATTTTGTACCTGATGTTTTTTTTCTGCTTAATAAATCATGGACATCTTTTCACACTGTGTTACTTCATTTTCATGCTGCTGATAAAGACATACCCGAGACTGGGTAATTTATAAGGAAAAAGAGGTTTAATGGACTCACAGTTCCATGTGGCTGGGCAGGCCTCACAATCATGGCAGAAGGCAAAAGGCAGGTCTTAAATGGCAGCAGGCAAGAGAGAGAATGAGACCCAAATGAAAGGAGTTTCCCCTTCTAAAACCATCAGATCTCGTGAGGCTTATTCACTACCACGAGAACAGTGTGGGGGAAACCACCCCCATGATTCATTTGTCTACCACTAGATCCCTCCCACACCATGTGGGAATTATGAGAGCTACAATGCAAGATAAGATTTGGGTGAAGACACAGCCAAACCGTATCACATACCAATAAACTTTGGGTTTTAGCAACTTTTTTTTTTTTTTTTTAGAAACAGAGCCTCACTCTGTCACCTAGGCTGGAGTGCAGTGGTGTGCTTATGGCTTACTGCAGTTTCAACCTCCCAGATTCCTGTCATCCTCCTGCCTCAGCCTCCCAAAAAGCTAGGACCACAGGTACACACCACCATGCACAGCTAATTTTTTTTTATTTTTTTAGAGATGGGGGTCTCACTATGTTTCCCAGGCTGGTCTTTAACTCCTGGCCTCAAAGCCTCAAATGATCTGCCCGTCTTGGCCTCCCAAAGTGCTGGGATTACAGGTGTGAAGCCATTGGGGTCAGATTTTAGCAATACTTTTTTTTTTTTTTTTTTTTTTTTGAGACAGAGTTTCACTCTTGTTGCCCAGGCTGCAGCCCAGTGGTGTGATCTCAGCTCCCCGCAACCTCTGCCTCCTGGGTTCAAGCGATTCTCCTCCCTCTGCCTCCCCAGTAACTGGGATTACGGGCATGCACCACCACACCTGGCTAATTTTGTATTTTTAGTAGAGAAGAGGTTTCTCCATGTTGGTCAGGCTGGTCTCAAACTCCTCAACTCAGGTGATCCACCCGCCTCGGCCTTCCAAAGGGCTGGGATTACAGGCATGAGCCACTGTGCCTGGCTTTAGCAACATTTTTAAGCAGCTACGTAATTTTCCTTTCTATGGATGTACAATAATTTAGTCAGTCGTCTGAAGATTAATATTTGTATTGTAGTTTTTCAGTATAATGTACAAATAATGCTGTGACAAATCCTTAATATATTCTTCTGATTATATCAATAGGATATATTTTTAGAAATGAAATTTTCTGTCTAGTTTTTTCTTTAAAATTTTCATATGTATTACCAAAGCCCCCTCAGGAAAGGTCTCTCAGTTCAGTGCCCCCTCAGTTTGCGAGAATGCCTGTTTCTGCACACCATTTATCACAGTGTTTTTACCTTTGCCAAAATGACAGAAGATTATTTTACTGTTTTCTGGGTGATGGGCTTTCCGCTATCCATATCACCCAGAAAATTAATCTAAGGCAGTGAGTCTCCAGCTTTTTGGTCTCAGGACCTCTTGACACTGAAAAATTATAAAGGCTCCAAAGAATATTTGTTTATGTGGCTTGTAGCTATGGATATTTACTACATTTGAAACGTAACCTAAGAAAAAATTGTTTAAATATGTATTAAGTCTTTTTTATCACACCACCTATAAAAACTGCATTATTAAGTGATTTAAAAATAAGACTAATAAACCCATTGTGTGTTAGTATGGCATATTTTTATAAAAAATATTTTCCAAAAGAAAAAAATTAGAAGAGTGTCATTGTTTTACATTTTTTGCAAATCTTAATGTCTGGCCTAAGAGATGACTGGATTCTTACATCTGTTTCTGCATTAAGTCTGTTGTGATATGTTGTTCTGGTTGATATACGTGAAGAAATCTGATCTCACACAGATATATTAATATAAGTGGTTAGAAAGGGGAGGAGTGCTTTGTCTCTTCAGATGAGTATGGGTATTCTACTTTGATACTACACCAAATTCCAGTAAGTGGTAGTATCTTAAAGGTTAATTGCAATATACAGTTTGAAGCTTTGTCAGTGAATTTTTCATATTCTGCTGCATTTAAATCCGTTGGTCTCTCTTGTATTATACTTTGACTGGATCTTTAACCCATGTGTGATTTTGTAACACTATATGTTGGTCATCTGGAAAATATTGACTTATTGAGTTGTATAGGTCTTCCAAATGTTGACACATTTCATTTTATAGTATCAAAAATATCTTATTCTTATCTGAACAGTGTTTAAGAATTAGAAAGCTGTTAGGTTCATAGTGGTGGACACAGGTTTTCCAGAATTCTGATTTTTGCTTAAAAGCTTAAATTTTATCAAAGGCAACAAATGGTGTCAGTTTTCTTGACAGTCTTACTTTGTTTATTTTTGAGAAAATACCAAAGTTAAAATGATGCTCCGTTAAAACAATTTTTATTGCTTCATCAAGGAAATGCTTACGTGAATCTGCCTTTTTTTTTTCTTTGAGTCCATAGCTGGTGAAGAAGACAGTGATCTTCTGTATAGTTTGATGCCACTGTTTTGATTCAGGCAAAGGTGCTAATGCTTTTATCCACATTGCCTGTGCACCATCAGTGCAAATGGCACTACAGTTTTTTTTTTTTTAAGGCAAATAATATGTTGATATTATCATGAAAATAATTGTAACCTTTTGAGACCACCTAAAGCAGGGTAGGGGTCCCCAGGAATTCATGGACCATACTCTGAGAACTTCTAGCTTAAGGTTCCCTTACCAGACAGATTGATTTGGGAATAGTTTGTGACCAAATTCTGGCCAGTGAAATCTGAGAGCAAGTCTGGCTAGGAAGTTGTGGGTAAGTTTCCTCCTCCCTAAAAAGAGACACAAGAGATGGTCCTTTTCTTTTGCTGGCTGTTGCCATGTCTGTGTGATGCTTGGAACTGCTGCAACCATTTTGTAATTGACAAAGGGACTTAGCCTTAGGATGAAGGTGATGCTGCAGAGAGGAAGATTGAGAAATGGCAGGAACCTGGATCCTCGATGACATTGTAGAATGGCAGATGAAACCTTACCTGGAACTTGCCCAACCTTTGGGCTTCCAGTTATGACAGATATTATTTCCTTATCATTTAAGCCACTTTGAGTAGTGCCTTCTGTTATTTGCAGTCAAAAGAATCCTAAAGAGACATTTATTATTAGTGTGATGAACAGTTTGAAGTGTCTAGTGGCCATCTGCATTTCTTTAGTAAATGATTATTCATAGCATTAGCACATTTCCTACTGAGGTCATTTCTACTTTTTATTTTCTAAGCATTCCTTATAAATTAACACATTGTAATGTTTTGTAGATTATTTCTACCAGTGTCTTTTATAGCATATTTTCCCATACATTTAAATGTAAGCAATCTATGTGTCTTGTTCTCTTTTTTTAAATAGTTCATGGCTTTAGTGTCATGTTTAAGAGTCTTTTTTACTCCATTTTTGGGTAAATATTCACTTTTTTTCTAGACTTATAAAGATGTAATTTTTCGCATTTAAAAGTTTAACTCATCTGGAATTTATTTTGATGTTAGATATGGAGTAGCAATGTACCTTTTTTTTCCAAATGGGTGGCCCATTTTCTTAATATGCATCTTTTAATAGGCCAGCTCTAACCCACTAATTTGAAATACTAGCTTTATTACAAATGGAATTCTTATATATGTATTCTAACTCGTTTCTGGACTTTCTGTTCTGTTCCATTTGCTTTGACTATATCTCCTGCATTAGACATATGCCCAGGACTTATTTGTTTGACAGTGTGTTGTAATGTCTGGAAGAACAAGTACACACCATCCCCCAGCTCCACCCAACACAATCACATCACTCTTTCTCCCTCTAGTATTTATCTGGCGCCTCCTGCATGTTTATTTGTCCAGGTGAACTTTTAAATTATTTGTTAAAGTTCCCCCAAAACATTTTTGGAATTTCTATTGGAATTAATTTAATTTTATAGATGATTTGGTGAGAATTTATATTTTTACAATATTGAATCTTCAGCCCCAGAAACCCATGTAAACTGTCTTAAAGTTGTCTTCCATGTCCCTCTGTACAGTTGTATAGCTTTCTTCATATTGGTCTTGTACATTTCTGGCTAGGTTTATTCCTAGGTATTTCACATTATTTTGCGTTGAATTTGTAGAGGGATCTTTCCCACTGTATATGTTCCATTTAAATAAAAACACTTTTTAAAAACATCCAGCTCATATTTCCAGATATCTTTGGCTTCTTAGAAAAGAGTAATATCTAAGGCTATTATCTAAGTAATATCTAAAGATACTATCATTTATGGTATTACAGTATGTACTATGTGAACTGGATTTATGAGGTATGACTGCTTAAGACTGTTCAAGGAGACAACATACCAGAAGCTGTATCTTAATGAGTATTATTCCAAGCTGTTTATGTTGGGAGTTTATACATTTATGGCAACAAGAACAACAACTTACTCTGAAAGCAAAATATAGTCTTCTAAAGTAAAGAGTTTGCCATCATTGAGGATATGAAAAAGAACAATAGCTTGCTATGAGGACATTATCTGAAAATGGAATTTCAAAAGTGTTTTGCTATTATTGGAATAAATAGTAATCTCTTAAAGTGACTTACTTGAAGGGACAACACTTATTTTGAGGTACAGGTCTAGTTTTTAGCTAAACAACATTAGTACCTTCTAGACATATCTTATGTTGTCAGGTGGCAAGGAGATGGTTGACAGGTTTTACGTGTTTTGCTGTTGATTGGAAAGAATCATATTTAATCAGATTGTTTTTGTATTAAATAAGATTCAAGTTGCCCCAGGCAGTGTGGATTGGCAACGTTTCAGCTATCTGGGAAAATAGGATTTGCCAGTTTTCTAAGACCATTTAAAATAAACAAGCACATTTCTTTTCATCTACATTATGGATTTAAAGAGCATGTGTGGACTAGCCTGGTTTCTTAATCACCATTTAAAATGTTCCTATAGAAAATGTGGTTCTGAGCTCTTAACAGCTGTCTTACAAATGAGCGTGGGAGTAAGACCTTTCATAGGTGAAAGATTACTAAGGTTTCTCTATATGATGTGTTCCTTGGAGATTAAGAACATAATTAATATTCTCAATTATTCTTCAGCAGCTTGCTGTGACATTATTATTCATGGGCTTTTCTAAACCATTCTTAAATTTATTGATTTTTTTAAAGTTTATATAGTTTCCTGGGATAAAGTTTACTTCTTTGCGGGTGAGGAATCTGGCTCTAGGTCGAAATTCCACATGTGATCTTTCCAGCCTGACCATAGATAATTACAAGGCTCTGCCTGGAGGACCTCATGGGGAGAAGCTGCCTTCCCCACACCGTAGTTGGTGCACAGCTAGAACATTGCAGTTTCCTGGAGGGATTGTAGTCTAGGAATCAGCCCCCTGCATTCCTAACCCAGATGCCTCCATTCAGAGGACTTCCTTCCATTCCAGGCTCCCTCCTCTGCCCTCCCACGTCCCTGACCACCTCCACCCCAGGGGTCCATTTAGAAAAGCGAGAGCCTTCTCCCACCCCTCCTTGACAGGAAGACAATTTCCCCATCTATGCCGTGTCTACTTGATCCTCACCCAGTGCTGCCATTCAATGGGGGAGAATGGAAAGCTGGGGAGCTAGCACTTCTTTTGCCTCCTGCTTAGACTGTTGCAGAAAGTAAGACTTGATTGTTACTTTCATTTTAGCTTGTGGTCCTAACTGACTGCCTCAGCACCTGATTGCTAGACAGTGGGAGGTGGGATGGTGTTCCTAATTATTTATTAATTTTATTTTGTGGGTTTTTTTTTTTCTTCCTGTTTTAGGTTTTAAGAGGTGCCCCTTAGAAATGTTTCCGGAATTTGTTGAATAATAATTTGACTTTACATTTGTAAGGCACTATGTAGTTTATAATTTTCTTTTTTTTTTTTTTTTTTGAGATGGAGTCTCGCTCTGCCGCCCAGGCTGGAGTGCAGTGGCGCGATCTCGGCTCACTGCAAGCTCCGCCTCCCGGTTCACGCCATTCTCCTGCCTCAGCCTCCCGAGTAGCTGGGACTACAGGCGCCCGCAACCGCGCCCGGCTAATTTTTTTGTATTTTTAGTAGAGACGGGGTTTCACCATGGTCTCGATCTCCTGACCTTGTGATCCGCCCGCCTCGGCCTCCCAAAGTGCTGGGATTACAGGCGTGAGCCACCGCGCCCGGCCTATAATTTTCTTTGTAAGAACTTTGACTTAAGAATTCTTTCCGTTTTACAAATGCACTGATAGGCTTAAGCAGAGTGACTTTCCCTAAAAAATCATGAACTGACAACAGACTTAATCTCAACTTCAGGTCCTGGCTCAGCCACCTATTAAGTGACTTGAACTTGAGACTAAGCCTGTTGTCGGTTCAGCCCTCTACTGTACCATCCTGCTTCATTGGTAAATTAGTCTTTTGCCTTCTTGAAAAGTTGGGACTACCTAGGGCTGTTCAAACTACGCACCATCTTAGTGGAAGGCTTGATCCTGTGGTATTCACAAAGTCCTTTGGAAATCGTGAGGAGAGGCAGACTAATGATAACAGCAAATGAGTTAACACTGATTGAATACTTACCACGCACCCAGCACTAAGCTACATGTGTTACCTCCCAGAAGCTTCCTATCTTTGGAAATAACCTTATTAGCCACATTTTATTACAGAAACTGAGACTAGCAAAGTTAAACATCATGCCAGAGGTTGTAAAACTAAGACAACCTCTGGTAGTGATACAGCCTGTGGTAGTAAGTGGCAGATCCTGAATCAACCTAGTCCAAACCCTTCAGCGCCACCTGAAACTGCTTTCTGCGGAGAATTGAGGTGACTCTGCCCTACTTAGGGATATTTCTGCTATTAAGGAGCAGTAAGAGTAGAATTCCCAGCGGCTGGGCACGGGGGCTCACGCCTGTAATCCCAGCACTTTAGGAGGCCGAGGTGGGTGGATCACCTGAGATTGGGAGTTCGAGACCATCCTGACCAACATGGAGAAACCACCTCTCTACTAAAAATACAAAATTAGCCAGGCTTGGTGGTGCATGCCTATAATCCCAGCTACTCAGGAGGCTGAGGCAGGAGAATCACTTGAACCTGGTAGGCGGAGGTTGCGGTGAGCCAAGATCGTGCCCTTGCACTCCAGCATGGGGAACAAGAGCGAAACTCCATCTCAAAAAAAAAAAAAAAAATCTGGAACAGAATTTTCTAATACTATTTCTAAATGCTGAGAAATAAATCTCTGTTTAAAGGAAAAATATTCTCAGTTCCCTCAGTTGACTTACAATATTCTTACTATGTTGTTTATGAACACAAATCTAGGTATAAGCTCCTTATGCATAGAGCTCCTGTTCAGCCACAAAATCAAAATAGGTAGAAGTACAACCACAAAACCAATAAAACTCAAATTAACAGCAGTATAGTGTGCCTGCTGATGTTTTACTGAAAATAAATTGCAACTCTCATTGTAAAGAAGCTACTGACCATCATCACGCAGGTTCTTTTGACTTCAGCCCATCTGTGCTGTTGTGTGCTATGTGTCTTCCCAGTTCCCTCATCACTTTTCTCTATCCAAAATACTGCAGAATCTTTTTACAGTGTGCTGTATACTCAGATGCATCATTTATGTGTTACATCTGTGCTGCTTATTGCCAACAAGATCATAAATGCAAACACAGACACTGAAATCAAGTAGCAGTTATACATGGCTCCTATTGAATTTTAGATTATTATCATAATAAAAACACAATTTAAATAATTGTCATAGGACCTTGGTTTGACAAACCCTTTTTTAGCAGATGTGTCCAGTGGGGGACTGTTTCTAAAGGGCAAGGGATGGAGATCTATTATAATGACTTTTCAGAAGATTAGCATAAGATGGTGGATAGGAGTCCATGTTTTAGCTTTTGTCAATACTGAAAGCTTTCTCTTTCATAGGCATTTGTGGCCTTGTAGTTTTGGCCACACTGTAAGAGCCTCTTGTTCAAAGCAACAGTTCCTTCTCATTGTTATGGTGTTTACTGTTTTTGTTACTAGGTGACATGGGTTAACAAAAACACTTAGAAGGTCTCATTCTTAACCAGTACCTCCTATCTGTCTTCTCCATCGCCTGTTTCTTTCCATTTCCCCCTCCTTTTAGAGTCGGGGTCTTGCCCTGTCGCCTAGCCATGATCATGGTTCACTGCACCCTCAAAATCCTGGGCTCAAGTGATCCTCCCACTTCAGCCTCCCAAGTTGCTGGGTCCCTCCCCTTGTTTCTTTTAAACCCAGACTCCAGCCACTTCAAGTCCATCAGCTCCTCCAATTCCTTCTACTCTCCTCTTCCCTCTTTATTATTTTTTTCCCAGTCAGCATGGGCTTACTCTGTGGTTACTAGTTATATTTTCCTTCACTTCCACCATCTTAAATCACCATTGCTTTCCATACTACAAGCCTAAATAGTCCTAATCTAGATCAAATCAAGTATTTTGCCCCAAAACTAGGTAGTAGAGGAAATCAATAACTGCCCTATCAGTGATGTTACTTTTGGTTGCAGATAACAGAAAACTCAGACTGGCTTAAACAATTAAGAAATATGTTGGCTCGATAACTGAAAAAAAAAAAAAAGAGGAATTTAATCCAACTAGTTAACAGTGGGACTTATTAACCTCTTTTTAGCTTCCCAGTTTTCTTGCCTCATAGTTGGCTTCATCCTACATTTGTACCATGCATTCCTAACGCTAGGCCCACTCATGGCTCCAAGGTGGCTTTTGTTATGGACTGCATTGTGTCCCCCTAAATTCATATGCTGAAGTCCTACCCCGCAATGTGACTATATTTAGAAATGGACCTTTATGGAGGTAATAAAGGTTAAGTGAGGTTTTAGGGTAATAAAGGTTAAGTGAGGCCCTAATTCAATAGAACTGGTGTCCTTATAAAAAGAGGAGAAGATATCAAAGATATCTGTCTCCCTCTGCGAATGTACAGAGGCCACTGGAGGACACAATGAGAAGGTGGCTGTTTACAAGCCAGGAACCAAATCGGCCAGCACTTTGGTATGGGACTTCTAGCCTCCAGACCTGTGAGAAAATAAAATTTCTGTTGTTTAAGCAACCCAATCTATGATATTTTCTTGTGGCAGCCCAAGCTGACTAATATAGCTTTCAACAGCTTTGGGGCTGTTGAAAAAGCCCCTCTTTCATCATAACAGGTGCTTCCTCTTTCATACCTAATAGGTATTAGAAATTATCTTTGTTCCCAGATCTCTAGCAGTAAAACAGAAAGGTACACTGTTGGACAGGTTTGGCCACATGCCCACTTCCTAACCAATCACTATGCCCAGAGGTATAGAATGTGCCGATTGGCATGGCATCGGGTATAAGTTCACCTCTGGCTTCAATCAGGTCCACTCTGGCCTCTCAGAAAATGTACAGATTTCAAGTCCATGAGCTATGGGAAGTAGGGAGTGAATACTTGAGAGACAACCAACAAATAACCACTAATTTGAGCTGCAGCCTTAGATAGGCAACTTACGTTCATTGACATTCCTTTATTCAAATGTTGTTAGTGTCCTTTCCCATTTTTTTCAGTTCCTCCTTTTCTCGTGCCCCCTACCTTACAGCCTCTTACTTCATGAAGAAGAGCGCATTGGGAAAGGACTGTCTTAGCCATCTTCTCTTCCACTACAAACTCACCTGTTCTTATTCTACAGAGCAAATGAAGTTGTTTTAGATACCTCACATAGCTGATGTGTTTTCTGTGTACTTATTTCCCCTTTCTTTGGCCTACTTATTCTCAAAACGTGTTTTGTCAGCAATTTTCTCTTTTCAGTATCTTCGGTCTTTGTGTGTGTGTTTTCTCTCATCCTACAATGATACTCAAGATGCTTTGCAGCTTAACAAATACCCTTCTTTGACCTACATGATCCCTCAAAAGACAGCCCAGCTTCTCTCTTTTTCTCTTCTCTGCCTATCAGTTATCCACATTCATTACCTCTTTTACTCCAATGACTTATATATTAATTAAACTGTATTCTGCTGGCAAAGCCAGGGTTCAAATCACCTTGATAAAGGTCATCACTGATCTCCTATATTTCCAAAAGTAATTGTTTATTTTTGGCTTCTTTTAATATTCTTTAGTATTCAGTCCCATAAACTAACTCCTCTTCTTCCTAAATGTCAGTATTACCATTAGTTCCATCTGCCCTATTTTTTTTTTTTTCTTGATCAGTTCCTCTTGACTTCAGCCACCACCTGTAAACCCAGGACTTGACTCCCAGATACACATCTTTAGCACCTACCACTCACATGGATTAGTTTCTAACTACTTATTGGGGATATCCATTTGAATATATTGTAGGATCCTTAAAGTTCATCATGTGCAAATTGAACTCATTATCTTCCCTTCCCTACCTTCATCCCACCATTATCCAGCCTTTGTGTGTGTGTGTGTGTGAACTCTGTTTTGAATACCATCAACATCTACTCAGCTAGTAAGCCAGAAACCTTGTCTCCTATTTCACTGCAGGCAACTTTTACATCTAGTCACTGCAAGAAATTCATTGATTCTGCCTCTGAAGTGTGACTTGAATGTGTGCCCTCATTGATACTCATGGCCACTGTTTTCTTTAGCTCTCATGATCTGATAGACTTAGTGTGTAGCCCTGGGCCTCTTTCTCTTCTCATTAATTCTGTATCTGAGTGGTTCTCAATCCTCAGTGTACACCAAGATTGTATGTGGAGATTTTAAATGCTATACATGTCCTGGTCCCAGAACTTTGATTTTCACTGATCAGTCATTGGTAGTTTAAGGCCATTATAATCGATATAAATACATTTATAAATCTTTATAATCTTTATAAATAATGTCCCTCATTATCCATGGTTTCACTTTCCATGGTTGATTTACCCACTGTCAACCATGGTCTGAAAATATTACATGGAAAATTCCAGAAATAAACAAGGCAGAAGTTTTAGACTGCATGCCATTCTGAGTAGCATGATGAGATGTCACACCATCTCACTCTGTCCTGCCCAGGAAGTGAATCACTCTTTTGTCCAGTGTATCTACTCTGTAAATTCTAACTCCCCTGTAGTCATCATCTGCTCCTGACAGCCAACCATTGACACCGTATGGCTCCATGATCCAGGATTACCTGAAGCAGCTGATCCTCCTTCAGATGTAGGTCAATAGTAGCTTAACACTGTGTCACAATGCCTGCATCATTCACCTCACCACATCTTATCATGCAAGCATTTTATCATCTCACATCAACACAGGAAGGGTTAATACAGTATAATAAGCTATTTTGAGAGAGCGGGAGAGACTACATTCACATAACTTATTGTATATTGTTATAACTGTTCTATTTTATTAGTTGTTAATCTCTTATGCCTAATTTGTAAATTAAACTATCATTCATATATATATATATATATGAAAAACCACAGTATATATAGGGTTTGTTACTATTCACAGTTTCAGGCATCCACTAGGGATCTTGGAACCTATCCCCTGCAGACAGGATGAGGGGGGACTACTGAACAGATCTCATCATCTTGCTCTCTTATTTAAAATTCTGTTTGTTGCATTGCCTATGAGAAAATATTCAAACTGCTTAATTTGGTGTATGTAAAGATTCCTATCTGGCCTCTGCCTAACTTTCCAGCCTTATAACCACCTCCCCACTCCACCTGTCTGCCCCTTACATCATAGTCTGTAGTCATACAAAATTATTTTGTTTTACATTTTTAATTTTAGAATACTTTTAGATGTATGAAGAAACTGTGAAGTTAGTATAGAGAGTTTCCATATAGTCTATACCCCATCTCCCTTATTAGTAACAGATTCCTATGGTACATTTGTTACAGTTAATGAACCAATATTGATACATTATTGTTAACTAAAGTCTATATTTTATTCAGATTTCCTTACTTTTTACCTAATGACTTTTTTGAGTTTCAGGATTCCATCCAGGACACCACATTACATGTAGTTATCATGTCTCCTTATTTTGCTTGGCTCTGGCAGTCTCTCAGACTTTGTTTTTGATGACCTTGACAGTTTGGGGAGTATTAGTCATATTTTATAGAATGTCTATCAACTGGGGTTTATCTGATAGTTTTCTTATGATTAGATTGAAGTTATGGGGGTTGGGGAGGAAGAACATAGAGGTAAAGTGCTCTTTTTGTCACATCAAAGCAAGAATACATACTATCAGCACTATCACTGTTTATGTTAACCTTGATCACCTGGCTGAGGAAGTCTTTGTCAAGTTACTCCGCTGCAGAGTTATTTTTTCCCCCTTTCCACACTGAACTCTTTAGAAAGAAGTCACTATGTGCTGCCTACACTTAATGAAGAGTTATGTTCCACCTCCTTAAGGGAAGAGTGTTTATTTACATAAATTATTTAGTAACTGTTTGCATGGATGATTTCTCTCTTCTCCCTCATTTATTTGTTTAATCATTTATATAAGTATGGATACATGGATATTTATTTTATTCTTTGGGTTGTAATCCAAAACTACTTTTTATTTTGTTGGTCAGAGTGTTCTAACTTTGGCCATTGGGTGCACGTTCAGTTGGCTCCCGTGTCCTTTTGACAATGCCCTCAGCACTGTAGGTTTTTTTGTTTTTTGGGGTGTGTGTGTGTACTTCCTTACTTTCTGGCACTATAAGACGCTCTTGGCTCATCTTATATTCTCTGCCTCAATCCTAGAATCAGCCATTTCTCCAAGGAGCCATGGTTCTGTTTTATTAGAGAATGGTTAGAAATGAAAATCTGGGTACTGGATGTGCTTGTTGCCACCAGGATGTGGTGACTTCTAGGCCCTCTCAGATGACAGAGTAAGGAAATATATGTGTGTATACTAATCAATGTATACATACATATCTACAAATATTTCTATATGGAATATATGTTATTAAGCTAAATATGAGTGCATACAAATGACTCACATTCTAAGCCATCACCATATAGATTATTCTAGCCTTTTCTTCCCTTTGTTTGTAACCTCCCATTCCAACAATGAGAAACCTGGCTTCTACCAAGTATCACCTACTTACTAATTGTTCAATTCTGATTTCCTTGTGTACTGATTTCAGAATTGTTAACCCTTTATCTACTAGAGTACAGTGCTTATTACCATGCCTATTGCCTTTAGTTTTATAGACACTATTCATATCCAGAATTATTTAGGTCAGTACCTTTTTCTATATTACTTTTTATTCTCTGAATATTCCATGTTTTCATACCTGTTTAATCTTTATTTGTGCTAATCATCCTGCCTGAAATTCCCTGGCTTTTACCCTTTTCTCCGTGGAATGTTACTCATTCTTCTATACCCAGCACAAATATTGCCTCCACCAGAAAGCTTCTCAGAGCCACCACTAGTAGACTTAATCATTCACTCCTCTGTGCTCCAATAGCATTTTGTACTTACCTTTACTATATATCATGTCAGGACTCTTTGTTTGCATCTCTTTCTTCTTCACTTAATAGTAATTCTTGAGAGCAGAAAACAGATGGATTTGTCTCTGAAATCCCAGGACTTAACAATAATACGTATTACATAACAGAAAACCTAATAGTGGCTAAAATACAAAAGGATTTACTTTTTTTACCTAGCAAGAAGCCCAGAGATAGACTATCACTGGTTTACCTGTTCAATGATGCCATTAAGAATCCAGGCTTTTTTCCTCTTCTGTACACAGAAGTCTAAATGTGAAATGCCAGGTAAATAAGTTAAAACCAATTTCATTCTGGCCAGTATAACGTGTTTAGAGACAATGTCCAGAGAAATAAGAATAGTTCAGATATTTTAGATTGAGATGACTTTGAGATGAGCTTACATTAAATCCGTTAGAGAGTTAACTTCTGAGTCCCAGTTGCCTCTTTTTGTGTGAGTGAGTGTATCATGTAGCCACCATTCAGAGCAGTCATGGAGAACAAAACACTAAGCATGAGATTCCCATTTTGAAGCTGCAGTTACTGACGTCATAGTGTGATCAAAGTGCTCTGCAAATACTTACTGTAATTATTGTTGTTGTTCTGTTCTTGCTAATAACCTTATTTATACCCTGAAATTATAATCATCCAAAGAAAGATTACAACAAGATGCATGAGTTGCCTAAGCTGTTTGCCTGGCAGATGGTCACCCTCCGAGTTCTCTGAAATTGCCAGGGTTAATTGAAGCTTCAGTTTTCACTGCAGTGTAGTTGATACTTAAGTGTTTCTTACCTGTCAGCTTTCACTCTCTAAAAAAGTACAGCAGTAGCACTTAATTTGTTCTCATTAATGCTAGCCTCTCAGGTAATGTTTAGTGCAACTTCATTCTAGATGATGTTTGCTGCTCTGAATGAAAACCTTTGTACCAGCTTCCCCACTGAGAAGAAATGCTAAACAGTTACAAAGGTGAAAACATGAATGTCTCTCTACTTTATTTATTTAGAGGATGCTCAGAAGTCAGGAAACATTGAAGGGAAGTTAACTTTTAAATGGTGGACTGGCATTTAGTGTATGGTTAATAGCAGGTCCTCTCCCTGGGGTTGCAGCAAGCTGAGACAACTGGGAATCATCCTTGGGGAATTTTACAAATAGTTTTTCCTAGAGCTAGCTAAGTGCCCCAAGGATAATTGTTATAGATTCATACAAACAGCAGTACTATTTGCTCTATTTCTTTGGTGTTCCTCTAGTAGTATTAAGATGCAAGAAAGCAGTCTTAGGAACCAGCTTAAAAAGCAAGGGAACTAAGAAGTCGTTCTTTGTCTCTACTACTCAGCTCTGCAAAATCAAACCAGTGAAAAGACCTGGGTGTTAAAATGTTACATTATTTAGGTGATGCAAGAGCCCTTTGTCTGCACCTTGAGATTTGAGTACATATTATACATATTGTTATATATGGGTTCAGCATATATAGTAATATGACAAGCCAAGTAAGAGAATGACTGTGCTCTCCTAAATCTGGGGACTGCTGGCTACCAATGGCATTGCTTGCTCTTTGATTAAGGCCCAAGAGAAAAATAGTTGAGAGAGATGAAGGGAAAGAAGGAATTCTGGGCCTCCTGAAATCAGTTACAACAAATTAGCAACCCCAGTAAAGACTGGGGAGTCAGTAACATGATCCTTCTTGTATATGTGGTATACAAAAGTAGAAGGCAAATGGGTGAATTATATGTATGTGAATAATAATGCTCTTCAAAAAAGCAAAAACAAAAAATCCAAAAAGGTAGAATGTGGATTCTTTAATTAGACTGCTTGGACTGGAATTGAATCTCTGTCCATTTTTAGCTAGGTGACTTTAGGCCTGTTAATTTACTTCGTCCTTTATAGGTTTTTTCCTTAAAACAGTACCCCTTGACAGGGAATGGAAGCTAAATAAGATAATATACTCTATGTAAGTACTGAGGATAGGTCATCACACATGGTACATATTTAACTTTTCTAAAAAAAAATGAAATTTACATGGAAGATATATTGGAATTGATGCTTTATTTCCTTTTATTTATTTATTTTTATTTTGAGATGAGGTCTCTCTATGTTGCCCAGGCTAATCTCAAACTCCTGGGCTCAAGCAGTCCTCCTGCCTTGGACTCCAAAAGTGCTGAGATTACAGACATGAACCACTGTGTTCAGCCTTTACTTTCTAAAATATTTTTTCAATTTGCAAAATATACTATGGAGTCTTTCCTTTTATTAAAATCCTTCTTTAAAAAAAAAACAAAAAACAGTATTACTTGAAACTGTTGCTCCCCAAAAGCAAAATTTGCAGTTAAGAGGTATTTTGTCATGTGCATTACACACATTTTACCTATTCCTGTAGCATATGTTATAGTTTGTTGATATGGTCAGGCAGATGTATGAATCATTGTGAAAAGGACTCCATTTTAGTGGTAGGCAAAGCATCTAGCCAAAATTTGTAGCTGGGGAGAGATCTGCTCCCCACACGTTGGCCTTCTGTATCAAGGCTGCTGCTTTTGCCACTATGCTCATTGTGGTGGTAGTCTGCTCAGGCAACTGGAACCTATTAAAACCACCTTCTCCTTGGCTTGTCAGATTACGATGTATGCTGAACCCAAGTCCTTTTATACATTTGTTCTTTTCCTTACATTCTAAAATAGGCACATATCTACCTACACCTAGAGCTGGCAGGAAGTCTGTCAGCTTTTCTTGGTATGCTTCTTTATATTTGGTAGCATAATAAATGCGATTTTTAACGACACTGTCAATCTAATACTTGAATGAGTTTCATTTTCTTTCTTGTCTGTTCCTTAGTGATTGCTTTAGCCATTGCCTATTCATGACTGAGCCTTAGCGTTAAGATCTCACGCGGCATGCCCCTAAAGTCATGCTTTTTCTGTTTCATTTTGGCCCTCTTAGGATTCAAGAGGAAGGACCTTCCTAGGATGGTGAGCTGAAAATGGGAACCTGTGGGCAAAGTTGGTACAATATATGCCTTTAATGTGACATTAGTTTGAGTTAAGTGAAGGGTCAGGACCACGTTCTCAGATTTTTCACATAGTAAATTTAAAAAAACTGAAACACCTTATCAGGAATTGTGGAAATTTCTGTTGCCTTCTTCATACTGTTTTTTTTTGTTTGTTTTTTGTTTTTTGTTTTTTTTGTGACGGAGTCTCACTCTGTCACCCAGGCTGGAGTGCAGTGGCGCGATCGCAGCTCACTGCAAGCTCCACCTTCCAGGTTCACGCCGTTCTCCTGCCTCAGCCTCCCGAGTAGCTGGAACTACAGGCGCCCGCCACCACACCCGGCTAATTTTTTTTTCGTATTTTTTAGTAGAGACAGGGTTTCACCGTGTCAGCCAGGATGGTCTCCATCTCCTGACCTCGTGATCCGCCCCCCTTGGCCTCCCAAAGTGCTGGGATTATAGGCTTGAGCCACCGCGCCTGGCCGCCTTCTTCATACTCTTATACTTCATCCATCTCCAAAACTTTTTCATCTTCCCTAAATGAAACTCTTTATTTATTTTTTACTTTTTTGGTGTCTAGCTTCTCTTCTTTAATAGTATATATAAGGTATACAAGAAGATGTTTTAATATACATATACACAGTGAAGTGGTTGCCATAGACAAGTAGATTAACAAATATATCATCTCACATAGTTACCTTTGTGGGTATGTGTGGCAAGTGTACCTAAAATCTACTCTTTGAGCAAAAATCCCAAATATAATAAAATATTACTGACTGTAGCCCTCACATTGTACATTAGATCTCTGGACATGTTCATCCTGCTTATCTGCAACTTTGTATCTTTTGATCTGCATCTCACCATTTCCTCTCGCCCCTTCCCATATCCATTAGAAACTTAATTTCCCATTCCCCAGCCTCTGCCAAACACCACTCCACTTCCTGTCTCTATCAGTTTGACTACTCTAGGAACCTTATACAAGAGGAATCATACAAATCTGCCCTTTTATGACTGGCTTATTTCACTTATCATAATATCTTTTTTTTTTTTTTTTTTTTTTTAGGCGGAGTCTCGCTTTGTTGCCCGGACTGGAGTGCAGTGGCCAGATCTCAGCTCACTGCAAGCTCCGCCTCCCGGGTTTACGCCATTCTCCTGCCTCAGCCTCCCGAGTCGCTGGGACTACAGGCGCCCGCCACCTCGCCCGGCTAGTTTTTGTATTTTTTTAGTAGAGACGGAGTTTCACCGTATTAGCCAGGATGGTCTCGATCTCCTGACCTCGTGGTCTACCCGTCTCGGCCTCCCAAAATGCTGGGATTACAGGCTTGAGCCACGCGCCCGGCCACTTATCATAATATCTTTAAGATTCATCCATGGTTGTAGCATGTGTCAAAATTTCCTTTCAAGGCCGGATAACGTTCCATTGTACATATATGTATGTATGTATGTATCACATTTTGTTCATTTATCTTCAGTGGACATGTGGGTTGCTTCTACCTTTTGTCTATTGTGAATGATGTTGCTATGAATATGGGTGTACAAATATCACTTTGGTCTCTGCTTTCACTTCCTTTGGGTATATACCCAGAAGTAGAATTGCTGAATTGTAAGGTAATTCTATGTTTAATTTTTGAGGATTCACCATAATGTTTTTTCATAGCAGCTGTATCATCTTATATTCCAATAGCAATGAATAAGGGCTCCAATTTCCCAATTTCTCCACATCCTCACCAATACTTGTTATATTCTGGGTTGTTGCTGCTGTTTTTAAATACCAGCCATCCTATTAGGTGTGTTGTTTGTTTCGATTTTAATTACAAATGTAATTAATAAATTTAGGGCTATTCAGATTTTCTCTTGTGTTATTTTGTTATTATTGGTAAGTTATGGTTTTCAAGGAGTTTGTCCCATCTAATGAATGCAATAAAATTGTCCATAATATCCCAATATTAGCTTTTCAATGTCTGTAAGGTCTGTGGTGATATCTCATTTCTCATTCCTATTATTGGAAGTTTGTGTTTTGTGAAACACATGTTTGATATCAGTCTTGCCAGAAGTTTATCAGTTTTATTAATCTTTCCAAAGAACTAACTTTTGACTTTGAATTTTCCCTGCTTTGCTCATTTTCCCTCCTTCCCTCCCTCCCTCTCTTTTTTTTTTTTTTTTTTTTTTGAGATACGGTATTGCTCTGTCACCCAGGATGCAGTGCAATAGCGTGATCATAGCTCATTGCAGCCTTGAACTCCTGAACTCAAGTGATCCTCCCTCGTTGGCCTCCCAAGTAGCTGGGACTACAGACACTGGCTAATTTTGTTTGTTTGAAGTTTTTGTTTGTTTGTTTGTTTTTTTAGAGATAAGGTCTCACTATTTTGCCTAGGCTAGTCTCAAAGTCTTGGCCTCAAGTGATCTGCCCACCTTGACCTCCCTCTCACAGCTCTGAGATTACAGGCGTGAACCACCATGCCTGGCCCTATTTTCTATTTCATTGCTTTCTGTTTTATTATTTCCTTCTTTCTACTTACTTTAGGTCTAATTTATTCTTATTTTTCTAGCTTGCGAAGATAGAAGCTGAGGCCAGGCGAGGTGGCTGATGCCTGTAAATCTCAGCACTTTGGGAGGCCGAGGTGGGAGGATCCCTTGAGCCCAGGAGTTCAAGACTAGCCTGAGCAACATAGGCAGACTTTGTCTCTTAAAAAAAAAAAAAAAAAAGTAGCCAGGTGTGGGTGGCACATGAGTGTAGTCCTAGCTACTTGGGAGGCCAAAGCAGGAGGATCACTTGACTGCAGGAATTCAAGGCTGCAGTGAGCTATGATTGTGCCATTGCACTCTAGTCTGGGTGATAGAGCAAACCCTTGTCTAAAAAAAAAAAAAAAAAAGTAGCCAGTTGTGGGTGGCACATGAGTGTAGTCCTAGCTACTTGGGAGGCCAAAGCAGGAGGATCACTTGACCCCAGGAATTCAAGGCTGCAGTGAGCTATGATCGTGCCATTGTACTCTAGTCTGGGTGATAGAGCAAGACCTTGTCCAAAGAAAAAAAGAAGCTGAGATTATTGATTTGACATCTTTCTCCTTTCTAATAAAAATGTTTAAAACTATAAATTTCTCTCTCTACACTGCTTTAGTTGCATCCCATAAATTTTGATATTTTGAGATTTTGTTATTCAGTTCAAAATATATTTTAATTTCAGATTTGTTCTTTTACTCATAGGTTATTTATAGCTGTGTTGCTTAATTCCTTAACATTTGGAAACTTTTGTAGCTATCATTATTATTTTGAATTTGGATAAAAAAGCAAGGATTGACAATATGCTGCCTATTAGAAAAGCACTTTAAATGTAAACATACAAATAAGGCCAGGCGTGGTGGCTCACCCCTGTAATCCCAGCACTTTGGGAGGCCGAGACGAGCAGATCACAAGGTCAGGAGATCGAGACCATCCTGGCTAACACGGTGAAACCCCGTCTCCACTAAAAATACAAAACAAAAAAAAAAAAATTAGCCAGGCGTGGTAGCAGGTGCCTGTAGTCCCAGCTACTTGGGAGGCTGAGGCAGGAGAATGGCGTGAACCCGGGAGGCAGAGCTTGCAGTGAGCCAAGATCGCACCACTGCACTCCACTCCAGCCTGGGTGATACAGCAAGACTCTGTCTCAAAAAATAAAATTAAATTAAAAATAAAATAAAAAATAAAAATGCACAAATAGACTAAAATTTTTTTAAAAGATACACAACATGCCATACACGACATTACATTAGACACCTGGTAGGCCTGTGTTAATATCAGACAAAGTAGACCTGAAGAAAATGACTATTACCAGAGATAAGAATGGACATTTATTAATACAGGTTAGTTCATCAAGGTATTAACATTTAAGATTATTATAGCCAAAAACCACACTGTATGATTTTAATATTTTGGGATTTATTTTTATTTATTTATCTATTTTTTGAGACAGAGTCCCACTCTGTCGCCCAGGCTGAAGTGCAGTGGCGCGATCTCGGCTCACTGCAACCTCTGCTTCCCAGGTTCAAGTGATTCTTGTGCCTCAGCCAGTTGTAGGCACCCACCACCATACCCAGCTAATTTTTTTTTGTATTTTTAGCAGGGACAGTTTTTCACCACGTTGGCCAGGCTGGTCTCAAACTCCTGACCTCAGGTGATCCACCCTCCTCGGCCTCCCAAAGTGCTAGGATTACAGGCATGAGCCACTGTGCCTAGCCAGCCAAATTTATCTATTTATTGAGACTTGTTTTATAGCCCACCATATGGTCTACCTTGGTGAATATTCCATGTTCATTTGAAAAGAATGTGTATTCTTGCTATTGCTACATATGATGTTCTTTCTATAAATACCATCTAGGTCAAGTTAATAATGTTCAAATCTTCTTTGTCCTCTTTGATCTTTTGATAGCTTGTTGCTGATTTTTTTTTTATTTATTACTGAAAAAGGGTTGTTAAAATCTCCAAGTAGGCCGGGTGTGGTGGCTCAAGCCTGTAATCCCAGCACTTTGGGAGGCCGAGACGGGCGGATCACAAGGTCAGGAGATCGAGACCATCCTGGCTAACACGGTGAAACCCCGTCTCTACAAAAAAAAATACAAAAAATTAGCCAGGCGAGGTGGCGGGCGCCTGTAGTCCCAGCTACTCAGGAGGCTGAGGCAGGAGAATGGTATAAACCCGGGAGGCGGAGCTTGCAGTGAGCTGAGATCCGGCCACTGCACTCCAGTCTGGGCGACAGAGTGAGACTCCATCAAAAAAAAAAAAAAAAAAAATCTCCAAGTATTACTGTGAATTTGTTAAGTTCTTTTAGAAAGTTCTGTCTTTTTGCTTCATTTATTTTACAGCTTTGTTATTAGGTACATGCATATTTAAGACTGCTATGTTGTCTTGATGAATTGGCTTATTATCATTATTAAATGTCCCTCTTTTTCTCTATAATAGTCTTTTCATTGAAGTCTACTTTGTCTATTAATATAGCCCCAACAGCTTTCTTATGCAGTGTTTGCATAGTATACCTGTTTTTATGCTAATCTATTTGTTTCTTTATATTTAAAGTGCTTGCCTTATAAACAGTATATTGCTGGGTCTTACTTTTTTTAATCCAAGTTCATAATCTGCTTTTTAATTAGAACCCATTTACATTTATTGTAAATATTGATATGGTTGGGTTTAAATATGCCATCTTGGTATTTGTTTTCTGTTTGTCCTATTTGTTTTTATTTGTTGTATTTGTTTCTATTTGTCCTATTTGTTTTTCATTCCTCTGTTCTTCCTTTCTTGCCTTTTTTTAGATGAATGGAATATTTTAACTGTACTTCTTTGTGTTGTTTCAAATAAAAATACTACTTATTCACACAGTTTTGTGTGAATAAGATATTATGCAAATAATATCTGAGTTAAACTGGTATTCAAATTAGAGTATGCCAAAAAAGAGCTAAGAGAAGGTACATAAAGGGATTGGGTCATTCTGGTGGCAGAAACCTACTTTTTCTACCAGGATTTTATTTGGGGCTGGCCCTGCCCTTCTTTTCCCACAAAATTGAACCATGACCTAGCAAACCTTAGGCTAACATGGTAGTGATAATACAAAGCACATATTTGTTAATCATTGTAGTTAATATAATTGGATAGCTACCTGTATATTGTCACATTCTTCTGTCACTTCCTTCGCACTGCAAGGATCTTGGTTAGGATCCACCCTGGAAAATATGAAGTAACTTCCATCCAATGAGACTTATGTCAGACAAATATCATTTTTATGTAATCAGTCAAACAATTCATGAGCAACTTGGTGCTGCCTCTAGAAGCTTGCAATTTAAGTGAGAAGGCATTTATATAATTTTATTGTGTGTTTATATTATATAGTCTATATACATTTATTATATATTTAAATAATAAGATAAATAGCAATGCAAGGCTGTGCATAACTGTTATGGATAAGTAAGTGAAATAAAGATGTTTGTGTGGTTAATTAAAGAAATAGCTGCCTAAGTAGGGAAATTGCCACATATTTAGACCCTGGAGACACTATGCTTTCTCCACAGACTAGCAGCCTGCAAGATTCACATTTCTCTGATATTTTCCTGAATTGCCTAATAATCCAATCTGGTTGTATCTTTTTGTCTCTGTCTACAGAGGCTCTTGGTCATTTATAGTGAGAGAAACTCTTACTTTTTTTTCTTCCCTCTTCTATATATAAATGGGTATAGATAAGTATCACGTGATTATTTAAAGGATTGAAATTCCATTTTGATTTGCCTTTCCTGGGTAGGAAACATTTACATCATTTTATACTTTTGAGCATGACTTGCCTCTCTTTCTAGGTGTAATCAATTTCTACTTTTCAGCATACAGAAGATTTTATGAATACTATTCACTGCAGAAAGAGCTCTAAAAATAATTTTGCAGGTAGGGTTTTATAGAACACTGATAGTCTTATGTGGAACATTGGCAGGCAAAAAGAACAAAGGCACATCAGGGTAAAGGTGGTAGTAGGTGGAGCATTTCATTTCATTTGCCTCCACTAAAGAGCTTGCATTTACTGGAGAAGGAAAACAAATAAGAAACAGGAGCATCTGCACTTGCTGTTGAAGGTTTCATTTCTCATGACTGTTAAGTCACATTTGAATGGAATCATTACAGTCTTGTTGGTATGTGTAACTATGCCCCCACCTTTTTTTTTCCAAAAGGAAAATCTTGAATTTTATGTTTAAAAGTACAAAGAGCTGTTTTTGACATTCTGCAGTTCATTTTGGAATTCACAGTCTTAAACCTATTCATTTTCAGTAGGGTGGTAAAGAGTGCAAAGTATATGGCATTTTTACGCCTAATAGCACCTCCAATAATCTGTGATGCATATTACATACACACACCTTTTAGCATCTGTTTCCACCTGACAGCTGACAGCATTAGGCTGAACGTTGTGATGAACAACTGAAATGTCAAGCAGTATTACAATGGTTTCTTATTGGAAAAAGTAAGCTCCTTAGAGCTTCTTTTTAATACTTTTCCATAAAGATTTTAAAGTGACACATTTACAAGTATGTAATTAAGATGACATACTCTTTAAATGTTTGTTATTCTTCCAGAAATGGAGATGGATTTGGGCTAATCAGCAGATGATTCTCCTTTTGAGCTAGGGTGTAAGCATGCTTTTTTTTTTTTTTTTTTTTAAAGACAGGGTCTTGCTCTATGACCCAGGCCAGAATGCAGTGGCACGATCATGGCTCACTACAGCCTCATCCTCTAGGCTCGGCCTCTCATGTAGCTGGAACCACAGACGTGCACCACCACCCCCGAGTAATTTTTTTTTTTTTTTTGTGGAGACAGGGTCTCACTATGTTGCCCAGGCTGGTCTCGAACTCTTGGATTCAAGTAACTCTCTCGCCTTGGGCTCCCAAAATGTTGGGATTACAGGCGTGAGGCACTGCACCTGGCCTTAAGCATGCATTTTTGTTTTGTTTTGTTTTGAGACAGAGTCTTGTTCTGTTGTCCAGGCGGGAGTGCAGTGACACAATCTCGGCTCACTGCAATCTCCGCCTCCTGGGTTCAAGTGATTTTCTTGCCTCAGCCTCCAAGTGGCTAGGATTACAGGTGCATACCATCACTCCTGGATAATTTTTTCTTTTTTTTTTTTTTTTGTATTTTCAGTAGAGATGGGGTTTTCCTATGTTGGCCAGGCTGGTCTCAAACTCCTGACCTCAAGTGATCCACCCTCCTCGGCCTCCCAAACTGCTGGGATTACAGGCATGAGCCACCGTGCCCAGCGAAGCATGCATTTTGTTCAGGGAAATCTATTTTGCATCCATATTGCTGACTATTCTTTTTTTTTTTTTTTTTTTTTTTTTTGAGACAGAGTCTCGCTCTGTCGCCCAAGCTGGAGTGCAGTGGCCAGATCTCAGCACACTGCAAGCTCTGCCTCCCGGGTTCACGCCATTCTCCTGCCTCAGCCTCCCAAGTAGCTGGAACCACAGGCGCCTGCCACCACGCCCAGCTAATTTTTTGTATTTTTTTAGTAGAGACGGGGTTTCACACTATTCTTAATAATATATGTATACAGGATTGTTAGAATTAAGAATTGCTATGATTCTGTCTTAATATTTATTTGACTGATTTTCATATTATTCATTTCAGCACAGAGAATGAGAGTTACAGGTTTGTTTTTTTATTCTTCTACCATACTTGGGATTTTTGTCTAGTGGTCGGTCACAAAATATTTCCTAGAAATATGTTTTTCCTAGAATTACCCCCCAAAAAATAACATTACTTAAAAAAAAACTGTCTTTAGTACACAAATTCAGATTTTGGACTTACATGCTTTGGTCATGCACTAAAAATTAAATGAGCAAATAAAATGTCTAACAAAACAAAGTTGGTCAAGGCTATGGCTTTCACAAAAAAGCCAGCCAATGTTGCCCACCCTAAATATTTCTTTCCCATCTCTTGGCCTGAATATACTTCAGGAGAGAAGCTGTTATGCTCATCTTTCATGAAAAAGTTTCTAGTTTTCCTGTGCTTTCTCAGATTGAAAACCTTTAGAATCAGGTTTTGAGTGTTAGGTAAACAATACACTGTTTAATCTATGTTGACTAATTAATCATTTGTAACTTTTTAGGTACTGCTTAGGATGAACATGATTTGGAGAAATTCCATTTCCTGTCTAAGGCTAGGAAAGGTGCCACACAGATACCAAAGTGGTTACCACCCAGTGGCCCCTCTGGGATCAAGGATTTTAACTGACCCAGCCAAAGTTTTTGAACACAACATGTGGTGAGTTTTCTTTTCAAGTCTGATATTGTGTGTGTTTCTTAAATATCACCAGTGGTATTATTTTCATTTAGAACTAAGAAAGGGTTTTTAAAGCTGATGACCTGACTCATATTGTAGAAGTCCAAAAGCTAGGGTAACCAATCCTGACGTAAATGTTGCCAATTCTGAATTTCATTGCAAATGGAATTGGAAAAGTGAAACTTCCCATGTGCTTTTAGTAGCCTTGGAGTTCTTGCAGGCCCTTTCTGCTTACCTCTGATCCTGATTTGCCTGCTGTCACTGGGTGGGGGTGAGGATTCTTTCCTAGGTGGGGCCCTCCAGCTCCACAGTCCCTTCCCTCTTTTTCATACTTGTCATCCGGCAAATGCGTATCAGTACCTGCGGCTTACTGAGCACCAGGGAGATAGATCACATTGATAAGATTCTTGTCCATGCTTTCAGGGAATCCACACTATTTGGAAAGATAGATATTTACAGAAAAAGCTGATAATTACCCATACAAGGCAGTAAATTGTGAGAGCTCAGTGAGTGTTACAGACCATGTGCCATATGAGAACAACTCAGTAATGTAAAACCACTCCTTTTTGGGCATAGTCAGAAAGTCTTAAAGTGAGGGAAACTGAGGTTAGGATTACAGGCATACCTCAGAAATGTTGTAGGTTTGGTTGAGACCACTGCAGTAAAGCAAATATTGCAATAAAGTGAGTCACACATTTTTTTTGGTTTCCCAGTGCATATAAAAGTCATGTTTACACTATACTGTAGTCTCTTTTTTTTTTTTTTTTTTGAGACAGAGTCTCGCTCTGCTGCCCAGGCTGGAGTGCAGTGGCCGGATCTCAGCTCACTGCAAGTTCCGCCTCCCGGGCTTACGCCATTCTCCTGCCTCAGCCTCCCGAGTAGCTGGGACTACAGGCGCCCGCCACCTTGCCCGGCTAGTTTTTTGTATTTTTTAGTAGAGACGGGGTTTCACCATGTTCGCCAGGATGGTCTCGATCTCCTGACCTCGTGATCCGCCCGTCTCGGCCTCCCAAAGTGCTGGGATTACAGGCTGGAGCCACCGCGCCCGGCCACTGTAGTCTCTTAAGTGTACAATAGCATTATGTCTAAGAAAACAATGTACAAACTTAATTAAAAAGTAATTTCTTGCTAAAAAATGCTAACAGTCATCTGCGCTTTCAGTGAGTCATAATCTTTTTGTTGGCAGAGGGTCTTACCTCAGTGTTGATGGTTGCTGACTGATCAGGGTGGTGGTTGGAGTGGCTGTGGCAGTTTCTTAAAATAAGACAACAATGCAATTTGCCTCATCAGCTGACTCTTCCTTTCATGAAAGATTTCTCTGTAGCATGTGATGCTGTTTGATAACATTTTACCTACAGTAGAACTTGCAAAATAAGTCAGTCCTCACAGATCCTGCCACTGTTTTATCAACTAAGTATATGTAATATTCTAAATATTTTGTTTAATATTTAGAATTATGTCTAAATTCTTTGTTGTCTAAATTATGTCTAGATTCTATTGGGGGAACCCGCCCTCAATAATTCCATGTAAGTTGTTTTTTATTTCCCTAAATGTTGGCCGGTCTGAGAAATAAAGGGAAAGAGTACAAAAGAAAGAAATTTTAAAGCTGGGTTTCCAGGGGAGACATCACATGTCGGCAGATTCTGTGATGCCCCGCAAGCTGCAAAACCAGCAAGTTTTTATTAGTGATTTTCAAAGGGGAGGGAGTGTAAGAATAGGGTCATAGAGATCACATGCTTTACAAGGCAATAAAATATCACAAGGCAAATGGACACAGAGTGAGATCACAGGACCGGGGCGAAATTAAAATTGCTAATGAAGTTTCGGGCATGCATTGTCATTGATAACATCTTATCAGGAGACAGGGTTTGAGAGCAGACAACTGGTCTGACTAAAATTTACTAGGCGGGAATTTCCTCGTCCTAATAGGCCTGGGAGCGCTACGGAAGACTGGAGCTTATTTCATCCCTTATCTGCAACCGTGTAAGACAGACATTCCCAGAGCAACCATTTTAGAGACCTACCCCTAGGAAAGCCTTCTCTTTCTCCGGGCTGTTCCTTGCTGAGAAAAAGAATTCAGCGATATTTCTCCTATTCGCTTTTGTAAGAAGAGAAATATGGCTCTGTTCTGCCCGGCTCTCAGGCAGTCATACCTGATGGTTATCTCCCTTGTTCTCTGAACATCTCTGTTATCCTGTTCTTTTTTCAAGGTGCCCAGATTTCATGTTGTTTAAACACACATGCTTTATGAACAATTTGTGCAGTTAACACAATCATCACAGGGTCTTGAGGCCACATATGTCCTCAGTTTACGAAGATGATGGGATTAAGAGATTAAAGTAAAGACAGGATAGAAAATCACAAGAGTATTGATTAGGGAAGTGATAAATGTCCATGAAATCTTCACAATTTATGTTCAGAGATTGCAGTAAAGACAGGCGTAAAAAATTATAAAAGTATTAATTTGGGGAACTAATAAATGTCCATGAAATCTTCACAATTTATGTTCTTCTGCCATGGCTTCAGCCGGTCCCTCCGTTCAGGGTCCCTGACTTCCTGCAACATAATTCTTTGTTGTAATTTCCACAGTGTTCACAGTGTCTTCACCCCAAGTCGATTCTATCTCAAGAAGCTACTTTAATTTGCTCATCCCTACAAAGGAACTCCTCATCTGTTCAAGTTTTATCATGAGATTGCAGCAATTCAGCGTAAATCTTTAGGCCCCACTTTTAATTCTAGTTCTCTTGCTGTTTCCACCATATCTGCTGTTACTTTTTCCACTGAAGTCTTGAACCCCTCAGAATCATCCATTAGAATCAACTTCTTCCAAACTCCTATTGATGTTGTTATTTTGACCTCCCATGAATCACAAATGTTCTTAATGGCATGTAGATTGGTGAATCCTTTCCAGAATGTTTTCAGTTTACTTTGCCCAGATCCACTAGAGGAATTACTGTTTATGGCAGCTGTAGCTTTACGAAATGTAGTTCTTAAGTAAGTCTTGAAAGTTGAAATTACTCCTTGATCCATGGGCTGCAGAATGGATATTGTATTAGTTGGCATGAAAACAACATTAATATCCTTGTACATTTCCATCAGAACTGTGGGGAGACAAGGCATATTGTCAGTGAGCAGTAATGTTTTTCAAGGAATTCTTTCTTCTGAGCATTAGGTCTCCACAGTGGGCTTAAAACATTCAGTAAACCATGCTGTAAACAGATATGTTGTCATCTAGGCTTAGTTGTTTCATTTATAGAGTATAGGCAGAGTAGATTCAGCATCATTTTTAAGGGCCCTAGGATTTTTGGAACAGTAAATAAGCACTGGCTTCAACTTAAAGTCACCAGCTGCCTTAGCCCTTAACAAGAGAGTCAGCCTGTCCTTTGAAGTTTGAAGCCAGGCATTGACTTATCCTTTCTGACTATGAAAGTCTTAGATGGCATCTGGCCGGGCGCGGTGGCTCACGCCTGTAATCCCAATGCTTTGGGAGGCCAAGGCAGGCAGATCACGAGGTCAGGAGATCGAGACCATCCTGGCTAACATGGTGAAACCCCGTCTCTGCTAAAAATACAAAAAAAAAATTAGCCAGGCGTGGTGGCGGGCGCCTGTAGTCCCAGCTACTCTGGAGGCTGAGGCAGGGGAATGGCTTGAACCTGGGAGACGGAGCTTGCAGTGAGCCAAGATTGCGCCACTGCACTCCAGCCTGGGCAACAGAGCGAGACTCTGTCTCAAAAAAAAAAAAAAGTCTTAGATGGCATCTTCTTCCAATAGAAAACTTTTATTTACATTGAAAATTTGTTTTTTAGTGTAACCACCTTCATCAGTGATCTTAGCTGGATCTTTTGGATAATTTGATGCTACAGCTTCTCCATCAGTACTTACTGCTTTGCTTTGCACTTTTATGCTATGGAGATGGCTTGTTTCCTTAAACCTCATGAACCAACCTCCACTAGCTTCACTTTTCTTCTGCAGCTATCTCATCTCTCTGAGCCATCATAGAATCAAAGAAAGTTAGGGCCTTGCTCTGGATTAGGCTTTGGCTTATGGGAATATTGTGGCTGGTTTTATCTTTTATGCAGACCACTAAACCTTTCTTCATATCAGTAATGCTATTTCATGAGAAATAGCATGTGTTGATTCATGTATTCGCTGGAGTAGCATCTTTTCATTATTTTATTTTATTTTATTTTATTTTATTTTTTTCAGACAGGGAGACTCAGTCACCCAAGCTGGAGTGCAGTGGTGCAGTGGTGTGGTCACAGTTCATTGCAGCCTCAACCTCCTCCGGGGTCAAGTGATTCTCTGGCCTCAGCCTCCCAAGTAGCTGGGACTATAGGCATTCACCGCCATGCCTGGCTGATTGTATTTTTTGTAGAGATGGGGTTTCACCATGTTGCCCAGGCTGGTCTTGAACTCCTGAGCTCAAGTGATCTTCCCAACTCAGCCTCCCAGAGTGCTGGAATTACAGGTGTGAGCACTCAACCTGGAGTAGCATCTTTAATTTCCTTTAAGAATATTTCCTTTGCATGTCACAAGTTGACTAGTGCTAGCGACCTAGGTTTTGGCCTGTCTCAGCTTGCAACAGGCGTTCCTCACTAAGCTTAGTCTTTTCTAGCTTTTGATTTAAAGTGAGAGATACATAACTCTTCCTTTCACTTGAACATGTAGAGGCTACTGTAGGTAATCAACTGGACTCATTTCATATTGTTTTTTCTCAGGGAATAGGGGAGTCTGAGGAGAGGGAAAGAGACAGGCAAAGCCGGGTCAGTGGAGCAGTCAGAACACACGTAATATTTATCAATTAAATTCGCTGTTTTATATGGGGATGGTTCATGGTGCTCTAAAACAATTACAATAGTAACATCAAAGATCACTGATCACAGCTCATAACAGATATAATAATAATGAACTAGTTTAAAATATTGCAAGAATTACCAAAATGTAACAGAGACATGAGGTGAGCACATGCTGTTGGAGAAATGGTGCCGACAGACTTGCTCAATGCAGGGTTGCCACAAACCTTCCATATGTAAAAAATGCACTAACTGTAAAATGTGATAAAGCAAAGCATAATTATACAAGATATGCCCGTTTATATTGCCTCCAGTACATAGCACAATGCCTGACATACAAATATTTGTTGAATTAATGCTTTGAATAGGTAAACTGAAATAAGGGCATTCTAGTTGGATAGAAAATCATAAAGCACTGAGATGAGGAAATATAAGGCATTTTCAGGAGAGAGAGCATAGGATAGTTTGCCTTAACAAAGGCTTTTCTAGGAGATTGGTGAAAGATAAGGTCAGAATGACATAGGCCAGATGGTGGGGGGTAGGTTTACGATTGTGCGTGGTCCTGAATTCATAGCCGAAGTATAAGGCATTATAGAGCCACTGAAGATAAATGACATTATAGCTAGTGTATTAAGTGTATATATTTGGTAACACCATACTAGACTGATCAGCAGGAAGAATTAGAAGCAAGAAAGGTCCAGTGAGCAAGAGATCATGACAGAAGAATGAATAGAACTTGGTGTTTGTGCAGAGTAAAGAAAAAGGAAGAAGTTGACTCTGAAGTTTTGATCTTAAGTAACTAATAGAAATAGGAAAATCAAGAGGTAAATGTATTTGTTTTATTTTGGAAGAAAGATGGTGAATTTGGTTTTAGACATTTTGAATAGGCTTTGTGAGCAGGACATTCAGGTGTAAATGTCCAGCACGCAGACACTGCTGCTGGGAAGAGGGAGAGTGGTCAGAGCTGAAGAAGTCAAGTCGGGCATGATATCTGCAGACAAAATTGTTATCAGACTAGCCTCTGGAACAGCATCTCTGGGGCTAGGAAAGTGATTCACGGGCCTTTTATGTTTTGATTGCTACTGAATCTCAATTTTGAAAGGGAATACATGGATTTTTTAATTAATTAGTTCTACACTGTACAATATGGTAGCCACTAGCCACATGTGTTTATTGAGCACTTGAAATATATTAATAACTGGGCTGAATTGAGATGTACTGTAAGATTTTTAAAACTTAGTACAAAAAAAGGTAAACAATCTCATTAATAATTTTTATATTGAATTATATGTTAAAAATGAATGAAAATTTGGATATATGCAGTTAAATTATATATACACACATACGTACATATATTATATATACACATATGTACATATATATACATATACGTACATATATACATGTATGTACATATATATATATATTTTTTTTTTTTAAATAAGACAGTCCTACTTTGTCACCCCGGATGGAGTGCAGTGATGGAATCTCAGCTCACTGCAACCTCTACCTCCCACATTCAAGCAGTTCTCCTGCCTCAGCCTCCTGAGTATCTGGGATTATAAACATGCACCACTGAAACAGGAAAAGCTCCCATGTCCCCCTCGCAGGATGTGCGATGGGGGTGTGGCTCACTTCTTCAGTGACTCACTGCTGAAACCTCTAGGGGAGCATACACATGGGCAGGCTGTGGGGCTCCGACCCCCTGACAGTGTCTAGGGGTGAGTGTTTACAGCTCCTGAAGCCCCAGTGGGCGTGTGTTACAGGGTGCTCTTTTAGTTTAGCCATCCATAGGCAGCTTGTGTTAGCTCAATTATATCCCTGCCTTGTCGTAAAGACAGAGGACTTTCAGTATCCCTGGGTTCTTGCCTTGTTGTAGGGGAAGAATCAGATCACTTACAAGCTTGGAGAATGAGTGCAAGGTTTTACTGAGTAGAAGTAGCTCTCAGCAGATGGGGGAGCCAGAAGAGAGATGGTTTTCCCCTGGAGTCAGACTGCTCATTGGACTGGGCTCTCCTCTGGCTGCCCTGGCCAGATGTCATTCTGCTGGTTGGTGGACTGCTGGTGTGCTGGTTCCTGCTGATGTGCTTCTCCCGATGTCCAGCCACCTATGTGTCTGCCTGCTGGGGTCTGGGGGAGAGCGGGTGTTTATAGGCATAGGATGGGGACGTGGCAGGCCAGGGCAGTCTTGGGAAAATACAACATTTGGGCAGGAAATGCCTGTCCTCACCTAGGTTCGTGTGGGTGAAGCCCTAGCCAGGGACCATGTCCTCCTCTAGCTAGCACTTGCCTTCCCCGCTTCTGTATCATTTAAAGAGACCATGCTCTTCTCTTCCATATCGCCACCATGCCCAGCTAATTTTTGTATTTTTTGTAGAGACAAGGTTTCACTGTGTTGGCCAGGCTGGTCTCAAACTCCTGACCTCAGGTGAACTGCCCACCTCGGACTCCCAAAGTGCTGGGATTATAGGCGTGAGCCACTGTGCCTGGCCTAAATAAAATAAATTTTAAAAATTGGTTTCACCTCTTTATTTTCACTTTTCTTTACCATGGCTACTAGAAATTTAAAACTACATATGTGGTTCACATTATACTTTTTTGGACAGCTGCTCCATGAAACCATTTTGACTACCATCACCAATATGGATAGTTATCGCAGGCTATAAGATGAAATGAGCCCTTTGCCAGGCAATTAAATCTCCAGAGCAACTTCTGATCTTAGGCAAGCTCCTCATTTACCAGTTTTTTTGTTTTCTTCATTAGAACCTAGTGATTTAGCTATCTGTATTCTCTTTTTCCATCTGCTACCACGTGCTCTCTTGTCTGAGATTCTTGCCTACTGATTTAAGTCGTTTTGTCATAGACTCAAGAAAGCAAAGATCATCTGGTCCTGCGCTTCTCAAACACATGGGCTAGCTTTGGGCTGGCTGCACAAGAATCCTTCAGGGAGTTACTATTTCAGTAGGTCTAGAGGTATGACCCAGGAATTTCTAACTTGAAAAGGCTCTTTTAGTAATTCTGTTGAGGAGCCAGGTTTGGGAACCCTTGATCCAGTCCAATGGTTTTTATAATTTTCTTTAGCAACAGAACTATTTTCAAGTGAAGCTTTAACATGGAATCCTAGGATTTAAAAGATAAAAGCAAACCTGCCCTGAATGAAGTTGGCATAGAGGCCTGGAGCATCAACAGCACCACTTCCTTTTCCCTCTCACTTCTCTTCACTTACTGTAGCAGCCTACAGGACCCTTAGGGCTCTGTTACTCAGTTTGAAAAACATTGATCTAGTCTAGACAGCCATATGTCTTCATAGCATACCCCCCAAGGGGTTGGCCAGTCTGTACCTGACACCTGTGGTGAACTCTATACCAACACAAATATACACTGTAAGAGCAGTAATAAAAATTGTTTCACCCAGGGAAGAGGAAGGTAGTTGATTCACATTATCTTCCCACACACCTTTTTTACATATTTTTCTTCTTAAAGAGAAGATTTGTAAATTAAACGAAATGTGCTTTTGTCTCCCCATCCTTCAAGTCCAAAATTCTGTTCAAAAGTTTTTGTTTTCTTCCTTATTTTCTCCTTTATATTTAAGAATAGTATTTCCTCTCTTGCTGAATTTGATTTTTTTTTTTTTTTTTTGAGACAGGGTCTTGCTCTGTCACCCAGGCTGAAGTACAATGGCACCATAATGGCTAATTTTTAATTTTGTCTTATTTTATTTTTTTTAGAGAGGAGGTCTTGCCATGTTACCCAGGCTGGTCTTGAACTCCTGGCCTCAAGCAGTCCTCCTGCCTTGGCCTCTCAAAATGCTGGGGTTATAGGCACGAGCCACCACACCCAGCCTGAATTTGATTTTTTTTTTTTTTCTGTTTTTTTTTGTTTTTGTTTTTGTTTTTGTTTTTTTTGAGACGGAGTCTTGCTCTGCCGCCCAGGCTGGAGTGCAGTGGCCGGATATCAGCTCACTGCAAGCTCCGCCTCCCGGGTTTACGCCATTCTCCTGCCTCAGCCTCCCGAGTAGCTGGGACTACAGGCGCCCGCCACCTCGCCCGGCTAGTTTTTTGTATTTTTTTAGTAGAGACGGGGTTTCACCGTGTTAGCCAGGATGGTCTCGATCTCCTGACCTCGTGATCCACCCGTCTCGGCCTCCCAAAGTGCTGGGATTACAGGCTTGAGCCACCGCGCCCGGCCCTGAATTTGATTTTTTAAAGATGTTTCTAGAAAAGTACATGTCAATTTTCTCTTAGAGGTGTTGCTCAGAATTATCTACAGTTCATTTTTCCATTTAGCCTTTGGTTTGTAAGGATGATTTACTCTCTGTATGACAATAGATTTTTTTAATTTTAAGAAAAAATAAAGATCCTCTTTTTTATTTAGTTTCTAATATCCTGAGAAAGATTTGCCTTCCAGATTCTGGGTGTTTATATTACTAGTACTTATAACTGCCTATAGTCTTTTACTTTCTTACTTACTTACTTACTTACTTACTTAATTAATTTAAAGACAGCATCTCACTCTGTCACCCAGACTGGAGTGCAGTGGCACAATCACAGCTCATTGCAGTTTTGACCTCCTGGGCTCAAGTGATCTTCCTGCCTCAGCCCCCCAAGTAGCTGAGATTACAAGTGTGTGCTACCACACCTGGCTAATTTTTTATTTTTTATAGAGATGGGGTCTCACTATGTTGCCCAGACTGATCTTGAACTCCTGGGCTGAAGCAATCCTCCTGCCTCAGCCTCCTAAAGTGCTGAAAGTACAGGAATGAGCCACCACAGTTGGTCTAGTCTTTCATTTTTTGTCTGTTTGTTTGCTTATTTGAGACAGGGTCTTGCCCTGTCACCCAGACTGGAGTGCAGTGGCATGGTAACAGCTCACTGCAGCCTCGACCACCTGGGCCCAAGTGATCCTCCCACCTCAGCCTCCCAAGTAACTGGGACTACAGGCGTGTGCCACCATGGCTGGCTAATTTTTTGTATTTTTAGTATAGATGGGGTTTTTCCATGTTGCCCATGCTGGTCTTGAACTCCTAGGCTCAAGTGATCCACTTGCCTCAGCCTCCCAGTGTGCTGGGATTATAGACATAAGCCTCCACACCCAGTCATTCTGGATATTTCATAGACATGGAATCATACAGTGTGACCTTTTATGTCTGACATCTTTCACTTAGCATAATGTCTTGGAGGGTCATATACCTTGTAGCATGTATTGGCACTTTGTTCTTTTTATGGCTGAATGATATTCCATCGTTTGTATACGTCACAGTTGGTTTATTCATTCATCTACCAATGGACATTTGGGCTGTTCCACTGTTTTGCCTCTTGTGAATAGTGCTGCTATGAACATGGGTGAACTATATTCATGTTTGGGTCCTTGCTTTCATTTCTTTGGAATATATACCTAAGAGTGGAATCGCAGGGTCATGTTTTAATTCTGTGTTTAAGTTTTTGAGAAACTCAAATTGTTTTCCACAGTGACTGAACCATTTTATATTCTGCCTATTGTCTTTTAATCATACTTAGTACATTTATCAATTTTGGAGGGTGGTGACAGGAAACGATATTCAAAATGCTTTTGAGACATGGCCCTGAGATCTGTCTATATTGAGGAACTTACACGGTTACTTGGAAAAATCATTCCTTATTCCACAGTGTTCTTGGTTTAAGCATATAGAAACTTTTCAAGGGATCTCAGCCATTTATAAGGAAGCACTAAGCACTTGTATTACATGACTACATCAGCTAGGCCGTTGGCATGTTCCCAGTAAGAAACACATTTTCCATCATGGACCAGCACATGTGTACATAACATATATACATATATAAAACAGGAAGAAAAGTTTCCAGTACAGTTTTTACCATGTGAGGTGTGTACCCATTATTTTCCATTTATTTTATTCTACTCTGTTTCTGTTTCTGTTTTCAAGGGTTGCTTAGAGTAACTAAATTGATTTCAGGACTCACCAAGGTTTATGACCTTTAGTTTAAAAACACTGAGCTAAGCCTTTTTTTTGTAGATCCAAGGTAAGACTGTGTGTTGCAACATGATTTCTATTATGTAACCCACTTAAATAATAGACAGTTTCCAGAATCTCAATGGGGTTCAGATCCCAAGAATTCTTCATTATATAATTTTCCTTATACAAAAATTTTACTTATCATCTGATTCCTCATGCCCTGTTTCTTACATAGTTCTTTTTGTTTTTTACATGTTCAGTACACATGTGTGTTTTCTGGGGTTTTTGTGTGTGTTTGTTTTTTTTCAGACAGAGTCTCGCTCTGTTGCCCAGGCTGGAGTACAATGGCTCGATCTCAGCTCACTGCAAACTCCGCCTCTCAGGTTCAAGTGATTCTCCTGCCTCAGCCTCCCAAGTAGCTGGGATTACAGGCACCCGCCACCACACCCGGCTAATTTTTTGTATTTTTAGTAGAGATGGGGTTTCACCATGTTGGCCAGGATGGTCTTGAACTGCTGACCTCAGGTGATCCAACTGCCTCAGCCTCCCAAAGTGCTGGGATTACAGGCGTGAGCCACCGCGCGTGGCCCAGGTGTGTGTGTGTGTGTGTGTGTGTGTGTGTGTGTGGGTGTGGGTGGGTGTATTTTTTTTTTCTTGTAGTCTTTTCTTTTTTTCTTCTTTTTTTTGTAAATTTTACTTTGAGTTCTGGGATACATGTGCAGAATGTGCAGGTTTGTTACATAGGTATACATGTGCCATGGTTATTTGCTGCACCGATCAACCCGTCATCTAGGTTTTAGGCCCTGCATGCATTAGGGATTTGTCCTAATGCTCTCTCTCCCCTTGCCCTCCACCCGCCAACAGGCCCCTGTGTATGTTGTTCCCCTCCCTGTGTCCATGTGTTCTCATTGTTCAACTCCTACTTATGAGGGAGAACATGCAGTGTCTGGTTTTCTAGTCCTGTGTTAGTTTGCTGAGGATGATGGCTTCCAACTTCATCCATGTCCCTGCAAAGGACATGATCTCATTCTTTTTTATGACTGCATAGTATTCCATGGTGTATATGTACCACATTTTCTTTATCCAGTCTATCATTGATTGACATATGGGTTGGTTCCATGCCTTTGCTATTGTAAATAGTGCTGCAGTAAGCACATATGTGCATGTGTCTTTATAGTAGAATGATTTATATTCCTTTGGGTGTATACCCAGTAATGGGATTACTGGGTCAAATGATATTTCTGGTTCTAGATCCTTGAGGAATCGCCACACTGTCTTCCACAGTGGTTGAACTAATTTACATGCCCACCAACAGTGTAAAAGCATTCCTAGTTGGGTGTGGTGGCTCATGCCTGTAATCCCAGCACTTTGGGAGGCCAGGGTGGGTGGATCATAAGGTCAGGAGATGGAGACCATCCTGGCCAACATGGTGAAACTCTGTCTCTACTAAAAATACAAAAAAATTAACTGGGTGTGGTGGTGTATGCCTGTAGTCCTAGCTACTCAGAAGGCTGAGGCAGGAGAATCACTTGAACCCGGGAGGTGGAGGTTACAGTGAGCCAAGATCGTGCCGCTGCACTCCAACCTGGCAACAGAGCAAGACTCCATGTCAAAAAAAAAAAAAAAAAAAGTGTTCCTACTTCTCCACAGCCTTGTCAGCATCTATTGTTTCCTTTTTAATACTCGCCATTCTGACTGGTGTGAGATATCTCATTGCAGTTTTGATTTGCATTTCTCTAATGATCAGTGATTATGAGCTTTTTTTCATATGTTTATTGGCTGCATAAATGTCTTCTTTTGAGAAGTGTCTGCTCATATCCTTTGCCCACTTTTTGATTTTTTTTTTTTTCTTGTAAATTTGTTTAAATACCTTGTAGATTCTGGGAATTAGACCTTTGTCAGATGGGTAGATTGCAAAAATTTTCTCCCATTCTGTAGGTTCCCTGTTCACTCTGATGCTAGTTTCTTTGGCTGTGCAGAAGCCCTTTAGTTTAATTAGATCCCATTTGTCAACTTTGGCTTTTGTTGCAGTTGCTTTTGGTGTTTTGTCATGAAGTCTTTGCCCATGCTATGTCCTGAATGGTATTACCTAGGTTTTCTTCTAGGGTTTTTATGGTTTTTGGTTTTACATTTAAGTCTTAAATCCACCTTGAGTTAATTTTTGAGTAAGGTGTTAAGGAAGGGGTCCGGTTTCAGTTTTCTGCATATGGCTAGCCAGTTTTCCCAGCACCATTTATGAAGTAGGGAATTCTTTCCCCATTGCTTGTTTTTGTCAGGTTTGTTGAAGATCAGATGGTTGTAGATGTGTGGACTTATTTCTCTGTGTAACAGAGGTCTCTGTTCTGTTCCATTGGTCTATATGTCTGTTTTGATACCAGTACCATGCTGTTTTGGTTACTGTAGCCCTGTAGTATAGTTTGAAGTCAGGTAGCGTGATGCCTCCAGCTTTGTTCTTTTTGCTTAGGATTGTCTTCACTATATGGGCTCTTTTTTAGTTCCATATGAAATTTAAAGTAGTTTTTTCTAATTATGTGAAGAAAGTCAACAGTAGTTTCATGGGAATAACATAGAATCAATCTATAAATTACTTTGGGCAGTATGGCCATTTTCACGATGTTGATTCTTCCTATCCGTGAGCATGGAATGTTCTTCCATTTGTTTGTGTCCTCTCTTATTTCTTTGAACAGTGGTTTGTAGTTCATCTTGAAGAGGTCCTTCATGTCCCTTGTTAGCTGTATTCCTAGGTATTTTATTCTCTTTGTAACAATTGTGAATGGGGGTTCATTCATGATTTGGCTCTCTGCTAGTCTGTTGTTGGTGTGTAGGAACGCTTGTGATTTTTGCACATTGATTTTGTATCCCAAGACTTTGCTGAAGTCATTTATCAGCTAAAGGAGTTTTTGGGCTGAGACGATGGGGTTTTCTAAATATAGGATCATGTCATCTGCAAACAGAGACAATTTGGCTTGCTCTTTTCCTATTTGAATACTCTTTATTTCTTTTTCTTGCCTTATTGCCCTGGTCAGCACTTCCAATACTATGTTGAATAGGAGTGGTGAGAGAGGGCATCCTTGTCTTACGCCAGTTTTCAAAGGGAATGCTTTCAGCTTTTGCCCATTCAGTATGATATTGGCCATGGGTTTGTCATAAATAGCTCTTATTATTTTGAGATACGTCCCATCAATACCTAGTTCATTGAGAGTTTTTAACATGAAGTGATGTTGAATTTTATTGAAGGCCTTTTGTGCATCTGTTGAAATAATCGTGTGATTTTTGTCATTGGTTCTGTTTATGTGATGGATTATGCTTATTAATTTGCATATGTTGAACCAGCCTTGCATCCCAGGCATGAAGCCAACTTGATTGGTGGATAAGCTTTTTGATGTGCTGCTGGATTCAGTTTGCTAGTATTTTATTGAGGATTTTTGCATTGATGTTCATCAGGGATATTGGCCTGAAGTTTTCTTTTTTTTTGTTGTGTTTCTGACAAGTTTTGCTATCAGGATAATGCTGGCCTCATAAAATGAGTTAGTGAGGAGTCCCTCCTTTTCAATTGTTTGGAATAGTTTCAGAAGGAATGATACCAGCTCCTCTTTGTACCTCTGGTAGAATTTAGCTGTGAATCTACCTGGTCCTGGGCTTTTTTTGGTTGGTAGGCTATTACAGCCTCAATTTCAGAACTTGTTATTGGTCTATTCAAGGATTGAACTTCTTCCTGGTTTAGTGTTGGGAGGGTGTATGTGTCCAGGAATTTATCAGTTTCTTTAGATTTTCTAGTTTATTTGCCTAGAAGTGTTTATAGTACTCTCTGATGGTAGTTTGTATTTCCATGGGTCAGTGGCAATATCCCCTTTGTCATTTTTTATCTATTCGATTCTTCTCTCTTTTCTTCTTAGTCTAGTTAGCAGTCTATCTGTTTTATCGGTTTTTTTCAAAAAACCGGCTCCTGGATTCATTGATTTTTTTTTGAAAGGATTTTTGTGTCTCTATCTCCTTCAGTTCTGCTCTGGTGTTAGTTATTTCTTGTCTTCCTCTAGCTTTTAGATTTGTTTGCTCTTGCTTCTCTAGTTCTTTTAATTGTGATGTTAGGGTTTTGATTGGAAATCTTTCTAGCTTTCCAATGTGGGCATTTAGTGTTATAAATTTCCCTCTTAACACTGCTTTAGCTGCATCCCAGAAATTCTGGTATATTGTCACTTTTTTCTTATTGGTTTTAAAGAACTTTTTGATTTCTGTCTTAATTTCATTATTTACCCAGGAGTCATTCAGGAGCAGGTTGTTCAATTTCCATGTAGTTGTATGGTTTTGAGGGAGTTTTTAAATCTCGAGTTATAATTTGATTGCACTGCGGTCTGAGAGACTGTTCGTTATGATTTCAATTCTTTTGCATTTGCTGAGGAATGTTGTATTTGTAATTATGTGGTCTATTTTAGAGGAATATATATTCCTCTAAATGTTGTCTTGGCGTGGAGAGTTCTGTAGATATCCATCAGGTCCACTTGATCCAGAGCTGAGTTCAAGTCTTGAATATCCTTGTTCATTTTCTGTCTTGTTGATCTGTCCAGTATTGACACTGGGGTGTTAAAACTGCCACCACTGTCGTGTGGCAGTTTAAGTCTCCTTGTAGGTCTCTAAGAACTTGTTTTATGAATCTGGATCCTCCCATATTGGGTTTATATAAATATATATGTATTTTGTTTGTTTGTTTGTTTGTTTGTTTGTTTTGAGATGGAGTCTCGCTCTGTTGCCCAGGCTGGAGTACAGTGGTGCAGTCTCGGCTCACTGCAAGCTGCCTTCCGGGTTCATGCCATTCTCCTGCCTCAGCCTCCCGAGTAGCTGGGACTACAAGCGTTCATCACCACGCCCGGCTAATTTTTTGTATTTTTAGTAGAGACGGGGTTTCACTGTGTTAGCCAGGATGGTCTCGATCTCCTGACCTTGTGATCTGCCTGCCTTGGCCTATAATTCCAGCTACTCAGGAGGCTGAGGTAGGAGAATCGCTCAAAATTTTGAGTTCTACCAAATCTTCTCATCTTTGTGTCCCCAGTTCACAGGCCCAGTGCCTAATAGATATAGGTTCCCACTGAATACTTAGTGAGGGAGGTGGGTATTGGTTTCTTCAGCAGCTGTGACCTCCATCCCATTGTGTGCAAAGTAGGAAGGCATTGGCTCTATGTTTGTATTTTTTGTTAGTCACACAATTAAGGAACTCAGGCAGGTGTGGTGGCTCACTCATGCCTGTAATCCCAGCAGTATGGGAGGCCAAGGCAGGAGGATTGCTTGATGCGGGAGTTGGAGACCAGCCTGGGCAACAAAGCAAGACCTGTCTCTACCAAAAAAAAAAAAAAAAAAAATTAATTGAAAACTTTTAAAAATTAGCTGGGCACAGTGGTATGCACTTATAGTCACAGCTACTCAGGAGGCTGAGGCTGAAGGATTGGTTGAACTCAGGAGTTTGAGGCTGTCAAAGGTTTTTCCAAAGGCTAAAAAGGTTTTTTTTAAAACTTGTTATAGGCTGGGCACGGTGGCTCACGTCTGTAATCCTAGCGCTTTGGGAGGCCAAGGCAGGTGGATCACCTGTCGTCAGGAGTTCAAGACCAGCCTGGCCAATATGGTGAAACCCATCTCTACTAAAAATACAAAAATTAGCTGGGCGTGGTGGCGCATGCCTGTAATCCTAGCTACTCGCGAGTCTGAGGCAGGAGAATCGCTTGAACACAGGAGGCAGAGGTTGCAGTGAGCCAAGATTGTGCAATTGCACTCCAGCCTGGGCAACAGAGTGACTCCATCTAAAAAAAAAAAAAAAAGATATATATACATAAAATTTGGGGACCTACTTTTTTAACCTTATGTTATTTTATAAATATTTTTCCATATTGTCATGTAATAGTCATATTTATTATCTTAATGTCTGCATAATATTCCTTTGATTTACTATAATTTTTTCATTTCCCTATCACAGAAGTTGTTACTCATTTTTTGCTATTAATATTATATTTAGTGTTCCAGTGAATATCTTCATACAAATATTTCCCTGTACAGAATTTCTTAGTTCTTTTGAGTTACTTCATTTCAGTAAGTTCCCAGAAGTACAATTTATTGGCCAAACTCTATAAACCACTTTTTTCCTTTGGTTTTTGTTGCTGTTAAATACTTGATTATTTTCAGTTTGTTTATTATTTGTTTCTATGCTTAAATTCTATTGTAGTTGTATTATTACTAATAAAAAGTTGTATGATTCTTATTGCCAGCTGTTGGGTTTTGGGATACATGAATCCAGTTCCTCCAAAATAAAGAACTGCCATAAAGTAGCAGGGCTGGAGGAAGTCCCCATAAATACAGTAGGAACATTTTATACGTTTCTGTGGGGATTCTGTAACTGTAGTGTAAAAAAAAAATCTGTTCTGCAGGAACTTAGGATTTAATATTCCCCTCACTTAGCAGTTAAGAAAATGAAGTAACATAAAGAACAGGGTAAGGAAGTTACAGTGAAAAAATAACTGTATCTATTAAATCCTTAAGAAATAGCAAGTTAAACTAAAAGCTTAAATGCTTAAAGTGGAAGACCACATATACTCTTATTGTCTTACAGCTTGATTCTTCCCAGGGAAATAGATTGTTCTTTTTTCTTTCCTATATGTGGTAGAAATTTGTAGATGAAAAACTCATCCCTAACCTTAGAAATACTATTTTTTCAATAAATAACTTGTTGCCTTTAATTTCACAAATTTCGTGTAATTGTATTCAATATAGTGTATTTAATATGTACAGAATTTAAAGTATAGTTGCCAGCCCCAGTTTGTATGTGATTGCTCACATATGTTAAAGTAAGTCAAAATAAGTCAAAAAAAGGAAAAAAAAAAACCTATCCTAATCTCATTTGTTAAAGCAAGAGACAAAGCTGTTTATGATTATTTGGCTTGTACATGATTGAGTTTTATTTAAATACTGGCGGTTAAACTTTTATCTATGAAACTCTGAAAACATTCTCATTCACGTTCCCTGGAGACTGCAGCATACCAGTTTTGATTTATTTATTTATTTAGTTAGTTAGTTAGTTAGTTAGTAGTTAGTTAGTTAGTTAGTTAAGGAAAACTGTTTCTCATCTTCAATATTTATAGCCAGGTCACTGGAATATACCCTCTCATATCTGATTGTATAAGCATTACTTAAAATAGTACCATGCTTATCATCATTCCACCCAATGCAACTCCACATTCTGTCATTGTTACTCCCACTTTCCTAGATACTCAGTTTTAAGACCTTGGAATCATTCATGACTCTTACACTTCTCTCCAATACCTAGTTAATCTCTAGGTCTTAATTTCAGTGTTTTCAGTGTCTCCCTCTCCCCCTTTCCTTCCTGTTCTCCATTGCTACCACTTTAGTCCTGGGACTCATTACTCCTAGACAATTCCAACAGTCTAATTGGTTGCTTTTCCTCCAGTCCATCCCCACTTCATTGTGTCTCGCACACTACTTAACTGTTCAGCCCCACATTTAAGATCCTCTGAAATCTGACCATTATCCAGCTCCCAACTTCATCTGCAGTAGTCCAAGAGAACCAGTCAAAATGGAGTTTCTTTTAACTGTTCCCCGTATGCACTGTCTGTATTGTCAGCTTCTGAGTGACATGAATTTGCTCCACCACTTTTCCTCCTAACCTGAGCCCAAACCTACCTTCTCTCAAGTCTTCCTATTTGCCCCAGCTGCATTAATTGGCTGCACTCCCCTTCATCAGGTGCTAGCCATGCATGCTCCACTGTATTATCATTTACTTATTGTTTACCTGCCTGTACTAGCAGAATATAAACCCAAGATGGGCAAACATTACATCTTAAGTCTCTCTGTGTCCCCCACTGCCATGGTAGAAAATAATAGACTAATAGTTGAGAAGGTGGACTTTTAAGTGACACAAACCTAGGTGAATTCTGTTTCTGCCACTTCCTGGCTATATGACCTTGAATATGTTATTACATTTCTGTTAGCCACTATGCAAAGTGGGCAGGCTTATAACCCTACCAAAGGGTTTTCGAAAGGATTAAATAAGATATATGTATGCAATGTGCTTATTACAATACCTGATATGTAATAAATAAGTGATGGTAATTATTATTATTATTATGATCATGCTAACTGCTCAATGTTTGTCGGTCACAGCATGATGCACTTTCAAGAATTGTATAATTTATCCCTTGTCATCAGTCAGGTGACTACATATATCATATGATAATAGTGTTAGAGGTTTTTCTTTTAGGCTACATGCAACTTGAATATGGGGTATGTAATTTTTTTATTGTTTAGTGATAAAAAATTATTCCTGGTTTATTCCAGGAAATTGCTTTACTTAGAGCCTAACCTATTGCAAAAAAATGCAAACTTTGTGAAAACAAAACTTAAAAAAAATTACCTTTCTTGCATACAGTTGTTGCTTCTCTTCCAAGAAAGACATTTTTTTTTGCAGCAGAAAATATCTTCTCATATAGGGAGAGTAGATTCTGAAACTAAAAATACTTATAGAAAGTGCCAGAACTTAGAAAGGTGACCTTTTCACATGCTATATCAAGTACTCTATCACTTAAATGCAAATGAATCCTTTTACAGAATTTAAAGTAGCTAATAAGAAAAATAAATCTAAAGTTACTTTAAAAATTGCAGGCTAAGTACAAAACATTTTTAAACTTTCATCTCTTTGACAGCAAAGTGTTAGAATACAAGTGCTGTAAGAGGAGCATTTAAAAACTACTGAAGAATGTTCTGTTCATAAATTAACAAAAAGGCAAATAAACTTAGCCTTAGAGTAAAAACCAGCAAACCATACCAGCACCCAAATAGTCATACACCAGGGTGTTCTGAGGACATTACTTTAGCAGCCATTTCCCAGAGGTAGTTGGGGCTTGCAGCACAACTAGATTTAAACAGAAGAATCGTGGGAGTTCCAGGGTTGTACCAGCGCTATCAGTAGGAACATCTGACACAAAATGTATTCATTCCATGTGGAATTAGTCTGTATCATTTGTCTTCAGCTAATCTAGAATGAAAGATGTGGTTCCCGTCACCTTTTTTCTGTCTTCTTCAATGATAAAGCGTATTTTACAATCTTTTTATTTTTATTTGTTTAATAGGGATCACATGCAGTGGTCTAAGGAAGAAGAAGCAGCAGCCAGAAGAAAAGTAAAGGAAAACTCAGCTGTGCGAGTCCTTCTCGAAGAGCAAGGTAGCCAACTGTGTGCTGTAGCTCCTAGAGCCAGAGCTTTAGTCACTTTTCCTCCTCCTCGTGTCATTGCTTCTGAGAGTTCTTAGCCTCTCCTGATGCCAGTCCTCTTGTTCCATTTGGTAAAATTCCCAGTTCTTCCAGTGTAGTGGGACCAAAGTTAATGAAATTTGTATTCACCCTATAATTGGGTCTTTGAGTAGTCATATTATTGCTTTTTCTGGGAGATATACACATGGGTGGCATTTCAAACAAAATATGAAAACATAATTTTAAACTTTTCCACTTGCTATGCTGCTATTACTATGCTATTATGCATTTCACTTCCTAGGAACTTTGAGCAAATTTATAAACTTTGAGCAAAGAAGATAAAGTCACATCAAAATGATGCTGAAGTTTTAGGATAAATATAAAGTTTCAGTAAGGATTGAAGGCAGTTTTCTTGAAGGCCTTTATATTTGAGTTTAATTTAGGTAAAGCCTTGCCAACCTTCATAAATGGCTTTTTAAAACTTGGCCTATGCTACCATGAAAAAAATTCAGGAGCTGGGCGCTGTAGCTCACACCTGTAATCCCAGCACTTTGGGTGACCGAGGTGGGCAGATCACGAGGTCAAAAGATTGAGACCATCCTGGCCAACATGGTGAAACCCTGTCTCTACTAAAAATAACAAAGATTAGCTGGGCGTGGTGGTGCATGTCTGTAGTCTCAGCTACTCAGGAGGCTGAGGCAGGAGAATCCCTTGAACTCGGGAGGCAGAGGTTTCAGTGAGCCAAGATCGCGCCACTGTACTCCAGCCTGGAGACAGAGCGAGACTCCATCTCAAAAAAAAAAAAAAAAAAAACAAGAAATGTTGATGCCATGTTATGGCTTCTATGAATAGAGCTGCAGTAGACATGGGAGTGCAGTTATCTCTTTGATATATTGATGTCCTTTCTTTTGGATAAATACCCAGTAGTGGCATTGCTAGATGATATGGTAGTTCTATTTTTAGTTTTTTGAGGAAACTCCACACTATTTTCCATAGCAGTCATACTAATTTACATTCCCACCAATAGTGTATGAAGGTTCTCCTTTTTCCACATCCTCACCAGCATCCATTCATTATTCCATGTCTTTTTGATATATGCCATTTTAGCTGAGGTGAGATGATATCTCATTGTGGTTTTGATTTGCATTTCTCTGATGATTAGTGACATTGAGCATTTTTTCATATAGCTGTTGGCCATATGTATGTCTTCTTTTGAGAAATATCTATTCAGATCTTTTGCCCCCCCCCCTTTTTTTTTTTTTTTTTTTTGAGACAGGGTCTTGTTGTCCAGTCTGGAGTACAGTGATGAGATCATGGCTCACTGCAGCTTTAACTTTCCTGGGATCAGGTAATCCTCCCACCCCAGCCCAGGTTGGTCTGAAACTCCTCATCTTCCCAAAGTGCTGTGTTACAGGAGTGAACCACTGCCCCAACCTTGCACATTTTTAAATCTGATTTTTTTTTTTTTTTTTGGCTATTGAGTTGTTTGAGCTCCTTAATATACTCCAGTCGTTAATCCCTTGTCAAATGGGTAGTTTGCAAATATTTTCTTCCATTCTGTGGGTTGTCTCTTTACTTTGTTCATTGTTTCTTTGCTGTACAGGCACTTGTTAGTGTGACATAATCCCATTTTCTATTTTTGCCATGCTTGCTTTTGCTTTTGAAATCTTTTGACAAATGACAAAACAGACAAATAAAAATGCTCCAATGTCCTAGAGCATTTCCCCCAATGTTTTCTTCTAGTAGTTTCATAGTTTCAGGTCATAGATTTAAGTCTTTAGTCCATTTTGATTTGATTTTTGTATATAGTAAATGAGAGTCTAGTTTCATTCTTCTGCTTATAGTTTTCCAGTTTTCCCAGCACCTTTTATTGAAGAGACTGTCCTTTCCCCATTGTATGTACTTGATACCTTTGTCAAAAATGGGTTGGTTGTAAATCTATGGATTTCTATGTGGGTTCTCTATTCTCTTCCATCAGTCAATGTGTCTGTTTTTATGCCAGTACCATGCCAGTTTGGTTACTGTAGCTTTGTAATATGTTTTTAAGTCAGATGCCTCCAGCTTTTTTTTTTTTTTTTTTTTTTGGAGACAGAGTTTTTCTCTGTTGCTCAGGCTGGAATGCAATGGCACGACTCTCAGCTCACTGCAACCTCTGCCTCCCAGGCTCAAGCAATTTTCCTGTCTCAGCCTCCCAAGTAGCTGGGATTACAGGTGCCCACCACCACACCCAGCTACTTTTTGTATTTTTAGTAGAGATGGGGTTTTGCCATGTTGGCCAAGCTGGTCTTGAACTCCTGACCTCAGGTGATCCGCCCACCTCTGCCTCCCAAAGTGCTGGGATTACAGGTGTGAGCCACCACACCTGGCCTCAGCTTTGTCCATTTTGCTCAGGATTGCTTTGGCTATTCTGGATCTTTTATGGTTCTATAAAAATTGTAGGGGCCAGGCACAAGTGGCTCACACTTGTAATCCAGCATTTTGGGAAACCTAGACTAAAGGATTGCTTGAGCCCAGGAGTTCAAGACCAGCTTGGGCAATATGGCAAAAACCTGTCTCTACAGAAAACAAGTGTTGTGGTCATGCGCCTGTAGTCCCAGCTACTCATGGGGCTGCAGCTGGAGGATCATTTGAACCCGGGAGTTTGAGGCTGCAGTAAGCTGTCATTGTGCCACTGCACTCCAGACTGGGTGACAGGTGAGAATCTGTCTCAAAAAAAAAAAAAGAAAAAGAAAAAAATTTCAGGATTTTGTTATTTTTTTTTCTATTTCTGTGAAGAATGTCATAGGTATTTTGTTTGGGATTCCATTGAATCTATAAATTGCTTTGGGTAGAGTTGTCATTTTAACAATATTAATTATTTGCACCCATCATCAGCATGGAATATCTTCCCATTTTTTAATGTCCTCTTTAATTTCTTTTATGAATGTTTTATAGTTTTCCTTGTATAGATCTTTCACGTCTCTGATTAAATTGTTTTCTAGGTATCTTATATTCTTTGTAGCTATTGGAAATGGGATTACTTTCTTGATTTCTTTTTCAGATTGTTCACTATTGGCATATTTAAGTGCTACTGATTTTTGTGTGTTTATTTTGTATCCTGCAATTTTACTAAATGTATCAGTTCTAACAGTGTTTTGGTAGTCTTTGGGTTTTTCTAAGTATAAGATCATATTGTTGGCTGGGCACAGTGGCTCACGCCTGTAATCCCAGAACTTTGGGGGGCCAGGGTGGGCAGATCACTTGAGGCCAGGAGTTCGAGACCAGCCTGGCCAACATGACGAAACCCTATCTCTACTAAAAATACAAAAAATTAGCCAGGAGTGATGGTGCATCCCTGTAGTCCCAGCTACTCAGGAGGCTGAGGTGGGAGAATCGCTTGAACCCAGGATGCAGAGGTTGCAGTGAGCCAAGATCACCTTTGCACCACTACACTGCAGCCTGGGTGACAGAGTGAGACCCTATCTCAAAAAAAAAAAAAATTGTCTTTGAATAAGGCTAATTTAATTTCTTCCTTTCCAACTTGGCTACCCTTTATTTCTTTCTCTTGCCTGATTTTTGTGGCCAGGACTTCTGGTATTATGTTAAATTAAAGTGGTAAAAGTGGGCATCATTGCCTGTTCCAGATGGATGAATGGATAAAGAAAATGTGATATATATACACAATGGAATATTATTCAGCCATAAAGAAAGAATGAAATCTTATCATTTGCAGCAACATGGAGGAACTGGAGGTCCTTATGTTAAGTTAAATAAGTCAAGCACAGAAAGACAAATATTGCATGTTCTCATCCATATGTGGGAGCTAAAACAGTGCATGTTATGAAAATAGAGAATAGATTGGTAATTACCAGAGGCCGGGAAGGGGTGGGAGGTGAAGAGAGATTGATGAATGGATACAAATATACAGTTAGATAGAAGGAATAAGACCTCATGTTCAATGGATCAGTAGGGTGACTAGTTCACAGTAATCTACTGAACATTTCAAAATAGCTAGAAGAGGCCGGATGAGGTGACATATGCCTATAATCCCAGCACTTTGGGAGCCCAAGGTGAGGGGATCACCTGAGATCAGGAGTTCAAGACCAGCCTGGCCAACATAGTGAAACCCCATCTCTACCAAAAATATAAAATTAGCCAGGTCTGGTGGCACACACCTGTAGTCCCTGCTACTCAGGAGGCTGAGGCAGGAGAATCACTTGAACCCAAGAGGCGGAGGTTGCAGTGAGTCAAGATCACACCATTGCACTCCAGCCTGGGTGACTGTCTCCAAAAAAAAAAAATTGCTAGAGAATAAATGTTTCTAGCATGAAGAAAAGACAAATAGGTGCAGTTCCAAGATGGCCGAATAGGAACAGCTCAAGTCTACAGCTCTCAGCATGAGCAATGCAGAAGATGGGTGATTTCTGCATTTCCAACTGAGGTACCAGGTTCATCTCACTGGGGCTTGTCAGACAGTGGGTGCAGGACAGTGGGTGCAGCCCATAGAGCGTGAGCTAAAGCAGGGAGAGGCATCACCTCACCCAGGAAGCGCAAGGGGTCAGTGAATTCCCTTTCCTAGCCAAGGGAAGCCGTGACATACGGCACCTGGAAAATCAGGTCACTCCCACCCTAATACTGCGCTTTTCCAATAGTCTTAGCAAACGGCACACCAGGAGATTATATCCTGCACCTGGCTTAGAGGGTCCCACACCCACGGAGTCTCACTCATTGCTAGCACAGCAGTCTGAGATCCAACTGCAATGCGGCAGTGAGGCTGGGGGAGGGGCGCCTGCCATTGCTGAAGCTTCAGTAGGTTAACAAAGCAGCCGGGAAACTCGAACTGGATGGATCCCACCGCAGCTCAAGAAGACCTTCCTGCCTCTGTAGACTCCACCTCTGGGGGCAGGGCATAGCTGAACAAAAGGTAGCAGAAACTTCTGCAGATTTAAATGTCCCTGTCTGACAGCTATGAAGATAGTAGTGGTTCTCCCAGCATGGAGTTTGAGATCTGAGAACGGACAGACTGCCTCCTCAAGTGGGTCCCTGAACCCTGAGTAGCCTAACTGGGAGGCACCTCCCAGTAGGGGCTGACTGACACCTCATATGGCCGGGTGTCCCTCTGAGATGAAGCCTCCAGAGGAACGATCAGATAGCAACATTTGCCGTTCTGCAATATTTGCTGTTCTGCAGCCTCCGCTGGTGATACCCAGGCAAACAGGGTCCGGAATGGACCTCCAGCAAACTCCAGCATACTTGTAGCTGAGGGTCCTGACTGTTAGAAGGAAAACTAACAAACAGAAAGGACATCCACACCAAAACCCCATCTGTGTGTCACTATCATCAAAGACCAAAGGTAGATAAAACCACAAAAATGGGGAGAAACCAGAGCAGAAAAGCTGAAAATTCTAAAAATCAGAGTGCCTCTTCTCCTCCAAAGGAACACAGCTCCTCACCAGCAACGGAACAAAGCTGGACCGAGAATTACTTTGACAAGTTGAGAGAAGTCAAAGGCTGCAGAAGATCGGTAATTAGAAACTTCTCTAAGCTAAAGGAGGATGTTTGAACCCATCTCAAAGAAGCTAAAAACCTTGAAAAAAGTTTAGACGAATGGCTAACTAGAATAAACAGCATAGAGAAGACCTTAAATGACCTGATGGAGCTGAAAACCATGGCATGAGAACTACATGACATATACACAAGCTTCAGGAGCCAATTCGATCAACTGGAAGAAAGGGTATCAGTGATTGAAGATCAAATGAATGAAATGAAGTGAGAAGAGAAGTTTAGAGAAAAAAAGAGTAAAAAGAAATGAACAAAGCCTCCAAGAAATATGGGACTATGTGAAAAGACTAAACCTATGTCTGATTGGTGTACCTGAAAGTGATGGGGAGAGTGGAACCAAGTTGGAAAACACTCTTCAGGATATTCTCCAGGATAACTTCCCCAACCTAGCAAGGCAGGCCAACATTTAAATTCAGGAAATACAGAGAACGTGACAAAGATACTCCTCAAGAAGAGCAACTCTAAGACACAGAATTTTCAGAATCACCAAAGTTGAAATGAAGGAAAAAATGTTAAGGGCAGCTAGAGAGAAAGGTCGGGTTACCCACAAAGGGAAGCCCATCAGACTAACAGCAGATCTCTCGGCAGAAACTCTACAAGCCAGAAGAGAGTGGGGGCCAATATTCAACATTCTTCAAGAAAAGAATTTTCAACCCAGAATTTCATATCCAGCCAAAAACTAAGCTTCATAAGTGAAGGAGAAATAAAATCCTTTACAGACAAGCAAATGCTGAGAGATTTTGTCACCACCAGGCCTGCCTTACAAGAGCTCCTGAAGGAAGCACTAAACGTGGAAAGGAACAGCCGATACCAGCCACTGCAAAAACATGCCAAATTGTAAACACCATTGATGCTAGGAAGAAACTACATCAACTAACGAACAAAATAACCAGCTAACATCATAATGACAGGATCAAATTCACACATAACAATATTAACCTTAAATGTAAATGGACTAAATGCTCCAATTAAAAGACACAGACTGGCAAATCGGATAAAGAGTCAAGACCCATCAGTGTGCTGTATTCAGGAGACCCATCTCACATGCAGAGACACACATAGGCTCAAAATAAAGGGAAAGAGGAAGATCTACCAAGCAAATGGAAAAAAAAAAAAAAAAATTGCAGGGGTTGTAATCCTAGTCTCTGATAAAACAGACTTTAAACCAACAAAGATCAAAAGAGGCAAAGAAGGCCATTACATAATAATAAAGGGATCAATTCAACAAGAAGAGCTAACTGTCCTAAGTATATATGCACCCAATACAGGAGCACCCAAATTCATAAAGCAAGTCCTTGGAGATGTACAAAGAGACTTAGACTCCCACACAATAATAATGGGAGACTTTAACACTCCACTGTCAACATTAGACAGATCAACGAGACAGAAAATTAACAAGGACATCCAGGAATTACACTTAGCTCTGCACCAAGCGGCCCTAATAGACATCTACAGAACTCTCCACCCCAAATCAACAGAATATACATTCTTCTCAGCACCACATCACAGTTATTCCAAAATTGACCACATAGTTGGAAGTAAAGCACTCCTCAGCAAATGTAAAAGAACAGAAATTTTAACAAACTGTCTCTCAGGCCACAGTGCAATCAAACTAGAATTCAGGATTAAGAAACTCACTCAAAACCACTCAACTACATGGAAACTGAACAACCTGCTCCTGAGTGACTACTGGGTACATAAGGAAATGAAGGCAGAAATAAAGATGTTCTTTGAAACCAATGAGAACAAAGATACATCGTACCAGAATCTCTGGGACCCATTTAAAGCAGTGTGTAGAGGGAAATTTATAGCACTAAATGCCCACAAGAGAAAGCAGGAAAGATCTAAAATTGACACCCTAACATCACAATTAAAAGAACTAGAGAAGCAAGAGCAAACACATTCAAAAGCTAGCAGAAGGCAAGAAATAACTAAGATCAGAGCAGAACTGAAGGAGATAGAGACACAAAAAACCCTTCAAAAAAATCAAGGAATCCAGGAGCTGGTTTTTTGAAGAGATCAACAAAACTAATAGACTGCTATCAAGACTAATAAAGAAGAAAAGAAGAAAAGAGAGAAGAATCAAATAGACGCAATAAAAAATGATAAAGGGGATATCACCACCGAGCCCACAGAAATACAAACTGCCATCAGAGAATACTATAATCACCTATGTGAAAATCAACTAGAAAATCTAGAAGAAATGGATAAATTCCTGGACACATACACCCTCCCAAGACTAAACCAGGAAGAAGTTGAATCCCTGAATAGTCCAATAACAGGCTCTGAAATTGAGGCAATAATTAATAGCCTACCAACAAAAAAAAGTCCAGGACCAGACAGATTCACAGTCGAGTTCTACCAGAGGTACCAAGAGGAGCTGGTACCATTCCTTCTGAAACTATTCCAATCAATAGAAAAAGAGGGACTCCTCCCTAACTCATTTTATGAGGCCAGCATCATCCTGATACCAAAGCTTGGCAGAGACACAACAATAAACGAGAATTTTAGACCAATATCCCTGATGAACATCAATGCAAAAATCCTCTATAAAACACTGGCAAACCAAATCCAGCAGCACATCAAAAAGTTTATCCACCGTGATCAACTGGGCTTCATCCCTGGGATGCAAGGCTGGTTCAACATATGCAAATCAAATGTAATCCATCATATAAACAGAACCAAAGACAAAAACCACATGATTATCTCAATAGATGTAGAAAAGGCCTTTGACAAAATTCAACAGCCCTTCATGCTAAAAACTCTCAATAAATTTGGTATTGATGGGACATACCTCAAAATAATAAGCGCTATTTATGACAAACCCCCAGCCAATATCATACTGAATGGGCTAAAACTGGAAGCATTCCCTTTGAAAACTGGCACAAGACAGGGATGCCCTCTCTCACCGCTCCTATTCAACATAGTGTTGGAAGTTCTGGCCAGGACAATCAGGCAGGAGAAAGAAATAAAGGGTATTCAATTAGGAAAAGAGGAAGTCAAATTGTCCCTGTGTGCAGATGACATGATTGTATATTTAGAAAACCCCATTGTCTCAGCCCAAAATCTCCTTAAGCTGATAAAGCAACTTCAGAAAAGTCTCAGGATAGAAAATCAATGCGCAGAAATCACAAGCATTCCTATACACCAATAACAGACAAACAGAGAGCCAAATCATGAGTGAACTCCCATTCACAATTGCTTCAAAGAGAATAAAACACCTAGAAATCTAACTTACAAGGGATGTGAAGGATCTCTTCAAGGAGAACTACAAACCACTGCTCAGTGAAATAAAAGAGGACACAAACAAATGGAAGAACATTCCATGCTCATGGATAGGAAGAATCAATATTGTAAAAATGGCCATACTGCCCAAGGTAATTTATAGATTCAATGCCATTCCCATCAAGCTACCAATGACTTTCTTCACAGAAGTGGAAAAAACTACTTTAAAGTTCATATGGAACCAAAAAAGAGCCCACATTGCCAAGACAATCCTAAGCCAAAAGAACAAAGCTGGAGGCATCATGGTACCTGACTTCAAACTGTACTACAAGGCTGCAGTAACCAAAACAGCACGATACAGGTACCAAAACAGAGATATAGACCAATGGAACAGAACAGAGCCCTCAGAAATAATACCACACCTCTACAGCCATCTGATCCTTGACAAACCTGAGAAAAACAAGAAATGGGGAAAGGATACCCTATTTAATAAACGGTGCTGGGAAAACTGGCTAGCCATATGTAGAAAGCTGAAACTGGATCTCTTCCTTATACCTTATACAAAAATTAATTCAAGATGGATTAGAGACTTAAATGTTAGACCTAAAACCATAAAAACCCTAGAAGAAAACCTAGGCAATACAATTCAGGACATAGGCATGGGCAAGGACTTCATATCTAAAACGCCAAAAGCAATGGCAACAAAAGCCAAAACTGACAAATGGGATCTAATTAAGCTAAAGAGCTTCTGCACAGCAAAAGAAATTACCATCAGAGTGAACAGGCAACCTACAGAATGGGAGAAAATTTTTGCAATTTACCCATCTGACAAAGGGCTAATATCCAGAATCTACAAAGAACTTAAACAAATTTACAAGAAAAAATCAAACAACCACATCAAAAAGTGGGCAACAGATGTGAACAGACACTTCTCAAAAGAAGACATTTATGCAGCCAACAGATACATGAAAAACTGCTCATCATCACTGGCCATCAGAGAAATACAAATCAAAACCACAATGAGATACCATCTCACACTAGTTAGAATGGCGATCATTAAATGTCAGGAAACAACAGGTGCTGGAGAGGATGTGGAGAAATAGGTACACTTTTACACTGTTGGTGGGACTGTAAACTAGCTCAACCATTGTGGAAGACAGTGTGGCGATTCCTCAAGGATCTAGAACTAGAAATACCATTTGACCCAGTGATCCCATTACTGGGTATATACCCAAAGGATTATAAATCATGCTGCTATAAGGACACATGCACATGTATGTTTATTGCAGCACTATTCACAATAGCAAAGACTTGGAACCAACCCAAATGTCCATCAATGATAGACTGGATTAAGAAAATATGGCACATATATACCATGGAATACTATGCAGCCATAAAAAAGGATGAGTTCATGTCCTTTGTAGGGACATGGATGAAGATAGAAACCATCATTCTGAGCAAACTATCTCAAGGACAGAAAACCAAACACCACATGTTCTCACTCATAGGTGGGAACTGAACAGTGAGAACACTTGGACACAGGATGGGGAACATCACACACCGGGGCCTGTTGTGGAGTGAGAGGAGGGGGGAAGGATAGCATTAGGAGATATACCTAATGTAAATGACAAGTTAATGGGTGCAGCACACCAACATGGCACATGTGTACATTTGTAACAAACCTGCACGTTGTGCACATGTACCCTAGAACTTAAAGTATAATAATAATAAAAAAAGAAAAGACAAATATTTAGGTTGATGGATATCCCAATTACACTCATTAAAGGTATTAAATTATCACATGTACCCTGAAAATATTTATATCTATTATATATCAATAAAAATAAATAAATGTTTTATAAACCTGACAATGACAAGCATTGACAAGGCTTTGGAGAAATTGGAGCCCTTGTGTATTGTTGGTAAGATTGTAAAATGATGTGGCTGCTATGGAAAACGGTATGGAAGTTCCTAAAAAAATAAAAAATAGAACTGCCATATGACCCAGCAATCCCACCTCTGGGTTATATGCAAAAGAATTGAAAGCAAAGTCTCAAAGAGATATTTGCACATCTATGTACGTAGCAGCACTATTCACAATAGGCAAAAAGTGGAAGTACCCTGAAATGCCCATCGTCAGGTGAATGGTTAAAACAAATGTGGTGTATACATAAAATGGAATCATATTCTGGCTTAAAAAGGAAAGAAATCCTGTCACATACTACAACATGGATGAACCTTGAGGACATTATGCTAAGTGAAATAAGCCATCGCAAAAAGACGAGTACTGTATGATTCCACTTATTTGAGACATTGAAAGTAGTAAAATTCATAGAACGAAAACTGGTGGTTGCCAAGGGCTCAGGAAAGGGGGGAAATGTAAAAAATTTAAGACAATTCCCTCTTAATCCTACTGTTCTAACATAATTGTTTTTAGTTCACCATTTAGAATTTTTACCCAATGTGTACATAATTTTAAGCAGTTGTAATTATAATACATATATAATTTGGGGATCTACTTTTTTAACCTCGTATTATTTCATAAATAAACACTTTTTCCATAACAGGGGGAGTTGTCATTTAATTGGTATATAGTTAAAGTTTAGCAAGATAAAAACATCCTAGAGGTCTGTTTCACAACAATACAAATACACTTAACAGTACTGAACTATACATTTTAAAATAGTTAAGATGTTAAATTTTACATTATGTGGTTTTTAATCACAATAAAAAAAAAAAAAAGCACACTACAAACAAAAGAACTTGGCCTGTGTCGTCCTCATTGCATAGCTGGGAACCCATAGACACTTTGCCCAACTCTTGTATTCTCTTTATAGGACTTTCTGCCTGATTTTTCTTAAAATGATTTCTCCCTTAGAACATATTGGTTCTTTTTTTTTCTTTTTAAAAATAGTTTATAAAATAGACACAGAAATTTATACAACTCATAAATGAATTCTCACATAATTCAATTAATTTTCACAAAGTGAACACACCTATGTAAACATCACCCACCTCAAGAAACAGAGTATTACTATTAACCCAGAAGCTTCCATGTGCTCCTTCCCAATTACAATACTCCCCCTGACCCCTGACCCCACTAATCCCACAAATAGTGGCCCATAAGGGCCACTATTCTGGCTTCTAATACAGTAGATTAGTCTTGCCAGAACAACTTGGTTCTGGTCATCGTTTTTTGGTCACTGTTGTGGCAATATCAGTGTAACCGTTAGATAAAGCAAGGGTCAGCAAACTATAGTCTATGGTCCAAATCCAGCCTGCTGCCTGTTTTTGTAAATAAAGTTTATTGGAACACAGACACACTCATTTGTTGACATGCTGTCTGTGGTTACTTTTGAGCTATAGTCACAGTATTGAGTAGTTGCAACAAAGACTGTTGCAACTGGCCCGTAGAGACTAAAATACTATCTGGCCCATTACAGAAAAAAAGTTTCCAACCCCTGAGATCCAGTTTTGTTTCTAGATTGATCAACTGTCCTGGAACTCCCCAGGGAAAGATGTTAGCAGTCCTCTGTGTAAACCAAGTATAGGGAAGATCACTAATCCCACTGGTAGTTAACTTTTGGTCTGGTGACTTTAGTCGACAAATTGAGGCCAAAGTTTGAAGCAGTGGTAGCTGGGGAACCTAAGCTAATGAGACTGCCCTCATTAGCTGCCCTTATCTAGTGAAGAGGGCAGTGTCTACCTATCTTATCTTCTGGTATCATTTGCTATTCCATAGAGCCAGTTGTCAATCCTCCTCCTAAGCTCCCTATTGTATCCTGGAGGATGGACAGAAAACGAAGAGCACCTGATCCACAATGAATGACATCATTTTATTTTTATGAGCTTCAACCATGAAGTCCTTGAGGGAATACAGCCAGGGAGTATTAGAGTTGGATTTGAGGGTGCATACCCGTGGCAGTACTGCTTACAAATTAGCCAATATTGCATTCCTTTGCAGGAACTCTGTCACGCTGTTTCTGAGGAAGTATAACTTTGCTTCTTTGCCAGCAGCTACACGGACATATTTTCCGCATTACTCAAGCTTCTGCTAGTGGCCACCTGGATGTGACAGACAGAGTCAAGCCTAAACTGAATTAAAAGTTGTCAGCCATCTTAATTCATTTCCAGGAAGTTAAAAATTATCCACAATATATTTCCTGATAATAGGAAAAACCAAGGATTTTTTTGCCCTATTTTGAATATTTCCGTTTAGAACATAAATAGATGAGCAGTGCTGATAATGTTCCCTTAAAGTCCTCTGTATGTGGCTGCCTATTTTGTCCTATTTATGTTAACAATGAACTTGAGTGAAGCTAATGAGAAGGTTATTTTAGGGCCTTGGAAACCACAGTAAAGGAAAATGACAGTTCCCATAGAACCGTAGTGTGACTGAAATAGAAAGGTGGTGACTGGCCTCTCTCTGTAAAAGCAGGAAAGGCAGGCAGGAGAGGGTTGATGATACCACTTTGAAGCATTTGATTTGCTTATTAGTATGTCCAGTCTCTTTTTGTGCAAGTTTTCTGACTGCTGTGGAGACACAGAACAAAAAATTACATTTCAAAATGACTCAGAGGTAGAAGCTTCTGCTAGGTCCCTTCTGCATCCCCTCTGTAACACTTCAGTGTGGTGGACTTCATACCTCTCAGGGGACCACTGCAGGGAGAAGGAACACATTATGGGGATGACCATCTTATCACACGTAAGCAAGAGCACACTGAGCAATAACTGAGGCTGCCCGGAGGGTGGCAAAGGAAGAATATTTTTGTTCTGAGGAACCATGTTGAGTGGCAGGACGTTACAGTGAGAGCCATCCAGTGCAGTTTCTGCTAGGGATCACAGACGTGCCAGTCTGCAGCACCCTGAGTGAGGCTTTGGGCTTGATATTTAATGTCTCTGATGAATATGGGTCAAGGCAAATAGATTGTTTAAAAGCTCTACTTTCAAACACTGTGAGAACCCGGAGGAAGCCGTGACTTGGCTCTTCAGCAAGAGCCTCTGTGAACCACCATCTTTTCTTATCTAGGCGAGTCCTAAGTCTTTGAAAGAGCCAGTGTTGTCCCATCACAGAGTATTCTATATGCAGATTATTATACAGCAGAAGCACTGTTTACTGATCTTATCTCACTTTATTTTAATGCAGCGAGGAGGAAGTACTGGTTGTTCTCCCATGCTGGCCAACTCCTGGCACATTTCTTTTGGTCTCTGTGTGTCTCAGGCTCTCCTGTCACTCCCATTTCCCATTTCTCACATATTGTCTCAGCTGTTAGTGAGAACTGAAGTCAGGAAACACTTTCACAATCTGAAAGTAAGAAATTATGCATCACAAATAATAGTCTTGCTGCAGGATGGTTGACATTTCATTTTTGATTAAAATGTATATGGCATCTAGGACCGGATGCAGTGACTAACACCTGTCATCCCAACACTTTGGGAGGCCGAGGTGGGAGGATCTCTTGAGCCCAGGAATTTGAGACCAGCCTGAGCAACAGTGAGACCCCATTTCTACAAAAAATGTGAAAGTTAACTAGGCGTGGTTGCGTGTGCTTGTAGTCCCAGCTACTTGGGAGGCTGAGATGGGAGGATCACTTGAGCCCAGGAGGTAGAGGCTGCACTGTGAGCTGTGATTGCACCACTGCACTCCAGGCTGGGCACAGAGTAAGCCCCTGTCTCAAAAAAAAAAAAAAAAAAATAGCATCCAGGCCCTCATTTCTTTCAATAAGATTACCCAGATTAATGGTTGTTAATTCCGCATTTCCTTTTTGTAATTTATTTTCAATTTTACTATAGCTCAAATTTATTTTAAAAGCAAGTTAATTCAGAGAAATGAAAGATACATTTAGCAATTTTTGAGTTAACATAATTGTATTTTATAATTTCCTAAAAAACATCTCCAGTGTGTCATATCTCAGTTATTTAGCAAATGTAATGAGTCTTTTAAACTGAATAACAAAAGCAGCTGCTATTTTTACCTTAAAATATCCTGTAATTAACTATCTACCTATGGAAAGTTATCTATGTCAAGCAAAAGAATGAGTCTCACTATACTTCACTTTGTGAATATCTTACCATTGAGAGGATGTTCTATGTGAAAAAAAAATATGGAGAGAGTAGCTAAAAGTTTTATGCTTATAAATTTAGGTTATTTGTTTATAAGCTGACTTTGTTTAAAATTTTATGCAGTGCTCTTAGAAACATACTTTTAATTTCATAAGTTTAAAGAGTTTTCTTTTATTAGACAATGAATTTTCTCAGTGATGTGTGGAAATTTCCAACTTTGAGAGCTCAGGTATTTGCGTAATTGATGTGCAAAAATAACTTTAAATTGCTTTTTGTTACATGGAAACCTAGAATAAATTTTCATAATTCATATTAATCATATTATGTCATACATAAATGGTTTAATTCAATTTCTTAGTTGTGATGTTCAGTGTGATTCAAAATGAATTCTGAATATTTAAGGATGGTTAGTGTGCATATTCCTTCTTTCCCTCAGCAATATTGAGTTTAATAAGTGAATAATTGAGAATTTGCTTCATTGGGCTGTACTTAAACAGATCGCTACATCCCTCTTACTGCCACTGGCAAAAAGCAATTAACTCTGAATCACCAACCTAGGAAAGAAAAAAGAAAAAAAATTTTCCTCCAAGAAAAATTGGACATTAATATACCTGTTGAGAAAGTCAGTTAGACAAGATGAAGACAGGGCAGATTTCTCCACACTATATTATTTGATCATTACTGACCTGCCTTACCAGCAGCTTGATACTGAATATTTCACTCATCGTCAGAGCAGTAATTCCTCCAATTCCCCTGTTAACACAGATACTCTTGCAGTTCAGGAAATTAAATCATACACTGAAGGTGTTTGTTGTCTCATAATCATAATTATGATGATTGACCAAGCCGTGGGGTCTCAGAAGCTCTCACACATTAATGGGAACTATGGAGTTGTCAGCACTGATTGGAGAAGCTGCTGAAAACCAAATTGCAGACTCTGGTGCTGCTTCTCTGTTTTGTTTCTGTCCCACAAACCCGTATATTCTCATAGAGCATTTAATGTTCCTGTTGCTCATCATTTCATCATATAACTTTGCGTTGTTTATATTTCTTATAATTCAAAGTATGAGTTTAATTAATTATGTATTTCTGATCTGTCTTAATGAAGGGTAACTCCAATCAGCATTATTTTTACAATGTATTTACACTATAAGCCACAATGAGGTTTTAATTTCAACTTGATACTTCATAATCGAGAAGAAAGTATGAATCAGAAAAGCAGAGATGATTTTCAGGGGGTTCGTATTGACTTTGTGCTAGGGAGGTAGTGTAGTGTAATGGGAGAGAGCCTGGGCTTTAGAGTTTAGCAGACTTAGGCTAGGTTCTGACTCTGCTCTTTCTGACTGGGTGACCTTGGGGAAATTCTTTATTCCCTCTGACATTGAATTTCTTTCTCTGCAAATTGGAATAATAAAATCTATCTGGGAGATACTGCTAGGATTAAATGGGGAAAAAATCCAAGTAAAGCATTTGACATAGTGCGTAGCCCATAATAAACATGTAATATGTGTTATTGTTGTCAATTTTAATGCTACTATTATCGGTATAATTTATGTAATTATCTGATTTCTTTTCTCCTAATTCCTGAGTGGGAAATAGTTGGAAAAGGCTTGAAAATATGTATATTAGCAAACCCTGACTATTGTCTTCTAATAGTAATCGAGCTCTTTTTATGGATTACATAGGCTAGAGTTGAATTTAGATGCTTGACATGTTTGGTTTCTGAACCAGATTGCAGTCACGTCACTACAGATTCATTTTCTCTTTAAATTGTAAAAATTAAAACAGTAGTACAGACTCATGTTTAAAACAGCAATCTGATCCAAGATTTTGTAGTCTGTAGAACTGATAATGTTTAATGTTCTCCATAAATTCATGGGGCTTAATAGGAAAGTACACAGAATTTTTAGAGCTTAAACAGACTTTAGAGATACTACTCTAATTCAAACCCTTCATCAAATGAGGAAACTCTGTAGGCAATTTGAATGAAGAATTCAGCTAAGATTCTTTATCTGTGTAAGAAGTAGATACAGCTTTGCAAAAGAAAGAGCTACCTAATAATGATTAAATTGTTATAATTGCTTCAAATTTTCATCTTATTGTTATGAATGACTATAAAATAAATGTTAGAGCTGCCATCAATGTATATACTGTTCTATTTTCTCTTAATATTATTTTCCTTTATTTATTTTATTTTTTATTTTTATTTTATTTATTTATTTATTTATTGAGACGGAGTTTTACTCCTGTTGCCCAGGCTGGAGTGCAATGGAGTGATCTCAGCTCACTGCAACCTCTGCCTCCCAGGTTCAAGCAATTCTCCCGCCTCAGCCTCCTGAGTATCTGGGATTACAGATGTAATCCCAGATGTACCACCATGCCCAGCTAATTTTGTAGTTTTAGTAGAGACAGGGTTTCTCCATGTTGGTCAGGCTGGTCTCCAGCTCCCAACCTCAGGTGATCTGCCCTCCTTGGCCTCCCAAAGTGCCGGTATTACAGGGATGAGCCATCACACCCGGCCTATTATCTTTTATTTTTAAATTGCTACATAAGGTTACCCTCTTTGAACTGCATGGTTTGCTTGCTCATTCCCATGTTGTTGGGCATTTGAGTTTTCCCCACTTTTTCCTAATATAAATAGAACTGCTATACACATCTTTTTTTTTTTTTTAAGTAGAGACAGGGTCTTGCTTTGTTGTCCAGGCTCATCTTAATTCCTAGCCTCAAGCAGTCTTTCTGCTTGGGCCTTTCAGTGTCAGGATTACAGGCATGAGCCACCTCGCCTGGCCGCTATGCACGTCTTGTATTAGGTTACTCCCCTGCACTTCTCCCACTGCACTTAATTCTTAGAAGAATATTCCCACAAATTAATCAAGATACAGTAGTACAGTACATTCTAGTTACTGGTAATTGGGCTCAAACTCACTTCACAGGTAGCTTGATATTATAAACTCAAATACTATAGATTTCACTAAATATAGGTCTTCTTAGGTGGCTGCTTTTTGTTAGGCAGAAAATCTTTTACCTGCATGGAATGAGTTACAAAGAGAGTTTTTTTTTTTTTTTTTCAAGGTAAAGGAAGAAGGGAAGGCTTGAGAAGACCCTAGGGAAATTTGACTCCTTTATAATTTCTCCTGAGTCTGATTTTCAGAGTGTCATTTTGTTTTCTTACACAGTATATCAGGCATACTCCAATTTTTAAAAGTGGAGATATACCAATGTTATTGAAAAAGAAGGAAAATAGAGATAGAAATATTTAAAAGACAAATATACAGTTTTAGATTAACCATAAATATGTTTCTTTCCATTAGTGCAGAGGTGAGCATGTTTTGGACTTAACATCACATAATTCTTTTGTTACAGAGATCTACTTTCATTTCTCAGACCTTAAATACAGATGGGAGTTTCAGTCTTTATAGCAGTCCTGCTGCCAGATACAATTCAGTCTTGATGGGAAGGAAGTCTTGTGGCCAGATGGGTGGCGATCTATGGTACAAGGCCATAAAGATAAAATTGGAAAGAAGAAAATTAAAACTATAAGGGCCTCAGGACAGGTCTTTGTAACAAAGATGAACCTGATTACAGGCAACTGCTTGTTCTGAGAGTAGGGGCTTCTTTAAAATTGTGAAGGAAATGCATCTATTATTTTTATTTTTAGTTTAATTTATTTTTGGAATATATAATAAATTCACACGGATCAACATTCAAATGAAAATTCTCCTTCCAACTGTGATCCCCAGCCACTCCTTTCCTCTCCCTAGAGCCAACCAGTATTACTGATTATGTGATTATCCTTCCAGAAGTATTTTGTACCTTCTACAATTTTGTGTGTGTGTGTGTGTACATGAATATTGTACATGTAACCATACATGTGTATTTTCTTCTTCTTTTAATGAGTGGTTACAGAATATAGACACTATTATATACCTTGCTTTTTTACCTAACACCAAATCTTGGAAATTATTCTGTATTCCTAGAAAGAAAGCTTTTGCATTCTTTGAAAATACTTTTAAAATGGCATGTATCTACAGTAGGTTAAAGTAATTCCTAATGCATGGATTAGGCCTATTACATAATAGCACTCAAGAAATTGTTGTTGCCTGTAGCACTGCCCAAGAATACAAAAAAAAAAAAAAAAAAAACGGGGTGGGGGGGAAGGAATTTGCCAGGTGCAGTAGCTCATGCCTGTAATCCCAGCACTTTGGAAGGTGGAGGCAGGCAGATCACTTGAGATCAGGAGTTCGAGACCAGCTTGGCCCACATGGTGAAACCCTCTCTCTACTAAAAGTACAAAAATAAAATAAAATAAATGGAATGTTTGGGGAATAAATGAGGGAGAGAGTGAGTTACTTTATTAATTTAAGGAGCAAATAGGAAGAGACAGAAAGCTAAGAATTACCTGAAGCTCTGAGACTGTTGACCTAACCCTGACCTCAGGATGACATCATAAAATGCATATTTGTTTTAAGAGCATCAGAAATTTTCTTTAAATCTTCATCTTGGGAGATGTCAGTGGGAAGAGATGCCTTGGAGGTTGGGGGAAGAAGGGAGTTATGGGATGGCCTCCAGATTCCAAAAGTCAGGAGACATGGCCATGGATTCACTGTGATGGGGCTCTAGGACTTAGAACAAGTGAGTTTAGGTCCTTTCTTCAAATGCAAAAAGAGGGGGTTGGAGTAAATTATTCCAATGGATCCTTTTAGCTCTTAAATTGTGTTGTTTATAATTTTGAAATTTCCTGTCTGATCACCAATTAGGACATTTGTTATGCTGAAATTGTATTTGTAAATACATTAAAAATGAGGTGTCCTTTCTTTTTTATATTTATTTATGAGACAGGGTCTCACTCTGTTACCCAGGCTGGAGTGCAGTGGCACAATTATTGCTCATTGCAGCCTTAAACTCCTGGGCTCAAGCAGTCCTCCTGCCCCAGCCTCCTGAGTCATCTGGACTACAGGGCATGAGCCACTGCAACAGGCTCTTTTTTTTTTTTTTTTGAGACAGAATCTCGCTCTGTTGTCCGCTGGAGTGCGACGGTGTGTTCTCTGCTCACTGTAAATTCCTCCTCCTGGGTTCAAGCATTTCTCCTGCCTCAGCTTCCTGAGTAGCTGCGATTACAGGTGTCTGCCACCACACCCGGCTAATTTTTGTATTTTTAGTAGAGATGGGGTTTCAACATGTTGGCCAGGCTGGTCTCGATCTCCTTACCTCAAGTGTCCATCTGCCTCATCCTCCCAAAGTGCTGGGATTACAGGTGTGAGCCACCACGCCCAGCCCTCATCCTTTCTTTTTTTTGAGACAGAGTTTCACTCTTTTTGCCCAGGCTGGAGTGCAATGGTACAATCTCACCTCACTACAACCTCCACCTCCCAGGTACAAGTGATTCTCCTGCCGCAACCTCCCGAGTCGCTGGAATTATAGGCACCCGCCACCACCCCCAGCTAACTTTTTGTATTTTTAGTAGAGACGGGGTTTCACTATATTGGCCAGGCTGGTCTTGAACTCCTGACCTCGTGAGCCACCACACCCGGCCCTTTCTTTAAGATAATAAAAAAACCACGCAGGTTATTGGTAACAATGTGATTGTTAAGATAACAAAATTAGGCCGGGCGTGGTGGCTCACGCCTGTAATCTCAGCACTTTGGGAAGCCAAGGTGGGCAGATTATGAGGTCAGGAGATTGAGACCACGGTGAACCCCGTCTCTACTAAAAATACAAAAAATTAGCTGGGCCCAGTGGCGGGCGCCTGTAATCCCAGCTACTCGGGAGGCTGAGGCAGGAGGGTGGCGTGAACCTGGGAGGCAGAGCTCACAGTGAGCCAAGATCATGCCACTGCACTCCAGCCCAGGGGACAAGAGTGAGACTCTGTCTCAAAAAAAAAAAAAAAAAAGATAACAAAATTAGGAAGTTGTTTGCCATGATTATATTTCTCACAAAAATTGGCTAAACTATTAAGATAGAAGCAGATTTACAGGGGTAGGACTAAATATCCCACATTTTGACACATTTTGAGAGAATTAAAGCTCTGTAGTTTCAACCTTTTATCAAAATATAATATTAAAGTTATTCACTAGTAAATATAATTGTCATAAATGATAATGTATATGTTTAACAATATTTAATTATCAAGATAGTAGCTAATAGTAAATAGAATTCATAGTGAAATAAATCTTTCTTTTTCCTCTTTATTTTAGTTAAGTATGAGAGAGAAGCTAGTAAATACTGGGACACATTTTACAAGATTCATAAGAATAAGTTTTTCAAGGATCGTAATTGGCTGTTGAGGGAATTTCCTGAAATTCTTCCAGTTGATCAAAAACCTGAAGAGAAGGCAAGAGAATCATCATGGGATCTTGTAAATACGAGTGCTACAAATTGTTTCTCAAGAATGCACTGTCCTACTATGCCTGAAGAAAAAAATCATTATGAGAAAAGTTGTGGCTCTTCAGAAGGTCAAAGCAAAACAGAATCTGATTTTTCCAACCTAGACCCTGAAAAACACAAAAAAGGACCTATGAAGACTGGATTGTTTCCCGGTAGCAATGCCACTTTCAGGATACTAGAGGTACTGTGCTTAAGGGACAAAAATGGGAGGTGACAAATAATTTGAAAATGTACATTCTGTATTACTTTATTAATAATGCAGATTTTTTTTCGGTAGAGAACTATCAAATCTAAATAAGCATTCAGTATACTTTGGTGCATAAATAATATTTAAGGGACTCATGTCTTTTAATCAGTCAAGTTTTAAGCTTGTGGTTTAAATTTGGTTTTGTTGTGCTTTTTTTAAAAAAAAATTGTCTGTTTTCATTTTAATCTGAGGGCAGTTTTAAGTACCAATGAAGTTTTGGCCTTAATTTTTACTCTCTTTGTACCTTTTTAGGCGAAATAGAAATAAGTGAGATATATAATTTGCTATAATCTGGTGTGACCTTGGTTTTCTATTTTTACAACTAAACCCTGTCTTTCTGATTTTAAAGGCAATGTGTACTGATTAGAGAAAATTTGCTAACGAGGAGACAAATTATCACCAATCCTACAAACAAAGGATTTAACCACTATTAACATTTTAGTGACCTTTTTCTTCTTCTTTTGTTTTTTGAGAGGAGAGTTTTGTTCTTGTTGCCTGGGCTGGAGTGCAGTGGTGCCATCTCAGCTCACTGCAGCTTCTGCCTCCTGGGTTCAAGCGATTCTCCTGCCTCAGCCTCCTGAGTAGCTGGGATTACAGGCGCCTGCCACCACACCCAGCTAATTTTTTCGTATTTTTAGTAGAGACAGGGTTTCGCCATGTTGGCCAGGCTGGTTTTGGACTCCTGACCTCAGGTTATCCGCCCGCCTTAGACTCCCAAAGTGCTAGGATTACCGGCAGGAGCCACGGCACCCGGCTGACTTTTTTCTTCTTTTGTTTATTACTGTACATGTATTCTAAGTTTTGTTTGTTTCTATTTAACATGGTATCATAAGCAGTTTTCACTTTCTTTAAAAAATCTCTATATTTTCGTGGCTACAAAATATTTTACTATGTGGAGTACTATAATTTTACCTATCTATTTTCACACTACTGGACATTTTAGTTGTTTTCAGGTTTTCTGAAGCAAACATCTTTGGGTATAGACTTTAGCTGCATTTTCTTTTATTGTTTTAGCTTAGATTTTCTAGTTCATAATTTATGAAGTTTTTAATACTTTTAAAACATATTGCCCACTTGCTTTCTAAGAAGTTGTACTAATACCATTCCATGATGGTGTATATCTGTTTCATCACACCCTCATTGATTGAAATATTATTTTAATGTTTCCCACTTTGGTAGACAAAAAATTGTACCTTGTTTTAATATGCATTTCTTTGATTACTAAGTAGGTCACATACTTCAAATGTTTAGAATCATTTGTACTTCTTTTGCATTCTGTCCATTTATTTTCTCTGCTTGTCTTTTTCTTTCTAATGAGCCATGCCCTTTATCATATATATTGCCGTTTTCTTCACAGAGTATTGGTTATTTTTTAATTTGGTTTATTTTGGGTTTTGGTGTGTAAAAATTTTAAACGTTTCCATAGTCGGATTTCTTAATGTTTATTCCTGTGATTTATTTCATTGCTTTTGAGTTTAGCAAACTCTACTGAACCCAGAGATCCAGTGAGTCTAATTGTTTTTTTGTTTAATAGAAAATCTGACATTGGTGACAAAAATTTAACCTTGCTTTTTTGATATTTGCTTGTTCTTTTGATTTTAGGTTGGTTGTGGAGCTGGAAATAGTGTGTTTCCAATTTTGAACACTTTGCAGTGAGTTTTAAGAGTTTTCTTTTTACAGAATTGTACATATTTATGGAATGTTGAGAAATTCTGGGAAAATATTGTCATGTGTGTGCCAGTAGTGTTTCTAATTCTTATATGAACAATGGCTCAAGCAAATTTCAAAAGAAATGTCTTAATCTCAATGTCTACTTTCATGTGAACTGGGAATTACTCTGAACATAGTGTTTCATAGTCATGGGTTGTCCATCATTGTTTTGAAGTAATTTTTTAAGCTTATGTGTATATGTATGAGAGAATAAGAAAAGAGGAAGCGGACCAGGCATGGTGGCTCATGCCTGTAATCCCAGCACTTTGGGTGACTGAGGTGGGTGGATCACTTGAGGTTGGGAGTTCGAGACCAGCCTGACCAACACAGTGAAACCCCACCTCTGGCCGGGCGCGGTGGCTCAAGCCTGTAATCCCAGCACTTTGGGAGGCCGAGACGGGCGGATCACGAGGTCAGGAGATCGAGACCATCCTGGCTAATACGGTGAAACCCCGTCTCTACTAAAAAATACAAAAAACGAGCCGGGCGACGAGGCGGGCGCCTGTAGTCCCAGCTACTCGGGAGGCTGAGACAGGAGAATGGCGTGAACCCGGGAGGCGGAGCTTGCAGTGAGCTGAGAGCCGGCCACTGTACTCCAGCCTGGGCGGCAGAGCAAGACTCCGTCTCAAAAAAAAAAAAAAAAAAAAAAAAGAAACCCCACCTCTACTAAAAATACAAAATTAGCCAGGCATGGTGGCACATGCCTGTAATCCCAGCTATTTGGGAGGGTGAGGCAGGAGAGTCTGCTTGAACCAGGAGGTGGAGGTTGCAGTGACCTAACTGCATCATTGCACTCCAGTCTGGGCAACAAGTGCAAAACTCAGTCTCAAAAAAAAAAAAAAAAAGAGGAAGTGAGTTCATCCTTCCACTGAGCTATGAACTGCTAAACTTCAGAGCTTATTTACTCTTCTTCCTGGATACTTAGATGTCATTTTACACATAGAGAATTGAATGTAAAGCTTACAACTTAACCCTCATTTTGTCCTCCCTTCTGAAGCAACACCCTATGTAAGATGTTTGCATGCCAAATCATTGTGTCTAGGCTTAAAATTATTTGGAGGTAGCAGCAACTCACCCTAAGACTCAAAAAAGCAGCCGGGCACAGTGACTCGTGCCTGTAATGCCAGCACTTTGGGAGGCCGAGGCAGGCAAATCACGAGGTCAGGAGTTCAAGACCAGCCTGGCCAATATGGTAAAACCCCATCTCTACTAAAAATGCAAAAAATTAGCTGGATGTGGTGGCGGGCACCTGTAATCCCAGCTACTCGGAAGGCTGAGACAGGAGAATCACTTGAACCCATGAGGTGGAGCTTGTGGTGAGCTGAGATGCACCACTGTACTCCAGCCCAGGCAACAGTGCAAGACTTCGTCTCAAAAAAAAAAAAGGCAGAGTTTGACTACAGGGACAGAGATTTGCTCCAGGCTCACCCTTCCTGTTCAGCATTTCACCTGTGTTTTTACTCTTTCCATGATGAACACACAAAACTCTTCAAACACCTTTTATCTATGGCCAGTCTGCCAAGCTCTGTTCTTTTTTAAGTTTACACATTATTTTTCCATTATAAAATCAGCATTGGCACGTTGCAGAACATTTCCATTAGAGGGAAAGGGGAGGGAGGGAATCACTCATCATCCCCATCGTCCTAACATAGCCAATGACAACATTTTTAATTCCTTTCAGTCTTTATGCATATTTTTAAATGATGTGATCTTTTAAATTTTTTATTATGAAAATGTAAAAGCATCTGGGGCCTGGTGCAGTGGCTCACACCTGTAATCCCAACACTTTGGGAGGACGAGGCAGGCAGATCACTTGAGGTCAGGAGTTCAAGACAAGCCTGGCCAACATGGTGAAACCCTGTCTCTACTAAAATTACAAAAATCAGCTGAGTGTGGTGGTGCACACTTGTAATCCTAGCTACTCAGGAGGCTGACGCAGGAGAATCGCTTGAACCCGGGAGGCAGAGGTTGCAGTGAACTGAGATCACACCACTGCACTCCAGCCTGGGTGACAGAGCAAGAGACTCTGTCTCAAAAAAAATTTTTTTTAATAAAAAATAAAGCATTCAGAAAAGCAAAGAGTATAGTGAATTTCCATATGCCCACCACCTCAATTCAACAATTACCCATATAATGCCAACATCATGACACTTTGTCTTTGATTATTTGGAATATATCTCCCAAAACTTAGTATACTCTCTAATACTGTTGTAAATCTAACATAATGAATAGTGAGTAATTCCCTACTGTTATTTAATAACCAGCTAATGTGGCCAGGCATGGGTGATGCTGGTAAATTTACAGTTCTGAATATCCTTTCTCTTTGTGTTTTTGTTAGTTTTGTTTTCCTTTTTCTAGTTTCTGGGCTGAAATTTCCAATTTCCTTATGTCACATAGCCATATTCCTTTACCCCAGTGATCTCTGAGCTTATAATACACATAAATACACTACAATGGCAGTTGATTGTATGTTACTTTATGACTGATCTCAAGGTATTATTTAGCATGTCATTTCTTTATGCCTTGTCTCTCCAACCACTTAATTCCTTAAGGCAGAGGGCATATTTTTCCCTAATCTGATTTTCCAGGTTGCCTAACAGTACAGCATAGTTAGAGCTCAATACATATTACCTGATTAATATCTCTGATTCCCCCACTTGCTAATTATATTTTTCACCTCTCTGCTTCTCCCTTCAGCTTATAATTGCAAGCTCTTGGTTCCTCACTCCCTAACTCTTTCTTCTTGGCTGTATCTTTCTTTGCCTCCTACCCGTGTTTTAGAAATTACTGTAGCTCAATAACCTGAGATAATTAATTCATCTTTAAAAGGCAACCAGTGATTACCCTTTCCAAAGGAATGATTAGACTTTTTTTTTCTGCTTAAGAAATTATGTTTTACTACTTTTAGAGAGTATAGGATTAATGTTTTACATTTTCAGAATATTTTACCATAATTAGACCTCTAAAATGAAGAGGTCATATCATTCTCCAAGGATCATTTAATTCATAAACCCCTGCCAAGAGAGTCCTTGGTGGTGTGGTGGTAGTAGTGATATTTACACCTGTTTGCTGGGAGAAGGGCCAAGGTAGTCAGCTGATTTTACAGAAAGGTTCTGGAAAGTCATTGGGTGGTCACAAGACATCAACCTGGGCTGCTGATGCAGTGGGAATTCTATCTCAGAGGTCATGCTGCCACCCTGGCAGGACACATGGCAAATGGCACATGCTTTCCTTTAGCTCCTAGACTGTTCTATATCTTACAGGTATTCGGTTTTTTACTGCCCACAGGTAGACTGCAGACCTTTTATAATGAGCTAGACATACCAGTGTCCAGAAAAGCATTTTGAGCTATATGGAAGTTTTTTGGGTTTTGTTTTGTTTTGTTTTTTTAGAGGACTATGTTAGTTTTTAAGTTCCTGGAAGGCAAAAGCGATCTCCTTGAATAATAATAGTGACGATAATAATAGCAACAACAATTATAATAATGACTAACATTTACTGAGTGCTTACTCTGAGTCAGACACCTTTCTGGAAACTTTAGCTATAAGAATCCGTTCACTTCAAACAACCATCTTAGATGCCATGTTTATCTCTTTTTTAAAGATGAGGGAACTGAATTAAAGAAGAGATTAAGCAACTAGCCCAAGGTCACGCAACTAAGTAGTAAAGCTGAGAATCAAACCTTAGACAGTCTGGTTCCAAAGCCCTTGCCCTTAACCATTAGCCACATGGTGCTACATGTATCTGAGTGTTTGCTGAGAACATTTCAAATATATTTCAAACCACCCAGCAAATTACAAGTCACAATTATATGGATTTCATAGGAAACAACAAGGGAACATGCAGAAGTAAAGTGCTATTTTTATGTTTGACAGATGAGAGAAGACCAAGCAGTACAAGTTTTAACTTTGATTCAGTACTGGTTAGCTTTTCATAACCAAATCCTATTAATCATACTTTAACTTATTTGGATAGATCTTAAATTGAATGCAAATCCCTAGTGCCACAGAATGAGTGAATTATATGTTAACATAGTTATTCATCAATGAGTTGCCTTTAAGAATATAATCTGAGGCCAGGCACAGTGGCTCACTCCTGTAATCCCAGCACTTTGGGAGTCCGAGGTGGGTGGATCACCTGAGGTCAGGAGTTTGAGACCAGCCTTACCAACATGGTGAAACCCCATCTCTACTAAAAATACAAAATTAGCTGGCTGTGGTAGTGCATACCTGTAATCTCAGCTACTTGGGAGGCTGAGGCAGGAGAATTGCTTGAACCCAGGAGGCAGAGACTGCAGTGAGCCGAGATCGTGCCATTGCACTCTAGCCTGGGCAACAAGAGCGAAACTTCATCTCAAAAATAAAAAAAAGAGTATAACCTGAGCCTGGGTCAGATTTTGCTAAATGCATATTTGGGCTTGTATTCCATATTTATTTAGAAGTTCGCCTTGCTTGGAATGCTTCTTGAGTCAGATTAGAAGTCTTAATGATATGCTTCAAGGCCCACCTTTTTATCCTGCCGTATACCAGTTTGGGCTCTCAGGATTAGTGCTACTTCTCATCCCTAAATGTGACTCCCACTTCTAAACTCTTCAACCATTTCCCCTTCTCGTCACTTAACAATATTATCCTCCTCCTTCAGAAATTTTAAGACTTATACCTCAGGGTGCTGGCCCTCTCCACACCCCTGTAGAAGTTGTATAAAACCAATTATGTCGCGAACTAGACTATAAAACCCATGAGAGCCAGGACCATCCTTACTGTTTAATGACATGCTGAACTCTTTCTGTAGTTCAGACATGGTACTAAGCAACATGATGCAAGGATTATTTGATACCAGCATACACAGTAAAATCAGGAGGAGTACTGGCCTACAAATTTCAGAGTATATGGCTGCCTTAGTAACCATGGACCAGCCACTGAATTTCAAATAAAGGCCAAACAGAACATATTTAAGTTAAGAAGAGGCCAATTAAAAATCATACCGCCTATTGGCCAGGCACAGTGGCATGCATCTGTAGTTCCAGCTACTCAGGAGGATGAGGTGGGAGAATCACTTGAGCCCCAGAGGTCAAGGCTGCAGTGACCTGTGATTGTGCCACTGTACTCCAGCCTGGGTGACAGAGCGAGATCAAAAAAAAGCTGAGGGGCGGGGGTGGAAATACTTATTAACAAGTCAGACCTACAGTTTCCTTTCTTCTCTAGTTTGAGCATTTCTGGACTCCAGATATAAATATTTCTTCTGGCCGAGCACAGGGGCTCACACCTATGATCCTGACAGTTTGAGAGGCTGAGGCAGGAGGATCATTTGAGAACAATAGTTCAAGACCAGCCTGGGCAACGTAGTGAGACCCCATCTCTACAAAAAAATCTAAAATTAGCTGGGCATGGTAAGGCACATCTGTAGTCCTAGCTACTCAGGAGGCTGAGGAAGGAAGATTGCTAGATCCCAGGAGCTCAAGGTTGTAGAGAGCTATGGTCACGTTACTGCACTCCAACCTGGGCAACAGAGCAAGACCTTGTCTCCAAAAAAATAAATAAATATTTCTTCCATCCTCATAGGAACTCTCCAGAGTCCTTTCTGTATTGTTGTGATTTTGCTTCTGGAGCTGTGGAGCTCGTAAAGGTATGCTACTCCCGGGAATCATACCAACTGATGCCTAAGGTATTACCCCAGAGAAATGAAAGTCGTTTTGATTTTAAGATCACTAGAGGCGGGGTGCAGTGGCTCACACCTGTAATCCCAGCACTTTGGGAGGCCGAAGTGGGCAGATCACCTGAGGTCAGGAGTTCGAGACCAGGCTGGCCAACATGGTGAAACCCATCTCTACTAAAAATAAAAAAATTAGCTGGGTGTGGTGGCACGTACCTGTAGTCACAGCTATTCGGGAGGCTGAGGCAGGAGAATCGCTTGAACCCAGGAGGTTGAGGTTGCAGTGTGCCAAGATTGTGCCACTGCACTCCAGCCTGGGCGACAGAGCAAGACTCTCAAAAAAAAAAAAAAAAAAAGGTCACTAGAAAGGCCAACAGCGCCAGGCGTGGTGTCTCAGGCCTGTAATCCCAGCACTTTGGGAGGCCGAGGTGGGTGGATCATGAGGTTTGGGAGATCGAGACCATCCTGGCCAACATGGTAAAACCCTGTCTCTACTAAAATATAAAAATCAGCTGGGCATGGTAGTGGGCGCCTGTAATCCCAGCTACTCGGGAGGCTGAGGCAGGAGAATGGCTTGAACCCGGGAGGCAGAGGTTGCAGTGAGCCAAGATCACACCACTGCACTCCAGCCTGGTGACAGAGAAAGACTCTGTCTCAAAAAAAAAAAAAACAAAAGAAAGAAAGAAAGGCCAACAGCACATAAGAAATGACCAGAAAGGGTACTGACCTACAAAATTTAGAATGTATGCCTGCCCGTGAATAATCGTAGTCCAAGCAGAACCTCTTTAAGTTCAGAAACAGCAACCCAGAGCAGACCTCTAATAATACTATCTACTAACTCAGAAAGCCTACCCTCCTCTACTTTTAAAGTTAAAAAGGGATTGCGAAGGGTATTTGTTATCAAGGCCAAGAGCTAGCCTTAATTTTTTTAGGGCAGCTGGAAATAAGCTAACAATACTGAATTGGAAAAAAGTGTTCAGATTGACAGAGGAAAGGCTTTTGGGAGAAAAGGTTAAAATTTTGACCTTTTTATTAAAAAAAAAAAAAAAATTCCCGGAAGTCTACTAAGTCCTCTTTTTGCTTTCTGTTCCTTTTCCGTGACAGTCACACTCGTCCTACAGAGCAGCCCAGTGTTTTGCCTTTGTTCATGATGTATGTGATGATGGCTTACCTTACCCTTTTCCAGATGGAATCCTGGATGTCATTCTCCTTGTCTTTGTGCTCTCGTCTATTCATCCTGACAGGTAAATGAAGACGAAAGGGCAAAGGAGATGTGTAAAGCTCCTTTATCAGTAGTGGTTTTCAGAACTATCAAAGCAAAAATGACAATTTTTGAATTTATTATTTAGTGAGCGACATTATGTATAATATGCAGCCTTTTAATGGCAGTTTTTCCTTTCTTCATACTTTTAGACAGAAACTGGTCAGACTACTTCATTAATGAGCTTTCTGTCACTGTCAGAATGAAGTGAGCATATTCTGGCAAGACACATACCTATTAAAAGTGACAGTGCTTCAAGGAAATTACAAATTCAGAACAATCTAATAGACTCCCAAGAGGGAAATTGTACTTGGCGATCAGAAACAAACATCTTTAGTGTAGTGTCTTCCTGAATGTTCATGAAGAGGTGGGCTTGGGATCTGTTTGGCTTCACACAGGCCTGTTGATGGGCTTTAAAAATTTTGTTCTAAAGAAGCACACTAGGGAATTAGGAGTTACTAAGATTTGCCAGATTATCATTGGACCTTTATGATCAAAGGTTAGCCTGATGCCATCATTTAAATATTTATGACTTAAAGTTTCATACAGTGTTTTAAAACTATAAACATAGCTTTTCTCCAGAGAGAAAACATAAAGAGATATTACCAGCAATTAAAATGATTACCTTTCTTAAATCTTGCCACCTTCTATGTATTAAAGGGTACATATGGTAAGTATCAGGTCTGTGCTTTCATAAGGTTTCTTAACATTGGGTTCTCATAGTTTCCTGGTAGGAGATACAGACTTGGCATCAACCACTTTTTGTTTGATGAGTATGATGACCCTTTTCCATAGAAACTGAGTTACCATGTGCTTATTTCTTTGCAATTAAAAGGCCACTAGGACATTTACAATTCTTTTACTTCCCATTGAGAAATGAGCACTTTGATTACTTGTAGAAGAATAAATTCCATTTCCAAATAAATCTGAAATAAGATACATTAGCACCTAGTGAGGTATGTCAGGTTTTATGAAGCTACCGTTTCCTCCCAGTTTCTATAACCTATTTCTTTCTGCTAATCTGTTTAGACTGTAGGCATTGTTCAGGTACTAATAGAAAGATGTCATGTATGTGTTTGGTATCCTCATATGAACAGTTAAAAGGATGGAGGAGGCGGATAAAGAACAAGATTTCCCATTTGATACCCATAACAAGAAACATTTAAATTCTACACATAACCACAAAAAGACTATTTGAAATTAGTTCAGATAATGTATTTTCTCGTGATTTGAATTGAATGTTAAAGAGAAGAGAAAGGCCGGGTGCGATGGTTCACACCTATAATCCCAGCACTTTGGGAGGCCGAGGTGGGTGGATCACCTGAGGTCAGGAGTTCCAGACCAGCCTGGTCAACATGGTGAAACCTCATCTCTACTGAAAAATATAAAAATTAGCCAGGCATGGTGGTGGATGCCTGTAATCCCAGCTACTTGGGAGGCTGAGACAGGAGAATCGCTTGAACCCAGGAGGTGGAGGTGGCAGTGAGCTGAGACTGTGCCATTGCACTTCAGTCTCGGCAACGAGAGTGAAACTCTGTCTCAAAAAAAAAAAAGAGAAGAGAAAGCAGATGCCTTGGGAAGATTGTGTCTATCATATAGCATTTCATTCTATTTATTATAAAATGAATTTAGATGTATCATGACAGTGACCACTGTCTTACCTACATAGAAATGATCTAAAAATAAGGCGAATGAATAGAAAAGGGACAATAGTAAATTTTTTTAAAAGGCAAGGCAGACCGGGCCAGGCCCGGTGGCTCACCCCTATAATCCCAGCATTCTGGGAGGCAGAGGTGAGTGGATCACGAGGTCAGGAGATGGAGACCATCCTGGCTACCACAGTGAAAACCCCATCTCTACTAAAAATATTTTTAAAAATTAGCCGGGCATGGTGGTGGGTGCCTGTAGTCCCAGCTACTCGGGAGACTGAGGCAGGAGAATGGCGTGAACCTGGGAGGCTGAGGTTGCAGTGAGCCGAGATCACGCCACTGCACACCGGCCTGGGCAACAGAGCGAGACTCCATCTCAAAAAAAAAAAGGCAAGGCAGGCCAGGTGCAGTGGCTCACACCTGTAATATCAACATTTTGGGAGGCCGAGGTGGTGGGAGGATCACTTGAGGCCAGGAGGAGTCCAAGACCAGCCTGGCCAACATGGTGAAACCCCCATCTCTACTAAAAATAGAAAAATTAGCTGGTTGTGCTGACACAGGCCTGTGATCCTAGCTACTGGGGAGGCTGAGGCAGGAGAGTCGTTTGAACCCAGGAGGTGAAGGTTGCAGTGTGCCAAGATTGCACCACTGCACTCCAGCCTAGGCGACAAAGCAAGACCTTGTCTCAAAAAAAAAAATAAAAGGCTGGGTGCTGTGGCTCACGCCTGTAATCCCAGTACTTTGGCAGGCCAAGGCAGGTGGATCACCTGAGGTCAGGAATTCAAGACCAGCCTGGCCAACATAGTGAAACCTCGTCTCTACCAAAAATACAAAATTAGCTGGGTGTGGTGGCACAAACCTGTAGTCCCAGCTACTCGCGAGGCTGAGACAGGAGAATTGCTTAAAACTGGAAGGCAGAGACTGCGCTGTGCAGAGATCGTGCCACTGTACTCCAGCCTTGGGCAAGACAGAGTGAGACTCCATCTCAAAAAAATAAATAAATAATAAAAATACAAAAATTAGCTGGGCGTGGTACCACACGCCTTTGATCCCAGCTACTCTGGAGGCTGAGGCAGGAGAATCGCTGGAACCTGGGAGATGGAGGTTGCAGTGAGCCAAGATCACTCCACTGTACTCTAGCCTGGGTGACAGTGAGTAAGACCCTGTCTCAAAAAAAAAAATAAAAGGCTGGGTGCTGTGGCTCACGCCTGTAATCCCAGTACTTTGGCAGGCCAAGGCAGGTGGATCACCTGAGGTCAGGAATTCAAGACCAGCCTGGCCAACATAGTGAAACCCGTCTCTACCAAAAATACAAAATTAGCTGGGTGTGGTGGCACAAACCTGTAGTCCCAGCTACTCGCGAGGCTGAGACAGGAGAATTGCTTAAAACTGGAAGGCAGAGACTGCGCTGTGCAGAGATCGTGCCACTGTACTCCAGCCTTGGGCAAGACAGAGTGAGACTCCATCTCAAAAAAATAAATAAATAATAAAAATACAAAAATTAGCTGGGCGTGGTACCACACGCCTTTGATCCCAGCTACTCTGGAGGCTGAGGCAGGAGAATCGCTGGAACCTGGGAGATGGAGGTTGCAGTGAGCCAAGATCACTCCACTGTACTCTAGCCTGGGTGACAGTGAGTAAGACCCTGTCTCAAAAAAAGAAAAAAACTAAAGGCAAGGCAATATCTATAGTGTCACTTAGGACTATAGTAGTAGATTCAACCCCAGAAAAGTTCTAGAAAAGTAGCATCTTGGTAGCTTGGAAAATTCAGGCACAAGTAAGTGGCAAGCAATTTGGCTAGACCCTGAGCCTGGAGGACCCAGCTTAAATGGGAATAAATTGTAGGTGGCTACAAAAGAAGAGTGAGTTGTCCTTCTTTTCACTGAAATGGAAGTACACAATATTACAGAGCTGGCCGGGCGCAGTGGTTCACGCCTCTAATCCCAGCACTTTGGGAGGCCGAGGCAGGCAGATCACAAGGTCAGGAGATCGAGACCATCCTGGCTAACACGGTGAAACTCTGTCTCTACTAAAAATACAAAAAATTAGCCGGGTGTGGTGACGGGCGCCTGTAGTCCCAGCTACTCGGGAGGCTGAGGCAGGAGAATAGCGTGAACCCGGGAGGCGGAGCTTGCAGTGAGCCGAGATCACAGCCACTGCACTCCAGCCCGGGCGACAGAGTGAGACTCTGTCTCAAAAAAAAAAATAAATAAAATAAAATAAAATATTACAAAGCCAAGCATAAAGCAGGCAGTCTATACATTTTTTGTCTCTTCTTTTCCTTTTCCTCTCCCTCTATCCAGAGGTAAGTGAAGACAGCAGAGTTGGCCCAAGTAGGGTGAAGAAAGAAAAGGGGCTTCATACCATTCCTGTCTTGTCCATCTCACCCCCAGCCCACTCCCACCTGCAGTTCTCAGGAATTGTCGCGGGAACTGCACTATGAACCAAGATGAGATTATCAAGAAAAGTAGCTCCCCTTCCTTGCCTTTATCCTCAATCCCAGACATTAAAGGATAGCTGAGAGGAAAGGATTTGCAGGAGGAGGCGGCTACATTTTAAAGTATTTGTTTATTTTTCTGCATTTTAGTTTCATGCTTGTTTAACAATTACAGAAAGATTTTGCTATGTACATAAAATATTTATCCTGAAAGTGAATATTTTAAGGTTTAGATATGATTTTCCTTCATTGGCAAAGCCTACGATATAAGCACAGTGTGAAAATAACCTGTAATAAAATAAACAAAAAATACGTTTCTTTTTTTCTTTTTTTCCTTTTTTTTGAGACGGAGTCTCGCTCTGTCACCCGGGCTGGAGTGCTGTGGCCGGATCTCAACTCACTGCAAGCTCCGCCTCCCGGTTTCACGCCATTCTCCTGCCTCAGCCTCCCGGGTAGCTGGGACTACAGGCGCCGCTACCTCGCCTGGCTAGTTTTTTGTAGTTTTTAGTAGAGACGGGGTTTCACCGTGTTAGCCAGGATGGTCTCGATCTCCTGACCTCGTGATCCGCCCGTCTCGGCCTCCCAAAGTGCTGGGATTACAGGCTTGAGCCACTGCGCCCGGCTCTTTTTTTCTTTTATGTCCTTATGTTCTAGTTTTTTAAAAAGGGCTTTTCACCTAATCATGCCACCTCCTTCTGTCCTACTTCTCTCTTATTTTATAGTTGCTTTCATTTTCTCAGTATCTGCTTCCTTCGTAATATGACATAATCTGAGTTTTACCTCACTATTCCACTGAACAATGTTTTAATTGAAAGGAATTTACAGATTATCTGATTCAAACTTTTCATTTTTTTCAAATAAGAAAACCTCAGCAGCTTTAAGTAGCTTAGATAAGGCAGAGACAACAAGGACTTAGCACACAAGCTTGCATTTACCATTCTCTGCCCATGGCAGACATTGATAATCGATTTTGTACTCTGTAACTCCCAGTGAGCTTTATGAGTCCTTTCAGAGCTCTGTAGGCAGCCAGTGCCATCACTCAGAACAAATATGAGATCTGAAATCTGTGCCATCCCTGGCCCATAATCACACATAAAGCCATGAACACTTAGCGAAAAACACTAAATCAAGAGCAGCTATAAGGGATTACATTTGACTGAAAGCCAGATAAGTAGAATAAACAGTAAAGGAGAAAAGCAAAGCCTCCCTGATGTTGAACTAGGCTTGGAATGTGAATAAAATTTAAATAGGCAGACAGTAAGGAGGAGAGAATTCTTTGAGGAAAAACCATGTGAGCAAAGGCAGAGGCTGCTCAGGGCCAAGCATGACAGTTTGGCTAGGGGAGCTGCTTCAGATTGGAAAACTGTTGGAAAGATTAATTGGGGTCAGTAGTAGGAGATCTTAAGAGCTCAACTACGAAATTAAAATTTTATCCTATGGATTAAAATCATGAAAGTTTTTGAGCAAGGAGATGATTTGACAAAATTATCATTTTAAACAGAATTATTAATCGATAACATGCAGGAAGGATTGACAGGGAGAATAATACAGCGTGTTAGGAAGCAGATTTGTTTCCAGGCCTCAGGAGATAGAGGTTGGTACTAAGGGAGTACCAATGGGAAACAAAAAAGACAAGAAATATCAAAGATGTCATTAAAAATACAAATTAAAGAGGACATAGAATTTTATGGCCAATGGAGAGGATAGTGGAAGAAAAATAATTTCTCTTCATGAGGTGAGTGATGGTGGTACCTCTGAACTAAACAAAGAAGTCAAAAGGAGAATGAGCTCATTTTGGAGGAAAAATATTCCCTCTTTAGATATGTACAACTGGGGATGGCTTTGTCATATTTTTTATCTTGCAAGAAAAATGAAGCACACTCAGTTTTTGTCTGTCTCAGAACTACCTTCATTTTCTGTAAGTACCAGGAAACATCTGCGGTTTTGAAGTTTAGCTTTGACATCATACATCAAGCTCTGTGAAGTTACCACTCTGGCCATTTGGGTGATTTCTTGATACTCTAGGACTTTTGAATCTAGTCATTTAGCAAGTTGGTATTCTTTTTTCCTTCTTTACAAAATATTTTTATTTTTGTTAGCCTTACGTTTATGGTTTAGATTTCTTTGGCCTTATCAAGCTTTTCTTATTTTGTCTTCAACAAAGTTAAAGCTAGCATATAAACCAAGATTTCCACAAACTGGGTATCTTTTTAATACTTTGTTTTCAAAGGATGCAAGGTGTTGTAAACCGACTGTCCAAGTTACTGAAACCTGGGGGAATGCTGTTATTTCGAGACTATGGAAGATATGATAAGACTCAGCTTCGTTTTAAAAAGGGTAATAGTATACTCAGTTTGAGGTTATTTTTAAGTGTTCTAAAGATGCCTTGATTATATTTCACATCAAAGTATTTAGTTGTTGTTTCTTTTTTTTTAAGGAATACCCTTAAAAGTCTCTCTTTTCACAATTTTTTTCAGGACGTTGTTTATCTGAAAATTTTTATGTTCGAGGAGATGGTACCAGAGCATATTTCTTTACAAAAGGTATGCTAATCTACAAGAGGAAATGATTGGTCATAATTGTTCTTGTTAGTTATTATCTCATAGATTATAGCTCAGAAGCTATAAAACTGAGGTTTCCATCATTGATTAAGCATTAGATGTCTTCATACTTTGATGCTTATAACTGGTGTACATAAAAGGTTGAAAATGGCCATTTATTTTTTAATCTTTTTCCAGTTGAAACTGCTTTAAAGAGGCTCTTGTTTTACCCTCATACCCAGATGAAGGTGAAGGCTGTTCCATTTTGGAGATATTGTTAGCCTAGATATGAAAAAAATTGATGATATACCACAACCAGAGGAGGACATTTGATAAGTTTATAGAAAATTACTTATCTTGGCCCATCACAGGGGTGCTCACTTGTAATCCCATCACTTTGGGAGGTGAAAGTGAGATGATTGCTTGAAGCCAGGAATTTGAGACCAGCCTAGACAACAAAATGAGCCTCTGTCTCTACAAAACAAATTTTTTTAAATTAGCTGGGCTGGTGGTGCATACCTGTAGTCCCAGCTACTCGGGAGGCTAAGGTGGGAGGATCACTTGAGCCAGGGCAGATGAGGCTACAGTGAGGTATGATTGGACCACTGTGCTCCAGCCTGGGCAGCAGAGTGAACTTTATGTCTAAAAAGCAGTACATTTTCAAAATAGAAAGAAGGAAAATTACTTATCTCTAGCTAATTTCTCTTTTTTTTTTTTTTGAGACAGAGTCTCCCTCTGTTGCCTAGGCTGGAGTGCAGTGGCACAATCTCAGCTCACCGCAGTTTCCACCTCTCCAGTTCAAACGATTCTCCCACCTCAGCCTCCCAAGTAGCTGGGATTACAGGCACCCACCTCCACACCTAGGTAATTTTTGTATTTTTATTAGAAATGGGGTTTCACCAGGGTGGTCTCGAACTCCTGACCTCAGGTGATTTGCCTGCTTCAGCCTCCAAAAGTGCTGGGATTACAGGCATGAGCCACTATGCCCAACCAATTTCTCTTTTAAAAATGCATTTCTGTCTTTTCGGCCGGAACCGCCATCTTCCAGTAATTCGAAAATGACGAACACAAAGGGAAAGAGGAGAGGCACCCGATATATGTTCTCTAGGCCTTTAGAAAACATGGAGTTGTTCCTTTGCCACGTATATGCGAATCTATAAGAAGGTGATATTGTAGACATCAAGGGAATGGGTACTGTTCAAAAAGGAATGCCCCACAAGTGTTACCATGGCAAAACTGGAGGTCTACAACGTACCCAGCATGCTGTGGCATTGTTGTAAAAAACAAGTTAGGGCAAGATTCTTGCCAAGAGAATTAATGTGCGTATTGAGCACATAAGCACTCTAAGAGCGAGATAGCTTCCTGAAACGCGTGAAGGAAAATGATCAAAAAGAAAGAAGCCAAAGAGAAAGGTACCTGGGTTCAGCTGAAGCGCCAGCCTGCTCCACCCAGAGAGCCACTTTGTGAGGACCAATGAAGGAGCCTGAGCTGCTGGAACCTATTCCTATGAATTCATGGCATAATAGGTGTTAAAAAAATAAAAGTAAAAGACCTCGGCTGAAAAAAAAAAAAAAAAAATAAAAAATAAAAATGCATTTCTAACAGTACCAAGTGAATGCTGCATTCAAGGATTTTCCCAAATTTATGTGAGTACTTTTATAATCTGCCATTTTGGGTTTCTGTAAACCAACAAAAACTCAGAAAGGGAGCACCTTCCAAAATATTGAAAGCTGCAACCAATAGTTTTATATACCTGTTGATGTCTGCCGTGTCAGTCTGTAAACAGGTGTATTTTTATATGCATGGTATATTTTTGTGAAGTAGAAGAAACTCGCTTGGTTTCATAGGTTTCCTTCACCAAATTGTTCTAGAGAGTGTTTCTTGTATAAATGAAATTTAGATGGTCAGTTACTCCATCAATGTTCTATTCCTTACCTCCCCCATCCCTACTCACATGTCATATCTTTTATTGCCATTTTTGTCTCACAGGGGAAGTCCACAGTATGTTCTGCAAAGCCAGTTTAGATGAAAAGCAAAATCTAGTTGATCGCCGCTTACAAGTTAATAGGAAAAAACAAGTGAAAATGCACCGAGTGTGGGTTCAAGGCAAATTCCAGAAACCATTGCACCAGACTCAGAATAGCTCCAATATGGTATCTACAGTCCTTTCTCAAGACTGAACTTTGTAACATGTTAAGGTACAAAGCCAGAGGACCGCTCTTCAAGGACTACTATAAGTCTTTCGTTTCTCAAAAGACAATGAGAAAAAAAGAAAAGAATTTGTGTTTCCTGCTGTTTTGTCATAGGTGAGCTCCTTTGTACATTTTAAGCACATGTAAGTGGTTTGGCACAGTGTGCCTTTTTCTGTGCTTTGAAAACTTGACATGCCAAGCTTGTTTGAATTTATTACATCTAACCATTTTGCTTGTTTCTTGAATTTTATAAGCATTCAATTAAATTAGTATTATGTCAGGTAATTTTGAGAAATCGTAACTTGACATTTTTTGCAAGTAAAAAATATTGTTTATTTGTTTGGGCTTAGTAAACCAGTTCCCAAACACAGTCTGACTCTTCCCATTGTCATCTGATTGCAGAGAGAAAGCACACCTTGTTTCCAGGGAAAGCTACAACAAGCCCAAAGTCAAAGTGTATTATTTTTTGTCTTGTTGTTGTCTATTTTCTCCCTCTTTTTTTTTTTTAATTCAGGGGCTGACATCTGAAATAGAATTTTAGTTCCTCTTTCCTTTCCTAAAATTGGGGAAGTATAGCCCATGCTAACATTATTTTCAGGCTATTCTTAGATATACACGTTGTTAGGCCAGGTGCAGTGGCTCACACCTGTAATCCCAGCACTTTGGGAGGTTGAGGCAGGCAGATCGCTTGAGCTCAGGAGTTCGAGACCAGCCTGGACATGGCGAAACCCTGTCTCTACCAAAAATACAAAAATTAGCCAGGCATGGTGGCACACACCTGTGGTCCCAGCTACTCAGGAGACTGAGGTGGGAGGATCGCTTGAGCCTGGGAGGCGGAGGTTGCAGTGAGCTGAAATCATACCCTACACTCCAAACTGAATGACAGGGTAAGACCTCATCTCAAAATTAAAAAAAAAAAGATATGTAAGCTGACAAGCTCTTGTATCAGGGGCTTTTGAACCAGAGCAACTTCATCTTGAATAGGGACTGTGTAAAATGAGGCTGAGACCTACTGAGCTGCAGTCCCAGGAGGTTAAGGCATTCTTAGTCACAGGATGAGATAGGAAGTCAGTACAAGATACAGGTCTTGCAGACCTTGCTGATAAAACAGGTTGCAGTGAAGAAGCCAGCCAAATGCCACCAAAACCAAGATGGCAATGAGAGTGTCCTCTGGCTCTCCTCATTGCTACACTCCCACCAGTGCCATGACAGTTTACAAATGTCATGGCAACATCAGGAAGTTACCTATATGGTCTAGAAAGGGGAGGCCTGAATAATCCATCCCTTGTTTAGCATATAATCAAGAAATAACCATAAAAATGGGCAACCAGTAGCCCTTGGGGCTGCTCTGCCTATGGAGTAGCCATGCTTTGCTTTTTTTTTTTTTTTTTTTTGAGATGGAGTCTCGCTCTGGCACCCAGGCTGGAGTGCCGTGGCGTGATCGCAGCTCACTGCCAGCTCTGCCTCCCGGGTTCATGCCATTCTTCTGCCTCAGCCTCCTGAGTAGCTGGGACTACAGGCGCCCACTACCATGCCTGGCTAATTTTTTTGTTTGTTTGTTTTTGTATTTTTAGTAGAGATGGGGTTTCACCATGTTAGCCAGGATGATCTCAATCTCCTGACCTCATGATCCGCCTGCCTCGGCCTCCCAAAGTGCTGGGATTACAGATAGGAGCCACCATACCCGGCCTATTCTTTACTTTCTTGATAAACTTGTTTTCACTTTACTATATGGACTCAATTCTTTCTTGCACAAGATCCAAGAATCCTCTCTTGGCGGCTGAATCCAGACCCTTTCTGGTATCAGTGGTAAGCTCTGTTTAAGACAACTGTCATACCCAAGAAAATTCTTAAATTGTGGCAGTTAAAAATGTATTTATCCCCTTGAGGGCCAGGCACAGTCACTCAAGCCTGTAATCCCAGCACTTTGGGAGGCCAAGGAGGTGGATCACGAGGTCAGGAGTTCAAAACCAGCCTGACCAATATTGTGAAACCCCATCTCTACTAGAACTACAAAAAAAAAAAATTAATCAGGTGTGGTGATGGGCACCTGTAATCCCAGCTACTCGGGAGGCTGAGGCAGGAGAATCAGTTGAACCCGGGAAGCCAGAGCTTGCAGTGAGCCGAGATCAATCACACCACTGCACTCCAGCCTGTGTGACAGTGCAAGACTCCGTCTCAAAAAAAAAAATTTATTTACTCCCTTGCTTCAAAAAGGACATAAGTTGACTTGCAAATCACATTTTGTAGAAATGAAGTTTTTAAGATTGGTCTCGTACTCATTACATAATATTTATTGACTACTTACATATTGAGTGCTGAATTCTATGGAATAATACAAACAATAAAGACCCAGCCTTGTTTATGCTCTTCAGGGAGCATAAATAGAGTCTAGCTGGCAAAACAAAATGTGCATATCCCAAACCTGTAAATCATGATCTAAGACAATATACAAACAAATACTCAAATAGGGAACTTACAGCAGACTTTATGAATCACAGAACCTAGAAGAAATGAATACTCTCTTGAAAGAACCATCATTGGAATAATTCAGTTCCAACTGTTTTTTCTTTCTGAGTTCACTTAAAATCCAATTTTCTAGAAGAATATCATTGGTCTAGCTTTAGTCATTGGTTCATCTCTTAACAGGCTGGGGCAGGGCAGCTTAATTGAGGATGCCACCAGAATGGGCAACGTGGCAAAAACCCTGTCTCTACCAAAAATACAAAAATTAGCCAGGGATAGTGGCACGCACCTGTGGTCCCAGCTACTCAGGAGGCTGAGGTGGGAGGATCTTTTGAGCCTGGGAGGCAGAGGTTGCAGTGAGCTGAGATTGCACCACTGCACTCCAACCTGGAATGGAAGGAAATTTCACTTCCTGGAATGGAAGAAAGTTCTTCAAAGGAAAATGAAGACACTGCTATCAAAAAAAAAAACAGGGGAGGGATGCTGTCCAGTCACACCCAACACATCATATAGCAGTGGTAGCAGTAATAATAGTAGTTCAGAGAGAGAGAGAGAGAGAGAGAGATCAGCTCTGAAAAAGAATGGAAAAGAATCAGGTTTCTTGGGGAAGTAGGTCTCAGGCTAGTTCTTGAATCTACGTGCTCAGCAGATGGTGAGAAGACAAGTGTGGTGTGGGATATTAATGATGAGGAATAGGTAGAAAAGACGGGGAGGGGGTCATCTTGTAGATAACCTAGAATAGCAGGTATATTGACTTCTAGTCTCTGAACTGGAGCCATCTGAGATCAGTTTGTTTTTGCTTTATCCTAGACATGGTGTCTTATAAATGTATTGAGAGAGGTTGAGGAGTTGTCTATAGAATGGAATGGAGTGAGGTCAGAGATCAATGGCAAGGAAGAGCACGTAAAGGTTTTTACACAAACTTGCCTTGATGGCAAGTCCTCAAAAGTACAATTATCAAGCTTTCTGTTGAAACATGTATAAGTCAGTAAATATAAATGTTAAAATTTGCCCAAGACTCTTAACTCAGTTGTATTTCATAATTAAAGTATACATTAACAAACCAAACTAGTCATGAAAGTATTACATACAATAAGGGTAGTTTAGATAAGTTAATGTTGCTATGGGAACCCCAGCAGATCTCCTTGTATCTCCATTTAAAAATCATGGCCCAAGGTGGTTTTAAAAACAACAGAAGGTAAAATTATTCTCACATTCTCACACATGTAAATTGTACTGTCTCTCTCAGTTCTAAATAGCGGATTCAAGCCAGCCTCTTGACTGGCACAGTAAAATTCAGCTTCGTGTCTTTCTATAATGTATTACAGCATGTGAGTTAACCTTTAGAAGCTTCAAAAATACATCAACCAAATTTGGACTGTGAGACACAAACTGGTCTCTTTTGGGCTCTGTCCAGCAAAGCCTTCCTATTCCACATGGCTGCGCAGCAGGGCCATTTCCACCAGTGTCTTCTGCTTGCCTGGTCAGTCTTTCTCTCTCTTAACCTACCTACAGCTTCCTTCTCAGGGTTTGCTGCTAGATGGAAACATAGATTTTGGCACAGAAAGAAAAGGGAAAGACCTATTTGGAATTTTGTCTATAGATGTTAAGAAATCATGAAGTGTTGCAAATGTAACTGCTTGGGTATTAGTTTAAAATATTTGATAACTGCATGAAATTCTAATTTACCCCTCACATCCATAAAGCTAGGACTAGTTGGTTAGGCAGAGTTTGACACTTAAAAATTCATCTTCTGAGAGAGCTGAATTTCAAACAGACCATTTTCTTTCCAGCAGTAAAAGGTATATTATTTCATCTTCTTACAATACAGAAACAATGGAATATATTGTTTAAATGCACCCTTCATTTTTATCCTCCATTTCTAAAAATTCGCTTTTGAGCATCGTCCAAATGTAAAAATTCTCACACATGAGGAACTGTTTCCAAAGGTTGTGAGAAAGTTAACAGTTTCTATTATTAAAAGTTTTGCATTCGGTATGACACATTTGCCTGTATTGAAACACCCATTTAACATTGACTTCTGAGAACTTATTTGCTTTGCCTCTCTCGGTTCCATATGCTTTGTCTCCAAATTGTGAACATGTCCCTGTTTCTACCCGGGTGTGATCCTATGTCGTTGCTGTACTCTAGTTGGTACGTGAAAATTCACCCATATGCAGATAGCTGCCCTCTTGGAGGCAAAACTTAAAGCTATCAGAACCATCTGGATTGTTAAACCCCAAAACTTCCAACTCATCAAAGTCCTGAAGCCTGAATAGATCATACATTGTTACTTCTAATTGGTTTTGATGTTTGTTATGCTCCTCACAAGTGCAGATAACTTCACATTTGCATCGCTAATAGACCTCTTTCAAAGCCTCTGCTCCTCCTGCTTCCTGCCTCTATTAGTCATCGGGAGACTTAGTGTTGGCGTGGGTATTTTCCCCGCTTGTGAAAGTGCACTGTCAATTCTAGAGCATTGAATATATGTGAGGTATTGTTATTAATCTACAAGGCAGTACACACAGTATTCCAGCAACAGAGACTTTTTCAAAGGTTTTATGAGACATTGTAAGAAAGACAGTGTCTTTCCATGGAAAAAAAAAGTGTTGCCTCAGAGCCAAACAGGAAGCATGGGTCCTAGTTCCTATTGAACTGCTTAGCTGATCTTAATTTAGTTCTGAATGCTAGATTTTGTGTATACTATCCACATTATTTAATCCTCAAACTCCTACGAATTCATTTTGATGATAACCATTTACAGAAGAGATGTTGGGTAACTTGCTCAGGATATCACATCTAATAAATAGCAGAGTCACAACTCGGACCCAGAACTCTCTGATTCCAAAACCTCTACTCGCTGCACTTGTAATGGATGGGCCCAGATGCTGCTGGGAAAGGCACCAGGGAAGAAAGATCTTCTGAGTCAAGCAGAAAACAATAGCAGTGGAGAGGAGTTTGTTTCGGATGACCTTCAAGGTTATGGCTCATTCTAGATCCAATCATTCTAGGAAATAAGTAGGTTACACTTGTCCACAATTACAAATTGGAAAGGAAGAGAAGGAAAGGAACTGAGAGGAATGACAAAGCAAAAAGCTTTCAATCAGTTCTTTTCAGCATTCTGCTTCTGCCTAGTTCTGCACTCGCCCCACCCCCTCAGACTTCAGCCTTCCACTTGGCATCCCTCCTCGCAGAGCACTCTCACTTGCATACTCCTCACTTAAAGAAAAAAAGCATTCTGTACTGCAAGGGGGAAAAAAACCCTTAAAATGTCTTTATAAGGATTCAGCTCTAGGGTAATATAAAATATGTGAAATCAGGAGGTGTCCATAATAAAATATGAGTGAAAACATCATTATTTAAAACATTGTATGTACATTAATGCCACATTAATACCAATTCAAGCATGAAATGTTGAGCATTTCTTGGAATACAGTTTCTTGGAATATGGTTGGGGATTTGAGAGGCACAAAGGTACCCACAAGATGGCTTTGGTGTAGTTGTAAATATAAATAGAAGTAAAATAACAGTTGCATCTTTTATAATGAATCTATATTGTGGCCTTAAAGCTACAGAGAAAAGTGGATGCCAAAATCTGTCTTTCATTAACATATGTCTTAAATGACAGGGAAGAGGTGTTGAAGATAAAATTACTTTTTCCTAAGAGTATGAATCAGCAACATGCAGTAACAAGCAAGTAATAATAGTTCTGCGTGTGAGTGCCTACGGAGGGTAAGAAAAATAGCATCAGATTGAAAAAGCAAGTGCACCTGCAGGAGGGACCCAGGAGGCTGCAGAGCACAGCTCCCTTGAGCACCATCTCAAAGTATCTCAGAGCACAGTGACCCTAATTCTGGCAAGTCAGGCTGGCATGAGATGGATGGAGCACACTGAAACCTCCAGATGGTCAGACAGCCCACCCTCAGCTGCCCCTGGAGCTCAGCAGAGGCAAGCTACAAGGCATTGCTACTTGGCCAAGAGTTTAAAACAACAGCTTCTGACTCTATAGTGTCTGTGGTTTCACAACCACTTAACCTTAAGTAAGGAACAGCTAGAGGCAGCTGAATGAATAAATACATGTTAACGTTACATAAAGAGGAAAAAAAGCAATACTTGAGCACATGGACTTAAAATAGTGTCCAGGTAGCTGTGTCCTTGGCATCCCAGTGATCTGGGTCTTTATCTTTGATTTTCTCCAGCAGGTAGACACTAAGTAGATCCAGGCCCCAGGGCGGGAAATGCTTCTCTATCAGATGTTACCTATCAAATAAAATGAGCCTTTGATTGCCTCCTAAAAAAAAGCCCCGGCATCATCTTTCCTAGTTGGGCTGATGAGGTTTGGTCCAGGAAAATGGAATTTTGTTATGCTTATAAAAATTATTTGGCCAAATGTTTTCAATCCATTGCTCCTAGTTCATTGCAGAAAACGCAGAAATTTTTTCCTCAGTTAATCTTTACCAAGTATTGGTTTTTTTCAAAAAACACTGGAGGACAGTCACCCTTTGGGTTTTTAAGGCTTTTCCACTGGAAACAAGCACTAAACCACTAAACCTGTATGACTTCCTAAAATTAGCAATGAGCCCGCTGCTGAGTCCATTGCATTAGTGGGGCTTTTTTTTTTTTTTTAAATGCTCTGTACTTAGCACAAGCAACACTATGTAATTGCTGCCTCATTTCTCTCACTTTCTGCCTCCTGAGAGCAACTTGTGTTCCTCCTGAGGCAGTCCTGCTGAACAGAATGCTTGGCATAAAGAATGCGATCGCTCTTCTTACATCTTTAGTTGTGCCCTGCTCCCTCAGGTGAGCAGAGACATATCCCCCTAAGCAGCATTTGGCACTCGCACTGAAAATTGCCTGAAAGAGAATGGCTGGAATTGCCAGCATCACATGCTGCATCGAAACAAGAAAGAAATTTCTGCCTCCAAGGATAATTGCTTTTCTCATTGCTCATACTTTTTCTTTCACAGCCCTCATTTATTTTAATATTTATATTTTTACTTTGACTTTCTAGAAGATATTTTTTAAGTTTCTTTTTAATCCAAATGAAAGATGAAATTCAGGATCCCAAAAAGCATGGAAAAATCTATCCTTTCCATGAATATATTCTTAATCCACCACTCTCTCAGAGTGTCTCTTCATTTGCAGCTTTGTTTCTTAATAGAACACCTGGGCTCTGGAGATCAGTGAGACAAAGCTTCATTATAACCTTCCTTGTTTTACTCGCATTTCTTCCATGCTTTCTCTCCCTAACTCACTCTCCAGGTGCTGCTTTCTCTTGCCAAATAGTGCAAGGAAATACTTTTGCAGATCTTTTGTTTACTTTAGGAAAAAAACATGGATCCAGCCTTTCCCATTCGGCACTGCTGCTCATTTCCTGACTGGCCTTTAAAGTTTGGCTCAGTAGTAACTTGGGGACTTGTTTCCTACCCACAGTGAAAGGAGCTGGGTGCCCAGCAGCCCCATGCCGGCATGAGAATTAAGTTCTGCTCATTCCCTGGATAAGCAAGCTGACGTTTTCCTCATCGATTTTCTCTTCCATTTCTCAAAGCTTTATTGCATACTCATTTAGCTTTGACTTTTAAAAAGACATTTTAATAGTGTTGTTTTTCCTCCAAGCGTGTGCAAAAGCTGATCATGTGCACGAGGAAGCTCTCGAGAATAAATAATTACCTCTTTGCTGTTTTTCACATACTACCTCACACACTACACAACACACCCAGGGCTTACCCCTACTCCAATTTCACTGGCAAGTGCCTGACCTGGTATAGGAGGAACTGTGACACCAAAGGAATTTGACTTGGGTTACCTCACTTTCTAGGTTCCCAAGATTCCCAAGTTAAGGAAGCTTTGGTTATTACATAGTTGAACATTTTCTTATTTCATGTAAGTTTTGTAAATCCTCTGTGATTTCTTCTCCTCTTTGGCACATTTACATTAAATTTTATTCTAGTTATGTAACTGTATAGTATAATTATGTTTATATATGGATATAAATTGCTCGGTTCATCCTACTTTGGGGAGTTTATTCATAGTTTGCTATGAGGTCAGTAACTTTCCAAAGAGACAGGCTTTCTAAACTTGAAGCCTATACTTTTATATATTAATGCATTTTTTTTTACATTAGAAGATAGTTAACCTAAGAAAGTTGAATGATAAGTAGAATGAAAGTAGAAAGCACTGACTGACAAATCAAAGTTCTTCAGTACATCAGGGATGAGTGTTGTCTTTCTTAAGGACTTAATCTGTAATATAAAATGTCAAATCAAATACCATTTTTGACCAGGCGTAGTGGCTCACGCCTGTAATCCCAACACTTTGGGAGGCTGAGGCAGGTAGATCACCTGAGGTCAGGAGTTCGAGACCAGCCTGGCCAACATGGTGAAACCCCGTCTCTACTGAAAATACAAAAAATTAGCTGGGCATGGTGGTGTACACCTGTAATCCCAGCTACTCAGGAGGCTGAGGTAAAAGAATCACTTGAACCCAGGAGGCAGAGGTTGCAGTGAGCCGAGGTCATGCCACTACACTCCAGCCTGGGCAACAAGAGCAAAACTCTGTCTCAAAAAAAAAAAAAAAAAAAAGAACAATAAATACCATATTCGTGGTGGTACAGACAAAGATTAAGCTATTGACATAGACAAGGTCCAGCTGAGGAAGCACACTGTGTCATTGGTGATGAAGAATCCAGAGTTGGTCATTCCTCTAAAGCTCAGCGAGGAGCAGTCACCTCCAGGGAAGGCCACCAGCAGAAGCCAGCAGCACTCTGACCTTATGGAAAGTGGACACACTTACACACAGACACATTAGCCAAATGCTGCTTCAGTGACCCAAAGAAAAACACAGTCACAGAAGGTTGTTGCAAGAGTGACTTATGACTGAATCTCAGAGAACTGGACGGTAGGCTTAACTGTCCCCTGCCTAAGCTCAGAGAAAGAACCCAAGAAAGAGCCCTAGTGGAGCTTTGGAAACAGGAAAGCGAGAGGCTGTCAGCTTTTTTCTGCTTACCTGAAACACCATTTCCGGTGTTTTTGTAGCACAGAAATGGCTACTAAAAGTATTAGGGTGCAGAAAACAATGGTCCAAAGGATGGTTCTTCAGCATGCTGAGCACACTGAACTAAAGGAAATTAAAACACCATCAAAGCTGCCCCAGAACCAAGGAGTTGGCCGGGCGTGGTGGCTCACACCTGTAATCCCAGCACTTTGGGAGGCTGAGGCAGGCAGATCATTTGAAGTCAGGAGTTCGAGACCAGCCTGACCAACATGTAGAAATCCCATCTCTACTAAAAATGCAAAATTAGCCAGGTGTGGTGGCGCATGCGTGTAATCCCAGCTACTCGGGAGGCTGAGGCAGGAGAATCGCTTGAACCCAGGAGGCGGAGGTTACAGTGAGTCGAGATGGTGCCATTGCACTCCAGCCTGGACAACAAGAGTGAAACTCCATCTCAAAAAAAAAAAAAAAATAAGAACCAAGGACTCTTGGTTTCTTCACCCCACATCAAGCACAGGAAGGGGTTCTCTGTGGAAGTTTCCTTATCTGACTGAGTAGAGTTCTTCCAAAAGAAACGCCGTTGGCCCAAAACCCCCTCCCTAGGAAATCTCATTAAATAACCAGGGAAGATTAACCACCAGAAAAGATTGAAAGTCACCTTGCCCAGACAGACTTTTCATCTGTTTTTCTGAGGGCAGTTCCAAGAGGTTACTGGGGAGACTTTATCTGCATAATAAGACAACCTTTGGTCACAATGAAGTTCTGCCTCTTGCCTTCCTAAAATTTGTTGCAACCTCTCACAGAGCACAAAAAAACTTTGTCGCAGGCCATTATTTCTTCTCTGGTCCCATTCAGTTTTCAAAGAGAATCATTTATAAACTACTGTCTGCTCTTTGGGTCCACTCAGTTCTCCTAAAAATCATTCACTGCCTGTTTTAGTTTGTTCTCACACTGCTAATAAAGACATACCTGGCCAGACATGGTCTCTTACACCTGTAATCCTGGCACTTTGCAAGGCAGAGGTGGGCGGATCACCTGAGGTCAGGAATTTGAACCCCTGCCTCCCGGCGTTCAATCAATTCTCAAGCCTCAGCCTCCCGAGTAGCTGGGATTACAGGCACCTGCCACCATGCCCGGTGGCATTATATTATAAAAATATAACAAAAAAAATTTTATATTTTTAGTAGAGATGGGGTTTCACCATGTTGGCCAGGCTAGTCTCAAACTTCTGACCACAGGTGATCCGCCCACCTCAGCCTCCCAGTGTTGGGATTATAGGCGTGAGCCACTGCACTGTGCCCAGCCTGCAAGTTAGTTATTTTCTAGATACAATGGGGGTACAGGCATTAGGTAAATACACCGATTCCAAATGGGAGAAATTGGCCAAAACAAAGGGGCTACAGGCCCCATGCAAGTCCAAAATCCAATGCGGCAGTCAAATCTTAAAGCTGCAAAATTACCTCCTTTGACTCCATATCTCACATTCAAGTCATGCTGATGTAGGTTCCCATGGTCTTGAGCAGCCCTGTCCCTGTGGCTTTGCAAGGTACAGCCCCTCTCCCAGCTGTTTTCATGGGCTGGTGTTGAGTGTCTGTGGCTTTGCCAGGTGCACAGTGCAAGCTGTTGGTGGATCTACCATTCTGGGATCTGGAGGATGGTGGTCCTTTTCTCCCAGCTACACTAGGCAGTGTCCCAGTACGGACTCTGTGTGGGGGCTCCCACTCCACATTTCCCTTCTGCACTGCCCTAGCAGAGGTTCTCCCTGAGGGCTCTGCCCCTGCAACACACCTCTGCCTGGACATCCAGGTGTGTCCATATAGCCTCTGAAATGTAGGCGGAGGCTCCCAAACCTCAGTTCTTGGCTTCTGTGCACCTGCAGGCTCAACACCATGTGGATGCTGCAAAGGCTTGGGGCTTGCACCTTCTGAAGCCGTGGCCCCAGCTGTACCTTGGTTCCTGCTAGCCATGGCTGGACCAGCTGGGATGCAGGGCACCAAATCCCGAGGCTGCATACAGCAGGGGGTCCCTGGTCCCAGCCCAGGAAACCATTTTTCCCTCCTAGGCCTCTGGGCCCATGATGGGAGGGGCTGCCACAAAGGTCACTGACATGCCCTGGGCACATTTTCCCCATTGTCTTTGTGATTAACATTTGGCTCCTTATTATGTATGCAAATTTCTGCAGCTGGCTTGAATTTCTCTCCAAAAATGGGGTTTTCTTTTCTTTTTTCTTTTTTTTCTTTTTTTTATTTTTGAGACAGAGTCTCGCTCTGTCGCCCAGGCTGGAGTGCAGTGGCCGGATCTCAGCTCACTGCAAGCTCCACCTCCCAGGTTTATGCCATTCTCTCGCCTCAGCCTCCCGAGTAGCTGGGACTACAGGCGGCCGCCACCTCGCCCGGCTAATTTTTTGTATTTTTTTAGTAGAGACAGGGTTTCACCGTGTTAGCCAGGATGGTCTCGATCTCCAGACCTCGTGATCCGCCTGTCTCGGCCTCCCAAAGTGCTGGGATTACAGGCTTGAGCCACCGCGCCCGGCCAGGTTTTCTTTTCTTAAAATTTTTTTTTTTTTTTGAAATGGAGTCTCGCGGTGTCACCCAGGCTGGAGTGCAGTGGCCTAATCTCAGCTCACTGCAAGCTCCGCCTCCCAGGTTTACACCATTCTCCTGCCTCAGCCTCCCGAGTAGCTGGGACTACAGGTGCCCACCACCTCACCCGGCTAGTTTTGTTGTATTTTTTAGTAGAGATGGGGTTTCACCAGGTTAGCCGGGATGGTCTCAATCTCCTGACCTCGTGATCCACCTGTCTCGGCCTCCCAAAGTGCTGGGATTACAGGCTTGAGCCACCACGCCCGCCTGGGGTTTTCTTCTCTATCACATTGTCAGGCTGTAAATTTTCCAAACTTTTATGCTCTGCTTCCTCTTGACACTTTACCACTTAGAAACTTCTTCCACCTGATACTGTAAGTCCTCTCTCTCAAGTTCAAAGTTCCACAGACCTCTAGGGCAGGGGCAAAATGCCACCAGACTCTTTGCATAGCAAGAGTGGTCTTTACTCCAGTTCCCAATATGTTCCTCATCTCCATCTGAGACCACCTCAGCCTGGACTTTATTGTCCATATCACTATCAGCATTTTGGTCAGAGCCATTCAACAAGTCTCTAGGAGGTTCCAAACTTTCCCACATTTCCCTGTCTTCTTCTGAGTCCTCCAGACTGTTCCAACCTCTGCCTGTTACCTATTTCCAAAGTTGCTTCCACATTCTCAGGTATCTTTACAGCAGCACCCCACTCCTGGTACCAATTTACTGTATTAGTCTGTTCTCATGCTACTAATGAAGACATAACTGAGACTGGGTAATTTATAAAGGAAAGAGGTTTGATTGACTCACAGTTCCACATGGCTGGGGAGGCCTCACAATCATGATTGAAGGCAAATGAAGAGCAAAGTCACATCTTACATGGCAGCAGGCAAGAGAGTTTGTACAAGGGAACTCCTATTTATAAAACCATCAGATCTCATGAGACTTATTCACTACCACGAGAACAGTATGGGGGAAACTGCCCCCATGATTCAATTATCTCCACCTGGCCCAGCCCTTGACACATGGGGATTATTACAATTCAAGGTGAGATTTGGGTGGGGACACAGTCAAACCGTATTCTTATCCTTCAAAATAGGCTGTATTCCCCCATCTCCCTCTCTTCTGTGAAGAGGGAGCTATGTAAGCTCCATCTGGCCTTTCCTTGAGTCTCGTATTTTATGTGGCTCCGTGCTTATGCAAGTTAATAAATTTGTATGCTTTTCTCCTGTTAATTTGTCTATTGTCAGTTTATTTCAGTGGGATGACTCACTTATTGAAACTTCAGAGGGAAAGTTTAAACTTCCCTACATAAAACACTTTTTTCTTGACACTGTTTTGAAGAGCAGTGACTCACCTTTACCTGATTCTTTGTTTGATTCCAGAGCCCTTGGACTTTTATATTTGTTTTCTACCTTGATATCACAAACCGTGAGTTTGTTGATGCTTCATAAATCTGGAAAGACGTGGCATGGATTTAGGAGAAATATACCCAGAGATGTAAAGGGGAAGGAGACATTGGCCAACCAGAAGATCACCCTCATTTCTCAGTGAAGGAGAAAGGCCTGACTCCTACCTTGTATAAGGGAACTAAGGGAACTGGGTAGGTATCAGTATAATGGAGTCACCAAGTGATTCAGGATTTACTGCCCTATTCTGAGGAAATAAACAGAGGGAATCAAAGAATACAGGGCAGAATAGTCTACTAGACAAGACCCCAGTGTGGAATCACAGCCATCCAGTGAGGTTTGAGAGAAACCCAATAAATAATATCCCTACGTTCTCTGCCCAAGTTTTAAACAAATCAAATAGATTAAGGTGTCAATAAATGAAGATTAAAATGTCAGCTCACCCTGGGCACAGTGGCTCTCACCTGTAATCCCAGCACTTTGGGAGGCTGAGGTGGGTGGATCACCTGAGATCAGGAGTTTGAAACCAGCCTGGGCAATATGATGAAACCCATCTCTACTAAAAATACAGAAATTAGCAGGGCGTGGTGGTGGGAGCCTGTAATCCCAGCTACCCGGAAGGCTGAGGCAGGAGAATCACTTGAACCCGGGAGGTGGAGGTAGCTGTGAGCCAAGATTGTGCCACTGGACTCCAGCCTAGGCAAGAGAGCAAGACTGTCTCAAAAAAAAAAAAAAGAAAAGAAAATAGCTCAATTACTGATGAAGCTGGTACTGGAAAAAATTGACTTTGGGTACAAGGAATTAGTGTCTTCCTAATACTGAACCCCAGAATCAGGGCTCACAGCTAGACAGCCAAGGACTCTACACAGGGGGCCCTGCCCCTTTGAGGCCTATTGCAGCACACTTTCCTCCAACAGAAAGCAAAGAAGAGCTGGATTAAACAAGTCTAAGTAACCGCCCATATTCACTGATTAGATAAATCACTCCACCTCTCCCAGGAATGAGGAGGGTGGGGTTAAAGAGGCTAGCAGTCTTAAATCAGTTGCTGTCCCTCCACATAGCAGGAAAGAACAGGAGTGGGAATTACCTAAACCTTTTATAAGTGTTGGGTAAAGCATATGCTACATAGACCAAATCTAGAGCAGTGTGGGGGTAGACTCTGCTTTATCCTTTTGCTATTTGCTGAGTAGTCTGCTCAGAGATGCACTTGTCAATGGTTCTTCAGCATCTCACCACCTAGCTCTCACCAGGGGTCGGGGTAGTTATGATTCCTTTTATTTGTTCACTTTCTAAAAAAATTTGACTTTTTGTGAATATTTGAATAGTTACAAAATAGTTTCTATGCTGACTTAACATGGAAAGGGAGATGGTTATATTTTTGTTGACATTACAGTACATACACACGTGTGTGTGTGTGTCACACTGAATGATACTGTCAATGCTGGGCTGATGCCAAATTTAAGGAACATAGAGAACTTGGGAAAAGGCCAGAGATGGAGAAAAGACTGTTAGTGGTTTGTCTGTAGGGAAGAAATGGGTTTGCCCCGAAATAAATGCATGCTAGAAGATGAAAATAATAGTGCCCAGGTAGAAACTGGCAAAAAGGGTTCTCAGAACAGAAACATGGGACCCATTTTGGATATAAATCCTAACTTCACTACTGGTGGTTTTGTAACCTTAAGCAAGACACTTGAAATCTCCAAGGTTCAATGCACTGAACTATGAAATGGAAATAATGCTTACCTGCAGATTGTTGCAAGGACTAAATATAATGCACATCAAATGCTAGGTGTGATGCCTGGAGATAACTGGTGCTTAATAAGTGGTAATTAATATTGTTATTAATATATATAATAGATATGATATTTTATAATGTATGATATATATTTGTAAAATATATATTGTTATTTATATATATATATATTTTTTTTTTTTTTTACAAAGGATGACGTGATGGTTAACTTTAGGTGTCAACTTGGCTGGATTAAGGGATACCTAAATAGCTAGTAAAGCATTATTTCTGGAGATTGGTATGTGAGTCAGTGAACCGAGTGGGGAAGAGCTGCCCTCAATGTGGGCGACCTGAATAGAATAAGGTAGAGGGAAGGTGAATTTTCTCTCTCTCCTGGAACTAGGACACCCCTTTCTTCTCCTGCCTTTGAACTCCAGGTTATCTGGCCTTTGGACTCTGGAACTTGCACAAACAGCATCTTTGGTTTTTAGGCCTTCAGCCTCAGACTGAGAGTTACACTGTTGACTTCCCTGGTGCCAAGATGTTTGTACTTGGACTGAGCTATGCCACTGGCTTCCGTGGGTCTCCTGTTTGTAGATGGCCTATCACGGGACTTCTCAGCCTCCATAATTCTGTGAGGCAATTCCCCTAATAAATCCTCTCTTCTCTTTATCTTTCTCTCTCTCGTTCTCTCTCTCTCTGTCTCTCTCTCCCCTATTGGTTCTATCTCTCTGGAGAACCTTGACTAACACAGATGGTGAACAAGTCTTTGTCTCTTTTGAGAAGGATAATTACAGGATAAATAATTTAAATATTATTTAAGTATTTATATCTAATATAAATATATGTAATATAAAAATTATTTAGATAATTATTTAAAAATAATTAACCTTAAACTTGCTAACTGAAAAGTTGAGTTTTCTTATTTAAGAAAGTCATTGCTGTTTCTTTGGCTTATGTTTAATTCAGATAATCAAATGCTTATTAAGCATCTACTGTGTGCCAGAAACTGTGCTGCATACTGAGAATACTGAAATGCACGTGGCTTATGAAATGAACCCCGGCTCTTTTTTTTTTTTTTTTTTTTGAGACGGAGTCTCGCTCTGCCGCCCAGGCTGGAGTGCAGTGGCCGGATCTCAGCTCACTGCAAGCTCCGCCTCCCGGGTTCACGCCATTCTCCTGCCTCAGCCTCCGGAGTAGCTGGGACTACAGGCGCCCGCCACCGCGCCCGGCTAGTTTTTTGTATTTTTTTGGTAGAGACGGGGTTTCACCATATTAGCCAGGATGGTCTCGATCTCCTGACCTCGTGATCCGCCTGTCTCGGCCTCCCAAAGTGCTGGGATTACAGGCTTGAGCCACCGCGCCCAGCCACCCCTGCTCTTTAGATGCCTTCAGTTCAGGATAGATACCCATTTGTCTGAAATGTGGTAAGCACCTCCTACTTAAATCTTTGGGTCCAGCAGGCCACCACTATTTGGCCACCATAGTTTTGCCAACCTCAGCATATTAATTGGTATCCTCATTTTTTAGACCCTTTTCAAGAATCTCAGAGAACAAATCTAGCCATGTGCTATCCAGCAAAAGCCAAACAAAGCATGTGAAATGGGTTCTTATGGTATAGCTTTTGTACCGTCTACCCTTTGGCATCCAAGGTCACTTTTAATAAGGCTGCCCATAACTCTATGCAGAATGCCTCCTGCCACAGCATTTAGGACTTCCACTCACAATACCTAGCTGCACCTCTAAGCATCACCACTGTCCATTCAACTGGTGACAATTAAGATAAGATCTGAGCTGCTTTCCGAAGATCTGTAAGATTCTCCAAAATAGGCCAAAGACGGCTATAAAGCCTCACACTGTGCATCATTTACTCGAGGTGGTCATCCAAGCATAGAACCTGATCTGACTCATCTTTACCACAGTTATCTCCTGATCCTCGCATAAACTCAACAAATAGCCCTTTTGGAGTCCAGAAATAAACACCTGCACATATGACCAAATGATTTTCCGTAAGGGTGCCAAAACCATCCAATGGGGAAAGGACAGTTTTTTCAACAAATAACATTGGGAAAACTGGGTATCAACTTGCAAGAGAAATTGGACCCCCATTTTATGCCAGATACAAAAATTAAATCAAAATGGATTAAAAACCTAGATGTAAGACCTAAAACTATGAAACTCTTAGAAGAAAACAGAGGAAAAACTTCATGACATTGGGTTTGGCAATAATTTCTTGGATATGACAACAAAAGTACAGACAACAAGAGAAAAAGAAAAGTTGGACTACATCAGTATTAAAAGGTTCTGTGCATTAAAGGACACATCAGCAGAGTAAAAGGCATCCCACACAATGGGAGAAAATGTTTGCAAATCATACATCTGATAAGGGTTTAGTATCCAGAATGTATGAAGAACTCTTACACTGGGCATGGTGGCTCATGCCTGTAATCCTAGCACTTTGGGAAGCTGAGGTGGGAGGGATGCTTGAGCCCAGGAGTTCAAGACCAGCTTGGGCAACATAGTGAGACCCCGTCTCTACAGAAAAAATAAATACATAAATAAATAAAATAAAGAACAAAATTAGCTGAGCGTGGCGGTGTGCATCTATAGTCCCAGCTACCTAGGAGGCTGGTGTGGGAGGATCGCCTGGGCCTTGGAGGTCAATAGTGCAGTGAGCTGTGATTGCATCACTGCACTCTAGCTAGGGTGACAGAGTGAAATCCTGCCTCAAAACAAAAAACAAAGCAAAACAAAACAAAACCAAAAAAACTCACAACTCAACAATAAAACCCTCAATTTTAAGATGGGCAAAGAATTTGAATAGATATTTCTCAAAAAATGTTATACAAATGGCAATAGCATATGAAAAAAATGCTCAATGTCATTAATCATTAGGGAAATGTAAATCAAAACCACAATGGGGTACCACCTCAAACCCATTAGGATGGCTACTACCAAAAACCAGAAAATAATAAATGTTGACAAAGGTATGCAGAAATTGGAACTCTTGTGCACTGTTGATGGGAATGTAAAACGGTGCAATAGCTATAGAAAACAGTATGGTGGGCCCCCAAAAAATTAAAAATAGAATTATCATGTGATTCAGCAATTCTTAGTATATACCCAAAATAATTGAAAGCATGGACCTGAGGAGATATTTGTACATGCATGCTCATAGTAGCATTTTTCACAATAGCCAAAAGGTGAAAACAATCCAAGTGTTTTGTCCGTTTTGTGTTGCTGTATCAGAATACCTGAGACTGGGTAATTTATAAAGAAAAGAAATGTATTTGGCTCATGGTTCTGGAAACTGGGAAGTCCAAGGGCAGAGTACTGGCAAATGCTTGACATCTGGTGAGAGCCTTCTTGCTGTGCCATTCCACAGTGGAAGGTGGAAGGGCAAGAGAGCATGACAGGGAGGAAAGGTGGTCAAACAAATCCTTTTATCAGGAACCCACTCGTGGGATACCTGTTTTAATCCATTCATGAGGGGAGAGCCCTCATGACCTACTCACCTCTTAAAGGTCTCAACACTGTTGAATTGGGAATTAAGTTTCCAACCCATGAGCTTGGGGAATACATTCAAACAATGGCACCAAGTGTCCATCATCAGATGAATGGATAAGCAAAATGTGGTATATACATAAAATGGAATATTATTCAGCCTTAAAAAGGAAGGAAATTCTGACACATGCTACAATATGAATGAACCTTGAGGACATCATGCCAAGTGAAATAAGCCAATCACAAAAAGAAAAATATAGTATGATTCCACTTACATGGGGTACCTGGAATAGTCAAATTCATAGAGATGGAAAGTAGAATGGTCATTGCCAGGGCTGCGCGACAGGGGGATGGGGAATTGTCACTTAATGGGTACAGAGTTTTAGTTTTGCAAGATGAAAAGGGTTCTATGGATGGTATTGATGGGCCCAATATTGATGGTAGCACAACAATGTGAAAGTACTAATGTTACTGAATTGTGCACTTAAAAATAGTTAAGATGGTAAATTTTATGATATGTGTATTTTACCACAATTTTTAAAAAAGCAACTAGCGGCCAGGTGCAGTGACTCATGCCAGTAATCCCAGCACTTTGGGAGGTCAAGGTGGGTGGATCACGAGGTCAGGAGTTCAAGACCAGCCTGGCAAATATGGTGAAACCCCGTCTCTACTAAAAATACAAAAATTAGGTGGGCATGGTGGCATGTCTGTAGTCCCAGCTACTCAGGAGGCTGAGGCAGAATAATTGCTTGACCCCGGGAAGTGGAGGTTGCAGTGAGCCGAGATCTCACCACTGCACCCCAGCCTGGGTGACAGAACGAGACTGTCTCAAAAGAAAAAAAAAATGCAACTAGCCCAGTGTTCAGTCTGGCCTTTCAAAACTATGAACTTCTGCCCTCTATTTCTAGCTCCCTGGCCTTGCCATCCTCTCTTTCTTTTCTTTTCTTTCTCTTTCTTTCTTTCTTTCTCTTTCTTTCTTTCTTCTTTCTTTCTTTCTTTCTTCTCTTTCTTTCTTCTTTCTTTCTTTCTTTCTTTCTTTCTTTCTTTCTCTTTCTTTCTTTCTTTCTTTTTTTTTTTTTTTTTTGAGGCGGAGTCTCGCTCTGTCTCCGGACTGGAGTGCAGTGGCCGGATCTCAGCTCACTGCAAGCTCCGCCTCCCGGGTTTACGCCATTCTCCTGCCTCAGCCTCCCGAGTAGCTGGGACTACAGGCGCCCGCCACCTCGCCCAGCTAGTTTTTGTATTTTTAGTAGAGACGGGGTTTCACCGTGTTAGCCAGGATGGTCTCGATCTCCTGACCTCGTGATCCACCCGTCTCGGCCTCCCAAAGTGCTGGGATTACAGGCTTGAGCCACCGCGCACTCTTTCTTTCTTTCTTTTCTTTCCTTCCTTCCTTCCTTCCTTCTTTCCTTCCTTCCTTCTTTCCTTCCTTCCTTCTTTCTTTCTTCTCTCCTTCCTTCCTTCCTTTTCTTCCTTTTCTTTCTTTACTTTCTTTCTTCTTTTTTGAGACAGTCTCACCCTGTTGCCAGGCTGGAGTGCAGCGGCATGACCTCAGCTCACTGCAACCTCCACCTCCTGAGTTCAAGGGATTCTCCCGTCTCAGTGCCTGCAGGTGGGACTACAGGTGTGCACCACCATGCCCAGCTAATTTTTGTATTTTTAGTAGAGATGGGGTTTCACCATGTTGGCCAGGATGGTCTCAATCTCTTGATCTCGTGATCAGCCCGCCTTAGCCTCCCAAAGTGCTGGGATTACAGGCGTGTTCCACCGTGCCTGGCTGCCATCCACTTTTTATATACACCACCCTGTTTTCCACCGTTTCTCACTATGGCCAGCCCATGTGGACTCTGCCTGGCACTGTGCATATACTCTTGTCATCCAGTGCAAGAGGAAGGACTTAATTGCAAGACATCCTGGACTCCCACCACCACAGAACCTTCTCATAACACTCCACCCCACAGTATGCTCTGGGATCATCACAACTCTTTGCCAAGCAAACCTGGGAAAGTTCAGCCCTTCCATTACTCCTTGTGGTTGGTGATGGACAAGTAGAGAGAGCCTGAAGCAAAGGAGTTACACATGACCTCCCCACTCAGTGTGCCTGGCACACTATAGGAGAAAAACCTCAACATTCTTTGAGGGCTCAGTTTGGCATTTTAAAAACTATATTTTTTTCTGTCTCTCCAGCCTCTTACATTTTTTTTTGGTTTTTGGTTTTTGTTTTAGACAGAGTCTCATTCTTTTTCCCAGGCTGGAGTGCAGTTGTGTGATCATAGCTCACTGCCACCTCAAATCCCTGGGCAGAAGCAATCCTCCTGCCTCAGCCTCCTGAGTATTAAGGACTACAGGCACATACCACCAAACCTGGCTAATTTTTAATTTTTTTTTTGGTAGAGATGGGATCTCACTTTGTTGCCCAGGCTGATCTCAAACTCCTAGGCTCAAGCAGTCCTCCTGCTTCAGCCTCCTCAAGTGCTGGGATTACAGGCATGAGCCACTGCACCTAGCTGCCTCTTGACCTCTGACCAAAGTGCTCATTTCCCGTTTTCTGGTCTTAAATCTCCCTCAGAGTTGCATGCTCATCTTCTTACCTATTACTTCAGCTTCTCTGTTATTTCAATCCAAATGTCACCTCCAACTGCATAGCCTAAAGCTTGGTCCTAGGGAGTGTCACTCACAGCAGGCCCCTCTAGATTGTTATGACACTACGGCCACATACAGCAAACTTGGGAGGTAGGAGGCAATGTAGATATGTCCATGCTATCAATTTAGCATTTTCTTGACTTTAATTCATATTTAGATGAGATGACTGTCTTAGTCCATTTGGGTTGCTATAACAACAGAAATGTATTTCTCACAGTTATGGAAGCTGGGAAATCCAAGATCAAGGCACTGGAGGATTTGGTCAGATATGCTGGCTCACACCTGTAATCCCAGAACTTTGGGAGGCTGAGGTGGGCAGATCGCTTGAGCCCAGGAGTTCATGACCAGCCTGGGCAACATGGTGAAACCCTGTTTCTAAAAAAAAAAAGACACTGGCAGGTTTAGTGTCTAGTGAGAGCCTACTTTATAGAAGGCACATTTCGCTGTGTCCTCACATGGTGCAAGGGACAACTGAGCTCCTTCAGCACTCTTTTATGATGACACTAATCCCTTTAGTTCTCATGACCTAATTACCTCCCAACAGCCCACCTTCTAATACCATCACTTTAGGGGTTAGGATTTCAACATATGAATATTAGAGGGATACAAACATTCCAACCATAGCAGTGACCAAGTTAAAAATTTGGGTCATAGGCCGGGCACAGTGGCTCAAGCCTGTAATCCCAGAACTTTGGGAGGCTGAGGTGGGATCACCTGAGGGCGGGAGTTTGAGACCAGCCTGACCAACATGGAGAAACCCGTCTACTTAAAATACAAAAATTAGTCGGGCATGGTGGTCCATGCCTGTAATCCCATCTACTCGGGAGGCTAAGGCAGGAGAATCACTTGAAGCCGGGAGGAGGAGGTTGCAGTGAGCCGAGATTGCGCCATTGCACTCCAACTTGGGCAACAAGAGTGAAACTCCATCTCAAAAAAAAAAAAAAATTGGGTTGTATTAAAAGAGGTCCTGGCCAGGTGTGGTGGCTCATGCCTGTAATCCCAGCACTTTGGGAGGCCGAGGTGGGTGGATCACGAGGTCAGGAGTTCAAGACCAGCCTAGCCAACATGGTGAAACCTCCTCTCTACTAAAACCATAAAAACTTAGCTGGGTGTGGTGGCGGATGCCTGTTATCCCAGCTACTTGGGAGGCTGAGGCAGGAGAATTGCTCGAACCTGGGAGGTGGAAGTTGCAGTGAGCCGAGATTGCACCACTGCACTCCAGCCTGGGTGACAGAACAAGACTCGGTCTCGGGAAAAAATAAAATAAAATAAAAGAGTTCCTATATACTTTTGTTTTTACCCTGTTGTTAACGTTAAAAAATTTTTTTGTTTTTTTTGTTGTTGTTGTTACTTGTCTCTGACCCCTCTACTCTGGAATTAACCACCTGTTTTAATTTTCCTAGATCCTTTTAAAACTTAAAGGTGGTTTGCAGACTATTAGCATTATCATCACCAGGAGAGGTTGTTAGCAATTCAACATCGCAGTCTCCAGCTCAGGCCTAGCAAATCAAGAGCTGCAGCTTAATAAGATCCCCAGGTGATTTGTATGTACATTAAAATTAGAACTGTTCCAGAAAGATTCTGACTGCTCTTGTTGGAACAATGGGTCTCTACCCTCACTGTTCATTAGAAGAATCTCAGAAGCTTTTAAAACATACTGATTTGGCCTGGCACAGTGGCTCATGCCTATCATCCCAGCACTTTGGGAGGCTGAGGAGGAGAATTGCTTAAGACCAGGAGTTTGAGACCAGCCTGGGCAACATAGCGAGACTCCTCTCTACTTACACCCTCAACCCCCTCCCTGCCACCCCTGCCCCGCCGCCACCTCCAGGCAAAAAAATTAGTCAAGCATGGTGGCATGTGCCTGTAGTCCCAGCTACTTGGGAGGCTGAGGTGGGAAGACTGTTGGAGCCCAGGAGTTCACGGCTGCAGTGAGCCATGATTGCTCCGCTGCACTGCATCCTTGGCAACAGAGTGAGACCCTGTCTCTCTCTAAAAACAACAAACAAACTTACTGATTCCTGTGATCCACCACCAGATTCTGATTTCATCCATCTATGGGAGGCCTAGGCATTGGTGTTTGTTATGTTTTTTTCATTTCTTGTGTGTGTTTTTGTTTGTTTCCTCTGTACAGATGTCTTTTATTCTCTAGGAGATTTTGATGGTTAGCCAGGATTGAGAACCACTGAGTTGTGACTAAGAGAAAAATATCATGGAGAATACCATAGGTTGTGAGCTCGTTTACAGTTGTGAAAAACAGATTATTAAATTTGAGTAGGTCTTAACCTTAATATATGACTTGTTTTCTATTTCCTTAGTCCCTAGGGTATGTGTCTCAACAGCTCTTAACTTCTATTAAGTAGTGTCCAGGACTTCCAACCAAGTCTCATGAGAGGGTCATGCTCCTGTCCCAATGCCCAGAGCTGGTGCTGCTTCCTGCTGCTGCTGAAGCCCCAGCTGCAGAGCACTGGTGGGATCAGCCATCACCACCACCTTGGTTGCTGGTGCGATGTTTGGTTGATGCCCTCAGAGACTCACAGTGCCCTGAAATGAGCACATGATGCTTTTACATACTCCCTGAAAATCAACCCTGTGGCCGTGACATACCAGCCCCAACAACCAAAACAACTTTGGTAGCCCCATCAGTCTGTGACTTCTAAATTTTCTTTAGCATCTTCCCATTTTTTTCCTTTTTTTTTTTTTGTGTGTGAGACAGAGTCTTGCTCTGTTGCCCAGGCTAAAGTGCAGTGGTGCAATCTCAGCTCACTGCAACCTCCACCTCCCAGGTTCAAGCAATTATCCTGCCTCAGCCTCCTGAGTATCTGGGATTACAAGTACAGGCCACCACGACTGGCTTTTTTTTTTTTTTTTTTTGTATTTTTAGTAGAGACGGGGTTTTTCCATGTTGGCCCGGCTGGCTTTGAACTCCTGACCTCAAGTGATCTGCTGGCCTTGGCCTCCCAAAGTGCTGAGATTACAGGCGTGAGCCACCGCACCTGGCCTCCATTTTCCTCTGGTCTTTCAGAGAGCCCAGGCAGAAGCTATTATCATCAAAAGTGAGTTTAAGACTAGTGAGCCTCCCTTGCCACCTGGGTCTCACCTCTCCTGAGGACATGCTTTGCTTTTTGTGATCACAGGTGAGTAGATGAAGGTCTCCCTGTAAGGCTATGTACATAGTTACATATTCACTCATATTCTTCCTTTGCATCCAAGAAACTAATTTTTAGCAGATTTAAAGCAGATTTTTTAGTCAATGTTAGAAAACATTTTTTAATGTATAAAAGTGAAATTCAATGTAATTAACTTATTAAATCTTAATTGAATTCCTGCTGTTTCCATCACCAGAAAATGACTGCCACGTTTTCTATTGTTATTCAAAATACTCATCTTCTTTATAAATATTTTGACATTTTTTGAAATGCCAAAAATATGCATGGTGTGTGCTATGTAGTCAAGAATTAGCGCTTTTGCTTTGGCATAAAGCAAATTTCAGGTGGGGAAAGGAGGCAGTTGATAATGCAGATTTTAAAAAGTAGAATTAGGTTAAAATGGTTATTTTTATTAACATAATCTGTTTCAAGATAGGGTCCTAACGACTTGATTTCTCTATAAGAAATGTCCCCTAAATGATGGTGGGTCACTTTTGAAGTTGAAAATTCTGGCTCCTAATTAAATATGTGTGGTTGAGCAAGTCAGTCTTTTTCTGCCTCAGAGTATTTATCTGTAAAATTAGGAAGTTGCACCAAGAGTCTGATAAAGCACCTTCCAGCTCTAAAAGTCAATGATTCTATGAATGCTCAGCTACATTCTGTATCACCAAAAGGTAGAAACGGTGTCTTCTATTTTTTCCTTACTCCCGATTTTGCCATCATATGGAAAACAACAAAAATAAAGGTAATTAAAAATAGGAAAGAAATGGACTTAAAATTATGCCATCTGATGTCTCAGGCATTTTCATTTCATGTTCCATTCTGGTCCTTGAACATATGTATACATAATTTTACATAGTTGCAATCATAAAATAGGTAAAATGTTATATTTGGCCTACTTCACTTAACATTATGTAACTTTAATATCACCATTATCACTGATAATTATAGTTTAAATGGCCACATGGTATTCCATTTCATTGATGTATCATAGTTTACTTTAAAAGTCCCTATATTTGGAACTTTAGACTGCTTTCAATGTTTGATACCATAAAGAAGCTACAGCAAATTTTTTATTCATATGGCTCTTTCTTTTGAATAACTTTCTAAGAATAAATTTCTAGGAGTGTAATTACTGAATTAAAGGGAGCCTCTTTACCATTGTTTATAAGTATTAGCAAATGGCTTTCCTGAAAGCTTGCACTGATTTACATTGTTGCCACCACATCTGAGAGTGATAGTTTAAGCCTCCCCAAAGGTGTGGTATGAAATGAATGTTTTAATTTACATTTCTCTGATGACTAGCAATCTTGAACATTTTTTCATTTGAGATTGCATTTTATCTTATGCGAATTGTCTGCTTGTACCCTTTTCCATTTATCTGACTATGAAACCATAGGTGAGTCACTTAACCTCTCTGGGGCTTGGTTTTCTCATCGATAAGCAGGATAATAATAATTTCTATCTCAGAGACGTTGTATGGATTTCTCGATGTAAAGTATATAGAATAGTACTTGATATATGGAGAACCTTTTAAAAAATGTTAGTACTAGTTGTATTAGAACATTCCTGATTTTCATTACAATTTATGATTTCCTCTGGTCTTTGTATAAATGCATAAATATCTTTGATTAACTTAGAAGTCTTTATAAAACATAGATGTAATTATTTGGTCTGCTGGGTTTAGCAAAGTGTCTTTCTCTGTTGTTTTAATTTCTGTATTGGTTTTGCGTGTACGTTCAGGCATGCACATATGAGCGTACGAGTATGTATTTTCTCACAAGTCCAGAAGCACAGAGTCTATGCCAAAGGGGCAGCTCATAAAAATGTTGACTGCCTGACAGTGCTCAGAATGGTGCAGTCATCTCTGTTGAATAACTGTTCAACCAAATCATTTAGAAACATACCAAACAAGCAAAATCAAATCACATACATACACGCACTCACAAAATCAAAACCAAACCCAAACCACACACATACACACATGCACATTACAAACAAAATGTTTTAAGCCAGAGAGAGAAAAGATATTGTAACCCATATAAATTATTTCTCTTTAAGAATAACTGATTCTTTTTCTTTTTTCTGAGACTGAGTCTTGCTTTGTCGCCAGGCTGCAGTGCAGTGGCAGGATCTCGGCTCACTGCAACATCTGCCTCCTGGGTTCAAGCGATTCCCCTGCCTCAGCCTCCTGAGTAGCTGGGACTACAGGCGCCTGCCACCACGCCCAGCTAATTTTTTGTATTTTAGTAGAGACAGAGTTTCACCTTGTTGACCAGGATGGTCTTGATTTCCTGACCTCGTGATCCGTTCGCCTCGGCCTCCCAAAGTGCCAGGATTATAGGCGTGAGCCACCATGCCTGGCCATAACTGATTCTGTATATACAATTGTTGCCTAATTCCTAGCATACTGAGATCCTATTTATTTATTTATTTATTTATTTATTTTCTGAGATCTAATTTAGACCATGGAGAGGAAAAACATAAAGGTGGTATTAATAAACTGCTTTGGGGAGTAAAAGAACCTCTTAGAATCCACGACATCATGGATGGAAGAGATCCTTAAGGAGGGAATGAAGCACAGCTCAGAGTGGGAAGGTTAGCAGTGTTGAAGACCAAAGTTGTTCATCTCTACATGAGTCAATTGAAAGAAAAAAATTAAAAACATTAAAAAAAATATATGAGTAATGGGAGGAACTGATGAAGCCTGCTGCCCAGATGAGGATTGGAAACTATTTAAACTGGATAATACAGTATGTGTTTTGGCTCTGAGAAAACAGAAGTTGAACTTGTGAGTAGTAATCAAGTGCATGATCTCAAAGTGTTTGCAAATAGTGCTGGTATGGAGAACAGATGCCGACATTATTGCCAATGGGAATCACAATAAGAGACTAAAAGAAACCACAGGAAATTTTTGCAGAAAGCTTGGCATTGAAAATGATTTATGGTTGATTTAAGAAGGAGACAAGGAAAATAAGGCTACAGTGTATACCATCTGACTGCTGCAGACCAAGGATGTAAACAGTTAGCCATGGCTTTCCAGCCTCCTGGAAATCAGGATTCTGCTCATACAGAAAGGCGCCAGAATGTTTGTCTGAGTTAAGTGCATACTTCTTTTTTAGTATCTAAGAATAGTTATCCTCCTTTCCTCTCCCATTACTGCTTGGGTATCCTTAAAAATCCTCACCAGCTATTAAGTATCATGGAGTTACGCAAAGAGGTCTGCAGGGAACTTGATGGCTTCCCAAAGCAGATCAGAGAACCTCCCAGGAGGCCCTGGGCTTGAAAGGTGAGCAGCTCTATTTTGTTGCTGTTATGTGTGTGATGTACTTTTATGTTAGAAAACTGAGATTTGGAGGATTTAGGAGAGTGAGGTGAATCTTCCAAAAATATCTAACAAAGTATGCTGAGAAGGTAAGTTAGAGCGGAAAACACGTGACCATTCCTTGGCCTTGGGTCACTTAAGTTATAACCTCCCTTCAGAGAGTAGAGAACAAACATTGCCTCTGAGACAAAAATAAGAACTTCTTTTTGTTTGTTGGTTTGTTTGTTCTGAGAGAGGGTCTCGCTCTGTCACCCAGGATAAAGTACGGTGGCGTGATCATGGCTCACCAGTGTCTCAAACTCCTGGGCTCAGGTGATCCTTCCACTTCAGCCTCCTGAGTAGCTGGGACCACAGGTGCGTGCCAGTACACCTGGCTACTTTTTAAATTTTTTGTAGAGACAGGGTCTCCTTATGTGGCCCAGGCTGTTCTCAAACTCCTGTCCTCAAGCCATCCTCCCACCTCGGCCTCCCCAAGTGCCGGCATTATAGGCATGAACCGCCATGCCTGGCCAAAATAAGAAGTTTTTGAGCTATCCTCTAGGGTGTCTGAGTTTTGAAATGGGAAGAGAGAGATATATTTGACTAAAAGTAGTAGGATTTTCATATGAGAGAGACGGTCTAGAGGGAGGTCAGTGCTGGTCCTCAAGTCCTTGGGACTACTAGAGAAATATAAGGGGAGAAGATGAAAAACAGTAACAACCAAAATGTTGCCAAAGGTTAGAAACAATGAGCGAGTGACAATGCTTTCTGAATAGCAAAGGAAACAGATTAGATGAGGAAAATAATGTTAGGCTTTGTGCGCAGGAACCTGAGCCAATGAAGCCTATCAGTGACCAGAGTTCCATTACCTTAGGAAACTGGCTCCAGGCTCTCTTGTCATGTCTGTTTATAGGCATTCTCCCCACATTCGTATCTCACCCTTATTTCCTAGTTGTGTTTCCTTTGAAAACTTATACTCCTTGAGCCTGTGCTAAGACTGCAGAGGTCCATCCGAACCTGGACCACAGTAGCTAGCGAGATCCAAGTGTACCCTTGGTGTGCAGTGTGCCCGTCTCAGGAGCATAGTCAGAGAAGAGCTGATACAGCGAGGGTAGAGGGAAAGGTGAGGATTCTCTCTGTTTGCCTGCATTGTCCTCTCCACCCTCTTGTTTTCTTGGCAAAATCCTTGATCATTCAGGATCTACTCAAATGTTATTATCTATTATCTCTCTGTAAACCCCATTGATGGAAAGAGCTCTATTCCCGTGGCATCTTGTACACAGCATTAATTATGCATTTGCTGCATTGTTTTCTAATAGTTTGTGTGTCCCTCTTTCTTACAGGACCATCAACTCTAAGATGTTAGGGACTGTATTTTGCATCTATCTCCAGCCCTGAAGCAGTATCCAGAACTACATTGTGCTGTATGGAAGCTGTCAGCTACATGTGGGTATTGAGCACTTGAAATGTGATAAATTCCAACTGAGATTGTTGCGAGTGTAAAATACACATCAGGTTTTGTCAACCTAGTATAAGAGAATGTAGGCTGGATACAGTAGCTCATATCTGTAATCCCAGCATTTTTGGAGGCTGAGGCAGGCAGATCACTTGAGGCCGGGAGTTCGAGACCAGTCTGGCCAACATGGCAAAACCCTGTCTACTAAAAATACAAAAAATTGGCCAGGCGTGGTGGTGTATGCCTGTAATCCCAGCTACTTGGGAGGCTGAGGCTCAAGAATCACTTGAACCTGAGATGCAGAGGTTGCAGTGGGCCGAGATCTCACCCCTGCACTCCAGCCTGGGCAACAGAGTAAGACTCTGTCTCAACGAAAAAAAAAAAAGAGAGCCAGGCATGGTGGCTCATGCCTGTAATCCCAGCACTTTGGGAGGCCGAGGTAAATGGATCACCTGAGGTCAGGAGTTCGAGACCATGCTGGCCAACATGGGGAAACCCCGACTCTACTGAAAATGCAGAAAGTAGCCAGGCATGATGGCAGGCACCTGTAATCCCAGCTACTCAGGAGGCCGAGGCAGGAGAACCACTTGAACTCAGGAGGCGGAGGTTGCAGTGAGACAAGATCTTACCACTGCACTCCAGCCTGGGCGACAGAGAGAAACTCTGTCTCAAAAAAAAAAAAAAAAAAAAAAAAAAACGAGACAGAGAATGTAAACTATCTCACTAATAAATTTTTATGATTACATGTTAAAATGATAATATTTGGGATGTATTGTGTTAAATAGGATATATTATTAAAATTAATTGTATCTGCATCTTTTTACTGTCTTACATGCTACTAGAAAATTTAAGAGTATATATATGGCTCCTGTTAGACTTTTATTGGGCAGGGATGGTCTAGAACATAGTAGAGGCTTGTTTGAGTCAGGGTCTTAGCAGGCAAAAGAAAATACATTCATTTTGGATTTTGAAGAGATGTTAATGAAGGGGCAATTTACAGAAGTGTGGGCAAGGTTAAGGAAACCCACAAAGGATGCTGAAGCACCAAGAGACTAGCAAAAGAGGGGAGCAGTTAGCCTACAAAGGAGAGGAAAAGCCGTTACTAGAGCTGGTGAGCCCTGGAGGTGCCTAAGAGGAGCACCCAGCAGGAGCTCTAGTTCCCGTCACTGCCAGGACCATGTCTTGCTCCCACTGGCTGTAGGGAATCAGAAGCCAGAGGGCAGAGATCCTGGATGATGTAGCCCTTAGGGGACCACTCCCACCACCCCGGGCAGAGAAGAATGGAGAATAGATGAGAGCAGGAGAGCACGGGATAAAGAGTAATGAGCACAGAGTTCAGTACATTTGTTCAGTGAATGAATGAAATGAAACTAGTCACTAAGGAGAGAATGGAGGATGGTGCAAAATTAACTTTTTCCCATCTGGGATTATTTTGCAGTAGTGCTTTTTAAACTGTTCTGTGACACTGAAGAGTTTAATGAAATTATGTTAGGGGTTCCACAGACATTTCTTTCCTGTTCTAAATATATATATTTCTAACTATTAAAATATTGCCCTCAAGGATGGGCACGGTGGCTCACATCTGTAATCCCAGAACTTTAGGAGGCCAAGGCAGGTGGATCATTTGAGGTCAGGAGTTTGAGACCAACCTGGCCAACATAGTGAAACCCCATCTCTACTTAAAATATAAAAATTAGCTGGGCATGGTTGCACATGCCTGTAGTCCCAGCTATTCGGGAGGCTGAGGCAGGATAATTGCTTGAACCTGGGAGGCAGAGGTTGCAGTGAGCTGAGATTGCACCACTGCGTTCCAGCTTGGGCAACAGAATGAGACTCCATCTCAAAAAAAAAAAAAAAAAAAAGAACTCACCTAAAGCACGGGAACATGCACATCCAAACATGTTATATATCAACATTTTTAGCACATGGGAAACAGGTCACACATCAACTTGTGCTGCCAGGTGAATTTTTGTGCAAGCCTAAAAACAAGAGTTCCTCCTGTCTCTTTTGTGATTTTATTTGAATATTATTTTTTATTCTTTTAATTTTTCTAGTCAGCCTCTACTTATCCATTAATTGAGTATCTTAAATGTGTCACTTATTAACGTTTAGGTCTGCATTAGTGCTTTAGAAAAATTCAGGTCTACACGTGTCCATTTATATAAAATTGCACACATTAGTATACCATTGTAACACATGGGCACAGCTCAATTAAATGCTGAGCAATGTTCAGGAATGTGTATTTGACACATGTTCATGTCTCATCACGTATCTCACTTGCTATCATGTTTATGTAAAAATGATACATTCATGTTAAGGAATTCTATAATTGCAGATATTGTAGGAATTCAATCTGAAATGCATTTCTGGCCATTTGCATTTGATGTTCCCTATGCTTTGAAGGTATTTCCTTCAGCTCTTGGTAAGGCTGAGATTAAGATGTTCTTTAGTTCTATTTATCCTTTTATCCTTTAGCTTTTAGCTGAAATGTTTCCTCCTTGGGAAAGGCTTCCCTGACCACCTAATCACTTAAGTAGGTTCCCCTCCCCATTCTCTCTTTAAGCCTTATTTCAGCCTTCTTAGCACTTATCACAATTGGTAACTATTTTGCATAATTACCTCTTTATTGGTTTTTGCCTGTTTCCCTAACAAGAATTTAAATTTCATCAGTGTAGGGATGGGGTCTCTCTTTAGCATGGGTCAGGTACTATTTGAGCTTTACCCATATTCATTCATCTACTCACAATCACCTTGTGAGGGCCCCTTTGAGAGACAAGGACACTGAGATGCAGAGAGGGTAAGTGGCCTGGTCAAGGTCTCCTAAGCTATTATATGAGAGAGCCAGGATTCAAACCCAGGAATCAGTGGGGGCCCAAGAGTACAGCAACATGTTTAACATTAAAGGCTTCCAACTCCAGACCCCAAAGTGCTAACAAAAACACTGGATTTTTGTTTTTCTTTTCTTTTTTTTTTGAGACAGAGTCTTGCTCTGTCACCCAGGCTGGAGTGCAGTGGCACCATCTCCACTCACTGCAAGCTCCGCCTCCCAGGTTCAAGTGATTCTCCTGCCTCAGCCTCCCGAGTAGCTGGGATTACAGGTGCCTTGGCCTCTCAAAGTGCTGGGACTACAGGCATGAGACACTGCAACCGGCCCAGCAAATACATATTCTTCCAACTCATGGATGAGAAACTGATGTCCACGCATGGTCTGAGACATAGTACTATGTAGCACGTAGGAGAATCGGAATTCTAGGCAGGTGATAGGGCATGATGGTTAGGAGGATAGGTTCAAATCTTCATTCTGCCATTTTTGGGCTGGGTGATCTTTGGAAAGGTACTTAATTTCTCTAGGTGTCAACTCATTTGTAAAATGGGGATAATGGTACCTACCTCATAAGGTTATTGTAATAGTTATAATAGTTCACATAACCCAGCACCGTAGGAAACTTTCAAAAGATGTTAGCCTGGTCAGGCACGGTGGCTCACGCCTGTAATCCCAGCACTTTGAGAGGCCAAGGTGGGAAGATCACGAGGTCAGGAGTTCAAGACCAGCCTGGCCAACATGGTGAAACCCTGTCTCTACTAAAAATATAAAAAAATTAGTCGGGAATGGTGGTGCACACCTGTAGCCCCAGCTACTCGGGAGGCTGAGGCAGGAGAATTGCTTGAACCTGGGAAGTGGAGGTTGCAGTGAGCCGAGATCATGCCACTGTACTCCAGCCAACAGAGTGAGATACCATCTCAACAACAACAAAAAAAAGTATTTGCTGAGCGCATCTGTGTTCTCTGGGTGGAGAGCTGGAGGGCAGGTGTATGTAGATGAGTTCATTCTTAGCAGAGGGCACCAGGAAACCTTTTGCTTATTCTGATCTATGTCCCGTCCTCTCCAAATGGTGTTCTTTTTGGGCCTCCCAGTTTAACATTGTCATTTTCCTGTGGAAATGCTGGGAAACACAATATGTGGAAATTAAACAACATACTCCTAAATAACTCATGGGTCAAAGAACAAAGAAGAAATCAAAAGAGAATCAGAAAATAATTTGAGAGGCAAAAAGTACTTTGAAAGGAGGAAAAATGAAGACACAACATACCAAAACTTAGGGGATGTAACTGAAGCCTCCTGTGTACAGAATAGAGGGGACTTCAAAAAGTTCATGGAAAATTATTAAATTAAAAGATAAAATTGAAAAATATAAGCTTTATTTTTCAACATAAGCTCCATCAAGTCCAAGACACTTTTGTAAACAATGATACCAGCCATTTAATCTTTTCCTAAAGAACGTAGGGTCCTGGGAATGTAACCATGTCAAGGCAGTCTTTTTTTTTCTTTTGAAATGGAGTCTCACTCTGTCACCCAGGCTAGAGTACAGTGGCATTATCTCAGCTCACTCCAACCTCCACCTCCTGTGTTTAAGCAATTCTTCTGTTTCAGCCTCCCAAGTAGCTGAGATTACAGGCGTGCACCACCATGCCTGGCTAATTTTTTTTTTTTTTTTTTTTGAGACGGAGTCTTGCTCTGTCGCCCGAGCTGGAGTGCAGTGGCCGGATCTCAGCTCACTGCAAGCTCCGCCTCCCGGGTTTACGCCATTCTCCTGCCTCAGCCTCCCAAGTAGCTGGGACTACAGGCGCCCGCCTCCTCGCCCGGCTAGCTTTTTTTGTATTTTTTAAGTAGAGACGGGGTTTCACCGTGTTAGCCAGGATGCTCTCGATCTCCTGACCTCGTGATCCGCCCGTCTCGGCCTCCCAAAGTGCTGGGATTACAGGCTTCAGCCACCGCGCCTGGCCATTTTTTTTTTTTTTTTTTGTATTTTTAATAGAGACAGGGTTCACCATGTTGACCCACCATGTTGACCAGGCTGGTCTCAAACTCCTGGCCTCAAGTGACCCGCCTGCCTCGGCCTCCCAAAGTGCTGGGATTACAGGCGTGAACCACTGCACTCAGCCAGGGCCATCTTTTTTGCATTGTCATCTGAAGAAAAATAGATGCCCTGTAAAGGATATTTTTAATTTTTATTTTTAGAGACAGAGTCTCACTCTGTTGCCAGGCTGGAGTGCAGTGGTGAGATCATAGCTCACTGCAACCTTGAACTTCTGGGCTCAAGCAGTCCTCCTGCCTCAGCCTCTCAAGTAGTTACGAGTATGGGTGCATGCTGCCACACCCAGCTAATTTGTTAAATTTGTAGTAGAAATGAGGTCTGGCTATGTTGCTCAGGCTGGTCTCGAACTCCTGGCCTTAAGCAGTCCTTCCACCTCAGCGTCCCAAAGTGTTGGAATTACAGATGTAAGACAACAGGCTTGGCTAAAGACTTTTTAAGATTACAAAACAAAAAGAATTTCAGGGCTGGGCACGGTGGCTCACCCTGTAATCCCAGCACTTTGGGAGGCCAAGGCAGAAGTATTGCTTGTGTCCAGGAGTTCAAGGCCAGCTTGGGCAACATAGAAAGACCCCTGCTGATCTCTTTGGGACATTGTCTCCATAAACTTTTTGTAAAGCATCAATGATGTCACTGTTTTTCTACCCAAACCATAAATTTGATGTGAGTTCTTTTTTTTTTTTTTTTAGACAGAGTCTCACTCTGTCCCAAGCAGGAATGCAGTGGCATTATCTCGGCTCGCTGCAACCTCCACCTCCTGGATTCAAGCAATTCTCCTGCCTCGGCCTCCCGAGTACCTGGGATTACAGGTGCGTGCCACGATGCCGTGCTAATTTTTGTATTTTTAGTAGAGACGGGGTTTTGCCATGTTGGCCAGGCTGGTCTTGATCTCCTGACCTCAGGTGATCTGCCCACGTCAACCTCCCAAAGTGCTGGGATTACAGGTGTGAGCCACTGTGCCCAGCCTTGACATTAGTTGTTGTTTCAATTTTATTAATAGAATTCATGTTGCTCTGATGGGGGCTTTTCTCAAACTGATGTCTTCTTAGTGCCCCAAACTAGATCCTGTTCAGACACGCTATAACAAATTAGTATGAGTTTGAGTTTATTTTAGTGCACACATTTTGAATTATCTGCGTAGTTTTTTCATAATACACATTTTCCCTGAATTTTTTTGAAGAGCTCCTCATATATTTGTGTGTTTAACTTACTTCTATCCTCTCTTTCACATGATTCACTTTTTTTTTTAAATCTATTTAAGCAACACTTACTGAAGGCCAACTCTGGGCCAGACACTGTACTGAGGTTTGGAGACACAGATGACCAGAGCACAGTCACAGTCCTCTAAGGATGCTAGGCAGATGGAGCCCATAAACTAATGATTACACCAATTAATTGGCTAAGGATTTGAACCAGGATTCTAGTCAGCAGGACCAGAGGAAAGATATTACCCTTTTGGCCTGTTACTGTCTCATTTTGTTTTTTATTGTATCTTCCTCCAGCTTTCCTTTTCTCTCAAACACTTTCTTTTCTGGCTATCTCATGTTTCCTTTTTTTCCTACTTTTTAATTATTTATATGGCCAATTCCAGGTGACCTCTTTTGTGAATTTTAAACAATTAATGCTTGGTCCCCCAACTGCTGGAATCTGGATTTAATCCTCCGCAATCAGCCCCCCACTCCCCAGAATGATGAATGCTCAGGGAACAGGGATTAATTGTAACATTAGCCTAAGGAAAGCTGAACTAGGCAGTCATTAGTTCTTTCCACTCCTTATTTCTCTGCTTTCCACAAAATTCAGGATTTCTTCCCAACCCACATAGAAATGACTTTTAAAAAAAATTGTCTCAATTCTCTGCTCCATCTCTATAGGCACAAACATTACAAATAGATGTCTGTGACTTCTTTCCTGCTGTCCCTGGAATTGTGGAATGTTGTTTTGAAATTCTTCTTTGGATTTTTGTATCCAGAGTTATATCCCCAATTCTTAGCATACTGCCTGACACATAATAGGTTTTTGATAAATATATGTGAAAATAAATGCAAAGTTAAAAGAGAGAAAAATATTAGTACATGATTTTTGCACGAACAGTGTTGCTATGTTTTTACTTAGAAGTTTACGCATCCGTTTGACCCCTAAATTATACGGTCCTCAAGAATAAGGGGACTGGCTTTTCTTCTTCTTTGTATTCTCTCCTGCCCTGTGCCTAAAATAATGCCTGGTAGGGTACAAAACCATAATCTATATTTGTTGAATGAAGAATGAGTAAAGACTAGACAGCTGACATCTGTGATTAATGTGGATGAGGATTTATATTACTAATGTTGTCTTAACTATTTTCTGGAACAAAGTGTAAATAATTTGGGTAAATACACTATAAATGGGATTAGAGGAAGGCCTTGGAGAAGAAACATCATGGGTGGCACTAACGCCGGGGGAGCCCCTGCTTAAGATGGGTGTGCCTGCCACTGTTTCACTCCCCTGGAGATAGAACTCTGGAGACAGCTTTGCACGTGGAATGGGGGTACAAGAGTGTGAACATGTGGCTGTGGGATTTTGTTAATGTAGTAATTTCCTTCCACACACTTGAAAAAGACTTTTCTAATTCTATTCTATTGCTATTGCCTCTGTGCTGTCGCCTCATATCACATGTAAATTCTATGACTTGTCCAGTTAATGTGGACATGCACAGCAAGTGGGCCCAGATCTTATTCTAAATGGAAGCCAGAGCCAGTGTCCAGACACTAGGAAAGCGTGATTACCCCAAGAGCAGAGTTGTGTTTTCTGAGAGGGCTTTGAGCAGTGTCTATGGAACTCCAGAGGTAAATTTCTGCATTAGACAAGTAAAAAGATTTATGAAACACGTTTATCCTCTTTCTTGGAGAACAAAAAATCTTCTCTTTTGCGAAAAGACTTAGTGTTTGAGTACTTCTTGACCTTTAAGGGAAAGGAAGAAAATTATGTCAGAAATCTATGCATGCTAAAATAATATTCATTCAAAATGAGAAATGATTGATTCTTTCCATATGTTCTTATCCTATTTCAATTTAAGTTAATTTTGCAGGAGTCATTAACCATCTCCACAAAATTTGCTGGATTTTCTCCGAATGCTGGCTTTGGCACACCTGCAGCCAGTGCATGTCTTTATGGATAATCCGTAGAAATCAAAATTAATTTCAGTGAAACAGCTAACTCGTCCTCAAGAGTCCTTACTCATGTGTCTGGTTAGCATTCACCAGAGGCAGTAAACACAGCCTGACAAGGGTGATAGAAATGTTTCAAGGGACCTTTCCAAGTTTTCTTGCTTTTTTTTTTTTTTAATTTGCAGGTGCAAAAATTCCATTTATAATTATTTAATTCCGAGGGCAATGGGTATCTTGGGGTCTCAGATTCAGGACAAGTGGCCAGCTGGGACACAATATTCTGCTTGCAAGTCATGGCAGGTGCAGAAGGAGGGCAAGCCATTAAAAGTTTGGCCTGTTCTCCTTTACTCTCTTTTTGTGCTTCCTTTTCCTCTTCTAGACGGGTGTACAATTACACGAGCTGAATTAGTTATCTCCCAAAGCTGTGCTGTTGTACATCCAGGAAAAGGACTTGATTACTCAACCCATGGTTCCAGGAGCCTTATTTGGGTTCTTTTGTGCAGCAGAAGAAAAAAGTGCTGAGTGCACCCTCTATTTGTTTTGCGATTTGCCTGCTGGGCACATTGCTTGCTATCACTCTGGTTTCAATAGATGTCTTTCCATGGAGGTTTTAGCGTGTCTATATTTAGAAAACAATAAAAGATGTATAAGATGGAAAAATTAGGGGAAAGCAGAAGTGCACTGAGGAGGAGAGAAAAGGGCAAGAAACAATCATGGATCCTTCTCATGACAGGAGCTGTCCCTAGCATCCAGGCTTGATTTCTTTCTTGCCTTGCCAAGTGTTCCACTGTGCAATGTGGAGTTATTAAGTGTGGAGATGAGGGGAGGAACAAGAGACAAGGAAAACATAGCTCCAATACTCTGTGGTGTCTTTGGAGTGAGTTTTGCCAGGGCGTGTACCAGACACAGTGTGAGAATCCAGGAAGGGAGAGACATGTCAGCTGTGAGAGGCATATCCATGCATTTATGATGGCCACATGTAATCTCCTTTGTTGGGCTTTGTCAGCATATGAGCTGCTGATGAGGATGACTTCTTTCCCAACCAGGACTGGTTTGTATGGCTTTTCTGCAAGCTATTGTTGGGAGCTTAGGTTTGGGGATTCCTGAGGTGGGTGTAACTAGAGCAGGCTCTGGTTTATCTTCACTCAGACTTTGGTGCTTTGAAAAGATTAACAGGCAAAATACTTAGAGATTAAAAACAAACCAACAGATGGAAAAAGAAGGGAAGGATGGAGAACTTGAAAGCAAGGAAGAAATGACTTTGAGATGGTCTAGTCTCTTGACCTGTGTAGCTATAATGACTTCATTGCACATGATCTCAGATAGTAGGTTTATTTGATTGTGGGCCTAGTATATGTTTGTTCAATTTTACATGATCTCCTTAATGCTGTGTGGAATATTGTGAACTTGTAGTTATTTATGTATGTATGTATATATCTACTTACTTATTTAACTGTACACCTAGCATGGAGACACAGCTAGTTGGGTACTTAACAAATAGATATATGAGTTGCCATAGCTACAAACTACTACTAACAATAAGATGTTCATAGCCATTTTTTTTTTTTTGAGATGGAGTTTTGCTCTTGTTGCCCAGGCTGGAGTGCAATGGCGCGATCTCGGCTCACTGCAACCTCCGCCTCCTAGGCGATTTTCCTGCCTCAGCCTCCTGAAGAGTTGAGAATACAGGTGCCCGCCATCACGCCCAGCTAATTTTTGTATTTTTAGTAGAGATGGGGTTTCGCCATGTTGGCCGGGCTGGTCTTGAACTCCCGACCTCAGGTGATCCACCCGCCTCAGCCTCCAAAAGTGTTGGGATTACAGGCATGAGCCACCACGCCCAGCCCCCATTTTTTTGATGTTAAAAATGCAATGAAAAAAGAGAAGAAAAGGTTTATTTGACCAAAAAAATCATAATGACTTTAAGATGTATAATTTAACACCAATTTCTTCCTTAAAAAGTTAAAGGCCCATGACCATTTTAAGTGATATGATTAGGAAAAATACAATTGTGTGATGAAGTACCACTATCAGGTTTCAGCTGCCTGGTTAGACTTCACCACAGGACTAGCCTTGTCTCAAAACATCAGATTCCAGTGTTGTGAATAAGAAAGTAGCCCCCAGTAGTCCATCCTTCTATCGGGGGATGTAACTTTCCTCCAGCGTTGAATCGCTTTTCTAGGTGGAAAGTTTTGGATATAACTCCTTCTGACCTGTTCCTCTCCAGGCCAGACTCCTGAACTTTCCTGAGGAAAGGAAGCGGCCCACAACCTATCTCTGCCTCATGGTCTCCATGCAGACTAGAAAAAAGAAAATAATACTGCCAGAAAACTTGAGTTCCACTCCTGGCCCAGCCACTCGTGTGCAATGTAGAAAAATTAACTTCATTTCCCTGGACCTCAGGTCCTCATGGATGTAAAGAAGTGTGCTACTTGCTCTGATACTTCAAAAGACAGTTTATGGAGTAGCAAATGATGTCATGAAAAGAATGAAGGCTTTGGAGTCAGCCAGATCTGGTTCATTCTTCAACAAACCTTTATTTAGCATCTACTATATGGCAGGCGCTATTCTTAGTGCCAGATGCTGCATACGTGAAGCTCACATTTTAATGTGTGGACCAATACTAGTTAGTCTGTGGCCTTGGGCAAATCATTTAGCCCCTCTAAGCTTGTTTTTTCCACCTATAAAATGGACATTATAATAACATTTCAAGATGTGTTGTCAGGATTAGATACAATGATATTCAAAGCACCTATTATACAGTAGAGGCTCAATGAATGGTATGTAAATAATACTATACAATAGATGAGAAAACACTTTTATCAATTGTACAATTCTATCCAGATATGCAAATTATTTTTTAATCTCTGTACTGTGTGACTCTAAAGCCATAGACAATCACAAAATTACACTGCAAATTTAATGAATTTCCTTCTCTTTACTGCCTTAAAAGCAACTTCATTTATCAAAGAAATATTTTTTGAGTCTCTACTATACATTAAATATTAGGCTAGCACTAGGGATATGGAAATAAATGAGACTTCCCTGCCCTTACTTAGGATCATAACAGTAAATGTTTGGATTTCACCAGAGTCCTCACTTCTGGAGAGCTTATTCTTCCAGAGTTTATATTAGTTATTGACTGCTTAGAAAGAAATCAAGAAAGGAAAACAACTCTCTACTTGGCAAGTGGGTTAAGCTACGGTATTATTAGAGAGACCTAAAGCTCTGTATATAAGACCCCTGGCAATCTCACTCTACTCAAAATGAAACAGGAGAACACATCTTCCTATAGCTGCCTTAGAGGTAAAATTTCAATCTACCAACATCTTTTGCAACAGAAGAAAATCAATTAAGTTATTTACTATACCCCGCCACATGACCAATGTTGTTACACATGTTTCAGAAATATAAATGAAAATAAGGAGATATTTCTAGAGATCAGCAGGAGACATGACACCTGTCCTTGAGGTAGGAGGTAGAATGTGTTCATTTATTTACTCATTTATTTAGACATGAACAATCTGTTGAGTAGCCATGGCATTTGAGGATCACACTGAGTGCTGGGAACACTAAGTGGGAGAACCAATAAAGTGGAAGAACAGTTATTGAGCACCTATTGTGCACCAGGCACTGCCCATCATTTCACTTCCATCATCTCAATGCATTTCCATCAATCCTAAAATAAATTTTTTTTTAAAAAAAGGTTGTATGCTTCGACCTCAAGGCGTTCATTGGGGTGTGACAGGACAGAAAGCATCAATCCACAGCAAGAAGCAATGCCATGGAGGAAAAGGCCCCGAGCCAGTGAGCTCAGTAGAGGAGAGAATGGTTCACTGTCCCCAGAGGGTAGGGGCAAGCTTTGCAGAGGTTGTGGCATTCTAGTTTTTAAGCAGGAGCAACACAGGTGAAAGAGATCACTACGAGGCAGGCAGGGATACAGATGACAGAGAGATAGGGATTGACAGCACAGACCATTCATGCTACAGGAGCTGGCCAAACCCCAAGGCTCTCAGAGCACCAGGTTACCAGTTGTTTCCCAAGCATTCACCCAGAGTAGTTGCTCATCTGAGAAACTCTGTTTCCCTGAAATAAGGACACTGGGATTCAGATTTCTAGCCCAATTCATGGTGCAGTTGGGGCCTCACTTATAACCCATTCTTGGTTTTATGAAGAAAACAGTTTCCTTCTGCTCTGTGCTCTGTTTTAGAGTCGGGAGCTGATCTTTGCACTGATGCCATGCTAGATCTTTATTTGTTTTGTGCTATAAGATTTAGGAGTGAGAAGTGGAAAACAAACTGATCCTCTCTATCTCCCACTACTGGGTTTTGATAGATAAAGGGATCCTCTTGAAGTTTTTCTTCTTTCATTTGGAAAGTGTCATAAGATATAGGTTAAGCTGGGCGCGGTGGCTCACGCCTGTAATCCCAGCACTTTGGGAGGCTGAGACGGGCATATCACGAGATCAAGAGATCCAGACCATCCTGGCCAACTTGGTGAAACCCCGTCTCTACTAAAAATACAAAAATTAGCTGGATGTGGTGGCGTGCACCTGTAATCCCAGCTACTCAGGAGGCTGAGGTGGGAGAATCGCTGGAACCTAGGAGGTGGAGGTTGCAGTCAGCTGAGATCGCTCCACTGCACTCCGGCCTGGTGACGGTGCAAGACTCCATCTAAAAAACAAACAAACAAACAAACTATATATATATATATATACGTTAAGCACTAAAGTACAGTGCCAAGCTGAGAATGATGGCTTACGCTTGTAATCCCAGAACTTTGTGAAGCCAAGGGGAGGGTGGATCACCTGAGGTCAGGAGTTTGAAACCATCCTGGCCAACATGGTGAAACCTCATCTCTACTAAAAATGCAAAAATTAGCAGGGTGTGGTGTCGCACACCTGTAGTCCCAGCTACCCGGGAGGCTGAGGCAGGAGAATCGCTTAACCATGGGAGGCAGAGGTTGCACTGAGCCAAGATTGTGCCACTGCACTCCACCCTGGGTGACAGAGTGAGATGCCATCTCAAAAAAAAAAAGTGTGGCACCAGATAGATATAAGTTCAAATCCCAGATCTACTTCTTATTAGTTGGGTGATCTTGAGTATTGACTTTTCACCCAAATTTGGACCCAAATTCTGAGAGGTGAGATACAACTATAAATGTGGAGTGCACCAAGGAAAATTTTAGAGAGCTCTTCTTTACCCTTCTGTTGTTTGAATAAACTGGTATAACTCAGTGATCACATCTATAGCATCAAGGCCATAGAGAAAGAAAAAAGCAACCACAGGCTGGCTCTCTAACTAGTTTGCTCTTCACTGCCTAATTCAGCAAGCTAATTTACCTGATCCACGAGGAAATTTTTAAGAGTTTTTTTTGCCATAAATATGGTATACAGGCTCCACTTTATCTTGGAGGTCTGTGATTATGTTCAGAAAACAGCTTTTATTGAAAAGCTACACTTGTGAATAGGTAGGAGGCTAGAACTTTCAACTTACAATAATAGTAATAGCAGTAATAATAACTTTGGGAGTCATTTACTATATACCAGGCACAATTTTAAGCACTTTATTATGAATTGATTCATTTAATCTTATAGTCATCCTATGAAATAGGTACTATCATTATCTCTATTTTAAGATCAGGAAATTAGGCCAGGCACGATGGCTCATGTCTGTAATCCCAACACTTTGGGAAGCCGATGTGGAAGGATCCCTTGAGACCAGAAGATTGAGACCAGCCTGGGCAAAAAAGTGAGACCCTGTCTCTACGAAAAATTTTAAAAATTAGCCAGGCGTGGTGGCATGTGCCTATAGTCCCAGCTGCTTGGGAGGCTGAGGCAGAAGGATTGCTTGAGCCTGGGAGGTCAAGGCTTACAGTGAGCCATGATAATGCCACTGCACTCTAGCCTAGGCAACAGCAAGACTCTGTCTCAAAAAAAAGAAAAAGAAAATTGAGTCACAGAGAGGGACAGTGGCTTGCTGACTTGTCAGAGCCAGGATTTTTAACCTACGCTGTCTGCTTTAGAGCCTGTGTCATGAACCTCTCTCCAGTTCTATAAGCCAACTTCTTTTAAAATAATTATAATAATAACATTTTGTGTTCTAATTATAAAACTAAGTCATGGTAGGAATTTTTGAAAATAGAGAAAGGAGTAAAGAAACTGAAATTATTTATATTTTTATTACCCAGGGATAACATTTATTAACATTTGGGTCTATTTCCTTTTGGAAATTAAATTGCATATATAATTCTCTTTTCAAATAGCATAACACCATATATGACTTTTCAAATTTAATGTTACAATTTGAGCATTTTCCCATGTTATTAAATATTTTTATAAACCATAGATTTTAATGGCTGCAAATATTCCAATTATCTGGCGGTCCCATAATTTACTTTAAAAATCATGTAAAATATTACATGGGCCATTAGGTTGTTTCCAGTGTTCTTGAGAAATGTTGGTTGTATTTCTGTGTTGGTTTCTGGAGGATGCCTTAGTCTGGTATTTTCAAGAGCTGCCCGGGCTGTTCAAAGAGTGGCTAATTTTCTACGAAGGGACTGTGCCCGAATCCCTGTCCCCCAAGTAAGAACACCCTAAGCCACTGAAGACAGGTGAGAATTTTGAAAAGTCTCTTGAGTATCTGAATTCTCAGTGAGGGTCCAGAATCTTACTCAATTTTTTAAAAACTTGTATTATTTCCCCCTAGTTTAGTAAGTAAAACGTATCTTCTGTAAAAAAAAAAAAAGTAATATATGAAAATGAACAAACAAGAAAAATAAAATTAATCTAAAATCACACCGCAGCTTATCAAGTATTTATCTTTGTACACTACACACTATCTTATTACCTGTTGTTTTACTCAGTGACATACTATGCACATTTTCCTATTAATAAATGTAGGTCATCATACCAGATGGTAGCTGATCTCTGCCCAACTGCTCTCCCACCCTCAGGCCTGATCCCTACAGGCAATTGCTTTTCACTGATTTATGTTTGCATGAATATAAAGCGTGGTTCCTCCTTCTCCATTGTGCCACACTTACCAGAGACTAGTTCTTGTACTTTCCGAACTCAAAGCAGCTGCCCTGCCATCAAGGAGTTGGCCTTCTACTGGAGAAGTTTATTATTGAAAAAAATAAATAAATAAAATAAATCTGTTAAAAAGTGACCCAAAGTGGTGTTTTTAATAAGGAGGAATAAGGAAATGTGGGAATAAGGAAATATCCAGACCACTTTACAAACCCAAACCCTTTTTCCTGTTTATGGCACAGCCTATGGTGTTGAGTTTTTCTTGTGTTTCTCTACCTTGAGCTGGTAGAGAAAGGACCTATCGAGTTAGCTATGCCCATCTATGATCCCCCAGTTAAATTTCTGCCTCTGACTTTTAAGGAGACACTTTTACCTCATCTTCTTCCTAATTTTCCCAAAAAGGAGAGTCCTATCCAAGTTGAGTCAGAAGCTAAGTCTAAACTTATTTTAAATGACTGTGTTTGAAATTAGTAAAGACAGGACTCTGAACCCCTCCCGTCTGCCCAGACAGACTTTTTTTGTTTTTGTTTTTGAGATGGAGTCTCACCCTGTTGCCCAGGCTAGAGTGCAGTGGCACCATCACGGCTCACTGCAGCCTTGACCTCTCTGGGCTCAGGTGTCCTTCCACCTCAGCCTCCTGAGTAGCTGGGATTACGGGCGTGCGCCAGCACACCTGGCTTCTTGTTCTGTATTTTTTACAGACAGGGTTTCACCATGTTTCCCAGTCTGGTCTCGAACTCCTGGGCTTAAGCCATCAGCCCGCCTTGGCCTCCCAAAGTGCTAACATTACAGGTGTGAGCCACCACACAGCTCAGACTAAGGGGCTCTTTATACTATAAAGGGATCTTATACCCAGAGGAACTGTGTGCTTAGATACTACTATACTAAGACCACAAGTGGTAAAAATCAGATAAAGCAGTAGTCATCTTAGTTTGTGATCAAATTAATGCAGAAAAAGTAAAAAATGGTTCGACGTTGTAAGCTCTCTGAGGAAATAGGCAGTTTCACTTAAGACTGCTGCGGCAATCCCTATCTCACAGCTTCAGCTTAATCCCATAGCAACACTCAGAACTCATTTATATTATAATTACAGTTGACCCTCAAACAATGCAAGGGTTAGGGGCACTGCCCTCCCCCTTCATCTTGTACAATAGAAAATTCTCCTATAGCTTTTGACTTCCCCCAAGCTGAACTAACTTAACTACTAATAGCCTCTATTGACCAGAAGCCTTACTGATAACCTAAACAATTGATTAACACATATTTTATATATGTGTTATACACTGTATTTCTACAATACAGTAAGATAAAAGACAATGTTAAGAAAATCATAAAGAAGAGAACATACATTGTCAGTACTGTACTGTATTTATCCATAACATACATTGTCAGTACTGTACTGTATTTATCCATACCAGAAGTTCATGCCATCCATTTACAAGATATATCATCTGTCTGAAATGGTGGCAACTGCAGTGTCTGACTGCAAACGGTGGTACATATCAAGCCATTCAACTTTTTTTTTTTTTTTGAGATGGAGTCTTGCTCTGTCGCCCAGGCTGGAGTGCAGTGGCACGATCTCGGCTCACTGCAAGCTCCGCCGCCTCCCGGGTTCACGCCATTCTCCTGCCTCAGCCTCCCTAGAAGCTGGGACTACAGGCGCCCGCCACCACGCCCGGCTAATTGTTTTTGTATTTTTAGTAGAGATGGGGTTTCGCCAGGATGGTCTTGATCTCCTGACCTCGTGATCCGCCCGCCTCGGCCTCCCAAAGTGCTGGGATTACAGGCGTGAGCCACCGCGCCCGGCCAAGCCATTCAACTTTTTCTTCTAATGTCATGACTTTTCTCTTCTTCTTCTTGGGAGCACTTCCAGAATCACTAGTGGCACTTTGTATGGGTCCCATGATGTTATTCAAAGTTTATGGTATTGTACTAAACACAATGAAAAATAGCGAAAACCAGGGGAAATCACTTTTTACTGCAATATGCAATTTACTGAAGAGACAACTGCTCATAAGAAGATTAGGGTCATGTGGTGTTTTAAGCAGATACTCCCAATACTTGAGCTCACAATAGCAACAGGAGGTGGCAATGAAATATTACAGTAGTACAGTATGTACTGCTGTTAATTTTATGCAGCTATGATTTAATACTGCATTCTTATATGTGCTTACATTTTTCTCGACTTTAAATGGCGCCATGTATGGTCTGTGTTTGTGTGTGTACGTTTTGATACATTTTAACTTTTTATAATAGATTTGTGTATCTTTTATGGTAGTAAATGATAAAGGCTTAGTATCTACGTATATTTTATGCATTCATGATATGACTTTTTCTTAATTGTTTTAATGTTTCTAGATATGCGTGCAGTTCGTCTGTTTTTTCAAATTGTCTCAAATCTCCAAAAATGTTTTCAATATATTTGTTTTTAGAAATCTCTGTATGTGGAGTCACACAGTCTAAACTCGTCTGTTTCAAGGGTCAACTGTGCTTATTATAGTCCCACAGTATCTTATTATTTTTGCTTTAAATGGTCAATTATACTTTAAAGAGATTTTTCTAACTAACAAAAGAGTCTTTTATTACTACTCAAATAGGTACCACTTCTGATTCTCTTCTTTCCTTTGTGTAAATCTAGATTTCCATCTGATATCATTTTCCTTCTGCCTTAAGGACTTCCTTTAACATTTCTTATAGTACAGATTTGCCAGTGAAAAGCTTTTAGCTTTTATATGTCTGAAGAAGTCTTTATGAGGTTTTCACTGGGTATAAAATTCTACGTTGACAATTTTTTTCCATCAGTACTTTAAAGATGTTGCTTCACTTTCTTCTGGTTTGCATTGTTTCTGACAAGAAGTCTTTCTATTCTTATCTTGTTTATTCCATACATAATAAACCTTTTTTTTTTTCCTGGCTGCTTTTAAGGTTTTTCTCATTATCTCTGGCTTTGGACCATTTGTCATGTGCCGTGGTATAGTTTTCTTCTTGTGTCTTGTGCCTGGGTTTGTTGAGCTTCTTGAATCTCTGGGTTTAGAATTTTCATCAAAATTGGACAATTTTCAGACATTATTTCTTCAAAAGAATTTTTGTTCTCCTATTTCTTTCCTGTCTGTTAATGGATTGCATTCATACGTTGAAACTAACCCCTTTCAATCTGCTTTTGAAGATGGGGCCTTTAAAGGGGTAATTAAGGTTAAACAAAGTTCTAAGGGTGGGGCCCTAATCCAATATGACTGGTGTCCATATAAGAAGAAGAAGAGATAACAGGGAGGCACACACAAAGAAAAGGCCATCAGACGAGACAGCAAGAAGGTGGCTGTCCACTGGCCAAAGAGAGAGGCCTCAGGAGAAACAGAACCTGTCAGCACTTTGATCTTAGACTTACAGCCTCCAGGAACGTGAGAAAATACATTTTTATTTAAGCTACCCAGTCTGTGGTATTTTGTTATGGCAGCCCTAGCAAATTAATATACTCTCTCTCAGGACTTCAATTACATATATATTAGGCTACTTGAAGTTATTCCACTGCTTATTGAAACTGTTTTTTGGGTTTTTGTATTCTTTTTTTCTCCCTATGTTTCATTGTGAACTTTTTTTTTTAGTTTCCTTCAAGAAAATATTTATTGCACATTATTAGTGATTATGTTTTATAGCAAATTAAATATATATGCTTTTCACAAACACAAAATGGGAATCAAAGCATCTATCAAATTTCAATATGGAACCATATCCTGGTTTTCAGAATTCAGCAGCCAGTCATGGTTCTGCACCAGGGCCTCCAGTCCATGATTTCCAGTTGTTGAGGATCTTTTCAGTAATTGGAACAAAATCTTCTTTTATGTGACAATTGTTTCCACATAAAACCCTTTTGGGGGTTCAGATAGTTCACTGGGCACTCCACTTGTTGAGCCATCCTTTTTCTGTACTTCAATACCTGATGGCTTCGCCATTTTCCAGCCCAAGCAAAGCACTGAGCCCACCAGAGACCAGGTGTCGATCCCATAGACCACCAATATTCGCCGGTACCAGGCCTTGAACTGGTTTTGATACTTGGGTATGCTGGCGAGGGCCTCCATTCTCTCAGGCCCACTGTGGAGGCGGCTCATTGTGAAATTTCTATTGCTGTGTCTTCAAAATCCATAAGTTTTTCTTCTGCGTAGTTTAATCTGCCATTATTCCCACCCAACGTATTTTCATCTCAGATTTATTTATTTTTTTTATTTTTTTTTGAGACGGAGTCTCACTCTTTCACCCAGGCTGGAGTGCAGTGGCTGGATCTCAGCTCACTGCAAGCTCCGCCTCCTGGGTTTACACCATTCTCCTGCCTCAGCCTCCCGAGTAGCTGGGACTACAGGCGCCCGCCACCTCGCCCGGCTAGTTTTTTGTATTTTTTTTTTTTAGTAGAGACGGGGTTTCACCGTGTTAGCCAGGATGGTCTTGATCTCCTGACCTCGTGATCCGCCCGTCTCGGCCTCCCAAAGTGCTGGGATTACAGGCTTGAGCCACTGCACCCGGCCTCAGATGTATTTTTATCTCTAAAAGTTTGGTTTGGGTATCTAAATTTTTAAAAAAATTTTTGTGAGTACATAGTAGGTATATATATTTATGGGATATATGAAATATTTTAGTACAGACAGGCAATGCATAATACTCACATCAGGGTAAATGGGGTCTTTATGACCTAAAGCACTTATCCTTTGTGTTACAAATAATTCAATTATATTGTTTTAGTTATTTTTAAATGTACAATAAATTGTTGACTATAATCACCCTGTTGTGCTATCAAATACGAGATCTTATTCATTCTAACTGTATTTTTGTACCCGTTAACCATGCCCACACTCCACCCCACCCCCACCTACCGTTCCCAGCCTCTGTTAACCATCCTTCTTCTCTCTATCTCAATGAGTTCAATTGTTTTAATTTTTAGTTTCCACAAATCAGTGAGAATATCTGAAGTTTGTCTTTCTGTGCCTGGATTATTTCACTTAACATAATGATCTCCAGTTCCATCCATGCAAATGACAGGATCTCATTCTTTATTCATGGCTGTATAGTACTTTATTGTGATATGTACCACATTTTCATTGTCCATTTGTCTGTTAATGGACACTTAGGTTGCTTAGGGAATCTAAATATTTTATTAATGCATTTTATATTTTAGAACAGTTCTAGATTTACAAAAAACTGAGAAGAGGCAGGGCACAGTGGCTCAGCCTGTAATCCCAGAACTTTGGGAGGCCGAGGTGGGTGGATCACCTCAGGTCGGGAGTTCGATACCAGCCTGACCAACATGGAGAAAACCCGTCTCTACTAAAAATACAGAATTAGCCAGGTGTGATGGCACATGCCTATAGTCCCAGCTATTCAGGAGGCTAAGGCAGGAGAATCGCTTGAACTCAGGAGGCGGAGATGGTAGTGAGCCGAGATCATGCCATTGCACTCCAGCCTGGGCAACAAGAGTGAAACTCCATCTAAAAAAACAAAACAAAACAAAACAAAAAAAACTGAGAAGAGGCAGGGCACAGTGGCTCAGCCTGTAATCCCAGAACTTTGGGAGGCCGAGGTGGGTGGATCACCTCAGGTCGGGAGTTCGATACCAGCCTGACCAACATGGAGAAAACCCGTCTCTACTAAAAATACAGAATTAGCCAGGTGTGATGGCACATGCCTATAGTCCCAGCTATTCAGGAGGCTAAGGCAGGAGAATCGCTTGAACTCAGGAGGCGGAGATGGTAGTGAGCCGAGATCATGCCATTGCACTCCAGCCTGGGCAACAAGAGTGAAACTCCATCTAAAAAAACAAAACAAAACAAAACAAAAAAAAACTGAGAAGATAGTTGTATGAACTGACTCATGTCCTCTCAAAATTTATATGTTGAGGCCCTAGCTCCCAAAGTGACTGTATTTGGAAACAGGGCTTTTAGGGAGGTAATTAAGTTTAAATGAGGTCAGAAGGATGAGGCCCTAATCCAATAAGACTGATGTCCTTATTTTTAAGTAGGGAAAAGACACCCCTCTGTCACTCTCCTTCTCTACAAGTGTAGAGAAGAGGCCATGTGATGACGCAGCGAGAGGTAGCTGCCTACAAGCCAGGAGGAGAGTCCTCAACAGAAACCAGCCCTGATAACTCCTTGATCTTGGACTTCTTGCCTCCAGAACTTAAAGAAAATAATTTTTTGTTGTTTAAGCCACCCAGACTGTGATGGTTTTTATGGCAGTCTGAACTGATTAATACCGAGCACAGGCTGGGCACGGTGGCTCACACCTGTAATCCCAGCACTTTGAGAGGCTGAGGTGGGAGGACCACTTGAGGCCAGGAGTTTGAGACCAACCTGGGAATCATGGGGAGATCCCATCTCTACAAAAAGTAAAAATAAATGAGCCAGACATGATGGCACATGCCTGTGGTCCCAACTACTCAGGAGGCTGAGGTGGGAGGATTGCTTGAGCTCAGGAGGTCCAGGCTGCCGTGAGCTGTGATCACGCCACTGCACTCTAGCTGAGCAACAGCAAGACCCTGTCTCTAAATAAATAAATAAATAAATAAATAAATACAGTGTACAAATACATCTGTTCAAGCCATGCTTTCAATTCTTTGGGGTGTATACCAGAAGTAGAATTGTTGCCAGTAGTTCTATATTTAATTTTTGGAGTAACTGCCATTCTGTTTTACATGTGATTAATTATTAGTAATAATAAAAACAAGGCAACGGTATGTTGTTTAAAAAAATCATAAAACTAGAATTTTAGTCATGCCTTTGCTACCAGCTCACTTCACTATGTGACCCTGACAAAATACTAAATCTCTTGGGGCCTCAGTGTCCTCATCTGATATAAAAATTGTGCTGAATGATTTCATGGTCACGTCAGTGCCAAAGTTTCTTGGCTCTATGACTCTAGGTGCTAGGATACCTGCTATCCCGAGTTGTGCACACTTGACAATACTACTGCTTTTTAAGTTGCTTGCTATTAAGGGCTGAGACAGGGTAAGGTCCCTAGTGGACTGAATTGAGTGTGGTGATCTCCAGAATGGCCAAAGGCAAAAGGCACATCGAAGATTGGGACAATAAGGGTAATGCTAGTCATCAAAACTAAGGGTCAGGAGCAAGGGCTTTGTGTAGGAGCCAGGGACACCAGGAAGAGGTCAGGCTAGAGGTTGCCTAGCTAGACTGCAAAGCTGAGTGGTGACTGGCTTCCTTATGTTGGCCATAGGTGGTGCTGGACCCCACAGTTCTGTTAGACTTCTCTGTGTCTCAGTCTCCCTTGCTGTAAAACAGTGGTATTAATTGCTGTTTTTCTACCAGTTAGGCTAGAGATAAACTTTGAAAAGAACTAGACCTTAATTTTTTCTCTCAAATAAAAAAACTAAATGTGAAATTTATTTAAGGTGGAGTAAAAATAAAAATTGGTGAATTTGAGTGAGAGTACATGGGAGTTCTTTGCACTATTCTTGCAACTTTTCTGTAAATTTAAAATTACGTAATTGGATTAATGTGGACATAAAGATGGGAACAACAGACACTGGAGACTCCAAAAGGAGGAAGGGAGAGAGGGCGGGCAAGGCTGAAAACCTTCCTGTTGGAAACTATGTTCACTATCTGGGTAATGGGACCAATAGAAAGAAGCCCAAACCCCAGCCCCGTATGACATACCCTTGTAACAGACCTACACATGGGCCCCCCGAATCTAAAATAAAAATGAAAATTTAAAGATAAAATTACATCAAAACTGTAAGTTACCAAGGAAAAGAGGAAAAACTTATTTAAGAAGGAGAATGAGGCCAGGTGCAGTGGCTCACACCCTATCATCCCAACATTTTGAGAGGCCTAGGCAGGAGGATCACTTGAGCCCAGGAATTAGAGACCAGCCTAAGCCCAGGAGTTAGAGACCAGCCTGGGCAACGTAGTGAGACCTTGTCTCTACTAAAAATTTAAAAAAAAAAATTAGCTGGGCATGTGCCACACACTTATAGTCCCAGTTACTCAGGAGCTGAGGCAGGAGAATAGCTTGAACCTAGGAGTTCGAGGCTGCAGTGAGCTGTAATTGTGCAACTGCACTCCAGCCTGGGTGACAGAATGAGACCCTGTCTCAAAAAAATGAAAAAGAAGAGAAAAGAAATTTACCCACAGCTTCTTTTTTTTTTTTTTTTTTGAGACAGAGTCTCGCTCTGTCGCCCGGGCTGGAGTGCAGCGGCCGGATCTCAGCTCACTGCAAGCTCCGCCTCCCGGGTTCGCGCCATTCTCCTGCCTCAGCCTCCCGAGCAGCTGGGACTACAGGCGACCGCCACCTCACCCGGCTAGTTTTTTGTATTTTTTAGTAGAGACGGGGTTTCACCGTGTTAGCCAGGATGGTCTCGATCTCCTGACCTCGTGATCCGCCCGTCTCGGCCTCCCAAAGTGCTGGGATTACAGGCTTGAGCCACCGCGCCCGGCCACCCACAGCTTCTTTAGAGTTGATTTTGGCCCAGCATGGTGGTGTGTGTCTATAGTCTCAGCTACTCTGGAGGCTGAGGCAGGAGGATCATTTGAGCCCAGAAGTCTGAGGCTGTAGTGTGTTATGGTCATAACTGTGAATAACCCCACTGCAGGCAAGCCTGGGCAACATAGGGAGATCCGTCTCTAAAAACAAACAAACAAAAAAGGATTGATTTTGTATGCATAGATGAACTGCCTCCAAGGCAAAACATCCAAATCATCTTATTAAAATGTGTTTTGACATTGACCCTAGAAGTACATCCAAATACCAATGTATTCATATTAACAACTCTAATTTGTCATTAGAAATTCAAGCAGCCACACTTCCAAATTTATCAGCTGATGATAAACCCTTGCATCGTACACTTAAATATTGTGAATTTTATTATATCAATTATAATCAATAATTTTTTTAAAAAAGAAAACTATAAAAATAAGTCATTCCTTTTTATTGCCCCAATATGTTTATCCCAGTGGATATCTGGTGTTAGGATCACAGTAACTGCCATTGCTAATAAATAATAAACAGCATCAATTGATAAATGCTGAACATGGGACACTTAGAATGACCTAAATTCCCACCTTCTCTCTTTTGTCAGTATAAATTAAAAATAAGAGAGAGCAGGTGGTTAACATAATGGAATTTGCTTCACCAGGAGGCTGCTATGGTGAATTATTTGATCTGAAATAAAAAGGTGATAACGATGGGGATCATTTGAGATCAGATGTATCAACTCTCCTTTGTATTCTAGGGCAAATATTAGAGGGTTGAATGATTCTCAAGCTGTAGATATTTCTCAGGTCTATTTTTAAGCTCAAACTGGCTCTTTCCCAGAAAGAAGAGAAACAAAAATCTACTGGCAGTAAAGCCTTTACCTTTTTTCATTGAATTTTCTGAGGGGATTAAAAAAAATCTTCTGAAAATCCAGGACAGATGGAGCATTATGAAGAACACTGCAAAACAGAATACTTTCAGAGAGTACTTAGAAGAAAATAAAATGTTCAAAAAGACCTTGTCTTCAAAAAAAAAAAAAAGAAAATCGGTTGACTAAAGACAAAGTATCTGATGTAGTAAGTATTTGCCTTTCTTTGAAGGAACTGGAAACAATAAAACCCAGTCACATTAAATTGTTCTCAAACTTGGTGTATTAGGCACCAGTCCAAAGGATTTCCATCTGAAAAGTTGGTAGAATTCTTTTTAGCAATAAAATAGTTGAATGATTTGGGTAATGTTGGAGAGAATTGATAAAAATGTGCTCATTAACATTCATTCTCTCTTTTTCCTAACTCTGAAACTATTCCTTAGATATCAGAAAAGTTAAATTTAATGCAGTGGAAACTCTCCAAGGGAAAAGGAATAGCAGAAAAAAATCCAGATGTGGCAGCCCTGTTGTGTGCTCACAGGGGTTGCACAGTCTCCACTTGTAGATGGGTGAACAGGTATTAGAATCAGTTACCTGGCTCTTTGTAACACGTACAGAATGTGAGGTGGCCTATGCCAGGCTGGAGGGACAGTGAGAAGGGCTCTGACACTACTTCCCAGTTCACCATGACTCATTGCTACCAAACCACTGGGAATGAGCCAGTATAAGGGAACATGTTACAGCAGCCAGTGAAATAGACCAAAAAACTGTCAGTCCCAGGAAAGTACTGGAGAGGAGAATTGCAAGTGTGGCAGCGAATCTTTGCCAAACAGATACAGTTGATTTTTTTTTTTTCTTAAAAAGTCACACTTGACAAATCCTTCCGAAGTTTCAAGGGGAAAAGACATAAACTTCCATTTTGTTATCAATAAAGGTAGCAGGATATAACGGGCTTAAATACCATCTTAAGAATAAAACATAGAGGCAACATGGCAAGCTATAGCAAGAAAAGAAAAGAAAAAAAAAACAATGAAGAAAAAGAAGTGCAGTTAAAAACAACAAAAGCAAAATCTTCCTTGAAGGGAAACTGGGAGCACATTTCCTTGGCTGAAGATCCAGTGTGAATAAAAGGGGAAAAAAATAACATCTTGATAAGGCCAAATGAAATGGTAAACCAACCTTTAGTATTAACGAGATTGTCAAGAGATCTTTAGATGGGTGATTTGGAGTGCTGGCATTTTGACACCTGAGGCTGTTTACCAAGCTTAAAGAAATTGGCAAAATCTCAAAATGCTTTCAAAATCACTTCATTGTGATTCTCTTTAGATCAGCAAAAATCAAATAGATGCCTATAGCTCATAGATGAGGGAGTACTAAAAAGCATGAGTGTGGTGTTGTAACAAATCCAGCCGGGCGCGGTGGCTCAAGCCTGTAATCCCAGCACTTTGGGAGGCCGAGACGGGCGGATCACGAGGTCAGGAGATCGAGACCATCCTGGCTAACACGGTGAAACCCCATCTCTACTAAAAATACAAAAAAAACTAGCCGGGTGAAGTGGCAGGCGCCTGTAGTCCCAGCTACTCAGGAGGCTGAGGCAGGAGAATGGCGTAAACCCGGGAGGCGGAGCTTGCAGTGAGCTGAGATCCGGCCACTGCACTCCAGTCCGGGCGACAGAGCGAGACTCCGCCTCAAAAAAAAAAACAAATCCAAAGTGTTTGTAAACCATTGTCTGTGTCTTTGAATGTTTGGAATTGCAGGATGATTGCAGAAAGGATGACCTGCAAGTGGATGGTCAGGCCTGGCTGCAAATGGATGTCTGAAAGAAAATGGGGATCCTAGGTAACCCATCACAGCCCTCTATGCGCTTCAGAAACCAGCATGGTTTGATTATGTCATTGCCTCTAAGTGAATGCAGGTGACACTGTTTTGATCATTTGATGAACATGCCTCCTCCAGGGACAGTGTGATCCAAGATGCCAGGTCCATTTCAGGGCCTGAATCAGATGTCCAGAATCTCAAAAAGACTGGGAATTAGACCTGAGTTCTCAATGGGGAGGACTTCTTAAGGGAAATTTTTTTTCTTGGCTAAAGAGGCACTCAGGAGGAAATGTCTCTTGCTGCCATTGAATGAATAGATTACCTATCTATCTATCTATCTATCTATTGTTATATTCAAAAAATATTTTCTCAGCATCTACTATGTGCCAGAGATTATGGTAGGTGTTGGGGATAAGATTAGTTAATAAGATTGCATGGAGTTTACATTCTAATGAGCGTTCCAAATAAACAAGTACACAGATAAATATTGTACTTATAGATTCTGAAGAGTTCTGAAGAAGAAAAAAAGGGGTGATGAAGAGTGAATGAAAAGGGGACTAAATTGAATGAAGGTCCCTTTAGTCAGAGTGGTCAAGTCATGGAGAGCCAAGTCTTGAGTGAGAAAAAGCTAGGCCTATAGATGGAAAACAGTGACAAGGAAGGAAAGAGTATTTCAGTTAAAGGGAACAGCAAGCACAAAGCCTGTGAAGTAGAAAAGAAGAGGCATGCTCTAATGTGGTTGACTCAAGGGAAGAGTGATAGTAGATGAGGTTGCAGGGACAAGAAATTAGGATTTTGTTCTGAGTGCACTGGGAAATCATTAGTGGCTTTTAAGCCACAGAATAAGGTTAGACATATTTTATTATTTTTTTGTTTTTATTTTTACTTTTTTTTTTTGAGACGGAGTCTCACTCTGTTGCCCAGTGTGGAGTGCAGTGGTGCCATCTCGGCTCACTGCAAGCCCCGCCTCCCGGATTCATGCCATTCTGCTGCCTCAGCCTCCCTAGTAGCTGGGACTACAAGTGCCCGCTACCGTGCCTGGCTAATTTTTTGTATTTTTAGTAGAGATGGGGTTTCATCGTATTGGCCAGGATGGTCTTGAACTCCTGACCTCGTGATCTGCCCGCCTCAGCCTCCCAAAGTGTTGGGATTACAGGTGTGAGCCTCCACTCCCGGCTAGACATATTTTAGTAAGATCACTTTGACTGTTACATGAAAAATGTATTGGAGGAGGACAAATATGGAAGCAGTAAGACCAATTAGTTGGTACCAGGTGATAGTGACTTGTGCTATTTATCCCACTAATATGGTTTGGATCTGTGTTCCCACCCAAATCTTGTGTTGAATTGTAATCCCCAGGGTTGGAGGTGGGGCCTTGTGGGAGGTGATTGGATCATGGGGGTGGTCCTTCATGAATGGTTTAGCACCATATCCTGGCGCTGCTCTCCTGACAGTGAGTGAGTTCTCGTGAGTTCTACTTGTTTAAAATTGTGTGGCACCTTATTCTCCCCTGCCCCACCCCTGGCACTTCATCCTGCTCTGGCCATGTGAAGCTCTTCACTCGCCTTTTGTCTTCTGCCATGACTGGAAGCTTCCCCAGCCCTCCCCGGAAGCAAATGTTGTCATGCTTCCTGTATAGCCTGTGGAACCATGAGCCAACTAAACCTGTTTTCTTTATAAATTACCCAGTCTCAGGTACAGGTATTTCTTTATAGTAGTATGAGAACAGAGTAATACACCCACCAAGAGGGAATCTCTACACCTCCTTCTCTTGACTCTGGGCATGCGTGTGGCTGCTTCTACCAATAGAGTAGCAGTGGAACCAACCGTGGGATGTCCACATTTAGACCATAAAAGGCCATGTGAAGCCTCTGCCTTATCTACTAGGACATTGCATGATCTATTACATGAGAAGTCCACCTCAGGCCAGGCGCTGTGTCTCACACCTGTAATCCCAGCACTTTGGGAGGCTGAGGTGGGCAGATCACTTGAGGCCAGGAGTTTTTGCTTTTTTTTTTTTTTGAGACAGAGTTTCACTCTTGTTGTCCAGACTGGAGTACAATGGCACGGTCTCGGCTCACTGCAACCTCCGCCTCCCAGGTTCAAGTGATTCTCTTGCCTCAGCATCCTGAGTAGCTGGGATTACAGGCACCCACCACCACACCAGGCTAATTTTTGTATTTTTAGTGGAGATGGGGTTTCACCATGTTGGCCAGGCTGGTCTCGAACTCCTGACCTCAGGTGATCCACCCATCTCGGCCTCCCAAGTACTGGGATTACAGGCATGAGCCACCACTCCCAGCCCGAGGTCAGGAGTTCTAGACCAGCCTGGCCAACATGGCAAAACCCCGTCTCAACTACAAACACAAAAATTAGCTGGGCATGGTGGAACGTGCCTGTAATCCCAGCTACTCGGGAGGCTGAGGCAGGAGAATTGCCTGAACCCACAAAGCAGAGGTTGCAGTGAGCTGAGACCTTGCCACTGCACTCAGCCTGAGGCAACAGAGCGAGAAACTGTCTTAAAAAAAAAAAAAATACAAGTCCACCTCAGCTGAGGATGGTGGCTCACATCTATAGTCCCAGCTACTAGGAAGTCTGAGGAGAGAGGATCACTTGAGCCCAGGAATTCAAAGCTGCAGGAGCCACAATCACACCTCTGCATTCCCATTCTAGCCTGGGGAACAGAGTGAGACCTCATATAAATAAGAATAAGGAAGCCCACCTATCCTGAGGCTGCCCTGCTATGAAGGAATCCAAGTCACATGAAGTGTAAATGTTCCAGTCAACAGTCCCAGCTTAGGTCCCAGTCAGCAGCCAGCACTGACCACCAGATGTGTGAATGAAGAGGCCTTCAGATGATTCCAGCCCCTATTGTTAAGGCAACCCCAATCCCCGAGTCTTCCCAGCAGAAGATTCAGCTACAATGAAGTCAAGGTAAGTTATTCCCACTGTGCTCTGTCTGAGGTCCTGACACAGGAAGGTTGGAAGTGGTTTGTCACATAGCAATAGTAACTGAAACACTGGGAGAGGGACATCTTTAAGAGGATAAATTAAGCTCCCAGTGAGATTTCAAAGATGTACTAATGAAACAATCAAGTAGAGACATCAAGTAGTTAGTTGGACATGTGAGTGTAAGCAGACTTCTTGACTGGAGATATACCAATGGCAAACAGCATATCGATGTCGTTTAATTTCCCAGGCCTGGGTGAGATCACCTACAGCAGGAGGTGGACAGAGAAGAGGAGCTGGTTCAAGACCTCATTCTGAGGAAGCCCAGTATTTGGAGGTAGGGAAGAGAAGGAAGAGCCAGAAAAGGGAATTGAGACAGAGTGCCCAGGGAGGCGAGGAAAAAAAAAAAAAAAACCCAAGAGAATGGTTTGTCACAAAAGCTGAGAGAGAACATTATTTCCAGAACAAAGACAGCGGTCAACTTTGTGGGAAACTATTGAGAGTCAAAAAAGATAAGAGAAAAATGGTCATTAGATTTGGCAGCAAAGAGATCACTTGGGACCTTGAAAAGAACAATTTCAGTGGGAGTGGATGGGGCAGACACATAATGGGGGTTTTGATCTCTCAGGGAAAGAAGAGCAGTCTATTATTTCAGAAAAAGTTGGATCAGCCATGCCATATGCAGCTAGCTTAAGTGCTACTGAAATGACACAATTTACCTGCTTAGAAGGACAGCATAATGTAGTAAACAGCATAAAGTTTTAGCATCAGACAGAAGTGGGTTGAAATTCTACACACAAATTACATAAACTCATTAAGGTTCAGTTTGTTTATCTGTAAACTGCAGGGGGAAAAGCACTTTTCTTCTATTCTCTTAGGTTCTGCAGTTAGGAACCTAGAAATTGAACTGACAAAAGACAGGTTAACAAGAGAAAGACAGAGTTTATGAATGTGTGCAATACACATGCATGTGGGAGAAACTCAGTGATGAGTAACTTGCAGGAGTAGTTGGAACTTGGGGCTTATGTAGCACCGTAACAAAGAATGGTGAATTTGTAGAGATGTGGCGAAACGAAGGAAAAGGAGTTTAAACTTTTGGACTGACAAATTATGGGGAGGTAAATATGTGGAGAGAAACTAACGGAAAATAGGAGTTATTTTATTAGGGTTTACTATGTGGTACCTTTTGGTGCTATCTCTGGGCTAAAGTTATCTCCTCGTCTCTAGTGATTATGAGTCTAAGAGCTTCCTCTTCCTGGTATGCGACAGAGAGACAGAGAGAGAGACCTTTGCAAATGTATTTTTTTTAATTAAAAAAATTGTTAATTGCAGAGGTGGGTGTCTTGCTATATTGCCCAGACTGGTCTCAAACTCCTGGCCTCAAGTGATCCTTCTGCTTCGGCCTCCCAAAATGCTGGGATTACAGGTGTGAGCCACCAAACCTGGCACAAATAGAAATTTACGTCCTACTTTTAGGCAAGTAGGGAGGAGGGCAGAGATACTTCTTGGCATGTGCTGCTTTGCAACTGTTTTCAGCTCTAAATAATCCTCATGCAAAAGTGCATATTTTGGGGTGGCATATTCTAATCCCCCCCCAAATAAGAATAATACTTTTTCATAGGGTTGTTGTAAGCATAACATGAGAGACCATTTTAGCATAGTAGTAAGCATATGTAAGTTGCTTAAGCTCATTCATTTAAAACATACTTATTAAGTGCCTACTGTGTACCAGGCCCTGTGCTGAGTGCCTGGCATACAAGGATGACGTCTCAGTTCGTGATCTGCAGAAATTTATCGACTAGTGAGGAGACAGACCTGCAAACAGTTGCATTACAGTAAGATTATTGCTTCAGTGAGATTGTGACAAAGGAGAAGAAAACCTGAATGAGTCTGAGGGGATCAAGAAAGGCTTCACAGAAGAAGCAGTATTTTATCTGCTACTTGAAGACACGGAGTGGGTTTGTCAGGTGGACAAGCTGAGGAGGGTATTCCAAGTAGAGAGAACATTGTAGGCAAAGCTTCAGGAATGGAATTGAGCATAACGTGTTCTGGAACGAGATAGCTGAGTGTTACTGGAGTAAAACTTGTGTGGAACAGGTGGAGATGTGGTGGTAGGAAAATGGTGGGAGATGAGGCCAGACAGGTACAAAGAGGATGGAGAGTCTCATTTGTCATGAAGAGGAGTTTAGATTTTATCTGAAGGGATCAGGAGCCACTGAAGTACTTGGTAATAAGGAAGTGAAAAAAACATTCTTTTTGTTGTTTTTTAGAAATGAGGTATCGGTCCGTCACCCAGGCTGGAGGGCAGTAGGGCGATCACGGCTCAATGCAGCCTCAAACTCCTGGGTTCAAGGGGTCCTCTAGCCTTAGCCTCCCAAGTAGCTGGGATTACAGGCAGGAGCTGTGACCCCAACGACAAAATCATTCTTATGTGTAGAAGGTGAACTGAGAGTTTGCTTAGCTTTGTAAAATGCCCTAATCTTTGCACTTAAAAAATAGCATTGTCCTCTGACCAATGCTCAGCAGTATATGTGCTATGATTTGTTTTTCCAAATGTTCCTCTGAACTATTTTCATTCTCTTGTAGGGAGATACTCACAGATCAGTTGAACAGAATAGAGAATCCAGAAAGAGACCATCTAGAGGAAAGACTGAATTACCTTGCCATTCTTTCTATAGAGAATGATATCAATGTCATACAAAGTCACATCAATGATCAAAGAGTACATATCCAGCCTGGGCAACATAGTAAGACCCTGTCTCTACAAAAAATAAAAAATTAGCCCAGGAGTGGTGATGTGCACCTGTAGTCCTAACTACTTGAGAGGCTGAGGTGGAAGGATTGCTTGAGCCCAGGAGATTGAGGCTGCAGTGAGCTATAATCGCACTACTGCACTCCACTCTGTCTCGAAAAAGAAAAAAAAAAGTACATAGCCAAAAAAAAAATATATATATATATGGAAAAAAGTATTAAAGAGAGGTGATTGTGATATGATGACATTATCTAGATTTTATCATATTTGATACTTTGTGATATTTTATGACAATTTTGATATTTATAGTCTTAGAAATTTGGTTTGATGTGCTTTCTCATTCTAAATTCATTCTTTTTTTTTTTTTTTAAGAGGTGGGGTCTTGCTGTGTTGTCCAGGCTGGAAAACAGTGGCTATTCACAGGTGTGATCATAGCACACTACAACCTCAAACTCCTGGATTCAAGTGACCCTCCTGCCTTAGCCTCCAGAGTAGTTGGGCCTATAGGCATATGCCACTGCGTCCAGCTATTTAATTTTATTCTTGCACCTACTTTTGTGTCATCATTTTGCATTTTTTTCTTAAAGAAGTACATTCTTTTTCTTAAATAAGGTTCTAAAAACTGAATATTCACTAGGCCTCACAAAATCTAGATAAGTGTCTGAGTACTGCACTGTCCTTTATTGATTTCTCTAAACCTGCCTGCAATTTTGTAAACAGTCATTTTATTAAACTCTCTTCAGTTTCTCAGTTTGCTGTGCCCTCTGTTTCTAGGACCATGATATTCAACAATGTTCATGTTAGTCATAATCTTTGTTCATCACTTATACAATAGATTCTCTTGTATGTATAAAGACATTCACAATAATAAAAAGGATATGTGATATATACATATATACACATACCATCTGTGTGTGTATATATATAATGTGTATGCCAGTGCCATGTATAGATACTTAAGTAAATTGTGTTTTTTTGTTTGTTTGTTTGTTTGTTTGTTTGTTTGTTTTTTGAGGCAGAGTCTCGCTCTGTCGCCCGGACTGGAGTGCAGTGGCCAGATCTCAGCTCACTGCAAGCTCCGCCTCCCGGGTTTACGCCATTCTCCTGCCTCAGCCTCCCGAGTAGCTGGGACTACAGGCGCCCGCCACCTCGCCCGGCTAGTTTTTTTTGTATTTTTAGTAGAGACGGGGTTTCACCGTGTTAGCCAGGATGGTCTCGATCTCCTGACCTCATGATCCGCCCGTCTCGGCCTCCCAAAGTGCTGGGATTACAGGCTTGAGCCACCGCGCCCGGCGTAAATTGTTAACAATAATTCCTGGAGAGAAACAGGGGAATAGGGGACAGAGATTAGATGAGGAATTATTTCGTTGTATTCCTCTTTCTTTTTTTTATAATTTTTTATTTTTGTAGAGATGGAGGTCTTGTTATGTTGCCCAGGCTGGTCTCAAACTCCTGGGCTCAAGTGATCCTCCTGCCTCAGCCTCCCAAATTGTTGGGATTACAGACATAAGCCACTGTGCCCGGCCTATATTCCCCTTTCTTGCCTAACCTTTTTCATGTTTATGTATTTGTTGCTCAATTAAATTAAATTTTGATTTCATTTTTGTTCAAACAAATTCAGTAGGTACTTTTTGAGGGGGAAGGGTCAAAACTTAAGAGTTAGGTTTCATTCAAGGTTAATCAATATAGTTTATTTTCATGTTCTCATGACAGTGTTCCCATAGTTGGAGGACTTCTGGAACTGGTGAGCAGCCCCTAAAGAATAGGATAGCCTCATGTTGCCCATCAGGTAATGGGCATAAAAGTAGCACTTTTCACTTTATTCAGATCTTACCTTTGTTTGAAAATATTCTCTGAGATTTTCCTATGAGGACAGATTACATTACTAGAGGACTATGTTGATTTTTATTCACTTCGGGGGCACTCTCCAGAATTCCATGGGAATTTCTAGACATGACATGAAGTGCCCACATTTATTTCACAGATCTCCCCAGCCATATAGCTGAGCCTCAGTGTTGCACCATCAGGAAACAAGAACGTGCCCCCTGGGAACCTGGAAATAGAAAATAGATCCTAGCCCCATCCAGCTGACTGAGACCAACACCGGATTCCCCAGCAGGGCAACCTGCCAGGAGTAGAGTCTGTCGTACTGAGTAACTCCCCTGCAGAGGTTCCCCTCACACACTCCACTTGTGCAGAAGACTAGAAAGATGGCCAGAAACATCATAAAAAACATCACTCTGCAGAGTGGCCTGCCTCTTGGCCTGCTGGAATGGCAGCCCTGGTGCCAGGGAGGCAGCTGAGGTATGGAAAGTTATATTAGGGAAGAGAGGAAAGGGAAATATAGCCCCACAAACCCAGAAAAGAAAGAATGGAGAAATAGGGCCTTCAAAGTTGAATTCCTAGCCAGGCATGGTAGCTCCTGCCTGTAATCCCAGCACTTTGGGAGGCCAAGGCAGGCAGACCACCTGAGGTCAGTTCGAGACCAGCCTGACCAACATGGAGAAACCTCGTCTCTACTAAAAAAAAAAAAAAAATTCAAAATTAGCCTGTCATGGTGGTGCATGCCTGTAATCTCAGCTACTCGGGAGGCTGAGGCAGGAGAATCACTTGAACCTAGGAGGCGGAGGTTGTGGTGAGCCGAGATCGCGCCACTGCACTCCAGCCTGGGCAACAAGAGTGAAACTCCATCTCAAAAAAACAAAAACAAAGTTGAATTCCTGGCATGGTGAAACCCCATCTCTACTAAAATACAAAATTTAGCTGGGTATGGTGGCGGGTGCCTATAATCCCAGCTACTCAGGAGGCTGAGACACGAGAATCGCTTAAACCCGAGAGGTGGAGGTTGTAGTGAGCTGAGATCACACCACTGCACTCCAGCCTGAGGGACAGAGAGAGAGACTGACTAAAAAAAAAAAAAGTTGAATTCCTTGTTTCTTATAGTCATGTGCCTGCAATGTATCTGCTTCAGTCACCCAGTGCCTCAGGAAAGCAAATGATTTCTGGAATATGGTAGCTGACGATATTTGATGATATTCAGTTTCTTCACTACACAAATGATTCCATCGTAGCCAGGGAAGTATGCAACCTTGTGACTTCCCTCCCCACCAACCAAAATATTTCCCCTTCTCCCTATGCCTCAAATTCTTTCAGTAAGACAAAGCCTTTTATTCCACAATTAGGGACAAGGAGCCCAACTCTAAGAGCTGGAACATATTGGCTTAAATACACAGGAAGGTTGTTTTGGGCTTCCCTTGGGAAAATCCCCCTTATGGGGCCTGAAGACCCTCTGACACTTCATTGTAAAAATTCTTTCTTCTTTTGGGAAGCAGATGGAGTTAACAGGCTGTAACATTTGTCTATTGTTCTTAAGCAAGGCACATACTAATCTCTTTGTCCTGTCTCAGAAGATAGGCTTTATATCTGCGTCAAGAGACAAGACCATCTACAAATACATTAATTTGTTTAGAATTTATGCTCACTCTTTGTTTCTATGAAATAAAACAAAGGATCCTGCCCCATAGTGACTCAAGTAGGTCAAGAGAATTGTGATTGAAAAACCCCAAGGGTCTTTAATTTCTTCCTGGAACAAAGAAAAAAGCTCAACACTGTGGCCCCCATCCCCTTTCCGTCACCTTGGATGGCTTGCAAAGAACTTGTCTGTGGAAGAACAGGCCTTTATCAGCTCCCTAACTCCACAAAAGAACTACTAGTTCCTAGGCCTGAACCATGTTGATGACTAAAAGAATCTCAGCTTCAAAGAGTCATAAGGCTAGAGTGTGGTAAAGTCTAACACTGATTTATTTGTTTGTTTGTTTGTTTGTTTATTTATTGAGATGGAGTTTCACTCTTGTTGCCCAAGCTGGAGTGTAGTGGCACAGTCTCAGCTCACTGAAACTTCTGTCTCCTGGGTTCAAGCGATTCTCCTGCCTCAGACTCCCGGGTAGCTGGGATTACAGGCACATGCCACCATGCCCAGCTAATTTTTGTATTTTTAGTAGAGATGGGGTTTTACCATGTTGCCCAGGCTGGTCTCAAACTCCTGACCTCAGGTGATCCGCCTGCCTTGGACTCCCAAAGTGCTGGGATTACAGGCGTGAGCCACCATGCCTGGCCCCTAACACTGATTTTCAAAAATAACTAATATTTATGTTTCTATAGCTTTATTGGGGTATCACTGACTTAAAATAAATAACTTTTTTTTTTTTTTTTTGAGACATAGTCTTGCTCTGTTGCCCAGGCTGGAGTGCAGTGGCCGGATCTCGGCTCACTGCAAGCTCCGCCTCCCGGGTTTACGCCATTCTCCTGCCTCAGCCTCCCGAGTAGCTGGGACTACAGGCGCCCGCCACCTCGCCCGGCTAGTTTTTTGTATTTTTTATTAGAGACGGGGTTTCACCGTGTTAGCCAGGATGGTCTCGATCTCCTGACCTCATGATCCACCCGTCTCGGCCTCCCAAAGTGCTGGGATTACAGGCTTGAGCCACCGCGCCCGGCCAAAATAAATAACTTATAGTTGAAATGTACAATTCGACAGGTTTTGACATACGTATATGTAAACCAAAAAGTATCTGAGACAGGTCTCAATCAATGTAGACGTTTATTTTGCCGAGGTTGAATAGACACCCAGGAAAAAGAGACACAAGCCACAGTAGGATCTGTGACCCTTATTTTTTCTGCAGAGAATTTTGGGGACTTCAATATTAAAGAGGAAAAGTAGGCAGAAGGGGAAAGAAAAAAAAAAGAGGAAGGGTATGGTCACATTCTTGTGAAGTCACGTATTGTACATGAAAAGGAAGGGGCAGGGGAAAAATCAATGATGTATTTGACTCACTCAGTAAATCTGCACTTTTACATAAGATAAAGTAAACATAGAGTGGAGAAGCAGTCAAACATGCATTCAGCTCAGGATGGGAGGGGATTTCGAATCTCCTCTTTCCCCTCACCGCCCCCCCCGCCGCCCCCGAGTCCATGGAGATAAGCTGTTCATTTACATTGTCAAGGTAAGGGAGGCCCCCTGTGGCCTTCTATCTGTAGCTAGCAGTTTAGGAACAAAAATAAAGGCAGTTTTGGGGTTTTTTTCATGACTCAGCTTCCAAGCTTAACTTTCCCCTTTTGTCTTCATGAATTTGGGGTTCCAAGATTTTATCTTCCTTTCACGTATGCAACTATGAAGCCATTGCCACAATTAATGTACTGAAAATACCTCTAAAAGTTTCTTTGCTTTTGTAACACTTTCTTCCTATTTTTCCACATCTCTTCATCCACCAGGAAACCACTAATCTGCTTTCTGTCACTATACATTAGTTTGCGTTTCCTAGAATGTTATATAAATGAACTCATGCAGTGCATAGTCTTTTTCTGGTCTGGCTTCTTTTGCTCAGCATTAATTATTTGGGGATTCATCCATGTTGTTGAATGTATCAGTAGTTCATTCCTTTGTATGGCTGGGTAGTATCCCACCGCGTGGATATACCAGTTTGTTTCACCTGTACATGGACATTTGGGTTGTTTCCAGTTTGGGGCTGTTACCAATGAAGATTCTATGAACATTTATGCATAATTCTGTATAGATGCATGTTTTCTTTTCTCTTATACCTAAGAGTGAATGGCTGGATAAAATGGTAGGCTTATGTTTAACTTTCTAAGAAACTGACAAACTGTTTTCCAGAGTGGTTGTACTATTTATACTTTGCCCAGCAAGGTATAAGAGTTCAAGTTCCTCTGCCTCCTCACCAACACCTGGTATGGTCAGTCTTTAATTTTAGCCATTCAGTAGTTATGGTTTTAATTTGCATTTTCCTAATGACTAATGATGCTGAGCATCTTTTTACATGCTTCATATGCTTATTTGTCGCCCGTTCATTTGATTCTTTTGCTTATTTTTAATTGTGTTGTTTTCTTATTATTGAGTCTTTTTTTCTTTTTCTTTTTTTTTTTTTTTGAGAATCTTGCACTGTTGCCCAGCTGGAATGCAGTGGCACAATCTCCACTCACTGCAACCTCCACCTCCCAGGTTCAAGCGATTTTCCTGCCTCAGTCTCCAAAGTAGCTGGGATTACAGGCGCCTGCTACCACACCCAGCTGATTTTTTGTGTTTTTAGTAGAGATGGGGGTTTCACTATGTTGGCCAGGCTGGTCTTGAACTTCTGACCTCATGATCCTCCTGTCTCAGCCTCGCAAAGTGCTAGGATTACAGGTGTGAGCCACCGTACCAGGCCTTTTTTTCTTTTTCTTTTTGAGATGAAGTCTCACTCTATTGCCCAGGCTGAAGTACAGTGGCACCATCTCAGTCTCAGCTCACTGCAACCTCTTCGTCCTGGGTTCAAGCGATTCTCATGCCTCAGCCTCCCAAGTAGCTGAGATTTCAGATGCATGCCATCATGCCCGGCTAATTTTTGTATTTTTAGTAGAGATGATTCTTCTGCCCCAGCTTCCCAAGTCACTGGGACTACAGGCGCCCACCACCACACCCAGCTCATTTTTGTATTTTTAGTAGAGACGGGGTTTCACCATGTTGGCCAGGCTGGTCTTGAACTCCTGACCTCAAGTGATCTGCCTGCCTCAGCCTCCCAAAGTGTTGGATTACAGGCGTGAGTCACGTTGCCCGGCCACAGAATTTTATAATTATATACCTCCATTTTTCCCTCCCAGCACTTAGGCTACTGTTTTCTTCATGCATATGTTGTAATCCCCACAACACATTGTTATTATTTTTGTTTAAACAATTAATTATATTTTAAAGATATTCAAATTATAAGAGAAAAAGTCTTACATACTTGCCCATGTAGTTGTCATTTTTGTTGCTGTGAATTTTCTGTATAATCATATTTCCATCAGGTGTTATTTTCCTTCTGCCTGAAAGATTTCCTTTAACACTTATTATATTGCAGATCTGTTAGTGACACATTATTCCAGCTTTGGTATATCTGAAAAAGTATTTATTCCACCTTCATCTTTGAAAAATATTTTTGCTGGGTATAAATTTCTAGGTAACAGTTTATTTTTCTTTTGGGAGCTTAAAGATGTTGCTCCACTGCCTTATCACCTATATCGTTGTTTCCTATGAGGAGTCTTCTGTCATCCTTATCCTTGGTCTTCTGTACATAATGTGTCTTTTCTTCTCTGGCTGCTTTTAGTATTATCTCTTCATCACTAATTTTGAGCAGTTTGATTCTGATGTGCCCTAGTGTACTCGTTTTCTTCATATTTTTGTGCTCAGGATTTATTGACTTTCTTGGATGTGTAAATTTTTAGTTTCCATCAAAATTAGAAAATTTTCAGCTACTATTCATTTGAATAGCTTTTCTGTCCCTCCCCCTACTTTAGGGACAACAATTACATATAAATCAAACTGCTTAAAGTTTTCCCACAGCTCACGGATGCTCTTTTCGTTCTTGCTTTTAATTCTCTTTTCTCTTTGTGTTTTATTTTTGGATCAGTTCTATTGCTATGTCTTCAGATTCACGAATCTTTTCTTTTGCCATTAATTTCATCAGTGTAATTTTAATCTCAGATATTATAGTTTTTATCTCTAGAAATCTGATTTATGTTTTTAAAATAGTTTATATCTCTCCTTAACTTTTCAAATGTCTGGAATATAATAATAACTACTATTTTAATATCCTTGTTACTAATTCCTATATCTGTGTTAGTTTTTTTTTATCAGTTTCAACTAGTTTATTTTCCTGCTCCTTATTGGTTATATTTTCCTGCTTCTTTGCATGCCTAGTGAGGTTTGTTAATGCATAATATTGTGAATTTTAATCTGTTGGGTGCAGGATATTTTTGTAATCTTATAAATATTCCTGAGCTTTGTTCTGGGATGCAATTAAATTATTTGGAAACATTGAACATTTTGTATCTTGCTTTTAAGATTTATGAGGTGGTTGTTTTCGGAGCTAAAAATTAAAACAATTGAACTCATGGAAATAGGGAATAGAATGATGGTTCCCAGAGGCTGGGAAGGGTAGTTGGGAGGAGTAGGGGCAAGTGGGGATGATTAATGTGTATTTAAAAATTTAACCAATGAATAAGATCTAGTATTTGACAGCAAATAGGATGACTTTGGGAGGCTGAGGCAGGCAGATCACTTGAGCTCAGGAGTTCGAGACCAGCCTGGGCAACATGATGAGACCCTGTCTCTACAAAAAATACAAAAATTAGCAGGGCATTGGCCAGGTGCAGTGGCTCACACCTCTAATCCCAGCACTTTCGGAGGCCGAGGTGGGTGAATCACCTGAGGTTGGGAGTTCGCAACCAACCTGACCAACATAGAGAAACCCTGTCTCTACTAAAAATACAAAATTAGCTGGACTCGGTGGCACATGCCTGTAATCCCAGCTACTCAGGAGGCTGAGGCAGGAGAATCGCTTGAACCTTGGAGGCAGAGGTTGTAGTGAGCTGAGATCGCACCACTGCACTCCAGCCTGGGCAACAAGAGCGAAACTCTGTCTCAAAAACAAAACAACAACAACAACAACAACAATTAGCTGGGTATGATGATTCACGCCTACAGTCCCAGCTACTCAGGAGGCTTAGGTAGGAGGATCACTTGAGCCTGGAGGCAGAGGTTGCAGTGAGCCAAGATCACACCACTGCACTCCAACCTGGGCGACAAAGTGAGACGAGATCTTGTCTCACACACACACACACACACACACACACACAGAGAATTTTTTTCTTTTTTTTCTTTTTTTGAGACAGAGTCTTGCTCTGTTGCCCCAGGCTGAAATGCAGTGGAGCGATCTCGGCTCACTGCGACTTCTGCCTCCCCAGTTCGAGCAATTGTCTTGCCTCAGCCTGTTAGCCAGGATGGTCTCGATCTCTTGACCTTGTGATCCGCCTACCTCAGACTCCCAAAGTGCTGGGATTACAAGCGTGAGCCACCGTGCCCGGCCAAGGTAGTATTTAAAAAAAATGAAAGTGTGTTCAATTCTAGAGAAAGGGGACAAATTGAAAATTCAAAGTGGGAAAGACTGATAACAGCTCATCTCTGTTCATGAGAAGAGAATTCAGTAAGAGAAAGAGGGAGACACAACAAGCATATTGTAGGAAAATTTAAACTTTCCCTCTGAAGGTTCAATAATTGAGTCATCCTGCCAAAATAAACAGACAATAGACAGATTGACAGGAAAAAAAGCATGCAAGTTCATTACTATGCACATGGACATGGGAGTCCCACAAATATGAGACACCAAAGGCCAGGTAGCTGAAGCTTAGATAGCACCAATTTCATAGGGAAGAGAGAAATGGAAAATGTAGGCAATTATGAAGGGCAGAAATTATTTTCAAGGGAAATGAATGAGTCCAAAAAACAGACAATGGCTTGGGACAAAGTTCCTCTGAGCTCTTGGGGAGGTGGCAGGAAGATGAGGGGTGGAACTTTACTGTGAACAAAGGTTGTCTTATTACGTAAAGTCTCCCAGGTATTCTCTCAGAGCGCCCTCAGAAGAATAGATGAAGAGTCTGTGTGGGCATGATGACTTTTAGTCTTTTTCTCTTTTCTAGTGGTTCATCTTTTCTGGTCTTAAGACAATTGCATTTCTTTTCTTTTTTTTTCTTTTTTCTTTTTTTTTTCTTTTTTGAGACAGAGTCTCACTCTGTCACCCAGGCTGGAGTGCAGTTGCGCAATCTTGGCTCACTGCAACCTCCACCTCCTGGGTTCAAGTGATTCTCCTGCCTCGGCCTCCTGAGTAACTAGAATTACAGGTGCGCAGCACCATGCCTGGCTAATTTTTGGATTTTTAGTAGAGATGGAGTTTCACCATGTTGGCCAGGCTGGTCTTGAACTCCTGACCTCGTGATCTGCCTGCCTCAGCCTCCCAAAGTGCTGGGATTGCAGGCCTGAGCCACCATACCAGTCCCGACAATTACATTTCTTTTGGAAGAAGTTTTCCTCAGATAAGGGAATGTCCAGAGAGAGCCTCTCCCTGCACTTGAGGGGAGGAAACAAAAGAAGGTTAGAAAGTCCTTGGTTCTGAGGCAGCTTCTAAGGCTTTCCAATTTCTTTTAACTCAAAAGTGCTCAGCAAGCTGAAGCTTTATACTTTGGGGCATCATTCTCCGTGACCCAACCATGTCATGCCACTGCAGAGAGGTTCCTAATCATTAAATCTGGCTTTTGCCCGTTTTATCAAGAACAGTCTCTTGACCCAGGAAGGCTTTGTTCAATATTGGGATGCCACATGGCTATACTTCCCAAAGAGAGCAGGTGTTCATTCAAGGCAGTTACGATAACAATTCTCAGGGAAAATAGTGGAAGGGAAACAATGTAAGAACAAGTTATTTTAACGCTGTGACTTGCTATTAGAGAGTATCTCTACATATTTAGGGAATTCCCCACATTATGGGTTCCCACCCCATCACTGCAAAAGCCAGACACTCATTGTTCCAGCCTCCTTTGTAGCTGTAACACAGACATATGATCTGGGATTCATCTATCAGATCCACCAGTACCAGAATCCAAAGCTTGTATACAAGTAGCAGGCGCTGGCTGAATCCATTCTGGTGAGGTGGAAAAGTGACATTCCAGTTTACAGAGGCGGCAATGCCAAGGTTCCTACAGTCCTGTCCAATGTTGGGAGTATTAGCAGGACCTTGGGTGGTGCAAGTGAAATCTCCCTGAATCAGCAGTGTGAAGTGTAATTTGATGAATTTCCTGGCTCTCTTTCCTCTGAGACTAGTTTTCTGGTCCCCTTGGAGAGTCTGCATGTGTCCTAATATTCTTTAATACAAGAATTGACAAACTTTTTCTGTAAAGGGTTAGCTAGTTGCTACGAACTGAGCTGTGTCCACCCAAAATTCATATGTTGACACTCTAACTCTAATATGATGGTATTTGAGGATGGGGCCTTTGGTAGATGAGGTTATGAGGTGGGGCCCTTATGATGAAATTAGAAGAAATAACAGAGTTTGCTATCTCTCTCTGTCTTTGCTGTGCAGGGCACAGCAGAAAGGTAGTCATCTGCAACCCAAGGAGAGAGCCCTCACCAGAAACCAACCATGCTGACATCTTGATCTTATATTTCCACTCTCCAGAACTGTGAAAAAAATATATTTCTGTAGTTTAAGCCACCTAGTCTATGTCATTTTGGTATAGCAGCCTTAGCCAACTAAGACATTAATAAATATTTTAGGCTTTGTAGGCCATATATGAGAATCTTTATTGCAATTACTCAATCCTGCCACTATAGCATGAAAGCAACAAGAGATAGTACTTAAGCAAGTGAGTGTGACTGTGCTCCAATAACATTTTATTTATGGATACTGAAATGTGAATTTCATATACTTTTCATGGGTCATGAATATCCATCTTTTAAAATGTTTTTTGTCCAACTATTTAAATATGTAAAAATTATTGTTAGCTTGTGGGCCATACAAAAATAAGTGCCAGGTTACATTTGCTGACTTCTGCAAAAACATGCCTTTTCTGCTTAAATTACCTAATGTTGGTTTCTGATTTGCAACTAAGAACCCTGACTAATACATTTAGTCTATGCCTGTTTTGGGAGAAGGTTATTCTTAAGCCACTGAGAAAGACAAACACTCATTCTGCTTTTCTTCAACTGCCAGAGAAGAATTTTTTACATAAACCTCTATGGGTCACCTGCTACAATTTTTAGCAACTCATAGGCTCCTTGAACTGTCTGATATAATCCCAGAGTCTCCTCACAAGGAAAGATTTGAAATATATAGTTTTTGTTCCTCTCCTATAGATTACCTTGCTCTGGAGAGCCTATGCTCATCTGAGTGAGCTATTTGTTTCGTTGTCACTTGAACCACATGACTGTGGATAGACACAGCTCAGTGGCCATAGCTATAGCTCAGCCTTTCTGTAACTGACAGGAAAGATATGTGAAATAAGACACACAGACATGGCAATAAAATGAAGTAGGCTGCAAGATGAAAGCAGGTCATTCCCTGGACTTCTTTGTAAGGTGGATTTGGGAAACTGTACCACAGCATTCTGGAAGTTCACACTGACCAAAGTCATTGACATTTAGACTCTCCCTTTTTACCCAGGCACTTCACTACAAGACCCAGGCTCTGTTTGCATTTTCAAATAGAGTACCTTGGCTAATAAAAATGTGGTGCTTAGCAACAGAAATGCATTGCAACTATATTTAGCCAAACCAAAGCTGTCTAGAAATGTACTGGACAATATGATTGACACAATTGGCAATTCCTCTTGTCCTTTACTGACAGTATCACCTGCTTTATATTCTGATGTAAGACGAGTCTCGTCAGTCTGAGATGATTTGATTTTTCAGGGCAGCAATGAAAAGGTAGAGGCTGAGGTAGACAAAGAGTCTTCTCCTTGGTTATGTTTAAAATTTGTAGAATTCTCTCCACCTTTGAATATTTGATCCCCAATTTCACTTTTGAAATTCCAATAATTAATCAAAAGAGAAAGCAAAGGCTGGGCATGATGGTTCATGCCTATAATCCCAGCTCTTTGGGAGGCCAAAGTATGTGGATTGCTTGAGCCCAGGAGTTCAAGACCAGCCTGAGCAACCTGGCAAAACTCCATCTCTACAAAAAAATACAAAAATTAGTCAAGTGACTGGGCATGGTGGCTCACACCTATAATCCCAGCACTTTCGGAGGCCGAGGTGGGCAGATCACCTGAGGTCAGGAGTTTGAGACCAGCCTGGCCAATGTGGTGAAACACTGTCTCTCCTAAAAATACAAAAAAATTAGCTGGGCATAGTGGTGCACACCTGTAGTCTCAGCTACCTGGGAGGCTGAGGCAGGAGAATTGCTTGAACCCAGGAGGCGGAGGTTGCAGTGAGCTGAGATGGTGCCACTGCACTCCAGCCTCGACAACAAGAGCAAGACTCCGTCTCAAAAAAAAAAAAAAAAAAATTAGTCAAGTGTGGTGGCACACTCACCTGTAGTCCCAGCTACTCAAGAGGCTGAGATAGGTGGATCACTTAAGCCCGGGAGGTGGAGGTTGCAGTGAGTTGTGATCGCGCCAGTGCACTCCAGCCTGGGTGACAGAGCGAGACTCTGTCTCAAAAAAAAAAAAAAAAAAAATTACATGCACACAAAGAGAGAGAAGTCAGTATTACCTGCCTGGAATAAGGTCCCTGAGATTGAGAGGAAGAAAGGGGCTCCCAAACATAAACAGTAGTAAGTCATGTTAACAGTATGTACCATTGGTATGATCTGAAGAAAGGGGCATTTTGCCTCTGTGGCCCTCCTCCCCAAAACCCATAACCTTATACTAATTATGAGAAAAACCACACACATCTCAGTTGAAGAACATCCCACAAAATGCCTGACCAGTACTCCTCAAATGGTCCTCACAAACAGGGAAAGACTGAGGAACTGTCACAGCCAAGGAGACATGACAGCTAAACGTAATGTGCTGTCCTGGATGGGATTCTGGAATAGAAAAAGGACATTAGGAAAAAAACTGAGGAAATCTGAATGAACTCTGGACTTCTGTTGATAATAGCACCAATATTGGTTCATTAATTGTAGCAAATGTACTATCCTAATGTAAGATGTTAGCAATTGGGGCATACGAGAACTCTCTGTACTATCTTGACAAAAATTCTGTCAATCAGAAACTGATTTAAAATAATAAGCTTATTAGAAAGAAAAAAAGTGGACTTTTCCTTTTGCTAGACTTACTCCCCAGCCTTCCACAAACAACCAGAGATTCACTCTGCACTGAGCTCAATCTGTGTTCCATTGTCTGCATCTGGGTAATAAAGGACATAAATGATCAACCAAACATTTTTTTAACCAAATCTAAACAAAGATTGGAATTAAAATAGTGTACACAAAAGAATAACTTTCCAAAGAATTTTGTTATTTGTCGATGTGAATAGAACATAATCTGAGAAACTCCCAAGATTGAATTTGACCTTTTATTTTTAACACAACAGCTGAACTCTCAGTGGTTGCCTGCAACAACTACCATCATTGCCTATAGACAGCACCTCTTTCAAATTAAGGAACATTCTTTGAAGTTCTCATTAAATGCACATTAGTGTTTGTGGTTTGATATCCTGGGAGTGATGATGGTTCAAGTTACTCTGTACAGAGTTGAATTCTTATATAAAGCAGAAGCATTATGAGGAATCTGAAATGGATTCTGCAGAACAGGTTTGTTTTAAGTGTGTTATTCGGTACAAATATCTCCTTTGGGAACTTTATGAGAGAAAGTAAAATTATGACTGATTACGACTCTGTGGCTATGATTTTAGCAGTAATTTGTCCTCTTAATATAACCTCACAGAGGTCATTCTTAAACAGAGAAAAATTGATGAGTGATTATCTTGTCACTGCCCCTCACAATTGGTCACAATCTAAGCTGGCCAATAGAGGAAGGAGGAATCTCTCGGTTTGTCTCTTTAGCAGTAAAAAAGCAGGGGACTCAAAAGCCTTTTTCTGCTGCTTCCAGGTCCTGTATTTGAGATTTGGAAGCTGTATCAGGTCATTTTGATGACCTTTCTGGTCTTTATATGATTTGAGTTCTGATCATGTACCTTTCTCTCTGCTTTTCTTTTGTCTGCACGATAAAGATTTACAAAGGAGGCTGGGCATGATGGCTCACGTCTATAATCCCAGCACTTTGGGAGGCCAAGGCAGGTAGATCACCTGAGGTCAAGAGTTTGAGACCAGCCTGGCCAACATGGTGAAACTCCATCTCTACTAAATATACAAAAAATTAGCTAGGTGTGGTGGCGGGCACCTGTAATCCCAGTTACTCGGGAGGCTGAGCCAGGAGAATCTGTTGAACCTGGGAGGCGGAGGTTGCAGTGATCCAGGATCGTGCCACTGCACTCCAGCCTGGGTGACAAGAGTGAGACTCCATCTCCAAAAAAAAAAAAAAAAAAAAAAAGATTTATGAAGGCAAGGAGAGAAAGATCACAGGACTGGATATCAACATCCCCAGCTTTGCCATTAAATGAGTTTTGTCACCTGGACAGGGCACTTTGGCTCTCTGTGCCTCATTTTCCTAACCTATAAAATTGGATTCCTAATACTTGCTCCAGTTTCACTGTTACTATGAAGATCAATGATCCTAACAGATGTCGACAAGATCTTGCTGTATCACTCAGACTGGAGTGTGGTGGTGCAGTCATAGCTCACTGTAGCCTCCAACTCCTGGGCTCAATCTATCCTTCTGCTTCAGCCTCCTGAGTACCTGGGACCACAGGCACACACCAACACATATGGCTTTTTTTTTTTCCTTTTTTTTAAGTTGAGATAGAGTTTGTTATGTTGCCCAGGCTGATCTTGAACTTCTGGGCTCAACCATCCTCCCACCTCATTCCCAAAGTGCTAGGATTATAGGCATGAAGTACCGCACCCAGCCTAAAATTTAAAATGCAGCCCAAAGTCATATTTGAATACTTAAAGGGAACTACTCAGGATTTCAAAGTGCCCTTCAAGCCCCCTAAAATGGCATTTTACTAGTGACCAGAAGCTATAATTTGGTCACAAGTTTCACATGACAGAAACGAATTCTGGCTGATTTAAGAATAAAAAAAAAAGGGATTCTCTGCAGTATCTATGTCCTGTGTCACTGATTCAAAGTCGAAGGCAGCTATTTCTAACTGGCTTTGCTCACATTGTATAACACCATCTTCCAGTCAGGGAGCTGGGAAATGAAGATCTGGCATTTTCTGCTTCTGAAGCGGGAAGTAGGCACTTTTTCCCACTAAGACTCATAAAGTAGGATTCCCCAAACATAGGAAGAAGTTTCAGATGCTGAGTAGTACCCCAAGAATAATAAATATCTCCTATGTGGAATTTTAATTGGGTGAGGGACTGCCTACTATTAGAGAAACTGCAAATATACATCCAACACAATTGGCCTCTACCCTGGGTGTGTTTCTGGCACTCCTATCTGTGACCCCTATCCATTCTATAGCCTATTTCCATGAACTTAGTTTTCTCAAACTTTGCGAAATTTGCTTCTGCTAGCCAACTCTGAGGCTCACTTCTGACTCCCAGCTAAGTCACAACCCTTTTCCCATAAATCTCAACTCCGGGCACAACTCAGAATTGAAGCTATAAGAGAAAAATAAGCCACACAGCAATGTTGACCTCTACCATACTTCGTGAAATTAGCAAATAGCTTGTTTTTTAGGTAGGACATCAGTAGCCCAAATTATTAGAATGGAATGTGTTTTTATATGTACTCTTAAAGTTAGTAATTCTTTCAAATTTTGGAAATGTTGGTTCTTCTTCTTATCAGAAATGTTCCCTAAACAGTTTGTGCAGGCATTCTCCTGATGGTGCCTGTGAGTGCCAATGACATTTTTAAAAGCTTCTTTTCACTTTTTAATTTGATGAATGTAGAACTTAAGCCCTGATCTGAAGATGAGAAAGGCCTTTTCAAATCAAAGTTTCTAAAGAATGCCCCCAAATGATCAAGATGCTCGTCAGGGTATTGAGGCAAAGTGACTTGTGGGGTGATGGAGTTGGGGGGGCGGATATTCAAAATGAAGGCAGCAGGGAGGTTGGAGGCCTCTTTATTACCCAGTGGATTTGCCAGCCCTCTCTGCTTTTAGGCAGCAAGGAGAGACTATGAGGTATGTGCTGCAAAAGTTATTTTCAGAGCTGTAAAGATTTAATCATTTCACTGTTTCTAACCAGAGGAACCTTTTATTTCTTCTACTACATTGGAACAAATTTTAAAAGGAAAGCACACAGTCCCTGACTTAGAGTAGTGGACTCAAAGCACTTACTCACTCCTTCCCTGCCCATGCTATCATTACTGCTCTTCGACAGGCTACACACAGATGAACTCTCATTCGTGCACTCTGCAAACACTTGTAAAGTACCTATTTTGTGACTAGTACTGTGCGAGGCAGGCAGGAATCTGACATGAAGCCAGTAAATCTCTAGCTTCAAAGACCCTCAGTGTCATGTGCCTCTTCCAAGAGGGCACCTAGCAATATATTTATGTGGTCATATGTTTTTGCAAAATTTGCAGAGGTAAGATACTCTAACCACAATTGATTAAGATTATCTCTTTCCACTTTGACATCCCCTTTACTACAGTTCTCTCTTGTGTCTAGTGGCATTGGAGATTCACAGTCGTTTTGAGATTCCTCTAAGGTAATTTGGACTAGGAATGCATCTAGTTCAGCTTTAGTGGGATACGTTTATGTGTTTGGCAGCCATTTCTGTAAATAGTTAAGCTATGCTGGCCATCCCAGCTTAGGAATGGCTGGTAGGAATACTTCTACTCTTCAACATGACAAGTCATCTGATGTTGTGACCTGATGGTGCAAGGCATTGATGATACACTGATTAATAGGAGTATAGTCAATACAAAGAACAGTTAAGTTTAGTCACTGTGTATCATAATTTGAAATGCCCTGAAATGTTATAACCCATATATGTAAGACACTTGGTAGAGGCTTCCAAAATTTGATAGCATTGTGAAAATTTACATGACTTAGCAGTAATGAATTGGGGAACTGAAATAAGCTTTTCTAGGAAATATTAGAAAACATGTTGATCAACCATGCTAGAGAAAAGCATGAACGACCTTTCTAATCAGTATAGGAAATGATCTTATTAAGTATTGTCATATGAAAGAGAAAATCGAAGGCTGGACCCGGTGGCTCATGCCTGTAATCCCAGGACTTTGGGAGGCTGAGGCGGGTGGATCACCTGAGGTCAGGAGTTCGAGACCAGCATGACCAACATGGTGAAACCCCATCTGTATTTAAAATACAAAATTAGCCAGGTGTGGTGGTGCACGCCTGTAATCCCAGCTACTTGGGAGGCTGAGGCAGGAGAATCACTTGAACTCAGGAAGCGGAGGTTGCAGTGAGCTGAGACCAAGCCATTGCTCCAGCCTGGGTAACAAGAGTGAAACTCTGTTTCAAAAAAAAAAAAGAAAGAAAGAAAGAAAAAAGAAGAAAAGAAAAAGAAAGAGGTAACTGAAGAGTACAAGTCGAAAAAGTAGGAAAAAAAGATAGAGATGTGTCAGGCAGTTAATAAAGAAAAACATTTCATTTTCAGAGATGGTGTAGTGTTTATTAGCTTTTTATACTTGTAATTTGTTGTGATTTCTTCATACCTAATTTTGTATTCTTTTGAAAAATCCTTCCTTCCCCAAACTATGTAAGCTTCAGGCCCACAGAACCTGGATTTCCCCCTGGTATGTGAATGAAGATGCATTAAGGCCCATCTTAGTCTTGCAAGTGCTCACAGTCTAATAGAACAGACAGACAAGGAAACAAGCAGTTCCACATAGTGTGAGAAGTGCTACAATGTGACATCATCTAACCAACTGGGGGAAAATTGATCCTAACCTTGCATATATCCATGTGTGGGTTTTTTCTGACACCAAATGTGTGGTGTTGAAACCGCCTTTGCAAAATTATGACTGAGATAGCGAAAGAGATCTAACTTAATTGACTCCGTCTTCCTTCTAACCTCTGAGCAGTCCTTGTTCATTCCTGGACGTGGACTGACCTAACTTTGGGAGGAACTTAATTTATAGTTTAAAACAAAGATGATAACAGCCCTTTCCCAAAACAAACCTCCTTCTTTTCTGGGGACTAGACTACCTTCGTAGGACTAAGAAATTAGCCACAAGATTAGAAATTATGGTTTAGGAGTCATGCATCTGGAGGCTACAAGATTCTGACCCTCCCTAAACTTCTCCTAAGATCAGCGCCTGAGATATTTTGCAGATTCTGCACTTGATGGATCAGCTGGCACCACCCAGTTCGATAAACTGGCTCATTTGATCTTGTGCCCCCTTCCCACCAGGAACTGACTCAGCACAAGAAGACAGCTTCAACTCCCTATGATTTCATCTCTGACCTGACCAATCAGCACTCCCAGCTCACTGGATTTCCCCCATCCACTAAGTTGTCCTTAAAAACTCTGATCCCCGAATACCCAAATGCTCAGGAAGATTGATTTGAGTAATAATAAAGCTCTGGTCTCCTGCACAGCCGGCTCTGTGTGAATTACACTTTCTCTATTGCAATTCCCCTGTCTTTAGAAATCGGCTCTGTCTAGGCAGTGGGCAAAGCGAAACCACTGGGTGGTTACAGTGTCTTTTCCAACACATTGTTCCAACACCCGTTCACCAATTACCTCTCACTAAGTGGGTGTTCTTCAATTCCATTCAACTCTGATGCTAACTACCCAGAGTTAGTGCAAACCCCACAGGTTAAAGTCATGGTCCCACAAGACTGCCCCGACTTCAGATGCTAGGTAGAAGTCTTGCGTTTCCAGGCTACTCACACTTCTATCCTATTTGGCTGCAAATTTGGGGTTTCCCATGACCCTCCCTCATGTTTGATAATTTGTTAGAACGAATTGCAGAACTCAGGGAAGCACCTTGCTTATGATTACTGTTTTATTATAAAGGATGCAATTCAGGAACAGCCATATGTAAGAGATGCATAGGGCAAGGCTGTGGGTGAAGGGAAGTGGAGGACTTCTGAAACTGTCCTTGTACAATCACCCAACAGGTGCTTCCAGCTTGCACAGACAAAACAATTCACTGAGACCATGGTATTGCAGTAAAGAAAGAGCTTAATTTACCCAAGACAGCCAAGCAGAAGGACTGATGTTATCATTCAAATCAATCTCTCCAAGAACTCAGGCTAGGGTTATTATGGATAGTTTGGCAGGCAGGGGGCTAAGGAATGGGTGCTGCTGATTGGTTGGGGATAAAAGCTAAGAGTGTGGAAAACAGTCCCCGTGTGCTGAGTCTGCCTCTGGGTGGGGCTGCAGGACCAGTTGAGCCATAAATCACTAGTCCAGTTGGAATTAATCAGTTGCCTGAATACAAAAGTTTGAAAAACATCTCAAAACACCAATCTTAGGTTCCACAACAGGGATATTTCCTACAGGAGCAATTGGGGAAGTCACAAGACTTGTGACTTCTGGCCACATGACTCCTGAGCAGTAAGAGATTAAAGAAATTATGCCTACATTTTAGCAGAATTCAGGCCCCTTCCATTACAAAGGCAGTTTCAGTCCCTGAACAAAGAAGGGATCAGTTTCGGGGAGGGACTCTTCTCATTCTTGCTTTAAACTATGAACTATATTCCTCCCATAGTTACCTTGCCCTAGGCTGTGAGACTAGAAGAAAGGTGGAGTGAGCCATGTTAGATTTCTCTCATTGTCATAATCTTTGCAAAGGTGGTTTCAATCACAGAGTTGACAAGAATTACATGCCAGGTTCTGGACAGAAATATAGTTATAATTAAGCATGAGTCAGGCTGCATTTTGGCCTACTTACTTGTAACTGAAAGTCACATAGCACTGGATACTGATCATTTGCATCCCCATTGTTTCTATAGGTGGGATTTTGGATGTTAGAATCATGAGGCTTTTGTTTAAGAGTTGCTTAAGATGTTCTTCAGATGCTGAATTCCAGCAGAACAGCTGACATCCACAACCAGTTTGAGGATCCCCACAGAAGAGCTGAATCAACATGAGAATGCAGTTTCTTCATCTCTCCAGTCCATGACTTCTCCCAGCAATCCCCACACCTCTGCCCACTCCAAACCCCTTACAAACTCCTCAGGGAGGTAAGTTTGAGGTTTCCTTCCATCTCCTTGTTCAGATGCCCTATGATTATTAAACTCTTTCTCTGCTGCAATCCTTGAGGTCAGTGTGTCGACTTGCCATGCTTTGGGTAAGGAACCTGTTACAGTCACACTTCCATGTCCTCTTCGGCGGTGCCACTCTCCCACCATATCAACGTTACCAACCCAGAAGCTCTCTAAATCGCATTGTTGAAGAGTTTTTATCAAAGCTTTGTTATGTAGGTGTGATTGATCAAATCATTGGCCATTGGTGATTGAGCTCAATCTCCAACCTTTCTCCCCTCCCCAGAGGTTGGAGGGTGGGGCTAAATGTTCAACCCTCTGATCCCATGTTTGGTCTTTCTGGGGACCAGTCCCCAACCTGAATCTGTCTAAGGTCACCCTGAGTCACTTCGTTAACATAAACTCTAGTGTGGTCGAAAGGGGCTCATTATGAATAACAAAAGATACGCCTATCACTCAAGAAATTCCCAGAATTTAGGAGCTCTGTGCCGGGAACTGGAGGCAAATAAAGACCAACTATACTTTATTATACCACAACTCAACATCATTAATTTTATTTATAAAGCTATGAAGTTAGACGATGAGACAAACTTTTCTGAACCATGTACCCAAAGACTACCCCCAAAATTTCCCCCAAAGTTACTTCCCCAAGAAGCTTTGTCAAAATTTCTATTAGAATTTATTTTCAGCTGGGTATGGTGGCTCATGCCTATAATCCCAGTACTTTGGGAGGCTGAGGCAGGCAGATCACAAGGGCAGGACTTTGAGACCAGCGTGATCAACATGGTAAAAGCCTGTCTCTACTAAAAATACAAAATTAGCCGGGCGTGGTGGCACGTGCCTGTAATCCCAGCTACTTGAGAGGCTGAGGCAGGAGAATCACTTGAACCTGGGAGGCAGAGGTTGCAGTGAGCGAGATTGTGCCATTGCACTCCAGCCTGGGCAACAGAGTGAGACTCCATCTCAAAAAAAGAAAAAAGAAGAAAAGAGAAGTTATTTTCAGTTCCTTGGCCCAAGGTTCCTTGCAACAATCCTTTCATTTTTGCTTTGTTACAATCAAAACAAGGAACAAATTATGAAGAATATTAAAAGAGACTTTCTATAGTGTATGCATAAGTTGTTATGAAATTTGAAGTTGTGTGTGATGAATTACTATTTAGAGTACACTATTCAGCATTAGATATATAATTTATTGACTATAGAGTATGAGGTTGCTATTCCGTATTTGTAAAATAGAAGAATTGGAGTCTCTGGATGGTTTTAAAGTTCCTTCCGGTTTTTTGCTTCTTTCATTTTAATAAATACCCAGCATTCATTAAATCATGGGCTTCAGGGCCTTAGACGCTTCATCTCCTTCTTACAGCTTCAAAAGGGAGAACCAGATTCCATTTATATCATTTTAATTAACACCATTTTTGAGAATATAAATCAATTGAATTGTATGGACTTCCTACAGTTATGCCTTTATCATGGTATAACTTATGTTTAAATAGTTCTGAGAAAAGAAAAACAGCTCAAAGAGATCTCAGCTCTGTGAGATTTGCAGGCCCAGAGAGACACAGTGTGGGGCTTGCAGTCATCCCCTACTCGTGCCTGGGGGTAATTGTTTAAAGTCATTTTGTTCCTGACTAGCTGCCTCACCTACTGTCTTCATGTTCATGTTTCTGGAATTCCTGATACCAAGGACAGTGTATAGCCAATCAATAGCTTATTTTATTATATTTATCTCTTTTTTTCCTTTTTTTTTTTTAAGAGACAGGGTATCACTATGTTGGCCAGGCTGGTCTTGAACTCCTGAGCTAAAGCATCTTCCCACCTTGGCCTCCCAAAGTGCGGGATTACAGGCATAAGCCACCATGCCCATCCTACTTATGTTATTTGAATAGAAATTCTTTTCCTTTTTGATGAGTAGATTAAAAACAACAACAAAAATAATGGAAATTCTTGGTAACCAACTCAGGAAGTGTCTCTTCTTTTCCTTTAAAAATCCTTGGCCAGGCACGGTGGCTCACACCTGTAATCCCAGCACTTTGGGAGGCTGAGGCAAGCAGATCATCAGAAGTCAGGAGTTCAAGACCAGCCTGGCCAACATGGTAAAACCCTGTCTCTACTAAAAATAAAAAAAATTAGCTGGGCATGGTGGTGGGCGCCTGTAGTCCCAGCTACTCAGGAGGCTGACCCACTAGAACTGCTTGAACCCAGGAGGCGGGGGTTGCAGTGAGCTGAGATTGTACCACTGCACTCTATCTAGCCTGGGCAACAGAGTGAGACTCCGTGTCAAAAAAAAAAAAAAAAGTATTTAAAGTGTTTTATTTTCTTTTTGTTTTTTAATTGGGCAGCCCCAGAACCAGAATAGATCCAGAGAGACCCCCCAGATTTTTTGTAAGTTTCTCTGAAGATGCAGGTTGGCCAGAGCAGATTGTAAAACTGCAGGGTTTAGCAAAGAAATCACTTAAGCTAATTGAGAAGCGATTAAGGAGAAAGTTAATTGAATGAATTAGTAATTTAGTTACTAAATTTTTTCTGATTGAAATGAAATAGTGCCAGACACAGTGGCCTATGCCTGTAATCCCAGCACTTTGGGAGGCTGAGGTGGGAGAATTGCTTGAGGCCAAGAGTTCCAGACCAGCCCGGGCAACACAGTGAGATCTCTGTCTCTGCAAAAACAACTTAAAACATTAGTTGGGCATGGTGGGACATGCCTGTAGTCCTGGCTACTCAGCAGGCTGAGGTGGGAGAGTCACTTAAGTCTAGGAGTATGGATGGGGCTGCAGTGAGCTATGATCATACCACTGCACTCTAACCTGGTTGACAGAGCAAGCCTTGTCTCCAAATAAAAGGAAAAGAAGTAAACAAGTTTCAAAAAATACGTAAATAAATAAGAAAGGAAACAAAGTGGTTAGACAGAGACTTCAGATAGTAGTAGAAGGGAAAAAAGGAGGGTGAGGGGAGAATAATTTTTCCTGAACAGAAAGAAGAAAGAGCAAGGAAAAGAGATATTAGAGAAAGACTATTGCCTTTAAGGACATAGAAGTCATACTCCACAAGATTCTGAATTAACGTACACAGTGGGAGAAACCCTATAATATCTATTAGGACTTTTGAAGAGCGATTTATTCCTAGCATGTCATAGGCCTGGAAGCTTTAAAACTGAGAGGAAAAGAAGGGTTTTTTTGAAAACTAGAAGAGAAAAATCAAGATTTTGTTATGAAGTGGCAACTAAATGACATAGTAACAAAAGTGTGTATCAAGACCTGTTTGACTATTTTAAAAGTTTGTTTGATTTTATATGGCGCCTAAATATGTTGACACATTTGTAATCAGTGTTTCGGTGTAATAAAATGATTAAGAACACAATCTTCAAGACAGATAAGACTGGATTCTATTATAATTAAGACTGGTAACTTAAATTCTCTGAGCCTCAGTTCTTCATTTGTAAAGGCAGAGTAATAATTGATACTAGCCTGCCGAGAGGATTCAATACTGGAAAGAAAGCCTTGACAATGTCTGGTGGGTCTGGATACCCCAGGAAGAACTGATTTCCTCCTGAGTCTTTGGACAAGCAATCAGAATCAAGTAGCTCTCTAGAACACTGATTGTCAGAGCACAGCTCTCCCTTAGTCCCATTGAATGTCATGGGATTGTGGAAAGTCTAGAGGTCACCTAGTCCTTTCTCCCCACTGAGGCAGGAATTCACTCTACAATATTGTTACTTATGCCTAAACTTGTCTACTTTGGAGAAATTACTTCTTATATGGCAGCCTATCTTGTTTTAGAATAACTCTATTAGGAAACTTTACCTTATATTGAACCAACATACACAAATCTGCCTCTCACTTCTATTCCTGGGTCTTTGTTCTGCTACCTGGAGTTCACACAGTCAGTTGCGTCCTTATTTCTTTTTCTTTTTCTTTTTATTTTTTTGGGGGGGCGGGAGGGGAACAGAGTTTTGCTCTTGTTGCCCAGGCTGGGGTGCAGTGGTGAGATCTCGGTTCACTGCAACCTCTGCCTCCTGGGTTCAAGTGATTCTCCTGCTTCAGCCTCCCAAGTAGTTGGGATTATAGGCGCCTGCCACCATGCCCAGCTAATTTTTTTTATTTTTTATTTTTATTTTTGTATTTTTAGTAGAGATGGGTTTTCACCATGTTGGCCAAGCTGGTTTTGAACTCCTGACCTCAGGCGATCCACCCACCTCAGCCTCCCAAAGTGCTGGGATTACAGGCATAAGTCACTGCTCCCGACCTGCTTCCTTATTTCAATCAGCAAATGGCTCCACCTGCACTGCCATGGGCCTTTCCTTTCTCAGGCTCTTTTCTCTCCAGTCCCACTGTTGCGTTTTGTCCAAAATGCAACATGAGGAAAAGCCTCATGGGGAGGCTACCTCTCCTCTGAGCATAGTGATTTGAACAGAGGACCTTTTGCAAATTTTTGTCTAGGGTCAGTACAGAGGGCACAATTTAAACTGACACAATGACTGTTCACTTTATCGATCATCTGTTACATAATACAATGGAAACAGAGCTTCTCTCTCCTCCAAGAAGGTGCCAGCTGAAGAGCATATGGACTCCTCTTGCCACTGACCTAGCCCTTCACTATGGAAATCAAATGTTAGATTCTTTAGTCAAGTAGAGCCTAATCTGGAGCATGGGAAAATAGAGCAGAAACGGGCCAGTTGTTCACCAAAGGACTGAGAAAACACTTGAATGGGGCTCATAGTCTGTCTCTCTTCTTTCTCTCATCTCTCTTTTTTTTTTTTGAAATGGAGTCTTGCTTTGTCACCCAGGCTGGAGTGCAGTGGTGCGATCTTGGCTCACTGCAACCTCCACCTCCCGGGTTCAAGCAATTCTCCTGCCTCAGCCTCCTGAGTAGTTGGGACTACAGGCACATGCCACCATGCCTGGCTGATTTTTGTATTTTTAGTAGAGATGGTGTTTCACCACGTAGGCCAGGCTGGTCTCAAACTCCTGACCTCGTGATCCACCCGCCTCGGCCTCCCAAAGTGCTGGGATTATAGGTGTGAGCCACTGGGCCTGGCCTCCTGTCTTCTCTTCTCTTCCTTTCTCTCTCTTTCTCTCTTCATTTTACTCAGAAGAGATCTTTTGATAGAGAAAAGTATCAAGAATTAGAGCACATGAGTGGCTGGGCATGGTGGCTCACATCTGTAATCCCAGCACTTTGGGAGGCTGAGGCAGGAAGATCACTGGAGCCCAGGAGTTCAAGACCACCCTGGGCAAGATAGAGAGATCTTGTCTCCACAAAAAACAAAATAAAAAAAAATTAACTGGGTATGGTGGCATGCTCCTGTAGTCCCAGCCATTTAGGAAGCTAAGGTGGAAGGATCGCTTGAGCCCAGGAGGTCAAGGCTGCAGTGAGCCATAATTGTCCTACTGCACTCCAGCCTGGGTAACCAGAGTGAAAATCTGTTGAAAGCAAAGAAAGTAAGGAAGAGAGGGAGGAAAGAAAGAAAGAAGGAAAGGAAGGCAGGGAGGCAGGCAGGCAGGCAGGCAGAGAGAGAAAAAGAGAGAGAGAGAAAGAGCTATCATTGGGAAACAGGCTATTATTATTCTGTTTATAAATGAATAAAATAGGGAAGGAAATGGTAGATGGCAAGTGGCCAAATGAAACCTCAGACTCAGATTATACAACTCCAGTAGCTACACATTGCCCATCAATATTCTCTTCCCTGTAAAGCAGCTGTACCCAACATTTTGATGCCAGTGACTGGTTTCATGAAAGACAATTTTTCCATGGACAGTGGGGGTGATGGTTTCAGGATGAAATTCTTCCACCTCAGATCATCAGATATTAGATTCTCATCAGGAGTATGCAACCCTCGCATGTGTAGTTCACAATAGGGTTTGTACTCCAGTGCGAATCAAATGCCGCCGTTGATCTGAGAGGAGGCAGAGCTCAGGTGGTAATGCTCGCTCACCCACAGCTCACCTCCTGCCGTGTGGCCCAATTCCTAACTGGTACCAGTCTGTGGCCTGTGGGTTGGGGACCCCTGCTGTAAAGGAGAATTTTTTTCTAAGCCCTAGCCTTACAAAGTTACCAAATGATTATGACAAATTGTACAACATTTCATGGCAAGGGATAGGATATCTACGATATCCAACTTGAGCTTTGCTTTGACAGAATCTTCTACTGGAGTTTAATTTGTTTATGAAACAACCATAAAGTTTGTATAATGACCCTGGTCGAGTATTTTTGTTTGCTGAAAGAAATTGCTTGAGGAACAGTTATCCTGAAATAACATTTCTAAAGTTGTATGTTTCTTTGAGGTCAAGTAAAGCAGATTTTGTTTTACCCCAGGCTCAACACATTATGAGGTTCTTAAGACACTCAAATAAGGTGCCTTTGCAAGTTCTCCATTTATTGCCTCGCAGCTCCAAATTCACTCTTCATTGCCTGCTCTGCAAAAATGGAACTGGGCCCTTTAAATATTTTTCCTTCTCCAACTGGTAAATGTTAAGTTTTGTCACTAGGAGTCTTTGGTAAGATATTGCAAGATGAACAGAGTTTCCTTCCTGGTTCCTGTGTGTCTTGTAGCCATCTCCTGCAGCGTAAGTGGCTTCTCAGATAACCGGTAATGGATGTGGCTTCTCCATCCCTGGGCTCCTGCTGTGCATGGGGTGGTCAGCAGTACCAGAAGCCAGCAACTTCCCCTGGCACCCCTCTTATGTGGTTTTGTAGTGGAACATCTCCAGCAAGATACCTCCTCCTTAACAGCTTTCCTTGGCAGGGTGAATTTCCAGCAAGTTACACTAACCTGGCACCACACTGACTTCTCCATTCAGGGAGTCACATGCCCGTGCCCTCCCTAACAAGGTCTGGCTCTCAAACTAGAGGGGCAGGGAGACTCTTCCTTAGTGATTTTATCTCAGCCCTAGAGGTAGCGGCTGCTACTTTTATCTAATATTCCTATATTGTTTAGAACTTTTTTTACTTCTTACTAGACTTCTCTAATTACTCCAGTCTTCTGTTATGGTTACTAGTTCTTTATATTAAACTTCACCTGTTTGAGGCGAGGTGCAATGGCTCACACCTGTAATCCCAGCACTTTAGGAGGCCAAGGCAGGTGGATTACCTGAGGTCAGGAGTTCGAGACCTGCCTGGCCAACCATGACCAACATGGTGAAACCCTGCCTCTAGTAAAAACACAAAAATTAGCTACGCATGGTGCCAGGCACCTGTAATCCCAGCTACTCGGGAGGCTGAGGCGGGAGACTGCTTCTTAACCTGGGAGGCAGAAGTTGCAGTGAGCTGAGATCATACCATTGTACTCTAGCCTGGGTGACAGAGTGAGACTGTCTCAAAAAAAAATTAAATAAATAAACTTCACCTGTTTGAATTACTGTGTGGTTTCTGCCTCATGATTGGCTTTTGACTTAAATAGTACCTGTATTGTACAATTTAAATTTGGCCCTCCTCAACTATATAGTTTAGATTATTGAAATACTCTGTTTAGTGAGGACTCTTCTTGCTGCAATTAAGAGTAATCCAATACATATTAGCTTAAACAAAAAATACTTTATTGGTTAAAAGCACAAAACCTCAGAAAGGACAGGAATGGTGGGTTCAGAGAATCAAACACCATCATATCTATGTCTCTGTCTTTCTTTTCTCTCTCCTTCCTCTGTTATTACCTCTGTTTTTTGCATCTTTTTTTTTTTTTCTGTGTGTGGCTTCATTGTCTCAGGTCTTCTATAACTGTGCAGCTAGAATCGTGGCCACATTTGTGTCCAGGCTTTATAATTCTATGCTTGGGAGGAGACCCTCATCCCACTTCTAAAAAACAAAAAAAAAAGTATCATTTCCTTTCGTCTCCAGTTAGAAAAGTGTTGAGAAAGACTTGACTTGACCTGAGTCATGTGCTTATCTATAGATTAATCAGTGTGGCCAGAGAGGTAGGAAAAGTTGGCCCATCCTGGGCTACATGCTCACCTTTATTGCCAGAGGAGTGGGTACAGCGATTAGCGGTGCCCAAAAGATTCGCTTGTGTAGAATGGTGAAACTTCTGATTGTCCAAAAACATGAGGGATGCTGTTCTAGGCAAACAAAACTATAGTCTTTAAAGATATAGGCTCAAACTTCATGTACTGAAAAAGATAAAATTTTTCTGGTAAAAGCAATGGTCACTCATAGCAGTTTGATGGTTGAATAATGGCAGTAGGTCCCCCTTCTTTAACCAATCGATCACGGTAATAATTGTTAGCATATTTCCTCAGTCCAACAGGACTTAAGTGTGGCAGATATTGTTGACCGCCTGTCAGCAGCCAGTTCTTCCCACGTTGCTTATCAACAGAATCCGGATTTGGTGTGCCCTCACCATGGCCACGTGCTCAGTGAAGGAGCCCCTCCTCAGCACCAAAGGGTGAGTCTCTGTTAGCAAAGTCTATTGTGGCAATTCCATGTTTATTGCCATTGATTTTTTTTTTTTTTTTTTTTTTTTTGAGCTAGGGTCTTGCTCTGTCACCCAGGCTGGAGTACAGTGGCATGACCTCAGCTCACTGCAACCTCCGCCTCCTAAGCTCAAGCCACTCTCCCACCTCAGCCTCTTAAGTAGCTGGGACTACAGGTGCTCGTCACCACACCTGGCTAATTTTTGTATTTTCAGTAGAGATGGGGTTTCACCATGTTATCCAGGCTGGTCTTGAACTCCTGACCTGAAGTGATCCACTCGCCTCAGCCTCCCAAAGTGCTGAGATTATAGGTGTGAGCCACCATGCTCAGCTGCCATTGATTCTTTAGAATGAGCATGTGAGGTAATTCTAGAGAATGAGACTTGAAAGAAATTTTTCTGGGATAAGTAGTAGCTTCTGGAAAGTTTTCCTCCAATTGGGAGGGCAAAGTGCCCTGTTGGGATGTTTCAACATTGCTGTATGAGAAGAAGATGCTTGGAGATGGGGCAGCCAGCCTGCAACCATGATGAGATAACCCAGGGACAAAACCTAGTACACTGGGGACAGGAGCAAGGAAATATGGTGAGAGACAGAATCCCTGATGGCGCTGTCGAGCTTGCTGGGGCTCAGAGCACTATAGCCCAAAGTATGGCACCTTGGCATGCTGAGTACTTTCAACTGAGGGACATTGTAAAGGCCCCAGAAGCAAGGTGTCTCTGACTCTCTCCTGTCCCCCTATCTCCTGCATAGAAGCCAAATTCCTCTTTCCTAAGGTGAGTCATGGAAACTAGAACCCTTCTCCCTCAAAGCAAGCTATGAAGCCTAGAAAGGTCACTCTCTCCATTTTCCCTTGAAACCCTCATTCCAGAGGGTCCTGCTGCATGCCTGGGAGGAAAGAATACTACACAGAGAGGCCGAGAAGAATCTGAACAGACAGGCTTTGCTGGGTTTCCCCTATCAGTCTGTTACCATTAGATTGTCCAGCCACATTTCTACATGCTGTCTATTCTTCATGGAACCTCAGTGTAAAAACAGACAGTTTCCTCTGCGTCTTTGGGTCTTCATTTCTGAAGGTTCCTAACCAAAGTCACATAAATCTTTGGTTAAATAAATTGGCTATGCTTTTTTGTTAACCAGTCTTTTGCTATCACAGTCTCAGCTGTGACCCTCATGGTGGATGAGGAAAAATAGCTCACCTTCCTGCCCCTACAATTTCTTAAATTAACTGATCTAAAAAATCACTCTGTCTCCAGAATTCCTAAGTGGAAAAATAAATTCCTTACTGTTTAACCCATTTTTAGCTGGGTTTTGTGTTATAAACAATCAAAAGAGTTAGAATTGAAATCTGGGACTTCATTTATCATCAGATTTACATCAGGAAATAGCATATTTATTTGGAAAATCAGATTTCTTTATCTTAGGAAAAAATGAAGAATGGGAATATTAGGAATTCTAAACTCAGCTAGAGCACCTCTAACTTCAGAATCACCCAGTATTGTTAGGTCAGCTGCCACCCATAATCTGATATTGACATAGATTTAGATCAAATCCAAATAAGGCAGATGTGCATCTCTTTATGCATGGATATAGCCTTGAAAATATATTTCTACCTTTTCAAAGCAATGTCACTTGCCAGAGACAGACATAGACATTTGAAATGCATTATAGCCTTCACAGTCCATGTGGGCATCTCTCATTTGGAATGCCATCTGCTGAGCTCTTCCAAAACTGTGCTCGACAGGTAATTCTATGTGTGAGGAATGCATTCAACTGACATGCAACTATTTGGTTTCCCTCTACAGGAATGAAGATACACACACACACACACACACACAACACACACACTCCACATTGATAGTTTCCTTTTATAGTTTTTTCATTTTGGTCCTGAAATATACTCTGATTCTTTCATTTTACCTTTTTAAAATGTCTCTTCTTATTACAATTTCTGACGAGGCCACATAGTAGAGAAAATATGTGCTTTGAGACCTCAGAATCAGCCTAAATTCTTGGTTCTGCCACTTAATGCTTTGCAACTTTGGGCAAGTTCCTTTGCTTGTGAGCCTCAGTTTCTCGTCTATAAAATGTGAATACTAACGTGTCTTCTCACACTGGCATCACTCACTTTTATATAACATTTTAATCTATAAGTTGTCACATTTTAAAATCACACTGATCTTAAGTCACACAGAGATTTTGGCTGGAAGAGAATGTTATTCCTTGATTCTTAGTGCTAGGGTTCTCGGTGGAAAGCAGTTGGCTCTTCAATTCTTCTTTATGATCTCACAGAAGAGTAAAGAGGATTCAGGACCTTCTGACTGATCACTGTGGAGGACAGAGCTGACAAAGAACCTCTTCCCAATAAAAACACATACAAATGCCAGATAAAATATTACTACATCATTTTTTTTAAGTGGAAGAAATGAAGAAAGAAAAAGGTAAGAGAAATAAAGCAGTCCATTCTAGAAATGAAGCGAAAACTCACAGCCAAAGTGGTAAGATTCAGGAGTTACCAACAGTTCAGGGGAAGACTAAACCAGGATGTCGGCCCTGTGAGATGGATGCTGAGTGGCAGCCTCCACACAGCCCTGGGACTCTACAAGAATCTCAAGTCCAGGGTCAATAAATACAGTTCTACCTAGAGAATCATAATGAATAACATAACATTAAAGATAAGGGGGAAAAAATCTTAAAACAAACAAGGAAAGGCAGATTGTCTACACTGGATCAACAGGCAACAAAATAGAGGTGAGGGACAAAAGCCATGAACATCTTAAAAGTACTAGGAAAAAAATCACTATCATCCTTCTATATGCCTAATAAGCAAACCTTAAAATATAGAAAGCAAAAGCAAATGGGAACACGAGAAAATTTTACAAATCCAGAGTCATAGTAGAAGATTTTAGTGCCTCTATCCAAAACTGATAGATTAAAGGGTCAAAAAATCAGTAAGCTTCTAGAAAATTTGAACCACACAATTATCAATTTCATATATAAATAGTACCCTACCACCAATAATGTAATATGCAATATTATGTTCACTTTTTAAGCATGCACGAATTTTTTAAAAAATGAATTACATACTAGGCCATAAAAGAAGAGAAATACCAAAAATTGGTGTATTTTCTCTGAACAAAATGTAATGTAATTAAAACTGAATTATTAAAAAGATGCTAAATAAAATCTTAATGTTTATAAAAATTAAAAAGTACACTTTTAAATAATTTACTTTTCAAATAAAAAAAGATAGAAATAAAAACATGTTGAACTAAATGACAGTAAAATGACTACTTATTAAAATTTGGATACAGCTAGGAGAGTTAAAGCCTTAAACGTATGTACATCAGAATTAAAAAATATTAAAAATCTAAACGATCAATATTCGGTTAAGGAAGTTAGAAAAAGAGCAACAGAGTACATTCAAAAATGGTAGCAGGAAGAAGAAAGAAAAGCAAAAGTAGAGATTAATAAAATAAAAAATAAATAATAAAGATTAATCTTATGTTTTGAAAGACTAATAAAATAGAGAAGTGTCTGGTGACAAACCAAAATATACAGGAGGCACAATTAATCATATTAGGAATGAAAGAGACTCATAATTAGAGTTAAAGAAGGAAAATTTAAACCACAGAAATTATTATGTTGAGTAACATTAAATTGCTGATATTCAACCTTTTGACTTTACAAAACTGCAATTTGATGTTAATATGAACAATCATAAGTCCTAACATTTAAAAACATAAAGTGGATAATTTTTCAGATAAATGACAAAAATTTACTAATGAGGAAATTTTAAAACTTTAGTATACTTATAATCATTAAAGAAATTGAATTATAGTAAAAATAATTTCCCCAAACAGCATCACTCAGTTTACAACCCAGTGTTAGCAAACCTTCAAGAAATAACAGTTTGTACCTACCTTATTGTCTTCCAAAGAATAGAAGATAGAGAAAAGAATTATTGGTTCATTTCAAAGTATCAATCTTAGAGAAATTCTCACACATGTATATAAGGATAGGAAGACAACATCCAAGCATGTTCATAATCACAAAGTTTATAATATCCAAAATCATAAATAACTAAATGTCTTTCAATAAAGAAACATACAAGTAAATTAAGGGATATTCATATCATAGTCAAAATAAATAAATCAGAGGTATATGTATCAGCGTAGAAAAATCTTTTCTTTTCTTTTTTTTTTTTTTTTTCTTTTTTTGGAGTCTCGCTCTTGTTGCCTAGGCTGGAGGGCAATGACACCATCTTGGCTCACAACAACCTCCACCTCCTGGGTTCAAGCAATTCTCCTGCCTCAGCCTCCCAAGTAGCTGGGATTACAGGTATGTGCCACCATGCCCGGCTAATTTTGTATTTTCACTAGAGACAGGGTTCCTCCATGTTGTCAGGCTGGTCTCAAACTCCTGACCTCAAGTGATCCACTCGCCTTGGCCTTCCAAAGTGCTGGGATTACAGGTGTGAGCCACCATGCCCAGCCTGAAAAATCTTTAACTATTAAAGATCAGTTAAAAAACAAGTGGCAAAAGAAAATGTACAAGGTGATATCATTTATAAAAGGTGATATCATTTATAAAAATGTTTTCATCTTATAAAGGTGGTATTTGTATAAAAATAACTACAAGTTCGTTGTGGATATAGAGATAGTAAAAGTATGAAACATACATGACAGTGACACTGAGGATAGTTGCTGTATCTGGGGATGAAGGGAAGTAGATGGGAGGGGCTTGAGGAGGGAATTTCAATATCTGTCACTGTTTATTTGTGAGGGTTAAAGTAAATACTTGTAGTGAGTGGAATGGTGGTCCTCCAAAAGCTATGTCCACCAAAAGCCTGTGAATATGACCCTATTTGGAAAAAGGGTCTTTGCAGATATAATCAAGTTAAGGGTTTTGAGATGAGATCATACTGGGTTAGGGCGGGCTCTCAATGCAATGATCAGTGTCCTAGAAGAGAAGAGAGGGAGAAGGCACACTAAGGAATGCCAAGGACTGCCAGCAGCCACCAGAAGCTAGGAGAGAGGCACAGAACAGATAGACTCTCCCTCTGAGACTCCAGGAAGAACCAGCCCCAGTGACATCTTGGTTTTGGACTTCTGGCATCAGAACTGTGAGAGAATAAATTTCTGTTATTTTTAAGCCATCCAATTTGGGGTAATTTGCAATATTGTATTTATTTCCTAGAACTGCTGTAACAAAAGTTAATATGTGTCAAAACTGGGAGGTATATGTGTATTTTTTACTGTATTTCTCTCCATATTTTAAATACCTGAGAAGGACGTTTGCAGGTGTAAACCTGCAGTAAAATACCCTTTAATGTCTCTCAGCTGCTTTTGCCTCCAGATATACAGGTAGACTTGATAGTGGAAAGTGAAGTCAGTTCTCTGTTCCATTTTCTCCTTTGCCTAACTCTGGCCATTTACCAAAGAGTTGCTAGAGTCTTGGCTTTTGGTGTTCTCTACAGCATGTTGAAAAGGTGTGACATCAAGCCCAGAATCAACATTTTCCAGAATGATTATGTAACTGTAGTAGGTCTGTTGCCCGATGAATGGGGCAGGTCAATACGCCCAGACACCAGGTTGCAGAAGAGAAAGCAGTTTAATCGTACAGCCGCTGAACAAGGAGACAGGAGGAAATCTCAAATCTACCTTCCTGAGGAGTTTGGGGCTAGGGTGTTTAAGGGTTTTAGAGTGGTCCAAAGTGTGGAGATCGTTGATTGGTGGAAGGGTGCAGGGTGGTCTCGGGAGAGGAGGATGAAGAAACCGTATTCCCTTGCGGATTCCATTCCTCTGTAGGGGCCTTCAAACTGGGTGGTGTCAGCTAGTTCACTGGAATTTGGAATTTGGAAAACATCTTAAGCAAGTCTTAAAAAAGTCTTATGACTCTAATGTCACAGATCTTATCTATGGGGACAGTGGGGATGCAAATGGGCAGTATCTGGAGCTACATAGTTTTTGGTTGCAAGGAAGTGGGTCAAAGTATAGCCTGACTAATGCTTAATTATAACTATATTTCTGCCCAGGATTCTTGTTAACTCTGTGAGGATGGCTTCAATTACAAAGTCTTTTATTATTTCTTTGTTATTTGTGCAAAGCAATGAAGTGTCATTTAATGTATTTTGTAGCAGTTAATGGATAAAAAGAGTTAGATGGTGGGGTTCTGGAAATAAGTATTAGCTTTTCAAATGAATAATTATGGAAGTAATCACTTTTTATTAGTCCTTTTTTTACTGTTTGACTTGCAATGGGAACTCCTACTAAATTTGACTTGCAATGGGAACTCCTACTAAACAGAGGTAGTACCTTACTAACATGGGTGGAGCCTAAGGAAGGGCAAAAACAGCAAGGCCTTGTGCATGGTAGAACCTGGAGCTTTGTGCAAAGTCAGAAAGCCTTTCTCTCTTTCAATCAGCTTCCTCTGCTAACTCGCCATGCCAATGACCCAAGATGGCACAGCATGCCTGGTGAGGTACGGTTTTTAAAAATTGAATGAGAGGTGTCTGTGTTCTTAGGTGGAGACAATACCTAAGCCAGGAGAAAGGATTTATTTTTATGAGAGGGCTCTCTTGACTGCTCCTACTTAGTTGTGCAAATGCAAAGTTGGCACCCTATCTCTTGAGGAAAGGACTTCCTAGGACTGAAGAACAGAGACTCTACCAATTTTTCCTTAGAATTGAAGTCCAGTAGTTCATCAGGGTCAACCAAAGTGGTTCTGTCCTCTGGCAGAACAGGATACCACAGTTTCCAAAAGGGATGGCACCCAGAGGGAAGAGTGAGTTTAAGCTGGCAGCTTGGACTAAACACAAAATGCCAATAGCTGGATTCTCTGAGGCCCAGCTCTCCTGGCATTGAGTTGAATATGTGAATGCAAGTCAGAAAAGTTCTGATCTTGGAGGCCAAGCATTAGACTCTGGGCTGAGGAAGACAGGCAAATATCCATTAGCCTGCACAAGACTGGCACTGAATGTTGAGGCTGCATGGCAGGGATCAGACTCATACTGCTGTGAGCTCATGGGATTTCCCGTTCTTCCTTTTTGAGATTTGATAGCGCCAATTCTTTTGCACCCAGAAAAACACTGTCTTTTGTCCAAGAGAGTCTTGGACAATTAAGTGGGAAGGCCTCACTGGGCAGATCCTGGAAAATAACATGTGACGACTTGAGTAAAATATTGGAAAACAAAAGATGTAAGACCATATTGTTCCTTAAGGTGGAGAGGTGTGTCTTATAGGTCACGCATGTGCCCTTTCAGTTCAAGAATCTATCACTGAGTGGAAATTCCCAAGTGCATAAATCTAATTAGCTTGACCAGGTCAGATGTCCAATTCTGGTCCATGCAGCTGGGACCTCCTGAGCAGGGAGGCCAATTGGCAGAGGTGAGTAGGCAGGCGTTGACAGAAAGGTTATCCTGCATGCAACACAGAATTTTTTTAAATTACAGTTAAACCACTAGCTTAGTAAAATATATCTCCAGAGTACAAAATGCTACCTTCACAGATTCAAACAACCATTATCTAATAATATAGGCTAAAAAAGAGACAGTCACTGTTGCTCAGAACAACACAGAAAACCCCAGAAAGACATGAGTTTAAATGTTGTCAACTGAACTGAATCACTTGGGAAAATTAATCAGTCTGAACCTCAACTCTCCCATCTGTAAAGTGACCATAATAATACCTACTTAATAAAAGGCTTCTAAATATTTATTTTTGGGGTTTTTTTAGAGACAAGGTCTTACTCTGTCATCCAAGCTGGAGTGCAGTGGCACAACCATAGCTCACTGCAGCCTTGAACTCCTGGGCTCAAGCAATCCTCCCACCTCAGCCTCCCAAGTAAGTGGGGCTATAGGTGTGCACCATACTTAGCTAATTTAAAACATTATTTTAGAGATGAGGTCTTTCAGTGTTGTTCAGGCTGGTCTCTAATTCCTAGCCTTAGGTGATCCTCCCACCTCAGACTCCAGAGTAGCTGGGATTACAGGCATGCCTAACAGGTTGTGAATATTAAATATGGTAACATCTACAAAATGCCTTGTCCCTGACCTATAGCCTATTCTCAGGAAAAGGTCAACGTTCTTTTATTTATTTACTTATTTATTTATTTTTTGAGATGGAGTCTTGCTCTGTCACCCAGGCTGGAGTGCAGTGGCACAATCTCAGCTCACTGCAACCTCCACCTCCTGGGTTCAAGTGATTCTCGTCTCAGCCTCCCAAGTAGCTGGGATAACAGGTGTGTGCCACCACACCAGCTAATTTTTGTATTTTTAGTAGGATGAGGTTTCTCCCGGTTGGCCAGGTTGGTCTTGAACTCCTGACCTCAAGTGATCCACCCGCCTCAGCTTCCCAAAGTGCTGGGATTACAGGCGTGAGCCACCGCACCTGGCCTTCAATGCTATTTTTAACTATACTAACAAGAGTTAGCAGTGTTCTTCCAAGGTGTCTAATATACTCCAGGGTGTTGTTCTCTGAAATTTTTAAGTGCTTTCAGATTCTTTGGGAAAATGTATTATACTGGAAAGAAATTTTATTTGTGTTGTGTTTCTGGTTTACTGACTAAGTTGTAGAGGTAAGACCAGGGAGGGCTGTAATATTTTTCTGGCTGTTTGACTGTTCTAAAATGGGGAGTGAATTAGTCACAACTTTTACAGTTGCAAGTGAAAGAAATCCAACTGGCTTAAACAAAAAAAAAAAAAAAAAAAGGAGATTTACTAACTCATGTAAATGAAAAAGCTCGGGGGTATGGTGACTTGCAGATTATTTGGATTCAAGTACACATAAGTCAAAGCTAGAAAGCTTTTGGTCCTGCTTTGCCCTGCATGGATGCATTGTTAGACAAGCTCTCCGGCAGTTGTGACAAATATTCCAGAAGCAACTCCAGGCTGTCATTCTATTCACTGAAAAGAGATCATCTCTTTCTTATTAGTTTCAGTAAAAAACTGGAAGAAGTTTCTCATTGGCCCAAGCTGAGTCACACGCCCATCTCTGAACCAATCATGAGGTCAGGAGATATGCTATTCTAATTAGCCAGGGCTGGGTCATGTGTTTATCATTAGAACTTGGGGCTGGGGTGAGGGTAAGCTCCACCTCAACTACGTGGAGGGGTGGTAGGGAGTCTCAAAGCTTGATTGGGACACTTTTACCAATAGAAAGAGGGTGGGGATGGTATGCCAGAGAGGCATCAAACAAACAAACAGTCCCTGCAGAAGGAACTGCAGCTGTAGGAGAAAAGTTAAAACAAAATGACTATTCTCTGATTGTTTTGCTGCTACAAAATAATTTTGTGTCTACCTCATGGTGGCCACTGAAATTTATTTTCTAATTCCATTTAAAAAAATTATGTAAATCTGTCTGAGAATATATTCTAGGATGACAAAAATGAGGCCAACTACATGAAGATTAACTTATCAGAAGCTGCAAATAAATTGATTATTTTACATAAGAGTAGTTTCATTCTAGCTGGATGATTTTTGTATGCATGACCACTACCCTAACCATCCTATTATAACAAAGGAAATTGCCATCTGTCACTTTGCTTGTATGAAATATTTCTGGAGGTGGCTTGCCAACTTCAGCCAGAATTATAAAACTAATGAGTTTTTAGCTACCATATGCACAGAGTGTAATAATAGCAGGTTCTAGGCAAATGTTGTCTACTTGCTTCTGGAAGTGCTTTCCCTCCATGATAGGAGCAGATGCCCAAGGCTCTATTAAGAATTCTGTTTTCTTCATAAATCTGTACAGTGACATGGAGTCCTCATATTCTCATGAAGTGATTTTTATATGGAAAACATGGCCCTCCTTACCCTGTTTCTTATGGGATTTTCAGCCTCTGTTTTGTGGAGACTGGCCCTTATTATGTTAGGATTGAGTACCAGATGCCTTTTAGGAAATTTGGCCAGTTTGAAATTTTCAATAGGTCTTCTGCTTTTTTGATGCTTTACTGATTTCTGTGAAGGCAAACAAGATTTTAATTTCCTAATACTACTTTCAATTTATATTAAAATGTCTGTTTGTACCTACCCCAGTGCTTTATGCTGTAACAGTCAGAATAGGTTAGATTATGTGGTTGTAACAAAGGCCCCTGAATGTCAGTGGTTTACAATAAAGCCTTATTTCTCATTCTCACTACATGTTTCACCATTTTCCACAGATTAACATGCAATTTGTTTCCTTGGGGTTCTAGTACATGGGACTCCACCAAGGAAAATCCATTAATACTCATAAGAGAATATTAGGGGGGTGGTGAGAGAGTATTATATCAATTTGTAATTTAGGATGCTTAAAATAAACAAACCTAATACCAGAAAATCCAGCTCTGTCTACTGATAGAAGCAATTACAGCCCGTAAGAATAAGCACACCTAGATGTTGGTTTCTAAATTCCATTCAGCAACGATGAAAGAAATCAGGGCTCATTGGAAAAATGGCCAATTCTCAGTTTAGGTCAGGGAAAGATTATTTCAGAAAATAAGGACACATTAAGAAACTGAAAATGATGTGTGTATGCACTCAACAATTGATGGACATTTGGATTGTTTTCACTTTTTTGCTATTATAAATAATAATGTATGAACATTCATTTGTAAATAATAATGTATAAACATTAGGGTTTTTTTTTGTGGACATACATTTTCGGTTCTCTTGTACATATAGAGTGGAAAATCTGGGTCGCAGTAACTCTGTGTTTAAGTTTTTAAGGAACTGCAAGACTGTTTTCCAAAGCAGTCATGCCATTGTACCTTCCTACCAGCAGTGTACAAAGGTTCCAACTTCTCCATATCCTTGCTGACACTTGCCTTTTTCCTTTTTTTTCCCCTTATAGTCATCCTGGTGGGTGGCTGTCTCATTGTGGTTTTGAGTCCCTAATGACTAATGATGTTAGGCATCTTTAATATGCTTATTGGCCATTTATATATCTTCTTTGGGGAAATGTTTGTGCAGATCCTTTGCCTGTTTTTAAATTGGGTTTTCTTTACACTGTTGAATTGTAAGAGTTATTATATATTCTGCATACAAGACCCTTATTAGACATATGATTTGCAAGTATTTTCTCCCAGTTTGTGGGTTGCTTCTCACTTTCTCACTGATGTCCTTTGAAGCAGAAAAGTTTTTAATTGTGATGATATCCAATGTATTTTTTCTCGTTACCTGTGCTTTTAGGGTCATATTTAGTGCCTGCCTTTAGATATTTGATTCATTTTGAGTTAATTTTTATATACGATGTGAGGTAGGGGTCTATAATAAATTCATTCCTTTGTATACGAATATCCAGTTGTTCCAGAAACTTTTTTAAAAGACTATTCTTTGCTCATTAAATTGTCATGAAACCCTTGTTGAAAAATCAATTAACTGTAAATGTGAGGATTTATTTCTGAATTATCAATTATATTTCATCGATATACACATATGTCTATCACTAAGCCAGTATCACTGTCTTGATTGCTATAGCTTTGTAGTGAGTTTTGAAATTAAGAAATGTGACTTTTTCCACAGCTTTGTTCTTTAAGATTTTTCTGGATCTTCTGGGTCTCTTGCATTTCCATATAAATTTTAGGATGAGTTTGTCAAATTTTGCAAAAATTTAAAAAGTAGCTGGGATTTTTTTTTTTTTTTTTTTTTTTTTTTTTTTTTGAGACGGAGTCTCGCTCTGTCGCCCAGGCTGGAGTACAGTGGCCGGATCTCAGCTCACTGCAAGCTCCGCCTCCCGGGCTTACGCCATTCTCCTGCCTCAGCCTCCCGAGTAGCTGGGACTACAGGCGCCTGCCACCTCGCCCGGCTAGTTTTTTGTATTTTTTAGTAGAGACGGGGTTTCACCGTGTTAGCCAGGATGGTCTCGATCTCCTGACGTCGTGATCTGCCCGTCTCGGCCTCCCAAAGTGCTGGGATTACAGGCTTGAGCCACCGCGCCCGGCCAGTAGCTGGGATTTTTATAGGGATTTTGTTGAATCTGTAGATCAACTTGGGGAATATTGCCATCTTAATGATATTAAGACTTTAGATCCATGAACATGGAATATCTGTCCATTTATTTAGTAGTTTACTATAATAGAAGGATAAGGTTTAAGGATTAGGACCATACAAAGCAATCTAAAGTTTCAATGCAATCCCTATCAAAATACCAGTGGCATTTTTCTTGGGGAAAAAACAAATTCTAAAATTTAAAGACCCAGAATAATCAAAGCAATCCTGAGCAAAAAGAACAAAATGTTAGGCATCACATTACCTGACTTAAATTATACTACAAAGCTATAGTAACCCAAACAGCACAGGGCTGACATAAAAAAAAACATCAACCAATGGAACAGAATAGAGAACCAGAAATAAGTCTACACATGTATAGCCAATTGATTTTTTACATCAGTGCCAAGATCATATATTGAGGAAAAGACAGTCTGTTCAAAAAATGGTGCTAGAAAAACTGGATAGCCATATGTGGAAGAATGAAACCAAGCCCCTATCTCTCACATATACAAAAATCAAAACAAAATGGAGTAAAGACTTAAATCTAAGACCTCCGACTGTAAAAGTACTAGAAAAAAAATGGGGAAATGCTCCATAGCATTGGTCTGGGCAAAAATAGACAGATAGGATCACATCAAGCTAAAAAGCTTTTGGACAGCAAAGAAAAAAAGTCAACAAAGTGAAGAGATGACACAGAATGGGAAAAGATATAACTACCCATCTAACAAGTGATGAATAACCAGAATATACAAGGAGCTCAAACAACTCAATAGCAAAAAAAAAAAAAAAAAATTGATTTAAAAATGTGCACTGCCGGGAGTGGTGGCTCATGCCTATAATCCAAGCACTTTGGGAGGCTAAGGCAAGCGGATCACCTGAGGGCAGAAGTTCAAGACCACCCTGGCCAACATGGCATAACCCTGGCTCTACTAAAAACACAAAAATTAGCTGGGTGTGGTGGTGGGGGCCTATAATCCCAGCTACTCAGGAGGCTGAGGCAGGAGAATCGCTTGAACTCAGGAGGTGGAGGTTGCAGCGAGCTGAGATCATGCCACTATACTCCAGTCTGGGCAACAGAGTGAGAGTCCTTCCAAAAAAACAAAATGTGCAAAATATCTGAATAGACATTTATCAAAAGAAGACATAAAATGGCCAACAGGTATGTGAAAGAAAAATGATCAACATCACTAATCATCAGATAAATGCAAATTAAAACTACAATGAGATATCATCTCACCCCAGTTAAAATGGCTTTTAGCAAAAAGACAAAAAATAATGGATGCTGGTAAGGATGAAGAGAAAGAGGAATCCTTGTACACTGTTGGTGGAAATGTAAATTAGTACAATCACTATGGCAAACAGTATGGAGGTTCCTCTAAAAACTAAAAATAGAACTACCATATGATCCAGCAATCCCACTTCTGGGTATATATCCAAAAGAGAGAAAATCAGAATATCAAAGAGATATCTTAGGCCGGGCACAGTGGCTCATGCCTGTAATTTCAGCACTTTGGGAGGCCGAGACAGGCAGATCATTTGAGGTCAGGAGTTTGAAACGAGCCTGGCCAACATGGTAAAACCTCGTCTCTACTAAAAATACAAAAATTAGCCAGATGTGGTGGTGCATGCCTGTGATCCTAGCTACTCAGGAGGCTGAGGCAAGAGAATCACTTGAACCTGGGAAGCAGAAGTTGCAGTGAGCCAAGATTGCACCACTGTACTCCAGCCTGGGTGACAGAGCGAGACTCCATCTCAAAAATAAATAAATAAATAGACTATAGTTAATAATTTATATTGTATATCTCAAAATAACGAGAAGAGTAGAATTGGAATATTTCTAACACAAAGAAATGATAAATGCTTGAGGTGATGGATATCCACTTATCTTCATTTGATCATTACACATTATATGGTTGTATCAAAATTTCACATGTCCCCCATAAATATGTAAACTATTATGTAGCCATAAAAATTAAAAAAGAGCACTTTGGGAGGCAGAGGCAGGTGGATCACTTGAGCCCAGGAGTTCAAGACTAGCCTGAGCAGCATGGCAAAACCCTATCTCTACAAAATACAAAAAAAATTAGACAGGCATGGTGATGTGCACCTTTGGTCCCAGCTACTGGGCAGGCTGAGATGGGAGGATGGCTTGAGCCCGGGGATGTCAAGGCTGCAGGGAACTGTGATCGTGCCACTGCACTCCAGCCTAGGCAACAGGGCAAGAACCTGTCTCAAAAATAAAGAAAGAAAGAAAAAAGAATTAGGAAATGGCAGGTTTTGCTTAATTACAAATTTACACTGAAATCCCAAAGACTTAACACCACAAAGGTTTCTTTCTAATTTGTGATGCATGCCCAGTGCAAGTGGACTGGGGCTGTGTTCCCACATAGCCATTCACGGACCCAGGCTAAGGGAGTCTACAGCATTTTATAGCTGGCTTTTAGGTTGCCTTGAGAAAAGAAGGGAGAACTGAAGGATCATGCATCAGCATTTAAAAGCTTCACTCAAAAGGGACATATGTATTTTTTGTCAGCAGCTAATTGGCCAGAACTAGTCACATAATCCTGACTGACTATAAGAGGCCTGGGATGTAATCCCAGCACTTTGGGAGGCCGAGACGGGCGGATCACGAGGTCAGGAGATCGAGACCATCCTGGCTAACACGGTGAAACCCTGTCTCTACTTAAAAAATACCAAAAACTAGCCGGGCGACGAGACGGGCGCCTGTAGTCCCAGCTACTCGGGAGGCTGAGGCAGGAGAATGGCGTAAACCCGGGAGGCGGAGCTTGCAGTGAGCTGAGATCCGGCCACTGCACTCCAGCCTGGGTGGCAGAGCAAGACTCCGTCTCAAAAAAAAAAAAAAAAAAAAAGAGGCCTGGGAAATGTTGAGGAACACATGGGTATTTGGTGAGCAGTAAATGTGTCCTCCAAAAAATTCATATGCTGACGCCTTAACCCCCATATGACTGTATTTGGATATGGTGACTTTAAGGAGGTAATAATGGTTAAATAAGGCCCAATAAGGGTAGGGCCCTAACCTGACAGGACTAGTGCTCTTATAAAAAGAGACAGAGACCCCAAAAATGTTTTTTCACGTGTACAGAGGAAAGGCCATGTGAGGACACAGTGAGAAGGAGGCTGTCTCCAAATCAGGAGGAAAGGTCCTAACAAAAACCAACCCTACTGGCACTTTGATCTTGGTTTCCAGCCCCTAGAACTGTGAGAAAATAAATGTCTGTTGTTTAAGTTACTCAGTCTGAGGTATCTCGTTAAGGCAGCCCAAGTTGAGTAATACGCGTCAGCTACTAAGAGGAAGGGAAGACTGGAAAAATACATTGGACCATATTGTAGAATGCTTTAAATTAATCTATGTTTAATTTTTAGGCAATGGAAAGCTTTGGATTTTTAAAAAACAGCTTATAAAGCAATGCATCATCTTCTTTCCTCCAAGGCGTTCATGAAGTTTAGGTGAGGCGCAAGGCGGCACCACAATAGGCACTCCTTTAAATGTTTGATTCATAAGGATTATTGAAGTCATATGCCAAGCATCTAGCTCTGACCTCAAATCTAGTTCTTTTTCATTTTTTTTGTTCCTTATGCTGTCCTTTCAGGGTAGTTCCCCAGAGGAAAAGTGGGACACTGTTACCAGAAGGAAAGCAAATGGACACTGTCTAAATAATGATAACAGATATTCATTACACTTCCTGATAAAAGAAAATAAAGGGTAAGTATGACAAAACCAGAAATGTGCTCTCTGCTCCCAGAAATGCGGAATGTTGTATGGCACTCAAGTCCATTACTTATTCCTAGAAATTATTAACATATAAGCCCCAATTTTTCTCTGTGAAAATTTGTTTCTTAAATTTTTTGTAGAGTCGGGCACTCACCATCTTGCCCAAGCTGGTCTCAAACTCCTGGGCTCAAGCGATCCTCCCACCTTGGCTTCCAAAAGTGCTGGGATTACAGACATGAGCCTGGCCTCTCTGTGGACATTTTAAAAATATATAATTTTATTTAAATGCGTGGGTAGGATGAGGAGATTTTGTTTGTTTGTTTAGGATAGGGTTTTTGGGAGGTGAGAGGGGCAATGAAGGAGGCTTGGTTTCTCCTTCTCCCACATCGCTACCTATATTACAAATCACCTTCCCAACTTAATGACTCAAAACAAAAACAAACACTATCTTCATAGTTGTATGGGTGAGGGGAAGCTTGGCTGGCTAGTTGAGCCGTTCTAAGTCTGCAGTCATCTAAAGACTTGCTTGAGGATCAAGGATCTACTTCCAAGGTGCCACACTCACATAATTGACAAGTTGGTGCTGGTTGTTGGTGGGAGGTGATAGTCCTCCCCACGTGAGTCTCTCCATGAGGCTGCCTGAGTGTCCCCACATGATGGCTTACCCTCAGAGCAAGCTACCAAAGACAGCAAGGCGGAAACCATAACATCCTTTATGACTTTGTCTGGAAATCATACACTGTCACTTCTGCCGTGTTACCTTGGTCACACAGACAGCTCTCATTCATTGTGGGAGCTGACTACAAAAAGGCATGAATATCAAGAGGCAAATCACCAGGGCTCATCTTGAAGGCTGGCTGCCATGCTACTCTCTTCATATTGATGATGTGTAGTACATATCTTTTGGAGGCTGAAGAATGGTCCCCAAAAGATAGCAGGTCCGAATTCCCAGAACCTGTAAACTTTATCTTATATGGAAATGTTATCTTGTTTTTTTTTGTGACAGAGTCTCACTCTGTCACCCAGGCTGGAGTGCAGTGGTGTGATCTCAGCTCAGTACAAGCTCCGCCTCCTGGGTTTACACCATTCTCCTGCCTCAGCCTCCCGAGTAGCTGGGACTACAGGCGCCCGCCACCTCGCCCGGCTAGTTTTTTGTATTTTTTAGTAGAGACGGGGTTTCACCGTGTTCACCAGGATGGTCTCGATCTCCTGACCTCGTGATCCGCCCACCTCGGCCTCCCAAAGTGCTGGGATTACAGGCATGAGCCACCGCGCCCAGCTGGAAATGTTATCTTAAATGGAAAAAGGGTCTTTGCAGATTTAACTAAATTAAGGATGTTGAAATGGAAATATTATTCTGAGTTGTCCAGGTATGCCCTGAATGCAATCAGAGTCTTTCAAAAAGAGTACAATGGACAGAATGTTTGTGTCCTCCCAAAATTCCTATGTTGAAATCCTAGCTCCCAAAGTGATAATGTTGGGAGGTAGAGACTTTGGGAAGTAATTAGATCATGAGGTTACAGCACTCATGAATTAAATTAGTGACCTTCAAAAAGGACCCCAGAGGCTGGGAGTGGTGACTCACACCCGTAATCCCAGCACTTTGGGAAGGCAAGGCGGGCAGATCACTTGAGGTCAGGAGTTTGAGACCAGCCTGGTCAACACGGCAAAACCCTATTTCTACAAAAATACAAAAATTAACCAGAGGTGTGGTGGCACATGTCTGTAATTCCAGCTACTCAGGAGGCTGAGGCATGAGAATTGCTTGAACCCAGGAGATGGAGGTTGCAGGAAGCCAAGATGGCACCACTGCACTCCAGTCTGGGTGATAAAACAAGACCCTATCTCAAAAAAAAAAAAAAAAAAAAAGGAGGTGGGGAGGGACCCCAGAAAGCTCTCTTGACTCTATCTGCCATGTGAAAATACAACAAGACGTTGGCAGTCTGCAACCCAAAAGAGGGCCCTCACCAGCACATGACCATACTATCACCCTAATGCTGGACTCCCAGCCTCCAGAAGTATGAGAAATACATTTCTATTGCTTATAAGCCACCCAGCCTATGGTATTTTGTTATAGCAGCCTGAATAAGACAGAGAGAGATAGAGGGAGACTTGATTCACACAGAAGAGAAGGCAGTGTGACCATGGAGGCAGAGATTGGAGCAATGCAGCCACAAGCCAAAGAATGCCAGCAGCCTCCATAATTTGAAAGAGGCAAGGAATGAACTCTCCTGGAGACTACAGAGGGAGTGCAGCCCTGCCAACACCTTGCTTTTGGCCTAGTGAAGCTAATTTCAAACTTCTGGTCTCCAGAACTGAAAGAAAATAATTTTATGGGGTTTTTTATTGTTTTGTTTTAATAATTGGAGACTGTTTATTTTTCTTTCAGTATGATTAGAAGGAAGGCCTTTAGAGTCAAATCTTCCTGGATTTGAATCTGTCATTGTGATCTTGGGCATATTCTTGCACCTTATTTGTCTTCAAAATGGGGCTAGAAACAGTACCTACCTCAAAGGTAAAGCTTTAAAAAACTGTGGGTTTTTCTGGTAAAATACACAAAATATAAAATTTACCATGTGTTATGATTTGAATGTTTGGATTCCTTCCAAAATTTATGTTGAAACTTAATTTTTAATGCAAGGGTATTAAGAGGTAGGGCCTTTAGGAGATGATTAGTTAATGAGGACTCCTCTGTCATGAATGGGATTAAGGCTCTTACAAAAGAACTTCACACAGTGTTTGCCCCTTTTTTGCCCTTCTGCCTCTCCACATGAGGACACTAACATGAGGGTTAGTCCCCTCCAGAGGATGCAGCAACAAGGTGCCATCTTGGAAGCAGACAGCAGCCCTCACCAGACATCAAACCTGCTGACACCTTGGTCTTGGACTTCCCAGCCCCTAGAACTGTAAGAAATAAATTTCCATTGTTTATAAATTACCCAGTCTCAGGTATTTCGTTATAGCAGCATAAATGAACTAAGACACCACCTTTTTAAGTGTATGGTACAGTAGTGGTAAGCACATTTTCATTGTTGTACAACCAGTCTCTTCCAGAACTCTTTTCATCTGGCAAAACAAACTTCATACCCATTAAATGACATTCTGTTCCCCTCTGTCTTTAGCCCATGGGCAACCACCATTCTACTTTCCATCTCTATGAATTTGACTACTCTGTTTTTGTTGTTGTTGTTTTTTGTTGTTTGTTTGTTTTGAAATGGAGTCTCGCTCTATCACCAGGCTGGAGTGCAGTGGCGCAATCTCAACTCTCTGCAACCTCTGCCTCCCGCATTTAAACGATCCTCCTGCCTCAGCCTCCCGAGTAGCTGAAACTACAGGCGTGTGCCACCACACCTGGCTAATTTTTTGGTATTTTTAGTAGAGACAGGGTTTCACCATGTTGGCCAGGATGGTCTTGATCTGCTGACATTGTGATCTGCCCGCCTTCGCCTCCCAAAGTGCTGGGATTACAGGTGTGAACCACCATGCCTGGCCTTACTCTGTTGTTTTAATACACCAGGTTTGTAGCAATACAAACTTGGTGTATTAAACTTGGTATTTTAATACACCAAGTATGTAGTAATTTGTTATAGCAGCCATAGGAAACTAATACAGTATTCTTCCCCAACTTTCTCCATGTTCATACAACTTTAAATATTTGTAGATGTACACAATTTAACTCACACATATATATGCGGGAATTTTTGTTATTGCTCTATAAAAATAAAAGAGTACATATTACATGTACTCTTCTTTGTTCTCTCTTTTCACTCAACATGTTTATTGAATTTGTGTTCAGAATAATCATTTCACTCTTTGACTTTGGGCTAACCTGTTTCAAAGTGCCTTTATAAGCTTTCATTAGATGTTAATGTCTGAAGCATGTTCAGAGTGCTTTCTCTGCCATCTGACAGTGGTGTCCTCTCAATTATCCAAGCCCTCATGATCAGCTTTAGGAGTGTGTTCCTCCCTCCTGCTGTCTGCTTTTCATACCCTTCTCCATTCATTAGGGCCTCCACCAGAGGGGGGCAAGGAAATGGAAAAGAGGTGAAATACGACTCCAAAACTGACAAAGAGATCAATGGAACAGGAGGGTCCAGAAACCAGTTCTTGAAATGGTCATTTTTCCTTATGTTAGGGATGCTGGAAGAAACTTCAGTGATAATACTTACCAAGTTATCTGTGGATCTCAGAGGGAGAATGGTATCTACTGCCTACTCTTGATTTGTAAGTTGGTTTGTCCCATGTTTATATAAGCATGGCAAAAAGCAATCCCTTCATAAATGTTGGAAGAATTCATTCAATCAACAAACACTTATTAAGTATCTATAATGTGGCAGGAATTATGCCAGGCTCTGAATGAATGAACAACTCAGGTTTTTGTTTCTTTCCCTAACAAGTGGGACTCCTGTTCTGTAGCACTGTTGCTGGAAGGTAAGAGGTTTAACAGTGAAAAAGTAGGGAGGATAAATGCATCAGTTCGGTATCAGTTTCCTAGGGCTGCCATAAAAACGTACTACACACTGAGTGGCTTAAAATAACAGAAATATGTTGCCTTATATTTCTGTGGGTTAGTAGTCTGAAATCAAGGCAGGGCCTCATTCCCTCTGAATCCTATAAGAAAATTCTTCCTTGGCTCTTCCAGCTTCTGGTGGTTTGCTGGCCGTCTTTGGCATTCCTTGTCTTGCAACGGCATGACTCCAATCTCTGTCTTTGTTGTCACATGGCGTTTTCCCTGTGTATCTTTGTCTTTACATGGCTGTCTTTTAAGAACATCAGTTATATTGTATTGGGGGCCCATAGTACTCCAGTATGAGTTCATCTTAACTAATTGCATCTGTAATGACCCTACTTCTAAATAAGGTCCTATTCTGAGGTACTAGGGGTTAGGACTTCAACATGTGTTTTAGGGGGTGAGGAGGGACACAATTCAACCCATAACAGTTTCTACTTGTCAAACAGACAAGTCAAAAAAGACCTTGGAATTCTGGAGTTCGTTAATCTAGGAAGTTGTTGTTCTCTGGTTTTGTTTTGTTTTTTAAGGCAGCATAGTGGTTAGTGTGCAACTCTGGAGCCAGAATTAGTTGGAAGAGTATCTCTACCTCTTACTAACAGGTATGACCTTGGGCAAGTAAACTAATTCCTGGTGCCTCAGTTTGCTGTCTGTAAAATGGAGATGATAACAGAACTTACGGAATTGTTATAAGGATTAAATGAATTAATGCCAGGAAAGTCCTTAGAACAAGGCTTGGCACAAAGAGAATCTTATTGGTGTTAGCTAATTTTATTAAAAATGAGTAACCATGCGTTGATTATTCTTGTAATCAATTCCCACTAAAAGGGTGGTGAGCATATTGTTAAAGGGAATAAAGTGTTCCACTGTGTGCATGTACCCACTGGGGCCTCCTTCTAAGACGAACTGGACTTCCAAGGAGTGGACAGCTGCTCACTGCATATGCTACTAAAGTGCCTTTCTTAGCCTCTGACAGACTATAAAGTCAAGAGACTTCCAAAACCCCTAGAGAAATATTTCTTCTTTCGGACAACCAACCTCTGAAAAACAATTGATTGAAATGTTTTCACGGAAAATATATCACTATTAGGGAAGCCTATATATATAATTTAAATTTCCTTTGGTTCCTTTTGGATTTCAACTTAAAATGACCTATAGGCTCTATCGGAGTAAGAGCAATACATCACCGTGCCTGTCTTAGACATTCTTAGAGCAGATTTGCTCTGCCTGGTGTGACCTTCCTCCAGTCACAGCAGAGCCTGAATGTAGACTTGATTCCCTCAGATCACCGAGGAAAAGAGAAAATTCTCATCACAACTGACAAGACTTGGAGAAGGGCACTGTGTTCTGTATTTGTGTTGGAAACTAAACACAATACACCATCCTCGTTTCCTATGAAAATGAATGTTAGCATCTTTATGTAGGTGGAGTCGAAGGTAAGGTGGAGGGGATACTGAAAGAGTTGAGAGAGAGAGTGGGTGCAGCGGCTCACGCCTGTAATCCCAGCATTTTGGGAGGCTGAGGTGGGCAGATCACTTGAGCCCAGGCGTTTGAGACTAGCCTGGGCAACACAGCAAGTGGCCGCCTCTACAAAAAATACAAAAATTAGCCAGGCATGGTGTTGCCAACCTGTAGTCCCAGCTACTCGGGAGACTAAGGTGGGAGGATTGCTTGAACCCAGGAGTTAGAGGTTACAATGGGCCATGATCATATAACTACACACTAGCCTGGGAGACAGAGCAAAGCCCTGTCTCAAAAAAAAAAAAAAAAAAAAAAAACTGTTGAAAGAGAACCTGATTGCAGACGGAGTCAGGCTTCAATTGCTGAATCAAGACCCATCGTCTTGAGTCACTTAAACATCACAGAATTCTTTAGCTGGAAGACCTTGAGGGGTTACTCATTCAGGAGTTGAAACAAAGTGTAGAAAGTAATTTGTTAGAAATAATAAAAGTACAGTTTATGACTGTTGATTAATTACTAAATCTTAGGGGATTCTAAGTTCTTATCATACAGTGGTCTTCAAAGTATGGTTCTTCCAAGACCAGCAACTTCGCATCACCTGGGAACTTAATAGAAATGCAAAATTTTCAGCCTCACTGCAGACTTAACTGAATCAGAAATTGTAGGGTGGGGCCTGGCAACCAATGATTAACAAGCCCTCAAGGCAATTCTTTTTTTTTTTTTTTTTTCCCTTTTGTGGAGAACGGGGTCTCGCTGTGTTACCCAGGCAGGTCTCGAACTCCTGGGCTCAAGCTATCCTCCCGCCTCTGCCTCCCTGAGAGCTGGGATTACAAGCGTGAGCCACCGCGCCCGGCCCCCTCAAGGCAATTCTGATGCCCACTCCAGTTTGAGAATCACTGTTAAAATCGTATCAATTTAATGCACCTGGCATTCAGGTGTGCTTTATCAGGGGAGTATGAATGGGTGAAGTTGTATACAACTAGCGCCTGGTGACTGGGGCACAGAGAGCCACGCATGTGCACGTTATTCTCTGATGTCCCATTAGGATAAAGATAGACAATTAGTGACCTTATCTAGACCCCATTGTACAGATTAAGAAGCTGAGGTGCAGAAGGGTTATGTGACTTACCCAAGCCACATGGATACTAAGAGGCAGAGAAGACACTAGGTCCCACCTTGCCTAGAGACCACCAGCTCAGAATTTTCTTCTGTCTTTTTTCTTGAGACAGGGTCTCACTCTGTTGCTCAGGCTGGAGTGCAGTGGCTTGATAAAGCTCACTGCAGCCTTGAGCTCCTGGGCTCAAGCAATCTTCCTTCCTCAGCCTCCTGAGTAGCTGAAACTATAGGCATGTGCCACCATGCCTGGCTAATTTTTTTTTCATTAAAAATTTTCTAAAACTATTCACCAGAGTCTGAAAGAAGATGATGGCTGCTAGAGGTGGGCTCCAAACTCCTCAAGAAAAATATGGCTGGAGTTTGAGACCAGCCTGGGCAACAAAACAAGACCCCCTCTCTAAAAAAAAAAAATTTTTTTTAACTGCTGGGCATGGTGGCATGTGCCTGTAGTCCCAGCTACTTGGGAAGCTGAGGTGGGAGGATCATTTGAGCCCAGGAGTTTGAGGCTGCAGTGAGCCATGATCATGCCACTGCATTCTAGCATGGGTGACAGAACTAGACCTTGTCTCTAAAAAAATACAAGCCTCAAACTCCAGGGCTCAAGTGATCCTCCCACCTCAGCCTCCCAACTAACTGGGCCTACAGGTGCATGCCATCATGTCCAGCTAATGTTTTTTACATGTTTTTGTAGAAAGTAATTTTATTATATCGCCCTCCTGCCTCAGCCTCCCAAAGTGTTGGGATTATAGGAATGAGGTGCCAGGCCCAACCTAAAATAATTTTTTTTTTTTTTTAAAGATACAGGCCCGGTGTGGTGACCCATGGCTGTAATCCTGGCACTTTGGGAGGTCGAGGTGAGAGGACTGCTTGAGCTCAGGAATTCAAGATCCACCTGGGCAATATGGTGAAATACTATCTCCACAAAAAAATACATAAATTAGCTGGGCACGGTGGTGGATGCCTGTAGTCCCAGCTACCTGGCAGGCTGAGGTTGGGAGGATCACCTGAGCCCAGGAGGTTGAGGCTGCAGTGAGCCATGATCGTCATGCCACTGTACTCCAGCCTGGGCAAAAGACCCTGTCTCATAAAAGAAAAGAAAGAAAAGAAAAAGAAAGATATGGCCTGATATACAGCCCTGTAGTCATCTAGTGGAGCCAGACTTGGAATTCACCCATGAGCAAAACCTTTTGGAGATAAAAATATTTTTTCTAAAAAAAATTTTTTTTTAGAAAAGGCTTTGGTGGGATTGTAAACTAATTCAACCATTATGGAAAACAGTATGGCGATTCCTCAAGGATCTAGAACTAGATGTACCATATGACCCAGCCATCCCACTACTGGGTATATACCCAAAGGATTATAAATTACTCTACTACAAAGACACATGCACACGTATGTTATTGCGGCACTATTCACAATAGCAAAGACTTGGAATCAACCCAAATGTCCATCTGTGACAGACTGGATTAAGAAAATGTGGCACATATACACCATGGAATACTATGCAGCCATCAAAAAGGATGAGTTTGCGTCCTTTGTAGGGACATGGATGCAGCTGGAATCCATCATTCTTAGCAAACTATCACAAGAAGAGAAAACCAAACACCGCATGTTCTCACTCATAGGTGGGAACTGAACAATGAGATCACTTGGACTCGGGAAGGGGAACATCACACACTGGGGCCTATCATGGGGAGGGGGGAGGAGGGAGGGATTGCATTGGGGAGTTATACATGATATAAACGTCATGCACATGTACCCTAGAACTTAAAGTATAATAAAAAAAAAAAAAAAAAAAAAGAAAAGGCTTTATAACTTTTCATTTTGGTAAGAAGGACAATTTTACAAAGAAATATCTACTCTGGCCATAATTTCATAAAAGAGATGACTTTTTTTTACAGCAAAGATATAGATCAGATATGAAATTAGGATAACAGACAAGTTTTGTTGTTTTTTTTTTTTTTTTTTGAGACGGAGTCTCGCTCTGTTGCCCAGGCTGGAGTGCAGTGGCCGGATCTCAGCTCACTGCAAGCTCTGCCTCCCGGGTTTATGCGGTTCTCCTGCCTCAGCCTCCTGAGTAGCTGGGACTACAGGCGCCCGCCACCTCACCCGGCTAGTTTTTTTTTTTTGTATTTTTTAGTAGAGAAGGGGTTTCACCATGTTAGCCAGGATGGTCTCGATCTCCTGACCTCGTGATCCGCCCGTCTCAGCCTCCCAAAGTGCTGGGATTACAGGCTTGACCACCGCGCCCGGCCACAATTTTTTTTATGTTAAATACATTTTGCTTTTTTTAAAAAAAAAACAAAAAACAACAAACCCAAAATGCTTTTTGCTGTTTTCCTCTTATTTCTTCATGAGCACAGAGCACTAAAACTAAAACGCTGTGTACAATCATAGGAAGCTCAAATGTCCTGCTAAAGACCCCTGATTAACAGGGGCTCTGACTGCCTGCCTTAGCCCAAATGCAAGCTCTCATCACCAAGCAGGCATTTAATAAATGTCCTTTGATAATAAAAATTATGAGGACAAAATGGGTTTATAATTTTTTTTTGCAGTTAAGAAATTACATGCTGGAGGTAAAGAGGACTTAAATTGCTTTTCCAAAGTCACACAACCGGTTTTAAAAGGAGCTGGCGCTGGAACTGAAGTCTTCTATCTACTGGTTCCAAATCCTTTTCCGTTAGACTACACTGCCATTGATAAAGGAAGTCTAAAAGGATGTCTTTTATTTCCTTAGGGGGAACATGTTTATTTACCCAGGCAAAGGTATAATGAAATCAAACGTCAGGGACCTATTACCAGATATAAAGATATCAACTGAAGAGATGTTGGGAAAATTGGGGGTGTCAGGTTAAAGTGACAAAAAGGCAGCATAACAGGGAGTGAAGCTTGGGGGCAGGGAGGGGAGGTGAGGGAGGGGGCAGCGAGGGGTGAGCCAGGAATGTTTCTCTATGATAAAACAACTGCTGGAGTGGCCAGGCTGAGCTTATGCAGATGCTAATTGATTTCTGGAGGTCCAGAAAGGCTTGTTAGACAAGCTTTAAAATGAGAGGAGGCCAGGCATGGTGGTTCATGCCTGTAATCCCAGCACTTTGGAGGGTAGGTGGATCACCTGAGGTCAGGAGTTCGAGACCAGCCTGGCCAAAATGGTGAAACCCTGTCTCTATAAAAAATACAATTAGCTGAGCGTGGTGGCATATGCCTGTAACTCCAGCTACTCGGATGGCTCACTTGGATGAACCCCGGAGGCAGCGGTTGCAGTGAGCCGAGATTGCGCCACTGCACTCCAGCCTGGGCGACAGAGTGAGACTCTGTCTCGAAAAAAACAAGAGGCCAGGCACAGTGGCTCATGCCTGTAATCCCAGCACTTTGGGAGGCCGAGGCAGGCAGATCACGAGGTCAGGAGTTCGAGACCAGTCTGACCAACATGGTGAAACCCCATCTCTACTAAAAATACAAAAATTAGCCTGGCATGGTGGGGTGCGCCTATAATCCCAGCTATTCAGGGAGCTGAGGCAGGAGAATTGCTTGAACCCGGGAGGCGGAGGTTGCCGTGAGCCGTGATGGCGCCATTGCACTCCAACCTGGGCGACAGAGCAAGACTACATCTCAAAAAAAAAAAAAAAAAGAAAAAAGAAAAAGAAAAAGAGAGGAAATGCAAACAGAACATCAACATCCATTTAACTCAGATATCACTAGATACATTTATGACTGAGTGTAGTCAGTGCAAAATAGCATTGAACAATTAAACTTTCATGTGCACCTCAATGAAGTATCTTTGTATATTATATTTCCTGTGTATTAAATAAGTATAGGGTAAGCCACACATCTTAGGTGAGTTCAACTACACAAGAAAAGAAAGAGGAAGTGAACTTACCATGACAAACGGTTTGATATAATTCGTGGTGAAAACCAAAAGGCTTCCTACAGTCCAAACCGGTTATAGAAAGGGAACCAGTCAAAGTAAGTAATAAAACAATGCTTGTTTAAATTTTTGTCGCATGAAAGGCTCTACAGCAATGTAAACTGTGTTCCAGGCACTAACAGTCTTGTAGGATTCGAGGTCTCTGAATTGTTGAGCATCTGTCTTCAGAGCGCTTTTTAGTTTCTAAGAATGTAACATGGGGCAGGAAGCAGAGAAATCAACCAGAAGTAAGCTTTTCATTTGCCCAAAGGATGTCACTGCAAGGATCACAGGAGATAATGTAGACGTATCTGAAGAACTGCCTTCTGGGCTGGCTGCTTATGACTGCTGTCTCTGGCACATCCAGCTGCATATACCTGCTGGCTGAAGTTACTCTCTCAGCCTCCTGGATATATTCAGCTTCAAATGCACCTTCCTTTCTCCCTCCTGGTAACAGTCAGAGAAGCCTAGATCCTGTTAGCAGTTCCCAGATTTCCTCTCAACGTTTCATGGCATTCTCTCAATGAATTAACCTTGCCCTAATTTAATTAGCCGGCAAATTCTCCCTTGCAAATTGTCCTGGTTTAGTTTTGTCTCTAGATGGTCCAGATATAAGGATGTTGCAATACAATGCAAAAAAGTCAAGTCCGAAGTGTCCGTGAACATTAGGACTGGGTGTTTGTTTGTTTTGTTTGACTTTGTTTTTGCACAGGGCATTGTTTTTGTTTACTGTGGTGCTTAGCCTATTGGATGTAATAATTGGATATACTAATCAGATTTTTCTGATTATGTCTGAAATTGAAATTCTTTTATTTCCCAAATACTTGCCTAGATGTGGTCTTGGTGGGGAGCAGCCCCAGCCAGGGCTGTTACTCTTAAAGGGAAGATACTGACCATGGCTGGGTGTGGTGGTATGTGCCTGTAGTCCCAGCTACTCAGGAGGATTGCTTGAGCCCAGGAGTTCATTCTCTCTTATAGCCACATTCTAGCCTGAGCAACATAGTGAAACCCTTGTCTCTTATGAAAAAAAAAAAAAAAAAAAAGAGAGAGACCGTGAAGGTGTGAGTGGCATTACAACCTTATTTCTCTTTCAGAGAGGCTGCTATAATATACACCTTGGTTACCACATTCCAGTCCAGCTCTATTCATCTAAAAATAATCAGTTGCTTCACTGATCATGGTATTATAATGACATTCAAATTCAGAACAGTAATACAACTTTTTAACATAAGGAAAATGTAAATAAACATCAATGAAGATATGACACTGTATTTTGATTTACCTAATTAGCTAGTAAGAGGTACAAAACAGGCATTCTCATACACTGCCTGTGCCTACAAGCTCCTAGAGATTTTAAGAATGTGTATCAGTGTTGTCATTAGTTTGCTAGGGCTGCTATAACAAAGTTCCATGGATTGCGTGGCTGAAATGACAAAAATTTATTTTCTCACAATTCTGGAGGCTAGAAGTCCAAGACCAAGGTGTAGGCAAGGTTAGTTTCTTTCGAGATCTCTCTCCTTGGCTTGTAGCTTGTAGATGACCGTCTTCTCTCTGTCTTTATATGGTCTTCACTTTGTACATATCTGTGTCCAAATTTCCTCTTCTTATAAGGACTCCAGTCATACTGGATTAGGGCCCACCTAATGACCTCACTGTAACTCATTATAATTACCTCCTTAAAGATCATATCTTCAAATACAGTCCCATTATGAGGTATGGGAATTAGGACTTCAACAAATAGACTTACAAAAGGACCCATTACTGAGTCAGCTTTTAGTAAACCATACTAAAGAAATGAATATAATTTCTTAAGTTATAGGAGTATATATTACTTTCTTATAACCTGCTTTTCTTACCCAATATATATTTGAACATTTCTGTGTATATCTAAACACTTACAACATACATTTTCATCACTATCTAGGATTCTATCATGTAGACACCTAATAATTTATTTAGCAGTACTAACTTAAATTTAATTTTTTGAATAAGAAAAACATTCATATGGTTCAAAATCAAAACAATATAAAAAGGTAAATACTTCCATCCTGCCCCTGTTCCATATAAGTAACCCCTTTTATTAGTTTCTTGTATATTCTTCCAATGTTTCCTTATGCAAATAAAAGCAAATGCAAATACATGCTCTTATTTCCCCTACTTTCTTATACAAAGCGAACACTCTATTTACACTGTGCTGCACCTTACTTTTTCTAAAAAGCAACATATTTCTGAAGCTTCTCCATTATCAGTACATAAAGAGCTTCCTCATTCTCTCTTATAGCCACAATGTACAATTGTGAAGCTGAACCATGGTTTACTTAACCAGTGTCTTCTTTACAAGGTTGTATCTAATTTTTCTTCTGTTACAACCAGAGGGGCAAAGAATAAACTCATACATGTTATTTCCTACAAGTGCAGGTGTATTGCTAAGATAAATTCCTAGGAGTGGGACTATTGAGTCAACGTGCATTTATTATTTTGATAGACACTGCTAGAATGCTCTGCACTGGGCTTGCATCATTTTGCCGTCCCACCTGCAGGGAACAGTAACTAATGTTTCACAGCTTCCCCAAGAGAATGAGTTGTAAACGTTGGGATAGTTGTCAATATCAAATGCCTCGTTTTTGAATGTTTAAGTTGTTTCTACTTTTGCTACACTTAGCAGCACTAGGATTAATATCCTAGAGCTACACCTTTGCTCATTTTAATTGTAGCCTTAAAATAAATTTCTTAAAGTTGATTATGTTGTTCTGGGAGTACATGCCTTTTTAGGGCTTTTGATCTGTACTATTTTGGGGATTCTTGAAGTCTCAGGGTTTTTTAAGCACGGAGAAGAGAACTCTCCACTCATAATGTAATTAATGCTCTAAGTTTATATGGCTAATAAACAAAACTCAGAAAATCAGTTTCCTTGAGCATTTAAACATTGATTCTAAACATAATTAATTAAAATTCCTTCAATGATTTAAAATTTAATTACAAATTTAATTTGAAGGATTATTTACAATCCCTCAAATGCCTTAAACAACAGTGAGAATAAAACTTACACTTACAATTTAAAAATAGCAACACCATGAATTCAATTTCTTTTATAAAAAGTCTATTCTTATTTTTATACCTTCCTAAAGTTGCAATAATACTAATATCTATACTTTGCCAGGATTACATTAATTTTACTAAAGCCAAAATTAAAAAAATAAGAAAAAAGAAGACTAAATCAGACTAATTTACGTTAGAGAGCCTGTGTTGTTAATTTAGTTGAGATATACTTGTATCTTTGAAAGTGATTCAAGCCCTGGCCAGGCACAATGGCTCATGCCTGTAATCCCAGCACTTTGGAAGGCCGAGGTGGGCAGATCACTTGAGATCAGAAATTTGAGACCAGCCTGGCCAACATGGCGAAACTCCATCGCTACTAAAAATACAAAAAATTAGCTGGCCGTGGTGGCGGACGCCTGTAATCCCAGCTACTTGGGAGGCTGAGATCTGAGAAGAGAATCACCTGGACCTGGGAGGCGGAGGTTGCAGTGAGCTGAGATCATGCCACTGCACTCCAGCCTAGGTGATAAAAAGAAAGTGATTCAATCCTGTATCAAGGACTAGTCTAGACCCCCCACCCTTTTAAAAATAGCTTTTATTTTTAGAGCTGTTTTAGCATCACAGCAAAATCAAACAGAAAGTACAAAGAATTCCTATATCCCCCCATCCCCAAACATGCCCAGCCTCCCCTACTGTCAACATCCCACACCACAGTGGTACATTTGTTACAATGGATGAGCCAACATTGATGTATCATGATCACCCAAAGTCCATAGTTTGCATTAGGGTTCACTCTTGGTGTTGTACATTCTATGGGTTTGAATACATTTATGGTGACATATATCCACTGTTATAGAATCGTACAGAGTGGTTTTACTGCCCTAAAAATTCTCTGTGATCTGCTTACTCATCCCTCCTTCTCGCTAATACACTTACTGATCTTTTTAGTGTCTCCCTAGTTTTGACTTTTCCAGAATGTCATATAGTTGGAATCATACAGTGTGTAGCCTTTTCAATTTGTCTTCTTTCACTTAGTGATATGTATTTTCATTTCCTCCATGTCTTTTCATGGCTTGATAACTCATTTATTTTTAGTTCTGAAGAATATTCCCTTGTAGGATATCCCACTATTTATCCATTCATCTACTGAAGGACATCTTGGTTGCTTCCAAATTTGGGCAATTATGAATAAAGTTTCTATAAACATCCATGTGCAGGTTTTTTGTAGACATAGATTTCAATTCATTTGGATAAATACCAAGGAGCATGACTGCTAGACTGTATGGTAAGAGTATGTTTAGTTTTATAAGAAACTGCCAAACTGTTTCAAAGTGGTTGTACCATTTTGCATTCCCACCAGCAATGAATGAACATTCCTGTTGCTCCACATCCTTGTCAGCACTTGGTTTTGTCAGTGTTTTGAATTTTGGCCATTCTAATAGGTGTGTAATGGTATCTCATTGTTGTTTTAGTTTGCAATTCCCTGATGACATATAATGTTGAACATCTTTTAATATGCTTATTTGCCATCTGTAGATCTTCTTTGGTGAGATACGTCCCTTTTTATAGTAAGGTTTTCCTCATGTCAATGGGACTTTCATGTCCAGTCCACACTTTTACATAGATTTTAGTTTCTAGCAAGCTGGTCTCTTTTCCTAAAATAATGCATTCTTTTTTATTTGCTTGGTCAGCATTACATAAACCAGTATCATGTCCCCATTAAATACTGACTTGGTCTTCTAGCACTATTGGAACCTGTATATGCCCTACTAGGCCCTAGAAGTGATAGGCCCCTTAAAGGTTTCATCTCCATGAAGATAAGGGGTAGAGATTTTATTGCCCAGCCTCCCTCTTTAGAACATTTGTCTAATCCATCACCTTTCTACCTCTCCTCTTTCATCCATCCTAACGTTGGTAGGGTTCTTACTGTTTTTCATTATAATTTGGCTATCTCACCATTTCACAGCTTTCTCTTTTCTTAATCAAATAGAGAAAAATGCATGCCATATTTTATTAAATGTAAGATGCTATTGATTGTCAGCTGCTTCATTATGTTATGTGCCTCTAGGAAAGAACAAAAACTAATTAAACGATGACACAACACCTTACTGATAATCTTACATAGTTGAGGAATCAGTTAAAATAGCCTCTCATTGCTCTGAAATTTCTTTCTATGAGGGATTTGGCCATTTGTCCCATCTTCAGTTGTATTTCTCGACATGTAATAATAATCTTTTTGCATGTATCTCAGTAACAAAATATAACATAGTTTCATTTACTGCAGGTAGCTTTTCTTTCCCGGGTCCCATAAAGCACTTAGTTGTTGCATTGGAAAAAAAATATGGGAGATATGCTGACACTCTTCTAAAGATGAAGATTTGCTTCACTAATAGCAAATGTACATTCCACTGCTCTGTTTCGTTGCCTTTCTGTGTATACAATATTTTGTTTCAATCCCAGAGTTACAGAGGAAACCTTTATTTTTAGACATTTCAAATAGTGGTTTAACTCAATCTGTAAAATAACAAACAACGAAGCAGATTACTCAACTGAAGTGAAGAGAATGGACAGCTGTTACTAAGTGTGAACATGCTGCTCTCCACTCAACAGCAATTAAAAGGCCATCTACTGTAGAACCACTTCAATTTCAGAGGTGTTAAAATACAAAAAACAGCTGTCTTGGCCTGGTGCCGTGACTCACGCCTGTAATCCCAACACTTTGGGAGGCCAAGGTGGGAGGATCGCTTGAGCCCAGGAGTTGGAGACCAGCCTGGACAACAAGGCAAAACCGCACCTGTACAAAAAAAATACAAAAATTAGCTGGGTGTAGTGGCATGTGCCTGTAGTCCCAGCTACTCAGAAGGCTGAAGTGGGAGGATCGCTTGAGCCTGGGTAGTCAAGGCTGCAGTAAGCTGAGACTGTGCCACTGCACTCCAGTCCTGATAACAGAGCAAGACTCTGTTGTGGGGGGGAAAAAAGCTGTCTTAGAATCAATAAGTGTGTATCTTATAATTTCTATAATTTAACTGTCATATATTTAATAGATGATAGATGGAACACCTATGAATGTCAACATTCTACTATTTTTAGAGACAGGGTCTTGCTCTGTCTCCCAGGCTGGTGTGTGTGCAGTCACATGATCATGGCCCACTGTAACCTCTAACTCCTGGGCTCAAGCAATCCTCTCACCTCAGCCTCCCAAAGTGCTGCGATTACAGGCATGAGCCTATTAAAAATGCATTTAAAAAATATAGCATATTCCATTGCATTCACCCTTATTTAACATCATAATTTCCTTTTGTTTTTTATTTACTTAAAATCTTTTTTTTTTTTTTTTGGAGGCGTCTCACTGTATCGCCCAGGTTGGGGTACAGTGGCACGCTCTGACTGCAACCTCCAAATCCTGGGTTCGAGTGATTCTCCTGCCTCAGCCTCCTGAGTAGCTGGGATTACCCGCCACCACACCCAGCTACTTTTTGTATTTTAGTAGAAACGGGGTTTCACCATGTTGGCCAGGCTGGTCTCAAACTCCTAACCTCAACTGATCTACCCACCTCAACCTCCCAAAGTGTTGGGATTACAGGCGTGAACCACCGTGCCCAGTCCATAATTTCCTTTTTATATAAAATACATAGATTTTTCCTTTTTGGAGTGGCTTACAGATATGTAAATCATTTCAATTAGCCATAAGTACCTTTTTTTGTTATTTTTTTTGGATGCTTGAATGACACAAAATGACACAAGTTGGCCAGGCCTGCCTTTAAGCAGGCTCTTTTGTCCTTTCAACATGACTCTGACATTTTAAAAACATCTTTGCTTCCTGAAAACATTACGATATTCTATCTTTATTTTTCTCCCTATCGTAGGACATGGCATTAGCTACTTTTGATGGCTACTAGAATTTAAGACCAAATCTGGGCACGCACTGGGGTTCCAACTTAGATCATTCCATTTTAGTATCAGTGTAGCCAGGACTATAGCACTGCAAAGTGCCAATTTAAAGGCATTTCTCTGGAAAATCTTGAGTTCATGTCAATTTCTCCACGTGTAATGGAGAAATATTCTAATCTAACTCTAAATCCCTTTAAATTCTGATCTAATCACAAGTTTTAAATTTGTTTTCTATACAAAATGTTTACTTAAATGTTTAACCTTTCACTTATCGATAATTTTACCATCTTTTCTTTTCTTTTCTGAGACAGAATCTCGCTCTGTTACCCAGACTGGAGTGCAGTGGCATGATCTTAGCTTACTGCAACCTCTGCCTCCCGGGTTCAAGTGATTCTCCTGCCTCAGCCTCCCAAGTAGTTGGGACTACATGCATGCGCCACCACCCCCGGCGAATTTTTGTATTTTTTTTTAGTAGAGACAGGGTTTTGCCATGTTGGCCAGGCTGGTCTTAAAATCCTGGCCTCAGGTGATCCACCAGCTTCGGCCTCCCAGAGTGCTGAGATTACAGGCACGAGCCACTGCACAGGGCCCATCTTTTCTTTTATAATTCTTATATGTCTCATGGATCACCAACCTGTAGTAATTTTATTGACACTGTAAAATTTCCTCCGATATATTTTGTATAAATTAACACTCTCAATGCTCATGCTCCTAGCAGCATTATTTACAGTAGCCAAAATGTGGAAGCCACCCAAGTGCCCGTCAATGAATGAACGGACAAAGTGTGGTTCATACATGTAATGAAATATTATCCAGCCTTGAAAAGGAAGGAGATTTTGACATATGCTACAAAGTGGATGAATCTGAAGGACATGATACATTACATAAGCCAGTCACAAGAAGACAAATACAATGTTATTCCACTTATATAGAGTCCCTAGAGTAGTCAAATTCATACAGACAAAAAGTAGATGGTGGTTGCTAGGGACTGGGGATAAAGGGTATGGAGAGCTGTTGTTTAATGGGTATAGAGTTTTAGTTTTACAAGATGAATTCTGAAGACTGGTCACACAAAATGTGAATATACTTAACACTACTGAACTATACATTCTGTATACCTTAAAAATGGCTAAGATGGTAAATTTTATATTGTGGGGTTTTTTTAAAACCACAATTAAACATTTAAAAAAAATTACGTTCTCACCAAGAGGGCATGGGGATACTTATTTCTCCTAAAATTACATTTGCAGTAGAAAAAACAACTAGCTTTGTTTTTTAAATTTTAAAGAAATTAATTGGAAGAATTAACAATACTTAACAATATATTAATATAGTGTATATTCCCCCACCACTGAGAGAGAATCCATTTTTTACATCAAATTTCCAAAAACGTATCTGACCCTAAAAGATGCTAAAAACCATTCTTCTACAGAAATGGAAATTTTCAAAAAGAACTTTGGAAATTAGATCAATATTTTGTCCAATAAAACTATGAGAATGATATTTGTGTGTGCCAGAATTAAGATTTGAAAATAACTTAAAATATTGTTAAGTAGTCCACATCTAACAATTTAACAGATAAATAGAAAGTTCTATTTTTTTGTTTTGTTTTGTTTTGAGATGGAGTCTTGCTCTGTCACTGAGGCTGGAGTTCAGTGTTGCAATCTCAGCTCACTACAACCTCTGCCTCCCCAGCTCAAGCCGTTCTCCTGCCTCAGCCTCCCGAGTAGCTGGGACTACAGGTGCATGCCACCACGCCCAGCTAATTTTTGTATTTTTAGTAGAGACAGGGTTTCACCGTATTGGCCAGGCTGGTCTTGAACTCCTGACCTTGTGATCTGCCCACCTCAGCCTCCCAAAGTGGTGGGATTACAGGCATGAGCCACTGGGCCTGGCAGGGAAATTCTTATACCCAAAACTTATTTGTTGTTTGTCTGAAATTCAAATTTAACTGGGTATCCTGTATTTCATCTGCCAACTGTACGTTTTAGGTATAGTAAGAACTCAATAAACATTAACAAAATCTAGTAACAGTCCCCAAATCCAGTTTTTCCATGAGCCCCTCTTCCCTGTGCAATGCAAATTGCCTAGATAGGTAGATAGATAATATATATGATTGATGATAGATAGATAGATAGATAGATAGAGTCTAGCTGATAAAGTGGTCTTAGGCTAAGTTCACATAGTCATAGTGGTGTCTAGACCCAGCGAGCTGAGGTTCTCACTGCCCTCTCCAGTTGGTCACATCGAGCTGTAGTCAAGACCTGCAGAGACTGTGCATGAAGAGATACGACTTCAGGGTGATGGAACAGCTCCCTGTAAAGAACAGAAAACTTTAAGTGAAAGAATCACTGAGATTTCTTCAGAGTTGTACCAGAGCATTAGATGGGAACCAAGGTGGAACAGTTCCTTAGAAATTTTCAGCACACTCTGAGGGAAATTCTCAGTGGTTAGAGCAGTCTACAGAGCCAGTAAACGAAAACCTAAACAGTTGGGACCTTCTTGCCAATTGAGGCTGGATGATCACCTATCAAATGTGTCATGAATGGGATTTCCTAGTTGAGTGGCTGGATATGTGGCCCAGCTGTCCTCAAAAAGGCTCTGAAGTGAGGTCAGGCAAGGTTCATGTTGATAGTGTGGCTCTTACTGAATGGCAGCTCTCTAGCCAGTAATTTCAAAGATGCTTGATAATGATTGATGATAAAATATTAAGTGTAAATCTGTAAATAATGAGATGGCATTTCAACAGTAATTAATTAACAAGCATTGATAAAATGAATTTAAAATTAATCTCAAACATACTCTATGAATGTAAAAACTTTTGTAATGAACTTAGGGTGAGGAAGACAGATAATATAAAAATGGGATTTGAGGCCGGGCGTGGTGGCTCACGCCTGTAATCCCAGCACTTTGGGAGGTTGAGGTGGGTGGATCATGAGGTCAGGAGATCAAGACCATCCTGGCTAAAAGGATGAAACCCATGGTGAAACCCTGTCTCTACTAAAAATACAAAAAATTAGCCGGGCATGTTGGCATGGACCTGTAGTCCCAGCTACTCAGGAGGCTGAGACAGGAGAATGGTTTGAACCCGGGAGGTGGAGGTTGCAGTGAGCCAAGATCATGCTGCTGTACTCCAGCCTGGGCTACAGAGAGAGACTCTGTCTCAGGAAAAAAAAAAAAAAAAAAAAAAGAAGGGATTTGAGCCAAGTGCCTAATTTGACTTGTCAGGAGCAATTTTTAAATGATTTAGATTAATAAAAATAATATAAACTAAAATCTGATTGATCCTAATATATTTATGATGCTAATTAAGACTCAAAAGGACCTAATATGAATCTCCTTAATAATTTGTAAAATTACAGATGGGGTCTCACTATATTGCTCAGTGTCGTGCTATTCACAAGTACTATCATGGCACACTGTAACCTCGAACTCCTGGGCTTGATCCTCCTGCCTCCGCCTCATGAGCAAATGGGATTACAGGCATGCACCACCATCCCCAGATTCCAACTAATCTTGATTTTGATCCAGTTTTATTTAGCTTGCCTGAATTTTAAATTCCTAAGCTTAGGCCTACCTTAATGGATCCCAATACATTGCAGCAAGACTGTAAAAGCTGGGCTGTGCAAGTCATTCTAACAGTTCAAAGAAAGGAACTATGGCTTCCAGATAGTCATATGATAAAGATAATTCCAAACCACTGTTGTTGCACAGACCAAAATTTTAAACTCCTTTAAGTAACGATATCATGCAACTGAAATTTAATACGGGATGGCGAGGGGTAGCAAAAACAAGCACTTGAAGGATGAAGCAAAGCACACTTTAAATAATGTAATATAACTGTGGAATGCTGACAAATGGTATCTTGATGGGAGGGGAAAGTGGAAACCCCACAATTTCTATTTCTACTATGTTTTCCAAAGACACAATTTGCTTATGTTTGTATGTAAACAGGGCTTTATTTTCTAATAGTATTGGTTCTGATTTAATCAGGGGAAAAAACTCTTGCCTGGCCTCACCTTCCAGTCTCTCACATTTATGCTAGTGGTTCCCTGTTTTCTGGAAAAGGGAATTCTTGAGTCATTGGGCATTACTGTAAGCCGTGTCAAAGGTGTGCCCTCTGCTCAGCAGTTACTAATGATCTATTGTGGGATAGCTTCTTTTTTTCCCTTACACTTGCTCTGTTGAAAATATCAACAAAATCTGAGTTTATTTGCTCACCAGTATTGTGCATGCCGGAGACATGAAAACATCCAACCTCATGTTCCTTGATTTCTACCTTGCAGAAACTTTTCAGTAAATGAGGCTCTGAAATTTTCAGATTCTATTTTGAATTTATAATATGATCCTCCTCCATAATTGAAAAGTTTTTCCCCAGCAAAAGGGCCCACTGGATTTACTACTTTGACTGTGCCCTATCCCAAACACACACTTATAGGAGGATCCACTGGCTGAGGGATCCCTCAAACTTCAGACTGATTCTGGGCTTTAGGACTCAAGGCTCAGAAGCTCAGACAGACTCCGCACTTTGTGGTTTGTTTCTGATTTTTTTTCTTTCTTTCTTTCTTTTTTTTAACCAGGTCTCACTCTGTCACCCAGGACAGAGTGCAGTGATGTGATCATGGCTCACTGCAGCCTCCATCTCCCAGGCTTCGGTGATCCTCTTTCCTCAGCTTCCCCAAAAGTGCTGGGATTATGAGTGCATGCCACCATATCCAGCTAGTTTTTAAATTATTTGTGGAGATAGGGTCTCCATGTGTTTCCCAGGCTGGTCTGTAATTCCTGGGCTTAAGCAATCCTTTCACCTTGGCCTTGCAAAGTACTGGGATTATAGATGTGAGCCACTACACTTGATGCTTTTGGCGAGTTTTGAGTTCAGAATGACCTTGGCATGATTTTATGGGCTAGCCTAGAAAACTGATCTGGCAGATACACATGCACATTCCTAATATAACACTACTTTTAAAATAAATTGCTTCCAAGCCACAAACAACTTAGTTACAGATGGCTGTCTGGAAAACAATTCTTTCACTTTTTTGAAAAACAAATTTTGGGTACACGGTTCTTTCATTAGAAACTTATTGGATGGACAGGACTTGATCTTTACTTTTAATAATTCATATTATATATTACCAAAAATGTGATTCTGGTGATGTCAAAGTCAAGCTTTGTTCATTTGAATCCATTAAATAAAGTACTTATATGGGAAATAAACTTACTTTAAAATTGATCAACAGGTAAATAGGAAAGGTCTTAAATAATCATGAATAAAGAACTAAAACAAGCAAACATTTGCTTTTCTAGGTTGGAGGATAAATTTATCAGAGTCAGGTTTTCCTCACCATGCAGAGTTTAAAGGCCGTTTATAATTATTCCTCATCTCCATCCTTTAGTCCATCAGACCTCTCTTCTAACACATCTTTGGATGTGTGTCTAACTTTCCACTCTCATCACTGCCAACCCAACCACCAGCTCTGTCTAGTCCCAGCTGCTCTTACAACCTGCTAATTGAATAGTTTCAATGGCCCTTTAATACATCTATCCAAATCCACTCCAATCCTCTACTTTGTCACATTCATTCCTGGATTTTTTTCCTTGCAGTTTTGAATGTGCTAATATTTCTATTGAAAATTATTCTACTCATCCATAAGACGCAAATATTTTACATTATTTTTCCAATTGAGATATTGTGGCCATGTTGAACCATTGATATTTCTTAAATGATGCCTCTGAGCAGAAAAGCTTCATGCTCTAATTAATTGAGCTGACACATTTATAGAATATTAAATGTGCTTACACATATATATCACACATTAAATATGTACATCAAATACATTTATAATGTATTTCCAGCTGGCCAGCCCACGTTTCTTTGCCTTTATCATTTTTTTCTCTGTTCTTGTTTACCTCTGGTAACTATAGAACATAGATGAATACTTCAGTAAATGCTTGGATTTAAACTATGAATAAGAGGACACAGACCATCTCCCCTATGCAAGTTGTTCATGTAAACATTTATTGACCGTCTACTGTAGGCCAGAAACCAGGGTAGGTACTGAGGATACAAAAATGGACACATCATATCTATCCACAAGAAACTTTGTCTGGTGCAGTTGTTTCATAAGTTAGTGTTCTTATAAGAATCATGTAAGGGTACTAGCCAAAAATGCAGATTCTGGAACCCCTAATTACCCCACATTTTAATTTTAGAAGTTTGGAGTAGAGCCCAAGTATATGCATTTTAGCAAGTCCTCCAAGTGATTCTTTGGGTTTTTTTGTTTGTTTGTTTTTGTTTTTGAGACAGAGTCTCACTCTGTCTCCCTGACTGGCGTACAGTGGTGTGATCTTGGCTCCCTACAACTTCTGCCTCCCAGGTTCAAGCCATTCTCTTGCCTCAGCCTCCTAAGTAGCTGGGATTACAAACCTGCACCACCATGCCCAGCTAATTTTTGTACTTTTAGTAGATACAGGGTTTCACCATGTTGGCCAGGCTGGTCTCGAACTCCTGACCTCAAGTGATCTGCCCATCTCAGCCTCTCATAGTGCTGGGATTGCAGGCATGAGCCACCATGCCTGGCCTGATGCTCCAAGTGATTCTGATGCAGGTAGTCCATTGATAACACTTTCAAAACATCACATTGAATACTACTGAATGTTTTATATTTGTGCCTATAGTTCTGTACTGTTATCTTACTTTTTGGGGGGTACTTTTGTTTTTTTGTAAAAAGCTATTTAAAAGAATATGTTATTTAACCAGTTTCCTTTTCATCAAATGCTTTTTTCTCTTTCATTTTTAAATAAGAAATCTTTTCATATTCAGAGATTATCAGTCAAGTATAAGAAAATTTAATGTATGAGTGCTTTTCTAAAAACCTAGAAGTTTATCATATATTTTCCCTTTTTTTTCACCTCCATTAGACTATAACACAAAATGTAACACTGTTACAACAATATTATTACTTTACAAAAGTTTAGATTTCAAAGTTTACTACTGAGTATTTTTTTCTTCGTACTTTCCCCACACTTAGGGTTCTCCTGCTTCCAGGAGGAAAGGAACATTTAGTTTCTCTAGTCCAACTAAAGGCCCAAATGATGACTTATATGAGATGTAACTTCTAGCTATATGCCCATTACTTTGAAAGAGACTAGGAAAGTAAGTTTAAGTAAAGCAAAACATGAAATAATCTTACTGAGTAAGTTTTTAGAGCTATATTCTTATAGGCATAGTTTGTTACTTTTTAAACTAATGCTTAAGTTTGATGGAATAGTCCTCCCAATCTGTCTTCAACTTTCTTTGCTAACTCACTGTGAAGTCTCTCGTAGAACCAGGCTGACAGTGGCCTCCAGACTGCTGCCTTCAGACACCATACCATTTTTTTTTTAATTTCCCCTGCAAACTACTTAGTTTTTAGAGTCCATTGAAGGGATGCCCAAGCTCACCTCCATCCTTCTGCACTGACTTCTCTGTAACCTCTGTCCATGTAGCTGGGAAGAGGTTGCGAGAGCAGACATAGAAAAAACATACAGATATATGGCAAGCCAAGTAACCATTTAAAAAAAAATTTTTTTTTTTTGAGACAGAGTCTCACTCTGTCACCCAGGCTGGAGTGCAGTGGCACAATCTCGGCTCACTGCAAGCTTTGCCTCCTGGCTTCCGACCATTCTCCTGCCTCAGCCTCCTGAGTAGCTGGGATTATAGGCACCTGCCACCACGCCTGGCTAATTTTTTTGTATTTTTAGTAGAGACGGGGTTTCACCGTGTTAGCCAGGATGGTGTCGATCTCCCGACCTCGTGATCTGCTTGCCTCGGCCTCCCAAAGTGCTAGGATTACAGGCGTGAGCCACTGTGCCCAGCCAACCATTTCAATTTTTTGAGAACATTTAAAAAAATCCCCATGGGTTTGATGTTTTCTAATTACCAGGAGATAATTATCCATATTATATTTCAATAAAATGAAAAAGTCACACCAATTCTGGCTACAAGGCCTGGCATGGTGGCTCACGCCTGTAATCCCAGCAGTTTGGGAGGCCAAGGCGGGCGGATCACCTGAGGTCAGGAGTTTGAGACCAGCCTGGCCAACATGGTGAAACCTCGTTCTATTAAAAATATCAAAATTTGCTGGGCATGGTGGTGGGCACCTATAGCCTCAGCTACTTGGGAGGCTGAGGCAGGAAAATCACTTGAACCCGGGAGGTAGAGGTTTCAGTGAGCCAAGATCACACCACTGGACTCCAGCCTGGTAGGCAGAGTGAGACTCTCATCTCAAAAAAAAAAAAAAACAGCTAATGCCCCTCCCTCCCTAACTCCTTCCTTCCTCCCTCCCTCCCTTCCTTTTTCTTTCTTTTTTTTGATACAGAATGCACTCCAAGCTGGAGTGCATTCATGCAGTCTCAGCTCACTGCAGCCTCCACCTTCTGGGTTCAAGTGAATCTCCCATCTCAGCCTCCCAAGTAGCTGGGACTATAGGCACACACCAATATGGCAAGACTGGGTTTTGCCATGTTGGCCAGGCTGGTCTTGAACTCTGGACCTCAGGTGATCTGCCCACCTCGACCTCCCAAAATGTTGGTATTACAGGCGTGAGCCACTGCTTCTGGCTTACAATGCCTTTTAGCTCATTGGGATCTCAACAGAAAATCTTATAAATGTAATCATTTTAGGTGTTTATCCATATGCTCCACCAAAATGAGATGTAAGAAGACAACATTTTACAAAATGAACAGTGTTGATTATTTAGGAACAATATACTTAATTTCAGGAACAGAAGACAATGACATATTTCATTATTTCCCAGTAGAAAATAATATATATTCAAATATAGAGCTTATTCATGGTGGATTATGTTTTATACAAGTACTATATTCTTCTTAGTGTCTGACATCTTGTTATGAAAAGGGTGTTTTCAGTTGTGAAGAGTGTTTCATATCTTTAAGGGTTTAGGGCTTGAAGGATTTCACTAGTTGAATCTTTACTGACAGCAAGTATACGAAAATGCATATCAGAGAAATTTTGCTGCTGACTTCAACTTGCCAGCCACAGACATTCTGCGTTTTGAACTGATTGAGGAAAGGACTGTGTTAGAAAAGGAGCAGTGAATGAGCAGAGTAGTAATTTGTGTAGTGATTGCCAAGAACCTTGCGTTTCAATCCTCCCTCTTTTTTCTAATATAACCAAATGAATTTTTCTCTTAATGAAAAATAATTACAATGGCTTTTACTTTTCTTTTTTTGAGACAGAGTCTCGCTCTGTCACTGAGGCTGGAGTGCAGTGGTGCGATCTCTGCTCACTACAAGGTCTCCCTCCTGGGTTCACATCATTCTCTTGCCTCAGTCTCCTGAGTAGCTGGGACTACAGGTGCCCACCACCACGCTCGGCTAATTTTTTTTTTTTTATGTTTAGTAGAGATGGGGTTTCACCACGTTAGCCAGGAGAGTCTCGATCCCCTGACCTCATGATCCGCCCACCTCGGCCTCCCAAAGTGCCGGGATTACAGGCATGAGCCACTGCACCCGGCCCACAGTGGCTTTTACTTTTAATTTTTATTCAAATTTTGTTTCACTGAACTTTTTCTCAACCCCAAAACTTTACTTTGTTTCATAATAAATGGTGGAGAACTTAAAGATACATAATAAATGATCAACCTTGCTCATGTATGGGAAGAAACATCACAGGATTTCATAAGATTTCTTTACATTCCTCTCTTCTTCAGTCAATTTATTTCTGCAGGTATGGAAGATGGAATTACAGGCCCCACTGAAGACTGTTTATAGTTATTTGGGTTGTACAGTCCACAAATGGCACAATTATATGTAGCAGCCTGACTGCTGAGGCTCATTTTTCTACACTTCCTAAATGTTGTGTTCACAGTTTAATGTGAATAAGGATTAAAGAAATACATTTCATCAATGGTGAGCCCCAACTATGCCCCCCATGTACTGGTGTGTAAGCCATTTGCTTTTAGCCTAAAAGGGAAAAACGATCTAGACATGCTAAGACAAGGGCAATCGCATTATTAAAACAAAAACGGCAGGGCACAGAGGCTCACACCTGTAATCCCAGCACTTTGGGAGGCCAAGGCGGGTGGATCACCCGAGGTCAGGAGTTCGAGATCAGCCTGTCCAACATGGTGAAAACTTGTCTTTACTAAAAATACAAAAATTAGCTGGGCATGAGGTGGCGGTGCCTGTAATCCCAGCTACTTGGGAGGCTGAGGTATGAGAGTCACTTGAACTCAGGAGGTGAAGGTTACAATGAGCCGAGATTGTGCCACTGCACTGTAGCCTGGGCGACAAAGAGAGACTCCGTCTCAAAAACAAAACAAAACAAAAAAAAACAATAAAAAAAAAAAAACCTGGGCAACAAGAGCGAAACACTGTCACAAAAAAAAAAAAAAAAAAAGGCCGGGCGCGGTGGCTCACGCCTGTAATCCCAGCACTTTGCAAGGCCAAGGCGGGCGGATCATGAGGTCAGGAGATCGAGACTATCCTGGCTAACACGGTGAAACCCCGTCTTTACTGAAAAACAAATACAAAAAATTAGCCGGGCGTGGTGGCGGGCACCTGTAGTCCCAGCTACTCGGGAGGCTGAGGCAGGAGAATGGCGTAAACCCGGGGGGCAGAGCTTACAGTGAGCCGAGATCGCGCCACTGCACTCCAGCCTGGGTGACAGAGCGAGACTCCATCTCAAAAAACAAAAACAACCCAACAACAATAAAAAAAACCTAAGTGATAAAAGAAAACAGAAAACAAACAAAAAAATATTAACAGTCACTATGGAGACATATTTATGTCATCTAAGAAACAACGGTTTTGGTGAGGTTTATGAAGTCCTAGCGGGTGTGATTTTCACTCCTCCTAAAGTAGACTTTTCATTCTCTCCCAGTATTGATATTTCTAAGTGTGGCTGCTGGCCTCATGTATTTGATTTATGTCAGCATATGGTAGAGCTCACAGATTGCTTTCTTTTACCAAATGTGTGGTTACCAATACTATATAAGTCTGTACCTGAGCAGAAGGTTTTAAAGAGCTAATTTCAACAAGATTTCTTGTAGTGATTTACACCAGCTTTATTGTTAACCAAGGAAAGTTAGCAGGCTTTACATCATAATCATTTAATAGATTCTGTAACTAAAAACCGAAATGTACATATGTTAAAGTATATCGATCCACTAGGCAGCTAATTCCACATCTGAGAAGAATAGCATGGAAACATGATCAAATAACAACATTTTCCAAAATAATCCTCTCTTGTGAACAGGTTCAAGACCCTTCTTATGAATGACTAGAACAGTCATCAAGATGTTGGAATTTGAAGCATGTACAGATGGCCCTAACTCTTTTTTTTTTTTCTTTTTTTTGAGACGGAGTCTCGCTCTGTTGCCCAGGCTGGAGTGCAGTGGCCAGATCTCAGCTCACTGCAAGCTCCGCCTCCCGGGTTCCCGCCATTCTCCTGCCTCAGCCTCCCGTGTAGCCGGGACTACAGGCGCCCGCCACCTCGCCCGGCTAGTTTTTTGTATTTTTTAGTAGAGACGGGGTTTCACCGTGTTAGCCAGGATGGTCTCGATCTCCTGACCTCGTGATCCGCCTGTCTCGGCCTCCCAAAGTGCTGGGATTACAGGCTTGAGCCACCGCGCCCGGCCAGATGGCCCTAACTCTTAAACTATCTCTAACCTTTTGGCCATGACACCTTAAAGTCCAGTGGTTCAGACTGATTTTTTTTGTCACCAATAACTTCTTTTTTCTTTTTTTCAAGATGGAGTCTCTCTGTCGCCCAGGCTGGAGTGCAGTGGCGCGATGTCGGCTCACTGCAACCTCCGCCTCCCAGGTTCAAGCCATTCTCCCACCTCAGCCTCCCGAGTAGCTGGGATTACAGGCACATGCCACCATGCCTGGCTAATTTTTTGTGTTTTTAGTAGAGACGGGGTTTCACCATGTTAGCCAGGATGGTCTCTATCTCCTGACCTCGTGATCCACCTGCCTCGGCCTCCCAAAATGCTGGGATTACAGACTTGAGCCACCGCACCTGGCCCTGTTACCAATAACTTCTAAATCCAAATGCCCTTTGGAGGGTTGCCACTTGTATTATGAAAATAATCGTCAGTTATGGTGGCTCACGCCTGTAATTCCAGCACTTTAGTAGGCTGAGGCCTGCGGATCACTTGGGTCCAGGAGTTTGAGACCAGCTTGGGTAACATGGCAAAACCCCGTCTGACAAAAAGTACAAAAAAATTAGCCAACATGGTAGTGTGCACCTGTAGTCTCAGTTACCAAAGTGGCTGAGGTGGGAGGATCACCTGGGCCCAGGAGGTCAAAGCTGCAGTGACCTAAGATCGCACTACTGTACTCCAGCCTAGGCAACAGAGTGAGACTCTTTCTCCAAAATAATAATAATAATAAATGTGTGTTCATCTATTTAGAGCAAAAATTTTCAAAATGTGTTCTGAGGTAAAAAGGATTCTGTGGTCAAATTAGATTGGGAAATGCTGAATTAAATCTGGACCTCTCAAAGCCTTGAAGATGCTACTATGCACTGGGAGTCTTCAGAGAAGATTCCAGTATTCAGCATCTCCTCAATTTATTACATCAAAGGATCAGAGTTTTTAAACTGATCACAGTTTATAGCACACATTTAGGAAAGTGTGTTGGCCTTGCTGGGTAAACCCCTTCTTATGTCTTGGTAGAAGGACTGCTAATATAGGTCAATGGCAAAAAGAGAAGTTCTTAGGAAGGCAGTGGGACCAGGGATTTTAGTTTTCAGTGGCAGAAGTAAGATTATTTAAAACTCAATTTCCCTTTGTTTCCTCCCAAGGCCCTCTCCTGGCTGATGTGAGATGCCTAAAGATGGCCTTCATTGAGGAAGGAAATGAATTCAGGGTGTGGCTCAGGAGAAAGGGGTGGGTATCTCTGGCCAGTTCTAATTCTGACTTGAGAGAGACTCCTGGGTGCAACCAATCCTACTGCCCCAGTCCCTGGAGTAGCTGGGACTGTAGGCGCACACCACCATGCGGCTAATTTTATTTTATTTTTTTTTAAAGATGTCGGGGGGTGGGTCTCACCATGTTGCCCAGGCTGGTCTCAAACTCCTGGCCTCAAGTGAACCTTCCACCTTGGCCTCTCAAAGTGTTGGGATTATAGGCATGAACCACCATTCCTGGCTAAGATTGCTTCTTGGTAGGGTTCTTGAGGCATAAGGGCAGATCCTGATTTTATGGGACTTGAAAGTTCCCCAATTTGGAGTTAGGGGGAACTTGTTTAAAAGAAGAACATAAACTTTTTTTTTTTTTTTACTGCAACCTCCACCTCCTGGGTTCAAGCAATTCTCCTGCCTCAGCCTCCCTACTAGCTAGAATTATAGGCACACACCACCACACCCAGCTAATTTTTGTATTTTAATAGAGACGGGATTTCACCATATTGGCCAGGCTAGTCTTGAACTCCAGACCTCAAGTGATCTACCTGCCTCTACCCCACAAAGTGCTGGGATTACAGGTGTGAGCCACTATGCCCAGCCAGAAGAACACAAAATTAAGGGCAAAAGTGACTATTTAAAATAAGGAAAGAAATCACAACAAATTAGATTTTAAAAACTGATAAATACCGGCCGGGCGCGGTGGCTCAAGCCTGTAATCCCAGCACTTTGGGAGGCCGAGACGGGCGGATCACGAGGTCAGGAGATCGAGACCATCCTGGCTAATACGGTGAAACCCCATCTCCACTAAAAAATACAAAAAACTAGCCGGGTGAGGTGGTGGGCGCCTGTAGTCCCAGCTACTCGGGAGGCTGAGGCAGGAAAATGGCGTAAACCTGGGGGGCGGAGCTTGCAGTGAGTTGAGATCCGGCCACTGCACTCCATCCTGGGCGACAGAGCGAGACTCCGTCTCAAAAAAAAAAAAAAAAAAAAAAAAACTGATAAATACCATTAAAAATCACAAAGAATAACAATATAAATTTTATAAACTGCCTGACATATTCCTAAATTTTTAAAACTATTTTTTGCTGCATGCTTGTTGTTTGCCTCTTTATATGAAGTTTTCACATTTTGAAAGAATATTTTACATAGAATAGAAAGATAATCCAGGCTTTCCTCTAGCAAGTTTGTTTGAAATTTTTTTTTTAATTGGTAATTTAGAAAACTTTCTTTCAGCATCATAACATGGAAATGTCATCTAAAATTTTAGGATTATTGTCAAACTTTGGAAAACTTTTACCTAGATTCTTTCATGTATCTGATTTGAGAGCATTTCAGATTTTCTTGTGAGTGACTAATGCAACTCCTTGAATTGAAGACACTCATTTAACAGTTTGTCATCAATGTCCTAGTGTAGTGGCTTGACAGTAAGCTTTATGTTGAGCCCTGTACCCTCACATCATGGTGCCAGGCGAGTTAGCACCATGGGCAGCAGGAGTTTTCCTGAAAATGATTCCTATACCTCCAAGGTTGGCATTAACTCAACTATAAACAAAAGTGACTGTGTAGCTCCTAAATAGATTCCACTGAATTTCCCCTTAGCTTCATCTCCCAAAAACCCATGCCACTCCAACAACACTCACTTTGTGTTGTGAGGATGGAGAAGTTCAAATGGAAAAGTCATATTAATGATTGCAGCTAAAATATCTTAATTGTGCAAATTTGACAAAAATATATGACCTTGTGAACATATTGCCAGGGTCTCTTCCTCACTGAATGGAGATGTCTGATAGATCTCTTTCCATGTTTTAGCTGGCATACGCCTTCTGCCCTTTTTTTTCTTTTCTTTTGAGACAGGGTCTTGCTCTGTCGCCCAGGCTGGAGTGCAGTAGCATGATTTTGGCTCACTGCTTTTCTTCCTGCTTGGAATTCAAATACAATGCTGGAGGTGGAGCAGCCATCTTGTGACCACAAAATGATAACATGAGGGCAAAAACCATATAAAAAGGGAAAGGCACAGAAAGATGGAAGGCTCCCAGCTGATTTCACGGCCTTTCTTCAGACTTCTTGGTACACAAAAACTATCTATCATATTTCCTGTTATTTACTAATGAATGCAATCACAAATTGAAATGCTTCCCATGATAGTGATTTTGAATTAATGATATAGGTAACAGAATTTCTTTTGCCACCCTGTGGGACTTTGAACATTTTAAAAATCAGTTGGCCTATGCAATAAAAAATGCACATTGTTTTCTCAAGTCTTTCCCATACTTCTTATGAACATTTTAAAATCAGGAAATATTTGAAATCTTAAAATTGTACTATCATAATCCCAGCACTTTGGGAGGCCAAGGAGGGCAGATCACGAGGTCAGGAGTTTGAGACCAGCCTGGCCAACACAGTGAAACCCATCTCTACTAAAAGTACAAAAAATTAGCAAGTCATGGTGGTGGGTGCCTTTAATCCCAGCTACTCAGGAGGCTGTGAGGCAGGAGAATCGCTTGAACCCAGGAGGTGGAGGCTGTAGTGAGCCGAGATCACGCCATTGCACTCTAGCCTGGGCGACAAAGCGAGACTCCGTCTCAAAAAAAAAAAAATTGTGCTCTCAATATTTGAGTTGATCTTTCGATGTTATTTAAATTCCCTCTCTATAGCCTGGTTGCATGGATATTTCACTTAAGATGTGATATTGATTTAAGATGATTTTCACAGCTGACTTATAATTCTTACATGTTTACTTTGTCCTTTTGTAAAATGAAAATAATTACTAGTACTTATTAAGCACAAAGGATGTAAATGAGTCTGTTGTAATGTCTTTGTATGTCATGGATAATGTATCAAATGATTCTCCTATGAGGTATTTTGCTTGAATCTTTTTCTTTCGTTTTTTTTTTTTTTTGACACAGAATCTTGCTCTGTCGCCTAGGCTGGAGTGCAGTGGCATGATCTCGGCTCACTGCAACCTCCACCTCCCTGGGTTCAAGAGATTCTCCTGCCTCAGCCTCCCAAGTCATTGGGACCACGTGCCACCACGTCCTACTAATTTTTTTTTTTTTTGAGACGGAGTCTGGCACTGTTCCTGGGTTGGAGTGCAATGGCCTCCAACCTCCGCCTCCGAGGTTCACGCAATTCTCCTGCCTCAGCCTCCCAATTAGCTGGGAATACAGGTGCACACCACATACCTGGCTAGTTTTTTGTATTTTTAGTAGAGATGGGGTTTCACTATGTTGGCCAAACTTGTCTCGAACTCCTGACCTCGTGATCTGCCCACCTTGACCTTCCAAAGTGCTGGGATTACAGGCATGAGCCACCGCACTCGGCCTAATTTTTGTATTTTTAGTAGAGATGGTGTTTCACCATGTTGGCCAGACTGGTCTTGATTTCCTGACCTCAGGTCATCCACTCACCTTGGCCTCCCAAAGTGCTGGGATTATAGACATGAGCCACTGCGCCCAGCCTGCTTAGGTCTTAATGCCCATATTAGGATCCTGTAAAATAAGATTTTAAGTGTGTACAGGATTATTGCTTAAGCTAAGAGACTTTGGACTATTTTCAGGGTACTGCTTTAGAATTGATCATGTTTTTGCTAAAAGCTTACCGGGTATTTTTCACCTAGATCTGACATAAGGGATGAGTGAATTTCACTTGACCTTTGAACCATGCTCCTGTATTCCTTATGATTTAGTCATATCTGTTTATATATTTCATGTTATGCACGTGGATTCCTGCTTCTTGCCCCTCCCATTGACTTTGTAATTCAGTCCAGAGTTCATAATCTGTCATACAATCTCCTCTCAATGTGAAGTTTCTTTTCATTGTAGAATATACCACTCTGTTCTTTTATTGGTATATAATTAAATCTGTACTTATAGTAAGTTACTTATTCATTCATTCATTCATTCATTCAACAAATATTTAATGAATGCCTCTATATAACAGATAGAGTTCTAGGCAGTGGAGATGTAGTATAAATAAGGGTAACAAGTTTCTTTTTTTTTTTTGAGACGGAGTCTCGCTCTGTCACCCAGGCTGGAGTGCAGTGGCCGGATCTCAGCTCACTGCAAGCTCCGCCTCCCGGGTTCCCGCCATTCTCCTGCCTCAGCCTCCCGAGTAGCCGGGACCACAGGCGCCCGCCACCTCGCCCGGCTAGTTTTTTTGTATTTTTTAGTAGAGACGGGGTTTCACTGTGTTAGCCAGGATGGTCTTGATCTCCTGACCTCGTGATCCGCCCGTCTCGGCCTCCCAAAGTGCTGGGATTACAGGCTTGAGCCACCGCGCCCGGCCCAACAAGGTTCTTGTTCTCATGAAGCTGACATTCTATCAAAACCAGGCAGACAGTAAACAATATTTTAAAACTAGGAATGGATCTAGGGAATGGTGGAGAGCTGGCTTCCTAAAAAATCATGTTTGGAGGAACTCAAAAGCCAGTAGCTCAAAAAATATCTCTCACTTGACTGAAGTGATGTTGTGCCCCCTTCTTAAAATTCTCTCTAACACTTCAGCTCATGGCATCTGACATTCTTCCCTTAAAGACTGTAAGTACTCATTAATAGCTAGAGTTAGAAGTAAGTTTAGGAAGGACTTTTGAAACTGTCATAGACTTTTAATGGTATTGAGTCATAGAATGTTAAAACTGGAAGGCAGATAGTTTAGAAATATTCTCTGGGAGTCACCTGAGTTATCAGGCCAAACAATTAAGACCTTGAACCCTGAAGAATGACGTGTCAGGTGTATATATTCCAGCTAGGATGTCTATTTCCTAGGATGATGCTAAATTGATGAGGCTCCTAGGAGTGGATGCCAAAACTCAAAGGAGACTCCTCGAGATGGGAGGATTGATGGAAGAAAGTAATGAAGATGAACTTTGCTGTTTCTGTTAGAATTACTCTTACCTGGACCAACCAAAAAATAAAAAATAAAAAGAAGTGCCTGGATTTAAATACTTTATTCTTTTTTTTTTTTTTTTTCTTTTTTTGAGACAGAGTCTTGCCATGTCACCCAGGCTGGAGTGTAATGGCATGATCTCGGCTCACTGCAGCCTCCGCCTCCCAGGTTCAAATGATTCTTCTGCCTCAGCCTCCCGAGTAGCTGGGATTACAGGTGCCTGCCACCATGCCCAGCCAATTTTTGTATTTTTAGTAGAGACGGGGTTTCACCATGTTGGCCAGGCTGGTCTCGAACTCTTGACCTCATGATCCACCTGTCTCGGCCTCCCAAAGTACTGAGATTATAGGGATGAGCCATCACACCTGGCCTAAAGACTTTATTCTTTTATCATTCATCTTTCATCAATTATATAAGAGACTAATATGGAAGTTACTATGAAAATAATTACAAAGTGATTATTTAAGCCCACACAACCTACAAAGCATGATGAGGTGTTCTGCCCACACTCCTTTGCAGTTTCAGTTCAGAGTGACTTTTAGTGCTGGGCTTCTCCTAGCCAATGAGAAATGGATGAGAAATAAAGTTTGCTTCTTAATTGAGTCACTGTGGGAATTATGGGGAGAATAATTCTTGGTCATATAGGACTGTCCCACACATTGCAGGATATTTAGCATCTCTGGCTCCTAGACACTAAATGACAAGGGCACTTCCTCCCATCATTATGACAAAAATTTCCCCAAACATCCCTCCAGGGGAGGGGACTGTGTCATCTCCCTGACTGAGAATCACTGGTAATCAGGAAGAGATTCTTAAATGCGTCCCTTCCATGTGACATGGTATGTGTGAGGCTAGATGTTTGTGTTCATTGCTGTGAGAGTGCAGAGGGAGAGGTATCTCACTGAATCTGGTGTTTCCCATAGGCATTTCGATGAGGATTATTCCTATCAAAATAATCCAACAATGCCATTCCTACTCAAAATATTTTAAAGCCTCCCCTCTGGGTTTACTTTTAGAGCCTGAGTCATATTCTTTTGAATTTGTTCAACAGAAGAAAGTTTCTTCCTTTGGAAGCATCCCAAAGTCACTTGTAGCCAAGCCTTGTGAGTAAGATGAGTGAACAAGCTGGACAATATTATTTTTAGTTAAAAACAGTTTCACAGAACATAAAATTATGAGCCAGCACTTAGTAGTTAGTGAATTATGAAAAGCACTTAGTTCAGGTTTTAATAAGATTTACCACTTAGTTCATTATTTTTCAAACTCTTATTATCACGAGATTGTTAGCACTCTGTTAGGTACTGCAGATATAGAAATGAAAAACAATTCCTGCCATTAAGGAATTCACTATCTAGGGAGAGAGCAAGAGAGAAAGATAAGTAAACCAATAATTGCAATAAAAACGTAAAAGTGTATGCTAGAAGAGGTATATTTGTGCTGCTATGGGAGTACAAAGGAAGGGCACTAGCCCAATCTAACAGCAATGTGGACAGTTTACCACAGGAAGTTGATGCTTTATCTGAGTTTTGAATGTGCAGTGCTAATTGGCTTGAAGGAGGAATGGAAGATATTCTAGGCAGAAGCAGCAGCATATCCAAAGACACAAAGGATTGAAAGTGTGGTGCACTCTGCGAGCTTCAAGTTCTTTTGTGTCTGGAGCAGATGGTATCTATTAGGAGATGACACTGGTGAGATAGGCAGTGTCATGTGTCAATGCTCTTTTTATTTGCCATACCAACGAATTTGGACTCTGTATTGAAGATGAAGGGTGACCATGAAGGATTTAAAGGGTAGAAATCTGATGATACTTACATTTTTACATCATCCTAGGAACAGAGTGGAAAATGAACTGGAGGAGGATAAAACCAGAGACAGCAGTTAAGATGCTAGGAAACATGGGAGAAATGATGAGGTCCCAAATAAAGAGGCAAGGATGGGGATTAAATGGAGAGGGAGGATTCAATACATTTAAAAATATAAAGTAACAGTGATTAAAACATAATTATAAATGGTGAAAAGAAATCCTTTCTGATAAATGGATCAGGATACAGTTCAGAAACCAACGCTGAATAGGAATTATGCATACAGTAAGGATGACATTTTAATTTAGTCGGAAGTGAATGGAATTTTTTTTAAAGATGTTGGTTAGAAAGATATACTAGTTTTCTTTTTCTCTTCTTTTTCTTTTTTCTTTTTTTGAGACGGAGTTTCGTTCTTGTTGCCCAGGCTGGAGTGCAATGGCATGATCTCGGCTCACCGCAATCTCCGCCTCCCAGGTTCAAGTGATTCTCCTGCCCCAGCCTCCCTAGTAGCTGGGACTACAACACGCCCAGCTAATTTTGTATTTTTAGTAGAGACAGGGTTTCTCCATGTTGGTTAGGCTGGTCTCGAACTCCTGACCTCAAGTGGTCCACCTGTCTCGGCCTCCCAAAGTGCTGGAATCACAGGCGTGAGCCACTGCACCCGGCACTAGTTTTCTAATTATCAAACTATCAAAAACCTTATGGCTTAAATAATATATTTAAATTTATTTTCTTGTTGTTCAGTAGGTCAAAAACCTGATATGAGTCTCATTGGGCTAAAATCAAGGTGTTAGCAGGGCTTTCTGCTTTTTGGATTCTCTAAGTGAGAACCTAGTTCCCTGCCTTTTCTAGCTTCTAGAAGCCACCCTTGTTCCTTGGCTTTTGGCCCTCTCCTCGGTCTCCAAAGCCTATAACATCGCATGTCTCTAACCATTATTCTGTAGTCACATCGCCCTCTGCCCACAGCTAGGGAAGTTTCTCTACTTTGAAGGACCTGTGTGATTAGATTGGACCCACACAGACAATCTGGGATAATCTTCTCATCTCTACAGTCCTAACCATATCTGGAACATCTCTTATGCTGTGTAAGGTAACATATCCATAGGTCTTGGGTTTACGGCATGGACAGCTCTGTGGAGCCATTATTCTGCCTACTACAGATGAAAAAAAAATGTTAATTTAGAGTCCTACCTCATTACATAAATGAAGAATAAATTACTGATGGATTAAAGAGCTAAACATCAAAACTAACAAAGTATGAAAAAAATGTAGGAGGACATCTTTAAATAAGGAAGACTTTCCTGGATAGGATAAGAAACCCAATGGTCATAAATTAAACTATTGACAGACTTGGCCCAATATTTAAATTATTTAAAGCATCCATACAGTGAAAGACAAACAAAAAGTTACAAAGTTAACAGGCAAGCACTAGACTAGAAGACAATATTTGCAATATATATATATATATATATATATATATAATAGACAAAGATAATATCCATAGTATATAAAGAGTATCAAAAAATCAATGAAGAATAAAACCAACCAGATAGGAAAGTAAACAAAGGATAAAACAGATGATTTAGAAAAGAAAAAATAAAAGTAACTAATAAACAGAAAGTAAGAAAGCTAAACTTCTTTCACTATTAGGGAGTATTAGGAATTTCTACATATGTGGTAAATCTTTAAAGAAAAGCAAGGAAATGATAAGATATATTCAGGATATATCTTATCCAGTTTAGACTTATCTGTGGGTGGAGAGGAACACACTGGGAGCTTTAACATTATTGACAAATTCTCTATTTCTCAAACTTAGTAGTAAATTCATAGATGTTCATTTTTATTTTTAAATGTCATTATTGTACATTTATTACACTTATTCTTTTTGGTATATGTAATGTATCATGATTTTTAATATGGAAAAACAGGTTTTTAAACTTTATTTTCAGATAACTTATTTGAAACAACTTCAAACTTACAGAAAAGCTGCAAGAATTGTACAAATAACCCCCATAAACTCTTTGTCCTGAGACCCTATTCAAGTTTATCCAGCGTCACAATAATGTGTTGTTGTTTTTTTTTGAGACAGAGTTTCGATCTGTCACCCAGGCTGGAGGACGGTGGCATAATCATAGCTCTCTGCAGCCTTGACCTCCTGGGCTTGAGCAAATCTTCCTGCCTCAACCTATGGATGAGCTGGGACTACAGGCATGTCTCCACCACACCTGGCTAATTTTTAAATTTTTTGTAGCGATAGGGTCTCACTATGTTGTCCAGGCTGGTCTCATGCTCCTGGGCTCAAGCAATCTTCCTGCCTCAGTCCCCCAAAGTGCTGGGATTACTGGTGTGAGCCACTGTGCCGGGCCTCAGTATATTCTTTTTGCTATAAAGCAAAAGGATCCATTCCATCTATTGTACCCAGTTATCATGTCTCTCTAGTCTCCTACTCTGAAATAGTTCTTCAATTTCCTTGTCTTCCAAGGCCTTGATATTTTATTTATTTATTAATTATTATTATTATTATTATTTTTTAATTATACTTTAAATTCTAGGGTACATGTGCATAATGTGCAGGTTTGTTACATATGTATACTTGTGCCATGTTGGTGTGCTGCACCCATCAACTCGTCAGCACCCATCAATTCATCATTTATATCATGTATAACTCCCCAGTGCAATCCCTCCCTCCTCCCCCCTCCCCATGATAGGCCCCAGTGTGTGATGTTCCCCTTCCCGAGTCCAAGTGATCTCATTGTTCACTTCCCACCTATGAGTGAGAACATGCGGTGTTTGGTTTTCTGTTCTTGTGATAGTTTGCTAAGAATGATGGTTTCCAGCTGCATCCATGTCCCTACAAAACACGCAAACTCATCCTTTTTTTATGGCTGCATAGTATTCCATGGTGTATATGTGCCATATTTTCTTAATCCAGTCTGTCACAGATGGACATTTGGGTTGGTTCCAAATCTTTGCTATTGTGAATAGTGCCGCAATAAACATACATGTGCATGTGTCTTTGTAGTAGAATAATTTATAATCCTTTGGGTATATACCCAGTAGTGGGATGGCTGGGTCATGTGGTACATTTAGTTCTAGATCCTTGAGGAATTGCCATACTGTTTTCCATAATGGTTGAACTAGTTTACAATCCCACCAACAGTGTAAAAGTGTTCCTATTTCTCCACATCCTCTCCAACACCTGTTGTTTCCTGACTTCTTAATGATTGCCATTCTAACTGGTGTGAGATGGTATCTCATTGTGGTTTTGATTTGCATTTCTCTGATGGCGAGTGATGATGAGCATTTTTTCATGTGTCTGTTGGCTGTATGATGTCTTCTTTTGAGAAATGTCTGTTCATATCCTTTCCCCACTTTTTGATGGAGTTGTTTGTTTTTTTCTTGTATATTTGTTTGAGTTCTTTGTAGATTCTGGATATTAGCCCTTTGTCAGATGGGTAGGTTGCAAAAATTTTCTCCCATTCTGTAGGTTGCCTGTTCACTCTGATGGTAGTTTCTTTTGCTGTGCAGAAGCTCTTTAGTTTAATTAGATGCCATTTGTCAATTTTGGCTTTTGCTGCCGTTGCTTTTGGTGTTTTAGACATGAAGTCCTTGCCCATGCCTCTGTCCTGAATGGTACTACCTAGGTTTTCTTCTAGGGTTTTTATGGTATTAGGTCTAACATTTAAGTCTCTAATCCATCTTGAATTAATCTTCGTATAAGGGGTAAGGAAAGGATCCAGTTTCAGCTTTCTACTTATGGCTAGCCAATTTTCCCAGCACCATTTATTGAATAGGGAATCCTTTCCCCATTTCTTGTTTCTCTCAGGTTTGTCAAAGATCAGATGGCTGTAGATGTGTGGTATTATTTCTGAGGACTCTGTTCTGTTCCATTGGTCTGGCCTTGATATTTTTAAAGACTACAGGCCAATAATATTGTAGAATGTCTCTCAGTTTAGACTTATCTGAAGTGTCCTTTTGATTTGACCTAGATCCTGCTGGAACATCATAGAAGTGAAGCTAAGTTCTTACTGCATTCTAATAAGTAGTCCATAATGTCAGTATGTCCCATTTCTGGTGGTATTAATTTGATCAGTTGATTAAGATGGTATATGCCAGGTTTCTGACTGAGAAATTATTCTTGTATTCCTTTGTAATTAATAAGAATTTGGGAGAAAGTACTTTGAGATTGGGTCAAATTCTCTTCCTCATTCTACTTTCACCCACTAAATTAGCATCCATTGAGGCTTTTTCTGAATTTTTATTATGCTGATTACCAAAAAGTGATTTTCTAATTCCATCTACATTTGTTAGTACAGTGTGATTTCCATATGGCCCTATTCCCAGAGGTAGTCATCACTAGCGTTCCTTTTTGATAGTCTGATGGGGATTTTTCTCTACATGCTCAGGTATAGGAGAGAAAAGCCAGTGGATGGATTGATCCAGACTAGGTTCAGTAAGTGATCTTTCAAAGGAGTAAACAAGTTAATTGTCTTGGCAAGAGTAGGGTTGATGAGATGGATTGTGGGGTGTAGCTGGATAAGGAAGGAAGTAAAGCCAGAGGCAGCTGACAGATTAGGAGGAGACGGAGAGAGACAAGGAATGCCATAGTTTGAATGCTCTACCCCTTTGAATCTCACATTGAAATCTGATCCCCAGTGTTGGAGGTGGGGCCTAATGGGAGGTGTTTGGGTCATGGGAGTGGATCCCTCATGAAGACATTAATACTCTCTCTCTATTTAGAGAGGAATAGGTTATTGCTTTATTAGTTCCCTTAAGAGCTGGCTATTAAAAAGAGCCAGGTGCCTCTCCTTCTCCTTGTTTCCTTTCTTGCCACGTGATCTCTGCACACAACAGTTCCCCTTCACTTTCCACCATGAGTGGAAGCAGCCTGAGGCTCCCACCAGAAGCAGATGCTGCCACCATGCTTCTTATATGGCCTGCAGAACCAGGAGCCAAATAAACCTCTTTTCTTTATAAATTACCGACCCTCAGGCATTCCTTTAGAGCAACACAAAATGGACTGAGATGAGGATGTAGAAACTCTTTGATGCTAATATGTTAGAAGGGAAGCTTTAGGAAGTACAAAAAAATTAGAGCACTTGGGTCCTGGCTTGGTTTTTTGCTTCGGATTTCTCAGATGCTTCAGAGTCTTTATATGGACACCTCATTGATTAAGCACATGGAATGATTCATACCGATTGAAGTCAAGAAACAAGTTTCACCATTTCACTTGTGAGTCTGACAATTTTGGGGTCTCGGTGATGGTGTTTTACAACTACCAACTTTGAAGTTTTGCTTCAAGATCATTAAAGGAACACGGAATTTTGTTTTAGCTACTGTTTCTCTCAATGAGACATTAATTCTTCCAGCTTCTGTTGAAAGATCAGAACAAATGGCAAACCTTTATTGTTTTTGTTCATTATACAAACAAACTTTCTTGTGCTCAAAGCTTTTTACAGAATGAATCTCTTCTAACTTTAACTCCTCAAACATCATTATCAGAGTTAATCATATTTTAAAGCCCCAAGTCTCCGAACTTTTTAACATTTGCATTAGCCCTACAGTTTTACTTCTCATGAAGAGTCATCTTCTCCAGCTTTGAACATTATGCTAAAGTAAAAAAAAAAAAGAAAAAAAAGCATCCTCTTAACATTATTTGTATGCCCACATAGTCCTAACATCTCGAGTGATTCATTTGCAGCATTTACATGACTGAAAACGTAGTCTCAAATCAGTGTCTCAGTAACAGTCACTCATTTTAAAGCCAGTGCAGAAAACCCTCCTGGACTACTGGAACTTTGTAACATCAGCGCAAAGCTTCAAACAGAGCAGATGCAAACTACTTCAGAACTCTGGAAAGAGTCATTCAAACCTGTGGCACTGAAGATGCACTGGATTATCCAGTGCAATAAAAAGTATATATAAAATTTAATAGTCATCATTGTAAAAGGCCATAATACGTGAAGTAATTAAAACATGTTGTAGTCTTCTCGGTTCTGACAGTTCCCCTTTTGTTTCCAGGAATCGTAAGGAGAAAACAATCAGTCTTTGTAGCACTCCCATGTTGTTAATCTATGATTTCGATTATTCATACTCAAGAAAAGAGATATCAATATGGGTAAAACAACTGATAATATGCTAAGGCGTTCCTTCCTATCAGTTTAGGATCTGAATTTTGATGACAAATACTGCCTATTGAGACACAGGGGCCTGGGGGGCAATTTTTTTTTTTTGAGACAAAGTCTCGCTCTCACTCTGTCATCCAGGCCAGAGCCAGAGTTGAGTGGCCCTGTGTAGCTGGGATTACAGATGTCCACCCCCATGCCAGGCTAATTTTTTTTTTTTTTGAGACAGAATCTCACTCTATCACCCAGACTGGAGTGCAGTCGCAAGATCTCGGCTCACTGCAACCTCTGGCTCCCAGGTTCAAGTGATGGTCCTGCTTCAGCCTCCCGAGTAGCTGGGATTACAGTCATGCACCACCACACCTGGCTAGTTTTTTTTGTTTTTAGTAGAAATGGGGTTTCACCATATTGGCCAGGGCTGGTCTTGAACTCCTGACCTCAGGTGATCCACCAGCCTCAGCCTCTCAAAGTATTGGGATTATAGATTTGAGCCACCACACCTGGCCTAATTTTTGTATTTTTAGTAGAGACAGGGTTTTATCATGTTGGCCAGGCTGGTCTTGAACCCCTGACCTCAAGTGATCGCCCAGCCTTGGCCTCCCAAAGTGCTGGGATTACAGGTATGAGCCACTGCACCTGGCTGCTCCTGCTCCTTAATGTCTCCTTTACTTATTCCTTATTTGTGAATAATGAAATTGATAAGTAGAACAAATACTGTCTGCTTGATTGTCAGACCAAAAACAACTTCCTTTTTCTCTTCTTCGCTTACTCCTTCTCTTCTCATAAAAGGAATAGAAGGAGCTAACTGCTTAAATGTCAGACTCATCGCAATAAAGAATCTATCATGTTTCAAAACCTCTGAAAGATCTCTAGAAGACAAATAGGGGGCATTGGGGAATCCACACCTTCTCTAACATTTTTATCCTCTTAGCCAAGATTCTAATTCATGTCTGTCTGATTCGCTTAACTGCTAGATTACAAAAAATTAGGTCTTTGAAATGAGAATGAGAAAGAAAAAAATGTCATCATGTATATTTATTTCATTTGGGAATAAAAGGGTGCCCTGTAATTTAGAATAAGAGACAGGGATGACTCATTACAACGATGAGGATTATTAAGGAAATGAATAAATCAATCACACCACTCCAACTGTACTTGTCATCACAGTAGCATTGCCAATTTCCCTATACAGTTGGTAATTGTTATTCCATATCTTCTTACATAGAATATAAGGCCCATTCTGGTGTAACAAGAAATATTAGAATAGTCTTCAAACCCATCATTAGATGAGGCTATTAAAAGCACTAACTAGAGCAGGTGCAAGCTACCTCGGAACCCTGGAAAGAGTCATTCAAAATTACAGCACCGAAAATGCATTGAATTATCCAACGTAATAAAAAGTATATATAAAATTTAATAGTCATCAGTGTAAGAGGCCATATACTTGAAAATTAAGACTGTTTTGATGTTAAGTTAAATTGATACCCCAAACGAGGAAAATGGTAGAATGCCTAAACTAACATTTAAATTTCTTCTGTTTAATAAGTCTATAACTGCTTAACGAAAAGAATAAGAGCAATATATATTGCAGCAGCTTTGTTTGACTCTATTTAGACAAGAAAAATCTTAAGCTTCCCTGTAGTTTTCCTTATAAAGCTGACTGATTCTCAGTTCATTTCAGCTAATGTTTTGCTTGATATGTCTTCGTTGCTTTGTCAGGCTTGGAGTTACTTTTCCACTGCTGTTTTTGCCTGCTCCCTAGCTGAGATTACTATTGTTGTCATGAGGTGTCTTTACCCAAGCCTATCTGTCTTAGTATAAGTCAATGAAGACAGAAGATGGAGGAGAAGAAAGGGTGAGAAGCCAAAGAGCTTCCCTTAAGCTCCTGTCTGTAACTGAAAGTTCCATGACATTCCATCCAGAAATCAAGAAGCATATCTGTGGAAACTGAAAGAAATAAAGGCCTATGCAGAACAGTTGAGAGCACAGACTTGGCCTCAAGCAGACCTGGGTTCCAATCCTGGTTTCTTCCCTTAATATCTGCATGATGTTGGACAAGCTCCCTAATCCCTCTAAATCTGAGTTTTCCTGCTTAAAAAAATGAGAAGAACAATATTATCTATCTTACAGAGTTTATTGATAGGCACATATTAGATAATGCATTTAAACACTTTGTATAGAACCCAGCATATAGTAAGCATTCAAAAATGCAAGGTCAGGCACGGTGGCTCATGCCTGTAATCCCAGCACTTTGGGAGGCCAAGGCGGGCGGATCACCTGAGGTTGGGAGATCTCAGGGGACCAGCCTGGCCAACATGGAGAAACCCCGTCTCTACTAACAAATACAAAATTAGCCGGGTGTGGTGGCGCATGCCTGTAATCCCAGCTACTCAGAAGGCTGAGGTAGGAGAATCGCTTAAACCTGGGGGGCAGAGGTTGCAGTGAGCCAAGATCGCGCCATCGCACTCCAGCCTGACCAACAAGAGCGAAACTTCATCTCGAAATTAAAAAAAAAAAAAAAAAAAAAAAAAAATGCTAGGTAGTAAAATATGGATGCTATTAATATAAAACCTTTTTGTTCAAAAATGCACTATAGTCTTGGTAGGAGATGCTCCCATATCCTTTTGGGGGCCTTATTCAATAAGGACCTTAAGTCTAAAAATTGCTGTACTTTTATCACTTTGTTAGTTGAAAAGAGACAGGTTCTAAACAAAATGGTAAAGTATATCCTTGATGACCAGTTCTGTTCCTAATTTAGTTTCTCTTTCCAATAAAGACGCCCTTCCCTCCCCTCAAGACGCTTAGGATTCTGTATGCCAATGTCTCTCACAAAGGCTTTCTGTCTTGAGGTAGAAGTACTTGTTCTGTTTGAGAAATAGCTTTAAGAAGGCCAATGAGGTGGCTAACGCCTATAATCCCAGCACTTTGGGAGGCTGAAGCAGGTGGATCCCTTGAGCCTAGGCGTTCGAGACCAGCCTGACCAACGTGGCAAAAAAAACATCTCTACAAAAAATCAAAAAATTAGCCAGCATGGTGGTGTGTGCCTGTAGTACCAGCTACTCTGGAGACTGATGTGGGAGGATCCCTTGAACCTAGGTCAAGGCTGCAGTGAGCTGTGATCAGGCCACTGCACTCCAGCCTGGGTGACAGAGTGAGATCCTGTCTCAAAAAAGAAAAAAGGGGTCAGGTATACTGGCTCATACCTGTAATCCCAGCACTTTGGGAGGCAGAGGCAGACACATCACTTCAGGTCAGGAGTTCAAGACCAACCTGGCCAACATGGCGAAACCCTATCTCTTCTAAAAATACAAAGATTAACTGGGCATGGTGGCGGGCACCTGTAATCCCCGGCACTCAGTAGGGTGAGGCAGGAAAATTGCTTGAACCCAGGAGGTGGAGGTTGCAGTGAGCCGAGATTGTGCCACTGCATTGCACTCCAGCCTGGGTGACAGAGGGAGACTATGTCTAAAACAAACAAACAAACAAACAAAAAACACAAAAAAACAAAACAAAAAAAAGGCCGATGAGATGAAGCAGAGAGTGAGCACGGCAGAGAATGCTCAGAGAGGAGGCTGAAGATCTAGAACAGAGGCCAAGTCATTGTGGACGCAGAGGGCAATGTAGGGCAGGAATAACTACGAGGTTATTGTTTTAGATCAGTAAGAGATGATGGTAGCCTAGACTAGAGTGGTAGCCATGGAGAAAAGGAGAAATGGTAACATTAGAGTGTGCTTTTAATGCGTAGCAGATCAGAACTTAATTACCTGGATGTGGGAAATGTGGAATCAGACAACTCCTAGGATTTCAGCCTCAGCAACTACTAACTAATGGGGCCATTTACAGAGATGGGAAAACTGGGGAAAGAACAGGTTTGGGGGCAAAAATCAAGAGTTCTGTTTTGGATATGTGAGTTATTAGACAGCCCAAGAGAAGCCGTGCTAGCCGAGGTTGGAGCTCAGAGAGTGATCAGGGCTGGAGAACATATATTCTGAATCAATCTGCACAGAGACGGTTTTTAAACCCACGCAGTGTGCTGCTCAGCACCGGTCCCAATTGAATCACCTGGACTGCTTTACCACCCTTGATATCCTGACTCCAGCTCCAGAGATTCTGATACAAAAGGGGCCTGGATTTGGTATCTCTTTTTTTTAAAAGCTTCTCAGTTGAGTCTAATGTGCAGTCAAGGTTGAGAACCAGGGTCCACGGGAGGAAGTTGCGGGCATCAAGGTGGGAGGACAGTGTCCCAGAGGGCAAATAAAGACAGAGGTTTAAGAAGGAGGGAGCAATCAGCTGAATCAAATACTGCTAGGAGGGCTAGTTAGACAATGACTGAGAGGTAACTATTAATTAGGCATGAGGAAGTGTGTTACAGATAGAATGGGAGATAACAAATGGTCCTCCAGTTTTTCTTCATTGTGTATGTACAGTTGTCCCTTGGTATCCATAGGGGATTGGTTTAAGGACCACCTTCCTATACCAAAATTCAAGGATACTCAAGTCTCTTCTATAAAGAGGTATCATATTTACATACTTATAAACTTTAAATCATCTCTAGATTACTTATGATACCTAGTACAATGTAAATGCTCTGTAAATAGTTTCTATACACTATTGTTTAGGGAATAATGACAAAAAAGAAAAGTTTGTACATGTTCAGTATAGAATGCAACCACTACCATTTCTTTTTTTTCAAATATTTTATTTTAAACCTTTAGTTGATTAAATCTATGGCTATAAATACCATGAATACAGAGGGCTGAGTGTACTTTTTTTTTTTTTTTTTGAAACAATCTCACTCTGTAATCCAGGCTGGAGTGCAGTGGCACAATCATAGCTCACGGCAGCCTTGACCTCCTGGGCTCAAGCAATCCTCCCATATCAGCCTCCGAAGTAGCTGGGACTACAGGCTTGCACCACTGCACCTGGGGCTGATTTTATCCATTTTGTGTAGAGACGGGGCCTTGCCATGTTGCCCAGGCTGGTCTCAAACTCCTAGCCTCAAGCAATCCTCCCAACATGTTGGGATTATAGGCATGAGCTACTTCACCCAGCCTGGACTGTACTTATTAAGTGAAGTTGGGAGTCATAAGGCATTTTATAAATAAAAATCATTTAAAATGTTAAAGGTACTATTACTAAAAATTACATTCTAAATCTTTTCCTTTTTTTTTTTTTTTTTTAAAAAAAAAGAGATGGTGAATCTAAAGAATACATAGCCACAGAAAATTTGGGGAATTGAGAAATGGAAAAAAAATATTACCCAAAAGACTATTGTGTGAACATAATAACCATTACTTAGTCATTGACTCACTTTCATTTAGTGAATTCCTACTTTGCAGCAGGCTCTGTGCTAAGGATATAGAAATGAGTATGACAAAGTATTTGCCCTCAAGGAACTCAGGGCCTAGTGGAGGAGGTGGACCTACAAAAATAATTATAAAACAAAGTGATAAGTGATATAATAAAAATTATACTAGTATACTATGGGAGCAAGGAGATAGCTTAATATTGCATGTTAAATAATAATTATGAAAAGCACCTTGGCAAATTAAAAAATTGCTCCATTTTAATGTTAGTGATAAAAACAAGAAGGAGAATCAGTGTACCCCATGATTACAATCATATAAAAATGTGATTCCCCAAAGATTCTCCAGCCAAGGAGAGGTTTGAGCTGTGTCTTGAATGGTGAATTAAGCAAATAAGATTAGGAAAAGGGTATGGGAAAGAATAGGTAGGAGAAGGAAATTCCAAGCTGCAAGAAGGCAAAGGAAGTGAAACAGTGTATAACCTGTTTGGTCACTGTAATAACTTTGGTGTGGCTGCAGTATGGGATTCCCATGAGGCAGTAACCAGATATAAAACTGGGGAGACAGGCAGGTGATAACAAGATTAAAAAGATAAAAAAGAATCACATAGTGCTAGAAAGACTAGTTGGAAAGCTTTTGGAATAATCCAGGAGGAAAAATAATAAAAGTTTGAACTAACACAATGGAAGAAGGATGGATGGATGGATAGATGAATGAATGGGAGGAGATGGATTCAAAAGGCTGTTTAAGAGACACTGTAGTCTTAGGGAGTGGTAAGGGATGGAGTTATGGGAAATGGGGAGCTGCGGGGAAGCAAGAATGACTCCCAGGTCTCTTGTTTGGATAACTAACTGGGTTCTTGTCTTGGTTCTTATTCCTGGTCCTGTTTCTACCCAAGATAGTGAATATAGGATGAAGACATTTGAGAAAACTGTGGAACATCCAAGGGGAGATGCATAGGGATGATTCTGAACATCCTGGAGCTCAGGAGAAAGATGTGGGCTAAAGATACAAATTTAAGAGTCATCATTAGGCTGGATGTGATGGCTCACACCTATAATACCAGCGCTTTGGGAAGCCGAGGGGGTAGGATGCCTTGAGCCCAGGAGTTTGAGACCAGCCTGGGCAACATAGTGAGACTCTGCCTCTTCCAAAAAAAGAAAAAGAGAAAAAAAATTAGCAGGGTATGGTGGTGCACACCTGTAGTCCTAGCTACTCTGGAAGCTGAGGTGGGAGGATCCCTGGAGCCCAGGAGTTTGGGGCTTCAGTGAGATCTGATGACACCACTGCACTATAGCCTGGGCAACAGAGTGAGATCCTGTCTAGCTCTGTACATATGTGATCCATATGAGTCATAAGAGTAGATGAGATTGGGCAAGAAAGTTGCATATATATCATTTGTGTGTTTTCCTTTTTAGTTATGTTATTCTAACTGGTATATTTCCTTAGTTATAATAATAGCATACAATTTTCTGTTTCCTTTTTCACCCTACATTATATCAAAAGCTTTTGTCATGTTGCACCAGAGTTTTCAAAGTAGTCACAACTGGCTGAATAAAACTATACTAACAGGATATGCTATAGTTATAATTGACTTTGACTCTGTGATAAACATTTTTTTTTTTTTTTTTGAGACGGAGTCTCGCTCTGTCCACCAGGCTGGTGTGCAGTGGCGCTATCTCGGCTCACTGCAAGCTCCGCCTCCCGGGTTCCCGCCATTCTCCTGCCTCAGACTTCCGAGTAGCTGGGACTACAGGCGCCCACCACCTCGCCCGGCTTTTTTTTGTATTTTTAGTAGAGACGGGGTTTCACCGTGGTCTCGATCTCCTGACCTTGTGATCCGCCCGCCTCGGCCTCCCAAAGTGCTGGGATTACAGGCGTGAGCCACCGCGCCCGGCCTTAAACATTTTTATTCATAGTATTTCTCCATATTTTGGATTTTTTTCTTAGGAAAGAGTCTCAGAAATGGGAATATATGTATGCTACACAGTTAAAGTGGACTATACATATATCCAAATCACTTTCCAAAATGTTTGTACCAGTTTACCAACAAGCTATGAGAATACTAGAGTATCAGTCTGCTCTCTCACTGCTATAAAGAAATACCTGAGACTGGGTAATTTATACAGAAAAGAGGTTTAATTGGCTCACAGTTCTGCAGGCTGTACAGGAAGCATGATGCCGGCATCTGCGTGGCTTCTGGGGACGTCTCAGGTAACTTTTAGTTATAGCCGAAGGCGAAGGGGAAGTAGGCATGTCTTACATGGTCAGAATAAGAGCAAGAGAGAGAAATGGGGGAAGATGGCACTTTTAAATGACCAGGTCTCATGAGATCTCACTCCCTATGACAAGAACAGCACAGAGAAGGAAATTCACCCCCATGATCTAATCACCTTCCACCAGGTCCCACCTCCAATACTGAGAATTACAATCCTACATGAGATTTGAGTGGGGACACAGATTCAAACCATATTAACTAGTTTAACTAGATACTTCCCATAATTTTGTATTGTGTGTGTGGTGTGTCTATATTTTTATTGTATATGTTAAAACATTTTATTGAAGTATAACATACATGTACCAAAGTGTACAAATCTAAATGTATAGCTTGATGAATTTCCACAAAGTAAACGTACTGTGTAACCTGAACCTAAACTAAGAAACAGAACATTACCAGTCACTCAAAAGACTCCCTCCTATCCTCTCAAGGGTAACCACTGTCCTGATTTTTAACCTACAGAATGATTTGCCTGTTTTTAAACTTTATATAAATGGAATCACATAGTATGTAATCTTTCATGTCTATCTTCCTTTGCCCAATATTATTTTTGTACAGTTCATCTACATCATTGTGTTTAGTTGTGATTTGTTAATTCTCATTTCTGCATAGTACTGTATTATGTGAATGTTCCACAATTTATTTATTCTGATGAGTGCTTAGGTAATTTCTAGTTTGAGGCTATTACAAACAGTGCTGCTTTATGAACATTCCTGTCCATGTGCTTTTGATGAATATATGTAACGCCTTTTTGTTGGGTATATACCTAGGAATGAAATTGATGGATCACAGATATGGACATTTCAACTTTAATGGTTACTGCTACCAGGTACCAATATCCACTTCCACCAGTGTGTGGGAGTTCCCAGTGTTGCACATATTTACTGACATTTCATATTTTTCATTTCAGCCTATCTGTTGAGTGGTATCTCATTTGCCTTATTTGCTTTGTTGTTGTTGTTGTTGACTAAATAAATTTAGCTTTTTTTTTTTTTGCATTTGGTTATTCTCTTTTGTGAGACAACCGTTCAAGTTTTTGTTTATGTTTCTACTATATTATCTATCTTTTCCTTAAAGGTTTTATTTTTTTTACATATTCTGAATACGAGTCCTTTGTCAGATATATGTATTGCAACTATCTTTTTCCACCCTGTGTTTGCCTTCACTATCTTTTTTTTTTTTTTTGGAGATCAGGGCAGGGTAAGAGTCTCCTATTTTGCCCAGACTGATCTTGAACTTTCAATCTGCCTGTCTCAGCCTCCTCAGTAGCTAGGACTACCTACAGGTGCATATCACTGCACCCAGCATCCTTTCACTGTCTTTTTTTTTTTTTTTTCAGACAGGGTCTTGCTGTGTCATCCAGGCTGAAGTGCAGTGGTGTGATCTCAGTTCACTATAGCTTTGACCTCCCTCCACCTGCCTTGACCTCCCAAAGTGCTGAGATTACAGGCATGAGCCACTGCACCCAGCTCCTTCACTGTCTTAAAGCAAGTTTTTTGATGATCACAAGTTCTTTATCTTAATATTGTCTAACCAATCAAATATATCCCACATGGTTAGCACATTTCATGTCCTGTATAAGAAATCTTTGCCTAACTTAAGATCATAAAAATATTTTTCTATTTTTAAGAGCTTTGTTTTAATTTTCATATTTACAGCTACAATTCATTTGGAATATATTTTTGTGTTTGGTGTGAGGTAAGGGTCAAAGTACATATTTTCCCCTTTGGATATCCATTTGACCCAGCCTCATTTATTGAAAAGATAATTCTTTACCCCACTTCACTGAGTATTAATATTCCAAGTTTTTCTTTCTAGTTTAATCGATGAAAAGTAGTACTTCATTGTTTAATTTAAATTTCTTGACTATTTGGGTGGTTTGACATTTGCCCATTGCATTAATCAAGACAGGATATGCTATGCTGTAATAGCAAATAAAGCACTAAACAACGTAGGTTTATTTCTCTATGTGCAAAGTCTGGTGCCAACTTACGGGGCAGCTACGCTCCCTGCAGTGATTGGAAGATCCAGGGCACTTTCACCTTGTGACTTCACATCATTATCTGGTCTCTATAGTCGCTACCAGAGGAGAAGAGAGACTGTGATAGTGGCGCAATGACTCTTAAGTCTTTTGCCTGGAAGAGACACACCAGATGCCTGCTTACATTCCATTGTCTATACCCAATAACGTGGTCCCATATCACTGAAAGGGGACTGGAAGTTATAGTTTTCCCATGTGCCCAGGAAGAAGAGGAAAACTGATACAGTGAGGTAGTGGTTCTGTAACACTCCCATAGTTAACGAATTTATTTTCAATTTTGTGAATTGTTGTATCTATTGCCATTTATCTTTTTGTGTATCTCATATTTATATTAAATCAAAATAACCTTTAAGCTTTGAATTCTATTTTAATCTAATAATGCTTTTTCTAATTTATTATAAGCTTGCTTACTACATATTTAACTATTCTTTGTAGTCTTTTTGTGTTATTATATTAAGATTTTTTTAATAAGCAGTAAAGTATTGGATTTTAATTTTTAACACAATCTGGGAGGCTTTTTCTATTAATAGGGAATCTACATTTAATAACTAAACTTATCATGCTTAGTCTCACTGCTGCCATGTTTTCATGCCTTTCTTTTCATGTGTGCATGCTGTTTCTTTTCAGTTTTGTCATTTGCTCTGCAGACTTAGTTTTGTTTGCTCTTATTTTCTACTGTGATTTTCAAAGATGGCCATTCCTGTGATTCTGCTAGTGGGTTCCTGAAAGCTGTCCACAAATACTTTTTTTTTTTTTGAGACGGAGTCTCGCTCTGCCACGCAGGCTGGAGTGCAGTGGCTGGATCTCAGCTCACTGCAAGCTCCGCCTCCTGGGTTTACGCCATTCTCCTGCCTCAGCCTCCCAAGTAGCTGGGATTACAGGCGCCCGCCACCTCGCCAGGCTAGTTTTTTGTATTTTTTAGTAGAGACGGGGTTTCACCGTGTTTGCCAGGATGGTCTCGATCTCCTTACCTCGTGATCCGCCCGCCTCGGCCTCCCAAAGTGCTGGGATTACAGGCTTGAGCCACCGCGCCCGGCCCACAAATACTTTTAAAATCTACCTTGGCTTAATTGAATCAATAAAAAGCCAAACAATAGCTTTTAACTATCTGTGGAAAAAAAGGCACCAAACATTTTGTTTTTCTTCTAGCCCCTGTTAATCCTTCTTTTTCTTGGTCTTCGTTAATTTAATCTGGGGTAGTAAACTCAGTCATTTGAAAAAATACAGCATTTGTTTTCCCATAAAGTAATTGCTATTCCTATAAAACATTTGGAAAATATTGAAAAGTACAAAGGCCAGCAACAAAAATCTGCCATTATTTTACCACAGCAAGACAACCACTCTTAATACTTTGTTATATTTTCAACTGAGCCTGGTGGTGCATGCCTGTAATTCCAATTATGTGGAAGAATCCCTTGACCCAGGAGTTCAAGGCCAGCCTGGGCAAGATAGTGAGAATCGGTAATAAAAATATTTTGATATATTTCCTCTCATTCTTTTTGTTATACACTTTTTATATGATCGAGACTATATTGTATATATATTTTTATGTTGCTTTATTCACTGAGATGCTCTTATAAGCAAATTATTGCTTTTGGTTATTATAAAATCTTCACAAACATTTTAATGGCCTTCTATAAGATAGATGAGCCACAATTTATTACCATATGCTTAATATTGTACATTTAGGTTATTTTCAATTTTATTGTTATTATAAATAATGTTGAATAGAATTATCTTTGTGTACAAAGAGAAAAAAGCACAGACACATTTTTTCAAATGTAAGATTGTTTCTTCCAGATAGATTCCCAGAATGAAATTAGTGGATCAAAAATAATTTTTTTTTTTGAGAAAGGGTCTCTGTTGCCCAGGCTGGTGTGCAGTGGCAAGATCTCGGCTCACTGCAACCTCTGCCTCCCAGGTTCAAGTGATTCTCCTGCCTCAGCCTCCCAAGTAGCTGGGATTACAGGCACATGCCACCATGCCCAGCTTTTTGTATTTGTTGTAGAGACGAGGTTTCACCATGTTGGTCAGGCTAGTCTCAAACTCCTTACCTCAAGTGATCCACCTGCCCCTGCTTCCGAGAGTGCTAGGATTACAGGCGTGAGCCACTGCGCCCTGAGCACACACTTCCAGAATAACTCCCATCTTTATAAATAAAATCTCAATGTAACTATATTGTTGTGATAGTTCTATTAACATTTTAGACTTAGCATCAACTTATCTCCCATTATTGGTGTTTATATTATCTTGTATCTATAGCTAGAGTCCGTTTTAGACATCAGCTCTTTCCAACCCCTATCTTCCAAACTATGAATTCTTTTTATGATTCAGTGATTCATGGTTCATTGAATTATGTCAAATCCATGGGAGAATGGTCCTGATTTGCCCCTAAAGTCCTGGGATTACAGGCATGAGCCACCGTGCCCTGAACACAGACTTGTAATCAGAACCTGGATCATGGAACAAAAAAATCACTTGCAGCCCAGAATCCCCGCTCTTACTTCATGGTGGCATTTTGACTCCTTTTTTTTTTTGGGGGGGGAAGAGGAGGAAGAAATTCTCATCAATATTTTACATTTCCATATTGTTTCAAAGTTTCTAAATACATATGAGGTTATATATGTCTCCTTTGTCATGTATCTAATTAAGAAAGATTTGGCATTTAAGTTTTTATTTTCTGGAAAAGCATTAAGTAATTTTGAAAATCTTTACTATGGAGTGGGAAAGATATTGTCAAAAATCAAAGACGTTTGATTTTTTTTATGAAAAGAAACTTCCATTTCTTTTGCCTACGAAAAAATTTATGCTGCAGAAACAATGTTCAGAGTAAGATTTTGGGCATTTTTGTTTTTTCCTCTAATGTGATAAATTTATATTTTGGTTTAATCAGTAAAATTTAGGATGAGTAAAGTGTAACACTAGAATTATAAATTATAATTTATATATTTTTAATTACTTTTCAAAGCTGCCTGCTTTATTAAGAGGTAAACTGTTGATTCAAAATTTGTAATATGAGCACTGTTTGCTTGTTGTACTTTGTTTTTGTAAACATTTCATAATACCTGGTCCTTGGAGGATAGCTTCTAGTGCGCTTTGGGGGAGGGGATATTATTGTTCTGAAGTTGGTTACAATTTTTTAACCTCAGGTGAAATAAATCTAGTAATTCCAGTTTTTGTTTGAGAATCTAGTAATTCCAGTTTTTGTTATGTATGGACCAAGGTTTTCTTTTTTTTCAAATGGATTGACAAATCTGAGAGAAAACATTTCCATCACTGGAGAGAGCAGAGGAGGTGTAATCTAACCTATTATATACAAAAGCTTGGAACTATCTCTTCAGGATTTGGAAACCAAAACCTTCAAGCAGTGGTTTTGTGAACTGTACAATGAAGATAGAACCAACTTAATGAAATGAGAATTCTTCATAATTTAATGTAATGGAGCCATTTGTCTAAGCAACTAATAAAAAAAACTATTGAGGGGACATGTTGAGATTGCAGGGTAGGCATCTTAAAAGCTCTGATCTGTATTCATACCTTTGGACAAAGAAGGAAACAAACATCTGGAGGTGAGTCCAGGCAGAGGAGGCCATGTTGACATTTCAATTCACTCTGATAAGATGGAAGAAGGCCCAGTACTCCTCAACTCAACATTTGTAATGTAATAATTCATACATGTAAGAGTAGATCTAATATATACATGTAGTTTAAAGAGAAAGAATAAGACAAACATACCTCTGTACTCCCACCCAGCTTAACAAGTGGTGCTTTTAGCAGTGTTTTTGAAGTCCCTGTGAGTTCCCATGATCACATGTGCCCTTTTCCCTGAAGGAGGTAACCACTCTGATCCTGGCTTCTCAGTTACATTTTTTTCCTTGTAGTTTAATCACATATGTATTCCTGAACAATATATTACTTAGTTTTGAATGATTCTGTATATTTTAGGAGGAATCAAACTGACTTTTTTCTTCTGTAACTTGTTCTTTTTAATGAGCATTATATTTGTGAGCATTTTAATTATGTAGTATCCCACTGTATAAATATGCATATCTCTAATTTATCCATTCTCTTGTTGATGGACATTTGGGTAGTTTCCAGGTTTTGACTACTACAAACAGTAGTGCCGCAGACGTTCTTGTTCTATCTCCTGGTGCACAGCAGCAAGAATTCCTCTAGGATATATTCTTTGGAAGGGAACTGCCAGGTCACAAAATCTTCGTCTTTCATAGATACTACCTTCCGAACTATCTTTTTGCTTACTTCAAAAGGGCTTGGGTTGCCAGATTTAGCAAATTAAAATGCAGGATGCTCGGATAATTTGAATTTCAAATAAATAAAAAACTTTTTAGGATAAATATGGCCTACAGAATATTCATAGTTTAATCTGAAAACCCTAACAAGGTCAGTGAACTTTATCAAACCACAAACATTGGGCAATGAAGGATGAGTGTGAGGGGATGGTGGGGCATTTGGCCTATTCTTCCTTTGCTAGATGGCCAGCTTAGATGTTTATGAGCAGGTTAGCTCGGGGGACTCCAGTGCTTATTAACCAGCTGTGTAGGTAGTTGGTTGGCTCCACAACTGTATGCCAGGCAGGTGCTAGATGTTGGGTATTAATACAACTGTAAACATTACAGAGAAGGGTCCTTGACCTCCCTAGGCTTTCAGCCAAGAGGGGGAAATAGAGAACAGAGAACAGTACAGCAATGACAAATGTATGATGGGAGCAGTCGGTGTGCTGGTGAGTGCTTAATAACTGGCTCTGATGGGGAGAAGCAACTCTAACTTGCAGCTTTTGCTGACCTAGGATTTATAAGTACTCTCATCATGGCTGACTTCAAGCTACAATTGTAACATGTAACATTACTGAACGTGGAGTTGGGAAGCCACGTACATAGTCTCCCAGGACATTACGAACAGGCTCCAGTATCCCACTGTATAGGACTACTCAGAAAGGATACCTCATCCAGTCTCTGGGCCATTTCTTTTCTTTTTTTTTTTGAGACGGGGTCTCCCTCTGTTGCCCGGGCTGGAGTGCAAGGGTACAATCTCGGCTCACTGCAACCTCTGCCTCCCGGGTTCAAGCAATTCTCCTGCCTCAGCTTCCTGAGTAGCTGGGATTACAGGCATGCGCCACCATGCCTGGCTAATTTTTCTATTTTTAGTAGAGACGGGGCTTCACCATGTTGGTCAGGCTGGTCTCGAACTCCTGACCTTGTGATCCGCCCACTTCGGCCTCCCAAAATGCTGGGATTACAGGCATGAGGCACCATGCCTGGCCTCTGGGCTCATTTCTTGTTGGTTTGTGGGAAAGGGGCTTAGGTGGCTCAGACATTAATCTTTTCCTTGAATTTAGAAGTAATCAAATGTTAAGAGTATAAAATGCATTTTAGTATGTCTATAATATTGGATGCTTTGTAAATATTTTTACTATAGTATAGAAATAGTAAAGAGTCTACTAAACATCGTTGTAAATTATGATCATCCTACAGATCGGGGCTCAAACCTTCCACTTTTGCATCTGACCTTCCATTAGGAGACTATGTGAAGACAGGAATCAAACATTTAATTGTCCTTCTAAGGAAGTATTCACAACAAAAATATAAGTAAAGTAACTTGATCATGTATATGCTATAATCCTCTAGTCAACATTGAAGTCTTCTCCTGCATTGCCCTTTCACCTGAATCCCAGCTCATTGATCATCATCATTCATTAATTCCACAATACTGACAGAGCCCTTGGTCTGTACTAGAGGCTTAAGGCCCTGTCCCCATGGAGCACTCAGAACGTTCTCTCCAGTCTCTTCCTGATTCTTTCTAGGCAGGTTTACTACCCTTTACTTGCTCAGTTCATTTTTGTGTTCTCAAGCGGGCTTTCCCTCTGGGAATATTCTTCCATGGAAGATTGCCAGAAAGCTTCCAATGATCTCTTCTTGCTCTTGAGATTTCTTCTTCCCTACAGAGTGGCAGGTGTCTCTTTCTGTCTGAATCTGGACTCTTCTGACTTTTGTATATTTTTTCCTATTGTGTAATCTATCACTCTAACCATCTAATCTTTTTCTTTCTTTAAAATAGAGATGGGATCTTACTCTGTTGCCCAGGCTGGTCTTCAACTCCTAGGCTCAAGTGATCCTCCTGCCTCAGCCTCTCAAAGTGCTGGGATTACAGGTGTGAGACACCATTCCCAGCCTTGATCTATTTTTTTATCAGACATTTTTTGAATGCCCATATACTAGCAAATGTCAAGGTGTGGAGAAGCCTCTACTTGCCATTTAAAAGTTTTCATTTATTTGACATAATCATTTTATAAAATTATGTATTTGCACAACTTATGTCCAGAGGCCTTCTTTATGCTTCAATTACTTCAAAAGTATTTACTGAACTTTTTCTGAATGTAAAAAGAAATACATGATTTGTTTTACAAAATTTGGAAAAGCATACATGAAGAAATAATAACTATGTAATCTCAAAGCCCAATGCTAGTTATTATTAACTTTTGGGGGCACATCCTTCCAGTTTTTCTTTTTTTTGAAGAGATGGGGTCTCATCATGTTGCCCAGGCTAGTCTTGAACTCTTGTGTTCAAGTGATCCTCCCACCTTGGCCTCCTGAGTACTTCCAGTTGTTTTTGATGCATATTTAGGAATAAATCCAGATCATATCCATTTTTTCACTTACTATAGTGTGAAAATGTTATCTTCTTTGGTATTCTTTGAAGACATGATTTTAAATAATGGCATGACATTCCATTTTCAGGCTAAGCCGCAGTTTGTTTAAGTAACTCCCTATTGCCAGTAGGGGCCTTTATTTTTAAGGTTGGTGAGTACTGTCTTATCAAAAACTACATGAAGACAGGAATCAAACATTTAATTGTCCTTTTAAGGAAGTATTCACAACAAAAATATAATGAAAGTAACTTGATCATGTATATGCTGTAATCGTCTAGTTATCATTAAAAATAAACGTAGCCAATCTGCATTAAATGTAACATGAGTTAGGCCGGATGTGGTGGCTCATGCCTGTAACCCTAGCACTTTAAGAGGCCAAGGTGGGTGTACTGCCTGAGCTCAGGAGTTTGAGACCACCCTAGGCAACATGGTGAAACCCCCTCTCCACTAAAATACAAAAAATTAGCCAGGCATTGTGACGGGCACCTGCAGTTTCAGCTACTGAAGAGGCTGAGGTATGAGACTTGCTTGAATCTGGGAAGCAGAGGTTGCAGTAAGCCGAGATTGCACCACTGCACTCCAGCCTGGGTGACAACTGAAAAAAAAAAAAAGTAATATGAATTGGTATAAGGGCAACTGAAAAGCTTGAAGCTCTGGAGAAGGTTGGGAGAGATAACCTACCATCATCAAACCTTTTTGGTTGGGCTTTATTTACCATTTTTGAGAGGAACTGAGCTCTGTATAGTCTCAGGTAGGAGCTTTAAAAAATCACTCAGTGACTCTAACCTCTTTCTTGTAGATGAAGAAATTGAATCAAGTTACATGCTGAGACTAATACTCAGGTCTCTTAACTTCCTTCCTGTCCCATATTCTTTTCACCGCAATCTGCTGACTAAGCCTACTCTTAAAAATACAGAAAGAGCATACATTTATCAACATGTCATTACAGAAACTCTGTTCCTCTTACAGTGCATGTACTCAGGTATAAAAATCGTATGGCAAGATCTTGGGTATGTATCCAAGGGAAAGGAAAATCTATGTCCACAGAAAGACTTGTACATGAATGTTCTTAGCAGCATTATTCATAATAGCCAAAAAGTGAAAACAATGCAAATGTCCATCAATAGTTTAATGGATAAACAAGTGTGGTATACTCATTCAGTGGAATGATACTTAAAAATAGAAACTATTGATAATGCAACAATGTGGACGAATCTCTCAAAATAATGATGTTGAGTGAAAGAAGTCAGACAAGGCCGGGCACAGTGGCTCATGCCTGTAATCCCAGCACTTTGGGAGGCCAAAGTGGGCGGATCGCCTGAGGTCAGGTGATCGAGGCCAGCCTGGCCAACATGGTGAAACCCTGTCTCTACTAAAAATACACAATTAGCTGGGTGTAGTGGCACATGCCTGTAATTCCAGCTACTCAGGAGGTTGAGGCAGGAGAATCATTTGAACCCGGGAGGCAAGAGGCTGCAGTAAGCCAAGATGGTACTCCAGCCTGGGCAAAACAGAGTGAGACTCTGTCTCAAAAAAAAAAAAAAAAAAAAAAAAGCAGACAAGAGTACATATTGACTGTATGGCCAACATTTATCTAAAATTCTATGAAATGTAAAGCTACCCATATGACAGAAAGATGATCTGTGGTTAGAGAGAATGGAAGTAGAGTGGAGGAGGAACCACAAAGGGATAGAGGAAACTTTGGAGGGTGATAGATACATTCACCACTTTCCTTGTAGAAGTGGTTTCAGGGATGTATATACATCAAAACTTATCAAATTGTACACTTTATTTTTATTTATTTTGAGACAGAGTCTAGGAGTCTCGCTCTGTCGTCCAGGCTGGAGTGCAATGGCGCGATCTTGGCTCACTGCAACCTCCGCCTCCCAGGTTCAAGCTATTCTCCCACCTCAGCCTCCCCAGTAGCTGGGACTACAGGCATGTGCCACCACACCCGGCTAATTTTTTATTTTTAGTAGAGGTGGGATTTCACCATATTGGCCAGGCTGTTCTCAAATTCCTGACCTCGTGATCCGCCCGCCTCAGCCTCTCAAAGTGCTGGGGTTACTGGTGTGAGCCATCGCGCCTGGCCTGAAATTGTACACTTTAAATATGTGCAGTTTATTTTGTCAATCATACCTCAATAAAGTTGTGAGATGTCCCTCTTAAGTTTGAAAAGCAGACAAGACTAAAAACTCACTGAAGTATCTAAAGCACAAGGCAACTACAATTACTTTTGGAGATAACTGACAATCAAAGTTCTTTTCCAGTATGATAGTTTATCTGAACAAAACATTACTATGAGAAATGCAAAGTCATAAAAATAAAAAATAGAAACGACATTTTTGTCCCCCTGGTAATCATGCCATTTCCTCATGTCTGTGCAGTAGGGCTATGTTATAATCTTTTTAGTGCTCTATTCAATTTGGTTTTTTTAAAGAGAGAAATAACCTTGTTGTAGTTTTCCTGAACTAGACTGCTCTTTTATGTACAAGAAGCCCAATCCCCGGTGTGAGTGTACTTGTGTGGGTCTGTAGAAAGCTACACTGTATCTATAAATTTTAGCAAATGCTGTCATTTGTTTTGGGATTTTTGTAGTCTGGACTCAGCGGAGACACTAGAAACAAATTAGAAATTTCTAGAAACCATACCTTCTACAAGATGAACGCTGTATAGTTTTCCTAAATATGTGAATTCAGTAATCACATTTTTCATTTAGGTTTTCCACTTAACTGTTTTAAAACAAAGAATTGCTATACCATTCAGTCTACGAAACCGGTAATTTTCAATTTCTTCATTAAAGATTCCTTCACTCTTTTTTAGAAAACACGAGAAAGTTTTATTTCCCAACTCTCCCACTACCCATTTCAGAGCTGTTTTATTCGGTCATTATTCTCATTCTGCAGACGGGGAGGCGCACATATGTTTTTCTGCATAGTACAGAGGGGCAAGAAAGAAGGAACTTTCAACTTTTCAGTTCCATTTTGAGAAACGATCACATTGAACTCCCGAGAAGCGGCCGCTGAGCAAGAGCAGCAGCATTTCTCCCCGGGTTGGGTGTGGGTCAGGAGCCAGGCGCGCTTCCGCGGGAATCGAGGGGGAGTCAGGTGGCAGCAGCGCCCGAGCCCGAGTGGCGCGGCGGGGGCGCGCCTCCCTCCGGCCGGCGCGGGGACGCTGCCCCCGCGCACGCGAGTCCGGCAACCCTGGGCTCCCGCGCCGCGCGGCGATCCGCGGGTGCGGCAGGGTCGCCCCCACGCTTTCGTCTCTTCCCTCGCGCGCTCGCTCCCTCCCCATGCCCCCAACCCCCCCCCCCAGTCCCTGGCAGGTCCCTCCCCCAAGCCTGCTCCCGCGGCCGCCGCTGCCGCTACCGGAGGCGCAGGAGCCTCGCGATAGTGTTTGCACAGGCGGCGCGTGACGCCGCCGCCGCCTGTAACTGATGCAGAGGTTACCCCGCCGCCTCAGCCGCCACCCACCGCCCGCCGCCGCCTGCCGGGCGACGCCGGGGGCCGACGCACTGCAGAGGTGCCGGCAGGTTCCGCCCGCGGAAGTCTCCTCGGCCGGCGCAGCCCGCGCTCCGCCCGCGCTCCGACCCCGGCCCCAGGGCACCCCCTCGACGCCTCCGCCGCCGCGCTCCTTCCCTCCGCCTCTTGTCCGGCGCGCCCGCCCGCTCCCTAGCTTCTCCCCCTTTCCCTCCTCCCTGTCCCCTCTCCTTCCCTCACCTCTTTCCTCCCCACCTCCCCTCTTCTCGGTTTCCTCCCCCATCCCCTTGACTCTCCCCTCCCAGCCCTCGCTCTCTAGCTCGCCCTTAGCGCGGCCCCCGCCATGACGGAGGCGGGTGCCGGTGCCGTTGCCGCCGCTGCCGTCGCAGGGGGGGAGTCGGGTTCCCAGAAAGTAGCTTGATGAGTGTCCAAAGTAGCAGTGGAAGTTTGGAGGGGCCGCCATCTTGGTCCCAGCTCTCCACGTCTCCAACCCCGGGCTCGGCGGCGGCGGCCAGGTCCCTGCTGAATCACACGCCGCCATCCGGGAGGCCCAGGGAAGGTAAGCACTGCCGCGCCCGCGCCCGCTCGCGGGCCTCCCCTCCCCTGCCGCGGACCCCCGTGACCCCCCGGGGCTCCTCCGCCAGACCCCGGGGTGGGGGATGGTGACGAGGTGGACGCGAGGCCGCCCGGCTCCCCGGCTCTGGGGAGGTATTGCCCTGGCTGTGGGTGGTGGTTCACGGGTGGTGGAGGAGACGGATGAGGGGGTGCGCGCTGGTGGGGACGGGGCGAGGCGCACAGACTCGCCTGGGGTTCCTGGGAGCCAGTTCTGCGAGGGTGGGAAGCCTCCCCCCGGACGCGAGCCCCTTTCTGCTCCATTTGCCAGCACACTCAGTACTCTTAACCTCCTGGCCTCCGGTCTCTGGTGGGTTTTCCCTCCCGCTGGAGCCTTCGTCCTCGAGCCCCCTCCCCTTCCCCCGCGCACTCCTCCCATAGAGGCGGTCCCCGCTCTGCGAGCTTTGCTGCCCCGGACCTGGAGGATGCCCCTCGCTTGCAGGGTCTCTCATTTGGGGAGAGACGCTGAAATTATCTAGGCAGACTTTGATCCCCTGTGTGGCCCCCTAGAGCAATTTAAACGACAGACTGACTCGTGGGCAGGGTTTTAAAACCGCCCCTCCAGATGGTTGCAACTTTCTCTCCTTCGCCGTTGCCTCCTGCGTGTTTGTGCGTTATATTCTCTGCTGCAAGTAGGCTACTGTTCTTCTCTGACAGGGTCGTGGGTTTTGTGGGAAATATCTGCGTAAAGGTTATTGCAAACACGCACTAGATCGGTTACAATTGTTTTCTAAGTTTTCTGGCTTCTTGCAAGCAAGTGTGCTGCCACCAGATGTAGCAGTTAGACAGCTTGTAAGGCACCGGCGTGCTTTTGACTAAAATTTCAACTTGCTGTATTTAACTTTAAGGATACGACATAAAATGAAATTTGGGAGAAAACACATTTATGGGTGATGAATAAATGTGCATGGAATGTCTTTTAACGCTCTTTTGTCTGGAAAACGCTTAGCGATGTTCATCCGCAATTGGTAAACGGGTTGTTCACTCCCAGTTGTCGCACACGAGGAGATTGTAGGCATATTTTCAAACGTCTGGAAGTTCAGCAGTCTAGTGAATGTTTTAAAGAAATCAAGAGCTTCGATTTATGTAGGAATCGGTGGGAGTACTTTATTTTGAAAATATCTGTCGATTATCCAGAGCCTTGGCAATTGTTAATCAAGTGTTTTGTGTCCTGAATCCAGTGGTTCAGGCATAGCATTCTTTGTCATTTTGTTCCTGTGAGCATGTGTGAAAGTGACAATAGGCTTAAAGATTGGCATGAATATGCTCCAGAAAATTCACGGAAAGCTTTGATTTATGGGATCCATTAAACAGGCGGAATACATTGACTGACGTTTCTCCCTTTCATCTTATCCCAACGCTGAGCTTTCATTATTAGAATGTAAAAGTATTAAATGACTAAAAATTTAATATATCTGGTGATTCTTTTGCACTTGAAAATTTCTAAATGAACGGTTTAAAATGTATTTTATAGAGAAGTTGGTGTTTTTAGCATGCTTTTACTTTTGTTTGTAGTTTCATTAAGATGTTTTGTGTTAGTGTTGTGGGTTTAAAAAGACCATTTTATTGTTTCTTATTTAAGACTATATCATCATTCATTCGTTCATTCATTCATATCTCGAATATTTATTGAGCCATTACTGTGAGCCAGGCCGTGAACTGGATACTGAGGACATAGTATTGAATTGTTTATCTGTTGACATCTGTTATCAGTATTGGGAATTTGGGAGACAAAACATCTAGATTGTGAGTTTCTGAGGTTACTTCAACTTAAAAACATTCTGCACTTTTCCTGATGTTTGAAAATTTGGAGGGGTTGGAATCGTTTAGCTTGAGCTTCCAAATAACCATAATTTTTTCCGGCAGTTTAGATTGCAGTGGGTTTTTATGTAACCTAAAGTAGTGAGTTTCTGTTGATTCATGATATCATAGGACAGGCTTTTGTGAAAGTTACACTTCCTGCCAAGTAAGTACCTGTATAGCTACAGAGGGATATTTCTTTTTGACCAACCAGCATGCAAGTTAAAACTATTAATCCTCTCTAGGGTTATATTCATTTTGAAGTTTGGCGATGTGTTCTCAGATTTCACTAACACTCACAGGAATATGAAGCCCTGAGTATCAAAATGGAGATGTTTTCTATTGAGCGAAATCTCAGTTTTTATTTTAACAAGTGTTTAGCACCTTTTTCAGGTATACATGTTACTACATTATATAAATTGATGAAGTTTTAGAAAGCTTTTTGACGGCCAGTTACTGCTAGTAAGAACCATTGATATTAATGGAACTTGAATGTATTGTATGTGTCAAGAAGAGAACTAACTTTGTTTCTTGAAAAATTGAGCCAGTTTAACATAGAGTAATAGAAGAATTGAAACTTCAAAGAGATGAACATGTATATGAACTTACATAAATATTCTATGTGATGAACTCCTTTTAGGCAAATTTAACTTTGAAAATGGGTTACATTTAAAGATATGCCATAAGCATCTGTAAAAGTTACTTATTTTGAAGTTTTGACGTTTGAAACCAAAAATCTAATATTGTAATCCGATTATTTTTGATGCTGTATGTTGTGGTTTTCTTTCTCTCTTTTTACCTTATTACCGTTATCATATTCATATAGTTTTATTACAAATACAATACAGCTCTTTAAGATTTGGGAATCTATTAGAATTTAGGAAATTATATGATAAATAAAGTGTAGATTTCTTTTCCCTGGGTCCCAAAGCTTTTTCCCTTACCAATCTTGTGGTTCTGTTTGAGGTGTTCAGCGATGTAGCTCTAGATTTTCTGTTGAATCTTTTAAATCTATAATCTCCATCCCATTTTGTCTTCTATAATCCTGTGATTAAGGGAGTGAGGAGTTAAAAAGGTTTTCAAGTAAAGCCCAGTTTTGCTTTGTTGAAGCCTAGGAACCTAGTGTCATAATGGCTAGATAAGTAGTTGGGTTTTTTTGCGTATCAGCAGTACATGGGTACTTTTGAATGTGTTATTGCTGAGAATCAAAGGATTGCTTATACAGAACACTTGCATTTTCTTTCCTGCTCCTGCCAAGTATAAATAATTTGATTTTTTTTTTGTAAATAGTGAAAACTTGGCCAAAAGGATGGTATGGGCCGGGAGTGGTGGCTCAAGCCTGTAATCCCAGCACTTTGGGTGGCCTAGGTGGGTGGATTGCTTGAGTTTAGGAGTTCAAGACTAGCCTGGACAACATGGTGAAACCCTGTCTCTACAAAAAATAGAAAAATTAGCTGGGCATGGTTCGGGAGGCTGAGTTGGGAGGATTGCTTGAGCCTGGGAGGTGAAGGCTGTGGTGAGCCTAGATAGTGTCATTGCATTTCAGCCTGGGTGACAGAGTGAGACACTCTCTCAAAAAAAGATGGCATGATAGTACGATTAAACTGTAAACTTGCTCTGTTTCCATATTTAAAGACTGCATTCCTTAGAAGAATTAAAGTATTTGACTTCAGATGATTTAGTAATGAGATGTTAAAAACGAAGGTGTACCAGATGGCCCTGTAGACCTTTAATTTTTTGAAATCGCTAGCTGGAGGAAGACAGGGTTATATGTTTAAGGATTCTAGCTCATGAATAGATACGTGACAGATGTCTCCTTTACAATGGTACATTTACACATTAGAGGAGAGAGAAAAGAGAGAAACCAGAATGGAAGTTTGAAAATCTTATGCGAAATAGACTATGCTTTCGCCTTTTGACCTCAGAGCCTCTTTACTCGCTGAACAATTATTGAGGACCCCAAGGAGATTTAGGTTTATGTGGCTATGTCTACTAATATTTGCCATTTTAGAAATTAAATCACAATTTCAAATATATTTAATTTAAAAATAAAGTGTGTTGTAAATAGAATTTTTTATGAAGAATAAATATGTTCTAAAACCAAGGAAACTAGACCAGTGGTGGTGTTTTGTATTTTTGCAAATCACCTTGATTTCTGGCTTACGAGGAGAAGACAGCTGGGTTTTGTGTCTGCCTTCTGTTGTGATGTTTTGGTTGAGATATGTGAAGAGAATCCAGCTTCATGTAGATACATGGTTGGAAAAGGAAGGAGTGAGTATTCTTTGGCATTACATCAAAATTCAACAAGTGGCAGGTTTTTTTTTTTTAAAGTTACTTACAATGTGAAAGTGCATTGTATTCCAGAAATGTCTCTAGGATCTACAGGAAGTCTAGGAACATATATTTACAGAAGAGACTAACGGGTGGGAGACATGATAGCTGTCTCCAGGTATTTAAGAAACCTGGATTTCAGTAAATAGGATGTAAAAACCTGTTAATTTTAATAAGTAGGAGGGAGAATAGATCCATTCTCCTGCTTTAGAAGGCAGACCAATTGGTGAAAATTAGGAGGACATAGATGGAGATCAGTCTAATTTTTTTACAAGAATGTAAGAACTGTATGACTAGACTTGAAACAGTGGAACAGTGGAGCTACAATGGAACTCGCAACTAACAACAATGGAAAGTAGTAGTTAGTTTTGAGAATTTAAAGTGTACTACAGGGACATGTTTTTTGGGGAGGTGGAGATAAATTCTGTAGATTCTTATGATGAGTGCTATTGGATTAGTGACTTAAGGCTTCATCCAATTCAAAAATGTAAACATTCTATGATTCTTTAAAAATCCCTGAATATAGTTAAGCTATACTTATATATTCATTAACGTTTTTGAATGTTCTTTCAAGTCCGTAGTATGAAACTATTGTTGACTTTATTACTATTTTGCATTTTTATTGTGCTTTTCCTCCGAGGATTTTCCTGTATTTTCTGGTGTCAGCAAGATCAGTCTTCATGAAATCTTGCTAAATTCCCTGTGAAATATAATAAGCTTCAGACATTTTAGAGAACCAAATGCTGTTTATGATACAATTTAGTAGAGTTGCAATATATTTCAGCACAGAATTTTAGAATACTATGGGGGCTGATTTTCAGTTTTGTAAGAGAAACTATGAGCATAGTTTATATAGTCTTTTATTTGTAATTGTTTACATGATTTCAGAAGTAATATGCTTAAGCTATTCTAACGTTTTTAAACCTAGAGAGTCTGAAAAGAGGAAAGAAGAAAGAAAAGTGTTTAAATTGATTTCTTTTGAATTTAAAAATGCATGTTAAATATAACTAGAACATAAATGAAGAATTTAAATTCCCATCTTATTCCTAGAATTATACCTATAATATTTATCCTTCCTTACAGCAATTCATATTTTAATTTTGCATGGCACATAATCTCTTCTGTGAGTTGGATTTTTAGATGATGAGAATTTAAGCATAAATTCTGACAACTTTCTTGAGGTCAATTTAATATTAATAAGTGTAGTAAGTAATAATACCCAGCTTGAGACCTCATGTACTTGTTGCATTTGGATTTAAAGCTCATTTTCTCTAGAAGAGCTGTAGAAATCATTCATTTAGTTTCATGAACTCCTTCATGCTTATTAATGATTTTCAAGAATCTTAGAATAAATTACAGGAATAATGTTACGAAGTAGGAGAAGCAGTATGGTATAGGGGAGAAAGTGATTGTAGTTGGAATCTGAGGGTTGTCTTTGCTATTAACTAGCTGTGTGACCTTGGGCAAGTTGCTTATCTCTGCTTCAGTTCCATAAACCATGAGTTACAGAGCTGAAATAGATCTTGGAAGCAATCTAGTACAAACCTCTCATTTTACAGATGAGGAAACAGATAATTTGCACAGGCTTTTGCTGTAAGACAGTTGGGCCCAAAATTCAGTTTTCTGACTTTCAGGTTGGTTTTTTTTTCCATTATACTTCACAGCCTCTTTTCATCTGTAAAATGAGAGCATTGGATTAGAGGCTCTCAAAAGCCTCTTTCAGCTCAAAAATATTGTCATTCCTGTGACATTAGTCCTAATATAATTTAGTAGGGGAAAGTTTGTAACTTTTATTTATTGGTGAAGGAAATGTTTCTTGAAGAGGCGGTATAACCTATGCAAGGCTATATTTTGTTTTTTTTTGTTTTTTTTGTTTTTTTGAGACAGAGTCTTGCTGTGTAGCCCAGGCTGGAGTGCAGTGGCCGGATATCAGCTCACTGCAAGCTCCGCCTCCTGGGTTTACACCATTCTCCTGCCTCAGCCTCCCGAGTAGCTGGGACTACAGGCGCCCGCCACCTCGCCCGGCTAGTTTTTTGTATTTTTTAGTAGAGACGGGGTTTCACCGTGTTAGCCAGGATGGTCTCGATCTCCTGACCTCGTGATCCACCCGTCTCGGCCTCCCAAAGTGCTGGGATTACAGGCTTGAGCCACCGCGCCCAGCCTATATTTTGTTTTTTTAAGAGAATATCATCAGGCCAGGTGCTGTGTCTCAGGCCTGTAATCCCAGCTTTGGGAGACCAAGGCAGGAGGATTGCTTGAGCCCAGGAGTTTGAGACCAGCCTGACCCCATCTCAAAAAAAATTACCTGGGTATGGTGGCATATGTCTGTAGTCCTACCTACTGGGGAGGCTGAGGTGGGAGGATCCCTTGATCCCAGGAGTTCAAGACGGCAGTGATGCATTGAGCTATGATCATGCCACGGCACTCCAGCCTGGGCAACACAGTGACCCCCGTCTCAAAAAAAAAAAAAAAAAGAAAAAAGAAAATATCTTTATTATTACCAAAGGGTGTTTACATTTATGAGCATGGTAAGTAGTGTGATAGGTAGTCCTGTTTTTTTGAAAACACTTATTAATATATTAACGATATAAATTGCATAAACAAACAATGTGATACCCGGAAGTGAAATAAGTAGGTGATTGTTCCTCAGAAAATATTTCTGGAGTTTATTTCATCTGAGACCCCTGTGTTTGCTCCTAGTTAAGTGCCTGTGTTGTTTAGTGTCTCATAGGATTGTCTGTTTCCGTAGCATCTGCATCATGCTACTTCTATTATAGTTTTATTTATGTTGTCTACTAGACAGAAAGGTCTTGAATTCAGAGACTATTTTGTTCATTTCCATATTTTCAGTGCACAGTGGGACATCCTCTACAGAGTTGGCACTCAACTAAAAGTTTTGTTGAAGGACTGTTTCACATACATCATCTCTCTATGTATTGTATGCACGTATTTCAGACCCAGGAAGATGCTTATTTTAGTAATTCTAAATAAAAGTGGATTATATTTTAGACGGTGATATGGATAACAGTAACAGTAATAGGTAAAGTTTATTGTGTTCACACGTTAATTCTTGTATTTCATAACTCTGAGATATATACAGTTGTTGTTCCCATTTTCGGATGAAAAAACTGAAGCACTGAGAACTAAAGTGACTTACCAGTGTGACCTAGAGTAGTACATAATGGGAATTTAAGCCAAGTTGGTGTATTTTAATCACTGGGATATATTGCCTAAAATACGAAAATTTGGCTTTTAGGATTTTAGTAGTTTTTCTAAGCAAATTTTAACTTACTGATCAGTCTTCCAGGCTTATTCAGTTTACCTCTAAACTTTTGTTAACTTTTTTTGCATGAGTTTTTATACACGTGTGAAGATAAGATTTTTTAAAAAATACAAAAACCCCAACCAAACAACCCAATTTAGAAAGCTGTACCAGCTGTGCAAATCTTACATTTCCTTTTTTTAAGATAAGTTTTGTCCATTCATGGAAAATGTTAGAGATACATCAATGAAAAATTTTATTTCCATGTTAGGTAATCTGATTTGTGATTCCATTTATCTTAATATTTTGGTCTCATAAGCCCACTGGAGCCATAACAAGTAAATATTAGAATTTGAACAAAAAATTTCCCACTGTCTATTTATTGTGGAGTCTGTTTATTGTGAGCAGTCTTTTTATTGTGGAGGCTTTATAACCTGATGGACAAGGCTTTAAATTAGAATGTTTTAGCGGCAGATCTTTGACTCTCTTAATAGTATTCAATATGGGCAGGGGAAAGAGACTTGATGTGCAGTCTAGTTAATCTGTAAAAAAGTATTTTACAAAATACTTAGTTTTAGTTCTTTTATTGCTAACAACAACAACAACAACAACAACAAAACCTTTGGTAGCATGTATTATGTAGCAAACCTAATTGAGAGGCAGGATTTGAGTGGATTGATAGGAATTCATTAGTCATGGAGTGGAAAGATATGCGGAACAGAGCAGATCCAGGTGGTAGGTTGTCAAACTTGAATTAAATTTTCCCAATGTGGCTTCGTCATTAGGTCTGAAATTTAGTGAATTTCAAGAAGGCGATTTTACCTGTATTTAAATAAAAGTGATTATATTCTACATAGATTCATTAGCCAAATATAAGTGTTTTTGGGGGATGACTTAAAATATTTTTTCCTTTTCATTTCTATGGATTGTTAATAATTGGTTATACTCATAAATTTGTGCCTTTCCTTGAAAACTAATTAGCTGGTGGAAGTTAATTAGGTTTAAATTCTGCTGTTAATATGATACCTTGTGTGACTTCATGATTCCCCACTGGACACTAGGTAAGTGCTTCCTATCTGAGGATGAATGTAGTTCCTCTGGGGAAGGTCAGAGGGGTTTGTGTGAGGCTAATCATATTCATCCTGTCTCCTGAGACCAGAGACATGTTTTAATTTTTTCCTTTTTTGATACTGTATATTTGCCTCATAAAAAATACAAATTTTCCCTTTTCCTGCAGATTTCTTTTAAACATCTGTGTAAGTATATGGTTTAGCTCGACTTTGTATACTACTCTGATACTTATTTCATTTACTTAAAGATACACATATTTATTAATGCTGGACACTCTCTGGGCACTCATTTGCTTCTCTTAACAATCATATGAAGTCCTGTTAGTATCCCTACCTTACAGATGAGAAAATCGAGGCATAGAGAAGTTAAGTAATGTACCCAAGGGCCAGGCACAGTGGCTCATGCCAGTAATCCCATCATTTAAGGAGGCTGAGGTGGGCAGATGGCTTGAACACAGGAGTTCGAGACCAGCCTGGACAACATGGTGAAACCCTGTTTCTACAAAATATACAAAAAATTAGTCGGGTGTTGTGGTGCACGCCTGTAGTCGCAGCTAGTTGGGAAGCTGAGGTGGATTGCCTGAGCCCAGGAGGTTGAGGTTGCAGTGAGCCATGATTACGCCACTACACTCCAGCCAGGGCAGCAAAGGGAGACCTTGCCTTAAAAAAAAAAAAAACAAAAACCAAAAAATAATGTACCTAGGCACAGACAGAGAATATTTAGCAGAGCCAGGATTCAGACTGGGCTGAGTGCATGTTCTTAACAGTTACACTATTCTGTCAGTGTTATTTCCTTGAATGGATGCACTATAATTGGTTAACTGTTCTTCTTTAGGTAGGATGTTAGTCATGAATCTTTTGGTTACACGTGATAACAACTTAACACAACTTTGTTAAGTTAAAGAATTGTAGGAATTGTTAGTAGGAATTGTATGTGGAGAATGATGGAATGGCTTTGGAAATAGATAGATCCAAGGTTGCAAGTAATGTCACTGGGTTTCTTTGTCTCCTTTTTGGGTTTTTCTAGCCTCTTGCTTCTGGAGCCCCAGACATATACCTTTAACTTAGCAACCACACTTGAAAGACAGCTTCTCTTTCCTGATGTCCACATGTGTCAGTTCTGGGTTGTTGATAATCAATTCTGATTATCAGTTCCTTAACCAATCATTGGAACCTGGGAGATGAGCTACAGCAAGGGCAGCCACTTTGGTGGCTGTGGTTAGGGTCAGCTGAGGAACCCACAGAAAGCCATAATTGACAGTCTCCTTGAGATGACGTGAATTGGATGAGGTGTAGTTTTCCTGAGGAAGGGATGATGGTGAGCAAAAAACAACTATAGTGAATCATTTAGGTTATGTCTTTTTAATTTTAATTTTATGACTATCATAGATAATGATATAGTAACTCAGTAAAAGCCTCTTTTTTTAAATACTAGATTTTCAGTGATGGGATTACCAGAGCAGAGTATAAAACTATTTTAGGGCTTTTGATAAATGTTGCCAGATTATTTTTTTTGAAGGATACATGTGCTTAGCTCATATACCAACAGCATGCATGAGATGAGCATGTACTTTTGAACCAGGTAGGGTTCAGCTCATGTTAGAAATACTGTACTGGGCTTAAATATAAACACATGCCTTGCACTTAATCAAGGGGTTGCAAACTTGACACTGAGCAAATGTCTAATGCAGTTTATCAAATGTGTCCTATTTTCTCTGGATGTTTTTCATTCTCATTATTTAAAAATTTTTATTATGCAGTTTCCTTCCTTCCTTCCTTCTTCCTTCCTTCCTTCCTTCCTTAATTTCCTTTCTTTCCTTTCTTTCTTTTTCTTTTTCTTTTTTTTTGAGACAAGGTCTCACTCTGCTTCCCAGGCTGGAGCGCAGTGACATGATCACGGCTCACTGCAGCCTCCAACTCCTGTCCTCAAGCACAGCCCTTCATCTCAGCCTCCCAAGTAGCTGGGACTACAGGTGCGTGCCACCACATCCTGCTGATTTTTTAACTTTTTGTAGAGACATGGTCTCCCTGTGTTGCCCAGGCTGGTCTTGAACCCCTGGGCTCAACCAGTCCTCCTGCCTCTGCCTTTCTAAGTGTTGGGATTACAGGCATTAGCCATTGTGCCCAGTCTGTCGTATAGTTTTAAACAACAAAACCAAAAGGCTAATAAATGGTACCGCTTTGCAAGCTCCTGCCCCTCCTTTATTTTTCCTCCCGGTGTCTCCTACTTCTCTGACCTAGTTGGCAGCATTATACTTTTTGGATGTTGGTAGCATGTGTAAAATACATTATTGCATAACAAGTTAGTATAACATAATAGTTTCAAGGGTTTTGCCACTTAATTATGCTAAGTTACTTAACCTCTCAATGCCTTATCTGTAGATTTTATTTTTGATAGGGTGGGATAGTAATAGTAACTATGTCACAAGGTTGTGAAATTAAATGAGAAATGCATGGCACTTTAACAACTCACTATGGATTTTTTCATTTCTTCTCCTGCTTCTGCTTCTCCCTGCCCGCCCCCTGACCCTCCCCACCTTTTTTTTTAGAGACAGGCTCTTTCTCTGTTGTCCAGGCTGGAGAGAAATATAATTTATTTACTCCCAGTAAGGCAAATCTTAGAAATGTAAAAAAAAAAAAAAAAAAGCAATTCAAAGGATGAAAAATGACCATGTGCATAATCTTTACCACAGTATTATATAGTGAGAAGAAATGAGACCAACAACTGTGATTAAGTTTTGGTATGTATATCAACTAAACATTTTATATATTTTATATATATATATATATATATTTTTTTTTTTTTTTTTTTAAGACAGAGTCTTGCCCTGTTACCCAGGCTGGAGTATAGTGGCACGATCTTGGCTCACTGCAACCTCTGCCTCCAGGGTTCATACGATTCTCACACCTCAGCCTCCTGAGTACCTGGGACTACTATGCACCACCACGCCTGGCTAATTTTTGTATTTTTGGTAAGACGGGGTTTCACCATGTTGGCCAGACTGGTCTTGAATGCCTGACCTCAGGTAATCTACCCTTCTCGGCCTCCCAAAGTACTGGGATTCCAGGTGTGAGCCACTGCGCCCAGCCTTGTATACATTCACTTAAAAGATAATTAGGAAAACTGTGCAATATGGGAACATGTACAAATGACCAAACATAGCCTAAAAGTTACTTTTCAATGACTCCATAATATTAGCTTGTTTTTTGTCTCGCCTTTCTCTCAAAAGAAAAAATTCACCACCAAGAGCAACAATGACAAACAACATGCCCAAAGTCACACAGATGAGAAGTGTTTGAAGAAAGGATGCCAACCCAAGTCCACACTCCTAATCCCTATACCACACTGCCTATATTCCCACTGGTAAACACACATTATTAGGCACCTAGTGCACATAAAGCACTCTCTCTCCTTGGTACTAGTAAGAACACACAAAAATCACAGTATAGGCCCCTTTTAAAATTTGCAATATAGTGCTTTAAAGTATACAACTGCTGCTGGGCGCAGTGGCTCATGCCTGTAATCTCAGCACTTTGGGAGGCTGAGGTGGGTGGATCACGAGGTCAGGAGATCGAGACCATCCAGGCTAACACGGTGAAACCGCGTCTCAAGTAAAACTACAAAAATTAGCTGGATGTGGTGGCACGCGCCTGAAATCCCAGCTACTCGGGAAACTGAGGCAGGAGAATCGCTTGAACCTGGGGAGTGGATGTTGCAGTGAGCCAAGATTGCGCCACTGCACTCCCGTCTGGGTGACAGAATGAGACTCCATCTCAAAAAAAAAGGAATGACTGCATACCAATATAATGTATAAACACTGCTAATCCAAATCTAGTGCTTGACATGTAAATGGTGTAACCATGTCTTATACATGTGATCAGTTCTAAAGCCACAGAAAATTACAGGCACTAAGATGATGAAAGCAGCAATTTTGGACATCATTCTTATTGTGTTCCTCTTTATCTCAGTATTACATTTTACCTTGTAGTATTTGTAGTTAGTGTTAAGACAGATACACTTTCATTTGGTGTTTGCATGATACAGCTTTTTTCATTCTTTCAGCTTTCGAATTTTAGCCATATCTTGTAAGTTGCATATATTAGTTAAAAAAAACTAGTTTGACCATGTTTGTTCTTTAATTGAAACATTTAGTACATTTACATTTAATATTCTTGCTGATATATTTAGGTTTAAATTGATACTCCTAATAAATGATTTCTATTTATCTTGTTTGAACTTTCTGTTATTCTTTTCTGCTGCTTTTGGGATTATTATTATTTTTTGTTCCAAATACCCCCGCACTCCCCAACTTGGCTTAATAGTTAGACCATCTTTTTTTAAATCTGTTTTTAATGTTTATCCTAGAGATTACAATATGCTTCCTTTCTGTGTTAAAGTGTGATATAAGTTAGCACTTTTTTCTCTTTCTGGTCAGTGCAGCAACGTTAGAAAACATTAATTGTACATTTCCCTCTCCAGAATTATATACTATTGCCAGATAGTTCTCTGATATTTTAACTCCCCAGAAGATATTATCATTAGTGTTTTATTCAGTAATTATACCTTTAAATTTGTTTATATACTCAGTTTTTTTCCTTCAATCTTCAGTGCATTTCCAGGCTTCTAGCTGGGTTGATTTTCTCTCTCTGAAAATATTCCCTCTTTTTTTTTTCTCTCTCTGTTTGGGCCTATCTGTTGAGGAATTCTTTTTTGCTTATCTGATAATACCTTTTTTTTTCATTTTTTATTCTTGAAGGGATTTTTTGTGGGGAGGGAGCTTGGTATAGAAGTCTTGGTTGGCAGTTGTTTTCATTTGTCATGTTGCAGCTATGCACAGTGCCCTTGAGACCTGGTTTCCAGAGTTTCTGTTGAGAAATCAACTCTCAGTCTTATTGTTGCTCCTTTGACTGTACTCTAGCTTGTAGATCTCTGGTCACTTTTTGTTTTTGTTGCAGTGGGGGTGTTTATTTTTAGTTTTCAGCAGTTTTACTGTGATATGTCTAGGTGTCTTTTACTTGTTCAGCTTGGTGTTTGTAGGACTTCTTATATCTGTGACTTAGGACTGCACTGCCCAGTGCCAGCCACTAGCTGCACGTAACTATTGATACCAATTAACATTTAAAAAGTTATAAATTAAATTCCTCACATTTTAAGTTCTCAGTAGCCAAATGTTTCTGTTAGTTACTGTATTGGCAGATGGAGAAGGTTTCCATCGTTCTATCAATAGAATAGAAAGTTCTGTTGCATCATTCTATCAGTAGAATAGAAAGTTCTGTTGTACAGGACTGACGAGCGTGTTCGTGTTCATCAGTTTTGGAAAATTCTCAGACTATATCACTTCAGATAGTGCTCCTGTCTTGTCATCTTTTTTCCTCCTGGTACTCCAGTTATACATGTATTAGACATTCTTAAATTTGCCCTATGTTTCTTACATCCTTTTTTGTATGTTTCATCTTTTTATTCCTGTGTGCATTTTTAAAGATAATATTTTTCTGACCAATCTTCCAGTTCATTGTTTCTCTTAGGCTGTGTCTAATATGCCATCAGACTCATACACTGAGTTCTTTAATTTAGTTTATTTTACTTTTTAGTTCTAGAATTTCAGTTTTATTCTCTTTAGTTTCAGGTTTTCTGCTAAAGTTCTCAGTCTTGCTACTCAGCATACTTATTTGACAGTCTGTGTCTGATAACTTAATTATCTAGATCCCTTTGGGTCTTGTTCCATGTTTCATTTGCATTTTATTTGTGTTATTTTCTTGGATTTCTGATTGTTTTTTATTATGTATGAGACATTTGATGTGAAAAACTATAGAAGTAATTTGAGGCTTAGAATAATGGTAGTCTTCTATGACATAAAATTTACATCTAATTTTGACAGAAATATAGGGGCTCTATAAATCTGCTTCTCTTAATTCACTTTTAAGGATTGAGATTATTTGAAGCTGGGCTTTGATTGTATTTCTTTTGCTCTGAGGTTGAGATTCCAACCCAGAGTTTGGGGGAGGCTCAGTCTCATTTTTGTCTGGCTAGCCCAGTGAGGCTGTCAGATGTTTTGCTTAGCTTCCCAGCCTCGCAGTCACTGCTTAAATCAGCAGATGCCTGTAGGGGAGAAGAAACGGTATACCAGACTCACCTCTGGGAACTTGGTGAATTCTGGCCCCATTTCTTTACTGCCTGATCTCTAGAAGCAGACTTTTCTTTTTTTAAACTTAGTTCAACTTTTCAAGTTTCTTCAGCCAGAGATTGGTTTGATGACCTGATCACCATTACTGGAAGTAGAAAGTCCTTGTTTGCTCCTATTTTTAATACTTTACTTGGTTTTGAAATTTTGGGTGAATTTGAATCATTTTCTCCTCTTAACCATGCTCTTCTTCTGTCTCTTTATCGTCCTTTTGTTTAAATTATCAATTGGTTAAATCAGGGGTCTGCAACACCAGGGCTGCAGACCCATACTAGTCGCTGGCCTGTGAGGAACCAGACGTGCAGCGGGAGGTGAGCAGCAGGCCAGTGAGCATTCCCACCTGAGCTCCACCTCCTGTCAGGTCATCCATGGCATTAGATTCTCAGAGGAGCACGGACCCTGTTGTGAACTGCACATGCGAGGGATCTAGGTTGCTCGCTCCTTATGAGAATCGAACTAATGCCTGATGATTTGAGGTATAACAGTTTCATCTGAAACCGTCTCCACTGCACCCCACCCCACCCCACCCCACCCCTGGCCCATGGAAAAATTGTCTTCCACGAAGCTGGCCACTGGTGCCAAAAAAGGTTGGGGACCACTGGGTTATATACGGAGTTTGAATAGGACCAACTTGTGGAGCAGTTAGCCATCTGGAATTGTAGGTTTAATTGGAAGCAGAACTATCTTTGCCTTTGATGCCTTGAAGACAGCCGGTTTTTTTGTTGTTGTTGTTTTTGAGACAGAGTCTCACTCTGTTGCCGAGGCTGGGGTGCAGTGGTGGGATCTCGGTTCACTGCAACCTCTGCCTCCTGGATTCAGGCTGTTCTCCTGCCTCAGCCTCCCAAGTTAGCTGGGACTACAGGCGCGTGCCACCACGCTCAGCTAATTTTTGAATTTTTAGTAAAGACAGGGTTTCGCCTTGTTGTCCAACCTGGTCTTAAGCCTGTGACCTCGGGTGATCGCCCACCGCTGCCTCCCGAAGTGCTGGGATTACAGGCGTAAGCCACCATGCCCAGACAGATTACTGTTATTTTAAAAGTCTTTTTTTGGCAACTGGCTAGTACTAATGTAAGTTACATTTGGATTCAGATAAAATCTTCAGAGCATTCCGATATATTTTTAAAAGACAGCTCTTCATGAAATCACATTTTTTATATGTATGTATGTGTGTGTGTGTGTGTGTGTGTGTGTGTGTATATATGTATATATCCTATTTCTTTAATGCTGGATATTTTCTCAGCTCTGTACTCAATTATTTGTCCTATAAGTAAAAATGTGATACACATCTTTAGTCACTTTGCTTCTTTTAAATTATTACCCTTTGAGCAGTAATTTAATATAAAAAATGTTTTAGCTTTCGAAACAGACTTTTAGAGTTGCTTACAGTATAACGTACCCTTTATCCCTTTGGAAAATTTCATGTTATGTATTGTAGTTACTGTTTCAATTTGTTAATTGAGTTATTTAGTCAAAAAATATGAATGTCTTTAGGGATGTTACTGTATTGTACGAGTTGTAACTTTAGAGTGCCACTAGCAACACGTACATATGAACCAGTTTAATGGAAACGTTATTGTTCTCATGGTAGTTTTAGGAAGTGTTTGGCTTGTTAAGTAGGGATGGTATTACATGTTATTTTACTTACTACATATATTTGATTATCAAGAGATTCCACATCTTTATTACTGTTTCTATTGGTGACTTGTTTTAAAAATTAAAAGTCTTAAATTTCATCTTGGACTTGTTACTCCTGCTCATTACTGCCAAAGCTTACTATAGTATTTACTAACTACAAGGACTGTGATTGTTTTTATGTTAAGATTACTTAAGTTTCTTTGGACTAATTTTCTTCTCTAGCTTGAGAAAAAAATGATTGGAATTTTTCAGAGGGGTTACATTATTTCATACTGTCCTCCAAATGCTGGCATCTGAAATTTGAAGGTTTGCAGTAAGGATCAATTTATAGTAGTTATCTACTCTCTATTTGCTATTATAAAGCCAAAATAAATATATTAATTATGTCATTTTCGTATATTACTATTTAACAAATTCTATTTTTCCTTAAATTTTATGTTAATAAGTTAACTGGCTGAAACAAGCATACATGGCCAGTTAGAACACTGTCTAAAACTTCTTGATATAAGCGAGCATTTTAGTTGTCTTTGAAAGCTCACACAATAAATTACAACCTCTATGTCTACCCCCTTGAGCTTGCTTTTAAGAAAGTGATAAAAGTGATGCAAACTTTTTATTATCATTAGTTCTCAATAATTTTATTGTATAATTTAACTTTTATAGGATGCCTTTTCTAAATTTGTATGACGTAAAAATAACTTTCAGTCCGGTTATTTGAGAAGACAAAGCTGTATAACTGAATAGTGGTATAAATCCTATGTTTGTTAAGAGTGCCCGAAGAGCTTAATAACTAATGAAAGTTTATCTTTTTTTTTTTTTGGAGACAGTCTCACTCTGTCACCTAGGCTGTAGTGCAGTGGCGTGATCTCGGCTCACTGCAACCTTCACCTCCTGGGTTCAAGCAATTCTCCTGCCTCAGCCTCCCGAGTAGCTGGGACTACAGGCACACGCTGCCACACCTGCCTTACTTTTTGTATTTTAGTAGAGATGGGGTTTCATTGTGTTGCCCAGGTTGGTCGCAAACTCCTGAGCTCAGGCAGTCCACCCGCCTTAGCCTCCCAAAGTGTTGGGATTACAGGCTTGAGCCACTGCGCCTGGCTGAAAGTTTGTCTTAAAACTGAGGCTTACTTCAGATACTAAAGCTATTAAACATAAGACATGTGTGCGTGTGCCTGGGTGTCTATGTAGATGGCTTGGGGGTAGAAATAAAATCGAAAGCCACAGAAAAGACTATGGCTTTTTATTTAAAAAAAAAAAATCACTTCATTGAATCAACATTTTAATTTGTTGATACTCTTTTTTGAATTTACTTCATTTTATTTCTGCTCTGCATCTAATTCCTTATTTTGGGATAAGATATAGAGCATGAGTCAGCAAATTTTTTTTTTTTTTTGAGATAGGCGCTCACTCTGTCACCCAGCCTGGAGTACAGTGCCATGATCTCAGCTCATTGCAGCCTTGACCTGCAAGGCTTAAGCAATCCTGTCACCTCGCCTGGCTAATTTTTGTATTTTTTGTAGAGATGGGTTTCACCATGTTAGACTGTTTTTGAATTCCTGAGCTCAAGAAATCCACCAGTCTTGGCTTCCCAAAGTGCCGGGATTACAAGTGTGAGCCACCACACCTGTCCTAAACTGTTTTTAAAAGAATTGTCACAATTATGACAACTCCTTGTGTTTGTGTGGTAAAGTGCAGCCATAGACAATATGCTAACAAGTGAAATGGCTGTGTTCATTAAAACCTTACTATGGGCACTGATATTTGAATTTCATATTGATTTTACTAATTGCAAAGTAGTCTTCTTTTGATTTTTTTACCTTCTGATATTTAACAGGGTAGTCACTGCTGCCCATCCCTGTATAAAGTAACTTCCCTTGAGGAAGTTCAACCCTTCTAGTTACCCAACTATCCAGGTAGCTTTTGAAAGTTTTGAATTAAAGAGCAGATGTTTCTCTGACTTTTCATAGATCAAGAAAAGTCAGGGATGAAAATTGTTAGCTCTGTACATATGCAAACATCTTAGCCATTTTTTGTTTTTAAAATTGTAATTGTGGTTAAAAAACACAAGACATAAAATTTACCATCTTAGCCTTTTCTTTTCCTTTCCTGTCCTGTCCTGTCCTGTCCTTTTTTGAGACAGGGTCTCCCTCTGTCACCCAGGCTGGAGTGCAGTAGTGCAGCCTCCACCTCCCGGGTTCACTTGCCTCAGCCTCTGGAGAAGTTTGAATTACAGGCATGTGCCACCATGCCTGCCTACATCTTAGCCATTTCTAAGTCAGTAGTGTTTAAACTTCGGTCCCATCCCCCAGATACCTCATTATGTACACGCAAATAAAAAAAAAAATCAGAAGTCTAAAACATGTTGCTCCCAGGCATTTTGGGTAAAGGCTACTCAACCTGTATTCATCATTGTTCATAGTTAGACATTATGAACTATCAGTCTCTAAGCCAGAAAACAACCCCTCCCTTTTCTTTTTTTTAAAAAAGCTTATTTTATTTTAATTTAGATAGGGTCTCACTCTGTCTCCCAGGCTGAAGTGCAGTGGTGCCGTCTCAGCTCACTACAACCTCTGCCTCCTGGGTTCAGGCGGTTCTCGTGCCTCAGCCTTCTGAATAGCTGGAATTACAGGCACCCGCCACCACGCCTGGCTAATTTTTTGTATTTTTAGTAGAGACAGGGTTTCCCCATGTTGGCCAGGCTGGACTGGAACTCCTGACCTCAGGTGATCCACTTACCTCGGCCTCCCAAAGTGCTGAGATTACAGACATGAGCCTGCGCCTGAATTCAGTCTGTCACCAAATCTTGTTTTTTGTCTCTTAGATATTTTTCTGATCTGTCAGTGCTCTAGTTTAGGCTCCTGTTTTCTCTTAACCTGGATGGCTGCCTAACATGTCTCCATGTATCCCCTCTGGAATCTACTGTTAGGCAAAAAAGCAGAAGTACTTCACAAGTAACTGTGTTTAATTTTCAACTTGGCTAAAGTAGCTCAGCTTGTATCCCTTTTATTTTTATTATTATATAGTTTTACATATTGAGCTCCGAGAAATTATAGTTCCTTGGTTTTTAAGTAAGATCTGTAAGAGGAGTTTAATCCATATTTAGTGTTGTGTTAATCTTCACACCAGTAAGTTAGACATTTATTCTCATTTTACAAATAAAGAAATGGTTCCTGAGAGTTAACTGTGTGGTGGAGTTGAGATTTTGATTTAGTGTTTTGTTTTGTTTTTTGAGACAGTGTCTCACTTTGTTCCCTAGGCTGGAATGCAGTTGTGTGTTCATAGCTCACTGCAGCCTTGATCTCTGGGCTCAAGCGATCCTCCCGCCTCAATCTCTCCAGTAGTTGGGATCACCACACCCAGCTAATTTTTTGATGTTTTGTTGAGATGAGGTCTTACTATGTGGCTCAAGCTGATCTTGAACTAGGAAGCCATAGCACCTGGCTGACAGCCATCAGTATTAAACACAAAAGTTTAAGTGTTCCTTTTAGGCTTTTAATTATCTTAGAAAACAGCTATTTGTAAAGAAATTGAAAGAACTTTTACTAAAATACCACTACGCTGTATTATTAGAGTACTAACATTAACATGAAATGAACTTATACAAATACGTAAGTTTATAATTTATCTGAAACTTGTGTTGGGGTGGGTAAGTGTAACTTTATGAGTTTCTGGATATATGACTACTGTTGATACGGTTTAGCTGTGTCCCCATCCAAATCTCATCTTGAATGGTTGTTCCCATAATCTCCATGTTTTGTGGCAGGGACCCGGTGGGAAGTGACTGCATCATGGGGGCACTTTCCCGCATGCCGGGTCTCCTCCCGATAGTGAGTTCTCACAAGATGTAATGGTTTTATAAGTGTGTGGCATTTCTCCTGCTTGCACTCATTCTCTCTCCTGCTGCCCTATGAAGAGGTGCCTTTGGCCATGATTGTAAGTTTCCTGAGGCTTGCTCAGCCACGAAGAACTGTGAGTCAATTAAACCTCTTTTCTTTATAATTACCCAGTCTCAGGTATTTCTTCATAGCAGTGTGAGAACGGACTAATACAATGGTAAAGAAAACTAAACCCAAACTGAGAAGTGGATGGATGGAGATTTTATGTAAGATCTTTCATTTAGCAATATGTCAGCTATGGATAAATATATCACCTGATGAACTTTCAGGATTTTGTATTTTGTAATTGTAAATGTAAAAGCATCTTTGAATGCCAGGGGCTACCACTGTATAAAATGTAATCTCAATTGTTGAACAAAAAAAGAAAAAAAAAAAAAAAGATATGTGGAAAAAAAGACTGGAAGAAAATAAGCCAAAATATTGACATTGGTTATCTTTGGGTAGTAGGAATATGAGTGGGATTTTTTTGGCTCTAATTTTTTGCATTTTTCCATTTTTCTTTACCATACGTTCATGACTAAGGGTAAAAAGGAAAAGAAGTGAAATTGCTTCTTTCCTGACAGTTTTTTAGGAAAATATCCTTTTGTTCATAAGGCAAATAAATTGTCTTGGGGAAGAAATGTGAAGAAATATGAAGTCAGAAATATTATAATTGAAAGAAGTCTTGGTATAAGTCAGTATTTTTAAGTGACTGTTTGCTGGAAAACTGTGATGTTAATCTGAGGCCAGCCAGGCATGTAACTTTAGGACTTTGCATTGTTTTGGCAACTTTTAGAGTAATACAAAAAAGACATGAGAATGATGTGACCCACAATTTATTTGAATCACTAAATACTGTCCAAAAATGGGAGTTACAGTAATTTGTGAGGACACTAGGAAATCTGATTATATTATAAGCCATTTTGGTCATTGAGTATTAGGTTGAACCACATGAACCTATTTTATAGATTAAAAATGGTTGAGTGTAACTTCCTATGATTTAACCTGTTAAAAATAGTACTTTTTCATTCTTCATTCAAATTTGATTTACTTAGCTTGTATTATGTATGTATAATATATATAATATGTATATGTATATATAATACGTATATACATATATATAGATTGATACAGATCTATATATATATAGACACAGATATATAGGTATCTTATCTAAATTTATCGGTTGGTGTGTCCATTAAGGTTGCAGATAAAAGAAATTATTATTAGAATCTTAAAATTTTGATTTTGGGGTGATTTGGTCATTGGAAATATGTCTTTCTAGAGGACTATTATGACCTTAATGTGGATTAAGTGCTAATTTATGTATCTGGATCCCAAAGTTGGCATTCCCTGGAGTCTGATAGCACATTAGAGTTGGGAGTGATGGTTAAAGATTGTTTTAATGTTCATCAAGCAAGATAACTTGTGTTAAACATGTCTACATGGACATGTAGAGCAGGTAGGAGCCCTATCCCACGTAGGCTACCCTGTTTTATTGGAAATCTGGTGGATAAAATTTAATTTTTTTTCTTCCTTATTTGAAGGTTTAGGCTAGGCGAGTAGAAAGTGAGTAAATTGGAATGCTAATATGTTCCTTCTGTTGCTTTCTCTTCTTATGTAGTTTACTTTGCATGAATTTTTGGTCAAGTTGCTTATTTTTCTGGGACTTAGTAAGTAAAAATCATTTAGGCTGTATGGTCCAGGAACCTGCCAAAACTTTACATGTATTATCTCGTTGAACTCACCTTATGAATTAACCCTGTGTCCTGCCTGTGAACAACACTGTAATGGACATAGTTATTACCAAGATTTTTTTTTCCCCCAAGACAGAGTCTTGCTCTGTTTCCCAGGTTGGAGTGCAGTGATGCGATCTCGGCTCACTGCAACCTCCCTCTCCTGGGTTCAAGCAATTCTCCTACCTCAGCCTCCTGAGTAGCTGAGACTACAGGCACATGCCACCACGCCCAGCTAATTTTTCTATTTCTAGTGGAGATGGGGTTTCCACATGTTGGCCAGGCTGATCTTGAACCCCTGACCTTGTGATCTGCCCGCCTCAGCCTCCCATAGTGCTGGGATTACAGGCATGATCCACTGTATCCAGCCATTATTACCAAGATTTTATAATAAGAGGGTCACTATGTGGCAAAGCTGGGATTTGAACTTAGGCAGTCTGGCCACAGAGCCCATGTTCTTAATGTTACAGCTGGCTATATTGTTATAATTAAATGTCCACAGAAATCCATTTTAGGAATCTTACAAGGATACAGTAAAGATGATGATGAAATAATAGGTTGAAATCACTGCATGAATATTTAGAATATTTAGAATTTTACCCATGTATGTTATGTTATGTTATGTTATTTTTAGTAACCTATCTATAGCCCAGACTGGAGTGTGGTGGTGGCGTCTCACAGCTCACTGCAGCCTCTACCTCCTGGGCTCAAGTGATCTTCCCACCTCAGCCTGGGACTAGAGGTGCGGACCACCATGCCCAGATAATTTTTTAAATTTTTTATAGAGATGGGGTCTCTTCAGGTTGCCCAGACTGGTCTCGAACTCCTGGGCACAAAGGACCTGCCTGCCTTGGCCTTCAAAGTGCTGGGATTACAGGTGTGAGACGCCACTCCTGGCCCCTTGTTGATTTTCATTCATTGTTTTCAGTTGTGCTTTAATATGTAGCTAGTATTCAACTTGGACTTCTTACAAAAAGTACTTGCAGCCTCCTTTCTGGTCAGAGATTTACTTACCTGCTGTAGAGGGACTTTAAGAAAGAAAAACTGTTCTGTGGCCCTTCTTTCACCCTATATTTTTGGGATAGAAGAATAGGCCAAGAAGGAGTCCTGTGGAGCAGTAAATCATCACTGTCCTTTTTAAGGTTCATAACAATTGCTTACCTTTTAGGAGACAAGGAAGTATTGGGACTTTTTACTTTTATATTTTTGTATTTATTTCAGCAAGCACCTATTACTTAGTAATGGGGGAAAGGCATGAAACCAAAAAAGAGTCTTGAGTACTTAGGTTAGAGACAAGATACCAGTTTACTTTCTGGTAGTGAGGAGAGGGTAATCACCAGCTCAAGTTTTATCAGATTCCTATTTTGGAGTTTTCTTAGAGAACATTCCTTCTTACCGCAGGATCAAGTACATGCTCTTTTTTTCTCTGTGTCTTTGTCTGTCTCTGACAGGGACACATGCACACACACATACACACATACCCATACTCTTCCTCTGGACCCTTCTTTTGGGACAGAGATGCTTAACTGAGTGGATGTAAACTGTAACAAAAGGCAGTATAACTTAACCTTTCAGTGTCTCAATTTCTCTGTTTTTAAAATTAGGACTATATGTTAATGTAGGAAGCAGTCTAGTATAAAATACATCTATATGTGAGTATGTGTATATACATTTGTATGTATGTGTGTATATATATGCACACACACACGTATGTGTATATACAGTGTGAGAGAGATTGATTATAAAAATAGCAGATTGCTACAAGTTTGAGGCTAGAGGAAGAGGAACTTGGTTAGTTGTGTTACTGCTATATTAGCATAAAGAAATTAGGCATGGAAGTATATGTCATCCTATTGTACTTACTGGGAACTTCTAACCCCAGGAAGAAAGCTGGAAGGGGGCTTATTACATTATGTATGCTAATATTTATTGAGCACTTATATTTTAGCAAACATATATGTTCACATTTATTGAATGCTTTCTAAGTGACAGATTTAATTCAAAACCATATAAACTTATTTTACTTTAACAACTCTATAAGGAATGTACTTTTTAATCTCCATTTTCTATATAAAGAAGCTAAAATAGAGCTTAAAGAACTTGACCAAACTTTACACAGCTTATCGACCTATGTACGTTTTTGATGAAAGAAAAATTAGTTATCAGAGATTATTTTTTATTAGTAAGAGTAAAATTGAAATTTAAATTGTTTTCATTTTTTAAGGTCATGGCAGTAGAGAGAAGCAGAAATCCTATGCTTTACCTCTGATGTAAGCCGTATCTTCTTATGTAAATTATTTGGTCTCAGAGTATTTGAATTATTTGCTGTAAGGGTTGCAACAAAAGTGTTTAAAAAGACCAAGTATATTAAAAATATTAGGTGAAGCATTACTCTGACTTGGAATGATTCTAGATGAGACCTGTCTTCTCTACCACAGGCTTATATAATTGAACATGTAGACCTAGATTCAGGGACCTGGCTTTCTATACTTACTGTTGTCAGACATTTGGGTGAAATCTTGGGGAAGTGTATGTGTTTATATGTGTATGTGCAATACATATGTATCTATATATGTAGATAGATGGATAGGTAATGTGACTCAGAAACAAATAGTTTAGTGAATAAAGTACAAAACAGACCCATGTTTATAGGAATGTGATAACCAGAGAGATATTTTAAATCAGTGGGAAAAGGTTGAATTAGTGAGAAATTGAGACATTTTCCTTTGGAAAAAATTCTAGATGTATTATATATCTGTATATAATTCTAAATGGATTAATGTTCTAAATGTTAATATCTCAAATCATTAGAAAAAATGTAGGAAATGTGTTTATTGAATTTATGTGACAGAGGGGTTAGAAAAAGAAATTGGGCTGGTTTTGTGATAGCTCATTTAACTAACATGTTCATTTAAATGCCAAAAAATTAGAGTATTTGGTTTTAAAGTAGGTAATCAAACTGTGGAATAAACAATGGAATGTAGTATAGCCAACAAAAATTATAGCTAAGTTCTTTAAATATGTGATACAAAATATTGTCAATGAAAATAGGTATGTTCTTTTTTTTTTTTTTATTGTACATCACTCCTTTATTATACTGATCTGGAAAAAGGATTTAGTACAGTTATGCTCAGGTGAACACTGGACCCATGTGGCAGAGCCAAGCAACTAGAACATGATTCGGAAATCAGTGAAAGACACTTGGAGAGGACCAAGGGGCGTTTCACTGCCATGAAACAAGGCAGGAAGGGATTCTAACACACACAGCAGGAAGCACTCCTGCCCCTCAGAGGTCAAGGAACTGATCCCATACTGGTATGAGGAATGGCTTATTTTCTGATGACCACATGTGGGACTATTTCAACCGCCACAAGAAACCCCAGAAGGGTTACTGTTTTGTATTATTTATATATACTATACTTTTTTAATAGAAGTAAATGTAACACATAACTAAATTCAGGATTGATCGCAAACTTCTAGAGCCAGGTCCTCTAGGGTCAGGGAGGAAACAGCCGTCACATCACCATGCAGGTTACGTTCATCCTCCACTGGAATGACTAGAGCTCCCAGGCAGTGGCCTGACTGCAGAAGAGCAGAGGACTGGCTCCTGGGGACAAACAGGCTCTGTTGCTTCTCCTCATTGGTCATGGCTTAGCATGGTTCCTCCCCACAAGTCCTTAGTAAACAAAGAACTCGCAAAAACCCAAGTTACTACCTTTAAACTCTGTTGGATAAGGGGAGCTTTTCCACAGCTTGGACTGAGAACCTATGCTCTAGAAGTGCTATTCTGACTAGATTGTACGAAGGGAGTGGGTGCAGAAGACAAAATGGCTAAAATGAAAATGGGAGCGACTGGTCCCCATCTGCAGCTATAACTCAAGATGTCTACAGATGTGGTCAGTGTGACGTGTGCAGGTGGGAGGGGCAGAGGGACAAGACGGGCAGGGAGGGTGCTCCTGGGGACAGTATCCTCCTGGCTGGCCTTCACTTCTTGGCCTTGCCCTGGGCGGCCACAGCTTCCATGGCTTTGCGCACCGTCTCTTCATCCCCCAGGAACTGCATGGGCTTGATAGGCTTCAAGTTCTTGTCCAATTCATAGACAATGGGAATACCAGTCGGCAAGTTCAGCTCCATGATAGCCTCTTCAGAGAGACCCTCCAGATGCTTGACAATGCCCCGGAGGCTGTTGCCATGGTCTGCAATCAGTACACGTTTCCCCTCCTTGATCTGGGGAACTATTTCTTCATTCCAGAAGGGCAGAGCTCTGGCAATAGTGTCCTTCAGACTCTCACAGGAGGGTAGCTGATCTTCTGTGAGGTCTGCATATCTGCAATCCTTACTGATGTTGCTGTAGAAAGGGTGGTCGGGCTCCATCGGAGGTGGTGGGACATCATAGGAGCGCCTCCAGATCTTCACCTGGGCCTCACCATGCTTTGCAGCAATTTCTGCTTTATTGAGACCGGTTAGACCCCCATAGTGCCGCTCATTGAGGCGCCAAGTCCTCACCACTGGCAGCCACATCTGATCAGTGTCATCTAGCACAGTCCAGAGGGTCCGGATTGCTGTCTTCTGTACTGAGGTGAAGCAGATGTCAAACTCATAGCCAGCATCTCGCAGCGCCTGCCCGATGCGCTTCGCCTCCTCGTGGCCCGCTGGGCTCAGGTCAGCGTCCTACCAGCCGCTGAAGCGGTTCTCCAGGTTCCATGCGCTCTCGCCGTGCGGGATCAGCACCAGTTTGTAGGCGGCCATGGCGGCGGGCTGAGGATGCGGCACCGACTCTGTTCTATTTGTTAACCATGTTAAAATGGATGTTTCAAGACAAGATTCAGAAGTAATTCCAGTGTTATACAATATAGACTTCTTGAATTCTTTTTCTTTTTCTTTTTTTTTTTTTTTTTGAGATGGAGTCTCACTCTGTTGCCCAGGCTGGAGTGCAGTAACAAGATCTCAACTCGGCCGGGCACGGTGTCTCAAGCCTGTAATCCCAGCACTTTGGGAGGCCGAGACGGGCGGATCACAAGGTCAGGAGATCGAGACCATCCTGGCTAACACGGTGAAACCCCGTCTCTACTAAAAATACAAAAACTAGCCGGGCGAGATGGCAGGCGCCTGTAGTCCCAGCTACTCGGGAGGCTGAGGCAGGAGAATGGCGTAAACCCGGGAGGCGGAGCTTGCAGTGAGCTGAGATCTGGCCACTGCACTCCAGTCCCGGCGACAGAACGAGACTCCGCCTCAAAAAAAAAAAAAAGAACTCACTGCAACCTCCACCCTCCGGGTTCAAGTGATTCTCATGCCTTAGCCTCCCGAGTAGCTGGGATCACAGGTGCGCACCACCATGCCCGGCTAATTTTTGTATTTTTTAGTAGAATTGGGATTTCACCATGTTCACCAGGCTGGTCTTGATCTCCTGACCTCAGGTGATCCGCTCACCTCAGCCTTCCAAAGTGCTGGGATTACAGGTGTGAGCCACTGTGCCCAGCCCAGACTTTTGAATTCTTTTGCTTCCTATACTTTCGAGTGCATTAAAAAAACTAATGAAAAGGAATTATTTAAGTGGAATATTTTATCTTAGAGAAATAATTTCTTTATCATAGTGTTTATTTTTAATAAAAGAACCTCTGCCTTATCTAGTATAATATGGAAAGTATTAATAGAAGAAAAGCTTTAACTATTCTATATAAATCAGCTTATCAGGTATAATATGAAAAGTAGCAGTTAAAATCTGGAATGAATTAAAATACTTTTAGACTTCAGGAAGTTTTAAATTTAAAACTAAGGTGATGCATGGCTCAGCAGCAATTAAATCTACTATTAGAAGGCTCGTAGTGAAAAAACTCTTTTTTACCTTTTTGGTAACCAGTATTAACCTTTTAAAAACCTGCGTTCTAGGCATTTGATTTTGTTATGACTGTCGTCAAGCAAGATGAAGACTTAAGGCAACTAAAAAATTATATAATGAAAAAATGATTCCTTGTCATAAATACAGGTGATATAACTATCATATAAAGTGATGTTGACTAACCAGAACTAGTAATATGTTCTAATATATCACCCTTGAATCCTTGGGAGCACATACTTCTACAGTAACCAACATTTATTGAGTTTATAGGTGTGTGTGTGAAAGACACAGGGAGAGAGGGAAAACATGTTTATTAAAATGAAACATGACAAACTAATGGGTCAGGTTGTGTTCTTTGTGTTCCCTAAAATTTTTCTTCATTATATTGAATGTGGTTGATCTCTAATTTGGGTAGTGACATCCCTTGTTATATGTTTTATGTGATGTTTTGGATTTACATTTGTAAATTTTGGGAAACAGTTTAGTAAGAAGAGTAGCATAATTAAAAGACAGGTGGTTGTGCTTTGAAATGGGATAGTCTTTAAGAATGGTATGATCTTTATAGTGGCTTTTGTAATTTCTTCTTTTTCAAAAGTATAAACGTTTACTGTAATAAAGAATTTGATAGATTATAGTGAAATTAGTTTTTTTCCCAGAAAATTTCTCTCTTGAGGACAGAATTTTTGGTTAAGGGTCAAAAATGACAGTTTGAGTCCATAAAAAATTGAAATCTTTGAAATGTGCTTTCTAGAACAGAAGTAAACAAACAAACTACCTATTTTTACATGACTAAAAACATCAAAAAAAAAAAAATTCTTTCAGGTGATGGGTGCACCAGCATCTCAGAAATCACCACTAAAGAACTTATTCATGTAACCAGTCACTACTTGTTCCCCCAAAACCTACTGAAATAAAAAATAAGTAATTCTTTGTGACATGTGAAATTTGAATTTCATTGTCTATTCATTTAAATAAAGTCTTATTGGAACACAGCTGGTTTTGCTTTATAATGGCAGAGCTGAGGAGTTTTGACAGAAACTGTATATGGCATTCTCATTACTTCAAGCTGCTGTTTGGTGTACCACAAATTTCAGTGCTGCCATTATCACTTGACAGTGTTTTGAGTGCCACGTCTGTGACCAGATTGGAATTTTTTATTTTATTTATTTATTACCACTGTGTATCCATCTTGTCAAAACAAGGAAAGAAAAGAAAATTATAGACTTTGAGTGGCATGCTTTTAAGGCACATTGGAATGTGGGTTATTTTGTTACTGAATTTAATAGCAAAACATTGCTCTTATTATGAAGTGACACTAGAGCTGCAATAGAAGAATACAATATACCTTAATCGTATACTACACTATGTCCAACTCTCAGGAAAGCAATAGAAAAATTACAAAACTTAAAAATGGAATATCTCATCACAGCATAATTTCTTCATAAAAATGAAAATGAGGCTACCTCCAAAAGAAGTTTCCAAGTGGCTTGTTTGCCAAGCAAGGAAAGCCATTTACTGATGTTGAGTTAATTAAATTGTATTTTATTGAAGTAGTCAAAAAAATTACATCCATAGAAAATAAACTTATTTTAGGCTGTTAGCTTTTTGGCAAGAACCATTGATTTAAGAGTTGAGGACATTTGAAGCAACATCACTAGTCAATTAAAAAACAAGACAAATGATTTGGAGTGGTTTTTCTTGGCTCTTGATGAGCCGGCAGATGTTATTGATACAATTCAGTTGTTCTTTATTCAAGGAGTCAGTGCCAAGTTTGAAGTGGCAGAAAAGTTGGCCTCTGAATAGTCTGTGCAGAACAACTACAGGCAAGAATATTTTCAAAGCTGAGAAGACACTAAGTACAATCTGAAGTGGAATCTGCTAGGATGTGCTACAACCGATGGTGATAAAATACATACGGAGCAGAGAAAGGCTTAGTTGGACTAGTTTACAAAGCTTGTAAAACTGAGGAGTTCATAGTTTATGGTTATTCATTGTTATTCAATGGCAGATACTTTGCAGAAAATATTTCCATCTATCCATGTGTGTTACTGAATCAGTATTGTCAACTGTGAAGTGAGTTTGCTCTTTTGGACTTAACTAGCATCAGCTGCACGAATTTTTGTTAGAGGACGAATATCCTGACTGGCTTAGAAGTGGTAAAGTATTTTTTTCGCAATTGTTTGAGCTAAAGGGTGAGATTTAAATTTTTTTGAGCAAAGGGAACTGCCCTCAACTGCTGTTAAATACTAATTAACTTTGGAAATTAGCTTTTTCTGAAGATTGGGTAATGTTTTTAAAATGAATTTAACCTAAGATTTCAAGGCAAAATAGTGCTTATATGTGAAAGACTGTGGTAAAGTCATTTCAGTGGCAACTGATATTCAAATCCCAAGTAATTTCAGGCTGCTTTATATACTTCTCAAGCCGTCAAATAAGTTAGATCGTCATTCCCACATGAATATGAGTGGACGCATTTTCTAGTCTCAAACTATAGTTCCCACAGCATTTTTCAGAAGTTGACACAAATGCACAAAAAGTTCCATATTTCAAAAATTTGTTTAATTTTGCAGTGGAGAAACTTTCTACCTAACCTTCAGTTGGAAGTAATCAGCACTGTGATGACATACTGAAAAGCAAATATCAGATGAAGAACCAATAGATAACTGCCTTCCCAGTAATGAATATGCTCAATTAAAGTCATGATTGTGGGTTAATATCAATATTTGGCAATATCTGTTTCTGTTAAAAGACATTTTCAAAGACAAATACATACAATCTCATTACAGATCAATTTTTTTTTTTTTTTTTTAAGAAAAAGTGCGTTCATTCTGCACCCAGGCTGGAGTACAGTGGCACAATCATGACTCACTGCAAGCCTGTAACTCCCAAGCCCAAGTGCTTCTCCTACCTCAGCCTTCTGAGTAGCTGGGACCATAGGTGCATACCAGCACACCTTAGGTTTTATTTTTTTTTATGTTTGTATAGACAGGGTCTCCCTATGTTTTGCCCAGGCTGGTCTTGAACTCTTGGGCTCAAACAATCCACCTGTCTTGGTCTCCCAAAGTGTTGTGATTACAGACGTGAGCCACTGCGTTTAGCCTATAGATCAATATTAACAGATGAGTCCAGGCGTCGTGGCTCATGCCTGTAATCCCAGCACTTTAGAAGGCACAGGTGGGCTGATCACTTGAGATTAGGAGTTCAAAAACAGCCTGGCCAACATGGTGAAACCCCGTTTCTACTAAGAAAAAAAAAAAAAACGAAAATTAGCCAGGTGTAGTGGCATGTGTCTGTAATCCCAGCAACTTGGGAGGCTGAGGTGGGAGAATCTCTTCAGCCCGGGAGGCGGAAGTTGCAGTGAGCCTAGATCGTGCCACTGCACTCCAGGCTGGGCAACAGAGCAAGACTCCGTCTCAAAACAAAATTTAACAGATGAGTATTTGTAATAGATTTTGATGATAGGAAACTCCAATTAAGTGAGGTTATTTGTTGAGGTGCTGTCTTCTCAAAAAGAATTTCCTTCTTTTCATTAGCAGACTTTTATTTTAAAAAAAAAGTTGTGTGTGTGTGTGTGTGTATTTATTTATTTATTTTGTCATACATGGTCTTCTCTTGTCACCCAGGCTGCAGTGAAGTTGTGTGATCTCGGCTCACTGAAACCTCTACCTCCTAGGTTCAAGTGATTCTTGTGCCTCAACCTCCTAAGTAAATAGGATTACAGGCACCCACCACCACGCCCGGCTAATTTTTGTATTTTTAGTAGAGATGGGTTTTTACCATGTTGGCCAGGCTGATCTTGAACTCCTGACCTCAAGTGATCCGCCCTCAGCCTCCCAACGTGCTGGGATTATAGATGTGAGCCACTGCACCTGGCCTATATTATACTCATTATTGTATCTTGAATTTTGTCAATAAAAAGTTTGTAGAAATTGTTTCTGTATCCAGCCTGGGTGACAAGAGTGTCTCAAAAAAAAAAAAAAAATTGTTTCTGTCTTGTTATGTAAGTATCTATATGATTTTGCCTATTGGCCTGCAAAGACTACAATATTTGTGACTGGGCCCTTTGCAGAAAAAGTTACAGATCCGTGTTCTACAGAAGTACTTCTGAAACATGAATGTATATAGTAATTACTGGGGATCTTGTTAAGATGCAGATTCTGGTTTGGTTGGTTTCTGGAGGAACCCATGATTTTGCATGTCTTAATAAGCATCTTGATGATACAGTTGCTGCTGGCTCATGCACTGTAGGTTGAGTAGCAAGGCTCTACTGTTTAGGATTAGCATTTGCTGAGCATCTATTATGTGCCAGGAATTACACTGGAGCTCTTGCGTATATTGCCTCTTTAAAATATCTTATTAGGGCCAGGCACGGTAGCTCATGCCTGTAATCCCAGCACTTTGGGAGGCTGAGGTGGGCAGATCACGAGGTCAAGAGATCGAGACCATTCTGGCCAACATGGTGCATCCTGGCCAACATGGTGAAACCCCATCTTTACTGAAAATACAAAAATCAGCTGGGCATGGTGGTGCACACCTGTAGTCCCAGTCACTCAGGAGGCTGAGGCAGGAGAATCGCTTGAACCCAGGGGGCAGAGGTTGCAGTGAGCCGAGATCGCACCACTACACTCCAGCCTGGCGACAGAGTGAGACTCCGTCTAAAAAGGAAAAACAACAACAACAACAACAAAAAACTAATTAGAAGATGTTAAGAATTAAGGAAAGATTGTGCTTTTAAGAGTTTTTGGTTAGAAACGCATTGATGCTTGGGTGCATAATTTCCTGTAAGACCTCATGGAAGAGGGTTGAGGTCCTAGAGGAAGCTATACATCTGAGAAAAACAATAGGAAACAAAATATATTATTATTTACTGATCCAGGTCAGAGCAGGGCCCGATGCCCTCATATTCCATGGTAAATTTCAGTGTGCCATCAACTAGTTATCAAGTCAAAGAGTAGGCATAGTATATAGCACATACATACTTTATAAATATTTTCTTCCAATCTGTTGTTTGCCTTTTCATTTTGTAACTATGTTCTTTTGAACTAGCACCATTTTAACTTTTTGATGAAGTCCAATTTATTGAATTAAGAACTTGTAATTATTATTTGAGACAGGTTCTTGCTGTGTCACCCAGCCTGGAGTGCAGTGGTGCAATCTTGGCTCACTGCAGCCTCGACCTCCTTGGCTCAAGCAATCCTCCCACCTCAGCTCCTTAGTGGCAACTACAGATGCGCACTGCCACACCCAGCTAATTTTTGTAGAGACGGGGTTTTGCCATGTTGCTCAGGCTGATCTTGAACTCCTGGACCAAGTGATTCTCTTGCCTTGGCCTCCCAAAGTGCTGGGATTATAGGCTGGGTGCTACCATACCCAGCCTGTAATTATTATTTTTTAATTGTGGCAAAATATAAAATTTACCGTGTTAACTGTTTTAAAATGTAAAGTTCAGTGGTATTAGGTACGTTCACATTGTTGTGAGACCATCACCACTCTTCATCTGTAGAAATTTTCCATCTTCCCCAGCTGAAACTCTGTACCCATTAAATACTAACTTCCCATTCCACCACACCCACCAGCCCATGGCAACCACCTTTTGTGACTGACTTATTTTACTTAGCATAGTGTCTTCAGAGTTCTCCGTGTTGTAGCATGCCCCCACATTTTCTTCATTTTTCCGGCTGAATAATATTCCATTGTATGTAGATACCACATTTTGTTTATCCATTCATCTGTTGAGAGCCATTTGGATTGCTTCCACCTTTAGGCTAATGTGAATAATGCTGCTGTAAACATGTGTGTACAAATACCTGTTTTAGCCATTGCTTTTGCTTGTATTGGTTATATACTCAGAAGTGAAATTGCCGGATCATATGGTAATTCAGTGTTTCATTTTTTGAGGAACCGCTATACTGTTTTGCACAGTGGCCGCACCATTTTAAGTTCTCAGCAGCAATGCACAAGGATTCCAATTTCTCCACATCCTAACTAGCACTTGTATATTTGGGTTTCAGTTTTTGATAACAGCCATCCTAATGGGTATGAAGTGGTATCTCACTGTGATTTTGATTTGCATTTCCCTCATGATTAATGTTGAACATCTTTTCATCTCCTTATTCGTCATTTGCACACCTTCTTTGGAAAAATTTCTATTCCAGTCTTTTGTCCATTTTTTGGTTTGGTTTTTTGTTTTGAGTTGTAGAAGTTCTTTATATATTCTGAAATCAATCCTTTGTCAGATATGTAATTTTCAGATTTCCATTCTGTGGGTTGCCATCTCACTCTGTTGATTATGCCTTTTAGGTGCAAAAGTTTTTAATTTTGATGAAGTCCAACTTACCCATTTTTCTTCCTTCCTTCCTTCCTTCCTTCCTTCCTTCCTTCCTTCCGTCCTTCCCTCCTTCCCTCCTTCCTTCCTTCCTTCCTTCCTTCCTTCCTTCCTTCCCTCTTTCCCTCCTTCCCTCCTTCCCTCCCTCCCTCCCTCCCTCCTTCCTTCCCTCCCTCCCTCCCTCCTTCCTTCTGTGCAGTGGTGTGACCTTGGTTCACTGCAGCCTTTGCCTCCCGGGTTCAAGTGGTTCTTGCCTCAGCCTCCTGAATAACTGAGATTACAGGCACACACCACCATGCTCGGCTAATTTTTTTGTATTTTTTAGTAGAGACGGGGTTTCACCATGTTAGCCAGGATGGTCTCGATCTCCTGACCTCGTGATCCGCCCGTCTCGGCCTCCCAAAGTGCTGGGATTACAGGCTTGAGCCACCGCACCCGGCCGGATTGATAGTTTTTTATAAAGCAAAACTTCAGTAGATTGTAAGTTTCAGTGCCAAGCTTAAGACTTGACAAAGGCCGGGCGCGGTGGCTCAAGCCTGTAATCCCAGCACTTTGGGAGGCCGAGACGGGCGGATCACGAGGTCAGGAGATCGAGACCATCCTGGCTAGCATGGTGAAACCCCGTCTCTACTAAAAATACAAAAAACTAGCCGGGTGAGGTGGCGGGCGCCTGTAGTCCCAGCTACTCGGGAGGCTGAGGCAGGAGAATGGCGTGAACCCGGGAGGCGGAGCTTGCAGTGAGCCGAGATTGCGCCACTGCACTCCAGCCTGGGCGACAGAGCGAGACTCCGCCTCAAAAAAAAAAAAAAAAAAAAAAAAAGACTTGGCAGACCTGCTATATAATAGGTGTTTGATTTGAGAATCATGTTTGAAGCCAAAGGAGGTCTGAAAAGAAAACAGAAGGCCATGGGGAATATTTGCAGTTAAGAGAGAACAAGAAGGTGGTGGGGGGAACAGGTGTAGCTGAATTATGAAAACTAGAACTGTTTATGTTTTTACTTTGGTTTTTCCTCTCAATAAAGGAATAATGTACAGTTTCTGATGTAATAGCAAGAAGGGAAAAAATGGAAGCATTGATAATACTAAGGATGATATGGTTATAAACCAGTTTAAGGGAAGAATTAAATGATAGCACAATGAAATTGAAGCTATGGTAGACTTCTAAAAAGACATAAGTGAGGGGAGAAGGAGACAAGGAGTGAGCAGATGCCAGAGAGGTAAGGTACTTGTGAATACAAGATTTCTTGGATGTCAAGAAGGAATGAGGTCAAAAGCAAGTGTTAAGTTAAAGGCTTTAGCTTTTTAGAGGGATTTACCTCTTTTTTTGAGCTAAAGGAAGTAGACAGGGGAAGGTGTATTTTCAGGTACAGGGATCCAAATAAGCATGAAAGAGTGGCCACCATTCATCTAGTCCTTTGTCCAGGTGAGGATAAAAAGTAAGAAAGGCAATTTCAAAAGATAAGATCTATAGGAGTAGTTGTTAACCTTTAGGAGAAGAATGTCAGGATGTGTGGAAGGGGGCTCGTATAGTTCAAAAATGCTCCCCAAGTCATTCCGGATTCTGGCAATATCCTTACCTGCTCTCTTTGAGAGCCATTCATTTATGTCACTTCTAGGGTTTTTGTCAGAATTAGCAGACTTAGATAAAGTAATTTTTAAGAATTTGTTTGAACTTCATCTAGAATTTGGAGTGCTTTAGTCTGCGTAATAACAGTAACATCAGGGTGTTAAAATTTTCCCCTTAATTTTCAAGGTGGTTGTTTAATAATAAGTGTTACTTCAGTCATCTGTATGTATGATAAACGTGTCTGTGTTTCATTTACCTGATGGAAACCTAAAACTATCAACCATACAAAAAATCTTAAGGATTGTGACAATAATAAAACAGTTTTTTATAGTTTAAAATGTAGTTATATAAGATATACATAAAATAATTAAGTGATAATGTCACATAGTTACAATTCTGGGTATGCTTAGAATAGGGAGGTTACATTAGAAGAGTAGTATTTTTTCAACTATGGACCCATGGTCCATTATTGGTTTATGAAATCAATTTAATTGCTATTTACTACTGTCACCCCACCCTTTTTTAAATGGACTGGAATAGACTAGAAAATAGTTGTTGTACAAGACACTTACTACTGCATTGCAGTAAGATTAGGTATTCTGTGAAACTTTTAAATATATGAATGTTTGTAACTGTGTATGAGTTAGATGGAAAATACATTTCTTTCTGTGAGTTGCAGCCAAAAGTGTTGGAAATCCATTGTAGGATGTTTTGATAAGTTGATGTGTACATTTAAAAATAGTCTGTCAATTTCATCTGCTTGTAGCATTCCTAAATTTTTAACATCTTAACTAATCATACATATATATATTTGTGTGTGTAAGTATAAAGTATACACACATATATATATATGTACATATGTATATTTTTTTCTTAATAGGTGCAATGGATGAGCTTCATAGTCTGGATCCAAGAAGGCAAGAGTTATTGGAAGCTAGATTTACTGGAGTTGCAAGTGGGAGCACTGGGAGTACGGGCAGTTGCAGTGTTGGAGCTAAAGTGAGCAAAATTTTCATCTTTATTTGACAGTCTTTCTTTGTATTAAATAGTCTAAAATAGTATGTAAAGGATTCCTACATATGTGCTTAACAGCAAATGTGACTTTTATAATGTATAGAATAAGATCAGTGTTCATAAACCTGTTTTGAATATAGTATACCATATTTCAGGGGCATTAGGCATTATAATACAGCATAATATGTTTCAGGGATAAAAAGGAGTTCGGTAGATTGTACTGCCGGTCTCCCACTGTGTACTTTCTTACCCTGCCTGCCCTTATTATCCATGGTCCTATCTGTACATCTAATCCACTGTTTCTAATTGCTGCATAAAACTTTAATAGCGTATATCTTTTAGGTCAGGAGTCCTCAACCCTGGGCCGAGGACCAGTACTAGTCCTGTTAGGAACCTGGCCGCACAGCAGGAGGTGAGCGACAGGAGAATGAGCAGTACTGCCTGAGCTCCACCTCCTGTTAGATTTGGCGGTGTTAGGTTCTCATGGGAGCATGAACTCTATTGTGAATTGCGCACATACGAGGGATCCAGGTTGTGCACTCCTTATGAGAATCTAATGCCTGATCTGAGGTGGAATAGTTTCATCTCTAAACCATTCCCCACCCCACCCCCACCCCCCCATTTTTCATGGAAAAATTGTCTTCCATGAAACTGATCCTGGGTGCCAAAAAGGTTCGGTATCTTTGTGTTCAGCCTTTCAGTAATAGACCCAGATTGTCTACCTCAAACTGTGATGAGTTTTCATGTACTTGGGCTCTTATGGACCTTTGTTACCATTTATTTAGGATGTATTCCCAAGAGCACAATTGCTAGGTCATAGGGTATGTATAGACTAAAACTGGATAAATACAAGGATGCTGTTCAGAACAGTTGTACTAATCTGCATTTTCGGTGGAGTGCATGAGTATTTCTGTATTTCCATATCTCAGAAACACTTGACACCATCCACATTCCTCATCATTTAGGTATAAAATATCTTTTTGTTTTACTTGTACCATCAATTATTTTGAGAATTTTTTCTTCTTCTTCTTTTCTTTTCTTTTTTTTTGAGGGAGTCTCACTCTGTCGCCCAGGCTGGAGTGCAGTGGCACAATGTTGTCTCACTGCAATCTCCACCTCCCAGGTTCAAGTGATTCTCCTGCCTCAGCCTCCCAAGTAGCTGGGATTACAGGTGCCCACCACCACGCCTAGCTAATTTTTAGTAGAGACGGGGTTTCACCATGCTGGCCAGGCTGGTCTTGAACTCCTGACCTCAGGTGATCCCCACCCACCTCGGCCTCCCAAAGTGCTGGGCTTACAGGTGTGAGCCACCATGCTCGGCCTATTTTGAGTATGTCTTTGTATGCTTGTTAACTTGTTGGGAGTCTTAGAAGTTATTTTAATTCTTTGTCTGTTTTTATATTAGTATTACTTTCTTTTTTGAACTGATTTCCCCATGTTCCATGTATATTCTACATGTTGATTTCTTGTTGACTTCATGCATCATAAGTAACTTCTCCCACTTTGTCATATGTCTCTTACTTTGTTCATGGTCTCTGTTGAACTGGAGTTGTGTGAATTCATAGCATATTGAACTTTCTAAATTTGTTATCATCAGTCTCACCAATTTTTTGCCTTACGGTTTGTACCTCAGAAGTTTTGACTAACCCTTGGTATTTAACAAAAATAAGCATCACCATTAACCATTTGGGTCAAATGGACCTTTTTGTATTTTTATATTTATAAGTTATTTTACTACTAATTTATAGACACAGGAATAAAAAGTATTATGAAAAACAACTTTATTAGATATTTTAATAAGAATTACATTGCACACCTCTTTGTATCAAGTAAATTTTGGCTCACAAACATAAAAGATGAAAGAATACTGTGATACGTCCTTTGAGCATAATGAGGTGGTCTAGAATATGGTTGCAGAATATTATATGATGCAGTCCTTACTGTGTTTTCTCTTTTTCCTTATAAATATATTGTTCAATTCATTGATTCTTGAATTTGAGAAAATTTGTCTAGGTTTATGTTATCTGATTATCTGAGATTTTACAAATAGTATCACCACCATCAGCTTCAGAGTCTAGACATGCTACTGTTGGTGTTTATTTTCTGATTCATCTAATAATTGTAAGATGTATTCCTCTGTCATTTTCTTCTCTTAGCCATCGTGGATGGAAAATGAAAATTTTTGAATTTTTAGGTGGAGTCAGTGAAAGCCAAGATTAGACTACAAAGATGGTATTCTAGTCTTTCAAAAATATTCTTAAAAGATGAAGCAAGGTGAAAAATGATGCAGTACTTGAAAGATAATGGAAGGCAAGAAGAAAACTGAAAGATGATTTATTTTACTATTGTACCATCCTTGTAGGTTATTAAATCTGTATTTTTCTGTTGTTTCCATAACAAATGAAGTAAACTTAGGTGTTTAAAACAACACAAATTTATTATAGTTTTGTAGGTTAGAAGTCTGTTACTAGTTTTATGGGCTAAAATCAAGGTGTTTATAGGGCTGTAATCCTTTTTGGAGGCTCAAGGGGAGGATCAGTTTCCTTGCCTTTTTTAGTTTCTTCTTTTTTTTTTTTTTCCCTCTCTGAGACAGGGTCTGGCTCTGCCACTCAGCCCGGAGTGCAGTGGGGTGATCTCGGCTCACTGCACCTTCTGCCTCCTGGGGTCAGGTGATCCTCCCACCTTAGCCTCCCCAGTAGCTGGCACTACAGGTGTGTGCCACCATGCCCAGCTAATTTTTGTATTTTTAGTAGTGAAGAGGTTTCACCTTGTTGCCCAGGCTGGTCTTGAACACCTGGGCTCAGGTGATTTGCCCACCTCGGCCTCCCAAAGTGTTGGAATACAGGTGTGAGCCACAGCACCTGGCCACCTTTTTTGTTTTCTAGAGGCTGCTGTATTCTTTGGCTTGGCTGTTCCTCCAGTTTCAAAGCCAGCAACAGCCCATCTCCTTGACCATTCTTCCAAAGTCACATCTCTGACAATAGTCTGGAATGGTTGGGTCTCTACTTTTATGTACTCATGTGATTAGAGTAGACCAACCCAAATAATCTGGGATAATCTTCCCCAACTCAAAAGCCTTACCCTTAGTCACTTCTGCAGAGTCCTTTTTTTGCCATGTTAAGGTAATATAGTCACAGGCTCTGGGATTTAGGGTGTGTGTATCATTGGGGAAATTATTCTGCCTACCATACACCATCATTCTTCATTTTTTTCTTTGATTTTTTATTTTGTTTTTTAGTATAGTTGGGAATAATTGATGAAAATAATAAGTAATGATGAAGTAATTCCTAGAATGTGATAAATTCAAAATATAGGAAAAACAAGATCTGTGAGATTCCATAATATATTTTAGATTTATGAAAGGGTCCATTTGACATCTGATACTTGCAAGATAGAATGAGTTTTATTCTATTAACAATAAATATAATTTTTGTTTTTTTGATGATCCCTAAGAAGAATAAAAGTCCTCAAATATCAGTCTTTACAAATACTTAGAATGGTTCAAAAAAGAAATTCAAAAACTAGAATTTGATCTCATAGACCTTGATGGTATTCTAATTGTTAAATACTGCTTCTCCATCCCTGGGCCATAAAGATATTCTACAGTTTCTGTTACTAATTTTATAGGTTTACTGCCATACTTGCTCTGTAATCCATCTAGGGTCCACCTTTTATATAGTTTTGGTAGTGATCCAGTTTTATTTTTCTCCATCCAGTGAACAAGTTTTCTCCACAGTGCTTCTTAAATCATCTTTTTTTTAAAGTGATTTGTGATGCCATCTTTATCATACATATGACTTACATAATTAACACATATGATTTACATATATATGATAAGTATATGTGGGCCGGGTGTGGTGGCTCATACCTATAATCCCAGCACTTTGGGAAGCCGAGGCCGATGGATCACTCGAGATCAGGAGTTCAAGACTAGCCTGGTGAACATGGTGAAACCCCATCTCTACTAAAAAATACAAAAAATTAGCTGTGCATAGTGGCAGGTGCCTGTAATTCCAGCTACTCGGGAGGCTGAGGCAAGAGAATTGCTTGAACCCAGGAGATGGAGGTTGCAGTGAGCTGAGATTGCGCCATTGCACTCCATCCTGGGTGACAAGAATGAGACTCCATCTCAAAAAAAAAAAAAAAAAAAAGAAAGAAAGTATATGTGGTTGCCATGTATATATAGGCTATAGGTTTGTCTCTGAAATGTCTCTGATGTCCCAGTGGTCTGTGTTCTTGTGCTCCAATATCACATTAAAAATACTATCATATTTTGGTATGTCTTTTTTATATAGTAAAGTAAAATCTCTTGTTTACTCATTTTCTAGGGTTGACTTTGTTCTTTATGGATCTTTAGTCCTTCATAAAATTTAAGCATCTCTATATTCTTGATAGCATTTGCGAATTCTTCTATTGTAGCTTTTTGTGTCTTTTTCCTTAAAATATTCGAATGTAATTCTAATTTTGAATGCATTCAATTTGTACCTTACTTTAGGGACTACTAGCATCTTTGTAAGATTAGGTTATCCTATTTAAGTACATGAAATGTCTTCCTATTTATTCAGTTCTCCCCATAGACTTCTTAGGAATTTTTGGCTATTAGATCCTTTAAAGTTTGTTGTTAATCTGTTTTTAATTATATTTTCTAGTTGATTATTGCTGACTTAGGATGCTTTTAATTTTTATAGTTTGATCTTGTATCTGGCAGTTTTGCTGTTGTTCTCTTTTATTGATTGTAATGGTTTGTTGGTTCTGTAGATTTAAGAGAAATAATTATCTTCCAAAAATGATAGTTTAATCTCTTATACCTTAAATATGTATTTTTTCCTTATCTTGGTCATGACCTTGAATGCTGTGTCTTGTTCTTGCCTTGAAAGAGGAATTGTCTGAAGTTTCTTCATTAAGCGTAATGCTTGCTCTAGGTTTCAAGTATATAACTATGCCCAAATTAAAGAAGAGCTTTTTTATTCCTGGTTAGTTAAGGAGATTTTGTTTGTTTTAAAAATTATAAATAGTTTTGAACTTAGGAAAGTCTTTTTTCAGTGTTGATTAAAAGACTCAGGTTTTTCTCCTTTGGATTATTAATATGATAATCGAATAGATTCTTAAAATGTTGAACTTTGTTTTCATTTCTGGGATAAACCATACTTGATATGATGTACTATTTAAAAAACACTTATCAGGCCAGGCCTGGTGGCTCACACCTGTAATCCCAGCACTTTGGGAGGCCGAGGTGGGCAGATCAGGAGGTCAGGAGTTTGAGACCAACCTGGCCAATATGGTGAAACTCTGTCTCTGCTAAAAATACAAGAATTAGCTGGGCATGGTGGTGTTCATCTGGAGTCCCAGCTACTCGGAAGGCTGAGGCAGGAGAATTGCTTGAACCCGGCAGGCGGAGGTTGCGGTGAGCCAAGATCGTGCCACTGCACTCCAGCCTGGGCCACAGAGCGAGACTGTCTCAAAATAAACCAAAACCAACCAACCAACCAACCAAAGAAAACCCCACCATTTATTGGATTTAATACATGATTATTATTTATGATTTTTACATATATGCTTTAAGAGAAATGAATGTGCCAACTGGAAGAATGTAGTTCAGTGAGTTTTGACAAATGTATACCCTTATGTGATCTACATTCCTCTGAAGATACAGAACATTTTCATTACCCTACCATATCTGGTTTATAATTCACTATCACATGAGCCTCACAAAATGAACTGGGCCTCTTTCATTGTATTTAGTTTTTTCAGCATCCTGTATATGATAGGAAATGTTCATGAGAATATGAGTAGACACTTGTAAAACTGTCTTGGCCTGGAGTTTGTTTAGAATGGAGACCTTTTTTTTTTTTGAATACAGGGGCTCACTTTGTCACCCAGGCTGGAGTGCAGGGGTGTGATCTTGGCTCACTGCAACCTATGCCTCCCAGGCTCAAGCAGTCCCTCCATTTTAGCCTCCCAAGTAGCTGGAACTACAGACGCTTGCACCACGACACTCGGCTAGTTTTTTGTTGTTGCTGGATTTTTTTTTGTAGAGACCAGGTTTTATCATGTACCCAGACTGATCTCTAACTCTTGACTGAAGCGATCCACCTGTCTTGGCCTCCCAACGTGCTGGGATTACAGGTGTGAGCCACTGTGCTCAGCTAGGGAGATCTTTTACTGTCATTTTAATTTTTTTTTTTTTTTTGAGACGGAGTCTCGCTCTGTCGCCCAGATTGGAGTGCAGTGGCACGATCTGGGCTCACTGCAACCTCCACCTCCCAGGTTCACGCCATTCCCCTGCCTCAGCCTCCCGAGTAGCTGGGACTGCAGGCGCCCGCCACCACGCCCGCCTAATTTTTTTTTGTATTTTTAGTAGAGACGGGGTTTCACCGTGTTAGCCAGGATGGTCTTGATCTCCTGGCCTCGTGATCCGCCCGCCTCGGCCTTCCAAAGTGCTGGGATTACAGGCGTGAGCCACCGCGCCCGGCCTAATTTCTTTAATATTTAGTTCATTAATTCATTTCATGTAAGCTTTTAAACTTATTAGTATATATTTATAATACTTTTAACAACTTCCTTTGTTACTTTCTTTCTTCATATTCTCCTTTTCTGTTCATTCTTGCCAGAACTTTGTTTAATGAATATTTCAAATAAACAAATTTTTGTTTTAATGTTTTTCACTTTTTTTCTTCTCCCTTTTCCCCAATGATTTCTGCCTTCATAATTTACTTGTTATTTTGGATTTGCTTCTGTGGCTCTTCTTCCAGCTATTGAATTGAATGTTTAGTTTATTTACTTGTATATAGACATAATTAACATACAGTAAAATGCGTAGCTCTTATGTGTTTGGTTATGGAACTTTCTCCCCACAGTTTTTATTAAGGTATAATTATCAATTAGTAAAATTACCCTTTTTTTACTTGTATAGTTCTGTTTTAAGATTTGACAAATGTATATAATTGTGTAACCACCATCACAATTAAGATATTAAGTAGTTTATTTCACCAAAATATTTTCCCATACCCCTTTGTAGTCAACTCCTCTAGGTTGCCTCTGGCAACCACTGATCTGTTTTCTGTTCTTTTAGTTTAGGTTTTTAAGAAATGTTATATAAATGAGTACATATTGCAATATGTACCTTTTTGAGTATGGCTTCTTTTAACTTAGCATAATGCATTCATTTGAGATTGATCCATGTTGTTGGATGTTGGACCCTTTTGAATGCTAAATAGTATTCTGCTGTATGAAGATAACAACTTCTTTTTAGTCCATTTTCTGTTTGTTTATTTTTTGAGACAGAGTCTTGCTCTGTCGCCCAACTGGAGTGCAGTGGCACAATCTTGGCTCACTGCAACTTCCACTTCCTGGGTTCAAGCGATTCTTGTGCCTCAGCCTCCCGAGTAGCTGGGATTACAGGCGTGTGCCCCCATGCCCAGCTGATTTTTGTATTTTTAGTAGAGAAGGGGTTCACCCTGTTGGTCAGGCTGGTCTCAACTCCTGACCTCAAGTAATCTGCCTGTCTTGGCTTCCCAAAGTGCTGGCATTACAGGCATGAACCATCGCGCCTGGCTTTTTTAGTCCATTTTCTAGATGAGGAACATTTGTGTTGTTTCCAGTGTTTTGATAATTAGGAATAAAGGTATTGTAACCATTTGCGTATTCAACCTCCTGAGCTCAAGTAATCCTCCCAACTCAGCCTCCCAAAAAGCTGGGACCACAGGTGCGCACCACCACGCCTGGCTAATGTTTTGAAGAGATAGGGTTTCATCATGTTGCCCTTAGATATGGAAATTGTTTAGTGTAAATAATACAAAAAACAAAATATAAAACACTTTCATCCCTCCAGAGTGTTTTCTTCTGCCCCTTTCCAGTCAGTTCCCTCTTGTCAAACCCTTTCCCCAGCTCTTATCTAATTTCTGTCACTACATTGCCTGTACTTGGATTCCATATACAGTAAATGAAAGTAGGTAGTATATTCTTTTGTGTCTTGCATCCTTTATTTAACATAGTATTTTTGAGATTTATCCACGTTGTTGCTGTTTTAGTAGTTAATTCTTTTTGTTGATGAATAGAATTCCATTGTGTGAATATACCACAGTTATGCATTTAGTAGAGTGGTATTTGGATGTTTTCATTTTGCCTGTTATAAGTAAGATTACAATAAACATTTTGGTACAAATGTTTTGGTAACATGTTTTCATTTCTCTTGGGAAGATACTTAGCTGGATAGATATATATTTAACTTGATAAGAAACTGCCAGGTTTCCAAAGTGTTTGTACCTGTATAAAAACTTTGTTCTGCATCCTCCCTGACATTTTGTTGTGATTATTTTTCATTTTAGTGTAGTGAGTGTGAAGTAATATCAGCTCGTTTATTTTAACTTTTCTTGTTTTTTGATTAATGCTATCCCTCTAAGAACTGCTGTTGTAACTGTTCCATAAGTTTTGATGGGTACTATTTTAATTAATGTTCAGATCTATATATTTCATAATTACTTTTGTTTCCTTTTTAACACGGGTTATTAATATAGGATATTTTGAGCTATCTTTTTGTTCTGGATTTTCAATCTGTTGCATTACAGTTGGAAAGTAGTTTGTATGACATCAGTCCCTGAATGTGCCTCATTTTAGAAACATTTCATATCTGATAGCTCTTAATTGTATTTGTTCAGATCTTAGACATCTCCTTGTATTGTGAACTTGGTGTATCTTTTTCTGAGGGAGGTGTGTTAAAATATTTAACTGATGATTCATGTATTTCTACTTGCCATTCATTTGTTTTTGCTTGATACATTTTGAGGTAGTATTTTTACATGTGTATCTCTTGTTCTTTTTATGACTGTACACTACTTACTGTTAACTTTAGCTTTCTTTTGGATTATATTTGTTTTAGATACATGGTTTTCTATTTTATTTTTGCTCTCTTTAAATGTGTTTCTTGGGGCTGGGAGTAGTGGCTCATGCCTGTAGTCCCAGCACTTTGGGAGGCCGAGGCAGGTGGATCACTTGAGCCCAGGAGTTCAAGACCAGCCTGGGCAACGTGATGAAACCCTATCTCTTCAAAACATTAGCCAGGCGTGGTGGTGCGCATCTGTGGTCCCAGCTTCTTGGGAGGCTGAGTTGGGAGGATTACTTGAGCTCAGGAGGTTGAGACTGCAGTGAGCTGAGATCATGCTACTTCACTCCAGCTTGGACGACAGAGTGAGACCCTGTCTCATTAAAAAATAAATAAATACATGTATTTCTTGTAGACATCATATGTTTTTTGATACAATAGGAGCATTCAACTCTCTTAAATGGTGAGTTTTGTTTATTACATTTTTGTAATTATTGTTATTTTCTGACTCAGTTCTGCTATCTGTTGCCTAATGTCTTCTTGTACTTTATGCATTTTCCATTGGACAAATGTGAATTTTTTTTTGATGTTTAAAGTTACATATTCTGTTTGCAGTGTTATGACAGTATACTCAGTGTAGTATATAGTATATGAGTGTAGCATGTCATTATAACACCAAAAACGCTCTTTCAAACTGCATTCCTGTGGGTTTTTTCCCTTTAAGTTTCGCTTAATTTGTGTTCATGTACATCTTTACCATCTTTCTCTGGTATTGCTGTGGTCTCCTGGCTGCTGTGTGTGTGTTTTTTTTTTTTCCTTCTTTGAGAGAGGGGTCTCACTCTGTCACCCAGGCTGGAGTGTGGTGACACAATCTTGGCTCACTGCAGCCTCTGCCTCCCAGGCTCAAGTGATCCTCATGTCTAAGCCTCCTGAGTAGCTTGGACAATAGGCAAGTGCCACCATACCTGGCTAAGTTTTTTGTATTTTTTTTAGAGATGAGTCTCACTGTGTTGCCCAGGCTGGCATTTAACTCCTGGGCTCAAGAAGTCTGCCCACCTTGGCCTCCCAGAATGCTGGGATTACAGGCATGAGCCTCTGTGCCTGACCAGCTCCTTTTTAAAATTCAGTTGTTATAACTCATTATTGTCTTTGAAATTCAGATTGTCTCAAATTTGTCCAGTGGAAACTCCTTCACATGGTCACTTTAGAGATCTTTTATCATTCTTTGGTTTTCAGACACAAGACATTTCTGGCTTACCTCATCCATTTCTGCATTGAATGTGAGCAGACATTCTCCAAGGATTCCTGGTTCATTTTAGTGAATAATGGTACTTAGGAACCAACATCTAGGTGCTAGTTATGGTTGTTGTTATAATACATAATAGTCTCTTAGAAGAATGCCAGCTGATGTAGAATCAGAACACTCATAATTTGGCCTCCCAAATGTAATTATTAAGGCAAGGATCATCAATGGATGCTAATACCATTTAGTAAAATGTTTTCAAGAGCAGTATACTTACAAAGTCCTAATGTTTTACCCCATAGATTAGTTACTACAAAAGAGAAATGTGTTTAAAATGGACACCAGGCCGGGCGCGGTGGCTCAAGCCTGTAATCCCAGCACTTTGGGAGGCCGAGACGGGCGGATCACGAGGTCAGGAGATCGAGACCATCCTGGCTAATACGGTGAAACCCCGTCTCTACTTAAAAATACAAAAAACCAGCCGGGCGACAAGGCGGGCGCCTGTAGTCCCAGCTACTCGGGAGGCTGAGGCAGGAGAATGGCGTAAACCCGGGAGGCGGAGCTTGCAGTGAGCTGAGATCCGGCCACTGCACTCCAGCCTGGGTGGCAGAGCAAGACTCCGTCTCAAAAAAAAAATAATAAATAAAATAAAATAAAATAAAATAAAATGGACACCATTTCTCACCACCATAATAATCAAGATCAGACTTTTCATTGGCATATTATCTCAGAGAATCTGACATTGTATGTGCCTCCTAAGGTGGTGCAGTAGGAGTTACACAAGTCACCTCTGTTTTTAATGCTGGAAATATTTGATTTGAATTTAATCATGAGGCAACACTCCTGGGACACTGCTAGACAGCTGGCCTGGACTCATCAAAGTATTCAGTGCCTTAAAGAGCAAAGAGAGGTAAATGGAATTGTTGTAGATTGGATGAGGCTAAAGAGACATAGCAATCAGATGTAGTGTGTGAATCTGAATCCTGATTTGCTCCCAGACTGGGGGAAAACAGTTATAAAGGACATTTTTGTGACAATTGGGGAAATTCAAATATAGGTGTATGTTGGATGAAGATACTGAATTAATGTTGGTTTTACTCTTTTGTCTTTTGGGTAGGTTGTAATTTTAAAAATTGATTTAAGAACAAATATAGGTGAAGCTACAGAATGTATGACAGTTGTGACCAATGACTCCTGTAATGTTTAGAGTGATGATGATAATGTGCTTGTGAGATGCAGTATTATTAGGCAAATTTTAATAATAGTAGCATCAAGAGTTTGTAATTTGGAAGTAAAAACTAGAATCTAAGGATCAAATTGCTGGTAGCGACGGTGCTCTAGGAGAGAGGGGCAGAAAGGTAAATACCTTATCTAGGAGTATTGATTTATCCATAGAGAAAAATAGAGCAGTATATTTGCCAAAAGCAAGAAAGTGAGCACAAGCAACAGATACTGTACATAGAAGCTTCGTTTTTTGTTTTTCTGCTTTTATTGTTTTTAATTGATAGAGTAATTGTACATATTTATGGAGTACAGTGTGGTATTACATGTATAGACAATGTATAATGATCAGATCAGGGGTAACAAGCATATCTGTCAACACTTCAAACATTTACCATTTCTTTGTGATGGGAACATTCAAAATCTGCTCTTCCAGCTATTTGAAGATATACAATAAATTGTTGTTAATTATAGTCTTCCTATAGTGCTATAGAACACTAGGACTTACTCTTGCTATCCAGCTGTACTTTTATATTCATTAATCAACTGTTGGCTATCCGCTCCCGCCTACTCTTCCCTACCTCTATTCTGTTCTCTACTTATAAGATCAGTCTTTTTGGTTTCTGCATATGAGTGAGAACATGCAGTATTTATCTTTCTGTGCCTGGCTAATTTCACTTAACAATGTCCTCCAAGCTCATCAATGTTGCTGTGAATGAGAGAAGTTTTTTTAATGGTGAGACAGTATTCCATTGTGTATGTATACCAGATTTTCTTTATCCATTTGTCTGTTGATGGACACTTAGATTGATTCCATACTTCAGCTATTATGAATCATGTTACAGTAAACATGGGAATGCAGATATCTCTTCAGCATACTGATTTCCTTTCCTTTGGGTATACCCAGTAGTAGGATTGCTGGATCTGGTGGTTCTATCTTGTTTTTAAGGAACCTCCATATTTTTTTCCTTAATGGCTATACTGATTCGCACTTCCATCAACAGTGTAGGAGGGTTTCCCTTTCTCTGCATCCTTGCTAGTATTTGTTATTTTTTGTCGTCTTTTTTCTTTTTTGAGACAGAGTCTCGCTCTGTTGTCAGGCTGGAGTGCACAGTCTCGGGGCTCACTGCGACCTCCGCCTCCTGGTTTCAAGTGATTCTCCTGCCTCAGCCTCCTGAGTAGCTGGGATTACAGGTGCACGCCACCACGCCCAGCTAATTTTTGTATTTTTGGTAGAGATGGCATTTCACCATGTTGGCCAGGCTGGTCTCAAACTCCTAACCTCAAGTGATCTGCCTGCCTCGGCCTCCCAAAGCACTGGGATTACAGGCATGAGCCACTGTGCATGGCCAAGCATTTTTTAATATACCTGTTAAAATTTGTATGGTTTTTGTATGGTTCTTCTTTCAAGAAATGTCTTTGCCCATTTTTAGATTGGATTATTTATTGTTTTGCTGTTGAGTTGTTTGAGTTGCCTGTAAATTCTGGATATTATTCCCTTCTCAGATGAGTAGTTTACCAATCACTTTCTTCCATTCTACAGGTTGTCTCTTCATTTTATGATTGTTTCCTTTGCTGTGAAGAAGCTTTTTAGTTTGAGAAAATACCATTTGTCTATTTTTGCTTTTGTTGCCTGTGCTTTTGAGATCTTCTTCATAAAATCTTAACCTAGACCAATGCCCTGAAGTGTTTCCTGTAAGGTTTTTTCTAGTAATTTCATAGTTTTGAATCTTATGTTTAAATCTTTAACCCATTTTGAGTTGAGTTTTGTATACAGTGAGAGATAGGGGCTAGATTCATTTTTCTGCATATGGATATCCGGTTTTTAATGTTCCCAGTGCCTTTGTCGAAGATTAGTCGGCCATAAATGCATAGATTTATTTCTGGCTTCTATTCTGTTCCACTGATCTGTGTCTGTTTTTATGGCAGTAGCATGCTCTTTTGCTTACTGTAACATTGTAGTATATTTTGAAGTCCAGTAGTGTGATGCCTCCAGTTTTATTCTTTTAGCTCAGTGTTGCTTTGGCTATTCAGAGTCTTTTGTGGTTTTATATGAATTTTAGGATGCTTTTTCTCTTTCTGTGAGGAATGTCATTGGTATTTTGATTGGAATTGTGTTGAATCTGTAGATTACTTTTGGTAGTATGTCATTTTCAGAGTATTCTTCCAATTCATGAACATGGGGTGTCTTTGTATTTTTTTATGTCCTCTTTAATTTTTTTCTTCAGTGTTTTATAATTTTCCTCATAGAAATCCTTTACCTCATTGGTTACTTTTATTTCTATTTTTGTTTGTTCATAGTTCTTATAAATGGATTTTTTTTTTCTTTTTTTTTTGGAGATGAATCTCACTCTGTGACCCAGGCTGGAGTGCAGTAAGTACAATCTTGGCTCACTGCAACCTCTGCCTCCTAGGTTCAAGCAATTCTCGTGCCTCAGCCTCCACACGCCCACTACCATGCCCACGTAATTTTTGTAGTTTTAGTAGAGACGGCATTTCACCATGTTGGCCAGGCTGGTCTCCAACTCCTGGCCTCAAGTGATCCTCCCAAAGTGCTGGGATTACAGGCGTGAGCCACTGCTCCCAGCAGTGGCTTTCTTGATTTCTTTTTCTGCTAGTTCATTGTTGGTGTATAGAAATGCTACTAATTTGTGTATGTTGATTTTGTATTCTGCAGCTTTACTGAATTTATCAGTTCTCACAGCTTTTTGGTGAAGCTTTTAAGGTTTTCTATATATGAATTCATGTCATCTGCTATACATAGAACTTTTAAATTGCTGGAATAGAATGTAGAAGGAGGAATATAAAGAAATGTAATTCAACAAAAGAGAAGGAGAAAGAGAAAAAAAGAAAATATTTCATTTTTATCTGCTATTATATAAGATGGAAGCAATAAAGCCAGGTATGTATTAACACAATAAATGAGACTCCATCTATAAGCTGTTAACAAGAAACATCCCTTAAAAAATGATGAACTTTGGAAATACCTGGAAAGAAAATATCTCAGATAATCACGAAGAAAAATAAAGTACAATTAAGTATAAATTTGAGGCCAGCTGCAGTGGCTCACGCCTGTAATCCCACCACTTTGGGAGGCTGAGGCAGGTGGATCACTTGAGGCCAGGAGTTCAAGACTAGCCTGGCCAAAATGGAGAAACCCCATTCTCAAAAAATTAGCTGGACATGGTGGGATGCACCAGCAATCCCATGTACTTGGGAAGCTGAGGCAGGAGAATTGCTTGAACCCAGGAGGTGGTGGAGATTGCAGTGAGCCAATCTTGTGCCACTGCACTCTAGCCTGGGTGGCAGAGTGTGACTTCTGTTTCAAATATATATATATATAAAGTACACAGACACACACGTATATACATATATATAAATATAAATTTGAGATCAATTTTTTTTCTTAACTCAGAACCTTCCCCAAACTTCCCATTGCATTTCAAATAAAATTCAGTGTTTTCACTGTGCTCCGCACAGATCAGAAGGCCTTCCTCTAAATCAGGAGGCCTTTTGATTTAGCCTTAGGCTAACAGCTGCCCCACCACGGCACCCACACTGGCTTATTTGCCACTTGCCTCAAACACACTTCTCGCTGACTTCATTCAAATTTCCCCTCTTCAAAGAGGCCTTATCTCACCCTGCTATGTGAGATAATACCTTTGTCACTGCCCCTTAGTTTTTCCACTTCTTTTCTGTAACACTACAACTTACTGATTCTGTAGGTAATAACTAAAATTTATATGTTTGTTTATATTCTCTTTCCCTTCTCGTAATGGAAACTCCATGAGCACTTGAATTGAGTCTTTTTTTCACTGCTGTATCCCTAGCATCTACAACAGAACCAAGGCCCTCAATGAATATTTTTGAATGCATGAATGAATAGCAAATAAAGCATTTTTCAAAGGCAAAAACCTTGAATGGTATAATGATAGATGTTTTTTAAGGACTAAGTCTCCACAAAGAAGATAAGGCAGTTAAAATTTTTATGTATCAAACCGTTCTAGAAATAACATAGTGAATTTATTAAAACACAGTTAGAATGAGGAATTTTAAATGATTCTTTTAGATTTTGACTGTTGTTTTACCCTAAGCCTGTTTCACCTGTTTATTTACTTGCCAGACCCTGGTAGCATATGAATTTGTGACTCTCAGATAGAAAGAAGGGTAAATGTTATAAACTGTAATGATGTAAACTTATTGTGTAGTTGTCATGTTGGGAGAAGTTAAGGATATATTTTCTTGTTTTACATAATGAGGAGTCATTACACACAGTTTGAACTTAAAGAAAAAAATTACATTACTTTAAGGTAAGGCAACCATTTGAAGAATTAAAAATAAAAAATATAACTAAATGTGCCAGAAAGAAGGAGAAACTGTGATGCTAGATAAATTCTTCATTTTCCATGGCAGGGTCAATTGAGGATTTACTGGATTCTGGTACATACAGTAGATTACTTTGCACCTGTTTGAAAGAAAGGAAGTAAAGAAAAAAAGGAATGAAGACACTATCTATGTTTTGATTTGGAAATGTCTCCAAGATATATTAAGAGAAAAATATGCAATGCAGTCTGTATAATGTTATCTTTGAGTAAGAAGGGAGGAACCAAAGAATATATATTTAATTTGCTTGTATAGAAATAGAGACTCTAGGAAGACAGTAAGAAAGAAACCACAGTAGCCTGTTTACATTGCCTATTCAAAAATTAATTAAGATGGTTCCCGGCAAGATGGCCGAATAGGAACAGCTCCAGTCTCCAACTCCCAGCGCAAGCGACACAGAAGACCGGTGATTTCTGCATTTTCAACTGAGGTACTGGGGTCATCTCACTAGGGAGTGCCGGACAATCGGTGCTGGTCAGCTGCTGCAGCCTGACCAGCGAGAGCTGAAGCAGGGCGAGGCATCGCCTCACCTGGGAAGCGCAAGGGGGAAGGAAGTCCCTTTTCCTAGCCAGGGGAACTGAGACACACAACACCTGGAAAATCGGGTGACTCCCACCCCAATACTGCACTTTGAGCAAACGGGCACACCAGGAGATTGTATCCCACACCTGGCCGGGAGGGTCCCACGGCCACGGAGCCTCCCTCATTGCTAGCACAGCAGTCTGCGATCTAACCGCAAGGCAGCAGCAAGACTAGGGGAGGGGCGCCCGCCATTGCTGAGGCTTAAGTAGGTAAACAAAGCCGCTGGGAAGCTGGAACTGGGTGGAGCTCACAGCAGCTCAAGGAAACCTGCCTGTCTCTGTAGACTCCACCTCTCGGGACAGGGCACAGCTAAACAACAACAACAAAAAAAGCAGCGGGAACCTCTGCAGACGCAAACGACTCTGTCTGACAGCTTTGAAGAGAGTAGTGGATCTCCCCACACGGAGGTTGAGATCTGAGAAGGGACAGACTGCCTGCTCAAGTGGGTCCCTGACCCCTGAGTACCCTAACTGGGAGACATCCCCACTAGGGACAGTCTGACACCCCACACCTCACAGGGTGGAGTACACCCCCGAAAGGAAGCTTCCAAAGTAAGAATCAGACAGGTACACTCGCTGTTCAGCAATATTCTATCTTCTGCAACCTCTGCTGCTGATACCCAGGGAAACAGGGTCTGGAGTGGACCTCAAGCAATCTCAAACAGACCTGCAGCTGAGGGTCCTGACTGCTAGAAGGAAAACTATCAAACAGGAAGGACACCTATACCAAAACCCCATCAGTACGTCACCATCATCAAAGACCAGAGGAAGATAAAACCACAAGGATGGGGAAAAAGCAGGGCAGAAAAGCTGGAAATTCAAAAAATAAGAGCACATCTCCCCCTGCAAAGGAGCGCAGCTCATCGCCAGCAACGGATCGAAGCTGGCGAGAGAATGACTTTGACGAGATGAGAGAAGAAGGCTTCAGTCCGTCAAACTTCTCAGAGCTAAAGGAAGAATTACGTACCCAGTGTAAAGAAACTAAAAATCTTGAAAAAAGAGTGGAAGAATTGACAGCTAGAATAATTAATGCAGAGAAGGTCATAAACGAAATGACAGAGATGAAAACCATGACACGAGAAATACGTGACAAATCCACAAGCTTCAGTAACCGACTCGATCAACTGGAAGAAAGAGTATCAGCGATTGAGGATCAAATGAATGAATGAAGTGAGAAGAGAAACCAAAAGAAAAAAGAAGAAAAAGAAATGAACAAAGCCTGCAAGAAGTATGGGATTATGTAAAAAGACCAAATCTACGTCTGATTGGGGTGCCTGAAAGTGAGGGGGAGAATGGAACCAAGTTGGAAAACACTCTTCAGGATATCATCCAGGAGAACTTCCCCAACCTAGTAGGGCAGGCCAACATTCAAATTCAGGAAATACAGAGAACGCCACAAAGATACTCCTCCAGAAGAGCAACTCCAAGACACATAATTGCCAGATTCACCAAAGTTGAAATGAAGGAAAAAATCTTAAGGGCAGCCAGAGAGAAAGGTCGGGTTACCCACAAAGGGAAGCCCATCAGACTAACAGCAGATCTCTCGGCAGAAACTCTACAAGCCAGAAGAGAGTGGGGGCCAATATTCAACGTTCTTAAAGAAAAGAATTTTCAACCCAGAATTTCATATCCAGCCAAACTAAGCTTCATCAGTGAAGGAGAAATAAAATCCTTTACAGATAAGCAAATGCTTAGAGATTTTGTCACCACCAGGCCTGCCTTACAAGAGACCCTGAAGGAAGCCCTAAACATGGAAGGAACAACCGGTACCAGCGATTGCAAAAACATGCCAAAATGTAAAGACCATCGAGGCTAGGAAGAAACTGCATCAACTAACGAGCAAAATAACCAGTTAATATCATAATGGCAGGATCAAGTTCACACATAACAATATTAACCTTAAATGTAAATGGACTAAATGCTCCAATTAAAAGACACAGACTGGCAAACTGGATAAAGAGTCAAGACCCATCAGTCTGCTGTATTCAGGAGACGCATCTCACATGCAGAGACATACATAGGCTCAAAATAAAGGGATGGAGGAAGATCTACCAAGCAAATGGAGAACAAAAAAAAGCAGCGGGAACCTCTGCAGACGCAAACGACTCTGTCTGACAGCTTTGAAGAGAGTAGTGGATCTCCCCACACGGAGGTTGAGATCTGAGAAGGGACAGACTGCCTGCTCAAGTGGATCCCTGACCCCTGAGTACCCTAACTGGGAGACATCCCCCACTAGGGACAGTCTGACACCCCACACCTCACAGGGTGGAGTACACCCCCGAAAGGAAGCTTCCAAAGTAAGAATCAGACAGGTACACTCGCTGTTCAGCAATATTCTATCTTCTGCAACCTCTGCTGCTGATACCCAGGGAAACAGGGTCTGGAGTGGACCTCAAGCAATCTCAAACAGACCTGCAGCTGAGGGTCCTGACTGCTAGAAGGAAAACTATCAAACAGGAAGGACACCTATACCAAAACCCCATCAGTACGTCACCATCATCAAAGACCAGAGGAAGATAAAACCACAAGGATGGGGAAAAAGCAGGGCAGAAAAGCTGGAAATTCAAAAAATAAGAGCACATCTCCCCCTGCAAAGGAGCGCAGCTCATCGCCAGCAACGGATCGAAGCTGGCGAGAGAATGACTTTGACGAGATGAGAGAAGAAGGCTTCAGTCCGTCAAACTTCTCAGAGCTAAAGGAAGAATTACGTACCCAGTGTAAAGAAACTAAAAATCTTGAAAAAAGAGTGGAAGAATGACAGCTAGAATAATTAATGCAGAGAAGGTCATAAACGAAATGACAGAGATGAAAACCATGACACGAGAAATACGTGACAAATCCACAAGCTTCAGTAACCGACTCGATCAACTGGAAGAAAGAGTATCAGCGATTGAGGATCAAATGAATGAAATGAAGTGAGAAGTGAGAAGAGAAACCAAAAGAAAAAAAAGAAGAAAAAGAAATGAACAAAGCCTGCAAGAAGTATGGGATTATGTAAAAAGACCAAATCTACGTCTGATTGGGGTGCCTGAAAGTGAGGGGGAGAATGGAACCAAGTTGGAAAACACTCTTCAGGATATCATCCAGGAGAACTTCCCCAACCTAGTAGGGCAGGCCAACATTCAAATTCAGGAAATACAGAGAACGCCACAAAGATACTCCTCCAGAAGAGCAACTCCAAGACACATAATTGCCAGATTCACCAAAGTTGAAATGAAGGAAAAAATCTTAAGGGCAGCCAGAGAGAAAGGTCGGGTTACCCACAAAGGGAAGCCCATCAGACTAACAGCAGATCTCTCGGCAGAAACTCTACAAGCCAGAAGAGAGTGGGGGCCAATATTCAACGTTCTTAAAGAAAAGAATTTTCAACCCAGAATTTCATATCCAGCCAAACTAAGCTTCATCAGTGAAGGAGAAATAAAATCCTTTACAGATAAGCAAATGCTTAGAGATTTTGTCACCACCAGGCCTGCCTTACAAGAGACCCTGAAGGAAGCCCTAAACATGGAAAGGAACAACCGGTACCAGCGATTGCAAAAACATGCCAAAATGTAAAGACCATCGAGGCTAGGAAGAAACTGCATCAACTAACGAGCAAAATAACCAGTTAATATCATAATGGCAGGATCAAGTTCACACATAACAATATTAACCTTAAATGTAAATGGACTAAATGCTCCAATTAAAAGACACAGACTGGCAAACTGGATAAAGAGTCAAGACCCATCAGTCTGCTGTATTCAGGAGACGCATCTCACATGCAGAGACATACATAGGCTCAAAATAAAGGGATGGAGGAAGATCTACCAAGCAAATGGAGAACAAAAAAAAGCAGGGGTTGCAATCCTAGTCTCTGATAAAACAGACTTCAAACCATCAAAGATCAAAAGAGACAAAGAAGGCCATTACATAATGGTAAAGGGATCAATTCAACAGGAAGAGCTAACTCTCCTAAATATATATGCACCCAATACAGGAGCACCCAGATTCATAAAGCAAGTCCTTAGAGACTTACAAAGAGACTTAGACTCCCATACAATCATAATGGGAGACTTCAACACTCCACTGTCAACATTAGACAGATCAACGAGACAGAAAGTTAACAAGGGGTATCCAGGAATTGAACTCATCTCTGCACCAAGCGGACCTAATAGACATCTATAGAACTCTCCACCCCAAATCAACAGAATATACATTCTTCTCAGCACCACATCACACTTATTCCAAAATTGACCACATAATTGGAAGTAAAGCACTCCTCAGCAAATGTACAAGAACAGAAATTATAACAAACTGTCTCTCAGACCACAGTGCAATCAAACTAGAACTCAGGACTAAGAAACTCAATCAAAACCACTCAACTACATGGAAACTGAACAACCTGCTCCTGAATGACTACTGGGTACATAACGAAATGAAGGCAGAAATAAAGATGTTCTTTGAAACCAATGAGAACAAAGATACAACATACCAGAATCTCTGGGACACATTAAAGCAGTGTGTGGAGGGAAATTTATAGCACTAAATGCCCACAAGAGAAAGCTGGAAAGATCTAAAATTGACACCCTAACATCACAATTAAAAGAACTAGAGAGGCAAGAGCAAACACATTCAAAAGCTAGCAGAAGGCAAGAAATAACTAAGATCAGAGCAGAACTGAAGGAGATAGAGACACAAAAAACCCTCCAAAAAATCAATGAATCCAGGAGTTGGTTTTTTGAAAAGATCAACAAAATTGACAGACCGCTAGCAAGACTAATAAAGAAGAAAAGAGAGAAGAATCAGATAGACGCAATAAAATATGATAAAGGGGATATCACCACCGACCCCACAGAAATACAAACTGCCATCAGAGAATACTATAAACACCTCTACACAAATCAACTAGAAAATCTAGAAGAAATGGATAATTTCCTGGACACTTACACTCTTCCAAGACTAAACCAGGAAGAAGTTGAATCCCTGAATAGACCAATAGCAGGCTCTGAAATTGAGGCAATAATTAATAGCCTACCAACCAAAAAAAGTCCAGGACCAGATGGATTCACAGCTGAATTCTACCAGAGGTACAAGGAGGAGCTGGTACCATTCCTTCTGAAACTATTCCAATCAATAGAGAAAGAGGGAATCCTCCCTAACTCATTTTATGAGGCCAACATCATCCTGATACCAAAGCCTGGCAGAGACACAACAAAAAAAGAGAATTTTAGACCAATATCCCTGATGAACATCGATGCAAAAATCCTCAATAAAATACTGGCAAACCGGATTCAGCAGCACATCAAAAAGCTTATCCACCATGATCAAGTGGGCTTCATCCCTGGGATGCAAGGCTGGTTCAACATTCGCAAATCAATAAACGTAATCCAGCATATAAACAGAACCAAAGACAAGAACCACATGATTATCTCAATAGATGCAGAAAAGGCTTTTGACAAAATTCAACAGCCCTTCATGCTAAAAAACGCTCAATAAATTCAGTATTGATGGAACGTACTTCAAAATAATAAGAGCTATTTATGACAGACCCACAGCTAATATACTGAATGGGCAGAAACTGGAAAAATTCCCTTTGAAAACTGGCACAAGACAGGGATGCCCTCTCTCACCGCTCCTATTCAACATAGTGTTGGAAGTTCTGGCTAGGGCAATCAGGCAAGAGAAAGAAATCAAGGGTATTCAGTTAGGAAAAGAAGAAGTCAAATTGTCCCTGTTTGCAGATGACATGATTGTGTATTTAGAAAACCCCATTGTCTCAGCCCAAAATCTCCTTAAGCTGATAAGCAACTTCAGCAAAGTCTCAGGATACAAAATTAATGTGCAAAAATCACAAGCATTCTTATACACCAGTAACAGACAAACAGAGAGCCAAATCAGGAATGAACTTCCATTCACAATTGCTTCAAAGAGAATCAAATACCTAGGAATCCAACTACAAGGGATGTAAAGGACCTTTTCAAGGAGAACTACAAACCACTGCTCAGTGAAATCAAAGAGGACACAAACAAATGGAAGAACATACCATGCTCATGGATAGGAAGAATCAATATTGTGAAAATGGCCATACTGCCCAAGGTAATTTATAGATTCAATGCCATCCCCATCAAGCTACCAATGAGTTTCTTCACAGAATTGGAAAAAACGGCTTTAAAGTTCATATGGAACCAAAAAAGAGTCCGCATTGCCAAGACAATCCTAAGTCAAAAGAACAAAGCTGGAGGCATCACGCTACCTGACTTCAAACTATACTACAAGGCTACAGTAACCAAAACAGCATGGTACTGGTACCAAAACAGAGATATAGACCAATGGAACAGAACAGAGTCCTCAGAAATAATACCACACAACTACAGCCATCTGATCTTTGACAAACCTGAGAGAAACAAGAAATGGGGAAAGGATTCCCTATTTAATAAATGGTGCTGGGAAAATTGGCTAGCCATAAGTAGAAAGCTGAAACTGGATCCTTTCCTTACTCCTTATACGAAAATTAATTCAAGATGGATTAGAGACTTAAATGTTAGCCCTAATACCATAAAAACCCTAGAAGAAAACCTAGGTAGTACCATTCAGGACATAGGCATGGGCAAGGACTTCATGTCTAAAACACCAAAAGCAATGGCAACAAAAGCCAAAATTGACAAATGGCATCTAATTAAACTAAAGAGCTTCTGCACAGCAAAAGAAACTACCATCAGAGTGAACAGGCAACCTACAGAATGGGAGAAAATTTTTGCAATCTACCCATCTGACAAAGGGCTGATATCCAGAACCTACAAAGAACTCAAACAAATTTACAAGAAAAAAACAAACAACCCCATCATAAAGTGGGCAAAGGATATGAACAGACATTTCTCAAAAGAAGACATTCATACAGCCAACAGACACATGAAAAAATGCTCATCATCACTGGCCATCAGAGAAATGCAAATCAAAACCACAATGAGATACCATCTCACACCAGTTAGAATGGCAATCATTAAAAAGTCAGGAAACAACAGGTGCTGGAGAGGATGTGGAGAAATAGGAACACTTTTACACTGTTGGTGGGATTGTAAACTACTTCAACCATTATGGAAAAGAGTATGGCAATTCCTTAAGGATCTAGAACTAGATGTACCATATGACCCAGCCATCCCACTACTGGGTATATACCCAAAGGATTATAAATCATGCTGCTATAAAGACACATGCACACATATGTTTATTGCGGCACTATTCACAATAGCAAAGACTTGGAATCAACCCAAATGTCCATCTGTGACAGACTGGATTAAGAAAATGTGGCACATATACACCATGGAATACTATGCAGCCATAAAAAAGGATGAGTTTGCGTGTTTTGTAGGGACATGGATGCAGCTGGAAACCATCATTCTTAGCAACCTATCACAAGAACAGAAAACCAAACACCGCATGTTCTCACTCATAGGTGGGAACTGAACAATGAGATCACTTGGACTCAGGAAGGGGAACATCACACACTGGGGCCTATCATGGAGAGGGGGAAGGGGGGAGGGATTGCATTGGGAGTTATACCTGATATAAATGACGAATTGATGGGTGCTGACGAGTCGATGGGTGCAGCACACCAACAGGGCACAAGTATACATATGTAACAAACTTGCACGTTATGCACATGTACCCTAAAACTTAACGTATAATAGTAATAAAAAAATTAATTAAAAACATTTTTTAAATAAGTCATTCCTCTCAGTGGTGGTACTGATGTGGGAAGGAGAAATTATCTTTCTGTAATGATTGAAATTCTTCTTATGTGTCTGTGTTGCTTTTATATTTCTTAAAACAATGTCTCATGGGTGTTTTAAAAACTATTCTTTTGAAGACTTCAAGTCTGTGTATGTGTGCTCGCAGTGGAACATACTATATGACTGTTTGTATGAATAATTATATACTGTATTTTGTTGAGCTTTTTTCCTTCTGATTTCCCTCCACTAATGTGAACTTTTAGAATCACTTTTATTGAGATATAATTAACATACCATAAAAATGACTCATTTAACATATTTAATGCTTTTTAATGTATTCACTTTTTTATGCAACCATCACCACTGTCAAACTCTAAAACATTTTTATGACCGCAAAACTGAAACACACAAATATTAGCAGCAACTTTCCTTCTTCCCTATCCTACACTGCATCGCGTGGCAACCACCAGTCTACTTTCTCTATCTCTGGATTTGTCTTTTCTGGACATTTTATATAAATGGAGTGATACAATATGAGATATTTTGTGCCTGGCCTTTTTTTTTTTTTTGAGACAGAGTTTCACTCTTGTTGCCTAGGCTGGAGTGCAATGGCGCTATCTTGACTCACTGCAACCTCCATTTCCTGGGTTCAAGTGATTCTCCTGCACCAGCCTCCTGAGTAGCTGGGATTACAGGTGCATACCACTGAGCCTGGCTAATTTTTGTATTTTTAGTAGAGACAAGGTCTCACCATGTTGGTCAGTCTGGTCTCGAACTCCTGACCTCGTGATCCACCCACCTTGGCCTCCCAAAGTGCTTGGATTACAGGTGTGAGCCACTGCGCCTGGCCTTTGCCTGGCTTTTAAAACCTAGCATAATGTTCTCGTGGTTCACAGATGTTATACTATGTATTGTACTCATTCCATTATATGACAGAATGTTCCATTATGTGGATGTGCCACATTTTGTTTGTTCTTTTGTGAGTTGTTGGACATTCGGGTGATTATTTCCATTTTTTGATGTAAATGTTATGAACTGTTATGAATACTCTTAGAAACTTTTGTGTAGACGTATTTTTTAGTTCTCTTAGGTATATAGATAGGAGTGAAACTGCTGATTCTATGTTAACTCTATTTTTAATGTTTTGAGGAACCGTCAAACTCCTTTTCAAAATAGCCACACCGTTTTATATTCCTACCAACAATCCAGCAATGCATAAGAGTTCCACTGTTTCCACATCCCTGTCAACACTTATTATTGTCTTTTTAAATTATAGCCTGTATTGGTCTGCTTGTGTTGCCATAACAGAATGCCAGAGACTGGGCAGTTTATAAAGAAAGAGGTTTATTTAGCTCTTGGCTCTGTAGGCTGAGAGGTTCAAGGGCATGGCCTTGGCTTCTGGCAAGGGGTTTTATACTGCCTCATATTCCAGAAGGCCAAAGGGGAAGTGGATATGTGTGAAGAGGGACTAGGGAGGGGGAACCTTGCTTTGTAACAACGTGCTCTTGCTGGAACTAAATCCAGTCTTGCCAGAGTAAGAACTCACTCATTACTGCAAGAGTCGCACCAGGCCGTTCATGAGGGAGATATAACACAAGCACCTTTCACTAGACCTTACTTCCCACACTGCTACACTTTGGACCAAATTTCAAAAAAATTTCTTATGCCTGTACCATACTGTTTTGATTATTATTACTTTGTAGTATATTTTGAAATCAGGTACTGTGATGCCTCCAGCTTTGTTCTTACTCAGTTTTGCTTTGGCTCTTTGGGTTCTTTTGAGGTTACACATAAATTTAGTGTTGTTTTTTCCATTGCTGTGAAAAATGCCATTGGAATTTTATTAGGATTATACTGAATCTGTAAATCACTTTGGATAGCATAGACATTTAAACAGTATTAATTCTTTCAATTCATGAAAACAGGGTATCTTTCTTTTTGTATTGTCTTCAATTTCTTTCAACAGCTTTATAGTTTTTATTTTATAGATCTTTCACCTCCTTGGTTTTTTTTTTTTTTTTTTTAAGACAGGGTCTTGCTCTGTCACCCAGGCTGGAGTGCAGTCGTGCCATGTTGGTTTACTGCAACCTTTCCCTCCTGAGTTCAAGCAATTCTCCTGCTTCAGCCTCCTGAGTAGCTGGAACTATAGATGCCTGCCACCACAGCTGGCTAATTTTTGTATTTTTTTGGTAGAGATGGAGTTTCACTGTGTTTGCCAGGCTGGTCTTGAACTCCTGGCCTCAAATGAGCCACCTGCCTTGACCTCCCAAAGTGCTGGGATTACAGGCATGAGCTACCTCATCTGGGCTGATTAAATTTATTCTGAAATTTTTGTTAGTTTTTTATATGGTATTATAAATGGAAATGTAAGTTTATTTTATTTTTTGTAGACATGGGGTCTCGCTATGTTGATCAGGCTGGTCTTGAACTCCTGGCCTGAAGCAGTCCTCCCATCTTGGCCTCCCAAAATGCTAGTATTACAGGCATGAGCCACCATGCCCTTCCACAACTGATTTTTGTATATTGATTTTGTGTCTTGCAACTTTACTGAATTAGTTTAGCTAACTCTAATATTTTCGTGGTGGAATCTTAGGGTTATCCATATATACAATTATGTTATCTGCAAATAGAGATAATTTTATTTATTCTTTTCTGGCTTGGATGGCTTGTATTCTTTTTTTTTCTTAACCTGATTGCTCTGGGTAGGATTTCCAGTACTATATTGAATAGAAGTGGTGAGAATGGGCTTACTTACTTGTCTTGTTCCTGATCTTAGAGGAAAAGCTATCAGCTTTTCATCCTTGAGTGTGAAATTAGCTGTGGGCTTATCATTATTACCTTTATTATGTTGGGTGCAGTTCTTCTATACCTAGTTTATTGAGACTTTAATCACAAAAGGATGTTGAAAGGTTTTTTTTTTAATCATGAAAGGATGTTGAATTTTGTCAGATGCATTTTCTGTATCTATTGAGATGATGATATGATTTTTATTCTTCATTCTGTTAATGTGGTGTGTCATATTTATTGACTATGTATGTTGAACCACCCTTGCATCTCCAGAATAAGTTTCATTTGATCTTGGTGTGTGATGATCCTGTTAATGTGGTGTTGAATTTGGTTTGTTAGTGTTTTGTTGAGGATATTTATATCTTCTAGAATCATTTTTGGTAGCTTGTGTCTTTCTAGGAATTTGTCCATATCATCTTGGTTATATGATTTGTTGGCATGAAACTTTTCATTATATTCTCTTGTAATTCTTATTTCTGTAAGTCAGTGATAACATGAGCTCTTTCATTTCTGATTGTAGTAATTTGAGTCTTCCATCTTTTGGTCTTGGTAGGACTTGCTAAAGATTTGTCAATTTTGTTTTCAAGGATCCAACTTTTGGTTTCATTGATTTTTTTTTTTTCTATTGTTTTTCTTTTCTCTGTTTCATTTGTTTCTGCTGTGATACATAGTTTTCCTTCCTTTGGTTTTAGTTTGCTTTTCTTTTTTCTAGTGTTTTTTGGGTGGACGGTTGGGTTATTGATTCGCCATCTCTTTTTAAATGTAGACATTTACAGTTACAATTTTCCCTCTAAGCACTACTTTAACTATATCTCATATGTTTTGACATGCAGTGTTTTTGTTTTCATTCATCTCAAAAGTTTTTTTCTAATTTCTCTTGAGATTTATCCTTTGACCTATTGGTTACTTAGGAGTGTGTTGTTTAATTTCTATGTATTTGTCATTTGTAGCAAATCTTTATGACAGTCATACATAAACCTGTATCTGCTACCCTCTTCACTCCCTTTGGAAAATTTAGTTTGAGACCAGGCGTGGTGGCTCACGCCTGTAATTCCAGCACTTTGGGAGGCTGAGGTGGGTGGATCACCTGAGATCAGGAGTTCAAGACCAGCCTGACCAACATGGTGAAACCCTGTCTCTACTAAAAATACAAAATTAGCCAAGCATGGTGGTGCATGCCTGTAATCGCAGTTACTCTGGAGGCTGAGGCAGGAAAATCGCTTGAACCTGGGAGTTGGAGGTTGCAGTGAGCCGAGGTCGTGCCATTGCACTCCAGCCTGGGCAACAAGAGCAAAACTCTGTCTCGAAAAAAAAAGAAAAAAATAAAATTTAGTTTGAGGGTATTGCTTGCCCTTACAGTGTCAATCTTTTAAGCATTCTTGAATACATGCTGCCATGTTTTGAGTTTGTGTGTTTGAAAATGTCTTTCTTTTGCTTTCTCATAGTATCTCAGTAGTTTATAGATACCATTTTTGGTGTCTTCTAATTTTTAATTTTTCTTCAGCTCAGGAAGTTTTCTTTTTAATATTTGATTTTTTTTCTTAATTTGTTTCCTCCCTTCTGAAAACCAGTTATTTTCATAGTAGATCCCCTAGATATGTCCTTTGTATCTATTGTTTTAACTCATGATTTTAATTTCTTCATATTTTGATGTTATGGGATGATTCTAGTTCATTTTCTAGATTACTAATTTCATTTCTAGCAGTGTTTCTGCCCCTACTCTTTACTGAATTTAAATTTTTGCAATTGTGTTTCACTGTCAACTCTCTTATTTCTAATTATATTTACTTTAAAATTCAAATAATATACTTATAAAAGATCTATTTCTGCTTGACCTTAATTTCTCCTCCAGTTGAGCCACCTATTCTGTGTTTGATTGGGGCTCTCCCTTGCAAGCTAGTTAGGCTCCTTAAATTACCTGTAAGGTTTTCTTGTCACAGCATCCATTCTGGTTAGGCTGGTGGTCTTCTCAGTAGTGGTAGATTGGTTGGTGGTGAGGTTTACAGGTGTTCCTTTCTCTTACTCCTGGTGTTGGCTACAATCAGGTGGCATCTAGAGCAGCATGGGACAGGTGGATAAGGGGAGTCTTCTCATTATGCAGAAGTGATCAACTTAAGTCTCTGTCAGATCTACCTTTATGTAACCCTATGGACATTCTTCACCATAGATTTGACCAGAAAAGCAGGCCTGATCTTACTTACCTACTCTAAATTATTGATTCTCCTAGCCTTGTTAACAGTGGTATTAAGAAGGTGTTGCTTAGAATTTTTTTTAATGGTTTCACGTAGTTTTTAAGTTGAAGTTCAAATTACCTGACATTTTTCTGATTCCTACCTTACCACTGTAGCCCAATTTCATTCCCCACCTTCCATCTTTTCTTCACATTGTACTTTGCTCATAACAACCTATTTGTGGTTCCCTAAATGGATATGGTTTTTCACATCTTTCCTTTGAACATACCCGTATGCCCTTTCTTTTTATCAGATGCATCACTATTTGAATGTCAAGGTCAGATCGGGTATCACTTTAAGGATGTTTCTCTGGTTACCTCTTTCCATCTGATTGCCCAAATCCAAATCTGGTGGGCCTCCTGTGTCCCTCTTCAACACCTATGTGTACCTAGACAAAATTTTTCCCATCATATTTTAATTATTTGTTTCTTACTTGACTATTAAGCTCTTGAGGACAAAGGACTGTGTAGCTTATTTTAGTAATCTCAGCACTTAGCTCTGTGTCTGCTGTGTAGTTATGTGCTCAATTTTGGGGGAATGAAATACTTCTACTGTAAGAAATCAAAACAGTGTATCCTGATTCAGAAAATTTGGAGACTCAGGCAGTAGGAGGCTAATTTTGAGACTGGCATATATTTTTAAGAGTACCGGGGGAAATTTTTGAATTGCATTTAAGAGTTTACATGGAGTCATGTGGTCCATCTGGACTTGCTTTAATATTATCTTCTTAGCACTGCCCAGTATCAGCAAGCTCTTTGGAACTGAAAATAAGGCCAGTATCTGTTTATTTTACTAATTTTCCTAACTTCTAACCTGTTAACGTCACATGAAAAATAATATACCCATCTAGTTGCTTCATTTCCTCACCATATATTTTGAAGTACTCGTGTGTAAGGTTCCATTTAGGGTCCTTGGTTTGTAGACAGAGGACAAAATCCTTGCCCTCAGATGCTTTTAGTCTGTTCCAGTAGTAACCACAGAAGAGCAAGCATAGTTTGGGAACTTCCAGGTGGACATATTCATCATTTTGTCCATGGGGGTGGGAGGGTGGTCTTAACAGTTTGCAGGTTAAACCCACATTTCAAAAAACATGTTAAAATAGGAAGCATTCTAATGAAATCTATTGGCATAGCAAATGGGTATTTTGGGATATTAGTTAACTAAAGAGCTATTTGGGGAGATGGCAGCTACAAACTAAAATCTGAATACTTTGATTAATATTTGGAATTAATTGACAACTACAGAGAGCCATTAGTGGTGGTGCTGATAAGAATGTGGATGGTAACCAAAACTTAGTCTGTTTTACAGTTTTGCCTATAGCTGGTCATAGTCAAAATATGTAGTGTGAAAGTGAATGTCATTGATGGACCAGTCTTCTTTAAGATGTTTGAGTTCGTTTTCTACTTTTGTCCACCCCAGATTTTTTGCCAAAACGATTTGGACTTTTTTTCTTTGGCAGAAAAAAACTCCAGCTCTCTAGTACCTTAAGCAAAGAAGGGAAGTTATTGATCGAATATCAGGCAATTCACAGAGTGGTTTGGAGGCCTGGAAAACCACAGTTGTACAGGAACCAGGGCAACCTTGGGTGACTAAGCAGCAGGAACTGTCCATCCTTTTCATTGTGGGATCTCCAGTGGATTAAAAAAAAAAAGACACCCCCACCCCCATCCCATGCTTATTATATCATTCCTTTGAGATTCAAACTTCTGGAGAAGAGAGTTGATTGATTTTCCCCTTTGTTTCTTGATTATAAGTATGGGTAAAGATTATGTATGGGAGAAGGAGACCCTCCTTAGAATTTCTATAGTTGCTGGGCAGGTTGATTCCCAGTCCTACCAAAAATACAAGGACAGGATGGTTTTCTAAAAAGGAACTGTGTTGCTGTCATGAATTTGGAATGGAGGTTGAATACCTAAAATGGGAAATGTTTACTGTATTCTGAATCATAAGACTTGATTTTCAAACCCCAAATTTAAGACAGTTAATGCTTTTTAGGGATACAAGAAATGTTTATACTAGATTATGTCTGGTTAGATGGGGGCATCTGTTGATGAAATATAATATTCTCTCTTAACGCATTTAGCTCCTCTCAAGCATTGAACTCAAGCACTGATTTTTGTGATTTTCGTATGGTCTGTAGCAGAGGTTGGCAAACTTTTTCTGTAAAGTGCCAGGTAGCTAAATATCTATAGGTCATGTGATCTCTATCAAAACTACTCAACTCAGCTCTGCCATATTAGTACTAAAGCAGACATATACCATATGTAATCAAATGAGTATGGCTTTGTTCCAGTAAAACTTTATATAAAAACCAGGCAGAGAGCCATAGTTTGCTGACCCCCTATCTTATGGCAACTCTGTCCAATAGAAGTTTCTGATATGATGGCCATCTTTTACATCTGTGTGGCCTAGGAAAATCCCAAGGATTTGATGACTTTGTAAGCAAAGAAACCATTCAAATAAATAGCATAGGCGATAAGTAGTTCTGTTCCTCAGTATATTTAGGATAATGACAAATCATAAGTATACTCAGTGAATGTTCACAAACTGAACACAGTGATGTAAGATTATCCCCATAACATGATTATGACCTAGAGAAAAATCACAAGGAATCTACAAATAATTGAAACTAATAAGTAAATTAGTTAAGGTCATTGATTATAAATCGTATATTAAAATCAGTTATATTTCTGCATATCAACAACAAATAAGTAGAAAGTAGAAAATGAAGTTTTAGAGAGATACCATATACAACAATATTAAAAATTGCTAATATAAATATGTTATTAAATATTTACAATAAAATATAAATTGAAATAAATCTGACAGAAGATACTCAAGATATCTTCACTGAAAACTGTAAAACAGTGAAGTCAAAAAAGGCCTTATTAAATGAGCTGCAATATTCAAAAATTGGAAGACTCAATGTTATAAAGCTGTTAGTTCTTACTAAGTCGATTTATAGCTTCACTGCAATACCAATTAAAATCCCAGCAGGATTTTGGGGAGGGTGGAAATTAACAAGCTGGCTCCAAAATTATATAAAAATGTAAAGACCAAGAATGGTCCAGGCAGCCTTAAAGGACAATAACAGAGCTGGGGGAATTATACTACTATATATCAAGAATATTTCTTGATATTATTGGTAAAATTAAACCAGGCACAGTGGCTTGTGCCTGTACTCCCAGCTACTTAAGAGGCTGAGCAGGAGGATCATGTGAGCCCAGGAGTTCGAGGGTGCAGTGAACTATGATCATGCCACTGCACTGCACTCCAGCCTGAGTGACAGAGGAAGACCTGGTGTCTTAAAAAATAAAGAGAAAGTTAGTCATTAAGTCAGTATGATATTGATGTGAATAGAAAAATAGACCAATGAAAGAGAATAAAGTCCAGCAGTAGACCCATCTGTAAATAGTAACTTAATCTATGACAAAGGTGATATTGCAGTGCAGTGGGAAACAGTTGATTGTTATAACAGATGTGCTGTATCAATTGGATATCTATAAGGGAAAATAAATAACTCTTCACTTTGAACTCTTACCATGATACAAAAGTCAATTTCAGGTAAATTGTAGATTTAAATGGGAAAGGTAAAGCAATAAAACTTTAATAAAATGAATAGACTATCTTCATGACTTTAGATTGGCAGAGATTTCATAAATAGGTTCCAAAAGGCAGTAGCCAAGAAGAAAAGCATTTGATAAATGTAACTGCGTTGAAGTGACACAGTAAAGTGTGAAAAGGCAAACCATAGATTCGTGTCCCGAATGTGGAAAGAATTCCTGCAAATCAAGAAGGAAAAGACACAGCATTCATGTTCATAATTTCAAAAGCCAGGCCAGATGTGGTGTCTTACTCCTGTAATCCCAGCACTTTGGGAGGCCAGGAATTTGAGATCAGCCTGGCCAACACGGTGAAACCATGTCTCTACCAAAAGTACAAAAAGTAACTGAGCGTGGTGGCGCATGTCTGTAATCCCAGCTACTCAGAAGGCTGAGGCAGAATCTCTTGAGCCCGGGAAGTGGAATTTGCAGGGAGCCAAGATCATCATAGGATCAGGGAGACTTTTGTGTCTGTCCTGTGTTTGAGCTATTTCCTGTATTCCATAACTTCTCTTTCTTGGTTTATTTATTTGTTTTTGATGGAGCAGATTCCCTGGTTGCTTCTTGAGGAAAGATATATGGGTAGTGAAATTTTTGAGATCTTGCATGTTTTCCTCCTACCCCTTTGTTTTTAGTATATCTGACGGGTAGGATTCTAGGTTGGAAATCATTTTCTCCGAATTTTGAATTTTGAAGGCATCGTTCTATTGTCTTCTAGCTTCCAATGTTACTATTGCACACTCCAATACCATTCTGATTCCTGATTCTTTGTAAATACTCTGTTTGTTCTTCCCTGGAAGCTTTTATTTAGGAACTTGTGTTTGTCTCTAGAATTTAAAATTATTTATTCTGATATATCTTGGTTTGGTTTTCTTTAAGCCATTGTGCTTGATTTTTTAAAAATGTGTCTTTCTAATCCAGAAACATGCTTTCCAGTTCTGAAAGAATTTTTTGAGTGATGCTGGAATTTGTTCATATCTATGCGTTAAGCACTTAAACACTTATTGGAAACTTTGTGTAACTAGGCAGGGTTTACTGACTGATGGATTGGTTTTGTTTTTTGGGGTGTTCTTGATACAGGGTCTCACTTGCCCAGGCTGGAGTGCAGTGGCACTATCACAGCTCACTGCAGCCTCTACCTCCTGGGCTCAAGTGATCCTCCTACCTTCGCCTCCTGAGTAGCTGGGACTACTGGTACATGCTATCGCATCTGGCCAATTTTTTTTTCCTCTGTAGAGACAGGGTTTCCCATGTTGCCCAGGCTGGTCTCAAACTCCTGGGCTCAAGCCATCCATCTGCCTCAGCCCCCCAAAGTGCTGGGATTATAGGTGTGAGCCACCATACCCAGCCATGGATGATCTATTAGGTCATTTCTCTGAAGGACTTATGAGGGATTTATAAAATCTCCCAGAGAGAGATTTTATCATCTCATACCTGTGGAGTAAAAGCTTGTGGCTGCTAACTTTTTAGAATTGAGAACAAGAAAGGGGCCTAAGGGTCTCTTTAGTGTAGACTTTCTACTTAACCTTCTCTGTTTTCTCAGCTGTGCCTTATGCATCTTAGTACAGAGTTCTTCTAGCTCACTATTTCCAGATAGTAAAGTTGGCCTCTAGCATTTATGATGACAAGTCAGCAGTTACTTTTATCCTTTTTATTCTCATATGTCCTTTCTCCAGCTGCTTTCAAGAACTGTTTATCTTTGGTTTTCAGCAGTTGACTGTGATGTGCCTAGGTGTGGTTTTCTTTGTACTTATCCTGCTTGGGGGATTGAGTGAGCTCTTCAATCTATAAATTAATATCTTTGCCAAATTTTGGGATTTTTCTGGCTGTTATTTCTTCAAATTTTTTTTTCTGCTGCTTTTTCTCATTTTATGACTCCAGTTACATGTGTATTAGACTGCTTCATGGTGTCCAACAGACAGTATTTTTCAGTATTTTTTTCTCTGTTCTTTAGTTTGAGTAATTTGTCTTGACCTATCTTTGGTACTGTCTTTTTCCATTCTTCTGTTAAGCCCATTCAGTAAGTTTTCTATTTTAGAGAGTGAAATTTTCAGTTGTAGAATTTACATTCAGCTCTTTTTACAGTTTTTATTTTTCTGCTGAAATTTCCAATCTTGTCGTTTAAGCTACTTATATTAGCTGCTTTATGGTATTTATTTGCTGATTCCAAATCTGTGTTACTTCATGGTTAGTATCTATTGATTGTCTTTCCTCTTGAGTATGAGTAACTTTTTCTTGTTTCTTCATATGATTACAAATTTTTATTGTATCCTGCACACTGTGAATGACACATTACAGTGACTTTGGAGACTTTTTTATTTTTCTTTGTTTTAGGAGGCAGTTAACTTGGCTAGACTGAAATTTAAACTATGTTTCCCTGCAGAGGGCAGCACTGACATCCCTGTTAGTTGTTTTATCTAGGCTGCTTATTGTCTGCTCCGTTTTTTCATAGATCACTGACCAGCCAGAGAAGTAGGCAGAGTTGATATGGAGAATTTAGGACTCTCCCTTTGTGGATCTTTATTTTCCAGCATATCCCTCCTTACTTTGCAGCCTCTTTGGAAGCGCGAAAGTTGTTTTTCAAGCCAGTGAGACTACAGATTTTGATCTTGGTTTCAACTGCTGTCTGTGCAGCTTTGATCTCTGGGACCTTCCCCTCAGCAAAAGCTGTAAAAACAGGAAACCTACCTAGATCTATTCCCTTCTTCTTCCTCTTCCTCTTCTTCCTTTTTTTTTTTTTTTTTTAAAGACAGAGTCTTGCTCTGTTGCCCAGGCTGGAATACGGTGGTGCGATCTCTGCTCACTGCAACCTCTGTCTCCCAGGTTCAAGCAGTTCTGCCTCAGACTCCCTAGTAGCGGGGATTACAGGCATGCGTCACGACACCCGGCTATTTTTTGTATTTTTAGTAGAGACGGGTTTCACCATGTTGGCCAGGCTGGTTTTGAACTCATGACCTCAAGAAGTCTGCCCATCTCGGCATCCCAAAGTGCTGGGATTACAGGCATGAGGCACTACACCCGGCCTCTGTTCCCTTCTAAGTGTTGTCTTGTACTTAGATGCTGCCTACTTTTGGTTTGGGTGGTGGTTTTTTTAAATCTTTTTTTTCCAGAATTTATAGTTATCTGTAGAAAATAAGGTATTCTGTTTTTACTGGTGGTGGAATCTTATTCATCTACCTACCTACTTGTATTTTTGTTATTTGTTTTAAAAGATAAAAATATTTCATGATTTTTTATTGATATTTCCAATTCAAACTCAGGATTATAAGGTTTTTTTCATATGCATCTTTATACTATGAATTATGATTCTCGAAGATATAAAGCAGAGGATAGAATTGGATATCCCTTAATTATTTTACCTTATTCTGTATTTCACACACATAGTGGTCTCAAAATAACATTAGCACAATGAACAAAGTGGATACTGAAAAATATGCTTTCCATCCCCTAGTTTTAAGAATATTGTATGCATTTAGTCATTAACTATTATATCCTCTCCCTTGTCATTATCATTTAATCTTGATCAACAATAAGTCATATTATTGCTTGCCTTCAATTCTTAGACTGATAAACTATTCATTTTGGTTGTCTTAAGCTTGTTCTATAGTAGATTCTTTAGGAAAGGCTCATGGGAGCAGGATTCCCTAATTCTTGCAGTTTTGGTAACCGTGTATCTATGCTTTCCATGTGCTTAAAATAGATTTCACTAAATATAAAACACTTTGCTTTTGTTTTCTTTCCTTGAATAGCTTATGTCACTCCATTTTCTTCTGGCATAAAGTGTTTGCCTTTGATGTTCGCTTTCTGGGTTGTTACTCTTAGGTGTGCATGGTGCTCTGTCAGTAATTTCAATTTTTTCAATTGAACATTTAAAGAACAACAACTGACAACAAGAGCCTGACAACTGAAAATGTTAGAGACATTTATTTTCTTTTTATTTTGAGATGGAGTTTTGTTCTTGTTGCCCAGGCTGGAGTGCAATGGTGTGATCTTGGCTCACTGCAGCCTCTGCCTCCCAGATTCAAGTGATTCTCCTGCCTCAGCTTCCCAGGTAGCTGGGAATTACAGGTGTGCACCATCATGCCTGGCTAATTTTGTATTTTTAGTAGAGACAGGGTTTCACCATGTTGGTCAGGCTGGTCTCGAACTCCTGACCTCAGGTGATCCGCCCGCTTCAGCCTCCCAAAGTGCTGGGATTACAGGCGGGAGCCACCGTGCCCAGCCTAGCCATCAGAAACATTTTCTTGAATTACAGTTTTTACTGTTTTCTGGCTTTAGTAGTTTTTAGGGTCTTCTGTTATCTGTATATTGATCTTTGTTGCTTCATCAGCTGTTGCTTACTCTCAAATCCTTTTTATCTCTTCATTTCTTTTGATTTCAAAAATGTTCCTGTTTTTCGCCTTCTAGTTATCTTTTAAAGCATTATCTACTGTATATATTTGCTTTTGGGTTCATTCAGATTTACTTTTTATTTCTGAAACTTTTTCTTTTATTTTTAATGCTTTCTTGAGTTTTGTTACCTTATTTCCGAGTTTTTTGAAATCTGATTTATATAGTTGCTTCATGTCTTGAGTCATTTTTGTAATATCTTTTAGCTCATTTTAAAATAGTAGGTTACAGTTTTTACCTATTTTGTGGATGTGTGTTTCTGATATGCTTTTATTATCTGGATGTTATTCTGTATCTTACTTTCTTTTTCTTATACCTTTATGACCTACATAATTTTCTTTTGCCTACTTTCATGTGAAATTGGATTTCCTAAACACTTAAATAACAGGTGTGGTTCAGGATGGCTTTTCTTACAGGGCTTTCTCTACTGCTGTTTTTAGGCATGCTTCAAAACTGTGGCATTTGCTTTCTGAGTTTGCTAGGCGACCTTCCCTCTCTGCTTTATCTGAATATTCTCTTTCCATTATTGTAATTGTACCTATATAGTGCTCAATTTTCATTCCACACCCAATAATTTATACTCATTGTACCACCCTGTTATGTAAAGATCAGTTTATGGATTCATAGAGGCCAGACTGCTCTCACTTCTTAGACGTAACCGTGGACTCCTCCCTCTTAAGTCACTAATTGAAAGTGCAAAACCCTTCTGTACTTAAGTTAACCTAGCTTCTGTACCTGCTTGTTGACTGTTTTAGGTGTCTTTTGTTTTCGGTTATCAGACATCTGTTTCTTACTGTTTCCTCCCATATTGATAATGATACCATACATTATCTATGGTTGTTGTTGACTTGTTTAAATCTGCTGTTTTGAGGGGGATTCATGGAGATTCTTGTCATCTAGTTTTGTTGTAAATATTGCCCATGGGTTTTTGGTTTACTATTTAGTTTTATACATTATTTTGGTGGGTATTTACAGATGCTCAGACACTTTGCCACTGCCCTTATTGTCCTAGAATCTTTCTAATGTGTTACTTCTTAATTGCTGCTGTTTCAAATTTGATAATCTTGCCATAATTAGATTATAACTTATTCCCAGTACTACTTGAATTGTAATTAGTTCAAGTGCTATCCTCTGTTGACAGCAGCTTTTACAGTATCCAGCATAGTACTGGGCATGTATGCAATGGCTCAGAGTTGTCACTTTGGAAATTCATCTAATTTCAATTATATAATTATAGTCCAACTTGCAACCTGTTAATAGTAGGATTAGCAGCCACTCTTGTTACAAGTGGAGGTGAAACATGAGGATATCAATTGGCTTGCCTGTATGTAATGTTAATTCTTGCCTCATCTTTGGCATATATGCCATGATCTGTCAGCCTCCTTGTCTAAGCATTTCTGGAAGACTTTGATCTGATGTACTGATGGTACAAAAAAGTCACAGAAACATAGAAGCATCATAGAAGTATATTGGAAACAAAGCAGACATCATCCTACAGAACGTTAGCTCTTTTTTCTTTGTTACAGTTCAAGAATACTGTCAAGGAAATGGAGAAATTCTTGAGCAAAGCAGTTAATTAAAATGGTCAAGATGGTCAAAGAGTTTTTTGAAGAGATTGAGTTAAAACAAATAAAAAAAAAAAAGACAGTTTGTTAATATGGAGAAAGGCAAAGAGGTGTGTTTCAAACGTGATGGAATTTCATAATTGTGAAGGGACGTGAAGAGCCCAAATAGTACTTTCAACCAAAGGTAGCATTAGTTTTTAATACATTGGGTAATAATTTTAGGTATCTTGTCATCCTGACAATGGCTCAATTCCTTTGCTTTTGAACTGGGATTTAAAAAACCAGCTAATAGAAGTCAGTTCCTAAAACACAGCGGAAGTTTATTGACTTTATAAAACTTTTCAGAGTATTTATAGTGTTAAGAATTTAATATTTCTTATTTTTACCTCATTTGGCTTCCTCGTTTAAAAGAATTATACTTTATTTATGAAGATAGATTATGTACTTTGTAATATGTTTGTTTAAAATTATTCCCAGTGCTTTAAAAAATTACTCCTAATTTTTACTTTTTAAAAAATCTTTAACAGGCCTCAACAAATAACGAAAGCTCTAATCACAGTTTTGGAAGCTTGGGATCTTTAAGTGACAAAGAATCAGAGGTAAGTAATTTCATTTTAAATATGGTGCTATTAAAGTAAAAGCTGGAATCACCGTTGTAATTAGTTTTTCGTTTCTTCATCAGTTCTTTTGCTAAAGGTTAATGCTTTTAAAGTTTCTTATAGGAATGTTTTGTTCTGCCTTACGAAGCACAACATTCAGATTGAAGATTGCATTTGGCGTTAGAAAGAAAATACAGTTTCTTTGGTTATGTAGCTGAACTTGTAAATGAATAATGTATATATATTCTTACTGAAGACAGTTATTAGCCATTCATAATTCTGTGAGAGGAAGGTGGTTCTTAAGTATGTTGTGTTTCCCAGTTTTCTATTATTTCTGTTTTAGTTTGATCCTTAGTAAGAGTTTATGTACTTTCTGAGATATAGATACACATTTTTTCCCTCTTTTTAGAATTTCTTATGGAATCATGCTGCCGGTTTTCACTTTTTGTATTTTAAAAAATCTGAAGAATTCCCTCCCCTCTTAATCCCTCCCCCTTTTACCCATTTACTGATCCACCAAGAAAATATCTGGAATTTTACAAGCGGGCATTTGGATCCATGGTATAATTTACTCTGAGCGTGATATACTTGACATCTTTTAAAAATGGGTAGACAGGACGTTCCGTGGGTTTTAGCATTCATTTGTTGATGTTACAGCTTGACTCTTGTGGATATAGCCTTTTCTCTCCTTGGATGATACAGTTCTGTCACGTGTGTGTGTGTGTGTGTGTGTGGTGTGTGTGTGTGTGTATTTTCCCTGTCAATCTTATTTCTACTTGATCCATTTTTGTCTTTTTTCTACTTGGTTAGTATAGACCTATCACCTTGATAATACCAGTAGTTCATTAGCACTCAGAGACTCTTAGGCATTTTGTTTCACTGTTCAGAAGAAAGGGAACTTCAAAGGTGGCATCTTTTTAGTTCTGTGTTATTGAAAGCATCTAGAAATCTCTAGGTAGACAGTTGCGTGCAGTTCTCTGCAGGCACCCTGACACTCCAAAGGAGTATGGCATAGGGCTCTCACTCATCAGGCTTTCCCTTCCACAGAAACAACTGGCAGGCAGCTGAAAGGACTGTGCAAGTGACGGGACTTTATCTGCAGTAGGTTCCCTTGAGGTAAGCGTTAGTAGCCCCTGTAGCATCAGATTATCAGTTTAGCTTTTAAAAAATTAACATACTTATACTAAGTCTTTGAAAATTGTAGGTTTAGCTCTAGTCAAAGTTTTTTTAAAAACTATATCAAGAATGTTCTCACTTTATATTTCCTGGACTTTGGAACATTTCTTGATATTTTCCCAGAATTGGGAATATTTAGTAATTTCACCTGCCTCCTCTTTCATAGGCATTTGTGTTATGAAGAGCAATAAAATAATTTTAGATACTTCTCTTTTCTGTTCACTAAATATGATATTTTTGATAGATATTTTTTAAAAAGCAAAACATGGTGAAAGTTAGATCACTTATCCCAGTTATATGTTCTTTATAGGTACCCATATTCCAAATATAAGTTATAGATTTAGTATTTGGATTTTTTCAGAGAAATTAGTCCATAAGATAATTCAACTTCCCTTTAAAGAGCCCAGGGATCACTTTTGGCTATATTTTTAGTTAAAACATGTTTTTGTTTCTTAAAAGACCATACTGGCATTTGCAATGAAACACAATTTGGTTAATCATTAGATATACTTAGCTTTATCTGTATTGAAGTTTTGACATTAGGGGCAGCAATAGAAAATTTTGAAAAATCTTTAGGGCCATGTACAGTGGCTCACACTTGTAATCCCAGCATGTTGGGAGGCTGAGGCAGGATTGCTTGAGACCAGGAGTTCGAGACCAGCCTGGGCAACATGGCAAAGCCCCGTTTCTACAAAAAACACAAAAAATTAGTTGGGTAGGGTGCCATGTGCCTGTAGTCCCAACTACTCCAGAGGCTGAGGTGGGATGATAACCTGAGCCTAGGAAGTCGAAGCTGCAATGAGCCATGATTGTGCTACTGCACTCCAGCCTGGGCGACAGAGTGAAACCCTGTCTTAAGAAAAAAAAAGAAAGAAAAATGTTTTGGCTTTTGCTGTTCTGCATTCTCTGTCTTGGATTTTTACAAATTAATGGTTAAGTCTAGTGGCACAGAAATGACTACAGATTATACATTGTCCTTAAGATTCAAAGAAATAATTACTATTACTATTATTATTATTATTATTATTATATTATTATTATTATTATTTTAGTGTATCTTTCCATTTAAGAAGTTGCTTATCTGGAAAATGATTCCCAGGTTTTATCTGTGTAGTTGATACCTTAATAAATTCCTTTGGGATGAAATTTTATATATATCAAAATACAGATATTTATAGATCATTAAGTAAATATGAGAAAAAACAGTTGCAGGATGGAAGTACTTTGGTTTTTCCTAGTACTCCTAGTAGTAAAGTTTATGAAGTATTTCATTGTCTTCTGATGTCACTATTTTGGTAATCCATTCTCCGGTTTACTACATTTTTTAAAATAGTAGTTTTTGGTTTTGGGAGCAAATAGTACTGGAAGGTTTATTACCTTTTTTTGTTTTTTTTTTTGAGACGGAGTCTCGCTCTGTCATCCAGGCTGGAGTGTAGTGGCATGATCTCGGCTTACTGCAACCTCTGTCTCCCAGGTTCAAGCGATTCTCCTGCCTCAGCCTCCTGAGTAGCTGGGATTACAGGCGTAAGCCACTGCGCCCAGTCAGTTTATTACTTTTTTTTTTTTTAACTGCTGTCTCCTACCACCCTTACCCCACCCTGGATTCCTGAAATTTATATCCATATTTTAATATAATTAATATGCATACCCTATTGTAGTTCACCAACTGGACTTTTTCTGTTGAATCCCTCTTAGGATTTGTGATGGTTTTAACTCACTACAATCCCTTTTCTGTACTTTGTTTCCTCCTACCAGTACTCTTTTCAGACATCCAGAATCCTCTTGTTTTCTTCTACCCTTACTATTAAAACTGGAAAGCATCCAATTGTCATTGTTAGGTTGATTAATCTACTTCAAGTGAAATTTTTATTTCAGTTTGTATGCGGTTTATTTTATATATGAATCTGACTTTTGTTTGTTGTAAATGTGGAATTAAATAGAATGAAAAAGTTTTTCCTCTTGTAAATGAAAGAAGATGGTAGGTAGGAAGGTATTGTTTTGATTTTGTTTTATTTTACATCACTCCTGGTCCATTCAGCAGGCTCCAGAAAATTCAGGGTATTTTCAGTAAACATTTATTGCATATCTATTAACTTATAGTCTCTGCCTAATCACAGAGAATATAAAGATGAATAGGATACAATCCCTGCCTTCAAATGAAATCAGTGTTTAGTAGAACAAACATTTAGACAGTCTGCTTCATGAACAGTGTAGGCTGTGCTGTAACAGATACAAGCACAAGATACTATGGAAGCAAAGTGCAAGAAACACCAATTTCATTTGCCTGTAGGGGAAAGGAAGCAAAGAGGTCTTCCTTCAAAGAAGAGATGATAATTTGAGTGTTTAAGAGAGGCCGTGAATTCATCCCATAAGACAGGGCGAGGTATGAAAAGAAGGTATACAGAGGGACTACGATATGTGTTTGCTTTTACTTGGGAGTATGACAGATAGTTTAGTTTAAGAGAGGACAGTGATTCTAGCCACTACTGTTCTTTAGATCTCCCGAAAAGCTTTAAAAAATACCCAGCTGCTTCGGTGATTCCCCTGGTTTTCAGACTTCTGGTAGAGGGAGTATATGCAGAAATGGGGAAAGGTGGGCAAGGGTCAGGTTTTGAAGACCCTTGTATTTCATAGTAAGGAATTTGGACTTCAGGTAGAGAGCCATTGAAACAGGGGAAACAAAAGACAAAGTAGAGGTAAAAGGCAGATAGCAATGTAGAGGATTGGATTGGAGGGACATGAAACCCAAGTTAGGAAGATCACTTTGTTAAGGAATACTGCCTTCTTTATAAAACTCTAAAACCTTCAAGGTTTAATATTAGGAGGAAAAACTTGAGATAAAAGGACTTCAACTAGTATTTTCAAGTTTGCTGTTTGGGCTCTGCCTTCTTCAGATTCTCTAACTTTGGGTACTGAGACTATCACCACCCAAGGCTGTGGTTCTCAAACTGTTCTGTGCGAATGAATCACTTAATGTTTATGACGGTAGGTCTGGGGTAGAATTTTGCATTTCTAACAAGCTTCTAGATTTCATTAGATTTTTTTTTTTTCCCTTCTTTTTGAGCTGGAGTCTTGCCTGTTCCCCGAGTTGGAGTGCAATGGCACGATCTCAGCTCACCACAACCTCTGCCTCCCAGGTTCAAGCAATTCTTCTGCCTCAGCCTCCCAAGTAGCTGAGACTATAGGCATGCGCCATCATGCCCTGCTAATTTTTGTATTTTTAGTAGAGATGGGGTTTCACTATGTTGGCCAGGCTGGTCTCGAACTCCTGACCTCAAGCGATCCGCCCACTTCATCCTCCCAAAGTTGTGGGTTTACAGGCATGAGCCACTGCGCCTGCCTCCTCCCAACCTCTTAATATTCTTACTATACGGAGCAAGTTTCTACGTTGAACTTCAGGGCACATAGTCAAACCATAGCACCTTCAGGTTCTGTACAGTTGCTGTCTCTACCTAAGCCCAAGATGCTAAGTTAGATTATGCATCTTTTAGCTCATTTGGTATTCATAATGATTATTAAAACCATAACCATTTTTCCTCCATCTGGGATACATTTATCTGCTTTATTTATTTATTACTGACGTTGGGATATTTGTGACTGAATGTATCATTTAATTACATCATTTTTAATAATGTCGGAGAAGCACAGTTATATCTGTTTATACATGTGTGCTTACATACAAGATATTCCATAATATTCATGTTTATAAAGCAGACATATATCAAATTATTTTTCTCAATTTAATCCTTAATACTCATCTTTTGGAATACTTTTGTATAATCTAAATCAGATTTGAAAAAGTTAAAATATATACTATCTCTATAACCAAAGTGGTTTTCCCCCCTTTTTCCTGGGTAACTATCAAATCTTAAGCCTTTATCCGCTGACCTTAAATTATTGTGTATTTTTCATCAAAGTATATTTTGGGATTTTTGAGTTATGAATTTTAAATTATGGATATATGGAAGCTGGGACAGTTGTTGCATCTAGAGCATTTCCTGATTTAACCTTGTTTTATATACATACCCACCTCCACTTTCTCATACCTGCTTTTTTGCCCTTTTAGTAATGCTTAGTGCTTAGCTAGTGCTTAGTGTGATTCTAAGCACTAGTGCTTAGCTATGATTCTATTTGAAAATAGAGGTAATACTGGCCTTAAGTTTTGTTAACATTTTCATTAAATTTTAATTTATCTATATTTATTTGCTGTGACCTGGAGAAATCTTTTTTTTTTTAATGCCTTACTCTGAGTACCTAGTAAGAAAGAAGAGAGACTTTAAAAATCGATTTACTGATGGGTGGGATAAGTATCACTGAAAGTTACATTTTTAGGACTTTTACCCCTTAATAGATTACCTTGCTTTTGACTTACTCTATTTAAATCTGTTCTGCTTCTTAAGATGTTTGACACCTATCATAAATTTTAAGAAATATTCTGTCTTTCTTCCTAAATTATTTTCTAAAATATGTTAGTGTGATAAATGATGTTTGTGGTATTCTACTTGATGACCACCTCTATCTTTTATCTCTCTGCTAGTATTTTATCACTTTGTTCTTACCAAAAATCTTACTATTTTTATGTCATTTCTTTTTCTTCCTTTCCTTTCCTGTCCTTTCCTTTCCCTTTCCCTTTCCCTTTCTTTCTCTTTTCTTTCTCTTTTCTCTCTTTTCTTTTTCCTTTCCTTTCCTTTCCTCTTTTCTTTTCTTCTTTTCTTTTCTTCTTTCTTGCCTGCCTTCCTTCCTTCCTTCCTTCTTCCTTCCTTCCTTCCCTCCCTCCCTCCCTCCCTCCCCCCTCCCTCCCTCCCTCCCCACCAAGCTTGGCCAATTTTTTTTTTTTTAATGTATTTTTAGTAGAGATGGGGTTTCACCATGTTGGCCAGGCTGGCCTCAAACTCTTGACCTCAGGTGATCCACTAACCTTGGCCTCCCACCGTGCCAGGATTACAGGTGTGAGCCACAGCACCCGGCCTACCCAGCTAATTGTTTTGTACTTTTAGTAGAGATGGGATTTCATCATGTTGGCAGGGCTGGTTGAACTTCTGACCTCAGGTGATCCGCCCCCTCGGCCTCCCAAAGTGCTGAGATTACGGACGTGAGGCACCGCGCCCGGCTTTTAGACATTAACTTAAAGTAGTAAAAGATTTCTACAATAAAAACTATGAAACATTGATGCAAGAAATTGAAGAGTATGCAAAAAAATTGAAGCATATTCCATGGTCATGGAATGAAAGCATCAATACTGTTAAAATGTCCATTGTACCCAGAGCAATCTATAGGTTTAATGTAATCCCTGTCAAAATACCAATGGCATTCTTCACAGAAATAGAAAAAGTGATTCTAAAATTTGTTTAGAACCACAAAAGACCTAGAATAACCAAAGCTATCCTGAGCAAAGAAAAAACTGGAGGAATCACATTACCTGACTTCAAATTATACTACAGAGCTATAGTAATCAAAATAGCATTGTACTGGCATATAAACAGACACATAGATCAGTGAAACACATAGACCAGTGGAACAGAACAGAGAACCCAGATAGAAATGCACATATCTACAGTGAAGTTATTTTTGACAAAGGTGCCAAGAACAAACATTGGGGAAAGGACAGCCTCTTCAATAAATGGTGCAGGAAAAACTGGATGTTCGTATACAGAAGGATGAAACTAGACCCCTATCTCACACCATATACAAAAATCAAAATGGATTGAAGACTGAAATCTAAGACCTCAAACTATGAAACTACTACAAGAAAACACTGGGGAAACTCTCCAGGACATTGGTCTGGGCAAAGATTTCTTAAGTAATACCCAACAAGCATAGGCAACCAAAGCTAAAAATGGACAAATGGGGCTGGGCACAGTGGCTAATGCGTGTAATCCCAGCACTTTGAGAGGCCATGGTGGGCGGATCACTAGGTCAGGAGATTGAGACCATCCAGGCTAACACAGTGAAATCCCGTCTCTACTAAAAATACAAAAAATTAGCTGGACATGGTGGCAGGCGCCTGTAGTCCCAGCTACTCGGAAGGCTGAGGCAGGAGAATGGCGTGAACCCGGGAGTCAGAACTTGCAGTGAGCCGAGATCGGGCCACTGCACTCCAGCCTGGGTGACAGAGGGAGACCCGTGTCAAAAAAAAAAAAAAAAAGAAGGACAAATGGGATCACATCGAATTAAAAAGCTTCTGCACAACAAAGGAAACAATATCAGCAAAGCGAGGAGATAACCCACAGAGTGGGAGAAAATATTTGCAAACTATCCATCTGACAAGGAATAAATAACTAGAATATATGAGGAGTTCAAACAACTCTGTGGGAAAACATATAATAATCCGATCTAAAAATGGGCAAAAGATTTGAAGAGACATTTCTCAAAAGAAGACATACAAGTGGCAACAAGTTGATGAAAAGGTGTCCAATATTATTGTTTCTAAGACATGCAAATCGAAACTACAATGAGATATCATCTCGCCCCATTTAAAATGGCTTTTATCCAAAAGGCAGGCAATGACAAATGCTGGCAAGGATGTGGAGAAAAGGGAACCCTCATACACTGTTGGTGGAAGTGTAGATTAGTACAACCACTATGGAGAACAGTTCGGAGGTTCCTCAAAAGGCTAAAAATAGAGCTACCATGCAATCCAGCAATTCCACTGCTAGATATATACCCAAAAGAAAAGAAATTGATACATCAAAGAGATATCTGCACTCTCATGTTTATTGCAGCACTATTCACAATAGCCAAGATTTGTAAGCAACCCAAGTATCCATCAACAGATGAATGGATGAAGAAAATGTGGTACATATACATAGTGGAGTACTATTCAACCATAAGAAAGAATGCGATCCTGTCATTTGCAACAACATGGGTGGAACTGGAGGTCATTTTGTTAAGTGAAATAAGCCAGGCACAGAAAGACAAACTTCACATGTTCTCATTTATTTGTGGGAGCTAAAAATTAAGACAATGCAACTTATGGGGATAGAGGGTAGAAAGATGGTTACTAGAGTCTGGGAAGAGTGGTGGTGGTGGGGAGGGGGAATGGTTAATGGGTTCAAAAATAGAAAGAATTAATAAGACCTAGTATTAGGACAACAGAGTGTGTATAGTCAAAAATAATTTAATTGTATATTAAAAAAAACTAAGAGTATAATTGGATTGTGTAACACCTTTGTGTTACAGTTGATGTACCCCATAAATATATACACCTACTGTGTACCCACAATGATTTAAAAAAAAAAAAAATTTTAAAGGAACCTTCTAAGCTGATTGGTGGAAACGAGATTGGAAGTGAAAAACGGCCTATTAATGTAAGAGTGAAGACATTCTTTTAAAGTGGAACCCAGTATAGTGCTTTACCATAATAGGTGCTCAGTAAATAGTTGTTGACTGGTAACATGACAGGGTGACATCACTGTCTACCTATCTCCTTAATAGGCTACTACTTTTCCTCTAGCATACTCATCTCACTTGCTAGCATTTCCTGGTCTTATGATCAGGATGTGTGTATCTACAAAAGCAGTTTTCAAATTTTGGGTGTTAGGACTGCTCTATAACTTAAAAAATTCCAGGGCCCTAAAGAGCTTTTGTTTATGTTGGTTACAACTATTTGGTATTTACCATTTTAGGATTTCAAACAAAATGTTGTAATCCTAGAATACACAAATACATAATCCATAAATCATCCAGTGAGTTGTCATCACGTGCCATATAGCCTCTGGTAATTTTCACTGTAAACTCAGAATGAAAGTAAAAAAGCACATCACACAGTTAGTTTTATGTAGCAACTACAAATGATTCTTAATGTATTCATCAAAGCAAGGTTTCTCACCCTTAACGTTATTGACGTTTTGCACTGGATAAATTTTGGGGGGTGGGGTTCCTGTTCCATGCAGTGTAGGATGTTTAGCAGCATCTCTGCCTCTGCACATTAGATATCTACAGCCTCGTTACCCCCATCCCCAGTGTGTCAACCAAAAATGCCTCTATATTGCCAAATACCATCTCCCCTGGTTGAGAGCCAACTCATTAATGGAATGAGAAAAAAGAAGGTGTTTAGCATGTTACCCATGGAGCTAGATTGCCACTTCATAAGTTTAACATGTCTAAATTTAGAAACAGGTGAGTAATTTGTCCATAGTCACACAGATACAAGTTAACAGAACCAGAATTTGAATCCCAAAGTATGCCTTATTTCAAAGTGATGCTCTCAACTACTGTGCTGTTATAATCTTTCCGTATAACTAATATAGTATATAACTTGTTATATAAATTACCCTGATAAGTTTTGGACAAAAATGGTACTCTTTGGAAATATTTAGGTTTCAGATAACTTATAGTAATTACCAAATTTGCCAATCTAAGATATACCTGAGCTAATAGCACTTCACAAATGTTTAATCTGATAAATGTTGCTTTTAGACTGGATTTTTAAAGCATTGACCACAAGTTGACATTACTGACAAATTTTGTTTCAGAATTTTATTCTTTAGTTTAAAAAATATTAGAAAGTTGTATTTTTATGTCAGTAGAACACAGTGAATGTTCTACTAATTTTCTTTAAGATTCTCATTTTTCTAAAATAACCAAGTAACCATGACAACCCATTTGACTTTTTATAACCTAATTAGTTTTCTGCTATATGTAATAATTTTGGTCTTTAATATGGAAGATTGTAAGGAATAACATCTTAATTTTAGAGATTCTGTAAAGTGGAATATGTGGGAACTATGCAACTTATTATTTTATATATAAACCTAGATAGACAGACAGACTGTTCCTAATCCTGATGATACATAACATCACTTCTGGACCTTTTTAAAAATAATGATTCCTTTGGTCTTTTTCCAGAGATGGTTAAATTTGGACTGGAGATTCCAGCATGAGCTTTAAATAAAAGCTTTATAAATGATTGATGTATAGTCAACCTTAAGAATCAATACTAATAAAGACATGATAGGGCAATTTAAGAAAAGGACAAAGAAGCTGGATATAGTCACATGTCTGTAGTCCCAGGTACTTGGGAGCCTGCAGCAGGAGGATCACTTGAACCTAGGAGTTACAGTCCAGCCTGGGCAACAAAGCGAGACCCCATCTTTCTTTTTTTTTGTTTTTTTGTTTTGTTTTGTTTTGGTTTTTTGTTTTTGAGACAGAGTTTTGCTCTTGTTGCCCAGGCTGGAGTTCTATGGCACAATCTCAGCTCATTGCAACCTCCGCCTCCCGGATACAAGCAATTCTCCTGCCTCAATCTCCCGAGTAGCTGGGACTAGAGGTGCTCACCACCACATCCATCTAATTTTTTTGTATTTTTAGTAGAGGTGGGGTTTCACCATGTTGCCCAGGCTGGTTTCAAACTCCTGACTTCAGGTGATCCACCCACCTTGGCCTCCCAAAGTGCTGGAATTCAGGCTTGAGCCACCACTCCCGGCCGACCCCGTCTCTTGAAAGAGAAAGAAAAAGAAAAAAAAAAGACAGATCACTTTTTTTTTCTGATTAAAAGTGTTGTATTGGCACCATGGAATACTGTGCAGCCATAAAAAAGGATGAGTTCATGTCCTTTGCAAGGACGTGGATGAAGCTGGAAATCATCATTCTCAGCAAACTAACACAAGAACAGAAAACCAAACACCACATGTTGTTTCTCTTAAGTGAGAGTTGAACAATGAACACATGGACACGAGGTGGGGTGGGGTGGGGGGAGGCATCACATAACAGGGCCTGTCGGGGGGTTGGGGGATGGGGGAGGGATAGCGTTAGGAGAAATACCTAATGTAGACTACAGGTTGATAGGTACAGCAAACCACCATGGCACATTTATACCTATGTAACAAACCTGTACGTTCTGCACATATACCTTAGAACTTAAAGTACAATAATAATAATAATAATAATAATGTTGTATTGGTGTAGAGAAAATAGTAACACTTTTTTACCCATCAGATCTTAAAGGATTGTTGAGTAGTCTTATACAGTGTTAATGTAAACATGTCAGTTGATATTGGCTTTGAATGTGCAATTTGGCATTATCTTTAAAAATCTAAGTGTGCATATTTTGCGATACAGCATTTACATTTAAAAGTATGTATACCAGAGAAATGATTGTACAGACCTAGGGAGTCATGTTCAAAGGAATTGTAGGGGTATGATACAGGAGTATATTATTCCATTGTGAGTGTCACAATGGGTCAAAAGTTATGAGACCACAGCTCTGAATTTGACTATTATAAGCACTCTCAAAATGCAAACATTTCCAGAATAAATTATCTGAAAATGTTACTTCCCAGCCCCCCACCCTTCAGCAGTTGTTCTAAATGGCTGTTTTATTCTTGTATGATTTGAAAACTACTGGCAAGGTAATTTGAGTAGGGGAGAAAGTTCAACATTATTCTAATTTTATAGTATATACTATTTAACAAATAAAGCCTTAAAGGGATAGCCGGAGAAGGGAAAATGCCAAGAAATAGACTACGTAAGTGATAAGAAAATAACAGACAAAATCATTTTCATCAATATTAAAAACTTAGTATACTCCTTTAAACATGTATGAATGCAGTGGGTCCAAGTGATGGGAGTTTCAGAAGTCACAATGTGAGGATGTTAAGTTAGGTAGTTGTTAAAAATTAAGCGTAATTGTTTTAATATTACATTTCTTTGGAGTACTGATACGGTTGTGAATGCTGTGCATGTGTAAATAGAGAGAGTCCTTCAACGTTTACAAAAATTTTACAAAAATGTATGAGCTGACATACTTTAAATATACCTGTAAGACAGCACATATTTAGTTGGGTGGTTACCCAATTTCTTCTTATTGGTGTTCTACCATCTTTTATATTACACGTTATTAAACAATAAAGGCAGTACAGCAGAAAATACACTAAACTCCAAATTGCTGACACGATGATTTTGATTTACTTAGAACTACAAGGAAATGCTTTTATTTGATGATAGGATTCCAAAATTTTGCATACATAAATTTTTTATACTAAATATTAAAATCAACATTATAATAGAGATCTTCTTTTAGAGGTCAAAGGTTCAAGTAAATATTTACAGATAATAGTTATCAATATTAAAGTTTTAACTCTGGGATAGAGACAGATGATGTGAATTTCAGGTCATACCAGCTCAAAATCATCCTTGAATTCGGATGTGCATATTTCATGAACACGTTTTATTTAAATGTAAATAGGATACAAAGCAGCAAGTATTTTCCTGTCTCACATCTAGTTCAACAAGTTTTGCCTAGAAATGTGGATAAAAATTGAACATTGTTTTACCAGCTGCCAGCAAAAAGGTTTGTCATGCCATTTGTTCAAATTATAGTAGCTTTGAATTTGATACCCGAGTGTGAATCATTAGAATAGCCAGTGAGTTGCAGTTTTGAAACCAGTCTTTGGCCGAATGGATCTATCAGAAAAAAATTTATTCTATTAGGTTTGAAGACTGAATATTTTGTAGGGATACTGTTTGATATTAGAGTAACTTTTCTTTCTGTTTTAAAGTATTTTCTTGTTTAACAAAAAGTATTGAAATATTCTGTGTCTATTAACTATAGTGATTTTTTTAGAAATGATGATATCTGATTTTTGTTGTTTATTCAGTTAGGCCCAATGAAGAACAGACTTTAATATCCACCCCTTCTTTTTTTGTTGTTGTTAAAATATCTTTTTGTATACTGTTAAATTTTCTGTATTGCATTTATTTCCATAATTTTAAATATCTCTCTAGTTTGAGGCTTATACATGTGGTTATCTGTTTTCATGGAATAATTCATGTTGATTTCTGTCCCTCATTCTGTAACAGCATTGAGATTCCTGTGTTCTTATGTTTAGTCTTATTTACATTGAAGAAAGACTCGTTCATATTTTATTATAAGATAAAACCAGCAGGCCACATGATTAGTTATAAAAACCTTGATTAATAATCACTGACCTAAGTTCCAAATAAAACTGGAGGATTAGTTAAATTATATCACTACACCTCTTGAGTCCTTTAAATTTGTCTTGTGTTTTTTCAACAAACTTTCAACTGGTAGAAAATACTGTGTAAGTTCACACTAGTATCTTGGAGTATCTAAATGCCAGAGTAGTCATTCAGGTTTTGATATGATTACAAATCTAACATTTACACAACTAACTTGATTTAAAGTGTACTAGGCTCTCCTTTCTTCATTATCTCCTAACGACTGTTTCACTGTATATTGGAGGTCTTTGACCTTTTATAATTACTGCATTCTTTTCATCTTCACTTCAAAGCCAAACCTATTGTTTTGCATTCCATATTAATCTTTTCTTTAGTGGTCTATTTATAGTAGGATAGTGAAGAAAAAATAGAGAATAAAAGAAAGAAATGACAGCATTATTAGCAAGAGCAATCTTGAAAATGTGCTATATAAAATGTTTGATATGTGCACATTGTATACTTTAGCAAATACATACGTGGCCTGGTTGATGTCCTTTGGATTTCCTCAAGGAAATCATTGGTCATGATCAGTAGTTTTTTTTAAAAGCTGCCGGACTATTTTTTCGAAGGAAATCTCACCTGGAATCTCAATATTAAAATAGGAAATGCCGTGTTTGCAGATTCACGGTAGAGGTAACATAGAATATGTCTCTGGTAGGCTAGAGCCTTAACTCAGCCACTCACTTCCTTCCCTTCTCCTTCCCCTTTAATAACTTCTGGGGCACAGCAGTCTTAAAATTAATTTTAGTCCTGTTACCCTTTTCCTTCTCCATCTATAAATTCTTCTCTGGTTTAAAGGAGGTAAACTTGTTGCTTTCTTTACCATAATTATAATGCATTCGTTTGCTTTTTGGTTGGTTTAATGAAAAGACATTTTTGCCAATGGACTGTCCCATACCTCCACACTGGGAAATTCTGCCTCAGAGGAAAAAGCCTTCACTAAGTTATCTGTATGTTAAACAACAAAACACTCTAAGTAATCTATATGTTAAATAACAACCTTAAATATCCTAAAGTGCATATCCAGTGAAGTATTTAACAAATGTTATCTCAAATAAGTTTTGAAAATTTATTGTATCTTCCCACCTCATCCCTTTTTTGGAGATAGCCAATGCATGTTAGCATTTTGAAATCTAATTTTGTTTACCCCATTTGAACTCACCCCCTTTCACCCCCATTTAGAATATAGCCTTCTCAACCTGTCATTGAACACTAATTCCTTAGGATATACTTTAGAAAATGGTACAGAACCATTTAGAACTTTACATTTTATTTGTTTACTAGCTAGAAAATGCTTTTTTCAATATAACTGTTTCAGAATTATAACATTTTGTATGGGTTTTTCCCCCCCATTTTTGCCTGTTCAAGAGTACCTAGTCAAGATTTAAGATGGAATTCAAATAGGATCCTGCCATGCTTAAAAAATTAGTTTAACCTTAAAGTATTCTGAAAAATTATGTTTTCTTGACTCTATTTTTTTATATAAATTAAGTTAGCAAGGATATGAATAAATTATTATTTGGGGATCTTTTATTTTAACATAGATTTGGGGTTCTTTTGTTTTTGAGACGGAGTCTCACTGTATCACCCAAACTGGAGTGCAGTGGTGTGATCTTGGCTCACTGCAACCCCTACCTCCTGTGTTCAAGCAATTCTTGCACTTCAGCCTCCCGAGTAGCTGGGACTACAGGCACGCACCATGATGCCTGGCTAAGTTTTATATTTTTAATAGAGACAGGGTTTCACCATGTTGGCCAGGCTGGTCTCGAACTCTTGACCTCACATGATCTGCCTGCCTCGGCTTCCCAAAGTGCTGAGATTGCAGGTGTGAGTCACTGCGCCTGGCCGATTTAGGGTTCTTTAATAAATGTTAACTTAAAATAATTTTTAATGTAGTGATACTTTTATTTCTGGGAAAACAGAAGATTGATTATTGTTTGAGTTTGGTAATTTTGACAATGAAACGAAAGTAGTAAACTGCCTACCCAAAATTGCTGGTGCATCAGTCTACCTCCTGAGTAGATGGCCAGTTATGGTGGATTTCTCTAAGACTTCTGGTTTGTGAAGTGAAAACATACCGGCGTTTCATTGGACATATTGAGTTTTATTTACAAACACTAAAATTTTGAAATATTTTTATACAGTAGATTAGTTCTTGATGTAAGATATCATAGAAAAAATGAAGAGCATTTAGGTCTTAGAATTATATAGAGCTGAATTTGATTTGAATCCTGGCTCTGCCACACTGGTAGTGTTACCTTGAGTAAGTTAGTTAATATTCATTCATGTATTTATCAAGAATAACTGTATGCTAGGAGTGGGGTAAGAGGGTGAGGTGGGGAGAAGATATAGCATCTGTTTTTAAAGAATTCAGAGTCTATGAACATTCGGTGCAGCTTCTCTGAATCTGTTAACTTGTTGGCAAAATAGAGGTGAGAAAACTTTAAATACTCAAGATGGTACTTAGAGGAACAATATGTGTTCAGTAAGAATTAGGCTGTGTATTGTTATTCATATATTTAATTGTAGGCCCACTCAGAGACATACAAATATGTATTAAATCCCTTCCTTGTTGGGGGACCAGGATGCTTTAAGAGATTTATTTTAAGTTGTTTAGTAAGATTCATTCATTCAATCAAATATTAATGGAGCTCCTGTGAAGTTCAGGAATTTTTCTGGCACCAGAGGTGCTTACCAAGTTTCTAGAATTTGAGGGCCTGGTGCCATTGCCTTGTGCTTTTGCTCTTGGTTTTAATTTTTGACTAAGCAGGAAAGTTTGTCAAACTTCAGAAAAATTACTTGTATTAGTCTAATGAAAATACTTGCTATCTGTTATAGGAACACACATGTCATTTGGAACCAGAGCCACCATCTAGAGCAGGGATCTCTTAACTTTTTTTGTACAAGGCCAGATATTTGTGACTTTATGGGCCATTCCGTCTCTGTTGCGGCTACTCAGCCTGCTGTTGTAATGTAAAAGCAGCTATGGACAATACCTAAATGAAAGAGTGTGGCTGTGTTCCAATAAAATTTTATTAGGAATACTGAAACTTGAATTTCTTATAATTCTCACACCACAAAATAATCTTTTTCTTTTCAATTTTTAAAATTTCAAACATTTAAAAGTGTAAAAACTGGTTCGATCATACAAAACAGGTGACCAAACTGATTAGGCCCACAGGTCATAGTTTACTGATCCGTTATCTAGGGCATAATCTGTGAATTGGCTATAATTGTTGGATAATTGCCAGGCATTTAAGTGAATGGTCCTTTTTAGTAGGGATTGTGTATATCAGGTTTGTGTTCTGCCCCTTTTTTTCTCATCCAAGTTTACTTTTATACACTAAGTATGTTTGAGTAGTAGGAAACTAAGGAAAAACTTAATAGGAAAAAACTAATAGGAAACACTAGGGTGACTTTTCCCCCCCTCATCCAGTTAAGCATTGGAAGGTCATCTTGTCAAGGCTAATTACTCTAGGATTTTTCATCTGCTTTATGTCAAATTCTGTAACTGAATATCAGATAATATGTACAAGATCTTCTCTACTTGGAATTTAAAAATTTATACAGTAGGAATTTTTATCTTTTAAATAAATTGTGTGTAAATAACAGTATATTAACATCTCTTGAGCACTACTGAATGCTATTTTTTTGGTCTTGAAACATGGTTTTATATTGACTGTGATAATTTTGTATATTAAAACTGTCATTTAAAAATCTGTTATCTTGTTTTCTGTAGACACCAGAGAAGAAACAATCGGAATCATCCAGGGGAAGAAAGAGAAAAGCAGAAAACCAGAATGAAAGTAGTCAGGGTAAGCACACATCTTCCTTCAGAGCCTAGTAGACACTTAAAATTAATTGTTTTAATTTTTAACCAGTTAATATTCTAGTTGTAAAATAATATGAAGTTGTAAATCTTGGTGTGTGCACAGGTAGTTAGTGTATAATTATTGCTTTGAGGCTTTTCAGCGTTGCCCTTATTGTTTTCATTTGGGTCCTAGAAAGACAAGTATCATATCCAAATCTGGCAAGCATTAACTTATGACTTTTCATTTTTCATTCTTTATATGTATTGTATTAAAATGACTTGTTTTTGAAATAAAAGCTTCAATCTCACTTTAACAGAACTACTTAAACTTCTCCTTTTTATTTAAAAAAAGGCTATAAAAATAATTATGAGACTCTAGTTAAAGCATCTGTTTTTCTTTCCATCCTTTCTTGCATACCTACCTTTTGTGATATGAGCTAAGAAAATTATTTTCATTAAACTAAATGTCTTATAATGAATAGAAAAATAGTACTGTCATTTAATTTGAGCACTCAAAATTAAATATAATAAATTAGGCTCTTAAATCGTGTATAATGATGACTTTATACATAATGTTACATGTGTTGGAGCCAATCTTTAGCCATAAGATCTATGGCTGTGAACCCATGACTTACTGGTATATATAGGGCACACTGGAAGCAAGGAATATATTTACAGCAACTGTCTTTGTGGAAGGAATGGGTAAGTCATTTTAGTGCCTTTTCTGAGGTGTATTGTATTTTATATCTCAGTTTACACTGAGCTCCTTTTTGGTCTTAGTGTAGCTCCCCCAAGTTGTAGTTAGTGGACCTGGAGCTTTATTTATTGTAAAGATATAATAATTATGATTATTTCAGCGTTCTAAAAACTCAAAAACAAGCCCCCAAATAAGATGAGGCTTCTGGATTGGTTTAACCATATTTTTTCCTTTGTGGTCTGCCATCTGCAGAATTGTCTGATTATTTTTGTTTTTAGGATGGTTGCCTAAATGGTTTTTTCTCATTTCACCTTCCTTATTTATATTTGCTTTAGTCTGGCTTTCAGTGTTTTTTCCCCCCTTCCTTTGGAGTAAACTTGACTTCAAGTCCAAAGCAGACCTCTCCTCTCATCTTCTGCAGGGTTCCCCAAACTCCCGGTCTTACAGTCCTTGGCCTATTGGGAACCAGGTCGTATAGCAGGAGGTGAGCAGCAGGCCAGTGAGCATTACCGCCTGAGCTCTGCTTCCTGTCAGATCAGCAGCGGCATTAGATTCTCATAGGAGTGTGAGCCCTATTGTGAACTGCACATGCAAGGGATCCAAGTTATGCACTCCTTTATGAGAATCTAATGCCTCATGATCGGAGGTAGAACAGTTTCATCCGAAAACCATCTTCCCTACTGCCCGCAGTCTGTGGATAAATTGTCTTCCACAAAACTGGTCCCTGGTGCCAAAAAGGTGGGGAACTACTGATCTTATGGACTAGATTGGTCATATGTCCATTCCAAAACTAGTATGACCAACAGAGGTACTATTGCCTTAAAAAAATGAGGCCATCTCTAGGTGGATAGTGTCAGAAATTTAAAAAAAAGAAAAAAAATCAGGCCCATCTTTGAAACTGGAAATGGAGGAAATGGAATTAAGTTCTTAAACATACAGCCTGTGTGGAGAAGGGATGATACTTGAACAAAATTGAATTTCTAATAAGAAGGAGAGAAGGGGACCTGGAAGTGGAAGTTACATGTGCCACACAGGGTGAAGGGTGTTAACAGAATAAAATTTTCATTCAATTAAGGAAAAAGAATTGGGGAAATAGCTTCTGGAGTAGGCAACCAAAACCATCTGTCTTCATTAAAATATAGCACCTCTTTACAGTCTACAGAGAAATTATTATAGACAGAAGGGAAGTTCCTTTAGCATAAGATGTTTACAGTCATCTCTGACCTCTAAATAAATCTGTGCAGAAGTAATGTTCAAAATTTCTACGTAGCATTGGTAGTCCTGAATACTTGTTTAGTTTTTAAAAATTCCCTCCACCTTGTTCCAAGAAGAAATTTAAAGTTGTTGAACTTTTAAGAATACTGTTTTTCATCTTAGTAATGGCTGGCACATAGTAACCACTTAAGAAATATTTGTTAAATAAAGTAAATGAATGCATGAAATAAGTCAGCATTGAATTGATAAATATGTGTTTGTTTATATTAAGCAAAGCTTTTGACTTTGTGATATCACTAGTTGTAACTTGAAGAAATCATGTATTCTATATAGTTCCAGTCAGGGATGGCTACTTCTCCCCTGAGAAAGCATCTGTAAACACCATATTAGCATGTTCTTAAATTAAGACTTGTAGGACTGATGAAGAATCCGTTTTAGAGCAAAATATTTAAAAAATAACGTGATCTCTAATGAGCTAGTTCACTTTGTCAGTATGGTCATATATGAGCAATATTTACAATCTAGTTTTTAAAAATCATTGTATTTAATTTGGGAATAGTTTTTAGAAAATCCAAATACATTTTACAAAATAACATTCCTATTGAAGCGTGTTACTCTCAGTTTGACAGGAATCATGTTATGGTTTGTATAACTAAAGCTGTTTTATTATTTACAGGTAAAGGTTAGTTTGTCAGTGATGTAATCGCTACTTTTTTATTTACTGATTTGCTTTTCTGAAATTAGTAGTTATTAAGCAGTATTAATAATGTAGTTTTAAAACAGGATATCACTTACATCATTTATTTGTATGATTCTCCAATAACTGGAACTTTTAAAAATTGGCATGTCTCTATTGAAATGTCACTTGATTTTCATATTTGTGAAGTTGACAGCTGATGTCCTGCGGACTCTTTAGTGTTTTTTTGATGCCCATCAGTACCCTACTAACATCATGCGCTTCTTATATTTTAGGAAAAAGTATTGGGGGACGTGGCCACAAAATTAGCGACTATTTTGAAGTAAGTTCATTGAGGATTATCTCCTTTTCCTAATTCAGTACTATTCTGCTGTGAGCTAAAAATATTTTCTTAGAAGCACAGGTCACCTTTTGATTACTTGCTTGATTAGAGCAGAGCTTTATTACTATGTGATATCTTTTCTTTCTAGGAAAATTAAATTTACATTTACATTGGGATGCCATTCATTGTTTTCTAAATACTTTCTCACATAGTTGTTTATAATAACCTGTAAGATAGGCAAAATACATATTAGTGTTTCAGTTTACAGATGATGAAACTGAAGCCCAGAAATGTAAAGTAGCCTACATTGTAATTTTTCGAATTTTTCTGTCAGACCTTGGCAGCAGTGACCTTGAGCAATAATAGAACACTAGGCATAAATGGGTTAACCCATTTAAGGCAAATTCTGAATTGAGGAGTAAAGAATAGAACTTAAAGTTCCCTGGCTCTCTAGCTCAAAATTCTCTCTGTTATCAATACAGACTTCATCACATTACAACAACATTTGAGTCCTGTGGATGGAGATTAAGTATTTGATAGAGGCTTGAATCTAAGAGAATGCGAAAACAATAAATTTAGATTCTTACCCAATCTGGAATGATGCCTTCCTTCTGTATAGAAACACTTTTGGCAACCGTTTTAAATTAGAAAAATTTTAAGTGTAATTATTAAAACAACAAACATGGTCTACTCAATTGAAAAATATTTATATTTACTTGAGAGAGCAGAATTGGCTGATTAAGGAAAGCGCTGATTTTTTTTTAATCCACCACTGCTTTCTTTCTTGGGTTTGTAAAATCTAAAGTAAAGCAGTTGCTGACCATGAGATACATTGCTCTTTGGTTGAGGTCAGTCACTTACTGATATCATTGATTAAGAACCTTTGCCAAAGGTACGATCAATTCAAATAAACAAATGTCTCTTGAATGCCTACTGTGTGCTAAATTTTGTGCTAGGCTCTATTGGTAAAATAAATAAGGCAAAATCCCTAGGTTGCAGGAAGTTGTTTAATGAAGAGGCTAGGAAGTCCCCATCTGTGCTGTTCATGTAAGTAATTAAACAAGAAATGATGAAGTGGACAGTAATCTACACCCCCAGAGGAACTTTGCAGCAGTAAGTTATTTTCTTTTCCCATCCCGTATGGAAACTTGAAATAGGAGAAAAGGTAGTTATGGAACAGATCAGTTGATTTCTCTTCATGTGCAGCTAAGTCATGCACTTTGTACAGAAGAATTGATTTTTTAAGGATGTTGTGCTGTTAGAGGGAAGAGACCTGTTATAATTCTTTTTATATAGTGCCATGAACACTTGGATATCTTGAGACCGATGTTTTGTTTAAAATAGTTGATGATGTTCACTAAGGTCTATGTGTAGACATTTTGGAATTTCTTGGGATTAGGGACTATATGGCTCAATAAACATTTGTAGGGAACCTGTGCTAAGATTTGGGGGGAAAACAAAATATGTTTATTGCTTTGGAGGAATTTATTTGTCTTTGAGTTGACCAAAATAACAGATGATAGTAAGAATATAGAATAATAAGGATCTTTATAAAACAGTCTTGTCATGTTCGTGTGATCAGTAGTCTCTCAGTCTTTTAGGACTTGGCTGACCTTAGGGTTTTTTTGTTCTGGATCCATTTAAATGACTACTTATTTTAAAATTAGGTATATTTAGATTAATTCTTAATGTCATATCTGAAATAACAACTGTCTGAACCTGCTTTGGTAAATAATAATGTTTCCTTTTTCTTTTACTCAGTACCAGGGTGGAAATGGCTCAAGTCCAGTAAGAGGCATACCTCCTGCAATCCGTTCTCCTCAAAATTCACATTCACATTCCACTCCTTCCTCATCTGTAAGTCATCTTTCAAGTTTTTCATGCATAGTCTTTGGGAGGTTATGTATATTGAATAAGTTTTATAATTTGTTGTTTTTTATTGAGAAATAAGTTAGCATTTATCTTTTAATACATTATTTCTGTGACATGAATTAAATCCTTTTAAATTATCTGGTGCTATTAGAATTTTATTTCTGGAAGTGAGCCTCTTAAAGATTTTCTGAAGTAATTATATCCAAGAAGCATTGTTTCTGTTAAAAGAATGCCTGTTTAGTCTGTGGGACTAACATGAGTACTCTTGTATCAATCTGTATTCAGTTATTGATTCCTAATTTATAACTTCCTTAACAATTGAATTTCTTAAGCACTAAAATTATAGCATAATTCCTTTCTGGGAATCCTTAAGAAAAAGGCAGGATATGTAGTTTAGTATAAATAAAGAATCACGGACTTAAAATTATCTTAAACTTTTCGGTTTATTGCTAACGTTTTAGATGTAGTTCTTTCATATGCATTGTTTTGCATATTGGATTTCATTTTTAAATTTCATTGTGTGAAAGTTCATTATCTAACTAGAAAAACAATATTGGTTTTCAGTAATTTAAAGAGGAATTAAAGAATCAGAGTTTCACTTATTTATTCAAGCACCTTGTTTTTATTTCTTGTGTCCCCTTCTTGATCCTTGTCTTTAGACATACTTGGTTGTGTCTTACTCATTTTGTACCTTTCAGGATATCACATTGCTGTGTATAAAGTGAGGCATAAGATTCAACAGTAACTTTAAGAGTTGTAGTGATAGCGTTGATACAATGTTATAATCTGCTTTCAGTGAGTGTATTTTTGAATTAGTGACCAGATAAACTATGAAATTCATTAATAAATTGATATTAAACTACATAAGGGCATGTATTATTGTCCCTAGTACTAAGTTTGGTTTTTGAACTATCATAATAAATTTTTAATATTTTCCAGAATAATTTATTTGGCCTTTTTTTTTTTTTTTTTTTAATCGTATGAAAGCATTAAGATTTTTTATGGCACTAGAATGTAAGCTCCATGAGGGCAGGGAATATATTGTATTTCTCACTGGGTCTTATGAAGGAGGTACTTAATGAATGCTTGTTGAATAAATGGTGATTAAAGGTTTCTAAAAGTCAGTTATGTTTCAGTGTAAGTATTATTCTGATAGAAACTTCTGCAGAAATGTTAATTATTGCTAATTAGAAACTTTTTTTTTTTGCTAATATAAAATTTTTAATAATTTTTTTAGGTTCGACCGAATAGCCCTTCTCCTACTGCATTAGCATTTGGGGACCACCCTGTTGTACAACCAAAGCAGTTATCCTTTAAAATTATTCAGGTAAATGATAATTAAACTGTTTTTTTCCCATGGCTTCTAAGAAACCATTGACTAACTTACTAACAACTGAGATGTCTATTTGTTTTATATGTAGTCATAAAGCAGAATTACACATCAAGAAAGATAACAGTAATTACTAAACAAAAACAACAGAATTTGTAGGAAGGAGTGAGAAACTGAAACACACAATTTACTATCAGCTCTTTAAACAACCATAACATGACTTCTGTTTACTGATGCTTTCTGAACTTTATTTCCAAGTATATGTAATTGATATATTGTGAAACTGCTGTATTTTTTGTAAGTGTACATTAAAGCCGCTCATTTGACTGTATTTATGTAAATACATATATGTGGCAAATTATAAAAATTATTTGAATTATTTGTATATTTTCTACACTTATTTAGTTTCATGAATTTTGAGCACTAAGTTCTTCATTTTAATTTTTTACATGTGGTAGTTTCTGAATGGCACTTTCTCAGACTGGGGTTTGGGAGAGTAGAGTAGATGTTACTCTTCAACCTCAGCTTGCCAGTTTATTTCCATTAGATTTTATTTGTGAGGTCATATCCAAACTGTTGTGCATGTATCAAAACCTCTTTCTTTGGATGATCCTGAGGCTAGGATTACAAGTACATTCCTTCATCCACTGAGTAGATAATGAAAGGTTTTGCTGCATGAGATGTTGGTCAAAGGACATAAAATTTTACTTAGAAAGAATAAGTATCAAGGGAACTGTTATACATCATGGGGACTACAGTTAAAAACAGTATTTTGTGTATATGAAAATTGCTAAGAGAGTAGATTTTAAGTGTTCACACCACAAAAAAAAGATATATGTTAAATAACTTGATTTAGCCATTCCACAATGTAAACATATATCAAAACATTGTGTTGTATACCATAAATAGATAGGTTTTTACTTATCAATTTAAAACAGGTTTTGCAAAATTCAAAAAAATCAGCTAGAGGAACGTATAGCACAAAGCAGCGGATATATTGAATTGTAATGTGGGACATCAATATTCTAAGTAATTGACCTTTCTAGATGTCTCTTGGTAAGTCTGTAGCGTTTATACACTTGAAGTTATTAAAAATGCACTAAAACTTTTTGAGATTCACTTTACATATGCACACAAATATATTTTTCTTTACCTTTTGAATTTGGAGTAAAGTCTGGTTTTGTGTTTGCTTGAAACAACATATATAATGGAGATAATAAAATAACTTTTTTCATTTAGACTGATCTCACAATGCTGAAATTAGCAGCATTAGAAAGTAATAAAATCCAGGACCTGGAAAAGAAGGAGGGACGTATAGATGATTTGCTCAGGGTAAGTAATGAGTCATAGAGGGGAAAAAAAATTGAATAAATTATTTGGCAACAGTCAAACTGTTTAGAAAATACTTAGCATTGCAAAAAAAAGTCTGTAGCTAGGCCGGGCACAGTGGCTCATGCCTGTAATCCCAGTACTTTGGGAGGTCGAGGTGGGCGGATCACAAGGTCAAGAGATCAGGAGCGTCCTGGCCAACATGGTGAAACCCCGTCTCTACTAAAAATACAAAAATTAGCTGGGCGTGGTGGCGCATGCCTGTAGTCCCAGCTACTTGGGAGGCTGAGGCAGGAGAATCACTTGAACCCGGGAGGTGGAGGTTGCAGTGAGTTGAGATCGCACCACTGCACTCCTGCCTGGCGACAGAGTGAGACTGTCTCAGAAAAAAAAAATACTGTAACTAGAACTCAATAAGCTTCTTCTGTTAGTTTAAGTACATGATTGAAAATACCAATTTTAAAGTGAAATATCTTATTAGATCTTCAGTAAATTGGGAATTGAGAAACTGTTGGAGAACTGGAAGGAAGTTAATAACATTTATGTGACCAACTACCATAACACAAATAGCCATTTCATATTAAAGTTTATTGATTTTATTATATGCCTGACATCTGATACTGATAGGATGAAGTAACTGCTGCAGTTCTGAAGGATTTTTAATGGAAGCTTTATTTAAAAAATACATCTAGAAGTATATTTACAATGTAAGGGTTTAAAGCAGCAGTTCTTACCCTTGATGCTCCTTAGACTCACCAGTTGGGAAGGGTGAAAGTACTAATGCCTGAACTCTACCCTGAGAGGTTCTGATCAAGTTGATGACATGATGTGGGCTTGGACATTGGTAGTTTTAAAGGCTATCCCGGATAATTCTAATGTAAGCCAGCATTGAGAACTACTGGTATAGAAACTCGATAAAACCAACACCTGTGATCCTACTGTGTTTGTCAGTACCTTTAAAATCCAGTGTGTCTTTTTCCTGATCCTGTCATATTTATTTTCTCACATCCATTTACTATTTAACCACTATTTTAAATTTTGTGTTTGTCATGCCTTGGTATTTCTTTATGGTTGTATTAAATATGTGCTTACATTCTTAACAATATATTATTTCATTTGGTTTTTGAACGTTAAGTGAAATTTTCCGGTATGGACCCTTTTGCCCAGCTTGTTTTCACTGAACGTTATATATCAGAGAGTCGTCCACTTTGATGAGTATAACTGTAGTTTGTTCTTTTCACTGCAGTATTGTAAAGCGTTTTGAGTATACCATAATTTCTGTATCTTTTCTGCTTTTAGTTGACATTTTATTTCTACTTTTTCTAATATAAACAGTTCTAAGAACATTGTTTGTACGTGTCTTCAGGGCAAATATGAAAGAATTTTTCTATGGTATATGTTTAGGAAAGACATAGCCAGAGTACAGGGAGTATGCATTTTCCATTTTACTGTGTAATAGCAGTTACTTCTCAAAGTTTTTTAGTCTGGTCATTTTTCCCCCCCTAAGTGACACTCTGTCACCCGGGCTAGAGCACCGTGCGGGATCATAGCTCACTGTAACCTTAAACTCCCGGGTTTAAGTGATATTTCTCCCTCAGGCTCCTGAGTAGCTAGGACTACAGGCTTGTGCCATCACTCCGGGCTGAAATTTTTTTTATTTTTTGTGGAACTGGGAGTCTACAGGCTGGTATTGAACACCTGGCTTCAAGTGATCCTCCCACCTTGGCCTCCCAAAGTGCTGGGACTACAAGCATGAGCCACCATGCCCAGCTGATCTTTCAATATAAATTATTAGTCTTACTGAAATTGATTTTTGGTATGGCATGATGTGGTTTCATTTCAGTTTCTTTCTATATGGATAATCAGTTGTTCATCCCCATTTAATTAAAAGCTCATTCTCACACTGCCAGCTCTATCAGCATAAAATCTTGTTTCCAATATACAAGTGTGTCTATTTCTGTGTTCTGTATCATGTTTCCTTGTTCTGTTGGTATCTCTACACAAGTACTGCAGCATCTTTTTATCATTGTTGATAAAACAATTTTTATCAATTGTTTTTGGCCGTTAGTAACAGTGAACATAAATAACAGTCCTTCAAATGAGATAGAAGCTTATTTTTCAAGAGAAGAACAGAAGTGGGCAGCTCAGATATTATTACTCCTCAGTATCATATGGGACCTTGTCATTGTTAGTTCATGGCTGATATCTCAAAGGTCACATCAAGATTCTGTATATCTATTAGGGTCACAATTATGATATCTGTTTTCTAAGCAGATAACAGGAGGGAGGATGGGAGCAGAGAACAAAAAGCACAATTCTGTGTGCAGCCTTCTTGGATATCTCATTGAACAACTTCTGCTTGCATCTCATTAACCATCCTTCCCTGCAAGGGAAGCTGGGAACTGTAGTCTTTTGGCTAGGCAAATAGCAATCCAGGATAAAACATTGAATTTCCATTATTAAGGAAGAAGGGGGCTTGGGTGATCATAATTATGTAGCTTTATATTAAGTCATGATACATGGTTAAACAGATATCCTCTTCTTCATTTTGGCTATTTTTGGCCCTTTGCAGTCTTAGAGAAATTTTAGAATCAGGTTTCAAGTTGCATATGCATCATACACACACATTGTTAAGGTTTTATTTGAATTGCTGAGGGTCTATTAGTTTTAAATTCTGTTTCCTCTTCCTTGAAAAACAATTGTGTTGGGTATCTGATTTTAGGTTGGCAATTATTTTCTCTCAGCACTTTCAAGATACTGTGCCCTCCTTGTCTTGTGGATTCTACCATGGTTGGCCTAGACTTTTGATTCTCAAAGTGTGATCCTCAGACCAGGAGCATCAGCATTCCTGGAGAACTTATTAGAAATGGAAATTTTCAGGTCCTTCCTGAGACCCGATTCAGAAGCTCTGGGAATGGTTCCCAGTAATCTGTTGTAACAAGCCCTATAGGTTATTCTCTTGCCACTGTACTAATCAGGCTCATCTTTTGATGTTAGAGAGAGGCTCTTTTCTGAGCATATGGCCACCTACAGAGTGAACAGAATTAGTATCCTATTGCTAAGGAAGAGTGGTGAGGACAGCTGTTGGGTAGGCAACTTGTGTATGTCATTTATAAGTTCAGTGGAGAAAATATTTTGTTAGTTATAAGAGATAGAGGAAAACTCACATTTAATTTGTTAATTATGAGATAGAGGAAAACTCACATTTATTTTTAAGTGATAGACACTTTATATACCATATTTTAGTTATTTTTAACAAAGTGAGGTAGATTGTATTGCTTCTATTTAGAAATAAGAAAGCTGAACTAAGTTTCTTGTAACTTAGCCAAAGTTAACCTTAGAGTATGGATTTGAATGTGATGGATAGGGATACAAACTTCCCTGTATGTACTTTCCACTGCACACTTAAGTAACATTTAACAGTATTATCTCATGGCTAAGTAGGCTTTTTTTTTCTTGTATCATACTCAGATATTTAATATTATTAGTCCTATCTGTATATAATTTATTTAGAACATTAATAATATTTCTAAGCTTTTCATATTCCCCAGTCTAGACCTTTTGCATTTTCTACTTATGTCACAGGCTAACTGTGATCTCAGACGGCAAATAGATGAACAACAAAAACTACTTGAAAAATACAAAGAACGATTAAATAAGTGCATATCAATGAGCAAGAAACTTCTTATTGAAAAGGTAGGCTAAAAGTTGAGTAAATTTTCCCTTCCCCTTCATTAGCCACTTTTGCTTTGTATGCTTTTATAAATTAATGAATAAAATTGAGTGACGATTTTTTTTTCTCCTTTTTTCAGAGTACACAAGAAAAATTGTCAAGCAGAGAGAAGAGTATGCAAGATCGATTACGCCTCGGGCACTTTACAACAGTTAGACATGGCGCTTCATTTACTGAACAATGGACAGATGGTTTTGCATTTCAGAATCTTGTGAAGTTAGTCATTCTTAACATTTAAAAGTTTTTAGTATTCCTTTGGGTTTTCATTGCTTTAAAAGATTATAGATTTGTAATTGTGCTCTCCAATTCATCACTACTCTGAAATCATAGAATTTAGTACATTTGAAAGGGATATGAAACCAAGAGTATTATGATTGTAGCTTAGTAATTTCTTGATTAATTAGCATTCGTCTGTGGAATATAATATGTTATTCTAACTCTGACTTTCCGACATATTAACTGAACCTTTAGCTTTACAGATGATATTTTGAGAGGGAAATTGTTGAAAATTTAATTTCACTGGAAGATTTGTGTATGTGTTTATCTCCTAGGATTTTCCTACTTAGTTTTTTCCCATTCCCCATTCCTTACGTGTTAATATTCAGCACTTGCCTGCTCTCTATTCCTAAGGAAAAAAACTTCTCTTTTGCCTCAGATATAGTAAATCATTTATCAGTTAAACTGCACATGTGGCTTTAGCATTTCTGAGATAAACTCTTTATTATTTATTTATTTTAATTTCAACTTTTAGATTCAGGGGATATATGTGCAGGTTGTTACGGGGTATATTGCATGATACTGAAGTTTGGGGTACAATTGAACCCATCACTTAGGTAGTGAGCATAGTACCCAATAGTTTTGCGATCCTTGCCCCTGTCTCTGCTTTCTTCATCTTTGTGGCCGCCAGTTTCTATCATTCTCATCTTTATGTCCACGAGTCTCCAATGTTTAGCTCCCACTTATACATGAGAACATGCGGTGTTTGGTTTTCTGTTGCATTTCAGATCAAACTTTAAAACAGAGAAATTATAGTTTCCATATTTTCTTGAGTTCAGATGGTGGTAGATAAGGATTGATTGGCTGTTTATGTGTTAAGGAGTGCTAAGTATGCTACTCCTTTTTTGGGGATGGGAGGTGGAAAATGTTTTTAAACTTGAAAGTTGGGAGTAATGCTAGCTTGAACATCAGCTTTTCCAGAGTATCCAGTTATTTGAAATAGAGGCAAAACTTTCTTTCACATGCTATCACACCAACATTGCTGTTCGAACACTGCCACCTAGGACTTGCCACAGAATGACCTTCTCTCTCAGCAGATTTATTCAACTTTTCTTCAACATAGCTGTGCTAGTTATACCACAGTGAAACAAAGGATAATGTACTTCTGATATTAGAGAGTTTGGATTTCAATTCCGCAGATAATGGGACTTGTTAAAGGTTTACATATAGTGTACGTGATCAGAATGATATCTACAGTGATAGCTGTAGAATAATTGATGGTAATGTGAAAATATTAGAAAGAGGATGAGTGTTATTGGTAGTTAAGATGGAGGGATATCCAGATGAAAGGTGATTGAAGCATGAACTAACATATCAACAATAAAGTAGAAAGCAGAAGGTAAATTTTTAGTGTTTTATGAGCAAGAGGCTCTGCTACTAAACCCAGACCTGCAGTTGTCCTGCAGTGAATAAAAGAGACGGTTATATAATCAATATGAATGTTCTGAAATATAAATTCTACCAGTAGTTCCAGTTTTTCCACTTAACTGTCAAAAAAGAGGCTCACGCCTGTAATCCCAGCACTTTGGGAGGCTGAGTTGGGAGGATCACCTGAGGTTGAGAGTTCAATACCAGCCTAGCCAGCAGGGTGAAACCCCATCTGTACTGAAAATACAAAAATTAGCCAAGAGTGGTGGTCTGCGCCTGTAATCCCCGCTACTCGGGAGGCTGAGGCACAAGAATCGCTTGAACCTGGGAGGTGGAGGCTGCAATGAGCTGAGATCACGCCACTGCCCTCCAGCCTGGGCAACAGAGTGAGACTCTGTCTCAAAAAATAACTACCAAAAAAGAAAATAATTACTTGTATGTCCTGACTTTCACTAATAAGCATTTATTGAGGACCTACTATGTTTATATCAAGCCATTTATAATTGGTGATATAACCCAGAGTGGTTAGAAGATGAGAGGAGAAATAAATAAATAAAAAGTAATAATAATCTCTAAACTGTATAGTCATCCCTGAATAATCAGCCGTTAATATCTATTCCAGTAATTCTTTCCATTAATATTTTAATCATTAGGATTATTACTGCTTATTTACATTTATACCATCCTGATGGTGCCCTAAAATAGCCTTAAGATTTACTTATTAAAAATAGAAATTTATTCCTGCCTCTAAATGAAAACAGATTAAAGTCTTGTTCTCACTTTGCTATTCTTGAGGTTTTTCTCTACTCTTTTAATCTTCTACCTAGGTTCTTCTTGATTTTTTTCACTCCTGTCATATTCTGCTACTTCATCACTAAAACCATAGGGAAGGAGATGTGTGTAAGGTCAATTCTGCATTAGCAAAGTAGGAGCCCTTTAGTTCTGGTGTCAATGGTTGGGGAGAGGAGGTCATGAAATATTTGACTTGCTCTAAGTATCGTAACCATATAGGATTTGAAAATTTTTATTGGCATAGTGAGGTGACCTAAAAGAGAACATGGTTACTGTTAGAATAAGCTTAAGGTGTTGTATGATAAGTTGGTTTTGAAAAGTTTCACTGTTAACTACTTAATGCTCTGCTCAAACTGCTAAAATATCTAATCCACATTTTAATAATCGACATGGTATCTATTAGTTTTTAGAATTAGGGAGCATTTGCAAAATTGTTTCAGATTCTTGAATGGTAAGCATTAATTTTATTTTTGTTACTTTCCCATTTTTCAGAGCCGTGCTAATTTTTCTTGCTATTTTCTTGTCTTTTTTTCCCTTAAATTATGAAAAATTTTTTTCTTATAAATTTCTTATGTTAAGGTTAATTTGTTTGATTTCAAAACACCAACTTCTCATTCCCAATTTTTTTTTTTAACAAAAGTAGATTTAGAAAATAACTCTCTTCATATTAAACTCATATTTGCCTTTTGTAAATTTGTTTGCAAATACTGTGGTGAGATGTATGTGTAACATGTACCCCATACTTTAATAGTTTGGGGGCTTGTTTTAGCTCATTTATTTATTTCATTCAGGAAACATTTATTGAACAACAGGTAAGTGCTGATCTCTACACTAGGTACTAGGGATACAACAGGATACTGTATAAATGGACACCGTCTCTGTTCTTAGGGGGTGATGTCGTCTAACCGGACACTTTCTGATGGAGTATCTATAGGAATGATATTTATTAGAAAGGTTGAGGTGGGGAGATAGAAGTTCCCATGAAATTATATATGGCAACACATCTTTCCCTAATCTAGGGGTTTAGAGAACACCTCACTTAAAAAAATTCTTTCACATGAGACCTGAAAGATAAGTACAAGTCGGTTCACAAGAGTGGAACCAGAAGGCTAAAAATGTATATTATATGGTTTTTCATGTTTTTAATGCATTTTTTTCCAATTTAACCATGAAAAGTAATGGAAGGTTAATATGGTTTTTGTTTGTTTATTTTTGCACAGGCAACAAGAATGGGTGAATCAGCAAAGGGAAGATATTGAAAGGCAAAGGAAACTTCTAGCCAAACGCAAACCTCCCACAGCTAATAATTCTCAGGCACCCTCTACCAATTCTGAACCAAAACAAAGGAAAAACAAAGCAGTCAATGGAGCAGAGAATGATCCTTTTGTTAGACCAAATTTACCACAACTGTAAGCCTCCATTTAACATTTTTCTTTTTTAAAATTGTTGCCATTGAGCGTGAATGTTACTAGTGGGTTTTATTTATAATTAATACTTAGATAGCAAAATTGATTATGACCAGGAAGGAAGGCAGTATTGAAAATTTAGCTCTAAATTAATAGCCCCAAATATCTGAATTCTACCTTTTTAAGCAGAGATTTAACAATTCTCTTTTAAAACAGAGACTTAGGTAGCTAAGAGGTTACCAGAATTCACCCTTTCCTCTGTGTCTGAATCAGTTAAGAATCAATTGAAAGTTTTGGATTATTCTAATTTAGTGTTTCCATTCACATTCCTTTGTCGGAGAGAATGAAGTAATGTAACTACCATTTATATGTTTTCTCAACCTGTGAAAGCAGTTTATTAGTGGGTTATAGGTATTGTTTTTCCCTTTCTGCTTTTCTTTATTTTCTGGATTTTCTTTCTTAATGAATTATGCTTTATAATTTAAAGGACAAAGACATTTTTTAAAAATTACATGCTTATTGTAGAAAATTTGGAAAATAGGACAAAAAGAACAAAATAATATAGACCATGATCCCATTTCACAGAGAACACCATTGTTAAAATTTCAATATACAGATGTATCCAAACTTATATAAATTTTCTGTTCTAGAAGAACTTATGTAAACTCATGTGAGTAGAAAATACATAGGCTGGGCATGGTGGCTCATGCCTGTAATCCCAGCACTTTGGGAGGCCGAGGTGGGTGGATTACCTGAGGTCAGGAGTTCCGAGACCAGCCTGGCCAACGTGGCGAAACCCCGTCTCTACTAAAAATACAAAAATTAGCCGGGCATGGTGTCAGGCACTTGTAAGTCCAGCTACGCAGGAGGCTGAGGCAGGAGAATTGCTTGAACCCGGGAGGCGGAGGTTGCAGTGAGCCGAGATCATGCCATTGCACTTTAGCCTGGGGGACAAGCGTGAGACTTTGTCTCAAAAAAAGAGAAAATATATACACCCTCTAATGTCTTGTGTGTCATATATTCGTTTCTCCTCTATTGAAAGATGGTCTGTCATCCATGCTTTGAATCCCATCCGCAAGTGTATCAGGAACCTCTTCTGTTGATACCTCCTTTGTGCTCTACTTGTTAACTTCCGTTCAGAAAACATGTAAGCAAAACCATTAAAAAACTCTCCCTCAATTACAAATCCCTTTAGTCTCTATATTCTGTCTGTCCTATTCATAACTAGGCTTCTTGAAAGAATTGCCTGTCCTTGTAGTCTCTTCTGCCTTGTCTTCTAGTCCCCCTTTCTTAACTGAAATTGTTCTTGATTATCTTCCTGATGCTAAATGCTGTAACATTTGGGTCTTTAACTTACGTGGTAGCATTGAATATTGTTGACTTATTTTTTCCAAAAAGACTCTCTTAGTTTTTAAGATACTCAGTTTCCATTTTAACTCATCCAGCTGCATCTTCTCAGTATCTTTCTATGGGCATCATTTACTTACCAGTCTGTAAAATGTAGATGACTTGTAGGGATATGTCCTAGGCCATCACATTTCTCACTCTGCGTATTCTCCTTGAGTAGTATCTACTCTTAGGGTTTCGGTTACCATGTACATCCTGCTGACATCAAAATTACCATCTCAAGCCCACTTTTCTCTGTTGAGTATCAGATAATTCTTTCTCAATCTTGAATGTCATATCCTGCTTAGTTGCTGTCAGTACTTAAATGTCTCACAGGAACTTCTAATGCAGCCTGTTCAAAACTATATTTACTAAAAACAAACAAAACCTTGTATTTACTGTTATCTTTCCCATTCAGTCTGTCTTTACACATGCACACCTTGCCCCTTTTCTGTGTTCTGTGAGTGGCACTACCATCCTCTCACATGTAAGAATTGTAGTTGTCACCTTTAACATTTTAAGTACAGATTTTATTTATTTTTATTTTTTATTTTTTGAAGAGATGGAGTCTCCCCATGTTGTCCAGGCTTGTCTTGAACTCCTGGGCTCAAGCTGTCCTCTTTGCCTTGGCTTCCCAAAGTACTGGGATCACAGGCATGAGCCACTGCACCTGGCCAGATTTTGTTGATTTTTTCTTAATCCATTAGTGATTAAATGGTGATAATATTAATCTTTCAAAGTTCATCTCAAAATGTACTTTCTTCTTAAAGCCTTTCTTAATTTTCTTGAGCTGTAGTAAGTTACAATTAGAACGTTTTGACTATCATTAGTTTTTAAAAAGAACTGTACTTTTTGTAAGTTAGTAAATTTGTTCAAGAAAAAACAAAAACGCACGTGAATGACTGGGTTGGTGGGTGGTTGTATTAAAAGAAAGATGGGATGTCTCACACCATCATCCCAGTGCTTTGGAAGGCTGCAGTGGGAGGATCGCTTGAGTCCAGGAGTTTGAGACCAGCCTCTCAACATAATGAGACTTTGTCTCTATTTCTTTAAAAGAAAAAAAAAGGAAAGTGTGTGTTAGCTTTAACTCTACCCTGTAGATACCCAGTCCTACTAGATAGCAGATACATCCACTCATCTTTTATGTAAGTTCCCACTAACACCATTCATTCTAACTCAAGTTAATGCTATCTTTTACTTGGGTTATTTTTATAATCTCTCTCTCGTCCCATTTCAATTTTGGTTTCTTCCTGCAGTCTATTTTCATGTCGTACAGTCATTTTTCTGAAATAAAAATGTGATCCTTTCATTATCTTCCTTATAACCCTAACAAAGCTCTCCAGTACTTGAATGATATAACCCAAAAGTCTTAATATGGCTTATAAAGCACTTTTGATCTGGCTCCTTCTTCCTTCTCTGGTCTCATTGTTGCCATCATTCAGTACTTCTACTTCACTGTCAACATTCAGACTCTCACCCATTGTCTTAATTTCTGTTAATCTTTTAAGTCCCACAGTAGTTATTGCTTCCTTCTGAAAGCTTTTCTTTAATACATGAAAGATGGGAGTTACTTATTACTTTGAGGTATCACCATAGTAAGTATCCTCTATCTCTTCAGTCACAGCATCAGTGTCCACTTAGGTAATGATACTAGGAAGTTGCCTGTCATCTTAATGTTTCCCTTTCCCTCATTCTCTTTGTCTGTTTCCGTAACATTTTCATGTTTGCTCCATTCTTCATTTTCACGGTCACTGTCTTAGTATAGGACTTTGGTTTTTTATTAACCTAGATTACTGGTTTTCATGTCCCACCGTGTTTAACCTCTGTCAGTGACTTTCCAGATAAAATTCACCCACATGAAGACCCTTTATGTAAACCTTATTTCTGACTTTAGCCTCATTTTCCAACATTTGCCCTACGTATATCTTAAGTTAAACTTTTTCAATTCTCTAAATGGACTGTGCTTTCTTGCTTCTGTGACTTTATCTTGTTCCTTACCTTTCTTCATTTGTCTCATTTCCTATTTATCCTTTAAGACTTGGCTCAGATGCTTTAAATGCTTTCTTCAAAAGGAAGTTCTCTCTAACATTTTTTTTTTTTTTTTACTGGTTTCTCCTATTGCCCCTCAAGCTAGGTGCCATGATATTTTGTGCATACCTGTGTGTATTGTAGCATTTATTTCACTGTTTTATCTCTGTAGTCCCAATGCCTAGCACAGTGTTTGGTGTATGGAAAGTGGTCAATACTAAATTACAATACATAAACATTTAGGCTGGGTGCAGTGACTCATGTCTGTAATCCAGTGCTTTGGAAGGCCAAGGTGGAAAGATCGTTGAGGTCAGGAATTTGAGACTAGCCTGGGCAACAGAGCAAGACCCTATCCCTACAAAAATAAAAATTAGCCAAGTGTGGTGGCATGTCCCTGTAGTCCCACCTACTCAGGAGGCTGAGGCAGGGGGATCTCTTGAGCCCAGGAGTTTGAGTTTACAGTGAGCTGTGATCACTCCACTGCACTCCAGCCTGGGTGACAGTGAGACCCGGCCTCAAAGGAAAAAAAACAAAAAAAAACCCACATTTGATTGAATTTAATTTTTTTTTTGATAGATTATCTTTCTGGTTTGTCACAGGTATTTTGTTTACTACTTGTCTTCCAAGATGCTAACAGCTTTAATTGTGGTCTAATAGTCATTGTCTTCTCTCATTTCTATCCCATTTTATTCCTTATGTTGACCTAAAACTAACTCTGTGGCAAATGAAGTGATGGGTACTACATAGCAATTTGATTACATTCTTAATCAGATTATAGGTTTAAATAGGGCAAAAGGCCACAGAAGCACTTTGATTCATATATACTGCAGTTTGAATAATGCTTTTTAGACACAAAATTTCACATCTCTACTTGGCGAACTATCTTTTAAAACTTCTTTTGAATCACTGCTTAGTGAAAATGGCTTTGGCTTGTGTGCAGAGTATCTAGTATAATTAGGGGACAAGTTATGAATCTTTAGTTCTATTATCTATCAAGAAATTAGCATAGAAAATGAAGTTACTGTTATGTAGTACAGTAGTCCCCAACCTTTTGGCACCAGGGACCAACTTTGTGGAAGACGGTTTTTTCATGGACCAGGATGGGGGCTCGGGGATGGTTTTGGGATGAAACTGTTCCAGCTCAGATCATCAGGCATTGGATTTTCATAAGGAGCACACAGCCTAGATCCCTTGCATGAGCAATTCACAATAGTATTTGTGCTCCTATGAGAATCTAATGCCACTGCTGGTCTGACAGGAAGTGGAGTTCAGGTGGTAATGCCTGCTGGCCCGCTGCCCACCTCCTGTTGTACGGCCTAACAGGCCGTGGATGGTACTGGTCTGTGGCCCAGGGGTGGGGAATCCAGATGTGGTGGGTAGGACTTTAGGTTCTCTAGTCAGACAGATGTGGATTCCAAACTTAACTCTCCCAGATTATTTTTAGTAAGTTATTTTACTTCTTTGAGTCTCCATTTTCTTGTGAAAGTATCTACATTATACTGTTGAAAAGACTGGGAGGTAATGCATATACTTGGTGTGGTTTTTGGTTTATAATTTATTTTTAACTATTATCAAGAGTCAGTTTTTTAGGTGATAACTAGTAATTTTAGTTGCAAAGACTTTATTCAGAGTAAATAGTTTGGATTTACTATTAATACTGTCTTTGGATAAAGTCTGATGACACTTGCATTGATTTTTCTTTGCTAATACATTTTAACCAAGATTTTTACTTAAAATATATTTCAAATTAAGCTTTGGTTGTATCTATTAGACTTACATGTTGCATGTTTCACAGAGGGTGACTGCGAAGTTAAGAGTAAGTAATATTTTACCTCATATTTTATATTATTGAAGTTTTAGAGGTCATTGCTTTTCCATTATAGCTTTAATTTTAAATTAAGAATGTATTTTAGGCTGGGCGTGGTGGCTCAGCCCTGTAATCCGAGCATTTTGGGAGGCTGTGGCGGGAGGATCACTTGAACCTAGGAGTTTGAGACAAGCCTGGACAACATAGCAGGACCCCATCTTTACAAAAAATAAAAAATTAGCCGGACGTGGTGGTATGTACCTATAGTCCCAGCTTCTCAGGAGGCTGAGGTGGGAGAATTGCTTGAACTCAGGAGGTTAAGGCTGCAGTGAGGTGTGATTACACTCCCCTCCAGCCTGAGTAACAGAGGAAGACCCTGTCTCAAAAAAAAAAGAATATGTTTTATATAACGTTATTAGTGGACTACTTATCTCTTTTTAAAATGAATAAACTTATTTTTTAGAGTAGTAGTAGGGCAGCAGTAGTAGGGCAGTAGTACAGTAGAATTGAGCAGAAAGTACAGAGTTCCTATATACCTAACCCCTGTCCCCACACAGGTACATTCTCTTCTACTGTCAACATCCCACACCACAGTGGCACATATGCTGCCTGCATAGACATGTCATTATCATCCAAAGTTACATTAGAGTTCACTGTTGATGTTGTACCTTTTGTGGGTTTTGACAAATATATAACTGATTTTTTAAAAATCCTGTCTGAAAAAGCTTCCCTTCATGGGAGAATTTAATCTATTTTTCAATTCATGTCATTACTTATTGGGGCTTAAAATTGGTCTTTCTTTATGCTTCTGTTTATCCTACCTAGTCTCCATCCTTTTTTCTTTTTTTTCTCACCTTTTATTGCATTGACCAGTTTTTGTTTATTTTATTCTTTTTCTCTATTACAGTATGAGCATGTTTCTATACTCAGACCACACATATATACATGTGTCTACCTGTAGGACATCATTATTGTCTTGCATAGTCAGTGTTCATATGAACTTTGTCCACATATTTATTTTTTGCTCTTTACTTATTTCTACACCTCTCATAAGAACTTTCTGCTAAGAATACCCTTTACAGATTTTCCTTTGTAAAAGAAAATTACAGAGGGGTCTGTTGGTAGTGACCAGTTTTTGTTTGTCTGAAAATTATTTTGCCATCATTCTTTGGATATCTTTACTGGTTTTATAATTTTGGGTTGGTAGTTATTTGAAGAGACGATTTTTACTGTTTTCTGACTTGCATTATTACTATTGACAAGGTAGCTGATAGTCTTTAGAGAAACAATCCTGTATGCAGCATAAGCAGTATTTGAAGGTGAGATAACTAAGAGTATTTCAGAAACAGATGAACAAGGTCAGTCTACAGGTTCATGAAGGCCAGCAAATTCCAGGGAGTGTGAATGAAAAGAAATACTCATCGAGGCCGGGTGCGGTGGCTCACACCTGTAATCCTACCACTTTAGGAGGCCGAGGTGGGTGGATCGCTTGAGCTCAGGAGTTGAAGACCACCCTTGACAACATGGCAAAAACCCGTGTCTACTAAAAATGCAAAAATTAGCCAGGCATGGGCCTGTACTCCCAGCTACCTGGGGGACTGAGGTGGGAGGATCACTTGAGCCTGGGAGGCCAAGACTGCAGTGAGCCATGTCATGCCATTGCACTCCAGCCTGGGTGACAGAGTGAGACCTCTGTCTCAAAAATAAGAGAAAACTCATCCATACACATCATAGTGAAATTTCAGAAAATTAAGGCAAAGAAAAAAATTCTTAAGCAGCCAGAGGGAAAAAAGACATACTGAAATAACAGTTTAGAAAGGATATTCAGGCAAACACCAACCAAAAGAAAGCTATATTAAATCAGACACAGTAAAATTTAAGGCAAAAAAAAAATTATTAGAAATGAAGTGGTTGTTATAAACGGTTGAAATCACTAGGAAGGTGTAATAATTCTAAATTTATATAAATGTGATAACATGGCCTCAAGATAAATAAAAAACATAATAATAGATCCACAAATCATAATGGGAGATTTAAGCACATTTCTTAGAAATAGAACATGTAGATAAAAATAAAGCACTACAAAACAAAACACACAGTGCATGCAAGATTTAATGGGATTGGCAAACTTGAACCAATGGACATATATAGAATACCGCCCAACATCTGCAGAATACATGTTCTTTTAAAAATATTGACTATAAAAGAAATTGGTTATAAAGCAAGCTTCAGCAAATTTCACAGGATTGAAAGTTTATGTAAGAGTGGTATTCTTTCTCCCTTAGTCATTTGGTAGAACTCTGTGATGAAAATGATTGAAATCATTATATGTGTTCCCTGACCACAGTGCAATTAGCTAGAAATCTGTAACTAAAAGGTAGTGGAAAAGTGCCAATGAAAATGAGGGAAAATTTTGAAATGAAAGATTTCAAAATATTTTGAAATGAATGTTAGTGAAAGTGCTACATAACAAAATTGATAAAATGTATTTGAAACGGTATCTAGAGAGAAAATTACAGCTTTAGTTACGTATGTAAGAAAAGGAGAAAAACTAAAACTTTACAAACTAAGCATCTATTTCAATAAGTTAGAAAGAAAATGAGCAAGAGAATTAACCAAAGAAGGAAGAGGGAAAAGATAGCAGAAATTAGTATAGGAAACACACATACGATACAGAGAATAAACCAGTTTTTTAAAAATAGTGTTAAAATTTTTGTAAGGGGAAAAACCTAATAAAACTAATATGACTAATTTTTAAAAACCACAGCCATCCCCAGGAATGAAAAAAGGAATATTTACTACTGTGTCTAGATATTTAAAGGAAACAACACATTATAAATTGCTTAAATTTGAAATCTTTGTGAAATTGACACATTTACAGAAAAATACAATGGAACCAAAACTGACAGTAGAAGAAACAAAATCCACATAGTTCTGTAACTATTAAATAAAGTGAATCTGTATTTAAACATTTATTCAGAGAAAAACTGCGGGTCCAAATAACTGCATCTAAGAATTTTATCAACCATTTAAGGATGAAATAGTGCCAGTCTTTTACAAACTGTTCTGAAGAACAGAAAAGGTAGATATGCTTCCCACTTATTTTCTGAGGCCAACATAGTCTTGATGCCAAAACTCAGCAAAGACTGTACAAGAACGATAGTTACAGGCAAATCTCACTTGTGAAAATAAATGCACAAATCTTAAATAGTAACACAAACACAACATGTAAGATATAAAAATGCTAGTTTATGAAGACCAAGTTGGGCTTATGTTGGATATGCAAGGTTGGTTATAGATTAGAAAAATATATGTAATTTTTCACATAAACAGAAAAATCATATGATTATCTTAATAGATAAAAATTTTTTAAAAATTAGATAAAATTTAACATTGATAGGCCGGGCGCGGTGGCTCAAGCCTGTAATCCCAGCACTTTGGGAGGCCGAGACGGGCGGATCACGAGGTCAGGAGATCGAGACCATCCTGGCTAACACGGTGAAACCCCGTCTCTACTAAAATATACAAAAAATTAGCCGGGCGAGATGGCGGGCGCCTGTAGTCCCAGCTACTCGGGAGGCTGAGGCGAGAGAATGGCGTAAACCCGGGAGGCGGAGCTTGCAGTGAGCTGAGATCCGGCCACTGCACTCCAGCCTGGGCGACAGAGCGAGACTCCGTCTCAAAAAAAAAAAAAAAAAAAAAAAAAATTTAACATTGATCTGTGACTAAAAGTCTTAGCAAACAAGCAGAAGATACTTCCTTAATCTGCAGTTTGCATTCCTTTTTACTTTTGCTTGAGTATCTCCATGCTGTACTCTTGGGTCATCATGCCCCCGGTTTTTTTTTTTTTTTTTTTCTTTGAGATGGAGTTTCACTCTTGTTGCCCAGGCTGGAGTACAATGGCAGGATCTTGGCTCACTGCAACCTCTGCCTCCTGGATTCAAGTGATTCTCCTGCCTCAACCTCCCAAGTAGCTGGGACTACAGGCATGTGCCACTATGCCTGGCTAATTTTGTATTTTTAGTAGAGATGGGGTTTCTCCATTTGGTCAGGCTGGTCTTGAACTCCCGACCTCAGGTGATCCACCCACCTCCGCCTCCCAAAGTGCTTGGATTACAAGCGTGAGCCACCGCGCCGGGCCCATCATGCCTCTTAATACCCCATTTCTTCTTCCTGTCCTCCTGCTGTTGCTTCTTTTTAATTTAGTTCAGATATTACCTTTTCTGTGACTTTTACTAGTTTCCTGCAAATAGAATGTTTTTTTTTTCCTTTCCTCTGTGTGTTCTTAGCTGTATTATTCAAAGTAATTATCTTAAAATCAGCTGATGAGCAAACTTGATCCCATTTAAATCTAGCTTTTTTAAAGACTAGGATATGGCATTTTGGGAAAACCATTATTCTACCTGCTGACCCCCAAAGATTCACATCCTTTCCACATGCAGAGTATATTCACCCTATTTCAACATCCCCATTACAGTGTCGGCTCAAAGTCTAATGTTGCATCTAAATCCCATAAGCTCAAAGTTCCAATTCTCATCAAATAAATCAGATATGTGTGAGACTTGGGGTATGATCCACCTGGAGACACAATTTTTCTTCATCTGTGAAACTGAAACTCGAGAATTAAGTTACCTCCTCCCACAGTACGATGGTGGGACAGGTATCTGATGACAGTTTATAGACATTCATGTTCAAAACACAAAGCAGTGGAAGGAAATTCCTGTGGAATTTCAAAATCCATCCAAACTCCATTTGGTTTCAAGGTCTGAGAATAATCTTTTATGGTGATCTTCTGTGCTTCTGCCTTTTGGACACAAGGTTCTGTTCTCTAGGTTATCCTTTCTTTTTGATGACATTTAGCCTGCTAACAATCTGTTTAAACTTTTTAGAAATTATGCCTTTTTTTTTTTTTTTTTTTGAGACAGAGTCTCGCTCTGGGTTCAAGTGATTCTCCTGCCTCAGCCTCCCAAATAGCTGGGATTTACAGGCACCCACCACCATGCCAGGCTAATTTTTGTATTTTTAGTAGAAACGGGGTTTCACCATGCTGGTTAGGCTGGTCTTGAACTCCTGACCTCAAGCAGTTCACCCGACTTGGCCTCCCAAAGTGCTGGGATTACAGGTGTGAGCCACTGTGCCCAGCCTTTAGAAATTAAGCTTCTTAAAATTCTAGCTTCTGTCCCCTGCCCAATTCCAAAGCCACTTCCGTGTTTTTAGGTATTTATTAAAGGAGCATTGTACTTCCAGGTAAGAAGATCTGCAGTAATTTCTTATGGCTGCTGTAACAAATCACACAAACCTAGCTTTAACCAACAGAAATATGACCTTACTGTTATAGTGATCACAGATCTGAAATGGGTTTCATTTGAGCTAAAATCTAGTTGTTAACAGGGCTGTGTTACTTCTAGAGACTCTAGAAGAGAATCCATTTCCTTGCCTTTTCCAGCTTCTAGAAGCTGCCTACATTTTTTGGTTTATGATCCCCTTCTATCTTCATAGCCAGCTGCGGCCAGTCAAGTGCCTCACCTGTCACATTGCTCTGATTCTGACACTACCGCCCCTTCCTTCTGGGCACACATGGGTAATGCAGAATAACTCCCTGTTTTACTGTCAGCTGATAAGCAACCTTAATTTCACCTGGTACCTTTCATTTTCCTTTTATTTATAACCTAACATATTCACATGTCTCAAGGATTAGAATATGGAAATCTTTGGCCATTATTTTGCATATCACAGTAGTACTTGGTGTGTAAGTCATTGTATTAGTTCTCTTTCATGCTGCTGATAAAGACATACCTGAGACCAGGCAAATTACAAAAGAAAGAGATTTAATGGACCTAATAGTTCCGCATGGTTGGGGAGGCCTCACAATCATCGCAGAAGGTGAAAGGCACGTCTCACGTGGTGGCAGATAAGAGAAGAGAGCTTGTATAGGGGAACCCCCCCCGCCCTTTTTTTTTTTTTGAGACGGAGTTTTGCTCTTTGCCCAGGCTAGAGTACAGTGGCATGATCTTGACTCATCACAACCTCTGCCTCCTGGGTTCAAGCAATTATCCCACCTCAGTCTCCTGAGTAGCTGGGATTACAGGTGCCTGCCACCACGCCTGGCTGATTTTTTGTATTTTTAGTAGAGACGAGGTTTCGCCATGTTGGGCAGATTGGTCTGGAACTCCTGACCTCAGGTGATCTGCCCGCCTCGGCCTCCCAAAGTGCTGGGATTACAGGCATGAGCCACCAAGTCCAGCCGGAAACTCCCCTTTTTAAAGCCATCAGATCTTGTGAGACTTATTCACTATCATGAGAACAGCATGGGAAAGACTTGCCCCCATGATTCAGTTACCTCCCACCAGGTCCCTCCCACAACATGTGGGAATTCAAGGTGAGATTTGGGTGGGGACACAGCCAAACCATACCAGCCATTATACTTGTACTAAGTGTAAGTAATTGCAATTCAATTTCTATTATGTTGTGAACATTTGGACTCTTCATAGGAAAACTAGTTTCATCCCTCCCACAATCACCTATTTTTTTTCCTAGTGATAACATTTTTAAATTGAGGTTAAATTCATATAACATACAAATAACCATTTAAAAATGTACAGTTCAGTGGCATTTAGTACATTCACAGTGTTATGTACCATCGCTTCTCTCTAGTTTCAAAACTGTTCCCTTAACCCAGAGGAACACTCTGTGCACATTAAATAATCACTCCCTAGCCCTTTCTCTTCTCACCTCCAGTAGCAAATAATCAGTTTTCTTTCTCTGTGTATTTGCTTCTTCTGAATGTTTTATATAAAATGACTCATACCTTATGTGACCTTTTGTGTCTTTTACTTAGTATAAGTTTTCAAGGTATATTCATGTGGTAGCATGTAGCAGTACTTCATTCTTTTTATGGCTGAACAATATTTCATTGTGTGATTATGCACAGTTGGTTTATCCATTCATTCACTGATGGACCTTTAGGTTGTTTCCACCCTTAGGTTATTATAAATAGTTCTGCTATAAACACCTGTCTACAAGTTTCTGTGTGGACTTATGTTTTGTTTTCTTTATCTATCTAGTACTGAGTATTATGGTAATTCTATGTCTTATCTTGTTCAAGAACTGCTTATTTTCCAGTCGGCACCGTTTTACATTCCCACCAGCATGACAGTATCCCTATTTTTCTACATCCTTGACAATACTTTTTACTTTCCCATTTTAAAAATCATAACCATCCTGGTGGGTGTAAAGTGATATCTCACGGTGATTTTGATTTGCATTTCCCTAATGACTTAATGTTGTTGAACATCTTTTAATGTGTTTGCTGGACTTTATATATCTTGTTTGGAGAAATGTCTATTCAAGTCTTTTGCTCATTTTTTCACCAGACTGTTTGTTATTTTGTTGTTGTGGGAGGTTTTTTTTTTTCTTTTTTTTGTATTCTGGATACTAAACTGTTATCAGATACATGATTTGCAGATATTTTCTGCTATTCTGTAAGTTGTCTTTCACTTTTTTGATAATATCCTTTGATGTACAGGAGTTTTTTATTTTTATGAGTACATAGTATTAGGTTGGTGCAAAAGTAATTGTGGTTTTTGCCTACTTTCAGTGGCAAAAACCACAGTGACTTTTGCACCAACCAATGTATGGGGTACATGATATATTATGATACAGGCATACAATGTGTAATAATCACATCAGGGTAAATGGGGTATCTGTGACCTCAAGCATTTATCATTTCTTTGTTATAAACATTACAATTATACTCTTTTGGTTATTTTTAAATGTGCAATATAGTTTTGTTGACTATGGTCATCCTCTTGTGTTACCAAATACTAGATCTTATTCATTCTATATTTTTGCGCCCATTAACCAACCCCACCTTTTGCCCCCCTTCCCACAGTCCTTTCCAGGCTCTAGTAACCGTCATCCTCTCTATCTCCATGAATTCAATTGTTTTAATTTTTATGAAATGTATTTTGTTGACTTTTGTTACTGTTGTTGCTTATGCTTTTGGTGACACACCTAAGAATTTATTGCCAAATTTATAGTCATGAAGATTTACCCCTGTGTTATCTTCCCTTTGTTTTGTTTTGTTTTGTTTTGAGACAGGGTCTCGCTCTGTCACCCAGGCTGGAGTGCAGTGGCGCGATCTCAGCTCACTGCAACCTCTGCCTCCCATGTTCAAGTGATTCTCCTGTCTCAGCCTCTTAAGTATCTAGGATTACAGGTGCCCACCACCACACCTGGCTAATTTTTGTATATTTAGTAGACAGAGTTTTACCATGTTGGCCAGGCTGGTTTTGAACTCCTGGCCTCAAGTGATCCACCTGCCTCAGCCTCCGAAAGTGCTGGCATTACAGGCATGAGCCACTGTGCCCAGCCTCCTGTGTTATCTTCTAATAGTTTTAGTTCCCATATTTAGGTCATTCATTTTCAGTTAATTTTTGTACATAGAGTGAAGTAGGGGTCCTACTTCATTATTTTGCATGTGGTTCTCTAGTTGTCCCCCCATCATTTGTTGATGAGATTATTCTTTCCTCATTGAATGGTCTTGGTACCCTTGTCAGAAATCAACTGGCCATAGATTTTTGGGTTTATTTCTGAATTCAAATCTGTTTCATAGGTATGTATGTGTATTCTTATGGCAGTATCTTACTTTTTGGAAGTCTCCCATCTGTGGACATAGGATATCTTTTCATTTAATTAGCTCTTTTTGAAATCCTTAGCAATATTTTGTAGTTTTTAGTAGGCAAGTCTTTCACCTCCTGGATTAAATTTATTCCTAGGTATTATATTCTTTTGGATGCTATTGTAAATGTAATAGCTTCCTTAATATCCTTTTCAGGTTGTTCATTGCTGGTATATAGAAGTAACTAATTTTTGTGCATTGCTCTCCTGTCCTGCCGCTTTGTCAAATTTATTTATTGTTCTAGTGATTTTTTTCTTGTGCATTTTCTGGGGATTTTCTAAATATGAAGGCATATCATCTGCAAATACAGTTTTATTTCTTAGCTTACAATTTAGATGTGTTTTATTTCTTCTCCTTACCTGACTGCTCTGGTAGGACTTCCAGTGCAGTATTGAATACCAGTGATGGAAGTAGATGTCCTTGTCTTTTTCCTGATATTAGGAAAAAATCTTTCCATTTTCACCATTAACTATGATGTTAGTTTGCTTGGGTTTTTTGTTGTTGTTGTTGTTTTCTTTTCTTGCTCTGTCGCCCAGGCTGGAGTGCAGTGGCACAATCTCAGCTCACTGCAACCTCTGCCTCCCAGGTTGAAGTGATTCTTATGCCTCAGCCTCCTGAGTAGCGGGGACTACAGGTGTGCAGCACCATGTCTGGCTAATTTTTGTTTAAGTGCCTCTAACAGTCTATTTATCATAGCTTGTGTACTTTGAGGCCTCAGGTTAATTCTTTGCTTAAACAGAATGTCTTTAAGACATTTAACACCAAATTTGTTTAAAGTGAGTATTCCGTTTTTTTGGTATTTCTACTAACTTTTTAAAATACTGTCACCCCACGTTTCTGTTGAACTATTTTAGAACACTTTTAAAATTTTTCATTTACTCAGACTTAGTATGGAAGATTATCAGGAGTCAAGTCCTATGTTTGGGGTTTAAATTTGTTAACTTTTAAAATATTATGTGTGCATAATAAAAATATCACATTGTCATGTGTGCATAATAAAAATATTTTTATGTGTGTATAATAAAAATATTAATAATTTAACTCATCAGATGTGAGTCTGTGGGAAGAGATGGACTATATCTTTGCCTTATCTATGAATAAAAGATTTGCTAAGTTATTTAACCGACTGAATTGTTTGAGAGGGCAGGTTTTTTTAAAAGCATCTTACACACATAAAAGTATTGATAATTAAAAGCCACTGCTGTGAACATTATCCTAGCTTAGCTCTTTTCATTCTGTGTCTAAAATCCTGTTTCTTTAAAGAAGATTGTTCCCAGTTTCTTTTATCTAAATACGTAGATTTCTTTAAAAGCATTTTTTATTAATACAAATGGACAACAGAGATTGTCGAAGAAGTTACAATGTGTCAGGTATTAATAATCCCTACTACTTCCTAGTAGGAGATGGAGAGAAAATGTAAGAAATGGCTCTTTTGTCATTTGGGGGTTTGCATTCTAATTGGCAGGACAAGACGCTGGCAGAGAAACTCTTACTGAGATTTGTGAATCCCAAAATTATATATATGTAAAATTTTCTGGGAAGAGTATTTATAACTTCCTTCAGATTTTTTGTTTTGTTTTGTTTTGTTTTTTAAGATCTCTGTGATTGTAAAATGGTAAGAATCATTGCCCTGGAAAGTGAGTAGTGTAGCAACACACAACAACAAAATACCATTTCTCCCAAACTGCACAAAGTGTAGCCATGTGCATGTGTAGGAACTTTGCAGTTATATCTGATAGCCAGACCTCTTGGTAGGACAAAAATTTCAAGTAACTCAAGTCATGTACTAATTTTGGTTTAAGATATGCAAAATTTTAGCTGTTTTGTAATTCAGTAAAAATCTTAGTATAGAATTTCTATATAGAAACAAAACAGATTTAAATATCTTTTAAAAATTAGTTCTGAGCCCATCCTATGACCTACTAGTGGACCTAAAACCATACTTTAAGAGTATGAATTTATGATCCTGTTTTACAGCAAATTTCCACTAGTGGCGTAAACCTGTACCCATATCCAGAAGCTTTTTGCCAACATTCCTACATCTTTTCTTTTCTAGATTAGTTGAGATATTATACATTTTAGTTTTCAACCTCATTTTCTTTAGTATCACATTCCTCCTCCTCCCTCTCTCACTTCATCTACATTCACACTCCAGCATTTAATTCTCTAAATTGACTGTAAGCAACTGCTGCATCTATCAACTATTGCTATATTCAGTGTAATAAAATCCAGTAGTTGTGTCACCCTAAGACTGGGTAGAGAGATTTAATTTAAAATTTTATTTTTTTTGGCTCTTAAGATGTTGCGAGTGGAATACTAACTGAATTTCTTGTTTTTGTTTATTTCCTTTGAATACTCCTTTTTTAGAATTAGTAAATTTAATTAGCATCTAGCTAAAGGGAAACAGCATTTATGCTAAATGTTGCTGAGGGACTGAAACCAAACAGATCACACCTGAGTTAGGAGCTTAATGAAATAACCTCAAAACACATAAGAAAATTAACAAACAAGGGCTTGAATATGATAGATAAGAGCTATTCTTTAAAAGTTGGGGTATGGGCCGGTTGTGGTGGCTCACACTTGTAATCCCAGCACTTTGGGAGGCTGAGGTGGGTGGACCACTTCAAGCCAGGCATTCAAGACCAGCCTGGCCAACATGACAAAACTCCATCTCTACTAAAAATACAAAACTTTAGCTAGGCATGGTGGCATATGCCTGTAGTCCCAGCTACTCTGGAAGCTGAGGTGGGAGCATTGCTTGAATTTGGGAGGTGGTGGTGCAGTGAGCTGAGATCATGGTTTCTGCACTCCAGCCTGGGCAACAGAGCGAGACCCTAATAAGTCTTATTATGGTTCTGCATATATTAAACTGATTATTTTTCAAAGTTAGGTAAGAATATTTGAAATAATAAGATAACCGTGAAGCACTTTGAAGACTTAAAGTCCTGTATCTATTTTTATTAAGATTTTGAAGTAGGTAGGCATGGTGGTGTACACCTGTACTCCCAGCTACTTGGTACACTGAGGCAGGAGAGTCACCTGAGCCCAGGAGTTCAAATTCAACCTGGACAGCAAAGCAAGACCCTATCTCTATATTTGGAGTATAAGAATATAGTGCTTTTTTGTGGGGGTGAGAGGAGATTGAGACAGGGTTTTGCTATGTTGCCCAAGCTGGTCTGGAATTCCTGGACTCCAGTGATCCACCTGCCTCAGCCTCCCAGAGTGCTGAGATTATAGGCGTGAGCCACTGCACCCGGCCAGAATTTAGTACTTTGACTAAAGTTTTAGCATTTTTTAATCTTTCCTATTTACTCCCAATACAATGAAGCAGGGAAAGGAAAAATGTCTTTGTTTTTTTCCTCTTTTTAAGAACTGCCCAAACTGGACTGACTCCCTTTGCAGTGATTTCCCATTACTCTTAGAGTAAAACTGAAATTCTTTACTTTGCCTGCAAATCTATACATAGTATGTCTCCCCAGCTTGCTTCTCCTACTACCCACAACCTTTTTGACTACATCTAATTTACTCCCATTTTTTTCTCTTCTATTTATATGCCAAGACTATTTTCATCTTAGAGTTTTAAACTGTCTATAACTCATGTCTAGAATATACTCCCCAGAGTCCTCTCATGGTTGTCTTTTTGTATTTAGATGAAGGTCACCTCTCTAACACCCAGTCCAAATTAACGTAATGCGATTAGTCATTACCATACCATCCTTTTTTGCTTTCTTCATGACACTTACTGTTACTTAAACTTACTTATTTCATCACATGGGTTTTTTTAATACTTGCTTACCTCCACTATAGAGTGTAAGCTCATACTAATATGTAAGGAGAAATTGTCTTGTTTTTCACTGTATCCTTAGGATATAAATTCTAGAACATCACTTGATAAATGGTACTCATTAAATCATTGTAGAATTAGTTAACTGTTTCATCTAAAAGTATTAAATATAGTCTGAAGAATATCTCAAAGGATTTTTGTCTCATACATTTTGGGCTAAAAGTTGTCCACATTTTAGTATTTCCATTTGATTTTTATATTTTGCTAGTTGTTAATAAACTAAGTATTAATCTCAATATGTAGAATTAAAATTTCATTTTTGACAGGTTGACTTTGGCAGAATATCATGAACAGGAAGAAATTTTCAAACTTAGACTAGGACATCTCAAAAAGGTATGTGAAACATATGCTGCATTTTTAGTTCAATTTGCTACCAGAATTTGTGGGAAGTTGTGTTATATTAAAAGCCAAAATTTAAGAGAGTAAGATTTCAAATTAAAAATTTCAGATTAAAAAGAGATGCATTTAAAGTTACTTTATTTTATTATTATTTTTGTTTTTTGAAACAGTCTCGCTGTCAGTGTGGAGTACAGTGGCACAATCTAAGCTCAGTGCAACCTCCACTTCCCTGGTTCAAGCGATTTTCGTGCTTCAGCCTACTGAGTAGCTGGGATTACAGGCATGTGCCACCACACCTGGCTAATTTTTGTATTTTCAGTAGAGTGAGGGTTTCGTTGTGTTGGCCGGGCTGGTCTCAAACTCCTGGCTTCATGTGATACACCCTCCTTGGCCTCCCAAAGTGCTGGGATTATAGGCATGAGCTGTCACACCTGGCCAAAATTACATTTTTATGTTGAGTATATTAAAATAACATTCCTTTATCTGTGTCAACTTAAAAATCTTGAGATGATGATATACCATGTCCCTGTAGTGGAGGAATGATTCTTGGACAGACCTCCAAAGTCTTCAGAGTACTCTATTTAAGTACTACCTTTTGGTAAAAAATAACTTCATTTTAAAGAGGAAATCTAAAATTCCGTATTATGTTCATTTCATAATGAAATAGTAATTGTAAATAAATAGCAAACTTATTTCTTTGGCTTATCTTTTAATTTGTTGCTTGTGTGATGTTTTGATGAGAAGATGTACATAGGAAAAAGCACTTAGTAATAGTATAAAGGGATAAACTGAGAAAACACGTTTCTGTGTGTTACTGTCGCAAACTTTTAAATAATGTATATCTTTCTACTTGTTTGTAAACTCTGAAATTGTAATCAGTTTATTGTTTTTACAGGTCTTAATTTTAGTTCAAATGATTTCAGAGAAGTAGTAATAACAGAGTAGGTTTTTTTCCCTCAAAATGAAGTTACCCACAGACATAAAATTCTTTTTCTTTGACCCAATTTTTTGTGCTTTCTGCTTGTCAGGTTCTTTAAATTTTTTAAATAGGCTGAATTATAGGTAAAATTGAATGAGTGAACTAATTGGAGATAGTATCTGTGAAGTTGTCTCCATGGGATCGGGTGAGGTAGGACAGAGAAACCCATTCTGGTAGCAGCTACTATTACACTGCATACTAATTTGTTTTGGAAATGTTATTAATATGCTGGGGACTCCTACCATTTAATTATAAGGAATAGAAAATTATTATATATAATTTGCATTAGTATCATTTAATATGCTATATCTGTCTAGGCCAACTGCCCAGAAAGCTTCAACCTAAACTACTTGAACAGTGAATTCAAAAATGATTTATTTTGGTCTTTTTGTTTTTTAAGTAGTTCTATTTTGTTCTATTGCAATTATTGACTGCTTTTCCTGCTCTTTGAGACTTAGTTGACAACTTCAGTCTATTCTCTATAATAGATGGAGCTATAGAGCTATCGTAATAGTTCTATGATAATGATAGAACCATGTAAAGGAAGTACAGAAGGGAAAAGGGAATTTTTAGTACAGGATGAGTCATAAGTATTTGTGTGCCCACCTAAACTGTTTTTATAATGAGTTCATAAGGGCCTATGCTTGATGTCTCATATAAAGATTTACCAGTTATTTTCTAACCAGCCTGTGGTGATAAAGGAATACTTACTTACTTAGTTATAGTGATTCCAAGATGTACTTGAGAGTTTTACTGAAGGGTTACTATTTTCACATGTAATACCAAATTTCAGATTACTTTTTCTAAATGATGACATTTTACATGTGCACCTTATTTTATGAAAATCTGTTACAAAATCTGAAATTGTAAAGCAGTTAAATTCAGAATTAGCTATTTGTATTACAAAAAGTACACTTTGAAAAGGCTTCAAAGGAGGGTTTGTTTTTGTTTTGGTTGGTTGGTTTTAAAGCTTTCCTGGTACTTTGAAAACACTGGTTTCTGTGAAAAACACTTTTCTAACGTAAAGTATACTTAGTGTCCAAATATTATATAGACATTTGTAAAATGTTGTAGAACACTAAACCTTCTAACCTTCGTATTCTCCTTTCCCAGTGTTTGACTTCTATATTTTTCGTATTTACTTACTCTTTCCTGTAACTATCCCTTCCATAATCTTTTTCCTGCTTTTTTTTTTTTCTAGCTTTTATCAGATTTACTGAGCAGTCTTAGATTTCTAACTTTATCTTCTTTTTAACTAATTTACAACATAAATTTTCTTTGACCTTCATCGTGGAATATTTTGGGGAAATGGATTAACAATAATGCTGAAACATACTCTCATGTCATGAATACCCAGATTTTCTTCTGAGAGACTATTTTGGGTGAGAAGAATGAGTGTATTATAAAGAAAGTGGCCAGTAGTACATACAGGGAACAAAATTAAGCAAGTAATGTCACCTTAGAGCATAAATAGCGGTTGCCTGCTTAGAACTGAGTATTAATTTTTGAGTTATACAGTTAAAAAATAATAAGCAATGTTACATGTATACAAATAAGTTATTTGGTATTCTGAAGCACAGTGGGAGAAAAGGTCATTCTGTTTTCTAGAAAAGATTAAACAGACTTAACACACACAGGACAGGCTTGAGTCAAACGAAAAGATATTATCACTTCTGTCTTAATCAGCTTCTGGGTTTATTAAGCAGACGTGAACTGGTACTCCAACTTGTAAGTATACAGCTTCTACCATAGGCTGGATCCGAATATTTGATGCCCCTTGTGTCCTGCATAGGAAATATAACCAGTCAGTTTGTGGTTTAGATTTGGAGCCTGGCATACTCTTGCATTAGCACGGGTGACTCTCTTGCCCTTTGTCCCTTCAATAAATTCTTAACATTAAGCAGAATTAATTATTAGACTAACTTTCTTAGCACTGAAGGACGAAAGTTCGTTGAGGAAGCCCATGGCATATGGACATATGAGAATAGACAGGCCTGTTTACTTTTTCTTGAAGTGGATAATTTATGACATGCATTGTGTTTCATAATGATAATCACTGTAATTGAAAAGCTGAACTAAAATATGAAAAAGTATGTTTACCTTTGAATAAATCATAAAGTTTACTTCATATTTTATACTGTTCTTCAGGGTTAGAAAAATAATAAATCCAAACATAGCCTTACTCTGTTATCCAAAGTGTGATAGAGTAAGGAATGAGAGTCAGGCAGAAACCTCCAAAAGTAAATACTTGGCTAAAATAAATAGGTGTTGCTAGTTACTACCAAAAAGTAAATGTAAACTTACTTATGGGCTTATTAATTTTCTCTTCTGAGATTAGGGAAATCACTGTGGAGCATCACTTTTTTTTCCCCTCAACTGTATCAAGAATTCTTTTATGTAATATTTATTGTTTTAGTTGTTCCCAGTTTATGCAGTCATTGCTCACCCATTTATTAAGTGATTTATTGCCGTACTCTGCCTGACACAGGCGTAATTCAAATTCCCATTTTAATGGAATTACATATTACTTTTTATAGACTTTGAAGCTTTAACCATTTTTGAGTGAACATTAATTACACCTTTTTGAATGCCCAGATCTATATATACTTCCTCTGGAGTAATAGCACCAGTAAGTGACAAAGCCAGAACTTGAACCATTCCCAGTCCTATTTCAATACTGTACCCATGTGATTAATTCCTAGAATTATTTTGTTGTAGACTAATAGTAAGTTGATTCATTGTATTCAGAAAAATTAATTCATTGTGGCTTTCCTTGCATCTCTGTTAAGTACTGGACTGTTTGCTTTTCCCTACTTTTTTTTTTTTTTTTTTTGGTGTATTGGGGGGTGAACATACTATTTCATTTTCATTACAGATAAAGGAGAACAGTTTTAAGTTAATTATTTTTCATACACATTCTTTTTCATTCTCTTTCACATATTTTCTTCCTTGGGCATTATGTTAGTGACCGTTGTATGAACTACAATATTTCTTTGTTATTAACTAATATATTGATTTTTCACTCAATTTATTTTTAAAGGTCAGTCAACAAAGACCTTTTAAAAAAACATTTTTTAATAAAAATTCAAATAATTTTAAAATATATCTTAAGGAATTCTTAGAATAGAACTGTATAATAAAATATATGGAGACTATATAAATTATTCCTGAAAGTATTTCAGAAGGAACAAGTAACTTTTTTGGTTATCATTAATTATATACAGACTTCCCCAGTTATTAATAAAAGCTTGTAGTTGCGAAGAGAGTAATTTCCTATCTTTAAAAAGTTGTTAATTTGAGGCAAAGCTTCTAATGATCCTATTTTATCTACCTGTGCCCATGTGGAATCGTGGGTTCAAGGAAACCAACCAAAAACCTGCTGGCTTTATAATTGATCAGGTTTTGATACCTGTCTCTGACAAATTCAAATTATGGGAAAACAATTTATCTTTGTGATTCAGAAGCTCTGCTAGGTTGATTATATAGTCAGATCTTTATTCTGGAGTTGAAGAAAACGGTATGGATTTGCTTTCAAGGATTGTCACTAAATTAACACATAAAACTAAAAATAAAATACAATCCCTGCAAAATTAAATTCCTTGAAATGTCCATGTTTTTAAAAAGATACAAGTTACTAGTCATAATACCCCAGACTGATGAGTAAATGAGAATTTTGAAAGTTATTGGGTCCAGTAACTATGTCTTGAGACTGCTGCAGCTCAAGTTTATGATATGAACAACATGTGGGTATGTTACTCTTTATTTTCTTGTCTTCAAATTTTTTTGTCTTCTTGGTTTTAAAATATTTGATTAGTTGGAGAGAATGTGTTTAGAAAGTGTGACATCTCAGTATGGAGTATTAAATAGTGTAGTAGGGATTGGCTTTAATGTGTGTGTTTTGGTATGTGTGTGAGTGTGTGTGAGTGCATTTGACTTATGAGCCCTGAATATAAGTGCCAGAGTTTTATTTGAAAAACATAACCAATTTGTAATTGAAACAGGATTAGTCAAGAATCATCAGCACCAACACAAATGTATCTTTGCAGACCGAAGGAATCAGCTAAACAATTTACAGTCATCTCAATCTCTACTAAAACAAAAATCACATCCAACATGCCACCTGACACCATTTCTTTCTCTCTCTCTCCTTTGCTCCTTGCGATGTGGCATTCATCTCTCCTTGTGCCTCCGTTCTGAAGAGATAACAGTATAGCAACAACTCTGCCACTGAAATCCTGTTCTCTGATCGATATTGGCACCTGCAAAGAGAAACAACCAGTAACAGGCAGCAGCAGCATCAGTATTAATCTTCCATGATGAAATCTTTACAGGTCAAGAACAAGTACACAGCTCTTTTCTCACTCCTTCACAGTGGACCATGCAACTAGTTGAAATGGAAGACAATGGATTGTCTACAAGCCTTTTGAACAGTGGAGAATACAGGGCGTTGGCTTTAGGTGAATTGACCCCCAAATATTCTTGAAGTTTGGTGTCCCCGTTGGTCTTTCTTTCTAGAACACCATTGTCATCTGACTTATCAAACCCTTAGTATGACCACAAAGAATAAGTTTTTATATGTGACATTTTTTGTCACTTTAGGTTTGAATGAAAATAATGAGCAGTATAATGCTAGAGGGCTTAATCTTTAAACATGTTGTTCATCTTTATATTTGTAGCCATGACTGGAAGAAATCTTCTAGGAATTCTCTCAGTTAAAGCCAACTACATTGTGCATGATGCTTCCGTAGAACCTGACACAAGATGCTGCTTGTGTAGGCAGTTTTCAGTGGAATTCTGGGAAAAGTACACTATACTAGAAAAAGTCGTGATTAAGCCCATGAAGAATGTGAAAAGATTCCTGATTTCTTGGTGTGTGTGTGTGTGTGTGTGTGTGTGTGTGTGCGCGCGTGCGCACACGCGTGCCCCAGAAAGGTGCCAAGAAGAGTGCTGGAATTCTAACTTTACAATTTGTCCTTACTACTATTTTCCATTTAAAAATGAGTAGTTGTCCCAAAAAGATGACTGTGGTGAGAGAACATTAAATAGCTGTAGGTGGGAAAACTCATTAGTGTTTACGTTCTTATCTCTTACTCACATTTGGACCTACAAACTATCCTGGCTCTATTTTTCCCTATTTATAATCACACAACCTTAACTTGGTAGTAGATAATGTTCAGCTACCAAAATGAAAATGTAGAGGTAAAAGGTGTTTTACTTCCCCTTTGTGTGTGTGTGTGTTTGTGTGTGTGTGTTTTCGCCCAGGCTGGAGTGCGGTGGCACAATCTTGGCTTACTGCAACCTCCGCCTCCCAGTTTCAAGCGATTCTCCTGCTTCAGCCTCCTGAATAGCTGAGATTACAGGCGCACGCCATCATGCCTGGCTAATTTTTATATGTATTTTTTAGTAGAGACGAGGTTTCACCGTGTTGGTCAGGCTGGTCTGGAACTCTTGACCTTGTGATCTGCCCGCCTCAGCCTCCCAAAGTGCTGGGATTACAGGCGTGAGTCACCGTGCCTGACCCACAGTGTTTAGTATTAATCCTGTGGTTATGCAGGCAATGGAATTTAAAACATTTTGGAGGCCGGGCGCGGTGGCTCAAGCCTGTAATCCCAGCACTTTGGGAGGCCGAGACGGGCGGATCACGAGGTCAGGAGATCGAGACCATCCTGGCTAACACGGTGAAACCCCGTCTCTACTAAAAAATACAAAAAGCTAGGCGGGCGAGGTGGCGGGCGCCTGTAGTCCCAGCTACTCGGGAGGCTGAGGCAGGAGAATGGCGTGAACCCGGGAGGCAGAGCTTATAGTGAGCTGAGATCCGGCCACTACACTCCAGCCTGGGCCGCAGAGCGAGACTCCGTATCAAAAAAAAAAAAAAAAAAAAAAAACATTTTGGAAAGAATCTTGGAAATCATGTTAGCCATCAGCAGGGTTTGTAATTCAGATCTGTAAATTCAGTTCAGAGATAACTTTCACAAAAAAGTGAAAACAGTTGCTTGGCTACCAGCCCTTCCCAATCATAACTGTAAATCCATGCCATATGCATAATGAGTCTGTAGAAGACTAGGTTTAAAAGGAAGCAGAGGCCGGGCGTGGTGGCTCATGCCTGTAATCCCAGCACTTTGGGAGGCAGAGGCCAGAGGAGTGCTTCAGCCCAAGAGTTGGAAATCTTGTCTCTACCAAGAAAAAAAGTTGAGGCGGGGAAGCAGAAAAGAAAACTGGAAGAAGGACTGCAGTACACTACACGAAGGCATCGCACCAGTGTGTGCTCAGGCTTGGTGTCATCCCCTTGGTTAGTGTGGAACGTTACAGAATTTCACTCCTATAATACAGCAGCTGTAAATATTTTTAAGACAAGTGTGCTATATATTTAAATTTTGCCAATCAGTTGAATTCTCAAACATTTATTTGATGCTGGGGAGGTAGTTTTTGTTTTATTTTGTTAGAGGAACTGACAGAATTAAAACCTGCCTATTTTAATAGTCATTCCAAGTTATGGGTATTAATGTACGTATTTATGCATTTGAAGGGAGAATAAACCATTACCCCCTCCACACACACCCAGAAAAACAGGAAATGAAGTGTGTAGAGAGCAAAACATTGAGTAAAGGTACTAATTTTCTAAGCTAGTTGAACACACCTGAGGTGATACAGTATGCTCTCATCAGTAATAAGCCACTTTAGTGATTGGGGATGGGAGTGGAGGGAACACTTATATAATTAGGAAAGAAAGCCCCCAGTATTTAATGATCTTTGTCTTTTCTCCTTCTCCTACCCTTCTTCCCAATCTATACAATTATTCTCAAGCAAAAATATGATTATGGTGCAATAGTTTCAAAATTCAGACCTACTGTATCTAGGTGGTTATTTTGATTGGTTGGTTGGTTGGCTGGCTTTTACTTTTATTGGTTCATATCTCACACATTCATATTTAGGATATGGGAAAGCATATAATGTGACATAATAGGGATAAATTCGAAATAAATTGGTAATTTTCTCAATTTTTTTTTGTACTGCCCTTCATTTTAATTAGCTTTTTTTTTTTTTTTTTTTAAAGACAGTCTCGCTGTGTCACCAAGGCTGGAGTGCAGTGGCACAATCTGGGCTCGCTGCAACCTCCAACTCCTGGGTTCAAGCGATTCTCCTGCCTCAGCCTTCCAAGTACCTGGGACTACAGGCTCCTGCCACCATGCCCAGCTAATTTATATGTTTTTAGTAGAGACGAGGTTTCACTATGTTGGCCAGGCTGGTCTCAAACTCCTGACCTCGTGAGCCACCCACCTCGGCCTCCTGAAGTGCTGAGATTATAAGCATGAACCACTGCACCCGGCCCTTAATTAGATTTTAATAGTGCCTTTTGTTAATCTCACCTTTTGCTTTCTTGGTGGTAAACTTTTAGAATGGCATTATAAATAGTTTGTGAAATTAAAATTTAATTTTTTTTGGGACTTAGAGATGTTAACTTTTAAGGGATTAATACTGTTCACATTACTAAAGTGAATTTGGTGTTAAATTGTTTTTTTTTTTTTCTGAGACGGAGTCTCACTCTGTTGTCATCCAGGCTGGCTGGAGTGCAGTGGTGGGATCTTGGCTCACTGCAACCTCGGTCTCCTGGGCTCAAGTGATTCTTGTGCCTCATCCTCCCGAGTAGCTGGGGTTGCAGGCAAGCACCACCATGTCCAGCTAATCTTTGTATTTTTAGTAGAAAAAGGGTTTCGCCATGTTGGCCAGGCTGGTCTCGAACTCAATACCTCAGGTGATCCACCAGCCTTGGTTTTCCAAAGTGCCGGGATTACAAGCGTGAGCCACCGCACCTGGCTGGTGTTAAAACCTCATTCCGAACTGGTTTTCTTGATCAAGTAGTGTTGTTACGGTGAATAGACTGTTTCAAGCTATATTCTTCTACCAACTCCCGTAGGTTATAGGCATGCTGAGAATAATACATCAAAATACTTCCTATTTTATCTTGGCTTTATGCGAAGGCAGTTCTTAGAAATTGAGTTTTTTGGTAGAGAGAATATGTAACGTATTCAGGATTTGCTAAATAACTTTAAACTAGCAAGTTTAATTTTTTCAGGAAATGTATTGGCTTTACATATAAAAATGTGTTTTATAACTTTTTAAACCTTATAGTTTTAATGCCTACCATATTTCACCTTTTAATAATTGCCTTTGAAAAAAATGCCATTATGAGAAATGTTCCAGAATACTCCAGATTCATCTACCATTTTCTTTTCTTTTTTAAAAACATCTCTCTCACATAGGAACCACCTATCATTTTTAACATGGAGTTTTACAGAAATTCTGCATTGCTACAGCCTACATTTGGCTTATAGACTTGAGCCAGAGGAATATTAAGTTGCCATAAGAGACTTTGATTACAAATAGAAAGCATTTCTATGCTGAAGATCTGGTGAGGGACAAAGTCTTTTAGTGAAGTTGCTGTGGGATTTATCCGTACACTTTTTTTTTTTTTTAATTGTTAGAAGGTAGTGTTTTTTGCAGATTACTTAAACAATGAGACAGTGTTGAGATCTGTTGTATACCTGTCTGACTTGGCTTTTTATGTGAGAGTATTAGATTTTATTTTAAAATACTGTTAAAATAGCTATAGTATGTATTGTTGAATTTTCCATTGTATTTTTTGTTTAAACAGAAAAGAGCCATGTCCTTTTATTGTGTATTTAATTGCCAAACCTACCTCTCTCTTTAATACAGTCTGTTCTTATTTATGTCTCTTCTTCATTGTAGTAGCCTACAGAGACCAGTTCATTTCTGGAGATGCTGTTTGTCTCTTTGTTTCTTCTAGATTTTCTCTGCTTTCATTAACTGCTCAACTAGTGTATGAATTCAGGACTAGAACTTGGTGTTTTTACTAAGCACAACTTAGCTGATTGGATTGTCTCCTTTCAGTCTACTCATCTGGCCTAGTTTTGCTATGAGTTTGAGGATTCTATTCTGTGATGAATTCAGATCAATTGTAAGCCTAGTTAATCCTGTCTTCTCCTGAACCCTTGGAAAAAGAGTAATTCTGAGGATGGCCCAGAGGTTAATGTCAGTCTCAGGCAAGGAGAATGTAGGCTACTGGATAGATCTTTGGAAACGATCTGTAGCAAAGATAAGTTAGTAGTTCAAACTATTGTACCCTGGGCCAAACCAAAACTGGGCCTTGCCCCATTCTCTGAGGACAAGGTGCTAGATAGTACTGCCCTAGCATTTACCTACAAGTAGGTGTGTTGGCCATAACAAAATACCAGACTGGGCACCTAAACAACAGAAATTTATTCTAGAAGTCCATGACAAGATCAGGCAGAGTTTGGTTTTGGGTAAGGGCTCTCTTGCTGGCTTGCAGATAACCACCCTCTCACTTTGTCCTCACATGGCCTTTTCTCTGTGCTCCTTGGATGGGGGTGGGGAGACCTTTCTTCTCATAAGGCCACTAATCCCATCATGAAGGCCCCATAACCTAATCCAACCTTGAGTACCTCCCAAAGGCCTCATCTTCAAATGCTGCCCTATTAGGAAATAAGGGCTTCAATACATGAATTTTGGGGGAACACAGACATTCAGCTCATCACAATATATGTACTTTTTCTTAATGGAATTTTTAGAATAGCAGAGTTACCTTTCCCCCAGAAGTGTGTCAGTTTGCTTGAAGTCTAAGATATTGCGAAATACTAAGTTACAAGATGAAAGACAAATATATTTCACTGAGTATGGTGGGTTTATATCTATCTATATAAGACATAATTTCTTCCCTTGACATTTCCTTCTAAATACCCAGAATCCATCTTTTTTTCTTTCTCTAATGCTACTGACATTTTGTTTTTCTTCCAGTAAACTTAACAATTCAAATGGAATGAAACTTGCTTGTGCTTTTATTTTGTAAGATTTTTATGGGACATATTTGTCATGTTTTTAGAGGCAAAAAAAAAAAAAGCTTGCTTTAATTTGCTGATACAGACATACATTTTACTTTAACAAGTATTTATTTTGTAATATTGATTACTACCATTGTATAGACATCTGAAGGTTATAAAACAAATGTAATTTTGTTCCTCAGCAACCTATTTGAATCTTGTAACATGTATTTATGACTCAATAAAATTTAGCTTTTATAAATTCACTGTTGAGATAGTTTCCCCATGCCACAATTTCAAATAAAGGTTAAAACAAGTATTTATTCTAATAGGCTTTTCACAATTTTATCAGATTATTTAAACTTTCACCAGCCTACCAAATGTTGAGTAGCTTCCTACACGTATGACAGTCAATAAGTTCTTGAGCAGCAAATGTTAGTAATACGCAGGGGAAAAGTCGTTGCTTTCTAGATTCTAGTCTAGATTAGAACTGAATCTAGATTCTAGATTCTAGTCTAGATTAGAACTGAATCTAGATTCTAGATTTCTAGTGTAAATTAAATTCTTTCATACTCCTGGGTAAACCTGTATGGCCAGTTTCTTATCTATTTTACATGGCTAAACTATGATAACTAAGCTGTGTTTTGAGTTTTTTGTCTCAAAGCTTTAAAATTTACTTCCTGTTTTTATAATGAAACTTTGATTATTGAATCTCCTAAGATATCACTTTTTAAAATTAAAATTAAAAATATATGTGACTGAAGCTATTAATGAGGAAATTTCAGTTAAATTAAGACAATCTATGTAGTGTACCTATTTTAGAAAATCTCCCAATAATTCTAGAAAGATTTATCTTCATTTGAATTTATTTTGAAATTTTCTGTTTGCCATGTAATATCAAATGTGCATTAAATATCTCTGCAACAAGTAGTGGTTGAATTTCATTTTAAAATAATACAAGTAACCTTAAGATAGAGATATAATTTGTTTTTTCCTCTTAATGCTTAAAATATTCCTCTGAATTTCTGTCTTAGGTACCGTTGTAATAAGCTTTATACCTCTACTATCTGTCTTTGAATGAAATGATAATATTTATATTTTCAAAGTAAATTTCAGAGTTATATTTTGAGGTAAAGAATTTTTTATGTCAAAAGATAAATTGCTAAAAGAAGCAAAGGAGCTGATGAAATATTTAAATGCATTATTCAGAAAAAACTTCTGTTCCATGTGGTCTAGATGTACAATTCTAGTGGGTACACATTATGCCAAGGTGATCTGTATTTCTTTACTTCAAAATTATGTACTAAAAATATTCTAAGCTGGGCATGGTGGCTCACACCTATAATCCCAACACTTTGGGAGGCTGAAGCAGGAGGATCCCTTGAACTCAGGAGTTCCCTAGCCTGGGCAACATAGTGAGACCCCATCTCTAAAAAGAAAAAAAAAAAGGTGTGGTGGCGCATGCCTGTGGTCCTAGCTACTTGGGAGGCTGAGGCAGGAGGATTGCTTGAGCCCGGGAGGTCAAGGCTAAGGTGAGCTGTGATCATGCCACTGTGCTCCAGCTGGGTGACAGAGTGAAGAAAGAAATTGGGCTAGAAATTTTCACTGAAACCTGGCACAGGCTTATCCTTTTTTTTTTTTTTTTTTTTTTTTTTGCTGGCCAGTGGTGGGGGGTTGGAGAGTGGGGATGGAGTTTCCCTCTTGTTGCCCAGGCTGAAGTGCAATGGTGCGCTCTCAGCTCACTGCAACCTCTGCCTCCCAGGTTCAAGCAATTCTCCTGCCTCAGCCTCCCGAGCAGCTGGGATTACAGACATGTGCCACCACGCCTGGCTAATTTTGTATTTTTAGTAGAGACGGGGTTTCTCCATGTTGGTCAGGCTGGTCTCGCACTCCCGACCTCAGGTGATCCGCCCGCCTTGGCCTCCCAAAGTCCAAAGTGCTGGGATTACAGGTGTGAGCCACCACACCCAGCTCTAGTCTTACCCATTTTTTAAGTAGTAGTCAAATTTGTATTCACAAAGGGGTGTGTGTGTGTGAATGAATGAATGACATGAGTGATAGGTGTACTTACTTGTGTTGGTGGCTAGTCTAAAAGTTGTGTATTTTAAGACAAAAATGTATTTGTCACAATATTTATATTGATTATTAAATTTCTTTAAGATTCGTTTACTTCTGCTCTGATACCTTAGGGTCTGCTACAGCAATCTATAAATTTTTTGTTGTAATGTCTCTTTAGGATTGCAGTGAGATTTATCCAAGTGAGTGGTCAATTTGTGTTTATGTGTGTGTGTGTGTGTATGTATGTATGTATTTGTACTCCAAATGCTGTAAGGTGCAGGAAGAATCATTCTTTTTTCTTTCTTCCTTTTTTAACTATTATAAAATACTTTCATTTTATTTGTTTTCTACTAGTAAATTATTCCTTCTTAAATTAAAATTTGCATGGACTAGAAATAGCTCATTTTATGTTATGTCAGTTTTCAACTACCTTTCAGTATACACGTTATAAAAATAGATTTCTTGTAGTACAGAATAAAACCTAGCATCTCATTAGGTATAGATTTTCATGTGGAGGATGGTTTCTTTTTGCCTTACCTCATTCCATCTTTTGGGCATTGAAAAGAGCACTTTGGTCTTTTAACTCTATAATATACTATTCTTCCCATCACTGTAAAAAATTGATGCATGGGTAAAAATATCTTTTTTATATTGCAAATAAATTGAGCTTGTTATAGTCCCCTCTTTTCATTTTCAGGAAGAGGCAGAAATCCAGGCAGAACTTGAACGTTTGGAAAGAGTCAGAAATCTTCACATACGTGAGCTGAAAAGAATAAACAATGAAGATAATTCACAGTAAGTCATTATTTGCATTTCACAGTTTTATATTATTAAAACTCCTCCTCCACTCCCCGCCCCATAGAGAGCGTAAACACAATATTTCCTTCTTGGGTTGTCTCATCGTACTTAGAAAAGATCCAAAGTCGTTCCCATGGCTTGGAAGGCCTTTTATGATCTGGTCCCTGGCCACCTAACTGTCCTCACTTCTCTTAAAACATGTCAAGGGCATTCCCATCTCAGTGGGCTTCTGTGCTTATTACCATTTCCTCTGCCTGGATGTTCCTCCTCTAAACACCTAATTGGCTTAATTACTTATCTCACTCCAAATGTTCTTTAGAAAGGCCATTCTTAGACCACCCTATTTAAAATCGTAGTCCCTAGCCAGGCCCAGTGATGCTCACCTGTAGTTCCAGCTACTCAGGAGGCTAAAGTAGGAGGATTGCTTTGGCCAGGAGTTCAAAACCAGCCTTATCAACATAGTGAGACCCCCATTTCTTTAAAAAAAAAAAAAAAAAAAAAAAAAAAAAAAAAAAAAAAGCAGTCTCTGCCTCTTCATATCCTCTTTTAGTATTGTTACCTTGCTTTACTTTTCACAATGTTGATCACTATCTGGAATTATAAATTTATTTTGTAGTTATTATCTCCTCCCTCTAGAATGTAAGCTTCATGAGTGCAAGGACTTGGTTTTGTTCTTGCTGTATCCATAAAGCCTAGACCAGTGCCTGACAATGGCAGGCACTTAATAAATATTTGAATACCAAAGTTAATGTTACAGTAGTGAAGGAGAAATTATTTCAACCAGAAGTATTTCAGTAAGCCATGTATCCCACATTATGCAAGAATTGGGAGAGAAATGGAAAAGTAGAGGTTACAGTCTGGGTTCTTAATCGGTTGTCAGAATGAGTGCCATAGACAGTACATGTTGAAGCAATTGAAAGGAAAGAAAATATCTGTGGGCTTGTGGGAGCTTCATGAAAAAGACAGAAATTGAGCAAGACATAGAAGTAGAAATTAAGCAAGGTACTACTTGGATTTAGCTGATGTAAAAGAGAGGAAAGGTTTCTGTTTACACTTCATCTTTAAGACTATTCATGTAGTTTAAAGCTTCATGAGTTAATACAAGTATCAGAATAGGAAGTGGCCAATTTCTGAGTGAAATAAAATCTTGCTTAGAAAGGCCTTGTGATGTCTGTGGATATGTGTAATTCATAAATACACAGATCATTCCATTGTGTGCAGGGAAAGAAATAATATAGTTAAGGAATAACCTAAATTATGTCAGATTAAAATTCTAATGAAAGCCAGGTGTGCTGGCTTACGCCTGTAATCCTTGCACTTTGGGAGGCCAGTGCAAGCAAATCACTTGAGCCCAGGAGTCGAGAACGAGCCTGAGCAAGGTGGAAAAACCCTGTCTCTACAAAAAAAATACAAAACTTATCAGGGAATGGTGGCATGCACCTGTTGTCGCAGCTACTTGGTAGACTGAGGTGGGAGGATCGCCTGAGCCTGGGATGTTGAGCCTGCAGTGAGCCTAGATTGCACTCCAGCCTGAGTGATAAAGTGAGACTTTGTCTCAAAAAAAAAAAAAAAAAAAAAAAGGTGAGGGGCCAGGTGTGGTGGCTCACGCCTGTAATCCCAGCACTTTGGGAGGCTGAGGTGGGTGGATCACTTGAGGTTAGGAGTTCGAGACCAGCCTGGCCAACATGGTGAAACCCCATCTCTACTAAAAATAAAAAAACTAGCCGGGCATTGTGGTGGGCGCCTGTAATCCCAGCTAGTTGGGAGGGCTGAGGCAGGAGAATCACTTGAACCCGGGAGGCAGAGGTTGCGCCACAGCACTCCAGCCTGGGCAACAGAGCAAGACTCTGTCAAAAAAAAAGTGAGAGTCTGTCTAAAAAAGAAAATCTAATAGAGCATATGGTAGAAAACTAATTTAAGACTAACTGTTCTGAAAATTACATTTCAGATTTTGTGGATCTGACTTACATTGATGAAAATAAAATCAGCTGTTACAGCTTTACAGTGTGACTTGAAACGAAGCAGAAATTTCTTATATCTACAAGTTTCTCAAGAAAAAGCTTAAATTACTTAATCTGTAGTCAGTTGATTTTGAAAACAATAATAAAATACAATGTATTTTGGCCGGGCGTGGTGGCTCATGCCTGTAATTGCGGCACTTTGGGAGGCCAAGGCAGGGGTATCACGAGGCCAGGAGTTTGAGACCAACCTGGCCAATATGGTGAAACCCCGTCTTTATTAAAAATACAAAAATTAGCTGGGCATGGTGGCACATGCCTGTAGTCCTAACTAATCGGGAGGCTGAGGCAGAAGAATTGCTTTAACCCGGGAGGCGGAGGCTGCAGTGAGCCGAGATGAGCCAGAGCGAGTCTCTGTCTCAAAACAAACAAAAAAAGCGATGTGTTAGCATTGTAAAGCTAACACTGGTTTTTTTTTTGTTTTGTTTTTTTGAAAGTGTACATTTTGGAACCATAATTTTCTGCTAAGTCCTGCCTTTTATTAGCTGTTAAGCAAGTTACTTAACTTCTCTTTGCAGCAGTACCTTCATTTATAAAATAGACATAGTTATAGGACCTACCTGATAGGGTGAGTTGAAAAGTGAATGAGTTAATACAGGTAAGAGCATAAAACACACAAGTTGAACATCCCAGTTTTGGAAATCTGAAATGTAAACTGCTCTGAAATCTGAAAATTTTTGAGCACTGACATGACATTCAAAGGTCATACACAAAGGAAATGCTCATTGGAGCATTTCAGATTTTGGAGTTTCAGATTAAGGACGCTCAGTTGGCAGTATCCTAAAATAAAATAAAAAAGAAAATCCAAAATCAGAAACATTTCTGGTTCCAGGTATTTCAATAAGGGATACTCAGCCTATATATGGCAAGTACAATAAATACTAAATAGTAATAGTAGTAGTATTACCTATGAGTGATTTTTTTTTTAATTTTAAAAAATCTTTTTAAAAATTGGTGGTTAATTTATTTTACAAAAGTCCAAAGACAGTAAAATTTAATGATGAAGGCCAGTTTATAATTGTGTTTAATCATATGTCCATACTGTAAAATATTGATTAATTATAACTCCCAATATAAAAGTCTATTTTTTCCAGAGAAGTGATTCATGCTGAGTACATAGAGGATTTTGTGAAGCTCTTGGCAATGCAGTAATTGTTAGGTCTTTGTGAGAGTGCTATAACTGGTCATTGATCCTGAATATTGAGCTATAAAAGTTAAGTTTTGTGAGCACCAAAGCTTTAAAATGGGTGGTAGTTGGGCAGGTAGACTGGTAGAGAATGAAAAGAAATATTGAATGAAATTTGAAATTAGCAGTGGAGTAACTGAGAAATAAATAGCTAGGAGTAGAATAAGAGAGTAGAACTTCAATGTAGAAGGAATTTGTGTGTGTGTGTTTTAATATGTCTGTTTTTTCCCCCACCCATAAGGTTCAAAGATCACCCAACATTAAATGAAAGATATTTATTACTTCATCTACTTGGTAGAGGTGGCTTTAGTGAAGTATATAAGGTAATGTAAATTTTATTCTGTTTTTTACACTAATGTAGCAAAGATATAGGAGTATGTAGTTAAGAAGTACTTATGTTGGCTGGGCATGGTGGCTCACACATGTAACCCCAGGGCTTTGGGAGATGGGAGGGTACCTGAGGCTAGGAGTTTGAGACCAACCTGGGCAACATAGTGAGACCTCGTCTCTACTAAAAAAAAAAAAATCAGTCAGGTGTGGTGGCGTACACATGTAGCCCCAGCTACTCAGGAGGCTGAGGTGGGAGTATCTCAGAGTCCAGGAATTCATGGCCACAATAAGCTATGATTGCACCACTGCACTCTAGTCTGGGTGACACAGCAAGACCCTGTCTCAAAAAAAAAAAAAAGAAGTACTTGTCTTTTGTTTATCGATTATATGTCCTCATTACAAAAAAGGGTTTGTTGTGGCTTCTGTTGTCTTCTTTCCAGAATCCAAAGACTGTTTGCCACCTGCACAGTCCCTGTGATATTTGTTACCTAGTCACCATTAACCAGTCCAATACAAAGAGTAGCAGCTATTTAAATCAAGATAGGCAGGTAGCCATTTAATACAGTACACTTGTAGAAAGATTGTACCCCTTAATTTAAAAATGTCTGAAGTATTAACATGTCCTGAATTTATCCAAATTTCTACCTATGTCAAGTCCGTTTCTCAAATGCAAAAGTATAAATGTAGGCATTTTTATTCCCCATGTTCACTATTTTATACCTTTTTTTCTTTTTTTTTGTACTTTACGTTGTATCTTTCAGTGTAACCTTTAAATATTGGATTCCTGAGGTCCCTTTTATCATTCTGTATTCTCTCTTAAGAAGGTTTTTATTCTCTCTCATTCACTGGGTTGTCTATTTGGTGTCACCCCCAGGTGATACACAGCTCACACTTTCTTTCTGAGCTCAGTACCTCAAAGTGTGTTTGTATACATGACTTACCTCATGTGGGTGCTGCATAGGTATTGGAAACTCACATTTGAAATAGAAGTTATCTTTATATCCTCTAAAATGCCTTTTAACACTGCTCCTGACTTCCCTGACTTCAGTATATAGCATTGCCATTCATCTGCCTGGTCCCTCAAGTGAAAAAAACACAAAAACCATTGTATGCTCTTCTTTTCCCTTTGTTCCCTTGCCCTCACGTATTGTAAGTCCCTAGTTCCTGCTATTATTAATGTCATTAAGTTCTCGTAAATTCAGCCATGACCCTTCCCTTCTGTCTCTTAGCTCAAGGCTTCTTCCGGAACCTCATAGCTGGTTGTCTTCTTTTGGGCGTTGCTTTTCTCAAGTCATTTTGTACACTGCAAATAGAGTAAACTTTTTATAAAAGGCAACCTGATCATCTGTCCTACTTAAAAGCCCCAGTAGCTTCCCATTTGCTCTTAGAATGAAGGGTATATGCTCATCTTTAGTTCCTCTAAACAGCTTCCCGGACCCTCTTCATCTTCTCACATAGATTTGGTGTATTTGATAGTATTACAGATTCCTTGTAATACTTTGTGCTTCATTACATATTGGCATAGTTGGTTAAAAGCTTTGGTTCTGAAGCCAGGCAGCTAAGTTTAAATCCTGACTGCTATTGACTAATTTTATTAATTTGGGCTTATTATTTAAATCTCTGTCTCATGTCTCCTTCTGGGAATAGTAACAATACCTACATTATAGGGTTGTTGCAGTGATTAACTGAGTTGTCACATGTAAATCACATATAACATCTGTGCTAAGATAAGCTGATAAGATTATTAGAAATCTTGCCTGTTGGCCATGGCTCATACCTGTAATCTTAGCACTTTATGGGGCCAAGGCAGGCAGATTGCCTGAACTTAGGAGTTTGAGACCAGTTTGGGCAACATGGCGAACCCATTTCTACTAAAAATACAAAAAAAAGTAGCTCGGCATGATGGCACATGCCTGTAGTCCCAGCTACTTGGAGGCTGAGGCATGATAATTGCTTGAGCCTTGGAGGTGGGAGGTTGCAATGAGCCAAGATTGTGCTGCTGCACCCTACCCTGGGGGACAGAGGGAGACACTTTCTCTCAAAAAAAAAAAAAAGGAATCCTGACTGTTGCATGGGTCAAAGACTATGCCCTTCTCGCTTCTGGTTCTGAGTTGGAAAAATTATGGGATTTAGATTAAGAGAACTTCAGTTCTGGTATCAGTTCAACCATGCACTATTTTTTGTTATTTTGTTAACTTAAGTAAGCATTACACGTCAGGGTCCTCACCTTCCTCATTCATCAAAAGTGATCTTTGAGCTCTCTTCCAATTCCTGTTTCTCTGATTCTAATAATAGTTTATCCTTAAGAACTTAATGGGTCTTCGAAGTAGGCTTAACATAAGGTAGAAAAGATTATCATGATAGTTCAGCTGGGATCTAAAAGTCACTAAAAGTGCAGTTAGCATTAGCGTGGCCTAAAAGTTGTTGAGCTTATGAACTTACCATGAGCCTTCATAACAGCCCTCTACCACTGCCTGGTTGTATTTTACATAACTATTTTAGCCTCATAGGTAGGACTTTTGTAGAAGAGGCTTACATAGAGATTAGAAAGTGCAGATTGGGGCCCAGTGACTTGAACTTTCTATACTGACCTAAATACTAGTGACATCATTCTCTAAGCCCTTTAAAGCCCTTTCATGATTGCCAGGTCTGTTGGAAAACAACCAGACAAAAAGCAGATTGTAAGTCAAGAAGTAAAGAGTTGTATTTTATACCAAGGGTGGGAGATGTTGAGTCAGTTGCTGAGTGATTGCCATATTAATCTTATAGAAAGGTATACTTCTACTCACCTGAAATCTTGGGAGGATGATGTGTTATATATAATTTATTATAATCAGTATACTCTGATAATAACTTTTTATTGGTTATATACTTAGTTTTTTCTTCAATTATCCTTTATTATGATTGCCTTTGAATTTAATTCTTTATAGATTTGTTCTGCCTTGTCCCTTACATAAACTTATTTTATTTTTATTCTTTTTAGTTTCTTTATACTTAACCCTTGATAATATGTAATTAGCTAATGTTTCTTGGCTGTACCATGTATTTTTCTAAACACCTCATATGTTTTACCCCATTTAATCCTCTCAATAACCCTAACTTTTGGGGCTCAGAGAGGGTATTAGCACAGAGTCACTCAGCTAATAAGCTAATCTGATTGCAAAGAGAATATTCTTAACAACTGTATGCTATATTATATCTCATCATACTTTTATAGTTTTGTACCAAAGTAGTCACTTTACTATTTATCCCCTCTTGCTTATGTTTAGGTTAAATTGATGGGAAGGAATGGGGACCTTCTTTCTAATAAATACGTAAACTTTTAAGTGAAAGGGGCACCTTTCTGTATAAATCACAATAGAACCAAAATTATTAAATGTCTCTTTAATAGTATTCTTTTAAAAAAAAAAAAAAATCATATAAAGCTGTTAAAACACTGATCATTCTGTGTTTTTAATTTAAGAAGTAGGCTGGTGATTTGAACAAATGAAGTATAAATTCTTTTTGAGACAACCAGGGAAAATTGAGGACAGGTTAGGTATTAGACGAGATTAAGGAATTATTACTGATATAGTTAGGTGTGATAATGATATGTGGTTATTTTTATTTAAATACTGATGTGTTTACTAGGGGGAAATAATGTATTTGTCTTAATAATACTCTGGTTGAAGGGGTGGGATGCAAGGGTAGTAGGGAATAGATGAAACAAGAATGGCAAAATATTGATAATTGTTGAAACCGGATGGTGGGGCATAAGGGCACATTATAGTAGTCTACTTTTGTATATGTTTGAACAGTTTTATAATAACTGTAGAATTTTTTTTCAACAGTTGGAATAATAACTGTTAGGAACTTTTTAATTTTTCTAATAAGTGAAAAAGAAGTAGGGCATTGCTAGGAAAAGATAGATTTAAAAGGTTTTATCCGACCTAAAAAAAAAGTGGTACAGTCTGTTTTCCTGGCTGCTTGCTACCAGTATAGAGGAATAAATCCATATTAAAAACCAATAATAGCTTTATTATTTTTATTCAGTATATTGGCATTTATAAAATTTAATGTGAAAATTCACATTAAGGTTTTCTCTGATTTATTACCATAGAATTTCTGTCTTCTGATAATAAAAGTGTCATTGAACTATATATAGTCTTAGCAGAGAAGATAATTCATAATTGTAGGGTTTGTCCTAATTCCATATTATTACAACAATTATCACCAAAATAAAAAACATCTCTTCAGGTATTCAATTGGTGTTTCATCTTAATTGTGTTTGACTTGAAATCCTAGGCTTTTGACCTATATGAACAAAGATATGCTGCTGTGAAGATACATCAGCTTAATAAAAGCTGGAGAGATGAGAAGAAAGAAAACTACCACAAGTAAATACTAATACTTTATGGTTTTTTTTAATTGAATATTTTTTGAATGATCATGGAGAATTAATACACTGTCTTCCCGTAGACATGCCTGCAGAGAGTATAGAATACACAAAGAACTGGATCACCCCAGAATAGTTAAACTCTATGATTATTTCTCCTTGGATACAGATACGTAAGTGAATATTAAGGTTTAATTTTTAAGGAAGGATATGCTTGCTCTGTCTTTCCCCATCCTGTGTTGATGATGTAAATACTCTCCATTTCCCCAATGTGATTCTGAATTCTTGGATAATACTTATGTCAATTTTTTTTTCTCTTCTCTGTTGTAGGTTTTGTACAGTGTTAGAATACTGTGAAGGCAATGACTTGGATTTCTATCTGAAGCAACACAAGTTAATGTCAGAGAAAGAAGCTAGGTCTATTGTAATGCAGATTGTAAATGCACTAAGATATCTCAATGAGATCAAACCCCCTATTATACATTATGATCTTAAGCCAGGTAATTATGAAATTTGTCTAATTTTTTAAAAAACTTGAGTATAGTTTTTAAAAGTCATTAAGTTATCTGAAAACATGATTTTTAGTTCCGCTTTTAAGACATCAGTAGAATACTAGTAACATTTAAAGTTATTAAAGTTATGTTTTTCATGTATGTGTCATTAAAAGAATCTTTTATTCTTAGGAAACATCCTACTGGTAGATGGAACAGCATGTGGTGAAATCAAAATCACTGATTTTGGTCTGTCCAAGATTATGGATGATGATAGCTATGGTGTAGATGGAATGGATCTAACTTCTCAGGGGGCAGGCACTTACTGGTAAGTGTATTACTAAAAACATCAGAATGTCTAGATTAGTGCCCAGTGCTTTTATGATAAAATTTAGTTTTTTTTATTTCCATGTGGCCATTAAGATTACTGTGGTAAAAGGTACTGATATTAAATTCTCAGTTGAGAGGGAGACTTCTGTGGTCATTCCTCTTCTCATCTGTTCTTACTGCAAATAACAGCATACTGGAGAGAGAATGACTTGGCATTAACAAGTGACTTTAGTACCTGCCAGTCAGAAACTCCTAACAGGAAGAATTCATTCATGGGTTTTCTTCTATAATGTTAGGGTGATGTTTATCATAAATATGAATACTTATGTTAATATAATATTTCAACTATTGCAAGCAAAAACTGCAAGCATCAAGCCCTCTCTGTGGAAGTTATATGGTTGCAGGGGTTTTTGTTTTATTTTGAGACAGGGTCTTGCCCTGTCACCCACCCTGGAGTGCAGTGGTATAGTCTTAGTTCACTGCAGCCTCAAACTCCTAGGCTCAAGCAATCCGCCCACTTACTCTTGAGTAACTGAGACCACAGGTATGCACCACTATGCCCAGCTAATCTAAATTTTTTATAGAGACAAGGTCTTAATTTGTTGCTCAGGCTGGTCTTGAACTCCTAGTATCAAGTGATCTGCCTCTCCCAAAGTGCTTAGATTAGAGGCATGAGCCACTGCACCTGCCTGGTGGTTTTTGTGGAAGATGGATGTTTTGTTGGTTGTGAATGGGAGATAAATTTGGCATATTCTTTGGACTTGACTTTCAGAAATCCCTTTTAAAGACTTGATATGTATAGATTTAAATTTAGATATAATCACAGATTCATAGATACAAATCTAAGTGACTGTCATCCCCCTCAGTATACCTACGTGTTCACAAAAACTACTTCAGCATGAATTTTCAAACTTGTTAAATTCACCAGAGTGGAGAACATAAACTATAAAATTTCAAAACAAACTTAATTATCAGAGAAAATTAGCATAAACAGTGACATTTTAATGGGAAGAAAGATAACTGCGTTCAAGTTCATTGAAACAGGATTGTGACTACAAACATAAATGTGACCTCAGGTTTTCCAGAACAGTGTTCACACAGCCTGAGCACATCATAACCAGTTACACACGATGCCACTGGTCTGTACTTTTAATGAACAGGGATTAGTCATATTCGTGTATTCTTTTAAAGCCATTTTAAAATTTTAAATTTGGCTTGTGGCATTTCCTAGCAACATGGATAAGATAAGAATGTCATGAATTTTTTATTCATATTTTAAGAAAACTATTCAAACTGCTAACCCCCTGAAAGTCAATATTCTCAAAGTCTTTGGGCTTTTTTTTTAGCAACAAGGCTCTTTTTTTTATTAACAACAAAATCTTACTCTAATAAACAAAACCAACAAAAACAAAGCATCCTGGTAGATTCTTAGATTCCATGGAAGACAGCTTGAAAACCATGTTCTAAATAATAAATTATTCTTCCTCTACCGGACATTGTCAATATTTGTTTCTCTCTCACTCTGGCTTCACTAGTATAGGAAAGGACAAGGAAATTTCCCTTTTACAGATGGTCAAGGGACAAAGACCTTATGTTTCAGGGGCTGTACTGAAAGGAGATACAATGATGGCATTGTTATATAAGAACATGGAATGTATTTCTCAGGGAAATCTGTGGTCCAAAAATTGGTTTATGTCTACAGTCATATTAGTTGATTAGCTTTGTACAGCTGACCTTGAATAAAATGGATTTGAAATGCATGGGTCCACTTTTATGTGGCTTTTTTTTTCAATAAATACATTGGAAAATTTTTTGGAGATTTGCAACAATTTGAAAAATCTCACTGATGAACCATGTAGTGTAGAAATATTGAAAAAATTGGCTGGAGGTGGTGGCTCACGCCTGTAATTCCAGAACTCTGGGAGGCTGAGGCGGGTGGATCACTTGAGGTCAGGAGTTTGAGACCAGCCTGGCCAACATGGTGAAACCTCGTCTCTACTAGAAATACTAAAAGTACAAAAGTTAGCTGGCCGTGGTGGCGCATGCCTGGAATCCCAGCTACTCAGGAGGCTGAGGCAGGAGAATTGCTCAAACCCAGGAGGCGGAGGTTGCAGTGAGCTGAGATCACGCCATTGCACTCCTGCCTGGGCGACAGAGCAAGACTCTGTCTCAAAAAAAAAAGAAAGTAAAAGAAAAAAATACTGAAAAAATTAAGAAAAAGATATGTCATGAAGGCATTAAATTAATGTAGACACTCATCTGTTTTATCATTTACTGCCGTAAAATGTACACAAATCTATTATAAGAAGTTAAACTTTATCAAAACATGTATACAAACACAGACTCTACCTGGTGCTATTTGCAGTTGAGAGAAATGTAAACAAACGTAAAGATGCCGTATTAAATCATAATTTCATAAAATTAACTGTACCACATACTGTGTACTGTAATAATTTTGTAGCTATGTCTTGTTACTATTGTAAGGAGCTCAACTGTTTTGAGTATCTGTTTAAAACACTGTGATGCTAATCTCCTTCATGTGAGCAATTAATCTCTCCAGTAAAAGGCCTATCGTGGTAAAAAGTAATCTCTCGTGATTCTCAAATGTTTTTCATCCTGTTTAGTGCAATATTGTCAACCTTGAATAACACCAGTAATGCTAGAAGTGCTCTTAAGGAGCAGAGAAAAATCATGGCATTACAAGAAAAAGTTGAATTGCTTGATATGTACCATAGATTGAGGTATATAGTTTGGATTGAGGAATAGTTGCCCACCATTCCAAGATAAATGAATTCAACAAAAAGATCATTGTTTAAAAAAAAAAAAATTTGTAAAGCTGTCGCTGCAGCTATGTCAACAGGCACAGAAACCTTGTACTTTTTGCAAAATACCGTGTTGTCTCTAATTGAAAATGCAAGCCATGCACGGTGGCTCATGCCTGTAATCCCAGAACTTTTGGGAGGCTGAGGCAGACAGATCACTTGAGCCTGAGAGATGAAGATCAGCCTGAGCAACATGGCGAAAGCCTATCTCTACATAAACATACAAAAATTAGCGAAATGTGGTGGCACATGCCTGTAGCCCCAGCTACACAGGAGGCTGAGACAGGAGGATCATTGCTTGAGCCTGGGATGCGGAGATTGTAGTAAGCCCAGATTGCACCACAGCACTCCAGCCTGGGTAACAGAGTGAGAACCTGTCTCAAATGAAAAGGACAAAGAAAATGCAGCCTTTTGGCTGCATGATACCCATAGACTGTAATGTGATTTTAGAAAAAGCAAAGAGATTATATGACAATTTTAAAGCAAAAGGAAGGTGAAGGATCTAAAGCTAGAGAATTTCATGCCAGTAAAGGATAGTTTAATAATTTTAGAAAGAGGTTTGACTTTAAAAATGTCAAGATAACAGGAGAAACAGCTCCCGCCACCCAAGAGTTCCCACATGCTATTAAGAAAACAATTGAGGCCGGGCGCAGTGGCTCAACGCCTGTAATCCCAGCACTTTGTGAGGCCGAGGCAGGTGGATCATGAGGTCAAGAGATCGAGACCATCCTGGCCAATGGTGAAACCCCATCTCTACTAAAGATACAAAAATTAGGTGGGCGTGGTGGCGCGTGCCTGTAGTCTCAGCTACTAGGGAGGCTGAGGCAGGAGAATTGCTTGAACCCAGGAGGCAGAGGTTGTAGTGAGTGAGATCACGCCACTGCACTCCAGCCTGGGCAACAGAGCAAGACTCGGTCTCATTCATGAGTGAATGAATGCAAAAGAAAAAATAATTGAGGAGAAATGATAGCTTCCTGAACAGATAATTTAATGCAGACAGAAGTGCCCTATTCTAGAAAATAAAAATGTCACAGAGGACATTTATATTTGTAAGGAAGAGAAGTGAGTACCAGGATTTGATGCAGGAAGGGACAGGCTAACTCTGCTGTTTTATGCAAATGCAGTTGGGTTTATGATCAGGACTACCCTTATCTATAAAGCTGCTAACTCTGGAGCCTCAAACAGAAAAGATACATACCAGCTGCCAGCCTTTTGCCTATACAACAAGGAGGCCTGGACAGTGAGAACCCTTTTTTTTGGATTGGTTCCATCAGTGCTTTGTCCCTGAAGTCAGAAAGTACCTTGCCAATAAGGGACCACCTTTTAAAGTTTTTTGATACTGGACAATGCCCCTGGCCACCTAGTAGCCCATGAGTTTAACACTGAAGATATTGAAGCCATCTACTTGTCTGCAAACAAAACAATATCTCTAATTCAGCCTCTAGATCAAGTGGTCTTAAGGACCTTTAAGGCTCATTACACATGATACTCTATGGAAAGGATTGTCAGTGCTGTTAAAGAGGACCCCAGTAGAGAGAACATCATGAAAGTCTGCAAGGATTACACCACTGAAGATGTCATCATCGTTTTAGAAAAAGCCATGAAAGCCATCAAGCCTGAAAGAGTACATTCCTGCAAGAGAAAACCACGTCCAGATGTTGCGTGTGACCTCACAGGATTTATGACAGAGGCAATCAAGGAAATTATGAAAGAGACTGTGGATATGGCAAAGAAGGTGGGGTGAAGGGTTTCAAGATATGGATCTTGGAGAAACTCAAGAGCTAATGGACACCCCTCCAGAGGAATTAAGGTGACTTGATGGAGATGAGTGCTTCCAAACTGGTACCAGATGTTGAGAAAGAAGTAGCAGAAGAGACACTGCCAGAAAACAAGTTGACATTAGACAGCCTAGCAGAAGGGTTTCTATTAGTCAAGACATTGCTTTTGACTTTTATGACATGGACCCTTCTATAATAGAGGCACTGAAACTAAAGCAAATGGTGGAAGAAGGATTGATATTATATGAAAAAGCAAAACAGAAATTATGATGTATGTCTTTGAAGTTGCACTAAGTGTGTCTGTCTCCCCTTTCATCTCTTCCCCCTCTGCTACCCCTGAGACAGCAAAACTAACCCCTCCTCAGTCTACTCAACCTAAAGATGACAAGTATGAAAACTTCTGTCATAATCTACTTTCACTTAATGAGTAGTGATTTTCTCTTATGATTTTTCTTAATAGCAATTTTTTTCCTCTAGCTTATTATAAGAATTTAGTATATAATACTTACAGCATAGAAAATATGTGTTAATTAACTGCTCATGTTATCAGTAAGTCAACTTCCAGTCAACAGTGGGCTATTAGTAGGTAATGTTTTTTTTTTTTTTTTTTTTTTTGACAGAGTCTTGCTCTGTCACCCAGGCTGGAGTGCAGTGGCACGGTCTCAGCTCACTGCAACCTCTGCCTTCCAGGTTCAAGCAATTCTCCTGCCTCAGCCTCCCGAGTAGCTGGGATTACAGGCACCCGCCGCCATGCCTGGCTAATTTTTTTGTATTTTTTGTAGAGACAGGGTTTCATCATGTTGGCCAGGCTAGTCTTGAACTGCTGACCTCGTGATCCACCCACCTCGGCCTCCCAAATTGCTGAGATTACAGGTGTGAGCCACTACGCCCAGCCTAGTAGTTAACTTTTTAACTTTTTAGGGAGAGTCGAAAGTTAGACATGTGGCCAGGCACGGTGGCTCACTCACGTGAGCCTCTGATCCCAGCAGGAAGACCACTTGAGCCCAGGAGTTGAAGACCAACCTGGGCAACATAGCAAGACCTTGTCTGTATATATTTTTTTAAAAAATTAGCCGGGCATGGTGGTGTGTGCCTGTGGTCCAGCTAATTGGGAGGCTAAAGTGGGAGAATCGCTTGAGCCTGGGAGATCGAGGCTGCAGGGAGCTGTGATCGCACCACTGCACTCCAGCCTGGGCAACACAGTGAGACACGGTCTCAAAAAAATAAATAAATAAAAATCATAACTGCATAGGTCAGTGCCTCCAACCCCTATATTGTTCAGGGGTCAACTGTATTTGATATATTTGGATAGCACTGTACATACTCATGTATTTTAGAATACACATATAATATTGCTCTTATAAATTACCTTTCATCCTCACAAGCTTGAAATATTTAGTTTTGTCTCTCTGGTCTCAAATTCACTAAATCCTGGTGGACATCTTTTCCCAAGTTACTTTGACATCAATTTCTGTGGTTGCTCTTGTTGCATACATACACCTCGTGCCTGGAGAGAGTATAGCTTAATGTTTACAAGCCATTCCTGTTTCAGTTACACACATAGACACCTGCATAAAATACACTTTTATTGATAAAATAAATCCAGCTTTTTACTACATTACAAGTGAGTTATCGGTTATCTTTGGTGGTTTTACTTCAAGGAAGTTTCATGTGTTTTTTAAGAGATCTGTCAACATCCTGCTGAAATCTTACTGATTTTAGCATAGTGAATACAAAACTGCATTTTTTAAAAAAAGAGTAAATTCCCATTTAGCAGCATTATTCCTTTTGAGAATTTTAAGTTTATCTAAATTTTTTGAGTTGTGAGATGCTTGCATCCCTGATGGATCTTTTACTTATAACTGGAGATGACAAATTGATTTTTACCCTTCATCTATTAAAAATTATGAACTGGCTAGTGCGGTGGCTCATGCCTGTAGTCCTAGCACAAGGCTAGGATCACTTAAGGCCAGTAGTTGAAGACCAGCTTGGTCAACAGTGCAAGACTATCACTACAAAGAAGAAAATATTAGCTGGGTGTGCTGGTGCACGTCTGTAGTCCCATCATTCCGGAGGCTAAGGTGAGAGGATCACATGAGCCCAGGAGTGTGAGGCTGCAGTGAGCTATGAGCGTACCACTGTACTCCAGCCTGAGTGACAGAGTGGGACCCTGTATCAAAAAAAATTATGAACTTATAAATAGGACTTAGATAGTTTTAAAATAGTAATTTTGAATATCCGTTGTGTTTCAGACACTGCTAGTGCTTAAAACTGCGCAGTGAATAAGAGTTCCTGGAGCTGCTCACAGTCTGGTGTGATTGTAGTTGAATGCCATAATAGAGGCACTGCACCATTCTGCAGTAACACAGAGAAAAGCAGAGCCACCTGGGGAGAAGCAAAAACGGCTTATGGGGATTGGGTGGGTCTTGAAGAAGAAAAGATGCTAAGTAATTGGAGTGATTAGGGAAGGCAGCAGTGATTGTCATATTCAAGAGCTCAGAGGATAAAGGAGAGCCGAGTGAGGACGCAAGTGAATTGGTTTTGAGTAGCCAATTTGGTGGGTTAGGGTGGGGGAAAATAGTGTGTGCAGATTTTGAAAATGTATGTTGTTGCCAGATTAGCATGGGTCTTGTGTTACAAACAAGAGATACAAGGTCTTGTTCGCAGTAAGTGCTGTTGAGGTTGTTTGAACAAAAGAACCACATGATCTGGTGTATATTTTAGGGAGAGAAGTGCCTACAGTTTGAACAGTAGTTAAAGAGGATGGGAGAAAATTTCTTCTATTATTAGATACTCCAAATTAGACCATTGTAATCTCTCTTAAGTTTTTGTTTCTGTAGGTAGGTAGGTAGGCAGGCAGATTAGATAGATTAGATAGATAGATAGATAGATAGATAGATAGATAGGATAGATAGAGGTGAACTTTATCACAATGTTGTATGTGTTGGCTCTAGAGTTAAATGATAAAAGAATGTAAATGCTCCAGAAGTTCAGTTGATGATTTTCACTGATGGGAGTCCTAGAGTTTATGTATGGATAAAATTAGTGTTCTAAGATTTTACACTTAGAAGATTTTAAGTTACAGATTGTCAATAGTAACCTTTCCTTTTTTCTCTCCCACAAAACTTATAGGTATTTACCTCCTGAGTGTTTTGTAGTTGGAAAAGAGCCACCAAAGATTTCCAACAAGGTTGATGTATGGTCAGTTGGAGTCATCTTCTTTCAGTGTCTTTATGGTAGAAAGGTAAATTCAATTCTGCTAGCCTTCAGCTATACATTGATAAATTAAGTTGAATTTTTCCTTCTTAAAAGCAAAATTTCACTAACTCAAAGTCAATTTAGATCCTTCTAAAGAAAGCCAGGCTTCTCCTCTATTTCTTCCTAAAATTTCCATGGATCAGAATTATTTTAATGTCACACCAATTTACTTGACCTGCTTTTTGCTTTCTTTCTTTCCCCTTTTTTAAGAAAAGAAGTAACTATCTGTTAACATGCTAATATTTGTCTACTATTGGGAATACTGGAGTCAATACTTTTCATTATCCGCCATTCACTTGACCTCCTCTTACGCCCCCCACCCCACCCACACACACAGTTTGGCCTGGGTGGTCTGTTTCCCCCTGTTGCTTGTCAGGGAGATACCATCAAAGTTAGTCTTAATTATTTCCCAACTTATTTTTATATTGAAGTTGGAAGTACAGGTTACCATAGATATTATCTAGCCCACATCCCACCCCATCCCTTCATCAATAGGGGAAGAGAGGTTAAGGGATTTGTGTGGGATCTCCTCACTCCACATCCAGAGCTCCTTCATTTAAATTCGCCTGTGATACACAAAGTATTTGATCTTTGGAAATTGTCATAGGTATTTTCATTACTACTTCATCTCTTCTCTTATTGAACTTCATTGTTTAAACATTCAGAATAAAGTTTTGCATTTCTTTTTATGTTTTTATCTTATATTGCAACAGCATTATTTTCTTCTTAGAGTGTTTAATCTATGTTGAAGATTGATTAGATAGGCTTTCTTGGCCTGCTATCAGTTATACCTTGTTTGTATGAGAATTCATCTCTGGTTTCAAATAACTGAGGAAGATTTTAGAACACAAAATATTTGGATTTTGGATTTTGGGAACTCGCTTAGACAGAAATGGTATCTGTGTTTAAATATTTTGTGAGAAAAATATCTCAACGTTTTAATTTTTTTTTTTTAAGCCATTTGGTCACAATCAATCTCAACAAGACATTCTTCAAGAAAATACAATATTAAAAGCCACAGAAGTCCAGTTCCCTGTAAAACCTGTTGTAAGCAGTGAAGCCAAGGTATTAAATTTTTGTAAATGAGTTTTGTGAAGTAACTTTTCTTTCATCAGTTTTGCTGACAACAAGGTAAGTACTTTCCAAAAATAAGTAAAGTCACAAGACTCGCTGCTGCAGGGGATCTGTCCAGCAGGAGCTGGTGATTTCCTTTCAGAAAAGGAGTTGCATCAGCCTCTGGTTGCTGCAGTTTTTATCTTTTAAGCAGCCAAATATGGTCCCTGATTGTTTATGTTCATCAGCTGCTACTTTGAAAATTAGGGAAAAATCACAAGATCTGGGCTCATCATTACCTTTTATGTATTATTTATCTGCTTATGTTAATACTGAGATATTATAAGTATATAAGAAATATTAAAAGTAATAATAGGGCCGGGCGTGGTAGCTCACACCCGTAATCTCAGCACTTTGAGAAGCCAAGGCGGGCAGATCATCTGCGGTCAGGAGTTTGAGACCAGCCTGACCAACATGGTGAAACCCCATCTCTAGTAAAAATACAAAAATTAGCTGGGCATGGTGGCACATGCCTGTAATCCCAGCTACTGGGGAGGCTGAGGCAGGAGAATCACTTGAATCTGGGAGGTGGAGGTTACAGTGAGCTGAGATCATGCCATTGCACTCCAGCCTGGGTGACAGAGCGAGACTCTGTCTCAAAAAAGAAAGAAAGAAAAAAAAAGTAATAAATACCATTTATTTTAGTGCTTTTATATACATTGTCTTGTAACAGCCTTATGAGGTGTAGGTACTTTTGTTATTCCCATTTTATAAAAGAGGAGAACAGCCATACCATGGCAAAAGGACCTTGTTCAGGATCATACCAGCTAGTAGGCAGCAGAGCTGCGGCTCACAAGTATCTACCTCTCCAGACTCCAAAGTCCACAGTCTTGACCTCTATGCTGCTCTGTAGTAGCTCTTGAGAGCTAATCCAGTATAATCCATATGTCTGTATAATAAAATTACAGGAAATAGCTATTTCTAATTAATAGCAAAACTTTTTTGGTGTTCAGTATCTTCCTGCCTTCATCCTGTTGGCCTTTTGTGTTTTTATTACTCCTCTGTTGCATTCATCACAAAGCTCTTTTCTCTGTGACTTGCTGTTGTAGGCTTCTCTTTTCTAAACCTGGTCAAATTCATAAGACAAACCCAAGAAGCTCCTATTTTTTTCTTTTGTGAATAGTGCAGGCCATAAGAATAATTCATAAACAAGCACTATATAGTTTCTATATTCTCTTATTCTTACATAGTGCAGATACATACTGTGAGATGTTTGGGGTCGTAGTAACCTACCTAATTGAAAATATGCTGGGTTTTGTGTAATCTCACTGATTATGTTTATTAGAACTGTCCAGCATTCCATTTTGTCTATCTTTATTGGTTTTTTGTAAATTATTTGAATGGTGGTTAGAACATTTTGACAATAAAAAAGATAAATATAGGCCAGGCATGGTGGCTTACACTTGTAATCCCAGCTCTTTGGGAGGACAAGGCAAGATGATCACTTGAGGAAGAGAGTTCAGGAACAGCCTGGGCTGTAACATAGTGAGACCCCATCTCTTAAAAAAAAAGGGGCGGGGGGGCTAGGTTTAGTAGCTTATGCTATAATCTCAACACTCTGGAGGCAGAGGTGGTTGCTTGAGCCCTGGGGTTCAAGACCAGCCTGACCAACATGGCAAAACCTGGTCTCTGCCAAAAATACAAAAATTAGCCAGGCATTGTGGCACACACCTACAGTCCCAGCTACTTGGGAGTCTGAGGTGGAAGGATCACCTGAGCTCAGGAAGGTCAAGGCTGCAGTGAGCCTTGATGATACCGCTGCACTCCAACCTGGGGGGCAGAGTGAGACCCTGTCTCAAAAAAACAAATAGGCCAGGCGCGGTGGCTCACACCTGTAATCCCAGCAATTTGGGAGGCCCAGGCAGGCAGATTGCCTGAGCCCAGGAGTTCGAGCCCAGCCTGGGCAACATGGTGAAACCCCATCTCTACTAAAAATACAAAAATTGTCCGGGCGCGGTGGCTCACGCCTGTAATTCCAGCACTCTGGGAGGCCGAGGTGGGCGGATCATGAGGTCAGGAGATGGAGACAGTCCTGGCTAACACAGTGAAACCCCGTCTCTACTAAAAATGCAAAAAATTAGCCGGGCGTGGCGGTGGGCGCCTGTAGTCCCAGCTACTTGGGAGGCTGAGGCAGGAGAATGGCGTGAACCCAGGAGGCGGAGCTTGCAGTGAGCAGAGATTGCGCCACTGCACTCCAGCCTGGGTGACTGAGCAAGACTCCGTCTCAAAAAAAAGAAAAAATAAATACAAAAATTAGCATGGTGTAGGGGCCTGTGCCTTTAGTTTCAGCTTCTGAGGATGCTGAGCTAGGAGGATCGCTTGAGACCAAGAGGTAGAGGTTGCAGTAAGGTGAGATTGCACCACTGCACTCCAGCATGGATGACAGAGCAAGACCCTGTCTCAAAAAAACAAACAAACAAAAAAAGAGATAAATATTCTTATTTTAAAGCAAAATGAATTATTTTTGTAAGATAAACATGACTCCTTTAATAAATATTTTAACTGTGCTAGCATCTAAATCTTGTCTTACTTTCTGTCTATAGCCTCATCGAGAACAGAAATTAAATGAATTTAGTTGACCCAAGATCTGTTTTTTTTAATACTGACCAAAAAGGCCAGGAGGAATGGAGTTGCCAAAGGCAAAGTCTCATTTAGCCATTCCTGGTTCTCTTCTTAGGCTCTTTATAGGTGCCACAGTCACCTTTTTGAGATCTGGAATCCAGGAAGGGTTAAGAGGTTGTTGGGGGGATATATTATTAATCAGATACAGTTATATAATATATATCATAATATTTTAATGTAATATATAATATCTCTATATTCTATATCCCTACAGAAGATACGTTTGCCAAGTACATTCCCTGACTTGGTGTGGGCATCTTTAAGTACATTACTTGTTGCAGACTTCTTAATCTTAACCTTGCTATTAACAGCCTTTCCACCCCTCAAACTCTAACGTATCAGTCTTGATGTTTTTTCTCCCTCTGAATCATTTTTCAGAGTGATCTCTGAAATTTTGTTAAAGATAAAAAAGATAAGACCTCTAAGGGATCAGATTGACTTCTGATAAACAGTAAGCTATGGTAAAATTAGAATAGCTAGGTATATTTTTAGAGAAAAATAGACTCCTAATGAATTTCAAAGCAAAGAAAGTACAAAATAGTTACTTTTTAATGTGATTATACTTCTGTTTAGTGGTATATATTAATTTCTACTGTCAGCAATAAGAAAGGGAAACAATTACCAGTTACCTCCTGAGAATATTTTATCTGTTGTCACCCCCCCCAAAAAAAAGGATGAACCTCAAAATTTAATATTAAGTGAAAGAGGTCTGGCAAAGGAGAACATAATTTATAATTCTATTTATATAAAATTCAAAACAATCAAAACTTAACTGTGTTGTTAGAAGTCAAGATAAAGGTTACCTAGATTCAACTGGGGACAGAGCCAGTGCCTGGAAGTGGGCATGAGGGGGATTCAGAGGTTCTTTTTCTTGATCTGGTTGCCAGTTACATAGATGTATTTACTTTGTGCTGTGCACTTACGATTTGTGTGCATTTCTAAAAATGTGTTACACTTCAAGAAAGGTTTTTTTTGTAAGAGGCTATTCTCAAAGAAAAACTAAGTAAAATTGGTTTGAGAAAAAAAATAGTGATTATATTCCATTTATTTAGCTTTTCCAGGAGTGTGATGATGCATAAGGTTAACCTGGGAAACAATATCCCTAATGGAAGTGTCACTTCAGTGGTCTCTTCATCTAAAGAAAGTCTTTATGTCAGTAGGAAAAAATATTATGGCTGAAAATGGCATCTTACCCTTTGCTAAACTGAAGTGATAACAAAATGGGATGAGGGTGGGAGGACTGTTTAGCAGAAGAAAAATGCTAGAAAAAGAAGTCTTCAGAATTTTGTAAGCAGAAATAACTTTCCAGTATAAGTTCAAATGGTTGCAGTAGTAATTTAGACTGTAAAGTGAACCACTGCAGGGGCTTCAAGCGGTGAGTTGCATTTGGAGTGAGAATTTTATTGCTGCAGAATTTTCTTTTAAGGTTTGAACTTCCAATAAAATGAGATCTACTTATGTCTTAAATGTGTCCATCCTTCTGTTGATTCAGTTGATTGATATTTAGAAGGGAAAAAGATCATTAAATGCTGACTTTTTCTTTCTCTTTTTGAGGCCTTTATAAGACGCTGTTTGGCATATCGAAAAGAAGATCGATTTGATGTGCACCAGCTGGCAAATGACCCATACCTTCTCCCACACATGAGAAGATCAAATTCTTCAGGAAACCTACACATGGCTGGGCTGACAGCATCCCCTACGCCCCCTTCTTCAAGCATAATTACTTACTGACTTTCCTCCAAGATTGGCATGATATATTTGAATTGCTTCCAGATGCACACTTGAGTTTGAGAGCATTTGAGTGTTTTTGTTGTTTTGTTTTGTTTTGTTTTTACACAAGACATGGTTAAGAACTGTTTGTGAACTGAAGTTTCTCATAGTGTCATTTGTATGAGAGTGGATCATGGACAATGAATAAATGCACACTTCTGACTATAATTTTGAGCAGTGAAGGATGACTGCCTGTTACAAAGAAACAGGAATACCATGTTAAGATAGAAGAAAAAAATTTTGTTTATTTGGGGGAACACTGTAAATAACATTTATAATACTTAAATACATTTGGTTGTTGCTAGAGAGTTCTAATATGAAGGGTAGTTTTTCATTATTTAAAAACACATGGAAAAATAAGAGACATATTTCTAACATACGAACTATAGTGCCTGGATACATTCTTCAGCATTTGGCAGTTAATCTGCTGAAACCAAAGTAAGAACTGAATGACAGTGACAGTTGTGTTTTATAGTAATAGAATGTGAGAGTTAGAATCTTTGGACATAGTTAGGCTTTGTCATTTGCCTATTCTGGCGTTTACCAAGTTGTACCTCGAGATCACATGTCCGTTTTCTTTCACTGGTTATATTAAAGGGAGAGCTATTATTTCTAAATACTTTACACTTTTGACAAAATGAGCTGCTTGTTTTGAAATCAGTTGAATTCACTAAATTATAATATTGCCAGTGTTTTCAACATGTTAGAACTGATAACAGGTATTTTTCTTTGTTACCAGGCCTTGTTCATCAAAATAGGTGACAGTATGTAACCAAATGCAGACCAGTTCTATGCAGGATAATGATAAATTCCCTTCTAGCTCTATTGTAAATTGTTGTACAGATGTCATATTTCAATTACTAAGTTTCAGCAGCTTATTCTTGTACAAATGTTTAAAATATGGCTTTTCTAATTGGATATTGTATTTTTTTTAAGTCTTCTTGAAGGCGCTCTAATTGCTGCTAAATGATGTTGCTTCTTTGCTAAAAAATTAAATGACCTAGAAGGTGCAAGTTGACTGTACATCATAGAGAGATATTAAAAAGCATACAGTCATTAACAATTAAGACGTAAAAGTGATCCATGTTGGACATAATTGAGTTTTTAAAATCAATTTATTGGGTTCTAGGGCTGTGGAGCACATAGATACTAGATTTATAATTTGTTCATGGTTATTCTGCATTTCTAGAAAGTTCTTATCAGCAAGATAGTCCCATAAACAAATTTCTTGTGGTTTGTACAGATTTGTTAAAATGTGAACGTTTTCTAACTGCCTTGTAGGGTAGAAACCAATATTTTTCAGGATGCTGTATTTCACTCCTGTAAGGACTTTTTCTTTATTGTCACATTCATAATGCTGATACTTACATGTAAGTTGTTCATGTTGCAGAAAAAGGAGGTTATACTTACCACGGATTCTCTTTAATATTGTACAGTTAAACTGTATTTCTGATGTTGCAAGCCATTTTGTTTTTTCATTGTACATAGACACATTGTCTCTTTAAAATGCTGCTGAAATTGTAGAGAATATAGCCAAAACAGTAATAAACAATGACAGTTAAAATGTAAAGACTATGAAAATGACATTGGAAGGGAGCTTTCAAGATGGTAGGATATTGACTGACTGAGCTCCTTTACTTAAAAATCAGCTGAATAAATTCCTTAAGTATACTTCAAGACAAGTGTAAATTATTTCAAGCTGTTAAAGTTAAACCTAATAACCATTATCAAGGCAACTCCTGGGTAAGTAACGCTTAGAACTATCAAGAGTGGTTTAAGGGGCCAGCTATACCCATTCCTCTGTAGAGCAGATAGAAATCCTATTAAAAAAAATACTACACGGTAATGAAATCTTAGCATTGATTGAGTGCTTTAGGTGCTGCCTGCAAGTTTTCAGTTTTGTTGTTGGAGTTTTCATCTTTATGAATTATAAAGTACTATGTTCATAAAGTAACATTTAAATTCCTGAACTAAAAATGCCCAGTTTGCTTAAAATTTTGGGGAGATACGAAGTGAATGTGTAAATCTAACTTTGAGGTTCAGTCAGTTTAATAGTATAGACCTAGAGATCACTGCTGTACCATTTTACTTTCAAATGAATGAGAGCGACTGCTAGTGTCAGAACGCAGGAAAGGGGAAGAACAAGCCATGAAATGAAGTTGCTTTCTTGACCTGGGTTTAGGTCATCATTTTTAAATCAAAGATGTATAGGAGATGAATCAACTTACAGACCCATGTTTTCCTTCTAAAAGTTTCCCAAAGAAATGTTATAGATTTTGAATAACATGCCAGTGACCCAGCAGGTCCAAGATGGCTAATTGAGCCACATTGAATAACTTACTTTTACCCTCACATGGAAAGTTGGTATCTATTGCTAAGTGATTTCAAGGTCACTCTGACAGTCTTTGACACTACTGTTTTTTTAGGCTTTGATTGTTTTCTAGTCTCCTGGTGTCTGTCCTCAGAATTAAAGCATGTCCTACATCCCTATGATAACAGCCAAGGCCTCTTTTAAGAGTCAGTACTGATACAGGGTAAAATCTACGGTTTTGCATATGATTTTTAAAAATCTTTCTTTGATTTGAATTTGCTTTAGTGTGTGCATGTTGAGAGGAAGTAAGTGTAGAAACCACCCTAATTTGTAAGTGGGGAGTTGGAGATACTTGGTAGTTTTTCAAAAATAAAGACTCAATCTTTTTTTTTTTTTTTTTTTTTTGAGACGGAGTCTAGCTCTGTCGCCCAGGCTGGAGTGCAGTGGCGCGATCCCGGCTCACTGCAAGCTCCGCCTCCCGGGTTTACGCCATTCTCCTGCCTCAGCCTCCCGAGTAGCTGGGACTACAGGCGCCCGCCATCTTGCCCGACTAGTTTTTTTTTTGTATTTTTTAGTAGAGACGGGGTTTCACCGTGTTAGCCAGGATGGTCTCGATCTCCTGACCTCATGATCCACCCGTCTCGGTCTCCCAAAGTGCTGGGATTACAGGCTTGAGCCACCGCGCCCGGCCCTTTTTTTTTTTTTTAACACTCACTGCCATCTCCTTCTAAAACAACTCTTGTCAGTTTAAATGGCATATAAAATGTGAACAAACACCTCATTACATGAAGTCAAAATGGTGTAGAGCTTCAGCAAAACATCTGAAGAGTATATTATGTGTTGTTTTGCTGTTCATCATTACTTATTAAATGCAGTAATGTTGATTGCCCTCATGCCATTAGCTGTGTATTAGTGGCAAACAGTACAGTTCACCTAGATTGTTTTTTTTTTCTGTTTACAACCTAGATTGTTAATGTACTCTTAAAATTTAATTACATTGCTGTTTGATTTTTGTGTGAATGTTACAACCTTAACTTACACATTTAAAAGCCCATTGACAGGTCGTTCTCTCATTCTGCCTTAAGTTTTGTCCTGTTATCTGATAATTTTTCTTCTACATATATATACTGAATTTCAGTGTTTTGAAGATTTAATCTAATTCAAAAAGTGCTTTTAGGCCGGCAGCGATGGCTCATACCTATAATCCCGGCACTTTGGGAGGCCGAGGCAGGTAAATCATTTGAGGTCAGGAGTTGGAGACCACCAGCCTGACCAACATGGTGAAACCCCATCTCTACTAAAAGTACAAAAAAATGAGCCAGGCGTGGTGGTGCGTACCTGTAATCTCAGCTACTCAGGAGGCTGAGGCAGGAGTTTTACTTGAACCCCAGAGGCACAGGTTGCAGTGAGCCGAGATCACGCTACTGCACTCCAGCCTGGGCGACAGGCTCAAAAATAAATAAATAAATAAATAAGTGCTTTTAGCAGCTAGTTTTAGAATTAAATTGGAATTCTAGTTCCTGTGTTTCAGTTCATTCTGCGGCGGTTTCAGAATTTGTATAACTTGCTTTTCAATTTAAATTAGATGTATTTGCTACAACAAAAACATCTCCATTTACCTTCCCCTACTTTCCCTTTATTCTTTTTCTCTTTTGTGAGGATTCCCCACCTTCCCTCCCCTCCTCCATCCCCGGGAAATCTATAATTTTTGAAAAGGAAAGATTTGAGTAAATGTGTTTAAATCAACCTTTAAAGTTATTTACAGAGAGCCAGAGAATGGGGTGGAAGAGTTATTTATAGTTTGGACAAAAATGCATGGCTTTCACCTGGAAATCTTCATTTGTCTAAAATAATAGGGATGTGGATTATCTACACACATATGACTGGTTTTGTTTTTGTTTGAGGCAGGGTTTCACTCTGTCACCCAGGCTGGAGTGCAGTGGCACCATCTCAACTCACTGCAACCTCTGCCTCCCGGGCTCAAGCTGGGACTACAGACGTGTGCCACCACGCTCAGCTAATTTTGTACTTTTTGTAGAGATGGGGTGTCACCATGTTGCCCAGACTGGTCTCGAACTCCTGGGCTCAGGTGATCTACCTGCCTGGGCTTCCTAAAGTGCTGGGATTACAGGTGTGAGCCACAGTGCCTGGCCCATATGACTGTTTTAAGAAGAGCAATAAAATAGGTTAAGATCTCAATTTTTTTGAACCAGAGTCTTTGGATTAAAATGTTGACTAACATTTACTACCTGTGTTTCTGGTTCCTCATCTGAAAATTAGGAATGATAACTACCCATCCTGCAGAGTGACTGCAAGGAAGGAATAAGTGAATTCACGAATGTAACACACTCAACCTTGCCCAGCTCATAGTAGGTACTGTATCTAATAAGCTGCTATTGTCATCCCTTTTTAAAACTCCAAGATTGTTCTATTAGCCCTATTTATAAAATTCAGTCTGCTTTGCTTCCTGTGGTAATTTTAATTATTTTAAGAAATAACTTTCACAGTGCTTGACTGAGGTTTCAAACAAGTGATTTGATTAGATTGTCTGGAAATGGAAGGTGAGGAAATGTAGCAATTTGAAACAAAAAGTAGTAGCTGTGTGTGAACAAATTGCCAAAAGGATCATGCCCTATTGATGCTGTTTCCTCACAGATACCTGTCGTATTTTCCAGAGTTTCCGTGCCAGTAACAACTGATTGAGGTAGGACAGATGACAGTATCCCTGTTTTACAAAGGAGGAAACAGATTTGGAGGGGGGAATAACTTGGTAAAGCCGCATAACTGGTAAGCACAGCTTTTGGAGCCTTGGAGCAAGGTTCTTAACTATGTTAACATCTTGGTATGTAGTAAACATGGCTTAGTGAGTTAAATCTCATCATGACTCTTCAAAGGTGACAGCCAAATAGCTACAAACATTATTGTCATCTTTTTAAAAGTACAAATCTAAAGGTTTTTTGTTTGTTTGTTTTATTTTTTTTTTTTTTTTTTTTTTTTTTTTTTTTTTTTTGAGACGGAGTCTTGCTCTGCCGCCCAGGCTGGAGTGCAGTGGCCGGGTCTCAGCTCACTGCAAGCTCCGCCTCCCGGGTTTACGCCATTCTCCTGCCTCAGCCTCCGAGCAGCTGGGACTACAGGCGCCCGCCACGTCGCCCGGCTAGTTTTTTTGTATTTTTTAGTAGAGACGGGGTTTCACCATGTTAGCCAGGATGGTCTCGATCTCCTGACCTCGTGATCCGCCCGTCTCGGCCTCCCAAAGTGCTGGGATTACAGGCTTGAGCCACCGCGCCCGGCCTGTTTGTTTGTTTTTAGAAACAGGGTCTCTGTCACTCAGGCTGGAGTGCAGTGATGCAGCCTCAGCTTACTGCAGCCTTGACCTCCCGGGCTCAAGCAATCCTCCCACCTCAGCCTCCCAAGTAGCTGGGGCTACAGGTTCATGCCAGCATACCTGGCTACTTTTGTATTTTTTGCCCGGGCTCACCATGTTGCCCAGGCTGGTCTCAAACTCCTGGGCCAAGTTATCCACCCACTTCAAAGTGCTAGAATTACACGCCTGCCCTACAAATGTTTCATCAATGTTAGATGAAGAATGAGTCACTAGAGAGCAGAGCCCTGCCACAGACCCATTCTAGGTAAGATGGAGAGTGGGCTGCACCTTTTTCTGTTCTTACATCTTTTTCCCTTGCATTTTTAGTCAAAGATCAGGTCCATCGATGAGCTACCCCATTCCACCTGTCTTACAGAAAGCACTTCATGAAGGTCTTCTGCCCACTGTCACAGGCACAGAAAGTACACCTGGCTCCTCTTCCTGCAGTGGTACCAGTTGGTCTTTTTAAAAAAAAAAAAAAAATGTTGGGCGCGGTGGATCATGCCTGTAATCCCGACCATTCGGCAGGCTGAGGCGGGTGGATCACCAGTGGTCGGGAGTTCGAGACCAGCCTGACCAACATGGAGAACTCCTGTCTCTACTAAAAACACAAAATTAGCCAGGCGCGGTGGTGCATACCTATAGTCCCAGGTACTCAGGAGGCTAAGACAGGAGAAATGCTTGAACCCGGGAGGCAGAGGTTGCAGTGAGTTGAGATTGTGCCATTGCACTCCAGCCTGGGCAACAAGAACAAAACTCCATCCCCCCCAAAAAAAGTTTAACTGACTCTAGTAAGTCAGTAACTTCTCTAAAGGAAGTCCTGGAACTTTGGAGAGAAATTTCACTAATTACCAGTTCACCAATATATGGCCCCTGAACATTGTATCTCAAAGTCTTCTAAATCTGATGAAATTACCTATGTGTGGTGTTCTACCACCAAGATCACAAATGGGTACTTCTGATTGCATCAGGTGACTCTACTTGGGTTTAAAATTTCTGTATGCTGGCCGGGCGCGGTGGCTCAAGCCTGTAATCCCAGCACTTTGGGAGGCCGAGACGGGCGGATCATGAGGTCAGGAGATCGAGACCATCCTGGCTAATACGGTGAAACCCTGTCTCTACTTAAAAATACAAAAAACTAGCCGGGCGAGGTGGCGGGCGCCTGTAGTCCCAGCTACTCGGGAGGCTGAGGCAGGAGAATGGCGTAAACCCGGGAGGCGGAGCTTGCAGTGAGCTGAGATCCAGCCACTGCACTCCAGCCTGGGTGGCAGAGCAAGACTCCGTCTCAAAAATAAAATAAAATAAAATTTCTGTATGTAATTATGTTTAAGATTCTCTATGTGATCCATTTTCACCTGAAGGACCTTAGATTGTTCCCAGAACTATATGCCTTGGGTCAAATAGTGTATGTGCATGACCAGCATCCTACCTGTTCTTGATTGGGTGTGTGGTATGTCACAGGGGTACTAAGGTCTTATTTCTATTATATGACAGACATCAAACTCAGATACTAAAATTATCTGATCCAAAGAAGGAGCATGGCTGATTTGTCACTAATATTAGTCATGTTTTTGGTGTTTCAAATGATCGTATGTCATATTGCATCCTAAGAGCACCTCTTTATGTCCCCTACTTGCCAAATTCATAGCTTCCTCTTAAGGAGATATTTAGAAAGATGAAAGTGGAAGAAAGCACGGGTTTGGCAGTCTGACCTGGCTTTGCCTCCCAACTTTGTTACTTAATAACATACGACCTTACAGAAATCACTAACCTTTCTGGGGTCTTACTTTCCTTGTCTGTAAACTATTTCTAATAGCACCTGCCTCATGGGGACCAAGAGTGGGGTTCAGAAGTTTTCCCAACTTATAATGGCATGGGCTGCAACAAAATGGAACAACTGCCACAAATGCAGAAGACAGATTCAAGAGGTCCCTATCAGAGGGTCATTATGTGTTTTGTATTTTTGGGGGGTTGGACCTGAGAATGGTTGGGAGATGCGAGGAGGAGTTGCTCAGGAGACCTGGCAGCAGTCTCCTATCTACTGGCTTGGAAGTTTTCTGTATTTAACCCATGTCTGTGCATAACTGCTTAGTCTGAGCCCTGCCTGTCTTCTTGACTGTGGCACGCTCTTTAATGCCTCCTTTCCCCACTCCAGTACACACAGCTATTGCGGAAGTGTGCACGTCCACCAAGGCGGAACAGGACTGCTGCAGGTTGGGGTCCCAACTGGTCTGTGTTTTCATCACTTTGGGGATGCTGTTTAGATCTCAAGAGTGTTTATGTTGAAACCACTATGAAAATTAAACAACACTATTGTGGTTTCTGAACTAATGTAACAAAATTTACTGATATTTTGCTTTGACAATGAATTCTAACTTCATTAGTAGGAGTGAATATACACATACATACATATACATGTATATTTTAAGAAGGAGTTTTGCCGGAGTACAATGGCATCTCAGCTCACTGCAACCTCTGCCTCCCGGGTTCAAGTGATTCTCCTGCCTCAGCCTCCCGAGTAGCTGGGATTACAGGCATGTGTCACCATGCCCGGCTAATTTTTGTATTTTCAGTAGAGATGGGGTTTCACCATCTTGGCCAGGCTGGTCTGGAACTCCTGACCTCATGATTCACCCACCTCGGCCTCCCAAAGTGCTGGGACTACAGGCGTGAGCCACCACATCTGGCCATAGTAGAAATATTTTAAAGTTTAATTTCTGTGAGCTTCCTTCCCAGAAGTATAGACTATGTATGTACATAGCTTTTAGTGAAAAAGCTTTAAAAGAAATTCAGCTTGGAAGAATGAGATCATATATTTTTCTAGATGCAGAATTAGCCATGTAGCAACCAAGTTTGTATGAGAAACTTTACACTTAAGCAACATGAGTAGAGTTATTTATGTCAATAGCATTTTAGTATTCAAACATATTTACCCTTACATTTGACTAAAAGAATATGTGCTTTGTAGTTTTGGGGAGTGAAATAACGTTTAGGGGAATGAAGCTATGCTAAAGTGCAGTTTAAGATGTTTCTTTGCTGATTTTTAAAAAAATTACACAATAAAGAAAGTAGTAACCTTTAATTGTAAATTGGCATATTTGTGATCAAGACTTAGAAAAAGTGATAGGTGATAGACTTTCCAGTGGCGGTTATGGAAGATGTTCATTCCGCCAATGACCATGGAAATTGCTTAAGCCAAGTTTCATGTTCTGCAAGGGTCCCCAACCCCAAGCCACAGACTGGTACTGGTCTGTGACTTGTTAGCAAACTGGCTGCACAGCAAGAGGTGATGGGCTGTTGATCGAGCATTACTGCCTGAGCTCCACCGCCTGTCAGATCAGAGGCGGCGTTAGGTTCTTACAGGAGCACAAACCTTACTGTGAACTGCGCATGCAAGGGATCTAAGGCTGTACGCTCCTTATAAGAATCTAATGCCTGATGATCTGAGGTGGAACAGTTTCATCCCGAAACAATGCCCTCAACTCCCATCCGAGGAAAAATTGTTTTCTACGAAACCAGTCCCTGGCGCCCCAAAAGTTGGGGACTGCTGTTCCACCACGGAAATTCATTGTATAAAGTTTACTCCTCCCCACATCTCTGTAAAAAACTATATTCAGAGACAAAATTTCGAAAAGCAGAGTTCTCATTGCCACGTTAGTTAGAAGGAACAGCATTCCCCCATTTATTTATTTTATTTTATTTTATTTTATTTTATTTTATTTTATTTTTTTTTTGAGACAGAGTCTCGCTCTGTCTCCCAGGCTGGAGTGCTGTGGCGAGATCTCGGCTCACTACAAGCTCCACCTTCCAGGTTCACACCATTCTCCTGCCTCAGCCTCCCCAGTAGCTGGGACTACAGGTGCCCACCACCACGTCCGGCTAATTTTTTGTTGTATTTTTTACTAGAGACAGGGTTTCACCATGTTAGCCAGGATGGTCTCAATCTCCTGACCTCGTGATCCCTCCGCCTCAGTCCCCCAAAGTGCTGGGATTACAGGCGTGAGCCACTGTGCCCGGCCTTCCCCATTTATTTATTGGCCTGGCACTGCAAAATAAAAGTGGCAACACAAAGTGACTTGTTTTGAACTTGTAATATAAACACTTCAAAAAGCTTTTTTCCTCTCACAAATCAACCATCTTGGCACTAGAACTGTTTCCTTCACTGGGTCACTGAGTTGAATAAGATCATGATGGAAACACTGACAGCTGTAGTAGTTTGCCATTACCACACAATTTAAAATTAAAGTCTGATCCTGGTCTCTACAAGAAACATACATAGGTTACAATTACTCTTCTGGCCTGGGCGAGGTGGCTCACGTGCCTGTAATCCCAGCACTTTGGAAGGCTGGTGGGAGGATCGCTTGAGCCCAGGAGTTTAAACACCAGCTGGGCAATATAGGCAGACCCTGTCTCTACAAAAAATAATGACTATTCTGTGTCCACTTATCCTTTTCTGATAGACTAATACTGTACCATATACAAGTTATTTAACAGATTTTAGTAAATATTGTTTAATTGACAAAAAGCCAAACATGGGAGCTTTCTGTGTACCTTTCTCAACTACTTCCCTAGACTGTATCATGAACATTTTATTAGATGTTGTTCTTGTTTCATTGTTCTTTCCAAAACTATGAAATCTTCATGGTCCCCCCCCACCATGCCCCGCACCCTGCGCCTAAGTGTGAAATGAAAACAGGATAAGTATAGTAACAAATTAACCCCCCCAAAGTTTGTTTCTCAGTTATGCAAAATCCATAGTGAGCTTGGTAACTCCCCTAGGCAACTTTACAAGACAGTTCTTCTCTAGGTTGTGGCTGGGGCACCCAGGCTGCTTGCTTCTTGTGGTTCTATTCACATCAATCTCTAGTTACAGAAGAGGAAGGCAGGAAGGGAGGGAGCATCCTAGTTCTTAAATGCTTTGGACCAGAATTATCCTTCCTTTCTAGAACTGAGTCGTGGCCTCAAATCAACTGCACAGGAGGTACTATATCTCTGTCACCATCAAGAATTTGAATATGACAATCCAGATTTAAATGTAACCTGCTTTTAAAGGGAATCTCTGCTTCACATACATACATAGCTAGTCTGTGGTTTGTGACTTTTGCCAGAGTTTGGGAGCTGTGTGGAACAGGAACCTGAAGAGCTTAGCTGAAAACCTCTCATCGGTAGGAATCCACTGAGGTGGTTACAGATGCCTGAGGCTCGGATGGGAAGCCCTTGAGGACCACACCCAAGAATAAGAGCAAACCAGCTCAACGTTGTGCCCTCTGCCTGGTGGTTCATTTCGATTGGTTTATTGTGGAGATATTGAAGAAAAACAGAATATTTTAGATTGACATTTTTAAGTGAAAAAAAAAGATTCTAGAAAAAAGCCAGAATTATTTTAGACCCAGTTAATTATTTGAGATTCTCTTTTCCAACAACTCTACCACAGACTTTGACTTGGAGTTACAAAGATGGAGAAAATAAACATTTCACTTGAACAGTGGTTTGTGTTTAAGGAAAGAGTAACAAGGACAATTTGTCGAGCCCTTATGGTATACCAGTCACTGTAACCTACATTTCCTTGAATCCCCAAAAACAACCCTATGATTATGCCATTTTGTAGGTGGAAGAGGGGAGGGGTGCACTGGAGAGAGATTAAGTTGTTTGCTCAAATAGCAGGGATGAGATTTAACTCGAGTCTGGCTGACTCCAAAATTCAACTGAATTAGACATCACTAATTCTGTAATCCATCAGCATCTTTTTAAAAATAAAAGTAACAAAGTGAGCCTTAATACGTTTTAAATGTCAAATATTCTTAACAATGTTCTTGTGTTTTGAGAGTCTGAAATCCCCAACGCACTATGCAGAAACCTTTGAAGTGACCAAATGGCAGGGCAGAGTATTCAGTGAATTCATGGTGCAATATCTTTTTTTTTTTTGAGTCTCACTCTGTGTTGCCCAGGCTGGAGTGCAGTGACACCATCTCAGCTCACTGCAACCTCTGCCTCCCAGGTTCAAGTAGTTCTCCTGCCTCCACCTCCCGAGTAGCTGGGATTACAGGCTTGGCACCACCAAGCCTGGCCAATTTTTTTGTATTTTTAGTGGAGACGAGGTTTCGCCATGTTGGTTGGCCCGGCCCGTGGTGCAATATCTAATAAATTAATTTAACTTCCATGGATCATGTTTGATACAGCTTTTTGAAATTTATAAAGTTATTTAATGAGATACTTAATTTTCTTAACAGAAAAGCAGTTGTATTGGAGAATTTTGAACAGTTTTTTGCTTAAACACTTTGGATTCAAGACCTACCTGGGAAAAAATATAAATAGTGTTCTCTGGTTCTGAGTGCAGTCTGTAAATGTAGTCAGGGTGCAAGACAGCTCTGTTCTTCCCCCTCACCCCCCTTTTTGTTTTCCAAGTTGGAGTTTCACTCTTGTTGCCCAGACTGTGGTGCAGTGGCGTGATCTTGGCTCACTGCAACCTCTGCTTCCCGGGTTCAAGTGATTCTCCTGTCTCAACCTCCTGAGTAGCGGGGATTACAGGCGCATGCCACCACGCCTGGCTAATTTTTGAATTTTTAGTAGAGACGGGGTTTCATCATATTGGTCAGGCTGGTCTTGGACTCCTGACCTCAGGTGATCCACCCACCTCAGCCTCCCAGAGTGCTGGGATTACAGGCGTGAGCCACCGCATCCGGCTGACAGCTCTATTCTTTAAGGATCAAATGATATGTGTGTGTGTGTGTGTGGTGTGTGTGTGTGTGTGTGTGTGTATGTAGTTTTTGTTTTTCTTTTTTGAGACAGGGTCTCACGCTGTCACCCAGGCTGGAGTTCAGTGGTGCAATCACAGCTCACTGCAGCCTCAACTTCCTGGATTCAAGCAATCCTCCCACCTCAGCCTTCCAAGTACTACAGGCTCAAACCGCCACATCCAGCTGATTTTGTTCATTTTTTGTAGAGACGGAGATCTCACTGTGTTGCTCAGGCTGGTCTTCAACCCGTGGGCTCAAGTGTTCCTCCCAAAATGCTGTGATTACAGGCATGAGCCACCACACCCAGCCTAAATTGTATCTTTTAAACAACTTAGTGGGTTTTTTTAAAAAACAACTTTGTGGTTTTGGATGGCAAATTCAAGAATACAAAGCCTAGGACCTGGGTGTTAGAGGCAGAGTAGCCCTTGCCTTTCTGTCACACTGGGTCACATGCACAGCAAACCTCCAGAGATAGCCCATGCGCCCCCAGGGGGTCGTGGGAAATGGTTTGAAACCTCCTCCCCTCCCCACCCTGCTCCTTTCTGTAACTTCCTCCCAGGAAGGCAGGCCCCTCCCCACTCGAATCCCTGTCCAGGGTCCAGAGAAGGGAGTGGCCCAGGCAGAGAACCCCATTGAGTGCCCACCACATGCCAGGGACTGACTGCCACCCCTTTGACTCTAACCTAGCACCCAATGGAGCTACACTCATGACCTGTGCCTTTATGCGGCATATGGTGAATGCCTGCTGGGAGCTAGGTGCTGGAGAGAACTTTAAGTCAGACTTTGTCCCTGACACCAAGGCTTGAAGACAGATGGGTGTAACCCCTGAGGCCACCTCCCCTCTTCACAGGTCGCATTGTAGCACTTTCTCACCCTAGTCGTCCACTGTGCCTCTGCTGCTCTGCCAGTCTGCAGCGGCAGAAGGATGCCCGTGCCCAGGAAGAATGCTGAAGCCAGGTGTGTGGCCCCTGCAGTGGTGGAAGCTCCCCCAGCAGCGGGCGGCCATTTGACTAGGCTGAATCGAGATGGCTTCACAACCGAGGACTGATCACTGACTACACCATCTCCTTGTTGGGTAAAACAAACCCTAACCCACTGTTATTTTAAATTCTGATCAAAATGGAGATACTAATAGCCCTGGGGGCTGAGTTCTGAGAATCCCCCACGAGCTGCCCGAGGACCTTGCACCCAGGTCCGCCATGCAGCCCTGCAGTTGCAGCCTTGGTCTGTTTCTGCTCCGCCAGCCCCGCCCCACACCTGCCCGGGTCGCAGGCTTGCTGAAAGAATCCCTGGATGGTTCCGATTTCCACCTGGGTACTAGGTATGGCCCCGGCTCTACCACCCCCTAGCCATATGCTTGTTGGAGAGACATGTAACCTTTCTGGATTTCTCGGTTTTCATCTATAAAATGAGGGAATCGAGAGGGAGGATCTCCACACTACTGCCCTGATCCATAGACATCAGTGTTTTTCAAAGCCACAAGGGCTGAGAAGTACTGTTCGATCGTTGCTTTTCTGAGGTCAGGGTTGAAAGAGTCCTTTGGCTAAAGAGCTGAAGAAGAAAGAGGACGCTCTATCACCCTATCCAGCTTTTGGTTCTTCTCAGTCTGCTACACGACCAGGGAAAATGTGAGTTACTCCTCCAGTCACAACTAGAGCAGGCAGGTGGAGGGTGGGGGATGAGGTGTGGCACGGCACTTTGCTGGACTTTAGTTTTTGGGGATAATGAACTCGTGAGATTTCTCCCACGCCATCAGGCTGGGAATGACTATGGCTCCTTTCTCAGGGATGCTCCGCCTTTCCCTCCTGCTCACAGGGAAACTGCCGACAGCTCCACGTTGGCCTGGCTTTTGAATCTATGTTCCATATGAATTTTTTTTTTTTTTTTAACGAAAGGCCCCTGCTTGCTAAAAAGGAGGTTTTTCAGACCACTGACCTATGTAAGGGGCAAGCTCCCTGGGTACTTCACTGCCAAGAACAAAAAACACCGCCCTTATAAACTCCCCAGGGCAGTGAAGTCTAAGCCCCTGAGCATGGCATTCAAGGCCTTTGGCGATCTGGCCCCGCTCCCCCTTCTGTGGCAACTGCTACCGCTCCATACTTGTCACATTCCAGCCACCAGAGCTGTTTGTAGTTCCGGGACACACCACGTGCCACATTCCTGTGTGTCCTTGCAGACGCTGTTCCCTCTGCCTAAGAGAACCTCTTCCTTCCACTTTGACCACCGAAGAGAACCTCTATGCATCCTTCAAAGCCCTAATAGTAGCTGCCCGCGAACGCCTTCCTTGATCCCGCACATGTTAGTTAGCCTCTGGGCTATTCTGTCCCCTCTGCTCAATCACTAGATCCGAAATGGCTAATTTACAGGTAGTGCAGTGGGATGCTTTTGGATTCGGGACACCTGGGCCCAGACTCAGCCTCCCCGCCCCGGCGCCCCCGGGCCTGTGCACAGCAGGAGCCTCCGTCGCCCGCGGGTGTGGGTTGGACGAGGCCAAGGGCAGCAGCCAGCCCGGGGCGAGGCCCGAGACCAGCACTGCCCTCGGAGGAAGCCAGGTGGGGCGGTGCTCCTGAAGGCTCCAGCCCTGGGGAGGGAAGCCGGCCCTGCACCTCCCGCACTGGGCGCTCAGACCCCTGGTGCTTCTACGGCGTCTGAGGGTGTCTCCACCACCGAAGGGTGTCTCCGCCGCACCCAACGGGTCCCCCGGTGGAGAGATTTGCCTTCACATCTGATTAAAGGGGGCTTCGTTTGGTGAAGGCTCATCCCCCGCGCATCCGCACTGGGTCGGCGATGGAAAGAAAGCAGGGGACCAAAGCCCTTCTTCCAAAGAACAGAAAGTGCCCCACCGCGACGCCCCGGCCCCGCCCAGGGGCCCTGTGAGACCGGCCCGGAGACCCCGCGGCCGCTGGCGGGGCGCGGTTTTCCCAGGCTCCTGGCGCCACCTGGTGGCCCGTGGCGCGCACTGCGGTCTCCCCTCAGGAGGCCCCCGTGGCTCGGATCCCACTCCACGTGGGCGGCGGTAAGACCAGAGTTCCTGAACAAAGGTGAATGTCGTTCCAGGAACCTGCCGTGTGGGGACAGAACTGAGGCGTGGGACCGGACAGACCTACGTTGATTCAGCTCCTACCCTGCTCGCCTGTGAAGCAGGCTCGCCTGTGAAGCAGGGGCCTCGGTTTGAGCTCTCCAGGCTCACCTGCTTCCTGGGGCTTGAGGGAATTAACCCAATACCTCACCCAGCACTTCTCTTTAAAACCATTCCCTTTTCTCACTGAAGTTCATTTGTAAAATTAGCCATATCCAATGCAACTATTACTTTTCCCCCAAAACATGCTAAAATAAAATACATAGGCATTAAAGGAGGAAAGACACTCTGGGTAACACCAGTCCACGGGATCAAGTTCTGAACCTGAACCTGAACCTGCCCTGAGGCCTGACCGGTACCTCCTCCCTGCCTCTTCTGTCTCCTTCCGATTCAGCCACAGTGAACACTCACCTGTCCCTTCCTGGAATATGGCAGCGTCACGGTGCCGAAGATCCCAGAGGGTTGTCCTCTTTTCTCAGGTTGTACTACTTACCTAAGAGAGATCTGAATTTGGGAAAATGAATTAGTCTCTAAAGTTTCATGCCCTTTAAAAACAAAACCTTGACAGAGACCAAGGCAAGTAACCGTTCATTGAAATCGGAATGAGCTTTGAGCTCCTGGACTCATACAACAGGCACCTGTTTCTTCTTGATTTTATGAGACTCCTCTAGCAGTTCTGTTCCTCACCACCAAGAAGCACACAGGTTGTTCGGCCATTGATCTCGAGTGGACGTGTTGGAACCATGCATACTTCACTACCTGATGCTAACACTGTTTCCAGAGTTCTAGAGGTCAAAACAGCGCCTGGGTACAACGTGGACTCTCGCCATTGTGTTTCCGGGCTCTTTCAGCATAGCTGTCTGAGCTACACAGTTCTGGCCAAACTGATTTACAAACACAACACAGCATTGCAAAGCAGTCACAGCGCAAGTCTATTCAGGGAAATTTCATGGATAATTCTAACCTAGGGACAGTGTTGGGGGTTTTTGGCAAAGAGCTCCCTTAGTCTGATCAGTCATAACGCTGCTGGGGGAAAACGCTTCCCCGGCCCTGCAGCAGGGGCCGTCCTGGACAGACTGAAATGAAAGGCTTCAGAAGAGATGGAACAAGGCTTTTTTTTTTTTTTTTTTTTTGAGACAGAGACTCGTTCTGTCGCCAGGCTGGAGTGCAGTGGCGCGATCTTGGCTCACTGCCGGGTTCAAGCGCTTCTCCTGCCTCAGCCTCCTGAGTAGCTGGGACTACAGGTACCCACCACCACGCCCAGCCAATTTTTGTATTTTTAGTAGACGGGGTTTCGCCATGTTGACCAGGATGGTCTCGATCTCCCGACCTCGTGATGCGCCTGCCTCGGCCTCCCAAAGTTCTGGGATTACAGGCGTGAGCCACCGCGCCCGGCCCAGAACAAGGCTTTTTCTGGCTCTGTAAGTCTCCCATTCATCCACCCCCTAGATCAAAATAACCCTATTGTTTTTAGTAATTAAAAAGTAATTCAGGCCGGGCGCAGTGGCTCACTCCTGTAATCCCAGCACTTTGGGAGGCCGACGTGGGCGGATCACGAGGTCAGGAGATCGAGACCATTATGGCTAACACAGTGAAACCCCGTCTCTAGTAAAAATACAAAAAAATTAGCTGGGCATGGTGGCGGGCACCTGTAGTCCCAGCTACTGGGGAGGCTGAGGCAGGAGAATGGCGTGAACCTGGCAGGCGGAGCTTGCAGTGAGCCGAGATCGTGCCACTGCACTCCAGCCTGGGTGACAGAGTGAGACTCCGTCTCAAAAACAAAAACAAAAACAAACAAAAAAACCCCCCGGCAATTTAAAGCCTGGCGCGGTGGCTCATGCCTGTAATGCCAGCACTTTGGGAGGCCAAGGCAGGTGGATCACCTGAGGTCAGGGTTCGAGACCAGTTTGACCAACATGTGAAACCCCATCTCTACTAAAAATACAAAAATTAGCCAGGCGTGGTGGCACGTGCCTGTAATCCCAGCTACTCAGGAGGCTGAGGCACGAGAATCGCTTGAACCTGGGAGGTTGCAGTGAGCCGAGATTGCACCACTGCACTCCAGCCTGGATGACAAAGCAAGACTCCATCTCAAAAAAAAAAGTAAAATAGTAAAAAGTAATTGTGTTTTTAAAAAATTCTGGCAATACGCAAGTTTATAAGAAATGAGAAGTTCCTGTAACCCCACTCCCAGCCACCATAATTCAAGTGCTTCTGGAAGAGGCTTGCCCTGAACCTCAGGCCGACTTCTTAGTGTGGGTCTCAAACCAGGCCAGCCTGGCAAACAGGACCCTCCCCAGGAAAGCAAGGCCATGGAGAGTGGAGGGCAAGAAAGTCAGTCAGGGATTCATGAACTCTTATTCACAACCCTTGGTTGTGAAAAGAGACTTGATGATCAATTCTAATCGAGTTGGTTGTTAAGGTAAATAATCAATGGGTTGGGGACCCAGCATATGGCTTTAGGAAAAGAGACTAGTGAAACTCAAACTGCTGTTACGGTCCCAGTCATTGTCCAGGGACATTTTCTCCCTCAGGTTTACCAAGTGGCTGCTTCAAATTTTGCTAACTTTAGTGCCCATTCCACACGATTCATTGGATCCTAAATAATGAAATCCATGAAGGACCTTGTTTCCTGATCCTGGGTCCCCAAGGGTTCGGGCCCCGCTGACTGTAAGGAAACCTCGGTTTCAGCCATCCCTTCCCTCTCCCCAGACTCAGCTGTGTTACTACCAGGATAACACGGGGCTCTGCCAACTCAGACACCTGCAGGCGGTGGGAGCGGGGGCTGGCGTACGCAGGTGGGGCTGTGGGAATTGGAGACTGGAGGACACAGACTCCAAGGGGCGTTCATTTCCCTGTAGGATTGATCTGTTGTCAGAACTTGTGACTTTTGAGAAACCAGAAATCTGGATTTATGTGAAACCTTCTGATTTTTAAATGTTGGCAATTAATCCACATTTTAATATATACAGGAGAGTTCAAAGGAAACATGCCTGGGGGGAACCGGTTTGCTTCCTCTTCTCTGCTGGGCAGAGCACTCTTATTATTCACCCCATGTACAGGAAACACTTAATAAATGCTGGCTACTGTTATTATCCCAAGCCCCAGCAGCCTTCATGTAGCATGGGCTTGTATCTTGCCAGGAAATACACTGTAACCTCAACTCTGGTAACACTGAAAATCCGTGGCCCGCCTCCATCAATGGCTGGAGTGTGGCATTTTCTCTAAACTGTCAAGTGACCAGAGTACTCACGTTTGTGTAACTCCCTGGAGAGGCAGTGGGGCGGCATCTGTACTTGTCTGCACTCCTCACTCCTCTGCTCTTTTGCGGCGAAAGCGGCGCATTCTCACTCTCCTCACCCCTCCCCATCCCCCTCACCTGTAGCCCCCAGCTGGGAGTGGGACCCACTTGCCCTTCCACGTCCTGTTGTTCTAGTGCTTGAATAATTGGCTGTGGCATTAATTCCCCATTTTATCAATTGGCTCGATATGCAAAAGGCCTATAAAGGAACACTTTGGTTAGCCAAGCCGGAAATTGTTCTTCCTAAATCTAATGCAAAAAAAAAAAAAAACAACAACAACAAAAAACCCATATATATACATATATATATATATGTATGTGACAAAAGGACCCCTCCTCTAACCCGTGCACTTTGCTTAGTGGTAAAAACAAGTACCTAGCAAGAACGATGACCTTCCTATGCCCCTACTACTTCCCGCAGTTACAGGTCCACCCTCCCTGGGGAAGTTTTTAAAACTCCAAGAGTCCAGGAATCAATATTCTAATTGAGCCAATGCGAATGTGAAGACAGGGTTGAAACCTTGCTGGGTAGTCAGATAATTAAAGAAGACCTTCATCTTCAGGGTCACAGGGGAAGGCCCAACCTTCCTTCACAAGTTACTGAAAAAAATAGGGCCACTCTCTGGAAGAAAAAACTTTTCACAAATCAATCATTTAAATAAGATGTATTTAATTTTCTAATAAAATGCACCTGTAGCCAACTGCTGCTGGAGGCTTTAATGCCCATGGCTTTCCTACTGTGAGCTCCCTTAGGGCCCCTGCCTGGATTTTTTAACTCCTTCTCCACCTGCTAAAATGTAGGTCTGGCTAAGCCTTCTTCAGCTGCCAGAGAATGTTCCCTTCACCCAGACTCTCTAGGTCTCTGCTCAGCTGAGACTCTTCACTTGCTGCAGTTTGCGTGAAGTTGCTTCATGTTCCCACCTAAACCACAGGTTCCTTAACGGTGGGATCGGGGCTTCCCTGTCACTACCGTAGCTCCAGCAGCCCACCGGTCTCACATCTTCACTATAGTCAAAAGCAGAAATGTTTGGACATCCAAGGCAGGGCCATCTTTGAGCTTTAGTAGGTGCCTCTCAGGTGAGGAAGAGGCCACAAGGTAATTTTGAGGTCTTCAGAATTTTCAGGAAATGAGCTAAGTTAAACCGCTCCCAGGTAAGCACAATTAGTAATGAACTAAAAATAAAACAGAAAAATCAGAGGGGAAAAGGTAGAGTCATTGATATGGTTTGGCTGTGTCCCCACCCAAATCTCTTCTTGTAGTTCCCATAATCCCCATGTGTTGAGGGAGGTATCCGGTGGGAAGTGATTGGACTATGGGGGTGGTTTCCCCACTGCTGTTATCGTGCGAGTGAGTTCTCACGAGATCTGATGGTTTCATAAGCCTCTGGCACTTCCCCTGCTTGCGCTTCTCTCTTCTGCTGCCATGTGAAGAAGGTTCTTGCTTCCCCTTTGCCTTCTGCCATGATTTTAAGTTTCCTGAGGTCTCTCCAGCCACGTGAAACTAAGTCAATTAAGCCTCTTTCCTTTATAAAATTACCCAGTCTTGGGTATTTCTTTATAGCAGTGTCAGAACAGACTAACACAGTCATTATCCTAGACTCAAAGTAGAGACTTAGCTAGCCAATGAGGTTCAGGTGAGCGTCCCTCCTGAGGCTGGACCCCACTGCGCTGCCCTCCAGCCTTCGTGACTACCGTATTGAAGCAAAAGCTCAAACTCCCTAGTCCAGCACACAAGACCCAGCCTCATGCACACAAACACTCAAGACTTTTCCTAGCCTTGCATGGTTTCCTCACAGTTCACTGCAGCCTTGACTTCCTGTGCTCAAGCGATCCTCCCACCTTAGCCTCCTGAGTAGCTGGGACTCCAGGCACATGCCACCATGCCCAGCTAATTTTTAAATTTTTTGTAGAGACAAGGTCTGTGTTGCCCAGGCTGGACTTGAACTCCTGGGCTCAAGCAATCCTTCTGCCTTGGCCCTAAGGACTGACTCCCTGGTCTGTCTCCCTACAAGGCCATGGAAGTGGCCCACTATCAGGGAAACGATCTCTTACATCGTGTTTCTGGAACCTGGTACCAGATCTACCACTGTTAAAGACTGAAACTGGTTTGTCTGAAGGCAGCAGAAAATAATGAAGTATTTTCCACCTCAGGGAAGATCCAACAAGCCAATCTAGGCTGAGTCTGTGTCCATTAGTCAGGTGAGTGTTAAGAGTCCCTCACTATCATGGTGGCACACACCTGTGGTCCCAGCTATTCAGAAGGCTGAGGTGGGAGGATTGCTTGAGTCCAGGAGGTCAAGGCTGCAATGAGCCAAGATCAAGCCACTGCACTCCAGCCAGGGTGACAGAGTGAGACCCTGTTTCAAAAAAAAAAAAAAAAAAAAGGTCCCTCAATCTCCCTAGAGATTAGTGTTTCATTGATGCTACTTCATCTGCCCAGGAAGAGAGTCCAGCCTGTCATCACTCCCAGATGAGAGCTGTGGCTGCACCAGAGTTCACAAGCACTGCCTTGGAATAACTGTTTTTAAAAAATCATTTTGTAAAACTTAAAAATTACTCACTCGCTTTCCACTAAGGGATCTCCTTAATATTTGTCTTTTAATGTAAAAACAACAAATATTAAGGAGATCTTAATATTTAAGAACTCTTTTAGAAAGTAGTAACTTTCTCAACTTTTCCTATCTTGGAAAGCCAAAAATTATTACATTTAAATGTGCTTGTGAATACTTTCCTCACCTGTTATAAGCTCCTTTTCAAAAAACGGGATTAACTGAAATATTCTAGAAACATTTACACAGTGTAAACAGAAGCAGCTATGATTAGGGCTGGAGACTTCTTTCATCATTCAGTTTTAAGTACAAACCTAGCCCCAGAAAAGGATCTACCCCCAAAACTGGCTGGCACTGAGACTCCTAGGAGAGTGCCGGGCTGGCGTTGACTTCAAGTGTCCAGCAGGGCAGTCAGGGGTGAGTGACGTGAGGGTGATGTGAGGGTGCTGCCACCCCAGCCATGTCCTCCCTGCAGGGGATCAGCATCTACAGACTCATACCAGGGCAATAACCGAGGAACCACTTTTGTCTTATTTCAAAAACATGGATATCTGCATTTAATTTCATTCAGTAAATCAACTCCAGTTAACTTACCATCTCTTAAAAATGGGAGAAAGCAAACATAGGACATGAAAAGTTAAAGATGCATGACATACTGGAGAGTAATAAGACATACCGGAGAGCAGTAAGTGCACACGTGGCAATTAAGGGTTGTAATTTAGATGTAACACAAGAAAAAAAGTAAAATTACTGTACTTTATTGCTGTATCTATGCTTTCCCAGTATAGCTATAACACTACAAGGAGCCACAGAGTGCCACCTTCTGGTTTAAAACTGTGACACCTTCTTTATTTCTTTTGAAATGCCACTTTATAAGGTGGACGTAGAAAGCAACAGCAGCAGTTACAAAATGTTGTCTGAGTGATTCAGAGAGCTTAAAACAAGGATCCGTGTATAGGCTGAAGAAAAAGACGTTCAATTAACAGTGCGCGCTGTGGAACTTGAACACAAGTCTTCAGGTGGAATTCCTGTGTAAACCTTAATAGAGATGCGACTCACGGAGACCGAAAGTAAAATCTCTTTACCGTTTACAGTTTTGTGAAGTGGTCTGCAGTCTCGCAAACGACTTACAAAGTACAAGAAATGTTGCGTGTGAGTACTAGGCATAGAATATTTCATTTTCTTACGGAAAGAGCAGCAGGGGACAGGAAACCTAGTGGACGCCCCGTCACCACCTTTCCCGAAGATGCACACCCGCAGGAACGGCAGTGCAAGCCTGGCAGCAAGCCACCCTTACAATTCTTTTTGGCTGTTTAAAATACAAGCACTTTCTGACATCTCGCCCTAGCGCGTGAGCCCCACTCAACTTGGCAGGAAACAACCCACGTCCTCGTTTAGTTTCCCCTGTAGGAATTATTTACAGGATGCCTACAGACACGGTACAAACTAGCATGAAATTAATGATAGTTTGCATCTCCAGACACACTCCCGTGGTTAAATAAATATACCACGCCAATTCCGAAGAACGGTTCAACGTTAAGGGGATTCAGAAGCACCGGCATCCACAGCCGCAGAAACAGGCTTCTCGCTGACTGGCGTGGACTCGCCGACTCTGTCCTCAACCGTGGCGGGGGCCTTGGCAGTGGGGGGCGTCACATCCACAGTGAGTGAGGAGGCAGCGTCTGCCTTTGCAGTAGTTGTGCCAGGGTCGGAGGGTGGGTTGCCAGTGGGTGGGAGGGAAGACAGCAGCTCTCCTGAGCTTGCTGCAGAAGAGCTCTCTGGAACCAAGGGGAATGACGGGAGGAACTCGGATGGCAGGGGGAGAGGTGCAATGCCAGGTAAGTTTCGGGGAGGCAAGGAAGGAAGAGGTGGCAGACCTAGGACAAAAACGGCATAGATCATACATCCTCCCAGCACTGAAAGGGCAGCAGGCATTGTCAAAGGGCTATTTTAATTTACATTTCATTAAGGAAACTGAAGCTGAGGAGGTAACACAAATCACAACCTTGGCTGATTTCCAGATAGAGGCGCTGGCAGGGTTAACTATTCCCTACAATTGCGGCTGCCTGGAGGAATAGGTTCTCAGCTTCTAGGCTCCATGTGACCTGGCCCAGCACTGGGGGAAACTGGCTCAGGGAAGAAAGATAGGATCCTTCTAGTCAGAACAGATAGCAGCCCACCCAGCAGGTGACACAGCTACACTGGATGTCAGACACGGGGACTCATGCTTACCCATGCCAGCTGCAATCTGTTACAGCTGCATTCTTGACAGACAACAGAGAGAGGTAGGCCGCAACCCTCTTGCAAAGGCAGCAGAAGGGAGGGGCCTGGACTCTTGCCCTTTCCACTGCCCTCACCAGGGGTACTCAGCCTTTGCTTAAAACCTGTGATTGATAACTATTTCTATTACACTCAGTGGACTCATTATGATGATTTTAAAATGCAAGGCCAGGCGTGGTGGCTCACACCTGTAACCCCAGCATTTTGGGAGGCCAAGGCGGGAGGATCACTTGAGCCCAGGAGTTGGAGACCAGCCTAGGCAACACGGCAAAACCTCGTCTCTACTAAAAAAAATACAAAAATTAGCTGGGCATGGTGGCACACATCTGTGCTCCCAACTACTAGAGACTACAACGCCACTGAGGTGGGAGGACTGCTTGAACCCAGGAGGCGGAGGTTGCAGTGAAATGAGATTACACCACTGCACTCCAGCCTGAACAACAAAGTGAGACTCTGTCTCAAAAAAAAAAAAAAAAAATTAAAATGCAAGATGAAGGAAAGCAGAATTATTTCAAGAAACAAAGGAAAGGCAGGGTGTAAAGCACAGGTTCAGGGCAACCACCAGCTGGTGAAACTACTTAGTCTGTCAAATTTAGGGAAGGGGCAGAGGAGGAGCCAAGAATACAGGGCACAAAAGGTGGGGTGAGCGCTGCGACAGTAAATGGTAGTTTGACTACTACTGGTACTTCATTTTTATTTTTATTTTTTTTTGAGACGGAGTCTCATTCTGTCCCAGGATGGAGTGCAGTGGTGCGATCTCAGCTCACTACAACCTCCGCCTCCCGGGTTTACGCCATTCTCCCGCCTCACCTTCCCAAGTAGCTGGGATTACAGGCACCTGGCACCATGCTCAGCTACTATTTGTATTTTTAAGAGACAGGGTTTCACCATGTTGGTCAGGCTGGTCTTGAACTCCTGACCTCAGGTGATCTACCCGCTTTGGCCTCCTAAAGTGCTGGGATTATAGGCATGAGCCACTGTGCCTGGCCTAGTACTTCCATTTTTAAACCTTTGGCCTGAAAACTAAGTAGGTTAAGAAATATATACAGATGGTGAGTGTTACAAGAGGGGTAATTATCATCTAGACAGAAACGAGACGGTGACGATGCACACCATGGTGCTGTAAGATCACTCACTGGCATCACTGATGGGCCAAACTACTGAGATGGCCCAGTAAGTCAGCCCTCCCAAAGGTTAAGGTATGCTGGGTGATCATTAACCGTATGCACTCGTAGGACACTGCTGCTTCATTTTCAGACAGAAAATCTGAGTGTAGACACTTGGAATATCTGCTACCTTAGACATGTCCAGCTAAAATTTCTCATAGTTTTAAGTATAAAAGCATTTGTAAATAATGGAAGATATTCACGTTTGTTTTGTTTTTATATATATATATACATTTTTTTAAAAAAGAAGAATATTGGCTGGGCACATTGGGAGGCCAAAGCAGGAAGATTGCCTGAGCCCAGGAGTTCAAGACCAGCCTGGGCAACATGGTGAAACCCAGTCTCTCCAAAAAATTAGCCAGGTGTGGTGGTATGTACATGTAGTCCCAGCTACTTGGGAGGATGAGGTGAGAGGATGGCTTGATCCTGGGAGGTAGAGATTGCAATGAGCCCAGATCGCGCCACTATACTTCAGCCTGGGTGATCAAGACTCTGTCTCGAAAAAACAAAACAAAAAATACAAGCCCAGTCAGCTGAGCAGGGGAGACGTTTTATGGCATAATTTCTGGGCTTGGACTATGCACAATAGGCTCCACTACCTCCCCAGTGGCAGCGGCTCCAAATATGAAGAGAATGGCGGGGAATTCATTCACCTCCACTAGGCAGCCTACACACCTTCATTAAAGTCAATGCAGCAGGGCCACGCCACTGTGCTTTATTGCTACCCTGGCTTTTCTGAGGCTAAGCCATCAGGGTGCAGGGATAGGAGGAGGAGCGGGAGGAGGAGGAGAGGCAGCAGGGACTCAGAGACATTCCTCTTTCCTCTTAAGCTTTTTTTTCTGAGATGAAGTCTTGCTCTGTTGCCCAGGCTGGAGTGCAGTAGTGTGATTCTTCTGTCTTAGCCTCCTGCATAGCTGGGACTACAGGCACCTGCCACCATGCCCGGCTAATGTTTATATTTTTTCAGTAGAGACGGGGTTTTGCCATGTTGGCCATGTTGAACTCCTAACCTCAGGTGATCCATTCACCTCGGCCTCCCAAAGTGCTGGGATTACAGGCATGATCCTCTTAAGCTTTTTAATCAAAAAAGATGAATATTTATTTGAAGTAGCTGAAATCTGTTAAACTGATTTGCTCTTTCCAGAAAAAACTGAGGAAGATGGGCATTCCTGAATAAAACTTTTATTAGAGAGAGTCTTAGGAGGGCGAGATCTGCAACATACCTGGGTTTACAAGTTCTGGTAAGCCAACCCCTGGCATGATGTGTGGTGCTGGGAGGTTGAGGTTGAGGTTGGGGAGGTTGGGCAGTCCTGCTGGTAAAGGCATCAGACCTGAAGAGAAGGCAGAAAACAAAAAAGGGAAATCACTTGACCTGGGGAAGAAATAAATCCTTGTGTATTAAAAACAATCCCAGCCACTTCTAAGTGACAGTACCAGAAGTCTACCTAATGTGTAGCAGTTTTGTATCATAATCATATTACAACGAAATTTCACTTAACTGAAATATATTTCTCTACCTAAGTGATTAGGTGGCTAAATGGGTAAAGATGAAAATAAATAACTAATACTCTTAACACTCTGGAATACGGATGATGATGGCCCGAGTGCCTTGGAGAAAAGGCTGATTTGTTTCAGTAGATATGAAAGACAATGAAACTGAATTTTTCTTTGATGGTTGAGGTTTACAGTCTCTATGACTTTTTAAATTTCTTATTCTGAAAAATAATTGCAGACTTACAGTTGCAAAAGTAGTAAAAAGAATCCACCTTTCACCCAAATTCCCACATGTCCATGTATCAGCACACTTGCTTCATCATTCTCTGTGTGCACACATTTGGTTCATGGCTTAATATGCTTGGATAATGACACTTTTAGTCATACATTAAAAGCGCTCACAATGAAGGTATATTTGATCACTAAAATAATATTTGATTATTATTGGCTGGATAAAGGAACTTGGTCTTCACTGGGAATATGAAGAGAAAAACACAAAAATTTAATTTAATGTTAGAGCTACTAAAGACCAAATAAGAAGCCTTCTCTTCTAGGCTCCCACGAACTACTGTCAGGAAGTCCTCACTAATGAGACAATGGAGAATGGACTTCTGCAGATTCCTTATTCCTGGCTTATGCTGCACTGTGGAACTGCAGGGGCAGCAGGTGGCCGCTAGCCGGGGGTAAGGAGCACTAGGCTCGGCAGCTAACTAGCTGGTAAATGGCACGGACCTGTAGTCCCAGCTACTCAGGAGGCTGAGGCAGGAGAATCGCTTGAACCTGGGGGGCGGAGGGTGCAGTGAGCTGAGATCGTGCCATTGCACTCCAGCCTGGGCAACAAGAGCGAAACTCTGCCTCAAAAAAAAGGGCTGGGCACAGTGGCTGCCCCCATCTCTACTAAATGTACCCCATCTCTACTAAAAATACAAAAATTAGCTGGGTGTGGTGGTACGTGCCTGTCTACTAAGGACAGCTGCCCTAGCTTTCATTTATCAGAAACTTATTGCAGAGATAAATTGAGATTAAAAGACATAAAAAGTTACGACATAGGTAGAATATTTTTCATTGTTCTGAAGATGCAAATATCAGTAATACTGTTATCAACAGCCACATCTCTAGTCCCCTGGTGGTTACCTGGTAAAGTAGTAGCTGGGTTCATTGGTGGCACAGAAGTGAGGGACTGGTTTACTTGTGGTGGCAATAACGGTACTGTTGGTACACCTAAAAAGAAAGCACAATCTTTTCATCTCTAACAAATTTAGTCGACAAAAAATGAGTAGAACACGTGAGGACAATCTGCAGTCCCTCCTTGCCCTGTGGTCAGGTCTTCATTTGGTCCCGATTTCCAGCTGCAACTGACTGTCCATCACCCTTTACTGCAGATCCACTAACTCTGCCCATGGCTCTCAACAAAGGCTGTTACCAGAGCCTGTGGCAAGAGGGCAGGAGGCCGTGCAGTCCCACCCCAGCCCAGCTCACTGGACAAGAGGTTTACAACTGACCCAAGCAGGGCTGGATTCGAAAACAGTCTTAGACATTTGTATATGGGACACAAGGATTCTAGTCAATCTCAACTGGGCTCCTAAACTAAGATACCACGTAAGTCGGGGGCTGCAGGGGGACCATGTGCCCTGTGAAACAGTGAATGCTGGTCTGTGAAAGAAGAGAATGACATAGGTGGCCTGAAAGAGACAAAAGAGCACATGAACCTCTAGGATGAAGAGAATGACTTGGCTTCCTGAATGTCCATTTCCTTTTGACCTTAGGTTCTGTGACAGTCCTTCGAAGTCTAACACATTTCCATGTGTACTAACATTAGCTTGAGGGGGTTATGTTCTTCATGTACAAGCCTTAGGATACCACCTAATCATGTTTACCACCTACTCCAGTGGGAGGTTTTGCTGATGTCAAAACAATAAATGAAAGCACATCTTTCACCTATTTAGCATTCATTTTCACTTATCTAGCACACACATTCCAGATTTTGTCTTACAGATCTGCTTAAATATGGTAGCAGGAATAAATTGTGCCTAAAAGTATGAAGCAACCATGCAGGCAGTCTATTATTTATTCATTTATCTACTTTTCTGTGGAATTCAGAGGCAAGCAAAATATAAGAAAAAAGTCTAACTGGAGCATTGGCAAATGCTCTACCAGTTCCCAGACTGCATAATTTCACTCAAATATAAGAATCTGTTTTCTACTCTGTACCAAAGTGTTAGTGAGTGTGCACTTCGTAAGTGGTCAAATACAATAGCAATGCTATAATTTTTTTATATTTGTTTTGAAATCTCGGTTTTAAGAAAATAAAAGCAGCTTGGATTGGTTAAGCAAATTTCTTCTATTTCCCAATAAAATCTTTCACATAAGTTTCTTTTCATTCTTTTTGTTTGTTTGTTTGAGACGGAGTCTCGCTCTGTCACCCAGGCTGGAGTGCAGTGGCGCGATCTCAGCTCACTGCAAGCTCCGCCTCCCGGGTTCACGCCATTCTCCTGCCTCAGCCTCTCAAGTAGCTGGGATTACAGGCGCCTGCCACCAGGCCCAGCTAATATTTTGTATTTTTAGTAGAGATGGGGTTTCACCATGTTAGCCAGGATGGTCTTGATCTCCTGACCTTGTGATCCGCCCGTGTTGGCCTACCAAAGTGCTGGGATTACAGGCGTGAGCCACTGCATCCAGCGCTTTTCATTCTTAAAGGATAGATACATTCACAAGTCTCAAAAATAACTGACTAAATCTAAGCCAGGAATTCTAAATCTAGGGCCCACAAATGGGCTTCAGAGGGTCTGTGAAGCTCCTAAAATTGTATACAACAATTTTTGGAAGGCAGGTTCTTTGCTTTCATCAGATTCTCAAAGGAGCTGAATGGACAGTTGAGTGTGGTCATTCGTTCAAGTTTTTTGGGGGGCACCTACTGTATGTTACACATTGTTCTAGGTACTGAGGCACTTTACAACATGAAGAAAACAGAAATCAGAACCTTCAGGAAATTTCCATTCTAATGAGGGGAAGGAAAAGGAAAGGAGAAAGATCAAATAAGTAAAATACGTAACAAGTAAAATGGTGATACACTCGGGCCAGGCACAGTGGCTCATGCCTGTAATCCCAGCACTTTGGGAGGGTGAGGCGGGCGGGTCACCTGAGGTCAGTGGTTCAAGATCAGCTTGGGCAACGTGGTGAAACCCTGTCTCTACTAAAAATACAAAATTAACTGGGCATGGTGGTGAGCACCTGTAATCCCAGCTACTTGGGAGGCTGAGGCAGGAGAATCACTTGAACCTGGGAGGTAGAGGTTGCAGTGAGCCAAGATCATGCCACTGCACTCCAGCCTGGGGCGACAGAGCAAGACTCCGTCTCAAAAATAAAAAAAATAAAAAAAAAAGGAAAAAGGTGATACACTGCAGAAAAATCAAGCAGGTCACAATGATCAATGCTACTTCAAAATTGTAGTCATTTTCTAAAAAATTTTATAATCCAAAAATATTCAAATCCACAAAAAAGTTTAAAAAGACATATACTTTTATTTCTCTACAGTTACTTTTATATCTCTACAGTTACATTATATGGGCTATTATATTACATTATATTACAATGTATGGGCTACTTTGCAAGCAACATAACGAAAAGTGAAGATGGAAAAATGCCCATCAAAAAGTTGTTTCTCACGTGTTATGCTAGAATATTTTAGTCTTTTTAAATTTATTTACTCAAAAGTGATGATGTCAATTTCTTTCAGTCTCTTTTGAGCAATTTGTGCTTTATTTACATTTGTCCTTAAACGTCAAGAAGCCATTTCTCTGCAGTGCCATAAGCCAGGGATCTCTGTGCATGTGCTTAAAAGACAATACAAGTATAACTACAACGTAATGAGAAAAGATTTAAAATGTCAAAGAGAAACTGGGGCTTGAAGAGACATGACAACTATCTCCTAAAATCAGAAGTGCATCTGGGGCCAGGCGCAATGGCTCATGCCTGTAATCCCAGCACTTTGGGAGGCTGAGGCGGGTGGATCACCTGAGGTCAGGAGTTCGAGACCAGCCCAAAACGGTGAAACGCCATCTCTATTAAAAATACAAAAAATTAGCCAGGCATGGTGGTGCACGCCTGTAGTCCCAGCTACTCGGGAGGCTGAGGCAGGAGAATCGCTTGAACCCAGGAGGCGGAGGGTGCAGTGAGCTGAGATCACGCCACTGCACTCCAGCCTGGGCAACAAGAGCGAAACTCTGCCTCAAAAAAAAGGGCTGGGCACAGTGGCTCATGCCTGTAATCCCAGCACTTTGGGAGGCAGAGGCGGGTGGGTCACCTGACGTCAGGAGTTTGAGACCAGCCTGGCCAACATAGCAAAACCCCATCTCTACTAAAAATACAAAAATCAGCTGGGTGTGGTGGCACGTGCCTGTAATCAATCATGGCTACTTGGGAAGGCTGAGGCAGGAGAACTGCTTGACCTGGGAGCCGGAGATTGCAGTGGGCAAAGATAGTGCCACTGCACTCCAGCCTGCCTGGGCAACAGAGTGAGACTCTGTCTAAAAAATAAAAAATACAATAATAAAAAAAAAATCTGGAACACGCTTACTCTAAAACAAATACGAGTAATTCAGACTCAGAATGGGCTGCTGCCTTGGGAAGTACACTACCCTACCCCTTACTAAGTCTATTCAGGAATAAACTAGAGAATTATGTGATGAGATGTAGGCAAAAAATTGTAATATCATAAAAAGGACTTATACCACTTGAATGAAATAAACTCTAAATTCCCTTTCAACTCTATGATTAGAGACTGATGACATTAATATTTAATTTCATCTAGGAAGCATTCTAAAACGATTGTGGTGATGACTGCACAATTCTACGAATTTACTAAAAATCATTTAGTTGTTTACTTATTGCAAATTAATTTATGGTATGCAAATTATTTATCAGTAAAGCTGGAAAAAAAGAAAACCAGCAAAGAAGGCAAATGGAAGTATATCCCAATATCGATAATTGATAAAGTTGGGTGATGGGGTTCATTATACAATTCCAGCTCTTTTGTGTATGTTTGAAATTTTAAATTTCTTTTTTTTTTTTTTTTGAGACGGAGTCTCGCTCTGTCACCCAGGCTGGAGCGCAGTGGCTGGATCTCAGCTCACTGCAAGCTCCGCCTCCCGGGTTCACGCCATTCTCCTGCCTCAGCCTCCTGAGTAGCTGGGACTACAGGGGCCCGCCACCTCGCCCGGCTAGTTTTTTGTATTTATTTTTAGTAGAGACGGGGTTTCACCGTGTTAGCCAGGATGGTCTCGATCTCCTGACCTCGTGATCCGCCCGTCTCGGCCTCCCAAAGTGCTGGGATTACAGGCTTGAGCCACCACGCCCGGCCGAAATTTTAAATTTCATCTAGAGAAATAAAACCAGGACTAAAGAGCTGGGATGAGAACCTAGGAGACCAATTATAGACACCAAACTGGCAACCTTACTACTGCATCTTGGTAGGCTGTTTTAAGTCCATTACAGAACAAAGTGGGATATAAACAAATTGTGAATATAAGTATTTAAGAGAGCCCAGGAATAAAAGGTAATAATGAGGCTACCAGCCATGGCTAGCACCTGTAATTCCAACAATTTGGGAGGCCAAGGCAGGATGATCACTTGAGGCCAGGACTTAGAGACCAGCCTGGGCAACAGAGAGACCCCATCCCTACAAAAACATGAAAACTAAAAACTTCAGAAAAACTGAAAATGGGTACAGGGTTTCTTTTGATGTGATAAATTATTCTGAAACTGATTGAGGTTATTGGTTGTACAACTCTACAAATATACTAAAAAAATACTGGATTGTATACTTTAAGCAGGTGAATTGTATGGTTAATATGCATTTTATCTTGAGAAAGCTATCAAAAATAAATAAATAAATAAAACCCAAAATAAACAAAAAGGACTATATCAGGTAGAACAAAGAAAAGGAAGGAGGCTGGGTACAGTGACTCACGCTTGTAATCCCAGCACTTTGGGAGGCCGAGGAGGGCAGATCACCTGAGATCAGGAGTTCAAGACCAGCCTGGCCAATGTGATGAAACCCTGTCTCTACTAAAAATACAAAAATTGGCCGCCGTATGGTGGCATGTGCCTGTAATCCCTGACACTCGGGAGGCTGAGGCATGAGAATCGCTTGAACCCAGGAGGCAGAGGTTGCAGTAAGCCAAGACCATGCCATTGCACTCCAGCCTGGGTAAAAAGAGTGAAACTCTGTTTCAAAAAAAAAGGAAGGAGACAGGGACATGTCCCCTAAGCAAGACTGAGCTCCTCCTCACTTTTGCATCCCCAGTGCCTACTACTTCAGAAACACGCAAATGTGTTGTGTAACCAGAGCAGTTAAACAGAATTTCAAGTCAAGAGTTCTGGCTTTACAAGTTGTAGAATCTAAGGAAAGCTCAGGGTCTAAAATAAGCAGGGAAGACGTTTAAGCCCCGTGTGTATCCACATGGTGATTTAGAACAAGCTTTCACAGCCAGTACCTGTCAACACAGAGTATATATGCAGTTTTCAAGGTACACTGGCATTAATGTTTTAAATTCTTTTTTTTGAGACAGGGTCTCACTCTGTCAACCAGGCTGGAATGCAGTGGCACAATCACAGCTCACTGCCGCCACAACCTCCGAGGCTCAAGCAATCCTCCCATCTCAGCCTCTCGAGTAGCTGGGACTACAGGTGCACACCACCACACCTGGCTAATTAAAAAAAAATTTTTTTTGGAGAGACAGGGTTCCACTATATTGCCCATGCTGGTCTAGAGCTCCTGAGCTCAAGCAATCCTCCTACCTTGGCCTCCCAAAGTGCTGGAATGACAGGTGTGAGCCACTGTGTCTGGTCAATTTTTAAAATTATATGCAATAATATTACATAAAATAGACTGAAAACAGAATATATTTTTCTGCACACCTGTACTGAGAACACTACTGACAGCTGGTGGAGTTGAGCTAATAGAAAGTCCAGCCAGACTCTGTTCAATTCCTGTAGTTCCTGGTGGTGACAAAGACGGGGGATTAACTGAGGACAGCTGGACCTTCCAAAAAGAGAAAAAAAAAAACATGAAGATTACTTAAGTTTATTTAAAAGAAAATATAAATATTGGCTGTTACCTGCCCTGCAGATACATATTTGGTTCACATATGAGCTGTCATAAGCTTCATTTGGCACATCTGCCTCCAGACCCTCCCTCCTAATTTTGGTACATGTCACGGACCATGTACTGTAAGCATCTCTCTGTCCTGTCACTTCTAGTCTTGGGACACATGGCTTCTACCCCAAGTTGCACACAATGCTCTTGATACTTCCACACTAGAAGAGATTCTACTCTCTCCTCTCTCCTCACCACCTGGAAATCATTTTATTCAATCTTTAAACTACCACCGCTTTCCTCTTCTGTCTGAATTCCCAGCTGGTTTATTTGTTTTCACTTTCACTGCTCAGGAAAGAAATCAGCTGGAAGTCTTAATACATGATAGACTTCTCAAGATTTCCAACCTCATGAGTGCATTTAATATTCTTCTCATCAGTGAATAAATGTAGCAGGCAGATCCCCACTTTTCAGGAGAAGAAAAAAAGGAGTCTATATGGACTCTACAGATGGGTGGTTTCATTTGTGAATAATCCACCTTCTGCAGCAGCTCCAGTGCCCTTCGGTACCTTCCGAGACAACCTGTATTCCGACCCTGTGCCTAGCTGCTAGTCACTCTCTCATCTTCCCAAACCACCCAAAGAGGTTCAACTGGGAAAGCCCTGATTAGGGCCAGTGGGTATGGTGGTTGGGGTCTGAACATGTAACTATATTGGCTCTGGCCAAGAGCCAATGTTGGAGGTGAAACTTCCCAGCAGCTCTTCTTTCCTTCCTCTAGAATTGAAGACGGCCAAACTGTGTAGACAAAACCACAGTGGCAGCAGCTCTGTTTTTACAACAGCAGCATTTTCTTTTTGGGTATTTGGTTTTTATTTAGTTATGCAGACAAGAGTTAACTGCCCTGAGATGCCTCCTTAAGAAACATTCAAAAACCCTATAAGCCTGTTCAAATCTCTCTTGTTCCTTGAAAAGTCTTACTTTGATCCTGTAATAGCCCTTTCACTCCCCTCATGACCCCCACACACATAGCTCTCCTTGTTTTCTCAATCGTTTCTTGAAACAATAAGCAACAACTAGCAGCACCTTTTCACCTATTCACTCTGCTGACCTGCAATTTGTGTTTGTCCCCTGGCAAGTCTCTGAAATTGCTCTTGCCCAGGACATGGTTTTTTCACTCCTTTCACCTAACTTCTCTGCAGTACCTGACATGGCTGACTGTGTCTGATTTCCTGAAGCTTGGTTTTCCCTCTGGCCTCTGGCTGAGCTTCCTTTGCTAGATCTCTGCCCATCCAGATTTTCAAGACGGCGACCCGCCCAGACCCAGTCCCTTAGCTGTACAGCTGTCCTAACAGCCACTGGGTTACATTACCCTCTCTTTGCTGATGATTCCCACATCTGCATCTCTAGCCCTGTCCTTTTTCCTATAACCCAGACTCATGTATCTCACCTCTATCTCGGTATCTTACCGGAACCTTAAATTTAACACCATCAATACTTAACTCATCGTCTACCCTATTTCATAGTGCTACTGCCATATACACTGAAATACATGACTTGTTTTGGTAAAAAACTTTATGATATACTTAGGTAAGAATGTGACCTTACCTCTGTAAACCCATCTTTAAGAGGTGTAATAGGTGTACCAGCCATTTGTCCTGGAAGAGAAATTTTCTTTCCTTCTTCAAATGGGCGTGTAGGTATTCGATGCAAATAACCATATCCAATGCCACATCCTAGGCTATAAAAACATTTTTTTCTTAACATTGTTATCAATCACAGCTTGTATTTCTTTGAGGTGTTTTTTTTGGGGTGGGGGGAGGTAACCCAAGAGCATAGATTCAAGTTGCCCTGAACGTGCACTCCCTTCTTTGAGATTTTAAAAGATAAAAACAAATTTCTATTCTTTTAGATAATGTCATCTAAGCAGAGGTCCCAGACCACCCCACAGAAAACAGCACCCTTCCCTCCACTGTGGATACCACCCTTACTCCTTTATTTTTCAAGCATTCATCACCATCCAACACACTGCATATTTATTTACTATCTATCTCCCCCAACAAAATGTTAAGGTCCTTAAGGGCAGAGACCTTGTCTGTTAACTGCCTTCATAGCTGCTGGCACATGGCAGACATTTGATGATTATTTGCTAAATGAATGACATATATACAGCCTTTCCACTGAAGAGCTCTAAGCACTTCTGCATGATGACATCATTTACACATTCCATAGTTCTCTTTCAGAACCCTGACACAAATCAGTCATGTATGTTCAACCCAGATTGAACATACTTCTATTTCAACTTCCCACTGCCACCAGAGGCATTTTTCTAGTAAGATGTGATCACATTGCTTCTTTCTAGTCTGATGTCTTCTCAACATTCCTTTCTCTTTCCTCCCTTTGGGGAATTACTTCTCTGCTGTTGTGTGCAGTGCTGGTAGGACTGTCAATCAGAGTGTCTGCCCTGCCCAAACCAAGGGCATGGCTCATGGTCAAAGCCAGGCCAATTTCTCTTGCCCATGGCTGCAAACCTTGGGAGTCAGAGAAAAAACAAAAATGGCTTTAGTAGAATGAATGCTGATGACATTGCCAAATACTTCTTCCTATCTAAATCCCTAGAGGTTTTCTGAGTCTTGTCCTTTCTACATCTGGTTCTTCAGCTGTTTCCTTGATTATATGAGCTAATCCATATCAATAAGTATGTTACTTGCTTACTTACGATGGTGACAGCTGGTTTTTACCATTTGAACCCAAAACCCCCTACTGATACAATTATCACAGCCTCAGTTGCTCAAAATATATCAGAAGTCCTGACCGTGGTATTTAAGGCTCTCTACAATCAGGTTCCAACTTATGTTTCCATCATGATGTCTTTTATTTCCCAAACAACTTGACACTTTCAGAGTAGGCCATGCATGAATATCTCTGTGCCTTTCTCCTGCCATACCATCTACTATCTCCACTGCCACCAAAAGCTGGGTGAGCAGGCAGTGGCCAACTTCAGCTCTTTTTAATTAATTAATTAATTTATTTATTTATGAGACAATTTATTATTCTGTTGCCCAGGCTGTAGTGCAGTAGCATGATCTTGGTTCACTGCAATCTCTGCCTCCTGGGCTCAAGCAATCCTCCCGCCTCAGCTTCCTGAGTAGCTGGGACTACAGGCGCATGCCACCACGTCCGGCTAATTTTTGTATTTTTTGTAGAGACGAGGGTTCATCAGGTTGCCCAGGCTGGTACTGAACTCCTGAGTTCAAGTGATCCACCTGCCTCAGCCTCCCAAAGCGGTAGCATTACGGGCGTGAGCCACCATGCCAGGCCTAGCTCCTCTTTAACCAGTCTGATGTGCACAATGATGCTTCATCTTACGGTTATTTGTTCCTTCTTCTCACAATCAAAACTGCAATTCAGCCAGGCATGGAGGCTCACACCTATAATCCCAGGACTTTGGGAGGCCAAGGTGGGAAGATTGCTTGAAGTGAGGAGTTCAAGACTAGCCTGGGAAACAAAGCAAGGCCCCATCTCTAAAAAAGAGTTTCTACATTAACCGAGTACAGTGTGTACACCTGTAGTCCCAGGTACTCAGGAAACTGAGGCAGGAGGACAGCTTGAGCCCAGGAGTTAAAGGCTGTAGTGAACTATGATTGTGCTCCAGCAGAGATAGCAAGACCCTGCCTCCAAACAAATAAAACCCTGCAATTCTCACTAGACTGGATCTCACATAGATTTAGAGAAATAATTTATATTATTTAGATTAAATAATTTATATTGACCAATTATAGCCTTTCAGGGGTAGCTACATTTGAAAACAAGGTGCTTATTGATCAAAGTAATTAAGTAGTAATAGACAATGCATTTGAGGCAACAGCAAGACCCTGGCCAAACGTAAAGATAGCCTAAGAATGAAATTAAGAGAAATAAGATTTAATAAATGAAATGTGGTCAGCCTCTGAGGAAGGAATAACAGAGGCACAAAAAGACCAGATGCATGGTCAGAGGCAGACTGAGGAAAATGCTCTGTATGGGCCTAGCTAATGCAATGGCCAACTGACAGTATTAAACACCTCAAAAGAAAAAATGTCTTCCAAAGAATGTAGCCAAATGTAGTTAACATAATTAAAAATGAAAGAATATGTGATGTTTTTTGCCGTTGGTCTTCACTGTCCACAGAATCTCTTCCTCCAGTTGATTCCATGCTCACCAGGCACTCCTGTGGTACTAATCTGACTTGAGTATTCTTCTAACTGGAGAGGGGGTATTTTTCTATTGCAAACTGAAAATTTGCTATTCAAATAAATACAGCAGCTTCTCTGCAAATTTAGTTTATATGAAGAAGTGCCTCTTCTAATGAATAAATTTTGAATGCCTCGAGTAGATCATATTTCTGGGCATTTACAAACCTGAGCAATGGACAATGATAATTTGATCAAGTACTGCCCCAGATAGGCCAGACTCTTGGAAGACACATCTATCTTACTTTTCCCAAACTGCAGCAAATTAGAATACTTGTGGCAAAACATTCAGCTAGAGAATCTCAGGTAGTGTGGGTAAAGATACTATGAGCAAATGGAGGCTTTTCCTGCCTGCAGCAACTAAGTCATCCTTTTCCCAGCATGGGATTAGAACTTTTGAAAACATGTGGAAAGTTTCCAAATTCTAGGCTTTTCTATAATTATGGCTTATGCTCAATAATTTCTCAAATTAAAAAAGAAATGCTATTAGCTCTTAGGTCAGTAAAGAAAAGGACTACAGTATGTATACTATGTTCCTTAGATATGTACTTTAAAAAAATTGATTTCAATATTTTAGACTAGCTCTTCCCTTTTTTAAGAGGAGTCTTACAATAAACCAATAACTTCTTTCAAAATAAAAACAATGTTTACAACACATCTGACTGGTATGTTTAAGCAGTCATAACTTAGTCTAAAAAATGACCTTACCTGCCTTCTCCACCCCATGCAGAATTTGGTGTAATAATCACTTCTCGACAGTTATCAGTGTCTGTGTTGTACACATAAAGTTTCAATGGTTTTGCTTCATGTGTTTCAATAAGGCTGAATAGATCTTCAGACTGCAAAAGTGTCACAGGAGGAAAATGTTTCATGTTACTGTACTTTGGAGCAGTGTGTCTCAAACTTGGCTACTATTAGAATCACCTGAGAAACCTAAGAAAAAAATACGGATTCTGGGCCCTGCCCTAGACATAAAAATCACTTCTTAAAACCAATACACCAAGCAGGTTTAATTCAATATATTAATTCAAGCAAAGCCTACTTACTACATACAAGGCTTTATGGCCAGTTCCTTAAGATCTAGTTGGCACTCTTAGTACAATTCTTTTATACCCAAGTTCTACATATTCTGCTTTTACTTCCCATTATTAAGACCTGGTTGTCTGGGCACCTTATTTCTCACTCCTTTTTTTTTTTTTTGGAGACAGAGTCTCTCTAACTGTTGCCTGGGCTAGAGTGCAGTGTCATGATTTTGGCTCACTGCAGCCTCAACCTCTCAGGCTCAAGTGATCCTTCCACCTCAGCCTCCCAGGTAGCTGGGACTACAGGCATGTACCACACCATGCCTGGCTAATTTTTGTATTTGTTGTAGAGACAAGGTCTCACAACCAGGTCACAGACTGGTCTCGAACTCCTGAGCTCAAGTAATTCTCCCATCTCAGCCTCCCAAAGTGCTGAGATTACAAGCATGAGCCACTGTGCCCAGCCTTTTCTCTCATTTTTGATTTAGCAATGTATACTTCTGCTAGCTAACAGATAAGGAAAAGGATCTAATATAGCTACACTAATGCTGTCACTGAACAAAAAGGGGAAGAGCAAATGAAATCAATGAACAATTGAAAATGAGAATTTGATTTAGACTTGAGGTATGCAGAGATTTCTGTATACTACACACAAAATCTGTGCAATTGCCGCACAGTACGTGTTTTCCCTCACAGCTATACCTAATAAGACACCTACCAGATGTTCCATTTAACACCCTGAGGCATAAGTTATTCTTGATCAGCAAAGACTAAAATTTTAACTCTAAATGCAAAGCATGCAAATATCTTTCTCAACTCAAGCATCAATGAGAAAATTTTATATAGTTTTCACTATGAATAAACACACGAATTACCTCATTCATGACTGTATCTGCTCCAATGATATAATCACTGTGTGGTCTAAGACCTGCCAGTGCTGCAGGAGAATTTGATTCCACCTCCTAGAATGACACAAACACATACCCTAAAATTAATATATATAATCTTCCAAGGTTTAGTCACAATTTTTAATTATATTGATTTTTAAAATCTGTATACTTCTGTCTTGCTAGAGATGTGTCATATGTCAGAAACTACAGAATATATTTTAAACTTCTGAGCAAAAAATTACATAATATTTAATATTTAAAATACTTTTGTAGCTATCTACTCTAACACATCTTATAATGAATAAATCATTAGAAAAAGTTCTTAAACTTCTACATTTCCTTCTCTTCCTCAACTTAAAAAAAAATTGTTCCACATTTAAAAAGCAATGAATGCTGATTTTTGGTAAAAATTGCCTAATGATAATATCCTTACAATCTTATTAAGCCAGAAACAACCATTGTTAAAACATCTTTCCACACTGCTTCATGAACCTCCAGTAACAGTTCACAGTTGATACCTACCAACACATGCCAAACATTTTCATTTGCCCCATCAAAGCTGCAGAAACGTATGCTCACTCCCAATAAGCCCTGGCCGCCCCACAGGTTACTTGGTGTGACTGAGGTCTCTCGCAGCTCCAACGTTTTGCTGCTATAGATAAGCATTTTTACAGGCTTTTCAACGTTTGCTTTCAGCAGATCCTTAAGAGTGTCATTGTCTTTATTCTGTGAACATATAGAAATCACATTCCTTAGTAAATAAAAATTTTTTTTTTTTTTTTTTTTTTTTTTGAGGCGGAGTCTCGCTCTGTCGCCCGGACTGGAGTGCAGTGGCTGGATCTCAGCTCACTGCAAGCTCCACCTCCCGGGTTTACGCCATTCTCCTGCCTCAGCCTCCCAAGTAGCTGGGACTACAGGCGCCCACCACCTCGCCCGGCTATTTTTTTTTTTTTTTTGTATTTTTAGTAGAGACGGGGTTTCACCGTGTTAGCCAGGATGGTCTCGATCTCCTGACCTCGTGATCCACCCGTCTCAGCCTCCCAAAGTGCTGGGATTACAGGCTTGAGACACCGCGCCTGGCCAATAAAAATTTAATGTTAGCTTAAGCATCCTATGGCCCTATAAGAGTAATATTAATAATCAACATAAATAAAATATTCAACAAAGGTTTCACCAACATTTAAATTTTCCTCTATGTAAAAGGAATGTCACGAAATTAAGAACAACTCTTATGTTAGCAACAACTTGAAACTGACTTTTTTCTAATAGCTCACTATGGATTATGGAATTTGCAACCCAACATTATTTAGAATGATCTAGGGCTTCAATGTATAAAAACAAAATATGCCATAAAAAGTCACATTACTAACGAAGTTGTGATGACTTTGATTATAAAAATCTAAAACATTTACTGGGGTTAACGTTTAATTTTGGACTCTATTTCTAACTACATACTTTATTATTTATTAAGAGCTGGATAGAAAAGAAAGTAAAAACAGTATATTAAGTATTTCATTTCATAAATAAAGGCCAGATGACATACAAATACAGGCCAACATCTGGCCTTTATTTGTATGTCAGAGATGTTATAAGTAATGAACAAAAACTTCAGACTGTTATGAAAAATTAAACCAAGTGGCTACTGTCCTAAGAATTTGCTGAGATTATATAATTTCCTTATCTTAGAACTTTATTATGGGTAAACTCTAAACAAGGTATAAAAAGTGGTTTTAATTTTGTACTTTGGAGCATATCTCTCTGTCTGGTTCTAATAACATTATTTGTATACTGTGAAACTTAGCACCAAGAGAACTGACAATTTGAGAGAATGAATCTTTCTACTAATTCGTTTGTCAATAACCAACAGAAGTCTGACATCTTTAAAAACCAATCTTTTACATCTTATTTCTTTCTGCTTATGAAAATTAAATATTTAACATATAAAAGACTCCACTGATTCTGGAGACTTCCCTAAGATAATCAGTGGAGCATAAGGTATAATATTCTAGATATTTCAATGTTTTTAATACATGATTATTTCTATAAACTGGCATCATACTATACAGAATGATTGTAACTAATAAACACCCATCTCAGATCATCTGAAAAATTCCATTTTTGAGAGATTACAAATACTACAGACAAAACTACAAAAAGTTGAACTTACTAATCTTGAACCATTAATAGAAACAATAAAATCAAAGAAAGGCTCCAATCCAGCTCTGTGTCCTGGGGAATTTTCTTGTACCTGCGGAAACAAAAATGACAAAAATAACAAATGTAAAGCTTAGGTGAAAATTGTAAGCCGAATATCTCTTTTCAGTAAAAATAGACCAATTTCATTAATAATGAAACATAGTACACACTAGTTCTCTCATTTCTCTTCATCTCTCCCCGCTAATGCCTGTCCAGCTCCCTAAACTCTACCCTTTCTTTAAGTTCATCTTCTATTTATATTTTTATTTTATTTCTTTGAGACAGACTCTACCTGTGTTGCCCAGGCTGGAGTGCGGTGGCACAATCTCGGTTCACTGCAACCTCTGCCTCCCCAATGCAAGCGATTCTCGTGCCTCAGCCTCCCGAGTACCTGGGATGACTATAGGCGCACACCACCATGTCCGACTAGTTTTTGTATTTTTTGTAGAGACAGGGTTTTGCCTTATTGCCCAGGCTGGTTTTGAACTCCTGGGCTCCACCCACCTCAACCTCCCAAAGTGCTGGGATTACAGGCGTGAGCCACTGCACCGGGCCTCGTTCATCTTCTATACGAGGTTTTCCCTCTGTGGTTCTATTTCCATACCACTTTCTCCTTTTTTTTGGGAGAAAGGGGCTAATCCGCTCAGCAATTAGCAGGGGACACAGCAGACAGTCACTACAATTAAGCGACAAATTCAAGCAATTATTCCTTCACTACTAGTAGCAAGGCAGCACTCAGTTACAAAGTGAATACAGGTACATAGTCACCTATGTCAAGACATTTATAATCTGCTGAGGAATAGGTGAGAAGAGGAAGGGGCAATGTATATATAGCCCTCTAATCACTACAATGTAAGACCAAACAGGCTAAGGGCTATTTGGTATAAGGTTCTAAGGGAAAGAAGAAGCTTCAGACATAAAAAGTGACAATGAATTGTGGTTTAAAAAGAGGGTAGAACATTCAAAGGTAAAGATGATCAAGGGGGTAGGAAGGACATCTGAAAATGGACAAAACAATATGAGCAAACACCCGAAGCAGGAGTCTGAAGAATGAGGATCACAGCATGTGTAGCTAGATGACAGGGTAGTGGACAGAAATAGAGAATTACAGACTTTGAAAACTAGGATTAACCCAGAAATCCTCTAATCCAGGGATCTTAAATTGAGGTCTGTGGATGGCTTCAGAGAATACTACAGCTCCTGAAATTACACACAATCTTTTATATGGATAAGCAGTTTTCAGGGTGTAAATATTGGTGGCTTTCATTAGATTCTCAAAGGATTTCTCCATGACTCCAAGAAGGTTTAAAAACCATGGATTTTTTTTTTTTTTTGAGACGGAGTCTTGCTCTGTCGCCGGGGCTGGAGTGCAGTGGCCGGATCTCAGCTCACTGCAAGCTCCGCCTCCCGGGTTCATGCCATTCTCCTGCCTCAGCCTCCCGAGTAGCTGGGACTACAGGCGCCCGCCACCTCGCCCGGCTAGTTTTTTGTATTTTTTAGTAGAGACGGGGTTTCACAGTGTTCGCCAGGATGGTCTCGATCTCCTGACCTCGTGATCCGCCCGTCTCGGCCTCCCAAAGTGCTGGGAAAAACCATGGATTTTGTGCAATTCTTTCATTTGATAGGTTAAAAAAAAAAAATACCGTGTCTTGCTTATGATTCCATAGCTGCCTAATGGTGGAAGTGAAACTCAAAAATCCATCTTTTTTATTTTTATTTTTTGAGACAAGAGTCTTACTCTGTTGCCCAGGCTGGAGTGCAGTGGCACAATCTCAGCTCATTGCAACCTCCACCTCCCAGGTTCAAGCGATTCTTGTGCCTCAGCTTCCCAAGTAGCTGGGATTACAGGTGTGCACCACCACATCTGCCTTTTTTTTTTTTTTTTTTTTTGGTAGAGGCAAGGTTTCACCATGTTGGCCAGGTGGATCTCAAATTCCTGGCCTCAAGTGATCTGCCTGCCTCGGCCTCCCAATGTGTTGGGATTACAGGTGTGAGCCACTGCACCTGGCCGAAAGTCCATCCTGAAACTATTAGTCCAACAGAAGGCTAGAAAGAAGGGGTAGAGCTACATTTACTGGCCTTTAAACGAAAGAGTGAGATTATTTTTAATGTAATTCATAGGTTCATAGAATAAAAAAGATTACTTAGCTTCTCAACAACTCAAATGTTTATCACCCCATATTTGATAATGGACTGTCAAATTTTCAAAATGTACAGTAGTAAAATGTTAGTAGCTAGTAACAGAAATATGACAAAAAAGCAAAAAACAAATATAATCCATTCTGCATTTTTTTTCCAAAATATTTTCCTCTAAGGAATTTTTATTCTGCTTGATATTATTAAGTGCTGTCAAAACTATTCCATGGCCAGGCACAGTGGCTCATGCCTATAATCCCAGCACTTTGGGAGGCTGAGGCAGGAGGATTGGAGTCCAGAAGTTTGAGACCAGCCTGGGTAATAGAGGGAGACCCCTGTTTCTACAAAAAAATTAGCCGGGTATCGGGGTGTGCTTCTGTAGTCCCAGCTACTTGGAAGGCTGGGCTGGGAGGATCACTTGCACCCAGGAGGCTGAGGCTGCAATGAGTCCAGGTTGCACCACTGCACTCCGGCATAGGCGACAGGGTAAAACCCTGTCTCAAAACAAAACAAAATAGAAAAAAAAAACAAAAAAAACAACAACAAAAAAAACCTATTCCACAAGAACAAAAGTTTGCACTGATATTTATAGGTTGATTTTCTGTAATAGTTCAAATAGTTCTATAGTCAGTTTTGCAAATAACAACAGCAAATGACAGATACATTCAACCATACACAAAGCTACAGCTATTTATACAGTAACAAGTCATTTTAATACTTTCAAAATGGAACCCAGATTGTTCCTAAAATACATCCCTCTATACAGTGTCAATCAGAATTGTTCATTACCTCTTAATGTTGTTACCTTTTATTATTTTAAGCCAAATTATAGTATTGTCTCAGAAGAAGTAAAACTTGATATTCTTCTTTTGTTACAGTAAAGAATAGTTGCCCTACATAGACAGTTCAATGCCTAACTCCCTAAAACTGTTTGATCATGTTTTTATGTTTTCTTGCAAATTTGGGACCAAATCATTTTTGTAAACTAATTAAGTTAAATATCAAAGGTATTTATTAAATGTCTTCAGTTTCTTTTTCTTTTTTTTGAGACAGGGTCCCACTCTGTCGCTCAGGCTGTAGTGCAGTGGTGCATACATAGCTTACTCCTGGCCTCCCAAGTAGCTGGGACTACATGTGTGCACCACCATGCCCAGCTAATTTTTAAATTTTTTCTAGTGCACCACCATGCTCAGCTAATTTTTTAACTTTTTGTAGAGATGGGGGTCTTGCTATGTTGCCAAGGCAGGTCTCAAACTCCTAGTCTCAAGCGATCCTCCCATCTCAGCCTCCCAAAGCACCAGAATCCCAAAGCAAGTCACCATACCCAGTTTTTAGTTTCTGTATACTGTTTTCTATGGGAGTTATTTCATATTCTACATGTTATCAAATAAAATGTCTAGGGCTCAAAATAGCATATTTCTTTTCAAATGGCAACTCTGAAAGGTAAAGAAGTGGCTGCCTGGAGTCACAAGAAAAGTGAGGTCAAATCACAGCTATTTGGGACAAAGTCAGATTACCTAGATCTGAAATGCCTATTAGGTGGTTATCAATTAGACGTGAAAGGCCTCAGGTGTGAAAGGGGATGAACAGCACAGATCCTTAGGCGCCTCCTCAGAGTGGAGTTTCTCATCTAATAAAGCCCACATCTAATCATCTAATTCTCTGAATCTGAATGTTTCCAAAGAACTATTAATAGCATTTTATCTAGAACCCAACTAGGTCACTGATCAATTTCAGACTTTGCCACTAAGACCGCCAGAAGTTTACCTTTTAGTTAAAAAGGGCCACAGACAGCACTTTTATAATGTAATCACTCATTTAGAAAGCTGACCCTACATGCTGATTCTTATCAGGCCACCCTTATAAAGTTTAAAGTATAAACTTTAGAGTATAAAGCTTAAACTATTTGTCTGAAATGGAAATTTTCCAATATCAGAAGTATTTTTCCTATAATTCAAAAAGGATTCAATAGCTAACTTTAAATTCTAAAATGAACTTGATCCTTTCCCTAGCTCTATTTTTCTATATCATTTGTTACTAACATCGATTTCCTTTGTTTCTAATGGCCCTTGAAATTAACTTCTTTCCTTAATTTATTTACATCATTAGAATCTGTGCAATTACGTCAGGCAGGTATCTTAATTACTGCTAGGAAGTCAGCAGAGGGTGCCCTAGAAAAATGCTCTCTTTGACCCTAATATACCTAAAGGAAATTTCCTATATTTTGTAGCATGGAAAATATGATCTACAACATAGCAAACCAAACACTGACGCAAGTTTCTCTTGCAGTGTTATCCACTGACAAGAATCTCCTGGCACCTAATCTCTCAGGCATCAGATTACCACTTCAATACTTTCGATCCCCTATGAGAGCTCCTGATTATTAATTTATCTTCTGCTTTCTTCAAGTCATCTTAACTAAAAGTTTATATATACTTGGCTCCACAGACCATTTAACATTTATTACTGGGCCAAATATCAAAGCAATTTACGATGAACAGGTTAAATTTGTAAATTTAATAATTAAGGCCAGGCACAGTGGCTCACACTTGTTATCGCAGCACTTTGGGAGGCAGAGGTGAGAGGATCTCCTGAGGCTAGGAGTTCAAAACCAGCTTGGGCAACAAAGTGAGACTGTCTCTACAAGCATTTTTAAAAAATTAGCCAGGCATAGTGGCACACGCCTGTAGTACCAGCTACTCAGGAAGCTAAGGCGGGAGGATGGCTCGAGCCCAGGAGGTCGAGACTATAGTGAGTCATGTTCACGCCACGGCACTCCAGCCTGGGCAACAGAGCAAGACTCCATCTCACAAATAAATAAGATTTTATAAGATTATATATAGTGAAAAAATAATACTTTTAGAGCCAGACTGAGTTGGTTTTAAGCCATGATTTTGTCCATTTATGAGTTGTGTGAGCTTGGTAAAGTTTATTTACCACCCGGGCCTCAATTTTCTCATTTGCAAGTAAGGGATAATGCCATCTACTTCATAAGCATGTTGTAAAGGTTCGATGAGTTAAGTGTATGAAATGCCTAGCTAAGTCTCACGCCTATGATAGAAGGCCAAGAAATCTTAAGCTCATCCTCCTAACTCTGCTATCACCATCTGAGGGTAAATCTTTATAGCTAACCAATTCCTGGACACATCATTATTTTTGCAACCATATTAAATACCTTTTACTCTTAAAAAGAAAAAATAAGACTTGTAAAAGTGCTGGCAGGAAAGAGAGACAAACCATTTTTTCAAATGTTGCCTCCCACAAATCAATTCCAGATGGATGGTAGATGTAAAGGTCAAGGGTAAAACAATAAACCCTGTAGAGAAAAACATAAGAGAATATCTTTGAGACCTTCAAGTTTGCAAGGCTTCCTAATAAACTGGACACAAAATGCACTAACCACAAACTAAAATAAATTGATAAAGTGAACTACACTAAGAACTTCTGCTCATCAAAAGGTATAATTAAGAAAGTAAAAAGACATAATACATATCCAACAAAGGATCTGCATACTGAACAAATCTTGAACTGCTGTAAAGCATTAAGAAAGATGGACGATAAAACCACAAGATACCATTTCTTGTCCACTGGAATGACCACAATTAAAAAGAAAGTAACAAGCATTGGCAAGAATGTGGAAAAAATGGAACACTCATACATTTGCTGGTGGGAATGGTGTAGCTGCTGTGAAAAACAGTTGGCAGATCCTCAAAATGTTACACACAAAGTTATCAAATGATCCAGCAATTCCACTCCAGGTATACAAACAACCAAGCAAAATGAAAATATATCTCCACACAAAAACCTGTACACAAATCTCATAGTAGCATTATTCATAATATTCCTAACGTAGAAACAGCCCAAATGTCCCCCAACTGATAAATGGATAAACAAGATGTGGTATATCCATAAGAAAGGATGAAGTACTAATGCACGCTATGACATGGATAAATCTTGAAAACATTAACGCTAAGTGAGAGAAGTTAGTCCAGAAGACTACATATTTTTTGATTCCATTAATATGAAATGTCCATAATAGACAAATCCATAGAGACAGAAAGCAGATTAGTTGTTATGCGGGGTTGTGGGTGGAAGAAGGGGGGAAATGGCTACTAATACATATGGGTTTCTTTCTGGAGTAATAAACAGTTTCTGGAATTAGGCAGTGGTGATGGTTGTACAACTCTATGAATATATTAAAAAGTCACCAAATTGTATAGTTTAAAAGTCTGAACTTTCTGGTATGTAGCTTTTATCACAATAAAGTTGCTTAAAACAGAAAAAAGACAACCCAACAGAGAAATGGGGGAAAGATTTTAGCAAACACTAAACAAAATACGATACTGAAGTAATCAAGAAATATGAAAATGTGCTCAACTTCAATAGTCATCAAGGAAATGCAAATTAAAACCACAGTGCTACTACACACCTATCGGAATGGCCGAAATCAAAAAGATGAAAAATATTAAGTGTGAGTGAGGATGTAGGACATTTAGAAACCTCAATTACTGCTGGTTAGAATGCAAACTAGTAAATGACTTGGCAATATCTATTAATATTGAAAATATGCACACCTTTTGACCGTATATTCCAGCCTTAAGTATATACCCAACAGAAGTGGGTATACACCTGTTCTCTAAAAGAAATACACTGGCCGGGCGCGGTGGCTCAAGCCTGTAATCCCAGCACTTTGGGAGGCCGAGACGGGCGGATCACGAGGTCAGGAGATCGAGACCATCCTGGCTAATACGGTGAAACCCCATCTCTACTAAAAATACAAAAACTAGCCGGGCGAGGTGGCGGGCGCCTGTAGTCCCAGCTACTTGGGAGGCTGAGGCAGGCGAATGGCGGAAACCCAGGAGGCGGAGCTTGCAGTGAGCTGAGATCTGGCCACTGCACTCCAGTCCGGGCGACAGAGCGAGACTCCGCCTCAAAAAAAAAAAAAGAAATACACTATACTGTTCACGGTACCACTATTTATAAAAGTCCCAAACTGAAAACTACAAAAATGCCCATCAACAGGTTAATAAATATTGGCATATTATCTCAATGGCACCAAATACATTAATGCCATGAAAGGTCTACAATAATACACATGAATAAATTTCACAAGCAATATCTGAGCAAAAGAAGCCAGACACAAATGAGTACGTAGCACATGGTTCCCCTTATACAAAGAACAATAGCTCAAACTAATCTATGCTGTTAGAAATCAGGATAGTATTCATCCTGCGGAGGTGGGGGGTGTGCAGGATGTCACTGGAAAGGGGTAAGAGGCTGGTTACAGTAAGTGTGTTGTTTGTGAAAATTCACAAAGCTATACACTTGTGTGTACTCTTTTAATATAAAGTCTTAAGAGATGCTCCCTGTATCAAAACAAGTATATTGAGGTTGCCCTTTTCCCAATGCCCTTTTGTCCAGTTCTTCTTAGGGCCACATGATTTTCTTTGATCAATTAAGAAACATAATAAAGCAGCTGAAAATACTAAAGAGCAATTATGCTTACAAAATAATAATTATAAAAAGATATATTACCAAAACATGGACAGGTAGAAGAAATTATGAACACACTAACTGGCAGTTGTAAGGTTCAAACTATACATCTGAGGTTAGCTTACAAAATAAAAATCACAGCAGTGTGAAAGAAATGCTTCTCTTCTAACACTCTAGAAAAAACGGCTGCAATAAACAAGATGATATTTGTTAGACAGTTTTTACCCTCAACAAGCAATAATGAGAAGTTTATGATGAAACTGCACAGCAAAGGGGCATCTTTATTACATAAAAAGAAATTTCCATCAATGATTAGAAGCTGGATTTTTTAATCACCAACTTTATAGAAATAATCCCTAAAGTGGTGTCATTCAACTACAGTGGATGATTTCAGTAGGTTCTGAAATCAATTTAGTGTGTCACAAAAGACAAGTATCAAAACACAATATCACAATAGAAAATTTGTCAAAAATTCATGATATAATAAAGGCCTATATTCTTCATGAAATGTAGTATGTACTGGTTGTAATGGAAAATACATTTTTTGCTTTGAGCTACAATAAAAATAAAGTTAGGAAAAGCTGTCCTACAAGATACCATTAACACTTTTGCTCCATCAAGTTCCTGGTTAAAAAAAAAAAAAAAAAAAAAAAGGGCAATTAACTTCTTGACTTTTCCCTCCACTTCTGATACCGGATCATTAAAAGTTTTACCAGATTTTGCCGGCGCGGTGGCTCAAGCCTGTAATCCCAGCACTTTGGGAGGCCGAGACGGGCGGATCACGAGGTCAGGAGTTCGAGACCATCCTGGCTAACACAGTGAAACCCCGTCTCTACTAAAAAATACAAAAAAACTAGCCGGGCGAGGTGGCTGGCGCCTGTTGTCCCAGCTACTTGGGAGGCTGAGGCAGGAGAATGGCGTAAACCCGGGAGGCGGAGCTTGCAGTGAGCTGAGATCTGGCCACTGCACTCCAGCTCGGGCGACAGAGCAAGACTCCGTCTCAAAAAAAAAAAAAAAAAAAGTTTTACCAGATTTAGCCTAAACTTTTCTTTTACCACACAGACCTAACTATTGCTTTCCAGTGAAGCATCCATCTCTTCTTCCAGGATTAAGAGTGTTCAAATACTACTACTTATGGTAGGTTTGGATCATTTCACATTAACCTTTTTCTCTCTTCAATTCTTCACTTGGGGGAGCGAGGAATGGCAGAGTAAGACGGAAGAAGTGTTTGGGTGGAGTTGGGTGTCAGGCGGCATTCTCCCACCTGCATTGGTCTATTGACTTACATACTCTCAGCTGAGGTATACAGACCTTCTACCTTAAAGTAACAAAGAAAGGAAACCACAAGGCAACTTGCAGCATACAGGGTATCACCAGACTACATATTTCACTAGGTGATATACAAAGACACACTTATCCACGTTTCTGGCTGATACGTAAATTATCTTCCTTAAGTTTTCTAACAGTGAAAATGTTATCATAAAATCGGCTTACTAGAATGTATAACTGTCTCCTTTTTATTACTGCATCATATATTCCTTTTCCACACACAAAATGTAGGTAAGCCCCACTGAATGACTATCTATACCATCATCTCCTCTAACACCCTCCCTCCTGTACTACTTTTAAAAACAGTAAAGATGTTAAACAAGACTAGAAAATAAATTCAATCCAAGCAATAACTAAATGATGACCCACTTCAACTATAAACATAAATCCTCATGCACTATATGTGTGCGCAGGTGTTCAAAATGACGGGAAAAGATCTGGGAAAGTGATATAATAAAAAGAAATCCTAAATCCTCCAGAGTTATAATAGGCATTTTTTTAGTAGGGAAGGGTGAGGGAGCTATAGTAGTCCCTGTTATCCGCAGGGGATATGTTCCAGGACCCCCCATGGATGCCTGAAACTGCAGAGTACCAAACCCTACATATACTGTACTATATTTTTTCCCATATGCAAATGCTTATGATAAACTTTAATTTATAAGCTAGGCACAGTAAGAGATTAACAACAGTAACTAATAATAGAGCAATCTACCACTTATGAACTGTTTATTTCTGGAATTTTCCATCTGATGTTTTTGGACCTCAGTAACCAAAGGTAACTGAAACCCACAGAAAGTCAAACTGTGGATAAGGAGAGAGTACTGTTTTCTGTGTCTGCAAATGGGTAAGTTTCCTTATTTGAGTCTTGACACAAATGTGTGGTAAATAATTTTGCAGTAGACTGAGAGAGTTCAAGCCTCACCTGCTAAAACATTGTCTTCCCATGTTCTTCACAAAGCAAAGTGCATGTTCTCCTGACACTAACCCTAACATAATTTTTAACATTCAAGCAATTTAAAATAAAATTGTAATGGCAACTAATAGGAAATAAAAACTCATTATTGCATAATGGTTTTCCAGAAAAGATCTGTACATTAGAAAAATAACATTGGAAGAAATTGAACTCTGCTCTAAATGAAGCAAAAATTCTGACAACTTCTTAACGCATTTTATATTCCTCAAATAACTTAGGGATTTGTTTCCTAGGGAAAGAAAACTTGCTGTGTGACCTTGGGCAAATCAGATTAACTTCTCTGTGCTTCTTTTCTTTTTTTGATACAGAGTTTCCCTCTTGTTGCCCAGGTTGGAGTGCAGTGGCGCAATCTCAGCTCACAGCAACCTCTGCCTCCTGGGTTCAAGTGATTCTCCTGCTTCAGCCTCCCAAGTAGCTGGGATTACAGGTGCCCACCATCATGCCTGGCTAAGTTTCTGTATTTTTTGGCAGAGACGAGGTTTCACCATGTTGGCCAGGCTGGACTCAAATTCCTGACCTCAAGTGATCACTACCTTGGCCTCCCAAAGTGCTGGGATTACAGGCCTGCACTTCTTTTCTTTAACTGCAAAAATGAGGAGGCTAATTAGGTAACCTGTAAGCCTGAATGACCCACCATGAAATAAATCTAACTGTTGCTAAGCTATCTATAGGTTCCACAATGAAGAAAATCAAATATAGCAAGATCATTTTAATTACATAGACTCTTTCAGCCATTTTAATTAATATGTCTAGTAACACTGTAGCAATGCAATGAAAAGGATACTGGCACTCTCCATTTAAAATTAAAAAATAATTTCCTTAAAAATGAGGATAGGAGGAAATTAACAGGTACCATTTGTGTGTGTGCCTAAATGACTAAAATTAATGGGTCAGATTTGACCTCAAACTTATGTTTTAAACAGCAGCAAAGTACAGATTAGGTACACAGACAAAAAGTAATGGTTGCTTAATTAAATAAAAATACTAAAAATGTTGACAACTACAATAGTATATTTTAGCTAGTATTGCCACAACACTGGTTCTACACAATAATGCAAATACTAGTAATAAAGCCATCACCAAACATTTGCATCCTTATTATATTCCACATTCTAAGTTAAGTGCTTTACATGAAATATCCCATTTAATCCACAGGATAATCAAGGAGGTAGTGTTGTTTTAAGAAAGAGATTTAATAATGCTCAATTGTTTTCATTATTTTCATACAGTATCTAATGTGTTTTTCAGTGGAAAAGGTGGAAGTGGCTCTGCTATTATCTGCACTTTTCAGATACAAAGACTGAAGCTTTTCAAAGCATTTCAAAGGGGTGCTCAAGGAAATAGAATGAAGTGATAGAGCTGGCACTAGAATCCAGTTCCCAAAGGTGGTCTCTGGTGGTTGACTATGATAGTTTCTCAATGTACTCATGTCCACAAAGATAACAAGATTCTTTCTTTCTGTCTTTTTTTTTTTTTTTAGAGACAGGGTCTCACTTTACTGTCCAGGCTGATCTCGAACTCCTGGCTTCAAGTAATCCGCTGCCTCAGCCTCCCAAAGTGTGGGGATTACAGATGAGAGTCACTGTACCAGGTGCTTCCTCCTTTGTTTCCCTCCCTCCCTTCATTCCCTCTTTCCCTTCACTCCCTCCTTCCCTCTCTCTTTCTTTCTTTTTCTTTCTCAAGCTCTCAATATTTTGCTAAGGCTACTCTTGAATTCCTGAGCTCAAGCAACCCTCCCACCTCAGCCTCCTGAGTCCTGGGACTACAGGCACATGCCGCAAAGCCTGGATTTTACTTTTAATTAATTAATGAGGGCAAGGATGTGGCTCACAGCTATAGTCCCAGCACTTTGGGAGGCTAAAGCAAGAGGATCATTTGAGCCCAGGAGTTTGAGACCTTGTCCCTTCAAAAAAATAAGCCAGATGTGGTGGTACGCACCTGTAGTCCCAACTACTTGGAAGACCAGGGAGGGAGAATTGCTTGAGCCTGTGAAGTCGAGGCTGCAGTGAGCTGCGACTGTGACACTGCACTCCAGCCTGGGCAACAGAGCAAAACCGGGTGTCTAATTTTTTTTTTCTTTCTTGAGGGGATGGAGTCTCACTCTGTCGCCCAGGCTGGAGTTCAGTGGTACCATCTCAGCTTACTGCAACCTCCACCTCCAGGGTTCAAGCGATTCTCCTGCCTCAACCTCCCAAGTAGCTGGGACTACAGGAATGCGCCAACACACCTAAGTTTTGTATTTTTAGTAGAGAGGGGGTTTCACCATGTTGGCCAGACTGGTCTCGAACTCCTGACCTCAGGTGATCCATCCACCTCAGCCTCCCAAAGTGCTGGGATTACAGGCATGAGCCACCACACCCAGCCTTAAAATTTTTTTTAAAAATTAACAAATTAATTAATTTTAGAGACGCTGCTCTGTTACCCAGGCTGGAGTGCAGTGGCATGAGGATAGCTCGCTGCAGCCTCAAAGTTTTGGGTCAAGTGACAATTTTGCTTTTATTGACACCGGATTTCACTATGTTTCTCAGGGTGGTCTTAAACTCTTGGGCCCTCACCTCACCTCAGTCTCCTGATTGGAGTAGCTGGGATTACAGATGCACACCACTGTGCCTGGCTCAAGCTTCCTTATTTCTGACAATGTGCTTGAGCTATCTCTCATTGGTGCTTAAAAAAGAGAGAGAACAAAACCCCAGAAAAATTACCTTCATGCTACAGTAAATTTATTTGCAATGCCAACAGGGAAATGTATAGTCTCTCAAAGTAACTACTTAGGACCAGGCATGGTGGCTCATACCTGTGATCCCAACATTTTGGGAAGCCAGTACAAGAGGATCACTTGAGCCGAGGAGTTCAAGACCAGCCTGGGCAACATAGAAAGATCGCTCTACAAAAAAATTTAAAAGTTGGCTGGGCATGGCAGCATATGCCTGTAAGCTACTCAGGAGGCTGAGATGAAAGGATTACTTGAGCCCAGGAGTTCAAGGTTGCCGTGGGCCATGACCACACCACAGCACTCCAGCCATAGCAACAGAGTGAGATCCTACAGAGAGAGACCCTGTTTCAAAAAAAGAAAAAAAAAAAAGTCACAGTTTCTAAAGCACATTTCCTAGTTTACATTGATATTTTATTAGTCAATCAATCAATCAATATATATAATCCTTTCGGTAGAACATTAAAGTAAGCAAAATGAACACACTGATGTTAAAGGTTATTCTAAGCTCAATTTTTATAAAATTTGTAGAGGAATTATTAAAAACCCCTGCTAGTATCTGACCCAGAAGACAGAAAACTCAGTATTGTACACTCTACTACTTACTGAAACCATAATTAACTACTAGCAGCAGATCTCCCCCAGTGAGAATCCTGAGGATGATAGTGCAGGCATTAAAACACACCTCATCACATAAGTATGAAAGCATATAAAGCCGGGCGCAGTGTCTCCCGCCTATAATCCCAGCACTTTGTGAGGCTGAAGCGGGTGGATTGCTTGAACTCAGGAGTTCGAGAGCAGCCTGGGCAACATGGCAAAACCCCATCTCTACCGAAAATATAAAAAATTAGCTGGGCATGGTGGTGTGTGCCTGTAGTCACAGCTACTGGGGAGGCTGAGATGGGGGAGGATTACTTAAGCCTGGGAGTTGGAGGCTGCAGTGAGTGGAGACTGTGCTACTAAATTCCAGCCTAGAGTGAGATCCTGTCTCAAAAAAAAAAAAAAGGTGGGGGGTTGGGAGTGCAGTCGCTCCCGCCTATAATCTCTACACTTTGGGAGGCTGAGGTGGGCAGATGACTTGAGGTCTGAAGTTCTAGACCAGCCTGGCCAACAGGGTGAAACCCCATCTCTACTAAAAATACAAAAATTAGTTGGGTGTGGTGGTGGGTGCCTGTAATCCCCACTACTTGGGAGGCTGAGGCAGGAGAACCGCTTGAACTGGAGTGGTGGAGGTTGCAATGAGCTGAGATCGCGCCACTGCATTCCAGCCTGGGTGACAGAGCAAGACTCCGTCTCAAAAAAAAAAAAAGTGTATATAAACAACATGAAACTACTAATTTGTTCAAGGTCTATTAACATTAGAAAAAGTTTATGTTCAATGATATAATTCCTAAAAGTATCCCAAGGTTTATATACATTGTATTCCATGGTTTTAATAAACTGAGATATCCTGATTCCTACATTTGAAAGCAATTTTAAAGAATATTTATTAAACAACTTCTGGGCCTTTTACTAGAAAAGATCAATTTTGGGCTGGGCACAGTGGTTCACGCCTGTAATTCCAGCACTTTGGGAGGCCGAGGACTGTGGATCAGCTGAGGTCAGCAATTCGACACCAGCCTGACCAATAATGGTAAAAGCCCGTCTCTACTAAAAATACAAAAATTAGCCGGGCATGGTGGCAGGCACCTGTAATCCCAGCCACTAGAGAGGCCGAGGCAGGAGAATTGATAGGACTTGGGAGGCGGAGGTTGCAGTGAGCGAGATTGTGCCACTGCACTCCAGCCTTGGCAACATAGCCAGACTCTGTCTCAAAAAAACAAAAACAAAAAAAACAAAAAAAAAAAAGGAGAGATCAATTTTAGGGACAGGGTCAGACTCTTCAGGTTTCACAATTATAACTTTATACATAGAAAACAATACTAAATAAACCTACTGTTCTCTTTTTACACATTGTTTCCAGAATGAGTGAGAAAGGAGCCAGAGTGAGATTTCTGTGTTAGGGCATGAGGTCGGGCGTGGTGGCTCACACCTGTAATCCCAGCACTTTGGGAGGTGGAGGCAGGTGGATCACTTGAGGTCAGGGGAGAACAGCCTGGTCAACACGGTGAAACCCCAACTCTACTAAAAATACAAAAATTAGCTGGGCATGATGGCAGGCGCCTGTAATCCCAGCTACTTGGGAAGCCCGAGGCAGGAGAACTAAGGAGGTTGCAGTGAGCCGAGATCGCGCCATTGCACTCCAGCCTGGGCAACAAGAGTGAAACTCCGTCTCAAAACAACAACAAAAAGATGGCATGTGTTTCAAAGTTTGAGAAAGACAATGTTAGAAGAATAAAGAAGAAAACAATGACTATTGAGTATTAGAAATTAACTTTTTCAAAGTAAGTACTAAACTGAAATCCCATCGCAACAGGATTGCATGTAGGTTAGTTAGGCTCCATTTATAGAGAACAGTTCCTTTGGGAGACCTCATCTCTGACAAAATAGAAAAAAATATTTAAAAAGAGCAGTTCCATACGATAGTAGATATGGTCTAGGCATTGCATTTTCTATAGAAGTAATTCCACTTGCAGTCACTTGCTTCTCTAAGAACACCTAAATGCTGCCCAGTCTGCAGCAAATGGCTCAGAAAATAAAAACCTGTTATTACACTGGTGACACACTACATGTCAATGACCCTTCCATCACCTCAAAATCTCTCCCCGAAGAAAGCATGAGAAAGAATGAAAATGCTCTTTTCCATGTCTCCACACTGGTGTGAATACTTGCTCTAGAAGGTATGCCCTCAGATATCCCCCATCTCAGAGTTTGTAAGTGTGGAACAGAATATGAATATTTTAATTTAGAAGCAGGTCCTATAACAGGCATCTGTGAGGTCACTGCAAAAATTTAATTTTGAGAATGGTCTTGTTGGGTTCACTGGATAATTAATGGAAAATGTAGGTAAAATTTCGATATTAAACATAGTTCATCTGTAGGAAGTAACTTACAATAACTTCAAAAACTGAGAAGCCCTAACATTTTTCCCGCCTTACATTAGGATTGGAGGACCAAAATAAAAGTGCCATTCATAGTAAGCACAAATCTGACCCACTGTATAAAAGAATCTGAAATGTTATTTTTTTTAAAAAAGACTTCTACACAAAATTTTAAATCCTCCACTAGAAGTCCACTTCTTTTTTAAAAGTAATTTTGCATATCTACACTTTGAGTGACTATACAAGTATTTAATGATCACTTCAGAAATCCTCGAAAATACATTAAAGTTAAAAAAAAAAAAAGGTAACCATTAACTAATAATTTTTTAGACAACCTGGTTTATTATCTTTCAGCTTTATTTTCCTGAGCACTCAAATGTACCTGCACATACACAGGGTGTTTGAAACACAATTTTGAGCGAATGTATAGCACTCTATCTGTGGTTAGGCCCTGATTTGTTTAATAATTTCTCAGCTGTTGGATATTTTGGTTGTAATGTTAACCTCTTAAGATAACTTTTGGCCATATAGTCCTTGAATATGTCATATCATTCAAAATCTTTGTGAAACATGGCTAAGGGACGATGTTAGGCCCACGAAAAAAAGGAGACTAAGGAAAATACTTCAACAGTATTTGCCTTTAGATGGTGGGATTACAGGTAATTCAGGTTCTTTGCGGTCCTTTTTTACCATATCCAAATGTTCTCTAATGGACACATGTTGATAATAGGAAAACAATGTAGTTATTTACTAACATGAAAAATCAATATTTATACAGACAGCTACCATTAAAATTCAATACAGTAATCGGGGAAAAGGATGTATGTTATGGGAAAACAAAACATAGGATTCAAGTTTGTAAATATGTACATATAACAAAAGAAGACTAGAAAATCAAATATTCAACACCAGGAGGTACTCCTTAACCAATCTATGGTACAACAGACTACCACGAGCTAACTGAAAGCATGAGGCAGATCCTGACTTGCTACTACAGAAAGACTGCTAAGATAGGTCATCAACTGAGAAGACTGAGGTGTGCAACAGCATGGATCATATGATTCCAAGATTCCAAGGTAACAAAAAGAAACAAAGAGAGAAGGGTGAGAGAAGAGACTTTTTTTTTTGAAACAAAGTCTCACTCTTTTTGCCCAGGCTGGAGTGCAATGGCATGATCTCAGCTCACTGCAACCTCTGCCTCCCAGCTTCAAGTGATTCTCCTGCCTCAGCCTCTCAAGTAGCTAGGATTACAGGTGTGCACCACCATGCCCGGCTAATTTTTTATATTTTTAATAGAGATGGGGTTTCACCATGTTGGTCAGGCTGTTCTCGAACTCCTGACCTCAGGTGATCCGCCCACCTCGGCCTCCCAAAGCGGGGATTACAGGCGTGAGCCACTGCGCCCGGCCAAAGAGACTTTTTTATAAGCATAAAATATATCTGAAAGGCTATGTAAGAAACTGTCCACAGTGGTTACCTCTGGAGTGGGGATAAGAAGTTGGGTACACAATATGATCCCAATCATGAAAATATGCACTCACACATAGAGAATACATAAAAAGGAACTATACTGTTCATAGCAGAACTTCTGAATCCATTTCAAGGCTGTCCCCTAAAGATTTTTAGATGGATATTGAAAAATAATGAAAACAATGGAAAGTTCAATCTATCTGAATTATAGGGACTCATGAAATCAAAAGACAGCAGTGGATATAAATATTATAATTGGTATTTCAAAACCCAGTCAATCATATAAGTTTTTACTACAACCAGGAAATGGCCAGGAATTGGTTATTCAAGAAAACTAACTTCTGATTAAATCACTCTAGAACTTGTTGAATATGGGTGATTTTATTCAAAATCTTCCTGCCACAGTTACTCCAGTTTACAAGCTTGGTAATCTAATAATGAAATATATCGCTGTCCATCTAGGCAATAACAAATGAAAGGAAGACATTTTTATATGTTAAGATTTAACACAGCACTTTTCCCTCTAAAAACAAAGATAAGGAAACCAATTACAGAATCAGGGGCAGAGGGTCTTAGGAACGCAGACACAAAATTCTCCTAAACTAGATCATTACTATTTTAAAGCTCTCTTTAATAAAAGTCTAACTAAATAAGAATTATTTCATCATGTGCAATATTAATGCTCCAGATGCAGACTGGTAACTAAGGTTGTCCCTAGTGTTTGTAAAAATCAGATTTATAGATTAATAACACATCTGCACTACTGAATATGTATGAACGCTGATTTATTTGACTGCACTTACATAAAGAAAATACAAACTCGTTTTATGTTGGAATGTAGTCATTAAGTTGGAATCCTTTTGATGTGTATGGCTTTCTTTCAAACACGCGACTTCTTTTTTTTGCTTATTAACATTCATGTGTTTTACTGAGTTTCCTTGAGTGCATGTATTATAAAAACATCACGAATCCCCAAGGATTCATGACCACAATCGGACACTGTGAGAAACAGCTGGTAATACTGGGTAATACCGCAGGGTAGAGAACTCAAAATCAGATCAGATAATACAAAGCAAAGCACAGCTTTCACCTCACATTTGGGAACTGATAATTCTCCTTCCATTTCCTCTCTCAGTGTGGCTCTTGGGGGTTTGGTTAGCTGAAGGGGATAGGAAGATAATACGGTTTATTTATAGGCTCCCTTTTCCTTTCGGGGGAAAAAGTCACCCTTTACTACCAAGAGTATGGCGAGAGGAGGGATTTTTAGTGTAATGGAAAGGCAATAGACACGATAATCCTGACGATCAGAAAGATGATCTGCCTCAGCCCTATCACCTAGACAGCTGGGCAATTTAAGAATGTTGTCTCACCTAAAACATGGGACCCAGGGCAGGAAATGAAGGTAGCACCAGGAAGTGCATTCTCTTACTTTCAGTGAAAACGTTCTTGCCTGTGAGGAGCTAATATTGAGTGACACCCCCAAATGGCGCTACACGCTGCGGCCACTCTGTTGACAGTTCTGCATGTTAACACTCACACAGGTGTCACAGCACACAACCATCAATGCTACTTCTAAAGTTGCCCGGTTCCATGAGGAAAAGATCACATGCTTTGTACCACCCAGGCCCAGGCCGTTCATAGGTAGGGGATTAGCTGACGCCTTTTGAGGTATTATGTTTCTCTGCCTCCTGGAAGTTAAGCTAGGGTTGTTTTCCTTTATATACTCAGATTTTTTTAAAAAAACATTCCTCTGCACTACCTCTTTACCACTGTGGATCTAAACCTTAATCTAAACCACACCCTCAGCAGTCGGAACAGAACGGAAGTTCCCACTCCAGGAAATCTTGAGAAGGAGGTTTGGGAGGGTCAGGAGTGGCACGGGGAAGGAGAAGTCTTGTCGAAATCAAGTCTGTTTAGGTCCGTCGAACCTACTTCCAGGCCATTTCGATCTCCCTCTCCTTCCCGCTGGCCTTTCAAGTCACTCAGCCGGCGCCGAGGTGATTTAACACCTGCCGCCGCAGGCCCCGCCTCCGGACTGCGGGTCAGGATCCCTCTCCTAGGAAAGCGCAAAGGCTGCCTTCACAGTCACTACTTTGGAGACGTTCCCTCCGCGCCCTTCCTAACTTTGGAAGCCAAAAACGAGGGTGGGTGGGAGAGAGAGAAGGCCGTGCGGAAAAAGAGCAAGGTTGTGCCCCCTTCCCAGGGCCGCCCCCCGGCCGAGTCGCCGGCAGCTGTCTCCAGCTCCAGCCCGTCTTCCCACAGCCGCGGACCCCGTGCACAGGGCGCTCCGCGGAGGCGGGATGCCAGCGGCCTCCGGAACCAGCCTCGGCCAAGGCAGCGCCCGCGACAGCCTCTCCTTCGCGGGATCGGGCCTGGCTGCCCCGTGAAGGAGCCCATAGGGGCCTCCGCCTCCCCGCGGCCGGCCCCACTTCCAACCCGCAGCTCCGCGGCCGCCGTCGGAGCCCTTACCCGTAGAACGTGGTAGCCTTCGGTGCCCCCGCCTGGGATCTCGACGCTCTGCGAAGAGCCCATGGCGGCGGGCGATCTGTGTGGCTGAGCCGGGATCCGCGCTGCTCCCGCCCCCCGCGCACCGCCCGCTCTGCTCCTCCGCGTAGCACTTGGGACGTGGCACTCGCTGCAGCCGGAGAGCCGGGCCGCACAGCCCGCCGGGAGATCGTCTCCGCTGCAGCCCGGGCCGCTGCGACGCCGCAGACAGCGCCACCTGCCGCGAGCCACTGGAAGGGGCCCGAGCGCGCGCGGGCCGGGAGGATGGAGAGGGAGGGCAGGAGAAGGGCTGGGAGGTGCCGCGTCGTGCTCGCGAGAGAACAGAAATGCGCTGCCCCCTGCTTTGGCGCCTTGCTACGGGGCCCTGGATTGGGCCAGATTTATGCAGACGCGTTCCCGCTCGCCTGAAAGAACAGGTTGCAGGTCCCCCTGGTGGCCAGAGGCAGGGAAAGGCTGCTGATAAACAGGAGCGAACTCAACACACAGCAAGCTCTCTCTTCTCCAGGTGTACAGGTATTTTCCCAGACTGTACAGCTGAGGGGAATAGTGGCCCCCTGTGGGGCCACTGCACAGTATGAGCACAGCATACTGCATCTGCTCAGCTAAATTTTATAAAAGGAAACGCTCCCTTTATAAAACAGTAGTCTCACAGAGTCACCTACCAACTTCTTTTTTGGTTTGGGTTTTTTTTTTTTCTCCCTCCCTAATTGTGAGAATAAGATTAGAGGATTGGTCACAATCAGAGCGATGCCAGCGTGGGAAGCACGGTTGGATTTCCCTGGCATTCCACCACCTGCTGCTGCTCGGTTTCCCGTCCCACCTCCTTCAGGTAGCCAGGTCGTATTCATGCTTATTCCGTTGTCGTATTCCTTTGCTGCTTCTGCCCCTTACATGTACTCCCTCTGAAACCCCCAGTTGCCTTGTGGTCAGTTGGACTAATGGTGCGTCAACCAGGTATTATGTGGATTCCTATGTGATGCAATGTAAAGTATGTACTATCACCCATGATGTATTCTAGCCCAAAGTGGTTAACTTGCCTCTATGGCATCTTGAGTTTGATGTTTACAGGATGTAAGGGGAATTGAGGAGCAAGTAAAATGACACCACAGGGAATCAGGCAAATACAGGAAGTGGGCCTTCCTTCAGGACAGCTGGCCAGTTCTCTTTATCGAGTCAGAGTCCTATGAAAGAGCCTATGCCAGATTAAAAGGAACACGAAGAATATAACCAAGAGACACACTGTAAGGGCTTGAGTTGGGGGCCAACTTGGAGAAATAAGCGTAAAGAACATTTTTGGTTCATTTGGAGAAATTTGAATATGTACTGAGTATTAGAAGAGTAGTTATTCACATGGAAACGTGGACATTATTGTCTTTTTAAAAAGCTGGTTACAAGACGGGATGTGTCTGTAGACAATACGAAAAACATGTCTTCAAAATACAGATTAATACGTATGTATGCATATGAAGATGTGGGAGGAGAATATGAACCAAGGGCTACAGTGGTCATCTCTGGGTGGTGACAGAGATGTTTTATTTTTTGTTTTGGCTGGTTGCATATTCTTTGATGCTCATGAAGTGCTTTTGTAATAAGAAAATATTATTTAAAATTTAAAAATAATTTTCTCTGCTATCAACAAGTGAATAGCAGGTTTTTAGAAGGCCTAATATATCCATAAATCCATAAATGAAATCTCCATTTATTAGGCTCCTCAAGGACAGGGTCTGCAGTGGAGTTGCCTTTATGTTCTTGATATTTACCAGAGTGCCTAGCAGCTCATTCAACAATTTAATAAATTTAGTGCAAGAGAATAACTGTAAGAACTAGATCTAATTATAATGTTCTCGTTCTGCTTGGCAATTATAACCCTCTTTATGATGGAAGCTGTTGCCATGTTCAGTGGTCAAAATTTTTGGACCAGTTGTCTCCCATATGTCTGATGGTAGCCATGGCTTGTAGAACCCAGGCTGTGGATCGTTGGTGGTCCGTGGGCAAGTCCAGCCCTTCCTTAGAGCTGTAGTGTATGTTTCAGCCTCATGAGTGGCTGCTTGCTATTCTCCACACAAGCCATTTACTTTCTTACCTTCTTGATTTTATTCATGCTATTCTCCACTTCTGAAATGCCCTTCCTTATATTTTCCACTTACAAAAATCCTAACTTTGAAAAAATCCCAATCCTTTAAGTCCCATCTCAAATGTTACTTATTTATCCTTAAGGTCAGCGTGACTCTCTCCTCGCCATGAAACAGTTAGTTCCTTCATTTCTATAACATCACTGTCATCATCACAGGTCTGTCTTCTACCATTTATGGTCCATTCAATCAAAGCAAGGATCATATGTTTTTCTTTTTTCTTTTTCCTTCCTTCCTTCCTTCCTTCCTTCCTTCCTTCCTTCCTTCCTTCCTTCCTTCTTTCCTCCCTCCCTCCCTCCCTCCCTTCCTTCCTTTTTTCCTTTTTTCCTTTCTTTCTTGTGAGATGGGTCTCACTCTCTCTCCCAGGCTGCAATGCAGGAGTGTGATCACAGCTCACTGCAGCCTCCACCTCCTGGGCTCAAAATCATCCCTACCTCAGTCTTCCGAGTAGCTAAGACTACAGGCGCGCACTACCACACCCAGCTAATGTTTTTGATTTTTTGCATAGACAGTGTCTCACTATGCTGCCAGGCTTGTTTCGAACTCCTGGGCTCACATGGTTCTCCCACCTCAGTCTGCCAAAATGCTGGGATTATAGGTGTGAGCCAACACACCCAGCCGATCATGTGTTTTCATCTTTAGATCCCCAGTTCCTGGTTGAGTATTGGGAACATGATAGTACTGTTTACTGATTTGAATTGAATGTGTGTAATAAATAGCTTCAAAGCCTTTTCTGTTTCAGAATCAGTTAATAAGTTACATCTGTGGTTACTATTTGTGTCTCATCAAAATGTGTGGGTCTTTTTTCTTTTTTTTCCTAATTCCCAGGGTGATGGTAAAATCTCATGTTCTTTCTTTAGCAGCAGTTGGTGGGGGGTGTGGGGGTGAGGTACAGGGCCCACCTGGTTTGGAACTGAAAAAAATGTGAGAATGATTGCCCTATTTTTCCTGGTGCCAGTTGTTTTACTCTTTTAGTTGGAGAATACGCTCCAACAGAAGGCAAAGAATAAAATCTCAAGGATGTTGCCAAAGCTAATATAAACAATATAACATGATGGAGGGAACACGTGGGAGATTATTGTCAAGTCAGCCTCAATTGGAGTAAGAATCTGCTCCAGGCAGGTTGGTATTTTGAAACATCAGAGGCAGCAGAAAAGTGAAGTCCAACAGAAGCAAATGTCTACAGGCTAAAAAAACATAAGTAATCTATTCTTCCGGAAGAAGTATCCAGTACTTAGTTTTATGTGTGTTCTGAGTTCCATTAACATTAATTCTGAGTCCTTCCTTTCCTTCCTTTCCTTCCTTTCCTTCCCTTCCCTCCCTTCCCTCCCTTCCCTCCCCTTCCTCCCCTTCCTCCCTCCCTCCCTCCCTCCCTCCCTCCCTCCCTCCTTCCTTCCTTCCTTCCTTCCTTCCTTCCTTCCTTCCTTCCTTCCTTCCGATAGAGTCTTGCTCTGTTGCCCAGGCTGGAGTGCAGTGGTGCAATTTCATCTTGCTGCAACCTCCACCTCCCAGGTTGAAGCAATTCTTGTGTCTCAGCCTCCCAAGAAGCTAGGATTACAGGCATGCGCCACCATGCCCAGATGATTTTCATATATTTAGTAGAGACGGGGTTTTGCCGTGTTGGCCAGGCTGGTCTCAAACTCATGGCCTTAAGCAATCTGCCCATCTTGGCTTCCAAAAGTGTTGGGATTACAGGTGTGAGCCACCACACCTGGCCAATTCTGAGTTCTTGTAAATAAGTGGTTCATGATGGAGGGATCATTTTTATCATACACATTGAATATCCCTTATCTGAAATGCTTGAGACCAGAAGTGTTTTGGATTTTGGATTTTGGAACATTACTGGTAGAGAATCTCTAATCCAAAAATCCAAAATCCAAAGTGCTCCAATGAGCATTTCCTTTGAGTGTTACGTCAGTACTCAAAAAGTTTCCAATTGGAGCATTTTGGATTTTTAGATTAGTGATACTCAGCTTGGTATTGGCTAGTGCAGCCTTATCTTTTTGCCTTCAGACTACCCTGAGAAAGTTTGGTTCCTACCATATTTGGATAAGGACCACATTGGATAGGGCAGAGGGGGATCTCCTAACCTAGCCTGTTTTGCTGAGAGAGCAAACCACATGAGACCACGTGAGAGACCATGTTACATGCCATGCACTCTCCGTCACAGCTGACTGGAGTAGAGGGGAACCCTGTTATACAGGCAGTCAACACTCACACTGAATGAGGTGGCCTTCAGAAAAGGTTCTCCCCCCACAAGTGGATGGTAGTGACTAGCTACACCAATCAGGTTTTCACTTTGGGGATTTGGAACTGGGAAGTACAAGGAGAGACTCCATCAGTGTATATTTATTTGCATATTAGAATGTAAGTTCCGTTAGGGCATGGGCTTTGCCTGAGTGTCTACTACTGTGCTCTTCGTACTAACAAAGAGCTGGCACATAATAGTTACTCAATAAATGGCTGTTGAATGTGTGAATGGTCATGTTAGTAGTTATGTTGATGGCAGTGGTGACCCGTATGGAGTTGCCATTGCAAGGACGCCAACTGTAGTGGGGGAAGTGTGACCAGGGCTGTGCACTCATTGGCCCATGGGGGCCAGGAACAGATGATCCCAGTGGGAGCTCCCATGCCTTACCGAGTTGGTGGGGTGGGAGCCCACCAACTCCTCGGTGCAGCTGCAGCTGCCCGGCTATGGCTCCAGACCCAGGCATCCCTATGCTCTCAGGGTCCCAGGAAGCCTCTTCCCCCACAAGCTCAGAAGTGCCTGCTCCCACTCCCTGGCCTCTCCACATCCCCAGCACCCACTCTGGTGTGGAACACAGTTGTGGCCAAGCCCAGGTACTGTTGCAACCCAACCAGGTGTGTGTATGCTTGGGACAGTACTGAGACACCAGCCTTCTGCTACCTCGGCTCCCTTCAGACTTTGGGCACCAGTGAGCATGGGAGGAAGGCTGGGGTGCTGAGGATGGCTTGACATGGGCCTGCAGACAGCCTGGGCACCGCAAATGGCCTGTTGATGGTGGCAGGAGGCAGACAGGTTCCTAGGTGGGAAGAGGCAGGTCCCCAGTGAAACCCCATCTTCAGGCCAGGCCTAAAACCTGGGGGTCTGGCTGCCAGTTCCAGGTGGAGTTCATGACCCAGAGTGAGAACTTCCTTGATGCCTTTTGGCCAGTTGGATGGTGCCTTTTCCATGAACCAGTCAGCATGTACTTCCTCCCTTCTCAGCTCATGAAAACCCCAGACTCACCCAGACTCAGAGACTCATCAGGATTACCTGCTTGTGGATAGGAGCTACCCACTTTGGGTCTCCTCTCTGCTGAGAGCTGTTTGGTTGCCCAATAAAGCTCTTCTCTGCCTTGATCACCCTCCAGTTGCCCATGCAACCTCATTCTTCCTGGATATGGGACAAGAACTCGGGACCCACCAAATGGCAGGAGTGAAAGGAGCTGCAACACTTCCCTGGCTGGCTCCCCGAGCTATGGTGGGAGCTAAAGGGGCTGCAACACTATAGCCCTCCCACCTTTCGCAGGCGCCAGACAGCTGCCCCATGTGATGGGAAGCAGCAGTGGGTCTGGGCTAGCCCAGGAGCCGTGGGCCAGAGCGTGGCAGCAGGACTGAAAGAGCTGTAACACAAATGGGCTGAAACATGCCCCCCAAAACACGTCCCCCCCGACTCACCATGCTACGGGCAATGAGAAGGAGAGAAGAGCTGCAGCCCTTCTGGATGCCCAGACCTCTGGGCTCCCTGAACCAGGGCTGTGACACACTATAACATCTTCTTTGGAGTTCTGCAGTTCCTGGCATCTCTGAGCTTTTGGGTGCCACCAGATTCCCCTCTCCTAGATGCTGGTGCCCACAGTGGAAGCCACTTGCGGTATATCTGGTGCAGCCGCAGCCTTGCATGGAGCCAGCGCCTGTGCCAGTGCCTGGAGCTGCCCACCCTGCCACAGCAGCCAGTGTGCCTGGCTGTGCAAAGAGGCAAGAACCTGTGCTCACTCTCTCACATACCCCTCACTGCTTCACACCTGACTCACCCTTGTCAGGTGTGGGATCCAGGCCGGCAGCACAAGCAAGTGCAGCCTGCCAGGCCAAGTGGGCAGGACAAGCCCAGTGGGTGCAAGCAAAACTCAAGCAGAGGTGCTGCTGATCACAGAGGTTTCCAGCTGGCAAAGCAACACCCTAAGGATCCTGTGACAATATCAACAGAAAAGCACTAGACCAGTGGTTCTCAAGCTAGGGTATGTATCAGGTTCACCAGGGAACCTGTAAAAATACAGAAGTCCCAGTGCTAGTCTACTTCGATGACCCTGGTCCCAGTATTTGTCATTAGTTTCCAGGTGATTCTGATACACACTTTTGAGAACTTCCCCATTAGAGCAATGTATAATAAACTTCTGCTTTTTTGTGGTAATCAGATAATGAATAAGAATCTCTAGAGCTGGGAGGAATTCTCTTCGCAATCAGACTTGGCCACAAAGACCCAAATTGTGCTCAGTTTCTTATAGATCTTTGTTGTTTCCATCACCTTTATTGTCAAATTATTCTTTGTCTTATTTTTTAGACAAAATTTTGATTTTGGCATAATTTAAAATAAAACAAAAAATTGGGTAGAGACAGGGATCTTGCTAGTTTGCCCAGGCTGGTCTTGAACTCCTGGCCTCAAGTGATCCTCCTGCTTTGGCGTCCCTAAATGCTGGGATTACAGGCGTAAGCCACCTTCCCCAGCCTGGAATAATTTTAGATTTAAGGAAAAGTTGTAGCCAGTACGGAGAGTTCTCATAGGTCCCCTTTACCCAGTTTCTCCTATTGTTAACATCTTACATCAACCACAATATATTTGTTAAAACCAAGAAATCAACATTGATACATTATTAGCTAAACTCTAAACTTTACTCAAATTTCACAAGTGTTTCTACTAATGTTCTTTTTCTGTTGCAGGATTCAATCCAGGCCTACATCACAATTAGTTGTCATGTCTCCTTTGTCTTCTCTGGTTTGCGACTGTGTCTCAATCTTTCCTATTTTTCATGACCTTGAGAGTTTCAAAGAGTACTGCTCAGGTTTTGTTTCTTTGTTTCTTTGTTTGTTTATTTTTGAGACAGAGTCTAGCTCTGTCACCCAGGCTGGAGTGCAGTGGGCGCAATCTCTCGGCTCACTACAATCTCTGCCTCCCGAGTTCAAGTGATTCTCCTGCCTCAGCCTCTGAGTAGCTGGGACTACAAGCATGCGCCACCATGCCCAGCTGATTTTTAAATTTTTAGTAGAGACGGGGTTTCACCATGTTGGTCAGGCTGGTCTCAAACTCCTAACCTCAAGTGATCCACCTGCCTTGGCCTCCCAAAGTGCAGAGACTACAAACGTGAGCCACTGCGCCTGGCCCTGCCCAGGTATTTTAAAGAATATACCTCTTGTTGGGTATGCCTGTTGTCATGATTAGACTGGGGTTATGGATTCTGGGGAGGAATACCACAGAGGTGAAATGCCCATGCTTATCAGATCATATCAGGAGTATGTGCTATCAACATGACTTATTAATGGTGATTTTAACCTTGATCATTAAGATGCTGTCCATTTTAATAGTAAAGTTACTATGTTCCCCTTCTTCCTATGGAAGCAAGTCACCATGTCTAGACATCCTTGAGGGCGTGTGTGTGTGTGTGTGTGTGTGTATGTGTGTGTGTTGGGGGAGGGGAATTAAGCTCCACCTCCTGAAGGGGATTATCTATGCAAATAATTTGGGGTGGAGTGTAGTGACACACCTGTAATCCCAGCACTTTGGGAGGCTGAGGAGAGAGGATCACTTGAGGCCAGGAGTTTGAGACCAGCCTGGGCAACATAGGAAGACCCTGTCTCTATAAAAAATTTAAAAATTAGCCTGGCATTGTGGCACACACCTGTAGTCCCAACTACTCAGAAGGCTGAGGTGGGAGGATCACTTGAGCTTGGAAGATCGAGGCTGCAGTGAGCCGTGACCAGTGCCATTGCATTCTAAAGTGCAACAGAGTAAGACCCAATCTCTAAAAGAACAAAACAAAAAACCAACTTTGGGAGGCTGAGGCAGGCAGATCACGAGGTCCGGAGTTCAAATCCAGCCTGGCCAACATAGTGAAACCCCGTCTCTACTAAAAAATACGAAAAAAAATTAGCCGGGCATGGTGGCGCACACCTGTAGTCCCAGCTACTTGGGAGGCTGAGGCAGAAGAATCACTTGAACCTGGGAGTCAGAGATTACAGTGAACCGAGATCGCGCCACTGCACCCCAGCCTGGGTGACACAGTAAGACTTTGTCTCAAAACAGCAACAACGACAAAAACAAAACAAACAAAAGCACAACAATGACAAAAATAATTTGGAATTCTGTAAGGATTTTTGCCCCTTCTCTCCCATTTATTTATTAATTAAATCATTTATATATCAATATGGGTTCATGTCTATGTATTTTGTCCTTGGTTGGTTTTTTGTTGTTGTTGTTTGAGACAGGTTCTCTCATTGCTGGTGGGAATGCCACATTTTATTGCTAAATGGTACTGGCTTTGACCATGGGAAGCACTTTTCAGGTTGGCTTTTGTGTCCCTTTGACAGACCACCATTCTTTAAAAAAAAAAAAAAAATTGTGGTAAAATATACATACATAATATTTACTAGCTTAATCATTTTTATGTGTACAGTTAAGTGGTATTAAATATATTCACATTGTTGTGCAATTATCCTTTTGTATTTTGAGCATGCCTGTACTTTCTGGCACTATAGGATGCTCAGATTCATCTTGTATTTTTTCTTGCTCTAGCCCTAGAGTTAGTCATTTCTTTAAGGCACCCTGAATTCCTTAGAATGGAGAATTGTATTTAGAAACCAAGGTTTGGCTTGTTTTTTCATTCTCTTAGTGTAAATCACAGGGCAAAAGCTTTAAATTTTGATAAAGTCCAACTTATCAATATTTTCCATGGACTGTACTTTTGATTTTATATCTAAAAACTTATCACCAAACCAAAGTCCATGCAGATTTTCTTCTAAGTTTTTTTTCTAGAAGTTTTACAGTTTTACATTTTATTTATAGGCCTATGATCCATGTTGACTTAATTTTTGTATAGATGTGAGATATGTGTTTAGGTGGATTACTTTCACAGTTGGATATCCAATTTTCCCAGCACCATGTGCTGAAAAGACAATCCTTCCTCCATTGAATTGTCTTTGTTCCTCTGTCAAAGAGAATCTCTGGAGCTGGATACAATCTTCCCAGCAAGCAAACTCAATAAAAGGCCTGAATTGTACTGATATTCTTGTATTTCTTTGACATTTCCATCATCTTCATTAACACACACACACACACACACACACACACACACACATATATATATATAAAATAATAATTATTATTCACTCTGTCGCCCAGGCTGGAGTGCAGTGGCACCATCTCAGCTCACTGCAACCTCTGCCTCTGGGGTTCAAGCGATTATCCTGCCTCAGCCTCCCAAGTAGCTGGAACTGCAGGTGTGCGCCACCATGCCTGGCTAATTATTTGTATTTTTAGTAGGGACGGGGTTTCACCATGTTAGCCAGGATGGTCTTGATCTCCTGACCTTGTGATCCGCCCGCCTCAGCCTCCCAAACTGCTGGGATTACAGGTGTGAGCCACTGTGCCTGGCCACACATATATATTTTTAACTAAAACCTCTTTTACTCAAGGTAGACTGCCAATCCGGTTTTTTTTTTTTTTCCCAGATAAAATAATCTTAACACAGCTTTCCTGGGCCTGCCTCAAACTGTCTCCTTGCAGTTGAGTCCTTCTAGCAACTTTGCAGGTGCCTAATTTTAGGGAATAATTGCTTGGGTTAATTATTACCTGTGGGTCCTTTGAAGATGAAAGATACTGGTAAGGTCAGTAATTACTGCAGTAAGAACACTATTCACCTTTTGATGCCTGCCTTACTTGTTTGATACTTCTTTAATTCCCTTGATCATAATTATGAAGAGATAGAGAACGTTAACCAAAAATAAAATTTGCAGGCCCCTACGACCATCTGAATGGACTTCCTCCTCAGCCGGGGGACTCTAAATTTCACCTGAAAGACTGATTCAGGCCAGGACTGGAAGTGGTGGTTTGGGCATGCCTCATTATTCCCCTCCAGCGTTACATCAACACAGACCTTCAGTCTGATAAGAAACATTTACAGTCTTCTCTCTAAAGCCTCCTACTTGGAGACTTCATCTGCTTGATAAAACCTGGGTCTCTACAACATCTTCCTAATCCAGATATTTCCTTCCTGTTGAAAATAACTATTTCAACCAATTGCCAATCAGAATATGTTTAAATTTACCTATACCTGGAAGCCCCACCCTTGGAGTTGTCCTGTCCTTCCATATCAAACCAATGTAAATCTTCCGTATATTGATTGATGTATTATGTCTCTTTAAAATGTATAAAAGCAAGCTGTAACCCGACAACCATGGGCACATGTCCTGAGGCTGTATCATGGTCATGTCCTTAATGTTGGCAAAATCCACTTTCTAAATTAATTGAGACTTGTCTTGGATACTTTTTGGTTTACAAAACCCATGAGCTGCACCAGATTACTTCCTCAAAATATGGAAGAAGTTGGTGTAGTTTCCATATGGTTCTGGGCAATAGAGAGGAGCGTATCTTGCCATTTTAGGCAATTTATTTCTCCTTGCCCCCTCTGCTGTATCATGGGACAGTGTCAATCATGTTGTTAAAGCATGATACATACAGTGATGTTAAGAGGTGACTGCTAAAGGTCTCTTGTCTAAAGGTCACATATTTCAAGAGGCTTTCCGGGCTTATAAAAGCCTTGGTAACACATTATTCCTTACTTCTCCTGGAAATTGCCCCAAGGGGAGAGCTTTGTTTCATGTTAAGATAAATTCTTTCCCCTCCCATGACACTGTTAACAGATGGTTTTCACTTGGAAGACACACACATCTGGGGCATATCTAGGATTATGCAAAACTCTCAGTTTGATAGCTGTGATTCAAGTCCTTTCTTAAGAAAGTGATAGCAGCAGGAGGCGGGCAAATCCTAGGCAGACAGGGGCAGGCCCCCAGTGAGACCAAAGACAGTTTAAAGCCTGAAAGCCAAGCTACAAGTCTTGGATAAATCCATGGACTGGATTGAGAACGCCTCTTCCCACTTGGCATGCTTTCCTCTGATTGATCCCCCCACTTTACCTATTTTACATATACCTACCCTTCTCTAATTGTTTTTTTACACTGTCATGCCCATCCTTGAGTGGTGCCTTTGTTTTAGCCTTTTTTGGAACTCACAAACCAATCAGCACACACTCCCCATTCTGAGCCTATAAAAGCTCTGGACCCAGCCACACTGAGGGAGAAACCAGCTGACTTTGGGTAGGGGGCCACCCTCACATCCCCACTCTGCTGAGAGCTGTTTCGTCACTCAATAAACAGCTTCTCTGCTCTCCTCACCCTTCGATTGTCAGCCTATCCTCATTTTTCTTTGACATGGGACAAGAGCTCGGGACCCACAGAACATGGGTACAGAGAAGCCTGTAACACTGTGACCCTCTGCCCTCTGCCGGCAGAAGGCAGCCACTCCACATGATGGGAAGCAGCGGCAGGGCGGAGCCAGCCCCAGAGCCATGGGCCAGAGTGGGGCAACAGAACTGACAGAGCTGTTAACACGCCACCATCTGTTGTGCTGTGGATGGTGAGACTGAAAGGGTTATTAGTATGCTGTAACACCCGCTCTGCAGCTTTGGGGTTGCTGGCATCCCTGCCTGGGTGTCTCCGAGTTCCTCTCATCTGGATGCTGGAGTCCACCGTGGAGGTGGCTTGCAACATGCCTGGTCTAGCCTCAGGCTCTGCACGGAGCCCACTCCTGTGCTGGCACTTGGAATGACTGGCTGGATCCTGTACTTACTTGCTCACACACCCTCTTCCACCAGGGCTTAGCCCACAGTCGTGGCAGCCATGGAATTCATGCTGGAATGCAAGCCAGATGCAGCCCAGGTGGCCGAGCAAATGGAGCATCTCCTGTGGCGGACCAAGGTCCAAGCAAGGCCTGGGCAGGGGTGTCACTGGCTGGAGGTCTCTGGCTAGTAAAGCGACTGAGAAAAATACTGCGTCAGAAATGTATTGTAATGTAACTAGATGAGAATGCTATTATGACAGGAAAACTTTGAACCTGCTTTAGTGTGGAGAAAATGTAATTTGCAAATGTTGATGCATTATTAAGTAGTAATATATTACTGATGTTACTGTAACTGTAATAAATCCATTGCCTTCTGTGCATTGCAAATCTGTAAGCTGAGATATGGGTTGCAACAGAGAAAGAGGTTTAATCATAGAACTGCCAAATAAGGAGACTGGAGGAAACCTCACATTCATCTCGTCAAGGAATTTTGGGGCTCGGATTTTGGAGTGGGCTGGAGTGTGGAGATCATTGACTGGTCAAAAAGTGCGGGGTGAAGTCATGGAACAGGGAGATGAAGAACCAGTATTCTCATCCTGATTTGGTTCCTCTGTGGGGATCTTCAAACTTGGTGTCAGCTGTTCACTGGAATTCAGGATTTGAAGAACATCTTAATTCTTAAAAGCCTCATGATTCTAACATCAGGAATCCTATCTTGCAGGGGCCGTTGAAAATAATATGCTGAGAATAGATAGGGCTCAAGGACAGTATCTCTAGCTAGTTGCACTTTCAATGAGCTCCAGTAGTCAAGGATACTATCTCTAGCTGAACTTTTAATGAACTCTAGTAGGCGCCAAGAAGGCAGACAAAATAAGAAAGAACTTAGAAACAAAGAACTAAGCAGTAGGTTATATCTGGGTGCAGAAAGTTTGTTTTGTATTATGTCATTTTTGCTGACGTGGGATTTATGGGGTATAAATAAAGTGAGGCGGAGGCTTTAGGCGCGGCCGCCATGTTCTCTGTTTGTCTTTGTCTTTTGTGTCTGTGTCTGTTCATTTTCCACTACCCCCGGCACGGGCCCCAAGACTATCTCTAGGAACAATGGGGATGCAAATGATCAGTATCCAGTGTTCTTTTAGTTTTTAAATAGTGGGTCAAAGTGCAGCCTGATTAACAATTAAAAGTACATTTCTGTCCAGGATTCTTGCTAACCTTGTGAGAATGGCTTCATAACCAGGAGTCACAAACTCATATGTCCACGGAGGGAAATACGTTGGGCTGAGTATGTGGGAGTGGTGTGGGCCATGGGAAATAGGAGCCCCTTCTAAAAGGGCTAGCTACTGCTCGTCTCCACCTGATTGAGGACTTTTAGGAATTGGAGTCCAAGGTTGTGAAATTTGATTTTTTATTTTTTTTCTTTTATTTTTTTTCTTTTTTTTTTTTTTTTGAGACGGAGTCTCGCTCTGTCGCCCGGGCTGGAGTGCAGTGGCCGGATCTCAGCTCACTGCAAGCTCCGCCTTCCGGGTTCACGACATTCTCCTGCCTCAGCCTCCCGAGTAGCTGGGACTATAGGCGCCCGCCACGTCGCCCGGCTAGTTTTTTGTATTTTTTAGTAGAGACGGGGTTTCACAGTGTTAGCCAGGATGGTCTCGATCTCCTGACCTCGTTATCCGCCCGTCTCGGCCTCCCAAAGTGCTGGGATTACAGGCTTGAGCCACCGCGCCCGGCCTTGAAATTTGATTTTTTAAGAGAATGTAGAAACTTATACTCTTATGAAATCAACCAATTTTTAAAATATCAGTAATCATGGCCAGGTGTAGTGGCTTATGCCTGTAATCACAGCACTTTGGGAGGCAGAGGCAAGCGGATCACTGCATAGGCCAGGAGTTTGAGACCAGCCTGGCCAACATGGTGAAGCTCCATCTCTACTAAAAATATTAAAAAAAACAAACAAAAAAAATTAGCTGGGTATGGTGGTGCCGCTGCACTCCAGCCTGGGTGACAGCAGACCCTGTCTCAAAAACTAAAATTAAATTAAATAAAAAAGCTGACAACACTAAGCACTAGCAAGGATGCAGAGCACCTAGAATGCGCAAACATTGCTGGTGGAAATGCAAAATGGTAGAGCCACATTGGAGAACAGTTTGGCAGTTTCTTATGAAGTGAAACAAACACTTAACATATGATCCAGTGATCTCACTCCTAGACATTTACAGAAAATAAATGTCCATCCAAAATGTTCATACAAAAACCTATAATATATAACTGTTTATAGCAGCTTTGTTGTATGTTTAGTGCTAATCTGTCTGGAAGTAAACTAAACTCCACAGTGAGGTCTTCCCATTGGGTGGGTATCCTGGGGAAAAGAAGCTCTTCCGTATGGAGTCTTTTCATGCCATCATTGCATGCAAGGGATCACTTGACCATCCATGGTACAGACGTTCACAGTACAGCCACATAGCACCTGGGGGAAAATGAGGGCAATGTTGGGGATAGAGTGAATGAGAAAGGGAGAAAAAGAATGAATTAAGGAAGGGAAAATTATTTAGCTGGTGGTAAAGAATGAAATTGACCTGATCATCTCAAGCCCTACCTCCTTGAGGCTGATCCGGACACTGTAGGGCACACTGGTACCATGTCAGTGGAACTGTGCTTAGGACTTCTCTGAGAATTTAAGATAACGTCTACAGGAATGTTGTCAGGCTGGGCATCAACCTGTTTGGGGAAGGGTGACCTTAGTACCTTTCTTTCAGCTATGGCATGAAGTTACCAAAGCGATTAGATGGAAATAAATATTTTTTCCAGGCCAGGCGCGGTGGCTGATACCTGTAATCCCAGCACTTTGGGAAGCTGAGGTGGGTGGATCACAAGGTTAGGAGTTCGAGACCAACCTGGCCAATATGGTGAAACCCCATCTCTACTAAAAATACAAAAATTAGCCGGGTGTGGTGGCAAGTGCCTGTAGTCCCAGCTATTTGGGAGGCTGAGGCAGGGGAATTGCTTGAACCCAGGAGGCAGAGGTTGCAGTGAGCCGAGATTGTGCCATTGCAGTTTAGCCTGGGAGACAGAGAGAGACTCTGTCTAAAAAAAAAAAAAAAAAAAAAAAAATATATATATATATATATAGTTTTCCCTACAAATCATGCTGCAACAGTTGGATAGCCAAATGCAAAATATAAACCTTAACTCTTACTACACCATATAAAAATTAACTTGAAATGAGTCCTAGACTATTTTCTTACCCAAATGTAAAAACAAACATTATAAAGCTGCAAGAAAAAAAATAGGAGAAAATCTTAGCAATTTGGATTTGGCAAAGATTTATAAATAGGTTTCAAAAACACAGTAAATTGGACTTACCAAAATTTAATGCTTTTGCTCTTCAAAAGACAATTGTTAAAAATGGAAAGTCACAGAATGGGAGGAAATATTCTCAATACATATATGAAACCCATAGATGACAAAACATTAAATGACTTGAAGGAGAAGGACTAGGAAGGCAAATTAATAAGGAAAAGGTGCCATCACAAGAGGCAGTAGGGCAAATAATTCAAACAAGTAATTATAGAAGATAAAATCAGGTAGCCAATAGAAATATGAAAAAAGTCAAGTATCTCCAGAAAAAAAATTTTAAAGTCACTTAAAATAGGTTCTACCTGTAGTGAAAACTATAAAATATTGCTGAAAGAAATTAAAAGAGACCTAATTAAATGAAGAAATACCATGTTCATAGCTTGGAAGACAATATTGTTAAGATAGCAACACTACTCAAAGTAATCTAAAGATTCACTGCAATACCTACAAAATTCCAACAGCCTTTTATTGCAGAAATGGAAAAACTGACATTCAATTCATATGCAATTGCAAGAGACCACCTCCCACGTCCCACGATAGCCAAATAATTCTTGAGAAACAATGCTGGGAGCAGTGGTTTATGCCTGTAATCCCAGTACTTTGGGAGGCTGAGGTAGAGGACTGCATAAACCTGGGAGTTCAAGACCAGCCTGGGCAACGTAATGAGACCTCATCTCTAAAAAAAAAAAAAAAAAATTAAAAATTAGCCACACATGGTGGCACATGCCTATAGTCTCAGCATTCAGGAGGCTGAGGCTTGAGTCCAGGAGGGCAAAGTTTCAGTAAGCCATGATTGCATCATTGCACTCCAGCCTGGGTGACAGACTGAGACCTTGTCTCAAAAACAGAGACGGAGAACAAAATCAGAGGACTCATACTTCTTGATTTCAAAACTTACTACAAAAATACATTAATCAAACAATGTGATACTAACATAAGGATAGACATATAAGCCAATGGAATATAATTGAGACTCCCCAAAAAAACCCATACATCTATAGCCAGTTGATTTTTGACAAGAGTGCTAAGTTCATTCAATGGCAGAGGAATAGTCTTCAACAAATTGTGCTGGGACAACTGGATAACCACATGTGGAAGAATGAAGTTGGATTCCTACCACACTCTGTATATGAAAATTAACTCAAAATAGACTAATAACCTAAGTATAAGAGTTAAAACCATAAAGCTCTTAGAAAAAAACATATGGGGAAACCTTCATGACTTTGGATTTGGAAATATATTCTTAGATATGACACCAAAAGCACAGGCAACAACAACAACAAAATAGATAAGTTGCACTTTGTCAAAATGAAAAACTTTTGCACATCAAAGGACATTATAAAAAACGTGAAAAGACAACCTATAGAATAGGAGAAAATGGGCTGGGCTCAGTGGTTTATGCCTGTAATCCCAGTACCTTGGGTGGCTGAGGTGGGAGGATCACTTGAGGCCAGGAGTTTAAGACCAGCCTGGGCAACATAGCGAGACCCCTACAAAAGATTAAAAAATGTGCTGGTCATGGTTGTGTGCACCTGTAGTCCTAGCTACTTAGGAGGCTGAGGCAGAAAGATCTCTTGAGCCCAAGAGTTATATAGTGAGCCCAAGGTTACCATGAGGTATGATTGTGCCACTGCCCTCCAGGCTGGGTGACAGAGCAAGACTCTGTCTTTAAAGAAAAGAAAAAGAATAAGAGAAAACAAAATAATGTATCTGATAAAAGTTTAACATCCAGAATGTATAGAGAACTCCTACAACTCAATCACAAAAAGACAAACAACCCAATAAAAATAGACAAAGAATTTAAACAGAGAGTTCTCCAAAGAAGGTATACAAATGGCCAAAATGCATGTGAAACGGTGTTCCTCATCATTAGTCTTTAGGGAAACGCTGATCAAACCCCAGTAAGATACCACTTCACACCCAGTTAGGGTGGGTATTATTTACCCCAAAACCAAAAGCCAAAAAGAAAAGAAAGAAAGAAAGAAAAATAGCAAGTATTCGTGAAGTTATGGAGAAACAGGAATTCTCATGAATTGCTGATGGGAATGTAGAATGGTGTAGCCACTGTGGAACAAAGTTTGGTGGTTCCTCAAAAAGTTAAGCATAGAATTACCATATAACCTAGTGCCTGGGGGCGGTGGCTCACGCCTGTAATCCCAACACTTTGGGAGGCTGAGGCGACTGGATCACCTGAGGTCAGGAGTTCAAGACCAGCCTGGCCAACATGGTGAAACCCTATCTCTACTAAAAACACAAAAATCAGCCAGGCATGGTGGTGCACGCACACTCCTCAGCAAAGGCAACTTCCCAGCTACTCGAGAGGCTGAGGCAAGAGAATCGCTTGAACCCGGGAGGCAGAGGTTGCAGTGAACCAAGGTAGTACGACTGCACTCCAGCCTGGACAGCAGAGTGAGACTCTGTCTCAAAAAAAAAGAATTACCATATAACCCAGCACCTTTACTCCTGAGTATATATCCAAGGGATTTGAAAACAGGGACTCAAACAGATGCTTGTACATGAATGTTCACATTGTTCAGCATTATTCACAATAACCAAAAGGTGGAAACAACCCAATTGATCATAACAGATGAATGGATACATATGGATGAGACTTGAAAACATTATGCTAAGTGAAATAAACCAGACACGCAAAAACAAATATTGCGTGATTTCACTCATATCAACAATCTAGAATGGACAAATTCATACAGACAAAGTAAACGGGAAGTCTGGGAGAGGGGAGAATGGAGAGTTATTGCTTAATGAGATAAAAGCTTTGCAAATAGTGATAGGGTTGCACAACATTGTGAATGTAATTAATCCCACAAAATGGTATGCTTAAAACTATTTAAGTGGTAAATTTACATATATATAAAATAAAAAAGATATATTTCATATATATCTCACAATAAAATTTTAAAAATAGATACTACCTTTTTTTGGCTTACCCTTTTTTTTTTTTTTTTTTGATGGAGTCTCACTCTGTCGCCCAAGCTGGAGTGCAGTGGCACGATTTCGAGTCACTGCAACCTCTGCCTCCCGGGTTCAAGTAATTCTCTGCCTCAGTCTCCCGAGTAGCTGGGATTACAGGTGCTCGCCACCACGCCCAGCTAATTTTTAAAAAAATATTTTTAGTAGAGATGGGCTTTCACCAACTTGGCCAGACTAGTCTTGAACTCCTGACCTCATGATGCACCTGTCTTGGCCTCCCAAAGTGCTGGGATTACAGGCGTGAGCCACTGTGCCCGGCTTTGGCTTACCATTTTGATGATAAACCCAGTGTTAGCAAAAATATGTGCACTACTACTGGAGAGAGTTTAAACTGTTGCAAAATTTCTAGAGTTAGGTCTACCCCAATTTGCAGAACGATAAACTAGATACACAGTGGTAACAATAGGGGTTAGTGAGGAATGCAATTGTCATTCATGGGTTGTATTTCCAAAAAAAAATTTTTTTTTTTTGAGACAGGGTTCCACTGTGTCACCCAAGCTGGAGTGCAGTGGCAAGATCACAGCTCACTGTAGCCTCAACTTCAGGCTCAGGTGATCCTTCTACCTCAGCCTCCCAATTAGCTGGAACTACAGCCGCCCACTACCATTCCCCGCCAATATTTGTATTTTTTGTAGAGATGGGTTTTCACCATGTTGGCCAGGCTGGTCTCGAACTCCTGGCCTCAAGTGATCTACCTGCCTCAGCCTCCCAAAGTGCTGGGATTACAGGTGTCAGCCACTGTGCCCAGCTTCAAAAATCTTGTTCTATTAATCAATATGATAGTAAATATAAACATAGCTTTCTTTACTGATTATATTACCATTTTCTTTACAGAGTGTTTTTTTTTTTTTTTCAACCTTTTAAAAATTATAAGTTCCAGGGCACATGTGCAGGATGTGCAGGTTTATTACATAGGTAAACGTATGCCATGGTGGTTGGCTGCACCTATCAATCCATCACCTAGGTATTAAGCCCTGCATGATTTAGCTATCTTTCCTGATGCTCTCCCTCCCCGCTCTTCCCCCACTCCAGACAGGCCCCAATGTGTGTTGTTCCCCTCCCTGTGTCCATGTGTTCTCATTGTTTAGCTCCCACTTATGAGTGAGAACATGCAGTGTTTGGTTTTCTGTTCCTGCATTAATTGGCTGAGGATAATGGCTTCCAGCTCCATCCATGTCCCTGCAAAGGACATGATCTTGTTCCTTTTTATAACGGCATAGTATTTCCATGGTGTATATATACCACATTTTCTTTATCCAGTCTATCATTGATGGGCATTTGGGTTGATTCTGTTTCTTTACTATTGTGAATAGTGCTGCAGTGAACATACACGTGCACATATCTTTATAACAGAATGATTTATATTCCTTTGGATATATACCCAGTAATGGGATTGCTGGGTCAAATGGTATTTCTGGTTCTAGGTCTTTGAGAAATTACCACACTGTCTTCCACAATGGTTGAACTAATTTGCATTCTCACCAACAGTGTAAAAGTATTCCTATCTCTCCGCAGCCTCACCAGCATCTGTTGTTCCTTGACTTTTTAATAATCGCCATTCTGACTGGTGTGATGTGGTATCTCATTGTGGTTTTGATTTGCATTTCTCTAATGATCAGTGATGTTGAGCTTTTTTTCATATTTTTGTTGGCTGCATAAATGTCTTATTTTGAGAAGTGTCTGTTCGTGTCCTTTGCCCATTTTGGCACCACATGGTGCTTACTCTAAAATTGATCACATAGTTGAAAGTAAAACACTCCTCAGCAAATGCAAAAGAACTGAAATCATAACAGTCTCTCAGACTACACAGCAATTGAATTAGAACTCAGAATTAAGAAACTCACTCAAAACCACAAAACTACATGGAAATTGAACAACCAGCTCCAGCGTTTTGTTTTTAAAGACAAAGATACTCGAATGGTAATGAATGCTGATCTATTTTTCTTAGACAGTGACACCTAGTGATGGTATAACTGTTTAACAAAGAGCCAGTAATTTAATAGCAAGTTGTCCAAATTTAACCCAAATATTTATGGAGGCAATGCCCTAACAATTCTTTTTTTTTTTTTTTTCAACCTAAAGTTTTCTCTGTACACTAACAATTCTTAAGTACTATTTTAGCAAACCTTCTGGTCAGGTGACAGTAGTATTTTGTTCCAAGAAAAAAGATCTCTAGCAAATAGTTGAGCTCAGACCTTCCATAAGATTATCATTACCTTATTTGAAATCTGAAATTATTTTGTTACTCAGGAAAAAGTCTTTTTTATCGTCAAGGCTAGGTATGGAGCAGGAAATAATAAGTGAGTTCTAGAGATAAAGTACCTAAGGTGTATTGTTAAGAGTTTGATTGAAAAGAAAAAACATTAGTAATGGATAAATGAGATTTTTGTTTCAAACAATACCCATCTCAAAGGGTCGTCCTTGAAGCTGGTAACCACGTTTCATTTCTTTGGGGGAAATGATTTCCAAGAGACTGAGGGAAGTTCTTGTCATGGTACTAATTTGTTCTAAATTTTCCATCCATAGCATTTGATTCCGTGTGTCAGGGTCTTTGCATTACCACATTGCTTTTGAGGAGAGCCTCCATTTCCCTCCGGCCTCACCTGTTCACACGGGTCTCAAATTGAAGGAGTTCTCCTTTCATCTCTCCCTAGCCCTTATTCATTATGCTTAATAGGTGGTATGGGCCTGGCATTCATTGGTTCATGCTTCTCAGGTCAGCAGAGGAAATGAATTAAAATCAAAAATCACTGCAAGGAGTCTTGCCCCACTGGGACAACTGTGTGCTGTTTGACTATGGAGTTAAATGTTACGCCCAATGGGTCAAGTGAGAACGTAAAGCTGGAGAGTATTAGAACAAACACTTATCTGCCCTCCTCAAACTTCTACAGAGAGGTAATTTCCACATGCTTGCCAGGAAAAATCAGTTAGGGAGTATCCTTTCAGCTTCTCTGTCCAGGGAGAGGAGTGGCGGATCTCACTGGAGCATCTGGGGAAGGAACTGAGCATACTCAGTTCCAGTCCTCTGGGCTCTGCCTGCTGGGTGGGCCACCCTGCAGAGACCAGGCTTTCAGGTTTGCTGTTCACTCTGTGGTAAACATCCCGTGCAGGCTCTACAGTGTCCAGCTCTCCTCCTATGACTGAGTGGAAAAGTGAATGCTGGGATGAAGAAGGATTAGGAAGCCCTCTGTGGCTGCACATTTAAACCATATCCTTCAATTGCTTTCTCCATCATAATGGCATGACAAAAGTCACCATCTGCCTAAGCCGTATGTCTTATCCTTCAAAGGCCAGAGTTGGTTCTGAACTCTATGAGGATGAAAGGGGTGTGTCTACAGCCTCTAAAGCCCCAACACGGTGCTGAATTTGTTAGCTACTCTTTGGTTAGAACCACATTGTAAACCCAGAGATGCCAGAATTTAGTAATGATGGACACATATACCATGTTTGCTTGAGTTGTCCTCAGGTTTTTGTGATTTCCTGAAAACTTTGTCTAGTCTCATGCCTTTGCTCTTACTGTTTTCTGCAGAGAACACCCCACTTACTGGTTCTTTATTCAGTGAACTCCAGGAAGCCTTCTTTGACTACCTCCCATCTGATTAAAAATTCTTTTTACTTTATTAGATTTTTATATTTATTTATTTATTTTTTTGAGACAAGCTCTCACTCTATCACCCAGGCTGGAGTACAGTGGTGCGATCTTGGCTCACTACAATCTCCACCTCTAAGGCTCAAGCAATCCTCGTGCCTCAGTCTCCCGAGTAGCTAGGGCTACAGGCATGTGCCACCATGTCCAGCTAATTTTTGTATTTTCAGTACAGACAGGGTTTTGCCATGTTGGTCAGGCTGGTCTCAAACTCCTGACCTCAAATGATCTGCTTGCCTTGGCCTCCCAAAGTGCTGAGATTACAGGCATGAGCTGCTGCGCCCGGTCTATTAGAGTTTTAGATTATAAAATGATACAGGCCATTTTTAAATAATAGAAAGGCAAATAATACAAATGATTATTATGATGTATAATTAAAATGATAAAAAATTCATAATTCCCATACTGTAATTCTACTCTTGAGAAATAACCAATATTAAGAGTGTGGTGTATATAGTTCCACTTCTTTGGCTAAATATAAATGGATACACACCTATGCACACACTGGTTTTCTTTTTGCCCAAGCCCTCAACCCCCACACAAAAACAGGGTCGAATTATATACAGGACTCTGCAGTGTGCTTCCCTTCCTTTCATTTAATAGTATATCATGGACATTCTTCTATTTTGATAGCAATATTATAGTACATAATTTGATACTTTTTAAAATGCCTAATTTTTATTTCCTTTAAATAATTTTTGCTTTATTATCTGACTTCCAAACCAAGACAATTACAAGTATTATCTTACTCTTGACTTAAATGGAAATATATTTAATAATCCCTTTTTTTTTTTTTGACAGGGTCTTGTTCTGCTGCTCAGGCTGGAGTGCAGCGGCAGCTCAATTACAGTTCGCTGCAGTCTCAGCCTCCCAAGTTGACGCGATCCTCTCAACTCAGCCTTTCGCGTAGTTGGGACTACAGGCATGCGCCAACACACCCAGCTATTTTTTTTTTCTCAGTAGAGACAGGGTCTCATAATGTTGAGACAGGGTCTTAAAATGTTGCCCAGGCTGGGCTCAAGCAATCCTCCCACCTTGGCCTCCCAAAGTGTTGAGATTACAGGCATGAGCCACTACTACTGGCCAATAATTCATTATTTAATATGATGTTTGCTTTTGGTTTTGTTTTTTATTTGTTTGTTTTTTGCTAACTAGTCTTTATCATGTTAAGATGGTTTTCTACTCACCCTGTTTTGCTTCAAGTTTTTATTAGGAAAAGCTGCTGAATTTTTTCAAGTGACTTTTTGACATATTCCCCCTTAATTCATGATTTTTCTCATTTAACATGTTGTATTTTTAAGTTTTTAAAAATATTGAACCACTTGCATTCTTGAAATAAGCCTTTTTTGGTCATATTATTATTTTTTTCACTATACTGCTAGATTCCATTTGTTAAACATTTTATGTATTTAGAAAATTGTGAGTTTAAAGAGACTCTGTAGTCTCTTTTTTCCTATCAAGCTCTGTGCCTTCATAGTATCCTAGTCAGGCCTCTATCATAGTACTTGTGACCTTGGTGAAACTGGAGAGCAGGGACCAGATTGTATTCTATATTCTGTCCTTTGTGTCAAGCACAATGCTTAGCACATGGTAGAAGCTCAATGCCTCTATTATATGTTGAATGAAAGAAGAGATGGCTTATTTATTTATTTCTCTGTTTATGTATTTTTACTCAACATGCCTAAGGTAGAAAAGGAACAGCTTTTAGAAACATTTTCCTTTAATCTAGTTTTACCTACTTTTTGTGGTTTGCCATCTAGTACATTTAATACCTCTTTTGTTCCAATGCCAGGGCTTCAGTGTTTCTCTCTTCACTAGTTCCCTTGAAGAAATATCATTATTGAATACAATATTGCAATAAAAATGGAAAAACTAGAGCCACATGTATTAACATGAATAGATCTCAAAGGTATAAAGTTTAAAAAGCAAGGATATGTATGGCATACAATCTATGTAAAGTTTTAAAAATGCAAACAAGGCTGGGTGAGTTGGCTCATGCCTATAATCTCAGCACTTTGGGAGGCCGAGGCGGATGGATCACTTGAGGTCAGGAGTTCGAGACCAGCTTGGGCAACATGGTAAAACCCCATCTCTACTAAAAATAGAAAAATTAGCTGGGTGTGGTGGCTGTGCCTGTAATCCCAGCTACTCGGGAGGCTGAGGCGGGAGAATCACTTGAACCTGGGAGGCAGAGGTTGCAGTGAGCCGAGATCGTGCCACTGCACTCCAGCCTGGGTAACAAAGCAGGATTCCACCTCAAAAAAAAAAAAAAAAAAAAGCAAACAACGCAACAACGCCAAGTGAGTTGGCTCACACCTGTAATCCCAGCACTTTGAGAGGCTGAGGCAGGAGGATTGCTTGAAGCCAGGATCTCGAGGCCAGCCTGGGCAACATTGTGAGACCCCATCTCTACAAAAAACAATTTTAAAAAATTAGCCACGCATTGTAACATATGCCTGTAGTCCCACCTTCTCACGAGACTGAGGTGGGAGGATTGCTTGAGTCTAGGAAGTCGAGGCTGCACTGAGCCATGATTGCACACTGCACTCCAGCCTGGACAACAGAATGAGTCCCCTGTCTCAAAAAAAAAAAAAGTGCGAACAGTACTAGGCACTTGTACTGGTTATGTGCCATGCACTCTTCTATATTGCAAGAGGCTAGAAACCTGTGAGCTACATACCTGTTGCAGGCTTCCTTGCTAGTTGGATTCTGATTATGTTTTGCCAATGCAAGGCAGTAGTGGGAGATTAGAAAACAGAAGAAAGGGAGATACCATTTTTCTTTCTGTTCCTGGCAGTGCTCCTAGCAGTGGCAGCAGCAGCAATAGTAGGTGACTGAAGAGGAGCATTTCAGTAGTATCAGTGGCTATTTTGGCAGTGGCAGTGACAACCTGTAGCAACCCAACAGGGAAGAAGCCAAGTGAACAGGTACTCTGATCTTCTCTTCCTCTTCACCTTTCACCAGTGTTTCCCATTGGCCAAAGCCAACCAGAAGCCAGAGATAAAGGGAGTCCAGTGAGGCAGTCTGCACCACCCACTTTTCTGAGCATAAAAAAGGTAGAGAATTGATCTGGCGGATAAATGGGTGAAATTGAACATAACCCCTTATTCCTTTCTGTGGAATGCATAGAGTGGTTTCCATTTTCCTGATTGGACAGTGGTTGATTGAATATAGTTTACGGATACAAACATGTAGCAAAGGAATAAAAACTTCCATGGGAATAATAAACCCCATGTTCAAGATACTGGTTACTGCTGGTTGGAAGAGAGAGAATGGAATTGGGAATAAGTACACAGGGGCATCATCTGCATCTGAAATATTTATTTCTTAAGCTGGAAGGTGAATTTATGGATATTTTCCATATTATTGTCTATGTTTGTTACATTAGACTTTTCGGTTGCCAGAAGCGTTTATTTACTCTCAAAACTAGGTGTGTATAAATAAATGAAAAAATGAATAAATGAATAAATGAATGAAACTTGACTCTGAATTCTGACCCTCTCACTTAATTGTTGTTTGAACTGAAATGAGTTAAACTACTTAAAGTCTTCTTATTTTGTGTCTTCATCCACAAGACAAGGTTAATAGTAGCCACCTTATAGCACTATTGTGATGATAAGTGGCATGATATATACAAAAGGTCCTAACCCTCAACAAATCATAGTCTCCTTCCTTCCTGAACTTTTAGAAAGAATAAGAGCTTGCTTTTTCATAAACTTTTAATTTTCATAAGCTTTGAATTTAGAGACTTGATTTTTACATTCTCTGTGTGACTTAAGGCATACCATTGTGCTATGCATCAAGAAAGCTGCTTGCTTGTTTTTTACTGTTGTTGTTTTGGGACAGGGTCTCATTCTGTCACCCAGGCTGGAGTGCAGTGACACAATCATGGCTCACCGCAGCCTTGACCTCCCCAGGCTCAGCTAATCCTCCCACCTCAGCCTCCTGAATAGCTGGGGCTACAGGTGCGTGCTATCGGCTAATTTTTGTAGTTTTTGTAGAGAACCCCCGTCTCTTCACCATGTTGTCCAGGTGGTCTCGAACTTCTCAGCCCAAGTGATCTGCCCTCCTCAGCCTCCCAAATTGTTGGGATTACAGGCGTGAGTCACTGTGCCAAGCCCACTTGCTTTTCTTTTAAAAATCATGTAATGGGCCGGGCATGGTGGCTCACGCCTGTAATCCTAGCACTTTGGGAGGCCGAGGCGGGCGGATCACAAGGTCAGGAGAAGGAGACCATCCTGGCTAACACGGTGAAACCTCGTCTCTACTAAAAATACAAAAAATTAGCCGGGCGTGGTGGCGGGCGCTTGTAGTCCCAGCTGAGTCAGAAGAATGGCGTGAACCCGGGAGGCGGAGCTTTCAGTGAGCCGAGATGGCACCACTGCACTCCAGCCTGGGAGACAGAGCAAGACAACGTCTCAAAAAAAAAACAAAACTATGTAATGTTCCCTTAAAAAATTAAAAAGGGGATAGTTAAAAGAGGGGCAGTTGTTCAATGCAGAAAATTTGAAAAATGCAGAAACATAAATCAATGAAAATAAAATTTACTGTAATTCTACCACTCATAACTGTTATAAACATATACAAATATTGAAAATTAGGCTGGGCACAATGTTGTGTGCGTATAGTCTTGGCTATTAAGAAGGCTGAGGCAGGAGGATTACTTGAGCCCATGACTTGGAAGCCAGCCTGGGCAATATAGCAAGACCCCTGTCTCTAAAATAAATAAATAAAAATAAAATTAGAATAACATTTTATACATAGTTTTGCAATATGGTTCTTTGATTTCATATTATAGAGTATATGTGTTCCTGTGTCAAATATTATATGATATCACTTCCACTGGTTATATTATATTCAGATGGATGTACTTGAATTTATTTAACAAATTGGCCTATTTGGGATGTTTAGGTTTTACTAATGTTTCAGTACTGTAATTAATGTTGTAATGAATATCTTTGTTGATAAATCTTTGCCTGCATTTCTTATTATTTCCTTGGACAAAATACTTGTGGAAATTTTGATCAAATGATATGTATATTTTATGGCATCTGAAACTTACAGCTATCTTGCTTTCAGGAAAGATTGTACCAAAAAAAAAAAAGCAGAAGACATTTATAAAGAAGGATTATACTAATTAATACTGCCTCTAGCAGTGTTGGAGGATACTACTTTTCCACATCAGGAAGTTACTTTCAAAAAGATAAATTGGAACAAGCATGCACTTAGTAATGAAATCTACAACAGATTATAACTGGTTTGATGTTTAAAGAATACCAGCAAAATGCCACATCTTCACAGAACGAGGACAGCCATGAGCCATTAAATACAATTTTAACAGGTTGCCATGCAGAGGGATTCTAGCAAAGCTTTCAAGTGTCACCTTCTATCTGGAATTAACTAAACGTAAACATCAGCTGGAGGTGATTTGGACACCAACTGATCTGTGGGTTTCCTAAATCCAGACGCAGTAGTGATTTAGTTGGGAAAATGATGGAACAGGAGCCAGGGAAATTCTCTGCTCTTGCCTGGGGCCTGACACTTGGATTTCTTGTGTCTTGGATGCTTAGCTCTTACCTTTTCTCTGCTTCCAATTTGAAGAGTCTTAGACCCACTCTGAACTAATTAAATGGCAGGAAAAAAAGCAAAAATTATCAGCTCAGCCGGGCACAGTGGCTCACACCTGTAATCCCAGCACTTCGGAAGTTCAAGACCAGCCTGGGCAACAGTGAGACTGTGTCTCTAAAAAAAAAATTACCTGAGTGTCGTGGCACACAGCTGTAGTTCCAACTACTGGAGAGACTGAGGTGGATTGCTTGAGCCTGGGAGGTCAAGGCTGCAGTGAGCTGAGATTATGCCACTGCACCCCAGCCTAGGTGACAGAGTGAGACCCTGTCTCCAAAAAAAAAAAATTTTTTTTTTAAAAGTGTCAGCTAATAAGAGCTTCCACTTATTTGTTAATTAATATCTATGAACCTCTGGCACTTGCTAGCTTCACTTTGAACCAATGAATTTCAAAAATAATTAAAGTTAATGAGCTGCTTTTTGTGATAGGACCCTGACAACTCAACAGCCATATGATGAGTGGGAAGTGCAAAGTGGGGAAGTGTCACTTGCTGATGAACAGGGTTTCCTCATCTTCAAGATACAGGAATCCAGCCCATAGGTGAAAGTGATGATCTGTTGAGTCAAAGAAGACATAGGACGGGGTTTACAAATTTAAATGAAGGACAAGTACCAACCTTAAAAGTGATTTCTCTGGGCTAAAATCAGACTTTCTCCCAAAGTTCTAAAATTATTGTGTCAAAATGTTGGTAAGAATTCATGGCAAAGTCTCCCATGAAGTCTGGGAACCCAAGAGAGTCAGTCATCACAGCCAAAGTAGGACACCAAACTTTCTATCCCTTAGTAACAAAAATCAGAATTGGGAATTATGGGTATGGAGAACTAGAACACTAAGTTGGCAGCAGCTGTCTGTGAATTCAGTTTGTGCAGGGTTTTTTAGTGGGAATTTCTTGAAGCAAATGCAAATCGAGTCTGGAAATGTCAGGTTGGGATCTGCCTCACTGGCTGGGAGGAAAAGATAAACCTGAGGAGGTAGAACATCATCGAAATGTATTTCCCCAAGGGATCCTATGCATGTCTGTATTCTACTGTAAGACAATTTTATGTGGTAAATGGTCAAACTTTTTTGTTCATCTTAATGGGAATAGATTTATTTTAATTCTTTTTTTTTGAGATGGAGTTTCACTCTTGTTGGCCAAGGTGGAGTGCAATGGCACGATCTCAGCTCACTGCAACCTCTGTCTCCCAGATTCATGCAATTCTGCGTCAGCCTCCCAAGTAGCTGAGATTACAGGTGCATGCCACCATGCCTGGCTAATTTTTTTGTGTTTTTAGTAGAAACGGCATTTCACCATGTTAGCCAGGCTGGTCTCGAACTCCTGACCTCAGGTGATCTGCCTACCTCTGCCTCCCAAAGTGCTGGGATTACAGGCATGAGCCTCCACACCTGGCTCTAATTCATATTTAAATAATTCAACTAGCTCATCAAAACCTTCATTTTACATCTACAAGAATAATATACTTTTTTGCCAAAAGAAATGTGCTTAGTTTTAAACAATGAGATAAGTTTTATTTTATTAAAAAAATTTTTTTCTTGAGATGGAGTTTCGCTCTTGTCACCTAGGCTGGAGTGCAATGGCCCGATCTTGGCTCACTGCAACCTCTGCCTCCTGAGTTTAAGCGATTCTCCTGTCTCAGCCTCCCGAGTAGCTGAGATTACAGGCACACACCATCATGCCCCGGTAATTTTTGTATTTTTAGTAGAGACAGGGTTTCACCATGTTGGCCAACTTGGTCTCGAACTCCTGACCTCAGATGATCCACCCAACCCTGGCCTCTCAAAGTGCTGGGATTACAGGTGTGAGCCACTGTACCCAGCCAAGTTTTAAAATTAAATATGGCTGGGTGCGGTGGCTCAAGCCTGTAATCCCAGCACTTTGGGATGCTGAGGTGGGTGGATCACTGGAGGTCAGGAGTTCGAGACCAGCCTGATCAACATGGAGAAACCCCATCTCTACTAAAAATACAAAAAAAAAGGTAGCCGGGTATGGTGGCACATGCCTGTAATCCCAGCTACTCGGGAGACTGAGGCAGAAGAATCGCTTGAACCTGGGAGGCGGAGGCTGTGGTGAGCCGAGGTCGCCCCATTGTACTACAGCCTGGGTGACAAGAGTGAAACTCCGTCTCAAAAAAAAAAAAAAATAATTAATTAAATATTATTAGTGCTGGTGGAACTTAGTTCTGCCACTAGTTTGAAAATTTGGAATATTGGGGAAAATTTCAAGGTAGCTATTTTGGGCTCTCCAGATTGTTGCTAGCACTCTGAAATGTATCATATTTCATCAAATCTAAAAAGCTTTTAATTGTAAAATGAATCATTATTTTATGTACCATGAAGAAACAAGAAAATGCTGTGAACTAAACTATGATGCAGTGCTTTCTTAGCACTTAGAATTTTGTTTTATGTTTAATGAAAGCACTTTTTTAGGCTGACTGGGCATTATTTCTTAAATCATATATTGCACTGCTCTGTTTCTGTGCCGTTCTGTATGTGTGATAACTTTTCGTTTCAATCTCAATCTGAAAGACATTTTGACATTGATAAATCTCAAATCCTGTGCTATGAACAATGCACATCACTCAGCTGTGGGGGCAGATGAGCAGCTATAAGCATGTTTGTGCACACGTAGGCAATGGCAATGCTTTCTTGCTGCATCCAATTTCAGAGGAGGAAAAATGTGAAAAAAATATGCACCTTACAATCACTGGTATACAGTGACACCTTCCTCAGGGTTCTCTTTAAAGGAGACTGAATTGTTTTCTTTCTTGTGTCCTGAGCTTTTTCCAGAAGCACAGACTACAGACAATGGTGAGGTAATTTAGAAAGGTTTAAAGGAAATAATGAGTTGGCTATCAGAGCACTGTGACGCTTCATATTATCTGGTGATTTACGAGGCCCTGACTCAGTCACAGCCAGGTTGCTACAATGGGGTGACTTCTGCATGCAGCAACTCATCACATGTTTGTGATGTATGTGCAAAATCCCCAAGCAACCAAAAAGTAGAGCTTATGTAGGAGTCACCCTTGTGGCTCCATCACCCCACCATTACCCACGAACCGGCTAATAGATGAATGGTAGTTGACATGACAATTAGTTGTAGATAATTTACAGTCTCACCCCTTGATGAAATAATGATCTTTCAGTAGTGACATCCTCTAATAAATGCTCATGATGAGGGCTTACTATGGGCCCAGGCTCCATTTTAACTGCTTTCCATTTGTTAGCTTATTTACTACTTAACACCAAGGCAGACGCTGTTATTATCCCCATTTTACATATGAGGGGTCTGAGGCACAGAACTGTTAATTAATTTCCCCAAGATCACATAGCTGCTAAATGTCAGTGCAAGATTTGAGGACAAGCAACTGACTTAACAGTCACCCTCTAAACCTTTATACTGTATCTCCTCCACCATATAGTACTGAAGAGCTGTAATCAAATAATAAAAATGCATACGATTGTCTAAATCTACAGCTAGTAAGTAAATGTAGAAAGTAAACCATGCTGTCTGGATTTTCAATAAAAACTTGTTTATTGATTGTTCAAAAAATGAGACAGAGGGAAGTACCCCACAGTTTGTTAAAATGAACAATAACAAAACCCGTGCTGTCAGGGAGTCTGGGATTGGGAGAGGGATGGAAGACTGATTTTAGGACTGTGACCATGAAGTGGGGGCAAAATGTCAAACTCAGGGCAAAAAGTTTCAGACTGTCCAAAGTCACCTTTGATGGACTCAGAACTCAGGCGTCCTCATGTGTGCAAGCTAAAAGTCCATACCTGACTTTGACCACACAGCCCTGAGATGATATTTGGAATTTAGTGTGCTGCAAGCAATGAATTATCTCAAACTGAAGTCAAGTATTAGGAAGTCTCAAATCACTGTCTGAATTCTGGCAGGCTGTGGTAAATACTGTGTTAAGGAAGTTAATTAAATCAAGGAATTGCATTTTTTCTTTTTTAAAGAAATGGCCATTGGGTGTTAATCAGCTGTAAAGAAGAAAGCAGAAAGCCAAGGGAATCCATAAGAGCTTTGCCCTGTAAGCACAGTTGCCTCACCTCTGACCTCCATAACTGAGAAATAATTTGGCTCCAGCAATATTCTCTGTGAAGCTGGTGGCTTGAATCACTGCCATGGGCAAATGAGTTTTCTCTACGGAGAATGAATTCTCCTGAGCTGCTGAAACAAAGGTCTGTGTTCCTGAATTTATTTGGAAGATTGCTATAGACACCCCCTACCCTGTGCTGGAAGCTGCAAGCTGTGGCATTTAGCCTCTGGTCCACTAGAACAAAGCTCACAGAAAGGAAAACTGGCTGGGCAAGTAGTATGCCCAGGGTGAAATGTGAAAACTGCCCCACAAATCTGAGCAGGCAATAAAGGATGGTCTTATTTATTGTATTGCCTTATACCTTTGAGATAATGCACCTGACTGAACTATTGATTTTTTATTGCACCAGACAGTGCTATTTGGGAGCAGGTAAGGAAGAGGGGCTGAACTCTACTGATTTTGAAATCCTCTCTGAGTCAGTGAATTACTGAACAGCTGCCACAATATCATATTCAGAAGTTTCCATTTTTTTATGTCAATAGTCTGGAGATTTTTGCACTGAAATATTTTAACTTACATCACTGTAAAAGCTGTTATATGTTCTACTACCACGGCTAATACTGCTACCACCATCACTACTGAGTACAAACTCTTGATAGCTTTGCCTTTTGTGAAAACATATCCCACGTGGTGAGTTGTCTGGGACTAGGGTTGTATTAATTTCCCAGGTCCCAAAGAAACCATTTAGAGCATTTCTGCATTCTACATGTCATCTCCAGGTCCTGTCTAATCTCACGGTTCAATGGAAACAACATATCATTTGGAGAAGTATTCCATTTCATGAACTCAGATCCTATTCCATTGAGGATCTGAGGATCCTACGCCTCTTAAATATTTCAAATGAAATAGTCTTCTGAATGTTCAACACCGAAAATAGAATCCTTTTGCAGAAACAAAGTGCAAATAGGTATAAACAATTTACCATATTATTTGTTTTGGAGAGCACAGTTCGTGGCTCATAGTAAATAATAAATATTTATCAAATAACCAAAAACATAAATATGTGGTGGGTGCTAGTATAGCAGCTGGACACTGCCCCCTACTAGTCACTTTTTCTAAATGACAGCTGCTCTGGCTCTCCCAGTGCCCTGGCTTGCTGCTGTAGCAAAGGTTCAGGTAGTTACCTGGAGGGCTGTGTTAGCTGCCCCCACATCTTTAGGGGTGCAAGTTCTGTGTCTCTTTCCTCTGTTCTCTGGAGTGTGTTACTGGTTATGAAAGAATGCAACATTACATTAAAAGTAACAGACTATATCTAGCGGGGAGCAGGGAGGGACAGCACTGGGAGATAGACCTAATGTAAATGATGAGTTAACGAGTGCAGCACACCAACATGGCATATGTATACATATGTAACAAACCTGCACGTTGTGCACATGTACCCTAGAACTTAAAATAATAATAAAAAATAAAATAAAAATAAAAAATAAAAAAATACACAGAGTAGAATAATTCAACACTTGCCTCTCAGTAAATGAACAAGTAGACAGAAAATCCGTAAGGATACAGAGGATATAGAAGATTTGAACAATGCTATCAACCAGCTGAACCTAGCTGACAACATCAGCAGAATACACATCCTTTTCAAGTGCACATGGAGCATTCATCAGGACTGATAATCCACTGGGCCATGAAGCAAATCTCAAGAAATTTTAAAAGACTGAAATCATGCAGACTATGTTCTCTAATCACAATAGAATTAAATTTGAAATTAATGCCAGAAAGACAACTGGAAAATCTCAGAAATATTTAAATATTAAACACCACTTGTTTGATTAACCCATTGACCAAAGCAAAAATGAAAAGAGAAATTGGAAAATCATTTGAACTAAATAAAAATGAAAACACACACACACACACGCACAAAAAGTAACAGACTATATCTATCAGAAAGATAAAAAGTAAAAGGAATGAGAGAGAGGATGGGGAAATGCATTTTTACACACTGCTGGGGGAATGTAAATTCATGCACCTCACTGGAGGACAATTTGGAATATTTATAAAGCCTTTAAAAAGAAGATCCTGTTGGCCAGGCTCCGTGGCTCATGCCCGTAATCCCAGCACTTTCGGAAGCTGAGGCAGGTGGATTGCTTGAGCCCAGGAGTTCAAGACCAGCCTGGGCAACATGGCAAACCCCATCTCTACTAAAAATACAAAAAAGTAGCCAGGCATGGTGGTGCATGCCTGTAGTCCCAGCTACTCTGGAGGCTGAGGTGGGAGGATCACTTGAGCCTGGGAGGTCAAGGCTACAGTGAGCCAAGATCATGCCACTGTACTCCAGACCAGGCAACAAAAGCAAGACCCTGTCTTAAAAAAAAAAGGAGGGGCCAGGCGCGGTGGCTCAAGCCTGTAATCCCAGCACTTTGGGAGGCCGAGACGGGCGGGTCACCAGGTCAGGAGATCGAGACCATCCTGGCTAACATGGTGAAACCCCGTCTCTACTAAAAAATACAAAAAAATAGCCGGGCGAGGTGGCGGGCGCCTGTAGTCCCAGCTATTCGGGAGGCTGAGGCAGGAGAATGGCGTCAACCCGGGAGGCGGAGCTTGCAGTGAGCTGAGATCCGGCCACTGCACTCCAGTCTGGGCGACAGAGCGAGACTCCATCTCAAAAAAAAAAAAAAAAAAAAAAAAAGGAGGATACTATTAAACGCAGGAATTTTACTTCTAGGAATTTTTCATAAGGGAACAAAGAAATTAGACAAGGTATATATACATGAATGTTTAATACAGCAGTATTTATAATAGCAAAAAGCCTAGAAGTTTTGTAAAATTTTGATATGTTTTTACAATAGAATACTATGATCATTAAATGTTTATGTGTATGTATATATGACATAAAAAATGGCAAAGTAATATATATGACAGAATAATAGCAAAAAGCCTAGGAGTTTTGTTAAATTTTGGTATATTTTTATAATAAAATACTATGATCATTAAACATGTATACATATCTGTCATATATGATATAGAAATTTTTTTTCTTTTTTATTTATTATTATTATTATTATTTATTATTATTATACTTTAAGCTCTAGGGTACATGTGCATAATGTGCAGGTTTGTTACATATGTATACTTGTGCCCTGTTGGTGTGCTGCACCCATCGACTCGTCAGCACCCATCAATTCGTTATTTATATCAGGTATAACTCCCAATGCAATCCCTCCCCCCTCCGCCCTCCCCATGATAGGCCCCGGTGTGTGATGTTCCCCTTCCCGAGTCCAAGTGATCTCATTGTTCAGTTCCCACCTAGGAGTGAGAAATGTGGTGTTTGGTTTTCTGTTCTTGTGATAGTTTGCTAAGAATGATGGTTTCCAGCTGCATCCATGTCCCTACAAAGGACACGAACTCATCCTTTTTTATGGCTGCATAGTATTCCACGGTGTATATGTGCCACATTTTCTTAATCCAGTCTGTCACAGATGGACATTTGGGTTGGTTCCAAGTCTTTGCTATTGTGAATAGTGCCGCAATAAACATATGTGTGCATGTGTCTTTATAGCAGCATGATTTATAATCCTTTGGGTATATACCCAGTAGTGGGATGGCTGGGTCATATGGTACATCTAGTTCTAGATCCTTGAGGAATTGCCATACTCTTTTCCATAATGGTTGAACTAGTTTACAATCCCACCAACAGTGTAAAAATGTTCCTATTTCTCCACATCCTCTCCAGCACCTGTTGTTTCCTGACTTTTTAATGATTGCCATTCTAACTGGTGTGAGATGGTATCTCATTGTGGTTTTGATTTGCATTTCTCTGATGGCCAGTGATGATGAGCATTTTTTCATGTGTCTGTTGGCTGTATGAATGTCTTCTTTTGAGAAATGTCTGTTCATATCCTTTGCCCACTTTATGATGGGGTTGTTTGTTTTTTTCTTGTAAATTTGTTTGAGTTCTTTGTAGGTTCTGGATATTAGCCCTTTGTCAGATGAATAGATTGCAAAAATTTTCTCCCATTCTGTAGTTGCCTGTTCACTCTGATGGTAGTTTCTTTTGCTGTGCAGAAGCTCTTTAGTTTAATTAGATACCATTGTCAATTTTGGCTTTTGCTGCCGTTGCTTTTGGTGTTTTAGACATGAAGTCCTTGCCCATGCCTATGTCCTGAATGGTACTACCTAGGTTTTCTTCTAGGGTTTTTATGGTATTAGGCTAACATTTAAGTCTCTAATCCATCTTGAATTAATTTTCGTATAAGGAGTAAGGAAAGGATCCAGCTTCAGCTTTCTACTTATGGCTAGCCAATTTTCCCAGCACCATTTATTAAATAGGGAATCCTTTCCCCATTTCTTGTTTCTCTCAGGTTTGTCAAAGATCAGATGGCTGTAGATGTGTGGTATTATTTCTGAGGACTCTGTTCTGTTCCATTGGTCTATATCTCTGTTTTGGTACCAGTACCATGCTGTTTTGGTTACTGTAGCCTTGTAGTATAGTTTGAAGTCAGGTAGCGTGATACCTCCAGCTTTGTTCTTTTGAGTTAGGATTGTCTTGGCAATGCGGGCTCTTTTTTGGTTCCATATGAACTTTAAAGCCGTTTTTTCCAATTCTGTGAAGAACTCATTGGTAGCTTGATGGGGATGGCATTGAATCTATAAATTACCTTGGGCAGTATGGCCATTTTCACGATATTGATTCTTCCTATCCATGAGCATGGTATGTTCTTCCATTTGTTTGTGTCCTCTTTTATTTCACTGAGCAGTGGTTTGTAGTTCTCCTTGAAGAGGTCCTTTACATCCCTTGTAAGTTGGATTCCTAGGTATTTTATTCTCTTTGAAGCAATTGTGAATGGAAGTTCATTCCTGATTTGGCTCTCTGTTTGTCTGTTACTGGTGTATAAGAATGCTTGTGATTTTTGCACATTAATTTTGTATCCTGAGACTTTGCTGAAGTTGCTCATCAGCTTAAGGAATTTTGGGCTGAGACAATGGGGTTTTCTAAATACACAATCATGTCATCTGCAAACAGGGACAATTTGACTTCTTCTTTTCCTAACTGAATACCCTTGATTTCTTTCTCTTGCCTGATTGCCCTAGCCAGAACTTCCAACACTATGTTGAATAGGAGTGGTGAGAGAGGGCATCCCTGTCTTGTGCCAGTTTTCAAAGGGAATTTTTCCAGTTTTTGCCCATTCAGTATGATATTGGCTGTGGGTTTGTCATAATAGCTCTTATTATTTTGAGGTACGTTCCATCAATACCGAATTTATTGAGCGTTTTTAGCATGAAGGGCTGTTGCATTTTGTCAAAAGCCTTTTCTGCATCTATTGAGATAATCATGTGGTTCTTGTCTTTGGTTCTGTTTATATGCTGGATTACGTTTATTGATTTGCGAATGTTGAACCAGCCTTGCATCCCAGGGATGAAGCCCACTTGATCATGGTGGATAAGCTTTTTGATGTGCTGCTGAATCCGGTTTGCCAGTATTTTATTGAGGATTTTTGCATCGATGTTCATCAGGGATATTGGTCTAAAATTTTCTTTTTTTGTTGTGTCTCTGCCAGGCTTTGGTATCAGGATGATGTTGGCCTCATAAAATGAGTTAGGGAGGATTCCCTCTTTTTCTATTGATTGAAATAGTTTCAGAAGGAATGGTACCAGCTCCTCCTTGTATCTCTGGTAGAATTCAGCTGTGAATCCATCTGGTCCTGGACTTTTTTTGGGTGGTAGGCTATTAATTATTGCCTCAATTTCAGAGCCTGCTATTGGTCTATTGAGGGATTCAACTTCTTCCTGGTTTAGTCTTGGAAGAGTGTAAGTGTCCAGGAAATTATCCATTTCTTCTAGATTTTCTAGTTGATTTGCGTAGAGGTGTTTATAGTATTCTCTGATGGTAGTTTGTATTTCTGTGGGGTCGGTGGTGATATCCCCTTTATCATTTTTTATTGTGTCTATTTGATTCTTCTCTCTTTTCTTCTTTATTAGTTTTGCTAGCGGTCTGTCAATTTTGTTGATCTTTTCCAAAAACCAACTCCTGGATTCATTGATTATTATTATTATTTTTTATAGAGACAAGGTCTCACTATGTTGCCTGGGTGGTCTCGAATTCCTGAGTTCAAGTGATCCTCCCACCTCGGCCTCCAAAAATGCTAGGATTACAGTTATGAACCACCACACCTGGCCAGAAAAATGTTTTGCATATTGTGTTCAGTGAAAAATGACAGAACAGTTTATAGGATGTGACTTTTTTGTAAAAAGATTTTTAGCATGTTTATGATTAGATAAAAGTCTGGAAGGATACACACAAAACATTAACAGTGGTGAGATTATGGAATGTTTACATTTTCATCTTTCTGTGAATATGTATTTGTACTTTTGGCAAATAATGTGGGCTATTTGAGCAATACAAATTTGCTATAGTCAATAATATTGAATTGTATACTTGAAATATGCTGAGAGTAGGTTCTAACTGTTCTTACCACATACACACACACAAAGTTGATTATGTAGGATGACGGATGTGTTAACTAACTTGATTGTGGTAATCGTTTCACTATATATGTAAAGCAAATCATCATGTGGTATACCTTAAATATATACAGTTTTATTAGTCAATTATGCCTCAATAAAACTGGAAAAAATAATTGGTCACGTGCAACAAAAATATAGAAGAGTTTTCATTTTTCTTTTCCAAATAAGAAAACTTACAAAATTCTAGTATTTTAAAGCTGAAAGCTTTTAAAAAGGACACTTAAACTCATTATTTTACAAATAAATGTACTGAAGCCCTGGGAAGTTAGATGACTTGCCTGGAGGTGTCACCCCAGGCCATGTCTTTTTTTTTTTTCTTCTTCTTCTTATTTTTTATTATACTTTATGTTCTAGGGTACATGTGCACAACATGCAGGTTTGTTACATATGTATACATGTGCCATGTTGGTGTGCTGCACCCATTAACTCGTCATTTACATTAGGTATATCTCCTAATGCTATCCCTTCCCACTCCCCCCACCCCATGACAGGCCCCAGTGTGTGATGTTCCCCATCCTGTGTCCAAGTGTTCTCATTGTTCAATTCCCACCTATGAGTGAGAACATGCAGTGTTTGGTTTTCGTTCTTGCGATAGTTTCCTGAGAATGATAGTTTCTAGCTACATCCATGTCCCTACAAAGGACATGAACTTATCCTTTTTTATGGCTGCATAGTATTCTATGGTGTATATGTGCCACATTTTCTTAATCCAGTCTGTCATTGATGGACATTTGGGTTGGTTCCAAGTCTTTGCTATTGTGAATAGTGCCGCAATAAACATATGTGTGCGTGTGTCTTTATAGCAGCATGATTTATAATCTTTTGGGTATATACACAGTAATGGGATGGCTGGGTCAAATGGTATTTCTAGTTCTAGATCCTTGAGGAATAGCCACACTGTCTTCCATAATGGTTGAACTAGTTTACAGTCCCACCAACAGTGTAGAACTGTTCCTATTTCTCCACATCCCCTCCAGCACTTGTTGTTTCCTGACTTTTTAATAATCATCATTCTAACTGGTATTGATTTGCATTTCTCTGATGGCTAGTGATGGTGAGCATTTTTTCATGTGTCTGTTGGCTGCATAAATGTCTTCTTTTGAGAAGTGTCTGTTCATATCCTTTGCCCACTTTTTGATGTGGTTGTTTGTTTTTTTCTTGTAAATTTGCTTGAGTTCTTTGTAGGTTCTGGATATTAGCCCTTTCTCAGGTGAGTAGATTGCAAAAATTTTCTCCCATTCTGTAGGTTGCCAGGCCATGTCTTAATAGGATGAGTCAGCATTTGAACCCAGATCAGCAGTTCATTGCTTGTTCTAAAGCAACGTGGCACCTCTGAAGAACTAAAAGGGGCCTAACCACAGAAGTGTTGCCAGCAGTTCTATGTGGCTTATGCAGCCTGGTGTGTGGGCACAGCCATTCACTGGCTCTCAGTAGATCTTGAGAATAGCCCAGGACCACAGCCCACTGAACAGCTGAAAGAAAACACTCAGAGCATGAAGAATGCCTTGCCCAGCTGCCTGACAAGCTGTATTTTCCCATTTGGCAAGTGAAGTTCTCTCCAGAAAATGGTATGTTATAAAGAACTTCCTTTTCCAGGGGGTCAATGACATCTTTCATGAGGAAGACTCTAAGGCAATAAAGTAGATGCCAAGTATAGTTAAGCAGGCCCCACAGCGAGGAGGAGACAAATTGGACCAGCCTCCATTAAGTGCAGGTTGGATTAAATTAATAGATCAGCTGAAATTAGTAAAAGGGCAAAGTAGAGCTTCTTCTTCATATGTGCTGCCCTTGCCATGGGGTTAGTTCAGAGTGACAAAGGAGCGGCCTCACTAGTTCAGCTTTGGGGTTTGGGTGACATGCTGCATGGATGCCTGTATCTTTACACCTGCCTAGGAGACTGTTAGCCTGTGGGCAGGTGAAGCCCTTAGGCTGCCCCTTCTCCTTCCCTCCATCCAGCTTCTACCTTTACTATTACTCCTACCTGCCCTTATGCTTCCTCCAGTGACTTGGACCAAAACCCAATTAAAAGTTAAAATTATTTTTTTTTGGTCTGGCAAAAGGTCATCTTACCATCTTTGGGCTGGTTAGAGGAATAGTTTCAGTTCCATAACAATATACCCTCAGTTATTGAGCTAATCTGATAGCTGTATTATTTTTCTAAACTGTTTTTTATTTTATTTTTTTACTTTTCCTTCAATTGATCTCTTCTTGCTTTCGAGGGTCCCTAGGCTAGGAATGCCCAAGTGATTATACGTTTGGGGAATTTACCCAAATAGTGAACTCTAGTTGCATTCATTTGGATTAGGTTAGGCCACATATAACAGAAGAACGCATAATCTCTGTCTTAAATTGAGAACAATCTCTCATCTGGAAGCAGACCTTCTAGGTGTGGTGTTAGAGCAGTTTTTCTGTGTCAACAAAATCTTAGACTGCTATACTTTTAAGTTGCTCTCTTCAGCAAAGTGGCTTCTCTTCTCAAGGTCACCTCATGATCCAAAGTAGCTGGGAGAGCTGCAGCCATCTCAACACATTCCTGGCAGCAAGAAGGAGGAAGAGCAGAAATTACATTTAAAAAGATTGTAATGGAGAGTTTCTAGCCTGGGAGGCATCCTGTCTTCTTCAGGTGATTTTGACCCTACCTACTGTAATCCAGAATGTATTTCTCTTGCATTTTAAACTTTGAAAAGTTGACATTTCCTTCACTTCCCATTCTTGGTAGAGCATCTTATTGTGGCCCCTAAGTAATTGTAATCAAGTCTATCTCAGAATCCCACCTGCCTTTCTCGGGTATCAGGCCAGAATTCCTGCAACTCATCCTAAAGCATCTCAAACAGCTCAGAACTGCCAATGCAAAACAAAAAATTCCTGAAGAAGTAGAATTTTATTCTTTCTCTCTCTTCTTAAAGCCCTGACTCTACTGATAGAGACTCTTACAGATGGAGAGGCAACTTTCCCTGTACCCATACTTAACATTATAAAGAACTTCCCTCTGTGTAATCTAAATTTCTGAAATATAACTCAAATCCATTTTATGCTTTATCATCATTGGAAATTGAGACCAATTAGCCATCTTATACTTATTTCTCAGAAGAAGAGAAAGTGCTTTGGTTAACAGGTAGGTAGCGTGGATTTATTTAGAGTTTACCTTTTAAGGAGAGAGTTGCAAGGAATTTCAGTATTTTAAAATATTGCTTAACAAGCAAGAGAACATGTTGAAGATACAGTGGTCTGTAAGCATTGTATTCCCATAGCTCAAAAGCTCATGCAAGCATTTGTGAAAGTCAGGGTCTGATCTTATAGTTGTGACATTTAGACAGGGATAGACTGCCTGCTTCAAGGTTATGCCCAATACAGCTTATCTGGGAATCTGAGACAGATGTTCTATGACCAATCTTGTCTGTGATGAGAATTCAAATTCCCCTATATCTGCAGCAACCCTTTGTACACCTAAGATTTTAATTTTTTAAAAAATCCTTGGGAACAAATTTTTAAAAACAACACAGGATGCACCATGCTGTAGAGAAAGGATATGATCTTATTTTTTTTTTTTTTTCTTTTCAGGATACCAGAAGCAAAACAAACAAACAAACAAACAAACGGTATGATCTTTAGAGCAAAGAGACCTGGATTCAAATCCTACTTCTGTCACTTCCTGGCTGTATGGATTTAAGTAAGTCACTTAATTTTCCTGAGTTTCAGTTTCTCCATCTGCAAAATGGTGTCAGTCATACCTCCCCTTTTGAAAATAATCTGGGAGGAATATTGCCTTAAAGTGGTGGACGATATAAACTGCTGACTCCACTGACTATAAATATCTGTGAATGGTGTTTGGGTTTTGGATTGGGACAGGATAGGTTGCATGAGGAATGTAAAGTGTGTTTTTAGGGACAAGCTGGTCAAATCTAGAAGACTTCAAAGTATCCTGAGGGGGAAAGAGAAAAATGCCAAAATAAAACTATAAAACTAGTTTCTCTGAAAGGCATCAGGAACTTGTTTTTACTTTTTTGTGGGGGAGGGGTACAGAGTCTCACTCTGTGGTCCAGGTTGGAGTGCAGTGGCACAATCTTGGCTCACTGCAACCTCTGCCTCCCACATTCAAGTGATTCTCTTGCCTCAGCCTCCCGAGTAGTTGGGATTACAGGTGCACTAATTTTTGTATTTTTAGCAGAGACGGGGTTTCACCATGTTGCCCAGGCTAGTCTCAAACTCCTGACCTCAAGCGATCCACCTGCTTCAGCCTCCCAATTAACTTTCTTTTTCAATTTTTTTTTTTAATTTTTAACTTTTTTTCCCCTCATTTTGAACTTCTTTGTCAAGGAGAATTCCCTTTAGACAGGAAAGAAAAGATGAGGCAGGAGAGAACTAGAGCTCAAATAGGGGAAAGGTGTATTGAGCACACCTGGATTAGTGGCTCTTCATCCTGCTGCACCTGAGCATCATCTGGGAGCTTAAAACTATCGAGGCTTCAGCCTCAGCCACAGAGATTCTAAGTCTGTGGGCTCTGGAGATTAGATTTTTTAAAACCACACACACAAACCCTCTGTGAATGGCTTCTCACCTTGGTAGACATTAGAATTATCTGGGGTGCTTAAAAAAGGAATACCCTGCTGGGGCTTCACCCCAGAGAAGTTGATTTAATTGTCCTGTTGACAGGTCCAGGCCCTGGTGGTTTTAAATTTGTCTCCGGTGATTCTAATGTGCAGCTGGGGTTGCATTCCACTGACCTACGTGCTCTAAATCAGCTTGAGTGATCTGACCTGGATGAATTCCAGAGTATTGAAAACACGTGCAAATGAAATTACTGAACTCCTTTGATTGTCTTTAAGGAATTGTGAGGAATGTGTTGGAGGAATATAAGGAGTGATTTTAGAAAGAGTTGAGATGGGCAAATCTTCAAAAAAAAATCTCAATTTTCAAAAAGTCAAAAGAAGAAGGTCCTCTAATCTTTACTTCTGGCAGTAAGCCCAGCCAATATTTCCTTTTATTAAAATTATGGTTTATAAGTAGTGATCAATATGAACTTTCACAGGTTCAGCAGGAAAAGACACATCAAACTGACTACACTGGCTATTTCGACAGGGTTGCCTGACATTTAGATAAGGGGCATGTGTGTGTAAGTTCATTACATTTTAGAAGGCATAGAGACACAGAGAGAGGAATGAAAACCAAAAGAACCAGCGCATCTGAACTTTACTGTGCAGTGAATCCCCGGGGCATCTTGTTAAAATACAGATTCTTGTTCTGTAGGTTTGGGATGGGGCCTGTGAGTGTATTTTAACAAACCGCCAGGTGCTGCCAATTATGCTGGTTCACAGGCCACACTTTGAGTGGCAAGGGTGTAGACTGCACAGTAGTACAGTGAGAGAGGTTAGTAAGCAACTGAACAGTGATAGCAAATGAATACTGGATAATGGGTCAGTGTTATTCTGGAAGAAGATTTCCTTTTCTTTTCTTTCTCTTTCAAGTCGGGGTCTTGCTCTGTCATCCAAGCCGGAGTGCAGTGGTGTGGTCATAGCTCACTGCAGCCTCCAACTCCTGGGCTCAAGTGATCCTCCCACCTCAACCTCCCAAGTAACCTCCTCACTGCAAGTGAGCACCACTATGCCTGGCTAATTTTTTTTAAGAGATGTGGGTCTCACTATGCTCCCCAGGCTGGTCTTGAACTCCTGGCTTCAAGCCATCCTCCCACCTCAGCCTTTCAAAGTGCTGGGATTATAGTGTGAGCCACCACTCCCAGACCTGGGGGAAAGATTTCGATGCTTGGGATTTAGTTTTGTTTTGTCTAAGAATATTAGTAGTGGCTTTGACATTCATGATATCCTTATCAAATTTTCAGATGACATAGAACTGGAAGAGAATTAATGACAGCATCAGCATCCGAATACTTTTTTTATTTGAGCCAGCAGGAATAGGTGATCCATGTCACATTCTTTTAGAACCTCCTTTCTAATTGGCGATGTAACTTACTAGCTGAGTGGTTGGTCATAGGCAAATCAGTTAACCTCTTGGACTCCCAGTCCCCTCATCTGTACAATGAATGGAATTATTAGTTAGAATTCTGTTAGTTGCATGTAACAGAACACTTGAATAGTTTAAGGGGAATAAAAAGAATGTATTGGCTTCTTTGGGCATAGTTGGGTCCAGTAGAGAAAACTTATTATAAAAGTCATAAAATGATTTAGCTTTCTCTCTGTCTTTCTTTCTTTAACTCTGTTCTGCAGGACTTCCCTTGTCTTCAGGCTGCCTCAGGCTTTCTCATATCACGAGGAAGAGGGCATTGGGCAACCTCAGCTTGCTAGCTTAACCAGGAGTATCTATCATAGAAAACACTCCAGTCTTGCAGGCATCGCATATCCTCTCTGCACCATCACTGAGGCCAGAAGGATGGTGTACTGTAATTGGTTCAGCCTGGATCATTTGCCAACCACTGAGGATGGAAGGGACAGGACACCATCACAGACACTCCACTCCACCACGTTGAGTTGGGAAAAGATAGTTCCCCTGAGAAAACAGTGGTGAACGACTCAATGTGTCAAGCAAATATCCAGCAAATAACTCACACCCAAACATCACAAAATGATTAGGGCACGTTCTTGTTCTTCTTCTTCTTGTTCTCGTCCTCCTCCTCCTTCTTCTTCTTCTTTCTATTTTAGACTCAGAAAGTACATGTGCAGATTTGTTACGTGGATATATTGCATAATGTTGGAGTCTGGGCTTTGAATGATTATCACCTAAATAGTGACCATAGTACCCAATGGGTAGCTTTTTAACTCATGCTCGTCCCACTTCCTCCCTCCCACTTTTGGAGTCCCCAGTGTCTGTTGTTGCCATACTAATGTCCATGTGTACCCAGTGTTTATCTCTCACTTATAAATGAGAATATGCAGTATTTGGTTTTCTGTTTCTATGTTAATTCACTTAGGATAATGGCCTCCAGTTACATCCACGTTGCTGCAAATAGCATGATTTTGTTCTTTTTTGTGGCTGCATAGTATTTCATGGTGTATGTGTACTTTTTTTTCCAGTCCACTGTTGATGGGCACCTGGGTTGATTCCATGTCTTTGCAATTGTGAACAGTGCTACAGTGAACATGTGAGTGCTGGTGTCTTTTTGGTAGAATGGTGTATTTTCCTTTGGGTGCATACCCAGTGATGAGATTGCTGGGTTGAATGGTGATTCTATTCTTAGTTCTTTGAGAAATCTCCAAACTGCTTTCCACAGGGGCCGAACTAATTTACAGTTCCACTAACAGCATATAAGTGTTCCCTTTTCTCTGAAACTTGGCAGCATCTGTTATTTTTTGACTTTTAAATAATAGCCATCCTGACTGGTGTGAGATGGTATCTCATTGTGGTTTTGATTTGCATTTCTCTGATGATTAGTGATGTTGACCCTTTTTCCACAATACTTGGCCAGTTGTATGTCTTCTTTTGAGAATAGGGCACATTTGGCCGGGTGTGGTGGCTCAAGCCTGTAATCCCAGCACTTTGGGAGGCCGAGGTGGGCAGATCACGAGGTCAGGAGGTCGAGACCATCCTGGCTAACACGGTGAAACCCCGTCTCTACTAAAAATACACACAAAAAAATTGGCTGGGTGTGGTGGCACCTGTAGTCCCAATTACTCGGGAGGCTGAGGCAGGAGAATGGCGTGAACCCGGGAGGTGGAGGTTGCAGTGAGCCGAGATCGCGTCACTGTACTCCAGCCTGGGCAACAGAGCGAGACTCTGTCTCAAAAAAAGAAAAAAAAATAGAGAATAGGGCACATTCTTTACAATGCAATGCTGCAGGCAGGCAGAGTTGGCATGAGATGAGTCAGGTTTGCTCTTCCTGGACTACATGGTCTCTAATGTACTGTTTTGTCAGACTCCCAAGTTGCGCTTGTGTGTAACATATAATCCAGTAGGAAGACTTTTCCAGAGACAATTTCTTGAACTTTGAGATTCGATGGAGTATCTATTTAGGTGGTTGGGTTACCCTCAGATCACACCTAACCTCCTAAGAGAATGACAGGTCTTACCTAGTAGAGGAGTGGCATTTCATCAGGAGGCTTTCCTACCTTGCACCCTTCTGGAAGAGTCCCTGCCCATTCTGCTGAGGACCCCAATCCCAGCCCCTGAATCCCTAGGCCACTGGCCAGGGGCCTCCATGCAGAGGTGAGCCAGTGCCCTCTGATTGGCATTGGTTGGCCTAAAAAGATGACCGGAACTTCTCAGAAGCTGTTTTGAGAATTAGAAGTAAAAGACACAGAGAAACCCCAGTGATCTGTGGGTACTGCGATGCATGGGCCTGCAGAAATGGAGCATAGGGTGGGCTTTGTTTAAGTAAAAAAGGAAGCTGCTGAGAGTGAAAAAGAATGTGGTGGGTGCACAGAGAGAAACAGACACAGAGTGAGACCAGTGGAGTTAGGAAGGAGAGAGAGAAAGAGCGAGCTGTGGCTACCTATCTATTCAGCCATATAAGCCATGGGCTGTGACCATGAACTGGCTACTCCCGGAGCTTATCTGTGTCATTCGCAGACTTGAGCCCTGCTAGTTGGGAGGAAATGTCACCTTCCCTGTGGGTCACCTGAGGGATGGGGGTCCCCGAGGCTGAAGCTCTCCTTAAAGGTACATGACAGACTTGAGGTGGGAGCGGGTGAGGGTAGCACTGTTGGTGCCAGGCAGTCTGAGAATGCAGTAGAGCTTGGGGACTTCAGGAATGAGGGAGCTGTGGAAGTTGGGCAGGATGGAGTCAGGATGAGAGAGAAAGTAGGAGAGTGAAGAGCTTCTAGCACTTGCAGAAAGGAAATTGGGAACTCTACACCAGATGCAGTGATAATGAGATCTTTCTAATGTTCTGGGATTAAGGTAAATGCTGCCATTCTAAAACGGGCTGAAAAACACGTTATGTGGAATCTGAGGGTGGGCAGAGAGTGGTGGAATGGCCTGGGAGAGCTGGTGCTTGTGATTCTCCACCACTGGCAGGACAGCTCATCTACAGTCCTTTCACTGGCCTCTGACAGCCTCACTACCTGGGCTCAGGTGCCTTCCTCATTAGTTCAGCATCTACCTGTCCTACAGATTTCCTTGAAGAGATGATAATACCTTCAAAAGATCATTCATCTTACTGTAAGTGAGGAAATAGAATCTAGGTTTCCTGGCCCAGTGTTTATGTGTTGGGCCATTATTTAGGAGTCTGGTCATAACTAATGGAAACTACTTTATGTACACTATTTATTGAGAGTCTTGTATATGCTTGGCCCTGAACTTAGAATGGAAAGACAGATAAAAACAAGAAAACCCCTAACCAAAGAAATGTGTAATTATAAGTTATAGTAAAATCTATGAAGAATAAGAACAAGATGCTGTGAGGGAATAGAAGGGTTGTGGTGGAAGGACAGGCTTTAGAGTGGACTTTAGAGTTAAGACCTCTCTGAAGCATTGGCATTTAAGCTGAGAGCTAAAAGATGAGAAAGTGCTGTTTGGGGGAAGAGGGTTTCAGGTCATGAGGATGCCTGTGTAAGGCTATGAGGGGCAAGGCACATGGTCAGAACATAGTGAGCAGAGAGTGTGGGGGCCAGAAATGACTGAAAGGGTGCCCAGACCATGTGGGTCTTGAAGGCTGCTGCATAACAAATTGTCCCAAAACTTAGTGGCTTAAAACAATAAACAGGCTGGGTGCAGTGGCTCATGTCTGTAATCCCAGTACTTTGGGAGGCCGAGGCGGGTGGATCACCTGAGGTTGGGAGTTCGAGACCAGCCTGGCCAACATTGTGAAATCCCATCTCTACTAAAAATACAACAATTAACTGGGTGTCATGGTGGATGCCTGTAATCCCAGCTACTTGGGAGGCTGAAGCAGGAGAATTGCTTGAGCCCGGGAGGCAGAGGTTGCAGTGAGCTGAGATTACGCCATTGCACTCCAGCCTGGGCGACAGAGCGAGACTCTGTAACAAACAACAGCAAAACAAAACAAAACAAACCCAATAAACAATGATTATCCTTGCAGTTTCTGTGGGCCAGGAATCTGGGGGCAACTTAGCTGGATGGTGCTGCTTGGAATCTCATGAGGGTTTCATCTCAATGTTGACCATGGATGCAGTTATCGAGAGGCGTGATGGGACTGGAGGACCCACTTCCAAGGTGGCTCATGCCATGGCTGGGAAGAACAGCTGGTAGATGTGCGGGGCCTCCTTGCCTCTTGACTTGGGCCTCTCCACAGGCTGCTTAAGTGTCCTCAAGACATGGCTGCTGGACTGCCCCAGAGTAGGTGAGGTGCAATGGAACAAGGTGGAATGGCAATGCCTTTTATGATTTGACCTTGGAAGTCACACACGGTCAGTTCCACCCCAGTGTAGTTCTTAGAAGTGAGTCACTAAGTCTAGTCCACATTCAAAGGGAGAGAAATTAGCCTTCATCATTGGAAGGGAGGAGTGTCAAAGAATGTGTGGATACATTTTAAAGACATCACGTGGGCCATGAGAAGAGGCCAGTTTTAGCAGAACTGAGGGCTTTGTCATAAGGCTACAGGGGGTGCTCATGGAATCTGATGGCAGCCAAAGTGAAGCTGAGCTTCAGCAAGGGCCGGACCCAGGGACTGGGATGTGGTCAGAACACTGCACCTTAAAGACATAAGACTGATACAATGGACTGTGGGGTTTCGGGGGGAAAGAGTCAGAAGGGGTAGAGGGATAAAAGACTACAAATTTGGTTCAGTGTACACTGCTCCAGTGATGGGTGCACCAAAATCTCACAAATCACCACTAAAGAATTCACTCATGTAACCAAATACCCCTGTTCCCCAAAAACCTATGGAAATAAATAAATAAATAAATAAATAAAGGCAAAAAAATCCCCAAAAAACCAGTGCTGCACCCTTGATCTCTTGTCCTCTCTACCTGTTACCTTCATTCTCCTTTCTCTTCAGATTGGCTTTTTTGCTTCTCCTGCCCACCTGGAAGCATGTGACATCCAGCCCTCACCTCCATCCCTTGCTCCTGAGCTTGCAAAACATATACGGGCCAACTGAGTTCGCAGTCCCAATTCCAAATTCCTGGGACAAAGAATTGGATTGGCCCAACTTTGGTTAGATGGTCACCTCAGGTCCAGTTGGCTGTGGCCAGGGCAGTGGAGATGTATAGTATAAACATAGCTGCTGATGGCCCTCCTCTGTAGAACTGCGTAAGGAGGGAAGTTTCCTGAGGAGGGAGAGTTGAGCAGCACCCAAGTGTGTCTACTTCAGTCTTTCTGTCAGTGTTGTCAATTTGTCATTTCATCCCACATAGACAACAGATTTTCTTTCTTTCCTTTTCTCTTTTTCTCCTTCCTTCCTTCTTTCCTTCCTTCCTCCCCCCTTCCTTCCTCCCTTCCCTTCCCTTCCTTCCTCTCTCTCTCTTTCTCCCTTTCTCCCTTCCTCCCCTCCCTCCCCTCCCTCCCCTCCCTTCCCTTCCCCTTCCCTTCCCCTTTCCCTTCCCCTTTCCTTCCCCTTCCCTTCCCCTTTCCCTTCCCCTTCCCTTCCCCTTTCCCTTCCCCTTCCCTTCCCCTTTCCCTTCCCCTTCCCTTTCCTTCCCCTTCCCTTCCCCTTCCCTTCCCCTTTCCCTTCCCCTTTCCTTTCCCCTTCCCTTCCCCTTCCCTTCCCCTTCCCCTTCCCCTTTCCCTTCCCCTTTCCTTCCCCTTCCCTTCCCCTTCCCTTCCCCTTCTCCTTTCCCTTTCCCTTTCCTTCCTTCCTTCCTTCCTTCCTCCCCCCTTCCTTCCTCCCTTCCCTTCCTTCCTCTCTCTCTCTCTTTCTCCCTCCCTTTCTCCCTTTCTCCCTTCCTCCTTTCCTCCCTTCCTCCCCTCCCTTTCCTTCCCTTCCCCCTTCCCTTCCCTTCCTTCCCCTTTCCTTTCCCTTCCCCTTTCCCTTCCCCTTCCCTTCCCTTCCCCTTCCTTCCCTTCCTTCCCCTTCCTTCCTTCCTTCCTTCTTTCCTTTCTTCTCTTTCTTTTCTTTTTTTCTTTCTTCCTTTCTTTGACAAGGTCTTGCTCTGTCATCTGGCGTGCAGTGAAATAATCATGGCTCATTATAGCCTCAACCTCCTGGACTCAAGCAATCTTCCTGGCTCAGCTTCCCAAGTAGCTAGGACTCCAGGTACACACCACTACACCCAGCTAATTTATTTTTTGTAGAAATGGCGTCTCACTGTGTTGCCCAGGCTAATCTTGAACTCTTGGCTTTAAGCAATCCTGCCACTTTGACCTCCCAAAGTGCTGAGATTACAGGTGTGAGCCACCATACCTGGTTGGTGATAGATTTTCTGTAGGTTGTATTGCCATCAGTTGGAGTTTTCTACAAGTAAAGGAGATTCTGATTATGGGACTTTCCAAAATGTAGTAGGTCTTGCTCATTAAAATGGCCCCAAGAAAGCACTCATGAAGCGTATTATGGGGTGCTTTTAGGGACTACTAAATAAAATGGTTTAGTTATAAAACAATTGGAGTTGAACCGTTGAACAAAAATATGAGGGCTATTTCGCTGAGCTGGCTAGTGTAAGTCTTAGTAAAATTAGAAACTGGAGCCCAATACTAATAGTGAGACAGAGCATGCACAAAGATCTTAATAAACATATTACAGTGGTTTCTAGGGGAACTTACCAGTGAAAGGCAGAAGCTTTTATTTTGGAATCACTGCTGCAGAAAATGAGGGCATCAAAGACTAAGTCCCAGTGCTATCATTGTGGTTGTTTTCAGACAGGGATGTCCATTTTTGTAGCAGGGAAATCTAGATGGTGGGCAGTCTCACCAGCTATACCCATAGTCAAAGAAGGTAACTTGACAAGGTATGGCCTGGGACACAGATTTCAGAAGCTACCTGGCCCTCCCCAAATACCTTCCCCCACCCACTGGCTGAGGTACTTTAAGATTGGACAAAAATCTTATTCACTGCCTAGTGGTAATTTTACAGAGCAGGAATCACTGGGAAAGGTAACACATGGGCGGGCATGAGGCACTGTCATAAAAGCAGGCTTTGCTCAGACGTGGACTGAACATCTAAAGGTGACTGTAGGAAGAGGGACGTGGGGAAAAAGAAAGGCGGTTAGTGGGGTGGAAAGCAAATGGCGAATGCCTAACACTTCAGCTTGGCGTCTGTTCTGGAGGAAAAAAGATTTTTGTGCATCAGAAAATGTCTGAATACAGTCTACTATGGTTTAACTTAAAAGGGAAGAATGCAGAGGGGAAATATGGCTTTCAACTACTTAAATGTAAGAAAGATTTTAATAAGCTTTATCTATAGAAAATAAAGATTTTCCGAGAAGCGAGCTGTAGTAATGAATTCTAGCCCAAGGCCAGGTTACTGAAGGGAAGTGGAACTGGGTTTGGGCACGATATTCAACAAGTTTGGAAGGGAGGATAGAGTTAGGTTTGTTTTGAATAAGGTGAGTCTGCCTTAGTTTGAGTCTTCTTTGCAGCCTATTGCACTTTTATATACGAAACAAAATCTCAGAAATCTTCCCTTTATTTTCACCTGTTCTAATACCATTCATGGGCCAAGGCAATCCATCTAATTAAGTCTGCTTGCATAGGCAGGTGTTCCCACTACAGAAATAAAAATCAATGGAAGATTGTGGTAATTTTCACAGCCAACAGTGTTGGCCCACATTATTGGACTGTTATATACTTGGTTTGCTGTCTGTTTATCTGTTGGTTACTTTTTTTTTTTTAAATGATATCATCAGGTAATCTTCAGGGCATAAAAAGGAGCTTCATTCACCTCCTCAGTAATAACAGTCATTACTGTACTCTCTAAAAACAATTGGCTAGTGATGTGCAGCTTCTAAAGAGTTCCCTAATCCAGAAAACTGCAAATTACATAGTAATGATTATTGAGGTTCTGTGGCAACTCCAGTCATCTTTTCAATGTAATTGGTAGAGCATGAATAACTATGAATTATGTCACATATACAACCTCTTTACAGGGAACTCACACAGTTATTTGTGGTATGCATAATAAAGCAAAATCTAAATTGAATGTTCATTTTAATAAAAATCACTTTTATACCTCATTTCCATCTGAATGGGTGCCATCTGTTTTAAGGTGCTTGCAGGGAGCACAGTAAAATTGAACTCCAGAAATACAAATATTTGTTGTTTTCCAGCTTTTCCAGTTTAATGCTGAAAGCCATGAAGGAAACAAGAGACTTTGATATAGTATTGTTTTCCAGGGCAAGGGGTTATCAAAGACATTAACAAATGTTAATTAAGAATATTAGGATTTTTTTCCATGCTGAGCTAAGAAGCTCTCGGATCCCAGTTTTAGTTTGCAGATTTTTTGTTATTGTCCAACTTTAGGATCATCTAGTATCAAACGCACAGACTAGAGTTTGATCACAAGTAGTTCATGTAGGAGCTGAGCCAGGAAGCACCGATGGGGCAGTGGGAAGGTGAGACCAGGAGGGGAAGGAAGTGAATGAAGTGTGTATTTCCACCGTGGGCAACAGGAGCTTGATGCCGCTGGGGAATCTGGAGACCATGAGAAACATCTCAGAGTAATCTGCACCTCATCCACCCATGGCTGGGATGTTTTGGGGCTCTAACTTTCTTTTTCTTTTTCTTTCCTTTTCTTTCTTTTTCTTTTTCTTTTTTTTTTTTTTATCTTTGAGATGGGGTCTCACTCTGTCACCCAGGCTGGAGTGCAGTGGCATGATCTCAGCTCACTACAACCTCCGCCTCCTGGGTTCAAGTGATTCTCCTACCTCAGCCTCCCTAGTAGCTGGGACAGGTGCCCGCCACCATGCCCTGCTAATTTTTGTATTTTTAGTAAAGACGGGGTTTTGCCATGTTTGCCAGGCTGGTCTCAGACTCCCGACCTCAGGTGATCCACTCACCTCGGCCTCCCAAAGTGCTGGGATTACAAGCGTGAGCCGCCATGACCAGCCTCTTTTTCTTTCTTTCTTTCTTTTTTTTTTTTTTTGAGACAGAGTCTTGCTCTGTTGTCTAGGCTGGAGTGCAGTGGCACGATCTCAGCTCACTGCAACCTCTGCCTTCTAGGATCAAGCGATTCTCCTGCCTCAGCCACTTCAGTAGCTAGACTACAGTTGCACACTGTCATGCCCAGTTAAACTTTAAAAAATTTTTTTGTAGAGACGGGGTCTTATTATGTTGCCCAGGCTGGTCTCAAACCCCTCGGCTCCAGCAATCCTCCCACCTCATCCTCCCAAGGTGCTGGGATTACAGGTATAAGAGACCATTTAAACTGACTATTAAACATTGCTTTTCTCAAAGGTGCTTGCCATCCTTCCCTGGGGGATTTATCCCAGCCATCCTTTTCTTCATTTGTTATGGTGTTGAGTTGAGTGTTCCCTGAAAAAGACATGTTGGAGTCCTAACTCCAGGTACCTCAGAATGGGACCTTATTTGGAGATAAGGTCTTTTTAGTGACAATCAACTTAAAATGAGGTTGTTAGGGTGGGCCCTAATCCAATATGACTGGTATCCTTACAAGAAGGGGACATTTTGGCCGGGTGTGATGGCTCATGCCTGTAATGTCTGCACTTTGGGAGGCTGAGGTGGGTGGATCACCTGAGATCAGGAGTTCAAGACCAGCCTGGCCAACATGATGAAACCCTATCTCTACTAAAAATACAAAAACTTAGCCGGGCATGATGGCAGGTGCCTGTAATCCCAGCTACTCAGGAGGCTGAGGCAGGAGAATCACTTGAACCCAAGAGGCGGAGGTTACAGTGAGCTGAGATTGTGCCACTGCACTCCAGTCTGGGCAACAAGAGCAAAACTCCATCTCAAAATTAAAAAAAAAAAAAAAAAAGGGACATTTGGACACAGAGACAGACACAAATAGAGGGATTATAATAAGTGACAGGGACAAGATGGCTATCTATAAGTCTATAGTCCTGGCACAGATTATTCCCTCAGTGGGAACCAACTCTGCCAACACCTTGATCTTGGACTTCTAGCCTCTAGAAATGTGAGACAATACCTTTCTGTGATTTAAGCCACTTTGTGATACTTTGTTACATAGCCCTAGCAAAGGAATACACCATTGTACCCAGATCCCCCTCCACCAGGAGCTTTCTCTTTCACTTTCTCTCCTATACTTCCACAACCTTGGTCTCCTGCACAGTAGAGAAAGATTCAAATTTTCTGTGATTTTGTTGTGAAAAGCAATAGAACTCTTGTTAATTAACTCTTTCCCATCTAGGTTAATTCCTAAGGAGGCTAGTTGTTCATAACCAATCCATCCACTGGACTGTTTTTCTAAAACAAAAGAGCAGGTTTTCCTCCACTAATTAACTTCCTTAAACTTCAACCAGTTCTTATAATAACTGTCCCTATCTCCTGTTACATGTGGTTTTGTCATTAAATAATTGCAGCATTTTCTTCATGCTTAAATACTTCTTGTGTTTATTTTGGATATGATGTAAGCTGGTTACATGTAGAAGTCTTTTATTCCTCCTGGAATGATCTCCAGGTGATTCAAAACTTCTCTGACTCTTCAGAACAGAACACTGTCTGGATTCCACATCTTGAAGAGGTAATAGAAACATGTTAGCTCTCTTGGGAGAAACAACAGCTCTATTTCTGGCTACTGTGGAGTTTCTAAAGAGATGGGGCAAATTTTCCCTGGACATTGATTGATAAACTGTTGCTTAGGAAAGTCCAGCTGGGCATTGTGGCTCACACCCATAACTCCAGCACTTTGGGAGGCCGAGGCAGGCAGATTGCTTGAGCTCAGGAGTTGGAGACCAGCCTGGGTAATGTGGCACAACCCCATCTCTACAAAAAATAACAAAATTAGCTGGGTATGGTGGTGCATGCCTGTAGTCCCGGCTACTCGGGAGGCTGAGGAAGGAAGATTGCTTGAACCGTGGAGGTTGCAGTGAGCTGAGATCACCACTGCACTCCAGCCTGGGTGACAGACAAAAAAAAAAAAAAAAAATCCAGGAACTAATATTTGGTACAGATATAGGTCATCATAGACTTGGTTTCTGAAAAGACTCTGGAGTGCTACTGTGATGAAATGTTTAGCTGGTACTTACAACAAACTAAATCAGCACTGCAAAGGTGAAAGGCATGCATGTACTTTATTTCCTCCATAGACGGATTTCTGAAAATTTGGGATAAATAAAAGAGTTATCAGTCGTGTTTTAAATACACAAGAGAAGCTGGTTTTTGAAGGACTTTATCTGTGAATACTATTATTCACAGGGCCCTGACCCATGCTAAGTGAACATATATTTGCCAAATGAAAGAAGGAATACTTCTAAATGAAAAATTATTTTCATGGAAAACAATCACATTTAGTTTCTTATAGCATTTGGAAGGACCTCAGAGAACTCTTAGTCAAACCTCCAACCCAGTGCAGAAAATCCTGTAATCCTTGCACCCTTGGAGGGAAGGAGAGCATCCCACTCCATGGAATGGTAGTGTAGGGCGGCAGGTGAACTATGGGTTCTAGAGCTGGACTGCCTGGGGTTGCATAAACCCTGACACTCAAGAGCTTATAACCTTGGACAAGTTACTTATCTTGATGCTACTAAGTCTCCTCATCCATAAAATGAGGAAGAACGGTAGTACCCGCCTTATAGGTTGCTGTGGAGATTTCATGAGTTCATACAAGTCGAGTGCTAGGCTCACAGTGAGCACTCAGTGATAACTATTAGTATGATTAGCAAAGTTTGATGTTTCTTCTTGTATTGAGTTACAGTCTTCCTTCCTGTAACTTATACATTCATTTACTTTAGCTTTACTCTCTGGAACTACTAACACCCTTCAAAGAGCAATCATTTCCTCTCCCTGTCCTCAAGTCATGTCCAAATGAAACATCCTCAGTGTGTCCAGATATTCCCGTGGGGCATCTTATAAGCACCTTCTCATCCAGTTGCCTTTTTTTTTTTTTTTGAGCTCTGTCAATATTGTTTGACCACCTGCTCTTTCCCAGGTGGTTCCCAGAATTGCACACAGTCCTCCAGATGTAGCCCAAGCAGAGTGGAGAGCAATGAGGCTATTGTCATTCTGTGCTGGACAGTATACTCTGAGGTGTCTGGCCATAGATTTCATTAAGTGCTTTAGCGGCCAAGTCACACTGCAAGCTCATCTACTAAAATCTCCTAACCTTTCTTTTTATTTTTCTTTTTACCTGAACTTTAAGCCTTATCATGCTCATCCTGTGTTGTATAGTTGATGTATTTCAATGTTTGTACACATCTACATATCTGTCTTGTGAATCTATTATATGTCATTAGGCAAAAAAAGAAGTCTTTTGCATTTGTGTTGAGATAGTTTTCGTTTCTTTTATTGTTTTTTTTTTTGTTTGTTTGTTTTTTTGAGACAGGGTCTCACTATGTTGCCCATGCTGGAGTGCAGTGGCATAATCATAGCTCACTGAAATCTTGAACTCCTAGGCTCAAGGAATCCTCCGCCTCAGCCTCCCAAATGCTGGAATTACAGTCATGAGCCCAACCATTTCTTACTTTTGAAACAGGATGTTGAGTGAGAACTGTTTCTGGAGCCCAGGAATTGCTGACTGGGGCTCAGAGATGAGGACAAAGATTTACATACCTCATATTCTAAAGAGAGCCACCAACTGTTGGGTTAGGCACCTCCCTTGGGAGTATTAAGCTGTGGCTTAATTGGCTTTCCTACTTGCATCCATCATTCAAGCCCTCATCCCTGTGAGCCGTGCAATTATTTTTGCAAGCAACATTGCTTTAGTGAAGGGGAGGGAATGCCTGTTCCCCCTCCAAGCTAAATAATGGGAGAAGACTTCTAAGCAATTTACTCATGGATGTGGGGAAACTTGAAAAGGGGGGATTTAGATATTTTATTCTCTTGTTGTCTGTCTGGTTAGGGAGTAGATATGTGAATTTGTCCTGTGTCTTTCTAAGCAGGGGAAATGAGAATGAAAGAACAATGGCAGGGTCAGGAGAGGAGAATGGATTTGGAGCAGGATTCACTTCCACTGGCTGGTGTGGCAAGGATGTATGATATTCACATCAGTCAAATGGACCCTGAGGAGGGTAAAGGAGGTTGGGCCAAGAGGGCTGGCAGGAGCCAAGGGGAATTGAGAGAGGCTGGCTAGAGCTGGAATTCTTACATGGGCAACGGTGCAGTAGGGAGACTCCCTGCTAAGAGCCTTCTGAAGAACTCATGCACCCAAGAGAGCCAGAGATGCAGGACAGCCACGGAACAAGGCCACAACACTGCCCAGTGAATTAGGAGACACTTGTCCCTTTCTCTCTTCTTCTTCCCCTGACTCAGCACCCCCAGAGAAGCTAGAGCCCAGAGGAGCTTGTGTCCTGTGGAGATGGTGTCTCAAGGGTAGACTGTGCCACAGCCACCCCAGCCAGAAGAGATGGGGGAAGAAGGGTAAAAAAGTCATTCATGTCACACCCTCTACTCAGTTCCCTGCAGTTACAAGCTCTCAGGAAATGAGGGGAGAGAATGCTTTCAATCAGATATGATGCTGGAACCTTAAATTAAATAGACTTTTAATAACTAAGAGTGACCAGAAAGTTAAAGAAACCACCCAAGATATTGTTAGAGTACGTGTTATCCAGTAGGCAGTAAGATGTATCTTCATACAGCTGAAGGCAGTGGTTAGAGAAAAAGAAAACCATTTCAAATTTGTTTGAGTTGAGATGTTTAAATAAATAAATAAATAAAATTTTCCCAAGACAGGGTCTTGCTCTGTCACCCAGGCTGGATTGCAGTAGTGCAATAGCTCACTGCAGCCTTCACCTCCCAGACTCAAGCACCTCAGCCACTAGAGTAGCTGGCATTACAGGCACATGCTACCAGACCCAGCTAATTAAAAAAAAAATTTTTTTTGTAGTGATAGAGTATTGCTAATGTTGCCTAGGCTGGTCTTGAAATCACGGGCTCAAGTGAACCTCCCACCTCAGCCTCCCAACTGCTGGGGAGAGTGTTCGCTCAAGTGGCTATGCCATGTAACTTTTGAGTCACCCTCCATTCCAGCTAATTCAGTTGGGGTTGGTCTTAGTTTTCTTTTGCTGCTTGACAGACTACCATAAATTGGGAAATTTACAGCACATCCATTTATTCTCTGACAGTTCAGTGGGTCAGAAAACTGGGTGGGTGTGGCTGGACTCACTGCCTAGATGCACAGGCTCCCGAGGTCAGCTAGGCCGGGCTCCCATTGGGAGGCTTTTCTGGGAGAGGAGCCTCCAAGCTCTTTCAGGTTGCTGGCCTAATCCAGTTTCTTGCAGCTGTAGATCTGAAGTCCTTGCTTCCTTGCTGCCTTTCGGTCTGGCATTGTCCCCAGCTCCTTGAGGCCACCAGTATTCCTTTTTTTTTTTTTTTTTTTTTTGTGACGGAGTCTAGCTCTGTCGCCCAGGCTGGAGTGCAGTGGCGCGATCTCGGCTCACTGCAAGCTCCGCCTCCCGAGTTCACACCATTCTCCTGCCTCAGCCTCCCGAGTAGCTGGGACTACAGGCGCCCGCCATCCCACTCCCGGCTACTTTTTTGTATTTTTAGTAGAGACGGGGTTTCACTGTGTTAGCCAGAATGGTCGAGATCTCTTGACCTCGTGATCCGCCCACCTCGGTCTCCCAAAGTGCTGGGATTACAGGCGTGAGCCACCGCGCCCGGCCACCAGTATTCCTTTTCACGTGGTCCCCTTCGTCTGCAAAACAGCAACAGTGCACTGACTTCTTATTCTGCCATGCCTGAGTCCTTCTGCCTTTAAGGACTTAAGTGATGACCCTGGGCCTGCTTGCATGATCCAGGCTAACCTCCCTATCCGAAGGTCAACTGATTGGTAAACTTATGTTCAATATTCCTTATATCCAGACATCCTCGGGCCCCAGAAGTCTTCTCCAGGCCCACAAGGGCACACACAGTAGTATAAAATATAGCGTGGATCAGAGGAAAGCTATTTCCTGCCGAGAATGAACCTCACCACTGCATGTCTGCAGGCTGGTGCTGCTGTCTTGAATAGTGATGACCTTCTAAGCATTAGACCTCTGTCTTGAGGACCAGTGAGTTCCAAATCGCCTCATCAGATACCCCAGATTCCAGATCCTTGGTGTTGCTGGAACCCTGACCAGTCCTCGGCCTTTCTGGTTCCCGACTGCTGGCTGGCACGCGGCAGCCAGGACTTCCCTTTGCTCTGTCCCACCTCGTGGGGCTCCCTGATTCTCCCGAGCCACCTTCCGTCAGTCCTGATCAGCTACTTCTTCTACCCCAAACGTGACGGGCAACCTTCGAGGAGCTAAAGCGCTGTTTACACTCCCTCATTGGGCAGATGAAGTAAGGGCGGACGCGAAATGTCAACCCTGGCCGACCCCAGCTGCGGGCTGTGTCAGCTGCTTGTTTGCCCACTAGGTGGCGTCTGTGAAGCCTGAGGAGAGAATGAGGACTTTCTTGTTAAAAACGCACAAAGGAAATGTTCTTTTGCTTTTCTTTTTCCTTTCTGTTTATTCCATTCACCACCATCACGGCCCCCACTACTGTAAAAGTAACACTGAAACAAGGCGTCTTTCTAAGTCTCCCTCCCAGGGGGATTGCAGCTTCTCTCAGACCCCCCTGACTAGAGTAAGAAAAGACGTCTCTGCTTTCCCCAGTTTGCCATTAGGTTGTAATTGGAGTCCACTGAGCACCAGTAACTCTCACCGCCTCCCATCCCTTGCTTTCAGCTGGGTTTCTCCAAGGCCCACAGGTAAGAAGTTAAGCCATAGATTTCCTTTTGTTTTCTTTCCTTCTTCTTTCTCCCTCTGTCTCTCTCTCTCTTTTTTTTTCTTTCAAGTTTGCTCCGTTTTAAATTTACTTTGGAAGGAGGAGCAGTAGGAGAAGAAAATCTCTACTATCAATTAAGTGGGATTTAACACGGCCTATGCAGTGCACGAGTGTCTACGCAGGCGGAGGGCATGGTGTGGCCTAAGAAGTGAGAGGTTACAAAGATTTGCTCTGACAAAATAAAAACTAAAGCTATGCCTATCAAATACATTGCCATTTCCAGGGAATGCAAAACAGTTTGTACTTTAAAAGTGAGTTTTATTTATTTGTAGAGACAGGGTCTCACTTTATTGCCCAGGCCAGTCTCAAACTCCTGGCTTCAAGCAATCCTCCTGCCCCAGTTTCCCAAAGTGCTGAGACTACAGGTGCGAGCCATGACACACAACCAAAAGTGAGTTTTTAGATCAGCTTGAGGGAAGAAAGAGATTAGAGTTTTGTCTCTGGTCTCCTTTTTCCCATCTTTCCCCAGGCCACATCTGCATGAAAGGAAAAATAGGGTTACCACATTAGTAGTAAAAACCTATTTATTCAGGCTACCCCATATGCATTCTCGGAGGAAACTCTAGGCCTGCTTTTCTGGTGATCTATTACATGGCATGAGGACTATAGTTAATAATAATGGATTGCGTCTTTCCAAATAGCTAAAAGAATGGAGTTTAAATGTTTTACCACAAAGAAACAAAAAGTATTTGAAGTGTTGAATAAGTTAATCAGCCTGATTTGATCATTCCACAATGTACACATGTATCAAAACATCACATTATATCCCATAAATATATGTAATTATTATTTGTCAATTAAAAAGAAAATAAAACTTAAAAAAACCAAAGCCCCAGGTGGGGATGCCGTGCCCTCAGGCACCATGAGAAATTCACCATTTCTTCCAGCCCTGCCAGGAGACATTCTCCAGCTCTTGCTGTGATGTGCCCAAGGTCCCCCTGGCTGCACAGGGGCCCAACATGGGAGGTACTCTTCTAGGTCTGCAGGCCATGCTCCATTGTTCACTTCACTAATGCCATACCCTGGCATCATGGAGTCATTGCCTTGATTGGACTCCACGGTATGTCCTTTCACTCCTTCCTTCCAGTGTGTGAGAACATAAGAAATCTAGTCAAAGTTCTTTGTCCTTCTCTGCTCATAAAATGGTTGAGTCTGCTTTGGGCCCTTTTCTTTGTTTTTGTTCTCTGAAGTTATCTGGGGGAAAATATTCATAATCCAGCTTGTTTTTCCCTAATAGGAAAGAGTAAGGCAGCTTGACTACTATCAGGAGAAAATAAGATCCTTGGTACTGGCCCAGCACAGTGGCCCACGCCTATAATCCCAGCACTTTGGGAGGCCAAGGTGAGAGGATCACTTGAGCTCAGGACTTCCAGACCAGTCAGGGCAACACAGCAAAACCCTGTCTCTACAAACAATACAAAAAATTAGCTGGGTGTGGTGGTGTGTGCCTGTAGTCTCAGCTACTTGGGAGGCTGAGCAGAGAGGATCACTTGAGCCCGGGAGGCCAAGGCTGCAATGAACCATAATTGCACCACTGTACTCCAGCCTGGGCAACTGAGTGAGGCCCTGCCAAAAAAAAAAAAAGATACGGCCAGGTGTGGTGGCTCATGTCTGTAATCCCAGCAGTTTGGGAGGCTGAAGCGGGCGAATCACCTGAGGTCAGGAGTTCAAGACCAGCCTGGCCAACACAGTGAAACACTGTCTCTACTAAAAATACAAAAATTAGTTGGGTGTGGTGGCGGATGCTTGTAATCCCAACTGCTCAGGAGGCTGAGGCAGGAGAATCACTTGAACCTGGGAGGCAGAAGTTGCAGTGAGCTGAGATTGTGCCACTGCACTCCAGCCTGGGCGACAGAGCAAGACTCCGTGTCCCCCCACCCCCCCAAAAGAAGATCCTTGGTGCTTATTCTGCCATTATTGTAAATTAGTTGTAAACATTTTTGTACAGTCCTAACTGATTGGGGTAAAACATGAACTGTATTGTTTGTCTTTGTCTCCTTTCCCAATTATTATCTCTTTCTCATTAGGTAGTAGACCCCTTAGCAACACCACCAGCTTGGATTCCATAACTTCCTGAACACCCTTGATTATTAAAGATGTTCCAGCTTCTCAAAGCTGTCTATTTTCCCATCTTGTCAGGCTTGTGGCTCAAAGGAACTGCAGTAGTTGGGACAGGGCCACGAACTGCTCTGGTCCTCTCCTTTCCACCTTCCCTCAGAGTAGAAGGGCTGTATCACCTCTAGGATGCCGCCTCCTCTTCAGCCTCCAGGCTCCAGCTGCAGTGGGGTGTTGGGCCCCAACTCACAACCCTACCAAATTCCTTCTTTCTGAGAAGGTGGTAGGGTTGGGGGGCTGGTTCGAGGCTATGACTGGTGTTAGAAGGGCCAGCTTGGCCAGGTGTGGTGGCTCACACCTGCAGTCCCAGCACTTTGGGAGATCAAGGCAGGCGAATCACCTGAGGTCCGGAATTCGCGACCAGTCTGACCAACATGGTGAAACCCCATCTCTACTAAAAATACAAAAATTAGCCGGGCTTGGTGGCATGCACCTGCAGTCCCAGCTACTCAGGAGGCTAAGGCAGGAGAATCACTTGAACCCGGGAGACAGAGGTTGCAGTGACCTGAGATCGCACCACTGCACTCCAGCCTGGGCAACAGAGTGAGACTCCATCTCAAAAAAAAAACAAAGAAGGGCCAGCTCAATACCCACCCCACCCCGCCCAGTAAGCTGTGAGCGTGGTGAGCATCCCAGTGGTTGGCTGCTTTCTTTAGAATGTGGGGTACTTACCGCCTTTTTGTCTCCAGCATTGGATCCCAAGCACCAGTTTTGGGGCAAACAGAAAATCCCACTCATTAACCTGCTACAAAGTAGAATGCCATCCCTCATGCCCCTCTTCTTTTCCCCCCACTGTGTTAGGCCACCAGACCCCACCTCCATCATTGGGGATTACATTTCAATGTGAGATTTGCAGGGAACAAACATCCAAACCATATCACCCACACACAGTTGCTTTGAGGGCTCACCAGAGGAATATCTGAGACTGGATAAGTGATAAATAAAAAAGGTTTAACTGGCTCACAATTCTGCAGGCTATACAAGCATGATGCCAATATCTGCTCTCCTTCTGGTGAGGCCTCAGGAAGCTTGTACAGCCTGCAGTACTGGTCTGGGGCTTCATGATCTCACCCCAGGAATCTCATCAGCCTGTCTAGGGTCAGGTGTCCATCCCTTTTGCCCAGAGGATTCGAATGCCTTGATTGACCACACTTGAGTTGGGTGACCACCTCTGGAATCAGAGGGTGAGCTCATCCCTTTACTTTCATTGGGAAAGAATGAAGAAAGAATATTTTCTCAAAGAAAAATGAGGGTGATATGACCAGAAGAAGAAACAATAGATGCCAGGCAGGCATAAAACACAAATGTCCATTATGGAGAACAAGGGAACCAGGAATAGGAATTTTGAAGTGGTTTTATTGCAATATTAAAGCAACCTTGCATACCACATTTATTACAAAGAATCCCACTTTTCAGCCCAAAATATAGTGAGATTTTCTTTATAAATTTGCTTTATATCATTTGCTCAGATTAAAGGATTTAAGATTCCGGCAGGTACATTTTGATGCATGTATCTGGTATCCTTTAAGTGTAAGAGATAACAGAAGCCTCATAATGCCTAGAGGCAGAGCCCTGTGGTGTGACTGGAACATTTCCTGTTTCAACAAAGTCTGTTTCATCTAAGAGTTACTGTTGCCATCCTCAAGGCAGCAAATCACCTGGATCACTGTGCTTGCAAACCAGCCTCAGAAATAATGTCCACGAAGCAGACAAAGTTAGAGAGCCCTTTCTAGAGAGGGGCTATTAATAGGCTTCAATAAGGAAAAGTTCAAACACATGCAGATCAGGAAAAAAGAAAATTACCCAAATGAAAGGTCTGAGATGTAAGAGAGAATCATGCACAAACGCAGTGGTAAATATGTGGGCACATCAAGCAAAAATCAACCAAACAAAATTATAAATAATGTACAAATTGTGGGATTAAAAGAAGAGAGACTTTGGATACTGGATACTGGATAGCATTGGCATACGTATTGGGAAGAGGATCAGAGTAAAAGTATTCTTAGATTCTTAGATGACTCATAAGGAGGATAAAATTATTAACTTTTGAAATGGTAAAATATTTATGCTATTGTGTCTAGGGTAACCAATGAAAAACAGACAGAGAGAGTATAACTTATAAGCAGGGGGAAAAATCAGAAAAACAAAAGAAACAAAAAGCAAACCTCAATGAATCCAAATTTTTTGACAAGCAGAGAAAAAAGAAGAACAGAAAAAGTGAAACAAACAGCACAAAATAAGATAATAGAATTAAATCAAAATATATCAGTAATCTCAATAAATGAAGTGAATGACATCCTTCAGTTAAAAGACAAAGAGGGTCAGAAAAAGGTTCAGGCATGGTGGCTCATGTCTGTAATCCCAGCACTTTGGGAGGCTGAGGTGGGTGGATTGCTTGAGTTCAGGAGTTTGAGACCCTACCTCTACAAAAAATACAAAAATTAACTGGGTGTGGTGGTACATGCTTGTGGTCCCAACTGCTTGGGAGGCTGAGGCAGGAGGATTGCTTGACCAGGATCTGGAGGCTGCAGTGAGCCATGAGAATGGCATTGCACTCCAGCACGTGACAGAGCAAGACCCGTCTCAAAAGAAACAAAAAAAAAAAAAAAAAAAAGAAAAAAATGATAAAATCTAGCTCTAGGCCATTTATACAACACAAACCTAAACCATAAGGATACAGAAATATCCTTAAAAGAGAAGAAAATGTATATCAAGCAGAGACTAATCTAAAGAAATGTGGTATAGCTATATTAATATAAGACAAAATATACTATTAGACAAAAAGGCAAAAAAACCCCACACCCAACACTGGTCACTACATAGTGATAAAAGCTTAAATCACCAGAAAAATATGAAAATGATAAACTTGTTTATACCTAATAATAGAGCAAAAATTATCCAACTACAAGAGAAAATTGATAAATTCACTGTATTTATAATCAAATGATAACAAAATAATATGTGCCAAGCCTTGTAGTATATAGTTAAAGGGATGCTTGTAGGGAAATATATATTCTTTTTTTTTTTTTTTTTTTTTTTTGAGATGGAGTCTCGCTCTGTCGCCCAGGCAGGAAGAAAAGCTCAAAATTAATGATCCATGTGTACAACCTGAGAAGTTAGAAAGAGGAACAGCAGGCTGGGCATGGTGGCCCACGCCTGTAATCCCAGCACTTTGGGAGGCCGAGGTGGGCGGATCATAAGGTCAGGAGATTGAGACCATCCTGGCTAACACTGTGAAACCTCGTCTCTACTGAAAATACCAAAAAAATAAAATAAAATAAAATAAAATTAGCCGGACGTGGTGGCAGGCACTTGTAGTCCCAGCTACTCGGGAGGCTGAGGCAGGAAAATGGTGTGAACCCAGGAGGTGGAAGTTGCAGTGAGCCGAGATCACGCCACTGCACTCCAGCCTGTGTGACAGAGCGAGACTCTGTCTCAGAAAAAAAAAAGAAAAGAAAAGAAAAGAAATAGGAACAGCAGATGAAACTAAAAAAAAAAAAACAAAAAGTAGAGGGAAGGAAATAATAAAAACAAAGATAAATTAATGAAGTAAAAAACAATCATACAATTAAGAATATTGACAAAGACAAACATTTTCTGAAAAGTTTAATGAAACTGACAAACGTCTGCTAAGATAAAGCAATAATGAAAGAAGACAGAAATTAACACTTAAGAAAAAATAGAGACTGTAACTACAGATAAAAACAGATTTTAAAAATAAGAGAATATTATAGACAACTTTATGCCAATGAATCTGAAAACTTAAAGTGTATGTAAATTCCTGGAAAAATACAACTCGCAAAAACTGACTCAAGGCATTGAAAATTTAGTTTATGAATAATGCCACATTAACACATGAAGAAGAAAGACATGATCATCTCAACCAATGCAGAAAAAGTTGATGAAATTAAACATTTATTTACTATAGAAACTAAAAATAAAGATAAATGTCATTAACATGTTAAAGGGCATTGGCCGGGTGCGGTGGCTCATGCCTGTAATCCCAGCACTTTGGGAGGCCGAGACGGGCGGATCACAAGGTCAGGAGATCACGGTGAAACCCCATCTCTACTAAAAATAAAAAAACCGTGGCGAACACGGTGAAACCCCATCTCTACTAAAAATACAAAAAACTAGCCGGGCGAGGTGGCGGGCGCCTGTAGTCCCAGCTACTTGGGAGGCTGAGGCAGGAGAATGGTGTAAACCCGGGAGGCAGACTTTGCAGTGAGCTGAGACCCGGCCACTGCACTCCAGCCTGGGCGACAGAGCAAGACTCTGTCTCAAAAAAAAAAAAAAAATAAAAATAAAGGGCATCTACAAAAAAACTAAAGGAAATGTGAAATCAAATGATGACTGTGTGAAAGCATTCCCTCTAATATCAGGAATCAGGTAAGGATGTCTGCTACTAACAATTCTTTTGAACACTGTACTGGATATCCTGGACTGTTTAGTATATCAAGGAAAAGCAAAATAAAAGACATAAGAATCAGAAATGAATAAGCAAAATTGCCATTATTCATAGATGGTATATTTGTCTGTTTGGAAAGCATTAAAGAAACAAATTATTTGCGTTTCAGCAAGTTTTCTGGATATAAAATCATCAACCGAAAGGCAATTACATTTGTTTTTTGTTGTTGTTCTTTTTAATTGCTTTCCTTCTTTTTTCTTAAAAAAATTCCTCATTGGAAGGAAATTATATTCTATACACCAGAAACAGTTAGAAAATGTAATTTTTAAGAGATGCCATTAAAAATAACAACAATATAAAGCACCCAGGAATAAATCTATCAAAAGTTTTGCATGGTTGGGGTGAGGTGGCACACACCTGTAATCTCAGCACTTTGGGAGGCTAAGGCAGGCAGATTTCTTGAGCTCAGGAGTTTGAGACTAGGCTGGGTGACATAGCGAAACACCATCTCTACCAAAATACAAAACGTTAGCTGGGCATGGTGGCGTGTGCCTGTAGTCCCAGCTACTTGGGAGGCTGTGGTGGTAGAATCACTTGAGCCCAGGAGGTCGAGGCTGCATTGAGCTGAGATCATGCCACTGCACTCCAGCCTGGGTGACAGAGTGAGACCCCATCTCAAAGATAAAAAAAAAAAAAGTTGTCCATGACTGTTGTGAAACTTTATTGAACTACATTAAAGATGACCTAGGTAAGTGGAAGTATATACTATACTTACGGCGACGATATTCAATATTAAAAAGATGTTAGTGTTGTTCAGTTGATCCACAGATTCAATGAAATTTCAATAAAAATGTCAATAGGAATTTTTTAGAAACTTGATGAATTGGTTCTAAATTCATATGGAAGATTGAGGGGCTAATAATAGCCCTTTCAGTCTCAAAAAGAACCAAACACAAAAATCAATTCAAGGTGGATTAAAGACTTAAATGTGAAAGGCATAAAACCTTAAAACTTAAAAGCCAATATATGGGAATGTCTTTATGACTTTGGGATAGGGAAGAATTTCTTAAAGAAGACATACAAGAAAAGCAGAAACAATGAAAGTAATTGATAAATTTACCACATTAAATTTAAGAACTTAGGTTTTCAGAAAAGACCATTAACTGAGTAAAAAGGGTAGCCCCGAATTAGAAGAAGACATTTGCCAAACATAATTAAAAAGAATTAGGATTTGGAATATATAAAGAATACCTAAAGAATCAAAAGAAAAAGACAAACAATTGAAAATTTGACAAAAGGCATGATTTAGGCATTTCGTAGAAGACAGAACACAAATGATTCATAATAATGTGAAAAGATGCTCAACCTCATTTGTAATCAGGGAGAGAAAAATTAAATTTATAATTAGATATTATTTCATACTGGTCAGACTGGCAAAAATCTTAGGCCAACTGATGGTGAAGTTATGGAACAGTGTGCACGGCTGCTTGAAGTGCAACTTGGTATGACCGCTCTACTCAGTAAAGTTCAATAAATACCTTGTGACCCAGCAATTTCACTTCTTGGTCTAAATCTTAGAAAAACTTTTGTACATGGACCCCGGAAAACAAGTACTAGAATGCTCATAGCAACGTTATCTCTAAAGGCAAAACTGGAAAAACTCATATATTCACCCCCAATAGAATGGATAATCCTTCTGGAGTATATTCATACACTGTAATAGCATTGCAGTTATAAAAATGAATGAATTACAGCTGGAGCCATTGTCAAAGGTGACTCTCAAAACCATGAGGCTTCTACATGAGACTGTGTTTGCAGGGTGTGCCAATGGGTTGAGTAGGCGCTGAAGTCTATTCCAGCTCCACTGGCACACGGATGCTTGGCTATCAAGGAAGGGGTTTCTTTTTTTTTTTATTTTTATTTTAAACTGCACAAGGTCTCCCTACAGGTTAGCTCTGGACAAACAAAATCATAATGTTGACTAGAAAGACAAGTCACAGAAGTATACAGATTCTGTATTATTCTGTTTACATAAGTGCAAAATCAGGTAAGACAAAACAATAAGGATGCATGTGTATATGGTGAAACTATATAGAAAAATAAGAGAATGAGTAACACAAAATTCAGAATAGTGATCACTTCTTAGGGAGTGGGGAGCACCCAATTAGGGAAGGTTCATGATGGGGTTGGAGAGTGCTAAGGTCATGATAATAATAATGTTCTATATCTTAGGCTAAGTAGTGGGTACTCAAATATAATGTCACCACCCTTTGTGCTATGCATGTATGTCTAATAAAGCCCTTCTTGGCCAGGCACAGTGGCTTATGCCTGTAATTCCAGCACTTTGGGAGGCCAAGGTGAAAGGATCACTTGAGTCCAGGAGTTTGAAACTAGCCTGGGCCCCATAACAAAACTCTGTCTCTACAAAAAATAAAAAAATCAGCTGGGCATGGTGGCATGCACCTGCAGTCCCAGTTATTTGGGAGACTGAGGTGGGAGGATTGCTTAAACCCAGGAGTTGGAGGCTGCAGTGAGTTATGATCATGCCACAGTACTCCAACCTGGGTGACAAAGCAGGACCCTGTCTCACAAAAAAAAAAAAAAAAAAAATTCAGTTATTATAGATTATCTAAGGAGGGTTTTGTTTTTGTTTCTGTTTTTTTGAGATGGTGTCTCGCTCTGTTGCTCAGGCTAGAATGCAGTGGCATGATCATGGCTCACTGCAGCCTTGACCTCTTGGGCTCAAGTAATCTTCCTACCTCAGCCTTCTGAGTAGCTGGGACCACAGGAGCTCACCACCACACTCCCAGCTAATTTTTTAATTTTTTGTAGAGGTGGGATCTCCCAGTGTTGCCCAGACTGGCCTTGAACTCCTGGACTCAAGCAGTCCTTCCACTTTGGCCTTCCAAAGTGCTGGGATCACAGATGTGAGTCACTGCATCTGGCCAGTAACTGATTTTAAATAAAAGGCATCCCAGCCAAATGTACTACTTGGAGAAGAAAGGATCCCAACCACAAGGTCAGGACAGTGTAGACTGCCAGGGGCCCAGGCCTGAGGGTCTGAGTCCTAAGTGGTTGCAGGAGGATAAACCTTTACTGCCTCCTGTGCAGTGAGCTGAGAGGACCCCAGAAGGATCCTTCAAAAGTGCTTCATGAAAAGCAAATTAAAACCACAAGATAATACTTTCAGAATGGCCAGCATGGGGGAGAAAATGACAGTACCAAGTGTCAGCAAGAATATGGAGCAACTGGAATATTTGTGCATTGCTGGTGAGAATGCAAAAATGGTACAGCCACTTTGGAAAATAGTTTAGCAGTTTCTAATAAAATTAAACATATTATTAATGTTATCTTGCAATCCTACACAAGGATTTACCCAAGTTAAATGAATCCTACATTTACCCAAGTTAAATGAAATCTATGTTCACACAAAAATCTGCACACTAATGTTTCCAGTAGCTTTATTCTAATTGCCAAAAAACTGGAAACAACAGAGATTTCCCTCTACTAAGGGATGGATAAACAGAGTATGGTACATCTATGCAAATGGAATACTATGCAGTAGTGAAAAGGAATGAACACTGATATAGAGATAACATGGATGAATTTCAACTGCACTACGTTAAGCAAAAGAAACCAGATTAAAAAAAGACTACATATTATATGATTCCATTTACATGGTGGGAAAGGCAAAAGTCTAGGGACAGAAAACAAAGCAGAGGTTGCCAAGGGCTGAGTGGGAGAGATGTTCAATACAAAGGGGGATGGGGAATTCACTGGGGTGATAGACCTGTTGTAGACCTTGATCATGATGATAGTTATTAATACATGACTGAATGGGGTTGTCAAAATCCACAGAAAACTATACACAGTACACTACAAAGAGTTTTATTGTATCTAAATTTTACCTTAATTAAAAAATTCTCATTCACTCCAGAAAATTTCTCAAGAAAAAAAAAAAAAAAAAAAAAACACCCAAAAAACAAAAACTCATGTTCCGGGGACCTTGATGCCCAATGACAATTTCATAGCCATGTAAAATTTTACCGTTTTCACTTTAACCCTTTCTCCTGCTAGGCCTGACCCTGAATGAGGAAGCACAGGAGCTAGGGAGTTAAGTAGAAAGATGAAGAAAAAAGGTGACCTCACCCACCATCAGCTTTGCTCTCCCTGCCACTGTAGGCTTGCAGCTGAAGCAGTGCCAGATCGGGGGGAGGGAGGAGAAACTCTATATCGTATAAAAGTTGAAACTTTGCTTATTACATCAAGCTGGACCCTCAGTTGCAAAAATGAGACTGTTCGTGCACCCGAGGCCAGAAAAGCTATGGGATTGGCCTAGATTCAAATGGGGGCATGGAAAAAACTCAGCTCCCAGAGGGGTTTTAAAGAAACAGTGAAAGAATAAGTTGCTTTATGATCACTCCCTATAGAGTCGTTTAATACAATGGTTACATGCAATCAGTGTGCTAATTACAAAGGACTCTTCTCTAATCCCTACTTGTGCTAAATAGGGAGCTTCTTGTATTCCAAATGAGTGAGATTGTATTAATATAGCTGAATAGAATATTGTAGAAAATGGGCTGGGCGCAGTGGCTCACGCCTGTAATCCCAGCACTTTGGGAGGTTGAGGTGGGCAGATCACAAGGTCAAGAGATTGAGACCATCCTGGCCAACATGGGGAAACCCTGGCTCTACTAAAAATACAAAAATTAGCTGGGTGTGGTGGAGCATGCCTGTAATCCCAGCTACTCAGGAGACTGAGGCTGGAGAATCGCTTGAACCAGGGAGGCAGAGGTTGCAGTGAGCCGAGATGGCGCCACTGCACTCCAGCCTGGCGACAGAGTGAGATTCCATCTCATACACACACACACACACAGAGTGAGATTCCATCACACACACACACACACACAAAGAATATTGTAGAAAATGGGTCCCATATCCTAATGATCCAGCCCCAAAATATATTTCCCTAGGAAGTGAATTGGGACCACCTACAAGCATAAAGCAGCAGGAAGTTATGCTTCTGCGATCTTCAAGGCATTCACTTAGCACAGACACCTAGTGATATAAGATGCCCACTAGAAGGAATACTTGTCTTTTGTTGAATGACTGAATGAATGTAATTCCAAGATGCAAGTAGGAAAAGGAGAAACAGGGATGGCTTTTCTTGCTCAAGGCTTGAACTGCACATTTAATTAATTATAATCATAATGATTTTATTGATTGAGACAGGGTCTCACTCTGTCACCCAGGCTGGAGTGCAGTGGCACAATTTCAGCTCACTGCAGCCTTGATCTCCCAGGCTCAAGTGATCCTTGCACCTCAGACTCCCAAGTAGCTGGGACCACAGGTGTGCATTACCACAGCCGGCTAATTTTTATATTTTTTGCAGAGACAGGGTTTCGCCATGTTGTACAGCCTGGTCTCGAACTCCTGAGCTCAAGTGATCTGCCTGCCTCAGCTTCCCAAAGTGCTAGGATTACAGGCGTGCACCACCATAATGATTTTATAGAGGAGAAGCTTCAGAGCCTGTGACAGTGGATCGAGTCTCCCTCAGCTTAATCAGGGTACTGAGCATCACCTAAAGTCAGCCAATAGAAAGCAAATGGGCTATGGGCAACCCAAGGAACTATAATTAGAAACATCTCTGTATGAAACACAAACTAGAAGAAAATTTTGCTCAAATTCTCCATGGAGAATATTTTTATTTATTTATGTTCTTCTTGCATACTCTAAAATGCACAGTGTGAATTGCCCTTCTTCAAAAACAGTTGTGAGCCTGGTCACTTTATCTGAGATCTTCAGAAGGTCTTCGGAAATGTTGCCTTAGGTTTCAGCTAAGCGAGTCACAGAGATTGGTCATCAACTACTACAAAATTACAGGAGATCTAGTTATTTTCCAACAATTACTAGAAAAGCATTGAGAACACCAGATGTATAGCCAGACAGAGAGGGTAAGAGAAGAGCAGATGCTATTTAAGTAACAGGATTTCCATATATATGACTCTATGTACAATCTTAGAATTCTTTTACAGACAGTAAAATGCTTAAATCATTATTTTAAGGGCACTCTAATATAAATACAAGTCTCACTAATTTTAATCTTTTCTCTTTGGCTCACAAATGCATGAAAATACCATAAACAGTTTTCAGAACTTACTTCATTAATATATAAATAAGATACTTTACAAATGGGAATAAAATACAAGACGCCTCTTTAACATGGTACATCTCTGAATATAAATAAGCACATATTTCATTGACCTACAATTAAACAATCATTGAAATCATGACACATAATCTCCCCCTCCTGCCACCAAGGTCAGACAACAGTAATTTACACAATCTACACAAATTAATCTCTAAAAATACAGCCATAGTACACCTGTAACAATGACTCTGCTACTATTTTCCCTTAACAGAATGCTAATGGGGAGGGTGTGACTTGTCATCTGGTGGTGTTTTTTCTCATCCATCAGCACTTCAGATGGAGAAACGCTGACAGTGAGGTCGATTCTCACCAACAGCATTTCCCTCAGCCCCTAGGACATGGCGTTTTGAAAAACGGCTTTCCTGGAGTTATTGGACAAGCTGGTTGGCAGCACGTTTAGCTCCTCGGTAACTGCTGAAGGTAAGGTGAATTCTCTTGGAGCGGGAAACATGCTGTGGTCTATTACTAAGCCACACTCACTATACATGTATATAGAGAGGTATGTATAACTGTACATATATACTCTGTTCCTAATGTGCAACTTTTTAAAAAAGAACACTATTTCCTGCTAACTAAACAAGCTTTAAGTAATGTTTTAACAATATTCTTCAAGATATTATGTTTTCCCTCAATGAAATGGCCTATGTGTTTCAGCAACATAAAGAGGTTTGTTCTGGAGTGCCGGAGGGAAAAGGCATTCCCATAAACTCATGTTCTGCGAAGGGTGATTACAGATCCTGGCCCAGTCTTTCTATCTCCTCAATGAGGAAGTCAATGTCAGACTGGGTAGCGGCTGGGTTAGAGATGACCATCCGGAAGAAGTTGGCCTTGTCCCCCTGGGGCTGGTAGCCAACCATGGTCGTGCCTGACTCCATCATCAGGGCTTTGATTTTTGGAGCCACCTTGTGATGGAAAACACAAAACAAAACTCAAGATTGATATTAATACCCTCTCTTTTTAACAATTCGACCCAACTTGCATTTTACTATTTGTGTTTACAATGACATAAAAGCAAAGAAATATTTCATATCCAGGAATCTTTGGGGGCTAATATCAAATGACCACCTGGTCACGAGTTCCCTCAGAAAGTACCGTGCAACCGAATTTTGAAAGTCAGTCATGGAACAATGATAGTAAAATAAAAAATGAAGACAAAACCAAAAAACTCTTATAGACAACACCACAAATTCGGGTTTTGCATAACTCAGAGCCCAGGATACTGCCTGGCACATAGATTGTGTTTAACAAATATTTGTTAAATGGTTGGATGAATTAAATGTTATATAAATTAAATATAATCTTAAGAACCCTGGATAAGATGTAAACTGGATATAGAAAACAGCTAGAATGAAACAGCATTACAGTTTGCTTGAACTTTAAAGGTTATTGTAACAGACACAGTTTAATCTAGAACATCCCTGGGAATATGCACATTATTCCCTTATCCTGCGTAGGGCTACTTTAATAAAGAACATCAACCAAGGACAAGGAGACAAGATGCATCCTTTCAAAGTTCCTGTGGTAACCACAGTAAGGGGGTGATGCAGGCTCAAGAGGAATATAACAAGATGGCTCTCCACCACCCCATTACTAGAAACCCACCCCATGGCTTTATTTTTTATATTTCCCCCACTAGAAAGGCACATTGGAATGAGGATGTCCTGACCAGCCAGAGAAATTGCAGAGGATTAGATGAAACAAAAAGCGAGTCTATACCTTATGTAGCTTTTCCCGTCGTTGAGGGCTGTCTGGCACACCCCTGAGGCTTTGTGGAATATACCAAAAACAGACGTTTGTGTGCTCAGGCTGCAGAGATTTTAACAGACAAACAAACAAAGAAAATTATGATAACTTGAGAGAAAACTGTTCCCAAACCAATATGCATCCTTGGTGGAAGTCTCTTAGACCAAAGAAAGAGGTTGAATGTTCATCTCAAAGGCAATGTTGGCCGGGCGCAGTGGCTCAAGCCTGTAATCCCAGCACTTTGGGAGGCCGAGACGGGCGGATCACAAGGTCAGGAGATCGAGACCATCCTGGCTAACACGGTGAAACCCCGTCTCTACTAAAAATACAAAAACTAGCCGGGCGAGGTGGCGGGCGCCTGTAGTCCCAGCTACTCGGGAGGCTGAGGCAGGAGAATGGCATAAACCCGGGAGGCGGAGCTTGCAGTGAGCTGAGATCTGGCCACTGCACTCCAGTCCGGGCGACAGAGCGAGACTCCGTCTCAAAAAAAAAAAAAAAAAGGCAATGTTACTTCCACACTAGGGAGAACAATGCCTCATTTATCCAATCATATCTAGCAAGAGAGCTGTTCCTACAACCAATTTTCTAGGTAACTAAGGTTACCAACTTTAAACATTAAAATGTTACAAATAATTACATTTGGGCAATTTTTTAAAAAAGGTATCCATCTATCCATCTTGTCATATAGAAGATACTTGAAACATAGTTTATGGATGCTGAATATTTTATTTAGTTTATTATATTGATACTGAATCTTTTCTTGATGAATCAGGACTATCATAATAAACATTAAGACTGGTTATATCAATTAATAGAGTTGCTCCTAAAAAAAAACCCAAAAGACTGGTTCTACAGCATAAGGTAAGGCCTGCTGAGATGCCTCAAACTGTTTAGTGTCCCTCCTGTAAAGATTCCGTGCTTTTTGAGTTCTGTGTATTCTTGCTGTAGTTTTAAAGTTTTCTTCCTAGTTGCTGTTTGCCATTACTGTGCCTGTCTCTAATTGATTTGAGATATCACATTTGTTGTTTTTAATCTGCTATTAAGAGTGTTTAAAGTAGTATGTAAATGATCAGAGCAATGTCATTGATTTTAAACTGCCTGGGGCTCTTTATTGTTCATTTGGTGATTCACATGTGTTCCTAGTAGTTTAGGTTGCCTGATAAATAGAATAATGTTGACTGTAGGCAGTGTTATATTATACTGGCTTATAGGTGGATTTTCTTTTATTCAACACTGGCTCCTATTCCATCTTTATTCAAGTGTGAGCTCCATTGGGTCAAAGAAAGTATCTGTTTTGTTCAATACTCTAGAATCTAGGTCCTAGCAGGAGGCCTGGCACACAGTGGATACTCAGTAAACTCTGACAGATACTTTACTGTGTGCAGTATGCACATGAACTCAGGGCAGAGACAATTTTATCTTGCTCTCCTCCTTATGAATCTATGTTAAGTAGAATCTCATTTTAGAACAAGTCTTGGAAGGTAAGAATATACCCACCCTATAAGCTTCTTGAAATGAAAACCACTTTATCTTTTTTTTTTTTTTTTTTTTGAGGCGGAGTCTCGCTCTGTCGCCCGGACTGGAGTGCAGTGGCCGGATCTCAGCTCACTGCAAGCTCCGCCTCCCGGGTTTACGCCATTCTCCTGCCTCAGCCTCCTGAGTAGCTGGGACTACAGGCGCCCGCCACCTCGCCCGGCTAGTTTTTTTGTATTTTTAGTAGAGACGGGGTTTCACCGTGTTAGCCAGGATGGTCTCGATCTCCTGACCTCGTGATCCGCCCATCTCGGCCTCCCAAAGTGCTGGGATTACAGGCTTGAGCCACCGCGCCCGGCACACTTTATCATTTTTTAAAATTTCTTTTTATAAGTTATATATTTTTTTCTTATAGAGACAGGGTCTTGCTATGTTGCCCAGGCTGGTCTTGAACTCCTGGACTCAAGCAATCTTCTTGCCTTGGCCTCCCGAAATGCTGGGATTACAGGTGTGAGCCACCATGCCCAGCCTGAAAAACACTTTGTCATAAAGGTTCAACACAAAACAATCTCAAGAATGATGAAGGATTCAGACCTGTCAAGGAAAGACGTCTTGTCTGCCCAAAGCTGGCCAAGAACAACACAGTTTTAAAAGACATAAAGGAAAAAGTCATCCCAGTGCTACCAGAAGAAAAGTTCATAGACATGGTAGGAATTAAAGAGAGGAATTAAGAGTGCATAAGAATAAAAATTTTGAAGCAGTTTCTGACAATGTGGGAAAATCCGGCTTCAGGAGCTTCCCTCAATACTTTTTCTGGAAATACTGTGTACCTGGTACATGATGATTACCTACCTCACCATCGAAAACCATCTCAAATTCTTCTCTGTTTTTAATCTTGGCATAGAGGTATTCAGCCAGTTCCAGGCATTTGTTGATCTGGTTTTCAAATCCCACTGTGCCCTGTTTTAAAGAGAAAAGTCATGTTTGTGGTTGCATTTCCTTGTGATGAGCATTTGAGAAGGCTATGCCGTCCCTGTCTATGAGAAATATACAAAAAAGTATTTTTGGAGATGGTTAGGAAGAACAATCTAATCAAATATGTACAGCTTTTTCACAGATGTGCATGGAATAAATGATGTGTGCCCGCTTCCTCTTTGAAAGGCACTCCAGTCTTTGGGTAGTTATTCTTAACTGGACTTATGCCTGATTCTGGTTTGCTTTAGGATGGTGCTACTCAAAGTGTCATCTATGAACTGAGGCCACTCCACAACTGTAACCGGTCTACAATCAAATGAGAGTAGAAATTGAGATTAAGCATAGGAAACTTTTATAGCAATTGGACAAAGGGATTTTGTCTATTGACTCTAATAAAAAATAGTGGCTTGTTCTTTGTATGTTTTTAAATTTCATTTTTCTAACGATTCATCTTTAGGGTACTGGTCCATGATAGGTGAAAAAAAAAAAAAAAAATAACTGGTTCTTCAGCATAGAAACTTCAAAAGATACTGCTGTAGAACTCATCTTCCCCAGCAGTAAGTCCTTGTGAAACATGTCCCATGCCCTCTCAGGCAGGCTACCTTCCACATAACAGTGTCATACCTTTTAGGTGACAGGCAGGCAGGCAGATGGGGAAGCCATTGGTCTCAGTATATGCCCCGAGATTGCAATAGTTACAACTATTGACAAACTGGTTGAGCATGAGTTTCAAAAGCCAGCATGGCTGATTAATAACAGCAGTATGAGGGTTGTTGAGTGGGTCGGTGTTAACAAGGAGAGCAGATGCACAAGGCTGGCTATGGATTGCTAATGGGCCTGAGCAAAGTCCAGCACTGACAAAGCATCAGCCTCTCCAGGTATTGTAACTGCTGACTGTACACCCTAGTCAGTCCACTTAGGAATGAAGCCTGTACCAGGGTCCCATTTCAGCAACCAATCACTATGGAAAAAACCTCCAGCAGATGGTTCAAGAGGTTATTGTTAGAAATGAAAAAGAAGACACAAATTACTGAAACAGGCTATGTGATCATTATATTTCAAAATGACAGAACTCCTTTTTTGTTGTTGCTATTTATGGCTTTTCTTTTTTGAGATGGGGTCTCACTCTGTTGCCCAGGCCGGAGTGCAGTAGCATGATCTCAGCTTACTGCAATCTCTGCCTCCTGGGCTCAAGTGATCCTCCCACCTCAGCCTCCTAAGTAGCTGGGACCACAGGCATGCGCCATCACACCTGACTAACTTTTGTAATTTTTGTAGAGATGGGGTCTCACTTTGTTGTCCAGATGGGTCTTGAACTCCTGAGCTCACATGATCTTTGCCTGCCTTTGCCTCCCAAAGTGCTGGGATTACGTGCATGAGCCACCGTGCCCAGCCTATGGCTATTTATATGTTTACAATTCCTATGATTACTTTGTAATAGAAATCAAATTCAGACTATTTCTATATTAAGTCAAAACAGAACTGGGTGTGGTGGCTCAAGCCTATAATCCCAGCACTTTGGGAGGCCAAGACGGGTGGATCACTTGAGGTCAGGAGTTCAAGTCTAGCCTGGCCAACATGGTGAAGCCCTGTCTCTAGCCAGGCATAGTGGCGCATGACTGTAATCTCAGCTACTTGGAAGGCTGAGGCAGGAGAATTGCTTGAATCTGGGAGATGGAGGCTGCGGGTAGCAGAGATCGTGCCTCTGAACTCTAGCCTGGGCAACAAGAACGAAACTCTGTCTCAAAAAAAAAAAAAAAAGGCCAGGCGCGGTGGCTCAAGCCTGTAATCCCAGCACTCTGGAGGCCGAGACGGGCAGATCACAAGGTCAGGAGATCGAGACCATCCTGGCTAACCCGGTGAAACCCCGTCTCTACTAAAAAAATATAAAAAACTAGCTGGGCGAGGTGGCGGGCGCTTGTAGTCCCAAGCTACTCGGGAGGCTGAGGCAGGAGAATGGCGTAAACCCGGGAGGCGGAGCTTGCAGTGAGCTGAGATCCGGCCACTGCACTCCAGCCTGGGCGACAGAGCGAGACTCCGTCTCAAAAAAAAAAAAAAAAGACAAAATGACTTACTGAGGAAAAAACGAATAATCTACCAAATTTTTCCTACAGAAGAAATATTTGACTAGAAATTTTGCTGGAAAATCTTGTTGTTTGAGTGTTAGTTAGACTCAATCTTAAACAGAAATTATTAAAATTAATTTACAATAAACAAAAACAAGGTATGTAATATAAAACTATAAACTCAAAATTTCTTTTACTTGATTGCATACAAATACTTTTGAAACAAACAGTCAAATGGTAATCCTCTCCCTCACTCATATTTTGGGAGAAATTCCAATAGTTAGCTTTTTTCCTTAGGTACAGAAATGAAACCCAAAAGATTGATGAATGCAGACACAGCATGCTACCATCTAACAGTAGGGTTTTTCACAATAAAGTATACATTTTCCAGAATAGCGTATTAAGTACAAACAATAGGAAAGGCATTATTGAAGTAGAAGTTAAAACTGTCATACATATCCCCATGATGAGAAGCCTCATAAAAGAATTCAAGGGGTCGGACGCGGTGGCTCACGCCTGTAATCCCAACACTTTGGGAGGCCGAGGCGGGTGGATCATGAGGTCAGGAGATCAAGACCATCCTGGCTAACACAGTGAAAGCCCATCTCTACTAAAAATATTTTTTAAAAAAATTAACCGGGCGTGGTGGCCGGCGCCTGTAGTCCCAGCTACTTGGGAGGCTGAGGCAGGAGAATGGTGTAAACCCGGGAGGTGGAGCTTGCAGTGAACCGAGATCCCGCCACTGCACTCCAGCCTGGGTGACAGAGCAAGACTCTGTCTCAAAAAAAAAAAAAAAAGAAAAAGAAAAAGAAAGAAAGAATTCAAGGTTCTACTCAGAATAATGCAGTAATTTTATTTTTTTTATCTCTTTCTCTACGCCTGCACTAAATAATTCCATCATCCCCAAGGATTGCTGTGGAAATCCTTATCTTGGCATAAGTTTTAGTTGTTCTAAGAAGACTTCATAATAGTTCAAATTGAGGAGACTGAACGAAAGGAGAGAGAATTTCACATAAGGAATAATTTCATTCACAAAGAAAACACAGTTAATTCAATGATCTAGATACTGATTCCACATATAGTGAATTATCTGTGATGTATCTTTGCCCCTCTTTTGCCAGCCAGTCCGTGCAAATTACGTTTCTGCTCTATTTTCTGAATTATTCCCTTCATACCTTTGCTTTCCACATCAGCCAGAACTTGAAGATATCCACGTGGCGGCCACACTGAATTGCCTTGTCCCCGGTGTCGTAGGAGACATCATACTGCTTGTCTGGCTGGAAAAGGTATCCAGCACACATCTGGTTGCATCCTTGGAGTATACCCTATCATGGAAATCAAGATGGGTGCATCTGCATTTATAGATCAGAGATGTGGGTGGCTTTAAAGCCAGGCTGGCTTGGAAGGAGAGGCGTGGGGTCATATGCAGTCTTTCTTCTGATGTCTTTATGAGGCCTTATGCTTGTTCTGATGACCTTTTCTAAAATCACTCTTGGAAAACCTGCCATCCCTTTTTCTCTGACTCTCTGATTAGAAAGTGATTTTTCTGTCTCAGATGCCATCCCTCTAAGGGGAAATGTGTGTGGGTGTCTGGGATTGTTTCAAGATTGGGAAGTGCTATGGCATTCAGGGGGCCAGGGTTAGAGATAGAAACTTCCTCAGTGGGTGGGATAGTTGCATGCTGTGAAGAATTTTTCTCTCCAAAAGCACTCTGGCAAAAGTTTTCCAACCTTTCCAGGACCTCCTATGACATGAACATGGATTCCATGTATGAGTGGACTAAAGAGGCTGTGCAGATTCTGGCTCCTACAGGCTGGAGACAGACTTTTTGGAATTCTTCTGTGTGCAGTTTTACTGGAGCAACAATGCCTTGGAGGGCAGGGTCCTATTATTAGGCATGTGAAGAAGGGAATATGAGGCTCAACCATTTATAGCAGCTTTTGGGGCAACATTCCTTATGGCCCTAAGTTGATATTTGTAGTTGTTGTTCTGTCTCATTTATTTCAGTTCTTGGGACCACACATTCATGCTATGAACTCCGAGTATGGAACTAAAAGCTCCAGTGAGTGCTTTTAGTCCTCACTGAGGACAAAACTGACTGGATGCCTCACCTAACTGCTCTCACTTTTTTTGTGCAAATATGAAGGAATACTCAATTAAATAATTCCCTTAAAGGTTCAGTTGCTGACAGACCCTGAGTACTGATCAAGGAAGAAGTGCAGTAGCCAGCAAGAGCCAAGAGAAGAAACCAGGTTAGCTGCAAGGGCAGGAAAGGACAGCAGCAGCAGTCTCTCAATGGGGCTGCCAATCTCGTGAGTCAGCCAACAAGTACTGCAAAGAGACCCCACGTGTGTCTCTTTTTGTACTTTCTAAAGAATGTATGGGCTCCAGCATAGCTTTGGAGGGACTACAGACCTTTTCTTTGACGAGAATGGCAGAGCACTGCAACAGCACACCCATCATCTTGTGAGGGTTCCAGGTGACTGAGTTGGCCCTGAAAGAAGCACATGAGACTTCAAGAAGGTGCAGGAGTCAGAAGGAGGCAACTGTTCTCTTGAGGAAAACACCACCCGTCCCAATTCAAGTCAGTAAATATTATCCATGCCTATTCTCCTGAATTGACTAATCAAGTAGTAAACAAATGTTTTGCAGGCAGTCTCGAAGCATTACATTGGAGACTGCATCTTAGAGGTAACTGCTATTAACAATAACTAACATTTATGAATAACTTATATGTCTTATTGTTTTGAGAGCTTTCAGGTATTACATCAATATGGTATCATGGTTAAGAACTCAGGTTTTGGAGCCAAACTGTCTAAGTCTGAGTCCTGGCTCTGACATTTGTTAGCTTGGGCACATTATATAACTCTTATGTGCCTCAGTTTCTGTTAAATGGGAAGTGTGTACCTCACAGAATTGAATAAAGGACAAAATAACTTAAAAAATGTAAAATGCTTATAAGAGTGCCTGACACACATAATTCTCATCACAACCCTATAATGTAGGTACAATTATTACCTCTATTTTAGATGGGGAAACTAACATGCAGAAAGGTTAAATATATTACCCAAAGTCACTGAGTTGGGAAGTGTTGGAGCCAGGATTCAAGTCCGAGGCCTCTAACTGCACAGCCATTGTTCATAACCACTCCACTAGACTGCTTCTCTCTAGGAGACACAATGGCTTCTTTCTGCCTTTCTCATTTATAGGCTGATGATGCTGACCTACCCACTTACCGGGCAGTATCAAGAGTGGTACCTAAAAGCAAGGCTCGACTGGACTAGTCTAGACTCTGACTGCCTAGCAGCATTATTTAAATGCTAAATGAGAGTGATTTTGCCAGTTTGGGCTGCAATGATAGCTTAACAAGCATGGTCTCCTAGCAACTGCATCATTCTGTCAGACATAATTAGATGGTTAAGGAGCACACTAGCTAGGGCATTACAGAAACAACTAAGTCTAATGTATGATGATTAAAACATGGGTAACTTGCTTGATTGGTTTGCAGACTCCTTCCCAAAGGCCTGGCCCATAGCTAGGTGCTGCATTTTAATACCTGTGAAGGATCTTTTCCCCTAGATAGAGCAATTGGTTCAGAATCATCCTGCCTCTGCTCTCCCTAGAGCTAAACCCTTGCTGTGAACTTTCAATCTCTTCATCCTGCTTAGGTCCTTTAGTTAAAGGACCTAACAAAATAATTTAGCGCATATGTGCGTTGTGTTTCAAGGTAAAGAGAGGAAGGTCGGAAGATCTTTTCCCTTCAGTGTATAATAAAACCTTTGTGAAAGAGACCTGTGAAAAATTCCAAGGAAAGTTAACTAAGTGCTTAGTTCACTAAAAAGCATCAGTGTGAGGTCATATTTAAATGGTAGTGAATTTAATCAAATTTCTTATTGCTATCATTTACCAAGTTGTTAAAAAATTATATTTAGGTCTCATAAAATGTCTTAAATGGTTTTCTGCATATCCTAAAGGTCTGAAGTAAGTGATTCTTTGCTGCTACAAAAGGAAAGTAATAAGACATAATATGAATTCAATTTCCTTTAGAAGACGTATGTGATTTAAAATGTTAGAAATGAAAAAGTCTAGTGTGAAATGTTTTAAGTTTTCCTAGACTCAAAGACAGAAAATTAAAATTGTCTGAGAAATCTAAAGTTAAGTTGGCCTGGCTCATCCAGAGTTCTTTTTTTTTTTTTTTTTTTTTTTTTTTTGAGACAGAGTCTCGTTCTGTCGCCCAGGCTGGAGTGCAGTGGCATGATCTCTGTTCACTGAAACCTCTGCCTCCCAGGTTCTAGTGATTCCCCAGCCTCAGCTTCCTGCGTAGCTAGAATTACAGGTGTGCACCACCACGCCTGCTAATTTTTGTATTTTTAGTAGAGACAGGATTTCACCATGTTGGCCAGGCTGGTCCTGAACTCCTGACCTCAAGTGATTTGCCCTCCTTGGCCTACCAAAGTGCGGGGATTACAGGCTACTACACCTGGCTCAAATTTTTTACATTATCCTGTGAGTTACGAGGTTGTCCACTTGACAGAGCCCGTCTCACCCACGTTGATACTGGTCTTTCAAAACTGAGACAAAAGTTTGGGGAGGCACAGTAGAGGTAACAAAAGCCAGAATCCTGGCTGTGGGAGGAGCCCTGGGCGTGCTCTCCCTGCCTGCTCCATGTTCGCCTCTCCCTCCTTAGTCTGCTTCTACCTCTCCCACCTTGCTCTAGCCCCACTGGCCTCTTTGATGATCCTCCCACTTGCCAAGAACAGTCCTGCCTCAGGGCCTTTGCACTTGCCACTTGCACTGCCTAGAATACTCTTCCTCATATCCTTGCTTCCTGTCTCCCTTTATCGCAGTATCTGCTGATGTGTTACCTCCTTAGGAAGGCCTCTGACTACCCTGTCTGAAACAGCATGCCTTGTCACTCACTGTTACCTAACCCTGTTTTATTTTTCTTTACTATGAGACAGATTAAATATTTGTTATGAACATCTAGCCTACTGGAATGTAAACTTCAGGAGGGCAAATCTCTTAGTTGATAACACTTTTCATATACTGCCTTATTTTTCTGCATTTATCAGATATGCATTTTTATTAGAAAAGCACCATAAGTGGCTGGAAGACAGGTAACTGAATATTCACATCCACCCCTACCTGGCTCATGATAGGTGCTCAGTAAATATATGCGGAATGAATCAATGAATCATTGTGACTTTGTTATGGATCAACACTTAGGAGTCAGGTCAAAATCATATTTGGCCTAGAACATCCACTGAATTTGAACAGTAAAAAAGAAAATAAGTTAGGAGCTGAGTGTCCTGCCCTTTCTGGAAGCAAGCTTAATGAGGAAGAAGAGGAAAGTGAACCAGTGGCCCTTCCTGTGCTCTTGGCAAACTCTGATGGCCTCCAATTCCCCTCACTGGTTAGTCTCTCTCTTCTCCTACCTGTGTACCTGCAATTGCTTCCTGTTATACTTATCACATTGTGTTCTAACTACTTGTTTACTTGCCTTTCTGATTGATTGATTGATTGTTATTAGAGACAGGGTCTCACTATGTTGCTCAGGCTGGTCTCGAACTCTTGGGTTCAAACAATCCTCTCACCTTAGCCTCCTAAAGTGTTGGGATTACAGACGTGAGCCACCATACCTGGCATGTCTTTCTCTCTTTCTAAATTGTGAATTCCTTCAGGACTCCTTTGACTGGGAAATCAATCATCCAATAAATGCTCAACAAATGCCTGCTGAACTAAAGTGAATTTAGATGGAAATACGATGCAGGGGATCAGGGCAAGGCGGTGCAGGCTGACATCAGAGCATGGTCTGTTTGATGTGCTGGGTGGAAAGAGGCCTGGCGAGTTCTGGCCCATACCTTTCTATGCCATTGAGTTTATGGCGGTGCTTCCTGGACATGAGCAGCCCACCTCCCCAGGCAGCCTGTGGGGACAGAGAAAGGAGAGGAAGAGGGGAGCAGTGACATTTAAGAATCTAAAACTAGTCATTTCTCACTTCTAGTAAAACATGAGCAAGAAAGTACAAGGTGAAAAACATAAGTTTCTCTGAAAAGTTCAGCCCACACTGATCGTTCAGTCAGTTGTGATTCTTCATTGCTTGTCGTTTGTTTTTCAAAGTTCCTCTGGAGTGTAGCTGCGCAAGTGATACAGCTAGGCGAGGTCTGAGCCTGAGGAGCCTGAGGTGCCTGTTCTGCCAAGACCCAAAGGTCCAATGGCCTAATAGCCCAATGTGCTGTGGAAAGCCAACACAGTGAATCCCCCTCCGGGTGGCTCTGGAAGCTGCCCAAAAAACTGAGGCCTGCTCTCTGGTTCTTCCCAGAGCAGAATTCTAACAGCTCCTGAAAAACTAAAAAAGCAGCAGTTCCTGCTGGGTTTGGAGGTCTCAACAGCTTATATAACAAGAAGACATTTTTTGTGGGTACCACGATGCATGTTTACTGAATAGTTGGGATGCCACATGATACACAGCCTTTGTTAGTCATTAGTTCAGTAGCAAGGCAGATTATCCTACTAGCCAATTGTGTGAAGTTAAATCCCTAAGAAAATGTGCAGAGAAAGAAAAAAAAAAAAAATACACCCAGTCACACATGTGAAAATGCATCTTTTGTGTTTCTGGGAAAATTTGGGATTAAGTCTCTTAGTTGACAATGCCTTTCATATACTGCCTTATTTTTCCTAAATGTAGCAGATATTCTTTTTTTTTCTTTTTCTTTTTGGGACAGAGTTTCGCTCTTTCACCCAGGCTGGAGTGACATGGCATGATCCCAGCTCACTGCAACCTCCGTCCCCAGGTTCAAGCGATTCTCCTGTCTCGGCCTCCAGAGTAGCTGGGATTATAGGCGCCCACCACCACACCTGGCTAATTTTTGTATTTTTAGTAGAGACAGGTTTTACCATGTTGGCCAGGCTGGTCTCAAACTCCTGACCTCAGGTGATCCACCTGCCTCGGCCTCCCAAAGTGCTGGCATTACGGGCGTGAGCCACAGAGCCCAGCCAGATACATTCTTTTTAAAGACATGTCATAGATGGCTGGACTGAAGGCAGGTAGCTGAGGGTTCACATTCATGGCCACATTCTGTATGTTGTATCTTCTATTTTTCACTCTGAAATCAGTTATATTTTAGTCTGTAGCCATTTGTCCCAACAAAGCTACCTGGGAAGGCAATGAGACCATATTCTAGGATGAAACACAGAAGACAGCAATCGACTAGTAAGGAACTGGATGAGTCCCAGAGGATGTTCCATGTCTGTGGTGTGTACCAGTTGTGAATGGCTGGCTAGGGTCCAGACAAGAACTGGAACTAATGTGGTGTGGAGAGAGGGCTGGCTGGGGTGTGGAGAGAAGCTTGAGGCAAATCATAGAAAAGAGCTGCCTCTACCCCCAACATGGACTGGCCTCTCTGAGTTATAGCACTTACATCTACATGCAGCCAAAGGTTGTATTTCTCACATATATCTGCAATCTCTTGTATCGGATCAAAAGCTCCATAAACAGTCGTGCCAGCAGTTGCATTGACATAAAAGGGAACATATCCCTACAAGGTAAGACAGATACAGGCTGATTAGTGTTTTTAACCTTTCTCATTTGCTGAGTTCCACAAGAAGCAGAATTGTATAACATTTATTTCTAACAGTAATTGGCAAAGCTTATGTGTTACCAGATACTACGTCTAGTAGTGTTTTGTTGGCTCATTCACTCATTCATTCATTTATTCAACAAATATTTTTTGAGTGCCATTTATGTGCCAGGCCCTGCCACAGATACTAGGACTCTGCAGTAAGCACAAGAGATAAAGAATTCTGTCATTGCGGAGTTTACATTTTAGTGGCAAGTGACAGATAATAAGCTAAATTAAATAAGCAAAATATATAGTATGTTTGATAACAATAATTTCTATGGCAAAAAATAAGGCAGGAAAGAGTAATCATAAGTGTTTGGAATGATGGTCAGGTAGTTCTAAATATCATCTGGGCATCATTCTTTTCAGAGGTTGTGTTGTTTTAAGTGTATTGATGTAATAATTATACTGAAACATTGTGGGGTTTGATTATTTAAAAAAGGTCTATACACTGTGAAAGCTGATACATTCATTAACAGTGGACATGGTGAAATGTTGACATAAACAAAAAATAAATGAAGGAGTAGAGTAATAGATCTAAGACAAGTTTGGGGAAATCTGTGAATCTTAAGCTTTTCTTTTTTGCTGAGACAGGTTCTTGTTCTGTCACCTAGGCTGGAGTGCATTGGCATGATCATGGCTCATTTCAGCCTCTACCTCTCCAACTCAAGCAATCCTCCCACCTCACCCTTCTGAGTGGCTGGGACTATAGGCGTGCACCACCACACCTGACTATTTAAAAAATTTTTTTGTAGAGATGTGGGTCACCCTATGTTGCCCAGGCTGGTCTTGAATTACTAGGCTCAAGGGATACTCCTGCCTCAGCCTCCCAAAGTGCTGGGATTACAGATGTGACCCCCTATGCCAGCCCTGTCTCTTAGGCTTTTGTGAAGCTCAGCTCCACCTCTGCTCCTTGCTCAGCCTTTACAACACTTAAACCCACCTCCTGTGCCAAGACCCCAGTAAATAACTACAATTAGAGAAGGAGGTATAAGAATGTAACCGAAACAACCATGTGTTGGTAAGTGGCCTGACAGCTACCTGGCACTGACTTGTGGATACATCTGTTCTATGAGTTTTTTGTTTAATAGAGTTTGTTGAGGCTGGATTTGCCAAGTACCATGGGCCATCTGCCAGGGCATGGAAGCACTTTGCTAAACAGAATCCTAAGCTAAAATGGCATTTGTTAAAATGAGATAATACCCAACAAGTAGTAAGTAAAAAGTTCAATTAGGCTATATCTTCATGATGCTCAGGGAGTTGATTTATTGAAGAACATCAAACCAATCACTTGGCACCATGACGACAGGACAAATAGTTTAATGACTGAATTTTTCATTGTTTAAAAAATCCCTGATATTGTGTAGACACAGCTTTACAACCAAATCACTTTACAAGTTGGAAATAAGCAAATACCTAAGAATATAATTTTAGAAGCACAAGAAAATTGTCTCATATTATCAAGGACTTTTTTGTCTAGAGCAGAAAGAAGGTATTTTTAAACTGGAGTTTAGATGCACCACAGAGCACATACCTTCTGTTTGGCTTCAAGAATTTTTGCCTCAAAATCAGCTGGAATTATTTTCCCCCTATAATTATTGGAAAAGGAGGGAAATTAAAATGAAGAATCAATGAGATTGCACATGAAAAAAACTTTAGCAGCAGCAAAAAGCAATTTAATCGGATATTTTCAACAGACCATTAGCAGCTTGGCACACTGTACTGAGCCAGTCTTTAAGCACAATAAAACAAATTTAACAGATGAACACATTTAATACATCAAGAACCTAATATTCACTCTCCCCTGCCTACCTTTCATTGCACTTTATCAAAATCACATTGTCAGTTCCAAAGCCAAGTGCAGCCCCAGCTTTCTTTATGGAATAGTGACTCTGCAACAAACAGAGGCTCGAGGTTAGAAGTTGGAGAGTCCCCTGAAAAACACCTCTATCCATGAGAAAGCATCCCCGACTCACGTGTTCTGAGGTGAAGAGTACCAGTTTGGGCACAGCCGCCATGCCCTTTGTCTTAACTTCCGGGAAGTACTTGTAGCGAGCAGCCATGATGCTGTACATGTTGGATATGGCGCCCCCTGTCAGCAAGCGGACATATTGGGAGGTGTTGAGGCTCTTTCATTATTGTTTCTAAAAACGAACGCTGAGCTGGTGTCTCAAGAGACAAGGGAGGTCAGGAAGCAGAAGGATAATATCCTGATAGGTTTTGCTGGCTTCCCTATTGCTGGGGCTTCCCACTGGACCCTTTACCCTGGGAATACAAGTAGTCACACTTATTATCAAAGCTATCTAGGCGGTTTGGCTGGAGGTGATTCATGTACTTCAGTGCCCTTTCCACCTGAAGTCTAGACAGAAATATAAGAGGTAGCTGCATCAGTGGCTGCAAAGGGATAGGTGAGTTATATCCTTCCTGCTTTACTTTCTGCTCAATTTATTTACTGAACAAAGATGAATCTGTTCCCTGAGTTCAGAAAGACAGAGAAAGAAAGAGTAATGGAGCCTACAGAAAGAAACAATGACATTTCTTGGTTACCTGCCTAAGTGCTCTCTTCAGCCCAGCTGAGTTACTGAGTCATTTAGGAGAACTCTAAGTTTATTAAAATAAGAACAAACTCATGTTTACTTAAATAAAGACACAAGGAGAACTGACATAACTATGTATGTTTGGCCAACACAAACTAGTTAGTTTTACATTAATTATCTGACAATTAAACTTAGGCAAATTTGTGGCCTGCTTGAATTACCTAGATAACTGCAATTCTTATTTATTCTTTTCCCCTTGTACACAATCACATTGTTTCTGACACCATCAGAATAGCTATCCTTGTTTTAAAAATTCTTATTTTATCTACTTCAAGCTAGAGATTCAAAGTAGATATACTATTTTGACTGAAATCAATTAATTAATAATCTTGATTCACTGATCCCCAGCATAATCAAACTGCTGTTGACACAATGGAGTTGTTTAATAGTGAGACCTTGTTTCTACAAAAGAAATTTTAAAACAGCTGGGCATGGTGGCACATGCCTATAGTCCCAGCTACTTGAGAAGCTGAAGCAGGAGGATTGCTTGAGCCCAGGAGTTCGAGGCTGCAGTGAGCTAAGATCACACCACTGCACTCTAGACTGGATGACAGAGTGAGACCATCTCAAAAAAAAAAAAAAAAAGAAAAAAAAAAGGGGTTCTTTAGCATGGTCTAGACACAACCTTTGTCAGTTTTTATGGATTTATGCATAGCCTTTGTTAGTTAATTCATACATAATGTAGCATTTTTGCTAGTCTTCATCTTGAAAAAAAAGCAAGTCAGAGTATCCAAAAAAAATTTTAAGGCATTATTCTTGTACAAACCTACTTCATATTTTGTATTCTTGAGAATCCCAAACCTTGAGAAGAGGAAAAGAAGAGAAACCTACCAGGAGAAAATATCCCATCACCATCTTTACTTGACCATCCAACTATCTCTCTCATCTTCTTAAGTGTTATTTGTTCCATGAGGACAAACACTGGTGCAATTTCGTATGTAAACCTGGAAAGGTGGTAAGAAAAAGGATGAAAGAAAATAAAGAAGTCAAACCATTTATTTTAGGAACACAGCGGATTGGTTTAATATTTGTATTTGGGTTCTAAAAAAAAAAAAAAGCTGTTCAAAACCACTAACATGATTCATTTCCTGGAAATGCATTCAGTCGCCAATCATAAAATGTCAGAAACCAGCCTGGGTTACTGAGAGAGGTGGTGGAAGTGCCAGCCCTGTGATACTTCACCAACAAAATAGATTCTAATCTGAATGAAATGTCTTAGGCATGGTCCACCTAGAGGAATAGAAGGAAAGAAAATGACTTTTCTGAGTCCCTTTTACCTCTAAGATTGTAGGACAATGCAAATGTTAATTGAAAAAAGCATTCCAAGGTCTACGTAAAATTGGTTTACAATTTGTTTTTAAAAAAACTGACTGCCAGTTGCGCACTTGTAGAATATATAAAAGCCAGAGCCAAAGTCTATCTTTTAAAAATAATGTAAACATCTGAAAGCTAACTGTGAAGATAATTGGAAATATTGACCCAGGTTTTAAAGATCTCAATATAATTATCTACATGGTTTTTCTACTAATCCTCAAGGACAGCTATGTTTCTATAATTCTCTGAAGTCAATATCTGTCAAGAATAATTCTAAGTGATGATTTTCTAATTACAAATTATAAATAACAAGAAGACGGTCAACTGGCATACACAGCTAGCTGTGGGCATCAGATATCTTGGCAGGTTACATTTGTCTTCTAACAAACTGATTTAAAAGTAGCAAGCAATGCTCTTTTCAAAGCAATTCAACACAGAGGCATAGTCTGGTAGACTAATCATTGAAACAAGATCGTGAGATCAAACGTGGAGCCTAAGAAAAAATCAAGGAAGGTATGTCTGCAGAAAATTAAGCCAGAAAACAAAAAGGTGTTTACTAAGCTCTGAGGCTCTTTGTCTTTCTTGTTTTCGCTTGGCATTCTTTAGCATTAGAGTCTGTAGGCTGGGCTCACATCATCCTCACTGAAAAGAGATGCCTAGACTGACTCAGCTAAGTGACATAGGGAAGCTTTATCGCTGGTTAGGGTGTTTGAGCCAAGTGCTAATGTTGAAGACTAATGGGAATTCTTGCTTGCTTAATGTGAGGAAAGGCTATTTGTAAGGATGAGATAACGATTGTTGTACATAAGACACAGGTGAAGCTACTAAGTTTTAATTGTGGATGAAAAAAGCAGTCGAATTAATCACATGGAGGTAAAAGAAGACAAAAAGATCCTGAAGGATCCTCAGATATGTTGGTAGAAGTATTTTATTTCCAAAAAGAATATGTCCATTTTCCTTGGGAGGCCCCTGGAAATTTAGGAGGAAGACCCTTGGAAACCATGTGTGCAGTTACCATCACCTCTGGAGGTCACAATCATGCTTTGGTTCTGCTCTGAGCCCCATCACCGTAGCAACCAACACTCCCTCATGTCTGATGGCCTGATAAAGGAAGAAGAAGAGAAGGATTCCTGGTTTAGCCTGTGCTGCCAAGTGTACCAAGAGGCAAACTCATGATGGGCTTTTAACCATTCTTGAACAAATGTGTTATTAATGGTTCCACCGGTTTTTGGAAATGTTGACATGACAAAAATGTTTGCATGGTGAGGAGATATGGTGGCAGTGTATGTGCTAGAATCTCCCAGGACTATATAAGAAAGGAGGTAAGGCAAGGAACAAATGAAATCACATACCATAATATCAGAACCATATCAAAGATTGGATGGAAGTTGGCTTAGGGTCAAGTCAATGTTGGCCAGGCAGGAACCACATGGACAAGGGAGAGGGAGTGGGACTGAATATCAGGCATAGGTCCCACTTCATGCTTCAGATTTAAAACGAATTAGGCCCAAGGTTTGCATGAATTAGCCTCCCCAAGGACCAGGAACATGGCCATTACTCTCAGGATTAGGAGGAAGAGTCTAGAGAGTTTATCATGAGATTAACTGATCTCATCTATTTCAGGTTCCTTATCTATGTCAGGTACCTGATTCCTAAACTTTCTTTCAGTTCTATTCAACAAATACTTACTGAATGACTATTCTCTGCCAGGTGACATCCTATGTACTAAGGAAACTAAGATATTAGAAGACACCATTCTCAACCTTGAGGAGGAAACCTACTAGGATGAATCTAGCATCTGGTTCTTGGCCTTAGCTGCATCCTGTTTGATAGTCCCCGCCTGAGTCCAAAGGACCAATTTTCCACTCTTTTCCTGACTCATGAGCTTAGTCTTGACATTCTCTCCTGAAAGCTGGTATATCAGTCCATGGCTGCTGATCCACAGCCAGGCCTGACAAATGGGCTGTCATGGTGTTCTTCATTCCTGACACCTCTTCTGACCCTGCCACCCTATCCTGGGCCATGTTTACAATCTGTGCAGCCGCACCCACAGCCTTAAAGAAGGCCTTGTAGTTCACCTGAAACAGTTTTTAAAAATTTTTTATTTTCAATTTTTAAAATTTTTTGTAGAGATGGAGGTCTCACTAAGTTGCCCAGGCTGGTCTTCAATTCTTGGCCTCAAGTGATCCTCCCGCCTTCACCTCCCAAAGTTCTGAGATTACAGTCGTGAGCCACCGTGCCCAGTGGTTCTTCACCTAATTGGGATCACAGACCCCTTTGGGAATCCTAGGAAATCTGTAGTCCCTCTCTCCAGGTAAAAAAATGAAGATAGGCATATCATTTTGTATAGAACTATAGGAGATTCTTCTCTTGCAACCTGGACTCCAGGTTGGGTACCCTTTTCCTAAGTGACTGATGAAAGCAAATGAAGTCAAGAGATCAAAGGTCAAAGGTCAAATATGAATTCAGAAGAAGCTGGTTAGATGCTAAAGTCAAAGTACAAGATTACATTTCAGAGTCAGAACCAGAAACTAAACCTGCCAGAAGCTCTGGGTTGAAGCATAAGAACATAGGATTAGAAGTAAAGATTTAAAACAGGAGGATGGTGGCGTTCATGGAGTGACACTAAGGAGCATTCTGAGCATGTCTGTATTCCAAGTCGGGAAGTGAATCAGCCCTTTTTCAGTGGTTCAACTCACCTTCCCAGAAGGCTCACTCAGAGTGAAGGCAAATTGACTGTCAACAAGCTGTAGTTCTTGTGTGGCAGAGTCTGCTTGTTGCTAGCCATATCAATTTTCCCTTTGTTAAATTTTATTTAGGGTTGCTGTTCACTCTGATCAAAGACTATATTTTCTACCCTTTTTTGGTGTGGTCATGGACTAAGTTCTGGCTAAAGAGGCTTTATGGAAACGTATGAGACTTCTGAGAAGGTTTTTTTTTTTTTTTTTTAAATCAAAAAGGAGTATGTCTCTTTTGCCCCTCCCCTCCCCTTCCTTCCCCTCCCCTCCCCTTCCCTTCCCTTCCTTTTCCTTCCCTTCCTTCTTCCCTCCCTCCCTCCCTCCTTTCTGAGTTCTGGAACACAGGAGTGTAGGCTGGAGCTTCAGCAGCCAGCCTGTACCATAATGCAACTTTGAGGATGGGAGCCATGTGCTACAATAGGGATTAGAAAGGCACACAAAATCTGGATCCCTGGTGACTGTCAAACGGGGAACTTCTTTAATGAGAGAAATAATCTTCCATGCTGACTATCCTGATACTCCTCTTGACCTCTTCTCCTTAAAGATGTGGCAGGTAGCACATCTTCACTTTAAAAGGTAACACAGCTGAGGGGAGCTTAGGGAAACACTCTACTATCCAGATGATGAGAGACAGAAATAAAAGAGTCAGGAGGGTCTCACACAGCAACAGTGACTGTGCGGTGGTTGCCTTTCCTAGGTGCACACACTGTACCTTGTATACACTAGGCACTTAGGACTGGAACCATTTTTAGTCTTCAGAACCACTCTGTAGGATGGATACTATTATCCTCCATTTTCCTGATGAGGAAACTGAGTTTCAGAGAAATTCAGTGATTTGTTTTAAGATCTCCGAGTTAGTGTGTTTCATCAGAATTCCAAGTCTATGTATGTCACAGCTGCTTTTCCATGACAAACGAGAACTGCTTACTGCAAGCTCCTCTCTAATGACCTGCCCAGTGTGTAAAATGATGAATAACTCCCATAGAGAATTTCTCCTGGATATTTTCTATGAAAATAAAGTGCTAGATGGTTGAAATCATAACCTCATAGCAAAGAGTTATGATAGATCTTGCCATTAAGATTATGTATTGCCATTAGATGTTTGAGGGCAGGCTGTTGTTTACGCTCAGGCCCTGCTCAACCTGCACAATTGTGCTTGGTGGCCCTGTTTTGGAAGAAAAGAGCTGTAGGTGCCTTGGACAACTACACATTTATGAAGTTTTTTTTGGATCTTCACTGAGTTGTTGCTTAGAAGAATATACTGCAAAACTATGTGCAAAAGCAGGTGTAAAGGCATGGACACAGACGTTCTTTTTTTTTTTTTTTTTGAGATGGAGTCTCGTTCTGTCGCCCAGGCTGGAGTGCAGTGGCATAGTCTCAGCTCACTGCAACCTCTACCTCCCAGGCTCAAGCGATTCTCCTGCCTCAGCCTCCTCAGTAGCTGGGATTACAGGCGCCCACCACCACACCCGGCTCATGTTTGTGTTTTTAGTAAATGCAGAGTTTCACCATGTTGGCCAGGCTGGCCTCGAACTCCCACCTTAGGTGACCCACCCACCTCGGCCTCCCAAAGTGCTGGGATTACAGGCATAAGTCACCGCGCCCAACCTACAGTCTTTCTATTCTAATAGTCAGACACCTTGTACTTTGCACCTGAGTCAGGTTATTGGATCATTCTTTTAAAGAGGCTATGACTGAGGAATATAGTTCTTATTTTCTATGTCAGGTGCCACCTAAACTCAATGAGAGTACAGGACCAAAAACCAGGCATTATCACTAAATAAATCCTGCACTGCCATAGAAAGATCCTTTTGCCATTCTTTCCCAGACTTATTTTGAACACTGTTCCCAACCAGAGAAGGAATTGTCACAGGGAGCAAATTTTGCCTCAGCTCCTGACAGTGCTGCCACATTTCATGATCTTCCAGGGGAACTGGCTTAGAACAATTTCTAGATAATAGTTATTACTTCTTTAGACAATGCCTGTCTCTAGAACTGACAGAAACTATTTTGCTATTTTAAATAACCTTCTCTATCGATCTGTTGGAATCAGATCATATTTTATAAATATCTCCCATTCAGTACAGCTGCAATTACTACATGTCATTTAGTTGGATTGGCCTTGACCTCAGATGGCTGGGACACATTTTAGTGTTTTGCAGCTGAGCTAAGAGAAGAGTAAGAGACTTTGGTTTTATGAACACATGTCAAAAAAGGAGAATTTGTGGGATTTTTCTGGTTGAGGAATATCTGGTCATAAGTGGTTGAAAGGGGGGAGGTCCCTTATTTACCTTGAGACTGAAGACATATATATACATGGAAAAAGCAGCTGAGAGCCCTGCAGAACACACACTTAAAGGTGCTGAGTAAATTCACGGCCTATATTAATATGGGTACTTGGATTTTAATAGATACGTATTTTTTACTCTCTTTTTCTCACTTATTTTCCAAATAGTTGAGTTAAAAACAACTATATTTCCTAATTTAAATTGTTCCTTAGTGCTAGATACTACAATTAAGGGTTAGTGTCTTTTCTCAAATTATAATGAACTTTACTATGATGTCTGTGCTGGCTGGTATATTTTTATCTCAAAAATCACAATACGGTAAAGATTGCTAAACAGAGCTTTTTGTTCAAATTCCAAGCAACTGTATCTTTGACCTGTATTCCTCTTAGCCCTTTCAAATCTCAGTGACCCAACATAGACACTCCGTGAAGCTAAGCATGACTTGCAAGGAGGGAGCATGAAAATCATTTTAGTTTTTCAATCAGTTTAATCTTTTATGCCTTTTAGCACCAAAGGCTTCACTTGTCACATTTGCTCTTTAAAATTTGTCACTGTTGTTTTAAATTAGCCAAGAAAACAGGAATTCTTAATTAATAGAAACTTTTCTGAATATAGTTACGTATTTTGAGTCACAGCGTTAAATAGCTTTAGAATACACATGGGTCACTATATAATTTTAAATGCCCTCCAGATTTTCTGGCTGAGAGCAGTTTAAGAAAAACAGAATACCTTAAACTTCAACAATTTACATTCTATCTTGATATCAAATGGAATTTCTCATTTTAAGCAATATTACCCTTTCACATAAATTCATTTCTTGGAATTTATTTTTCTATGAACTTAAAAAGTGAGTGGCTATTTTCTGAATATTTCCACAGTGACAGACACCCCTATAATTCTTATGTAGTTGTTTTAAAATTATTATAAGATAATTTGTTTTATTATTTTCCTTTGGATACTTTAATAGAATGTGGTACCATTAACTGGATGTATAGATACTGGTAAAACATTGTCAGTAGTGTTGAGAGCAAAGGCAGTACTCTGATGACCCTCCATCGATTTGTAATCTGACATTTTCTTTTTTTTTTTTTTTGAGGCTGAGTCTTGCTCTGTCGCCCAGGCTGGAGTGCAGTGGCCAGATCTCAGCTCACGGCAAGCTCCGCCTCCCGGGTTCCCGCCATTCTCCTGCCTCAGCCTCCCGAGTAGCTGGGACCACAGGCGCCCGCCACCTCGCCCGGCTAGTTTTTTGTATTTTTAGTAGAGACGGGGTTTCACTGTGTTCGCCAGGATGGTCTCGATCTCCTGACCTCGTGATCCGCCCGTCTCGGCCTCCCAAAGTGCTGGGATTACAGGCTTGAGACATTTTCTTAAAAGAGAGCACATGTATGTAAAGGAAAATTTGGGGTGATTGCTATAAGACTACCCAGGTAGTACTTGTGCCCATACCCTACAGGACCTTAGAGTCAGTTTCATGTAAATTTTCAAGAACTTAGAAACAAAGAAAGGCTTTGCCTATACAAACAAGTATGAAAACAATGTCACATTTAGAAAAACAATCACTTATTTTGAAAAGAATATATACTGTATCAGTACTGGCTGAATTTTGTTTTAGAATTTTTAATTAAGCAGTAGGTTGATCAGATTGATTTGTGGGTTTATGGCTGCTTTAATTATGGAAGAAATATGATCTAAATGATAAGGACCAATGTGCTTGGGTAGAAAAAGGTAAAACCAAGATCATACCTCAAAACATAACCTCTTTAGACACACCATTAAGAGAAATGGGTCTTTTAACATGAAATTTCAACACTGCATTTTGGAAGTCAGAGTTATTATTTCTCATGACCATGTTCTTCTTAAATTCCATTATTAAATTCAACAATAGTTTATCAAGTATTTACCATTAAATCAGAACTATGATTAAACCTAAGGATTTTAAGAGAAAAAATGACCAGGGCAACTTTAATAAAATAGAACCACTGGAATTGAACTTTTAAAGCAACAAGCTGTAGTCATACATCAGGGTCGCTTATATGAAAACATATGGGACTTACATATTGGTATTGGCTGTTGATGTCAGCCATTCTCCAGCTAGGCCAATGATATCCAATCCAGTGGAGAGCTGGTTGAAAAATCGAGGATGACCTAGAGAGGAAACAGAAAAGCATCAAGACAAATGCAGATTTCTCAACCTATCTTCAAGGCAAACGGCCTGCCCCACTGGGTCACACTGATGGGGCTTGCATCCCAGTGATATGTCGAATAAGGCTGCTCAAGGATATTGAAGAAGGAAGGGCAAGTTGACCCACCCCATACCAACCATTAACATTCATGATGTCCCCCAAACTTCTATGTTTCTAAAGCATCATGCTTTTAAAGAATAATATCTCATATCATGAAACAAATCATGCTTTCCAGTGTTTTGTGTTTCGATGTGTTTTGCCAATATATATATAGTCAGGTGACCTTCAGATTAAATTTATGGCTGAGATAACCTAGCTCTCTTCTGTGAAATGGGCAGTCACAGCCTATTTCACTCATTGAGTTGTTGGTGAGGTAATTGTTTTTGCTACACAACTCTAAATCCCTGTGCAACCCACAATATGCTTTAACAGGCTTTGCTCTCAGCAAATTCAGGATTGTTGCCAAGTTTTTGCCAACTTAGCATTCAATGGAAAGCTCAACTCCACATCAGCAGGCTTGGCTCAGCTGTCAGGAAGGAGTCAACGCAATAGATTATCTAGGGATGTGTGGCTGGGAACTGGTGTTAGAAAGATATGCTGACTGCTGTGTTTCCAGTGGAAATTGCCTTTGCTTCTGAAAAAAACAAAAACAAAAACGGTCAGAGAGCTAGTGTTAGAATGTTCCTGGTCTAACTCTCCTCGCTGAGAATCTCTATTCTTCCCTAGGTATGATTCAGAACATCTGGACTATGACTTCTTACATCAGAAGATACCAACCTCTGCATCTTAAGAGCCCTCACAAAATAATACTGGTTTTCAGAGAAAACTAAAAGAAGCATCACTGGTAAACTTAGTTTAAGTATGGGGCCATATTCTAGATATTCATGTGGACTATCCTAGATAGTTAAATGATTCCATGTTACTCTACTTTGCTCACTGCCAACAGAATCTGAGGTCTTTTGAAACAACACGTTTTATTGAAAGTCATTAAAATATATATGCAATATCCATTTAAAAACTTTTAACAATATACACTTCATTTTAAGACAAGACTGAATGGTAAATAAATGCAGTCACACTATTTGATAATGTATCAAAACCATACAGTTTGGCAGAGACAAAAGATGGACAAAGAGAGATTAACACAAAGTGAAACAGTATCTCTTTGTCCATTAAAATATAAAGGACACAAAGTCCTTCAAAATCTTATTTTTAGTTTATGGTTACAACCTTGTGCCCCAAAAATCTTATATCTACCAGAATTTCTATTAAGTAACAAAATAGTTTCAATTTCAATTTCAATTCTCTATATTGGATGAAAATAACAGATGATAGATACGGTGCTGGGCCACTCATGGCCTAAATTCAGGTAGGGGGAGAAGGAAAGAATTATTTTTTAAAGTAAAGCTTTCCTACAAATAAACTACAAGAAAAAAAAAAGAAGGGTTGGAAGGGGAGATCCCTTGATTAGGAGACATGGCAAACAATTGCATGTAAGAAACTTATTTGGATCCTGATTCAAATGAGTTTGACAAAATTAAAGCATTTATGACGCTCATGATACAATTGGAAATTGAAAACTGACTAAATATTTCATTAAGGAGCCTTAAATTTTTTTTCCAGGTATGACAGTGACATTGTGGATTTTAACAAAAAAAATTCTTAAGAATGAATATTGGGCCAGGCGCAGTGGCTCATGCCTGCAATCCCAACACTTTGGGAGGCCAAGGCAGGTGGGTCATCTGAGGTCAGGAGTTCGAGACCAGCCTGGCCAACATGGTGAAATCCCGTCTCTACTAAAAATACAAAAATTAGTGTCAGGCATGGTGGCGTGCGCCTATAATCCCAGCTTCTCAGGAGGCTGAGGCAGGGGAATTGCTTGAAACCCAGGAGGTGGAGGTTGCAGTGAGCCAAGATCACACCACTGCACTCCACTCCAGCTTGGGCAACAAGAGTGAAACTCCATCTCAAAAAAAAAAAAAAAAAAAAAAAAGAGTGAATATTTATGAATATAATAATATTATGTTGGGGATTTACTTTCATGTAATGTAGGTGATGGGGAATGGATGGCGGTACAGGTAAAAGCTGATAATAAAGCAGGGCATTAGGTATATAGGGTTCATTATAGGATTCTACTTTCGTATAAGTTTAAAATTTTCCATAAGAAAACATTTAAAAAAGAACAACGAAGGGAGTCCAGCATATCTACAAATCACTTAAAGTAGCTGCTGTGGCTGAAGGCTGACTAGTGCCTGTTAGTTAATGGGAAATCTCTATATGCTGGTTCATTTTTTAAAATAAGTCTTTTATTAATTTATAGAGAAATTTCTAAATGCCATTATCACCTCTTCACAGACTATACCCAGATCAGTATGTTTTCACTATTAAAACCCAAATCATTATTTTGGCTGAGCCCATTAATGCATTCATATCCTTGAAAAAATATTTCCTACTGTTTGTAGCTACTTGTGAGGTTTACCCTATTGCTCCTTAACTATGCTTAAATTCCACATCAGCAACCAGGAGCTGTTTTGACATGGCAGCAACAGCATGCTTTTATCAGCGCCAACATCCTGAGATATAGCAGGAGGTTTCACATTGCTTGGAAGACTGCGAACTCTGTAAAGACAAATATCTGCTCCAAGAAGCAACTCTGAGGAACAAAAATGAATGTTTGCAGGCTAAGTACTTAAGTGGGTTCATACACTGGACTAATAAAAGTCAATGCTTTCTTTCTCTCTCTCTTTTTTTTTTTTTTGAGACAGAGTCTCGCTCTGCCGCCAAGGCTGGAGTGTAGTGGTGCAATTTTGGCTAACTGCAAGCTCCACCTCCCGGGTTCATGCCATTCTCCTGCCTCAGCCTCCCCAGTAGCTGGGACTACAGGCGCCTGCTACCGTGCCTGGCTAATTTTTTGTATTTTTTAGTAGAGACGGGATTTCACCGTGTTAGACAGGATGGTCTCGATCTCCTGGCCTCATGATCCGCCCGCCTCAGCCTCCCAAAGTGCTAGGATTACAGGCGTGAGCCACAGCACCTGGCCTTTTATTTATTTATTTATTATTATTATTATTTAAACAGGTCCTGCTGTCACCCAGGCTGGAGTGGTGCAGTGGCATGATCTCAGCTCACTGCAACCTCCGCCTCCCAGGCTTAAGCGATCCTCCCACCTCAGCCTCCAGAGTAGCTGGGATCACAGGTGCACACCATACGCCCGGCTAAGTTTTGTATTTTTGGTAGAGATGGGGTTTTGCCCTGGCTAGTTTTGAACGCCTGAGCTCACGTGATCCACCTGCCAGCCTGCCAATGTGATGGGATCACAGGTGGGAGTCACCAGGCCAGGCCCGTCAGTGCTTTCTCTGACCACAAGATGCTTTAGTTTTGTAGATTATATTAGATGATATTATGACAAAATTATGTATTTGTATTTGGGAGACAATGCCATTCTGGACTTTCATAATAAAATGACATAGTTCTCATGTCTCTGAGAAAGTGCGTGTAGAGCAAACTGACAAAGTTCAAAATAACAGACCAAAGCAAGTCAAGCTAAACATACATGGGGAATTCTGACTCTTTTTAAAATGCAGCCAAATAACACTATTTGTTTTCCATCAGGAATAGATTAGCCATCTGACCAAGATGAGAAGTAACTAATTGTAAATTGATAGAGTGCTTTTCTTTAAAAATCAAACAACATAAACTTTGTACATATAATTGAGTCTTGTGTATCCAGCAGTTATTTAATGAAGCTGCACTTATTCCAGTGGTGTTGGCAGACCTCAGCAGCTCTCTGGGATTCCTCATTTTAAAAAGCGTCTTTGGCCAGCATCATTATTTCATTATAAGACTTTGTTTTTGACATCCAATAGTCTTACTCAGCTCAATCACCACCAGCCTCCTAGTCTCAGTCTTAAATCTATCTTCAAATGATGAGGAAGAATGAGAGGGAAAATAAAGAAGGAGAGACAAGAAGAAGAACACAGGATTGTCAGTTGTGACCTTGGGGTTTCCCCTGTGGTGGCAACTCTGCTAGGGACGGTCAGTTCTTCTAGATCTGTCTGCCTGAGAGCTCAGGAAAGCCAGACTGTAGTGTGGAGAGAGTTATAGGGAGAAGAAACCACTGCATCACTCCTGGGCTTAGTCCAGTCTGAGCTGTTTCTAAGCATCTCAGACAGAGGCCCCAAAGTCCTTGAACTTGAGGCAATTGGAAAGCAACTGCTTTGATGAGGATTGCTGATCAGAGAGGGCTCCTGGAACATGAAAAGGAGGCAAGAGGACATCCTCAAGGACTCCCACTGGAAATAGAATTTGGTGACTCAGAGTGTCCTAAGCTCCAGAAATTGCAGTAGAATGAGAACGTGTGTGCATGTGTCTTTTTGGCCTAGCCAGTAAAAGGTGTCGTGGGTTGAATTGTGTTCCTCCAAAAGATGTGTTCAAGTCCTAATCCCTGGTTCCTGTGAATGTGACCTTATTTGGAAATCGGGTCTTTGCGGATGTAAACATGTTAAGATGAGGTCATACTGGATTGGGGTGGGCCTTAATCCAACGACTGGCATTCTTATGAGGAGAGGGAAATTTGGACACACACACAGGAAGAAAGCCATATGAAGTGAAGGCAGAGGTTGGAGTGATGCATCTACAAGCCAACAAATGCCAAGGAATCATCCACAACACCTGGAAGCTGGTAGAGGCAAGGGTGGATCCTCTCCAAGAGCCATCAGAGAGACCATAGCCAGCACCTTGATTTTAAGCTCTTAGCCTCCAGAATTGTGAGAGAACAAATTTCTATTGTTTTGAACCATCCAATGGGTGGTCATTTATAAAGGCATTCCTAGGAAACTAATACAGAAAGGGAGGGGAAATAGCCCAATTCTCTCTAGTGTCAGGGACAGGCAAGGGCAGGATTTATCAGAATGAAATAGACCTGAAAATGGAGGCAAGAAAAGAAGCAGAGGATGGGTCATTCTGCTCTCTTTAGGTTGTGAATAGCCTAAATCCAAGAATGAAAATTTTTCTTTTTTTGAGATAGGATCTTGATCTGTTGCCCAGGCTGAAGTGCTGTGGCACGATCTTGGCTCACTGCAGCTTCTGCCTCTTGGCCTCAGCCTCCTGAGTAGCTGGGACTACCGGTGCATGCAACCATGCCCAGCTAATTTTCATATGTGTATAAACATATATAACATATATATATATATTTTTTTTTTGTAGAGATAAGGTTTCACCATGTTACCCAGGCTGGTCTCGAACTCCTGAGCTCAAGTGTTCTGCCTACCTTGGCCTCCCAAAGTACTAGGATTACAGGCATAAGCCATTGTGCTTGGCCTGAATGAAAGCTCTTTATACAGAACTTGACCTAGCACCAAGTATTTGTATCTTTTTTATCTACTTTTACCATGATATATGCTGATGAACTTTTGTCTGGGTCAGGTACCTCCACCAACTGTTACTGCCCAAGCTTGTTCTTGTGGTCACTGGGTACTTTGCCGCCTTCTCTCACCAGGGCTGTGTTTTTCCTCCAACACGAGTTTGATATCCTTACAACTGGCAAGGGTGAGATGGAGGGCAGAGTTGCCACTACCTGTCTACCCGATTCTTCCCCTTACCTGTGCGAACCCCATACTTCAAGGTGTCTCTGCAGTCAACCAGGATCTGCTCCAGGGACTCGGGGTGGTCAGAGAGCTCCAAGTTGAAGCCCTCCATGCCTTCCAGCAACTGGTGTGGGTGATGGAAGTCCAGCACCTTGGTGGAGCGATCAAATGTCTTGCGGACATAGTTGAGGAGTATGTCCACCACTTCCAGGAGGAATTGCACAGTTTGCTCCTCCCCGTTCTTAGCCGGAAGCAGATCTGAATTGGGGAGAGCAATGAATGGTTATCACCTGACTCATATCTAGATTTCTTCAGCCCAGAGACCCCAAATATTAATCATGCTATCTGTATAGGCCTGATTTCATTCCGGGATATGTATGTGCACTGAGAATCTGATGTACCACATCCCCAGAAAAATGCACATACCCCAGAAAAATGCACATGCACAGAAGTTTTGCACGTTTTCCTGGGGGTTCGCGGCCTTTCTGACAGGCTGCTCAGACATGGAAGGAAGTGCTCTGAGACGCCCTGAACAACCTGTGACTGTGGTTGTCATCTGCCGATTGAATGGGCATCTGTGAGGAGTGTGATGGAGAGGGCATCTGTCGTGCTCCCCTGGGACCAGATGTGTCCCTGTCCATCTGGTTTAGTGTTGCGATGCGCTTGGTTTGTTGGCATCAGAGGGTAAGTCCTCTGTGGGTAGAGCCTGAGGTCCCCCCTAAAGAGGGTGGTTCTTGGCGGTGTCCTTAGACAGGAAACTGGAGCTGGAAGATGGGGCTCAAGAAGGTGGGACAGGGAACCCCTGCCTCTTCCTTGACCTCATCCTTTTGGGCCTGGACTTTGAGATATCCAGAGGTGACTCTGGGTTTCAGGCTCTGCAGTAGTCAAGCTAGAGGTTAGGCAGGGAAAAAAGCTGTAGGGGCCCAATTCTGTAGCTTATAGGCAGGCTGTGCAGCTGTGCACGATACTCTCTGTGATTCCCTGGGTTAGCTCCAGGGTTTTAGGGACATATTGTTTAACACTCTGGTCTGCCTTCTGTGGCCCTGTGGCAAGTTCACGGAAGGGGATGGCGGTGGATCTACCTGTGAGCTGTTCGGGAGAGACTGGTAAAGCACCTCCTGAGATGAGAGTTATGAGGCAGCAGGGGTTAGTGAAACATCTCCGAAAGGAAAACAAGTTCCAGGGCACTCGGTTACGCGGCTCAGCATGCAACTTCCCACAGTGTGATTTTGTGTGTATGTGTGTGGCCAATCTTGCAGGATAAATGTTATTAAGGAAATCATTAGATTTTCTTATATGTAAGGTTCCTTCGACTCTGAGAGTCTATGAATGCATATTTGTTCCCTCGAGTGTCTTTAGAGTTGACTTTTATTGACTGCCCTCATCCAGTTTCTAAAATGATGGAGACCTGGGCAGCAGGGAGAGAGGGAGTCAGTTATATTCCCCCAAAGTCAGAAAAGCAGTTTCTTGTGGGTTCAGAGAGAAGAATGACATTTCTTGATAAAAGAAGTAAAATTGCGGGAAAAAGTCAAGAAACTCAAATAAGAAATCTACTGGCTAGCATGGGGTGGGAGTGGGGCAGGTGCTACCTCTAGCAAACAGGTTGGAGAAGTCCGTCTCTGTGCGCCGGAAGCGGGCATCCCGGTCGCTGTTTTCACAGGAAAGCAGGTTCTTGGAGGACTGCCTCTCCTTGAAGGCACTCACAAGGCGACTCTTCTCTTCCAGGCTGTTGGTCCTTTGCAGGAAGCCTATGGCACAAAAAGCTGGTCAGAGAGAGTGCTGCAAACTGCCCAGCCCCTGAGGGTCAGCTGCGGAGCGAATTAACTCTCCAAGCAGGGCTCTTGTTTCTTCTGAGAAGAGAAGTGAGTGTCTGCGTTTTAAATATAGTGGCTCTGGCACCGCTCGCCTTCAGGCAGGGAGGGGGGCAGTGCCAAGTGTCATCAGTGGCAAAGACCCAGTCATGCAAGAGAGAAAAACAGTAAGTGAAGCCCATTCTCCTCTCTGAATGTGACAGTGAACTCACAATTAAGTAAGTTGGACAGCTTCCACTCCAGTGACCAGCCCCAGGATAGGGCTTTAAAGGAGGGGACACAATCAGAGAAGATGCTGCCAGCACTGTTCATGGGCTGTATAAGCAGAAGGAGGAGAGGAGAGAACAGCAGAGGGAGGAGGAAAGGTGAGGACAGCTGAGGGAGGAGGGTGAGGACAGCAGAGGGAGGAGGAGAGGTGAGGACAGCTGAGGGAGGAGGATGAAGATAGCAGAGGGAGGAGAGGTGAGGATGGCAGAGGGACGAGGAGGGGTGAGGACAGCAGAGGAAGGACAGTGAGGACCACAGAAGGAGGAGAGCAAGGACCGCAGAAGAGGAGGGTGAGGACAACAGAGGGAGGAGGGTGAGGACAGCAGAGGGAGATGGCGAGGACAGCAGAGGGAGGAGGGTGAGGACAGCAGAGAAGGAGGTTGAGGACAGCAGAGGAGGAGGGTGAGGACAGCAGAGGACAGCCGAGGTGAGGACAGCAAAGGGAGGAGGGCGAGAACAATAGAAGGAAGAGGGGGGTGAGGACAGCAGAGGGAGGAGGGTGAGGACAGCAGAGGCAGGAGGGTGAGGACAGCAGAGGGAGAAGGGTGAGGACAGCAGAGAGAGGAGGGTGAGGACAACAGAGGAGGAGGGTGAGGACAGCAGAGGACAGCAGAGGTGAGGACAGCAGAGGGAGGAGGGTGAGGACAATAGAGGGAAGAGGAGTGAGGACAGCAGAGGGAGGAGGGTGAGGACAGCAGAGGGAGGAGAGGGAGGACAGCAGAGGGAGGACAGCAAGGACCATGGAGGGAAGAGGAGGGGTGAGGACGGCAGAAGGAGAAGGAGTGAGGTGCAACAATGAGGATTCGGGCAGACACTTTCCTCCAGCACCAGGTAATGCTCACAGGGTTGAACATAAGTGGTATTTTTCTGAATGCAAACCTGAATGCAGCTTTTCTTGTACTACCCCCTTTCCTTGAATAAAGGTATTGCAAGACAAAAAAAGCTTCAATCTAATGTGTGTTGCCATTTAATTCTACAAGTACTTATTGAGCACCTGTTGTACAAAAGCACTTTGCCAAGCATCTAGGATGGGAGACCGATAAAGCTGAGTGAAACAGATCCCCTGCCCTCTAGGAGCCTACAAGCCTGGCAGATGTTGACCAATGCTGGAATAAAAATAGTCATCCAAGAACTCCACAGAGATGACAGGAAGGATCTGAGCCCCGGGCGGGATTCTCAGTGCCTCATCACGCCTCAGAGGGAGTGGAAAGTTCTTCTGCCTGAGGCCAGCCGGACAAACTCCAGCAGCAAATGGGGAAGGAGAGTTGAGCCAAAAGGGCAGGAGAACCTGCCAGCGTGGAGCACACTCCCCTCCACATCTCCACCGTCCCCTGCGGGGCTCCTGGCCCGCACACCTGCTCTTTCCCTTGGCTTCTCCTCCTTCAGTTCAGCCTTAGTCTTATCCCAAATTGCAATACACTGAAAAGAAAAATGTTCCAAGCTTCTAGTGACCCCAAAGCTGTCTCTGTAAATACTGAGATCCTTGGAGAGTCACACGTGTCACAAGGCAGACTTGGAAGAAAGTCCCAAGAGGTGCAAAAAGGCAAGTTAATCTGGAGAATTCAGCTTTGCTTCCCAGGACTACAATTCAATTGTGATGGGTGGGAGATGGAGGGATGCATGGGAATGCTGCGGTGATTAGAATCCTCCCACACAAGGGAGCCAGGGGCTATTTCTGGAGGGAAGAATGGGAAAGCAGAGGCACCAAGCTTTTTGTTGTTCCCAGCACCTTTTACATTTATCACTAAAGCCCAAAGGACATGAGAAGGGGGTAAATACACTATAATAGAGCTTTACACTTGGGTATAAAGATGGAGTTGTATCCTTTTCCATATCCCTTTGCCTACTTCCTGAATTCCTCCTCCAAATCTTCAAAGTCCAGAACCAGGAGCCAGCGCTCGTTTGCCAGAGGGATGCAGGATCAGATGGCACCTGAACTCTGAGACTGCTCCCCTCATCCCAGAACATTGAGCTGTGGAATTTGCCAGACTTGAAAGATCAAACCCATGTGGCCTCATGCAGTGAGGTCCTACCCAGCAGAAACGCCACTCTGTTGTCCCTGATGTCTGGTTAGGCTTCTGACTCACTCCCTGAGTCTCCCCACCTTGAAGCCCCTTCCCTCTGGGCAGCTGCAGGAAGCAGAAACTCGGCTTGAGGTTTTGACACAGGCTCTCCCAGAGATGCCCTGATGAGGCTGACGGATGATCATTATGCCACAGCTTTTTTTTTTTGAGACAGAGTCTCACTCTGTCACCCAGGCTGGAGTGCAGTGGCATGGTCTTGGCTCACCACAACCTCCATCTCCCAGGTTCAAGTGATTCTCATGCCTCAGCCTCCTGAGTAGTTGGGATTATAGGCATCCACCACCATGCCTCGCTAATTTGTGTATTTTTAGTAGAGACGGGGGTTTCACCATGTTAGTCAGGCTGGTCTCAAACTCCTGACCTCAGGTGATCCACTGTCTCGGCCTCCCAAAGTGCTGGGATTACAGGTGCGAACCACCGTGCCTAGCCCTATGACACAGCTTTAAACCTGCATCCCATTCCTTGGGCTGCACTTCCAGTAATGTACTAGGAATCAGAATCCTCTCTAAATCCTGTAATTATTTTATGAATAGCACACTTACACTGCATTATAATTTATGTTAACAACAATTAATTTGCTAGTCTAAACATGTAATATACGTTGTCATGTCTTTCACTTTGTTTAGGAAGGTGTTTGTTTTCTAAAATACTGGGATCCTCAGAAAGGTAGGTGATCCAGGCCTCCCTTGGCTCTGAGAGGCCCTGGAAGGAGCTGCTTCTCCAAGGATGAAGAGGTGGTGGATGACATGGAGGTCAGTGCCTTGACAATTTCCCTGGCTAGCAAGGGGTCCTGTAAGAAGGGGCCCCAGAGAATGAAGCCAACTGTACTCCCTCTTGCTCTACACCCCAGCTTCGAGGACCTACTTTAAGCCTGTGAGTAACTGGTCACAGAGCTCTACATTCTTAGAGGCAAAGAGGAAAGCAGAGGAGAGGCAAAGCTGCAGTTGTGTTTGGTTGGGGGCTAGCACACTGGCCAGCTGCAAGGGAAGAAGTCATGACTCCACCTCTGAGCTGAGGGGAGCTCCTGCTGCGGGTTCCTCACCCCTGCTGCCAAACTCAAAGGCTTATGGGGCCCAGTGAGAGAGTGTGTATGTGTATGTGCATGTGTGCACATGTATGTGTAGCTAGAAAGCATCTGGCTCCAGCCAGTTGTTGCCAAGTGAGGCTTTGAGCTGTGCATGGCATAAGCACCTATGGCCAACAGGGCATGTGGGAGCTGAAGCTCAGCATATTCTCTGTTCAGCAAGCTATGACATGGAATTGCATATGCATAGACGGAGGGGCTCTTTTTCATTTTTTGTTTTTGTTTTTGTTTGAGACAGGATCATACTCTATTGCTATGGTCCAGACTGGAGTGTAGTGGCGCTATCATAGCTCATTGTAATCTCAAACTCCTGGGCTCAAGTGATCCTCCTGCCTCATCCTCTTGAGTAGTAGGACTGCAGCTCCTCTGCAGGTGCGGCCACCACACCTGGCTAATTTTTAAAAAGTTTTTGTAGAGATGGGGTCTCCCTATGTTACTCGGGCTAGTCTCAAACTCCTGGCCTCAAATGATCCTACCACCTTGGCCTCCCAAAGTGTTGGGATTACAGATGTGAGCCACCATGACCTCTTTTTCTGATTTTCATTGGCTAACAGCACCTGCCATGTTCCCCCGCTGCCATTCCCCACCCCCCGTTTTTTTCAAGAGAAACCAGAAAAAGAGAACACTTGAAATCTCTCTATTTTTAAGGTTTGGCACTTGATACAAAATTATACACACACACACACACACACACACACATACACACACACACACAGTGTAGGCTAAATAAAACAGCTCAGGGGCTGTAATTGGCAGCAAGAGATAAGTGATGGAAGCCCAAGGACACCCTGGGAAGTTAGCAGAGCCCAGAGCCAGAACTTAGGGATCCCTGCAACTCATCGTATTTAGGTCATGCCACCATGCCTACAGCCACTTTCCAGCTCTTGGCAAGACCATGGGTTTCTTCTAGCTGATTATTCTCCCTGGAGGATTCTGCCTCCAGAGCTAAGGGTACCTACCACTAGTGGGGCCCAGGGCCTTCCTTGCAGCTTCATTCCATGGCTTTTGGGGAAGGGCAGGGGGAGAGTGGGTGGGGGTTGAATATTTTGGCAAGGCACTGAGGGTGCTTCTGAGAGTCATCCAGGGCAATAGGTTTGGAAGTGGGAAGAGGACCATGAGTTCCTCTGCTCTCTTAATGTGAAAGGGCAAACCAACCTGGATGGTGTCAAGTCAAGAAGGGACCCTCCAGGTCCATCCCTCCAGGGATGAAGGGAGCTGTGTGTGTGTGTGTGTAGGAAGGCAAGGAGCTGTGAACCTACCTAGGGCCAACACCAAAGACTGCACTCTGCCTCCACTAGCTTAAAATGGAAAGCCAAAGTTGTCTCAAGGTATGGAAAATAAATCTTCTTAGTGTTTTGTTTTCTTTCAGAATCAAACCTAATGGGAAGCCTCCTAACCTGTGACCCCAAAAGCAGAGCATTTTAGCCCAAGGCAATTTCTCCTCAACAGACTACCTTGGATTGTGGGGAGCAGAAACAGGGAGGAAACTCTGAGGACTGTAGCCCCCAGGAGCTCTCCCTCCTGGCTTTGGCTGACAGTGGGGGAGGGGGATTTGAGGCCAACTCCGGGTTGGTTCCCTATTTCCGGACCCAGTGAAGCCCCATTCTTTCCCTCCTCTTTACCCTTTCTGAACTTGTCGGGTATGTCCCCATAAGAAGCACTTAGACCTTTTATTCCCGCAGAAGTGGAGCGCCTGCAGCCAGAGGAGCAGGGGACAGTAGGGGCCAGGATGGGAGTGAATGAGGGCTGCCCCCTACCCTCAGCAGGTCAGGCGTCGCGGGTAAGGAGCCCTCACCCAGAGCCTGCCCCTACCCTGTCCTCGGCTGCGGCGGGAGCCCAGGGCTCGCTCAGTTCTGCTTGCCCGGCTGCATGACAATGACGGCTGCAGAAGCCGAGCGCCGCGGCCGCCGAAGGGACCTGGCGCGAAACGGGCCATTAAGCCCAGAATGGCGGCAGGGTGGGGGTGGAGGTGGGAGTGAAGGTGGGGGTGGGAGTGGAACTGGGCTATTTATAGAACAAAGCTCCAGCCTGCGGCCGCCCCAGCACAGGGATGCAGCCCTGGCCTCGCCCCACGGGCGGGCGTCCCGCGCTGGGGAGAAGGCCAAACCCCCAGGCCACCCGGCGGCAGGGCTGAGCTGGGCTTTCGGTGGAAAATGGCTGGGTCTAGGAATCCAGCGCCCCTTCCTCGGTAAACGCCAAGTCCCAGGGTCTAGAGGAGAGAGCCCCAGAAACGCTGGGAGGGCGCGGCGCAGCCAAGCAGGGAAGGGAGTAATTCCCAAAGCGGCTGCTCTGCTCTGACTGCAAACTGTCACCGCCCTCGCCCCAGGACCCGGGGAGGCTGGGAAGATCAGGTGCAGAGGGCACCCAGGCGGCGGGCGGCTTTCGGCGCTCCCGGGCTGGGGCGGGCTGGCGGGCGTGTCCTGCGCCTGCTCTGCCGCTATCTCCCGCGTGCAGCAGCTGACGGATGGCTCTTTAATAAGCCCCTCGTTAATCTTCCCCCCGCCTCTCCAACCTCTGCCCGGGGACATCCGTATTTTCTGGCCCGATAAGGCTAGAGAATTTTAGATGGTGAAATGTAGCAAGGAAAGCAAGTCCTTATTGTTCAGCCGTAGTCACTCAGCTGTGTCCCTTCGAACAAATCTCCCTTTTTCCTTAAAAAAACAAAAAAAAACAAAAAACTCCATCCCTTGGGCGTTTTCATTTCAGACCCTCCTGTCTCCAAAGAGCAGTTCTTTCTCCTCTCCAGCTCCCTGATCTATTTTTTTCCTTCCCGGCAAATCTCGTCCGGCACTGCCCGGTCCTTTCGCCCCCTGCGACTCCTTGTCTCTGCTCGTCCCCTTTCCCTTCCTTCGTCGCCTTCAAGGATACGCCAGGCAAACCCTTGTGCCTCTCCCGGGCAGGTCATGGAGGGCTCCAGGCAATCCTTTTCCCTAGCCTCCGAAGCCCCAAAGAAAGAAACTTGAATCCGTTATGACATCTCAGGGCAAAACCCCTCAAGGTGGAGATACCACTTTCAATGTGACCCAACCGCGGGTGGAGGTGCGAGTGAGGGGTAAGCGATGATGTAGGGGACTGGGGAGACGTGTCAGCTACAGCTTTAGGCAGATACCGCGCCTTTGGTCTGCTCTCCAGCAAGCCAGATCAGTTCACCTTTTCTACGCAACCTTTGGGACGCGCAGGCAAAGTGCACAGCACCGGGTGGGAGCTGCTTGCGCACGGGGCTAGGAAAGTGGTGTTGCCGCGCGGGGGCGCCTTCCTCCCGCTTTTGCGCCCAGGCAGGACACCCGGCGTTCGCTCCATGGGGTCTTGGGGATTGGGGACTCCAGAGGAAAAGACCCCTGGGGACCGGGTCTGGGGCGGGCAGAGGAGGGTCAGGGCCTGTAGGGGAGCGTAGTCGCTGGCTGTGCTGGCTGTAATTACATTAGAAAATCAGACCCAAGAGCCGGGATCCCCCTCCGCTTGCGTCCCGGTCTCCCAAGCCCAAAAGGTCTGCGCGCCTTGCCGCCCAGCCGGGCCCCAGCGGGCCCTGTCACTTACCGCAGATCTTGAGCCCCAGTTTTCTGGTGCATCCATGGGCCACGCCGCACCAGGTATCGTACGCTAGGACGAGAGAGAGGGAGAGAGGTGCGGTCAGGGAGAGAGGTACGGTCGGGAGGCTCCGACCGTGGGGAAATGGGTGGAGGGCAATGCTTTTCTTGGGGAAGGATGAGATCTTTGCCGGAGCTCTTCATTAAAAGCTCCTTCCTTAAAGGAGCTAGGAGCCAAATCTGTGAGCCGACAGGCATACCCTCTGAGCCCCCATCATACTCCCTTCTTGTTCCTGGCTTCAAATATAGAACGGTGTCTCTGAGAGGTGGGGCACCCAGCACCCCTCCGGGCCCCCAAGCGACCCCCACCCGGCAGGCCCGGAGGTGGGGTCAGAGTTGGGTGAAGGCTGACCCACACGGAAAGGGCCAGGGCTCCGCAGACTCAAACTGCCCAACACCCACTGGCCAGGCCCCGCAGACTCAAAGGGCGACCACAGCAGCCCAGAAAGGGAACACAGGCATCTGGGACCAAAACGTCTCATAATTTCTTGGCGGGTCTCCAGCCTAGTGGCAGCTTAAAATAAACTGGCATGAAATGGGGTCGCAGAAGAGTTCAAGAATTAATTGGGTGAAAAATAGTATTTGACTAGATGATCGGGCTCGCATGGCTGCTCTTCACTCAGACCGGGGAGTGGGGAAGACAATAGTGCGCCTCGGCTCCTCATCCCTGGCCCCTTTTCCCAACCTGCCCCTCATTAACCCTTCCCTCTGACATCTTGGGTCTGGAGCAGGCACAGGTAAATGGAATCAAGCACCCTTCCTCTGAGTCACAACTGAGGGTGGAGGTGCTGCTGGATTTTCCTTCTTTTCCAGGCTGTTCTCAAACCCCTCAAGGTCTACCTGCTGCCTTCGGGGCTCAACTTCCAGCAAGAAGCCTGGAAAGCAGCCCCATACCCGCTAGGCCCCCAAGCGGGCTGGTGTGGTGAGCCCAGCACGAAATCCCCTTCCAATCTCTCAAAGCAAAGCTCTCCAAGCACTCCCATCCCTTACCCTACCCTTCCTGGTGCCTTCAGCTTCACACAAGTGTTGCAGGCGATAAGGAGAGTGACATCAATTAAACCCGAACCACAACAGAGCCCCAGCGGGGAGAAGAAACAGCCTGACATCGGTGAGACATCTCACAGATGGAGTTCCAGTGACAGACAGGAAATCAGTGCAAAAGCGAAACCTAATAATACCTGGCGGATAAAGAGCTATTTGGACCTGATAAAGTACTTTCACTTTAAACATCATCTCATCTAATTCTCGTAACAGTCCTATGAAACTGGCAGGAGTGTTGATCTAAGGGTCATTTGACAAAGAAAAAACATCGAGGCTCAGAGAGGTTACATGAGTTTTCCAATGTCACTCGGCAGGGAAGTTGGAGGTCAGATACATTGCACTGTCTTTCAAAATTGGGGGCTGCAATGAAAAGGAGACGGGGAGAGCAAGTGAGAGAGCCCCTTCGATGTAGCAAGGGTCGGGAAGACCTAGTGGTTGAGGACAAGGAGGGCTCCAAGTCCCACCCAACGGTTGCTAGAACAAGAGAGTGCCTAAGGTTGCCTGCACTAAGGCCACCTCCCAGGATATTCTAAAGGGGCAGAGAAGTGGAGCTAGCTCGGTGGGCAAGGGTATTGTCTGCAAGGGAGGGTGAGAGTGGATAGAGCGCCCAGCGCTCCTGTGAAGCCTGGGGTGCGGATGCCGTAGCTAGGCTAAGGGCCCGCAACAGTGTGCCTGGGACTCGTGCTGCTTGCTCTTTCACAGCAGGGTCTCCGGCTTTCTTTTGTAGCTTCGAGGCAAACCAGGCCACGTGCAGATTCAGGTCATCGCGTCTGTTGGGTCTCCTACCTGTGACTGGGCATTTGCACCGGCGACTGGCGGCCACCGGGAAGTAGGCGCAACGGGAGTGGAGGGTAAATTAACACAACTGCTTGCTAACCCCCCACTCCCACCCCCAGGCGGCAAAAGGGGGTGGGAAATGTGGAAAGCGTCAGAAAAGAAATCCATCAAGGCTAAAGCAACACACAAAGGCGGGCAGGCCTGGCGTTCCTCCCACCCTGCCCTGACCAGCTCCAATCCCTGTGCCTGGTTCATATGCTACCAGGGCTGGCGACTCTCCTGAGCCCCTCTTTGTTGTGTGGGTAATTGTATCCCTCCTGGGTGGCGGGAAGAGGGAGCTGCAAAGGAAACTGGAATGAGACCTGAGGACTTAACACAGGACCTCCTGCCCGGGAACCAATGCCAGCGTCTAAAGGGGCTTTCCGGTAATAATCCCCACCTCGTTGATGAGGATAGTTATTTTCTCAAATATAAAGTGCTATAAAAGCGCATCAATAAGCACTCCCTGTAACCACATTGTCCTTCTTAAGCCCTTTCTGTATACAAATTCTGGAAATGCATGTAATTAATTACATCTCAGAAACAAAATAAATAAAGAGGAGAGCGGGAACCCTTACAGTCTGAAGCTGATAGTTTTTTTTAGGGGGGTGGGGTCAGGAGACACTTCTTCACTCCAACAAGGAGAAAGAAAAACAATTTTCTCATCTCAAGCCTTTACAGAGGTAGGAAATAAAATTAAAGATAGATTCTGGAAATGGGTTGAGGAGCCTGTAGCACTTAAGACAGGGAAGCATAAATCCTCCTCCCTCTTTAATCTGGGTTCTCTTTTCTTTCTCTCTTTTCGGGACATGTCACCTCCTGACAGATCTCTTGCCTGGGGTAAGGAGAGAGGTGCACTCTCCTCTCTAGGATAAATCTTCTTGCCCCCTCCCAGTTCCCCATCTCTTGCCACTCAGAATGCTGCCCGTTCCCCGCTTTATTTATTTATTTATGTCTCTGAGATGTAATTAATTGTATGAAATGTCAAGGCTCAGTCTCAGTTTTATGCACCTTTCCCGCCCCTGGCTTCTCCCTAACTCGTCAATAGCTTGATGCAAATTTGGAGCAATTAGGGACCCTGAGTTTTCTAAACGCTGCAATTAACGTCCAAATTTCCGCTGATTACAGACTTTGAACACAGCGCAGGGGGAAAGGAGGCGGTTAGATCTTGGCTCAACGAAAGCCGGGGACTGAAAACTCTTATTCCTGCTGGGGCTCCCAGCTCTTCATTCCACCCCCTGCCCTGACCCCTGTCGTCCCACGAAGCAAAGAAACCACACACAACAGAATAAAAACGACACTGGCTGCGCGCCCCTCCTCTGCCGCGAAGCCCTCAACGATCACCGCCACTCGGACCTTGCGTGGTCCTCGCTCTCCGGTGCCCTGGGAGTCACCTAGCGTTCCTGACAGCCAAATGACCTCTGGCAGGGACCCGGTCAGAGCCCCATTCATTTCCCAGCCTCCATTATCTCCCTGCTCCCTCTTCCCTTTCCGCCAGCTCAGCCTCCCGACGTCCCAGCGCCCCCATCTTCCCCGCAGTTCATTTGATAGAAAATTGGGGCGGGACCTACTTGTGGGGCGCAGGTTAGTGGTATTGGGGTCCGCTCCCGCGTTCGAGGAGGTTGCAGACGAAGATGGGGTCGAAGACGCCATCAGCTCGGTCGTCCCGGGGCCTCTACTGTCCGGGGTCCTCAACTGGTCCGGCGCAGAAACAGGCTGCAAAGAGAAGCAAGAGCTATGCGGGGAGGACTTCCGGGGTCCTGCACACTGGAGGGACTGAGCAACCGGGGGCGCGGACGACTCCTCTTGAAGATCCGGCGCTGGAGAGACAAGAGGGAGGAAGGGCAGCGAGCCTGCCTGGTCGGGGTGCACGGGGGTGGGGGCAGCGGAGGAGACGTGCACGTTAGCTCCGGTACTGGGGCGCGGGCAGCGTAGCCCTGGGCCGGTCTCGAGTCTGGCGGTGCTTCGGCGCGACCTAGATTGAAGCGCCGACAAGAGGCAGGGTCAAGGTGGGGGGTCCAAGGCCAGTACAAGACACGGGGGTGTGGGGGACTGGGCTAGGAGTACAGGGGAGCGTTCAGTGAGAGATTTTCCAGCTGAGCCGCTACAAGCCCTATTGGGCACTCAGCACCGGCGTGCGGGCCAGCGGGGGGAGGGCGCACTGGGCGGGCATGTCTGGTTCGGTGTCTCGTTCCCGTTGTTGTGTCTGGCTAATTCCTTGGAAAGAAAGACAGTAACTGCTCCGGGGACCAGGGACTTTGGTGAGACAAGGTGAGAGGGGGAAAATGGCCCATATTTTTATGTTCTTCCTCGGACTCGGCCAGAAAGGAACCACAGTCACCTTGCACTCCAGACAGCCAGGAAGCAGCGAGTCGGAACCTTGCTTGTCTCCCTCTTATCCCTACCGGTTTTTAGCCATGGCTAAGCCTAGGGCGAGGTTTCGGTCCGGTTTCAGTGTTTCTCCTGTACCTAGCCCCTCGAGGACCCCAGATTCCTCGCGGTGCAGATCCAGAGAGGGTGGGGTAGGTAAGAATGGGGATCGTCACCGGGGAAACGAACTTGCGCGCAGCGCGCAGGAGGCGGCGGACAAAGATCTTGCGCGGCGCCCCTGCTCTACTCTCCGCGCTGGCGCGATGGCGCCCGAAGGCCCTGGGACAGAGAGTGCGGGAGAATCTGGGTAGATCGAGGACCCCGCAGAGAAGCACCCATCGGCTATCACCTCCACACCCTCCCTCCGACCTCACACCTAGCCCCGCGCGCGCACTCGCACAGCAACACGGGCAGCGGGTCGACCACGGCCGCTGGGAAAGTAACAGGTTACCGCTCCTAGTAGCGCCTTTGGCTGCTGCTGGCCAGGCGCCCTTTGGAGGGACAGGCGCTGGCAGCATGGAAGCTCAAGGGAAAATCGCTGTTGCCCCACTTCAAGTAGAGCCTCAGCCTCTGTGCGTCCCCGGGGCGTGAATCCGGCGGGCAGAGATAAGAAGAGTGACGAGGGCGGGGGGGTGGGGGGGGTCCCTGCGCAGCGCACCCGTGGAGAGCAGGGACTAGGGCGGGCAGGAAGCACTCATTTCGGGAGGGTGGGTGGCCGGCGCCGGGGATGGGGTTGGTTGAGAAGCCGCGGGCGGAGAGGACCTGGCTGAACAGACAAGGTTGGGCGCTGGGAAGTCCAGGTGGTCGCTCGCTTACCCACCTCGGCTCGGCCACAGCGAGCCGGGCACTCCCGCCTTTCCTCTGCACAGCGCCCAGCGATCCGCTCGGCTCGGCTCGGCCCTGACAGGCGTAATCTGCCCGGCGTCACCTCCAGCTGCTTCCTCGTTCTCGCTAGTTCCGTCTCGCACGCGAGCGCCAGGAGAAGAGAGAGATTCGAAGAGGCGGCTGCACGGCTTCGGGGTAGGCGGGGGCAGAGTGGGGAGGCGGGGACCGGATCGGCGGGGAAATCACGAGGCCGTTGCTCGCGGGGGCAGCTCGTTGGCGGAGCGGCGGGGCTCCTCTGCAGGTGCCTGACCGCCTCTGGAGCTTTATAGGGCGATTATAAATCCAGCTCACGGTTTTGCGCCCGGAAGGAAAAAAAAAGGTCTTATGAGTAATCCAGAACGTACTCAACACGCTTTTTTTTTCCTTTGGAAATAGGCAGGCTGTCGGGTGAGAGGAGGGAAAAGATAATTCCTACGAAGAATTCTGCCTTTCTGAGCGTTTCTTCTTCCCTCCCTCCTTTCCCCTCTCCCATTTCCCCTCCCCCTCCCATATCTTGTCGGAGACCAGCGGCGGCTTTGCCTCAGTCCTTTTCCCCGGGGTTCCCCCAAATCTGTGACCCTGCGACGCTTCCTGGAGCGAAAGCGCGCTCCGGGTCGTGTCCTCGTTGGCTCTCTACGGAGCCGGGATTGTTGTAACGGCCAAAGAGGCAGAAATGAGGGGAGATCTCTCGGACCACGGAGGAATTAGTGTCCTCATCCAGCCCTGGGCCTCATCAAAGTAGCACACCTGGCCACAGCTACCCAGTGCCACCGGCAGAGAAAAGGACCCCACGCCCCTTTCGCTATGAGCTCGCTCCTCGCTTTGGCCCCCTTGGTGATGGGAAAAGACGGCCTCCTGATGAATCACGTCTGAAGGTTGATGACACGCACGAGCGCCGCTGCACGCGCGTGGGGAACCCGTGCACAGAGGTGCCCCGGGAGGGGCGGACCAGCTCCCCTTGCCCTGGCCCACTTCCCCTTCGATTTCACGCGCTTTAAGGATTCTCCCATTGCAATATTTAGGCACGGTTAAAAGAACCGCTGCGTTGGGAAAAGCCCCTCGCCTTAAAAATGCGTTGATGGAGAAATTCCCACCAGAGGGCGCCAAGAGCCCAGAGACCGACCGGCCCCGCGCTCCCGGGTCTCTCCTCCAGCGCCCGAGAGGAGCCCACACCTGGAGCTGCTGGCCAGACGGTTACGCGCCAGCCTGCCTCTTCATGCCTTGCCTCACCGCCCTGTCACTAGTTTAAGTTCTCCCCTTTCTTTTCCCCCCGTTTCTTTTTCTTTAGGGCAAAAAAGTTGATGTCTGTGCGTGTCTGGGTAACACTGTGTAGGCAGTGATTCCTCTACAGGTATTTACCGTGGTCCTCCCCCTCTCCCCCGGTGGTGCAGCATGCAGGGGTTATTTATGCGCACATCTGGGGCCTCACTGGTTCAGCCGAGGCCCGTCCGTTTTCTTTGAATGTCCTGTCGCCTTTCACTACAACACAATGGAAACACACACACAAAAAAATGTTATAAATCAGAGAGTTCCATGAGGGAGATCGAAGAGTCCGCCCTGGGCAGATATGGCCTGATCAGCAAGAGGGATCTCGAAGGGTCCGCCCTGGGCAGATATGGTCTGATCAGCAAGAGGGATCTCGCTGTTGGGTTTGAAATAATCGCGTTGCCTTTGGTACTAAAGAAACTACTGTTTTGTCGCCTTGTCTTCTCCTGACAATAAAATCCTGGGCACTTTTTAAGGATACAAAAACATCCTAAACGGCGGGGCGCGCGGTGACTGCAGCACTGGGCACTGAGGCTTGGGCCTGGACAGGCTGGGGGTGCCTGTTCCACATAGGAAACGTCCCCCCGAAACCACTCTGCTCGGCGCCGCTTGAAGTGGGCGGCATACAACCAGGTGAAGCTCGGAATTCCATCCACCGGCCCTCCTAGAGCCTTCCCTAAACGAGACGGTCGCACCAATCAGGGAGCCAGGTGCCAGTGCTAAATCATTCAAGATGCACGGGGCAGGAGACAGGAGGGAGGAGGCAACACGTCTCCCGGCGCCCCTCGGTCTTCATTGTCCACCATAGACGCCCGCTCGCCCTGTCTCCTCAACCGTTTCCCAAAACCCGTGATTCCATGGAAAGGAAGATTCGTTTATTTCACCTGTGGCACGAGATTGAGACATTTACAACCATTTCCTCCTTTGACCCCAGAGTTCAAAACACCCCTAACGTTTTAGCCAATAAAATAATCTCGTTGGAGAAGGAATCTCCTGCAAGGCTAGGTGTCGCAAGCTGAAGCTGAGTCTGTCCAGCTTTGAGGACATCCCTCTCTTTCTCCTTTATGGTGAGTAGGGGAGGAATGAAGCCTCTTGCCCGTCCTTGTTTAGAATGTTTAATTGAATATTAGCAATAATTGAATAAACGTGTATTTATTAATCCCCTACTGTGTGCCAAGCACTTATTTTTTGGAGCTTGCATTGTCCCTGCGGTTTATATTATCCTGCACGCCGGGAGTGGACATTCCAGTGACGCAGGGAGAGGAGCGGACTTATAGACTTCATGAATTTGATTTAATTTTCAATGATCTCCTCCTCCAACTCGGACTTTTGGGCACAGCAAGAATGGTAAGGAATTGAAGGCCTGGAATTCTACCCCATCCAGATACTGAGTTTTGAGGTAGGGCATAGATCTTTCAGCACGAAGGACAGCGCCCGCCTTTCTGGTCCCCACGCCTCTGTTTCGTTCGCTTCCGCCAATAGCTCTGGGCCAACCCACCAGGCTTGCCCCAGCACTCCACTCCTGGCAGTAACTGCAGTGTTTGTTTTGCCTAGTTGGGGCATGAGGTATTTCGCCCACTGCTCTTCTCTCGGGTAGGAATTTGAACTAAGAGTGGCCGTGGTTGTCATTCGGCTCTAAACAACATTTGAAACTTATATTTTTGTTTATGTCTTTCACTCTTCCTTTAATCTTTTATTACTCCTCGGGGAGGACTCTTGGGTCAATGGGGGTGGAAAAAAGATATCCTCTCCAGGGACTCGAACCGGTGATGAGGGGTGGCCCGGAAGGGAGTGGTATCCGCCCAGCTGTTTCGATTGTAGTTGAAGCGCTTTGAAGAAATGGGAACGCGGCACTCAAAGGCAGAAGGAGGGGGCGATGTGCGACCCCTCCAGTCTCTTTCGGGCGTTAGGGATTTGCGATCTTGCAGCCCCAGCTACTCCACCCTGTCTTGCCGAGGATAATCTTTCCTTAGGTCAACCACGGCTGGGACTTGGGAACACGACCCTCCGCCCACAATGCCCTTTATTCCTTTCCCCGGCGTGGGTGGGTGGGGGATTGTTTAAAGATATTCCAACCGGATTTGGGGCCAAGCCTTTTCTGCAAAGGGAAAAGCGGGTGGGTAGGAGGAGCGTGAGGCGTTGAAGCAGCGCCCAAACGGGCTGCGGGGAGATCTTCATGCCTAAAACGTGATCAGTCAAGGTGAGTAGACAGGACACGTCAAATTTTTTTTTGACGCACTTAGAAGTTTTAGCCTCCAGGAAACGTAATTTAGAGCCACGGTATTGGTTCGTTTCAGCTGGCTCTTTAAAATCTATTTTAAGTGTCTAATTTATGAACAAAAAGAAAAAAAAAATGGCAGTGTTCACCATTTAAACGTCTGTCTCCCGAGACGAGAACTGGGGGAAGCGTTACTTAACCTTTCGTTCTGCTTAAGTTGGAGCTAAGGTCCATTTGCTGTTTTTGTACTTTAAAGATAGATCCCTGAATTATTCTGGACTTTCTTGGAGGACCATGGCTAAATCCACACCCCCATCCCAACAGACCACACAACTCACAGCTGGGAGGTAGGAAAGGGTTAAAAGAGTGCGAGAGGGTGGGAGGGGTAACAGCAGAATGCTGGAAGGCTGGAGAGGACTGTAGGAATTACAGTCACTTCTAAAGAAGGGAGCTGGATTATTCGGATAATTGGCAAATGGTCCTTCCCCCTTGACAGTCAGAAGATGAAAATATTCTAATACAAAGAAATGAATGAAGAAGGACAGGGTGACTTGTGTTTGGGCAAATCTCCTTGTGCAAATCTTAAAACGCCCAATTCTTGCTATTCTAAACACGAACACAGAACGACCACCAGGTGGCAATAGATTACAATTTCTGAGAAGAAACAACAGGCCTCTCAAGGGAACAGTTCTTGAAGGAAGAATGCAGGCTAATACTCATCCTTGCCGTATTTCACAAAGCATGGCCTTTTCAAGTGGTCAGAAGTGATTCGGAAGTGACCTGAAACACCCAGGGTGGTGTGTCCCTTTGGTGAAAGACTAGGGGATGCATGGCATCTGTTTTTTTCCCACCTAGCTGTGTCCCAAAGGTAGTGAACCTTTGAATATTAGGCAAGAAACTGTTTCACTGCAAAACTGGAAACCAAGGAAATATAGTTCTGGATTGTAATTCTGATGGGGAGATTTAAAGGTATATCTGTGTTTTCTGATCTCAACAGAAACCAAGGCAAAATCAGTCATTCCCCAAAAGGGTGGGATGCAAAAAGGAGGATTTCCCACCTGAGATGCTTTAGTGAAATACAGAATTCATGGGAGACTGAGGAGAGTAATATTTTATTCATTTCTTTTAGTGTAAAAGTTCTTGAACTATTTAAAATAACAGATATTTAGTCCCCATTTTCAAACATAGGTATCTGGGACTGTTACTTGTGAAAAGGTTCTGGAAAGTTCTTACTTAGTTGTGGAGAATCTAATAAATTTCTATTCCAGGCCAGGTTTCTTCCCCTAATCCTGGAAACTAGAACCTTAAGAGAAGGGGTGCATGATTGATTGCCATTTTCATCAGGCCCCACCTTCAACATTGGGGGTCACATTTCAGCACGAGATTTAGAGGGGACAAACATCCAAACTATATCAAATATTGTGACAATAGCTGATGAATGCACTCTCTAATACCAAGAACGGCAAAGGGGGACGGGGCGCAGTGGTTCATGCCTGCAATCCCTGAACTTTAGGAGGCCGAGGCAGGCAGATCTCTTGAGGCCAGGAGTTTGAGGCTAGCCTGGGCAACATGGAGAAACCCAATCTCTATTAAACATACAAAAATTAGCCAGGTATGGTGGTGCACGACCTATAATCCCAGCTACTTGGGAGGCTGAGGCAAGAGAATCGCGTGAAGTCGGGAGGCAGAGGTTGCAGGGAGCCGAGATCATGCCACTGCACTCCAGCCTGAGCAACAGAGTGAGACTCTTGTCTCAAAAAAAAAAAAAAAAAAAAAAGCCAAGGCAGGAGCAAGGTGGAACTCAGAGGAAAGTCTGGCATAGGCTGCCCAGAATTGCTTACTGTGGGCCCAGTCTGGCTAACAGTGGTGGTGCTGGGGTCTGTGGGGGACATTAGAGACCTCTCTCTCTGTATCTCGGTCTCTCTTGCAGTCTGTCTGTCTTTAACGACATGACTAATAATTGTCCTCATATTATAGAGGTAGGAAATAAGTCTGAGGGAAATTGTGTGATGTGTTTATTGTATGAATTCTCAGTTAATTATCACCTGAGGTCTTCCGTTTTCTTGATGAGGAAACTTAAGTCCAGAGAGGCTACAGGACTTCCCAGACCATATTCCTAGTGCGCAGGGGACTGGAAATGCTTTCTTCTTCCCTCAGTCCCAGCGCCTTACGCTTGTTCAGTGAAGCCTTCTGACTCTGTCACACAATAATCATCAGACCTTGGAAAAATCACAGAATCTCTCCAGACCCCCATAATGGGAGGGTTAGGGTACAAGATAAGACCGGAGGAGGCTTCATTCATCTGAAACAATTTATTATTACAGGTATTTTGTGATTCTTCTCACTGGCGACTCTTCTCATGTTGTAAATACCATGGACTCAAGAACCTCTTGAGGCCCTCAGGGCAGCTTTTGCTGGGAGAAAAGCAAAAACGTCAAAGTCAGTCTGACTTGAGTTTAAATCTAGATTCTACTTACCGGCTATTGTATGATTGCTCCAAGTTTACTTCTAAGTAAAACGGGTGTTAATATCAGCCTTGTGGGCTATCTTATTTGATGCTCATAGAACCCATTTTAGGCTGGGCATGGTGATTCATGCCTGTAATCCCAGCACTCTGGGAGGCCGAGGCAGGCAAATCACCTGAGGTGAGGAGTTCAAGACCAGCTTGGCCAACATGGTGAAAACCCCGTCTCTACTAAAAATACAAAAGTTAGCCGGATATGGTTGCACATGCCTGTAATCCCAGCTACTTGGGAGGCTGAGGCAGGAGAATCGCTTGAACCTGGGAGGCAGAGGTTGCAGTGAGTCAAGATTGTGCCACTGCACTCCAGCCTGGGCAACAGAGCAAGACTCAGTCTCAAAAAAAAAAAAAAAAAAAGAGAACCCATTTTAGCAAGTGCAACTGTGCCTAGTTAATGGTGTTCAATACATGTTAATTGCTGCTTCTGCTCCTTCCCCTTAGTTCAACAGTGATTTTGATCAATTTAAATTTGTTCTCCTGGGATGTATAAGCTAAGCATAATATTTGTATTATTTTGCCAATTTATTTTATTAGAGCTACTGATCATTCCCTGATATAGGACTCAAAACCCTCCTCTTTAGTGCCTTAGAGGTTTTTATTAGTGTACAAAGATAGTCTGAATTGTAGAGAAAGTTTTCTGATGGAGTATTCAGACTCTCTTAGGAAGGGGAGAGAGCGAGCCAGTTTTGTGATGAGGTGACATTTACACATAATTATGGATTTCTGCTGGGATTCAATCTTTTGATCATTTCTATTTTCCTACTTTCATTTTCTCCCTCTGTAATCTCATCCAATCTGGTAGTTTTAAGTATCTTAAGTTTTATTTAAATTAAAATAAAAAAATTTAGATGTTGTTGACTCCCAAATTTATATCTGTACCCTGAACCTCTGTCCAACATTCCAGTTTGATATGTCCAGTTGAATTTTCCACTTGGATTTTTTTTTTTTTTTTGAGATGGAGTCTTGCTCTGTTGCCCAGGCTGGAGTGCAGTGGCGTGATCTCAGCTCACTACAACCTGGTTTCAAGCAATTCTGCCTCAGCCTCTCTAGTAGCTGGCATTACAGGCATGTGCTACCATGCCTAGCTAATTTTTGTATTTTTAGTAGAGATGGGGTTTTGCCCTGTTGGCCAGGCTGGTCTCGAACCCCTGACTTCAGGTGATCCACCTGCCTCGGCTGCCCAAAGTGCTGGGATTACAAGCATGAGCCACCACACCTGGCCATCCACTTGGATTTCTAATAGGCATCTGAAACTTAAGGTGTCCCAAATTGAATTCCTGATGCTTTTTTCCAAACCTGCTCCTATTACAGTTTTCTCCATCTCTGTAAATAACTAGAGGCAATTCTACCTTCCAGTTGGTCTGGTCCAAAACCTTGGATTTATCACTGACTTCTTCCTTTCAATCTGTCAGTAAATTCTGGTGGAGCTACTTTCAAACTTTAACAACTTCACTCTCTATTTCTGCTCTTACTATCCCTCATTTCCTTCCCTAACACACACAATGTAAAATACTAGGTCATACTCATATCATGGCTTTCCTCTACTCAAAACCCTCTAATGATTCCATATGTCAAAGGAAAAGACAAAGTCTTTATAATACCGATAAAGCCCTACATACGCAGTCTGATCTTGTTACCTGTTTGAGTTCTTCTTGTACTGCTCTATCCCATCCTCACTCCACCCTAGGTACAATGGCCTCCTTGCTGTTTCATAAACATGAACTAGAATGGGCCAGGGACTCTGTAATTACTAACCCTGTGCTTGGAAAGCTCTTCCTCCAGGCATTTGTAGGGTTTGTTCCTTCTCATTCTGGTCTTTACTCAAATGTTCAAGTGTTCTTTTCCCAGTGAGGTTTTCCTTTATCCTTATATTTAAAATTGCAGGCTGGGCACTGTGGCTCATGCCTAGAAACCCAGCACTTTGGGGGGCCAAGGGTCTCACTCTGTCAGTCAGGCTAGAGTGCAGTGGTGCAATCATGCCTGCCTGCAGCCTCGACCTCCCTGGCTCACATGATCCTCGCACCTCATCCCCACTGCTGAGTAGCTGGAACTATAGGCTCACATCATGACACCTGGCTAATTTTTTGGTTTCGGTGTTTTATTTTTTATGGAGACAGGGTCTCATTATGTTGCCCAGGCTGGTCGTGAACTCCTGGGCTCAAGTGATCCTCCCACCTCGGCTTCCCAAGGTACTGGGATTACAGATGTGAGCTACTGCGCCCAGTCTGCTTTGACAGGTTTTCAAAGAAAGCTCAATTTAGCAAGTTTTCATTTGAGATAAGTTTCTTGAAGTACTCCCTTAATTTTGTGTAGTGACATGATTTTTAATATTTTTTCTCTTATTTTCTTTCATTGGCAAGTTGTGAGCTAAAAGAAGGTGGCTTTAGATGAGGATGTTGTCTGCTGATTTATATACTCTGTCCCCTCACCAGGTGCCGTGGCTCACACTTGTAATCCCAGCACTTTGAGAGGCCAAGGTGGGTGGATCATCTGAGGTCAGGAGTTAGAGACCAGTCTGACCAAATGGTGAAACCCCGCCTTTACTAAAAATACAAAAATTAGCCAGGCGTGGTGGCACGCACTTGTAACCCCGGCTACTTGGGAGGCTGAGGCAGGAGACTCGCTTGAACCTGGGAGGCGGAGGTTGCAGTGAGCTGAGATCACTCCATTGCACTCCACCCTGGGCAACACAGCAAGACTCCATCTCAAAAAAAAAAAAAATACTCTGCTCCCACCTTTAGTTGGGTTCTTCTGATGCCAATTGGAAGAAACTGAATTTGGTGCTTGTTTTGATGGGAAAGAGATTTTCCGCTTAACATATTGTCCAGTGGTAGGCAGGGAACTGTGAAATCTATCATCTTAAAGAATAGTTACTTTCAAGCAAGTCTTTTTATGGAAAGACATTTAGAATAATCTTTATTAGAGATGAAGATACATTAGGGACCTGAGAGCATGGGACACCAAAAGCCTTGTTACAAAATAGCTGAAGTATTAAAAAGCAGAGGGAGGAATTTATGAAAATTCAGTATTAAAATATATGTTGTTGTGCAGCAACAGAAACTACATAATAAATCCTAAGAAAACAGGGACTTTGGGGGCTATCTGTGATGGATTGCAATTAACCCTGCTTAAATATCCAATTAGTCATCAGGGTAAGCAATTTGTAAATGTACTACTGGTTAATATTTTATGAAAGTGAGCAAATTTCTACCTCAGGTGACTTTTTTTCCCCCATACTTAATGAACTATTTATTGGCTTATTTATTAGTATTTATCCTCATTAAAAGCTTCCATCATACCAGAAAGAGTACTAAGGCCTGCTAAAACACCTCACATAATTGTATACTCCATGAATGTTGATTTCCTTCCTTACGTTAACTTTTCTGATCCTATCAATTTTAAGGTCAATTTTACCTTAATTCTCTTTTAAAGTTTTTTTCTTTCAAAAACTCTACGTCTTCTTTCCTTTCAAGTAATATATGATTGCTAAAGAAAGCTTATGACTTTAGAATGATGAAAAAGGAAATAACCTCATCACACAAACACAACCATGGTTATTAGCATTTTCAGTAACCCCCTCACCCCCATATTTTCCCCTACCCCATGTATATGCTTAATTTAAAAGGTTTTAGCCTCTGACAGATATTTGTACACCTGTGTTATCATAGCAGCATTATTCACCATAACCAAAAGGTGAAAACCACCTAAATGTCCATCAGTGGATGAATAGATGAATAAAATGTGGCATATGCATACAGTGGAATATTATTTAGCAGTAAAAGGAATAAAGTATTGACATATGCTATGACATGCATGAACCTTGAAGACATGCTAAGTGAAATAAACCAGTCACAAAATGACATATATGATTCCTTTTATGTGCAGTACCTAGTGTAGTCAAATTCATCGAAGCAAAAAGTAGAATGGTGGCTAGTGGGAGTGGGAAATGAGGAGTTACTGTTTGATGAGGACAGAGTTTCAGTTGGGAAGATGAAGCAGTTCTTGAGAGGGGTGCTGGTGATGGTTGCACAGCAATGTAAATGTGCGTAATACCACTGAAGTATACACTTGAAAATACTTAAAATGATAAATTGCATGCTATGCATGGTTTACAATAAAAAAGTTTTTAGTTATAAAAGTGATATATGCCCATGATTTTAAAATTTTAAGGGAATAAATAAAAGGTGTAAAATGAAAAGTAAAACTCTTCTTACCTACCTTCCCTCAATTGCAAAACCCAGAGATAACCATTTTAACCAGTTTCACATTTCTGCTTATCCTGACTGACAGAAGGACCCACCAATTCCTCTCCCTTGGCTTTGAGTGGCCATGAACCCTTGGGAACCTGAGGGTAACCTAAGCATCCAGTTTGACTTACACAGTCTTAGGAGATGTTATTGGCATTATCATGCTTATTGTGCTGTGGCAGATACATTGTATATACTCTCAGCTACTAGTGATAGAAAATCTGAAGCAAAATGGTTTAAATAGCAAGAAAATGTATTGTTTTACATAGTGAGAAAATGTCTTCAAGGACTAGGTTCCTTTTTCGCTCTGCTCTGCTGCCCTTAGCCTTGGCTTCAGCATGAGGCCTACTCCTGGTTCTAAGATGGCCGCTAGCAGCCATGAGGGCTCTCCGTTGCTTCCTGTTAATATCCAACTCCTGCTGATGTTTCATCAGCTGATATTGGTGTAGTTCTGCCTATGCCTAGCAATAACTAGTAGCAAAGGGGATAGGATTACCATGATTAGCTTAGATTTATCATCTGGGGTGGAATGGATATAGGGGGAACCAACCATGATATGTGTCATAAGCTGTCTCTTGGTTCAGAAAGGTATATTTTGAACAGGCTATGCAAGCCAATATCTTCTCCCATTATTTTACTTTCCAAGCTCCTCCAAGCTCTGTACACTTCCCCTGCTCCATTATAACTCATATCCTATGAGACTGGGGGGCTTATTAGGAGAGACAATCAGAGAGACCATTATATTCCTTAGTCTGGCCTTGGAGGCCTTATCTTACTTGCCTCTTGTGAACTCTCAAGACCTCATGGTATAGGACTTTTGCCCCGAACTCCACAATGTTTCCAATGGCTGTAGGCTTGACCTCACATCTGGTACCATGAGCTCTGGTCACGTGCTCCCCTGTGACCAACATCAATATTTCAGGCAAATACCACAATTACGTCTCTCTACATGTCCACCAGGATCAAGCTAAAGGGAAATAAACGTTGTAATTAAAGTAAATGCAGGCTGGGCATGGCGACTCACACCCATAATCCTAACACTTTGGGAGGCTGAGGTGGGAGGAATCCCTTGAGGCCAGGAATTGAAGACCAGCCTAGGCACCATAGCAAGACCCAGTCTCTACAAAATATTAAAAAATTAGCCGGGGGTGGAGGTGTGCACCTGTAGTCTCAGCTACTTGGGAGGCTGAGGTGGGAAGATCACTTGAGCCCAGGAGTTTGAGGCTGCAGTGAGCTGTGTTTACACCACTGCACATCAGCCGAGGCAACAGAGTGAGATCTTGTCTCAATAAATAAATAAATAAAGGCAGGTTATCACCCTGTTTAGTATATAAAATAATGTAGGGTAATTGAAGGCTATGAAAGGACCAATACTGGAGAAGAGGAGACACAGCTCTGATTCCACACTTGGACTGCTGGGACAGTGGTTCAACTAAACACTGCCATGTATTAAAGTTCCCTTACATGGATCTTCTAAAGTATTAGATAAATGCCTTGTAAGTTATTCCTTTTTTCAATCTGTTCCTCTCCACTGGCCTCTTAGGGAGGAAGCCATAGCGTGAAGGGCAGGGTATTAGAATAAAATGACCTGGACTTGAATCTGCCAGTTCCCAAGTATGTGATCATTAGAAAGTTACTCTCTACCCCTCACTTTCTTCGTATGTAAATTGGGAATAATAACGTCTATTCTATACAGGTGTTATGAGGATTAAAAACATTAACATCTGAATGCTTAGTGCCTAACACATAACAGGCTATCAGTAGCTGTTATTATCATCCATCCTATGAAACAGGCTCAGGCTCATCAATATTTATTTATTTGTTTGTTTGTTTGTTTGCTTGCTTTGAGATGGAGTCTCCCCGTTACCCAGGCTGGAGTGCAGTGGCAAAATCAGATCATGGCTCACTGTGGCCTCAAACTCTTAGGCTCAAGTGATCCTCCTGCCTCAGCTTCCCAGGCTGAGACTACAGGCATGTGTCACCACTTTCAGCTAATCTTTATATGTTTTATAGAGATGGTTTGTGCTATGTTGTCCAGGTAAACATGTTTTACAAATAATACTCCACTTACCTTATGTCTTCCAATGCTACTTCATCTTTTTTCTCTCCTTGTTTTCCTTACCTCCAATGCACTCAAATTCACTGTAATACAGCACCCCCAATCCACACTCAACTGACACAGCTTTCCCTAATATCACCAACCGCCTCTTTGCTGCTATCCAATTACCCTTTTAGTTCTTATCTTACTTGTCTTCTCTGCGACTTTTGGCAAAGCAGGTTTTTGCAGCCTCCTTGAAACACTTTTTTTGGGTTTCTGTGGTGCTGCTCAATATCAATTAGGAGCCTTTTGGCAGCAGGTAAAAGAAACCTTGATCCAACTGGCTTGAACAATAAGAAAGTTTATCTCATAACGTAAACTCAGAGGGCTGGCTCCCAGTCTGGTCGATTCAGCGGCTGAGCATTATCGGGGCCTAGGTTCTTTTTGTTCTCCCATTCACAGCGTCAGCTTCTTCCTAAGATTAGCTTCTCTCATGATCATGAGATAACTGCCAGCAGAAATTAGAGCAGCATGCTTCCTGGTTCTTAACCAGAAGAATGGAGGAACATCTCCTCCCAATCATGAAATAAAGTCCTCGATCTTTTTAGAACAAGTAGGTCACATGTCCATCTCGGGAACAATAACAGTCACCAGAGAAATGCCAGGCACTGGTTGGCTGAGTCTGATGGCTATGTATGTGGGGAGTGAATATCTGAACACAATCAGGACTGTCTTTGCAAAGAAAGAGAAAAGGATAGTTGCTGAGTAGGAAACCAACAGTGCATCCTATATTTGCTTTCCCAATTTTCCTCTTGGTTGTTCCTTCTCAGTCTATTATGTGCACTTCTCTTTCATGGACTGCCACTTAAATGTTGGTGATCATTATAATTCTATCCCTGGTCCTCTTCTATTTGGACTACACTGTCTCCATGGGTCCTCCACTCTTTTTTTTTATTACTATCTCTAACTGATGACTCCTAATAAAGGTATATTTCCAGCCCAAATGTCTTTTTTAAGCTTCCTACCATGAACACTAGTTAACACTTACTCAATACTTCCTGAAGTTAGGCAGAATAATGCACCCCTCTGCTCCCAAGATGTCTACATCTTAGGACCCAGAAACTGCAAATATGTTAGGTTATATAGCAATGGGGCATTGAGGGTGCAGATGGAGTTAACCTTGCTGATCAGCTGACTTTAAGATAGGGAGACTCGGCCGGGTGAGGCTGCTTAAGCCTGTAATCCCAGCACTTTGGGAGGCCCAGATGGGCGGATCACGAGGTCAAGCGATTGAGACCATCCTGGGTAACATGGTGAAACTCCGTCTCTACTAAAAAAATACAAAAAACTAGCCGGGCGAGGTGGCGGATGCCTATAGTCCCAGCTACTCGGGAGGCTGAGGCAGGAGAATGGCGTAAACCCGGGAAGCGGAGCTTGCAGTGAGCTGAGATCCGGGCACTGCACTCCAGCCTGGGCGACAGAGTGATACTCCGTCTCAAAAAAAAAAAAAAAAAAAAAAAGATAGGGAGACTATCTTGGATTATCCAGATGGACCCAAGGTGATCACAAGCATCTTTAAAAGTGGAAGAAAAAGTCAGGAGAGAGAATAGAGAGATGGCAGCATGAAAAGGACTTGGCCAGACATTCCTGGCTTTGAAGGAGGAGAGATGGGGCCATGAGCCAAGGAATATGGGTGGGGTCTGGAAGCTGGAAAAGGCAAGGAAACGGATTATCTCCTAGAGCCTCCAGAAGGAATGTAGCTTTGCTGACACCTTGCTTTTGGCCCAGTGAGCCCCATTTTGGACTTAGAACCTCCAGAACTATAAGATCATAAACTTATGCTGTTTTAAGCCACAAAGTTTGTGGTAATTTTTTATAGCAGCAATAAGAAACTAATACATTTCCCATAGTCAACTTGTGCAAGTGAACCTCCATCTTCTTCAACAAAGCTGCTTTCCTGTGTTCCTGTCTTTAGGGGCTGGCATCACCATATACCTCATCCTCCCACTGAGAGTCATCCTTGATCTCTACCTCTTTACCACATTTACTTTATCACCAATTCCTTCTAATTCTTTCTACCTCTAGAGTAACCCCTCCTTTCCATTACATCTCCCTGCTACTATCTCTTTTCAGGTTACACTTTTGCACTGCTAGAGTCTGTATTCAACTCTAGTCTGTTCTCTGTACTCTAAAATGTTATTTTTCATTGAGATCCATAGGAAGAAATACATTTCGCATCAAGGTCTAGGGAATACACACTCCTGAAACAAGTTTCATAAAACAATACTTGCCATACTCTTTTGCAGTATATACTGATATTTTCTTTTTCTTTCTTTCTTTCTTTTTTTTTTTTTTTTTTGAGACAGAGTCTCGCTCTGTCACTCAGGCTGGAGTGCAGAGGTGCGATCTCGGCTCACTGCAAGCTCCACCTCCGGGGTTCACGCCATTCTCAGACCTCAGCCTCCTGACTAGCTGGGAGTACAGGCACCCGCCACCTCGCCCGGCTAGTTTTTTTGTTTTTGTTTTTTTTAGTAGAGAAGGGGTTTCACCATGTTAGCCAGGATGGTCTCAATCTCCTGACTTTGTGATCCAACCGCCTTGGCCTTGCAAAGTACTGGGATTACAGGCGTGAGCCACCGCGCCCAGCTATATGCTGATATTTTCTATTCTATGTATTTAATTTTGTAAAACCCTAGGTATTTGTGATTTACTGAAATGATTTCATAACTGACCAATGGATCATAATGTGTAGTTTAAGAAGACGTCTTTTCTACCTGGCTACCAGAATGCTCTTTCTAAAATACAATTATTTTCCTTAAAGTCATTCAATGCCTCCATTACTCTAAGGATAAAGTTCAAACTCTAACATGGATTCTAAGACCCTCCATCACCCAGATCTTTTATCACTGTAGCTTCATCTTTCTCCACTCTAACTGGTTCATTTGCGTTTTATAATCCAACCTTACCTGCTTAACTTCTGAACTCAGATTGTGTCTCTGTGCCTTTGCAAGTTGTGTTACCCTACTCAGACTATCTTCTACACACCCTTTTCTTACAGTTGATTCCCATTTCCTCTACCTTCTTAGCTTAGACTTCACTTCCCTCTAAATGCTTTTCCTGGATGCCTAGACTGGGTTAGGTGTCTCTCCTGCCCTCCCACATGCTCCCTTAGTGCCCAGGACCCCCACAATGGCAGAGTTTATCAGCCTGTATTTAACAACAATGCTGTTTAAGAGCAGAGACTGGGTTTTGTTCCCTACAGAATACCTAGAAGGCCTTCAGTAAATACTTACTGAGGCCGGGTGCAGTGGCTCATGCCTGTAATCCCAGCACTTTGGGAGGCCAAGACAAGCAAATAACCTGAAGTCAGGAGTTCGAGACCAGCCTGGTCAACACGGCAAAACCCCGTCTTTACTAAAAATACAAAAATTAGCCAGGCGTGGTGGCATGCACCTGTAATCCCGGCTACTTGGGAGGCTGAAGCAGGAGAATCATTTGAACTCAGGAGGTGGAGGTTGCAGCGAGCCAAGATTGCACCATTGTACTCCAGCCTGGGCAACAAGAGTGAACTCTGTCTCACAAAAAAACAAAAACAAAAACAAAAAATCCTTATTGAATACATGAAACTTTTTCAGTGGGTTCCCCTCTGAAGTCTATTGAGTAGGCATTCTTATATATTCTCACACTGTTGGATATTTGGGTTCATTAACATCATTACAATGTGTTGTAAAGTTATTGAAGAAGGCACAGGTCTAGAACTGAACTGTCTACACAGACATAACTCACTGGCAGACTTATTAAATAATTCCTAGAGGCTAGCTCTTTGTGAGGTAGCAAAGAACACTGGGTTCAAGGTTCACAAAATCTCTCATACTGGCACATAACCAAGCATCTCTAAGTTTCAGTTTCCTATCTGAATTCCAACATTCTAGCCAATATTTAACCTTAGATTCCTCAATTACGTCAAATTCAGTTTGTGTAATTGATGGGGATAATGGCATGCTCTTCAGATGACTGTGAGAAGCAAGTAGGTTAAATAATGTAAACAATAATCTGCAGATTATTTTTTAGCTATTATTACTACGTACCTGTTACACACACATGCCTATTGTCAGGTCATGCCAATACCTTACCATTTCATTGATTAATGAGTGCAAGTAGGATGAAGAGTATGGACGGGGGTACTGATGATCCTGAATGAACAAACCTCATAAATTGTTAGATTTTGCTATAACATGGCCTGTGATATCATGGCTTTTTATTTAGAGAGTTTCTTCCTCAAAGCTTCCCTGTTCCTTTAAAAGACAACTAAAATCTCATTGTAACTTATTTAGTCTTCAATGTCAGCTTTAGGGTATACTATGAACTTCTTATAGAGGGTTCTCCTTAATCAGGTAAGCATCATCAGATTGAGATACGGCGGTTTTCCTCTGGTGGAATGAATAATAAACCCAAATGAAAATGAAGAGAACAGGTAATTCCTGAGATCTGTCAGCCAGACCTCTGATGCTATTTGGTTATTTATGCATGAAGCCCTGAGAGTTTACTGTAGATTAAGAAGGGTAACTGGAGATTACACATATCCATCTTCATTTCTTTTGGTCATCCCTATGAATTGGTGCCACAGATTTCCTTACTCTGAATGTTAACAGGCCCCAAGAATAAGCAATGCCTAAAGAATAAGCTTATGCCTAAAGAAGAAGCAATGCTGCAAGCAATTTGGGTATGTTGTGACACTGTACTGACATAAGATAAAAATTCAAAATGCTTCACCTCAAATCAGATTGGCACATTGGTAAACAAATTACTTAGGAATAGTTTTCTTTTACCTCAGTTACTGCTTTGGTCTATATGTGGTTTGCCCCCTTCAAAACTCATGTTGCGCTAGGTGCAGTGGCTCATACCTATAATCTCAGGATTTTGGGAAGCTGAGGTGGAAGAATCACTTTGGGCCAGGAATTTGAGACAACTGTGGGCAACATAGCAAGATCCTGTCTCTACAAAAATTGTTTTAAAAAATATTAGCTAGGTGTAGTGGCATGTGCCTGTATTCCTAGCTACTCAGAAGTCTGAAGCAAGAGGATCACTTGAGCTCAGAAGTTCAAAGCTGCAGTGAGCCATGATCACACCACCACACTCCAGCCTGGGTGATGGAGCAAGACCCTGTCTCAACAAAAACACAAAAACAAAACAAAATAAAACTCATGCTGAAATTTGATCCCCAGTATGTGGTGGAGTTGGGAGGTGGGAGAGGGGTTTGGGTCAGGCAGGTGAGCTGAATCCCTCATGAATAGATTAATTTGGGGGCCAGGGGTGAGTGAGGTCTTACTCTCATAAGAATTGATTAGTTCCCATGAGAGTGGGTTGTTAAGAGTCTGGCTTCCTTGGTTTCTCTTGCTTCCTCTCTTGCTGTGTGATCTCTTTGCACATGCCTGTTCCCCTTCTAGTTTCTGCCATGAGTGGCAACAGCATGAGGCCCTCACCAGATTGCACTGCTCAATCTTTAACTTCCCAGCCTGCAGAACCATAAGCTAAATAAACCTCTTTTCTTTATAAATTGCTGAGCCTCAGGTATTTTCTTATAGTAACAAAAAACAGACTAAGACAGTTACCTTACAACCTAATTTGAAGGTGACAGAAATTCAACAAGGACTACAGAATCAGCACAATAAAATAGATTGATAAATAAGAAGTATAAGTCTTGTAAATGTTTTATGAAATAATATAAATATTTCCATTAACTTTCACTTCATTTGGTATATATGTTCTATTATTTGCCAGGTACTTGTCAGGTTGCTAGGGATATTATGAGGAAAATGATAAAGTCCTGCTTCAAGGGTGTTACATTCTCTGGCAGGTAGGGAGAAGATGAAATGAACAATTAAACAAGCATCTCAGATAGTGATACATGCTGTAAAGAACACACAATGAATGGGCTGGGCACAGTGGCTCATGCCTGTAATCCCAGAACTTTGGGAGTGGAAGATGGGGGGATCGCTTGAGGCCAGGAGTTTGACACCAGCCCGGTTGATGTGGCAAGACCCCATTATCTAGACAAACAAACAAACAAATGATGAATGATATAAAAGTGCCTGAAATGGTGGTAATTTATAGGGTACTAAATGTATGAATTCTGGGGCAATAATGTCCATGCACAAATCCAGGCTCTACAAACAAATAGGTGTATGACACTGGACAAATTATTCACCCTCTCTGTGCCTCAGTTTTCTCATCTGTAGAATGGCATAATAATAGTACTTAATGGGGCTGTTGTTTTATATAATGTGTGTAGAGCAGTTTGAACAGTACCTGGCACATAGTGCTATGTAAGTGTTTTCAACTATTTTCCCCTTTGAGTAACTCATATATTGAGCTAAGGTCTAAATATTAGGAAGAGTCTTAAGCTCAGAATATAGATAAAAGAAACTGTACCAAATAAGGAGCAATTAGACTAAAATGCCACTCTCGTCTTTATATTTGCATGGTATACATTAATGAAAATACATGAAGCTTTAAGTATCGCAGCAACACTCATGATCCATCTTCACCCTCATCAGAGCTCTCGTCACTCAGCTCCTCATCGCTTTCTCCTTTACTCTCACCACTGCTGTCTTCATCACTGTCTTCACCATCTTGTTCACGATTCTGAGTTTTCTCTGCCACAGAAAGGAAGAGGATTGCTTAAAGTGCTTCTTAATATTTCACTCTGAGAAATAGTTCTCCTTGCCCCTCCCTCTACCAAGAAATACATATATTTACAACATAAGAACTGAGTTGGACTTGGCTAACTGCACATAGGGTCAAAGTGGTAGTACAAAGAAGAAACATATTTTTACTGGCATACAGATGTTTTTGATAATTTAAAACAGGTCTATAAAAATATTTTACTATTGTCAATGAAATTCTATTTAATAATTTCATAGAATTATTTCTATCACAGAATTTTATTGACAGTAGTAAAATTGTCCATTGAAAGGAAGTGAGACATGGTAATTTAGAGGGTTTGGCTTCCCTTGGAATTGTGGGTAATTCCTTTAACACGCAGCTGTGTTAGCATGTTCTGCTTGTCAGTACCTGATGCCTGGTCCCCAGGGAGCCTGCTCTGCTTGGACAGTTCTGTCCCACAGAGAGAAGGGGGTCATTGTAACCATTCACAGAGGACAAGCTGTTTCACTAAACCATTTAGGACAGTCATTTAGCCTTTTCTTAACCACTTCCTAAAGATGTATTGACAATCTCCCGGGATAATGGGTTTTTAAAAAGTGAGTGCTTATAGTTCTATGAGAAACAAGGAATTTCAATTTTTAAAATTACCCATCAGCAACATTTCTTCAATAAGTGTGAAAAACTCCTTGGCTTCAGGATTTTCTGGTTCATAGATGAGGACTGAAAATGGACAAGAGAATGTGTGTTATTAACGTTCAGTGTTTCAGCAAACAGGCTCCTTAGAATGAAATTGAACTGTCACTCAGAGCAGGTGAAATGCACAAAGTGATAAACACTAACAATTATACCACAGATACATCTGAGTGCAAACAGAGAAAATGCTGCACTTATATTTTGTGCTTTGGAAGATAAATGATCCTCATTATATTTTATTTTGTTTTTTTTTTTTTTTTTTTTCCTGAGACAGGGTGTCTCTCTGTCACCCAGACTGGAGTGCAGTGGTGTGATCTTGGCTCACTGCAGCCCCTGCCTCCCGGGTTCAAGTGATTCTCCTGCCTCAGCTTCCCAAGTAGCTGGGACTACAGGTGTGCGCCACCATGCCTGGCTAACTTTTGTATTTTTAGTAGACAGGATTTCACCATGTTGCCCAGGCTGGTCTCGAACTCCTGACCTCAGGTGATCCACCCCACCTCGGCCTCCCAAAGTGCTGGGATTACAGGCGTGAGCCACTGCGCCCAGCCCTCATTATATTTTCTACCTCCTATCCATAGAATGCAATCTCTATCACCTCAATATGGCTTCCCTCATAGGCCAGTAGCCAGAGTGTTTCATGAACATAATCATTTCTCAAAGAAGGTACAAATCCTGCAAAATATGGAGACTTTGCTAATGAGAAGACTGTGTGCCTAGAGGTCTGTTAATCCTTCATCTCATGTCATCCACCCATCTACGTGACATCCTTTACTAAAGGTCTCATCGAAACACAGAGGAAGATTTTGTTTGTTTTTAATGCAACCTCTTCCATAGTAGAGATGCCATTTTGTTACATCTTTCCAATAGTGGAAACTGATGTTACTTCTTTCTCTTCATCTTGACAACTTTTACTATAGTCTACACTTTGGTCGTGGCCTGCTTAACAACGTTCTCCAGCTTCATTGGACCCATTGTTTTCAGCACTATTTATTCCTTTCCACTGATCCTTTATGTGACTGTGTCACCTTTCTTTTGGACCACACCAATAGACTTTTTTAGGCTTGTTAGTATGTTACTGAAATCGTAGAGGCCAGAAAGATTTATAAGCTTAGTTTCAGAGTTGTCTAGACTATTTTATTCACTTTTTTAGATCTCGCTCCACAGATCTCGCTCTACTTCTTCCTACCAGCCTTGAGGAGTCTTCAAAACTCCGCATCATCTGTTTAATATCTTGGTGGCCTCCAAGGGGGGCACTGAAACATCAAGAGTGCTCTTCATCTGGCTAAAAGTAAGAGATAATTGTGAGGCTGGGCACAGTGGCTCAGACTTGTAATCCCAGCACTTTGGGAGGCTGAGGCAGGTGGATCATTTGAGCTCAGGAGTTCAAGACCAGCCTTTGCAAACCTGGTGAAACCCTGTCTCTACACAAAAATACAAAAATTAGCTGGGTGTGGTAGCACATGCTTGTAGTCCCAGCTCCTTGGGAGGGTGAGGCAGGAGGATGACATGAGCCCAGGAGATGGAGGTTGCAGTGGGTCGAGATTTTGCCACTGCATCCCAGGCTAAGTGACTGAGGGAGACTCTGTCTCCAAGGGAAAAAAAAAAAAAAAGAGAGAGTGAGAGAGAGAGAGAACCATTGTGGACATTGTAGATGGTTCAACTAGACCCCTTTGGCTCACAGGACCCCACCCATGGCTTTCATCTTGATACACCAAAGAAGGGACTTTATTTCCTAATCTACTAACTAACAATTTGTCATCCGTCTGGGTTAGCATGACTGTGTGCTTGCTTAGAAGCTGCTTTTAAGGATCCTATAGACATTTTATGTATCATTATACATACACATAAGGTTTCTGAGCAAAGTAACTTTTTACCCATTTTACCTTGGATTAAAATATGCTTATCATTAATAGTCTAAATCTCTGAGGCTAAGCTTCTTTCCAGAAGAGGGTTTCTCCAGCTTGCTTCCTTAGATACTAGTTTCTTTAAAAGTATACTGTAGGCTAATAGGAAAGAGTGAGTTATTTTACTCAAAAATAAATAGAAGGTTTTGTAGGAACGAAATTTTCAGAAGATACAGTATATCTGTATTTGCATTAGACACATAATGGCATGGAGTATTTTGGTTTTTGAGCCATTATTCTTTAACATTTACAACTGATAATTTATGAAATAAATCTTCCAGGACCTCCATGTATTATGTAGAGAATCTCAGGCTGGCGGGAGCAGAAGTGTGGCACCCTAAAGAGACTGAGCTGCAGGGTTTTGACTTATAGGTGAAGTGACCAAAAAATAGGAATATTTATTGACACCAAATCTCATAGTCACTCATGAGATGAATGGAGAAATGTAAAGTACTTTGGACTCTTGACTTTCAGTTCCATTTAAAAACCACTTTGGGCCAGGTGCAGTGGCTCATGTCTGTAATCCCAACACTTTGGGAGGCTGAGGTGGGAGGATCGCTTGAGCCCAGGAGTTTGGGACCAGCCTGGGCAATGTGGTGAAACCCTGCCTCTACAAAAAATACAAAAATTACCTGGGCATGGTGTTATGTGCCCATAGTCCCAGCTACTTGAGAGGCTGAGGTAGTAGGATCACTTGAGCATAGGAGTTCAAGACTGCAGTGAGCTGTGATCATACCACTGTACTCCAGCCTGGGTGACAGAATGGGACCCTGTTTCAAAAATAGTAACAATAATACTTCAGTGTTTTTATAAAAATAGAGGATTGAACATGATTCTGTCAGGATTTCTTCTAATTAGAAATTCTGGCTGGATGCAGTGACTCTTGCCTGTAATCCCATTGCTTTGGGAGGCCATGGCAGGCAGATCACTTAAGCCTAGGCAGTTCGAGACCAGCCTGGAGAATATGGCAAAACTCGTCGCTACAAAAAATACAAAAATTAGTGGGTGTGGTGGTATGCGTCTATAGTCCCAGCTACTAGGGAGGCTGAGGTGGGTGGATTGCCTGAGCTGGGAGATTGAGACGGCAGCGAGCCGACATTGTGCCACTGCACTCCAGCCTGGGTGACAAAGCAAGACCCTGTCTCAAAAAAAATTCTATATTTGTGGGTCATCAAAAATAATTTTGACTAAGATATTTTATTCAATGGCTCTCAAGGTCAAAAGTGCTTGAAAGGATTATTTACCTCAGACATAAGATAGGAAGTGTTGAAGTATTCAAGAAACCAATTTGTAAAATGAGCCAATGTTCTAGAAGTACCCTCTCCACAACTGGGACTCTTGCGAGGCAAGCCAGGGCAGACCCTCAATCCTTGTACTACATTTTCACTTAAGGACTTTACTGTAAGAATGAATTTGTTTAACACTACTTTATATATATATATATATATTTTTTTTTTTTTTTTTGAGACGGAGTCTCGCTCTGTCGCCCAGGCTGGAGCGCAGAGGCGCAATCTCGGCTCACTGCAAGCTCCGCCTCCCGGGATCACGCCATTCTCCTGCCTCCCTCATTCTCCTGAGTAGCTGGGACTACAGGCACCTGCCACCGCGCCTGGCTAATTTTTTTGTATTTTTAGTAGAGACGAGGTTTCACCGTGGTCTCGATCTCCTGACCATGTGATCCGCCCGCCTCGGCCTCCCAAAGTGCTGGGATTACAGGCGTGAGCCACCGCACCAGGCCTACTTAATATTTTGAGTCCTGCTATCAACAAGTTTAATTGTAGAGTTGCTATTTTCTCTTTTTTAACATATTATGACTAATATATTAGAAGAAAAAGATGCATAAAATAGTTGAAAAGATGATAAAGTTCAACAGAGAACCAGAATCTTTCCAGATTGCTAAATGGAAATTCTAAAATGGAAAAGACAATCTTGGACTCACTAAATAGTTTTAACAGCAGACTGGACACAGCAGAAGATAGAATAAAGAAACTCAAAAACAGGTAAATAGAAAATATTAAAACTGACACACAGAAATAAAAGAAAGAGAGCCAGGCGCCGTGGCTCATGCCTGTAATCCCAGCACTTTGGGAGGCTGAGGCAGGAGACTCATTTGAGGCCAAGAGTTCAAGACCAGCCTGGCCAACATAGTGAAACCCCCGTCTCTACTAAAAATACAAAAATTAGCCAGGCATAGTGGCACAAGCCTGTAATCCCAGCTACTCATGGGGCTGAGGCACGAGAATCACTTGAACTCAGGATGCAGAGGTTGCAGTGAGCTGAGATTGCACCACTACACTCCAGCCTGGGTGACAGAGCGAGACCCTGTCTCAAAAAAAAATAAGAGAGAAGAGAAGAGAAAGAAGAGAAGAGAAGAGAAGAGAGAAAACAAAACACACCAGAGCTGAATATAAGATACACATGGGATACCAGGAAAAAAAAAAGTCAAATTTATGTGTAATTGGAGACCCAGGAAGATAAGGGAGAGAATAGGGTAGAAGTGGTATTTGAAAAGGTAATGGCCAGGAAATTTTCAAAGCTGGCGGAAACATCAACCCACAGAGGTAAGAAACTCAGCAAATGTCCTGAACAGTACAACTGCGACAAAAAACCCACAACTATTTTGAACATCAAGTCAAACCACTAAAAACCAAATATAGAAAGAAAAATAAGGTAGATCATATTATTGCTCTACTCAAAAGCCTGCAGAGGTTTTCCCACCTCAGGGGAAACAGGAAGGTTTTTAAATCAAGAAAAGATCCTATGCAATCTGACAAACCCCTGCCCATGACGCCTCTGACTTTATTTCCTATCACACTTCCCCCTGCTCATTCTGCTCCAGTTACACTGTCCTCCTCGCTGTTCCTTTCAGGCACACTCCTGTCATAGCACATTTGCCATTCACCCTCCCTGGCACACTCGTCCTCCAGATATTCATGTGGCTCTTCTTCAAGTCTTTCAGTGAGGCCTTCCTGGGCCATCCTATTTAAAACTGCTTTGCCTTCCTCCACTACCTTCTATTCCTTCTTCCCTACTTTATTTCTCACCATGGCACCTATCATTCATGACACACTGTTTATTGTCTTTCCAACACTAGATACAAATGTGGGATTGTCATCTGTCTGACTGACTATTGTATTTCCAGTGCCTGGAACAGTGACTGGCACATGTAGGCACTCAATGTTTGTGGGATAAATGCATGTTCAGTTAAGGTTTGACTGCTGTACCACCTGACACTTCTCTGAAACTAAAGGTATAAAGCTACTAACCCATCATCATGAGGGTAAAATTTTTTATTTATTTTCCAGTGATGGTAATTACATTAATTTATTCCACTAAAATGTACTCTAGAGATCTAAATTAGTCCTTATACCAACCAACCTAATTTACTATCAAGGAATCACTGAGACACTATCAGGGAATTCACTAGACTTATGATAATCAAGCCATCTTACATATTATTGAATTCGTTTTTGAAAACAAAGATTAGAAAATATGAAAGTATTTTGTACTTACTCATCTGACATAATTTTTTTGCCAACTGGTACTCTCGGGCCATTTCTGCTCTCAGGAACTGGAAAACATTAAATTCTTCAGATAAGTGAATTTAAATGTTGTCAACTCAAACTCCCTAGAAAATCTTTCATTAATGATAGTTGTTTTGCTTTTAACATTTCCATGTTTTTCCAGGAGTCAGTCTATAACCAATCAATTAATCAAGGATATTGAAGGACCTCTGATGGCAAAGCCACATAGGGTAAGGATACCTCTGCTTTCCTGCAACCATACTGTGTATGTACTACTGAACAATTTGAGAATATGTAGGTTGATTCAACTGGCACAGATAGTGAAGACATTAATCACTTTATTTTAATATTCCTTTGGTTCAGATACAGGTTTCATTTGTAACTTAGTCCATAATTATATGACAGTTGAAAAAAATGCAGACTTACAAAATGTACATTTGATATTTTCCAGCATTGCTCTTATATCATCCAGTTTTGCTTTTATTATTTTTATTACACTTTTCTTGTTACAAAATACTACATCTTTTTATGTAGGAAATTTAAAAGCTAAATAAACACATTCTGTCCCCAATTAAGAAGCACTTACATTTCTACCATCTATGAAAAATAAACACATTTATTTTTAACATCTTCATGTATAATTTCAAGTATTATTTTCCATAAATGAACACATATGTATTTACCACATTTTATTTAGTAACTTAAAATAAAAACCCCACAGATTGTGATCATTTTCTCCCCATGGCATGAAATATTCTTACATATTTTTTACTTACTTAGGCTACAATTTACTAAACTAATCTTCTATTATAGCTATTTAGACTGCTTCCATTAAAAAAAACGCACACAAAACCCCCTATACTTCGATGATTGTTCTTGCTTGTGTGTGACATACTCTGAACCACATGCAGGTGTATGAGTTTTATTCTGTAAGAGATAGAGGCATATAGTAATATAAAAGAGACCCTTCTCATACACTTCCAGATATTTGATAAATACCCAGGTACTGTTTTCAGAAGTAGTTCTCTACCACTTTTCTCAGTTTCTCCCATGGGTTTAAAAAATTTTTTTTCTAATGTAAATATAACTCTTCCAGAGATTTTTCTATAAGTCATTAATTTCATCAAAATTCTCATTCACATACTAATTAACATGGTATGTTCAACTCATGCAATAGAATTCTTTTATTTTCAAAATCTATTCTTGTCTAGGTTAAGACATTTTCATTTTCATTCCTATTTGTGGTTTTCTTCCATTTTAATTATGATATCTAGTAGTTCATATCTATGTCATCCTTTTTTCAAATATCCAGCTCTTGATACATTAATTTGGTTTTTAGTTTGAATTAAAGTTTCTTTAATTCTTTTTCTTGTTTTATGTTTATTTTTCTAGTTTCTGGCATTAATATTTACTTCATTTATTGTCATTCTTCCTTGAATCATCATCATCATCATCATCATTGAAGGATTTGAAATTTTAAGTTTTTTTCAACATTTTAATATTTAGTGTTATGGTGATCACTATTTTCCAAATAGTTTTCGAGTTTTTTTTTTTTTTTTTTTGAGATGGAGTCTGATCTGTTGCCCAGGCTGGAGTGCATGGTGTGATCCTGGCTCACTGCAACCTCTGCCTCCTGGGTTCAAGCAATTCTCCTGCCTCAGCCTACTGAGTAGCTGGGATTACAGGCATGCACTACCACACCTGGCTAACTGTTTGTATTTTTAGTAGAGATGGGATTTTACCATGTTGGCCAGGCTGGTCTTGAACTCCTGACCTCAAGTGATTCTCCTGCCTTAGCCTCCCAAAGTGCTGGGATTACAGGCGTGAGCCACTGTGCCTAGCTTAAGTTTATTTTTTATTTTTCTTTTACATTCATGCCATTTAGAGAAATTTTTTTTAGTTTTAAGTGGTTTTAATTTGTTATTGTTATTTTTGTTATTAATGCCTAGTTTAATTGATCATGGACAGAGAATGTGATCAATAAAATATGCAGCTATTTTTATATTTTTTAAATCTATTATGAAAAATTTAAATATACACAAAAATAGAGAGAATAGTAAAATAAATCCAAGTTCCCAATTCTCAGCTTCAAAATTTGGGTTCTATCAATATCACCACACACTCTTTCCCCCGCTCTGTCTGGATTATTATAAAGCAGTTTACAGATATCGTCTCATTTTACATTACTATAAAACCCAATCCAAATATTACTATCATACCTAAACATTTAGAAATTGCTTAATATTATCTAATATGTAGTGTATTTAATGAAGCATTATATTAATAATACTAGCCTCAGAAAAAGAAAAGAAGTATGGAATCAATTTCAAATTCCCTTGTATTGACCTATTTGTTGTTTTTGTTAGCATAAAATATATTTCCTTTAACAGTTCAAAGGGCAGTAAAATTACGAAATTTTTGCAATGGATGTTTTGCCAAAGCCCTCAATGAGAATTATCTAACACTCCAAAATTACGCTGAAGTCAGGTGTACAAAAGTATTTGTGATATTCAGAATAAAGACATGCTTAACAACTAAACAAAAAGCATAAACACTGATGAAATCTGACTGGAAAAAAAAATCTAGCTAGAAGCTAGAAAAGCCATTTTAAAGATAAATTCAGAAATCTAAATCTGGTAGAATATTATATGTTACAGAATTATTACTAATTTTCTTAGTTGTGATAAGGATATAGTGTTACACTGAAGAACGAACTTTGGAGACCCAGCTTGAGTATTTATGGGTGAAGTTTCATGATGTCTACAACTAATTTCAAGTGTTCCAGTCAGAAGTATATATCTAAGCTGGGTGCAGTGGCTCACGCCTGTAATCCCAACACTTTGGGAGGCCAAGGTGGGCGGATCACCTGAGGTCATGACTGGCTTGGCCAATATGGTGAAACCCGATCTCTACTTTAAAAAAAAAAAAATTAGCCAGGCATGGTGGTGCATACCTGTAATCCCAGCTACTCAGGAGGCTGAGGCAGGAGAATCACTTCAACCCAGAGACAGAGGTTGCAGTGAGGTGAGATGGTGCCACTGCACTCCAGCCTGGGCGACAGAGCAAGATTGTCTCAAAAAATTAAAAAAAAAAAAAAGAAGTATATGGCTAGGTTATATCTATGCCTCTCCTATCAAAAGAGAAAGATACAGCAAATGAGGCACAATGTTAATGAGTAGTGAATCCATAGTAAAGAGTATTTAGGTGTTCATTGTTCTACTCTTTCCATTTTTCTATAGGTTTTAAAATTTACAAAATTGGCTGGGCGCGGTGGCTTACACCTGTAATCCCAGCACTTTGGGAGGCCAAGGCAGGTGAATCACAAGGTCAGGAGATCAAGACCATCCTGGCCAACATGGTAAAACCCTGTCTCTACTAAAAAGACACACACACACACACAAAATTAGCTGGGCGTGGTGGCGTGTGCCTGCAGTCCCAGGTACTCAGGAGGCTGAGGGAGAAGAATAGCTTGAACCCAGGAGGCAGAGGCTGCAGTGAGCTGAGATCATGCCACTGCACTCCGTCTGGGCAACAGAGCAAGACTCCATCTAAAAAAAAAAAATTAATAAAATAAAAAAATAAAAATTGGGACAATTAAAAAGGGATGCATTGTGAAAACAAGAAATCTTATCCATAGTACAAAACAAGATATGAAAGTAAGCAATCTCATATTATCTGAATTTTTACATGAAAATGAATTAATGGATGACTTTTATAATTAAATGTTGAAAAAGAAAGAAAAAAAGAAAACAAGCAACTCCAGAGAGTCTGGTTATGGTAAATAGGGTCATTGAATGCTCTATAATTCAAGAATGATTTAGGTGTCTAGACAAAAGGAAGACTAAGTGAAGTCTTTCTAATATTTGGCATCAATTTTTCTTCTTCCTTCTTAAAAGCACCTTTTAATATTAAGGAGGTTTCAAAATTTCCTATATATGCTTTATTCTAGGAAGGAAATATAGTAAATATAATATGACTGATTTCTTTATGTGATTCCATGGCTAGCAATTATCTAAGAAGAGAAGTACATAAGCATTTTTTATTTTGTGCTAAAAATCTAATTGAGGCTTTTGGCCATGATGGAGTAACAGAGACCAGACTTACTGTCCTTCCTTAAACAACCATAAAATTGGACAAAAATATATGAAACAACAGTTTTCAGACACTGGACAAGTATCACAGGACAGTGATATTTCTGAGAGAAGAGAAACAAAGTGGGTCCTATGATTGCCTTAGCTTACCACTTGTAGGCTGTTTCCAGGGGCAGCATGAGGAAGATGAATCTAAACACAAACCAGTGATTTTCTCTGGGTTGAAATGACATAGTTTGGATTGCAGAGATTACAGCCAAGGTGGCTATAATTTTCAAAAGAGGAGGGAGTTTCACAAAGACAGAGGGCTCCAGCAATCTGCAGAGGTGTCTCTTTGAGTCTTTGGCTGGTAATGATCTGCATGTGAGTGTGAAGAAACTATCTGAGCCTGGAGAAAGAATCATTAGAATGAGCAGGTGGAATAATCACTGGCTATCAGGGTTGAGAGCAGCTCATGTTCTTACCAGCCCGAGTGGAAGGTCCTCCCCAGAGCACTGGGGAGTCCCCATAAGGGCACTGCCTTAGTACTGTCCCTACGCTCCATAAAGGCTGCCCTGGATGCTCCCTAACAAAGTTTAAAAGCAAGGGTCAAAGAGATACCTGCTTCCAAGCACCTTAGCTGTGCCCCAGAACAAATATTTACAGAAGTCCAACAATATTTACAGAAAAACAACAAACATTTATACCCAAAAACATAAAATTTACAATGTTTGGGATTCAGTAAATAATTGTCGGGTACCAGGTGTGGTGGTGTGCACCTGTAGTCCCAGCTACTCGGGAGGCTGAGGCAGGATTGCTTGAGCCCAGGAGTTTGAGGGTGTAGTATATCATGATTATGCCTGTGAGTAGTCACTGCACTCCAGCCTGGCAAAGCAAGACCCCATCTATTAAAACAAACAAACAAAATACAGGCATGCAAATAAGGAAAAAAATAAGACCCATAAGCAGGAGAAAACAATCAGTAGAACCTGACCTAGAATGAACAAAGATGATAGAATAGCAGGCAGGCATGTTAAAACAGCTATTATAAATACATGCCATATGCTCAAAAACAGAGGTAAATGTGAAAGTGATGATGAGAGAAATAATAGGTATAAAAATATCTAAATAGAACGTCTAGAGATGGTAACTACAGTATCTGAAATGCAAAACAATATAATGCAGGATGAGATTAACAGCAGATTATAACTGTAAAGATTATAAATTTGAAGACATAGCAATATATATTATCCAAAAAAAAAAAAGGAAAAAAACTGAAAAAAATTTAAGTGGAATATCCGACCTCTGGGACAATACTGGGTGGTTTAGTGTTTTAGCAATTGTACCTTAGATGAAAAGAGGAAGAGCAGAGGTCAGAAAAAAATATATGAAGAATAACTGAACATTTTCCAAACCTGATGAAGACTATAAACTCACAGATCCAGGAATCTTAATGAGCAGAACTATGAGGAAAACCACACCTAGGCATGCTATAATCAAATTGTGAAATAAAATAATATGGAAGAAAAAATTTGTATAAGACATATTATATATGGATTAATAAAGAGAAGAACAGCAGATATCTCTTCTGAAACTATGCAAGCTATGAGACAATGAAGCAACAGTTCAAAGCACTAAAAAAAATTTTTGGCAATCTAGAATTCTCTAGCTAAATATTTGTTTTAAATGAAAGTGAAATTAAGACCTTTCAAGACAAAAAAAAAAAAAAGCTGAGAGAATTTATTGCCAGTAGACCTGCATTATAAGAAATATTAAAAGAAGTTTTTTGGGTAAAGGGAAAATGATATCAGGTAGAAATTGGGATCTACAGGAAGCTATGAGGAACACCAGAAAATGCACATATGTGGGTAAATAAAAAGGACATTTGAAAAGAGATTTTACAATCTCTTTAAAAGAGAATTAACCACTAAAAAAAAATGTATTGAGGGGCTTATAATATATGCATTAATAGAAGTAAAATGTATGGGAAAATAATACAAAGGATGGGAAAGGGAAATGAGTGTCCTATTATACAATATACATGAGGTTGTATAATAATAATTAAAGGTAGACTGTGATATCACAACAAGCAAGGTAAAATTGTTTCGTTCTCCATAGAATTGTCAGTAAATGCTCATGTATAATTTCTGAGTGTGTTATTTCAGGCTTCAATGCCTTCATATGTGCCTCTTCTGATGCCAGTAATGCCTTCTCTTGTTTTAACAGTTGAATTCTACACTTGCCTCTTCCTTCAGGTTTCTAAGATTCTATTCGCGTCTCTTCCTCTAAAAGTCCTCCTCTTATTCTTTGTTCCTCCTGCTTCTTTTCTCAGTTAGCCCCTTAATCCTCCCTGTCCCCAGAAACTTAATAAAGACTTTTATTACTAGCATGCATTTCTTTTTTTTTTTTTTGAGGCGGAGTCTCGCTCTGTCGCCCGGACTGGAGTGCAGTGGCCGGATCTCAGCTCACTGCAAGCTCCGCCTCCCGGGTTTACGCCATTCTCCTGCCTCAGCCTCCCGAGTAGCTGGGACTACAGGCGCCCGCCACCTCGCCCGGCTAGTTTTTGTATTTTTTTTAGTAGAGACGGGGTTTCACCGTGTTAGCCAGGATGGTCTCGATCTCCTGACCTCGTGATCCGCCCGTCTCGGCCTCCCAAAGTGCTGGGATTACAGGCTTGAGCCACCGTGCCCGGCCACTAGCATGCATTTCATCTTATTGTAATTATTTATATATGTGCCTGTTATCAAGGGCAAAGACATGTCCTATTTATTTCTATATCCCCAGCATCTAGCATAGTGCCCACTGTATAGAAAGCTTTCCTTAAATCAGTCCTTGAAGAGTTTTATACCAACACTTCTCTTACCCCTGCCTCAGCCTTACCAAAATACTGCATGTCCCTTCCAGAATCTTCTTTCACCTCTAATATGGTGAAAGCAGTAAGAGAGATGAGTAGCCAGGTAAGCATCTGTGTGTGGACAAGGATCTTTTTATTAATTTTTTTAAATGTTCATTTTTTATTGATATATAATATTGTACACATTTTGAGGGTACATGTTTGATACTTGTATACAATGTGTAATGATCACATCAAGGCAATTGGATTAACCATCATCTCAAACATTTATCTCTTCTTTGTGCTGGGAATATTACAATTTTTCTCTTCTGGTTTAAAGTATGTAATAAACTACTGTTAACTATAATTTCCCTACTATACTACTGAATACTAGAATTTATTCCTTCCATCTAACTGTACTTTTGTGCCACTTAACGTACTTCTCTTTTTCTCCCTTCTTCCGGTCCAGCCTCGGGTAACCACCATTCTATGTTCTATCTCCGTGAAATCCACTTTTTTAGTTCTCACAGTAGTGATTTTAAATCTTCAATCTTTAGTTATTTCAATATTTTAAAGTTTCTTAAATTATATGCACAAGTAAAACTTACTTCTGCCATTAACTCTAGTGGGGCCTGAGTATTCTTTTTAGGGTTACTATCTTCATCATTATCTTCTTCATTGGTATCATCTTCATCATCATCCTCTGCTGATTCTGACAATTTATCATCAATATCCTGAAGGCAATATTCATTATTTTTCTCCTGCTTTACAATGACTGCGTCTTTGCTCACTTCACCTAAAAGAGAATATACCTAATTAATCAATAGACATCGAAAAGTTTGCAAATTAAATTTTGCCAGATCCTATTACCATTCATTAAACTGATATATTAATAAAAGTAACAATTATCATGACAAACTTATATTCAAAACACTACATATTTTAACTCATTTAAATCTCTCAACATCAATGAGGTATGTACTATTTTTATTCCCATTTATAGGTGAGGAAACTGAGGGACAGAGAGGTTAAATATACTGGCCAACTTCACACAGCTAATTAAGTGGTAGATCTGTGAGTCAGTCTGGCCCTAGAGTCCATATTCTTAACTATATCTTGTACTATTTTTACTAATACACAATAAAATAAATATACTTCTATTAAAGTAAGTTTAAATCAGCTCCTGGGGAAATACTACTGAGTGAGTCTGCTGGCTCCTTCAGCTTTGTGGAAGTCTTTCACAGTTTGAAATTGAACTTGTGTTACACCCACCCCTTTTTGTATGATTTGAGTGCCTGGGAAGTCTTTGAGATGCCTTCTTTGATGGGAAGGTGGCCATGAGCTATTCTAAATCATGTATACCCATTTGTGTTAGAAAGAAGAAAATGAGGAAATCTAGGAGAGCTTCATATAAGACAATGTTAAGAAAAAAAAAAGACCAAAGACCAAAAAAAAAAAAAAAAAAGATAAAACTTATGATTTTAAAACAAACTCCTGACCCTAAACCCAAAGTACTACCCTGAAAAGGAATATCAAGTTCTTCCAAGAGTATGATGGTTGTGTTATTCAGGCCATCCACCTACCTGTTTCTGGTTCATTTACAGTCTCCATCAGCTCACAACCACCCTGATCGTCCAGTGTGCACCCAGCCTGTAGACTGACTCAAAGCACTGATGTCACCAAGGGAGGTCATAATGAGGAATTAGGGACATTTTGTGATGTCACAGGAACGATCTCATTCATGTCACAAACACTTAGCAGCATGAGAGAAGTTTCCTGATCCCTAGATCTAAAGCAGCCCTCTCCCCAGGAGCTGTTTATTTACATTATAGCATCTACCACAACCTGTAATTATCTTGCTTATGTGTTTGTGTTTTTATTTTTATTTATTATTTATTTATTTTTGGAGACAGGGTCTTGCTCTGTCGCCCAGGCTGGAGTTCAGTGGTGTGATCTCGGCTCACTGCAGCCTCTGCTCCCCAGGTTCAAGCGAATCTTGTGCCTTAATCTTCTGAGTAGCTGTGACTACAGGTGCACCCCACCACACCTGGCTAATTTTTTTATGTTTAGTACAGACTGGGTGTTGCCATGTTGGCTAGGCTGGTCTTGAACTCCTGGCCTCAAGTGATCACCCACCTCGGCCTCCCAAAGTGCTAAGATTACAGTGTTTGTGTTTTTAATTGTTTTTTCTTTTAGACTAGTCAAGTGCAGTAGTGAGAAGGGGAGAAAGAGTAAAACAAGGAGTTAATTCTGTAGCTATGAACAATCAACTTGGATAACTTACTATCTTTACATCAGCCTATTATTTATTTTTATTTTTAATTTTCAATTTCTTTTAGACTTCTTTTTGAGACATGGTCTTGCTGTGTCACCCACCCAGTGCAGGGACATGATCATAGTTCGCTGCAGCCTTGAACTCCTGGATTCAAATAATCCTCCTGCCTCAGCCTTCCTAGTAGCTAGGACTACAAGTGTATACTAGCATGCTTGGCAATTTTTTTTTTTCAATTAAAAAAATTTTTTAAAGGTGGGGTCTTGCTATATTGCCCAGTCTGGTCTCAAACTCTAGGTCTCAACCTGGGCTGATCCTCTTGCCTTGGTCTCCCAAAGTGCTGAGATTTATAGGCATGAGCCACTATACCTGGCCTGTTATTTATTTTTAATAGTCAGCTGTATGTCTTCTACTAGAATGTAAACTTTATAAGGACAAGGGCTTTCCCTATTTTGCCAACTGTTGTATCCACAGCCTCTAAACCAGTGCCTGGCACTCTGGCTTTCAACTGTTGTTAAATGAATGGAATGTGTTAATGCTTTCATAGTATTTTAACTTATTCCAGGACTTAAGACTCTATAATTATCATCTTATGTAATGTATATCCATGGATCTCATATCAGGCTGAATATAAGAATCACCCAGAACATGACTTTGAAGAACTGCTGATTCTCATTACCCGCCCCAGATCTACAGAGTTGTCAGTTCCCCAAGGTTGCAGAAAAGGAAGGTTCAAGTAGAAGCCATAGTTAGTTAATTCAGTGAAACAAATGTTATTACCGGTACTTTCTTTTAAGCAGGAAGACGACAGTAGGTCAGACTGTAGATTTGTTAAGATATCTTTACTTTCGATACTCCTTGAAGATACTCTATTTTCAATATTCTTTAAAGAGACTTTATTTTCAATATTCTTAGAAGGGACTTCCTTCCTATGTTAGACAGTGAAAAAATATTTTCTTAGGTCATAATTCTGTTTAATGCTTTAAACACACACACAACATTTAATATAAACATACAATATAATATGCCAACAATAAACTAAATCGCTAAAATGTAGTATCTTCTTTGTGGAAAAGCATTACAAATTATTTTACGATGATTAAAATTCTATTGCTGACTGGCCTTTGTTATTGTATTCCTAGACTCTTCAGAGTTCTTTAACACACAGCATTTAAGTAATCAGTTATATAAATGTCTTTGGTACATCACAGTGACATGATGGAATAAAACTAAGAAAATTAGCCTTGAGTTTTTAAGTTTATGAATCGATTTTTGCCATTGCTAAATGCTATGCTTATGCATAGCATAATATTAGCCCTTGGTCATAACATAAAATAGCCTTTTTCATTAAGTAGCTTAACTAAAAATGGGTTAACTCTCCCTTTTAGACTTCAAACTTGAAGCTTCATGTTAGTAAATAACACACTGAAACAAGGAATTCTTAATGTGGTGCCCTCTGTTCACAAACATAGACACCCTATGCTTGTGGGAAAAAATCCCAAGTCTCTTTTTTTGAGGCCTTGAGAACCTTTTAATTTGACTCCTTCATAAAGTTTTAAAAATTCACCTTCTAGTTTGCATGGAAATATATAAAAAGATGTAAAGTATTATTTGTTCCCCAAAGTTACAATGGCTCTGTTTTTTTCCCTCATGGAAATATGAATCCAGAACATTAGTAGTTAAGTTAGTGGTCTTATGCACTAATTTAACAAATAGGTTGACCAGGTTGTTATATTCTAATACTATGGGAGGGAATGGAATCTTTACTCCCCCAGTATATATGGCTAAAGCAAAACCCTTCTCTGGAAATGAAAAATGCACAGCAAAGATGATTTACATTTGTTCTGCCTCTGCCCCGTTCGATCTTCTAGATGTCACAAAAAGCATCCAAGAAGAAACTCTACATATGAAAAGTTGTGGAATCATTGAAATATTCAGTTTCCAGGATCGTGAGACTCCTGTTATGTAAAAGGTCACCACACTAGTGATTACTAAAATTTATATGCTCTCATAGCTGATCTACATCAAAGAGTTTTGATGTCTTTTTTCTTCCCTGAATTAAAGTATTTCATTGAATCTAAGATACCATCTATTTATTATAAGACATACCATTGTTTTATGTACACTAAAAAAGAAAAAATATTGCCAAATATAAGTGTAAGATGACACTGATTGTAAAAGGTGTTAAAATATGAAAAAAATGTGTGCTTTAGAATAAAATATGGCACTTATATATTCACTGAGTTATATACCTTAAAAAAGGAATTTAGCTAGTATAGTTCTAGGTATTTGAATAACTAGAAATGCCTATAATAATTTTAATGAAACACACATGGAGGCAACCAACATACTCAATGACCTGAAGATAAATGGAATATTACTATTTGGAAGCAGTGAACATGCCAGAAAAATACCTGCATGAGAGCTGATCAAATCCTGATTTTAACAGTAAGATATAAATGGCTTTTCTGTTCACTTTCTATGGTCTTTCTTGCATAGTTTCAAAGAATCAGAGGTCCAAAGGTCAATTTCCTCTTCACCTAAAATCTATTGACTTCTATTTGAGAAAGTGATGCTATTTATGGTCACAAGGCCCCTAACTATTTAAGAAAAACAGATAACTAGTATACTATAACATCTGTTTTTGTTAACTATAATTACAACTGAGGAAAGATTTAAAATTTTACTTTATGTAGTAACATCCTTTGGAAATGCAAAAGTATTTAATTAGTACTTAATAAAATTACAGAGCTAATCAGGTTAGACACTCCATTGGAACATATTTATGATAGAGGGCAGATAACCTAAGTTTTAGAATTTTTTCCTCACTGTGTTGGGTATATTTAGGAAGTATCCCAAAACTTCTATTGAAATTAATAATTTTTTCAGGAGATTTCTATTTTAAACTTTGTCATAAAATGATTTAGACTTGTCAAACATGGGCTTAAAAACAAAATTAACTAAAACTTACTTTTCTGAGAATGTCTTAGCTACATTTAGAGAGACCTGTGTTGGTGGGGTATTAAGTTTGCTTGTCAATCTTGGTCTGCGTCCAAAGAGACATTTACTTGAGGTATAAAAATGGGAATAAAAAAATAGCTCGTTATTCATTTTAGAAAAGGTTATAAAACATGTGATTATGTAAGAAAAGTCCTAGAAATAATTTTTTTCAAGCTCAGTCAGTGTTGAGTGCTGTGGATTTGCTTCAGCCATTTTCCCCTCAATCTTTATGCTTGAAAGCTTGACCAAAAAATCAAGTAAGGTCCAAAATCTAGAAAACTTTATCCAGCATTAAATACATATTTTATTTCTACTGCTGAAAATAGTTTGTCAACTAAAAGCAGTTTGCTGGGTAGACAAAATATTTCCCACATAGGATTTCTAAGGAAAAAGGAAATGTTAAATGTGGGATTTGTGCGCCCAGAAGTTTGAAACTCGTGGTTTATAGAGTTCGCATACTTCTTGTGGCTGGGACTGGAGTGAAAAATACAAAAACTAAAGCAATGAGAACACTTTGAGTTTTCCCTAACCCAACCTAAATGAAATCTTTTGGCAAATCTCACTTGCCAGTCAGACTATGAAGCCACAGCAGCAGGGTGGAGAGTGGAATGGAAGCTACACTGAAAAAATTCATCAACTTTGCAGGTCAGTCACACTCTTCCCGTGCAAAGATCCCCCCTGATGTTTTTTCCTACTTGATCATTTTTCTCTAGGACTAGCCCTGTTTACCTTCAACTCTGGGTGAAGTACCTGAGGTGGCAAAACTACACACCTGTGAAGCTTATTGGCTACACTGTCCACCCTTCTCCTTCTCTGCAAGCAAATTGAAGGGAAATGATCATTTTGACCTTGCAAGAAGCAGTTTGAGAGGCAGATGCAATTATGACTGAGATCAAGAGAACAAGTAGCCACTCTGCTTTTCTATTTTGGCCTAGGCTGCATCTGATTTATCCCTGGGGTTTATCTACGTCAGGAGGTGGAACGCCCCTTGCTGCAGTTCCAACACTGCTTATCACTCAAAGAACATTGGGGCTCATGGATACAACAGTAATTTCTTTTCATCTGTGATCTAGTAACTTCTATTACTATTATTGAAAGTTACATTTCAAATATCCCTCAAAGACAACTAAACATTTTTTAGATTAAATGTTTTCAACCATGTAATAGGATACGTATAAAATTACATGTAGACTACTGTATGTAACAAGGCTGTTTCTGTCTGGTTGATTGTAACTTTAAATGAAAATAAATAAGGTCCTGTCACTGATTTGCTATACATTACTTTCTCTTTAATAAAAAAAGTATCATAAATATGTAATATATATATAATTTACAACAAAAGCCAAGGTGGACATTTTTAGTTTTGACAATATGAAAATTTAAATATATGTTGCCTAAGGTAGAATTTTTCCCAGCCAATCTTTAGAATAAACCAAAACAATACGAATTTGAATAGAAGAATCCGCCAGAACAGTACCTACTAATTTGTCAGTAATCCTCACAAATGTGTATATGATCAACTTTCGAGCTGTAATTTTTCATAGAATAAATAGAGATTTTTTTTCAGAAAGTAAGAGATGAATACAGGAAGGGCTTTAATAGATTATCAGAATCAGAGTCTTGAACAGGGCAGATACTCAACATTTAGTTACTAAATTGATGTTGTACTGTGATTTTTTTTTTATACTTGATCTTAGCCAAAAGGCTGGAAACGATGTAATTTTTTTAACACCAGTTTCTTCAACTAGTTGAGGTGATTATTTTCTTTATTGAGTAGTAACAATTCATGTTATAGAAAATAATTGGTTTAATTTTAAAGTAAATATTCACTTGAAGAAATATTTTGAAAGAAATAAGTATCAAAGGGAAATAGGAATGAGCTATGAAAATTATGATACAAGTAAAATACAGAATACAGGGTGTTTAAGCATTAAAAAGTAGAAGTGAATATTATCTACACTTCTACATTTTTATCAAAATTCATTTTTCATTTTAACTGTCCTTTTATCTAAGTTAACAACTGCTTTGACTGAAGCAAAAGCTGAAGTGCTAATCCATGCATTTCTGGCCTTTCAAATTTAATTGGGTGACAAATGGCTGCATTATCTAGTTCTAATTGTTTAAAAGTCATGGGAGAAATCAGCTGCACAATCAAAGACATTTTCTTACTCTGACATTGCTTCATTTGATTCAATCGTCACTTTTTCTGAAAGAGAAAAAAATACCCTCAGTATTTTATTAACAGTGATGTCCCTAACATACATTTCTAAATGGCAAATAGGAATTTTAAAAAGATAGGCAAAATAATAAAGGATTTAATTGCTAAGTCATTCAATGACACTCGCCATTCTAATATTCTTCTTAATATTTAGGACAAAATAGTGGCTAAACATATTCTTTCAAAGTAATAAATCATTTACCCTTTGGATCAGACATTAGCAATCTGCCATTCTGTCTGTTCTTTGCTTTCTAAAATAGAAGCAGAAATAAAAACTAGCATTATTATTTTAGTTTGAGATATTTGAAATAATTTACTAATAGCCTTTATGTAAACATTTCTATTATCTAGAATGAAATGCAATTTTATACTAAAGCTGATTATTTAAAAACTGTACAAATTGATGGTAAAATAGACCCAAAACATCCTATAAAAATTATATACTCTCACCTTTACAGTATCTGTCTTGTCTACAGAAGTCCTGCAAAAACCAAAATATTTACTTCATAAGCCTCTAAACACTTATATAGATTCAAAATACAAATAGAACACAGAACACAGTCTGTCAGTTGGGTATTAAGTATGTATTTTGTTTTTGTATTTAGTAGCATTATTTCCATTCTAACTGTAAAATCTCATTCTTCTGGATTATGAAATTTAGTTTAAAAAATCTAGAGAAATTAAGCCTTTTGCAGGGAGGGGGTGGGGAGGGAGAGAAGCACAAAAGATAACTAAGGGGTACTGAGCTTAATACCTGGGTGATGAAATAATAAGTAAAACAAACCCTCATGACACATTTACCTTTGTAACCAACCTTCACACATAACCCCAAACCTAAAATAACAGTTTAAAAGAAAAGAAATTCTCTGTTATCTTTTTGGTTTTATGTAACTTATCTGCCACATTCCAGTTTATTGGTGTCACAAAACAAAACAAAACAAAACAAAAAACACCTTTTAAGACCGGGTGCGGTGGCTCATGCCTGTAATCCCAGCACTTTGGGAGGCTGACGCGGGTGGATCACCTGAGGTCAGGAGTTCAAGACCAACCTGACCAACATGGCAAAACCCCATCTGTACTAAAAATACAAAAATTAGCTGGGCACAGTGGTGGGCGCCTGTGATCTCAGCTACTTGGGAGGCTGAGACATGAGAATAGCTTGAACCCAAGAGGCAGAGGTTGCAGTGAGTCAAGATTGAGCCACTGAACTCCAGCCTGGGCAACAGAGCGAGATTGTCTCAAATAACAACAACAACAAAACACCTTTCAGAATACATGTGACCAGAACAAGAAGAAATTCTTCCACAGTATTTCAAAATATGGTATTTTTAATAAAGTATTATTTAAATACATATGGAAATGACTTTTGATTTTAAAATATAATCCTTACCTCATAAGTTCTCATGTGTTTATTAATATAAGGGTACAATGTTTTCTCTATGAATTTTTACCTAAGTTACCTGATCATAGGACTGATTTTCCTATAAGGTAGCCTTTTATATATCTGGATAAATTTCATTCTCATAGTTAAGAGAAAAATAAACTCAAGGTTTCTTTTCAAGTATGCGAGTGGCCATACTTAAAATTTTCCTAAGTAACAATTCACTTGTTCACCCCTCTAACACTGTTCCCACGCCCAAACCAGACTTTAAAAATTATCATAATTATTACCTACTGAGGGATTTCTGGAATATAAAATTCAGGGCCAAGACTATGGACAATAAAAGGGAAGCGTCATTATTTCATATTAAATTTTTACTTTTTTAAAATCCAAGTCCCTTACATTGACTTATGCTCCTGAATAAAGCAGTTGTATATAAAATTTGCCTCAGGCTTTGCTTTCTGGGGAACCCTGACCTAGCCAGACATTACACATGTTAATTTGATTAGCTCTCCAAGAGGCTCACAGAGAACTAAAGTCTATCAGAACAGCACAGCATCTTTTGGGGAAACACAGTGGTGGAAGACCAAACTCTAGGATAAATGAAAGATTTTCCTCTGATTATCTAGGGCAGTAAAGCTCCAAAGAGGAAACAAAGCAATAATGAACTAAATAAGGCCTTAACAAAAGAAAACTAACACGATCTCCCCTGAGAGAGACTTTCACTTCACAGAGTTCCACAATCCCCTGGGTACCTGTGTGTCCCATAGAGCATCACATTTATATTTATTAACAATATTATTATTGAGACAGAGTCTCGCTCTGTCACCCAGGCTGGAGTGTGGTGGTATGATCATGACTCACTGCAGCCTCGATCACCTGGGCTCAAGCAATGCTCCCACCTCAGCCTCCTGAGTATCTGAGACCACAGGTGTGCACTACCACATCCAGCTATTTTTTTTATTTTTTATTTTTGAAGAGACAGGGTCTCACTTTGTTGGCCAAGCTGGTCTCGAACTCCTGGCCCTTAAGCGATCCTCCTGCCTGGGTCTCCCAAAGTGCTGGGATTGCAGGCGTGAGCCACCATGCTGGCCCACCTTTATATTTAGAGCAGTCCTTTCCTTTCTAGCTCTAGGATCTTCAGAGATTGCAACATTCTACTCTTCACCTAGATGAAACATTCGTGCATATAATTCTCCTCCCACATAACGTAGGATGGACAGATCTCAGCCCTTGATGGAGACCCATGCTCTGCTAGGTCTGGCTTTATCATTAGCTAGGAAATGTCCATTTCATCTCCTTTCATTACATTGAATTCCTTGGGAGACAGTACAGAATAATACTCAAAAGATGGGGCTCTTGGGATGGGCACGGTGGCTCATGCCTGTAATCCCAGAACTTTGGGAGGCTGAGGCAGGTGGATCACGAGGTCAGGAGATCGAGACCATCCTGGCTAACATGATGAAGCCGTCTCTACTAAAAATACAAAAAAAAAAATTGGTTCGGCGTGGTGGTGCACACCTGTAGTTCCAGCTACTCGGGAGGCTGAGGCAGGAGAATTGCTTGAACCCGGGAGGTGAAGGTGAAGGTTGCAATGAGCAGAGATTGTGCCACTGCCCTCCAGCCTGGGTGACAGAGTGAGACTTCATCTCAAAAAAAAAAAAAAGATGGGGCTCTTGAGTGAAAGAGACTAGATTCATATCCCAGTTCCAGTCCCTTCCCAGGTGAGCCTGGACAAGTCATTTAACTTCTTTAAGCTTCCATTCGAAAAATGGGGATCACCATGGTACCACCTTTGGTGGATTATTATAAGGATTAAATGGAATAATCTGGGTAAAGTGTTCAGCAAAGCTTGGCATATAGGAAGGACACTGTTGAAACAATTCAACGTTTTATTTAAAAGAAAAGTTTGGAAAGATGTCCTATGGGGATGATTAAAATTGCTTAGGGAAGCAAAAATGGGCCTTTACTATGATTGAGACAAGCAGATTATCTCTGAGGGCTTTTAATTAATTTCAAAAACTACCTAAACCCTATAAGTACTGACACTTGTTTAGAAAGATCAGTAACTCCAGGAAAAAAGCAGACTAATTTAGAACACATATAAAGCTGATATCTTTTAACAGTCCTTGTGGCAATGGGAACAGCACAGTTTATGATAGTTCCAAATTTTCATGCACTATTCAATGTCTATTTAAAACAGGTATTTGGGTCAGATGTCGTGGCTCACACCTCTAATCCCAACACTTTGGGAGGTCGAGGCCAGAGGACAGCTTGAGGATAGGAGGTCGACAACAGCCTGGGCAACATAGCAAAACTACGCCTGTATAAAACATTAATTAGCCAGGCATGGTGGTGTGTGCCTGTAGTCCCAGCTACTCAAGAGGCTGAGGTGGGAGGATGGCTTGAGCCCAGGAGCTTGAGGTTACAGTGAGCTATGACTGTGCCACTGTCCTCCAGCCTGGGCAAGAGAGTGGGACTCTGTCTCTAAAAAAAAAGACAATAAATCATACAATACTAGACATTTGATGAGCACCTACTACATGTCAGATATAACTGTGCTAAGCTCTGGGGACACAAAGATGAAGATACTCTGAGAAGTTCAGAATCTTATAGGTGAAGTGGGTACTAACTTCTTATATGTATGTGACAGAGCAAGCTTCAAAGTACTGTAACAAATGCTTCCCTCTAAGGGACTACAGTGTAATTTCCCATACTGTCCAAACTGAGGAATAGTGATTACCAGGATCAATCAAATTCTTTCATTTGGGCTCATGGACTGGAGATACCTAAGGAGAGTCAGCAGGCAGTGGAGGCAGAACTGGAAGAACAGAGGTGAAACTGCCTTTGCAAAGATTGTAACAGTGATAAAATTATGACAGTGACAGAGATCTGACCTAACTGACCATCTTGCTTCTAACCTCCTAGCTGCCCTTGTTCATTCCTAGGCATAGGCCAAACTAACTTTGGGAAGAAATCAGTTTATAGTTAACACTGAGACAAAGATGATAACCACTCTTTCCCAAAGCAAACCCTCTTCTTGCCTGGGGACCAGACTGCCTTTGTAGGATTAACAGATTAGCCACAAGATTTAGAAATTGTAGTTTAGGAGTCATACAACCAGAGGCCACAAGATTCTGAACCTCCCCAATTGGTATTATTTGGACTCCACACTCCACAGACTTCAGGAAAAACAAAACAAAACAAAAAACAAAAAACCAAAAACAGCTTTTATAAAATGAACTACCAGCATTTAAAATTCAGATTTCAAAAAATTTTTATTTTAGATTTATCTTGTAATATTGGAAGACATTACATGTTTTTTCTTCATCCCACTTATGCAAGTATTTTACTGTTTTGTGCTACTGGTTTTTATAAGCTACCTTGTAGTCTAATAGGCAAAGACAGAATGAATAGCTAGCTAGCTACACACTCAGGCCCTGCAACTCTGCTAAGAAGGACAGACAGAGCTGATTAAGCACTATCTTTTATCCTCAGGGAGCTTGGTGGGAGAACATTACATGATGCAGGAACAATATTTCATGGCATAGCTTCAAATGTGTATACGAATGGTGTCAAGGATCATCCATCACTTACAGTCATTCTTTAAAGTGACTAAATATAAATTTTACATATTTCCTTTACAGTGTAATATAGTGCTAGGATTCCAGACTCTGGAGTCAGGTTGTCTATGTTTAAATCCCAGCAAATTGTGTGACCTTGAGCAAATTCCTTAACCTCTCTGTGATTCAGTCCCTCAACTGTAAAGTGTAGATAAAAATACCACCTATTCATAGAGTCAAATTGCAAGGATTAAAATAATTAGCTACTAATAAATAATAATAGTAGCACTCATCTCCTGCTAGAACTACAATTACTATAACTCCTCCTATACTATTGTTAATATTTACAGCCGAGGGAGGCCAGTCCTGAAGGTGAACTGTCACAAATAAAGCCAGTTCTAAATGCTGAAACTGGATGGGGCAAAGAGGGGAGAAAACAGTGAGGATGTGGCTCAACCGGTGAGCGTACGTGGAAAGCTATGGAATTCTGGAGTGGGTGCAGTGAAATACCTACAGAGATGCTGGAATTCAGCTCTGGAAAACTCTTAACACTTAAAGAGAAATGCTGTTGTTATTGTTATTGTTGTTTTCCAGAGATTACAAAAACCAAAACAATTTTAATTCACAAAAACAAATAAAAATTAAAAAATAAGTTGGATTTGGGGATCATTGCATTTGATTTTTAGAAAAATGAAACATATTAAAAGACATTTCCAGTGTCCTTTTCAGATTTTTAAAAAGCGACTTTCTGGGGTTCTCCTGGGGTAAAAATAGATTCAGCCAAGACATCTATGCCAAACAATAAATTGATCATTATACCATGTGTTACTTTAAATGCTACAAGGGCTCAGTGTAGAGTAGTTTGAGTAGTCAAAAGACAACAATATCAACACTTTGGAAGTTTCAAGTCAATTTCATCATCGCATAAGATGAGAACAAGGCCCGGGAATATAAATGATTTGTCCAAATTCCATCGAAATTTGTATGGCTAGCAAGTTATATCTAGCTAGTAGTGATGTCTTCACTAATTTTCCAAAAATAAGTAAAATAATTCCGGGCAAGGGCAAGGACTGACGGAGGGGGCGGGAAGCCCTGGGATGAGCTGGGCCATCCTAGTTATTTGCCGGGAAGGAGTTGGTGCGTGTGAACCGGCAGGTCAAAGCATGGTGGTGTAGACAAGCCTGTCAGAATCGCCCAGTTATCTCCACACCCGCGTAGACCCGAACAGCTATTCCTCACCTCTTCCGACCACGGCGGGAGGAGGGTGCCGCAAGCCAGGCGCACCCCAGCCGCACGCATCCTCCCTTCCCGGCGGCGCCTGGCAGCCGCCGGGCCCAGAGCCCGAACCAGGAGGGGTAGAGCAGTCCGCAGGCTCGGGCGCCGGGTCTGGGGGTGGTCTGCTGTGGGGGATGGGTCAGGCTGCACACGGGGCTAGGGAGAGGGAGACTGGTCTTTGCTTCGGAGTGTCTTACCAGCTGGCGGCTCTCTCCAGCCGACCATCCGAAGGGCAGACACCGAGAGCCAGCCCGGCTAGCTGCTCGCCCGGGGCTCTGGGCTCCGAGTCTGGGACGCCGCGTCGCCGTGGAGACTGCACGGCGTGTGGAGGAAGCTCGGGCAGCAGCCGAGGGTGGGGGCTGGGGGGCTGGGGCGACGGCGGGGGAGGGGGCGGGGGCGGGGGCGGAGGCGGGGGCAGCCCGGGGAGCCACGGAGAGGCTGGGTGGAGGCGGGCCCAGGCCGGAGGGCCATGAAGCGCACGGGACGGAGCGGGCGGGGCGAGGAGGGCCCGGGGCGGGGCTGGGAGGCGGGTCGGGGGGCGGGGCGGGCGGCCAGGCTGAGGGACAGCCCCGCGGTCTTGGGTGTCCCGCGGCGCCGGAAACTGGGCGCACACACCCTCGGATTGACGTGCGCACGCGCACCGGTTACCTTGAGGAGCGCCGAAGAAGGAAAGAGGGTTGGAATATCGGTGTTCATACCTGATTCTAAGCGAGGGAGAGGGAAGGGGGCGGGGTGGCCTCAGAGTTTTAAACTTGGGGAGTAAAAAGAAGTCTTGAGTTGGGAGAGATGGGTGTCCGTGGTTGTGGATGAACAAGTGTCCCCTGCAGGACTTAGTCCCCCAACCTGAGGTCGCCCCAAGAAGATTATGGGTCTCCGGGGGGAGTCCCTGGACGCCAGTTTTCCCAGAAGTCAGATTCAAGTGATTTGAACCAGAGACCCAGCTCTTCCCGCAGCGAGAGCAGCCCAGGTTCCCTCTAGCGCCGGAGCTGCTGCTCTGCCACGCCAGCCAATAGGAGGTATTAGTGTTTAAGTAACTGCTTGGGTCACAGAAGGGGGTGGGGAGCTTTTCTGTTACAGAATTCTAAAGGTCCCTCAAGCTTGGCTTCTAGGAAGGAATTGGTTATTTTTCTCCACTTGGGATGCCGGAAGTAACTAGAATCAATTTGTTGCTAGGCAGCGTGTTTTGAAGGACGCCTCTGTTTGTTGGACTCAAATCTGGATTCGACTTTCACATGGTAGACACATAATATCAGGTGTACTCCCTATTTAATCTCTGGAGTTGGTACCCACTGAGGATATGTACCTTGTAGATGGTTGTGAAGCTAAAATGACATTAAAATATGTAAAGCTCTGATATGTAGAAGATGCTTAGTAAATGGCAAATTTTATTGTTATAATAAAAATAGAACCAGCTGGACCATTTCCGAATCAAAAGAATACAGAGACGTGGTTGTTTTTTAATTCTCTTAGTCATCTGTTCATTCTTTAAATCTCCTGTGAGCCCTTGATGATAGGTAGGAGGCTAAGGAAAAATGCCAGAATGGAAGTTTTTGAAAAGAACTCAGTGGAGTCATTGACAAATACATCCCTAGTTTGATAAGGACATAGCAGGCCACTGCCTCCTCTATTACAGGAACACCCTTACTAGAAAATGTCTTGTTTGATTGAGGACTTTTCATTTAAACAAGGCAAAGGGTATGTCTTGAGCAACACCTTTGAAAACATTAGTTTTGCTGAATTTGCTTAGTACTGATGAATGGGTAATGGCTGACTGGTTATTCCCACTGATCTACTACAAGGAAGTGTAAGAAAACGTCAAATTTGATTAAACTTTCTTTCTCTACCTACTCTTCTTCCCCCTAACAGAAAAGCTCAAGTTCATTTGTAGAATGCAGTGTTTTTAATGTTTACTTATTGCTCCTGAAAGGGAGCAAAAATGGAATAATGGGCCGGGCACGGTGGCTCACACTTGTAATCCCACCACTTTTTGTTTTGTTTTGTTTTGAGACGGCGTCTCCCTCTGTCGCCCAGGCTGGAGTGCAGTGGCGCGATCAAGGCTCACTGCAAGCTCCGCCTCCTGGGTTCACGCCATTCTCCTGCCTCAGCCTCCCGAGTAGATGGGCCTAGAGGCACCCGCCACCACACATGGCTAATTTTTTTGTATTTTTAGTAGAGACGAGATTTCACCGTGTTAGCCAGGATGGTCTCGATCTTCTGACCTCGTGATTCGCCCATCTTGGCCTCCCAAAGTGCTGGGATTACAGGCGTGAGCCACCGCATCCGGCAATCCCAGCATTTTGGGAGGCCGAGGTGTGCGGATCGCTAGAGCTCAGGTGTTTGAGACCAGCTTGGACAACGTGGCGAAACCCTGTCTCCACAAAAAATATAATAACTGGGCATGGTGGCACGGGTCGGGTGGGGTCGGGGGGTCGAAGTTGTAGTGAGCCTTGATTGTGCAGCTGCATTCTAGCCTGGGCAACAAAGTGAGACCCTCTATATATATGTGTGTGTGTATATGTGTGTGTGTGTGTATATATATATATAAAAGATTTATGATCTTGGAGAATAAAAGTATTTTCTCCACATCGACGAGTGGTTAGAGCGATCTGGCTTCCACCTTGGGCCTCAAGGTCTTCAAGTGCCAAGTGGAAATATGTCCACTACCTGCCCCTATAGCTCAGAACATGGAATGAGAGAAAGTAAAGCCCCTGACACAGAGCCTGGCACATGACAATTCCTCAACAACTCAGATATTATTATTACTTCTACCATAATATTCTGTATATAAATAAAACTACTTTCAGGATAGCTGTAAGAATTAAAGATTATTAGGTAAGGTGCCTGGCCCAGTGCCTATTTGAACCCATGATGATTACTTTGCTTCTCTGATGAAAAAGCACTACATTTCATCTTTATTTGTATAACCTGAGAAATAATTCACCTAACTTTTGTGCAAAAGTTATTATTGGTGCTATACTCAAAAATAAAGCACAGTTTAGCCCTGGCCTGTATATTTACACCACTGAATAAATTAGCGAGAGTTTGTTCTAACAAAGTGGAGAGGAAGAGCCAGTCTTATATAAATATTGAATCATCCCACAACTACGTTTCACTAAACTCCCTGATTTTTTTTTAAAACAGAGTCTTGCTCTGTAGCCCGGGCTGGAAAGCTGGAGTGCAGTGGCCTTATCTCAGCTCACGGCAACCTCTGTATCCCTCAGCCTCCTGAGTAGCTAGGACTACAGGCACAGGCCACTACCCCTGGCCTATTTTTTTTTTTCTTCTTCTTCTTTTTTTTATAGAGACAAGGTCTCACTGTGTTGTGTAGGCTGGTCTCAAACTCCTGGGTGCAAGCAGTTCACCCACTTTGGCCTCCCAAGGTGCTGGGATTACATGGCGTGAGCTACCATGCCCGGCTAACTCCCTGATTTTTAATGGACTCATTTTTATTACAAATCTGAATGTTAGCAGTGCCTTATGTTAAAAATGTTTAAATCACTTTTAGTGTTTTTCTGATTATAAAACGAATACAGAGAAACACAAAAGAAAAAATTAAAACCATCCAGAATTCTACCACTGAGTAATGGCCTCAATCAATAATTCTATTTTTCCTTCTATCCTCTTTGTGCGCATATATATATACTTCATAAAATTTGCATTAGATGTGTACACAGTGCTAGCATCCTTTTTTGCTTAACTTTCCCTCTTAAACATTTCCCAGATGTATTTAAGTCTCAAAACATTTTTAATGGCTGTATAATATTTATCCAAAATTTATTCAAACAGTCCCCAATTTGAAAATTTTCAACTTTTCTTATGTAACTCATTGTTTCAAAAATATTTGTTGAGTACTTAGTATATACCAGGCACTATGCTAGACATAAGATTTAATTGGTGAACAGTAACTATAAAAATAAGGTTTTGATGAACAAGTTTGCAAACAAATCTTTGGTGGCATCTTTCATTTTTAGACTCAATTCCTAGGACTATGAAAACACAACTTCAAAAGGCATTCTTCGAGCTTCAAAGGCAAATTTAAGAAACCAAATTTCTGAACTGTAAAATATTAACTTTTTGGAAAACTACCAACAACGGAATTAATATTTATTTCGTGCAAAGTGTGAACTTACCCAGAAGATGCTTTCTTGTTAGTTACTGTGAAATACCCAGGGTATTTGAAGTATATTGACTTTGGCTTTTACCTCTAATTCTTTCCAGGATTTGCTGGTTTTCTCAACAGTGTGAGATTGTTTGAAGTCTATGCAAATTGCGCTACTTCCTTCTCTCACAGTTAAAATGTTAACTATTTTATTTCCAGCTTTCCTCTTGTAAGAATATGGCTTTGCTGCATTTCTTTCATTTACCTTTTCATGTGAAACATTTTGTATTTTCACATTTATTAATCTGAAGGCAGATTTTTTCTTCTAAACACAAATTATAATACATATATTCCTATGACACATGGACTTAACGTATCCTGTAGTTAATATTTGTCAAGAAACATCATGTAAATTAACCAATGCATTTAGGGAATTTAATAATAGATATTTATTTATTAAAAGCAACAATCTTTCCTGCAACACCCCCCCCCACACACACACAAACCCACACATACCCTACTATTCTTTGACAATTAAACATTCATATATTAGGTCAAACCACATGAAATTACCATTTGTGAATAAAAAATGGTCAAATAATGGCAACTTCATATGGCTTTATTTATATTAATATTTTATTAAGTAGTTCATATTTTTTCAACTTTCTTCAAGTATGGAACTTCCTGATTATCATACTAAGGATATCCTGTATTATTGCATGAGATTGTGTTTGTTTTGACTTTCATAAATATTGGAATCTAGTCAGGAGGGTGCCAATAAAATGTTTGTTTATTATTTCAAAGACAGTAGAGGGAGCCTGGAGCCAAAACATTGTTATTGTAGGCTTCGTGGAAATGATTATTATCTTCCAATTCTTGATGTGTGGATAATGTAAATACTAGCATATATGTGAAATAGCAATTTTTTAAATATTTATTTTTAAAAAGGTTGGTTGGGTCGGGCACTGTGGCTGATGCCTGTAATCCCAGCACTTTGGGAGGCCAAGGCAGGTGGATCATTTGAGGCCAGGAGTTCAAGACCAGCCTGGGCAATATGGTGAAACCCCATCTCTATTAAAAATACAAAAATTAGCTGGGCATGGTGGGCCACTCCTGTAATTCCAGCTACTCGGAAGGCTAAGGCAGGATAACCGTTTGAGCCCGGAGGTGGAGGCTCCAGTGAGCCGAGATTATGTCACTACTGCATTCTGTTCTGGGTGACACAACAAGACTGTGTCTCAAAAAAAAAAAAAAAAAAGTTGGCTGTGCTTAAAGCTTAAATAATGACTTTCATAAGATGTAGAAGAGAAGGTTGGCAGCTGAACGTCAACTGGGGTCAATCAGAATTTCATTGTTCTCTCTCTTCTCTGAGTATTGCTAGAGACAGCACACTGCCACACGAACACATCTGTGCTCTACAGTTTCCCCCTTTTCAACCCATAGTGTTGATCGCGCTTTCATTTCCATGGGCATTAATATCATGATTCTTTATTTCAACAGAACTTCAAAATATGTTACCATTCCCAATTTTGTATCTTAAAGAGTCATTGTAGTTTAGTTGATGGCTTCCTGCAGACATGTAGGGAGGCACTTGGATCCTGTCACCAACTCATATCCTTCTAGGAAAGTGTTTAATAACTTTCCAATCCTTTCACGGACTGGGAATTTTGTTACCCTTAGTTAAAGATGTCTCTTGCTGAACTCTCCTCAATCATCCTTGCCCTCAGCCCAATATTTTGTTGAGTACCCGCTGACCCTGGTGTTACAAAGGGGATCTTAAGGTAATAACTGGTGATGTTATCACCATTCTTTACTGTAAATAGTCTAGGGAGGGCTCCAAGTCCCTGAGGTAACAGGAATCCCTAAATCTAGAGATAAGATGGAGAAGAATCTCTCTATTGTAAAACCCAAAAGGAATCCATAGGTAGAATCAATCAGCTACAGCAGGGTTTCCTAAACTGGTGATAAGTGAAAATTCTTCTCGTATGTTATTAACATGCAGAGAAAAAAGCATTCCCCCTGGGGGAAATTAGTTTGTTTGTTAAACTGTTAAACAGAGTTTTTTGTTTAATGTAGAATGTCTCAGAGGCTTTAATATGCTAATATACTTTGTCAGTTTCTCAGAGGGAGATTTTTTTTTTTTATGTGTAGCCTTTCTCAAAGTTATTTGACCAGGGAATTTTGCTTTTTTTCTTTGTGTTGTTTGGGAACTCTTGAAGTACTAGATACTTCCTCTGTGACTTGGAGATAGCTGTGAGAAAAAGGTCCCGCCCCAACCCCACTCAATTGAGAATCAACTAACCTAAAAGCAAATAAACCTGGGGATTGTACCCAGTTATATAGTGACATGAAAGTGAAATAGTTAAAACTAAACACAAGTTGAAGGACTTTTCATAAAAGCTGGGGAAAGCAAATGTTGGAAAAACGTTCTACTGGGGTGTTTCCCCTCAATTAATAAACAAACTTAAGTCAGTCTCAAAACAAAATGAAACAGAAAACAAAGCACACGGTCCACAAAAGTGCCCCTTTTTGCCCTGTCCTCAGCACCAAGAGTCTCTACATGTGGGCATCCATGTTCTAATTTTCATCATTGCTCAGCATGCCCTTGCTGGCTTTGCACCGCACTGCTGAAACTGCTCTGGCAAATAATGTCAGATTCAGAGCGGTATGTGAGAGGGGACCTTCTGCTTCTTGCCTTAGGAGATTTTTCTACTGCATTTGACATAATTACTTCTCATTCCCCCTCTCCCCGCCCCCCTTTTTTTTTGAGATGGAGTCTTGCTCGGTCGCCCAGGCTGGAGTGCAGTGGTGCGATCTCGGTTTACTGCAAGCTCCGCCTCCCGGGTTTACGCCATTCTCCTGCCTCAGCCTCCGGAGTAGCTGGGACTACAGGCGCCCGCCACCACGTCCAGCTAATTTTTTGTATTTTTAGTAGAGACAGGGTTTCACCGTGTTAGGCAGGATGGTCTCGATCTCCTGACCTCGTGATCCTCCCGCCTCCGCCTCCCAAAGTGCTGGGATTGATTACAGGAGTGAGCCACTGCGCCCTGCCTTTTCTTTTTTTGAGATGGTGAGGTAGGAGGCAGGACTAGACACGAGAGGCAGGGTTTGGACACTGAACCAGATTGAGAACTAGCCAAAACAGGGCCAGGACAAAAGCAGCTTTCAATCAGATATGCCCACTGTGTGCCACGTCAATTTACTATTGCCATGGCAACACTTGGTAGTTACCACCCCCTTCCATGGAAATGACCCAATGGTTACTACCCCTTCCCTAGAAATTTCTGCATAAACCATCCCTTAATCTGCATGCAAGTAAAAATGAGTATAACTATGACTGCAAAATGCCCTGAGTTGCTACCCTCTGCCTGATGGGTAGCCCTGCTTTGCAGGAGCAGTCACAGAGCTGTAACACTGCCTCTTCAATAAAGCTGTTTTCTTCCACCCTTGGCCCTTAAATTCTTTCCTGGGCAAAACCAAGAACCCACTGAGCTAAGGTCCACTTTAGGACTCACCCTGCATCAGCAGGGTCTTGCTCTGTGGCCCAGGCTGGAGTGCAGTGGCACTATCACAGCTCACTGCAGTTTCGACCTCCCAGGCTTAAGCTATCCTCCCACCTCAGCCACCGGAATAGCTGGGACTACAGTGTATGCCACCATGCCTGGGTAATTTTTTTATTTGTATTTTTGCAGAGATGAGGCCTTCCTGTGTTGCCCCGGCTGGTCTTGAACTCCTAGGTTCAAATGATCCTCCTACCTTGGCCTCCCAAAGTGTTGGGATTACAGGCATGAGCCACCATGCCTGGCCTTTCTTGTTTCTTTTTGAAACACTTCTGTCTTTCATGAACCTCATTCTCCCAGTTCTCCTCTTCATGAGCTTCTTTGTGTGTTTTCTGCCTGAGCTCACACTGTAAAACCTTGCTGTGCACTAAGATCCCTTCCCACCCGTCGACATGGTCTCCCTGATGATCTCATTTACACTAAAAGTTTTATCGACCACCTTTATGCTTACTGGCCCTAAACTGAGCTTCAGGTCATATTTTATCTAACTACATGCTGAACAAATATACTTAAATATCCCATAGACATCTCAAACTCTATTTGTCCAGAGCTGAGCTTTTAAGTTTTCCCTCTGCCCCAGTTGTCACTGTGTGACCACAACCTTCATGTCATTAAATCCAAAAGTACCTTTTCATCTCATCTTATTTGACCTTTCAGCTATATTTGACACATTGCATTCCTTTATTCTGTGAACACTTTGCTTTGTTTCTGTGGGTCTATATCTTGCTTCTGTGACATTATACCTTTCTGATTTTCTTCCTGGTTCTGACTACATTTTTTTGTGTGTGTATGTCTACTGAATATTTAAATATTGGAGTTTCTCAAGACTCCTCAGCTACTGCCTCAGTGGTCTATCACTGCATAACAAACAACCTTGAAACTTAGCGGCCAAATGTAATCCCAGCACTTTGGGAGGCCACGGTGGGCGAATCACATGAGGTCAGGAGTTCGAGAACAGCCTGGCCAACATGGTGAAACGCTGTCTCTACTAAAAAATACAAAAATTAGCTGGGTGTGGTGGTATGCACCTGTAATCCCAGCTACTTGGGAGGCTGAGACAGAATTGCTTAGAACCCAGGAGGTGGAGATTGCAGTGAGCCAAGATTGTGCCACTGCACTTCAGCCTGGGTGACAGAGCAAGACTCTGTCTAAAAACAAAAAAGAAAAAAAAGAAACTTAGAGTCTATAAAGTGGCAAATATTTTATTTGATCATGATTCTATGGGGTAGCAAGTTGAGGTTGGCTTGGCTGAGGGCTTCTGCCGCTCCTATCTGTGATCACTCATGACCTTGTCTGGTGGCTGACTGGGACCTCAGTAATCTACGACTTTAGTCTTATGTATGGGTGTTGGTGGTGGCTGTTGGCTGAGCCTTTGTCTCATTGTCGTTTACCTTCTCAAAGGGTTAATCTAGGTTTCTTAACATGGTGGTCTCAAGGGCAAGAGCAGAAGCTGCCAGTTCTCTTGACTTCTAGGCTCAGATTCCCACTCATCACTTTCACCATATTCTATTGGTCAGAATAAGACACAAGGCCAGTTCAGACTCCAAGGGTGGAGAAATAAACTCCACCTTTTAGTGGGAGACAAAATCACATTGCAGAGTCATGCAAATTTGGCAAGAGGCATATGTGGCTATTTTTTTTTTAACAGTATACTACAACCCATTCCTCTTCTTATTCATAATCATTTTCTAAGAGATTTCATCCATTCGGCTTGGCTCATTGTCCATCCTGACTCCCTAATACATGTCTTCTTCTCAGACCTCACCTCTGAATTCATATAGCATGAGCCTTCTTGACTTCTTCATTTGGATGTATCCAAATACATCCAAATGTATTTTAGAGCTCAGTAGCTCTAAAACTATATTAATGATTTTCTACCAGAAGTCTTGTCCTCTTTCAGTCCCTATCTTAGTGACTATAACCACTGGCAAGTAAAGAGCCTGGGCAAACATCTTTTTTTTTTCTTTCTTTCCCCATGTCCAATTCATAACCCAGTAGTGTCAATTTTATATTTTGAATAACTCTCCACACCACGCACTTTTCTCCATTTCCACTTCTACCACTTTAGGCCAAGCGACCAGCACCCTTTACTTGGATTACTGCAACTGTCTCCTAATATCACTTCATTCATTCTTGTCCCCACTATCAAATCCATTCTCCATTCAAGAGCCAGAGAGTAGTCATTTAAAATGCAATTTGAAAACATTTTGTTCAAAGTGACAAACTAAACAGCTATGCTTATCATCTCTTCCTCCCAATACCTTTATTAAAATAATATAAAATTTTGAAAAGCGGCCGGGCGCAGTGGCTCAAGCCTGTAATCCCAGCACTTTGGGAGGCCGAGACAGGCGGATCACGAGGTCAGGAGATCGAGACCATCCTGGCTAACACGGTGAAACCCCGTCTCTACTAGAAAATACAAAAAACTAGCCGGGCGAGGTGGCGGGCGCCTGTAGTCCCAGCTATTCGGAGGCTGAGGCAGGAGAATGGCATAAACCCGGGAGGCGGAGCTTGCAGTGAGCTGATAACAGCCACTGCACTCCAGCCCAGGCGACAGAGCGAGACTCCGTCTCAAAAAAAAAATTTTTTTTTGAAAAGCCTACATCCATAACAAAGAGAATTGAGGCAGGGCTGACCGTTGTTAAGTTCAACATTTTTAGAGGGAAGAAAGCAATGGAGAAATAGTGACTGATGAATCAAGATAGAGGCAGTCTAAGCCTCTATGTTGCATGGAAAATAGATCCAAAAAGAGATTCTTCTGGAAAAGCCTAGAGATTTTGGACTAGATGGCTGCAGGTATGAAAGGTGGACATGTGACATCGAACAGAAAAAAGAGAGGGTTAAGTGATGGCCTACAATGAACACCATCCTCCTCATTCATTCTAGGACAGAACAGTTGGTAGCCAAGTATTCCCTGACTTACCTTAGGCCAAAGAAGGAGGAGGAGGAGAAGGTGTACCTCCAAAAATATTAAATGAACCCTCTTCTTTTTTAAAAGATCTTCTGTCCCTCCTGTCATTCCCAAGCCATTACTGATCTGCTTTCTACCACTATAGATCTCTGTATTTTTCTACAATTTTATATCAATGGCATTATATAGTATATACTTTTTTGTCTAGCTTCTTTAACTCAGCATCATAATTTTAGATTTAATCATGTTGTAAAATTAGTAGTTAATTCCTTTTTATTGCCAAGTAGTATTCCATTGCATGGATATGCCACTATTTGTCTGTTCACTTGTTGATGGACATTTGCGTTGTTTTTGGTTTCTGGCTGTTACAAATTGAGCTGTTATGAACATTCACGTATAAGACTTTAGGCTGGGTTCAGTGGCTCATGCCTGTAATCCCAATGCTTTGGGAGGCTAAGGCAGGAGGATCACTTGAGGTCAGGTGTTTGAGATCAGCCTGGGTAACATAGTGAGACTCTGTCTCTACAAAAAATACAAAAATAAAAAAAAGTTAACTGGTTGTGGTGGCATGTACCTGTAGTCCTAGTTACTCAAGAGGCTGAGGTGGGAGGATCACTTGAGCCCAGGAGTTTGAGACTAGCCTGGGCAACAGAGTGAGACCCTGTCTAAAATAAAATAAAATAAGATAAGATAAGATAAAATAAAATAATTAAAAAAACAAAAAGACTGTCTATGGACATATACTTTCATTTTCTTGGGTAAACACATAGGAGTGAAATGGCTGGGTAATTTGGTATATGTATGTTTCACTTTTTAAGACACTGGCAATGCGATTGTATGTTTTATGTCCTTAACAGCAGCATATGAAAGTTCCAGTTCCTCTACTTCCTCACCTAGTCCAGGTATAGGCAGACTTTTTTTTTTTTTTTGTGATGGAGTTTTGCTCTTGTTGCCCAGGCTGGAGTGCAATGGCGCGATCTCGGCTCACTGCAACCTCCACCTCCCAGGTTCAAGTGATTCTCCATAGGCAGTCTTTTAAATTTTAGCTATTCTATTACGTCTGTTGCATTATCTCATTGTAGTTTTAATTTTAATATCCCCAATGACTAATGATTTTGAGTGCTTTTTTCATTTGCTGTCCATATATTTTCTTTGGTGAAGTCTTTGTTCAAATTTTGGGACTGTTTAAAAATTTCCTTTCTAATTATTTAGATGGGAGGGTTTATATACAGTCTTGTATTGCTTAATGGTGGATATACTTTCTGAGAAATGTGTCATTATGTGATTTCATCCTTGAGGGAACATCCTAGAGTGAACTTACACAAACCTAGATGATATAGCCTACTATACACCTAGGCTGTATGGTATGGCTTATTGCTTCTAGGCTACCAACCTCAATAGCATGTTACTGTACTGAATACCATAGGCAATTATAACACAGTGAGAAGTATTTGTGTATCTAAACGTATCTAGGCCAGGCTCGTGGCTCAGATCTGCAATTGTAGCACTTTAGGAGGCTAAGGCAGATAAATCACTCCAGGCCAGGAGTTTGAGACAAGCCTGGCCAACATGATGAAACCCTGTCTCTAGCTGGGCGTGGTGGTGCATGCCTGTAATCCCAGCTACTTGGGAGGCTGTGGCATGAGAATCACTTGAACCTGGGAGGTAGAGGTTGCAGTGAGCCAAGATCATGCCACTGCACTCCAGCCTGGGTGACATAGTAAGACTCTGTCTCAAAAATAAACATATCTAAACATAGAAAAGGTACAGTAAAAATATGATACTATAATTTTATGAGACCACTGACTGCAATCTGTCCTTGACTTAAATGTTATGTGGCATAGGACTGTAAATATGTATATATTTATATATACACATATATAGTATAAATATATATTTATACTAGTAAATAAATCCATATATATTGTCTTTTCATTTTCTTAAAGTGTCTTTCAAAAGCAGAAGCTTTTAATTGTGATGAAGTCTAAGTCAAATTTTTGCTTTTATAAATCACTATTGTGTGTGCTTTTTTTTTTTTTTTTTTGAGACAGAGTTTCGCTCTTGTCACTCAGGCTGGAGTGCAATGGTGCAATCTTGGCTCACTGCAACCTCCACCTCCCAGGTTCAAGTGGTTCTCCTGCCTCAGCTTCTCAAGTAGTTGGGATTATACGTGCCCACCACCATGCCCAACTAAATTTTTTTGTATTTTTAGTAGAGACGGGGTTTCTCTATGTTGGCCAGGCCGGTCTCAAACTCCTGACCTCAGGGATCCACCCGCCTCAGACTCTTTTTTTTTTTTTTTTTATTTTTTAGTAGAGACGGGGTTTCACCGTGTTAGCCAGGATGGTCTTGAACTCCTGACCTCGTGATCCGCCCGTCTCGGCCTCCCAAAGTGCTGGGATTACAGTCTTGAGCCACCGCGCCCGGCCTCGGACTCTTAAAGTGCTGGGATTACAGGTGTGAGTCACCACACCCAGCCTGTGTGTTTCATATCTAAGAAATTTTTGCCCAATCCTAGATCAAAAAGATTTTCTCCTTTATTTTCTTCTAGAAGTTTCATATTTTTAGGTTTTACATTTTTGTCTGCTATCCATCTTCATTAATTTTTCTACATGGTACAAGGTATGAATTGAAGCCTATTTTTAGTTTTATTTATTTATTTATTTATTTATTTAGAGACAGAGTCTCACCCTGTCACCCAGGCTGGAGTGCAGTTGAGTGATCTCGACTCACTGCAACCTCCACCTCCCGGATTCAAGCAATTCCCCCGCCTCAGCCTCCCGAGTAGCTGGGATTACAGGCTCCTGCCATCATGCCCAGCTAATTTTTTGTATTTTTAGTAGAGATGGGGTTTCACCATCTTGGCCAGGCTGGTCTTGAACCCCTGACCTTGTGATCCACCCGCCTTGGCCTCCCAAAGTGCTGGGATTACAGGCATAAGCCACCTCGCCCAGCCTGAAGTCTATTTTTAAAAACGTATGGTTTTCCAATTACTCCAGCACTTTTTCTTTTTCTTTTTTTTTGGAGACAGTTTCCCTGTTGTTGCCCAGGCTGGAGTGCAATGGTGCGATCTCGGCTCACTGCAACCTGCACCTCCCGGGTTCAAGCGATTCTCTTGCCTCAGCTTCCTGAATAGCTGGGATTGATTACAGGCACCCACCACCACACCCAGCTAATTTTTTGTATTTTTAGTAGAGGTGGGGTTTCACCATGTTGGCCAGGCTGGTCTTGAAATCCTGACCTCAGGTGATCTGCCTACCTCGGCCCTGCAAAGTGTTGGGATTACAGGCGTGAGCCACTGCGCCCGGCCAGCACTATTTGTTAAAAAATATTTTTTCTACTCTGAATTGCCTTTGTAGCTTTGCCAAAAATCAACTGACCAAATATATCTGAGTATTTTTCTGGGCTCTATCATATTACATTAATGTATTTTATTCATCAATCTAATGTCAATTTCAAAATATCTTGATTTCTGTAGATTTATAATAACTCTTGAATTCAGGTAATGTATGTCTTCTAACTTGGTTCTTCTCTGTCAGTTGTTGGTTGGGCACAGTGGCTCAGGCTTGTAATTTCAGTGCTTTGGGAGGCCAAGGTGCCAGGATTTCTTGAGCGTAGGAGTTTGAGACCACCCTGGGCAGCACAAAGAGACCCTATCTCTGCAAAAAATTGAAAAAAATTAGCCTGGTGTGGTGGCATGCACCTGTAGTCCCAGCTACTCAGGAGGCTGAGGCAGGAAAATCCCTTGAGCCCAGAAATTCGAAGCTGCAATGAGGTATGATCGTGCCACTGTGCTCCAGCCTGGGTAACAGAATGCGACTCTGTGTCAAAAAAAAAAAGAGCTGTTTTGGCTAGTCTAGGTTTTTGGGTGTTTTTTTCTGTTTTTTGTCTTGCATTTCCATATAAATTTTAAAATCAGCTTGTCAAATTCTACAGAAGAGCCTGCTGAACTTTTGATTGCAATTACATTGAATCTATAATTTGGGAGAGATTTGACATTTTGTCAATATTGTGCTTTCTCACCCATGAAGATTATATATCTCTTCATTTATTTAGATCTCCTTTAATGATTTCTCTTGCAGTGTTTTGTAGTTTCTTTTTTTTTTTTTTCCTTTTATCCTCTTTTTTGAGACACGGTCTTGTTCTGTCACCCAGGCTGGAGTGCAGTGGCACAATCATGGCCCACTGCAGCCTCGACTTCCTGGGCTCAAGCAATCCCCCTACCTCAGACTCCCAAGTAGCTGGGACTATAGGGGCCTGCTAACATGCCTGGCTAACTTTTAATTTTTTTTATTTTTTATTTTTGAGACAGAGTTTCGTTCTTGTTGCCCAGGCTGGAGTGCAATGGCGTGATCTCAGCTCACCTCAACCTCCGCCTCCTGGGTTGAAGTGATTCTCCTTCGTCAGCCTCCCAAGTAGCTGGGATTATAGGCATGCGCCACCACACCTGGCTAATTTTGTATTTGTTTTCAGTAGAGGTGGGGCTTCTCCATGTTGGTCAGGCTGGTCTCGAACTCTTGACCTCAGGTGATCTGCCCACCTCGGCCTCCCAAAGTGCTGGGATTACAGACGTGAGCCACTGCGCCCGGCCATTTTTGTATTTTTTTGTAGAGATATGGTTTTGCCATTTTGCCCAGGCTGGTCTCAAACTGGGCTCAAGCAATCTGCCCGCCTCAGCCTCTCAAAGTGCTGGGATTACAGGCTTGAGCCACAGTGCCCAGTCATGTTTTGCAGTTTCTAGTGTACAGGTCTTGAACATCTCTTGTCAGACTTATTCCTAAGTATTTAATATTTTTTGATGCTATTGTAAAGAGTGTTTAAATTTCAATTTCTGATTATTTGCCATTAGTATATAAAGTACAATTAATTTTTTTTTTGAGATGGAGTATCGCTCTGTCGCCCAGGCTGGAGTGCAGTGGCGCCATCTCGATACACTGCACCCTCTGCCTCCCAGGTTCAAGCAATTCTCTGCCTCAGCCTCCTGAGCAGCTGGGATTACAGGAGCCCACCACCACACCCCACTAATTTTTTATTTTTAGTAGAGACAGGGTTTCACCATCTTGGCCAGGCTGGTCTTGAACTCCTAACCTTGTGATCCACCTGCCTTGGCCTCCCAAAGTGCTAGGATTACAGGTGTGAGCCACTGTGCCTGGCCAATTAATTTTTTTTTTTTTTTTTTTTTTTGAGACGAGGTATCCCTCTTTCACCCAGACTGGATGGGATTTCGCCATGTTGCCCAGGCTGGTCTTGAACTCATGGGCTCAAGCAATCTACCTGCCTTGGCCTCCCAAAGTACTGAGATAACAGGTGTGAGCCACTGAGCCCAGCCAAATACTAGTAATTTCTGTATTTTGATTTGGTATCTTGAGACTGCTAAATTTACTTATTTCTAGTAGTTGTTCTGTGAATTCCACTGAAATTATACATAGAAGATCATGTCATCGGTGAATAAAGACAGTTTATCGTTTTCTTTCATTCTAGGAGCCCATTATTTCTTTTTTTGTCTTATTGCACTGTTTAGAGCCTCTGGTATAATGCTGTATAGAAGTGGTGAGAGTAGACATCTTTGCTTTATTTTTTATCAGAGAGGGGGAAAGCAGTCAGTCATTCAACATTAAGTATTATGCTTTTTTTTTTTTTTTTTTTTAATGAATACCTTTTACAAGATTTTAAGTTTCCTTCTATTCCTGAGAATTTTTGTCAGGAATAAACATTCAATTTTGCCAAATGTTTTTTCTGTACCTACTGAGATGATCATAATGATTTTTCTTCTTAAGTTTACTATTATGTTGGCCGGGCGCAGTGGCTCACGTCTGTAATCCCAGCACTTTGGGAGGCCGGGACGGGCGGATCACGAGGTCAGGAGTTCGAGACCATCCTGGCTAACATGGTGAAACCCCATCTCTACTAAAAATACAAAAAATTAGCCGGGTGTGGTGGCGGGCGCCTGTAGTCCCATTGACTCGGGAGGCTGAGGCAGGAGAATGATGTGAACCCGGGAGGCGGAGCTTGCAGTGAGCCGAGATGGCGCCACTGCACTCCAGCCTGGGCGACAGAGCGAGACTCTGTCTCAAAAAAAAAAAAAAAAGTTTACTATTATGTTGAATTGCGTTGATTTTTCTACTAGTAACCCTAACAAATTCTTGGGATAAACTAACTTGGCCATGATATATTATCTTTTAAAAATATTGCCAGATTCAATCTGCTAAAATTTTATTAAGAATTTTTATATATACATTCATAATAACGTTAGTCACTACTTTTCTTTCTTTGTAAAGTCTGTCTAGTTTTGGTATCAGAGTAATACTGACCTTCTAGAATGAGTTGGAAAGTATTATTTCTCTTCAATTTTCTGGGAGAATTTGTATAGAATTTCTCTCTTAAATGTTTGGTAGAATTCCCAAGTGAAGCCGTCTAGACATGGAGTTTCTTTGTTGGAAAGTTTTTTTTGCTTTTGTTTTTGTTTTTTTGAGACAGAGCCTCGCTCTGTCGCCCAGGCTGGAGAGCGGTGGCAAGATCTCGGCTCACTGCAAGCTCCGCCTCGCGTGTTTACGCCGTTCTCCTGCCTCAGGCTCCCGAGTAGCTGGGACTACAGGTGCCCGCCACCACGCCTGGCTAATTTTTGTATTTATAGTAGAGACGGGGTTTCACCGTGTTAGCCAGGATGGTCTCGATCTCCTGACTTCATGATCCACCCGCCTCGGCCTCCCAAAGTGCAGGGATTACAGGCATGAGCCACCGCGCCCGACTGGAAAGTTTTTAAAACTACAAATTCACTTTCTTTCGTAGGTATAGAGCTATTCTGGTTACCTGTTTTTTCTTAAGTGAGCTTTGGCAGTTTATGTCTTCCAAGGAATTTGTCCATTTTGTATAAGTTGAATTATTGGCATAAAGATGTTTATAGCAGTCCTTATTGTCCTTTTACTACCTATAAAATATGTATTGATGCCACTCTTCTCATTCCTGATACTGATAATTTGGGTCTTCTCTCTTTTTTCCTTATCAGTATAGTTAGAGGTTTCATAATTGTATTTGTTTTCTCAAACCAACTTTTGGTTTCATCAATCTTCTGTATTTTTTTTTTTTTTTCTGTCACTGATAGCTACTCTGATTCTATTATTATTATTATTATTATTATTTTGAGACAGGGTCTCACCCAGGCTGGAGTGCAGTGGCACAATCATAGCTCAGTGCAACTTCAAACTCCTTGGCACAAGTGTTCTTGTCTCAGCCTCCTGAGTAGCTAGGATGATGGGCGTGCACCACCATGTCTGGCTTACTCTGATTTTTGATATTTCCTTTCTTCTACTTACTTTAGGTTTCATTTGGCCTTCCTTTTCAAGTTTCTTCTTAAGATGAGAGCTCTCAGGTCAGTGACTGAAGGCTTTCTTTTTTTCAAATATGAATGTTCAGTGCTATAAATTTCTTCCTAAGTTCAACTTTAGTTGCATTCCACAAATTTTGAATGTTGTGTTTTTCATGTTCATTTAGTTCTAAATAGTTCCTAAGTTCCCTTTTCATTTATTCTTTGACACAAGAAGTACTTAGAAGTGTATAGCTTAGTTTTCAAATAATTGTGGATTTTGCAGAGATCTTTCTGTTGTTGATTTCTAATTCAATTCCATAGTGATCAGAGAATATACTTTGTATGACTTGAATTCTATTAAACATATCTGTACTTTATAATGGCCCAGACTATGGTCTATCCTGGTAAATGTTTTATGTGCACATGAAAAGAATATGTATTCAGCTGTTGTTACATGGGGTGTTCTATAAATGTCAATTAGGTCAAGTTGGTTGATAGTTTTGTTTAAATCTATATCTTACTGATTTTTGGTCCACTTATCCTACCAATTATTGAGAGAAGGGTGTCAAAATCTCCAACTATAATTGTATACTTATTTATTTCTCCTTGCAATTTTGTCAGCTTCTCTGCATGTGTTTGCAAGCTCTGTTAATAGGGACATAAACATTTACGATTGTTATAGCCTCTTGATAAATTGATCATTTTATCAAAATTAAATGACCCTTTTTATCCCTGGTAATATTCTTTGCTCTGTAATCTATTTTGTCTGATATTAATACATTCCCCAGACTTTTTTTGATTTGTGTTACCATGATATATCTATCTTTTATCCCATTATTTTTACCTATTTGTGTCCTTATATATAAAGTTGGTCCCCAGTAGTTTGAATAGATTTGCATCTTGCCTTTTTAACCAATCTCACATCTCCGCCTTTTAACTGAAGTATTTAGACCATTTAAATTTAATATTATGTTGATATTGGGATTATATATTATTTGTTTTCTATTCATCCTACCTGTTCTTTATTCCCTTCTTCCTTTTTTTCTTCATTGTCTTGGATTAAATTGTTTTTATGATTAAATTGTATCTCCTTTGTTGGTTTATTAGTATAACTCTTTGCTGTATTATTTCAGTGATCACTAAGGCATAGAGTATACATCTTTAACTTATCACAATCTATCTTTGAGTAATATTATACCACTGCACGTAGAATATAAGAAATGTAAAACATGCTTCCTTTTCTCCCCTCTTGTCCTTTGTGCTTTTGTTGTCATATATTATATTTCTATATGTGTTATATTTACATTTAGTTTCCAAATAGATAATACATTTTCTTATTTTTTGCGCTAAAGAATTGGTTATCTTTTAAAGAGATTTAAATAATAAGAAAAAACTTTATATTTACCCACATAGTTACCATCTCCAGTATACTTCATTCCTTTATGTTGATGCAGATTTATATCTGGTACCATTTCCTTCTGCTTGGAGGATTACTGTTAACATTTCTTGTAGTGCTGGTCTGGTGATGATAAATTATTTTGGCTTTTGTATGTCTAAAAAGGGTCCTTGCTTTGCCTTCCATTTTTTGACAGAGATTTTGGCTGGGTAAAGAATTTTGTGTTGCCAGTGATTCCCTCTCCTTCCTTCCCTTCAGGACATTAAAAAATGTTGCTCCATTGTCTTGCACCTTTATCTTTCCATGCTACACTTGCATTGTTTCTAAAAAGAAATCTGTCATACTGTTCTTTGTTCTTTGGCATGTGATATCGTTTTGCCTCTGTCTGCTTTTATGATTCTCTCGTTATTACTGTTTTTAAGCAATTTTATTACTATAAGCCTTGATGTAGTTTCTTCCAAGTTTCTTATGCTTGAGGTTTGGTGAGTGATACGGTTTCTGTGTCCCCACCCAAAATTTCATCTTGAATTGTAATCCCCATAATCCCCACGTGTCAAGGGTGGGACCAGGTGGAGTAATCGGATCATGAGGTGGTTTCCCCCATCATGTTCTCATGATAGTGAGTGAGTCTCACGAGATCTGATGGTTTTATAAATATCCAGCATTTCCCCTGCTTGTACTCACTCCGTCCTGCTGCCCTGTAAAGAAAGTACCTGCTTCGCTTTTGCCTTCCTCCATGATTGTAAGTTTCCTGAGGCCTCCTCAGCAGTGTGGAACTGTGAGTCAATTAAACTTCTTTCCTTCTAAATTGCCCAGTCTGCGGCAGTTTATAGCAGCTTGAGAATGGACTAATACAGCGAGCATTGTGAATTTATTGGTTTATAATTTTATCAAATTTGGAAAATTTCATCCATTACTACTTGACATATTATTCTCTCACCTCATTTTTTTTCTGTGGGAACTTTAGTTACACATGTATTAGGCCCCTTGTCCCACAGCTTGCTGATATTCTGTTCATTTCTTTTATAAATATTTTTTTCTCTGTGTGTTGCATTTTGGATAGTTTCTATGAAAATGTTTTCGAATTCACTAATCATTTCTTCTGCAATGTCCAATCTGACGTTAATCCCATCCTGTGTGTTTTTCATATTAGACATTTTAGTTTTCATCTCTAAAAGTTTGATATGGATCTTTTTTATAACTTCCATGTCTTCAATTACATACTCAACCTTTTCTCTAGCTTCTTGACGATAATTATAATAATGGCTGCATTAATATCCTTGTCCACGAAGTCTATCATTTGTATCAAATCTAGGTTAGTTTCAAATGACTAATCGTACATACACCCCTCCACCTGTTTTTTGCTTCTTTTTTAGAGACAAGGTCTTGCTCTGTTGCCCATGCTTCAGTGCAGCAATGTGATCATAGCTCACTGCGGCCTTGAACTCCTGGGCTGAAGTGCTCCTCCCCACTCAGCCTCCCCAGTAGCTAGCACTATGGGCATGAGCCGCCTTGCCCAGCCTATTGTACCTTTTATTGTGGATAGTAATTTTTTGTTTCTTCTGAAAATTTTTGGATAGATGTCAAACATTACGAATTTTACTTTTTGGGTGCTGGGTATTTTTGTCTTCCTATAAATATACTTGAGCTTTGTTCTCTGGTGCAGTTTGATCCTTTTAGGTCTTGCTTTTAAGCTTTGATAGGGAAGGCCAGAACAGCGTTAAGCCTGAAGCTATTTTTCTTTTCCCCACTACAGAGGCAAAACCTGTCTGAGTGCTCACTCTACTCTGTGCCCTATAAGTTCTAAGGTTTTCCACCTTGGCTGGTGGGAATAGGCACTCTTCACAGCCTTGTGGAGTCCTGTATACTGTTAGCTGTAATCCTGGCATGGGATCCTTTCTTTGGCCTCCGGTAACTTTCCTCAAATGTGTGCACTACTCATTACTCAGATGAATATTCAAGATGATCCTTGCAGATCTCTGGAGTCTTTTCTCTGTACAGCTGTCTCCTCTCTGATACTTTTTCCTGTGAATTATAGTGTCTGTTCGATGTAGGTGGACTGCTCAGGTCTGCCTAGGTTTCCCTTGCTGTGCTATAGCCTGAAAAATCTCTCCAGGCAGAAGCCAATATAACCATAGGGCTTACCTTTTCTGTTTGTGGTTTTAGGGATCACTTCTTTTGTTGCCAGATGTCTAATGTCTTGAGACCTGTTGATTAACTTGAAAAATATGTTTTTGGAGTTTTTTCAAGTTAGAGGGTAAAGCCCTTCCCATTACTCCATCTTGGCCAGAAGCAGAATTCCTATTGCCTTCCTCTTAAATATAATCATGCAACCAAGGATTACCAGACATTAGAGAAAAGCCAAAAACATGCAATAAAAACAGCTTGATAAACTATCAGAAAATAAATGATGCCAGAGGACATCAGTAATTAAGGGAACAGAAGAACACATAAAATACTATACTAGAAACCATCCTCAGAGAAATTTGGGAAAATACTATATTGCATCTATAAAAGACAAATAGGATGCCATAACAAAATCAATCTAAGAAGAAGAAATAGCTCTTTAAAAATTGCAAATGGGGCCGGGCGCGGTGGCTCAAGCCTGTAATCCCAGCACTTTGGGAGGCCGAGACGGGCGAATCACGAGGTCAGGAGATCGAGACCATCCTGGCTAACACGGTGAAACCCCGTCTCTACTAAAAATACAAAAACTAGCCGGGTGAGGTGGCGGGCGCCTGTAGTCCCAGCTACTGGGGAGGCTGAGGCAGGAGAATGGCGGAAACCCGGGAGGCGGAGCTTGCAGTGAGCTGAGATCTGGCCACTGCACTCCAGTCCGGGCGACAGAGCGAGACTCCGCCTCAAAAAAAAAAAAAAAAAAAAATTGCAAATGGTTATTTATTAAACATTTTTAATTAAAAAGGTTGTACACATACAAATGGCCAACAGATGTATGAAAAAATGCTTATCATTACTAATTATTAGGGAAATGCAAATCAAAACCACAATGAGATAACACTTTATACTTCACAGTCAGGATGGCTATGAAAAAAAAAGATAACAAATGTTGGTGAGAATGTGGAGAAACTGGAACTCTTTCACAGTATTGGTGGGACTGCAAAATGATGCAGCTGCTGTGAAAAACAGTATGGAGATTCCCAAAGAGTTAAAGATAGAATTGACTGGGCACAGTGGCTCATGCCTGTAATTCCAGCACTTTGGGAGGCTGATGCTGATGGATTGCTTGAGCCCAGGAGTTCAAGACCAGGCTGGGCAACATGGCAAACCCTCATCTCTACAAAAAATACATTAGTTGGGTATGATGGTGTGTGTCTGTAGTCCCAGCTACTTGGGAGGCTGAGGTGTGCGGATCACCTGAGCCCAGAAGATCCAGGCTGCAGTGAACCGTGATCATGCCACTGCACTCCAGCTCAGGCCATAGAGTGAGACTATGTCTCAAAAGAAAGAGAGAAAGAAAAAAAAGTAGATGCATATATGTATAGATTTATTATACATAATGATAAATATATAAAATAATTTTATCTTTATTATATGTATATATTATACATATACAGTAATATATACATATGCACATATTTATTATATATTTATATATGCATATATTTATTATATATTTATATATTCATATAATGCATATGTAAATATTCAATATATAATGTATTTAAATGCATATATTTATATATTTACACATGTATTATATATGTATAATAAATAAATGTATACATGTATATATAATCAATAAAGATAGAATTACCATATGATCCAGCAATCCCACTTCTGGGTATGTACCCAAAAGAACTGAAAATCAGAATCTTGAAGGGATATAAGCACTCCCATGTTTACTGCAACATCGTTCACAAACAATCACCAAGATATAGAAACAACCTAATCATCCATTGACAGATGAATGGGTAAAGAAAATGTGGCATATACATATTACGGAATACTATTCTGCCTTAAAAAGAAGGAAATCTGCAATATTCAACAACATAAATGGATCTTCAGAACATTGTGCTAAGTGAAATAACTCAGACATAGAAAGACAAATACTGCATGATTTCACTCATTTGAGGTATCTAAAGGAGTCAAGTTCATAAAATCAAAGACTGGAGTGGTGGTTACCGGGGATGGGGAGAGGGGAAATGGGAAGTTGTTTTTCTTTTCTTTTTTTTTTGAGACTGAGTCTTGCTGTGTTGCCAGGCTAGAGTGCAGTGGCACCATCTCAGCTCACTGCAACCTTCACCTCCCAGGTTCAACCGATTCCCCTGCCTCAGCCTCCTGAGTAGCTGGGACTACAGGCACACGCCACCACGCCCGGCTAATTTTTTGTGTTTTTAGCAGAGATGGGGTTTCACCGTGTTAGCCAGGATGGTCTTGATCTCCGGACCTCGTGATCCGCCCTCTTTGGCCTCCAGAAGTGCTGGGATTACAGTTGTGAGCCATCTGCACCTGGCTGGGAAGCTATTTTTTAAAAAAGATTGGATAATAGAATTGAGGACATCTCCTGGATTGGAGAAGAAAAGAAAATTGGGAGAAAAGAGGAGAGATTTACAAGATCGATCCAGAAGGTGTAACCTACAAGTTGTGTAACCTAGAAAAGGAGAATGGAGAAAATGGAGGGAGGAGTATTATAAAGAAAATCATAAAAGCTAACTTCCAAGAGCTGAACTAAATCAGAAATCTTCAGATTTAAAAGGCCCAAGAAGTGCCTAGCCCATAAATGACAATAAAATACAAAACATACCAAGATATGCACCTAAAGAAAAAAGATAAAATACAAAATACTACACTAAGCACATGTGTCCCAGTCATCAATATATTTCCTCTATGCCCCATATCCACCCTTCTTTCCCTACTTTGGATTACTGGAGGTGGGTCCTGTAAATATTTCTCCTTTCCCATGTGATGTAAGATTAGGCCTTGTCAGTAGAGGATACTGGAAGGACACTGCAAGGGGAAGCGGCTCCCCTTCCTGGTTCCAGTGATCATTTTTCTTGCTTCTGTGGTGCCAGCAGGCAGCTTCTTTCGGAGTGCTGTCAAAGTAGCTAATGGTGCATAACTGCCAGCAAATTTGAACAACACCCTGGAGGGTAGCTTCCCAGGAATGTTGCTAGTATCCCAGTGGGTAACTTCCTGCTTGCCAGCTTGAGCCCATGGCGTTTCAGCAAATTTCCAGTATACCCTTTCAATGATGTATCTTTTCCAATGACTTCGAATGTCAGCCTTGATTGAAAGTCCTCTTCCATGTTCATTCCTTCCTGGGTATTCTTTTCAGTCCTAGAGATGGTGGCTGCTCTTTACATCTGATATTTCTGCATTCTTTATCCTTTTTACTAGACAATCCCCTTTTACTAACTAATAATTCTTCATATTACATTTTCTCTGATTATGTTACTATTATGGTTTCTGTCTCCTAATAATCCTGACTAATGCCACATTATTGTGAAATTTCAGAGTGGCAAGAAGTTAAAGAAACAAGAAGCATCTTTAGTTTTTTTTAAAAAGTCACCTACAAAAGAGTTAGAATCAGACTGATATCAGACTTCTCATCAGCAATGTTTAATTCTGGAAAGCAGTCAATAATTCTTTCAAAGTCCTGAGAATTCTATACCAAGTCAAATTATTAAGTGTGACAATAGGATAAAGACATTTTTCAGATATGCAGGATATATGATTATACACGAAGTCTAAAGATGACAGCTTTGCAGCAAGCCTAGAGAGGGCTCCTGAGAATACTTCAGAAAAGAGTTCCGAGAGGACTCTTAGAACTTAAGGAAACGGGCTGGGCGCAGTGGCTCGCGCCTGTAATCCCAGCACTTTGGGAGGCCGAGGTGGGTGGACCACCCGAGGTCGGGAGTTTGAGACCAGCCTGACCAACATGGAGAAACCCCGTCTCTACTAAAAATACAAAAAATTAGCTGGGCGTAGTGGCACATGCCTGTAATCCCAGCTACTCAGGAAGCTGAGGCAGGAGAATCACTTGAACACGGGAGGTGGAGGTTGCAGTGAGCCGAGATAGCACCACTACACTCCAGCCTGACAGACAATGAAAAAAAAAAAAAAAGGGACAAGAAAGGAAATATAACCACCACAGCACAAAAATATTTACAGAGATTTTAGCTTGTGGCTTACCATGATTTCTGACACCATCTTGTCATCATTCTTGGTGATTTCAATACCCAGGGAGATAATACTTCCGACTCGTTGAATTTTTTTTTTTTTTTTGAGATGGAGTTTTGCTCATGTTGCCCTGGCTGGAGTGCAATGGCACGATCTCAGCTAACTGCGACCTCTGCCTCCCAGGTTCAAGTGATTTTCCTGCCTTAGCCTCCCAAAGTGCTGGGATTACAGGCGTGAGCCACTGCGCCCGGCCCCCTTGATCTCTTTTACAATGAGTGTGTCCTCTGCCTACTTCTACCATCTGTGACCTTGGTCAGCCCCTGGATCTGAGCTTTCCAATTACTGTAGCCACTAGCCACTTTTAGCTTTAAGCACCTGAAATGTGGCTAGGTCAAAATGAGATGTACCCAAGTGTAAAATATACACTGAATTTTGAAGATGTAGTTTCATAAAGTAAAGAATATGAAATATCAAATGAATATTTTTTATATTGATTACGTATTATAATGATAATACTTCACAAGTATTTGTTAAGTAAAATGTTATCAAAAGAAATTCACTTGTTTCATTTTACTTTTTAAATGTGGCTGGTAGAATATTTTAAATTACATATTTGGAAATAAGGGTCTTTGTAGATGTAATCGAGTTAAGATGAAGTCATACTGGATTAGGGTGGGCCATAAATCCAATATAACTGCTGTCCTTAAAGAAGAGGAAAATTCAGACACACACACACGGGGAAGATGTGTGATTCCAACTGAGGCTGGAAGGAGAAATTGGAGTGCCGTAGCTTCAGGCGAAGGCATGCCAAGGACTGACAGGATCACCCAAAGCTAGGATGGAGGCGTGCAACAGGTTCCTCCCTAGAACTTCGGAGGGAGCACAGTCCTGCTGACACCTTGATTGCAGACTTTCTGCCTCCAGAACTAGGAGAGAGTAAATTTGTTGTGTCAAGCCACCTGTTTTGTGGTACTTGGTTTTGGCAGCCCTAGCAACCTATTACAGGGCCCAACATGTCAGTTCTCAAATTTCCCCCTTTTGTTTGCCCACAGGACATTATAGCTTCAGCTTGTGAATCAGGAAATGTAACCTCACTCACTTCCATAGTGCCATCAAGAGAATGATAAAATACTGTGTGTTTGTTCATGTGGTATGCCCATACCAATTCAGTGATCACTGTTTTTAACTGAGCATAGGTGTCTTTGGGAGACAAAAAAGAAAAAAAATCTCTTCTGATTTAGAAATTCTTCCTTGTCTAATCCCAGAATTGTGAAATCCAGCGTCCACGTGTGTTTTCGCAGTCACCTTTTCTGCAATGCCCTGGCTAAAGCTAAGTTTTCTGCATATTGTGCAGTGTGTGCCATTTTGGCGACTTACCTCCCTAATCTAGTTGTATGTGTCCTTCCTTCTGTCCTTAAAAGAACACAGTCATTTAGCCTTCCTTTTCAGTGAGATCTGGGTCATGCTGGTGATATTGTAGTTGTTCTCTTTTTCACAATCTGAACTTTTAGAAAATATTGCCACAATATTTACAATGTTAAAAATTAAACTAGCACTCTCTGGAATAAGGAGTCTGGCTCCACTCTTTGGCGTTTGGCTAGCAACAGCATTGAGCCCCACCTCTCTGTCTCACCATCTGCCTCACATCTGAGCAAGCTGATAAGAAAGGCTGGGTGTTCTCTCTGTGCTGTGGAGAGACTCAAACTACATAAGCTCCTCCCAACAGGGGGAGCCCTCACCCTGCCGCCCACCCTTAACCACAATAAAACTCAGCCAGTCTCTGTTCCCTGCTCTCTCAAGCCATTCTGGACTTACAGAAAGGGCTGCTCTGCTTTCCCCAGAGACCTCAATTATGTAAGTAATCAACCTTTCCATTATCTCTTGAGGTGTACTTGGCATTAGGAGTCTTAACATCTGAACTGAACTTCAGGTGGGGCTTATCCTAGTTCTCCAGAGCAGTCACAATAACCCTCAGACATTTGGTGGGGCGCAATGGCTCACACCTGTAATTCCAGCTCTTTGGGAGGCCCAGGTGGGAGGATCACTTGAGCCCAGGAGTTTGAGATCAGTCTGGGCAACATAGGTCTCTACAAAAAAAAAAAAAAAAAATTAGCTGGGTGTGGTGACACGTGCCTGTGGTCCCAGCTACTCAGGAGGCTAAGGTGGGAAGATTGCTTGAGCCTGCGAAGTTAAGGCTGCAGTGAGCCATGAGTGTGCCACTGCCCTCCAATCTGAGTGACAGAGCAAGATCCTGTCTCCAAAAAAAAAAAAAAAAAGCACAACGGTTAATCTATAGGTGAAGTCAAACAGACTGTTAACACCCACGATTGCAACTCTAGTTGCATACTTAATTCATATTACTTGAAGTGATGCCAGAATGGGTGATCCATTATGTCAACCACAAACCACTGTGGCCAACCTCAGTGGTCAGGAAAAATCAGTGATAGTGACTCCCAAAGGCAGAGAGTCGATGCTGTATCCATTTAACACTATAAATAGCATGGCTTTCAGTCTCTAGTTTTTAGGGTCACTGTATAGGTTTTGTATTTTCTCTCCAACTTCTGCCCCCATCACTGACAACCAGAACTTTTCATATCCTTGGGAGGGATTTGCCAGGACACAAGGCTTTCAGAGCTAAAACTGGGGCAGTTTCAGTGAGAGACTTCGAGCAAGAACTGCTCAGCTGAATCCTATCCAAATTCCTTACCTACAGAAACTATGAGTGATGACAGTAAATTGCTGTTTTGAGCAACTGAGTTTTTGGGATGATTGGTTATGCAATATAGATAATTAAAATAGCAACAAGGCCAGGCGCGGTGGCTCATGCCTGTAATCCCAGCACTTTGGGAGGCCAAGGTGGGCAGATTACGAGGTCAGGAGTTCAAGACCAGCCTGGCCAGCATGGTGAAACCCTGTCTCTACTAAAAATACAAAAATTAGCTGGGCACGGTGGCAGGTGCCTCTAATCCCAGCTACTCAGGAGGCTGAGGCAGGAGAATCACTTGAACCCGAGAGGTGGAGGTTGCAGTGAGCTGAGATCGCACCATTGCACTCTGACCTGGGCGACAGAACGAGACTCTGTCTCGAAACAAAACAAAACAAAACAAAAAACAGCAACTCAAACTGGCTACAGCAGAGCCTGTGTCTTTTCTTTTAAGCTCTGTTCTCTCTACAGTCATCCCTGTCTCCTTATGTGACAACTCCGTTCTTCCAGGTGCTCAGGTAAAACCCTGGAGTCATTCTTGACTGCATTTTCTGCCACTTCCAATCACTCATCAATCATATTGGCTCTACCTTCAAAATAGATCGAGATTCTGACCTCTTCTCATCTCTTTCACTACTGTCACCCTACTTCAGGCCACCATCATCCTTTGCTTAGATTGTTTCGTGTCTCCCAACTACTTTTCCTGCTTCCTCCTCACCCCCTTCAGTCTCTTCTTATCACCATATCCAGAGTGGTCTTATTCGCATGTACATTAGATCCTGTCCATCCACTGCTCAAACCCTTTCAAAGGCTATTTGCCTCTGCTATAGTAAAAGCTAAAGTCCTTGATTTGGCTTCTAAGGCCCTCCGTGATCTACTCCCCATGACTTCTCTGTCTTTATTCCCCTCTACTCTCCCCCTTGGTCAATCTTCTCCAGCCACATGAGCTTGCTTGCTATTGCTTGAATACAATAAGCACATTCCTGTCTTAGGACCATTGTACTTGCTGTTCCCTTTGCTTGGAATGCTGTTCCAGCAGATAGCTGCTTGGCTCAATCCCTCACTTCCTTAAGTTACTTTCTCAGAGCAGTCTTCCCTGCCCAGCCTACCTAAAATTTCAGCTCCTTTGACCGACTCTTATTCTTCTTCCTTGCCTTATTCTCCTCTTAGTACTTTCCATTACCCAGCATGCTCTATAGTTTACGTATCTGTCTCGTTTTTTGTTTGTCTCCTCACTGAAATGAAAGCTCTGTGAAGGCAAGGATTTCTGTCCATTTCTTCCCTGTTCTATCCCTAGAGCCTAGAGAACTGTGCCTAAAACATAGCAAACTCTTAATAAACATTCACTGTTCAATGGATAGTCATCATAGTGATTGACACTGCATATTGATTTTCTTTTTTTTTTTTTTTTGAGACGGAGTCTCACTGTGTTGCCCAGGCTGGAGTGCAGTGACGCGATCTCGGCTCACTGCAAGCTCCGCCTCCCGGGTTCACGCCATTCTCCCGCCTCAGCCTCCGAGTAGCTGGGACTACAGGCGCCTGCCACCACACCCGTCTAGTTTTTTTTTTTTGTATTTTTAGTAGAGACGGGGTTTCACCATGTTAGCCAGGATGGTCTTGATCTCCTGACCTCGTGATCCACCCGCCTCGGCCTCCCAAAGTGCTGGGATTACAGGCTTGAGCCGCCGCGCCCGGCCTGATTTTCAAATTTAGAATCAGCACTTAGGAAAATAGCAGAAGAGGGATTACAGAACAGTATGTAAATGCTTTTTTTTTTCCAACCTTAAGGATGGGACAGTATGATGACAGAGGTTTGGAAGTGATCAGGGAAGGAGAGGTGAAAAGAAGGGAAAGGACACCAATGTCTTCATCTTGCAAAGTATCAGAAACAAGAGACTGGCTCTGATAATTGGAAAATGAAGTAAAGTTATAAGCACAAAATTGAAAGTTGTAACTTTTGCTTGTAAGCATAACTGACAGAACTAGAAACAATGAGTTAACATGGGAGAGAGATGGAAGTGGTGATATAAATCATAACTTTGAGTTCATCAATAATATTGGCAATGTCTGTCTGTGTCTGATTTCCCTAGAGCACAGAGCCCGAGGCAAAGCTTAAGTGCTTACACTTTTTCGGGAGGTACAGACCCAGTTCTGCGAGAGCCAGGGGAAAAGGAAGAGAGGCAGGGAAGGAATGGCAGCAAGTACAAGGTGATGAATGACTGCACTGGCCATTGCTTCATGAAGAGCCATGAATAAACAGAGCTGGTTTCTCAGCAGGTGGCTGGCTGCTCAGTCACAAAGGACCTCTTTGGAGAGGCTTTATGGAAATACTGTGCCTGGGACAGTCCCTCAAAGGAAGGAGGGAGAGAAAATGCATCTGCAAGCTCACTTTACCTTCTATCTTCTGCTGGTCAAAATGTGCTGGCTGGAGCAGTTGATGCCCACACACATCCGGGTTGTGTCACTTGGCCCCTTTGGTAGCCACTGGGGAAGCCAGATCTGGGCACGTGGCCTGATGGCTGCTGCAGTGGAACCACATGCACACACTCGGTCAGTCACCACTGGGATGGCCTGGTCAGGGCAGGCTGAGTGGCTGGGAGACCGCTGAGCCTATGATAGCTAAGCAGCCTCCTGTGATGTATGCACTGCAGTGTCCAAATGTGAAAAAGCAAGAAAGCATATTTTTTTCTGGAGAGAAGGAGGAAACCACCAGGAGAATACAAACAGAAAAAAGGTAAGGTGGTTGTCTCTGGAGGTGGGAAAGAGGTTGGAGAGCAGAATGTTGCATCTTATTATTATTAGCATTCCTGTACAATTTTTTAAATGCATGGATACATTGATAGAAATCACTTTTTAAAAACTCACAAACTAGGTTTTATCACTCCCCTTTCCCAAGTTCTTCAATGGTGTCCCATTGCTTTTAGGATAATTAAAACAGATTGAACAACACTATTTTCTGTGGGAATACTAGCTCTTAGACACACAAGTTAATATTGTTGTTATCTATATAGACTAAGTTTGTTCTATTAAAAATTTACTATTCAGGCTGGGTGTGGTGGCTCTTGCCTGTAATCCTAGCACTTTGGGATTGCAGGGTGGGTGGATCACTTGAGCCCAGGAGTTCCAGAATAGGCTTGGTCAACATGGCAAGAACCCATCTCTACAAAATGTTTTTTAAAATTAGTTGGGTGTGGTGGCAGATGCCTGTGGTCCCTGCTACTTGGGAGACTGAGGTGGGAGGATCACTTGCGCTTAGGAGGTTGAGGTTGCAGTGAGCTGTGATTGCACTATTGCACTCCAACCTGGGCAACAGAGCAAGACTGTGTCTCAAAAAAAAAAAAAAAATCAATCACTATTCAAATACTCAGTGAAGTATCAGTGATTTTGTAGTAAACTTCCACAAGTACAATATTTAAGGGGGCCGGGCGCGGTGGCTCAAGCCTGTAATCCCAGCACTTTGGGAGGCCGAGACGGGCGGATCACGAGGTCAGGAGATCGAGACCATCCTGGCTAACACGGTGAAACCCCGTCTCTACTAAAAAATACAAAAAACTAGCCGGGTGAGGTGGCGGGCGCCTGTAGTCCCAGCTACTCGGGAGGCTGAGGCAGGAGAATGGCGTGAACCCGGGAGGCGGAGCTTGCAGTGAGCTGAGATCCGGCCACTGCACTCCAGCCCTGGCGACAGAGTGAGACTCCGTCTCAAAAAAAAAAAAAAAAAAAAAATATATATATATATAAAAGGGAAAAAAAGTACAGCTGCTCATGTTGATTTTAGTTTCAGTTCTGAACAAAAGTCCCTGAATATCGAGGTCCTGCTGGTCTCTCCCGCCTCACAGTGAGTGACTTCCTCTTTCTTTCTGCTCCAACTGTGTTGGTTCCTTTCTGCTTGTTGGACCCCTGAGTCTTTCTTCCACTTCAGGCTTTTGCCCATGACTCCCCTCCTCAACCCACCCTCTAGCACACCTAGTCCAGTATTTACTAAGCTTCAGGTTTACACCTAACACCTTCATGTTTGCCCTTTCTGTGTAATGCCTACTCTATTATTTTTCTTACAATCTTTCTTTACATTTACAGCTTTTAAAATTTAAATACATTTATTTTACAAGGAAATTTTACATGCCAATGTAAATGGAGAGCCAATTTCACTGGTCACAAATCACACAAAACTGTAAAATACAGAATAATGACAATAATAATATATCTGTGTGCCACTAGTAGTTTCTGTAACATACTTTGCAACATCCTAGTTTAATTACCTTTTACTCATTATTGAGTTATTTTTTAGCTTAAATATTGCTTTGTTTTAGGGAAGTCTTCTCTAACTGCTTGGACTAGACCAAGCTCCTGTGCTGCACATTCCTAGACCATGACTGCATAACATTTGTGAGCTATGCAGCACTCATAGTTACATATTTGTGTGATTATTTTAGAGTGTTTGCCTCGCCAACTGGACTTAAGTTTCATGAGAACAGGATCTGTATTAATTTTGCTCCCCTCATATCTGTGCTGACCACAGCATGAGCCTATTGTTAATGCTTAAAAAATACCTATGGAATGAATAAATGAATACCTGTATGAAATTATCACCTGAGAGCAACCAACATCCTTTGTTTTGCTTCCATGCCCACCAGTCCATCTTCTAACTACAATGAAGTTTCCTCAAATTCTTCTTTTTTTTGGAGATAGGGTCTTTCAGTCTGTCACCCAGGCTGGAGTGCAGTGGCTCAATCATAACTCAATGTAACCTCCAATTCCTGGACTCCAGTGATCCTCCCGCCTCAGCCTCCTAAGTAGCTAGAACTACAGGCACATATCACCATGGACCACTAATGTTTTGAAAAAATTTTGTAGCCCAGGAGTCCCAGACCAGCCTGGTCAATATGGCAAGATCCCATCTCTACACTATATTGGCCAGGCTGGTCTTGAACTCCTGGGCTCAAGCAATCCTCCTGTCTCAGCCTCCTGCATAGCTGGGACTACATATTTGCATCACTGTACTCAGCTCTCAAATTATTTTTGAAAGAAAGCAGGGTAAATATAAGTAATGTATGAATAAATGAATAGATGGATTTCAGGAAGAGGGTGGCCTGGAGTGGCAAATCATAGTTACCAAAATGACTGCAACAGCCTCTTCCATTCCACGTGTTCTGCAGAGGGGCTTTGTCACTCTCACATCAAGAGACAGAATCTGGCCGCGCATGGTGGCTCATGCCTGTAATTCCAGCACTTTGGGAGGCTGAAGCAGGCGGATCACTTGAGGTCAGGAGTTCGGGACCAGCCTGGCCAACATGGTGAAACCCTGTCTCTACCAAAAATGCAAAAATTAGCTGGGCGTGGTGGCACATGCCTGTAAGCCCAGCTACTCAAGAGGCTGAGGCACAAGAATCGCTTGAACCTGGGAAGCGGAGATTGCAGTGAGCTAAGATTGTACCACTGCACTCCGGCCTGGGTGATGGAGTGAAACTCTGTCTCAAAAATAAATTAATTAAATAAGAAAAAAAGAGAATCTAATTCCCTCTTTTTGAATGTATATTAGTCTAAGTGACTCACTTGAACCAACAAATGTCACTTCTAAAGCTAATCAGAAAGGTCAGTCAGCTTCCACCTTTCTCTCTTAGAACATTCACAGCCTGGCTGTGCCTCTCAGGACACTCCCTCACAGGGCCCAGCCACCATGCTGTAAAGAGCCAAGTCACATGGAAAAGCCACATGGCAGGTTTTCTGGTTGCCAGCCCCAGCTGAGCCCAGTCTTCAAGCCACCCCAGCCCAGGCAACAGACATGTGAGTGGGGCAGCCACCAGGTGATTCCTGCCCCTAGTCATTCCAGTTTTCCCAACTGACACCTAGATATTGTGGAGCAAAAATAGACCATCCTTGTTCTACTGTGTCTGAATTCCTGACCCACAGAATCTGTGAGCACAGTAAGATAACTATTGTCTATGCCACTAAGTTTTAGGGGTGGTTTGTTGTGGAGTAATAGATAACCAGAACAGAATTTGGTACCTGGAAGTGGGATTCTCCCATAACGAAAACCCAAAACATAAGTGAAAGCAATCAGCTTTTGACTAGGCAGCAGAAAGAAGCTTGTGGAAATAAAGGAAGATCAACCACATGAGAACAACCAAAGGCTATTTATTTAGAGCTTGCTGTAGCAAGGGAGCCAGCTGCCATTACTTGCATTTTGGAAGACACTCAAAGGCAGGGAGAGGAGTGGAAAAGCTTTTAGTGGAAAAAAGGGAAGGCTTTGGGTATGCCCTATTGGAGGCTGCTGGCATTGGGAAGCTTTAGGCAGGCTAACTAGAAGTGGAGCATCCTCTTTGACTGGTTAGGCTGCACATTTGGCTTTCCCTGGTTGGCCCTAAGTTGGAAGTGGAGATAAAAATAAAAAAATTAGGGAAGCTGTCAGTTATTAATCAAGTCTTGGTCATTGGGCACCAGTTGTTCCAGAGGCTGTTTGGTTTCCTGGATTGTTGCTAGAGACAGCAGTCTGATTTCTAGTAGGCTTGCTTCTTGGGCTGGTTTCTCTAAATCATGGGCTGGTTTTCTAGGTTGGTTGCTGCAGATTGTGGGTCAGAGTTCTGTTTTTATATATTGTCTGGTCATTGTCTGTATGTATATTCAGTCTTTCAGGCTTAAGTGGCCTTGAGAAGTTTGTTGCTGAAAGCTGGGCTGACCTTGAGAAGACTGTCAGTGAAGGCTGGAAAGATGGGGAGGAAGTTATGACTGGAGGGTGGAAGAAAAGTGACCTTGCTAAGTGTAACAAAAGGTTTAGCAACATTGTCACCTATAGTAATACTGAAAATAGAAAATATACCTAATGAACCAGTGGGTTTGGCCAAGGATATTTCCTGGCAGACAATTTAAAGTGTCAGTTGGTTTCTACTTATGATGAAATATGGCTGGAGAAAGAGGAACTGTTCAGTTTTCCAGCACACTTTAGAGGAAGTATGGAGGGCTCAAATCAGTCTTTCCAGTTAGCAAAGCATTCTCAAAGAAAGGTCCTCAGTGCAATGGCTGAATTAGGGGCACAGTCTGAGACTAAATTCAGTCTCAATAGCAGCTTGCATCCCTCCCACATACGAAATGCACTTTCCCTTTCCTCAAGGTCTCCAGAGTCTCATCCTATTACTGCATCAGCTCAAAGTTCAAGATTTTGCTATCAAATCAGGTGCCAGTGCTGATGAGGTTTCTCAGGTATAGCCCCTTTAGGATGGTTTCTCGAAACCTGGAAGACCTGTGGGCCAAAGGCACAAGTGGTGTCTTAAGATCCTTGCAAGGCCGACTTCTGTCTGAAAGTGTTCATGAGGTACCATCTGAAATCTTTCTGAGGTCTTATAAAAATATTTAGAGTCACATCGTTGGCTGCATCTTTTGTATGTGGGAGGGATGTGAGCTGCTATTTCCAGAGTGTGGACTGTGACAGATGGCACTTTGCCAAAGATGATGGTGTTGATGAAAAGAGTCAAACTCTGTAAAATAGTTAAAGAGGTTTATTCTGAGCCAAATATGAGTGACCAAGGCCCGAGACACAGTCTCGAGAGGTCCTGAGAAGATGTGCCCAATGTGGCTGGGTTACAGCTTGATTTTATGTATTTTAGGGGGACAGAAGTTACAGGCAGACATCAATCAATACATGTGAGGTGTATATTGGTTTGGTCCAGAAAGGTGAGACAACTCAAAGCAGGGGCTTCCAGGTCACAGATGGATTCAACAATTTTATGATTGGCAATTGCTGGAAAGAGCTAAGTTATTTTATTTTATTTTTATTTAGTTATCTTTTTTGAGATGGAGTCTTGCTCTGTTGCCCAGGCTGGAGTGCAGTGGCATGATCTCAGCTCACTGCAAGCTCCGCCTCCTGGGTTCATACCATTCTCCGGCCTCAGCCTCCCCAGCAGCTGGGACTACAGGCACACGCCGCCACGCCCAGCTAATTTTTGTATTTTTAGTAGAGACGGGGCTCCACTGTGTTAGCCAGGATGGTCCCAATCTCCTGGCCTTGTGATCTGCCCACCTTGGCCTCCCAAAGTGCTGGGATTACAGGTGTGAGCCACTGCACCTGGCTGGAAAGAGCTAAGTTGTTATCTAAAGACTTGGAATCAGCTGGGTGGGGTGGCAGAGGGAGACTCTGTCTCAAAAACAAAAAGATTTGGAATCAATCAAAAGGAGTGACTGGGTTAAGATAAGGGGTTGTGGACACCAAAGTTTTTATTATGTAGATGAAGCCTCCAGCTGGCAGGATTCAGAGAGAATAGATGGTAAATGCCTCTTATCAGACCCTAAAGGGTGCTGGACTCTTAGTTTAATCTCTCCTGGATCAGGAAAAGACCTGGAAAGAGAAGGGGATTTTCTATAGAATGGAGATTTTTCTCCAACAGAGATAGTTTTTCAGGGTCATTGCAAAATATGTCAAATAAACATATTTAGGGGTAACATACTTTGATTACTTTCAGGGCCTGCTATTTGTCATGTGATGCTATACTACAGTCAGGCTGGAATTTGGTATCTTATTGTTACAAACAGTCTCATATATATGTGTGTGTGTATATATATATATATATTTTTTTTTTTTTTTTTTTAAGACAGGGTCTCTCTTTGTCACCCAGGCTGGAGTGCAGTGGCACAATCTCAGCTCACTGCAACCTCTGCCACCCAAGTTCAAGTGATTCTCCTGCCTCAGCCTCCCAAGTAGCTGGGATTACAAGTGTGTACCACCATGCTTGGCTAATTTTTAGTAAAGAGAGGGTTTTACCATGTTGGCCAGGCTGGTCTTGAACTCCTGACCTCGGGTGATCCACCCGCCTTGGCCTCCCAAAGTGCTGAGATTACAGGCATAAGCCACCATGCCCAGCTCTTTTGTCAGTCTTAAGATCTCTGTTTCAGTGCTGATGCTGGTCAGTTGTGCCTGAATTTCAAGGGGAGGAGGGCATAGTGAGGCATGTCCAACCCTCCCTTCCCGTCATCATCATAGTCATCGCTTGAACTAGTTTTTCAGGTTTACTTTGGAATGCCCTTGGCCAAGAGGATGAGTCCATTCAGTTGGCTGGGGGGCTTAGAATTTTATTGTTGGTTTACAATGCCAACAAAGATGTCTCCTTTGCGATGTGAATTGGCCACTCCCCCTTCAAGTTCTGGAGTCTACTCCAGAACTAGATTCCCTTGAATCTAGGCTAACCTTAGTGATTTGCTTGTAACCAATAAAATGTGACAGAATTATCATTAAAAAGACATTCCCTCTTGGAACCCAGCTGCCATGTTGTGTGAAACACAAGCCATGTGTGGAGGCCACAAATAGGTGCTCTGGTTGACAGACTCAACTGAGCTCAGACTTTAATTCATGCTAGCCCAGGCACCAGACATGTCAGCAAAGCAGTCTCTAGATGATTCTAGCTCCCAGGCATTCAAGTCACCCCCAGTGGAGTCATTCCCAAAGGAGGCTCCAGACACTGTAGGACATAGCCCACTCTCACTGTGCCCTTTGTGACTTCCTGTCCTGCAGAGTACATGAGCATAGCACAATGGTTACTATTTTATGCCATTAAGTATTGGGGTGGTTCTACTTAGCAATAGGTAAGCCAGAACACCTGGTTATATACACAAGCATTCATAAGAATCATGTCATTTTTTTGGCCGGGCGCGGTGGCTCAAGCCTGTAATCCCAGCACTTTGGGAGGCCGAGACGGGCGGATCACGAGGTCAGGAGATCGAGACCATCCTGGCTAACACGGTGAAACCCCGTCTCTACTAAAAATACAAAAAAACTAGCCGGGCGAGGTGGCGGGCGCCTGTAGTCCCAGCTCCTCGGGAGGCTGAGGCAGGAGAATGGTGTAAACCCGGGAGGCGGAGCTTGCAGTGAGCTGAGATCTGGCCACTGCACTCCAGTCCGGGCAACAGAGCGAGACTCCGCCTCAAAAAAAAAAAAAAGAAAAAAAAGAATCATGTCATTTTCAAGCAGGAAAAGACCTCAAGAGATAGTCCGTCCTTCTCCCTCAGTTTTCAGAAAAGGAATCAGTTACATGACTTGTCTGAAGTCATACAATTAGCTGGCAGACCAAGAATCTGAAGTCCTTTCCCATTACAATACAGACATGCTCATCATGCCCTGCAAACTCCTATCAACTGGAACTACTGCAACTATTCTGCCAGGGACAGGTTCTTCTCTAAAATTCCAGCTCTCCGGAGGGAGAAGGCCCTGACTTTGGGTAAGCCTTTAAACTGAAGCTCCCTGTGGGGTCTATCTAAAGAGTCATTCCTCACTTTACCAGGCTGGCCAACTTGATTCTTCCTTTTCTCAATCTTCCTTGGTCTTTCTCCGCCTCTTCCTTGTGGCTTCTGCCACTCCACTATTTTCTTCTCTTTCCCTTTTTCAACACTGGGTATTGAAATACTATGTATCAACCAATGGCCTTCAAGGGCATAGAGTATGCTTAAAATTATGAGGTAAGACTCATAACAGAAGTGAAAGGGATCACCCAGCTGTTGGTAGTTATCAGAGGAGCTCAAGATATGAAACAGACAGAAGTAGAGCACCCCATCTACAAGGAGACTCCTGATACATCTCATCAGTCACCAGCGTCCTAAGGAATCACATTTGGAAATTCTTTAATCTCTCTTCCATTTATAGATGGGGAAACTGATCTCAGAGAAGTGAAATGATTTTCCTAGATCATACATAGTCTTTGTGCCTCTCTGGAAATCCCAAAGCATCAGAATGCATTTTTCTCCTTTAAGGATCTTATTTGTGGCAGTTTAACATTAAAATCACTGACATTCAAAGGTACATTTTCAACATCACAAATTTAGACTCTATAGATAGCAGCATTAAGTTCTAGCACTGGGAACACATTAAAAGGGTGCTTTTCAAGTGTTTAATGGAACATGTGTATCTTCTCAAGAGTGGTGCTTTAGCGTGAATATAAAGAGGGAAAATTCTAAACGAGGCCATATTCTTCAGAGGAAAAAAATAAGCCTTATGAAGAAAGAAAACAGAAAATCAGATTTCTAAAGCCCGGTCTGGGGAGATATTTAAGGGTTGTTTAACTAAACTCAAGTATATCTAACAGATTGACAATTCATTCTGTCCCACTGAGGAGCTGGAAATATAATGGAATCTTTAAGTTTAAACCTAGTAAAATTGTTGGTTTGAGTTCTATGTTCCTGTTTTTATCTATTTTCTAGAAAGCTTTCACATTTCCAGAAAAGAAAGAGAAATGATTGTTATATATTTAGTTTTAACATAAGGTCTTGCTCTGTCACCCAGGCTGGAGGGCAGTGGCGCCATCTCTGCTTACTGCAACCTTTGCCTCCTGGATTCAAGCAATCCTCCCACCTCAGCCTCCCAAGTAGCTGGGACTACAGGCATGTGCCACCATCCTCTGCTAAACTTTTTTGTTTAATTGTTTGTATTTATAGTAGAGATGGGTTTTGCCATGTTGCCCAGGCTGATGTCGAACTCCTGAGCTCGAGCGATCTTTCTGCCTTGGCCTCCCAAAGTGCTGGGATTACAGGCGTGAGCCACCATGCCCAGTTCAGAAAGATGAATGATTTAACTAAACACACAGATGTAGAGACTGGCGCACAAAAAGGTAAACATACTTTATCAAGGTCAAGGATTCGTCCATTTAAATCACAGTTCTCAACTGTTTTTGGATTATGAATTCTTTCAGGATTCAACTAAAGTTTGGATTCACTCTCCAGAAAAATTTGGACATTAAAAAATTTGCATATGTCTTAGTAAGTTCTGGCTACTATAACAGAGTTCCATAAACCTGGTAGCCTATAAACAACAAAAATTTATTTCTCATATTTCTGGAATCTGGGAGCCCAAGATAAGAGTAACAGCATGGTTGGGTTCTGGTGAGGGCCCTCTTCAGGTTTCAGATGGCCAACTTCTCATTGCATCCTCATATGGCAGAAAGAGGACTAGGGAGTTCCTTGGGGTCTCTTTTATAAGGGCAGTAATCCCATTTATAAGGGCTCACCCTCATGACCTAATGAGCTTCCAAAGGTTCCACCTCCTAGTACCATCACATGGGGGGTTAGGATTTCAACATATGAATTTTGAGGGGACAGAAACATTCCATCTATAACAGCATAGAATGCCCATTCATGAATCCTACATCTGTGAACCTCTGGGCTAAATATAGGATAAATCCAGACAATGGATAAAGTGGCTAAAATGATGAACTCCATCTTCTATGTTTTGAAGTAGAAATTCAGCCCCATTACTGAAAGGGTTTAAGGAGTAGACCATAGAATAGGAACATATAAGTAGTATAATACTATTTTTATTAAAGTAAATATATTGTGCATATAGAGCAAAAAAATTTTATTGAGTACTTGTTGGGTACCATTTTTCTAAGTCATTTAATCTATATATTGTATTTTTTAATGAATGAATTTTTTTTCTTTCTTTTTAAAATTTCAATAATTTGGGGGGAATAGGTGGTGTTTGGTTGCATGGAAATGTTCTTTAGCGGTGATTTCTGAGATTTTGGTGTACCCATCTCCTGAGCAGGGTACACTGTACCCACTGTGTAGTCTTTTATCACTCACTCCCCTCCTACCTTTACCCCTGAGTCCCCAGAGTCCATTATATCATTCTTATGCCTTTGTGTCCCCATAGCTTAGCTCTTACTTATAAAAGAGAACATACAATGTTTGGTTTTCCATTCTTGAGTTATTCAATTCACTTAGTTATTCTATTCACTTAGAAAAATAGTCTTCAACTCTATACAGGTTGCTGCAAATGCCATTTTTTTCATTCCCTTTTGTGGCTGAGTAGTATTCCACATTAATCTGTATAACTTAATCCCCACAACAACCCTATAAGTTACACACTATTATTATAACCAGTTTGCAAATGAGGAAATGACACACACACACACACACACACACACTCACACTGGAAGCCACGATGTTAGGAATCATATCCAGCATCTGGGACAGGGCAAGGTAGACTCTGAAGGTGATACATAAAGATGTGTTGATTTAATAAATGAGCCAAATGTTAACAGTAGTTTTTTTTGTTTTTTGTTTTTTTTTAATGAGAGGTAGAGGGTAAGGCAACCCTTTTATTGTCTACTTGCATTTTCTACTTAATTTTTTTTGTTTATTTTTAGATGGAGTTGCACTCTGTCGCCCAGGCTGGAGTGCAGTGGCACCATCTCAGCTCACTGTGACCTCCATCTCCTGGGTTCAAGCGATTCTCCAGTGTCAGCCTCCCAAGTAGCTGGGACTACAGGTGCACACCACCATGTCTGGCTAATTTTTGTATTTTTAGTAGAGACAGGGTTTCGCCATGATGGCCAGGTTGGTCTCAAACGCCTAATCTCAAGTGATCCACTCTCCTCAGCCTCCCAAAGTGCTGGGATTACACGTGTGAGCCCCTGTGCCCAGCCTACTTGATTTTTTTTGAGACGAGTTTTGCTCCTTTTGCCCAGGCTGGAGCGCAATGGCATGATCTTGGCTCACTGCAACCTCTGCCTCCTGGGTTCAAGCGATTCTCCTGCCTCAGCCTCCCAAGTAGCTGGGATTACAGGTGCCCACCACCATGCCTGGCTGATTTTTGTAATTTTAGTAGAGATGGGGTTTCACCACATTGACCAGGCCGGTCTTGAACTCCAGACCTCAGGTGATCCCCCTGCCTCAGCCTCCCGAAGTGCTGGGATTATAGGCGTGCCCCACCGTGCCTGGACCTACTTGAGTTTTTATAATGAGCATGTTGGCAGATCACAGTTAGTGTTCAACAAATATCCATGTGCTTCTCTATGTTTCCCATCCTCTATGCTTCTAGGTGTGTTCATGGGACTAATTCTCACCAATGGAATGTTTGTGGAAATAATGCGTCTCCTTCAGCCGGAGTCAGTTAAGAGACAAGGACTATTGGGGGCCATCTCTGAGGCTGGCTACCACAGAGACCATAAAATATTCACCAACGTGTAGACTCAGTTTGCCTGTGTAATTTATAGGGGACATGAAGACAAATTTCAGGTTGCTGTTTTGTGGTATAATTCCCTGAAATTATCTTATTTGTTTATTGGGTCTTTCCTGCCTTACTGGAATATCAGCTTCCTGAGAGTGTAAAGCTCGTGTCTGTTCTGCTGTCTGCAGTTTCCCTGGTGCCTGACACAGTGACTGCCACATGAGAAGAGCTCCTAAAATAGTGAAATAAATGAAGAATCACATGAGTGAAGTCCTCTGGGTACCTGAGTATGGGCGAAACTGGAAAACATTGATGGAGTTTTCCATAGCAGCATCCTAAGAAGACACTCTTGAGCGGGTGAGAACTCATTTTGAGGACATCAGCAAACACAGCTTAAGAGGAGTTTAAAAGGTGATATCACCTGGGCTTGCTTTCTCAGGTACTCTTTTAAAAGGATGTAATTCATAGCTGTCCCAGGAAGACTCACCAGGAACACTGTTAATAACTGCCTTAGAAGCATTTTGTGATCTATCATTTAGGATTTTTGTTTAGTTGCTCTAATAGGCACCAAGTAACAATGGGTTAAACAAGATGGTCTGTCTTTCAAATAAAAGTCCAGCTGGTAGGCAGCCCAGGAAAGGTAGGCTGCTCTGCTTCATGTGATGGTCTGAGGACCTTTATGCCTTCTGTTTTGTTGCTTTGCCATCCTCCGGGGTGTTGTCCTATCCACATGATTGAGTTGAATGCCCACCATCATGTCTGCATTGCAGCCTCAAGAAAGAGAAAAGAAGAAAGGGAAAGCATGCAACTTTCTTTTAAGGATGTGACCTAGAAGTGACATACATCACTTAGGCTCACATGCCATTGGTGGGAACTTAGTCATATGGCCACTGCTAGTTGCAAATGAGGCTGGGATATGTCATCTCTAGATGGACAGTCATATACCTCCCAAAAACTTGGGGGTTACTATTACCAAAAGGAAGAAAGAAAATATGAATGGGTGGGGATTGGCAGTCTCTCATCAGTAGGAAAGCACCATGACTGATGCTGAGAAACTCTTTGCCCAAGTCTTTATGGCCTATATATGTAACTCCATATTACTGACAATGTGCATCACAGGGTGTGGTAGGTGGCTTCTAAAATGGCCCCAAATGATTCCTGTCTCCTGGTACTCGAGCCCTTGTGTAATCCCTTTTTCTTGAATGACTTCCTTCAAGTTAACAGACTGTTGATAGGCTGCCACTTCTATGATTAGATTATTAAAGATGTACCTCCATTTTCCTAGCAGACTTTATTGCCTTTGCAGCTTGCAAGCTTTGATGAAGCAGCCATGTTGGGAAGGCCCATATGGCAAGAAACCAAAGTCAGTCTCCAGACAATAGCCAGCAAAGAACTGAAGTCCTCAGTCCAATAACCTACAAAGAACTGAATGCTACCAATAACCACTTGAGTTTGGAAATGGATCCCTTACCAATCGAGGCTTCAGATTAGACCCCAGCCTTGGTTGACCTTCAGTGTAGCCTTATGAAAGACCCTGAAGCAGATAAAGCAACTAAACTGTGCCTGGACTTCTGATGCACAGAACTTGCGAGATAATAAATGTATGTTGTTTGAAGCCTCTAAGTTGGTGGTAATTTGTTGCAACAAAAAATAACTAATACATAGGGGTCTTTATTAAGACTGCTGCTCTGGGTCTAACTGTCTTAGGAGCACTATACCTGTTCCTTCTGAGGCATGGCCCTTCCACATCTCCAGATCCATCAGTCCTCCACACAACACACATCCACACCACTACCACCTCTTCTCCATCGGAGCCACTCTCCTTCTCTCTTCAGCTGTGGCTTCTTCCACCTCCTGCCTTGTGGTTTTTGCTTTTTTTTTTTTTGGCCTTTGAATGGTCACTCAACATACTCTTCTAAGTTAGTTTAGATTATGATAATAGCCAGGAAGGTAGTGGTAGGGGAATGTCTTTAAAAGCTGGAGAAATGAGACTTGGGGAATGCAAAGGAATGACTGTTAGACATTAGGAAGTTGAGATTACCTCAGAGAAGCCATCAGACCCAGGATTCTGGGAGAGATAGAGAGAGACAGTTAGCAGCTTCCTAGAACCACCACTGTATCCCCACTCAAACAGCTCAAGGAAGAAAGGGATTCTGGTCTTTAATCTGAACCCACCTTTTATAGATGCCAATGGGAAGAGACACTACCAGTTAAAACTATGCCTTGTTTACTATACTGACCATACTTGTAGTACCTTATATTCACAACAAAATACTTATTGAGTATATAGTATGTGCCAGGCACTATATTAGGCTCTGGTATGTGGTAGTGAATAGCCTCTGCTCTCCTGGTGTTCCTAAATATTCCCTGCCAACTTTCTGTATTTCTTACTAGACTGCTGGCTCCATGAGGACAAGAACCTTGTATGACCTTTTCATGATGGATGTTCATCTGTGCCAGCTGTAAATATTTAACAAATACTTGTGGAATACACGAATCCAAAAGTGAGTGGAATGATAAAGAGGTAAGACATCAGGTGAGGGAGTAAGATTTTACAACACGGTGACTTTACTAGAATGCAAACTCTACGAGGGCTGGGCCTTCATAAGTATTGGTTGCTTCATCTGTACAATAAAGAGGTTTGATTTGGTGAACTCTGAAATCATTTTGGTTATAAACCTCAATGACTCTTTGATTCTGAACTGTCACAGAAAGATATGAGCCTAGAATAAAATATCTAGAACATATATATTTAACTCAATTTTTGTGACTTCAGTTCAGAATTTAATTAATTTTAGATGGGAATTTAGCAAACCCAAGCGATCATTTAGTGTCTTTATTCTTATATTTTGACAGGGAAAGGATCATGACATCTACTACAGCATTTGGCACAGACCCAGGTAAATAAGATAAAGCTTCTAAGTCACTTCTCCTCTTCGAATCATGGAATATATTGTGTCAGACCTCAGCGATCAGCTGTGGACTTTTTAAAAAGGAAAATTAGATATGGATTTATTACCTGAGCATTTGCCATTGTCACAATGTGTAGATGTTACCCCATTCACTAGTTTTCTCTCATAAGGAAGCATTTCTGTAATGGTGATCTTCCACCCACCTGTCTTAGAGTCACTGGGGTGATGGTTATAATGAAACCAGCTTCCTCACCCCTAGACCAAACGAATTAGCAGTTCTAGGGATGTAGCTCAGAATCCTCCATTTAAATAAGCATCCAAAGTAATTTTCATGAATGTAAAAATCTGAGAGCCACCATTCCTATTTCTTTGGCAACTTCAGACCAAAGCTTCTCTCCATACTTCTTCCCTGAGTCTTCTCTCAGTCTCTATGCTCCTCAACCATCTCTCCCTTTGCTAGGCTGCTGGATTCCTATTGAATGTGCTTACATGTTTTTTTTTGTTTGTTTGTTTTTTGTTTTTGTTTTTTTTTTGAGACAGAGTCTTGCTCTGTCGCCCAGGCTGGAGTGCAGTGGCCAGATCTCAGCTCACTGCAAGCTCCGCCTCCCGGGTTTATGCCATTCTCCTGCCTCAGCCTCCAGAGTAGCTGGGACTACAGGCACCCGCCATCTCGCCCGGCTAGTGTTTTTGTATTTTTTTAGTAGAGACGGGGTTTCACCGTGTTAGCCAGGATGGTCTCGATCTCCTGACCTCATGATCCACCCGTCTCAGCCTCCCAAAGTGCTGGGATTACAGGCTTGAGCCACCGCGCCCAGCCGAATGTGCTTACTTGTTAATGCACATGGATAATGATGGTGCATTATCTGTTTTCTCCTCTGTTAAATGTCTGTTTTCTCCTCTGTTAAATGAGAGGGTCAGAGTTGCTGATTTTTTTTTTTTTTTTTTTGAGACGGAGTCTGGCTCTGTCGCCCAGGCTGGAGTGCGGTGGCCGGATCTCAGCTCACTGCAAGCTCCGCCTCCCAGGTTCCCGCCATTCTCCTGCCTCCGCCTCCCAAGTAGCTGGGACTACAGGCGCCCGCCTCGTCGCCCGGCTAGTTTTTTGTATTCTTTAGTAGAGACGGGGTTTCACCGTATTAGCCAGGATGGTCTCAATCTCCTGACCTCGTGATCCGCCCGTCTCGGCCTCCCAAAGTGCTGGGATTACAGGCTTGAGCCACCGCGCCCGGCTGATTTTTGTTTTTTTAGACAGAGTCTCCCTCTGTCACCCAGTCTGCAGTGCAGTGGCTCACTGCAACCTCTGCCTCCCCAGTTCAAGTGATTCTCCTGCCTCCCGATTAGCTGGGATTATAGGCACCTGCCACCATGCCCAGCTAATTTTTGTATTTTTAGTAAAGATGGGGTTTCACCATGTTGGCCATGGTTGGCCAGGCTTGTCTTGAACTCCTGACCTCAGGTGATCCACCCACCTCAGCTTCCCAAAATGCTAGGATTACAGGTGTGAGCCACTGTGCCCAGCCTCATAGTCAGTGATTTTTAAGTCTCCAACCCAACATGCTAAATTCTGTAAGCTGTGGCTGGGAAGATTTATCTCATCGTTGAGAGCTCCCTTGATCTCTCAGGGATTGGGGACACCTTGGGAATATGCTACAGTCAGCATCATTCTAGCTTCTTGTTTTTGTTCACTAGGGGGCCTCCTAAAGGACCCCAAACAATGATGATTGGATAATTTAGACTTGGGGGCAGAGTGAGGAGCCCATTCTCTGAAAAAAAAAAATCATAGAATCATAGAGGTATTTTCATTTATGTTACAGGCTTCCCTGGTACTGGTAATTCCCAGCAGCTTTCTATAATCCCAAAGGTCAGAAATAAACTGCCAAAAAAATTTTACTAAATCATGTTCTGGTCTGGGATACAGCCCTGAAATGCACTTTGAGCAAGAAAGACTTTGTAGAGGAGAAAAAAGGTGGACCAATGAGGAATGGGCTAGAACCAGAGGAAAGTGAACATTCTTGGTTTAAATATCCACAATGTTCTAAGTTTTTCATGTGTACTAGAGAGAAGCTCGAGGCTTCTACACTTCCCTGTGGGTAGTTTTAAAAAGCTATTGTAGCAAAACAGAGGCTGGTGGTGACTATGCTTATCTTTTAGAAGAGCCATCATTGCATTTCTGCAGCACAGAATAGATATGTGTTTTTTACTCTTAGTGGTGGAGTTTATGTATGACTCATGATGTTTGGTTATTAATCATCTAATGACACTAAATACTGCTTAGTTAGCTGAGTATTCCCTTTAGGAAACCAGATATTGCTAAAGTCACTGTTCGACTTAATGGGGAAAATTCCACTAACATATAAAATAAATGATTTATAATTCAAAAATGTAAATCCTCTATTGGTATTACATACTATAAAAAGGACAGTTGTCTACATAATTACATAACATGCATGTAAGGATCAATATTTAATTAAGACTATTGCTGTATTCTCATTGGGAGTTAGAGCCCAATATTCTCAATTGGGTGAGAATTTCAGCCAAATGGTCTATCCATTTTCTTTTTTTTTTCTTTTTGAGACGGATCTGGCTTTGTCACCCAGGCTGGAGTGCAATGGTGCGATCTTGGCTCACTGCAACTTCTGCCTCCTGGGTTCAAGCAATTCTCCTGTCTCAGCCTCCCAAGTAGCTGGGATTACAGGTGCGTGCCACCATACCTGGCTGATTTTTGTATTTTTAGTAGAGGTGGGGTTTCACCATGTTGGCCAGGCTGGTGTCAAACTCCTGACCTCAGGTGATCTGCCTGCCTTGGCCTCCCAAAGTGCTGGGATTACAGGTGTGAGCCACTGTGCCCAGCCAGTCTATCTATTTTCTATTTTCCCAAAGTAACTTGTGAGAAATGTCTTAGGCTAGAATTTGCTTACATATTTTCCATCTTGCACATGGTTAAAATGTGCAGTTTCCTAAACCAGTGGTTCTCAAACATCAGCATGCATTAGAATCACCTAGAGGGCTGGTTAAAACACAGATTTCCAGGGTTTCTGATTTAGTAAGTCTGGCGGTTGGACCTGAGAATCTGCATTTCCAACCAGTGATCCCAAGTGATGCTGATGCTGCAGGTCTGGCGACCACACTGTCTTGAACTAACACCTCTGAATAAAAATCTAATTGGATTCCGAATGCCATAGATGCAGTTTGGAGATTGTTTTTCAAAGCAGAATATCCATTTGTGGCATAAAACAGTTTATCATTGTTATTACCTGAAGTAATTTCTCTTTCCTTTGTGTTTTTAGAGGAGTTTTGTTGCCTGCTTTTATCAGGCATTAGGCCTTGTATTATATTCATTTGTGCCTATGTTTTATCTCCTTTGTGACTGTGAGCTCTTTGAAGGACTGTGTTCATCTTTAAATCCTTATTGTACCTTACATCTTGTAGACTTCAAATCATTGTTTGGCAAATTGAATTTAGTTATGTATACATGTTTTGTGCCTAGTTTCCTACATGTAATAATTATAAATAACAAACATCAAGTTAAATATGCAGCTCATATATTCGGTTTTTTTTTTTTTTTTTTTGAGACAGAGTCTCACTCTGCCATCCAGGCTGGAGTGCAGTGGCGTGGTCTCTGCTCACTGCAACCTCCGCCTCCTGGGTTCAAGCGATTCTCCTGCCTCAGCCTCCCAAGTAGCTGGGATTATAGGCATGCACCACTGTGCCCAGCTAAAATAAGATTTATTCAGACTTTTTGGCTTACAGATGTTAGATCTGAGGCATTTCAGCTTTGGAACAGACCATAAGGATAATTCAAGTCCAAAGGTCCTTAAAGTCCACCACATCTCCTCTACAGCCTACTCATACTCACCTTTAGTTAAAAAAACGAAAAACACAAAACACAAAATTCCAAAAACCTGGGGTGAAGGAGGCACCTTCCTTCCTGGGGTCCATTCCAAATTTGAGAAGGTGATCGAACCTTGCCTTTCTACTTCTACCCAATGACCCTATTTCAACCCCTTTTGATATCCTGTTTAGATAGGATGTTCCCCACGTCTGTTATTCCCCATTTGTTTCCCCTTTCCTTATTCCTAGATCTCCCTGCTCCAGAAGCAAGGGGGCAGCCACAGCCGCACAGCCTCTAGCTGCTGGCTGCTCAGGGCACACAGGCTTGCTATTGACAAGTCTGAATCATGACTGATGAAGGGAGTGCTCTCTCTCTAGAAAACAATTTGGCAACTTTCTACTTCAAACCCAGGCTCACTACAGAATTTCTTACCAAGATGACTTTCCTGGCAGTTGTCTGCAGTCCTATCAAGAGACAACATGGACTTCAATGATCAAAGAGGGGAGAAAAAGGTTTAAAAGAAAAACAAGTCTCCATCAAAGGTAACAACCACAATGAGAAATATACATAGCTATGTGCTTATAGGTCTTAGTTCACATTCCCCTCATTAAAATTATAGCTCAAGAAATAAAGGGCTATGTTTAATGACTCAGGTATATAAATATACTTCATTTGTATATTTTTTACTCACTAAAATCAATCCAAACAAGTATTACCTCAAACCATAATCTTCTACTATATTTTATAATTTTACTTTCAATTGCCATGTATTTTTCCCACTGATGTTCACAAATTCACAGGAAACATCAGCAATGTACTAAATAAAATATGAATGGAATCAACAAATAGAACTATAAATTTAATTCATGCACTTGTAAAATTTAGACCAAAGAATACAAATGTCTATTAAAAATACAGTCAAGTATGGTGGCTCACACCTGTAATCCCGGCACTTTGGGAGGCCGAAGTGGGTGAATCATCTGAGGTCAGGAGTTCGAGACCAGCCTGGCCAATGTGGTGAAAGTCCATCTCTACTAAAATACAAAAATTAGGGCTGGGCATGGTGGCTCACACCTGTAATCCCAGCACTTTGGGAGGCCGAGGTGGGCGGATCACGAGGTCAGGAAATTGAGACCATACTGGCTAAGACAGTGAAACCTTGTCTCTACTAAAAATATAAAAAATTAGTCGAGTATGGTAGTGGGCACCTGTAGTCCCAGCTACTCGGGAGGCTGAGGCAGGAGAATGGCGTGAACCCGGGAGGTGGAGCTAGGGGTGAGCGGACACCACACCACTGCACTCCAGCCTGGGTGGCAGAGCAAGACTCTGTCTCAAAAAAAAAAAAAAAAAAAGAAAAAGAAAAAGAAAAAAAAATTAGCTGGCTGTGATGGTGGGCACCTGTAATCCCACTACTCAGGAGGCTGAGGCAGGAGAATCACTTGAATCCAGGAGGCAGAGATTGCAGTGAGCCAAGATTGTGCCACTGCACTCCAGCCTGGGTGACAGAGTGAGACTCTGTTTCAAAAAACAACAACAACAAAAAACCGAAACAATAGATTTAAAATACTACAGTTTAGTATCCTGTTGAGTTCTGCATTATTGGGAGCAAAATAAAATCATGGACATAAATACTTTGAGAAAAGCAAGAGAGACACATGACACAAAATGAAAGTTTCCATGCTAGAGATGGACATGGATATATAGAAGACATGTGACATACACAAGTCAGAATGGAAAAGAAAGCAAGACATAGAATTTATATGAATAAAACTCACATAGAGATAAGAGAAATAAGCTTTCATGGTATCTGATGTAGACTTTTAGGAAGTTGCCACCAAATATTTTTAAAATTAGGACACATTTTCCCAACCATAAGCATAAATGAGTTAGCCTTGATATTTGCCTCATGAATTGGGTAAAATTAAGCTGAGGGCCAGATGTTTTCCATCTGTGTTTTAGATTATGCTAAACATAAAATGATTAGAAAGCACCCATATATGACTGGTTTAACTATATGAAAAAATCAGATGACATGAAGACACTGCCTTAGACTTTAGAAAATTTTAGTGTATTTTGATGTCAGAATTTTGACAAGTAATGAAAATATTAGATGAATAGTTTTACTGTTAAACAAACTTCCATTTCGTAATAGGCATAATGAATCTTCATACTGCTGAAATAACTTTTTAAAAAGGGAAAGCTGCAGATTTTCCAGGTGGTATCAAACTGAGAGCTGGGTTTATTTACCCTGAATTAAATTTTGGTATTAGGTAGACAACCAAAATGTCTTAGTTAATGTGGGTTATTATGTGTTGTGCAGATACTACTATAGTTCATATGCATGGGTTGATTTATGAATTAAGTCTCATATATCCAGTGGAGGATTATATTTTAGATAATTGCTGAAGACACGGAAAGAAAAGTGCATAAAGTCTAGAAAGGGAAGTCATCAAAATGTCAGCATGAAACTATATCAATCTTCATGTACAAATCTTCAATTGGTAATAAGTTGTAATAGCAAAACAACTGAGAAACTATCAATCCATAGCTGTTTGATTACATCTTTGTTGAACAAATACCACTTGTTCATTATAGTCAGGAACATTAAATTATTCTACAATGTCCATAAATTAATCTGAAACACTGCTGTCTCTGGCAACATATCAGATTCTTTAAAAATAATCAAGGAAGGAGCAACTGATATCAAGATCTTTATACAAAAATGTGTTTAGTCTGAACAACATCAAAGAAAAATTTACTGTCTATATTAAAGAAATCACATGCCACACTAATCAGGTTACCATTATAGTGGTCCAATAATGAAACATGTTCTTTGGTGTATTAATCTAAACATATATCTCATTACCAACATACATCTTACCTATTTTCTTTTTTTTTTTTTTGGAGAAGGAGTCTCGCTCTGTCGCCCAGGCTGGAGTGCAGTGGCTGGATCTCAGCTCACTGCAAGCTCCGCCTCCCGGGTTTATGCCATTCTCCTGCCTCAGCCTCCTGAGTAGCTGGGACTACAGGCGCCCGCCACCTTGCCCGGCTAGTTTTTTGTATTTTTTAGTAGAGACGAGGTTTCACCGTGTTAGCCAGGATGGTCTCGATCTCCTGACCTCGTGATCCGCCCGTCTCAACCTCCCAAAGTGCTGGGATTACAGGCTTGAGCCACCGCGCCCAGCCATCTTACCTATTTTCCTTATTTTTTCCTACTCTATTGAACTATGTTGGTGCATAACATTTCAAAACTGCCCTGGGTCTCATACTCTTTTAAAGTTCTCTCTATCATGCAAACCAGAAGAAGGTCATGATATTTAACAGAAAATTAATATCATTTGTTTTGAGTGGCCCTCAATTTGGGACATTAGCAAACTATAATTGCACTTCTTAACACAAAGCTTAAGGTTTGAATCTGATTCTATAACACAGGCTATTTCCCAGTGAGAATGGTCAACTTACCTTGACTTGTCATTATTTAATGTGATGAGCTAATGCAAGTAAAGTGGCTTGCAATTTTAGAGTCCTAAACAACTTACTAGATGTTTACATGAATTTGAAGTCATAGCTACAGCTATAACAACATTCTGTGAAACAGTCATAGCAGAAATGAAATAAATAGAAAACACTGACGATGTTGCTTTAAAGTAATACTTAAAACCCCACAATATTAGAATAGAAAATAGTACATCTTGGGGTAAAAAAAACTGACTTCTACAAATGTCATTGTTTCAAATAGGTTTCTGCAAGAGGCATTCTTGACAAGATTAATTTTTTAACTGGCATGTCTTGTTTGATTAAGGTAAAATAATTTAAAAGAATATACAATATAAGGCAGGGCACAGTGGCTCACACCTGTTAATCCCAGCATTTTGGGAGGCCAAGGTGGGCAGATCATAAGGTCAGGAGATGGAGACCATCCTGGCCAACATGGTAAAACCCCGTCTCTACTAAACATACAAAAATCAGCCGGGTGTGGTGGCACGCACCTGTAGTCCCAGCTACTCAGGAGGCTGAGGCAGGAGAACTGCTTGAACCCGGGAGGCAGAGGTTGCAGTTAGCTGAGATGGTGCCACTGCACTGTAGCCTGGCGACAGAGCGAGACTCCATTTCAAAAAAAAAAAAAAAGAAAGAAAATATAATATAGTCATAAGATTTAAACACTAGTTGAAACTAGAAAATAACATGGAGATTACAGTTGTATTTTCTTTAACATTATTTACTTTCATTCATTATCAGAACTATTTAAAACTAGTGATCAGTTAAGGGTATTATTACACAATTTTTTCTTGAGAAAAGCAGAAAACTACAGTGTTAATAAATTCAGAAATGCACAATTCTAAATTAACTAATTTACTGATATTTCAATTTCTCCATGTTTCCATGTTCTTGCTCAAAATGGTCCAAAAACTGTTAAAATTAAAGTAACATCACACGAATTTTAGTATTTTTAAAGAATGTAACACTCTACATTATATTTGCATGCTAACAAAACAGTTGCTTTAAAATCTACAATGTCTACTGACATTTGAGGCAATCATTAACATACTTTCTTCAATTAGTTTTTTAAACTTAATTGAATTGTGCGCTGGGATCTTTAAGTGAAACCTTGAATAAAGTTGGTGGGTTAAACTTACTTTTTAAATGCTGCCTACTTTTTAAATGTTCCAAATTCTATCAGATTTGCAGTGGTACAATGAGCAAGCCTTTCAGTTGTACCAAGTTAAAGACCATCTTTTTCAATTTGCAGGTGCAATTAAGTAAAACCATAAGAAAGTTATTTTGTCATATGACTTTGTTCTGCTTTAAAAAATTGTATATAGTTTATCTAGTTTTTCCTCTTAATAACCACAAAGTTATCTATCTCCAATATCTCATTTCTTTAGATATTAAATTCCATATACTTAACCAAAAAATTATAAGAAAACTTTATCTTCAACACTTCTTCTGTTTGGATACTTAAATAAATGATTGGCTCTGTCAATAATAGCTAGTAGACTCATTTTTAAATTGCTCTTTTTCTTTCTCTACCAAGGTCATTCTTTTAGATGAAAGAATCATTTCAAATCATTTCAAAAAGACCAAAGCCCTTGGTCTTTTCACTCTCTAACAAGGATTCCTCTTTCCCACCACTTTTCAAAAATCCTTTTCTGAATCTATAGTTGATCCTGGGGTATGGTTCAGATGGGAGTTTCTGTAACTTTTTAGGGAAAGGTGAGAGTTTCTGTAACTTTTCACATTGATTTATACATCAAAATGTGTAATCTTAATAGTGACTTAGATCTAATGATTTTGATTAAGATTACATATTTAGGTGTATATTAATGTTACTGCCTAGCAACTTCATCACTATTGCTTGCAAAACTGCCACACCCTTGAAATTTTAACCCAAACTCCTCTTACCAGGTGAAGAACCATGAAGACTCACATTCTAATTAGTCATTAAATAGTTCCAATATCCGTTATTCTATGGCATATTGCCACTAAGAATCTAATATTCATTTACTACCTTGTCCCAAGTTACAGAATAAAAACATGCTATTTCTTAGGAGTATAAAAGTAATTTTCACCCGAATTATGTTGATGCTTGTGTTTTACTTCATATAAGAATTCAAGAACAACCCTCAAAGCTTTTAAGAACTGATCCTTCAGTTTGACTTCAAACAAAAGGCAAGGTAAAAGCAGTTTGTAAACTGTGAAATCCTATCAATTTGTACACACTTCTACTATCATGAAAAGATTATTCGGCTCTATTAAAATTTGGCATTAATGATGCTAGCTTAACATGTTAATAAAATTTAGAACATTTTCTGTTCTTTGCTAATCTTAAATCAGAAGATTTAACTGCTGATTAAACGTTCAGTTACATGTTTAAAAACTCAAATATTAGAAAATATCAAGGAGTTAGACACTTGATAACAACATTTGTAAACTTCAAAACTTCAACTTTTAGAGAAAGGCGAGGCACCTAGACAAAAAAACACCCTATTTCCACATTTCGAAACCATGAGTATTCCTGGTTCTTCCCTGAGAAAATCTTAGACTACTTCAATGATTTAAAACATAATAATATTCAGATACAAAATGGAACTAAACGTCCTGGCCTAACCAGAAATCCCTGGGTTGTTACTGTGAAATAAGACTTGTTAAGATTTCCACAGCAAGATTAAGAAGAAAACAAGCAAGACAACGCTGGGTAATCGTGACGGGACTGAAATACAGGAGTGACGTCTGGGAAACTATCTTCTTGGTTCTTTCCCAGGGAAAGACCAACCTGAACAAGGGTCTCGTTTCTCTGTACCTCTCCACAGAGTCTCACCTGTGAACAGACCCTCGCGCCTCTAATACCTCTCTTAACACCAGCATAGTTGTAACCTGTCGCGAGAGTACCAACAAATGGAAAGCCACAAGGAATTCGTCAGATAAAAGCAAACTTGGAAGAGAAACAGTCTCGGGTGAAGTCCTAAGGCCGCATGAGAAACTCAAGTTGTGATTGAAAAATCTTGCCCTACCTCTTTACCACAAAACGGAATTGCCTGCCTTTTTCCATTCCTGAACCCAACACATTTGCCCAGATTCTTCCAAACCAAAGAAACCTCCGACATAGGCAGACTATAGAAACCATCAAATTCCCGGTGAAACCCTACCCCTTAGTACAGCCTCCCAGAAGAAGAAAAGATCAAATGAGACCGGCTCAGCGGGGTCTTCCTGTAGTGACCCCTGAGTTAACGTATTTATTTTCACGGTGCAACTGCTGATCACTTTACAGAGACATATCATGCTGTAGCTCTGCATGGAGCTGAAGACAAAAGCAACATTTTTTATTAATGTTATAATTATTATAATTATTTTTAACAAAGCTATTAAATAACCTGTACAAAGCCCAAACCGGTCCTAGCGAAAACCCGAGCACTCTTTCAAATCTCCCAAGTTCCTTTCGCTTCACTTCAGCAGCATTTCCTATATACAAGGCCAGCCCAAGGTGGTCCCCCAAAACTGTAGGTCTCCCAGACGGTTCGGTTTAGAGTTTGGAACCGCCCTGGGGTAAGGCAGAGCTCCCAATTATAACCCAAATGCCCCAGCACCAACCCTACCGCCCTGCTCCTGGGCACTGGGTCCCTGTGTCCGAGGGTAAGGGAAGCTGGGAGCCTGGCTCCATTTTGGGAGGCAGGCAACAGAGAGGGGGTCCGTCTGCTGAGTCTCCCCTCCGCCAGCTGCCCACAGGTCCCCGGATCTCCCGCAGCGGTGCTGGGAAGGGGGTCCACCTCCAGGATGGCTCACAGGTCCCGCGGGTCCTCTCGCTTAACCCCGGCCTCAGCGACTTTGAGCTTCTTATTCTGGTGCGTCTTGACATGCTTGGCGAGGTGGTCGCTGCGCATGAAGCGCTTGCCGCACTCAGGACAGGCGAAGCGCTTCTCGCCCGTGTGAGTTCGCAGGTGCCGCTGCAGCTCGTCCGAGCGCGTGAAGCTCTTCCCGCAGAAGAGCCAGTTGCACACGAAAGGCCGCTCGCCCGTGTGCCAGCGCAGGTGCGCCTTCAGGTGCGACGTCTTCCCATACACCTTGCCGCAGCCCGGCACGTGGCACACGTGCTGCTTCTTCTTGCCCGGCTCCGCCTCGGGGGCGCCGCCCGCCGCCTGGCAGTTGGGGCAGCGGCAGCGGCGGCACCTCCTGGCCGTGGCCGCCAGGGGGGCCTTGGTCTGCAGCAGCGCGGCGATCTGGCTCTGGTACTGCGCAAAGTCCGACGGGCCCAACACCAAGCCCCTTTGCAGGGCGGCGGCGGCTGCAGCAGCAGCGGCCGCAGAGGCCGGGAAGCGGGGCGCGTGGGGAGCCCCGGCACAAGCTCCGGAGAGGCCGCTTCCCGGAACCCCGGAGGCCCCCGGTCCGGCCCCCGCCTGCGGGATGCTCCACCACGGGAGGTCGTCGGGGGCCGGGTTGGGTGACAACTGGCGGCAGGTGGGCGGCGGGGGCGGCGGCGGCGGCGGGGGCAGCAGGTTGGAGTAGCCGGGCGGCAGCGCGGCCTGCGCCGCGTAGGGCACGTAGGCGGGCGCGCAGCTGGCGGGCAGAGCCGCCATGCTCGAGGGCAGCATCTTGACCGGCGAGAACTCGTAGGGGTATGAGGGGTCGGCGGGGGGTGTGAGGGGAAGCTCGTGCGCAGCCCCGAAGGACGGCTGCAGGTGCGTCTTCTGCGGCGTCAGCCCCAGGCTGGGGTGCGGGGGCGGCAGTGCGCCTGGCGAGTGCGCCGGCATGTCGGCGGTCCACGGGTGGAAGAGCCTGGAGGGTGAGCCCAGCGCGGGGTCGTAGGGCACCTGCAGGAAGTCCGGGGGCGCCGTCGCGCCGGGCTGGCCGATGCGGCTACAGGTGGCGGCCAGCAGTGCCAGGGGCGAGTGCTTGCCCAGGTCCGGGGAGGCGCTGGGGGTGCGGTCCTGCATAGGCGGCGAGGGAGGGCGGAGAAGAGACAAAAGGTTAGCTCCAAGCGCGGACTCCGGGCCAGCCCGCCGCCCCCACGCCCGCTATTATACTGTCGCCACTCCTCCGTCCCAGCCGTCCCTCCCCCGCCACCGCACTCCACGCACGCACCCACCGGCCGCGGGAAACTTTTGGTGCCTGCACTACCTGAACGTGGGGCACGCGAGCGCTTCTTGCTAAACTACTTGGTGCACTGAGACGCCGTCCAGCCTTAGAGGAAGCAGGCGCAAAGTGGGAGGGGGAGGCGTCCGACGGGCCGCTCCCGGCTCCGTGGTCAGTAAGAGTCCGGAAACACCCACAACCCTGCCGCCCAGCCACCCTCCCTCCCATCTTTTAAGCTCTCTTGTCCTCACTGCCCTCGCGCTCCTCCCCGGCCCGCCCCAGGCTGAAGTCAGCAGGAGGGCCCAGCAGGGTGAGCTCCCGTCCTATTCTCGGCCAGCCGGGCACCTCCGAACAATCCTGGATCCACGCGTCCCTCCCGCAAAGGCCACACCGGATTAGGTGTGAAGTTGGCGTGGGTACCCCTAGGCCTGGCTCCGGCTGCACCCATCGGTGGGGTTCCCTTTGAGGTTCAAGGTGCACGGAGTACCAGGAGAGATCCGGACGTGGCCTTTTCCACCTTTCTCCCGCCCCCTCCGGGCTCGGCCCTAACCTGGAGAAAGGCCTGCAGCGAGTCGTTCCGGAGGACGGCCACCGCGGCCATGGTTACGGCTTGCAGGCCGCTGGCTGCGGAGCGGAGCGCCGCCACCGAGGCATGGACACCCGAAGGCGGGGACGAACGGCCGCCCAGCCTGCCTCCCCGGCGCCTGCTCTGCGCGCCGGGGCCCTCCCCGCCCTCGCCCCTCGCCGCACCCCGCTCGCTAGCCCCGCGCGCGGTCTGAGCGCTTCAGGATCACCTCCAAGAATTTGATAAGGACTTTGCTGGGCCGCCAGCCAGTCAGAGGGAAGATTTATGGCTTTGAAGTTTGCCGCTACCCAATCATCAAAGAATAGCGGCTCTTTCAGAAGCGAAAGCAAATCCTTTGAATCCACAAAGCTCCTATGGTGTGTTTGTTGGTCTGGATAAAAGAACTGATTATTAGGGGGGATGGGAAGGGAGGAGATAAAGGCGGGACAATTAATGAAGTAATCACTATGTGGGAAATGTATATACACAAATAATTGGATTTTCCTGATCAAAGGGGGCCTTGCCGCCTGGAGACCCGCGCTTGGGTTGCTCGAGACACACTTCCCGCCCTCCCACCCCCCCCCATACACACTTGCAATTAAAGATTTGCACCGAGGCAGCGCCCAAAGTGACAAAGTGTCTTTGTTATCTCTAGAAAAATCTGCCTTCGGCTTCCAGGCGCCGGACTTTGAGATGGGAAGGAGTGTAACTCTTCCCTGTATTTATTTGCACACCCGGCACCCTCGCCGCACACTCACCCGCCCGCGCACACAGCGGACCCAAGCGAGGCCCCCGGTGGAGCGTGGGACCGACCGCGCCCGGCCCGCCGCGTGTCCCCCGCCCGCCGCGGTGGGGCCGAGGGCAGGGCTGTGACCTGGGGCGGGGCCGGGCGGCCGCCCAGCGCGGCGTTGGGTGGCGCGCACGCTCCAGGGCCACCCTCCTGACGAGCTACCGGGGCTCTCCTGTGACGTTCCTGCTGGCGACCTGGAAGTTTTCCTCAGGCCACAACTTTTGCAAAGTGTGGACCTGGGAAAAACACCCGCGCCGCGCATACCCTCAAGGCTGAGCGTGGCAGGACACCCAAGGCGACCCGTCATGCCCATCTGAGGGGGAGAAGCTGTGCTGTTCCGCCCCCTTCTCCCTAGGCCACCCTGGACTCCCAGGAGGCCCAGGCCGGCCTGTGGGGGGCCGGAAGCCCCAGTACCGCTGGTGATTTCTCGCTTGGAGCCCCGCCAAGCCAGCGCGCGCTCTCGCAAGCCTGACAGCCCGAGAACTACTCGAAAAAAGTGAGGCGCGGTCTAGGAAGCCTGGTTGTTGTGGTTCCACAAACCACAAATCATATGAGAGAGAACCCCGAAGGGGGGAGAAAAGTCAGTACAAATTTGTTCCTGTCACCTTTGGAAACAAAAAGTTCCTCACCAGGCGCGGGGCGTGCTTTGCCATGGGCAGGGTCGCGCTTTCCGGGGCTTGGGTGATCCCCATCCCTCCCTGGACGCTCACTTCCTGCCGAGGAGGGCCGTCTGCCTCCTCCACGCCCAGGGCGCAGGGCACGTCCTGCCCCGACACTGCAGACCCCGGGATCACTTCCCCCGGGATCGCTTCCCCCGGGCGCGCGGGCTGGGAAGGAGGAAGAGGTGGGCGGGGCGCCGAGGGGTCCTCACCGCCCTGGGGCATTAGGGGCGCGGAACCTGGTTGGAGGCCTCGCTGCCCCGGCTCGCGAGACCGCACTGCAGAGTGGCCGCCGGAGCTCGGCCTACTCCTTTCCCCCACCCACCTCCTGGCGGACACGGTTTCCACTCTTCAGGCTGCCGACCGTGGGGGAGCCCCTAATCAGCTCGCGCCCGGCCTCTCTGCCCGTCTTCCTCACGGAACCGTACCGCGACCGGGGACCGACGGGAAACGACGGACGGGGTGACCTATCTCCCGATGCATCGTCAGAGGTTAGCCTAACTACAGCGGACTCAGAGTCTGGGACGTATAAGGATGCCCTCCGCACTTGCGTCAGGGGTCGGGGACGCGATGCCTCCGGGCCCACCTTTTCCCATGGGCGAGCCTGCGGGAGAGAATATCGTACTAAAGACGGGTGGGCTGCTTGCGTCCCAAATACAATGGGTCCCTCGCACATCCTGCACTCGCACCGCGCCCTTCTCCCGCAACGAGCTGTCCCCTCTAGAACGCGATCGGCTACCACACGGCTTGGCCAACCCGATCTGGCTTCTGAAGATGAGATCAGCTGCTCTGGGAGCAGAGAAGGGGAGAGAGCTTAGTGGTTTCATCGGAGGCGTGGCTGACCTGCTCCTTACCACGGTCCCGTCCAGGGTTTGAGTCTTGGAGAAGCGTGGGACCAGAGGGAGCCCTTTCCCGGATGCAAGTCAGAGGCCAGAGAGTCCCTTGGCACGCACTCGCGCCTGCACATGCCCGCACCGTCGAAGCGATCTGGTGCCTTAGCGCTTGTTTCCTCTCCAGCTCCCTTGAGCTCTTCGAAGTCTCCTTTCCCAGGAAGGCGGGCAGGGCCTGGCTAAGCAGGATGGAAGGCTGCCCTTTTTATTGAATCTGATAGCTACTTTCCCAAAAAGACCAGAAGAGCCATTTCACATCTCCATAGTTATAGGAGTTAGCTTTTTCTCCAAGATGTCCCCACTAGCCAGTTAAACCACCATCAGTGGGCAACAGGGTGAAAGTTAGTGGCTTGGTGGTTAAGAGCTCGGAGTCCGAGCTCTCTGAAGGCATTTTTCCCGCCTTGACACTTTCTAGTTGGTGACCTTGGCAAGCAAGGTACTCAGCCTCTGTGTACCTCAGTTTTGCGGTTTGTAAAATGGGAGTTAGAATAGTGCACCCCTTGTAGAGTGGCTGTAGGTTTAAGAGTTAATATATGCAAGGTCTTTAGGACTGTGCTGAGCGTACAGAAGGCCCTCTCTTGAGTGGTCGCAGTCGGCTGCTCTCGGCCTCATCTCCATTTGTGAAAACCCGCCCAGAGTCCGGTCCTCCCAGGCCCCAGCTGAAGTTTGGAGAGAGACTTTGCCGAATAGCTGTTTAGTCTCCCCCAACCCCCTTGGCCCTTGGAGCTCCTGAAAAAAGTTCTTAATGAAGTAATGTTGAGAGCGCCCATTAAAAATGCAATGCTGGGAGATCAAAGTACAATATTTATTTTAGAAATTTGTTGCAATCACCAAGAGATACAGGTATCAAGGCCAAATGTCAGTTCCATTACACAAAGCCCTGCGCCCGGGAAGAGCGTGTGGCTGCTCTGCCATAATGTAAAGAGACATCAAAGACCGAGCGCGCTGCAAAAGTGCGCAGCCGGGGGGAGGGAGCATGCCCGGGAGGGCCAGGCGCGCCCCAGACAGCGCGGGGGCTGCGGGGGCGGGGGTCAGTTCAAAGAGGTATCCGCTGGGGCGCGAGTTCACAGGAGGGAAGATTTAATGGGCTTTCTTTTGTTGGTGGGTGTGTTTGCGCACGGTGGACCCAGGAACTCCTATGTGGTCCTCCTGCCTCGGGGCGGAGATGGGGGTGGGGTGGGAGCTGCGAATGTGGAGCAAACTTCAACCGTGGCGGGGGGCGGGGAGGTTGAATACCAGTCTCCTGGCTGCAGCTGGCACAGCGGAGCTGCTCTCCAAGCAGCAGGGTTCCGAGGCTGGGAAGTTTGCATTGCAGTTTCTTCGCGGGCGGGCGGCGAGCGCCAACTGCTTGCCACCTGAGAGAGGAAGAGGCGGATAGGTGAACCCGCAGCGACACTTACTCAGGGGACGGACCAGCTCTGCGCTCTCTGGGATTAACTCTGGGGTTTCTACTTCGAGCCCAAGCTTGGTACCTCGCCTCGGGCATTTTCTTGAAGCAAGAAGGGATGCATGGCTCTGGCATAAATCCAACTAGTCACCCCTCTCCAGCTGATTTTTTAAAAATCTAGATATTATTTACATCATTTCAGCAAATTCTTAATTCTTTGGACTTTCACAGTAAGATGTTTCTTAACTGGCTGGATCTCCCCCTTCCTTGCCAAGGAGACTCAACTTTGCAATTGCCTATATCTACCTAGTTAAATCGTTGCTATACTAAAGGTTCTGGGAGGGTGAGGGCAGAATTATTTCCCCCGGGCTAATGCGGCAGGCGCTGAATCGTAGGAGGCTGCACATGCATTTCTTCAGTTATCTACAACCAAGAATTCTCAGAGCAGTCCCTCGGCAGCCTTTTGAAGCTGTGCTAGAGCAGAAAGCTGCTATTGTTCTCATGTCTCAACAAGGAAAGGATCAAACTTTGCCTCTTCAATTTGAAAGATTTTTTTTTTTTATGGTGGTGGGGGGAAAGATTGCAATCTGATACTCTAAATTAACTTTGAGGATTTGGAGTGGTCTCCCAGTTTAAGCTGCAGATCAAATCACAGATACCCTAACGCCTGCATCTCAAGTCGAGGGCACGTCATCATTAATAGGGTGGAGTAGTAAGTCACAAGCAATTATAATGTGGGTAACCTAGCCTGGTGACCGAGCTAGTTTACTTTCCAAGGAAATGGGACCATTTCCTCAACTGGAATCCTTGAATTAATTTTAAACTTAAACTTCTAAATTGAATCAGTATACAATACTGGATGTAGAACTAGGAAGAATTTTTAAAAATCTAATTCTCCCTCATTTGATGGGAGGAGGAAACAGCATTTGTATGATACGAATCCTGCCTGCACAACACTGTGATCTTCAGTAGATGTTCGATAAATGCTCATTGATATTGGGTGGTAGAGTGGAATTGTGTGTACCAACGTCATCTGTGTAATGATGGTGCCGCAGAGCACACAAATGAAGTAGGAAGTCAGAGAGGATTGGTGAGGGCTGGAGTGGTCAAGGGAGGCTTTATCAAGGAGCTGGGGTTTGGAGGAGACTTTCAGGACCCACAGAATTTTAACTAAATTTTAATTTTAGTTAATTTTAGTGCAAAGAAAGAAAGAAGGTGAAGGGGAAAGGGATAGCAGAAAGAGAATTCCACTTCAGTGAGAAGTTGAACAATGATGAAGTTTTGGGCCTTTGATCTGTTGATGTGGACATGGTGGGGTCAGATTAGAGAAGTCAGAACAAGGAGTTTGCCCTCATGCTGTATACATTATAGTAGGAACTCCTCCTGAGCAGGTAAATAATGTGAGTTCAATTCCATTTCTGAAAGCTTCTCCCCTAGAAGGGTTGGCTTGCAGAGTCTGGAAGGATAGATGCAAATGCAGTTATGTAGGTGTGAGATGGTGAAAGTTTTGATTGGGAACTGGTGGTAGTAGTGAAAGGATGACTCAACATTTTAAAGGGGAAAAAGAGCAAAATTTGGTGACAGGTTGGAATAAGACATTAAATAAAGGGGACACTCAAAAGGACTCCTCTTTTGAGCAAATGGTGCTGGGACAACTGCATATCTACATGTAAAACAATGAAGGTGGACCCTTTCCTTACAACACACACACAAATTAACTGTAATCATAGACTTAAATGTAAGAGTTAAACTCTAAAGCTCTCAGAAGAAAACAAAGGAGGCTGGGCGTGGTGGTTCATGCCTGTAATCCCAGCACTTTGGGAGGCTGAATCACAAGGTCAGGAGTTCGAGACCAGCCTGGCCAACATGGTGAAACCCTGTCTCTATTAAAAATACAAAAAATTAGTTGGGCATAGTGGCAGGTGCCTGTAATACCAGCTACTCAGGAGGCTGAGGCAGGATAATCGCTTGAAACTGGGAGGCTGAGGTTGCTGTAAGCCAAGATCATGCCACTGCACTATAGCCTGGGTGAGAGAGTAAGACTCCATCTCAACAACAACAACAACAAAAAAAAAAAAAAGAAAAGAAAAGAAAGGAGTAAATCCTCATGACCTTAGGCAAAACCTTCTTAGATGTGACACCAAAAGCACAAATGACAAAAGAAAAAATAGTTAAATTGAACTTCACCACATTTAAAACTTTTGTGCTTTAATGAACACCATCAAGAAAGTGAAGACAACCCACAGAATTGGAGAAATCCTTTGCAAGTTATATACCTAATAAAGGAACCCGTGCAACTCAACAATAAAAAGACAACCCAATTTAAAACTGGATAAAGGATTTGAATAAACATTTCCCCAAAGGAAGATATACAAATGGTCAATAAACACATGAAAAGAAACCCAACATCATTAGCCATCACTGAAAAGCAAATAAAAACCACAGTGAGAGAAACCCCTTCACATCTACTAGGATGACTAGATTGTAGAAAAGATAGTAAGTGTTGGTAAGGATGTGGAGAACTGGACCCCTCATACTTGCTAACAGGAATGTAAAATGGTACAGAAAACAATTGAAAAACAATGTGAAAATTCCTCAAAATGTTAAACATGGAATTATAATTCTACTGCTAGGTAGATACAAAGAAAATGGAAAATATACATTCACATAAAGACTTGTACATGAATGTTCATAGCAGCATTATTCATAATAGCCAAAAGTTGGAAACCTAAATGTCCATCCCCTGAAAAATGGATAACATGTGATACATCTATGTAAAGGAATATTATTCAGCTATAAAAAGGGATGAAGTACTGATACATGTTACAATATGGATGAACCTTGAAAACATGCTAAAGGAAGCCGGTCAGAAAAGTCACCTATTGTACGTTTGCGCGTATATGAAATGTCTAGAATGGAAAAATCCAGAGATGGAAAGCACATTAGTGGCTGCCAGGGACTTGGGGTTGGGGGAAAAAGGAATGACTGCCAATGGGTAAGGCTTTTTGGTGGGGGGTAAAAATAGCCTCAAATCCATTGTGGTGATGGTTGTACAACTCTGTGAATATACTTTAAAAAATTGTACAGTTTAAATGGATGAGTTATATGATACGATATGATAGGTAATTCTATCGCAATAAAGCTGTTTAAAAATAACATCAAAAGGACCCCAGGGTTTTAGCCTGTGCGGCAGGAGGAATAGCTCAGTTGCTGACAAAAGCAGGAGAACAAGGAAAAGAGACACCGGAGTTAAGCAGAAGGACTGATTCAGGGTAGGCTGTTGAATCTAAGATTTTGGCTGGCTGCTCATGAAGAAATGCCTGCAGAAAGCTGTTAATGCCGGGAGTGGCAGTGAGTGTGATGGACAAGGCTAAGGAGAAGACGCATGAACTTTTGGCAAGTAGGCAGGGCTGAAAAAGTGAGCCCATAAGAGTGGAGATCAAACAGGTAGAGAAAAGCTACAACAGGATTTGGAGATAATGCACAAATATAAGATGAGCAGAGGAAGAGAAGCCATCAAAGCAACCCAAGAAAAAAGGGTGAGAGAGGCAGGAGAAAACACAGAGAGTAGGGGTGGGAGGATGAGCAAGACCAGTGTACCTGTCCAGGATGGGGAAGGCAGTGGAGAGGGCTGCGTGGTGAGCAACAGGAAGAGTCTATTCGCTGGAGAGGAAGCCCATTCGAAGAGCCATTCGAAGAGCCTAGGTGAGGACAGAAGGGCAGAAGAGTCGAATTTAAGAAGCAGTTAGAACAGATAGCAGGGCAAGTAAAAGTTGTGTTTGTGTTTTAGGACCTGGTGAAAACAGGGAAGTGGTAGGTAGGGAGCCTAGAAAATGGCGGTTTGCAATGGAGTGTGAGTGTTTCCATTAATGAGGAGAGGAACTTCTTTTTCCCAGCTTGGGGTGAAGCAAGTATAGCCCCAGGACATAACTTCTGACCTGGGGGGAGTGAAACAAACTCAAGGAGAAGCTGCTGCTTTATTGATTTGAAAGGGTAATGGCACAGTCGTTGCTGGGAGTGAAAGGGGTGGTCACACATTCAAAAGGCAGTAGGAAACTGGTGGCAGGTCAGCTGAGTACATTTGCTTGTGCTGTGTTTTGCTTGATCACATTAAGCCTCACACGTTTAAATCCCGCCTTCTCTTCCACTCTGCTGCCGTTTGGATTCCCTGAGATAAGAAGGTAAGGAGAAGGGGCCGGGTAATCCCAGCACTTTGGGAGGTGGAAGTGGGCGGATCACTTGAGGTCAGGAGTTCGAGACCAGCCTGGCCAACATGGTGAAATCCTGTCTCTACTAAAAATACAAAAAAATTAGCCAGGCATGGTGGGGATGCCTATAATCCCAGCTACTTGGGAGGCTCAGGCAGGAGAACCGTTTGAATCCAGGAGGTGGTGGTTGCGGTGAGCCGAGATCATGCCACTGCACTTCAGCCTGGGCGACAGAACGAGACTACATCTCAAAAAAAAAAAAAAAAAAAAGGTAAGTAGAGGGGGTGCCGTGAGCTGGAGCAAGGGGAGGAGTCCTGGGTGCCAACTTGCCTCCCGTGGCAGGGAGGTCCTCCGGTAAACCTGCTTTTCTTAGACATGCACAGTTGCTTTCAACAGTACTGCCATGGACATGGATGATCTTTACAGACAAGGCCTCCTTACAAAAGACATATGTTAGGAAAAGGTACTGCCAAAGTTCCTTTATTAAGTATATATTTTCCTATTTAGTCATTAATATTCATGTTTCAAAATGACTCTGTAGCAAGTACCACTTGATATGAGAAGGAATCAAGGCATGGATAAATCCATGAACTTAAGGTCATGGCAGGAGCCTACAGAAGCTCACAGTGCTGTGGCTTTGTACTCTGTGGCTCTATCATCCATCTTTCTTTCTAGGCACAAGAAACCAAATCTTTACTGAGTGCGGTGGAAGGATGCCCAGGTGAGCACAGGCACAGTGCCAGATGCTGCAGAGGACCCGAGACGAAGAGTCACTGTGCCCTCAGAGAGTTTAGAATCCAGCACTGAGGAAAAGAGAGGTCATGGAGAGCACAGGTGGGTCTCACAATCATGGGAAGAATACTGTCGGCTGCAAGGGCCTGGCAACTATGTGTGACTCATGAAGAAACAGGCCCAGTGAAGTAAGGTGGCTCCTTAAGATCACAGAGTGAAAGAACTGAGTCTCACATACATTATTTGAGACAGGTTCTCTTTCTGTCACCCAGGTTGGGGTGCAGTGGTACAATCTCGGCTCACTGCAACCTCCACCTTTTGGGCTCAAGCAATCCTCCTACCTCAGCCTCCCTAGTAGCTAGGACCACAGGCATATGCCAACACATCCGGCTAATTTGTTTTTTATTTCCTTGTGGAGACAGGGTCTCCCTATGTTGCTCAGGCTGGTCTCAAACTCCTGGGCTCAAGTGATTCTCCTGCCTTGGCTTCCCAAAATGTTGAGATTATGGATGTGAGCCACCACACCCAGCCTCATCATTTTTCCAGTGAACATTTTTCTAGGGAACATGAGGATTGAAAGAAAAGATTCTCCATGTACTGTTACCCATCTGTGGTGGCATTTATTTCCTGAAAAGAAATGAGTGTGATAAATCTTTCTTTTAGACTAAGCAATAATGTTTCACATATAAAATTATTGAAATTTGATCTGGATTATAGCAATACAATAAAACATGCATTAATATATAGGAGAATTACTTTGTATACAAACCCAACAAAGATTTAATGAAAAACATTGTCATATATCAAGGAATGCAAATAAAGTCTGAACCCCCCATTTCTACCCCTCTAAGTCTAGCATCCCTAGATGGAGGCGGGGGTTGGCTAACTTAGGCTGGAGAGAGGCATGCTGGTGAGGTCATGGGTTTGCTCTGGTTTGTTGGTAGTGGTCTTTTGGGGGCCACAGCCTGCACACTGTCTCCCACCCAGTGTGCTTGTTTGACCATTTGGCTGGACGGTCATGCTGCTGCTGCCAATCACAACATGGGGTCTCACGGAATCCTCTCAATAAGTCTATTTTATAGATGGGTAATTTGCCCAAGATCCCACATCTTGTTCTTGGTATTGAATGCAGGTAATGTCACTCCAGAGGGTAACCTTTTAACCATCAGAATAGAGTGCCTCCTTAGTTGAGTGCAAATCTCTATTATTGGGAAAGCAATTAAACACGTATGTGGGTCTGTGGTGGAATTATTAAATACGAAGTCTGTCTGGGATATTTACTGGCCACATTACAGGTTGTTTATTATTTGCCTCATGGTGAAAATGTCGGTCCCACATGAGATGTTTGTCATCTGGTTTTATCCAAGAGAAATATGGGTCTTGACCTCAAGGATTATAGTTCAGATCCATGATGACTTTTTCTTTCACTTCTAGAGTACTCTTTTCTTCCCCCACCCCCTGCCCCAAGCCACCAGGGGGCACACAGAATTGGCTATTTGCCTTGGAATTTTTTTTTTTTTTTTTTGAGATGGAGTCTGGCTGTGTCGCCCAGGCTGGAGTGCAGTGGCGCGATCTCGGCTCACTGCAAGCTCCGCCTCCCGGGTTCATGCCATTCTCCCGCCTCAGCCTCCGAGTAGCTGGGACTACAGGCACCCGCCACCATGCCCAGCTAATTTTTTGTATTTTTAGTAGAGACGGGGTTTCACCGTGTTAGCCAAGATGGTCTCGATCTCCTGATCTCGTGATCCGCCCGCCTCGGCCTCCCAAAGTGCTGGGATTACAGGCTTGAGCCACCGCGCCCGGCTACCTTGGAAAATTTAAGACACCAATTTTAAGGATATAGATAAATATCAGTCCAATATCTTTAGAGATACACTAATATCAAGTGTCCATCCCCATTTCCATTTAAAAGATCATCTCTATTTCCTTCAGGTCTGACAAGTGTCTCACCCATGCGCCTTTTGGTCTTCAGGAGGCAATGCCCTTTTTATTTGGGTTTCACTGTCATGGTGTAGTTTCAAGTTGGATTTGTCCTCCTTCCTCTGCACCTTCCCCTGCAGAATCACAGAGATATAGATCCTCCCTTCCAGGACACCAGCACCAATCCCCCTTTGCCTTTGTTCTCTTCTCCTTTTCTAGGCTTTATTCACGGCTGCTCCCTGATGCCTTTCTCATTTGTTATTTTTTAAAGGTTCTCCTGGGTAACTGTTACAAGAGGCTCTAAACCTGCATCAGAATCCCTGCTTGTCTCTTATTTACTATGTCACTGGGGTTCATTCACAGTGAACAGAACCCATTCTACCTGGTTTAAGCAGAAATGGACTTATTATAAGATACTTAATGTCTAGGCCAGTCAGTAGCTCATGCTTGTAATTCCGGCACTTTGGGAGGCCAAGGTGGGCGGATCACCTGAGGTCAGGAGTTTGAGACCAGCCTGGCCAACATAGTGAAACCCCGTCTCTACTAAAAATACAAAAACTAGCTGAGTGTGGTGGTGCACACCTATAGTCCCAGCTATTTGGGAAGCTGAAGCAGGAGAATCACTTTAACCTGGGAGGCAGAGATTGCAGTGAGCCAAGATTGCACCACTGCACTCCAGCCTGGGTGACAGTGAGACTCTGTATCAAAAAAAAAAAAATGGCCGGGCACGATGGCTTACGCCTGTAATCTCAGCACTTTAGGAGGCTGAGGTGGGCGGATCATGAGGTCAGGAGATTGAGACCATCCTGGCTAACACGGTGAAACCCCGTCTCTACTAAAAAATACAAAAAATTAGCTGGGCATGGTGGCGGGTGCCTGTAGTCCCAGCTACTCGGGAGGCTGAGGCAGGAGAATGGCGTGAACCTGGGAGGCAGAGCTTGTAGTGAGCCGAGATCGCACCACTGCACTCCAGCCTGGGCGACAGAGTGAGACTCCGTCTCAAAAACAAAAACAAACAAACAAACAAAAAGATATTTAATGTTTTACAGAATGACTGGAGGGCAGAAGAAACAGAATTGCTACTGAGCTTTCAGGCCTGATTCCCAATGCCACATCACAGACTTAGGTTTACAAGGGAGCTGCTGCTCCTGCCAGGATCAGGAGATTGTGAAATCAGAAAGCTGCCTGTCTCCTGGGAAGCCATTATGACAGCTGCCCATCTTCAGACTCATGCCACCTCTACTGTTATCACACTGAACTTGGGTCTGCCCACCTAGCGCAGCAAAGCCAAACCTTGACACTGGGATTGCAGCAAGAGAAGTGAGGCATTTATTACATGATGACAAGCAAGAAGGCCTGGGCAGCTAAAGCTTATGACCTGAACTCTCAGATGGTTTGCAGTTAAGGGTTTTTAAAGGCAGGGAGGCAGATGTTATAGGCTGATATGGTTTGGCTGTGTCCCCACCCAAGTCTCATGTTGAACTGTAATTCTCAGTGTTGTGGGAGGGACCTGCTGGGAGGTGATTGGATCATGGGGGTGGACTTCACCCTTGCTATTCTCATGATAGTGAGTTCTCATGAGATCTGGTTGTTTAAATGTGTGTAGCACTTCCCCCTTTGCTCTCTCTCACCTGCTTTACCATGGTAAGGCATGCTTGCTTCCCCTTTGCCTTCTGCCATGATTGTAAGTTTCTTGAGACCTTCCTGTCATACTTCCTGTCTCGCCTGCAGAACTGTGAATCAATGAAACCTCTTTTCTTCATAAATTACCCAGTCTCAGGTGTCTCGCTCTGTCACCTAGGCTGGAGTGCAGTGGCGCAATCTTGGCTCACTGCAACCTCCACCTCCCTGTTTCAAGCAATTCAACTGCCTCAGCCTCCTGAGTAGCTGGGATTACATGCATGTGCCACCGTGCTTGGCTAATTTTTGTATTTTTAGTAGAGACAGGTTTTCACCATGTTGTTCAGGCTGGTCTCGAACTTCGGACCTCATGATCCACCCACCTCAGCCTCCCAAAGTGCTGGGATTACAGGTGTGAGCCACCACGCCCAGCCCCTTCAGGTTGTTTATAGCAGTGTGAGAATAGGCTAACACACAGGTAAAGTTATAAATCAGTTCTCACACTGCTATAAAGAACTACCTGAGACTGGGTAATTTATGAAGAAAACAGGTTTGATTCACAGTTCTGCCAAGAACTGAGTTTGAACTTGAACCAATTTGAAAACACCAATCAGAAATCTTGGGAAGACAAATTGGTTTGGAAAGTGGGAAGAGGGGAGGTGTTTCCTGGGCATGTATTTATTTTGAAGATCTAGTGGGACGTTCCTGAGGAGATATCAAGGAGATAGTAATTCAGAGCTGGAACTCTAGATAAAGGTGAAGCTGGAGACAGATTTGGGAGTCATGTGTGAGTGAGGTAGTCAAGGGAGCGCACATTGTAGGAACTCAATAAATGCTGGTTGAATGACATACTCCCTTAACAGCTGGGACCAGACTGGCTAAACCATAATTAATGTTTGTAGTGAGCAGAAAGAGCACATTGGCTTTTGGCCATAAAGGAGAAGTGAGGGTCCAGGAACGGAGACGAGGAATTAACCTGAAGCAACTGCATAATTAGCAAATATAGCAGATATTTGGATTGGTTCATTTCAGCTATTCCAATCTCTTGCTAAGACAGCAAACAAAAAACTATATTTTCCAGATTCCCTTGCAGCTAGGGTTCCCCATATATAATATTTAGATCGTACCTATCAGATGCAGCATACCAAATTTGGAAAGCAGAAGTAAACAGTTGTAAGGCAAGAACTGTGCTTTAGCTGTTCCTACTGGTAAGCACAGTGGTGGTACCTTTGTTTTTTCTATGACAGATGTAACAGGTCCTAAGTCTCAGCCCTATATTCATAGTTGTCAAGAGATAAGACACATATCATGGTAGTGAGATGGAGCAGGAACCCCCAAGCATGGAAATAAAGGAAAACCTTGAGTTCCTTTAAGGGTAATTCCAGGCTCCTGATGAGAACTCAGAAGTAAATGAGCAATTGGATAAGCGAGAATGTAATTGTTGCTTAAAATAATAGCCAAGGAAGTTAGAGTCATAAGAATGTTTGGTTCCCTGTAGAAACTAAAAATAACCATTTTTTTTTTTTTTTTTTTTTTTTTAGATGGAGTCTCGCTCTGTCCCCCAGGCTGAAGTGCAATGGCGCCATCTCAGGTCACTGCAATTTCCGCCTCCTGGGTTCAAGCAATTCTCCTGCCTCAGCCTCCCGAGTAGCTGGGATTACAGGCACCTGTCAACATACCTGGCTAATTTTTGCATTTTTAGTAGAGGTGGGGTTTCACCATGTTGGCCAGGCTGGTCTTGAACTCCTGACCTCAAGATCCTTCTGCCTCAGCCTCCCAAAGTGCTGGGATTACAGGCGTGAGCCATCGCACCCGGCAAAAATCAATTCTTTTTTTTTTTTTTTTTTGAGACGGAGTCTGGCTCTGTCGCCCAGGCTGGAGTGCAGTGGCCGGATCTCAGCTCACTGCAAACTCCGCCTCCCAGGTTCACGCCATTCTCCTGCCTCAGCCTCCCGAGTAGCTGGGATTACAGGCGCCCGCCACCTCGCCCGGCTAGGTTTTTGTATTTTTTAGTAGAGACGGGGTTTCACCGTGTTAGCCAGGATGGTCTCGATCTCCTGACCTCGTGATCCATCTGTCTCGGCCTCCCAAAGTGCTGGGATTACAGGCTTGAGCCACCGCGCCCGGCCAAAAAAAATCAATTCTTAATAAATGTCCTTGAGTTGTTTTTTAGAAACCTGAAACCCCACAAAATGGATCCCGTGGCATGCAGACCTCAGTCAGATAAGGGGGAACTGAGGACTGAACTCTGACTACTGTTCCTTGTTTCAGATTTCTTCCTGAGGGGCCTGGAGGAGGTCATACCCAGAAGCCAGAGCTAACATTCTTACTGCTGATTCCAAATTTTAGATGAAGCTTCACCTCCTTAACCAATTGCAAATCAGAAAATCTTTGAATTTACCTAAGACCCGTGGGCCGCCTTTGAGATGTTCCACCTTTTTAGGTCAAACCGATGCATAGCGCAGGAGCCAACATGTGTGGGAAGAAGCCTTCAGGTGATCCAGCCTCCAACTGTTGGAGCCACCATAGCTGAGATGCCAGACATCATGGAGCAGAGATGAGCCATCCTCTCTGTGCACAGTCCAAATTCTTGACCCAGAAAATCCATGAGCACAATGAAATAGCTGTTGTTTTACTCCACTAAGTATAGGGTGGTTTGCTATCTAGCAATAAGGAATCAAAACACCCCTCACATTCATGTTGCATATTATCTGATGGTTATCTTTCACGGACACCAAGCAGCTCATATTTTTATCTTGCTCGAAAAACCTTAACTCGTTCCCCCATTGAATATGGAATTAATTTTATATTCTTTAGGCTTGCATTCAAGATCCTGCTCAGTTCTGAATCTTACCACCTTATCTTTCACTTTAACCTGCTACTCACTTTCAATCCACTTGTGCCATATATCAGATCTTCACTGGGCCACAACTGATACTTTCCTATCTCCATATCCTTTCACCAGCACTGGCCTTTTGCTTGGAATTGTCATTTTCTATATTTACCAAATTCCTAGCTATCTTTCCTTCAAGCTCAGTGCAAATCTCACATCCTGTAAGACTATGCTGCCCAACGTGGTAGCCAGTAGCCACATGTGGCTATTTACATTTTAAAAAGCACTGATTAAAATATAAAGATTAGTTCCTCAGTCTGACTGGCCACTTTCAGTGCTCAGAGGCCACATCCCAATGAACAGCACTGTCTTGTTAGCTTTTCCTTTCTCAACTAATCTCTCCTACTCCCATATGACCTTAAAACTGCATTTTTAGCAATTTTGACCTGAATATTTTTAAGGGTTGTATAATCCAAATCCATAAAATTACAGATACACCTTGGCTTTCTACCATTCTAGTCCTCTACTCTGTAAATGGGAGGTGGCTCAAATATTAACTGAGTTGGGAGGAAGCAGTGATTAATCTCTATACTATACTAAGGGGTCTGGGTGAAATGACCTCTTACGATCTTTTCCAGTAAAATGTTCTTCAACAAACAACACCAGTCTGTTATCTTCAACAATGTATAATCTACCAGGAAAGCTATTTTTCAAATCACAGATGCTTTGGGAGGAAGGTCTCTTGAGTGGAGCATTCTGGTATAGCCGTTCCTGTTCTCTCCAGCAGCTATTTTAGGTATTTAATGATTTTAGAGTGTGTGCTTGCATGTGTTTTGTCTCAACGTATGCCAATTTTTTGCCTAGTCCTCCTGACGACTTAATCTATCTGCCAATGCTACATGCCATCAAGCCAAGGGAGAATTTCCTTCTCACCATTGCTTCTCTGACTAAGGAAGACATAAGCACAACCAATCACCAGACTGATGAAATTCCTTCCAGTTTCAGAAAAGATGATCAACAATCCCTAAATTATTAAATTCATACTAATAAAGCACAAAAATTGAATTCTAATGTTATATGCTATTTGACAAGACTACTTCATTGTGTGTGTGTATGTGTAATTATTTTCAAGTTAACCATCTAAATTTTACCTGTACAAGAAAGCAGTTATTAGGCATATGATAGATGCACTGTGTTCATTAACGTGACCTTTCACAAGCCCTGTAGAGACAGCCCTTGATGGTGTTCATACATTACATGATGTGTTCATGTTAACATTATGTACTATTTTCATTTCCCTTCACTCATAGCCCAAGAGTGAGCTCCTCTTAAACCTGGGAGATTTTTGAGGTTGCAGTTAATATTTACTTAATCTAAACATTCTATTTTATTATTATTATTTTTTTTATTTTTTATTTTTTTTGAGGCGGAGTCTCGCTCTGTCTCCCAGGCTGGAGTGCAGTGGCGTGATCTCGGCTCACTGCAAGCTCTGCCTCCCGGGTTCACGCCATTCTCCTGCCTCAGCCTCCCGAGTAGCTGGGACTACAGGCATCTGCCACCTCGCCCGGCTAATTTTTTTGTATTTTTAGTAGAGATGGGGTTTCACCGTGTTAGCCAGGATGGTCTTGATCTCCTGACCTCGTGATCCACCCACCTCGGCCTCCCAAAGTGCTGGTATTACAAGCGTGAGCCACCTCGCCCGGCCCTATTTTATTATTTTATCATTAGTTTTTGAGACAAGAGTCTTGCTCTGTCACCCAGGCTGGAGTGCAGTGGTGCAATCTTGGCTCACTGCAACCTCCACATCCTGGGCTCAAGCAATTCTTGTGCCTCAGCCTCCCGAGTAGCTGGGAGTACAGATGCCCACCACCATGCCTGGCTAATTTTATGTTTTTAGTAGAGACAAGGTTTTGCCACGTTGGCCCAGCTGGTCTCAAACTCCTGGCCTCAAGTGATCCACCCACCTTGGCCTCCTCCCAAAGCGCTGGGATTACAGGCGTGAGCCACCACACCTGGCTTAAAATTCTATTTTAAATATAAAAACCTGGCCTCTGTAACAGAAGCCCCTTTTCAGTTACTCAGTAACCCTACTTTTATCTAACAGTAATACATGGGAATTTATCTGGAATAGATGCTGAAAATCAGGGCACTGCTCTTTGGTTTTGGATTTCTTGACTTTTGGATACCTTTGGACCTCTCTCCTAACTTAGCTGTCACTTTAGAATAATTTTTTTTGAGACAGAATTTCACTCTGTCACCCAGGCTGGAGTGCCATGGCGCGATCTCAGCTCACTGCAACCTCTGCCTCCCAGGTTCAAGCAATCCACCCTCCTTGGCCTCCGAAAGTGCTGGGATTATAGGCGTGAGCCACTCCACCTGGCCGAGAATAATTATTATTTCAGCCACAATGACAACATCTTGTGCTCATTTTATTAGGATGTGTTTTTAAGATGCAGAAAGCAAGCCAGGCGCAGTGGCTCGAGCCTGTAATCCCAGTACTTTGGGAGGCCGAGGTGGGTGGATTACCTGAGGTCAGGAGTTTGAGACCAGCCTGGTGAACATGGTGAAACCCCGTCTCTACTAAAAATACAAAAATTAACTGAGTGTGGTGGCAGGCGCCTGTAATCCCAGCTACTCAGGAGGCTGAGGCAGGAGAATCGCTTGAATTCGAGAGGCAGAGGTTGCAGTGAGCTGAGATTGCACCACTGCACTCCATCCTAGGCAACAAGAGCAAAACTCCATCTTAATAAATAAATAAATAAATAAACAAAAACATTAGTGCCTTTGAGCCTGGGGCAAAGCAGAACTTCAGCAGGGGCATCTCAATGTGGCCAGCCTCCCCCCATCCCCAGTGCTTGTCCAGGGTGAGGCCACCATCTCCTTCTTTACCAGGGAGTCTCTGCCAAGTGAGTGTTGCCCTGGACACACATCCCAGGACCAGGAGGGGGTGTTAATAATTTTCCGCATAATTAGCTACAATAGCAATATCACTCTTCAGACCTCAATAACTTAAGAATATGATGGCCTACATTTAGATCTAAAAGGGAGAACCACATAAAACACCTGTGTATTTTATTTTCTGCTAACCTAATTAATAATTGACAAACATGTATATTGCTGTGCAGTCTTGGCATAGCATGAAGAGTTAACATTGTTTTCTTCTAAAACCTGTACAAGAAACCACTGAAGGCTTTAACTTTCCTGTTTTTGATGACAAACTAGTAAGAAGTTCAGCGCTCTTTGTGAGCCCCCAGGCAGAGATGTGTGACCCTAGCAAGGCTCTTGACTATGCATTTTCGCCACCTGAAGTAAGGGACAAATTTTCTTTCTGCCTGCTTTTCTTTCTGGATTCCAACAATACAGTCATAACATTATTTTCCCTTATATGTGAAATTTGAGAAGGTTTTTTTCCTTTTTTTTTGAGATGGAGTCTCACTCTGTTGCCAGGCTGGAGTGCACTGGCACAATGTCAGCTCACTACAACCTCTGCCTACCCTGGTTCAAGCGATTCTCCTGCCTCGGACTCCTGAGTAGCTGGGACTACAGGCATGTGCCACCACACCTAGCTAATTTTTGTATTTTTAGTAGAGTCGGGGTTTCACCATGTTGGCCAGGATGGTCTTGATCTCTTGACTTCGTGATCCACCCATCTTGGCCTCCCAAAGTGCTGAGATTACAGGCATGAGCCACCAGCCGGTTTTTTTCCCTTTAGAAAATGTTGTTAATTGTGGTTATATATATATAAAAAAAAAACCCCACAAAAAATTGACCGTCTTAATCATTTCTTAACCACTTCAGTAGTGTTAAGTATATTCACATTGTTATGTAAGTAATCTCTAGAACTTTTTCATCTGGCAAAATGAGAACTCTGTACTTGTTAAACAATAACTCCCTCTTTCTCCTCCTACCCCCAGCCCTTGGCAACCACCATTTTACTTCCTGTTCCTATGAATTTGACACTCCAGACACCTCATATAAGGGGAATCATACAGTATTCGTCCCTTTGTGTCTGGCTGATTTCACTTGGCATCATGTCCTCAAGGTTCCTCTAGGTTGTATTGCGCATCAGGATGTCTTTCCTTTTTTTTTTTTTTTTTTTTAGATGAAGTCTCACTCTTGTCCCTCAGGCTGGAGTGCAATAGAGTGATATCGGCTCACTGCAACCTCCGCCTCCCAGGTTCAAGCGATTCTCCTGCCTTAGCCTCCCGAGTAGCTGAAATTACAGGCACCTGCCACCATGCCTGGCTAATTTTTGTATTTTTAGTAGAAACGGGGTTTCACCATGTTTGCCAGGCTGGTCTCGAACTCCTGACCTCAGGTGATCCGCCCACCTCAGCCTCCCAAAGTGCTGGGATTACAGGCATGAGCCACCGTGCCCGGCCAGGGTTTCCTTCCTTTTTAAAGTCTAGACAGCAGTGTTTTTTTATTTTTTCAAGAAACCTTGCTCCTGAAGGTAGATAAGATTATAATATTTTAGGTTAGAGATAGGCCTGGAAATCCAATTGAGGACCAGAGAAGTTACTCATAGAATGCCACCCCACAGGTTCGTGTAGACGCCTGGGTCAGAAGTCAGAGTCTGAGGACATTCAGAGTAAGTACCTTTTCTACCACATGAAGAGATGAGAGGCTGCAGTACAGGTAATCCAAAAAGAAAGTTTACAGGGTTTAAAATAGCATTAGGAAGAAGGGAAAATAGCCTTGGTTGTGCTGGACAACAAAATATGCACCTGGGGATGTGGGGCAGAGAGCCAGGGGAGGGGTTAGAATATGAGGAGGGGGTGGGGGAAGAGGAAAGGATATGGCGAAGGGAGAAGTTAAAGGGAGAGAAAATCAAGAGAGGAGGGAAGGAGAGGGAAGGATGGAAACTTAGTGATGGTGGAAGAGCCAGGCTTTATAAAGGTGCTAGTGACCTGGCTCTGTGGCTCATGCCTATAATCCCAGCACTTTGGGAGACCCAGGCAGGAGGATCACTTGAGGTCAGGAGCCTGAGAAGAGCTTGGACAATATAATAAGACTCTGTTTCAACAAAAATTTAAAAAGTTAGCTGGGCGTGGTGGCACATGTCTGTAGTCCCAGCTACTATGAAGGCTGAGATGGGAGGATCCCTTGAGCCCAGGAGTTGGAGAGCACAGCGAGCTATAATCATGCCTCCTAGGGGACAGAGCGACCTTATCTTCAAAAATTAAAAGAAATCTTTTTAAGTGCTAGTGAATAAAAATTACTCTTGCCCTATAGCAGCTAAATCCTATTTATTTCAGGCCCACCTCCTTCAATAAGCTAAGTTTAGTGAAAAAGCATGGGTTGCTCTAGTGTCCCCCACTCCTACTTGTCCACTGATGCTTGAAATACCTGAAAGTAGGACAGTGGCTTTCAGGCAGTGGAGAGAAGTCTTAAACTGCAAATGCCTCACTGAGGTAACAGATTGATTGGCACTCTTGCCCTTTAGAATATAATCAACCAACCTTCAACAAGTGCAAGTGATTTTATCAGAAGCTTCTGGGAAGGAGAGTGAGTGGAACAGGTGGGTTGCTGGATTGCTAAAAAGGGAGCTACTGTATTCATGCAGGAGGGAACCACGGGGGAAGCCAAATCAAAGACACCTGCACTGTGGCTTGATCTCTGCCTCATTTGTTTGCAGTGGTGGTAGGCCTGGGTGGCAGATCTGCTGTGGCCAGGTAATATGACTGTGAATCCATAGATTAGATTTGCATGATTTATGATGATTTCATTTTTTTTTTTTTTTTTTTTTTTTTTTTTTTTTGAGACGGAGTCTCGCTCTGCCACCCAGGCTGGAGTGCAGTGGCCGGATCTCAGCTCACTGCAAGCTCCGCCTCCCGGGTTTACGCCATTCTCCTGCCTCAGCCTCCCGAGTAGCTGGGACTACAGGCGCCCGCCTCGTCGCCCAGCTAGTTTTTTGTATTTTTAAGTAGAGATGGGGTTTCACCGTGTTAGCCAGGATGGTCTCGATCTCCTACCTCGTGATCCGCCCGTCTCGGCCTCCCAAAGTGCTGGGATTACAGGCTTGAGCCACCGCGCCCGGCCGATGATTTCATTTTCTTAACCCAGTTTCTTTAACAAGGAAGCTTTGTCTCAGATGATTCAAGGCAACACATTACATAATATGTATGTTTTATGGACACCCAGAACGTACTCACGCACACCCGTGGAAACCCTAATTGGAAGTTCATTTATTTTGAGAGACGTTGTTTTCTGAGAACAAATTCTTCAGAGACTTGCAGAAGAGAGCAGAAGCCACCTTTACAGTGGACACAATTTTCTTTTTCTCCTCTGTTCAATTCCTGGCTGCCTAGGAACCTATCAGGCTCATTTCCATATCAAAGAGGAAGCAGGAAAATACTCCCCTGACCGACATAAAAAGACACATTACTGCAGATTGTCTAAGAACTTGGGTTTTTTTGGCCAAAATTAGCAAATTATTCATAGTAATAGGTGAGTCAGATGATAATAGTGTTTAAGAGAACAAAGCCACTCATCAGGACCCCGACCCCAAGTCCGCCCCAAGGCAGGTCCCCAGCTGCCAGAACATCTCTGCACACTGGAAGCCAAGAGGCTATAAAAAAAAAAAAGAGGCGGCCAGGAAGTCTGCCACTCACCCAGATGCAACAACCAGAACGTGCATTCCAGGGCTCACTGCAACTGCCCGGACGGCTCCGTGGGTGGCCACTCTGCTAACGTGGGAGCACACGTGGCTCCCATCTCATGAGCAGTCTCAGGGAAGCTGGGGGCTTCAGACACCCAATGTCTATTTCCCTCTTTGATTTGAGACCCTTTTGGAGCTCTTGGAGACTTCCAGCAGAAACCTGAGCTGCTGGCTGCCAAGCATCAGCAGTGGATTTCTTGATCTGCTCTTAATCAATACCGATTGAATAAGCCCTTTGAAAACGTTCACATACACGGGTTACAAGGTGGTACCTTTGTGTATTAGACTTCTGGAGATGGCTTATCACCCAGCAAATCAGTGTTGGCTATCTGGGACTCAGCGACCCTTTCTATGAGGCCATAGTAAGAGATTAAATAGAAAAGACCCTGAAACTGGACCTGGTGACTAGGGCTTCCAGGAGGGGAAAAAGGTTTTTTTTGTTTTGTTTTGTTGTTTTGAGACGGAGTTTCGCCCTTGTTGTCCAGGCTGGAGTGCAATGGTGCCATCTCAGCTCACCGCAACCTCTGCATCTTGGGTTCCAGTGACTCTCCTGCCTCAGCCTCCTGAGTAGCTGGGATTACAGGCATGCGCCACCACGCCCAGCTATCAGGCTGGTCTCCAACTCCCGACCTCAAGTGATCAGCCCGCCTTAGTCTCCCAAAGTGTTGGGATTGCAGGCATGAACCACTGCATCCGGCAGGGAAAAGGTCTTAATGCAGGAGCTGGGATTCCTCTGTGGGCATCTGGGCTCAGACTTCCTCAGGCAACACCAGCAAGGAGCCCAGCCAAACCAGCACATTGGGGATTGACACTGCTGATTGCTGATCACACATCCTGCTGTAGGACACCTCCCACCGTCCCCAACCTGTAAGTAATGGGGATATGTCTGGGGTCCTGGCCTCTCAGTGGTCTGTCCTCTTGCAGGTGGACAGCTAGGAACCTCATAAATGTCCTCTTGCATTCTATTAGAGGCTTTTGAAGACAACATCTCAACTCAAAAGAGTGTCTCCATCTTTAGGGATTCCCACAGAGGTGCTTAACTCGGGCTGCAGGTGAGAATCATTTGGGGAGCTTTTCAAACCTAATGCCACCCAGGCCCTACCCACACTAAATAAATCAGAATCTTTGAGGCTCAGGCATGGGCTTTTTAAAATATATTTTTATTTTGAAATAATTACAGATTTGTGGGAAGCTGCAAAAATAGAGATGTCCTATGTATCCTTCATTCAGGCTCCCCCAGTGATTACATCTGATGTCTCTATAGTACAATATTAAAACAGGACGTCGCTGGGTGCAGTGGCTCATGCCTATAATCCTAGCACTTTGGGAGGCTGAGATGGGCAGATTGCTTGAGGTCAGGAGTTCCAGACCAGCTTGACCAACATTGCAAAACCCGTCTCTGTTAAAAAATACAAAAATTACCCAGGTGTGGTGGCGGGTGCTTGTAATCCCAGCTACCTAGGAGGCTGAGGCAGGACAATTGCTTGAACCTGGGAGGCAGAGGTTGTGCTGAGCCAAGATTGCACCACGGCACTCTAGCCTGGGAGATAGAGCAAGACTCTGTCTCAAAAACAAACAAATGAAAACAAAAAACACAACATTGGTGTGGGTGCACTGTGTACAGTTCCCGCCATTTTATGACACACGCAGTTTTGTTGTTGTGTTGTGTAACCACCACCGCAGTCAGGACCCAGATTATTCCATCCTTGCAAGACTCCTTCCTGCTGCCCCATTATCCTCTATACTCATACCCACTCTCCATGCTCCACCATCCCTAACCCCTGGCAATGCTAATCTGTTCTTCATCTCTCTAATTTTATCATTTTGAGGATGTCATACAAATGGGATTTTACTAGCTGGGCGAGGTGGCGGGCGCCTGTAGTCCCAGCTACTCGGGAGGCTGAGGCAGGAGAATGGCGTAAACCCGGGAGGCGGAGCTTGCAGTGAGCTGAGATCTGGCCACTGCACTCCAGTCCGGGCGACAGAGCGAGACTCCACCTCAAAAAAAAAAAAAAAAAAAAAAAAATGGGATTTTCCAGCATGTGACCTTCTGAGACTGGCTGTTTCCATTGAATATAATTCCCTGCGAGCTGTTCAAAGTTGTTGTGTGCATCTGTGCTTTGGGCCTTGCTATGGCTGCATAGTATTCCATTGTACAGAGCTGCTACAGTTGACCCATTCACCTACTGAAGGGCATATTGGGACAACGTTGGACTAGGTGAGGAAGTGAAAATGTAGATATTTGAATACCAAATGTCCCCATGTTTCCAGTTTGGGGCTATTACAAATAAAGCTGCTATAAACGTTCATGCATATTTTCTTTGTTTCTTTTTTCTTTTTTTTTGAGATGGAGTCTCGCTCTGTTGCCCAGGCTGGAGTGCAGTGGCACCATCTTGGCTCACTGCAACCCCACCTCCCAGGTTCAAGTGATTCTCCCCCTTCAGCCTCCCGAGTAGCTGGGACTATAGGCTGGCACGCCCGGCTAATTTTTCGTATTTTTAGTAGAGACGGGGTTTCACCACGTTAGCCAGGATGGTGTTGATTTCCTGACCTCGTGATCCACCTGCTTCGGCCTCCCAAAGTGCTGGGATTGCAGGTGTGAGCCACCGCACCTGTTGCATTTTTTTTTTTTAAACTTCTCCGGTGATTCCAATGAAAAGCAGGGCCAAGAATCCTTGGACTAAGTGGGGAAGTGAAAACGTAGATATTTGAATACCAAATGTTCCAAACATTTCTTTTTTCTTTTCTTTTTTTTTTTTTTGAGATGGAGTTTCGTTCTTGTCACCCAGGCTAGAGTGCAATGGTGCAATCTTGGCTCACTGCAACATCCCCCTCCCAGGTACAAGTGATTCTCCTGCCTCAGCCTCTTGAGTAGCTGGGATTACAGGCGTGCACCACCATGCCTGGCCAATTTTGTATTTTTAGTGGAGATGGGGTTTCTCCATGTTGGTCAGCTGGTCTTGAACTCCTGACCTCAGGTGATCCACTACCCTTGGCCTCCCAAAGTGCTGGGATTACAAGCGTGAGCCACCGCACCTGGCCCAAACATTTCTTAAATCCCTTGTGTGAGCTTGTGCTGTGTGGCAGGGAGTGTATCAGAGTAAATAAGAGACTGTATGCTGCCACTCATGGATAAAGTGGGCAGCAACACCAACCTCATTGTATTTTTTTTGAGATGGAGTCTTGCTTTGTCCCCAAGGCTGGAGTGCAATGGTGTGATCTCGGCTCACTGCAACCTCCACCTCCTGGGTTCAAGCGATTCTCCTGCCTCAGCCTCCCAAGTAGCTGGGATTACAGGCACCTGCCATCATGCCTGGCTAATTTTCTTTTTGTATTTTTGTAGAGATGGGGTTTCACCATGTTGGCAAGGCTGGTCTTGAACTCCTGACCTCAGGTGATCTGCCCACCTCGGCCTCCCAAAGTGCTGGGATTACAGGCGTGAACCACTGCACCCAGCAGCTCATTGTATTGTTGTGAGCATGCAATGAATATAATGCACATAGATACTTAGAACACAGCTCTGTAAGTGTTAGTGCTTATTATTGTGTTGGAAACTGAACTTAAGTCTTGTCGATTCCTGGCCTAAAACTTCTCAGTTGCTATTGCAACAATCACCTGGGATCCTATGTGCAAACTTTCATTAGCTCGTATATCATGAAACTTTGAGGGGGCTGAAGTCTGAGAGTGGGCGCCACTTCCTCCCGAGAAACCTCTGTTGGTTTTAGCTCCTTTGCTGTGCTCCACAACACCCTAGCGTGGCTGTTCCTTTTCTGACACTTCCTCCTGGATATTGAAATTGCCTCTTTTTGTGTCTGTCTCCATCTATATGTGCACTGTGGGCTCCTTGAGAGCAGGGATGTGTGTCTTGCTCACATTTTATCTGGTATTTAGCATAGTGCTTTTTAGTAGGTCCTCATTAAACAGATGTTGAATGGATGAACAAATGAATGACCCCAGGGTCCCGTTAGTGTGTGTGGCAGGAGAGGATTTAGCCCCCAGTGAGTTCCCTGAGGAGGTCCTGGTTTGCTTCTTACTCAGGGCGGTGGAGGCTAAGGAAGCTTGAGCAGAAGGCAGAGCCTTGAGTGGTCACTGACTTCTCCCTGCTGGGGGTTTCCAGCTGTCAGATTCCCAGCGAGCACTCGGAGGAAAACACCACAGCCTGGGAGGACACACGCAAGGCTACCACCACAGGCCTCACTAAGGTGGTAGGAGCAGAGCAAGTCGGGGATTCAGTTGACAGAGGCAAGGTCAAGCGATGTGAGTGCCATAACCTCTCTGCACCTGGCTTTAGTGATACTCAAAATGTAGACAGTTGGTGTAGACCTTAGGCACAGGTTCTGGAGGCAGACTGCCTGGGGGTGAATCCCAGCCCCTGCGCTTCCTACTTCGTGACTTTGGACACTTAACCTCTCTCTCTGTGCCTCATTTTCTCATCTACAAAATAGGAATAATCACAATATCTACCCTATAGGGTTATGAGGATTAAAACAGTTCCTAAATGTAAAGGACTTAGAACAATGCACAAAATTAATGTCAATTACATTTTAAAAATGCACAAAAAATACAATGAGCATAAAGGAATGCTGTGGGAATCAAATACAAGGAAAGCAGTATTTCCATGTTGCCTACTATTCTGGCAAGGTTCCCTGAAGATTTTGCTTGCTATATTTGTCTACATTTAAAATTCCACAGCCAGATAAATAGCCGGAAAATAGTGATGCTGTAGCAGGGAGCTATTGGACACCGTGTAACCGATCTGCTCAGGCGGGACCAGAAGTTGCCACCATCTGATGTGTGTCTTGTGGCTACATGAAAGGAAGTTGAGGGTATGAGTCCAATTCCTAGTGGACAGGTGTTTGAAACTCAGTGCCATCCTTAGAATTGGCACCCTTCGTGAGGCCTCCACAGACAGGAGAGGATTAAGCGGAGAGCAGACCAAATTGCTCTTCCACCTGGAGCTGGTGGCCTCAGCAGGACAGGGCTGAGGCTCAGTGACAGAGAGTGGGCACCTAGAGTTAAAACCTTCACTTTTGCTTATGCTCTGTTTTGCAGAGAAATCTCAAGTTCTGTTCCCCAGAGCAGTCAATCCAACAACTTTCATAGCTGCTGTCATATTTACACAATATTTCCATCTGGCCACAACTGTTTCAAAGAATCAGATGCATCGCTTGTATTATCAAAAGAATAATGTAATTAATGCAAAGTTTTAGGCCTTGAATTCTGCTGTCAGGAATTAAATAAATCAGTGCCATGGACATTACCTTTTCTTTAGAAGTTTTTATTTTAGCCAAAGAGTGCTGGTAAGGAAAGGATTTATTTTTACTGTTTTTTTTTTTTTTTTTGGAGATGCAGTTTCGCTCCTGTTGCCCAGGTTGGAGTGCAGTGGTGTGCTCTTGGCTTACTGCTACCTCTGCCTCCTGGGTTCAAACGATTCTCCAGCCTCAGTAGCTGGGATTACAGGTGCCTGCTACCATGCCCGGCTAATTTTCGTATTTTTAGTAGAGATGAAGTTTTGCCATGTTGGCCAGGCTGGTCTCAAACTCCTGACCTCAGGTGATCTGCCTGGCTTGGCCTTCCAAAGTGCTGGGAGTATAGGCATGAGCCACCGCACCCAGCCAAGAAAGGATTTTTATCTTCTTCTTGTTTTCTATGAGGAGTTCAGATTTAAAGTGTTGATTTTTATTAATGTATGGAGATTTTCAGACCCCAAATAGAGTGTATCTCCAAAATGAGAAGCATAAGAAGGAAATATCTTTCTCTCTGAATTGGAAACAGCATAAGTATGGATGAAGTTTTGCATGTATGAATGTTGCATCTTTGGAAATCTCTTCAACTACTCTCATAAATGATTTGCAAATGTGACCGACAGGACTGATGTTTCTCTCAACTCTCAGCTAAACAGGTGACTCATTCGGGATTAGCAGTTTTTTGATTATTGGTGTTTCTTCTGCCCTGAAACAATGTTGTAAGGTCAGAGGATCATGGTGATGAAGGTAAATTATCGGAAACAATCTTGAATGAAGAAGCATTTGTCAGTCATTAGAAAATGGTGCTCAGCTGGCCTGACACTGCCTTGTAGGAGAGCAGGTGATGGAGCTGATACGTGAGGACTTCATCACTCCACACACTCTCCCTTTCGACAGCACCCTCCTTGGAGAGTGTGTCTTCATGCAGACTCCTGGGCCCTACCTTGGAGGCTCTGATCAGTGAGCCTGGGGCTCTGCAGGCACTTGACTTGGCTTGTGTGGTTGTCATGCAGGGGTTCTCACCCAGCATTTTGAGAAATGTGCCTACAGCTTCTCTAGTGACCTCACCTCATCCTTCCCAGTCACCTTTTTTTTTTTTTTTTTTGGAGATGGAGTTTCACTCTTGTTGCCCAGGCTGAAGTGCAATAATGTGATCTTGGCTCACTGCAACTTCTGCCTCCTGGGTTCAGGTGATTCTCCTGCCTCACCTTCCTGAGTAGCTGGGATTACAGACATGCGCCACCACGCCCGGCTAATTTTGTATTATTTAGTAGAGACGGGGTTTCTCCATGTTGGCCAGGCTGGTCTCAAACTCCTGACCTCAGGTGATCCGCCTGTCTCAGCCTCCCAAAGTGCTGGGATTACAGGCGTGAGCCACCACGCCTGGCGACCTCCCCAGTCATCTTAGCTTGATCTTCTTAGAGTTTGCTTAGATTTTCCTACTGAAAATAAATTGCTATTCTGTTTTATAAATCTGTCTTCTGGAAGATTAGGAGGAGGTTTTAACTTGCTTAAAGGCTTAGGGTTCAGCAGAGGTGCCTTGGGGTATTGGGGGTGAGGGAGCCTGAAGGAGAGGAGCTTGGGCCGGCCCTGCCTTCTCTGAAACTAGAACAGCTTGTTCTGTGGTTTTTTTTTTTTTTTTAAAGACACAGGCTCACTCTGTTGCCCAGGCTGGAGTGCAGTCACACTGTCTCGGCTCACTGCAACTTCCGCCTCCTGGGTTCAAGCGATTCTCCTGCCTCAGCCTCTTAAGTAGCTGGGACTACAGCCACGTGCCACCATGCCCAGCTAATTTTTGTATTTTTGGTAGAGACGGCGTTTCACCATATTGGCCAGGATGGTCTCCATCTCTTAACCTCGTGATCCGCCCGCCTTGGCCTCCCAAAGTGCTGGGATTACAGGAGTGAGCCACTGCACCTGGCCCTTATTCTGTGTTTAATGGACTTTTGTGAGACTTAAGGAGAAGAAAATGCTTTTCACTTAAAACGTTCTGAAGACTATTACATTATATTTATCAGTCCTTAGAGCCAGAACCCCCTTTGATAGACAGATTAAACTCAGTTCTTGAGCTTGCAAGGCTGAGGCTGTGCCCCTTGATAAGTGGTAACCCCACAAAGGTGCAGGCTGGCCCCAGTGCGTGCTGGTCTAAGTCATCTAGCTCACAGTGTTAACCCACTTCGAAGTCTCATGCTGCCCCTCTTTTTTGTATTTATCGGAAGTTCAAATGAAAACATAAAAGTAAAGTTCAGTCTGACTATCCATCATCCTATCTCGTAGCACGTCTCCAATCATCTGTGTCTGTTACCTCTGGGGCTTCTATAAGTATTGCTTTACTGTTGGAACGATAGTGTTCATTACATATATATCCTTGACATCTTTTGCTTAATTTCACCATAAATATTTTCCCATATTTCTACATAATTAACAAAAAAGTAGTATCTAATAGTTGTACAATAATCCACTATATTGATGTGCAATAATTTATCCATTATCTTAATTATGCAGTTTATAAGGTCTTCTAGATGACTGATGGAAAGTGCATTCCTAGTCCAGGCACGGTGGCTCATGCCGGTACTCCCAGCACTTTGACAGGCTGAGGTGGGAGGATTGCCTGAGCCCAGGAGCTCGAGACCAACCTGGGCAACATAGTGAGACCCTGTCTCTACAAACAAAACAAAAAAGCTCCCAAAATTAGCTGGATGCGGTGGCACACACCTGTAGTCCTGCTACTCCAGAGGCTGAGGCAGAAGGATCACTTGAGCCCAGGAGTTCCAGGCTGCAGTGAGCTATGACTGCACCACTGCACTTCAGCCTCGGTGACAGAGCCAGTCCCTAAAAAAGGGTCTCTAAAAAAGAAGAGAAAGTCCATTCCTAGAACATTTTAATAGGAAATAGAAAGATTTAAAACAAGATTGGACAGTGTTAAAAAAAATTACTCAGAAAAGTATTTTGCATTAGAGAATGAATTGAATTCTAATTAGATTTCTTCAAATACAAATAATACAAATAGAATGAAGTAAAAAGACCCAGCTACTTTCTTCCCTTAAACATTGCTTTCCTGGCCGGGCGCGGTGGCTCAAGCCTGTAATCCCAGCACTTTGGGAGGCCGAGACGGGCGGATCACAAGGTCAGGAGATCGAGACCATCCTGGCTAACACGGTGAAACCCCCGTCTCTACTAAAAAAAAAAAAAATACAAAAAACTAGCCTGGCGAGGTGGCGGGTGCCTATAGTCCCAGCTATAGTCCCAGCTACTGAGGCAGGAGAATGGCATGAACCCGAAAGGTGGAGCTTGCAGTGAGCTGAGATCCGGCCACTGCACTCCAGTTTGGGCGACAGAGCGAGACTCCGTCTCAAAAACAAACAAACAAAAAAAACATTGCTTTCCTTACAACAGCTATTAAATGTTCAATGCACAAAGACAAACATTGCTAACTTTCTAGTATAAGTCTCTAATATTTTCATGGCTACTTAGGCTTATTTGAAAAATAAAGATAGTGTTGTTTCGTATTTTTTAATAGCCAGGCTTCTTTTTCTACCTTTTTGAGCCATTTTAAAGAGTATTATTCCATTGAATGGTGGCAACATAATTACCTAATTAATGCCCTACTTTTGAATATTTAAATTATTTCCAGTGTTTTTTTTTTGTTTTTTTGTTTTTGTTTTTTTTTGCTATTATATACAGTGCTGCAAAGAACATTTTGTATGTATTCTCAGACCATTCTCCCAGGATGCCTTCCTATCAGGAGAATAGCTGGGCAAGAAGTAAGCATGGTTTTCAGGTTTCTGATGTATTTGCTCTGGGTGCAGGCCAGGAAGTTCATTCTGATTCATGAACTTCAGCTGACCTGTGGTAGTACCCATTTCCCAGTATCCTCACCAACACTGAGTACTTTAAGGAAAAAACTGCTATTCTGAAAGCAAAATGGTATTTTGTTTGTAATTTCTATGTTATTACTAGTGAGGTTGAACAGTTTTTCTTTTCTTTGTTTTTTTTTTTTTTGAGATGGAGTCTTACTCTATTGCCCAGGCTGGAGGTAGTGTTGCGATCTTGGCTCACTGCAACCTCCACCTCCTGGGTTCAAGCAATTCTTCTGTCTCAGCCTCCCAAGTAGCTGGGACTACAGGCACCTGCCACCACGCCTGGCTAATTTTTGTATTTTTAGTGGAGGTGGGGTTTCACCATATTGCCCAGGCTGGTCTTGAACTCCTGACCTCGTGATCCACCCGCCTCAGCCTCCCAAAGTGCTTGGATTACAGGCATGAGCCACCGTGCCTGGCTCTTCCTTTTTGTTGAGACACGGTTTTACTCCTGTTGCTCAGGCGGGAGTGCAGTGGCGCCATCTTGGCTCACTGCAACCTGCATCTCCCAGGCTCAAGCGATTCTCTTGCCCCACTCAGCCTCCCAAGTAGCTGGGATTACAGGTGTGAGCCACCGTGCCTGGCCTGAACACTTTTTCATATGTATCCATTTGTATTATTTTGTGAACTACCTGTGTATGCCTCTCTTCTTTATTTTTTTATTGGGATGTTTTTCTTGTTCTTAATAGTTTGTAGAAGCTCATTATTGTCCTTGAAGGCAAGACCATGGTGTCTTGATTTCCATCATATTCCTAATGCATCATAGCAGTCAATACATATTCACTGAATAAAAAAATAGGGTATTAGTCTTTATCGTATATGCAACAAATTTTCTTTCCAACTTACTGGTGCAATTTAATATTTTAAAACATTTTTAATGTAAAATATACATAACATTTATCATTTTAAACATTTTTAAGTGTACAATTCAGTGACATTAAATATATTAACATTGTCGGGAAATCATCACTGATACTCATTTCCAAAACTTTGTCATCTTTCCAAACTGAAACTCAGTACACATTAAACAATAACTCCATTCCCTCAGTGCATTTTATGGTGTATTTGACATGAGGAGGTTTTAAATTTTTTTTTTTTTTTTTTTTTTTTTTTTTTTTTTTTTTTTTTTGAGATGGAGTCTTGCTCTGCCACCCAGGCTGGAGTGCAGTGGCCGGATCTCAGCTCACTGCAAGCTCCGCCTCCCGGGTTTATGCCATTCTCCTGCCTCAGCCTCCCGAGTAGCTGGGACTACAGGCGCCCGCCTCGTCGCCCGGCTAGTTTTTTGTATTTTTAAGTAGAGACAGGGTTTCACCGTATTAGCCAGGATGGTCTCGATCTCCTGACCTCGTGATCCGCCCGTCTCGGCCTCCCAAAGTGCTGGGATTACAGGCTTGAGCCACCGCGCCCGGCCTGGTTTTAAATTTTTATGTAGTAAAATATATTATGATTTTTCCTTTAAGTTGTCTTTGATGTTATGCTTAGAAAGGTCTCCTTGCCTGAGAAGCATGGATATATTCACATATATTTTCTCCTAGTTTTTCTATTGCCTCCCCCCCTTCTCTCTTCTCCTCTCTTCTTCTCTTCTCTTCTCTTCTCTTCTCTTCTCTTTTCTTTTCTTTCTCAGGGTTTCACTATGTTGCCCAGGCTGGTCTTGAATTCCAGAACTCTAGCAATCCTCCTGTCTCAGCCTCCTAAATATCTGTGATTACAGGCCCATGCACCCTGTTCTTTTTATATTCAACTCTTTCTTTATCTAGACTTCTTTTTAAAAAAGCACTAGTTAATGGCCATTGCGGGGGACAATTGTCCACATCTCTCGTGTTGCTGCATGTTTTCTGAGGAAAGGCACTGCTTTGTCCTCAACTACCTTTTCAGAGTGTGTATAGTGAACAGCCTTGGAAAACAGAGATGGTGTCCTCTTAGGAGCAGAGAGCAGGTTGGTGGCTTATGCATGTAATAAAGATCAGGGGCAAAGATCAAGCAGGCATACAGCCCATTACAAAAGAGCACAGCTCCTTCAGCTTGGGATTCCTCTCGGGTAATCCACCCCACTGCCTGCGGGCAGCATCTGGCCCTCTTCACATCACCCTGTGGGAAATGGGGGCTCAGGGAGCCGGTGTAAAAGTTGACCTCCAGGCTGCTGCTACTGTCATTTTGTCTCTGACCCAAAAGTCTTGTACCTTCTGCCAATACCTGTGAAACCACAGCAGGCTAACTTGGTAGTTTGCAAGTAGGTAAAAAGCCTGAGGCCCTCACAGTTTTTGACAAGGACTGAACTGTATTTTTTTTGAAAGTTTAATTTTTTCAATGGCATGTATTGAATTATTTCTGGACTGATTTGAAATGTCACTTGTATCATAAGAAATATATAGATATACTTGTGTTTATTTCATATCTTTGCTGTTCTATTTCTCTGTCTATTCTGGTGCCAGCAAAATGCTCTTATTTTTGTAATTTTATAGTATATTTTAACACTGAGTAGTAAATATCCTCTTTCTTTCTTGATTTTCCCCCCTCCTTTTTTCTTTTTTCCTTCCCTGTCACCTTTAGTATTTTCTGGAGCTCTTTGTACCGAATAAATGGTATCTGGCACACAGCAAATATTCAATAAATGTGTTTTGAACAATGTTAGTGAAATTAAGAGTTATTTTGTCAAGTACTCAATCCCTTTTGAATTTTTGTAATTATAGCAATGAAACTGGAAACAATTTAATTTTCACATGTACTACTAATTTATTAAACTGTTCCTTTAAATGTTAAGAATTTAACTGTTGGGCCGGGCGTGGTGGCTCAAGCCTGTAATCCTAGCACTTTGGGAGGCCGAGATGGGCGGATCACGAGGTCAGGAGATCAAGACCATCCTGGCTAACACGGTGAAACCCCGTCTCTACTAAAAAAATACAAAAAACCAGCCGGGCGAGGTGGCGGGCGCCTGTAGTCCCAGCTACTCGGGAGGCTGAGGCAGGAGAATGGCGTAAACCCGGGAGGCGGAGCTTGCAGTGAGCTGAGATCCGGCCACTGCAGTCCAGCCCTGGCGACAGAGTGAGACTCCGTCTCAAAAAAAAAAAAAAAAAAAAAAGAATTTAACTGTTACTGATTATACAATTAAGAAAAGAATTTAACCTGTGGTACAAAATGCCTAATATAAATATAAAGGGTTCATGCACTGTTTTCTAAATTTCAGTTTCCTGGATATTTAGAGAGCTCTGAAATTAATGATATTTTTCAACAATCCTAAGGAAATTTATAGGCCAATATTCATTTACCATCTTTTAATGGGCTTTATTATTTCATCATTCCTGCTTTCCATTAGAGTAAAATATTGCTTTTGTCTTTGCTAGGAATGTTACAGTTTATCATCTCAGAAGAGACTTTTTAGTAAAAAAAAAAAAAAATGATGTCAAATAAAGCATTTATTTTTGCGAGGCATTAGGGACAGGATAAATATTTGAACTTAGTCTGTTATCAGATTGCTACTTAGGTGTCACTGAGATTATTCTTAGGGGTTGCTGCTTTTGTTTTCTTTTCTTTCTTTTTTTTTTTTTGAGACAGAGTTTTGCTCTCATTGCCTAGGTTGGAATGCAATGGCGTGGTCTCGGCTCACTGCAACCTTTGCCTTCTCCAGGTTTCAAGCGATTCTCCTGCCTCAGCCTCCCAAGTAGCTGGGATTACAGGCATTTGCCACCACACCAGGCTAATTTTGTATTTTCAGTAGATATGGGGTTTCTCCATGTTGGCCAGGCTGGTCTTGAACTCCTGACCTCAGGTGATCCACCTGTCTTTGAGTCCCAAAGTGCTGGAATTACAGGCGTGAGCCACCGTGCCTGGCCAGGGGTTGCTGCTTTTCTATGGGCTACTCTACTAGTCACTGCTTGGGCCATGACCACTGCTGGTGACCTGCCTGGCACTGTGAAGGTGACATGGCCAGTCACAGCAGACAGTGTCCCATGCATGGGTATCTAAACCCTTGGCCAAGGCAGCAACTTCTGGAGCACTTGCCTTGCAGACAGACTGGGATCCTAACTTTGTTGACCTGAAAACATTAATGCTGGCAACTAGTCCTAAACCCCATGTTCACTAAGCCCAGATGACCTGTTGATTGACAATATTGAAAGAAAAATAAAAGTATAATACCCTACAGGGAAACAAATAAAATTTCCAGCACACATTTAGTTGAGTTCACATGAATTTCCTCATTTTTCTCTTGTGTTCCGGGTGAACTACATTTCTACATTCTGGAAAATCTGGTGGAATTGCTGTCAGTATTTATTTATTATATATATATATTTATTATATATATTATTTTATATACATATTATATATATATATATATATTTAGATGGAGTTTCACTCTGTTACCCAGGCTGTGGTGCAGTGGTGTGATCTCAGCTCACTGCAACCTCCACCTGCTGGGTTCAAACGATTCTCCTGCCTCAGCCTCCCGAGTAGCTGGGATTACAGGCGCATGCCACTATGCCTGGCTAATTTTTGTGTTTCTAGTAGAGATGGGGTTTCACCATTTTGCCCAGGCTGGTCTTGAACTCCTGACCTCAAGTGATCTGCCCACCTCGGCCTCCCAAAGTGTTGCAATTACAGACATAAGCCACCACACCTGGCCATACTGTCAGTATTTTTTTTTTTGAGACAGAGCCCCCCTCTGTCACCTAGGCTAGAGTGCAGTGGCACGATCTCGGCTCACTGCAAGTTCCGCTTCCCAGGTTCATGCCATTCTCCTGCCTCAGCCTCCTGAGTAGCTGGGACTACAGGTGCCTGCCACCAAGCCCAGCTAATTTTTTGTATTTTTAGTAGAGACGGGGTTTCACCATGTTAGCCAGGATGGTCTCGATCTCCTGACCTCATGATCTGCCTGCCTCAGCCTCCCAAAGTGTTGGGATTACAGGCGTGAGCCACTGCACCCGGCCACTATGCTGTCAGTCTTTAAATGACTTTGGTACCTGCAGTGGTTCATACAGACATAAAGGTATTGAAGTTTTGGAGGTAGGGACTAGAAATAGTTGCAAGTATCTGCCTTCTAGCCACAAGATCAACCTGGCTTTCATTTAGTGTTAATGCTTCTCTTTCTTTCTTTCTTTCTTTTTTTTTTTTTTTTTTTTTTTAGATGAAGTCTCGTTCTGTTGTCCAGGCTGGAGTGCAGTGGCACGATCTTGGCTCACTGCAACCTCCGCCTCCCAGGTTCAAGCGATCTTTCTGTCTCAGCCTCCCTGGTGGCTGGGATTACAGGCACACACCACCATGCCTGGCTAATGCTTCTATTTCTATAAAGTAAGGCTCCATTTCTTTATTTTTCCCACTTGAAACTATTCCCAGAATTTAGTAGAACACTTTGTAATATGTAAGGAAATACATACACATTCTAGATTTATATAATTTCTAGATGATCATACTTTCTAGTGAGAGGCTTGTGACGTCTATTTGAAACCAGTGACTGGAAAACAAAAATGTTGCAATGAAAAAGCCAGGTGCTTTGCTAAGGGTTGCTAAGATGAACTTGCAATCGCTTCCATTGCTCCTAAAGTGGAGGACAAGTCCCCTTCCCCTACATTTAGTTGTCAAACTCATCTGTGTCATTTAGATAGTTCTGAAGTTGCATAGATTGATCCTAAACATTGTGCTGTGAAGTGCTTTATGTTTATGGCCTTTCTCTTTGCTCTCATTCCTTATCCAGTGAAGATGTGAGGCCGTGTAAGCTCCAAGAGAGCAGGGATCTTGTTTCTTGGTCACCATAATATTTCAGCTGCTGATCCAGTGCTCGAAATGTAGTAAGTGCTCAGTAAGAATGTGTTGAATGAATGGTAGCTGGTGTTACAGACTAGAGAAAGTGTTCCTAAAAGAACTGCAATTTGTCTAAGACATTTCACAAATCACGGCAATCGGGGAATTAGAAATGGCATTCTGTGAATTCCGGTAACTAGCTTGATGACTGTATAACTTATTCCAGGTAGGATTATTCATTATGCTTTTCTCAACCAGCTACACTTTACTAATTGTTTAAGAAGCAAGCATCACCAGCAGTCCAGAAAGGAAGCAAGCTGGAATCTAAGTAAAAGAGATTTACTACACATAATGAAAGCTGCAAATGGTTGAAGTGTCTGAAAAGGTGTCTGAATCTCTCCTAAAAAGAGTTTGCATTTCACTGTTGCAATTTACTTGGGACAACATAGATCTGGTATCCATAATAGGCCTGTAGGCAGAACAAAGCTTTGTCACATGGAAGTAGCTGTTGCTCAGCCAGGAATGATGAACATTTGCAAAAAGAGGAGTTGTGTTTGTAGCCATTGGAGAGAATCTTTGTAAGTAAACTCTTTCTCTCATAATTGACAGTTGCCATTTTATTGGTGGGGAAAAAATGCCCAATTTTACAAAATTGCAAAATCTCTTAGATCATGTTCTGAAAATAAGTTGACATGAGCATTTTCCACATTCCCTGAGGTCTGGCCCGGATTCTGTAATTTACATGACATGATTAGGAGGGTTCTATGCCATTTTAGACTAATTATGTAAATTGGAGGGAATTCACCCCTTCATTATGAATAAGTATTTATCTTATGAGTACTAACTTCTAATAAATGTTTAGTTTGCTTCTTTTTTGTGCTGCTGCGGATAGTTGCCTTACAGTGTTGTTAATTTGCCAATAAGCCTTAAACAGGATAACCAGGCATCTGTTTTTTTTTTTTTTTTTTTTGAGACGGAGTCTCGCTCTGCCGCCCAGGCTGGAGTGCAGTGGCCGGGTCTCAGCTCACTGCAAGCTCCGCCTCCTGGGTTACGCCATTCTCCTGCCTCAGCCTCCCAAGCAGCTGGGACTACAGGCGCCCGCCATGTCGCCCGGCTAGTTTTTTGTATTTTTAGTAGAGACGGGGTTTCACCATGTTAGCCAGGATGGTCTCGATCTCCTGACCTCGTGATCCGCCCGTCTCGGCCTCCAAAGTGCTGGGATTACAGGCTGAGCCACCGCGCCCGGCCGGCCAGGCATCTGTTTTTAGAAGACCAAAATTTAAAACCCAGATTAGAAGACTGATACAGAATGCATTTGGCCGGTAGTTAGTCATCTTATTTGGCAGATTTGTTTTTTCTGCTGCTCTCTTAAAAAATATGATGACAATTGTATAGTCTGTTAGATTTCTTTTGCCTTTAACTTTTCAAAATGTTTCCAGGCTTTACTACTTGGCAAAGACAATTTGGGACAGATTTCTTTATTTTCTCCTCTGGCCTAAAACGAAAAACCCCCACTTTCCAAACTGTTACCACCGAAGAGTTTATTAAATGGCTGAAAAAGACAGCTGGTCCCACCATCTGTTAAAATTTTTCAGGGGCCAAATAAAACAGGTTACACCTTTAGCCATGCCAAGTCTTGCAATACCCCCTTCCTCTCACAGCCTGGGGAGGGCTAATCTGAATTTCACGCTCTGATTTTGCTATTGCTAATGTCTGAGCTTCTTATGTGAGCTTCTCCACATTGCTTGTATTACCTCTCTTTTTCGGTTACAAAGCTATTCTCGCATTTCAACCAAACTCATTTGCAACCTATTACCTTCCACCTCTATAGTCTCTGTACGTACACCCAGTAACTACGAGGAAACCCACACATACCTAGCTAATTTCTGACTTTTCAAGCAAAGGGGGAGAACCAAAAGTACATTTCTGTTGTTTTGCAACCATTTTTCTATAAATGCTAATGGAGGTAATTCAGATTTTGGAACAAAGGCTTAGCTCACCACACACTGCAGGTGTGAAAGGGTTGAAACAAAAGAGATGCTAACCCTAATGGTATTTCTTGTCATTAACAATTCTTTGATGTTCACACTGGAGCCTCCCTTTTATCTTTTAGTTTTTCAGCCATCTTTGTTAACACACAGCTCAATTGAATCTTTTTTTTTTCACCTCCCTCTGGCCTTTAAAGACATCTGCAAAATGTTTATGCTAAGTTAGTTTCCACTGCATCTTTTAGTACCAAGGCAAAGTAAAATGAGATAAAGCTTGTGAGGTTATTATTAAAACATCAGTAAGTTTCTATCATTAAGCTGAAGGGAAAGATCAATAAAAAAGGAGCACTTAATGTTACTTTAATAAGGATGCGTTTCCTGTAACAGGACTTGGGATTAACTTCAGTATCACTGAAGTGGGCTTTACAATAAGGAAGTTGCTGTGATCAGAAGAGTTTGACTTGCCCTTACTCAATTAAGCAGTTTGCAAATACTTTGAATGTACTTGATCTATTATTTCCTGTTTTATTGAAAGCTTTCATGATACATATATTTAAATAATATTTTACTATAGCTTTTTCCCCCTTGTATCAGTCCCTGGCAGGCTGCCAAAGACTTTCTAAGGCAGGTTTGCTGTCCTTCTGTCCATTTGGGATTAGGGGAAGGGAGAGGTGAGATGACAGGGATTGGAACTGCAGCTTCAGAAAAGTTTGTTTAACTCACTTTGATGACAGCAAAATGTTGGGAACAGTCAACACTGCATGATATACCGCCCTGAGCTACTCAGCAGCAGGATCTGCAACTGTACAGTGGGTGCAAAGTGGAATCACATGTTTCACACCAAAATGGTCTGGCTGAGCTCACTATTCATGAGTATATTTTGTATTTTTTTGAAGTAGAAATGTTTATTAATACTCTCTGGATTAATATACCTTTCCTTTTAACTGTGGGTGGGGGGCGCAAATTGTTTGCTTAACTAGTTAACACTTTAATCAGTAAGTGGTGATCTCTGGACAGTTGATTTGTTTCTGCTTGAAACTTGTTTTTTGGCAAGTATTAATTTGGAGCTAGTTAAAATTCTGAGTACAGCTGTAATAGACATGGTAACTTCCTCGGCCTTTATATATAGTCCAGCCCTAAATGTCAAATGCTAGGGAGAAGATAATCAGATAAAATACAAATTAATGTTAACAATGCAGCTATTTTATGATTTCTCTCTCATATTATTTAATAATTCTTAGTATTTATATGTTGCTTTTCATCTTCAAAGCACTTTACAAATGTTAGCTAATTAACCAAGAGGTAATGAGGCCTGGATGATAATGCTGTAGTAAATTTTCTCTAGCTCAGATTATAAAGTAAAAACGAAGATGTATGTATTCATACATTTTTAAAAATATTAGGCGGTCTTAGAGAGTTTGTGAATCAGAGGCTCAGGCAATTCATCTTCTATGTATAACTTATGTCTCTCTATAAAAAAATCTTGGGCAATTCAGATGCTCATGAACTGTAAGAATTTTCACATCTAGCAGGTGGTTGGCAAACTTCTTTCATCTTAGCCTTGTCTGTTCTTACTCCTTGATATTTTTCACCTTGATCTCTCTCTTTCTGTCCAAGAACACAGAAAGGTCCAAAGGCAAGGACATTTACTGTTAGGAATTAGGGATAGACACCCATTTCATTTTTTCTCTGATTTTCCTATAGACAAAAGCTGGGTGAAATACACCCTAACGCACTTATGTTATTTTACGTAGCTTTGCATAATGATGATAAGGCAGTTCAATTGCATTACTTGAGAATGAGTGTGTGTGTGCTGTGGATGAGTAGTCTGACTGTGGAAGGCCTAAATGATACAATTTTTAAAACAGAAAAGGATATTTTATTCAATATAAAATATTATCATCTGATATAAAATGGACCCTTGTAAGAAAAATTAAGTCACTAATAAAAACATTGTAGTTCAAGAGTGCTGGCTCACACCTGAAATGCCAGAACTTCGGGAGGCCTAGGCAAGCAGATCACTTGAGCCCAGGAGTTTGAGACCAGCCTGGGCAACATGGCGAAACCCCATCTGTACTAAAAATAAAAAAATTAGACAGGCGTGGTAGCATGTGCCTGTAATCCCAGCTACTCGGGAGGCTGGGTAGGAGGATTACCTGAGCCCAGGAGGTCGAGGCTGCAGTGAGCTGTGATCGCACTACTACACTCCAACCTGGGCGATAGAGTGAGATCCTGTTTCAAAAACAAAAAAAAAACTATAGTTTATAGACTTACATTACAAACTAATAAACATATCCTTTTATGAGACTGAGTTGCTAGACTCAGCCTCTGAGGGAAGGTCTTATTTTCCTGAACACATACTTTGGAAAAGCTACTAAAGCTAATCAGACTCTTATTCATGAATAAGATCCTCACAATTCAGAGGGAATTCAATTTAAACCACTGAAAGTCTTATATACGCTGTCTAATTAGCTCTAACTTAACAAGGATTTATCCTATTTGCTAATGGCTTCCCCTCTTCTTTCTGAGTTATGGTATTAAGCTATGTCTACATACCCTAAACTCAGGACTGACAAGTGATCGTTTCAGCCTGGATGTTTTGTCCTCCAGAGACTTGGGAACATGCTGATACTACTTAGAAAAAGCCAGATAATGCCTGGTGCATGGTAGGCCATAATGTCCAGATGCTAGATTGAATCTTTTTACTTTTCATTCTGATATTTTTGAAGTCCTGAACACCCAGTATCAGTCCATATGCCTTCACAATAATAATAAATCACCAAAGGAAGAATCAATTACTAAGATGTACTGAATCTGGTTCTATAAATATCTTGGTGATATGGTCTTTTTATTAACCCAGTGCCTGCTGACAGATTGTACATAAAATATACCGTTATTGTAGAACTAGTTTCACCCAAAGAAATAAATTACACACTTAACTTGCCATGACATTAACTTGATCAAGTGGAGCTTACAATATGCTGGTCATGGAGAAGTGTTTCTATTATAAATAATGATCTTGTACCCAGCCTTTTATCCTTATGGATACCCTTAGCTTAATGTGACATCATGATGGTCCCACTCTTCAGATGGGATGGAGGAGGGGTCAGGAAGGAGGAGAAACAAAATAAAAACTCATCCATAATGTCAATGACACCCACCCTCTTCCCTGTTTGCAAGGGAAAGAAAGAAGGGAACCCCAGTGAATAAAAGAAATGAATCCAATGCATTCATGGTGTTAGTGAAATCTTTCAAATACTTCTTCGCTGATTTCACTGCTACTGAGATGATCAAATTCTTCAACTTCTGCATGGAGAGATATTATTCTTAAAGCATTCTTTGCGATCATCCTCACTATCTCTGTATCTTTTTTTTCTTTTTTTTTTTTTTTGGAGATGGAATCTCGCCTTGTCACCCAGGCTGGAATGCAGTGGCGCGATCTCGGCTCACTGCAAGCTCTGCCTCCTGGGTTCATGCCATTCTCCTGCCTCAGCCTCCTGGGTAGCTGGGACTACAGGTGCCTGCCACCACACCCAGTTAATTTTTTGTATTTTTAGTAGAGACAGGGTTTCACCATGTTAGCCAGGATGGTCTCGATCTCCTGACCTCATGATCCGCCTGCCTCGGCCTCCCAAAGTGCTGGGATTACAGGCGTGAGCCACTGTGCCCATTTTTTTTTTTTTTTTTTTTTGAGACAAAGTCTTGCTCTGTTGCTCAGGCTGGAGTGCAGTGGTACAATCTTGGCTCACTGTAGCCTCCACCTCCCGGTTCAGGCGATTCTCCTGCCTCAGCCTCCCGAGTAGCTGGGATTACGGGTGTGTGCCACCACGACCGGCTAATTTTTTTGTATTTTTAGTAGAGATGGGGTTTCACCATGTTGGTCAGGCTGGTCTCGAACTCCTGACCTCGTAATCTGCCTGCCTCGTCCTCCTGAAGTGTTGGGATTACAAGTGTGAGCCATCACGCCCGCCCTCTGTATGCTTTTTGTTTTTGTTTTTGTTTGAGATGGAGTCTTGCTCTGTCACCCAAGCTGGAGTGCAGTGGTGTGATCTTGGCTCACTGCACCCTCTGCCTCCCGGGTTCAAGGGGTTCTCCTGCCTCAGTCTCCCAAGTAGCTGGGACTACAGGCGCCCACCGCCACACTCAGCTAATTTTTGTATTTTTAGTAGAGATGGGGTTTCACCCATGTTGCCAGGCTGGTCTTGAACTCGTGACCTTTTGATCCACCCGCCTCATCCTCCCAAAGTACTGGGATTACAGGCATGAGCCACTGCGACTGGCCTATTTCTGTATGTTTTATAGAAACTTGCTGTAGCCTGCAGGATGCGTTGAGTCTTAGCATAAACTCCATTACCAAGAAAAATTTAAGCCTTTTCTCCCTTCTCCCCAAGCTTTCCCCCAAATGCCTCACTCCCTTCTTTCACTAGAGCACATTTGATTTAGATGGAGAAGTAATTTTTTAAAATATCATTTTATTTTATTTTAAAATTAAATTGTATATATTTAAGATGTAGAATGTGATGTTTTCATAACAAGTTGTTGCTTTTAAAATGCCATATGGTATGCAATATGATACAACTTATGTTTTAAAGGCTTGTATGCCTGAAAAAGAAACTTTTTTTTTTTTGAGATAGAGTCTCGCTGTTTCGCCCAGGCTAGAATGCAGTGGTGCAATCTCAGTTTACTGCAGCCTCTACCTCGCAGGTTCAAGTGATTCTCCTGTTTCAGCCTCCTGAGTAGCTGGGACAGGCACGTGCCACCACGCCCAGCTAATTTTGTTTGTATTTTTAGCAGAGATGGGGTTTCACCGTTTTAGCCAGGATGGTCTCAATTTCCTGACCTCGTGATCCGCCTGCCTTGGCCTCCCAAAGTGCAAAAGAAACTGTTTAACAGTAGAATTAAGTAGGGAAGAAAGAGAGGCAACTTTTTACACTTTGGTATTATTTCCATGTTTTATAATAAGGATGTAGACTTTTAAAGTCATATTCTTCTGGCCAATTCTCTCATCTCCTTCAAATCTTAGCTCAAATGTCTCTTGCTCTGATCAGACCCACCCGGACCACCCTGTTAAAATTGCAATCCACCCTCTGTTCTCCCTTCTTTCCATGATCCTTATTAACTTCAAACATACTTAGAGTGACTATACAATTTATTCATCAAATATGACCCTTCTGAGAGTGAAAGGCATCATCAACTGGACTGAGGGGAGCCAGGGCAATGTCTACAATCTGAGTCTATCTGAAGCAAACCAGGATGTCTGGCCGCTTTAGACACACCATGTAGCTGATTTTTTCATTATGCTTACCGGTCATCCCCCAACCTAAACTGAAGCTCCACAGGAGCGAGAGCACAGAGGTTTTTATCTGTGTGTTTACTGATGTATTCCAAGGGCCAGAGCAGTGCTTGGAACATAATAGGTCAGAGATTCATTGAATGAATGAATATATGAATGAATGAATGAATGAATGATAAAAAAATTCATTTTGGAAAAGATGCTATGTAAATGTGAAGGAATTCTAAACTGTCCTATACGGTGCCAAGTCTTTGCCACTCTCAAGACATTGTGTTGAGTGTTCTGCACATAATAAGAGCAAGCTAAATAATTCCTGGTTAATTGGTTTGAGATCTGATGAATTCTCAGAACAGAACCCCATCCCTGTCAAAATGAATAACTCCAATATATTTAAAGTCTAATAGTAATGTTATTTTTGGTTGGCCACTCTGGACTGATGGGCTGCTATTTTACTTCATTAAGATGATTAAGTGAGGATTGATTTATTGTATAGTAACATAACATGTTTAAGTGTTCTCTATCCCGTTTCCGCCCACTTGGAGAGCTATTTTCACTTTTTTGTTTGTTTAGAGACAGTCTTGCTCTGTTGCCCAGGCTAGATTGCTGAACTCCTGGGCTCAAAGGATCATTCTGCCTCAGCCTCCTTTAGTAGCTGGAACTACAGGCATGCACCAACATGCCCAGCTAATTTTTAAATTTTTTTGTAGAGATGGGGGTCTCACTATGTTGCCCAGGCTGGTCTCCAACTCCTGGCCTCAGGCAATCCCTCTACCTTGACCTCCCAGAGTTTTGGGATTACAGGTGTGAACCACCACGCCTGGCCCTATTTTCACTTTTAAGGAGAAATTCTCTGCATTTTAACATTTTCTCATATAGTTTTGTTTTTGGCATGAATTAAAATATTAATGTACAGAAGTCTTCCCACATGGTGTGATTTCATGTTCTTCTTGGTGTTTTTCCCCATTAGGTATTAACCAACAACTCTAGATAAATTAGTTCCTACATAGTCTCCACTTAATTTTCTCACTTTGCTATCTATCTATCTATCTATCTATCTATCTATCTATCTATCTTGACACAATACGTATTTTTCCAGTATAATCAGGAGAGAAATAGGAAAGACTGTGCTTCAGCTGTTTGGCTGCCCAAGAAGATAGATAGGAATACACACACACACACACACACACACACATATATATATTTTAGACAGGGTCTTGCTCTGTCACCCAGGCTAGGGTGCAGTGTTACCATCATGGCTCACTGCAGTCTGGAGCTCCTGGAGCTCAAGCAATCCTCCTACCTCCACCTCCTGAGTAGCTGGGACTATGGACATACATTACCACACCTGGCTTAAACATGTATTTTTATATTGCTCTTTCATTCATTGCTCCCCTTTATTTTGGTGCAATTTAAAAGCCGTTTTGGTTATCCCATAAAATAAAACAACTATTGAAATCAACTATTTTCTTTCTTGAAAGCCCAGGTGGTACTTGTACTTACCTTAAAAAATGATTTAAGATTTTAAAATGATTTCATCACCAAATGCCTTTTGTTTAACGTAGCAAAGGACGTATTTCTCATTAGCAAAATGTTTTCAATGATGTGTGGGAAAGATAATGTTTAGAGAAAAGCAAAGGGCATAGGAGAAAGGTTGCAAACTTAAAGGGTGAGCAGAAAGAGGAGCAAGAGAAGGAGCTGAGGAGTGGCCAGGAAGAGCTGTGTTGAACTGAACATCTGATTTGGGTTTGATAGCTGTCTCATGTAGATGGGATGAGACTGGAGGGCAAGGATATTTATTTCATCTTTCTGTCTAAAGCATCACAGAATACGTAGGGGTGTGGGGACAAAGGTAAGTTAAGAAGATGGAGAGAGAACCTGGCCAAGGATAGAAGAGTGGTCAGTGGAGCAAAAGGCTTCTGAGAGCAGCAGGATGAGGAAGAAAGGGACCCCTAGGTGTCAGTATGTTTAGGCAACACAAGAACAGGATAGAGAGATTGAGGAAAACTTCTTGCAATAGGGATACTCGCATATATCATCTGTAATCATTATTAAGAAGTTTAGGGCCGAGCGCGGTGGCTCAAGCCTGTAATCCCAGCACTTTGGGAGGCCGAGACGGGCAGATCACAAGGTCAGGAGATCGAGATCATCCTGGCTAACCCGGTGAAACCCCGTCTCTACTAAAAAATACAAAAAACTAGCCGGGCGACGTGGTGGGCGCCTGTAGTCCCAGCTACTCGGGAGGCTGAGGCAGGAGAATGGCGTAAACCCGGGAGGCGGAGCTTGCAGTGAGCTGAGATTCGGCCACTGCACTCCAGCCTGGGCGACAGAGTGAGACTCCGTCTCAAAAAAAAAAAAAAAAAAAGGAGTTTAGCTTCAGGGATAATTTGGAAGGAGATTCCTATTTCAGGGATAAATTCTGCCAGTTTTGTTAATCTTTACAGATCGAATGTGATATGTATATATGGAAATGTTTACAACAGAAATGTAAATGTTTTCCTTCTCTGCTTTTTTCGGCGACATTTCTTAGCCATGATCTAAGATCATTCTTAGCCATGATCTAAACTAGCCATGATCTAATGCCTAGTCCTGCCCTGCATCTGGTCTTTAGTCTTTGTTGTTGCTGCTGCTGCTGCTGCTGCTTTTATTGTTTGGTTTTTAGCCCTACAGCCCTTCCCATATGATGAAAGGGAGAAAGGATTTGGGAGAGACAGGGAAGCTGGAGAGAAGAGGGTGGGAAGAAAGTCCCACTCCAAGGTAAATTTCTGTCACTCATCATGGCGCTTTAAGGGCTTGAGTTTTAATAAACTCCATTATAATATTAGCCACACTTGTTTAAATCAATGTTTTAGTTCATTTAAAGTTAAAGGCCTGTAAATTAATTCGTAAATATTTCAACAGGGGTTCTCATACTTTTTTGTGCATGGAAATCACTTTGGCGTCTAGACTTTCCCTCACCCCACTCCAGAGGCCCTGATTCTGCAGGTCTGGGTGGGCCCAGAGAAAGGTCTACTGTACTGAGCACTGAGCACTGCAGGCAGCTCTGAATTACTGGGCTGGGAGACTCTTGGAGAAACACCGGCTTAGCAGTTGCTATTTTTACCCCTCCCGCCCTGGGTCAGGTCCCAAGAATCTCCTCTCATCTCTCTCCTATTTCTGAAGAAGAAAAGGTGGCTCCTGCCCCCAATACTTCTCTCTGCCCTCTAAAGCTGAGAGGGACAATCAGGTTTCTGTGACCATTCCGCCCCATCTCCCCCATCCTATAGTTACCTGAAGTTCGCTGTTTTGTGTGTATGTGTGTGTTTACTTTTATTGTATATTTATTTTTCTAAACTCTGGCACAATTTTCTGGAGGCGGTCCAAGAGTCTTTTACTAAGCCAAACTTATATGGTGTTCCCCCCAAAATTGTTAGAAAAAAAGTTTTTCCTCCATTTTTCTCATTAGTAGTCTAGACTAGGGGTTGGCAAACTTTTTCTGTAAAGGGCCAATAGTAAATATTTTAGGCTTTGTAGGCCATAAGGTTTTTGTCATAACTATTCAACACTACTGTTGTAGTGTGAAAGCAACTATGGACAATATGTAAATGAATGGGTGTGACTGTGTGCCAACAAAACTTTATCTATAAAAAGACACTTTGGAGCTGGGTACAGGGCAATCAATATAGTCCCAGCTAACTGGGAGGCTGAGGCAGGAGGATAACTTGAACCTAGGAGTTTGAGGCCAGCCTGGGCAACACAGTGAGACCCTCATCTCTAGTTAAAAAAAAAAAAAAAAAAACCATACTGGGCACGGTGGCTCACGCCTGTAATCTCAGCACTTTGGGAGGCCGAAGCAGGCAGATCACCTGAGGTCAGGAGTTCAAGACCAGCCTGACCAACATGGAGAAACCCTGTCTCTACTAAAAATACAAAATTAGCCAGGCGTGGTGGTGCATGCCTATAATCCAAGCTACTTGGGAGGCTGAGGCAGGAGAATCACTTGAACCCAGCAGGTAGAGGTTGTGGTGAGCCCAGATCATGCCATTGCCCTCCCGCCTGGGCAACAAGAGCGAAACTCCGTTGCCCAAAACAAAACAATACAAAACCAAAACCACTGTGGGTCAGGAGCTTTGGCCCATACAGGTGGTAGTTTGTCAACACATACCATTGAGAAATTGCCACTTCGGCCAGGCGCGGTGGCTCAATCCTATAATCCCAGCACTTTGGGAGGCCGAGACGGGTGGATCATGAGGTCAGGAGATCAAGACCATCCTGGCTAACACGGTGAAACCCCGTCTCTACTAAAAAATACAAAAAAACTAGCCGGGCGAGGTGGCAGGCGCCTGTAGTCCCAGCTACTCGGGAGGCTGAGGCAGGAGAATGGCGTAAACCCAGGAGGTGGAGCTTTCAGTGAGCTGAGATCCGGCCACTGCACTCCAGCCTGGGCGATAGAGCGAGACTCCGTCTAAAAAAAAAAAAAAAAAAAAGAAATGCCACTTCATTGAATGGCCAAGATGAGGAACAAATTTTGCACATAAGTAATTAAGAAAGTTGAGGCAGGGCGTGGTGGCTGACACCTGTAATCCCAGCACTTTGGGAGGCCGAGGCGGGTGGATCACCTGAGGTCAGGAGTTCGAGAACAGTCTGGCCAACATGGTGAAACCCCGTCTCTACTAAAAATACAAAATTATCCGGGCGTGGTGGCACATGCCTGTAATCACAGCTACTTGGGAGGCTGAGGCAGGAGAATCGCTTGAACCTGGGAGGCGGAGGTTGCAGTGAGCCATGATTGCACCATTGTGCTCCAGCCTGGGCAACAAGAGCAAAACTCCGTCTCAAAAAAAAAGAGAAAAGTTTATAATATTTATTTTACTCCCTGGATAAATTTACTATTGCGTTGCTGGGGAGAAGCCCAATGAGTTATATGCTTGAATTTTTGGTCTGAATGTTCTTTGAAAGCAGAAATGATCACTGACCAAAAATCACGTGGCATAGGAATAGCATACTATTTCTAATTCAGGACTTTTGAAAATAAAGACTGTTAATTTAGAGTATACTTACACAATAGTTGAGTAACTGGCTGAGTTTTTCACTTTAGTTTCTGAATATCAGAACTACAGCGAGAACTGATAGAGAAGTTGTCTTCCATTTTTCCTGTTTTCCTTTATCCCTGCAGGTTTTCTTTGCTTGTTAGTGTTCTTCCTGCTTTGTGTCTCCATCTGCCTTTACAGTACATGCCCCACATTTCTTATTGCCCACAGATCTCCAACAAACTTGCTTATCCTGATTCATTGTCTCAGGACCAGCTCTCAAGAGATAACTCATCTGAGGAACTAATTACAGCCGAAGCATAGATGGTAAGAATAATTTTAGGCACTCTTCTTTGGGAAAAAAGATGGCTCAGGGTGGTCTCCAAAGAGAAGACTCACATCATTTCCCCCATTGCCTTGTTAATTGTCATCAAGAGATCGGGAATTTCTCTGCAAGGCTCTGTAAAGGCTAGTCCACGCTGCCTCAAGACCTTTGATAATTATGTAAACTATTAATAATAGTTGTCTCAAAGATTCAGACTTCTTTCTACCTCTGCCTCCACTGCACCTTTGGCAATCTGGAGTCTCCACAACTTTCTTTTTTTTTTTTTTTTTTTTTTTTTTGAGACGGAGTCTCGCTCTGTCACCCAGGCTGGAGTGCAGTGGCGCAATCTCGGCTCACTGCAAGCTCCACCTCCGGGGTTTATGCCATTCTCCTGCCTCAGCCTCCCTAGTAGCTGGGACTACAGGCGCCCGCCATCTCGCCCGGCTAGTTTTTTGTATTTTTTTTTTTTAGTAAAGACGGGGTTTCACCGTGTTAGCCAGGATGGTCTCGATCTCCTGACCTCGTGATCCACCCGTCTCGGCCTCCCAAAGTGCTGGGATTACAGGCTTGAGCCACCACGCCCGGCCACAACTTTCTTCATGGAACTACCACCAGGCCCCTTCTGTAGGCTTCTTATGGAGGCTGGAGTTGTCTACATGGCAATGTAAAGTAGTAATTAAGGACTCTGGAGTCGCTGCCCAGGCTCAAATCCCTGCTGCAAATTGTGAGGTCTTTGGTGAGTCACTAAATTGCTCTACACCTCAGTTTCTTGTAAAAAATGTTACTAACAATGATGAAAACATTTATCTAATAGGTTACTTGTGAAGATTAAATGAAGCAATAGGGTAAAGCCAGGGCTTGGTACACAAGTAGTCAATACATGTCAGTTATTGTTACTCTCAGATAGAAATGAGATAAAAGCATCAGCATTTTTTTTTTTTCTTTGAGACAGTCTGCTTTGTCACCCAGGGTGGAGTGCAATGGTGCCATCTTGACTCACTGCAACCTCCGCCTCCCCGGTTCAAGCGATTCTCCTGCCTCAGCCTCCCAAGTAGCTGGGATTACAGGCATGTACTACCATGCCTGGCTAATTTTGTATTTTTAGTAGAGATGGGGTTTCACTGTGTTGGCCAGGCTGGTCTCGAACTCCCGACCTCAGGGGATCCACCTACCTTGGCCTCCCAAAGTGTTGGGATTACAGGTGCGAGCCACCGCACCTGGCAAAACCTTTCTTTCTAAGCAAGCTGTCTGTTCTGTGTGCTGACAAGGCTGTTCTTGGATGGTATATCATTGGCAGTTTGGTTCAATGAGCACAGAATGCAGAAAAAATCAACCTAGATTCTTGACTCTGTTAGTGACTCACTGGATCTCTGTCTTGTTCTGTAAAGAGTGGATTGGCCTATGTATTTTCTAAGAATTCTTACTGTTCTAAAATATAGCCATGTGTGTAGAGGGCAGTGATATGGCATTTCTTATGTCTCTACACTGATCTGGCAAGAGGCATCCAACCGTGTAGTGTTATCAAGGAAATGTTAATTGGTAGGAGTAGTTTCTTTGCTTTTAACATTGCAGGGTGAATGGCAATAAGGGTTTTGTCTTTGTGGTTTTATTTTTGTTCCCCTTCTTTTATTTTGAATGATATGTGGCCCAGTAATATATGAATAGTATACAAATAAAGAAAACATTCTGCGTGACTCAAAAACCAGCATTTTTTACTGTCAACCGACCAAGAAGCTGGTTTGGAGAACAGTAAATACCAGAGGTTCATGGAAGTAGGAAGCACTACCCAACTAAACAAGTATAGTGTCCGCCCCAACCACCCACTGTGTTCACAGGTTGTCCATGGTTTGTGTGTGTCATGTGTAAATGCACAAAATCCTTCTCTACATTTAATGTGAGTATAATGAAAACCAGATTTGAAGCTGGGTGCGGTGGCTCATGCCTGTAATCCCAGTGCTTTGGGAGGCTGAGGCAGGCAAATCACAAGGTCAGGAGTTTGATACCAGCCTGGCCAACATGGTGAAACCCCATCTGTACTAAAAATACAAAACATTAGCCGGGCATAGTGGCCGGCGCCTGTAGTCTCAGCTACTTGGGAGGCTGAAGCAGGAGAATCTCTTGAACCTGGGATGTGGAGGTTGCAGTGAGCTGAGATCACACCACTGTACTCCAGCCTGGGCAGCAAAGTGAGACTCCATCTCAAAAAACAACAACAACAAAGTCTGATTTGGCTGGACACTTCAGTAAAAGCAGTCAGACTGGTTTTTACACATAGACACAATCTGAATTGATGACGTGTTCAGTCATTTAACCAATTAACTTGATCAATAATCAGTTAGTGACTTTATTAGAGGTCTTACATGGATCAAATAATTCAAATCACCACATATAAGTAAATATGAGATTATGAATTAGTTATGGATACAAATAAGCATTTAAGTGAAAATATCTCAGTATGTCTTTAAAATGTCCATTTCACACAAATTTGATTTAGGATAAAAAATTAATGTAATTCTGTCAAAGCTACATAGAAAAGTGGCACCATATGCAATTAAAAAAAAGCAATACTCAAACATTTACTTTAGGGATAGTCTCTGAACTTTGACATATCTATAAAATGGTATATGTGTTATAATTGGCCCTTTCTGTTGGAGGTGACGTTAACGGTCACCAAGGAACTGGTAATAAATACATTATGAAATCCCATAAGTCAACATTAGCAAACACAGCCCTCAGCAAACTACCTCTCGATGACTACTGTAATGATTAGTAAGGATGTGAAGTCCAATTAATATACTGATTTTTCACTCTTGAACTTCATCTAGTTCATTAACATAGAAAATATTTAATCCCTCCCATCTTCAATCTAAACCTTAATCCTAATCCTTCTCTTCAGTTTCTGATCATTTCCATCCTAAAAATCTGGCCAATCCCACACCCCCTTTAATTACCTTTCCATTTCTTTCCTTCCTTCTGCCACCAAGTTTCTGGAGTTGTCTGAGGCCACAGGAAACTAAAGTGACTGTCCTAGTCACGCTGTTAAAAAACTGTGGAGCCAGATCTTAACCCATTTCTTCTGCATGGCATCATCTTTAATGTGTCCTTCCTCCACACCTTCCTTCTGTAGCCCATGCCCTCCAGTATGTAAAATGATGTTTTTGCAGGATGTGTTGGTCTCAAAAGCCTACCAAAGTGCTGGGATTACAGGCATGAGCCACCATACCCAACCTGAATCCTAATATTAACAAATGATTTTAAGTTACTTAAAAATAATTTTAAGCAGGACCTGGTACAACATGGCAGATATAGCATGCACACATTTATCTCCTCAATATTTCCGGATTTTTCTTCTCAGTTTCATCTTTAATCCCTATACTTTGGGAGGCTGAGGTAGGAGAATCGCTTGAGCCCAGAGGTTTGAGACCAGCTTAGGCAACATAGTGGGATTCTGTTTCTACAAAAATTTAAAAATTGGCTGCTTTGGTGGTACATGCCTATAATTTAAATCACAATAAATAAAAACTAAAGAGAATAAGCTAAAAATAGTGATAAAACTGGAAGAGGGACTGATCAAGAGAAGGCAGATTTCAACGTATTTCTGGAAGATGGCAAATGGATAGAAGAAGATACTTGCTGCTTATAAAGAAATAGGTGACTCAAATTGGCCTCCTCTTGAAAATTAGAACAAAATCAAAAATATACCTTATTGAAGGCATTAGAGAGCTAGCAGGAGAGTAGGGAAATACTGAACCAAGGTCTAGTAGAAGACAAAATTCTTTTTTTCTTTTTTCTGAGACGGAGTCTTGCTCTGTCGCCCAGGCTGGAGTACAGTGGCACAATCTTGGCTCACTGCAACCTCCACCTCCCAGTTTCAAGCAATTCTCCTGCCTCAGCCTCTCAAGTAGTTGGGATTACAGGTGCATGCTACCATGCCTGGCTAATTTTTGTATTTTTAGTAGAAACATGGTTTCATCATGTTGGCCAGGCTGGTCTCTAACTCCTGACCTCATGATCTACCTGCCTCTGCCTCCCAAAGTGCTGGGATTACAGGCGTGAGCCACCGCACCAAGCCAGAAGACAAAATTCTAAGAGGAGAGTTCTGGGAGGCATTTGCCCCTTCCAGAAGAGGTAACTAAGAAGATGTGAGGCTGAGCAGTGTGGGGCCAACGGGACGAAAGTTGAAGTCTTAAACATCTAGCCTTCAATACACTTGCACTTTGACTTAGGATCACAAAGAGCTGCACTGTAGGAGATAGTGAACCAGAGAGTGAACTGCTGTTAGAGGAACTGTAGGCCAGTTTCAAATCATTACAGCTCTGAAGTTGGATTAAAGTGATCCTGACTTACTCATGCCCCCAGGAAATATGACTATATTACTATTTTATGGAGGAAGGAAATATTATCCTGGGCCTCAAATTATCTTTACAAATAACTTTGCAAATGCAATTTCCAGCATGCAATAAACAAATAACCAAGAAAGTAAGAAAACATGAATAAGAACCACATTATCGTAAAAATGGCAAAAAACAAAGGAAGAGAAAACCTTAAAAGCAGGAAAGAAGACTGATTATCTTCAAAGGAACAACAACTTGACTCACAGCTGACCTTTCAGCAGAAACAACAAGAACTAGAAGATAATGAAGTACCACCTTTAAGGTGCTAGAAGAAAATCACCACCAACATAGAATTCTGTACCCACCAAACCTGTCTTTCAAGAATGACAGGGAAATAAAGACATTTTCTGTTAAATGAAAACTCACAGCAGCAGATTCACACTAAAGGAAACACTGAAGAGGGTTCTTTAGGCAGAAGAAAATCGATCCCAGAATAGCAGGTCAGAGATGTGAGAAGAAAAGAAGAATAATGTAAACAATAATAATAATGTCTTATGTGACTTGCAATAGCTACAAAATTAAATATACCACAACAGTGGCAAAATAAGAAGGAATATACACATTATATTGTGTGTGTGTATATATATGAACACACATATATGAACACACACACAGAAATATAGTGTTTTGAAGTCCTTGAATTCTGGAATTGTCTAGGTAGAGAGTAAAAACACAAATATTAGATGATTATTATTGGATTACTATTATTGGATAAGTTAAGGATGCATACTGTAATTTCTTGGGTAGCCACAAGAGAATGATAAAAGAGTTTATATGTACCCATATTATATTTTTAAATGTATTATAGTTTTATATGTATTCTAGTTTTAAAATGTATTAAAATTTTGACAAAAATTGGCTGGGCACTGTGGCTTATCCCTGTAAACCCGTGTAATCCCAGCACTTTGAGAGAATGAGAGGAAAAGGATTATTTGAGCCAGGAGTTCAAGACCAGCCTGGGCAACAAAGTGAGAGTCCTGTCTCTACACACACACAGACACACACACGTGCGTGTATGCACACAATTAGCTGGGTGCAGTGGCATGTGCCTATAGTCCCACCTGCTTAGGAGGCTGAGGCAGGAGGATCTCTCAGCCCAAGGGTTTGAGGCTGCAGTGAGCTGTGATTGCACCACTGCACTCCAGCTATAAAGTCTATAAAACAAATTTCAGACTTGAAATCATTATTGAATTGTTCTCTGTTCATAATATGAGTAACTAGAACTCAATGACAAAAAATAAGTGACAATCAGCATCACAAATGATAAAGAAGATCTTATAATAGGTTGTACAATATTAAAAATATCTAGCCCTGTGATTTGGTTTGATTAAAAGAAAGTGGTGGAATTGTCAGTGTAGTACTTCTGAGATTCAAGAGACCTCTCTCTCCCCCCTCCCTTCTTGGAGGCTCTGCCACTGCCACTGAGAATAATAGCAACTTGGAGCTTGAGACCCTGTAGAAAAGAACTAAGTTAGGCCGGGCGCGGTGGCTCAAGCCTGTAATCCCAGCACTTTGGGAGGCCGAGACGGGCGGATCACGAGGTCAGGAGATCGAGACCATCCTGGCTAACACGGTGAAACCCCGTCTCTACTAAAAATACAAAAACTAGCCGGGCGAGGTGGCTGGCGCCTGTAGTCCCAGCTACTCAGGAGGCTGAGGCAGGAGAATGGCGTAAACCTGGGAGACGGAGCTTGCAGTGAGCTGAGATCCGGCCACTGCACTCCAGTCCGGGCAACAGAGCGAGACTCCGCCTCAAAAAAAAAAAAAAAAAAAAAAAAAAAAAAAAAAAAAAGAACTAAGTTAGCCCAGCTGTCTCTGCTGTGGTCCCAAGTATGTGAGAAACCCAGCCAAAATCAACAAAGCTGCTAGGCTCACTTGTAGCTAATTGCAGATGCAGAAGTGAACCCTGGCAAGACTAGCTCAAATCAGTAGAAGTACTCAGCCAACCCCTAGACTTGTGAGAAATATGTAGTTGTTTTGGGTAATGTAGTGATAGGTAAATGATACAGGCAATAAGTCAAGAAAAACGTATAAAGATTGAAAAGAAAAAAAATCTATAGTTATTTGCAGATAGTAAAATTGTATAGACAGAAAATCCAAAGGTATCCATAGATAGATTATTGGAATTAATGAGTAAATTTAGCAAAGTTGTGGATCTCAAATGCTAAAAATCAACCGCATTTCCATATAACAGAAACAAATAGAAAATAACTAAAAAACCTTTCAAATAACATCAAATCATATGTGGCACATAGAAATAAAACTAATAAAATCTGTGCCAAAATTCTCATGTAGAATTATAAATCATTGGCTGGATATGGTGGCTCATGCCTGTAATTCCAGCACTTTGGGAGGCAGAGGTGGGTGGATTGCTTGAGTTTAGCAGTTTAAGACCAGCCTGGGCAATGTGGCAAAACCCTGTCTCTACTAAAAACACAAAAAATTAGCCAGGCCTGGTGGCACGTGCCTGTAATCCCAGTTACTCAGGAGGCTGAGGTAGGAGAATAGCTTGAACCCAGGAGGCAGAGGTTGCAGTGAGCTGAGATCGTGCCAACGCACTCCAGCCTAGGTGACAGAGCGAGACTCTGTCTCCAAAAAAAAAAAAAAAAAAAAAAGTATAAATCATTAGAGACCAAAAGGAATAAATAACTAAATAAATGGAAGAACATACCACATTTATGGATTGAAAAAGTCAATATTGGGGCCGGGCGCGGTGGCTCAAGCCTGTAATCCCAGCACTTTGGGAGGCCGAGACGGGCGGATCACGAGGTCAGGAGATCAAGACCATCCTGGCTAATACGGTGAAACCCTGTCTCTACTTAAAAATACAAAAAACTAGCCGGGCGACGAGGCGGGCGCCTGTAGTCCCAGCTACTCGGGAGGCTGAGGCAGGAGAATGGCGTAAACCCGGGAGGCGGAGCTTGCAGTGAGCTGAGATCCGGCCACTGTACTCCAGCCTGGGTGGCAGAGCAAGACTCCATCTCAAAAAAAAAAAAAAAAAAAAGAAAAAGTCAATATTGTAAACATGACGATTCCTTTCAAATTCCCTTATAAATTCAAGATAATTCGAAAGAAATCCCAATAGTTTTAACATTATTAGTATTATTTAGAGACACAGTCTCATTCTGTCACTCAGGCTGGAGTGTAGTGTACAACCCAGAGCTCACTGCAGACTTGACTTCCTGGGTTCAAATGATCCTCCCACCTCAGCCTCCCAAGTAGCTAGGACTACAGGTGCATACTACCATGCCTGGCTAATTGAAACAATTTTTTTTGGCTGGGTGCCGTGGCTCACACCTGTAATCCCAGCACTTTGGGAGGCCGATGTGGGAGGATCACAAGGTTAGGAGTTCGAGACCAGCCTGGCCAACATGGAGAAACCCCATCTCTACTAAAAATGCAAAAATTAGCCAGGTATGCTGGCGAGCACCTGTAATCCCAGCTACTCGAGAGGCTAAGGCAGGAGAATTGCTCGAACCTGGGAGGCAGAGGTTGCAGTGGGCTGAGACTGTGCTACTGTATTCCAGCCTGGGTGACAGAGCAAGACTCTGTCTCAAAAAAAAAAAAAAAAAGACACTTTTTTTTTTTTTTTTTTTGTAGAGATGGGGTCTCACTATGTTGCCCATGGTGGTCTCCAACTCCTGGCCTGAAGGGATCCATACTCTGTCGGGCTAATTTAAAAAATTTATTTTTGTAGAGATGGGGGTCTCACTATGTTGCCCAGGGTAGTCTCCAACTCCTGGCCTGAAGAGATCCTCCTGCCTTGGCCTTAGGGATTACAGGCATGAGCCACCATGCCTGGCCCTCCAACAGCTTTTGTTTTTCTGAGGTTGACTGATACCATCACGTACACAGGGCTGAGATTAACGGGAAGCTTCTCTTGGAGAAGAAAAACAATGTTGGAGGACATCTGTTGCCATATACTGAAGCCTATTATAAAGGTATAGTATTGAAGACAAGGAAAAACAAATAATGAACAGAATAGAGAACCTGGAAACAGACCCGTGAACACTTGACTTACATAAATGGTAGTATTTTAGAGCAGTACGAAAATAATGGCCTTTTTATTAAATGGGGCTGAGACAATTGAATAACCCTATAGAAAACATGAAAATTGATCTTCACTGCACACCATTCACAAAAGCAGTTCTGGGTGGGTTGAGGAGCTAAATGTGAAAGGCAAAACAATAATGCTTCCAGGAGATTCTAAAAGCAAATATTTCTGTGGCCTTGGGGTAGGAAAAGTTTTTTGTTGTTTTTTGTTTGTTTGTTTGTTCTCTGTCACCCAGGCTGGAGTGCAGTGGTGCAATCACAGTTCATTGCAGCCTTTATCTCCTGGGGCTCAAGCAGTCCTCCCACCTTAGCCTCCCGATTAGCCGGGGCTACAGGTACATGCCATCACACCGAGCTAATTTTTGTAGTTTTGGTGGAGACTGGGTTTTGCCACGTTACCCAGTCTAGTCTCGAGCTCCTGAGCTTAAGCAATCTGCCCACCTTGGCCTCTTGAAGTGCTGGAATTATAGGCATGAGCCACCAGATTTCTTAACAGACCATAAAAACGCACTAATCAAAAAGGAAAAGCTGGGTGACAAAATAATCTGTACAACAAGCCCCCATGACATGAGTTTACCTATGTTACAAAACTGCTCGTGTATCCCAGAACGTAAAATAAAAGTTAAGAAAAAGGAAAAGATTGATAAATTATACCACATTAAAACTATATACTTTTTTCTCATCAAAGGCACTTTAAAAGAATGAAAGGGTAAGCTGCCTAGTGGAGAAAATATTTGCAACACATATAACTGACATATAATATGTTTCTTCACATTAAAAGAAAAAAATGGTTAAACTAATTCAAAATGGTCATGTTATAAAAGTTATCTAAGTTGGGCACAAAATACATAAAATGTGCCCAGTATCATTAATGAGGGATATATAAGCTATAATCGCAGTGAGATTCTGGGATTCAGCACCCCATCAGAGTCCCCAGGTGACAGGCGAAGAGTTGGCAAAAGTTGGTGAGAATGCAGAACAACGGGAGCTCTTTTATACCACTAATAGGATTGTAAATTGGTATGACTACTTTGGAAAACAGTTTGGCATTCTGTACTGAAGTAAAGATATGTATACCTTATGACACTGCAACTCTTGTCTTAGGTATACAGCCAACAGAAAAGTATGCAAAAATAGACAGCAAGAGATAGATACAATAATGTTCATAGCAGCAGTTTCTAAAATAGCCCCAAATTGGAAACAATTCATATTTGTCCATTAAAAGAATGACTGGCCGGGCACGGTGGCTCACACCTGTAATTCCAGCACTTTGGGAGGCTGAGGCTGGCGGAGCACCTGAGGTCAGGAGTTCGAGACCAGCCTGGCCAACATGGTGAAACTCGATCTCTACTAAAAATACAAAAATTAGCCAGGCGTGGTGGCAGGCGACTGTAATCCCAGCTACTTGGGAGGCTGAGGCAGGAGAATCGCTTGAACCCAGGAGGCGGAGGTTGCAGTCAGCCGAGATCGTACCACTGCACTCCAGCCAAGGTGACAGAGTGAGACTTGGTCTCAAAAAAAAAAAAAAAGGTAGAATGACTACATCAATTATGTCATATTCTTCTATTAGAATACTACAAAGACATGAAAATAAGCAAACTACATTTACATTCCATGACATAGATGAACCTTGCAAATACAACATTGAATGAAACAAGACCTAAAAAATTATTTACTGTAGCATTCCATTTATATAAAGTTCTCCAAACCTATTTATGAGGCAAAACCTAACTATACCGTTTTGGAATGCATGTAAGTATAAAACTATACAGAAAATCAAGGAAGTATTTACCAGTAAAGTAATGAGAATGTTTATCTTTGGGGAGGCACAGACAGGAGCGGTAATTGGGAAGAGCCTGGAGAGAGGCTTCCTGTTAGGTGCTAACAATGCTCTGTTCTAGATGGGAGGATGGGATGGTTACATGGGCGTTGACTTTCTGATAATTTATTGAGCTGAATCTTCTGATTTGTGCTCTTTTCTGGATATGTATTATATTTGAAAAGAAAGTTTGGCCAGGTGCAGTGGCTCACACCTGTAATTCCAACACTTTGGGAAGCTAAGGTAGGTGGATTGCTTGAGATCAGGAGTTTGAGACCAGCCTGGGCAACATGGCAAAAACCCATCTCTACTAAAAATAGAAAAACTAGCTGGGTGTGGTGGTATATGGCTGTAATCCCAGCTACTCAGGAGGCTGAGGCACAATAATTGCTTGAACCCCGGGAGGCAGAGGTTGCAGTGAGCTGTGATTGTGCCACTGCACTGCAGTTGGAGTGACAGAGCAAGAATCTGTCTCAAAAAAAAAAAAAAGAAAAGAAAAAGTTTTTTAAAAAGTGGATGAAGGCATAATATCTGCAAATGACCAAAATGGAAGAAGCAGCAGCTCAGAATATGAACACTAAATGTCTGCAGTGGAACTTTTAAAAAATGTTCTACTCCCAGAATCATTTATGTTTGCCTTGACATTATTGCTCAGTCTGCTGGTTTTCTTATTTTATTTATTTTTATTTTTTTTTGAGACGGAGTCTCGCTCTGTCGCCAGGCTGGAGTACAGTGGCGCGATCTTGGCTCGCTGCAACCTCCGCCTCCCGAGTTCAAGCGATTCTCCTGCTTCAGCCTCCCAAGTAGCTGGGATTACAGGCATGTGCCACCATGCCTGGCTAGTTTTGTATTTTCAGTAGAAACGGGGTTTCTCCATGTTGGTCAGGCTGGTCTCGAACTCCCGACCTCGGGTGATCTGCCTGCCTTGGCCTCCCAAAGTGCTGGGATTACAGGCCTGAGCCACTGTGCCAGGCCAAATCTACATTTTTCATAAGGGGGAGATTAAATATTGTCTAAAATGACAAATCAAGAAGATAGAAGCAAATTATTCAGAGGCACGCTAGCAACCATTAGAGGAATTAGAAATAATTTTAAACAATGATTGCTTCCTGGAGAGATGCACATGGAGAAGACAACTGCTCTCCACTATAAACCCTCTGGACTATTTGATTTTTGTCATGTGCATATTACTTTGATAAATCTAATGAAAGTTACAAGATTCCAGGTTGCATCATTCTCATCTACTTGCTTTAAGAATTGCTTTTTGAGGCAGGGTGCGGTGGCTCATGCCTGTAATCCCAGCACTTTTGGAGGCCGAGGTGGGCGGATCACCTGAGGTCGGGAGTTCGAGACCAGCTTGGTCAACATGGAGAAACCCTGTTTCTACTAAAAATGCAAAATTAGCCGGGCGTAGTGGCACATGCCTGTAATCCCAGCTACTAGGGAGGCTGACGCAGGAGACTCACTTGAATCCGGGAGGTGGAGGTTGCAGTGAGCCAAGATCGCACCATTGCACTCCAGCCTGGGCAACAAGAGCAAAACTCCGTCTCAAAAAAAAAAAAAAAAAAAAAAAAAGCTTTTTGAGTTTGTGGCACTGTGACTAGCCCAAGAATAATGTCTACAGTCTGTTTTCTCTATACTGTTAATTAAAAGTGAACATCATTTCTAAAGTACTCTTAGGAGTACAGCTGTATTAACGACTTAACTATGCAGAGCTTCTGGATTATGATTCCACAGTTACTTCTGTTTTCTTTTTAAATTTATTTATAGATATATTTAAATGAGAAACAAGCCAGGTTTAGAATTACATTGTGCATGGACAAGCAGGGAGTTATGAACATTTCCATTCAACAATTTGAAAAGCAGCAATATTATCAAACCAAAAGTAGACAATCAATGATAAAAGTGAAATTTCCAAAAGCACTCATATATTAATAGTAACATGAAAAATTTATATATTCTACGCATTATGTTTTAAACAATAAAATAAAATGTATCTGCATTTTTTCCTGCTCTACTTATCTTATAAACATTACCTTTTGGGTGAAGTTCAGCTATTGAAAAATTGGCTATATTTATTTCTTTTTCTTGTAAAATTACAATTTCTGAGATCTTTAAATGCCTCATTTCATTATTTATCTCCATAAAAGGCCTATTAATGTGTTCCCTTTCAAAACTCTGATGAGATTTTCTTCAAGGTTATTTCTCTCAAAATTTAGGTATTTTCTTACATACTATCTTTTTTTTTTTTTTTTTTTTTTTTTTGAGACAGAGTCTTGCCCTGTTGCCCAGGCTGGAGTGCAGTGGCGTGCTCTCAGCTGACTACAACCTCCGCCTCCTGGGTTCAAGCAATTCTCCTGCCTCAGCCTCCTGAGTAGTTGGGATTACAGACACACGCCACCATGCCGGGGTAATTTTTGTATTTTTTTTTTTTTTTTTTTTAGTAGAGATGGGGTTTCACCATGTTGGTCAGGCTGGTCTCAAACTCCTGACCTCAGGATCCACCCATCTTGGCCTCCCAAAGTGCTGGGATTACAGGCCTGAGCCACTGCACCCAGCTTTTCTTGCATACTATCTACTACATATCTTTGAGTAAAAAAAATATTAACATCTGTTCTAGCCGGGTGCGGTGGCTCAAGCCTGTAATCCCAGCACTTTGGGAGGCCGAGACGGGCAGATCACGAGGTCAGGAGATCGAGACCATCCTGGCTAAAACAGTGAAACCCTGTCTCTACTAAAAAATACAAAAAATTAGCCGGGCGAGGTGGTGGGCGCCTGTAGTCCCAGCTACTCGGGAGGCTGAGGCAGGAGAATGGCGTGAACCCGGGAGGCAGAGCTTGCAGTGAGCTGAGATCCGGCCACTGCACTCCAGCCTGGGCGACAGAGCGAGACTCCATCTCAAAAAAAAAAAAAAAAAAAAAAGAACATCTGTTCTAGAGAAAGGGTGTTATAGGGCTTCTTTGTTTTTGATTACATCACACAGCAATTTTGTCATGTTTTATATAAAGTACATGCTCAAAAAAGTTTGTCATATTGAATCATATTGAGTATTGTATTATCTAACATCATTACAATAGAATTATCCAAAACATAGTGAAAAATCAGAGATTATAGTGTACAAAAGTGATTAATCATATGTAACATACAATTGAAAGTAACGTTCCTGTCAGATATGCTTGTGTAACTTAGTTAAGTCTCTCCACATAGTCTACATTCACTAGGTATCCCCTCTGCCAGGCCCTGTGCTAGGCTCTGTGCACACAAAGATGGACAATATCAGGTCCTTCCACTGTAGCCACTGAGAGCCTCATGGAGTTATTTGACCAGTGAATGGAGAGTTACAGAATAAAGTGACCTGGACTTTCCGTGTCACCAAAGTGACAGGTCCAAACTTTCCCACTCACTCCTTTCTTTTCACTACCAAAGTAGTGTGGGTGTCTTGGCAAGGTGAAATAAAGAGGCAAAGGCTTTCTCAGCATAATAATTAACAAGAGAGGGGTTAAGAAAGCTGAAAGATTTAGGCCTCTCTGCCTAAACACAGGCAATTATCCTGTCCTAGGAGATCTTGGGGCCAATCCTCCAGGATGGGGCACTCAGCAATGGAGCCCTGACTCTGGTGGAGGTAGGAATGATAGAAAAGCCCAGCAAAGGTGGGAGGGTGGAGAAGAGTGCAGGTAAGGGACTCCTGGGTCTCCACTGGGGCAGATTCTGAATGGATTGAAAAGTAACTTGATAGGAAAAAATCAAGAAATATTATCAGTGTCCATGATTAGACTGTGGTGAGACTGTCCGTTATCTTCCTAGACGCTGGGGGCATGAATGGCTGTTTATACTGTTGTAAAGGTGTTCTCAGTGACCCACAGGGACTCATGGGATGGGAAAGGAAGGGAGCGCCCAGCTCAGGCTGCACAACAGATGTTGGAGAGTGGTAGAGATAGGATAAGATGTTTTGGAATCTGCAAGTTGTTCGGTAAGGCTCAGGCATGGACCATACGGCCAAAGAAGCTGACCCCATGTCAGTGCTTACTAATGCAAAGACAGTCGATTACCATGAATGTTACTACTCTGGACAGATTTGGGGTTAGGAAGTACAATTCAATGTTGAGTAAAAGAGTCTCCTTTTGAGGATGAAGAAAAAAAGGAAGGGTGGGCTGAGTTGTTCTCCTCAGGGATGCAGTCCACTGGTGACAGAGATTTGTAATATTCATCTTCTCCATCAAGTACTTTGATTTGGCTGCAACAAAGAAAACAACAGGATTTTCAACAAAAAAAGAAAACAAATGTTACAATCATCACTGGGGCAGCTAAAGTCATGTGAGTAGCTGGAACAGTGTTGGGTTCCAACACTGAAGGGGAAGGACAGCTTAGGTGGTTCAGGGTCTCCCAGTACAGAGGTACCAGGGTCTGATCTATGAAGCCCTTCACCTTTGGGTCACGCACTGATAATGGGTCCAGTTTTGTGGTGTCTGGAAGTTGTGGTCATATTGCAACTTGATTTATGCAATTGAACTCTCTGTCTCCATCTGGTTCCCTCTAGATGAGAAAGTTTTCCTTCTGACCTCCTCCAATTCTCTAATTATTACCGTTATATACTTCATTGCTATTCTCAGTTGAGATGCTAACAATCAAATGAATGACAAATTCCTTACTATCCTCTGTCTAACCAGTGGGGCATGTTTCTCTTTGTGCATGTTTTAAGGCCCAGGGGTAGGATAATGTGGAGGAAGTGGCCTATTTGTATTTCGTAGAGTGCTCTTATTTGTGGAAGGAGAGTTTTATATAACCCACTACATGTCTCTAATTATGAAGAAAGTACAATTCCCCGGAATAATTATGGGAAATAACATTTGCCCTTAGGTGACAATTTCAACCTTTTTGGATAGAATAGATTTAAGTTTTGTATACTTGCTACTGTGAAAAGTAATTTCCAATGTCAAGAAGAGTGGCAATATCTGGACTGCATATTTTTAAAAGCCTCTCTGGAAAGTTTTGCATTTTCTGTAATATCACAAAGGACCCCTTCTGTTTACAGTTGCTTAGAACTAAGAAGACAGATATTTACCCAAGTTTTCTTGGCTTCCTCTTGCTCCCTTGATATTCTAAAGTTCCCTGTGGAGAGGGCCAAGAACACACAGTCAAAGCAAAGCAGCAAGTCGTTAATTTTTAATTCAAAGTGATTTTGTGTTGAATGCAAGCAGATGCTGATAATATCAGAAGTCACAGCATAATTTTTTTGATCAAAGGACTCAAGTGAGCCTGATGAAGCATGCATCTTGCTCGTCTTTGATAAACCACATCAATTATTCACCGTGAAGGCAGACATCCTGACATGAAAGCAACAGATAAAGAGCCTAAGCACATGTTCAAGACGAGAGCATGAGGGTGGGGGTGGGGCTGCAGGGGCTGGAACAGGTAGTAATAACAGAATTATTAACTGGAAACAAAGCCAGTGAAACAGCTTTATGGCCACTTTGAACTCACATTTAACTGGTTATAGTACATAGTGTCCTCAGGGCTACTCAGCATTTTGGGCTGCTGACATCGTCGGCGAGGTGTTCGTTGCTTCTGTGCGAGACCATTTTCTGAACCTGAAAAAAGATAGCAAAACTTTGCTGTAAACTGTCCCAGGTGTTGGGAAAATTAAGTGAAAAATGGCTCTTCACATAAACGCACTTAGTAGAAACTGTATCCTATTTTAGTGGGCATATTAAAAGCTTTGCTAATGTTAGGAGAAATGCCAGCCTAAAAAATACACACAGATTGCTAAGTGTAAACAAGGGCCACTGTCCGTAACTTCGCATTCAGCTTTCTGATCTGAATCAGCGGTCCGGGGTGACAGAAAGCAAGCTGGTGTTTCCACATTGGTGAAGTATAAGTTGGTGGTCAGCCTTTATAGAGTAGGGTGCCCTTAGTGGGATGACTGTTAGGGCAACCAAAGCAATCTGGGATGGTTTGCACCACATCCTGCAGTGAGAGTTCAAAAACATCTGGAGCACACATACTCTTGGGGAGATGAGAAGCAAACCTTTTGGTGGGATACATTTTGGGGGGGGGAAATGGCTTGAGCTAAAATTTACTGAAAGGCTTTGAACAATACCACTGATGCATGCAGTTTCTGGAGGTAGTGTAAAAGAGAAGGAGAAAGGATGACTGCATGATTACATGAAGCAGTCTCTCCTTGTTTGTCCTGATTTCAGAACCCTGGACCAAGAGCACATTGGACATTAAGAAACCAATGGAGTCAGAAGAAGTCACAATTCATTTCCCTTCCAAGCAAATGATTTTACGGATCTACTGTCCTTTTGGCTCTATATCTGAATCAGGATTCAGCAGTTCTAATTTCCTGGCAACACACACACACACACACCCCTGTTGTAGAATATTGTCCATGAATATTGTTGTTTAGAGAAAACATCACTATCCTGGAGGACAGAGTGTTTATTATAAGCTATTCATTAAAAAGAGTTGGGGATTTTACTTGGAATCATACTTTAACTTCACCAGAGATTTCCACACTTTAAAAAAAATTCTGGGGGAATTTTAAAAGTAGAGAGTGACTTAGCAAGGTCCATTATTAATAGCAAAATATCTGTTCCCTAAGTACAAAGTTTTGTATCTTGATTTTTCTTGAGTTGGGACACAGCTATATTTGGACAAGACTATCAGAACCCAGCCTGGCCAACATGGTGAAACTCCATCTCTACTAAAAATAAAAAAATAAGCTGGGCATGGCGGCAGGTGCCTGTAGTCCTAGCTGCTCGAGAGGCTGAGGCAGGAGACTTGCTTGAACCCGGGAGATGTTGCAGTGAGCTGAGACTGCGCCACTGCACTCCAGCCTGGGTGACAGAGTGAGAGACTGTCTCAAAAAAAAAAAAAAAAAAAAAAAAGAGACTATCAGATCTATCCATTCAGAATATCCATTTTTTTTTTTTCCCCCAGAAAAGGAACTGAGGCCCATAAAATTGAACGGCTCATCTCAGATCAAGTGGCCAGGTGGTACCCAACCCTAGGTTTCTTACTTCTTGTTCCAATAGGTTTTTTTTTTAATTTTTTTTACGCTATAGCATATGATCCTTTTTTTTTTTTTTTGAGATAGTCTCGTTGTTGTCCAGGCTGGAGTGCAGTGGTGAGATCTCTACTCACTGTAACTTCTGCCTCCCAGGTTCAAGCTATTCTCCTGCTTCAGCCTCCCAAGTACAGGTGTGCACCACCACACCCAGCAAATTTTTGTATTTTTTTTGTAGCGATGGGGTTTCATCATGTTGGCCAGGCTGGTCTCGAACTCCTAGCCTCAAGTGATCTGCCGTCCTCGGCCTCCTAAAGTGGTGGGATTACAGGCATGAGACATTGCACCCAGCTTATAGGATATTGTCTTTCTTAAGGAGAAACATTTTTTAAAGTCAAAGGTCTAAGTAAAAGTAAGCTCAATGAAAGCAAATATATAATATATAATATGATATACTATATATAACATGCTATATATATATACTATATTATCTATAAAATGTGATATATACTATTATCTATAATATGCTATATATACTATATATTATCTACAATATACTATACATTATATACCATATATTATCTACAATATGCTATATATTATATAAAATATATATAATATACTATATATTATATACAATATACTATATATCATCTATAACATGCTATATGGTATGTACTATATTACCTATAAAATGCTATATATTACTATATATTATAGATGATGTTATATATTATATACAATACACTATATATAATACACTATATATTACGTACAATACACTGTATATAAATTACTATATATATATACAATATACTATATATAATATACTGTATATCATATATAACATGCTATATATTATATACTGTTCTACCTATAAAATGCTGTTATATACTATATATTATCTATGATATGCTATATATTACACACAACATATTATATATAATATATAATATACTATATATTATATGTACTATATATCACATACCGCATACTATATATCACATATAACATGCTATATATTACATACTATATCACCTATAAAATGCTATATATAATATACTACATATCTATAATATGCTATATATTATATATAAGATATTACATATACTATATATTCTATACAATATATAAATATACTACATATAAATATACTTTATATTATATATACTATATAATATAAAATATACTATATTATATAAAATATACTACATATTATATATACTATATATCACATAAAATATATGACATACTATATATTATATAAAATATACTATATATTATATATATTTTTTGAGACAGTGTCTCACTCTGTCGCCCAGGCTAGAGTGCAGTGGCACGATCTCAGCTCACTGTAGCCTTCGCCTCCCAGGTGCAAGTGATGCTCCTTCCTTAGCCTCCCAAGTAGCTAAGATTACAGGCAGACACCCCCACGCCCAGCTAATTTTTTGTATTTTTAATAGAGATGGGTTTCGTCATGTTGCCCAGCCTGGTCTCGAACTCCTGACCTCAAGTGATCTGCCCACCTTGGCCTCCCAAAGTGCTGAGATTACAGGTGTGAGCCACCATGTCCGGCCTCAAAGAAAACATATTAATTAGCATAGCAAAACAATGTTGCTTGCAGAGGGTTCCAACAGCCTTAATAGACATTCTCATCCACCTCTTCATGATCACTGTGCAAAGCACAGGAATCTAGCCTGTTGTGCTGGCAAGGTTCTCAGACCACAAAGAACACAGCAGTTCTTTCTGATGGTTCCAACACATCTCCTCCTTGTTTGCTTTGTGAAGTCCATACTCTGCAATATGGTAGAATGTGAAGCTGTGAGTCCCTTTTGTGTCATCTACTTTCTGATTTATAGATCAATGAAGAGAAGTGTCCTTAGGTCAGGCTGCTGGTGTGAAGCATGCCCTGGAGGTCTGACATCCACTCTCCCTTACACTTTCTAATATGGCAGGAATTCCATCCATGGTAACTCAAAAGACTGATCTTAAGAAGTTTTTGGGTTCAGCTAGAGTTCAGCCTAGTTCAGCTGGACTTCAGGTTTATATAGTGTTTACATTTTATCAGATATTTTTATTTATATTGTCTCAACTGGTAATGCTTTATATACATTATGATTTTCAACTTTTGTTCTTGACGAACTTGCTGTTTCATTGGTTTTTATTTTTTTCCTGATTCTTATAAGGAATTAAGTTATTGGATAGAATGTTCTTAATTTTAATATTTCTCCCATTACTTAAAAACAACTGTTGGTGTCTAATCTTATGGTTTCTACACTATACTAGAATCTGGTATAAGCTAGTTATCTGATTTAGCATCAAATTATAATTTTCATTATTTTAAGTTTAATGTTTCCATATTTCACAATGTTCAGAAAAGAATGCTGTAACTTCCAGGTGCTTTGCCATTGCAAGAAATCTGAGTGTCACTGATACAATGATCCATTGTAAGCAACCAAATAAATAATTGGGAAGTAGATCGTTGTTTAATAAATGCTATTGGAACAATTTAATAGCAATATGCAAAAATATAACTTAAATACAGACATATTAACATTTATCCAATATACAGGGTACTTTGCTGGATTTTGTGGAAAATTCAAAGAGAAATAAGACAAAGTCCCTGTTTTCAATCTAGTAGAGGATGCTGTCTTAAGATGTTAAGTGATTAGTGATTTCTTCAAAGCTGTTTAAGCTAGTGCTGTTGGACTCAAATTGTTTAGTTTTTAACATTCTAAATCCTTTACTCTTCTCAATATATTTCTTGATTCTCACAGGTCACAATAAATTCTAGATGAGTTACATAGTTGAGAATTTTAAAAATCTCCAAAAAACTTTAGAAAGAAATGAAATAGACTCTCTCAGCTGTATAAGAAAATGTTAGTGACACGCATGGGTTTAATTATATTAAAGTAAAACGTTCCATATGATGGACAGCAACAAAACTAAGATGAAAGGAAGTACAACAGAAAGATAAAAACAATTAAAAGATATATACCCATAAAAGTTACATCCATAATGTGGAAAGGCTGAGGCAAGAGACAGAGAAATATAGTTAGAAAACGAGATACTGGAAAATGTTGAACTATCCTGACAAACAGCTTCAATTTAACAATTACTACTGCTTCTCTATTAATTCATACACCAAAAGGTTAAAAGACAATGTGGGAGGGGCCCCAGAGAAACAGCAGAGTCCATAGGTTCCCTGCCTCCTGAAGTACAACTTGGCAATAAACAGAGCTGGCCGGGTGCGGTGGCTCACACCTGTAATCCCAACACTTTGGGAGGCCTAGGTGGGTGGATTGCTTGAGCTCAGGAGTTCGAGAGCAGCCCAGGCAACACAGCGAAGTCCCATCTCTACAAAAAATTAGCCAGGCATATTGGCATGCACCTGTGGTCCCAAGTACTCCAGAGGCTGAGAAAGGAGGATCCCTTGAGTTCAGGAGAGGGAGGTTGCAGTGAGCCAAGACCGTGCCTCTGCACTCCAGCCTGGGTAAATAGAGTGACACTTGGTCTCCAAAAAAACAAAAACAAAAACAAAAACTAAAACAAAACAGAAAAAACCCCCAGAACTAAGCAACTTGTTCCAAGGAATATGTTGCAATGAAGTAAACCAAAAGAAAAAGAAACAATTTGTATGAAGACAGACATAATAACACTTTTTATAGCAGAAAAAAGCTAGAGACATACATATTTAATAATTGAGATGAAATTAACTCGGATATAAAAACTGTTGAGTCACTGACAAAGCAGTGATAAATGTGTATGATGCTGACAGAAGAAAATTCAAAACTTGGAAAAAGAAGTAAAATATAAAATAACATACAGCACATTGACTAAATCTATGCATGTACATGCATTGAGAAGTTTATCATAATTTTTCCCTTGAAAATTTAAATATTAAAAAATCAATAAGGCACATAGTACCAAAATTGTTAGTTCTTTGCATATATGAAGAAAGTATAACCAAAAAAGGCTAAATTCGTAAGTGGCAGAGTGAAAACTTGAACCCTGTCTTTTGACTTTTGGGCCAGTCAGTTTGCATTAAGATATAAAACAATATGGTTATTGGATAGTTACCTAGTTCATTTGATTAGTTTATGTAGAGAAACTGGGCAACTCAAGTTTCAACATTCACTTTTTTTTTCTTTTTTGAGACAGTCTTGCTCTGTTGCCCAGGCTAGAGTGCAGTGCCACGATCTTGGCTTACTGCAACCTCCACCACCAGGGTTCAAGCAATTCTCCTCCCTCAGTCTCTTGAGTAGCTGGGATTGCAGGTGCCCACCACTGTGCCTGGCTAATTTTTTGTATTTTGAGTAGAGATGGGATTTCACCATTTTGGCCAGGCTGGTCTTGAACTCCTGACTTCAAGCAACCCACTTGCCTTGGCTTCCTAAAGTGCTGGGATTATAGGCATGAGCCACTGCGTCCAGCCTGAATATTCACATTAAATGTGAGTTTTTACTTTGAGGACCATAATGCTCATATTCTGAAAGTGGCTTGTTACTACCTTGCATAGATGCCCGTGAGACAAACCAAATTCTCCACTTTGTTGTACATTGGCAACTACCTCCTTACTGTGCTTTTAAAGGTATATTATGTTATGAACACCAGTTTGCATTTAAAATAGGTCTCTTTCCTTTTCAAGAATCTTTGCACATCCCCCCAGCCCCCTGCCCTGCACCTTCTGATTTCATATTTTAGATTTTTTTTTTTTTTTTTTTGAGACGGAGTCTTGCTCTGTCGCCCAGGCTGGAGTGCAGTGGCCGGATCTCAGCTCACTACAAGCTCCGCCTCCCAGGTTTACGCCATTCTCCTGCCTCAGCCTCCCGAGTAGCTGGGACTACAGGCACCCACCACCTCGCCGGCTAGTTTTTTGTATTTTTTAGTAGAGACGAGGTTTCACCGTGTTCGCCAGGATGGTCTCCATCTCCTGACCTCGTGATCCGCCCGTCTCGGCCTCCCAAAGTGCTGGGATTACAGGCTTGAGCCACCGCGCCCGGCCCATATTTTAGATCTTTAACACATCTTTCTCTTCTGAATTGTTATAGAATTTTATAATAAACTGGAGCTAAATCTGTCAGAAAATGGAAGAAATCTGGATAGCATTTCAGGAGCACTGGCAAATGCATACTCCTTATTTCCTAATCCCAAACCGGCACACTGGTCTGCACACGTGCCCAAGTCCTTGGTGAGAGATAAATAGCTGAATTCAGTCAATCTGTCACATAACTTCAAACAATTGGTTTGTAAATTTAATTTTTCTTTCCTCTTTATTGAACATGCAGGTATATTCAAGCTAAAGTTGTCAGATAAAATGGAGGACATGGCCGGGTGCGGTGGCTCAGCCAGGTGCAGTGGCTCATGCCTGTAATCCCAGCACTTTGGGAGGCTGAGATGGATGGATGGCCTGAGGTCAGGTGTTCGAGACCAGCCTGGCCAAAACGGTGAACCCCTGTCTCTACTTAAAATACAAAAATTAGCTGGGTATGGTGGTATGCACCTGTAATCCCAGCTACTTGGGAGGCTGAGGAAGGAGAATCACTTGAACCCGGGAGGCAGATATTGCAGTGAGCCAATATCGCGCCATTGCACTCCAGCCTGGGCGACAAGAGTGAGACACACAGTTAGATTTGAATTTCAGATAAACAACCAATAATTCTTTATTACATCCATGAAATATTTGACATATTTATGTTAAAAAATGATTGGTTATTTATCTGAGATTCAAATCTAGCTGAGTGTGCTGCATTTTTATTTGTTAAATCTGGCAACCCTAATTCATGCACAGTTGTAAGTCACAAATGAGGCTTTTGTCTTCTTCCAAGATTTCAGAGATGAAGAAAATGTCTTCTACTCCATTTGACTTGCTGAGTTGCAGCTATTTTGGCTACAAATGCCCCCTCCTACACTGTCCCCTAAAACTTAATGTTTCAGTTTTCATCACCTGCTACAGATGTGCCAGTTCTGGTAAATTTCCTAGCAAGATTGAAGGAAGGGAAGGACAACTTCAAGGAAGGGCAGGATGGGGCATGCAGCCCATGTATTCCCCAGCTTGGTGGGCAGAATGGGTTCTTGGCTCCTGAGGAATGGGCAAGCAATGCACAGGGGTCCTAGGAAGAAAGGGAGAGAATATCCTGGGAGAGCCATAGTCCCTGGCACCCTTCTGTGGTCCCTCATCAGGCATAGATATTTTCTGAGCAGAGTGATTGCTGATCTGATTGCCATTTTGTGGATAAGGTGTTCTCAGGTTCATTTGCCAAATGAAACATCCCCTTTAAGCAAACAGAGTGTTCAGTGTTCTAGATTTACAGATGGCAAATCCTATATGAGGTTATAAGCTATACCCCTGGGGCATTTAAATAGGATTAGAGTTGTGCAATTAATTTACAGGGCTCTGCCAACTCTGTGCATAAAGGGAGGTGCATCACTCCTCTGACCAAGGTTCTCAGGGTATTTGGAGGTGACAGTAACCCAGCTGTCAGCTCGACAGTCTTTCTCTTCAATGAGAGTTGACTATGTGCATGGTACTCCAGTGGATACTCCCGTGAAATAGCTTCTGAAGATGTGACCTGTCTTTTCTGGTTCTGTGTCTCTTCCCCTAACCATTTCATTTTTATATAGCAACTCTTGTTTTGCAAAGTACTTTTTATTTACTTCATCTCATTTTAGGAAGGCCGAATAACCCTAAAGAGATAACAGAGGCATAGTGAGACTAAGCGATTATACAGTTAGAGGCAAAGCCCAAATGAGAGTTCAGGTTTTTCAAATCCAGCTGAGAGTATTTTTTTCACATGATACCAGTTGCTCAACTTTTAAAATACTAATGCCCAGGTCAAGGCCTGGACATCATTTTTTTTTTTTTTTTAAATCTCTTTAGGTGTTTTTTTTTTTTTTTTTTTTTTTTTTTTGAGACGGAGTCTCGCTCTGTCGCCCAGGCTGGAGTGCAGTGGCCGGATCTCAGCTCACTGCAAGCTCCGCCTCCCGGGTTCCCGCCATTCTCCTGCCTCAGCCCCCGGAGTAGCTGGGACTACAGGCACCCGCCACCGCGCCCGGCTAGTTTTTTGTATTTTTTTAGTAGAGACGGGGTTTCACCGTATTAACCAGGATGGTCTTGATCTCCTGACCTCGTGATCTGCCCATCTCGGCCTCCCAAAGTGCTGGGATTACAGGCTTGAGCCACCACGCCCGGCCGTAGGTGGTTCTAATGTGTAGTCAGCGTTAAGAACCACTGTGCTTGACCATATTAAATCTTTCCTTCCCAATAAGAACCATATCACCAGAAAGTCTACCAATAATCTACATCACCTTAGAGATGAAGAAATGAATTGTAATCCCCTTGCCCCTCATAGGCCTTGAGGCATGGACTATTTCAGGGATGCTCAGAGCCTAACAGATCCTCAGGTTATTGGAGACAGGGAATTATGCCCGGGTGGCTCAGATTTCCAAATTTAAGTCATGTCACGGAGGATAATTCTCTGTGGTCTGGCTCCTTGCTTTTATATCTGAGAGGTCTGAGGCCCAAGGAGCTTAGGCCCCTAAGCTATAACTCAGGATTCTTGATTCAAAATCTCAGGGCCTAGGCCATGGCCTCTATTATGATGCTTGTACTTTTGCTGAGACGTTTTCATAAGTTTTCACTTCATCAAGTCTAACTTCAGGAGGAACTAAGGAATTCAGTGGGCTTTTGTAAAACACATACACACACAACCAGAAAGAGAGATTTTCTCCTGGGGTGCATGTAATTCAGATCCTGCTTTTTAAGATGAAAGGAAAGCTACAAATTTTCCCACTTGCCATGTTATGTCATAAACAATCTTCTTCAAAATTGCAAAACTGCTACAAAGAAAACATCCCTGAGTTAAATTAGTGCCTGTGGAAGATGCTGGAGTTATAAATTGTCTGTGTGGAATTTTCTACTTATTAGTTAAGGAGGTGGCAATAACTTCCCCTGAAACCAATAGCTCAGGGCCCGGCACACTCTCAACAAATGATGAATGAATGAAGAATGAATGAATGAATGAATGAATACTGACTATTCACCATTCTCGTTAAGATCTCTTCCATCTATGTTGCCTATTCTTTGGTTCTGACTGTTAATTGGGATGTTTTTGTCCAGGCTTCCAATAGGAAGAGGGTCTTTCCTATCCTGGGATACCTCTGGGGAAACTGTCCAGAGATGTTTCAAAGAGGTAGACGAAATCAGTCTCTAAAAGCAAAGTTCCTTAGTATTTTTATTACTGTCCTTTCAATATCTTTATAGGAATATATATTTTTTTAATTAAAAAAATTCATTCATTCATTTAATTTGGGTTGTAGCTTCCCCCCCTTAACAATAAAGTCATAAATATTTTTCCATTCTATTAGGCAACTTTTGAAATAGTGTGTTTCTTTTAGAGTTACTTTTTGAAAAGGTAATAAATGAACCTAATGTTCAAATAACTTAAGCAGTGAAAAGTTTGACTTTTTTCCACACCCAATCTCATTCCCACAATAGTAGTAACTGCTGAGACAAGTTTCCAGAGATATCTTCTTCCAGAGATAGTTTAAATGGCATCATTTCTAATGGTTGCATGGTATTTCATTTTATGGATGAATCATGATTAATTTATATAACTTCCTATTTTGGGCATAGAAGTTGTTTCCAATGTTTTTCTATAATAACAGTGCTTTGAGGAACATACAGTTTGGTCTTTGACAAATGCTCATTATTCCTTAGGATAAATTTTTTTTTTTTTTTTTTTTTTTTTTTTTTTTTTGAGACGGAGTCTCGCTCTGCCGCCCAGGCTGGAGTGCAGTGGCCGGTCTCAGCTCACTGCAAGCTCCGCCTCCTGGGTTTACGCCATTCTCCTGCCTCAGCCTCCCAGCAGCTGGGACTACAGGCGCCCGCCACGTCGCCCGGCTAGTTTTTTGTATTTTTAGTAGAGACGGGGTTTCACCATGTTAGCCAGGATGTCTCGATCTCCTGACCTCGTGATCCGCCGTCTCGGCCTCCCAAGTGCTGGGATTACAGGCTTGAGCCACCGCGCCCGGCCATTTTTTTTTTTTTTTTTTTTGAGACGGAGTCTCACTCTGCCACCCCGACTGGAGTGCAGTGGCGGGATCTCAGCTCACTGCAAGCTCCGCCTCCTGGTTTACGCCATTCTCCTGCCTCAGCCTCCCGAGTAGCTGGGACTACAGGCGCCCGCCACGTCGCCCGGCTAGTTTTTTGTATTTTTAGTAGAGATGGGGTTTCACCATGTTAGCCAGGATGGTCTCGATCTCCTGACCTCGTGATCCGCCCGTCTCGGCCTCCCAAAGTGCTGGGATTACAGGCTTGAGCCACTGCACCCGGCCAAGGATAAATTTCTAAAAGAAGAATTACTGGCCAAAGAAGGTATGCATATTTTAAAAACTTACGATTTTTCTTTTTCAATTGCCATCCAGAAAGCGTGCAGCAAAATACACTTCTACCACCCGTACGTATATTACCCATTTAAGCAGGCCTTCACCAGCATGAGATGGTTCTTAAGAAAAAGTCTGACAATATAATAGGTGCAAAAATAACACCTCATTTATGTTTCTATTTGCATGTCATTGATTATTTGAAAGGAGTGAATGTTCCCTACCCTCCCAGTTTGTTAGCCATTTGTGTTTCAGGATTCCTCTACAGTTGGAAATAGCAGCAAAGTTCATAGGTCCTGGGTGGATATAAAGTGGATGGAACAGGGTGTTGTCAGTCTGTTGGTGTAGGATGGTAGATGGGCGGTCCCCTTGGCTAACAGGTGTGCGTATGCCTATTTAAAAAATTAGCATGTTGTAGGGGAATATTTCTCAAGCTTTTGTCACATATCTACCTATTAGGCATTTTTCACTATATTCACTTATACTATTTATTATTTAATATTTTAAAAATTCAACTGATTTTTTTTGCTTAAATACATTTGTTTAAAACTGGAACTTCATTCACCACTGTAAATGGAAAACGTGTCGTTTGCCATAAATAGAAGCGAACTATATAGTAAATACAATGAAAATGAAATAATATCATCACACTTGCGCTAGATTCCATTTCCTATAGAAGGTTCTGGGTTTCTTAAAAGGTTTGTTAAAAAGAGAGATGAGTCAATGTGAGAGGAATTGAAGACATACTAGCACCACTAAGACTTTCTCCTTAGAGTAATCTGGAGGATTTAAACTGAGAATTGAAAAAAGAGTAACTTTCTTTTACATAAGAAATTATGTAAAAGAATTATGTTATTTAATGTCACATCAACACATTATCAAAAGTCAACTTGGTGGCCACCAGTGGCCCATGTCCCACACTTTGAGAAACGTGTGTTGGGGTGGGAATCTGAAGTCAGAAAAACTGGAGTGTGATAACCTCAGCACTTATTAGAGGCCTTCACCTGGGAATGATGACCCCTTCCTTGTAGGGTTGTAGTGAGAATGACAGATAACATATGAAAAGATAAAACACGGTGCCAGAGGCATTAGCAGGTGCTGCGAAGGGGCTGCTGTGTTTCTTGTTATACTGGGGTGGTTCTCCACCCTGATGCATATTAGATTCATCTGAAGGGCTTTTTAAAATACACATACCATGACCTCACCCCTGGAGACCCTAATTTAATTGGTCAGGGGTAGGGTTCTGGTATTGTTAGTTGTTTAAAACAAAGTTCCTCCTCCTTCCCAGTGATTTTAATTTGTAGCCAGGGTTGGAAAAACCATGGATTTAACCCTTTCCTAAGAGCTTAGATCAATTCTGCAGATTAGCTATGTGCCATTTTGAAAAGCTGGCATAGGCTCAGGGAAGTATTCACTGGACAAAAGGCATTCTGGATGGGGGAAGCTCTAGGCACCATCAGACATTTGCTTTGCACTGGAAGCTGCATCAAATGGCTTGAGCCCAAAGCAGACATAAGGGCTCCTTATTTCCCTGTACGCTGGGAAAATCATATTTCTCTTATTCCAAGAGAACAATTTTGCTGACCATGGAAATACTATCTCTGGTTTCCAGAGGTACAGTGCTCTTCAGTGCTCTTCTGGAAGTTGTGGGATGAAGAAATGACAAAGCCAAAAAGCCATTCTGACCTAGGAGGACTCTCTTTAAGCGAAATATAAATATAGGGCAAAAACTCTGTGGTCCCAGGGGGGTTGGATCCAGGGGAAAATGTTTAAAAGGCAAACATTTAGAACGAATTATACAGCTTCAGCAATGGTTTGCTATTGGCTTGCTTTTTTGTTTTGCTTTGTGTAATGCTCAGAATATCTGCATCATGTAGCATCTTTCTATTTTTAGCAGTCTTTTTTTTTTTTCTTTTTTTTTTTTTTTTTTTTGAGACGGAGTCTCGCTCTGCTGCCCAGGCTGGAGTGCAGTGGCCTGGTCTCAGCTCACTGCAAGCTCCGCCTCCTGGGTTTACGCCATTCTCCTGCCTCAGCCTCCCAAGCAGCTGGGACTACAGGCGCCCGCCATGTCGCCCGGCTAGTTTTTTGTATTTTTTAGTAGAGACGGGGTTTCACCATGTTAGCCAGGATGGTCTCGATCTCCTGACCTCGTGATCCACCCGTCTCGGCCTCCCAAAGTGCTGGGATTACAGGCTTGAGCCACCGCGCCCGGCCGGCTTTAGCAGTCTTTAAACTCCTTTATTCTGAGGCCCAAGAATATTTTCATCCACCACGTGCTTTCACGTGGAGATGACTTATTTCATCTTTGACAATGGCAGTTCCCTAACCTCAACCCAGCACGGGAGCAGGAATTAAGGTGAAAATGGCCACCGAAACTGCACCCAGTGGGAAAACAGCATTAACTCAGCTTTTAAAAAAGTGTCAACCTGAAAAATCCAAGACCTAGATCTGATGCTTAGTGGACCCGCAATGCCAGGCAGCAGTCTGGGAGATGTCATTTCTGGAGCTTCTAATGAGATGCAAATCACCTGGTGAACTACTGGGGAGCTGGGAAACAATGTCCTGGGTAAAAGCAGATAAAAATGGAATGAAAGAATTTCTTTGAAGATTGGAATGACATTTTAAGTGCTTGCGGATATGGGACACCAGATAGTGCTGGTTTTACTAAACTAATTGTGACGGGGTTTTTGATTCCCTGCAGCAGGGGACCCCGGGGCACTCGTCCCCAGCTCTGCCTCACTCTTTGAGGAGCTGGTTCCAGTTCTACTGTGAGTGTGCAAGGGGCTGGTCAGCTGTAGCAAAACCAGCGCTGGACATGGGGGAATCAGAAGACCTGGGCATACATAGGTCAAGTTCTGACACATACTGGTATGTGCCCTTAAGTGAATCCCTTACCCTTCTGCTGCCATGTTTTATGTGTAAAATGATAAAGAGAGGGTTGGACTGAGGTAGTAATTTTTAATGGAGGACATTGGTGTGGCAAATTACACATGTGCTGGCCTGAAGATTCTGAGCTGCTCTCCTTGGAGTCACATTCTTTCCCAGTGTGTGAACATCTGTGTGGGACGTGCCTCATGGGGATCTGTTGCCTGAAGCCAGTGTGAAGGCAGGAAAAGGGTAAGAACCATTAGCCCAGAGGCCCTTTAAAGTCCCTTCCAACTTTAAGATGCTATAACTCCAGAGTAATCGCCACTTAACCTCTTAGAGCCTCATCTGTGAAACTGACATAAATGCTTTTGCTTTTCAGCTTGTTGGAATTTAAAGGCGACCAATCAAAATGCATTTAGGCTTCAAAGGAAAAAGTTCTCCATAAATACACCAGAATTTCATTCTAACACGATTCATTCATCCAAAGAGCAAAGCTACACAAGGTAGGTTCCTCTGAACCACTTTCTGGGTCATTTGGTTACTGCTGGGCTAAAAGACATCATTAAAACCTCACCTACTCAGCCTTTGCCCAGCTGTGAGCAAAACCTGCAGAGTATAGATTAATATTGCACAGCTGTACAAATACCCACCCAGGTCCATAAATTATAAAATATTTTTACACATAGAGAGGGCAGTCATTAGTATGAGTGACATGATTTGGGGGAGGTTACAAATGTCTGGCAGGTGTGTGTGTGTGTGAGACAGAGAGAGAGAGAGAGATTGAGCAGAAATAGAAAAGAATGTGAGTAGTAGACCAAAATAAAATCACAAATGTAATTTTTATCTTGCATTTAATTAATAAGATGTAAAAATGAAATCAATGAAGTATTACTGGTGAGACATTCAGTTGTTATTCTTTCAGTCTTTGTCTTCAAAAAAGCCAAGAAAATAGTTAAGTATCTGAGAGAAGCAAAGGTTAAATAGAAAGGTATGTTTTGGTTATTTTACTAATTTCTGCTGAATTTTGGAATAAATTTCTGAAGTCCATTATAAAATCAATTTGGTCCAACTATCCAGTAAACGTTAAGACATTTATACAAGTAGGGCAGCACAAAGCTTTCAGTTCTCTGCTCCAATCAAGAATTTAAATTTCAGTTCTTCAGGGTCACAGAGAACTACTAAATTTCTTTGCCTTATTGTACAATCCAATATGAGATTAGTAAAAAATCTGTTATGGAAACAATGCATAAAATGATGACTTCTCATGCCCTCCCTGACCTAAGGAGGTTGCAAGAGATCTGAATTTCTCCACTTGACTCAAGATTTCTCAACAAATTAGCATCAGCAGCTTTTTCCCCTCCCTTTTAAATATCCCTATACTCAGGCAGGGTGCGGTGGCTCACACCTGTAATCCCAGCACTTTGGGAGGCTGAGGCAGGTGGATCACTTGAGGCCAGGAGTTTGAGACCAGCCTGTCCAACATAGCAAAACCCTGTCTCTACTAAAAATACAAAAAATTAGCCAGCCCTCGTGGCATATGCCTGTAATCCCAGTTACTTGGGTGGGTGAGGCAGGAGAATCGCTTGAATCCGGGAGGCAGAGGTTGCAGTGAGCCAAGATCAGGCCACTGCACTCCAGCCTGGGCGGCAGAGTGATACTCCATCTCAAAACAAAACAAAACAAGAAAAGCCACACACACGAAAAACCCTACACTTTGAGTGACCTACCTGATCAGTATAGTTATAAGCACCTTCCTATATATCATAAAAAACAAACCAAGCTTAACCAAAGTAAATGGTTACAGCTGTTGCTAACATAGCTGAAAAATGGGTATCTCCTGTGTTATGCAAATGATATTTCGGCCTTCACAAGGAAATTATTGCCTACACACACACACACACACAAAAGCAAATGTTCCGGCCATGAAGTTTGACCAAACTAAAAGATAGTTCCAGTGCAATGTAATTTTAAGTTTCCAAATGAACATATTCCAGGAAGCTCATATCAGTGGTCCTCAGCTCTTGACCCCTGAAAGAACATTCTTTCAGGGACTTGGTTGTCTTGGTTTAGTCAAATGAAATATTAACAATCAGAAACCTGGCAGCATTTATCTGACAATATAGAGAAAATCATATAAACATGAGCTCTCCACTGGAATGATCTTGGACATCCGTGATGGCACCGGGAAACGCGCCACTATCTCTGAAAGGGTTGGAGGCTCTGGCTGACTTGGCACCATCCCACTTCCAGCTCTCATGGCCTCTCATCCTGCATGAGATGGGGACCCAGCAGAGAGGGGTTAAATGGGTTGAGAAGCCAGTCCAGCCAGGGGTCATTAGCAATCAAGGACCAGCATTAAAAGGCAGCAGGAGACTAAGGGTCTCTGACAGGCCCGGCTCCAGGCACCATCTGGAAGGAAAGAGGCTGTCAAAGCTGGATTGAAAAAAAAAAAAAAAAAAAAAAAAAAAAAAAAAAGGACTTCATGGAGACCTTTTCTTTTCAATAACATAACACAAATGGTTATGTTATTTCCAATGTGGTTCCTTCCCTGGAAGTTAGATTATTTTCAAAGTGGTCTGCTTCTGAGAGTGGGGCCAGGCAGTCACATTTCCAGGCCCATTTCTGGCCATGATGAACCAGTTATTGGCAACTGGGTTGGGACCAGCCCAAGACCAAGTGTATGGTCAACAAACTCTTATACTTTGATAGTGGCCAGAGATCATAACACACATGCTTCATAATAAGGTAACTGGAATATGTCAGATCTAAAGTATGGGGCATGGCTCATATCCAATAATGCATTAATCACATTCCACACACTACAATATGATCTGCGACTAAAAAGGAAAAAACAGACAGCTTTGCTTAACCTGTGTTCAAGCTGATCATCTAAGTTGTGATTTTTGACACAACTTAAAAAATTTTAAAAGAAGCCTGGGCTCACTTTCTAAGGTAATTTGTACAAGGAAATGACAGTCAGAGGTGTTGCATATTGCATATACGTGGTTACCAACTTGGTTTACATTACTGATTAAATTCATTTTCTCTCTTTTTTAGATATTTGGATATCTCCTCCTCCTTCCCCTTATCTATAAATATGTAAGAAAGAAAACATTTTATATATATATAAAATACTTTAAGTTCTAGGGTACATGTGCACAACGTGCAGGTTTGTCACATATGAATACATGTGTTGTGTTGGTTTGCTGCACCTATTAACTCGTCATTTACATTAGGTATTTCTCCTAATGCTATCCCTCCCCTATCCCCCCACCCCATGACAGACCCTGGGGTATGATGTTCCCCACCCTGTGTCCAAGTGTTCTCATTGTTCAGTTCCCACCTATGAGTGAGAACATGCGGTGTTCTGTTCTTGCCATAGTTTGCTCTGAATTATGGTTTCCAGCTACACATCCATGTCCCTACAAAGGACATGAACTTATCCTTTTTTATGGCTGCATAGTATTCCATGCTGTATATGTGCCATATTTTCTTAATCCAGTCTATTGTTGATGGACACTTGGGTTGGTTCCAAGTCTTTGCTATTGTGAATATTGCCACAATAAACATACGTGTGCATGTGTCTTTATAGTAGCATGATTTATAATCCTTTAGGTATATACCCACTAATGGGATCACCATGTCAAATGGTATTTCTAGTTCTAGATCCTTGAGGAATCGGCACACTATCTTCCACAATGATTGAACTACTTTACAATCCCACCAACAGTGTAAAAGTGTTCCTATTTCTCCACATCCTCTCCAGCACTTGTTGTTTCCTGACTTTTTAATGATCACCATTCTAACTGGTGTGAGATGGTATCTCATTGTGGTTTTGATTTGCATTTCTCTGATGACCAGTGATGATACGCATTTTTTCATGTGTCTGTTGGCTGCATAAATGTCTTCTTTTGAAAAGTGTCTGTTCATCTCCTTTGCCCACTTTTTGATGGGGTTGATTTTTTCTTGTAAATTTTTTTAAGTTCTTTGTAGATTCTGGATATTAGCCCTTTGTCAGATGGGTAAATTGCAAAAATTTTCTCCCATTCTGTAGGTTGCCTATTCACTCTGATGATAGTTTCTTTTGCTGTGCAGAAGCTCTTTAGTTTAAGTAGATCCCATTTTCTATTTTGGCTTTTGTTGCCATTGCTTTTGGTGTTTTAGACGTGAAGTTCTTGCCTATGCCTATGTCCTGAATGGTATTGCCTAGGTTTTCTTCTAGGGTTTTTATGGTTTTAGGTCTAACATTTAAGTCTTTAATCCATCTTGAATTAATTTTTGTATAAGGTATAAGGAAGGGATCCAGTTTCAGCTTTCTATATATGGTTAGCCAGTTTTCCCAGTACCATTTATTAAATAGGGAATCCTTTCCCCATTGCTTGTTTTTGTCAGGTTTGTCAAAGATCAGATGGTTGTAGATGTATGGTGCTATTTCTGAGGCTTCTGTTCTGTTCCATTGGTCTATATCTCTGTTTTGGTACCAGTACCATGCTGTTTTGGTTAATGTAGACTTGTAGTATAGTTTGAAGTCAGGTAGTATGATGCCTCCAGCTTTGTTCTTTTTGCTTAGGCTTATCTTGGCAATGCAGGCTCTTTTTTGGTTCCATATGAACTTTAAAGTAGTTTTTTCTAATTCTATGAAGAAAGTCATTGGTAGCTTGATAGAGATGGCACTGAATCTATAAATTACCTTGGGCAGTATGGCCATTTTCACAATATTGATTCTTCCTATCCATGAGCATGGAATGTTCTTCCATTTGTGTCCTCTTTCGTTGAGCAGTGATTTGTAGTTCTCCTTGAAGAGGTCCTTCATATCTCTTGTAAGTTGGATTCCTAGATATTTCATTCTCTTTGTAGCAATTGTGAATGGGAGTTCACTCATGATCTGGCTCTCTGTCTGTTATTGTTGTATAAGAATGCTTGTGATTTTTTCACATTGGTTTTGTATCCTGAGACTTTGCTGAAGTTGCTTATCAGCTTAAGGAGATTTTGGGCTGAGAGGATGGGGTTTTCTAAATATACAATCATGTCATCTGCAAACTGGGACAATTTGACTTCCTCTTTTCCTAATTGAATATCCTTTATGTCTTTCTCTTGCCTGATTGCCCTAGCCAGAACTTCCAACACTATGTTGAATAGGAGTGGTGAGAGAAGGCATCCCTATTCCAATTTTCAAAGGGAATGCTTCCAGTTTTTGCCCATTCAGCATGATACTGGTTGTGGGTTTGTCATAAATAGCTCTTATTATTTTGAGATACATTCCATCAATACCTAGTTTATTGAGAGTTTTTAGCATGAAGGGCTGTTGAATTTTATCCAAGGCATTTTCTGCATCTGTTGAGATAATCATGTGGATTTTGTCTTTGGTTCTGTTTATGTGATGGATTGCATTTATTGATTTGCATATGTTGAACCAGCCTTGCATCCCAGGGATGAAGCCAACTTGATTTTGGTGGATAAGCCTTTTGATGTGATGCTGGATTCGGTTTGCCAGTATTTTATTGAGGATTTTTGCATCGATGTTCATCAGGGATATTGGTCTAAAATTTTCTTTTTTGTTGTGTCTCTGCCAGGCTTTGGTATCAGGATGATGTTGGCTTCATAAAATGAGTTAGGGAGGATTCCCTCTTTTTCTATTGATTGTAATAGTTTCAGAAGGAATGGTACCAGTTCCTCTTTGTACCTGTGGTAGAATTCAGCTGTGAATCAATCTGGTCCTGGACTTTTTTTGGTTGGTAGGCTATTAATTATTGCCTCAATTTCAGAGCCTGTTATTGGTCTATTCAGCAATTCAACTTCTTCCTGGTTTAGTCTTGGGAGGGTGTATGTGTCCAGGAATTTATCCATTTCTTCTAGATTTTCTAGTTTATTTGCGTAGAGGTGTTTATAGTATTCTCTGATGGTAGTTTGTATTTCTGTGAGATCGGTGGTGATATCCCCTTTATCATTTTTTATTACATCTATTTGATTCTTCTCTCTTTTCTTCTTTTCTTCTTTATTAGTCTTGCTAGCAGTCTTTCAATTTTGTTGATCTTTTCAAAAAACCAGCTCCTGGATTCGTTGATTTTTTTGAAGGGTTTTCTGTGTCTCTGTCTCCTTCAGTTCTGCTCTGATCTTAGTTATTTCTTGCCTTCTGCTAGCTTTTGTATTTGTTTGCTCTTGCTTCTCTAGTTCTTTTAATTGTGATGTTAGGGTGTTGATTTTAGATCTTTCTTGCTTTCTCTTGTGGGCATTTAGTGCTATAAGTTTCCTTCTACACACTGCTTTAAATGTGTCCCAGAGATTCTGGTACATTGTCTCTTCATTCTCATTGGTTTCAAAGAACATCTTTATTTCTGCCTTCATTTCGTTATGTACCCAGTAGTCATTCAGGAGCAGGTTGTTCAGTTTCCATGTAGTTCTGCGGTTTTGAGTGAGTTTCTTAATCCTGAGTTCCAGTTTGATTGCACTGTGGTCTTAGAGACAGTTTGTTATGATTTCTTTTGTTTTACATTTGCTGAGGAGTGCTTTACTTCCGACTATGTGGTCAATTTTGGAATAAGTGTGACATGGTGCTGAGAAGAATGTATATTCTGTTGATTTGGGGTGGAGAGTTCTGTAGATGTCTATTAGGTCTGCTTGGTACAGAGCTGAGTTCAAGTCCTGGATAACCTTGTTAACCTTCTGTCTCGTTGATCTGTCTAATGTTGACAGTGGGGTGTTAAAGTCTCCCATTATTATTGTGTGGGAGTCTAAGTCTCTTTGTAGGTCTCTAAGGACTTGTTTTATGAATCTAGGTGCTCCTGTATTGGGTGCATATATATTTAGGATAGTTAGTTCTTCTTCTTGAATTGATCCCTTTACCATTATGTAATGGCCTTCTTTGCCTCCTTTGATCTTTGTTGGTTTAAAATCTGTGTTATCAGAGACTAGGATTGCAACCCCTGCTTTTTTTTGTTCTCCATTTGCTTGGTAGATCTTCCTCCATCCCTTTATTTTGAGCCTATGTATGAGTCTGCACATGAGATGGGTGTCCTGAATACAGCACACTGATGGGTCTTGACTCTTTATCCAGTTTGCCAGTCTGTGTCTTTTAATTGGGGTATTTAGCCCATTTACATTAAAGGTTAATATTGTTATGTGTGAATTTGATCCTGTCATTATGATGTTAGCTGGTTATTTCGCCTGTTTGTTAGTTGATGCAGTTTCTTCCTAGCATCGATGGTCTTTACAATTTGGCATGTTTTTGCAGTGGCTGGTACTGATTGTTCCTTTCCATGTTTAGTGCTTCCTTCAGGATCTCTTGTAAGGCAGGCCTGGTGGTGACAAAATCTCTCAGCATTTGCTTGTCTGTAAAGGATTTTATTTCTTCATCTCTTATGAAGCTTAGTTTGGCTGGATATGAAATTCTGGGTTGAAAATTCTTTTAAGGATGTTGAATATTGGCCCCCACTCTCTTCTGGCTAGTAGAGTTTCTGCCGAGAGATCTGCTGTTAGTCTGATAGGCTTCCCTTTGTGTGTAACCCGACCTTTCTCCCTGGTTGCCCTTAACATTTTTTCCTTCATTTCAATGTTGGTGAATTTGACAATTATGTGTCTTGGGGTTGTTCTTCTCAAGGAGTATCTTTGTGGTGGTCTCTGTATTTCCTGAATTTGAATGTTGGTCTGCCTTGCTAAGTTGGGGAAGTCCTCCTGGAGAATATCCTGAAGAGTGTTTTCCAGCTTGATTTCATTCTCCCCATCACTTTCAGGTACACCAATCAAATGTAGATTTGGTCTTTTCACATAGTCCCATATTCTTGGAGGCTTTGTTCTTTTTACTCTTTTTTCTCTAAATTTCTCTTCTTGCTTCATTTCATTAATTTGATCTTCAATCACTGACACCCTTTCTTCCACTTGATCAAATCGGCTACTGAAGCTTATTCATGCATCTCGTAGTTCTTGTGCCATGGTTTTCAGCTCCGTCAGATCATTTAAGGTCTTCTCTACACTGTTTATTCTAGTTACTCGTTTGTCTAATCTTTTTTTAAGGTTTAACTTCCTTGCAATGGGTTCGAACATCCTCCTTAGCTTGGAGAAGTTTGTTATTACCGACCTTCTGAAGCCTACTTCTGTCAACTCGTCATGACAAGTCATTCTCTGTCCTGCTTTGTTCCATTGTTGGCGAGGACCTGCAATCCTTTGGAGGAGAAGAGGTGCTCTGGGTTTTTGAATTTTCAGCTTTTCTGCTCTGGTTTCTCCCCATCTTTGTGGTTTTATCTACCTTTGGTCTTTGATGATGGTGACCTACAGATGGGGTTTTGGTGTGGATGTCCTTTCTGTTGATGCTGATGCTATTCCTTTCTGTTTGTTAGTTTTCCTTCTAACAGTCAGGTCCCTCAGCTGCAGGTCTGTTGGAGTTTGCTGGAGGTCCACTCCAGACCCTGTTTGCCTGGGTATCACTAGTGGGGGCTGCAGAACGGCAAATATTGCAAAACAGCAAATATTGCTGCCTGATCCTTCCTCTGGAGCTTCGTCTCAGAGGGGCACCTGGCTGTATGAGTCAGTCGGCCCCTACTGGGAGGTGTCTCTCAGTTAGGCTACACGGGGGTTAGGGACCCATTTGAGGGGGCAGTCTGTCCGTTCTCAAACACCATGCTGGGAGAACCACTGCTCTCTTCAGAGCTGTCAGACAGGGACGTTTAATTCTGCAGAAGTTTCTGCTGCCTTTTGTTCATCTATGCCCTGCCCCCAGAGGTGGAGTCTACAGAGGCAGGCGGGCCTCTTTGAGCTGCAGTGGGCTCCACCCAGTTTGAGCTTCCTGGCAGCTTTGTTGACCTACTCAAGCCTCAGCAATGGCGGACTCCCCTGCCCCAGTCAGGCTTGCCGCCTCACAGTTTGATCTTGGACTAGCAGTAAGCAAGGCTCCGTGGGCATGGGGCCTGCTGAGCCAGGCGTGGAATATAATCTCCTGGTGTGCTGTATGCTAAGGCCTTTGGAAAAGCACAGTATTTAGGTGGCAGTGTCCTGATTTTCCTGGTACAGTCTGTCATGGCTTCCCTTAGCTAGGAAAGGGAAATCCCCCAACCCCTTGCGCTTCCCAGGTGAGGTGATGCCCCGCCCTGCTTCTGCCCACCCTCTGTGAGCTGTATCCACTTTCCGACCAGTCCCAATGAGATGAATCAGGTACCTCAGTTGGAAATGCAGAAATCATCTGTCTTCTGTGTCGATCACGCTGGGAGGTGTAGACCGGAGCTGTTCCTATTCGGACATCTTGGAATGGAAACTGGATCATTAATATTATAGCTGAGTTCATTAGAGGAATTACATTCCAGTTCATTCTTGTGTGGGTGCTTTTTTTTTTCTTTTTTTTTTTTTAAGATGGAATCTCTCTCTGTTGCCCAGGCTGGAGTGCAGTGGCATGATCTCGGCTAACTACAATCTCTGCCTCCCAGGTTCAAGCGATTCTCCTGTCTCAGCCTCCTGAGTAATTGGGATTATAGGTGCGTGTCACCATGCCCAGTTAATTTTTTGTATTTTAGTAAAGACAGAATTTCACCACGTTGCCCAGGCTGGTCTTGAACTCCTAAGCTCAGGCAATCCACCTGCCTCAGCCTCCCGAAGTGTTAGGATGACAGGCATGAGTCACCGCGCGTGGCCCCTTCTGTGGCTTTTAACATTAGTCTTCAGTATACCCTTAGTGCCGATATAAAAAAGCTAGTACAAGAAAAAGGATTCAGGGTATATTTGTTTTTAGATGGTGATGGTACTTTTCTGATAATTTTATCCTCTGCTAAAATCACCCTCATGAAGCTTTTGGCCAGTTTATAGATGCCTGGGATGGGGGAAAAATAACAGGGAAGATCTAAGACTCTGTAGCCTCAGATACAGCCTCAGCAGAGGGTGAGTCAGGTGATACTGGCTGCTGATCCAGGAAGTAGGCATCATTTGGAGGAGTAATCAAGGTAGCTGGCAGCCCAGAAGAAATGCAAGATTCTGGGATTGAACCTGGATCATTTTAAATCAACCAATCCTAAACTTTTGACAGTTTATGCCCATAACTGGCCAACCTGTCCAAGACAGTTTATTAATTGGAGGTCCAGTTACACAGAACAGAGCTTGTTTAAAAACAGACAAGCAAGTCCCAGAGACAGAACACTGTGGGAATGGATGAATCCTGTCCTTAATGTTCTTTAGTTGGGCACACTCTGATTTTGACCTTTCTCACTGTTCTCACGGAGACTTTTGGTTTTCTTAGGATATAAGTGTGCCTACATAAACATGACCCTTGAGTAATGAAAACCCAGACTTGATCAGAGTTATAGGGTTCCTAGGAAAGACTATGGGAAGATTCTTTAAAAAAAAATTGTTTGGTAAAAATATCCAAATGTGAAGTCTCCTGTCCAATCCTATACTAAAGCTTCACAAAAGATGCCGTATGGACTGTTGTTGGTAAAGTGAACTTCTAGGGGGTTTTGATGCCTTTAGTGGCTGTGGGTTTTGTAATCTGAGAGTTTGATTTATAAGAATATAAGAATGTGCATATTTATTTCCTTGCATATTAATGGCATAAGAAACCGTTAACAAGGACTTGGGGTAAGGCTTGTGGGAGGAAAGTAGTTTTCACTGTATTCGTTTTGTATTGTTTGAAGTTTTTACTTGCTTTTTAAGCATGTGCATGTATTACTTTATATGATATTTAGAAGTTCTTCTTCTCAGGGCAGAAAATCATTTTGATTCCTTTCTAATTCAAATAAACATTGAGTTCATTTTAAAGCAAGACATTGTGCAAGGACTAAGGCACAATTTCTAGCTTCAAGACTGTAGAGTAGGCTAGGGTTAGGAACCTTAACAATTAACCACACTGCAACACTGGAAATTACTGATTTTCTGAACATTAAGTAGTTCAGGCTTTCTTACATGAAAGTTGAAACTTGAGCATTTTTCTTTTGAGAACTATGTAAGTAAAGGACGTAAGATTTAGATTCTCAGTATTTAGAAGGGTGGAGCCAATTTAAAGGTAGAAATAGTTGGCTTTTGGCTTTTGAAATGAAGGTCAAGAATAGCCACTGTCAGGCCTCTGAGCCCAAGCCAAGCCATCGCATCCTCTGTGACTTGCACTTATATGCCCAGATGGCCTGAAGTAACTGAAGAATCACAAAAGAAGTGAAAAGGCCCTGCCCCACCTTAACTGATGACATTCCCCCACAAAAGAAGTGAAAATGACCAGTCCTTGCCTTAAGCGATGACATTACCTTGTGAAATTCCTTTTCCTGGCTCATCCTGGCTCAAAAAGCTCCCCCACTGAGCAACTTGTAATCCCTACTCCTGCCCGCCAGAGAACAAACCCCCTTTGACTGCAATTTTCCTTTACCTACCCAAATCCTATAAAACGGCCCCACCCTTATCTCCCTTCGCTGACTCTCTTTTCGGACTCAGTCCGCCTACACCCAGGTGATTAAAAAGCTTTATTACTCACACAAAGCCTGTTTGGTGGTCTCTTCACATGGACGTGCATGACATTTTGGTGCCGTGACTCGGATCGGGGGACCTCCCTTGGGAGATCAATCCCCTGTCCTTCTGCTCTTTGCTCCATGAGAAAGATCCATCTACGACCTCGGGTCCTCAGACCCACCAGCCCAAGGAACATCTCAGCAATTTTTTTTTTTTTTATTATACTTTAAGTTCTAGGGTACATGTGCATGACGTTTATATCATGTATAACTCCCCCATGCAATCCCTCCCTCCTCCCCCCTCCCCATGATAGGCCCCAGTGTGTGATGTTCCCCTTCCCGAGTCCAAGTGATCTCATTGTTCAGTTCCCACCTATGAGTGAGAACATGCGGTGTTTGGTTTTCTCTTCTTGTGATAGTTTGCTAAGAATGATGGTTTCCAGCTGCATCCATGTCCCTACAAAGGATGCAAACTCATCCTTGTTTATGGCTGCATAGTATTCCATGGTGTATATGTGCCACATTTTCTTAATCCAGTCTGTCACAGATGGACATTTGGGTTGATTCCAAGTCTTTGCTATTGTGAATAGTGCCGCAATAAACATACGTGTGCATGTGTCTTTGTAGTAGAGTAATTTATAATCCTTTGGGTATATACCCAGTAGTGGGATGGCTGGGTCATATGGTACATCTAGTTCTAGATCCTTGAGGAATCGCCATACTGTTTTCCATAATGGTTGAACTAGTTTACAATCCCACCAACAGTGTAAAAGTGTTCCTATTTCTCCACATCCTCTCCAACACCTGTTGTTTCCTGACTTCTTAATGATTGCCATTCTAACTGGTGTGAGATGGTATCTCATTGTAGTTTTGATTTGCATTTCTCTGATGGCCAGTGATGACGAGCATTTTTTCATGTGTCTGTTGGCTGTATGGATGTCTTCTTTTGAGAAATGTCTGTTCATATCCTTTCCCCACTTTTTGATGGGGTTGTTTGTTTTTTTCTTGTATATTTGTTTGAGTTCTTTGTAGATCTGGATATTAGCCCTTTGTCAGATGAGTAGGTTGCAAAAATTTTTTCCCATTCTGTAGGTTGCCTGTTCACTCTGATGGTAGTTTCTTTAGCTGTGCAAAAGCTCTTTAGTTTAATTAGATCCCATGTGTCAATTTTTGCTTTTGCTGCCGTTGCTTTTGGTGTTTTAGACATGAAGTCCTTGCCCATGCCTATGTCCTGAATGGTACTACCTAGATTTTCTTCTAGGGTTTTATGGTATTAGGTCTAACATTTAAGTCTCTAATCCATCTTGAATTAATTTTCGTATAAGGGGTAAGGAAAGGATCCAGTTTCAGCTTTCTACTTATGGCTAGCCAATTTTCCCAGCACCATTTATTAAATAGGGAATCCTTTCCCCATTTCTTGTTTCTCTCAGGTTTGTCAAAGATCAGATGGCTGTAGATGTGTGGTATTATTTCTGAGGACTCTGTTCTGTTCCATTGGTCTATATCTCTGTTGTGGTACCAGTACCATGCTGTTTTGGTTACTGTAGCCTTGTAGTATAGTTTGAAGTCAGGTAGCGTGACGCCTCCAGCTTTGTCCTTTTGACTTAGGATTGTCTTGGCAATGCGGGCTCTTTTTTGGTTCCATATGAACTTTAAAGCAGTTTTTTCCAATTCTGTGAAGAAAGTCATTGGTAGCTTGATGGGGATGGCATTAAATCTATAAATAACCTTGGGCAGTATGGCCATTTTCACGATATTGATTCTTCCTATCCATGAGCATGGTATGTTCTTCCATTTGTTTGTGTCCTCTTTGATTTCACTGAGCAGTGGTTTGTAGTTCTCCTTGAAGAGGTCCTTTACATCCCTTGTAAGCTGGATTCCTAGGTATTTTATTCTCTTTGAAGCAATTGTGAATGGAAGTTCATTCCTGATTTGGCTCTCTGCTTGTCTGTTACTGGTGTATAAGAATGCTTGTGATTTTTGCACATTAATTTTGTATCCTGAGACTTTGCTGAAGTTGCTTATCAGCTTAAGGAGATTTTGGGCTGAGACGATGGGGTTTTCTAAATATACAATCATGTCATCTGCAAACAGGGACAATTTGACTTCTTCTTTTCCTAACTGGATACCCTTGATTTCTTTCTCTTGCCTGATTGCCCTAGCCAGAACTTCCAACACTATGTTGAATAGGAGTGGTGAGAGAGGGCATCCCTGTCTTGTGCCAGTTTTCAAAGGGAATTTTTCCAGTTTTTGCCCATTCAGTATGATATTAGCTGTGGGTTTGTCATAAATAGCTCTTATTATTTTGAGGTACGTTCCATCAATACCAAATTTATTGAGCGTTTTTAGCATAAGGGCTGTTGAATTTTGTCAAAAGCCTTTTCTGCATCTATTGAGATAATCATGTGGTTCTTGTCTTTGGTTCTGTTTTATGCTGGATTACGTTTATTGATTTGCGAATGTTGAACCAGCCTTGCATCCCAGGGATGAAGCCCACTTGATCATGGTGGATAAGCTTTTTGATGTGCTGCTGAATCCGGTTTGCCAGTATTTTATTGAGGATTTTTGCATCGATGTTCATCAGGGATATTGGTCTAAAATTCTCTTTTTTTGTTGTGTCTCTGCCAGGCTTTGGTATCAGGATGATGTTGGCCTCATAAAAAGAGTTAGGGAGGATTCCCTCTTTTTCTATTGATTGAAATAGTTTCAGAAGGAATGGTACCAGCTCCTCCTTGTACCTCTGGTAGAATTCAGCTGTGAATCCATCTGGTCCTGGACTTTTTTTGGTGGGTAGGCTATTAATTGTTGCCTCAATTTCAGAGCCTGCTATTGGTCTATTCAGGGATTCAACTTCTTCCTGGTTTAGTCTTGGAAGAGTGTAAGTGTCCAGAAATTATCCATTTCTTCTAGATTTTCTAGTTGATTTGCGTAGAGGCGTTTATAGTATTCTCTGATGGTTGTTTGTATTTCTGTGGGGTCGGTGGTGATATCCCCTTTATCATTTTTTATTGCGTCTATTTGATTCTTCTCTCTTTTCTTCTTTATTAGTCTAGCTAGCGGTCTGTCAATTTTGTTGATCTTTTCAAAAAACCAACTCCTGGATTCATTGATTTTTTGGAGGGTTTTTTGTGTCTCTATCTCCTTCAGTTCTGCTCTGATCTTAGTTATTTCTTGCCTTCTGCTAGCTTTTGAATGTGTTTGCTCTTGCCTCTCTAGTTCTTTTAATTGTGATGTTAGAGTGTCAATTTTAGATCTCTCCTGCTTTCTCTTGTGGGCATTTAGTGCTATAAATTCCCTCTACACACTGCTTTAAATGTGTCCCAGAGATTCTGGTATGTTGTATCTTTGTTCTCATTGGTTTCAAAGAACATCTTTATTTCTGCTTTCATTTCGTTATGTACCCAGTAGTCATTCAGGAGCAGGTTGTTCAGTTTCCATGTAGTTGAGCGGTTTTGATTGAGTTTCTTAGTCCTGAGTTCTAGTTTGATTGCACTGTGGTCTGAGAGACAGTTTGTTATAATTTCTGTTCTTGTACATTTGCTGAGGAGTGCTTTACTTCCAATTATGTGGTCAATTTTGGAATAAGTGCGATGTGGTGCTGAGAAGAATGTATATTCTGTTGATTTGGGGTGGAGAGTTCTATAGATGTCTATTAGGTCCGCTTGGTGCAGAGATGAGTTCAATTCCTGGATATCCTTGTTAACTTTCTGTCTCGTTGATCTGTCTAATGTTGACAGTGGAGTGTTGAAGTCTCCCATTATTATTGTATGGGAGTCTAAGTCTCTTTGTAGGTCTCTAAGGACTTGCTTTATGAATCTGGGTGCTCCTGTATTGGGTGCATATATATTTAGGAGAGTTAGCTCTTCCTGTTGAATTGATCCCTTTACCATTATGTAATGGCCTTCTTTGTCTCTTTTGATCTTTGATGGTTTAAAGTCTGTTTTATCAGAGACTAGGATTGCAACCCCTGCTTTTTTTTGTTCTCCATTTGCTTGGTAGATCTTCCTCCATCCCTTTATTTTGAGCCTATGTATGTCTCTGCATGTGAGATGGGTCTCCTGAATACAGCAGACTGATGGGTCTTGACTCTTTATCCAGTTTGCCAGTCTGTGTCTTTTAATTGGAGCATTTAGTCCATTGACATTTAAGGTTAATATTGTTATGTGTGAACTTGATCCTGTCATTATGATATTAACTGGTTATTTTGCTCGTTAGTTGATGCAGTTTCTTCCTAGCCTCGATGGTCTTTACATTTTGGCATGTTTTTGCAATGGCTGGTACCGGTTGTTCCTTTCCATGTTTAGGGCTTCCTTCAGGGTCTCTTGTAAGGCAGGCCTGGTGGTGACAAAATCTCTAAGCATTTGCTTATCTGTAAAGGATTTTATTTCTCCTTCACTGATGAAGCTTAGTTTGGCTGGATATGAAATTCTGGGTTTAAAATCTTTTCTTTAAGAACGTTGAATATTGGCCCCCACTCTCTTCTGGCTTGTAGAGTTTCTGCCGAGAGGTCTGCTGTTATTCTGATGGGCTTCCCTTTGTGGGTAACCCGACCTTTCTCTCTGGCTGCCCTTAAGATTTTTTCCTTCATTTCAACTTTGGTGAATCTGGCAATTATGTGTCTTGGAGTTGCTCTTCTGGAGGAGTATCTTTGTGGCGTTCTCTGTATTTCCTGAATTTGAATGTTGGCCTGCCCTACTAGGTTGGGGAAGTTCTCCTGGATGATATCCTGAAGAGTGTTTTCCAACTTGGTTCCATTTTCCCCCTCACTTTCAGGCACCCCAATCAGACGTAGATTTGGTCTTTTTACATAATCCCATACTTCTTGCAGGCTTTGTTCATTTCTTTTTCTTCTTTTTTCTTTTGGTTTCTCTTCTCGCTTCATTTCATTCATTTGATCCTCAATCGCTGATACTCTTTCCTCCAGTTGATCGAGTCGGTTACTGAAGCTTGTGCATTTGTCACGTATTTCTCGTGTCATGGTTTTCATCTCTGTCATTTCGTTTATGATCTTCTCTGCATTAATTAGTCTAGCTGTCAATTCTTCCACTTTTTTTTCAAGATTTTTAGTTTCTTTGCGCTGGGTACGTAATTCCTCCTTTAGCTCTGAGAGGTTTGATGGACTGAAGCCTTCTTCTCTCATCTCGTCAAAGTCATTCTCTGACCAGCTTTGATCCGTTGCTGGCGATGGGCTGCGCTCCTTTGCAGGGGGAGATGCGCTCTTATTTTTTGAATTTCCAGCTTTTCTGCCCTGCTTCTTCCCCATCTTTGTGGTTTTATCTGTCTCTGGACTTTGATGATGGTGACGTACTGATGGGGTTTGGTATAGGTGTCCTTCCTGTTTGATAGTTTTCCGTCTGACAGTCAGAAGGACTGTCTGTTGGTCTGTTAGAGATTGCTTGAGGTCCACTCCAGACCCTGTTTGCCTGGGTATCAGCAGCAGAGGTTGCCGAAGATAGAATATTGCTGAACAGCGAGTGTACCTGTCTGATTCTTTCTTTGGAAGTTTCCTCTCAGGGGTGACGCCACCCTGTGAGGTGTGGGGTATCAGACTGCCCCTAGTGGGGGATGTCTCCCAGCTAGGCTACTCAGGGTCAGGGACCCACCTGAGCAGGCAGTCTGTCCGTTCTCAGATCTCAACCTCCGCGTTAGGAGATCCACGGCTCTCCCCAAAGCTGTCAGACAGAGTCGTTCGGGTCTGCAGCGGCCCCGCTCTTTCCCCTAATGGACTGCAGCTGTGCGCTGTCCCCAGAGGTAGAGTCTACAGAGACAGGCAGGCTTCCTTGAGCTGCTGTGAGCTCCACCCAGTTCGAGCTTCCCAGCGGCTTTGTTTACCTACTTAAGCCTCAGCAATGGCGGGCGCCCCTCCCCCAGCCTCGCTGCTGCCTTGCGGATAGATCGCCGCAGACGGCTGTGTTAGCAGTGAGGGAGGCTCCGTGGGCGTGGGACCCTCCCGGCCAGGTGTGGGATATATTCTCCTGGTGTGCCTGTTTCCTTAAAGTGCAGTATTGGGGTGGGAGTTACCCGATTTTCCAGGTGTTGTGTGTCTCAGTTCCCCTGGCTAGGAAAAGGGATTTCCTTCCCCCTTGCGCTTCCAGGTGAGGCGATGCCTCGCCCTGCTTCAGCTCACGCTGGTCAGGCTGCAGCAGCTGACCCGCACCGATTGTCCGGCACTCCCTAGAGAGATGACCCCAGTACCTCAGTTGAAAATGCAGAAATCACCGGTCTTCTGTGTCGCTCGCGCTGGGAGTTGGAGACTGGAGCTGTTCCTATTCGGCCATCTTGCTCCCCATCTCAGCAATTTTAAATCAGGTAAGCAACCCCTTTTTAACTCTCTTCTCCAACCTCTCTCACTATCCCACAACCTCTTTCTCCCTTCAGTCTTGGTGCCACTCTTCAATCTCTCCCTTCTCTTAATTTCAATTCCTTTCATTTTCTGGTAGAGACAAAGGAGACACGTTTTATCCATAGACCCAAAACTCCGGTGCTGGTCACAGACTCAGGAAGGCAGCCTTCCCTTGGTGTTTAATCATTGCAGGGACACCTCTCTGATCACTCACCCACGTTTCAGAGGTGTCTGACCACCCTACAGGGATGCCTGTCTTGGTCCTTCACCTTTAGCGGCAAGCCCCGCTTTTCTGGGGGAGGGGCAAGCACCCTGACCCCTTCTCTCCCTGTTTCTACCCCTTCTCTGCTTTTCTGGGGGAGGGGCAAGAAGCCCAACCTCTTATTTTTGCACCCCAACCCCTTATTTCCGCTCCTCGACCCCTTTCCCGCTTTTCTGGAGAGCAAGAATCCCCGAACTCCTTCTCTCTGTTTCTACTCTCTCTTTTCTCTGGGCTCGCCTCCTTCACTATAGGCAACCTTCCACCCTCCATTCCTCCGTCTTCTCCCTTAGCCTGTGTTCTCAAGAACTTAAAACCTCTTCAACTCACACCTGACCTAAAACTTAAATGCCTTATTTTCTTCTACAATTCCGCTTGGCCTCAATACAAACTCGACAGTAGTTCGAAATAGCCAGAAAACAGCACTTCCGATTTTTCCATCCTACAAGACCTAAATAATTCATGTCGTAAAGTGGGCAAATGGTCTGAGATGCCTGATGTCCAGGCATTCTTTTACACATCAGTCCCTCCCTAGTCTCTGTTCCCAGTGCAACTCATCCCAAATCTTCCTTCTTTCCCTCCTGTCTGTCTTCTCAGTCCCAACCCCAAGCGTCGCTGAGTCTTTCTAATCTTCCTTTTCTACAGACCCATCCAACCTCTCCCCTCCTCGCAAGGCTGAGCTAGGTCTCAATTTTTCCTCAGCTTCTGCTCCCCCACCCTAAAATCCTTTTATCACCTCCCCTCCTCACACCCTGTCTGGCTTACGATTTCGTTCCATGACTAGCCGTCCCCCACCTGCCCAGCAATTTCCTCTTAAAAAAGTGGCTAGAGCTAAAGGCATAGTCAAGGTTAATGTTCCTTTTTCTTTATCCGACCCCTCCTAAATCAGTTAGTGTTTAGGTTCTTTTCCATCGAATATGAAAAACTTAGCCTAGTTCATGGCCTGTTCAGCAGCAACCCTGAGACGCTTTTCAGCCTTAGACCCTGAAAGGTCAGAAGACTGCCTTATTCTTATGTATTTTATTTTATTACCCAATCTCCTCCCACCATTAAGTAAAACCCCCCAAATTAAATTCCAGCCCTCAAACCCCACAACAGGACTTAATGAACCTCACCTTCAAGGTGTACAATAATAGAGTAGAGGCAGCCAAGTAGCAACTTATTTCTGGGTTGCAATTCCTTGCCTCCACTGAGACAAACCCCAGCCACATCTCCAGCACACAACTCCAAATGCCTGAACCGCAGCTGCCACGGGTTCCTCCAGAACCTCCTCCCCCAGGAGCTTGCTACAAGTGCCGGAAATCTGGCCACTGGGCCAAGGAATGCCCGCAGCCCGGGATTCCTCCTAAGCCGTGTCCCATCTGTGCGGGACCCCACTGGAAATCGGACTGTCCAACACGCCTGGCAGCCACTCCCAGAGCCCCTGGAGCTCTGGTCCAAGGCTCTCTGACTGACTCCTTCCCAGATCTTCTCGGCTTAGCGGCTGAAGACTGACGCTGCCCCATCACCTCGGAAGCCTCCTGGACCATCACAGATGCTTTGGGTAACTTTTACAGTGGAGAGTAAGTCCGCCCCTTCTTAATCAATATGGAGGCTACCCACTCCACATTACCTTCTTTTCAAGGGCCTGTTTCCCTTGCCTCCATAACTGTTGTGGGTATTGACAGCCAGGCTTCTAAACCTCTTAAAACTCCCCAACTCTGGTGCCAACTTGGACAACATTCTTTTATGCACTCCTTTTTAGCTATCCCCACCTGCCCAGTTTCCTTATCAGGCCAAGACATTTTAACTGAATTATCTACTTCTCTGATTATTCCTAGGCTACAGCCACACCTCATTGCCGCCTTTTCTCCAGTTCAAAGCCTCCTTCGCATCCTCCTCTTGTATCCCCCACCTTAACCTGTAAGTATAAGATACCTCTACTCCCTCCTTGGCGACTGATCATACACCCCTTAACATCTCATTAAAACCTAATCACCCTTACCCCACTCAACGCCAATATCCCATCCCGTAGCACACTTTAAAAGGATTAAAGCCTGTTATCACTCACCTGCTACGGCATGGCCTTTTAAAGCCTGTAAACTCCCCTTACAGTTCCCCCATTTTACCTGTCCTAAAACCAGACAAGGCTTACAGGTTAGTTCAAGATCTGCACCTTATCAATCAAACTGTCTTGCCTATCCATCCCGTGGTGCCAAACCCATATACTCTGCTACCTTCAATATCTCCCTCCACAACCCAGTTCTGGATCTCAGACATACTTTCTTTACTATTCCTTTATACCCTTCATCCCAGCCTCTCTTCGCTTTCACTTGGACTGACCCTGACACCCATCAGGCTCAGCAAATCACCTAGGCTGTACTGCTGCAAGGCCTCATGGACAGCCCCCATTACTTCAGTCAAGCCCAAACTTCTTCCTCATCTGTTACCTATACCAAGGAAAATATCTCCTTCCAGCCTCAAAGGCCCATTCTATTCTGTCGTCATTTCATAACCTCTTCCATGTAGGTTTACAAGCTGCTAGCCCACCTCCTAGAACCTCTCCTTTCCTTTCCATCATAGAAATCTATCCTTAAGGAGATCACTTCTCAGTGTTCCATCTGCTATTCTACTACCCCTCAGGGATTGTTCAGGCCCCCTCCCTTCCCTACACATAAAGCTGGAGGTTTTGCCCCCACCCAGGACAGGCAAATTGACTTTACTCACATGCCTCCAGTCAGGAAAGTAAAATATCTCTTAGTCTGGGTAGACACTTTCACTGGATGGGTAAAGAGGCCTTTCCCACGGGGTCTGAGAAGGCCACCGCGGTCATTTCTTCTCTTCTGTCTGATATAATTCCTCAGTTTGGCCTTCATACCTCTATACAGTCTGATAACGGACCAGCCATTATTTGTCAAATCACCCAAGTAGTTTTTCAGGCTCTTGGTATTCAGTGAAACCTTTATATCCTTTACCGTCCTCAGTCTTCAGGAAAGGTAGAACAAACTAATGGTCTTTTAAAAGTACACCTCACCAAGCTCAGTCACCAACTTAAAAAGGACTAACAATACTTTTACCACTTTCTCTTCTCAGAATTCAGGCCTGTCCTCGGAATGCCACAGGTTCCAGCCCATTTGAGCTTCTGTGTGGACACTCCTTTTTATTAGGTCCCAGTCTCATTCCAGACACCAGACCAACTTGGACTGCACCCAAAAAAACTTGTCATCTCTACTATCTTCTGTCTAATCATACTCCTATTCACCATTCTCAAATATAAATGCCCTGCTCGTGTTTACACTGCCAGTTTACACTGTTTCTCCAAGCTATCACAGCTGATATCTCCTAGTGCTATCCCAAACCACCACTCTAAACTCACTCTTAAAGTAAATAATCTTTGCTAGCAAGACTATGCTGAGCCTCCTTCAGCACTCTCTAATTAGATGTCCTAGGTCTTCCCAGTTCTTAGTCCTTTAATATCTGTTTTTTCTACTTCTCTTATACAGACGTTGTGTCTTCCATTTAGTTTTTCAATTCATACAAAACCACATCCAGGCCATCACCAATCATTCTATGCGACAAATGCTCCTTCTAACAACCCCACAATATTGCCTCTTACCACAAGATCTTCCTTCAGCTTAATCTCTCCCACTCTAGGTTCCCACGCCGCCCCTAATCCCCCTTGAAGCAGCCCGGAGAAACGTCGCCCATTCTCTTTCCATACCACCCCCCCAAAAAACTTTTGCCACCCCAACACTTCAACACTATTTTATTTTTCTTATTAATATAAGGCAGGAATGTCAGGCCTCTGAGCCCAAGCCAAGTCATCACATCCCCTGTGACTTGCACCTATACGCCCAGATGGCCTGAAGTAACTGAAGAATCACAAAAGAAGTGAAAACGCCCTGCCCCACCTTAACTGATGGCATTCCACCACAAAAGAAGTGAAAATGGCCGGTCCTTGACTTAAGCGATGACATTACCTTGTGAAATTCCTTTTCCTGGCTCATCCTGGCTCAAAAAGCTCCCCCACTGAGCACCTTGTGACCCCCCCACTCCTGCCCGCCAGAGAACAACCCCCCTTTGACTGTAATTTTCCTTTACCTACCCAAATCCTATAAAACGGCCCCATCCTTATCTCCCTTCGCTGACTCTCTTTTCGGACTCAGCCTGCCTGCACCCAGGTGATTAAAAACCTTTATTGCTCACACAAAGCCTGTTTGATGGTCTCTTCACACAGACGCGCATGTCAGCCACCAAGTTGCAAGATTACTTCCTGAGGGTCAGTTGTATGCAAAGCAAATAGGAGGGTAAGATCATCTCCTACATCAAAGGTTCAAAAAAATCTAGGGGATGGGTGGGAAAAATAGGTAAATTGTAATACATGGCAGAGTGTGACCTGTGCTCCAAAACAGGTATACAATTCAGATTGTCGTTTCTAGCTGGGCACAGTGACTCACACCTGGTGGCTTATGGTGACCCCAGCACTTTGGGAGACCGAGGCAGGTGGATCATTTGAGGTCAGGAGTTTGAGACCAGCCTGACCAACATGGTGAAACACTGTCTCTATTAAAGATTAAAAAAAAAAAAAAAATTAGCTGGGCGTGGTGGTGTGTGTCTGTGGTCCCAGCTACCTGGGAGGCTGAGGCAGAATCACTTCAACCTGGGAGGCGGAGGTTGCACTGAGCCAAGATCATGCCACTGCACTCTAGCCTGGACACAGAGTGAGACTCTTTTTCCAAAAAAAAAAAAAATAATTTCCAGTTGGTAATGAGAAAAGGCTTCATGTAAGTGGTAGTATTTAATATGGAGCTTAAAATATGTGTGAAAGGTGGGAAAGATGAGCATCTTGTAAGTTGCCTGAAGAAAGGTGTTATATTAGAAGAGGTGTCATAATAATTTATTGAGCCCTTACTATGTACCAGATATTAACTCATTGAATTAACTCATGAATTAACTCACTGAATAAAACATAAACCTATGAAGTAACCCCCTGAGGGAGCAGTTCTCCAAGTGTTTCTATACATATGTGACAACTGTTGTCCTGGAGTATCTTTTCAAAAATATTTGTATGCAAACACCGTAAAAGGCTAAAGATTGTGTCTTCCTCCATTGCAGAGGACAGAGTCGCTTCCTGACTAGGATAATAAAGAAAATGTCTCCCTCTAGGCCAAAGGGTGGGCAGACTTGCTACAGCCTGTTATGAGACTGAAGGTTCCTAAGCTCAGGGTTCTTCAACTGTGACATACACCCACTGTGTACACAGATCTACCTGGGCCATTTTCCATCTACCCCATGGAATTTGGGGACAAGGGAAACCAATGGGAACATGAAGCTCATACTGCCTACTGTCTTGTGATTAATAAAGTCTTTTGTCTCTGACATAGGAATCTCGTGCCTTCTGCTAGTTTCTATGAAAATGGGGCAGGCTAACTCGTTAGCTTACAAGCCAGGTAAAATCTCAGACCCTTTACAGTTCTTGAGAAAAGTACAATTATTGTCACTATCTATAGAGAAAGAGGCAGAGAGATTTGATGACTTGCCTAATATAGCTAATAAATGGAAGAGGAGCTGACATTCCAGCTCAGGCACTCTATCTCTAGAATTGAACTCTTAACCAGTACAGAAACTCTTATTAATTGGCCTCAGCCTGTTATGTGTCATGGAAGTACAGTCTGTAAAAGCAAAGTGGAGTTTTGCCTTGAATGTTAGGCTGAGGTATTTGTATGAAATTCTTAATGGAGAAGTGTTTTTTGGTTTGGAAAAAGCAAAGAAATCATGTTGTTTGTCTGAAACCCTCCAAAGATTTATCATCTCACTTGGAGTAAAAGCCAAAGTCCTTATAAGCCTTACCTCATATTATGGTGGACAGCCTTTAAGGTGGCCCTTTAATGATCCCCACTTCTTGGTATTCACATTCTGTATAATTCCCTCTCTTTGGGCTTAGTGACTTGCTTCTAATAAACAGAATATGGCAGCAAGCCAGCCTGGCCAACATGGTGAAACCCCGTCTCTGCTAAAAATATAAAAATTAGCCGGGCATGGTGGTGCATGCCTGTAATCCCAGCTACTCAGGAGGCTGAGGCAGGAGAATCATTTGAACTTGGGAGGCGGCGGTTGCAATGAGCCGAGATCACCTCGCTGCACTCCAGCCTAGGCAACAGAGCAAGACTCTGTCTCAAAAAAAAAAAAAGCATATGGCAGCAGTGATGGGCCATCACTTTAGAGATGAAGTTTCAAAAAGACTGGTTTCTATCTTGTGTGCTTTTTCTCACTCTCTCCAGGGGAAGACAGCTGCCATGTGGTAACACAGTCCTGTGAAGAGTCCCATGTGGTGAGAGAGGTGGTTGGGAGTGAGCTTGGAAGTGGATCCCCAACCCTCGTCCCCAAACTGAGACTTCAGATGAGACTGCAGCCCTGGCCAACAGCTTCACTGCAACCTCACAACAGACCTTGAGCCACAAGCACCCGGCTAAGCTGTGTCCACATTCCTGACCCACAGAAACTGTGATGTAACAAACGTTTGCCATTTTAAGCCACTAAGTTTTGGTGTAATTTGTAAGAAGCAACAGATAATGAATACACTACTCCTCCCCTCACCCACTTCCCTCTGTCTACACTGACTTCGTTGCTGTTTTTGGAACATACCAGCTTTGCTCCCACTTCAGGACCTTGGCACTGGCCATTCCCTCTTTAGAAAGCTCTTTTCTCAGACAGCTTTGTGCCTCTAGCACACCCTATCCCTCCTTCCTGACTTATAGGTGCCACCTTCTATACAAGTGATTTTCTTTCTTGTCTGACTTTCCCACTGTCAGCTCCATGGGGCCAGGGATTTTTGCCTGTTTGGTTCACAGCTTTTCCTTCAGTGCCTAGAAGTGGGCTTGGTACGTGGGTTGGTATTGAGTAAACGTGTAGTGAAGTGAGGGAGAAAGATACATCTAGAACTAGATATGTTGGGTTTTAGGTACCTGTGGGATTTTCAAGTGTTGTCACATGTGAAGGCAGGATCAGAGAGCAGGGGGCAAAATAGAGGGAAGTGTGATACCGAAACACAGGGAGAGGGACTCCATAGTAGTGAATGCTACAGAGAGGCAGGGAGGTCATTTAATATAAGAAACAGAAAGTGACTGTGACATTAAATAACATCAGTTTCAAGACTGTGTTGGAAGCAAAGGCTAGATTAGTAAGCAAGGGAAGGAGAGGGAGGTGAAGAAGAGCCAGTAGTAAGAGTTAACTTCCAAGGAAGGAGGCTGTGAAGAGTGGAGAAGACAGCAACGGGTGGAGGACTTATGCTGGGAGGGAACTTTCTAAAGACAGAAGAGATAGAGCCTGTGAATTCTCTGAGAGTCAGGACTGAGGGGAGTTGTGGCCTTGGTGCAGCAGGACAGAATGTGACAGAAAACCTTTTGCTATAGATGCTGGACTTTGGACCAGCAGCATCAACATCACCTGGGAGATTGTTAGAAATAGGGGATCTCAGCCTGTTCCAGACCTACTGAAGCAGAATTCGATATTGAGGTTCCAGATGATCTGTGAGGACATTAAATTTGAGAAACTCTGGTTAAGAGCACAGCGAAGAGCAGTAAGGAGCAGGAAGAGCAACTTGTTTGTGGAAATGGCAGGGTCAACTCATGATGGATTCAGGTGGATTTAACATTGGGAAATCCCAACAGGAAGTAAAGGGAAATCCTACCTTGTGGCCTCTCTTTACTCCAAAGAGAGCCCAGGAATCCAGATAGTCTGCTGACAATGATGATCCCCATCATAATAGCTACTGTGTGTTGAGTGGTGTGCTTTGTGTCAGGTGGTGTTCTGGATGCCTTATATAAATTATCTCATTTAATACGCTAGCAACCTTACAAGGTGAGAATTATTATCCTCATTTTGCAGAAAAAAATAAATCACTAGGTTTATCCAACTAAGAAGCAGAGAGTCAAGCCAGGATTCATTTTTCACCAAAGTCCATGCCCCCTTTGTTATGCCCCATTGCTGCTGCTACACCCTAGTGGTAGGGGAGGTAGGAGAGAGAGCATGAGGATTGAAGAGAGGGATGAAATCTTGAAATAGAATGCAGAAGGGGATGGGAGTGGGAGCTTGTTTGGGACTTTTGTGTTAATCAGGGTTCTCTAGAGGGACAGAACTAATAGGATATATATATTAAGGGGAGTTTATTAAGTATTAACTTCCATGATCACAAGGTCCCACAATAGACCATCTACAGGCTGAGAAGCAAGGAGAGTCAGTTGAGTCCCAAAACTGAGGAACTTGGAGTCCCATGTTCGAGGACAGGAAGCATCCAGCATGGGTGAAAGATGTGGGCTGGGAGGCTCGTCTCGTCTCATCTCGTCCTTTCACATTTTTCTGCCTGCTTTATATTCTAGCCAAACTGGCAGCTGATTAGATGGTGCCCATCCACATTAAGGGTGGGTCCGCCTTTCCCAGTCCACTGACTCAAATGTGAATCTCCTTTGGCAACACCCTCACAGACACACCCAGGATCAATACTTTGTATCCTTCAATCCAATTACATTGACACCCAGTATTAACCATCACAGGACTCAGACTTGGGAGAGTGTTAAAGGCCCAGCTAGGATTGGAGGAGATGATTTTGTGAGTGGCATCACTCTGCATTAATATGCTTTTCAGCAATAGTCAGAGAAGGAAGGATTAATGTGGAGCTTGGATGCTCTAGGTAGAGGGTGGAAGGACTGAGGTGTGTGTCAGAGTTCAACATAGACTTCAGATATCAAATGGAACAACCTCTTCTGTGAAGTCCCATCAGTGCCAGTGTGAACTTGGATTGCAGGTAGGGGTGGGAACTAAGAGCTGGCAGTCTGGATTGTGTTTAGCACTCCAAACCAAAAGTTAACGCGAGGTTGTTTTCATGCTTCTGAAAAGTAATTGCAGAGAGTGAGTGAGATTAATAGAGATGATCTGTTGTTGGTACACAGAATAGTTTGTGAAAGCTGGAGGGTGGCTGGGAAGTTCCTGAAGAGCTCCAGGTGGGTGGTGACAGAGGCTGGAGTATGGCCCTGCTTTCCGCATTACCAGAGTTGCCTGCTCAGGATGGCCAGTCCACACCCTAAGCTGAGTGTTGCCCCTGGTCACAGTGCTTTGCATGGGCCTTCCTGCTTACCAAGGACAGATCACTTCTGATGCACCCAGCCTGTGAGAGCTTATAGTCCTCAAAAAGACAGTGCTTGAGTCTTTCTAAAGTGAGAAAGGAGACATCTTCCTTGGGTCATGCTCTGCTAAGAAAGCTGCACAGTAAGGTTGCTTGTCTTGAAGTATTAGGGAATTTAACAAGGCCTCTCACTTGTTCACAAGCATAGTCTTTTCCTCCATGCAATACCTGCACCAGGCTAGGTGAGGTAAGATGAGCTCAAATATCAATTGTCATGTTGAACCCAGAATCATTACTCCCTCTAACTCCTGCCTCCACTGCTACGTGTGGGTCAGTGTGTCAGACTCCTTTTCTCCCTGATGGTGATATCTGTTCCTTATTGCTCATTTGATTTTATTCCGTGTCTACTCTGTGCCTGGCTTTGTTCTACACGCTGGGGATGTGGTAGTGAACAAAGATCTCTGCCCTTATGGAGTTTAGCAGTTAATGAGGGGCAGACACAATAAACAATAGGGGTAATAAATAAGTGTGGTATATAGAATGTTAGAAAGTGAGAGAGATATTTACACAAAAAAGGAATTGTAGGTCAGGACACAATGACTAGCTCTGCTGTCCCTAAGGCCCTGCATACTGGCACTGCCAAGCTTCCTTTCCCAAGATCTGATGATACCTCACACAAACCCCTTAATACAAACACACACTAAGGGTGGCCCTTGCGCCACCAGGGTTGGCCTGCCCTGTCATGCTCTTTCCTGTAAAATGTTTGGGTTCATGGGAGCTGGACCAAAGAGTAGAACGGGTGACAGACAAGACGATGCATTAGTTTATGCTAACTAACTGGTGGGAGTGCAGATTTTTAGGGAAGGGGTGGCTGAGTCCAGGCTCTCCTATCCTGCCCAGGTATCAAGGGAAGGTGTGGCCAGACAGTCCACTGCTGCTCTATGAGGAGGACTCAGTGTCCCTGAGAACTGGCCTGGACATCCATTAGGATGCTAAAGACAACATATTTTTCTATTTTTTGAGAAGCATTTTTGGGCCAAGGAGGAAATGGAATTCAAAAATTGATCTGTGAAGTTTCTATATTTGGATGTAGGTCCACATAGGAGGAAAAACCCTGCTTCAGTCTATTCACTTGTAGCAGAGCAAAATAAATCCATAACTCCTCACTGAAGCTATAGGGAGGGAGAAACTGACAAGTTCCCTCTGAACAAGAGATGGCGTATAGAAATTAATTGTGCTATACTCATGGTTGCTATTTTCAAAGATTCATGAAATGTTATTGCTAGTCTCTTTAGCATGCTGTCTTCTTTTTATTTTATTGAATGCAGTAGTAGGAGGCTTTTGAATTCTCCTTCCTGGTCCTCTCCCATCCCCAGGAATATAACTTTCAAGGAGAAAACACTGAACTACTCCTGATTTCATTTCCAATCTATGGAATTCCCACTGTCCTCAACACCTGCATTTTGTGCATTTTTTTTTCCACACACATTTTACACATTTTACATGAAGCTTTGCTGCAGTAAGTGTTATTCCAGGGGCTGGTCTTTGGGGATTCTATTTTGCCAGAATGAGTCTGGCCCTTGCCCTTTAAAAAACAAACAAACAAAAAAGCCCAATCCTTGTTGATAGAATATTTACTTAAAAATGTTACTCCAATCATGGGTTAAACATACTGCTTCTACATGATGGATGTTATGCAAGTAATTTTGAGGCAGAGTGTTTTTAATCAGCCAAATCTCCGCTTCATAAGGATCTAGGTGGTGCCCCTCCAGTTGCCGAGGGGACTGACCTGCTAATCCCATCCATCTCAGAACATGGTTTGTCTGTAGTCCTGATGAATTTGCCATGCCTTTCACTGGGGTAAATCTGAGTCCTACATGTAGGTTAATAAAGCACCAGCCATGCTTATCTTGCTTCCCAAAAAGAACAGACTCAGCGACTCCTCTGGCTTCATGGATCTGCAACTACTTGGTTCGGAGACTATTCTCTTTTCCCTGATAGTATAGCTTTGGAGAATATTAACATATTTCCAGGTCTGTGTACATGTATTGAGAATTATATAAACTAGCTTCACAATATATAAATTGCTCAATAATTAGAACAAGCATCTCACATCAAAATAAGCAATTCAAATTTCGTCTACTACCCAAATGCAAAATCCTCAAGTGGGCTGAGTTATGAAATTATGCAAACACAGAAATTAGCAATTTAAAAGTTGTCAACTGATAAAAAGTACTGTACACTGTTGGTTTTTCCTGGGTATGCTTTAGTAACAGTAAGTAATAAGATAATTAGCAAGATACATTCCATCAAGTAAGATGTAGTGGGAAGTGGGAAGCTATTTAAATTCATTTGAGAGAGCTACCATAACTGGGAAAAGAAACATATGTAGGTACCTCATTTTAGTTTTTAAAGACCTATAGTGAGTTTGTGTTTAGAACTTGATAGAAAGTTACTTGACCACCTGATAGAGGGTAATCAGTTTTGTTAACAGAGCTCGGACTTGCTATATAAACACAAGGATCTCTATCTTGGCCTCTTCTGTAAATCAGCTCATTCAGCAATTGGACATGGTGAATACACTGGAAGTAAAATTCCTTTTTTTTTTTTGAGACAAAGTCTCACTCTGTCGCCCAGGCTGGAGTGCAGTGGCATGATCTTGGCTCACTGCAAGCTCCACCTCCTGGGTTCACACCATTCTCCCGCCTCAGCCTCCTGAGTAGCTGGGATGACAGGTGGCCACCGCCACGCCCATCTAATTTTGTTTTTGTCTTTTTAGTAGAGACAGGGTTTCACTGGGTTAGCCAGGATGGTCTCAATCTCCTGACCTTGTGATCCACCTGCCTCGGTCTCCCAAAGTGCTGGGATTACAGGTGTGAGCCACCGCACCCGGCCTTGGAAATAAAATTCTTGAGGTGGGCATTGGTTGTTTGACCTAACATCTCTACCCCTCTGCTGTGGTAGAGTCTCCTCTTTCTTTTTTTTTTTTTGTGAGGCGGAGTCTCGCTCTGTTGCCCAGGCTGGAGTGCAGTGGCCGGATCTCAGCTCACTGCAAGCTCCGCCTCCCGGGTTCCCGCCATTCTCCTGCCTCAGCCTCCCGAGTAGCTGGGACTACAGGCGCCCGCCACCGCGCCCGGCTAATTTTTTTGTATTTTTAGTAGAGACGGGGTTTCACCATGTTAGCCAGGATGGTCTCGATCTCCTGACCTTGTGATCCGCCCGCCTCAGCCTCCCAAAGTGCTGGGATTACAGGCGTGAGCCACTGCGCCCGGCTGAGTCTCCTCTTTCCTTTGCAGGTATTTGGATATGGCTGATCTCCCTGGTCTGCCTTTTTTCAAATCAATTTGAACACATGTCCTGGGCCTGGCCCCCACTTTCCACACCCAGAGTGATTAATTAGTTCAGGAGTGGGCACAGGACCCAGGCAGGGCTGAAGTTCCTCTAGGAGATCTGAGATATGGACACTGGAAGAGGGACAGCCCTTTGTCTTTTGGGATCTTGAGTTCTACTTCATGGATGCAGCTCAGGGCTGGCAGTGGCCAGCTTACCAGCACTGATAATGTCACCTCCTGAGAATAAGCAGCACTGAACCATAGGGAGAAAGAAACAGCAGCCTAATGACATCATTGGACCCCAATAAATTGTCTTTTGGTCTACGCTGGTTTGAGATAGATTTTTTCTGGTTCTTGTATTTAAATGAGTCCTTACAAATAAGTAACTTACATAGTTGTCTCTCTCCCTGCTAATCGTCAGCAATTTCACTCCACACCTGCACACAGTGAAGGGCACATAGGGGTTGTTAGCAACAGAGGTCTGAGGTGTGAACATCAGCCTCTTGGATGGGTCTAGTATATCACGTATTAGGCCATTAAGTCCTTTTGAGCCACTAAAAATATATGGAGATTCCTGAAGGAATACCTGCTTGTATGGCATGTGCGTGTGTGTGCGGTATGTATGTGAGTGAGTGTGTATATTTGTGTCTAGTTTTCCATTATGTTAATGTTAGCTAGAGGTGAAACAAGCTAAGTATGCCAGTATAATGTGTGAGGCACCCACTGCTCATTAATGAAGTAAACAGTGGCATTTGTGAAGAAGTATGGGCAAGGAACTCAGCAAGCACGTGGGTGATTTCCCACCTACATCAGAAGAAACATGAAAGAGCAACTCTTAATTACAACCAAATATTAGCTTTGGCTCCTGGGAACTCATCATCCCGTCTCAAGGTCTATATTTATGAAAATTTAAGCAATGTCTTAAAACATGTTAATTTGTTCTTTGTTTATTGCTTTCCCTGACAGATTAATTTATTCCAAGGGACTTTGGTTCTCAAGCGCTAATATATCGATTGGGCCCATGTACGACATAGCTAACAGCCTGGGGAGGAGATTTTGGTGGAAAACAAAAGTCTTTCTTGTAGTTTTCCTTAGGTAATTAACTTTATATTGTGGGCCCTGGAATGCTTCCAGGTTTCTCTGGATTTGTGTCTCTGACTTTTAGATCAATGGTTAATTTCATGAGAAGCTGGAAGTGCTGAAACCACACACACACACACACACACACACACACACACACACACACACTCTTTCTCTCCCTCTCTCTCTCTCTCACTCTCTCTCTCGCTCGCTCTGTCTCTCTCTCTGGACTTGAATAAGCCAGGTGAAGCATACTGGGACCATGAGCAAACGTACATGTTTTTTTCCTATTGGGTGATGTCTTTCTGAGCGCATCTACGCAAAGGACATTTAAACGGTAACAAGAATCTGAAGTACCACCTCTGGAGAAGCAAAGGAGAGGATAAGAGAAATGCTGTTCATCATTAATGGGAACTTCTCTTGGTTGACTTTTGGATCCTTCAATCTTGTATAATCCCACTGGGAAGTCAAAGTAATGCTTACAAAGTACCATCCTTTTAATGTCTATTAATTGATTATCAGTTCTTTCATTGCCCATGAACTATACTCAGAAGTCTGTGGCACTTACATATTATAAATATGTGTATCTTGTAGAAAGAGAAGGTACATAGCAAGTAAGTAATAAAATTACCCCAGAATCCATATGCTCCCAAACCATTCTGATGTCTGTAACTCTTCTTTTTTCTTTTTTGTTTTTTGAGATGGAGTCTCACGCTGTCACCCAGGCTGGAGTGCAGTGGCCCGATCTCAGCTCACTGCAACCTCTGCCTCACCTGTAACTATTCTTTACATCATGGGATTAACTTAGAATAGGAAACCTCCAGAAGTGTATCTGTCCCCAAATTTCAGGCAACTTCATAAGCATTTCTGGATTTTGTCTATAGGTATCCTTAAATGTGTACAAATTTAAAACAGAACATCAAAAGTCAGTGACCCCTAATTATATGACTTCTCCTTCACAAAACATATCTTTCAAATCAACAAGCAAAGCAGAGGGATTTCTGTTATTCTTTAGCATTCCTGATTTCTACAAGCTTGGTTCCTTTACCTAGAGCTTCTACTAAATAAAAGAAACCTACATTATTATAAAATGCTAAGCACAGGTCAGAACCCTAATTAGGTATTTTTACCATATAATATTGCATTTATGAATAGGCTAAATGGCATAAGCCTAGTCCTATTTACTGCTAGGATGTATATTAATAACTAAAAGGTAGCTAGCTACTAGCAGGTGAAAACAGTAGCTGCTCAGACTAACTGGGATAGCCTGTATTACTTTTACACTAAATATTTGTGTTCCTACCCCTGAAGTGCCTCTCCCAGCAGAAAGATTCACGTCACTACCCTGCTGAATTCAGGAATGCTTGTGTCACTTCCTTTGGCCAGCAAAATGTGGGCCAAAGGGTATGTGCATTTGTAGATAGAAACTAGAGTGTGGTTTGCCAAGTCTCTGCCATAACCCCCAGGATGATCTAGGTGAAAACTGCTGTGTCAGCCTGGGTTCTGGAGTGAAGAGGACACAGAGCAGAGCCGCAGCCGACCCACGTAGCATAGCACAAGTGCGAAAGAAACCTTTGTGGTTGTAAGCCACTAAGTTGTGGGGATTCTTTATTTCTGCATCATAATCTAGTCTATCCCAACTGATACAACAGCTTAAACCAAATATGTGAATTTGTACCTTTTGAAATTGTTGTTTGGTAGTAACAAACTATATAAAAGCAACAATCTCATGCAATTTGACTTATTAGAACTGAGAAAAATAGGAATATAAATTTCTACTTATGAATGCTTTTCCTCCCAGACTATAATTATTAAGAGAAGAGTATGTTTATTACTTGTATTTTATTTTGTTTTATTTTATTTTTTGAGATAGAGTTTCGCTCTTTTTGCCCAGGCTGGAGTGCCATGGCATGATCTGGGCTCACAGCAACCTCCACCTCCCGAGCTCAAGTGATTCTCCTGCCTCAGCCTCCCAAGTAGCTGGAATTACAGGCATGCGCCACCACGCCCAGTTAATTTTGTATTTTCAGTAGAGACAGGGTTTCTCCATGTTGGTCAGGCTGGTCTCGAACTCCTGACCTCAGGTGATCCACCCACTTTGGTCTCCCAAAGTGCTGGAATTACAGGCATGAGCCACTGCGCTCGGCCTGTGTTTTATTTTTATAAGTAACATCATAGCAGAGTTAGAGAAAATGTTGCAAATATTTATGCATTCCTAAATCCACAGCAATACTCATCATTGATTGAATGTCCTCCATGTGTCACTTTCTAGGAATGTATTAGGTGGGCAAGACAGACATGACTGATAACTTCATGGAGATTTCATTCATTCTAGTGATGAAGTTCCACTATAAACAATAATTGCAGGCGAGGAAACAAATAGGTTGTTTTAAGTCAAAATTACAGGGGAAAAGGAACTCAAGGATATGGTGGTGGGTGATGGCCTCTCTGAAGAGTTGATGGTTGAGGTCTGAAGAATGAGAAGAGTGTTCCAGGCTGAGGGGACAGCATAATGCAGATGCCATCTCCACGTCCCGGAGGCAGATCAGATCTGCCCAGTGCAGCTGGACTGTAGTGAGGAAGGGGATCATGATGTGAGGTAAAGCTGAAGAAATGGAGTATGGACAGGTCATACAGAGCTTTGATGGCCAGGGAGGGAGTTTGATTTTTTTTTTAAAGTCAATGGGAAGCTATGGAAGGAAAATGCGAAGAAAGACAACATGAAGATCTGATCGCTGTCTCTGGTGGGAGTCCCATATATGTAATGACACAAGAGGGGAAGTGAGGGGACCAGTGAGGAGGCTACTACAGGTCAGAGATGATGGTTATCTGGACCAGGGTTGTGGCAGTGAAGAGGAAGAGAAACGGACAAAATGAAGATGTATGCAGAAGGTCAAAACAGAATTTGTTGATGCACTAGATGTAGAAAATGAGGGAAAGGAGAGACCATCAAGAATGGCTTCCAGGCTTCTGGCTTGGATGCTTGGGTGGACATTGGTGCCTCCTTTTTTTTTTAGACGGAGTCTCACTCTGTCGCCCAGGCTAGAGTGCAGTAGCATGATCTTAGCTCACTACAACCTCTGCCTCCCGGGTTCGAGTGATTCTCCTGCCTCAGCCTCCTGAGTAGCTGGGATTACAGGTGCCTGCCACCACGCCTGACTATTCTTTTTTTTTTTTTGTATTTTTAGTAGAGATGGGGTTTTACCATGTTGTCCAGGCTGGTTTTGAACTCCTGACCTCAGGTGATCCGCCCCCCTTGCCTCCCAAAGTGCTGGGATTGCAGGCATGAGCCACCGCACCTGGCCAAACGTGATGCCACTTACTAAAACAGGAAATACCAAGGGAGGATTAAGGTTTTCGAGACATGAGGGGATCAAGAGTTCAGTTCTGGACACGCTAAGCATGGGATACCCTGGAAACATTTGAGTGGAGATATCAAGTAGGAAGCTCTGTGTGTGTCTGAAATCCAGAGAAACAATCTGGGCTGGACATATGAACTGGGGCATCGTCAACACATCAGTGGAATTTCAGGCTTGGAGAATAAATGTGAAGGGAGAAGAGAAAAGGTCTCTGATGCCTGAGGAACTCTGGCATTTAGAGGTTTGAGAGGAAACAAAGCAGCCATGAGGCTGGGGGAAAGCCAGAAGGGTGAGTCTTCACAGAAGCTGAGAGGAGAGTGGTTTAAGAAAACCATGGGTCAGCCTTGTCAAATCCTGCTGAGAGGCAGAATGAGAAAACGACAGAGAAGACCCTCTGGATCTGGCAACCTGGAGGTCTTTGGCAACCCTGATAATGTGTTTCAGGACAGCGATGGGACCCAAAGGGTTCTCTAGGGGGAAATACAGATAACAGGTATAGTAAAAAATGTTTTAAAATTTGGCTAAGAAGGGGATAAGAGAAGAAGGGCGAGGGAGGAGAAGCCTAAATTAACTATTTATTTTAAAGAGAGACTATGAAAAATCCTGTAAGTGATTGAGTTTACCTGGAAGCTACTAGATTGTTTTCTACCATCAGCAAAAATGGAGACTTGAGAACTAGCTAACTTGCTATACATGTGCGCAACTGCATTGTGTGGCCTCTTTCTGGAATACCATGTTCCTTAAGGGTCACCTTCTCTTCTACTTTCTTTTCTTTTTTCTTTTTTCTTTTTTTTTTGAGACAGAGTCTCGCTGTGTCTCCCAGACTGGAGTGCAGTAGCGCGATCTCGGCTCACTGCAAGCTCCACCTTCTGGGTTCACGCCATTCTCCTGCCTCAGCCTCCCGAGTAGCTGGGACTACAGGCGCCCACCACCATGTCCGGCTAATTTTTTGTATTTTTAGTAGAGACGGGTTTCACTGTGTTAGCCAGGATGGTCTCGATCTCCTGACCTCGTGATCCACCCGCCTGGGCCTCCCAAAGTGCTGGGATTACAGGCATGAGCCACCATGCCCGGCCCTACTTTCTTTTCCCACATATCTGGAAGGAAATTGTTTGGGTTGCTTTTATCCCTGCTTTGTCTTTTTTTGTTGCTTAAATTCTAAATGATATGCAGTCACTGAAGAATGTTCTTCTGTTTCAGAAAGAATTATTGTTCCTCTCTAACTCAAAAGTGCTGACCTAGCTGATTTCTGTATCTCTTGATATAGTTCACTTCCCTCTTAGCTTAAGGGTCATTAAATGAGGGTAAAATTTCATTATACATTTTATTTTTAAAATGTTTAATTAACAGTTTTAATTGAAAAAATTCACACACTTTAGGTATAGAAAAAAAGTTAAATAGCACAAAAGATGATGAATAAATAAGTCCTCCCCAGAACCCTAGCCCTTGCTCCAGAGGAAACTGTTGCCATTGCTATCTTGTGTGAACTATTCTATATACATAAAATTCTAAGGCTACATCTCCTGCCTGTAAAGCAAAAATAAAAATAAAAACAAAACCCTCAAATGTGAGCACATTTACACACTCTGTGCCTTGCTTTTCTCATATTTCAATATAACATGGAGGCTTTTGCATAGTCAAACATCACTTAACAACAAGGATATGTTCTGAGAAATGTGCCATTAGACAATTTTGTCTTCGTTGGAATAACCTATAGTGTACTTACACAAACATAGATGGTATAGTCTATTAGATACCTAAGCTATATGGTATAACCTGTTGCTCTTAGGCTAAAAACCTGTATAGCATGTTCCCGTACTCAATACTGTAGGCAATTATAACACAGTGGTAAAAAATTGTGTATCTAAACATACATAAACTTAGAAAAGGTACAGCAAAAATATGGTATTATAATCTTATGGGGCCACCATCCTATATGTGGTTCATTATTGATCACAACATTGTTATGTGGTCCATGATGATATAGCTATGTCATTCTTATTCATGGTTCCATAGTATTCCATTTTATGGATGTACCATTATGTTAACAAGTTTCTATTGATGAATATTTATGTTTTTCTAAGCATTTTAAAAACGAAACCAAAAATTTTCTTGAATGATTACACAAAACCTTTGCCTAAAAGCACACAAAACCTTTACCCAATATGAAGTAGACAACTGTCATCCTAAATCCCAAAGACAGTTGCACTGGGAATAACTACTGTTTTCCTATTTTGTGGTAAGAAAAGGTGGCTGATGTTTGCGTGACTTTTTCATCTATGAAATCTGGGGATATCAGCGACACTAATCTATGCCATCAGAATAATGAGAAGAGAAAAAATATGAAAGTTTTAAGATGTTTAGAGAAACAATCTTTTAGAATAAAAGAAATATTCTATGGGCTATCAAATGGCTTATATAGCAAATGCATAGTATTTTGTATTTTCTGTTTTTTTTGAAATGGAGTTTCACTCTTGTTGCCCAGGCTGGAGTGCAATGGCACGATCTCGGCTCACCGCAACCTCCGCCTCCCGGGTTCAAGTGATTCTCCTGCCTCAGCCTCCCTAAGTAGCTGTGATTACAGGCATGTGCCACCACCTGGCTAGTTTTGTATTTTTAGTAGAGATGGGGTTTCTCCATGTTGGTCAGGCTGGTGTCAAACTCCTGACCTCAGGTGATCCACCCGCCTCGGCCTCCCAAAGTGCTGGGATTACAGGCATGAGCCACCATGCCCAGTTGTATTTTGTATTTTCTTGGATAATAGGCTACTAGATTTTTCTCAAAATAGCAATGTTTCCTAAAGATGCTTTCTTTCACACTTATATGGGCAATTAATACTTTCAATTTCAAACAATACTAATACTTGTATGGGGGGGGTGGGTTTCATGGACCTAAGTAATGTATTCTCAGGGTGCTTAAGGTGCCCACAGGCCTTCCCCTATTATCACCACTGATTTCAGGGGCAGAGAAGTGGAGATTTTAGGAAAATAATGTTTGATTGTGAAGGTTTGGAAATCTTTGTGTGTGTGTGTGTGTGGACAGAGGTTCGCTCTTGTTGCCCAGGCTGGAGTGCAATGGCATGATCTTGGCTCACCACAACCTCTGCCTCCCACGTTCAAGTGATTCTCCTGCCTCAGTCTCCCAAGAAGCTGGGATTACAGGCATGCACCACCATGCCCAGCTAATCTTGTATTTTGTATTTTTAGTAGAGACAGGGTTTCTCCATGTTAGTCAGGCTGGTCTCAAACTCGCAACCTCAGGTGATCCACCCGCCTCAGCCTCCTAAAGTGTTGGGATTACAGGCGTGAGCCACTGCGCCTGGCGGAAGTCATTCTTAAAGATTTTGTCTTTTATCCCATGGGCTCTGGGGAGACACTGGAGCTTCTGATCAGGAGGATGACATATAGTAATTGGCAGTGGCATGCGGAATAATTTAGAGGAGAGAGAGAAAGAAGAGAATCAAAAAAGACATTATAATAGTCCAGCCGAGGTGATGAAAGCCTTGGCTGGAGTGGGAACAGCAGAAGCAAAAAGTGAAAAGGACCTAAGAGTGAATTTAACTTTTTTTCCTGCCCTAGCACACTTGAGAAGATAAATCCTATTAATTAACAGTGATGCCCTCTGTATTCAAAACGTTGTTATAAGTGCAGCAGAAAACCCAAATTAAAAGGCTGTTATTACAGTATATCGCTACAAATCATTAAACTATATAAAAACAAGGAAGGTTATGTTACAGAGCAGACAGGGTGAGGAGGCTGTGCCTGGCTCCCACTCTTACAGCCACTGCAGTACATTGAGCTCCATAGAGACAGTGCTAGGGCAAGTGAGAGCCAGATGGGCACTGGGCGACTCTGCGCCTCGCTGAGGAAAAATAACTCAACATGGGCAAAGGAGACCCTAACAAGCAGAGAGGCAAAATGTCATCATATGCATTTTTTGTGCAAACTTGTCGGGAGGAGCGTAAGAAGCAGCACCCAGATGCCTCAGTCAACTTCACAGAGTTTTCTAAGAAGTGCTCAGAGAGGTGGAAGACTACATCTGCTAAAGAGAAAGGAAAATTTGAAGCTATGGCAAAGGTAGACAAGGCCCATTATGAAAGAGAAATGAAAACCTCTATCCCTCCTCAAGGGGAGATAAAAAAGAAGTTAGAGGATCCCAATGCACCCAAGAGGCCTCCTTCAGCCTTTTTCCTGTTCTGCTCTATCGCCCAGAAATCAAAGGAGAATATCCTGGCCTGTCCATTGGTGATGTTGCGAAGAAACTGGGAGAGATGTGGAATAACACTGCTGCAAATGACAAGCAGCCTTGTGAGAAGAAACCTGCCAAGCTGAAGCAAAAATACGAAAAGGATACTGCTGCATATCAAGCTACAGGAAAGCCTGATGCAGCAAAAGAGGGAGTCGTCAAGGCTGAAAAAAGCAAGAAAAAGAAGGAAGAGGAGGATGATGAGGAGGAAGATGAAGAAGATGATGATGATGAATAACTTGGTTCTAGCCTAGTTTTCTTCCTTGTCCATAAAGCATTTAACCCCCCTGTACACAGCTCACTCCTTTTAAAGAAAAAAAATTAAAATGTAAGCCTGTGTAAGATTTGCTTTTACACTGTACAGTGTCTTTTTTTGTATAGTTAACACACTACCAAATGTGTCTTTAGAGAGCCCTGTCCTGGTGATACTTTCAATAGCCACTAACCTTGCCTGGTGCAGTATGGGGGTTGTAAACTGGCATGGAAATCTAAAGCAGGTTCTTGTTGGTGCATAGCACAAATTAGTTATCTATGGGGATGATAGTTTTTTATCTTTAGTTGTCTCTGATGCAGCTTATATGAAATAATTGTTGTTCTGTTAACTGAATACCACTTTGTAATTGCAAAAAAAAATAAAAAAAAGCTGCAGCTGTTTTGTTGACATTCTGAATGCTTCTAAGTAAATACAATTTTTTTTATTAGTATTGTCCTTTTCATAGGTCTGAAATTTTTCTTCTTGAGGGGAAGCTAGTCTTTTGCTTTTGCCCATTTTGAATTACATGAATTATTACCGTGTTTATTCTTTCATATAGTTAGCTGGTAACAAGCTTTTGTCAACACACCCTGCATATCATAATGGGGGTAAGGTTAAGTTGAGATAGTTTTCTTTTTTTTTTTTTTTTTTTTTTTGAGGCAGAGTCTCGCTCTGTCGCCCAGGCTGGAGTGCAGTGGCGCGATCTCGGCTCACTGCAAGCTCCGCCTCCCGGGTTCACGCCATTCTCCTGCCTCAGCCTCCTGAGTAGCTGGGACTACAGGCGCCCGCCACCGTGCCCGGCTAATTTTTTGTATTTTTGGTAGAGACGGGGTTTCACCATGGTCTCGATCTCCTGACCTTGTGATCCGCCCGCCTCGGCCTCCCAAAGTGCTGGGATTACAGGCTTGAGCCACCGCGCCCGGCCTGAGATAGTTTTCATCCATAACTGAAAATCCAGAATCTTGATCAGTTAAGAAATTTCACATAGCCCACTTATATTTACAAACTGAAGAGTAATCAATCTACTCACAGCATGGTATTATTAGAAGAAACATTTTGAAAGTCTGTCCTTGAAGGACTAACAGAAAAGGATGCTCTATCCTTTACATGAAGACTCTATTCTTTAACTCCCATTACCATGTAATGGCAGTGATATTTTGCAGTTCTCATATTAAAGAAGACCTGAGAATGTATCCCCAAAAGCATGAGCTTAAAATACAAGACCGCCAAATTAAATTTTTTGTTGACATTAGTCTCAGTGAAGACTATGAAAATGCTGGCTATAGATGTCTTTTCTCATTTATCTAAATATGGACTGCTCAGGAAATTAGACCTTCCATTAAAAGTATTTTTAATTAATTGGGCCAGCTTTTAAAATAGGGTATACATTTCCTATATTACAGTTTGCCCCTTTATAAATCCAAGTAGATAGGAGGAAGGCACTTAAACTTTGCATTTCAGTATGAATTATTCAATCTATTTGAATGATTTTCGTTTACAAAACCCAAACTCATTCATTAGTCATGTTTATCTGCTTAGCAGTTTAGGGAACAATTTGGCAATTTTGTGGTTTTCGAGATTATCGTTTTCTTCAAGTGCCAGTATTTTAAAGTAGCATTCTTATAATTTTTTTTTTTTTTTTTGAGATGGAGTGTCACTCTGTTGCCCAGGCTGGAGTGTAGTGGCACGATCTCGGCTCACTGCAAGCTCCGCCTCCTGGGTTCACGCCATTCTCCTGCCTCAGCCTCCCGAGTAGCTGGGACTACAGGCGCCTGCCACCACGCCCAGCTAATTTTTTGTATTTTTTTAGTAGAGATGGGGTTTCACCTTGTTAGCCAGGATGGTCTCAATCTCCTGACCTGGTGATCCACCTGCCTCGGCCTCCCAAAGTGCTGGGATTACAGGCGTGAGCCACCACGCCTGGCCACGTTCTTATAATTTTACATGCTTTTGTGATGGAGTGTTGTTTTGTTATATAATTTTGACTTGGATTATTTCCATTTGCATTTGTTTATGTAATTTCAGGAGGAATACGAACATCTGAGTCCTAGATGATACTAATAAACTAATAAACCAATAATAATAATTAAAAAAAAAAAGGCCGGGCGCGGTGGCTCAAGCCTGTAATCCCAGCACTTTGGGAGGCCGAGACGGGCGGATCACGAGGTCAGGAGATCGAGACCATCCTGGCTAACATGGTGAAACCCCGTCTCTACTAAAAAATACAAAAAACTAGCCGGGCGAGGTGGCGGGCGCCTGTAGTCCCAGCTACTCGGGAGGCTGAGGCAGGAGAATGGCGGGAACCCGGGAGGCGGAGCTTGCAGTGAGCTGAGATCTGGCCACTGCACTCCAGCCTGGGCGACAGAGCGAGACTCCGTCTCAAAAAAAAAAAAAAAAAAAAAAAAACAAGGAAGGGCTTATCTTCAGAGTTCTCTGCTGTTTATATCCAGTGGACCATTTCTGCATTCCTTCATTACTGCCTTCCCAGAGCCATCACTGCCGTAAGAAGCAAGGCAATATCTCCAGGAAGGGAAAATAATCAACAATCATGGCTGACTTACAAAGTTAATAATTTTTGGTAGATAAACCCTAGACAGTTTTTTTTTTTTTTTTTTGAGACGGAGTCTCGCTCTGTCACCCAGGCTGAAGTGCAGTGGCCAGATCTCAGCTCACTGCAAGCTCCGCCTCCCGGGTTCACGCCATTCTCCTGCCTCAGCCTCCCGAGTAGCTGGGACTACAGGCGCCGCCACCTCGCCCGGCTAGTTTTTTTTTTGTATTTTTAGTAGAGACGGGGTTTCACCGTGTTAGCCAGGATGGTCTCGATCTCCTGACCTTGTGATCCGCCCGTCTCGGCCTCCCAAAGTGCTGGGATTACAGGCTTGAGCCACCGCGCCCGGCCAACCCTAGACAGTTTAAAGATAAACATTTTAAGGATATTTGTATTAAATCTAAATATTAAAAAAATTTGAAAAGTGATAAAAGCAAATATGGGTGAATATGTAGTCACAGGGTGGGAAAGATTTTTCTAAGCATGAGGCTAAGGGTGAGCACTCTAAAATATTGAGCTGAGTACATCAAAAAAACCTTTTTTTTTTTTTTCCTGGGCTGGAGTTTCACTCTGTCGCCAAGATTGGAGCAACCTCCGCCTCCCAGGTTCAAGCAGTTCTCCTGCCTCTGCGTCGCAAGTAGCTGGGATTACAGGTGCCCGCCACCGTGCCTGGCTAATTTTTTGTATTTTTAGTAGAGACGGGGTTTCACGATGTTGACCAGGCTCGTTGCAAACTCCTGACCTCAAATGATCCGCCTGCCTCAGCCTCCCAAAGTGCTGGGATTACGGGATTACAGGCCAAAAAAAAAACAACAACAAACCCTTTTAACAGTAAAAGCAAACAAGCGATAACAAATAGAAAAAAAATACTTGGTACAGCTATATTTGACAACAGATTACTGTGCCTAATATGTAAAGAGCTACTGCAAATCTTTGGGAGTAACAGATTTTCTACCCAGAGCTCACTCTGGAAAATAAAACAAATTGGATATACCTTCTAAAATGCCTCTCCTTTGATGTAACTGCCTGGAGTATAGTCAAATGGGTGCTACCAGTACTAATAGTATTCTATGCTTTAGCTTGATGTAGTCCTTACTACTGTGTGGTGCAGAGATAGAGAATGACTAAGAACACAATGAGGAGTGAGGGAGAATGTCCTGTAGGGTGAAATGAAGACAGGATGGGTGGAAACACTGAAGAAAATGAACAGAGAAATACAAAAGCGATTTTTCAAGCCATACAGCACTCTGAGAAGTACGTAAAAGCATCTAACACACCGGACCTGACCTGCAGTAGGCACTTCATTAAATGTGCATTGAATTTAAGCAGAGGCATGAAAGGACTTGAGGCAAAGAGGCAGGACCCATTTCTAATAATAATTGTAACAATAATGACAATAATGGTTAACTATATTTTTATAGCTTTCTATGTACTAGATTCTTAGTTTAGCTCTGGACATGGGTAATTTCATTTAATTCCTGTAACAACTCTGAAAGATTTGTACTGTTATTACCATTTTATAGATTCTGAAACTGAAGCCCAGGACTCCTTTACCCAAGTTCACATAACTTGGAAATGGCTTGTTGATACAAATTTGGGCCATGTAAGTCCAGAGCCCACATCCTTACAACTACACTCTGTGTCCTTACTGCCATCCCTCACCAGCAGGTAGACCACATGTGGTCCCAATGGACTCAGGTCTGTGGCCTGTAGCCATAGCGTGGTTCTTAGTATAAAGGCTGCAGTTCTGAATTTCCACACAGGATAGCTGGATTCCCCAAGGGCCTGAAGTGTCAGACTAAGCTGGAAGGCTGAGAGAATCAAAAAGGAAAAGTTGCCACAAAATAAATGATCTTTTCGGCCTTCTGATCATTCTAATCCTAGTTTCCAGTGACCAAACTGCACTCTGTTTATTCAGATGGAGGCAGGCCATGGTGCCAAGCACTGTGCATTGCAGGGGAATTCGTTCGTGAGGCCCTTTGATGTCTCATGAATCCTAGGAACAGCCGGCTGAAGAAGGCAGAGCTGCTTTGTGTTTATGCCTCTAAACAGAACCATTTGAGTACACAGACCAAAAGACCTGGTCCGCGAGCACTGCATTTTCTCCAATAGAGTGATTCATTGCTAATGTCTTCATTTTGGACACTGCAGTTGAATGTGAAACCATATGCTTTAAATTAAAAGCACACTAAGCAAATCACAAGTTTCTCAAGATGGTGCTTAAAGTCTGTTTTGGCATCTGTTGGTTGCCAAAAGACCCATATGATCCTGTAATTAAACAACAGATATTTTCTGGAAAATCAATCATTTTAGCTGTCCCCAAATGCTATAATTATGATGTTTAGGTGCTATGTTGAGAAATAGGTTGCACAACTAGACCCTTTTAGAATTGTTTGTTCCCTACTCTGATATTGTCCTGATTTCTCTAGCCATCTTATTCCAATTCATTGTATTAGAATGTGAAGCTTTTTAGTTAAGTGAGCAATAAACAGCAAAACACAGAGCCAGAAATGTTGGCAACAGAGACACTAATAATAGATATTATTATATCTACTTGTCCAGAAGATTCATTCACCTTGAGGATAACACCACAATCAGTTAGGGTTCATGATTGTAGTCATCAGAAACTGAGACCGTCTTTTCTTTTTTTCCCTAGCCATTAGACAGGGTGAGAACAATTGAGACCACCTTATGCAAAAAGGAAATTCACTGGAAGGAAGTCAGGGACTCATAGAATTGATAAGAGGGTAGAGAACCCAGTGTGGACAATAGGCAGGATCCAGGGATACTCTGGAGGGCCAGGCAATAGAAACAGGCCTTGCTGCTGTTGTTCTCCAACCTCCACATCTCCTTGCTTGGTTGGCTGAAGAGTCTGGGATGAGCACCAGCTTGGCAGGGCCTCTTTTTTTTTTTTCTTTTGAGACAGAGTCTCCCTCTGTTGCCCAAGCTGGAGTGCAGTGGCACAATCTCAGCTCACTGCAACCTCTGCCTCCCAGGCTCAAGCGATTCTCCTGCCTCGGCCTCCTGAGTAGCTGGGATTACAGGTGAGCCACCGTGCCTGGCTAATTTTATTTGTATTTTAGTAGAGCTGAGGTTTCATCATGTTGGCCAGGCTGCTCTTGAGGCAGGGCCTCTTTCAAGGTTTTGTTCCATGGTGGCTCTGTGGTGAGAGAGAGACAACATGGAGCCTACTTCCCACCTAGACAGTGAGATTTCTCAAGGAAGACAGGGACGCTGTGAGTAAGGCAAGGTAAACGTTGGACAGCCCAGAATTCTGGCACTACACTCCTGAAATGGAGATTCTCCACCCCAGTCATATTTTCTTGCCTAAGCAGAGAAATGTGTAGACAGAAAACCAACTTCATGAGTGTCAAGAAGAGGTGAAGATAGTACACCTAGTTAGAAGGGGCTAGGCTGCTCAGAGACTCCTTTTCTGAAGGAATCTAAGCTTATTTTACAGGCCTGTGGCTGGTGACTATGCGTGTTAAGAACAATGGCTTCTTTCACCTAACTCAGCTTGGAGGTTGCTTCCTACAAAATGCATCATTTCTTATCCCCTTAAAGGGCCTTCTCTAGGCCCTGGGGGGCAGTGGGAGGTTTGTAGGGTAGTGGTGCTTTGGGGGCAGAGGATGGAAAAAGAACAGAGGAAGATATGCCTATTTAAATGAGTTGTTCTTCCCCCTATAAACCTTATGAGTGGGAGAAAACATGTAGTCAGAATTAAGGAATTTCATGGCCAAATCAAGTCCAATTATGACTGCGTGGTAATGTGTAGGTATGTGGAACAGTTAGAAACATCGTTCTGCACAATTTACGTTGTACTCTGAGGCCCAGATGAACTCAGGTAAAAGCCAGCTCTGGTGAGGAGAAAGCAGAGGGGCTGGAAATGGTAACAGTCAAAGAGGGACCACCTACCAGGTAAGGGGCTCATGGGCCAGTCCTCTCCAGGATCTCTACCTGAAGTGACAGCTTTAGGGGGAGTTCAGGTAGGGGTGCCCCTCAGAAAGGTTGTGATGGGACTTGAATTATTTGCAGTATTACAACAAACCCAGCCAGAATCACAAACAGTTTAATTAGTACTTCAAAATTTTTTTCCTTTTGGCCAGAAATTAACTTACTCTGTGTGGTAACACTGACTGTATCATGCTCTTGGGCAAGCCCTAATGGTAACCATTCCTATAATTAATAAAGTGGGAAAATTAATTTTATTAAACAAATCCTACCCTTGGGAGAAGACATCCATTTCGAAATATAGCATCAACAAGAGAGAGAATAATAAAAGGTGTAAAAGATGGTGAAAATGTTGGAAACACCTGGATTCAGGTATTTTGACTTTAAAAGGTCCTCACTAAGATACAGCCACATTTGGGAGGGTGGATTCCTTAGCAACCGCAACCACAGAAGTCTCATTCATTCATTAGGCTAGCTGAGCAAGGTGAAAAGTTGGTTGGAATAACAGTAAGAAGGGAAGCCTACGAAGGTACAGATGGCATGCTCTTTGGAGCTGGGGGACCTTGGATAGCTGGGAATACCCTTAAAGCACTCAGAAGCCAGGCATGGTGGCTCACGCCTATAATCCCAGCACCTTGGGAGGCCAAGGCAGGACGGCTGCTTGAGCCCAGGTGTTCAAGACTAGCCTGAGCAACATGACAAGACCCCATCCCTACAAAAAATACAAAAATTAGCCAGTCGTGGCAGTGCGTGTGCCTGCTTCTAGCTACTCAGGAGGCTGAAGTGGGAGGATTGCTTGCATCTGGGGGTTCCAGGCTGCAGTGAGCCATGTTCATGCCTGAGTAACAGAGTGAGACCCTGAGTAACAGAGTGAGACCCTGTTTCATAAAACAAAAACAAAAACAAGCACTTAGAGAATAACAGTAAACAAGGAAAAGAGGGGCAAAATTAAGATGCAGCAGAGACATAAGGCTAATAATGGCTTCTACCTCATAATTCGGTCTTCCTCATCTAAGGCTGCACCAGACAACTCATGTCTCCAGAGGCCACAAGATTCCCATCAATCATCTGGCTGTCTTTAGTTAAGGCAGTAGTGCAAGAACTATCATTTTTGGAGCACCCCCTACCTGGTGTGATTGGTATGTACTATCTTTTTTTTTTTTGAGACGGAGTCTCGCTCTGTCACCCAGGCTGGAGTGCAGTGACCGGATCTCAGCTCACTGCAAGCTCCGCCTCCCGGGTTTACGCCATTCTCCTGCCTCAGCCTCCCGAGTAGCTGGGACTATAGGCACCCGCCACCTTGCCCGGCTAATTTTTTTGTATTTTTTAGTAGAGACGGGGTTTCACCAGGTTAGCCAGGATGGTCTCGATCTCCTGACCTTGTGATCCGCCCGTCTCGGCCTCCCAAAGTGCTGGGATTACAGGCTTGAGCCACCGCGCCCGGCCGGTATGTACTATCTTTACTCCTCACCATAACCCTGCAAAATGATGGTTACTGTTCCTATTTTACAGAAATCAAAACTCAGGTTTGGGGAGGGTAAGTAACTTCCTTGCCTGAGATCCCATGGCTCATCAATGTCAGAGCCAGATGTGATCATCAGGCTCCGGAGCCCATGTCTATATCCCTCTCCTGCACAGGTTCTTTCTCAGAAGCCTGGGGCACGACACGGTCCTTAGGTCCTCTTCACACCACAAATTCAGCCGGGTCAAGAGCAGCCAATGAGGATTTAATGATTACCTGCTGTACTTGGTAGTTGCTGCCTTCAGGAAAGTAGAGAGGAAAGTGACAGCAACAAGGGTGTGTTTCTGTGCTGGGAAAGAGTGCACACTCATTGGGCAGATTGGAACAACCAGATAAAAGCAAGGTAGGAAAGGCTGCAAGGAGGAGGTGGTGACTGAAATACAGATGGGATTGGGATTTGCACACAAAGAGTAAGTCTTAGCTTGTGGCACAGTTTACCTCAACACATCTGCTACTGGGTGGGATGTTCAGGGCCTGCCAGCCTCAGGCAATGAATTTGCAGCACAAAGTTAGCCGTCATGTTCCTGTCCCCCCTGAAACCTGTGGTAAAATTCCTATTTGCTATTAGAAAATTTGTTAGATGTCTGTTAGTTGCAAATGACAGAAACCACTGCAAAGATGTTTACCCAACATAGGAAACACTGGCTTACTAGAAGAGCTGGCTTCAGGTATTCCAGGGACTAAAATCATATAACCTGCATCTTCTCTCTCTGTTGTCCCCTGTAAGCCTAGAGTCTCTCCTCTCCTCATCTCTCATCTCTGCTCTTTTCCCCAGCTACGCCATGCACTGACCATACTTTTTTTTAACTTCATACAGCCTTCCTCTAGTTGGCCATGGTGGTGGTGGTAGAAATGACAGGGCAGGAGGATGGGATTTGGAGGTCAAGGGGTAGCCATATATAAAGTCTCAGAGAGGCCTAACTTGAGGCATTTGTCCTACTCTGGACCAATTACGGAGATCAGGGAGATAGTTGATGCGGATAGATGAGCTTGGGTCACATACCCAAAGTTCTGGCCAGGGTTTAGTGTAATATGCCTGACAGCCCCATCAGAACCACAGTGTGTATGTTAGGGTATAATTTTCCATAAGAAGGAAGGTAACATGATCAAAGTGGAAGAGAACGAATGCTGGGCTGACACCACTGGCAGGTGGTGACAGTGTCTTTATGAATATCAGAATGTATAATATCAGTGAGCTCCAAGAAATAACAAAGATTCTCTAGGAAAAATGTTCGGATGTTTCATGATACAGGAAAATCTTGCAGATGCTCCTAATGACTACTAAGGTGAACATCAGAGAGAGCTGGAAACAAAACAGTGGAAGGCCAAGGCTGCATCATGTTCAAGTGTATAGAGCTCATTTATTTTAAGATGTACAGTTCTCATTTAATTGCTTATGATGTCTCACAGCATACTATAAGTAGATCTCAGTATGTATTGTGATAATAACAACATCTTAGGACTAACAGACCTCACTTGGGTCTTTGTTCTCCAGCTCTTGCTAAGAGGCAGGAGAGAGCCAGTGTTAGCTAATATTCAGATCCGCTTATCAGCCTGGTGATGTAGCTTTTCTGTGCTGTTGTATACAAGGGGCTACGCACCTTGCAATCAACTGACTTAGGTAAACTCTATGAACCTGGGTAAGTTGCTTTGGGTCACTGCACCTTGGTTTTCTTATTTATAAAATGGAGATGGGGCCAGGCATGGTGGCTCATGCCTGTAACCCCAGCACTTTGGAAAGCCAAGGTGGGAGGATTGCGTGAGCCCAGGAGCTCAAGACTAGCCTGGGCAACATAGTGAGACCTTGTCTCTACAAAAAACAATTTTAAAAAATCAGCCAAGTGTGGTGGCAAGTTCCTGTAGTCCAGTCACTTGGCATGCTGAGGTGGGAGGATCGCTTGAGTTTAAGAATTTGAGGTTGCAGTGATCTATGATCAAGCCACTACACTCCACCCTGGGCAACAGGCAAGGCTGGCTCACTGTCTCTCTTTCTAGAAATCTATCTCCTCCTCTCGCTATAGACAGATAGATCTATGTATAGAAAGAGATGTAAATAGATTTATCTAGAGATCTATGTATCCATCTATCTATCTATTTAGGTATATAATCTCTCTCTATTTATCTATATATATCTATATATAGATCTAGATTTTTAGATATGAGAGCTATCTCAAAACAGATATAGATATATCTGTCTATATATCTACATATGTATATGTATCGATAGATTATCTATATATAGAGAGAGATATGTAAGAGATGATAAGACTCCTTAGAGTTGGTGATTCATTCATTAATGTATTCAAACAGTCAGAAATATTTATTGAGCATCTACCATGGCCATGTGATGGGCACCAAGGATACTTCACTAAACAGAATGGACATGATCGCTGCCCTGCCCTCATGAACCTTATGGTCAGTGAAGGAGACAGATGAAAAGAAAGGAAATTCAAACAGCACCCAGGGACAGGGCCTGGTACACAGTAAGTGCTCAATAAATGTGAATTGCCTTCTTTTCTCTTTGCCTGCCAATCCATTCACTCATTTTGTTTTAACCTAGAAATGTTGGCAAGGCTTGGCCGGGCGCGGTGGCTCAAGCCTGTAATCCCAGCACTTTGGGAGGCCGAGACGGGTGGATCACAATGTCAGGAGATCGAGACCATCCTGGCTAACACGGTGAAACCCCGTCTCTACTAAAAATACAAAAAACTAGCTGGGCGAGGTGGCAGGCACCTGTAGTCCCAGCTGCTCGGGAGGCTGAGGCAGGAGAATGGCGTGAAACTGGGAGGCGGAGATTGCAGTGAGCTGAGATCCCGCCACTGCACTCCAGCCTGGGCGACAGAGCGAGACTCCATCTCAAAAAAAAAAAAAAAAAAGAAAGAAATGTTGGCAAGGCTCTTAATTTCTCTGAGCTCTGGTTTTCTCATGGGTTTACTGAGGTGTTTGGGGAGGCTTTCTAATCTCTCTTCTTGCCCCAAAATTCTGCAAATCTTTGATTCTCTTTCCTCTTCACCCAGGGTGTAGGGAATGAGCTTATTAAAGAGAAACTTTCACTTGAATCCTATGTCTTTGAAGGACAGCCTCATTAGTATTGCCAGGTTGGCCCTTTACCACCAACTTCACAATAATATAAAGCTTTTCAGGGATATTTCTACCCTGCCATGCCTGAAACATCCTCAGAAAGCACCTCTATCAACAGAATGGAACATATGAGAACAATTTTAGTGATATGGTTATGGTGAGGGCTTTGGCTCAGGTAGATCTGGTTGGAATCCCAGCACTTGGGTATGGGATTTTGGGCAAATGATTTAACTCTTCATACCTCACTTTCTACATTGTAGATGGGAATTAAAAAATAAACTTCAACAGGATTATTGTGGGAATTGAATAAGATAATGTGTATAAGATAATGCTTGGTATGGAGTACGTGTTTAATTACGGAATATACTGCCTTGAGTTGAGAAGCGACTGCATGTTTATTGCAAAATGGTTGAACTTCTGGAAGTAAACATTTGCAGCTGGTTCTAGATTTCTACTACCAAGCTTAATGTGTTTTTAAGCTCAATGCATAATACTGGTGCGTTCTGTATATACATTATTCTTTTGGCAGAAGTACGGGGGAAGAGACCTTAAGCAAGTTAACCAGGAAATGTAGTGGCCTTGGGCCAATCACATGCTCTGGACTTCAGTTCCTCACCCCTGAATCAAGAGGGCTGGAACAGAAGATTACTAAAATCCCTTTTAATTCTAAAGTTCTATGATTGCAGGGCTGAAAATCTGTGAGAGAATTTTCCAGAAAAGAAAAAAAAAAAAAAGGCTTTGTGCTGCTCTGCTGCACCCTCCCTTTCCACACTAGGCCTGCCAACCCATGACTGTGTTAGCCACCCTTTGCTGTCACTAACCTCTTTGTCATTAACCTGACACTTTCACAGAGAATCTCTTTTGTCCATTGAATGTGAAAAAGTATGGTTTACAACCCTGGCATCTCTTTGATTTTTGATCTCAGAGAAAGTAGTTTGAACTCATTTAGCACGATCATGAGAAATACTACACGGTCTATGTACCTTTAATACAGATACCCAAGAGTTTTAGGCTTCCTGGAAATGAGATGAGCCTTTGTGAAGGTCTGAAATTGCAGGCACATATTGATACTGTACAATCTCTTAAGTCCACAGGAATCCGCTGATGCTCAAAGGAGAGCAATCAAAAACCTAAATTTATAATTATGTCAATAGATTTTCCTAAAGAAAAAATTACCTACACCTGAGGCAACTGGAAAAAACAAAGCTCCAAGTTGGGAGAGAGAAGTAATCAAGCATCCAAAGGCCCACTTTGATAAAGTTCACTTTTAAATGTTGAGAGCAAATCTGCTATTACGTCCTTTTTCTTCTCCAGCCCATTTTAGCAGGAGTCTGTGGCCTCTGAATATTGAGACATATTCTCTCAAGGTAATTGACTCTAAGATCCCACTATCAAGCCAAAATCTGAGAGACTGTGAGTGTAGAGAGTATCGTGGCCAAGCGTTTCTCCCCATAGCACCCTAAAGGGCCTGAGGGAGAGGAGCCACTGTGAACACTACAACCCATGGTCCAGGCAATTCTAAATCTGGTGTCCAAGTGTAGCACCCCACCACCGACTCTCCCCTCTTGGGTTTCTCTGCAGCAGACCACTTTTTCTTCTCCAAATTCAGCCAGATTTTTCTTAGCTCAGTTCCATGCCCCTGTCTATGCAGGAAAATACAAAGAGGAAGATCTTTCAGGTACTGAATTTTGTAGATTCAGAGAGTTTTGAGGCAAAAAAAAAAAAAAAAATCAATCAATCATATACAGTATACTACTTCTGGTAATGGGTGGGCAGGGAAATGTTTGAAAAAAGTATGAAGAAAGTAGCCTCAGCTGGTGTGAGGAGAGGTGCATTTGGTGGGTTCCCAGTCTGGCTCCCTCATTACAGGCAGCTTAAAAAAATATGTTAATATAGGGGTGTGAGGGTGGGGTAGGGATATAATGAGAAATGTCACTGGATGTAAAACTAAAATATGAACGAGTATTTCCATTTATTCCAACCACCTTAGGTGTCTACTCTTGTACTATAAGGAGAAAAGTTAAGGTAGAACTTTTGAGAAAGAAACCCCTCATTTTGGCCGGGTGCAGTGGCTCACGCCTGTAATCCCAGCACCTTGGGAAGCCGAGGTGGGCGGATCACAAGGTCAGGAGATCGAGACCATCCTGGCTAACACAGTGAAACCCCGTCTCTACTAAAAATACAAAAAATTAGCTGGGCATGGTGGTGGGCGCCTGTAGTCCCAGCTACTCAGGAGGCTGAGGCAGGAGAATGGCGGGAACCCAGGAGGCGGAGCTTGCAGTGAGCTGAGATCCGGCCACTGCACTCCAGCCTGGGGGACGGAGTAAGACTCTCTCTAAAAAAAAAAGAAACCCCTCATTTAAAAAAATTTTTGTCTTTACTCATAGAAAATATTTACTCTCCTATCCCTTTTGGTTCTGTTTAGAGAAAGTAACTGTAACAAGACTTTTGTCCTGGAAAATAACTTCCCATATCACTCATATACAGGCATAGGTCACTTCATGATGGGGATAATGTTCTGAGAAATGTGTTGTTAGGCGATTTTGTTATTGTGTAAACTTCATTGAGAACTTACACAAACCTAGACAGTACAGCCTACTACATACCTAGTTTAACACAGTACAGCCTTTGCTCCTAGGGTACAAACCTATACATTGTATTATTGTACTGAATACAATAGGCAATTACAATATGATGGCATTATGTATCTAAACTTAGAAAAGGTACAGTAAAAGTATGATATGAAAGATAAAAAATGGTACATCTGTATAGAGTACTTGACATAAATGAAGCTTACAGGACTAGAAGTTGCACTGGGTGAGTCAGTGAGTGAGTGGTGAGTGAATGTGAAGGACATTACTTTGCCAGAGTTTATAAACCCTGTACACTTAGACTACACTAAATTTATTTAAATTTTTTTCTTTCTTCAATAATAAATTAACCTTAGCTTACTGTAACTTTTTAACCTTATAAACTTAAATTTTCTAAATGTTTTGACTCATAATAACACTTAGCTCAAAACATAAATACATTGTACACCTGTACAAAAACATTTTCTTTATATCTTTTTTCTATAAGCTTTTTTCTATTTTAAAAATCTTTTTTTTTTTTTTAACTTTTGAAACTTCTTTTGTTAAAAAACTAACACACAAACATAGACATTAACCTAGGCCTACACAGGGTCAGGATCATCAATATCACTGTCTTCTACCTCTATAATCTTGTCCCACTGGAAGGTCTTCAGAGGCAAGAACATGCACGGATCTGTCATCTCCTACGATAACAATGCCTTCTGAAACACCTCCTAAATGGCTTGCCTGGAGCTCTTCTTGAGGAAGTCGTGTCACTCTTTTCAGAAATATGTCGGCCGGGCGCGGTGGCTCAAGCCTGTAATCCCAGCACTTTGGGAGGCTGAGACGGGTGGATCGCGAGGTCAGGAGATTGAGACCATCCTGGTCTACACGGTGAAACCCCGTCTCTCCTAAAAAATACAAAAAACTAGCCGGGCGAGGTGGAGGGCGCCTGTAGTCCCAGCTACTCGGGAGGCTGAGGCAGGAGAATGGCGTGAACCCGGGAGGCGGAGCTTGCAGTGAGCCGAGATCGCGCCACTGCACTCCAGCCTGGGCGACAGAGCCAGACTCTGTCTCAAAAAAAAAAAAAAAAAAAAAAAAAAAAAAGAATATGTCCATAGTGGTTTACTTGGTTTGTTTCTTTTTTTCATTATAGATTTTCTTGTAAGCAAATATACCATGAACATTCCTCTGTATTATTGAAAACCTTTCAGTGCTGGGGTCCATGATATCAAACTTTTTATGGAGCTTGTTGAGGTCTGCAAAACTTCTGCTAAAGCCTCAATTTTCTTGGGAGTTCTTTTTTTCATCTTCTCCTGCAGTTTCCTTTTCTCTTGCCTCTTCTTCAGCTGCATGTTCTTGTTCCAGTTCCAATAACTAATTATTAGTTAATTCCTCAGGAATCACTTCTGGACGCTCCCAATCTCATTCTTATTCACACCCAGGTTAAAGTTGTTGGCCATCTCAACCACAGCCTTGTTGATTTTTGCAACGTTGGTAAATTCTTTAAAGTCATGGACGAACCTCTTCAGTGTCATCTTCCAGATGACATTCATAGATTCTTTGGTGACATTACCCTATGCCCAAGGAAGGTTCCTGATGCAGTCATAGATGTTATAATCCTCCCAGAATTGCATCAGTGTTTTCGCAGTGTCTTCCTCAGCTGCAGCAATAGCCTGAACAAAGGTCCTCTTCAGGAAGTAGACCTTAAAAACTGCTGTGACTCCTTGATCCATTGGTTGGATCAGAGGTGATATTTGGAAGGAGAAATGCCACTTTGATGTTGGGATAAAGATCGTCAATAAAAGAAGACTGTGTGGGAGCATTATCAACAATATGAAAAATTTTGGAAGGTATTCTCCAAACGGTACTTCATTTCACTGGTATAGCAATTCAGTAGGGCATCCTGAAAGAGGAGTTGAGTCAACCATGCTTCTTATTGCTCCTGTAGTACACTGGCACTGTCTGCCCTCTCCCTTTTCTTGAGCCAGGGTCTTGCTCTGTCACCCAGGCTGGAGTACAATGGCAAGATCATTGCTTACTACAACCTCAAAATCCTGGGCTTAAGCAATCCTCCTGCCTCAGCCTCCCAAGTAGCTAGGACTACAGGCATGTTCCACCACACCTGGCTAATTTTTTTTTTTTAAATTTTGTATAGAGATAAAGTCTCACTATATTGCCCAGGCTGTCTTGAAGTTCTTGGCCTGAGGGGATCCACCCTCCTCAGCCTCCCAAAGGGCTAGGATTACAGAAGAGAGTCACCAAGCCTGGCTTGTGTGATATGTTGATATGCTTGAAGGTCCTCATAGTGCCAGATCACAAAGGGTTTTAATTTGTAGCCTGCAACATTCCCCCCAACCAAGACTGTTATCCTATTCTTAAAAGCCTTGAAACCTGACATTGACTTGGCCTCCATATGTATAAGTCCATTTAGAAATCTATTTCTAGAATAGGGAGCTTTCATCCATATTGAAAATTTGCTCTGACAAGTAATTTTCCTCCATAATCAGCTTATCTAGAGTTTCCAAAAATTCTTCAGCTGCTTTCACACCAGCACTCAGATTCAGTGCCCACTTTTGCATTATGTAGTGAATAACAAGTCTTGAATTGTTTAAATCACCCAGAGCTAACAGTAAATTCAACACTGTAGTTGGGTCTGGCCTTTCTTTTACATTGCAAACAAACTTTCTGCCTGGGCTGTGATCATTATGGTACTGAGAAGAATGTGCTTCTGTGATTGGCCATCAGTCCAGGTCATTAAAAGTTTCTCTATACATGATATAGACCCTTCGTGAATTTTTGTGAGTCTCATTATTTTCAATAAAGCCGATCTCTTAACAACTTCCATCACTTTGCTCTTGTTCTTCAAGATCATAGCTATGGTGGAATAGGACATACCTGACTGGTGAGCAATAACCATCACTGACTTTCTACATTTGTAATTAAGTGGTTCTTAATCACTTTTGTTTTGAGGTCAGTCACTCAATGTGGCCTCTTACTGGCAACATTAGCCTTGAGTTTTGTACACTTAGGGGCCATGATGAACAAAACAACATGAGATTAAATCAAGCACAAGAGAAAATGATGCAATCAAGAGATGTGGTAAACACAAGATGTATGAGGCTGCTGCTGGCATAACATGGCATACTGTTTTACAGCACACATTGTTTTATAAGTAGAAGGATTATACCCTAACATAATAATAAAAAGTACAGTATAGTAAATACCTAAGTCAGTCAGTATTATCATTATCTAAAATTATGTACTATACGTAAGTATATGTGCTATACTTTTACACAACTGGTAGCACAGATGTTTATGTAATTTTTCTCTTATCATAAAGTGACCCTTGAGCAAAAATCCTGAAATTCTTGCTTTGTTGGCATTGGGTAGACTTAGCAAGACAGAAAACCAACATATTCATTCATTAAAAGAAGAAAATCCATATGAATTGAGTTCCAAAGCTTTTACTTGAGTGTTGTTTATACAGACTCTTAAATATTTGGATAATCAATTGTCAAAGTAGAAGTTATGGAAGAATTATGTTCTAAAAAGCTGCCAAGCATTCATACAGCCAACAGACACATGAAAAAATGCTCATCATCACTGGCCATCAGAGAGATGCAAATCAAAATCACAATGAGATACCATCTCACACCAGTTAGAATGGCAATCATTAAAAAGTCAGGAAACAACAGGTGCTGGAGAGGATGTGGAGAAATAGGAACACTTTTACACTGTTGGTGGGATTGTAAACGAGTTCAACCATCATGGAAAACAGTATGGCGATTCCTCAAGGATCTAGAATTAGAAGTACCATATGACCCAGCCATCCCATTACTGGGTATATACCCAAAGGATTATAAATCATGCTGCTATAAAGACACATGCACACGTATGTTTATTGCGGCACTATTCACAATAGCAAAGACTTGGAATCAACCCAAATGTCCATCAGTGACAGACTGGATTAAGAAAATGTGGCATATATACACCATGGAATACTACGCAGCCATAAAAAAGGATGAGTTCATGTCCTTTGTGGGGACATGGATGCAGCTGGAAACCATCATTCTCAGCAAACTATTGCAAGAACAGAAAACCAAACATGGAATGTTCTCACTCATAGGTGGGAACTGAACAATGAGATCACTTGGACTTGGGAAGGGGAACATCACACACCGAGGCCTATCATGGGGAGGGGGGAGGGATTGCATTGGGAGTTATACCTGATGTAAATGACAAGTTGATGGGTGCTGACGAGTTGATGGGTGCAGCACACCAACATGGCACAAGTGTACATATGTAACAAACCTGCACGTTATGCACATGTACCCTAGAACTTAAAGCATAATAATAATAAAATAAAAAATAAAAAATAAAAAGCTGCCAAGGTGTCTGATTTTGACATCAAAATTAATTTCACAAAATTTTAGACTTAGTTCAAATCAAATTTAGATTTGGCTCCCAGCCATCAGCAATTAAAATTTATGAGTACACAGCAGTATCTCTGGTGCCTGGCAAAGGCTTCAGGACCACTAAAACTAAAACTTCTACCATGTGACCTTTATTCCAGGGGAAGATCCACTTTTAAATTAAGAACTTTTCATCTCACTGAAAATGAAAAATAATGAGCCATTTCTTTGGGTCATGCATCTCTGTAGCCAGAAAAATAAAAGACATCAAAATTTTTAGTAACATACATAACAGGCACCATTTTTGCTTTTATGTAAAGTATCAATTCCACATGTAATTGCTAAATATTTTCTAAATTAAGAGCCCATGTGGTGAGCGGGTGCACACAAAAAGATAATCAGAAAAATCTCAGCATTAAAGTATATTCTCCAAGTAAAAACACATAAATCATGTTGGTGAGGCCCAGGCTGCTGTGAAAATTACTGCTTTCAGCCTTGTGTTTCTGTTGAGTCTGGTGCAGAGGAACTGCAAAATGACTGGGACTGTGAACTTTAGGTCACAGAGTAAAGGCAACCAAAACAAATGGCTACATCCCACAGAGTCGAAGACCAAACACAAAGCAATCTAGAGGTATACTTTTGGATTATAATATAGCGTTTACTAGAAAAAGATCTGCATTCTAGTTTCCAGTTTTCACTCCACTGTTTAGTAAATTCACTCTGCCGAAGGTGCTGCTTTCCTAAGTGAGGACAAGAAAACCTTCTCTCCCTGAACAAACACTGTGTGATTTCTTTTCTTTCTTTCTTCCTTCCTTCCTTCCTTCCTTCCTTCCTTCTTTCTTTTTCTTTCTTTTTTTTTTTTTTAGACAAAGTCTCCTCTGTTGTCCAGGCCGGAATGCAACCTCCCCCTCTCCTGCCTCAGCCTCCCAAGTAGCTGGGACTATAGGCACGCACTACCATGCCCGGCTAACTTTTATATTAATATTTTTAGTAGAGACAGGGTAGCACCATGTTGGCCAGGTCAGTCTTGAACTCCTGGCCTCCAGTGATCCACCCGCCTCGGCCTCCCAAAGTGCTGGGATTACAGGTGTGAGCCACCACACCTGGCCACTGTGTGATTTCTTGAAGTGATTTCCAACTCCAAGAACTGTGACTCGATTTCCTTACTTATTGCTTGTTAGAGCCTGTTGCTGGTAAGGCCAGAGCTATAGGTGTCCTGATCACTTGGACTGTTGCACTGCCCGCAAATGGTACCCCTAATGCTAGTTGGTCATCTCACAAATCTCACAAGGGGACCAGGCCAAGAGAGTACCTGTGCCTATTGTGTCCACTCCTGAAAAACTTCAAAAAGGTATGAAAAATTGAGGATGGTTCTGTAAGAACTCAAGGCTCTACAAATGCAGGCAGGAGGAGGAGGTGAGCAGACAGCACATCCATGTGACTTTTTTTCCATCTGAAGCTTTCCGAGGGGAGCTGGGTATAAGAACTGGTACTTTTTTGGGTCCTCCCCCACTCCATAAAATGAAGACATGCTCAAGTGACTCCTGAAACTCTTCTTGGCTCAGGACACAAAGAATTACTATGAATACTACATTATTCACCTGGGATGCATTATTTAGGCTAGTAGAAACCTGAGGACATGCTGGAATTTATGTGTAAGAATTATTTATCAGGTTTCCCTTCTGTGCATGTCCCTAGAGCAGTCATTTTCAACCTTGGCTGCACATTAGAGTCATCTGGGGAACTTTAAAATCATCCCAATGGGCAGACCACACCCCAGAACAATTACATCAAGATCTCTGGGGGTGGGACTTCAGCAGATCAATATTCTTTAAAGCTCCCTGGTGATCTCAGTGTGTAGCCAAGGTTGACAACTGCTGCATGAGAGGAATAACAGTCAGTAGCATGAACCTGCATTTCACGAGCTGAGAACACAAAGGTGGAAAGGTTCTCAGTTAAGCTGACTTCTTAAAAGCATCCCAGATTTCCAGAGTAACTACCTACTGTCTGCTGAAAACTTCTTTCAATTTTTCTCCTATGGGTTAGAATCAAAGGCAGACAGCCTAAAAATAACTCATTAGCAGCTTGCGTGGCTGATGGCAATGTTGGAAATTCTAAGTTGCCTTTTAACTTAGGCTTATTGCCTTCTCCCTTTGAAATAATGGAACTATTAAGAATCGTTACAGATCAATAAAAGGTCTTATTAATCATGTTAACAAAGTGCGAAAGGTCCAATCCAACACCTAATCCCTATGAGTATTCTCTGGCACTTATGCAATTCTTTACCTAAAACCCAAGAAACACTTAATGGGGGAAAAACACAAACAGCAAAGATGTTGAAGAGAACTGTATTTCCTTAAAGGAATGACAAGTGATACATTTTCCACATTAATTTATATCTGCCCTTCATCTCCACAGACCCAACTAATAAAAGTTATGCATAAATCATATGAGAGATCATTAAATCAACCAGCTCACAGTGCAGACTAATTGGTAAATAAATACTTTATAAAAATGATGATGGGTGTACAGATCCTGTTTTACTCTTAAAAAGAAAAAGAAATTTAAAAACTTTATCCATAGCTTTGACATAAATACCCACACCTGACCCTCTTCAATTTCATAATGTTTTCCAAGTTTGTTGGAGGGAGATATACCACAGAATTAGAGTCCCATAGGGGGACCACAGTCCTGGATGAAAAGTTTAAAATCAAATAAAAAATTCAGATTCATTTAATTAGCCAGAAGATGAGTGGCATGCACATAAGACATTCTACATCTGGGTGTCACTATATTTTTGTTTTGATCCACTAGTTTGGCATTGTGTACATGTAACTATAGACAGAAGGAAAGAAAGTAAGACAGGGACAGGAGAGGACAAATATACAGCTCTTTGCCAGGTTATCTTGAAAACAAAAAAGACTTTTATAAGTTAGCTTGCTTTCTGAGGTTTATTTTTTTCTTTAAGTTTACTGTCACATATGGAAAATGACATCTTCAAGATGGAAAATATTTTCTCCTTGCCATGAGACCTGAGTCTGAGGTCAGAATGTACTGTTTGCCAGCTGTGTGACCTTGGGCAAGGAGCTAAACTTCTCTCAAACTGTTTGCTCATCAGGGAAGTGTATCTTGTAGGTACTAACCTACTTAAAAAGGTATTGTCAGGATTCAATACAACACTGTGGGAAAAACACTTAACCCAGTTGCATGCACAGAATAAAATGCTCAAGAAATATTGGTTGTTGTTATTTACTATGCATAGACAATCCTAGTACCTATCTTAATTTTTCTATAGAGAAATGCAATTATTATAGAAATGGAGCCCTCAGAGCAAAGGCTTGGGTTGATATATGAATACAGACCAGTGGCCCTAAGTAAAATAAAAATTCAAAAAAAACCCTATGCTTCTAACCTTGACCTGTCATTCCCATTTCTTCTAGAGATTTTGATGTGGCCAAAGGAATGGTGGAGGCAAATTTAGAAATGATGCCATGTTCTTCGAGGCCTGCAGGCAAGGCTCAGAGAGAAAGGACCCAACCGCTGAGAGCCTCTGCCTCATGTCAGCAGGTGAGGCAGGCTGAGATCTCTCCCCTCACCACTTTCTCTGTGATCAACCCTAGGTAGGGATCAGATGTGGATTATATTGAGCTAGACTTTGTCCCTGCTCTAAAAAATCCATCAGTCTGGTAAGGGAGGCAAGGGGTAGTTACACACATAAATACACTCAAATAATCATCAGAGCTCAGTCAAGGGAGAGGGGGTGGAGGGGGTGCGATAGGGGGGTGCGGGGTGTCGGGCGGTGTTGGGGGGTGGACTCTGCAGTTTGGCAGCAGTCCAGGGGCAGGGGGAGCTGTCAGGAGCAGCCAGAGAGTCCAAGGCTAGTTTATGTGGCAAGGGGGCTGTGTCTCCTAGCCAAGCTGCTGCTTTTACACCCTTTGAAGTGAGCTGTGGCTGAAAAGGATCTGTTGACCTCCAGAGAATAAGCTCAGGAGGGAATTCTGTGGAAGAGAGAAAGAGAAAATCCCATTGTTTCCCTCCCCTGGGCCTCAAGAAAGAAAAGCCACAATGACAATTGTTTTTCTTAACAAAAAGTCTGAATCTTTAACGCCTGTTGCTGAGTACTTATTTTGCTTTTCCAGGGGAACTAGGAACAACAACTCCTGCTGGGATTTTTTTTTTTTTTTAATAAAAAGGTGAGAAAGGAAGAGAGAAGTAGAGGAAGGGTAGGGCGGCACAGTGGGGGAAAGGAAGGTGGAAGAAAAAGCAAGCCACTGAAGGAAATGGGATTTCTTCCTGCTTTGGAGGAGAGCAAGGCCTTGCTGAGCACCTGTAAATCAGTGCTGCCCATTGGAGGGGACATCTTGGCAGCCATTTAGAGCACCCCTCACCAGGGATGTGTGGTTGGATTCAGCTCACCCAAAAATGATACCAGAACTGAAGAGGAGGGCAGTGAGGTCGTCTTCCCTGCAAATAGTGCTGCTCCCCTAAAGCTTGACTCCACCCCACGCACATTTGCCCCAAAGCCTTTATTGTCCTGTTTCCTTTCCAGAGTAGAAGTAGGGAAGCAACACTTGTTACACTAACTTCAATTGCTTCTCTGAATGACATCAAACCCCAGAAGCTCCTGTCCCTTTGCTTCCTGGGAATTCTACAGACCTACCGGTAGTGACTCTGTAGCCATCATTAACTTTAATCTGATTATAGTCCTAAAACTACTTCTTCACAAAGTTATGTTGCATGGAAGAACCTTTGCCCTTGCAGATATTTATTTTTTTTCTTCCCCAAAAGTGGACAGAAGGTAATTTATAAATCAATAGGCTGCCTTACAACTGTTGGCCTGTCCAGTCTTGGTGTATATCCCACATTACATTAAGGTGATCCTCAACTTTTGGGGTATTTTTACCTGTTAATAATGACACACATCTTTTGTCTCCTTTCCATTGCACATTTTTTACAGCTTTGGTAAACTTGCTATAAAAAAATCTTGCCTGAGAAGATAGCTTATTAACATATACCATCATCATCAAAAGCGTGATGTTATTATTGTATAGACAGTAAATGTTAGCTTTTATAATAAATCAGAGGTTAGGTTGTTTAGCTAAAATTGTGAGGGTTGAGCAAGATCTAACAGGGGAAGGATGCACTATTCAATAAATGGAGTGGGACCCATTAATGCTCCATACAGAAAAAAAGAAAATTAAGTTCGTCCCACATATCACATATAAAAATAAATTTGAGGTGGGAGTGATTACCTATGTGTGAAAAACAAAATATTAAAACTTTAAAAAGATATGAGGCTTAATATCTTTATCAGTTTGTGGAGGAAAGACTTTTTTTTTTTTTTTTTTTTTTTGAGACGGAGTCTCGCTCTGTCGCCCAAACTGGAGCGCAGTGGCCGGATCTCAGATCACTGCAAGCTCCGCCTTTCGGGTTCACACCATTCTCCTGCCTCAGCCTCCCGAGTAGCTGGGACTATAGGCGCCCGCCACCTCGCCCGGCTAGTTTTTTTATATTTTTTAGTAGAGACGGGGTTTCACCGGGTTAGCCAGGATGGTCTCGATCTCCTGACCTTCTGATCCGCCCGTCTCGGCCTCCCAAAGTGCTGGGATTACAGGCTTGAGCCACCGCGCCCGGCCGGAAAGACTTCTTAAACAAGGCACATAAGCCGTTGAAAAAAGAAACTAATAAAACTGTTAAAATTAAAATCATCTGTTCAGTAAAGGATGCTGCATATACATACAGAAGGCAAGGAACAAGCTAGGATAATATATTTACAATGCATATAATCTGCAAATAATTAATAGCCACAATATAGAAATAATTCTTACCAAAGAAATGAAAAATGGACAAAGGACATTTTTACCAAAAAGTAACACATGAGAAAGTGACTATCCTTATTATTAATCAGAGACAAGCAAAGAAAGTGCTATTTCATTTGTGTTTCTGATTCGGAAATTTATTTTTTTAATCTGGAAATTCAAAGAGTTAGTGAGAATATGGAGAAAAGGAAGGCTCATCAGTCTGTTGGTGTGAGTGCAAATTTGTACTAAATGTTTGGAGAGCAAGTTGGCAATATTCTGAATGGTAGATGTGCATCCTGTGTGGCTTAGCAATTCCTTTTTAGGGAGATATATACCCCAGAAATTTTCTTGTGCTTCTACATAAAGAGATATACACAAGAACATCCATCACAGCATCATTTATAATAGCGAAAAATCACGAACAACCAAAATGTCAATAAAAAAGAATATTGTGTTGTAGTCATGAAATTAACAAGAGTTCTATATGTATCAACATGATAAATATTGGAAACATTTCAAGGAAAACAAAAACCCTGCAGAGTGAGAAATATATTCTGCATTTATACAAAGTTTAAAAACATACTATATATATATGTGGTTTTGTGGGAACTGAAGCTTACACAATTTGAGGAGTGGTTTTTTTTGTTTGTTTGTTTTTGTTTGTTTGTTTTTGAGACGGATCTTGCTCTGTTACCCTGGCTGGAGTGCAGTGGCACAATCTCAGCTCACTGCAACCTCCGCCTCCCAGGTTCAAGCAATTCTCCTGCCTCAGCCTCCCGGGTAGCTGGAATTACAGGCGTGTGCCATCATATCCGGCTAATTTTTGTATTTTTAGTAGAGACGGGGTTTTGCCATGTTGGCCAGGCTGGTCTTGAACTCCTGACCTTGGGCGATCCGCCCACCTCGGCCTCCTAAAGTGTTGGGATTGCAGGCATAAGCCACTGTGCCTGGCCTGAGTGCCTGCTTTTAAGAAAAGGAATATAAAATTATAAATATAAAATTAGGTAAAAAATTGAATATCAAGTTTGAATAAGAAAAAATCATACTAAGTTATCAATTTGTAAAAGCTGGCAAATACTCTAAATAATAAAGTCCAGAAAAACAATGTGATGTTATTAACTATTAGACATACCTTTATGATTACTATTAGACATACCTTGATAATATTGTTTTTCTTATATTTATTAGTTGCATTCTTTTTAACTCTAATATGGTAATAAATTTTTCTGTAAAGAGTAAAAAGATAATGCCATTTTTTTCTGTAGCATGGTTGATCAACAAATTTAAGGAAGAAAAATGGCACTTTAGAAAAGAGGCTTTAGGCATCACAACTTCTATAACTTCTGTTCTTGGAAAGCAGAGTAGCTGTTTGGCCTCTCTGGGCAGGGCAGCCTGGGCTATGGCCGCTGAACAAAGAGCAGATCCTTCACACAGGATAAGGTGTGGTCATCAGAGAAACTGGGGGATCCGCCAGGAGCAAGTTTTCCTTGGGAGCTGGGAGACTCTGGAGGTAGTGCCAATAGCTCCAAGACCACCCACTCCAGACTTGGCATTGCCCCCCAGGCTGTGGTGGTGCTCCAGGTTTCCAGCCTGTGGCTATGGCTGCTTCCCTGACAATGGCCCTGATAACTTCTGGGCCTTGGAGGAAGTGGTAGGAGTGGCTGGAGCAGAGGTCCCATATTTCTTTGCTTCAGGATAAATTGGCTTCTGCCAATTTATACATTTAGCAAAAATATAAAAATATGGTAGGGAATAAAATGAAAATTTAGGAAAGCGATGACCATGGAGATAAGAGAAGAAGGATAGAATCGGGGCAGAGGAATGCTGGGGGTTTCAACAGAATTTCAATTTAACAACACTTGAAGCAAATATGGTAAAATGTTAAAACCTATTATGTAGGTGGCTTTAGGTATTTTCTCTCTCTTCTGGGTGTTTGAAATATAATTATATTTTATTTATAATATAATAATTATATTTTGTTTATAATATACTTCATAATTATATTTTTAAAAATCAAAGGACTGAGTATTGGGTTGTAACTAGTAGTGTCCCACTGTGCTCAAATTGCTTGAAATGGTCTCATGCAAAGAAAGCATATTGTTTATAGAATGCAAATCTTTACATTTGATGATCGAGATTCTCCAGTTCTTTGCTAGTCATAGTTTTTCCACATAACTAGTTACACAACCACAGATTATACTTCTATTGATTTATATGAATAGTTGTTTCTATGGTGATACGCTCTGCAAACATACTGAGTAATTATATTCAATCCATAACTTTTAGTTTGCCCAGGATTTACAGACTAATTGAGTACAATAACTTGCTGCTCCCCAGACTATGTAAAATTTCACTACCAAGTCATTCTTCTAAGAAAGCGCTAAGCACTTCGGAGCTACTGCTAAGGAGCCAAGCCTTGGGTAGGCTTTCAAGGCCCTCTGCATAATGCCACAACAGGCTGAGGACAGCACAGTTCCTCGCAGCGGGGCAGTGGAGGTCTGTTCACTTAGACCACAATATCTACCTGTTAAAGCAAGTTTCACAAGTGAACATCGGAAATTTTTTTTTTAGCAGTTAGTTTAGAGAAATGAGTACAAACTGTGGATGATGCAGTGAATACATTAATACCCCAGGATGTTGAATAAATTTTTAATAAAGCACAGATTATGTAAAATGTAAATTTTAGTAGTAATTAACAGCCTTCACTTGTTTACCTTCGATGCTTTCAAAATACTTCAACAGAAAATGTGCACTAAGTTTCCAATACCCACTCATTGGGAACTATTTTTGATATGGTTTGTTTAAAACAAAGTACTTCATAGAAACTCAGGAGAGAGTGAAACTTCAAATACAAAACAGCTGTTCTGTTTTAAAAGTCCAGCCATCCCTTAAAAGTGTGCTTCAGTAAGATTCAATCCAAATTAATCTGAATTGTCACCCTTTTGGCCGCACCTTCCTCCTCCCCACAAACAATGTCCCTTAGGTTTTAAGCTCTAGTCTCCAGACCTCACAACTCCAAGAGCCGCAGGCCGCGACCTGTCTGTGAAAATCCACTTTTTCTCTCAGGCTAACAGCTTGTCTGTGTTGTAGGGAGAGCATACGCCCCTTCTACCTCTTCCTAATGAACCCTTGACGTTAACATTGGGGACCAGCCAAACATAAGCAGGTATGTTTGTTTATGCAACCTTGTTTAGAGAGGGTTTGGGCCTAATATTAAATCAATTTCCAAAATATTGAACAGGAAAAACATACTTGTGTGTGCACGTAAACGTGCACACACGCATACAGTACACACGTATTCTCACATACCCTGCAGTTCTAGAACACTTTGCAGTTTGAGCAAATCTTTCCTCTTCACATTTAATATTTGGAAATGCTTGAGGTTTAAGGAAAACATTTTTATTAAGTGTTTGATGTTGTGAAGAAGCTCCGGGCAGTGGAAGACTGCTTTGGTTCACATTTTGGAAGTTCCTCAGGACTTGGGAAGAGGAGCTAATGAAATGCTTCTCTGCTTAAAGTCACTCACAGGAAAATGAATCTTCTAAAATTTAAGATACTTCATTTTAAAGTGCTCAGAAATATTAACACTATCCAAAGCTACGATTCTCTGATGGGAAGTGGAGACCCACTGTCTCCCCTACGGAATTCATATACTTGTAATCAACAAGCTAATACTGATACATGGAATTGCTGAGTCACAAATTACTAGAGTTTATTCGTAAGTCCAGAGATGGAAGAAACAGCTTTCACGTGCGAGGTAGCAGAGGAAAATTTAAAATTGTTAGTCTTCTAATTTTAGCCAGTTAGTCTATATGAGCTGGTTTATAGCTACCTATCAACCTATCCACTCAACCAGGGTTTATTGACTGCCTGCCAGGTAACAGATGTTATAGTAAAGGCCCACTGGATATGTGAACATGAACCAGCTATGGATTTCGTCCTCAAGGAGATTAAAGTCAAAGGTAAAAATGTATTTTCAGGGAAATGATAAATCAGAGATAATCGGTCCACTCTGGATTTTTAAAATTACTTTTTAAATAATTAAAATAGTTTCACATAGAATTTTTTACTCCTTGTCCTCACAACTTTGAGTTCTACTGGTTCTAAGGTCTTGGTACTTAAGAAGGGAATGCTTCTACCAAGGGATGCAACAATGGTTCCACTAAATTAGAAGTTGGCACTGCCACTTGGCATTTGGCTTCCTTATGCAACCGAACCAATAGGCAAAGAAATTCCTCTGTTGGATGTATTGATCCTAATTAGCTAGGATTGGGGCTATACAAGGGGGGCAAAGAGGACTATGTCTGGAGCCCAGGATATTCTCCGAGTACCTCTTAGCACTTGCATGTCTAATAGGAAAGGTGAAAGGTTTACAGAAAACTACAGCAAGCAGAAATCTGCAGAAGCACTGGTGATTCAGACCCTTCAGGAATGAGGCTAGGCTCACCTTGCCAGGCAAAGAATCTCAATAAACTGAGGTCCTTGCTAAGAGATCACAGAGTAAGGAATAAGGAAATTATAAGCATCAACTATTGCTTTGTAACCATTTCACTTATAGTGACAAGGACTATAGCAGTTATATACATTTTCTTCTTGCTTGTTTTAATGCGCAAGTATATACCCACAAGAACATTAATTTCTTTTCTCTTTCTTTCTTGTCCTAATAATAACACTCATAGCCCCATGCTCTGTGTGATGGTGGAATGGGACTCTACTAATCATACTTCTCCTTTGCCATACGACTCCCTGTTAGATTCCCAACAGGGGATGCTAGAGGGAAACTACAAGACATGAGGGAGAAGAAGGACTTGCTTCTTCCAGTTTGCTTCTTGTTCCTACCACTGTCGCCACAGCAACAGAGCTTCACTGTGGCAGCAATGCTTGATTTCAGCTGTAGCAGTCGTTCCAGTTTGCAGGGTCCCCATACTCCCAGAACTAGCCTCAGCAATCCCTTCAGAGACCAGCACCAGCCCGACAGTAACCCTACATAGAGGTCTGAGTTTCAACTATATGAGGCCCCTCATCCAAGTCTAAGTTCCAACAATCACATCTTCTCTGTTCCTCAGGCTTTAGGAATGGTAGCTGCTTCCTAAAATTATTATCTCTGGGATACTGTTGCATCTCCTTTTTGTCTTTTCAGTTCTCTAGTATTGGTTAACAGCTAAAAAAAAAGGATGAACTGTTAAATTCTTTAAAGAAAGAGCACTGCATAGGGAGTCTGGGGACTTTGGCTAGCTGGGACTCTGCCACTAATTGCCTCACGATCTTGGGTAAGCTGTTTAAGTTTTTGGAGTCTTCATTTCTTTTGTGAAATAAAGGATTAGATTGTTCATAAATCTCTAAAGAACCCTTTCAGCTATGAGAGTCTAGGAGGCAATAAGAATGGGAGAAAAGGGTTTTCTATTCAAAACCTGCCCCTGCCAGTTACAATTTGTTAAGTGTGGACAAACTCTTTCTTTTAAAACATGCTTTTTCTTTGTATTTTTAAAGTATAGAATATGTATTAGAGGAAATATTAGAATTACAGGTAAGTATTAAGGAAGAAAGTAAGGACTGCCTATAATCTTGTTACCCAGAGGTAACTGACTATTTTAGGGTATGTTTGTCCATAATATCTATCTGTTTAGGGATAGCCCATGAGCTAAGGATGGTTTTTACATTTAAATGGTTAGAAAAAAAGCCCAAAACACTAATAATATTTTGTGGGACATAAAAATTATATGAAGTTCAAATTTCAGTGCACATAAAGTTTTATTGGAACCACATTCATGTTTATTTATGTACTGTCTATGATATTTTTACCCTACAATGGCAGAATTGAATAACTGCAACAGAGACCTTAAGACCCGAAAAGCCTGAACTATTGACTCTCTGGTTTCTTTCATGAAATATTGCTGACCCCTGATATAGAGAAAAAAATATATAAACATATGGGTTTATATAAATACATATATGAAAATTATATTATATACTTTATTTTCTACTTTTTTCCTAACATTTAAATACAAACACTTGCTGGTAAACTGTAAGTATTCTTTGTAAACATGATTTTAATAGTGTACTAATATTATATCATTTAAGATATAATATAATCCAAATATTCTTTCGTTGGACACTTGGTTTATTAAAATTTTTCACTTAGAAATGCCACAAACATTCATAGGCATAAATATTTCATGACATCTTTGATTATTTCATAAGTTATAGGTACTCTCAAAACCAGTTTATACACCCTTCTTCCCAGTGAATGAGAGTGCTCATCTCCCTGCACTCTTCTGAGTAATTATTATTAAGGGAGTGGGGACGGTAAGCGAACGGGGAAAGAGAAGAGGGAGAGGGAGAAGGAGATCAAGACTGAGAGTGATTTATTAGGTCCAAATTCATTTGTCTCTATGAGCATATTTCCTCTTCAGTGAAACAGGGGTAAGAGTTCCAGGAACTAAGAGATTTTCTTTGAGGATCAAAAAAGATGTGAAAGCACTTTGTTAACTGCTAAGGCACAATCACTGTGCTCATAATTATTACCCTGATTCTAAGAAAGCTGTATATATGAATCAGCCAGTTTTCACCCTGAGGGGGGAAAACAACTCACCATAACTGTCCTTTTTACAAGAGAATCGTGTTTTAACTTTACAAAGAGTATTTCATCCTTGCGTTACATTCTTAAAATTAGATCCATGTGTTTCTTTTAATTAGTATTTGATACAGTATTAATATTCTTATTTATCTTCTGCATGCCATATGGATTAAATTCTCATTACCTTTGATCTTAATACTTTTAAAATATGTAAATGAGCAGACACCCTCTTTAAAGTAATGTTTTCATCCCTGTCTATTATTACCTTGGGCAAAAGGAAAATATCTGCATTGCAAAAAAAATCCCCAAATTGTGTTGAAAACCTAAAAACCATATATTACATTAGTCAATCTCAATAAATCAAATAACGGCCAACTGAAAATAAAGCCAATTAGAATTAAGTATACTTAAATCTGACAAAGGTTAATGAGAACCTACCATGCATGCATATCATCAAGATGGTCACATTTCAGGGCAAAACTAGTGAAGGCTTTGTGATTTACTTATCTTTAGTAAATAGAACACAATAAAGTGTTTCTGATTAATGAATATATGCACATTCTATTAAGTGCTTCAGGGTTCTGAAGCAGTGTGGGGTGGGAGTCTTCTTTGTTTGCTTTGAGCTGCTGCAAGTCATTTTGCTTTCTTGGGCCTCAGTTTCCTATATTATAAAACAGGGTGTTTTCTAATGGTGAATTCTAAGGCATATTCCAACTCAAGCACTAGTAAGAAATAATAACAAGGCAGTCATTGAACACAATTTAAAGGAACTTTAAACTTAACTGAGATTATAGTTAGTCATTAACTTGAGAATGACTAGGGAGGGAAAAGGGCAACTATGGTTGATTGATAGAAATTTACCTTAAGCAGGATCACTTATATGTCCTATTTATGACCACATCTAGTGTTTTAACAAGTCTCTTTTTTCTTAAAAAAATAAAATATATATTAGCGTTATCTTTTCACTTCTTACCTTGAAATATTCTTCCAGTTTGTGCTGGGATAGTCATTCCCTCCCTTTAGAGCTTATTTAATAACGGTATAAAATATTTTTAGGAGAATTTTATATCAGTGAAAGGCCAACTAAAGTGGCATTTGCATGCCACTACATAGCACAGATTATTCCTGATTATTTATAAGGTTAATTGCCTTTTGCCAGCTGTTCATTTTACTTTGGAAAAGAAACAGTTACCTAGACTTACAATGGAATTGACAGCCCCTTTGAACCACAGGACAGTTATGTTCTTAGGCCTATATGCAGCTCTTTTTGGAAGAATTAATTTTTAATAATCATACAGGTTTCCACTCTATAGTCTTCTTGTACTTTGATTCATAAGCATCCTACATCCTACTAGTTATTAGATAATTCAGTTTGATTCTAAATTCAGTTAAACTTTGGTAGTACAACATAATATACATATATGTACCACATAGTATACATATGTTTATTACATATGTTTACTACATGTTTACTACATATATATGTATACTAGGTATTTATATATATATAGTATCCTCTAGAAGCAGTCCAATTTCTAGAACAACAGAATTCTTCTAAAGACTCTTTCTAGAAGAGAGAGTGGTTCTGCCTTAGAGATTTATACTGTACCTCTAAAGAATATATACCTTTTATCAGAGTCCTATCTCTGATCACTAAAACACAAAGACCAACTATACTTATTTGGCAAAGCCAAAATACTAAGCATGGGAGATTAGAGTTTATACAATGAATTACTGAAGGGATAAGAGACTAAGGAATAACTAGGGAAAAACCAGTCATTAATTATTTCTCATAATATTTTGGTCTGGAATAATTGAGAAACCAGGTAGAGATTCACAACATATATTACATTGTGCATTTGATTCTTAAACTAAGCAAACATATTTGTAGATATTTATGTTTGTTAAAATTATTTCAAAAAGAGGATTATCCAGTGGAACATCTCCCATGTTGTACAAGGGGTGCATCACATCAAAAGGTGCTAACTTTGGCTTGAGCATAGGGCATATGCTATTGGTGGGAGGAGGAGGAGGTCCTTACCTTTTTTATTTTATTTTATCTTTTGATATAAGGTCATTGGCCCAGGCTGGAGTGCAGTGGTGCAAACATGGCTCACTGCAGCTTCAAGCTCCCATTCTCAAGCAATCCTCCCATCTCAGTTCCACAAGTAGTTGGGACTTCAGGAGCGCACCACCACACTCAGCTAAGTTTTGTATTTTTTGTAGAGATTTTTTTTTTTTTTTTTTTTTGAGATGGAGTCTCGCTCTGTTGCCCAGGCTGGAGTGCAGTGGCGTGATCTCAGCTCACTGCAACCTCCACCTCCCGGGTTCAAGCAATTCTCCTGCCTTAGCCTCCTGAGTAGCTGGGATTACAGACGCCTGCCACCATGCCCAGCTAATTTTTGTATTTTTAGTAGAGACGGGGTTTCACCATGTTGGTCAGGCTGGTCTTGAACTCCTGACCTCATGATCTACCCGCCTCGGCCTCCCAAAGTGCTGGGATTACAGGAGTGAGCCACTGCTCTTGGTTGAGGTGTTAACCTTTGAATGCTTCCTCCACCTCTCTACCATCTGACCACTGATGCTTCAATGGTATATTGAAAGATGGGCCCTTGTTTACATGCTTAGTTCTCTAGCATCATTTCATCATAATGTTAGCAGCTGTCATTGAGATTTACTTCTTAAAAAGTTGTTGAAAAGGCATCACTTTTCTGCAATATGTTCAGAAAGAACATGTCAGAAACATTCCAGATTCCTCATCATTTCTGATTCCTCCCTCTATTACTCCCCACCATACATCAGTTACCAAGCCCTATATACTCTACTTTTATCCTCCCTACATGAATCATTCCATCTATCTCACTGCTTTCACTCGGGCTCTCATCAGTTCTTGCTTGGACCACAGTGACAGCTTCTCTGCTAGTCTCATCTCTAGTTTTGTCCCATCCTATCTACTCTCCACATGGTAGACAGTATAATCTTCTAAATGAACATGTCATGCCTCTGCTTACTATCTTTAGTGGTTCTCCACAACAATTCAGAACAAAAATGGCACTCTTCAGCACACAAAGCCCTTCCTAATCTGACACCTACTTACCTCTCCAGCTCATCTCCTGCCATCCCTCAGAACTCAGCCTACACTCTAACACAGCAAACTACTAGCCTTCCTAGCCCCATAAGAAACACCTCAGGCTCATCTTCTCCTAGAAGCCTTCCCTGACTTCTAGGTCCCTGTTAAATGCCCTTCCACAGGGCTCCCATTTCATCTTGTACATAACAACATAACAATATTATCCACCTGAGGGCAGGTACAGAATCATTCATATTTCTATTTCTGTGGCATGGATCATAGCAAATAACAAACGAATGTATATTCAGGAATGAATAAATCCTTTAGTTGCTCTTGTTCAAAAACATCCACTAACATCTCCTGTTCCTTCAGAAAGTACTCATTGCGTGGTGAAAGTCAGCTAGTCTGACAAATTAAATCTATACACATGTCACCTATCTTGAGAAACATAAGGTTATATTAAAACTATGCTTTTTGGAGGTAATCCTACCTCAGCAAAAGATATGTTATTGGTGATCCTTTTAGGATGATAGGATAGCCTCATTCATTTCACAGAGATTGAGTCCCATCTACATTCCTAGCACCAAACAGAGAGCAACGACAGCAAGAGATTCGAAGAGGGTTGCTGGGATAATGCTGATTTGTAGGGCATTTTGATATTTTTGCAACAATTGAGAACTGCCTGGAAATCTGAAAGACCACTAAAAAAAATCAAATAAAGAATCCAAAAACAAGGCCAGAATAATGTGCAAATGACTGCTTCTTCAAGGACAAATAATCAAAATGGTCATTTGCTAAATAAAATCAGCCCTGCTGGCCTTACAATAATGATCAAGGAAAACCGCCAAAAAGCACAGTTACGTGTCTTACAACATTGAGTAGAGTAACATGTGTTTGCTTTGGAAGACATAGCAAGGTCTGCTAGAGCCCAGGCGCTGGAGTGAAAAGAGCCTGGGTTGCATCTTGGCTCCAACACTTTCTGCCTGAATGAGTGTGGCCAAAGCACCCAACCTTTATAAGCAGCAGTTCCCTCACCTGGGAGATGGAAATACTCTTTTATTTGGTTTGCAGAGATCTAATATAAAAAAGATTAATTATGTATCTCATAATATAAGGTCTCCTAACATAAAAGAAGGAGCTAAATAGAAAGGAAGATAGACAAACCAACTCAACTCCAATCTTCAAACTGATGTTTTACTTTCAGGTCTCCTTTCCCTCTAAACATCATTTCCTTACTTACTCCTGTTACAGCAGCTGGGCGAAGTTGGTTTTCTCTCTAAATTGGAAAACGCTTTTTCTTCAGCCATACAATATCTAAATCTGATTCTGCAACATTTGAAACAATAGTTCTGGCATCTCAGTATATTAATCTTGGATCTCCCTTCAGAATCACACCAGTGTCTGAGTCTTCTTAACCCTCTTCTAGTTAAACTGGGTTTAAGTAGGTGAAATACTCTCATGTTCAAATAATTCATGTTGTCTTAAAATGAGGAGCTTTTTAGAAGAACCAGGTCCTGTAGAAATACCTGGCAAAACAGTCTGAATTCTAAGATTTAGGGAATAAAAGAGCAAAACGTTTCCGTGACTCTCAGTTTTCTTTCTTTCTTTTTTTTTTTTTCGAGATGGAGCCTCACTCTGTCACTCAGGCTGAAGTGCTGTGTTGCAATCTCGGCTCACTGCAACCTCTGCCCCAAGGTTCAAGTGATTCTCCTGCCTCAGCCTCCCGAGTAGTTGGGATTACAGGTGCATGCCACCACGGCTGGCTAATTATTTTACTCTTAGTAGAAATGGGGTTTCCCCATGTTGGCCAGGCTGGTCTTGAACGCCTGACCTCAAGTGATCTATCTGCCCACTCGGCCTCCCAAAGTACTGGGATTACAGGCGTGAGCCACCTCACCTGGCCAACTCTTGGTTTCCTATGGATCACAATTCAAAAAGTAAAGCTTAAAAAAAACATAACTCAGCCCAGTTGTATAGATTCTGTCTCTCCCTCTCTCACAAGGTTCCAGGAAGGAAATGGCTCTTCTGCTTATGAATTAGCACACGATTCAAGTTCAGGTCCACAGGTTCCAGAAGAACAGCCTTTAGAGGCTGTTAGTGACTAAGTGAGTATCTTATCATACAATCATTATGTAAGATACAACATTATTGTGAAGCGAAGAACATATATTTGAGTATTGCTGGGAGTAGACTTTTTTTTGCCTAGCTCTGGGGAGATGCAAAAGTAGGACTCTGATTTTAGCCAACTTTTGGAAGAATGGGTGAAGAGTTCACCTAAGGAAAGCTAAATACAGAGGGGAGGAAACAAAGTAGGCACTCTCTTGTTCCCTGGAGTGGTATTGAGGCCCTTGGTAATAGGAAAGCATAGTCATGATGGTTAATAAACAAAAGAAAAACGTTCGCAATTTTATAAATTTCTTGTATTTTAAAGTATTATTTCTATTTGTTTGCTTGTTTTTCTCTCCTCCTACCCACCAGCACTAACAAGGCTAGAAGCAAAAAAATAGCAGACTGAATATCTAAAAATATCTTTAGATACAAAACAGAAACTTATCTAATTGGACACACATGTCACCAAGTTCATTTTTTGTAGACCTTGTCCCTAAACATCTTTTAAGAAGATTGTCCAACCTTTAAAGAAACAGTGAGTTGACTTTGTCAGCCCTAGTATCATGGCCAGATTGCTGCCACAGTCACTGCACTCTGGAATCTAAAGATCTAAACATCTAAACCCACGGTTCATGCAATTTTCATGGTCTCCTTTCATGTCTTAATCCTTATATTTCAAGAGCCAATTGAAATCATTGTTGAAAGTCACTGTATTCTCATTGATACGCAAAGGTATCTTTGTGGACAAAATGGGACAAGAGCCTCTGCAGAACGTGGTGGGGCAAACTGCAGAATACAAACCTGGTAGCTTGAGTTTCAAAGAGCTATGGTTCTCATCACTTAATTGGGCAAAAGAAGATCCAAACAAAGTCACACAATAGCTAAACCAATGCCATCTGTGCGGAAACAATATTTTAAACACAAACAAAATCAAACACTCCATATGCCCTCACTCCCGAGCATTTGCTAGAAGATTTCTGAATATTTATTGTTAGAGAGTCAGTGCAGTCAGGCAAAAGAAGCAGAAAAGCCCAGACGGGAAGTCCCTGGCCTTCCTTCACTGGCCTTCTTCCATACTCTGCCCCTGTTATTACCAAATGCATTATGCATACTATCTGGGGATATATACTACACTCTTTCTGCCTCTGTTTATTTAGATATAAGATAACTTTACATACCCCTTCTTACTGGAATTCAGAGGTTTTGCAAAGTATGTCTGCAAAGCAGAGTTTTTCAGGCTTTGCCATGTCATGGCACACATAGAAAATGATAATATTTGTATAGTCTGGTCTGGTAAACAGAGATCAGGTAGACAGAGGTGCCTCCAGTTGCCCAGTACTGCCTGGCTGCTTTGAAAGCTGAGGGTATCAATATTTTGGCACAACCATAATACATCCATGACCCATCAATGCACCTTGGCACCTTGCTTGAAGTTCCATTATAAAATGTATTCATTTTCTATGTGATGTTATACTACTACTTCTTTAGAAAGTTGTTAGATGGAATATGAAAGTTTACTTAAAAGCACATAAAAATGTGCATGGCTCTTCACCATCCCACGTCTAAATTTCATCAAACTTTTCAGAATTTGGGTCTGTGTCAAGACTACTTAAGATGCTACTCTCCAAACACCTGGAGTCATGTCTGCTTTTCTCACAGTGATACTCAGTTTGTCACTCTTGCTGTGTTGTACTTTTTGCACTGGACTTTCTGCCTGGAGGTCTCTCAGCATTACCAGAAGAGCTGTTCAGAAGGTCATTCCCCTTCCAACTTCAGCCAAAGACTGAAACAAAACATTTTCTGCTGACAGAAGCAAAGCGCAATGATTTGTTCTTTGCTGTTCTGATTGGAGTTTTGTATCCTGTTAACTTTCATAAACATTTCATTATGTGATTAAAAACAATAAAAACAAAGGAATGTCATACTTTCTGATCCAAAGAGGGCTTCAAACATTTCTATTAGTCCTTTGCTTTGGATCTCCCATACCCTTCACTAGCATCAACTAAAATGTGTGGTTACAGGAAAAAATGTACATGGTTAGTTGAGAATCTTAAAGAAATCCACAAAGATCTTATTGAAATCCTTATTCACTTCATTAATACTCATCTAGTCATGATTTTGGTATCAGAATGACAATTTCAGTAGAATACATTATTATAACTGGCATTAAGTTTAGAACTAAATCAGTTCCTCTTCTTCCTCTACTGCATTATTTAATTTTTGCTCTTAGGAAATAGGCTCTGGAAAGACAAGAAGACATCCTTTTCATAACAATGTATGCAATAAATACAGCTCAAATTGTTGTTTCAGCAGAAGGTTGCCTGCAAAGATTCTACCACCTCTTTTTCATATGCCACTTGGCTAAGTGTCTCATTTTAAAATATGGCAATATTAAAGATCAGATGGTTGACAAACAGCCATGTTAAAGTCTGAGTCTGTGACTCAGGCATAGAATGATGTGGTTCTTCATCAGGGTTACTGCCCTGCTTTCAAACCTGGACTCAATCATGACAAGATATAAAGGATTCATGCACTCCACTAATATAATTGCTTTCCAGGAGGTACCAATAAGACAGCAGGGCTCTAATCAGAACCACTTGAATTCCAGATTTATACAGAGAAGATTTATTTACTGAGAATGAGACCCTCGTCAAAATCCTAAATCCATTCATACTTGGTGCACAATTTTTAAAAATTTGAGCTTTCTTCTACCTGTGTGATCCAGTAACTCCAGAGATTTCAATATTTTAACAAACTTAGTGGGGATATCAGTAATAAGTTGATCAGTGAAAAATGTTAGAATTTTCTCACTGGCTACTCATAACTCCCTCTACAAGATCAATAATACTTAGTTACCTGGGTAAGCAGAACCCAGAAAAATCCAGGTGACAGAATTCTAGCTATATGCATATTCAAAAAGAGACTAAACTTTAAACTATTTTAACATTGTTGCCTACATGGTTCACGTGGTAAAAACACTCAAGCATTACAATCAACAAAATAATAATGCAATGCCATATTTTAGAACTCATAATTTTTGTCACCATGTACTTACACTGCACTTTAAACCCGAAATAATCCTTCTAACTGAGCAGCATTACTTCATCCTTTTGTAACATAAACAGTTAAGAATAAATTCCTTAATCTCCTATTTTAGATGCTTTCTTACATTAACTGATTTGAGTACAATCTGTTGGGAATTACTGAGAAAATAATGAAACTTGCACAAGTTTCTAATTCAGCATATTTTCATCATTAAAATCCAAGTACATTTTAATGTACTGTAACCTACTGATATGAAGACTAATATTTCAAGTTGTTTTCACTGATTATTATATTCAGACTTTTGCAACAAAGGTTTGGGGATTTTTGAGGTGTGTTATGGGAAAAGTATTTGAACAGAGGAGGAGAAAAGACTTTAAAGCACGCTATACCTTCCTCTCTCAGTAGGGCCTAAGACCATCTCTATAGACTATGCAAATTTATCTAAAATGATTATGCTTATCAATCAGATAACCCAGTTAATTTTTCTCTCATCGCAAGTATTGTATATAACTATATAAACCACAGAGTAACCTCACTTGGTCTACCTTGGCCCCCTGCAAACTTTTTTAGGCCTACTTCTAATCTCTTTCTCTACTCTTGCAGACTTCATTTTCATAATGAATTTGACTATATAAAAAAAAAAAGAAAAAGAGAAAGAAATGTCATTCCTTATAGTCCCCCACTGTTCTAGGCAGATGGCTGTGCCCATCTCCTGAGCTCCAGTCCTATGGCTACCACTGTTGACAAGAAATATCTACAACATGTGACTAAAATGCAAGATGCAAGATGCTGTTTGAAACAGAACCAATTTCTCCCTCAGAGACCACCCATCTGAATTAATTCATCATTCGGAAAACACTTATTAGGCACTTATTGTGTGCTAGGTACCATGTTGAGCAGTTTCCTGTTCCTCTGTTCATCTACCACCATTCTCAGGGTGGCCCAAAATGAACGTCATTGAGTTCTTTCTATGTTTCAGTGCAACCGTCACAAAAATATTATGCATAGCTTAATCCAATTATATACAAAGGATAAGTTTATAAAGCAGGTATTGCTGGGTCAAATGATATATTGGCAGATTGCTCTACAAAAAGGCTGTTTCCTGCCACAAACAATGCTATGAATGCTCTTGTTTACTTGTATTCTTGACAGCCCGTGTACTACCTTTTTGTTCAATCCTAGTCTGTTTGATATGCAAAAAAAGACATTTTTATTTCTCATTAAATTTCAAGGTTGAACATTTTTGCATGGAGTAATGGGTCACTTGCACTTTCTCCTTTTATGAACTGCCCTTTAAAGTTCTTTGTCAATTTCTTTCTGAAGGATCATTTTTCCCCCTGCAGTTTGAGTTGTGACAAGCAGCAAAAGAATAGAGAATATAAATTTTACTGTTAAGTGGGATGGGAAATCAAGCAATTTTAATTGGATATTAAAAGAGAGACCTTAGAGAATCAGAGAATACTCCAGGCAAAACTGCAGCAGAACCTTAGGTTATTACGATAATAAAAAAAGTCTCCCATACATTAAATACTTTGTAAATGTAATCTTTAACAGTTACATATTATTCTACAGTGTGACTGTACCAAATTTATTTACTTGTTCTCTAAACTTTTTCTGGACTTAAAAAAAACATTCTGAGCAAATTGTTGGAATGAAGGGTCCAAACACTTTTTCAATGCTCTCAATAAATATTGCAAATATTTTTGTACAAAAAATTGTATCCTTTATACTTCTATCAGCATGCTAACAAAGTATGTCTTTTCCATTTCTCTTATTTCTAGACTACCAGAAATAGCTTCATTTTATTTGCACAAACTGTTTCCACAAGACACATGTAAATATTTGCCTTAGAATAAACTTATTTACTTTTTGAGACGGAGTCTTGTTCAGTCATCCAGGCTGGAGTGCAGTGGTGCCATGTCAGCCCACAGCAACCTCCATCTCCTAGGTTCAAGTGCTTCTCCTGCCTCAGCCTCTCAAGTAGCTGGGATTACAGGCATGCACCATCACACCTGGCTAATTTTTGTATTTTTTAGTAGAGATGGGGTTTTACCATGTTGGCCAGGCTGGTCTTGAACTCCAGACCTTAAGTGATCCACCAACCTTGGCCTCCCAAAGTGCTGGATTACAGGCGTGAGCCACCACACCTGGCTGCCTTAGAATTTTATAGCCATTTCATCTATGTGGTCTTTCTCTTGCCTGCAGGTCTTGATATCTCATGAAGAAGGACCCAAGGTGAAATCTGATCATTCATATGATTTGAAAATTCTCAAGTTCAGAAGTGAGCATGAAACAATGCTCTGGGCACATGTGCCTCAGATGATTAAATTCTATCTTGGGAGAGCGGAGCAAGATGGCCAAATAGGAACAGCTCCAGTCTCCAACTCCCAGCGTGAGCAACACAGAAGACCGGTGATTTCTGCATTTTCTTTTTTTTTTCTTTTTTTTTTTTTTTTGAGACGGAGTCTTGCTCTGCCACCCAGGCTGGAGTGCAGTGGCCGGATCTCAGCTCACTGCAAGCTCCGCCTCCCGGGTTTACGCCATTCTCCTGCCTCAGCCTCCCGAGTAGCTGGGACTACAGGCGCCCGCCTCGTCGCCCGGCTAGTTTTTTGTATTTTTAAGTAGAGACAGGGTTTCACCGTATTAGCCAGGATGGTCTCGATCTCCTGACCTCGTGATCCGCCCGTCTCGGCCTCCCAAAGTGCTGGGATTACAGGCTTGAACCACCGCGCCCGGCCCCGATTTCTGCATTTTCAACTGAGGTACTGGGGTCATCTCACTGGGGAGTGCCGGACAATTGGTGCTGGTCAGCTGCTGCAACCCGACCAGCGAGAGCTGAAGCAGGGCGAGGCATTGCCTCACCTGGGAAGCGCAAGGGGGAAGGGAATCCCTTTTCCTAGCCAGGGGAACTGAGACACACAACACCTGGAAAATCAGGTAATTCCCACCCCAATACTGCGCTTTAAGCAAACAGGCACACCAGGAGATTATACCCACATCTGGCCAGGAGGGTCCCATGGCCACGTAGCCTCCCTCATTGCTAGCACAGCAGTCTGCAATCTAACCCAAGGCAGCAGCGAGGCTGGGGGAGGGGCGCCCGCCATTGCTGAGGCTTAAGTAGGTAAACAAAGCCGCTGGGAAGCTCGAACTGGGTGGAGCTCACAGCAGCTCAAGGAAACCTGCCTGTCTCTGTAGACTCCACCTCTGGGGACAGGGCACAGCTAAAAAACAACAGGGGAAGCAGCAGAGGCCTGTGCAGACCCGAATGACTCTGTCTGACAGCTTTGAAGAGAGCAGTAGATCTCCCAACATGGAGGTTGAGATCTGAGAACGGACAGATTGCCTGCTCAAGTGGGTTCCTGACCCCTGAGTAGCCTAACTGGGAGACATCCCCCACTAGGGGCAGTCTGACACCCCACACCTCACAGGGTGGAGTACACCCCCGAGAGGAAGCTTCCAAAGTAAGAATCAGACAGGTACACTCACTGTTCAGCAATATTCTATCTTCTGCAACCTCTGCTGCTGATACCCAGGCAAACAGGGTCTGGAGTGGACCTCAAGCAATCTCCAACAGACCTACAGCTGAGGGTCCTGACTATTAGAAGGAAAACTATCAAACAGGAAGAACACGTATACCAAAACCCCATCAGTACGTCACCATCATCAAAGACCAGAGGCAGATAAAACCACGAAGATGGGGAAGAAGCAGGGCAGAAAAGCTGAAAATTCAAGAAATAAGAGCGCATCTCCCCCTGCAAAGGAGCGCAGCTCATCGCCAGCAACAGATCAAAGCTGGTCAGAGAATGACTTTGACGAAATGAGAGAAGAAGGCTTCAGTCCATCAAACTTCTCAGAGCTAAAGGAGGAATTACGTACCCAGTGCAAAGAAACTAAAAATCTTGAAAAAAGAGTGGAAGAATTGATAGCTAGAATAATTAATGCAGAGAAGGTCATAAATGAAATGACAGAGATGAAAACCATGACACGAGAAATACGTGACAAATCCACAAGCTTCAGTAACCGACTCGATCAACTGGAAGAAAGAGTATCAGCGATTGAGGATCAAATGAATGAAATGAAGCAAGAAGAGAAACCACAAGAAAAAAGAAGAAAAAGAAATGAACAAAGCCTGCAAGAAGTATGGGATTATGTAAAAAGACCAAATCTACATCTGATTGGGGTGCCTGAAAGTGAGGGGGAAAATGGAACCAAGTTGGAAAACACTCTTCAGGATATCATCCAGGAGAACTTCCCCAACCTACTAGGGCAGGCCAACATTCAAATTCAGGAAATACAGAGAACACCACAAAGATACTCCTCGAGAAGAGCAACTCCAAGACACATAATTGCCAGATTCACCAAAGTTGAAATGAAGGAAAAAATCTTAAGGGCAGCCAGAGAGAAAGGCCGGGTTACCCACAAAGGGAAGCCCATCAGACTAACAGCAGACCTCTCGGCAGAAACTCTACAAGCCAGAAGAGAGTGGGGGCCAATATTCAACGTTCTTAAAGAAAAGAATTTTAAACCCAGAATTTCATATCCAGCCAAACTAAGTTTCATCAGTGAAGGAGAAATAAAATCCTTTACAGATAAGCAAATGCTGAGAGATTTTGTCACCACCAGGCCTGCCTTACAAGAGACCCTGAAGGAAGCCCTAAACATGGAAAGGAACAACCAGTACCAGCCATTGCAAAAACATGCCAAAATGTAAAGACCATCCAGTCTAGGAAGAAACTGCATCAACTAACGAGCAAAATAACCAGTTAATATCATAATGGCAGGATCAAGTTCACACATAACAATATTAACCTTAAATGTTAATGGACTAAATGCTCCAATTAAAAGACACAGACTGGCAAACTGGATAAAGAGTCAAGACCCATCAGTCTGCTGTATTCAGGAGACCCATCTCACATGTAGGGACATACATAGGCTCAAAATAAAGGGATGGAGGAAGATCTACCAAGCAAATGGAGAACAAAAAAGAGCAGGGGTTGCAATCCTAGTCTCTGATAAAATAGACTTTAAACCATCAAAGATCAAAAGAGACAAAGAAGGCCGTTACATAATGGTAAAGGGATCAATTCAACAGGAAGAGCTAACTATCCTAAATATATATGCACCCAATACAGGAGCACCCAAACTCATAAAGCAAGTCCTTAGAGACTTACAAAGAGACTTAGACTCCCATACAATAATAATGGGAGACTTCAACACTCCACTGTCAACATTAGACAGATCAACAAGACAGAAAGTTAACAAGGATATCCAGGAATTGAACTCATCTCTGCACCAAGTGGACCTAATAGACATCTATAGAACTCTCCACCCCAAATCAACAGAATATACATTCTTCTCAGCACCACATCGCACTTATTCCAAAATTGACCACATAATTGGAAGTAAAGCACTCCTTAGCAAATGTAAAAGAACAGAAATTATAACAAACTGTCTCTCAGACCACAGTGCAATCAAACTAGAACTCAGGACTAAGAAACTCAATCCAAACCGCTCAACTACATGGAAACTGAACAACCTGCTCCTGAATGACTACTGGGTACATAACGAAATGAAGGCAGAAATAAAGATGTTCTTTGAAACCAATGAGAACAAAGATACAACATACCAGAATCTCTGGGACACATTTAAAGCAGTGTGTAGAAGGAAATTTATAGCACTAAATGCCCACAAGAGAAAGCTGGAAAGATCTAAAATTGACACTCTAACATCACAATTAAAAGAACTGGAGAAGCCAGGGCGAACACATTCAAAAGCTAGCAGAAGGCAAGAAATAACTAAGATCAGAGCAGAACTGAAGGAGATAGAGACACAAAAAACCCTCCAAAAAATCAATGAATCCAGGAGTTGGTTTTTTGAAAAAATCAACAAAATTGACAGACTGCTAGCAAGACTAATAAAGAAGAAAAGAGAGAAGAATCAAATAGACGCAATAAAAAATGATAAAGGGGATATCACCATGGACCCCACAGAAATACAAACTACCATCAGAGAATACTATAAACACCTCTATGCAAATAAACTAGAAAATCTAGAAGAAATGGATAATTTCCTGGACACTTACACTCTTCCAAGACTAAACCAGGAAGAAGTTGAATCCCTGAATAGACCAATAGCAGGCTCTGAAATTGAGGCAATATTAATAGCCTACCAACCAAAAAAAGTCCAGGACCAGATGGATTCACAGCTGAATTCTACCAGAGGTACAAGGAGGAGCTGGTACCATTCCTTCTGAAACTATTTCAATCAATTGAAAAAGAGGGAATCCTCCCTAACTCATTTTATGAGGCCAACATCATCCTGATACCAAAGCCTGGCAGAGACACAACAAAAAAAGAGAATTTTAGACCAATATCCCTGAAGAACATCGATGCAAAAATCCTCAATAAAATACTGGCAAACCGGATTCAGCAGCACATCAAAAAGCTTATCCACCATGATCAAGTGGGCTTCATCCCTGGGATGCAAGGCTGGTTCAACATTCGCAAATCAATAAACGTAATCCAGCATATAAACAGAACCAAAGACAAGAACCACATGATTATCTCAATAGATGCAGAAAAGGCTTTTGACAAAATGCAACAGCCCTTCATGCTAAAAACGCTCAATAAATTCGGTATTGATGGAACGTACCTCAAAATAATAAGAGCTATTTATGACAAAGCCACAGCCAATATCATACTGAATGGGCAAAAACTGGAAAAATTCCCTTTGAAAACTGGCACAAGACAGGGATGCCCTCTCTCACCACTCCTATTCAACATAGTGTTGGAAGTTCTGGCTAGGGCAATCAGGCAAGAGAAAGAAATCAAGGGTATCCAGTTAGGAAAAGAAGAAGTCAAATTGTCCCTGTTTGCAGATGACATGATTGTATATTTAGAAAACCCCATTGTCTCAGCCCAAAATCTCCTTAAGCTAATAAGCAACTTCAGCAAAGTCTCAGGACACAAAATTAATGTGCAAAAATCCCAAGCATTGTTATACACCAGTAACAGACAAGCAGAGAGCCAAATCAGGAATGAACTTCCATTCACAATTGCTTCAAAGAGAATCAAATACCTAGGAATCCAACTTACAAGGGATGTAAAGGACCTCTTCAAGGAGAACTACAAACCACTGCTCAGTGAAATAAAAGAGGACACCAGCAAATGGAAGAACATACCATGCTCATGGATAGGAAGAATCAATATCGTGAAAATGGCCATACTGCCCAAGGTTATTTATAGATTCAATGCCATCCCCATCAAGCTACCAATGAGTTTCTTCACAGAATTGGAAAAAACGGCTTTAAAGTTCATATGGAACCAAAAAAGAGCCCGCATTGCCAAGACAATCCTAAGTCATAAGAACAAAGCTGGAGGCATCACGCTACCTGACTTCAAACTATACTACAAGGCTACAGTAACCAAAACAGCATGGTACTGGTACCAAAACAGAGATATAGACCAATGGAACAGAACAGAGTCCTCAGAAATAATACCACACATCTACAGCCATCTGATCTTTGACAAACCTGAGAGAAACAAGAAATGGGGAAAGGATTCCCTATTTAATAAATGGTGCTGGGAAAATTGGCTAGCCATAAGTAGAAAGCTGAAACTGGATCCTTTCCTTACTCCTTATATGAAAATTAATTCAAGATGGATTAGAGACTTAAATGTTAGACCTAATACCATAAAAACCCTAGAAGAAAACCTAGGTAGTACCATTCAGGACAGAGGCATGGGCAAGGACTTCATGTCTAAAACACCAAAAGCAACGGCAGCAAAAGCCAAAATTGACAAATGGGATCTCATTAAACTAAAGAGCTTCTGCACAGCAAAAGAAACTACCATCAGAGTGAACAGGCAACCTACAGAATGGGAGAAAATTTTTGCAATCTACTCATCTGACAAAGGGCTAATATCCAGAATCTACAAAGAACTCAAACAAATTTACAAGAAAAAAACAAACAACCCCATCAAAAAGTGGGCAAAGGATATGAACAGACATTTCTCAAAAGAAGACATTCATACAGCCAACAGACACATGAAAAAATGCTCATCATCACTGGCCATCAGAGAATGCAAATCAAAACCACAATGAGATACCATCTCACACCAGTTAGAATGGCAATCATTAAAAAGTCAGGAAACAACAGGTGCTGGAGAGGATGTGGAGAAATAGGAACACTTTTACACTGTTGGTGGGATTGTAAACTAGTTCAACCATCATGGAAAACAGTATGGCGATTCCTCAAGGATCTAGAATTAGAAGTACCATATGACCCAGCCATCCCATTACTGGGTATATACCCAAAGGATTATAAATCATGCTGCTATAAAGACACATGCACACGTATGTTTATTGCGGCACTATTCACAATAGCAAAGACTTGGAATCAACCCAAATGTCCATCAGTGACAGACTGGATTAAGAAAATGTGGCACATATACACCATGGAATACTATGCAGCCATCAAAAAGGATGAGTTTTCGTCCTTTGTAGGGACATGGATGCAGCTGGAAACCATCATTCTTAGCAAACTATCACAAGAACAGAAAACCAAACACCGCATGTTCTCACTCATAGATGGGAACTGAACAATGACATCACTTGGACTCGGGAAGGGGAACATCACACTCCGGGGCCTATCATGGGGAGGGGGGAGGGGGGAGGGATTGCACTGGGAGTTATACCTGATATAAATGACGAATTGATGGGTGCTGACGAGTTGATGGGTGCAGCACACCAACATGGCACAAGTATACGTATGTAACAAACCTGCACGTTATGCACATGTACCCTAGAACTTAAAGTATAATAAAAAATAAGTAAATAAATAAATAAAATTCTATCTTGGGTAGATGCTACTCCTTCTCTACTCAACATCCATTCTTCCCTGCTTCCTTCCTAACAGAATCCTTAAATCACAGGCAACAGTCATGTAATCAACTCAAATATGCTTCCCCGCTTCTCCTGTGATAAAGGAGGCCCATTAGATGTAAACAGATCACTATATAGAGCTTCTAGGAAAATCCTTTTTATAGCCATGATGGCTGGAGCTCCAGCAGTAGCCATCTTTCCTGTTCTTGGGACTATGAAGGAAAAGTGAAGAGAATTGCAGAGACTTGGCCTTGTCATTCTTGATCTTTTGAACCAACACCAGAAACTGCCTACCCCTGGACTTCCGGTGACATGAGGAAAATAGTTATCTGTTGAAGTCACCCTATTTTAGTATGTATTTCTGAAAGCAGAGACTAATTCCTAACTGAAGCACAATTTTACTCACCTGTATAGACTAGTCTGGCTTCTCAGTGGTTTGGCCAATAGAGAACCCTATCAGGAAATCAGATGGAAGAAAGGGACAAAGAAGATTCTCTTTCATTCCCCAGCTCCCTTCCTATGGGGTTGTCTTGTTGTTGACTGTGTCCTTAACTGAAGGTCATCTCTCTTCTCAAGACTCCTATATCCATATGACTCTCTCCTTTTGCATTCCAGATGCCATGCTCTCTCCTTGCTCTTTTACATGTATGTGGTAATGGCTTTACTCTCGTTGGTCCTTGGAGAGCTACACTATCCTTTATGGTTTCCCTATATCTTGCCCCAACCTTCAAAAATAATTCCTTTATTAAACAATACTCAAATTATCCTAATTTGAGTGTGCAATCTGTTTCCTGCTGAGATTCTGTTTGATACATTTCTTGGGGTGTGTGTGCATGTATGTGAGAGAGAGAGAGAATGTGTATGTGTGTGTGTGTGTGTGTGTGTGTGCATGTTTTACAACTTTGTAGTGTTCAGTCAATTTCTGTTTATCTGCATGGGGAAGTAAGGAAGCTAAAATTATTAGAAGGATTTGAGGAAAGGCCATAGGCCCATACCAGCAAGCATCTCACATAGTTTCCCTTTAAAAGTGAAGAGAGTTAACTGACATGACAGGCAGGAAAACACTTTTAGCAGGTAGACTCAAAGCACCACTTCATGGCTATAGAAATTGCTGAAATAACTATATAAAGGAAGGATGTAAATTGTTAAAACAGGGATCACAATCAATGTTTGAAAAATACTTTCTTAAATGCAGAAACTGCAGTCATTTTATAGGAGGCAGAAAGGATGACTCAAATATCTGTCAATGCACAGAGCCTCATTACTGATCTTTAATATCTTCACATTACAGAATCATGTGACTTTAGGAAATTCCAGCATGACCTGACTCAACTTACTCATTTTTAGTGAGGGCTAATTGACTGCCTAGAACGAAGTATAAATACATTATCTCTAGATTTTCAGTTAAGCTTTGGTTGTTGTTATTTTTGGGTTTTGGCAGCTTTTGGGGTTATTTTTCCATATCATAATTCTTCTCTAAATTCTACCAAATTACGGTTCAGCCTTTAATGAAAGAAAAACTAAAGACAATGTAAAAACTCCAAAACAAAATGTCTGAGAGTTCTGGAACTATCATTACTCTTTTAAAATCAGTGGTCTAAAAAGTCAAAATAGGGTTAACATCTAAGTTTATACTGATATGAATGAGAACCAGGAAAAAAACTGCTTTCAAGGATAGCAATAACACTAATTTATGTTGTGCATAAATTATCTGAGAATATAACAGTGACTCAGAAAACATTACCACCACTTTGCAGAGAGCTAAAAGTAAAATGTGAAATATTATCCCAATCCTTATGTTCTAACTTTAGAATTCCACTAATAATTCTCCTTCTGTTTCTATTAAATATGAAAAATTGAGCAATGGCCAAGTAATTTTTTAAATCAAAAACAAATTAAGATGATGGAGCAATAAACACAGGATTCAATGGTTTTATTTTTTTCAAGAATTCTGAGAGTTTTTTTTTTTTTTTTAAAGGAATCAACTTTTTTGTTGTTGTTTAATAAAGAAGAAAAAGACTACAGCAACCTACCTTGGCATTTTTGAGAAGCCACAGGTCTACTCTTTTTATGTATTGCATGTACATCTTCTAGCCCAAAGACTTTAATCCTAGCACAAAATTTTCTTAAATAGCTTTTGAGGGTCACCTAATGATTTATAGAGACATATCCCCCAAAGAGACATCTAACCAAAAAAGAGCAATCTACAAATACTTGAAGAACTACCACTGGGAAAAAATAGCCATTTTTCTTGTTCCTTTATTGGGAAGCGGGAAGAAAAATCCTTCAATCAAGCTTCCCGAACATAAAATTGATAGTCTTTAAAATCAGTCAATTCCTCTCATTAGTACAAGAACTCTTAATCTGGTCTTAGTCTAAGACCCTGATGGGAACATGAAGGTATTGAGGATATTATGTGCAAAATGTTGCAGGTGTACATTTGTGCATTTTTCTAGAGTTGGGGTGCATGGATTCTGTTAGCTTCCCAGAGGGACTTGTAATGTAAAAAGATCTGCAAAAGAATGCGGGAAATTAGCATGGATGACCATTTGTCAGACTGCTGAAGACAAGATTGTCATGCTAAGGGCAACGTTTAGAATCCTCTGGGTACAGATAACTAGTCAGTAAAACCCTTATGCAGTGTATGTTCAATCCTGTAATCATTCAGTGGTTATTCACAGGTTGTCCCTTCTGCTCATATGGGTTAATTTGCTCAGGGTGGTAGATTAGAGGGAGGCATCCATTCTAACTCTTCTTTTAAGGGGAGAGATAACATGATGGACTGTTTCCCAGTGCCCTCCCGGTGTTAAATAGAAACTGCTACATGACATGAATGGGGGTTCCATGAACGGACTGAATATGAGGATGTGAGTCTAGGAAAAAGAATAAGCAGCGCACAAGAGAAGGGAGGTACTTGCTTTCTTAATGGCAATCCAAGTTGAAAATCAGAAGGCAGAGTATAAGTGTGTTGTGAGCTGAACCGCTCTAGATATGGGTAAATATAGCAGTGAAGGACAAAAACGGAATGAACACTTTGTAATCTGACCCTTGGAGATATAGAATGGATCCTTGGATGTTCTGTCCCCCATTGGTACCCCAAACATTCACCCATGCTAATGAGTTAGCACGGAAACTGTGCTTTGGAGGACAAATCAGTTAAGAGCAGAAACAAACCTAGAGCTTTTTCCATTTATCTGATTTCTGCACAAATGCTGAGTTTGCCATTTAAAGTGGGTGTGTATCCAGTGGGAGAACCCAGTCATTGTGTCCTGGCATAAAAACGGCTCCTTTGAAATTAGGATAGTGTGTAAACTCATCCCCTAAGAGCTTTGTAGATCTCTTGCAATTGTTTCTTGGACCCTGTTTGAATTTGCTCTTTTAAATGGGCTGCTTAGGGAAAATACTGGCACCAATTTAACAAAAAGGGATATCATTAATTTCTTCCTCTAAAAAGGAAGAAATCCCTCTGGGAACACTGAGTCTTCATGTATATTAGGTGAGACAAACCAGCCTGGTGTCTGGGTAGACTGGCTGTTCTAATTGCTCACTGCTAAGCAGCCAAACATACCTTTCTGGATGGTGACTTGGGGATCTGAGTCTGTGGGAGCTATAAATATTCCTGAAACCATTTAGGTAGATTAATGAAACGTAACTCCCTCCCATTACACAAACTGCCAGACACAGAAAATACCAACAAATCGGTCCCACTCAAATGCAGTAAAGATTCAAGGTGATATACTCTTGAGGCTTGTGATGGTATCGAGGGAAAACTAAGTGCAGTTTTTTAGAAATCGTAGCACACTCCAGAAGACTTGATAATTTGAATGGAAAGAAGAAAGGAGTTGCTAACTTGGAAATTAGGTACTTTCAAAAGTGATTCTCATTGGAAGAGTGAGAAATAGCAGTAGCAGCAGCTGAACTTTATTAGATGCTTACCATGTACCAGGCATTATTCTACATGTAGTAAGCTAATAATCTGGAGTCTTATTTTTGGATAAATCCTGACCCAGAATCCTCTCAAAGCTTCCAGAGCATGTCACACACACACACACAGATAAACACACACACATTCTTAGGAACCTAGGAACACAGATCACAGAACAGGGAATTTTAGTGTAATAAAAACCTTAAATATCAGCAAAACACTGGAAAGAGGGGACAATGTGGGACTGGAGGAGTGAGTGTAGGGGTGATGGTGGTGGACAGTGCTCAGGCAAAGCCCTAGTCTAGGATAGAGTGCATGATTTGAAAGTGGGAAGTCAGGAAGTCATTGTGAATTGTTTGGTTGGGAGAAAAATTACGGACTCATTTAATATCCAGTTTATGTTGAGTTTCTCCCTCCTGTCATTATCCAAACTATATTTATAGTTTGTTTAATAAGAGATACATCTGTTCTTTTTTAAAAATTGCAAGTATTGTTAATCCAAATTCAGCAGCATTCCAAACTAAACAAAACACCTCTACCTAATGCCAATAATCCCCCAGGCATGGCTTTATGTCCTTTATTTTGCTCTCTCATCTTTGGGCCTAATTAGGAGAGAGCCCTTGAAACCCTAAATTCTGACCAATGAATAAATAATCAAACAACTTGGATATAATGTAATAGACTTTACAGTCTACAACCAAATATAGAGCTAACTGGTCAACACCTTAAGGCTTCTATTTTCCCCTGTTCATTTATAGAACAAAGAGGAAAAGACATTTAATAAGCTTAAATGGCCATCCAATGAGCCCTTAAGAATAGCCTAGGCCAGAGAGCTGATCCAGAGGTACTACTGACTCTATGTCTCCCTAGAGCCCATTTCTGGGTTGGGTTCTAGCTCTGGGTTGACCAACAAATATGCAGTTTTTTCATCTATAAAATGAGAGTTGAACAAAAGGACCGCAAAGGCTTCTACAATCTTAAATCTGGATAAGTTAAGCCATATTAACTCTGTAGAAAACTCCCTCAAAGAAAAATGAAATATTCCTATGAGTAACAAGAATAACTCCATGCAGAACCAAACTTTTGTTGAATGCTTACTACATGTGAAGTAGCGTGTTAAGTACTTTACATCTATACCCTATGATGTAGGTACTGTTATTATTCCTATTTTGGAGATGAGGAAAGAGGGGTATAGGGAGATTAAGTTAACTTGACCAAAGTCACAAAGCTATTAGAGTGGCATAGCTGGGATGTAAATTTAAGTCTGACTGACTCCAAAGCCAGCTTTGCCACCCTGCCAAGGGTATGGGACCATCATCCATGGATATCTCTTCTTTGTAAGGGTTCCAAACTAGAAACAACCCAGGTGCCCATCAACAGAAACATGAATTCATAAAGTGTGCTCTAATCCTAAAATGGGATGCCATACAGCATGAAAATATACAAGTGAATCTTTAAAATATAATGCTAAGAGGAAAAAGAGAAAAAGCTAGAAGTCAAAGAATACATGCTATGTGGTTCCAGTTATGCACAGTTTAAAAACAGGCAAAATTAAGCTATAATATTTAGGGATGCATACTTAGTTGGTTACCTGTAGGGTGCAGAAAGAGAGTCATAATCCTGAAAGGGCATGCTGACAGCTTCTGTGGCACTGGCAAGGTCTGCTTTGTGATCTCAGTTGTGCTTACATGGTGCTTGCATTATAATAATTTATTACACTGTCCATTTTTGTTTTAAGCATTTTTTTTTTTTTTTGAAATGGAGTCTTGCTCTGTCAACCAGGCTGGAGTGCAGTGGCACGATCTCAGCTCACCACAAGCTCCGCCTCCCAGGTTCACACCATTCTCCTGCCTCAGCCTCCCAAGTACTGGGGACTACAGGTGCCCACCACCACGTCCGGCTAATTTTTTGTATTTTTAGTAAGGATGGGGTTTCACCATAGCCAGGATGGTCTCGATCTCCTGACCTCGTGATCCACCTGCCTCGGCCTCCCAAAGTGCTGGGATTACAGGTGTGAGCCACCGTGCCTGGCCTCCGTTTTAAGCATTTTTTTTTTCTGTAAACATGTTACATTTCAGAATTTTTTAAAAGGCAAAACCAAAAATAACCAAGGATGGGTGTTGGGGGTGCAAAACAAAAATAAACCACCACATTGATCTTGTATCTCTCACATGTGAGCTTTTCCCGGTGTGGAAAAAGAATGGGCAGAGGGCTGGAAACATCTTTTCTCACTCTTCGCTGCAGGTCTGAGTTTTGGAGTAAGCTTGTCTGAACCTTCCCTGGAGACCAAATATCACCGTTGTAGCTCCCACAGCTCCTGTGCTCACCCCTATCAACACCCCTATCAAACAAGTCAAAGGCGACTTGTTTTCAAATTTATTTGTCCATCTCTCTCGGAATATAAATTTCACAAGAGCAAGCCTGGATCTTGATCCCTTTTAGTGGGTGCTCAAGTAACATCCGCTGGACAAATATCCTAATGAATGAGTAATAAAGGTATATTTTATTCTCTCCCAGCCCCCTCTGAAATTTAAACCAACAAATTGATCTCTTGCTAAGTACTGTTTTAGCAGACAACCTGAGTTTTTCTAGTTTTTCCAGGAGTTTTAGTTACTTAACAAACATAAATAGTGAGGAAACCAAGAGAGGAAAATAGAAATGAAAACTGAGAGAAAATCTCTATATGCATATAACCCAGTTTCTTTTTTCTCCTTATATAATTTGAGACTACATCTCTCTTGCTACCCTATAGCACTAAAACTTGATTACACTGAATTTAGGGATCACACTCACGCCATGGTTCTTATGTATTCAACTTCTGTACTGCCAACTACCTTGTTCCTCTCAAGCTGTTCTTATTTTCTTAGGTAGGTATAGTGGGTATCAAGCCAAAGTGGCTTATTTAAAAACATTTTTCTCCCTGATTATTTTTCTGCAAAAGACACTGTTAAGAGAAATAAAGATAAGCCACAAACTGGGAAAAAAGTATTTGCAAAACACATACTTGACACCTGCACGTGTGTGTTCATTGCAGCACTATTCACAATAGCAAAAACATGGAGTCAATCTAGATGCCCATCAATGGTAGACTGGATGATGAAAATGTGGTACAGATACACCATGGAATCTACATAGCCATAAAAGAAGAACAAGATCATGGCCTTTGCAGCAACGTGGATGAAGCTGGAGGCCATTATCCTAAGTGAATCAATCCAAGAGCAGAAAGCCAAATGCTGCATTTTCTCATTTATAAGTGGGAGCTAAACATTGGGTACACATGGACACAAAGAAGGGAACAACAGACACTGAGGCCTATTTGAGGGTGGAGGGCAGTTGGAGAGTGAGGATTAAAAAACTATTTATTGGGCCGGGCACGGTGGCTCACGCCTGTAATCCCAGCACTTTGGGAAGCCGAGACGGGCGGATCACAAGGTCAGTAGATCGAGACCATCCTGGCTAACACGGTGAAACCCCATCTCCACTAAAAATACAAAAAATTAGCCGGGTGTGGTGGCAGGCGCCTGTAGTCCCAGCTACTCCGGAGGCTGAGGCAGGAGAATGGCGTAAATCCTGGAGGTGGAGCTTGCAGTGAGCTGAGATTGCGCCACTGCACTCCAGCCTGGGCAACAGAGCGAGACTCCGTCTCAAAAAAAAAAAAAAACAAAACTATTTATTAGGTATTATGCTGATTATTAAGGTGACAAAATTATCTTTACACCAAACCTCTGCGACCTGCAATTTACAATTGTGTGTAACAAACCTCTATGTGTACCTTTTGAACCTAAAATAAAAGTTGGAAAGAAAAACAAAAAAACACGTATCTAATGTAGGACTGTATCCAAAATATACAAAGAACTCTTAAAACTCAAGAATAGGAAAACAAACAATGCAATTTTAAAATGGTCAAAAATCTGAATAGATACCTCACCAAATAAGATACACAGATGTCGAATAAGCATGTGAAAGAAATAAGCATGTGAAAAGATGCTTAACATCATATGTTATCAGTGAATTGCAAATTAAAATAATGAGATGTTACTACACAACTATTAAAATGTCAAAATCCGGCCAGGCACGGTGGCTCACGCCTGTAATCTCAGCACTTTGAGAGGCCAAGGCGGGTGGAGCACCTGCGGTCAGTAGTTTGAGACCAGCCTGGCTAACATGGTGAAACCCCATTTCTACTGAAAATACAAAAAATTAGCCAGATGTGGTGGCACGCGCCTGTAATCCCAGCTACTTGGGAAACTGAGGCAGGAGAATCACTTGAATCCGGAAGGTGAAGGTTGCAATGAGCCAAGATCGTGCCATTGCACTCCAGCTTGGGCAACAAGAGCGAAACTCTGTCTCAAAAAAATAAAAATAAAAATAAAAATCCCAGATACTGACAACCCCAAAGGCTAACAAGGATGCAGAGCAACAGGAACTCGCATTCATTGTTGAAGGAAATGCAAAATGGTACAGCCAGTTTGGAAGACAGTTTGGCAGTTTCTTGCAAAGCTAAACATACTCTTACCACACAATCCAATAATCATACTCCCAGGTATTAACTCAAATGAAGTAAAAAGTCACATCCACACCAAAACCTGAACACAAATGTTTATGGTGGGTTCACTCATAATTGTCCAAACAACCAAGATATCAAGCTATCAAGCCATCACACTACATGGAGGTTTGTTTGTTTTTTTTTTTTCTAGACGGAGTCTTGATCTGTTGTCCAAGCTGGAGTGCAGTGGCGTGATCTCGGTTCATTACAACCTCTGCCTCCCAGGTTCAAGTGATTCTCCTGCCTCAGCCTCCTGAGTAGCTGGAGTCACAGGCATGTGCTACCACGCACGCCCAGTTAGTTTTTGTATTTTTAGTAGAGACAGTGTTTCGTCATGTTGGTCAGGCTGGTCTCGAACTCCTGACCTCAAGTGATCCACCTGCCTTGGCCTCCCAAAGTGCTGGGGTTACAAGTATGAGCCACCACACCTGGCTGACGTGGAGGAATCTTAAATGCACATTATTGTTATTATTTTAGAGATAGGATCTTGCTCTGCTGCCTAAGCTGGAGTGCAGTAGTGTCATCATAGCTCACTGCACCCTTGACCTCCTGGGCTCAAGTGATCTTTCCACCTCAGCCTCCCATGTAGCTAGGAAGATAGACAGGCACCACATCACTTGGCCAATTTTTAAATTTTTTGTAGAGACAGGGTCTTGCTGTGTTAGACCAGGCTGGGCTTGAATTCTTGGCTTCAGACAATCCTCCCACCTCAGCCTTCCAAAGTGCTGGGATTACAGGTGTAAACCACCACACCTGGTCTCTTAAGTGCATATTGCTAAAGTGAAAGAAGTCAATCAGAAATGGCTATATACTATATTATTCCAACTATATGACATTCCGAAAAAGGCAAAACTACAGAGGCACTAAAATAAATAAGTAAATAAATAAACAGTGGTTGCCAAGGGCTTGTGGGGAGGGAGGAATAAAGTAGTAGAGATGGGATTTTTAGGTCAGTGAAATTATTCTGTATGATACTGTCATGATGAATACAGGTCATTATGCATTTGTCAAAGCTCACAGAATATACAGCACAAAGAGTGAACTCTAATGTAATCACAGTGTATCAATATGGGCTTATCAATTGTAATAAATGAACCATGCTAAAACAAAATGTCAATTATAGAGGAAACGGGGAGAAAAGGAGAGGGAAAAGGGTATGTAAGAATTTTGTACTTTCAGCTCAATATTTCTGTAAGCCAAAAATTACTAAAATAAATAGTCTATTAAATTTTTAAAACTCAAAAAAATATATTATTCTCAATCTTAGAAAACAAACAAACATAAAACAAAGAAAAATCACTACACACCTACCATTAAACAATTGTATGTTTGATTTTAAAGTTGAAAGAATTCTTTAAAAATGAAATAAACTAGGCAGCTGCGGTTAACAGGGCAGTCTAGAGAGTGTGTGTTGTTTCAATTACATCAAATAAGAAAAGAATTTAAAAATAAATTTTCTCTAGGCACATTTTACAGCCATGCCATCAACATCCAATCTTGGAAGTCAAATACCCTAACTTGACTCACACACCACCCGCCTTGTGTTGTTTGGCATCTGCAGTCCTGATGTCCTGGGCCAATGCCAAACCCTAACTTGGCATTGGCAAAAAGTGCATCATGACCTAACGAACTCAGGAAAGCACCAGAAAAGTTTAGCAAGAACTTTTCACAGATATATTGTAGCAACAATCTAAGAAGAAATGATGTCAAAAACTGTTCAATTCTATAATGTGCTTTAATGAGTTGCAGGAATGAGAACAGGCTATGAAAGGTTTTTTCTGAGGTATGCGGCCTCAGGAATGGTGGCCTGGCATGTGACCTCCATGGCTTGTATCTGCTACTCTCACAGCTGTGACCACTTTCCCCTCCAGCCTCCTCTAGACTCCTCTAGCCTCAGCTCCTCCAATAGAGTCGGAATCTTGCTATTGATTCAGCTGGCTGAGGGTGGAGAAAAGCACTGACCTTTGTGGAGTACATCCCTTGTTCTTCCTTATCATCCTGATTCTCAAATTTCAAGGGAAATGGGGCACTATGATCAATCTTGGTAGGTATCTACAGAGTTCCTTCAGAGAGCCCCAGTTTTGAACAGAGCCCTCAGTTGAGGTAAACTACTTGGACTATAATTGATGTCCAAAGTATCCTGTTCCTATTCTTCAAAATTACAAAATAAAACAAAACAAAAACAAGGAAACCAAAAATCCAGATCTAGTAAAAATGAGAAAAGTCTCCGTATTTGTCCGTTCTCACATTGCTATAAAGAACTACCGAGACTAGGTAGTTTATAAAGAAAACAGGTGTAACTGACTCACAGTTTCACAGTCGGTACAGGAGGCATGATTGGGGAGGCCTCAGAAAACTTACACTCATGGCAGAAGGTAAACGGCAAGCAAGCACATTTTCACATGGCAGCAGGAAAGAGGGAAGGGGGAAGTGCTACATAATTTTAAACAGTCAGATCTTTTGAGAACTCACTCACTATCATGAGAACAGCAAGGGGGAAATCCACCCCCATGATCCAATCACCTCCCACCAGGTCTCTCTCCCAACACTGGGGATTACAATTCAACATGAGATCTGAGTGGTCATGCAGAGCTAAACCATATTATTCTGCCCCAACCCCTCCCAAATCTCATGCCCTTCTCACATTTCAAAACCAATCATGCCTTCCCTAGAGTCCCCCAAAGTCTTAACTCATTCTAGTATTAACCCAAAAGTCCAAGTCCAAAGTCTCATCTGAGGCAAGGCAAGTCCCTTCCACCCATAAGCCTGTAAAACCAAAAACAAGTTAGTTACTTCCAAGATACAATGGGGGTACAGGCATTGGGTAAATTCTCCCATTCCAAAAGGGAGAAATTGGACAAAAGAAAGGGGCCATAGGCCCCATGCAAGTCTGAAACCCAGTAGGGTAGTCATTAAATCTTAAAGGTCCAAAATAATATCCTTTGACTCCATGTCTCATATCCAGGCCACACTGATGCAAGTGCCACACACATATCTGGGCTCCCAAGGCCTTGGGCAGCACGGTGTTTTGGTTCTGCAAGTTTGGCTGCTTTTACAGCCTGGCATTGAGCCCAGCCTGCAGCTTTTCTAGGCACACAGTGTAAGCTGTTGGTAGATCCACCATTTGGGGTCTGGAGGTCAGCAAACCTCTTCTCAAAGATCCACTAGGCAGTACTCCAGTGGGGACTCTGTGTGTGGGGGCTCCAATCCTAGATTTCTCCTCTGCACTGCCCTATTAGAGGTTCTCCATGAGGCTCTGCAATTGCAGCTGACTTCTGCTTGGACATCCATGTGTTTCCATACATTCTCTGAAATCTAGGCAGAGGCTTTGAAGTCTCAACTCTCATTTTTGTGCACCTACAGGCCCAACACCACGTGGAAGCCACCAAGGCTTGGGACTTGAAGCAATGGCTTCAGCTGTACCTTGGCCCCTTTTAGCCACAGCTGAAGCTGGAACGGCTGGGATGCAGGGCGCCATGTCCTGAGGCTGCACAGAGCAGTGGGACCCTGGGCCCAGCCCAGAAAACCATTTTTCCCTCCTAAGCCTGCAGGCCTATGATGGGAGGGGCTGCCACGAAGGTCTCTGAAATGCCCTGGAGGCATTTTTTCCATTGTTTTGGCTATTAACATTCAGCTCCTCTTTACTCATGCAAATTTCTGCAGCCTTGAATTCTTCCACAGAAAATGTGTTTTTCTTTACAACCACATGATTGGGCTGCAATTTTTCCAAACTTTTATGCTTTGCTTCCCTTTTAAACAAATGTTCTAGTTTCAGGTCATTTCTTTGTTTATGTAAATGATTGTAGACTTTTGGAAGCAGCCAGGACCCCTCTTGAATGCTTTGCTGCTTAGAAATTTCTTCTACCAGATATCCTAAATCATCTCTCTCAAGTTCAAAGTTCCACAGGTCTCCAGAGACACAATGCCACCAGTCTCTTTGATAAGTACAGCAAGAGTGACCTTTACTGCAGTTCCCAGTAAGTTTCTCATCTCCGTCTGAAGCCACTTCACCCTGGACTTCACTGTCCATATCACTATCAGCATTTTGGTTGCAACTCTTCAACAAGTCTCTAGGAAGTTCCAAACTTTGCTTCATCTTTCTGCCTTCTGATCCCTCCAAACTGTTCCTACCTCTGCCCATTACCCAGTTCCAATGTTGCTTCTACATTTTCAGTTATCTTTGTAGTAATGCCTTTATAGCAACACCCCACTCCGGGTACCAATTTTCTGTATTAGTCCATTCTCATGGTGCTATAAAAAACTATCTGACACTGGCCGGGCATGGTGGCTTACATCTGTAATCCCAACATTTTGGGAGGCCAAGGCAAGCAGATCACGAGGTCAGGAGTTCAAGACCAGCTTGGCCAATATGGTGAAACCCCATCTCTACTAAAAATACAAAAATTAGCTGGGCGTGGTGGCATGTGCCTGTAATCCCAGCCAGTTGGGAGGCTGAGACAGGAAAATCGCTTGAACCCAGGAGGCAGAGGTTGCAGTGAGCCGAGATCACGCCACTGCACTCCAGCCTGGCAACAGAGTGAGACTCCACCTCAAAAACAAACAAACAAACAAACTACCTGAGACTATGAGATTGGGTAACTTATAAAGCTAAGAGGTTTAATGGGCTCACAGTTCCACAGGGCGTACAGGAGGCACGACTGGAGAGGCTTAAGAAGTTTTAAAATCATGGCAGAAGGGAAAAGGGGAAGAAAGCACATCTTCACACGGCAGCAGGAAAGAGAAGGGGGAAGTGCTACACACTTTTAAACAACCAGATATCACAAGAACTCATTCATGATCATGAGAATAGCAAGGGGGAAATCCCCCATGCAATGATCCAATCACCTCCCACCAGGTCCCTCCCCCAACACTGAGGATTACAATTCAACATGAGATTTGGGTGGGGACACAAAGCTAAACCATATCAGTCTCTTAAGCAAAACAGAAAAAGTGTATGATTAATATAAATGAAGCTAAATTAGAAATTGGATTGGGGATTAAGACAACTATAATCTGTCTTCTGTCTCCTTCCATCCCTTTGTCCTCATGCCCACAAGCCTCAAACTGTACACTTCCTTATGTTGGCCTTGCCTAGATTTTTTTTTTTTTTTTTTTTCAAAAAGTCAGGGAACAAACATTATGGCAATGACATATATATTAGAAATACGTAAGAACGAATCATATGAACCCAGGAGGTGGAGGCTGCAGTGAGCCGAGACCACACCACTGCACTCCAGCCTAGGTGGCAGAGTAAGACTCCATCTAAAAATAAATAAATAGAATTAAATACATAAAATTATATATACATATATGAAACATTTCATATATATATGTAAAATGTTTCATATATATATGAAAACATTCAGATCTGGTGGGGCTTAGAGTAATTTTGCTGTGTGGGAGAATATACTACAGCCAGGCTAGCAGAAGTAGTATAGTTTATAATCTGGAAATAACCTTTAAAAGCAACAAGTTCTGGCTGAGTGTGGTGGCTCATGCCTGTAATCCCAGCACTCTGGGAGGCTGAGGTGGGTGGATCACTTGAGTTCAGGAGTTCAACACCAGGCTGGGCAGCATAGTGAAATCCTGTCTCTACAAAAAATACAAAAATTAGCCAGGTGTGGTGGCTCAGGCCTGTAATCCCAGTTACTCAGGAGGCTGAGGCACGAGAAAAGCTTGAACCCAGGAGGCAGAGGTTGCAGTGAGACGAGATTGTGCCACTGCACTCCAGTCTGGGCGACAGAACAAGACTCTGTCTCACAAAAACAAACAAACAATAAAGGCAGTAATTCCTAATAATTTTAGAAAATGAAACACTTTATAGATTGTTTAGAAGTCTGGAACACTCCCACCCTCTTCATGCACAGCAAAGCTAAAAGTAAATGTAACTTTGTTCTTGACAACTTCCCGATAATTTAATGAGATCACTTGAGATCCATGAGGACACTCAACATGTCACCAGACTAGCTTTGGAAAACAACAGCTGCAAAGACCAAGATATTATAATCATATTAGTCTCTTAAGTGTCTTATTTCATTTCCTGGCCCTGTGGTTGACATATAGTAGGTGTTCAATAAATGTTTGTTGAATGAATGAGGAGAAAGCCACATATATAAAGTCCACTTTCTCGGATTCAATATTGTGTCACAGAGATAGGGCATGTCCAGAGTAGTGGTTTTCAAAGGGAAGTCCCCAGACCAGCAGCATCTCATCCTCTGGAAACCTGATAACAATACGAATCCCCATCTCCATCCCACACAGAATTGGAAACTATGCAGTGGGTTCAGCAGTCTGTCTTAACCAGCATTCTGCATGATTCTGGAGAGCCCAGTGAAGTTTGAGAGCAATCTGTCTAAAAAGATCCCTTAATATGAGGTGTTTTTCTAACCTCACATGCTAGCAATAACAATTCTATACCTGTAATTCCTTTGCCATTTCACTGAGAAAAGTCCTCAGATAAGACTTGACCAAGTTTTACTGATGAGGGTTTAAGGTGAATTCAATGGCATCCAGACAAGAAGAAAAGATGTTTTTAGCCTAAGGGAGCCAAAAAGAGCAGGGATTCAGAACCTCAGAGACTACCCATAAATGAATACAGTCTTGTGTGTGACATTCAGTCACGAATTTGGGTAAGGGACAGAGAGGCCCAGTAGCCTTGCCTTTGTTTAGTGTCTGATTTCCACATGCCTTCCTGAGGGAGATTATGCGGCCTTTGAGACTCTGTTGTAGGAACATGCTCTCCCTGTCAAATGGGAGACATCTTAGCCCTTTATGATCATAGCATTGCTGTCTGGCGAGCTGCTTGTACTCCCTTCCAAACACAGGTGGCCCGTGTGAAGTGATTCTGTTACCTGGATCTGAGGTATAGTCTTGCCTGTTATAGTGATCTTGCCCCAAACAAGCTCAATTTCGTGTATCATTACAGGGTGACCAACTCATCTGTTTGCCTGGGACTGTCCTGGTATAAGCACTGAAAATCCCACATTTTGTTTTTTTTTGTTTTTTTTTTTTTTTGAGACGGAGTCTCGCTCTGTCGCCCAGGCTGGAGTGCAGTGGCCGGATCTCAGCTCACTGCAAGCTCCACCTCCGGGGTTTACGCCATTCTCCTGCCTCAGCCTCCCGAATAGCTGGGACTACAGGCGCCCGCCACCTCGCCTGGCTAGTTTTTTTGTATTTTTTTTAGTAGAGATGGGGTTTCACCGTGTTAGCCAGGATGGTCTCGATCTCCTGACCTCATGATCCGCCCATCTCGACCTCCCAAAGTGCTGGGATTACAGGCTTGAGCCACCGCGCCCGGCCAAATCCCACATTTTGGAAAACATTTCTGTCACAGGAAAGTTGAGATGTTTGGTCACTTTAAGGATTAACGTTTTCAAGAATAAAATACAGCCTGAGTTTGCTTTCCGACAGCTGAATTGCTGCCAAAACCAACAAAATTTAGTAATGAGAGCAACTGGAAAGGTAAAGAAAAATAATGAAGTAGATGGCATTAAAGAAGCTGCTAAGTGAAAGAAAATGGTGTGATTTGCTCAGGAGCCGTGGCTAGACAGGCCATGAAAGATCTGAAATCAATCACTAATGCCCGATGCCAGGTTCCACATGCTCTCTGGTGGCTCTACCACATCCCAACAGTGTGCTTTGCCAACTATGACCCCCTCAGGAGGCCAGTAGAATACTGCTTGCTACTTTTGACCTTCAAAAAGAAATGTGATTAAGGTATACTCCCTGTAGATGGGAAGAAAACCCAGGACAGGGGTCACTCTTAGGTGAGGTATAACAGAAAACCCAAGGGCAGGTAGTGAGGGTTCTTTAACAAGCACAGGTCACAAGGTTAAACTAAAGCTTGTGTACTTTACATTAAGAAAATATAAGTAAAGGACCTGGCATGGTACCTAATATAGGTACTAATGTACTACATACATTAGAGTTCCTGGTCTTTTATTCACAGGGGATTTTCTCAGATCTCCCTCTCAAACCCACTTCTTTTACTGCCTAAAACAATGCTTAAAACCTGTTTTTTAGACCATAGCAAAGATGAAAAAGGAAAAAGGAGAAGAAAAGTATGTTACAAAAAGTCAGCTCATTAACAACAGCAAGAAACATCAGCTTTGTGTTGAGAGAGGAGAAATTAAACAGAGAATCTGGCACATTAACTAAAAATCATAATGGTCAAGGGTCATTTACTGCAAGGGTAGGTGGCCCTATTTCACAACGGTCTCTGAGGATTGCTCTGCATTACAGCCCAATGTGATAACTGCTGTTAATAATCATGCCCCTAGATACAAAGAATAAGGAGAATTGTGTTTGTGCACTCAATATGAAAGGTAATTTTAGGTTTGAGAGAGTTTCAGCTGTATGGAAAATGTACTTACACAGACGATTTCATTTCTTGATGATGTCTAGTTCGTTCTCAACTCCAAAGCTGAAGTTATTGGTAAAATCATAATCCAGATCATGCCACTCACTGGCCTCCCATTTCACTGAGACTAAACCCTCACTACTCACAAAGTGAACCTCAGACCAACAATATCAGAAACACCCGCAAGCTCATTAGTGCTGCAGAATCTCAGAGCCACTCAGACCTGCTGAATGAGAATCCTCATGGTATCTAGATTCCTAGGATGTTTGTTAGGACATTAAACAGTACGAACCTGCATTATCTGGTTCCTCTTTTCCTATGACTCTACTTTTTTGTCTCTCAGCTCCAACACAGGGACTTCTACTCTTCATATAGTCCATTCACATTCTTTCCTCCAGGCCTTTATCATGGTCTTCTGCCAGGAACGCTCTTCTCTTAGATATTTACATGGTGAACTGGCTCACCACCCTCAAGCCTCTACTCAAACCTCACATTCTTAATGAAGCCACACTGTTTAAAAATACAACCACCCAGGCTGGGGGCGCGGTGGCTCACGCCTGTAATCCCAGCACTTTGGGAGGCTGAGGTGGGCGGATCACAAGGTCAGGAGATCGAGACCATCCTGGGTAACATAGTGAAATCCCGTCTCTACTAAAAAAAAAAAAAAAAAAATTATACAAAAGTTAGCTGGGAGTGGTAGCGCATGCCTGTAATCCCAGCTACTCAGGAGGCTGAGACAGGGGAATGGCGTGAACCTGGGAGGCGGAGGTTGCAGTGAGCTGAGATCATGTCACTGCACTCCAGCCTGGTGACAAAGCTAGACTCCATCTCAAATAAAAACACACACACACACACACACACACATATATATACATACAACCACCCAAACTCATCCTCTACACTTGGGCTACTCCTTATCACCTTTGCAGTTGTATTTTCTCCCCGTGACTCTTTACCCCTCTAACATCCCACATAATTGACTTATTTGTCTGCTTATTGTTCATTGTCTATCTCCCTCTGCTACAGTGTAGCATCATGTGGACAGGGTTTTGATATTAACACAACATCCAAGTCCATAATTATTTTCTTTGTAATTCATTTTTATTGTATTCCACAAAATTATCAGACTGTGGTAAAATGGAAAACAACCAACCAAAAATTAGTCTTTTATAAAAGTTTTGAGAAATACTTGTCAGTTTCTGGCACACAGAGTTAATAATTATTTTTTGAATGAATAAATAAATAAATAAATACATACATAGAAGAACGAATGCCTGAAGTATAACCATTTACACAGTAAAACCAGATAGGGTCTGTATACACTGTTGTCAGTCCTGTTAAATAATTTCACTGCTTGCATTAGTGACCAAGTGACTAGAATTATGCACTTCCCAGGTATATTGTGCTTTTCTCTTAATGTGAGCAATGAGTCGTCCCACATGGGCCAGTTAGGGACACTTGTTATACTCTGAAGACATTTAAGGCCCATATTTACAGACTTCTTTGCATGGCTGCTCTAAGCTGAGCTTGAGATGGAGTAACTTTAGATTTATTCCCTGCCTCTCATTCTCACCTCACCGACCCCTTCTTAGAATAATGAAGTTAGGCCTCACTGCAAGTTAGAAGGCAAACCTTCTGGATATTAGTATTTTTTTAAACCGAAAAGGTCACAATATTCTCATTGAACCTTTCACAAAAACATGGGTTAAAATAATGGGTTATTTAAAGCACAGAATTAAACACAAAGGTATAATTTGCTAAAAATGTTGCTTAAATAATATATTCTTGTTTCTACAACTGGTAATATAAATGAAACAGAAAAAAAATTTTGTTCTTCATCTTTGTTGTTTTCTAAGATCAAGGGGAATTCGATTTACATATAATGTTTTCTCATGTCTTCATGTCTAAACTTTCTTTGCTTTTCCTGCCCAAAACAGCAATAGTAACAAAATGAAATAGCTTGGATTATTTTAATTTATTCCACTAGTACACTATATCTATTTGGAGGTTGTCTCAGAAACATTTACTTTGTTCTAGGATTGTTAGAAATACATTATAAAATTCTTCTCTGATTCCTTACTTAGGTAAAGTTTCATTTCATTCTTGCTTCCATTATGTTTCATCACCACCTTGGATGCTCAAGAATTCAATTTGAGACCTAGGCTAGGTTGTGAGGAGAGAACTCGTAAATGGGAAGACATGATTCTAAACAGTTTTAAATCTAGTAGATGCATTAAAGTAACTATAAAACAAAGCAGGATGTGATAAGTATTATGAGAAAGAATAAAAGAGTAGGGAGCCATTGTGGTCCTTGAAAAATGGAGAGGATTTTGAAAAGTAAATGAGGAAGAAGGACATGTGCAGTAGAAGAGGCAGCATGAACAGTCACAGAGGAGGGAAAGAACATACCAGACATGTTCAGAGAAAACAGAATAGTTTGGAGATTCTGAAGCACAGAATGAAAAAGAGAGAGCAGTAGAAGTTAGAGATAGAAAAGAAGATTAGGACCAGAACAGAGAAAGCCTTGAAGGTCATGCTGGGATACTAGGGAGTCACTGAAAAGTGTGGAGGGAGAGAAGGTCACGATTAGGATTTTGCTTTAGAAATCTTAGGTTTCTGTTAGCATAAGACAAACTAAAGGAGAATGGAGGCAGGAAGACTACTTAGGATGCTGTTTATAAGAGTGTAAGGGGCAGTAATGTTGATGGTGGCAGACCCAATAGAAAATCATTTAGACTGCAAGGGAGAGACAACTCTAGAAAGAACGTGCATATAAGCCATTTATAGCAAATCAGATGTGTTACTTATTAATACATTTGACTTTTTAAGACACTTTCCTAAAGAATGGGAAAGATTATTGTAATCCAACAAGTCTCTTTTCTTTTTAATAAATATTAATTCAAAATGTAATGTATTTGTACTTCCCCAAACTATCACACCAAAACTTAATGTCTTACCAAAAGAACTTTATTTCTCTACCTAGTATTCATGTTCATAGATTAACTTTGTATTTATATAATATCAATAACAATAATTACCATAACAGCAACTGACATTTGCTAAACCCTTACTATGAGCCAGACACTATGCTATGTCCTTTACTTACACTAGCTCATTTAATCCTAAGTGAAACCTCTCAGATATACATTACTATTTCCTTCACTTTACATGAATAGGTACTAAGGTAAGGAGTTGCTACATAGCTTGATTAACACAGGAGACCCAGCCAGGCGTGGTGGCTCACACCTGTAATCCCAGCACTTTGGGAGGCTGAGGCGGGTGGATCACGAGGTCAGGAGATCGAGACCATCCTGGCTAACACAGTAAAACCCCGTCTCTACTAAAAATATAAAAAATTAGCTGGGCATAGTGGCGGGCGCCTGCAGTCCCAGCTATTTGGGAGGCTGAGGCAGAATGGTGTGAACCTGGGAGGCGCAGCTTGCACTGAGCAGAGATTGCGCTATTGCACTCCAGCCTAGGCGACAGAGCCAGACTCCATCTCAAAAAAAAAAAAAAAAAGAGAGAAAACACACACACACACACACACACACAAGACCAGAGATTTGAATCCAGGCAGGTCTGATGCCAGAACCTGCCAGTATGGTTTAGCTATTCAACCATACTTAAAATTTTTCTTTTTAGGAATTACATCTATTTAAAAATAGAATACCAAGAGAGAACAAAAACTAGATAGGACAAATGGAAAATAAATAGCAAACACACACACACACACACACACACACAGAAGACCAGAGATTTGAATCCAGGCAGGTCTGATGCCAGAACCTGCCAGTATGGTTTAGCTATTCAACCATACTTAAAATTTTTCTTTTTAGGAATTACATCTATTTAAAAATAGAATACCAAGAGAGAACAAAAACTAGATAGGACAAATGGAAAATAAATAGCAAGATGATAGATTTAAACCAAAACATATCAATAATCACATTAAATATAAATGCTCTAAACACTCCAATTAAAATATAGAGACTATCTGTTTGGATAGAGAAAAGTACCAACCAAACTCTTGCATAATGAATTTTGCTCCATTATACTGTTTTTCCCCTAAATTCTCTCCTCTTTTTTTGTACTACTTTTACCCCCACTTCATTGTGACCTTATTCCTGAATACTGTCTGGCTATGAGGAAAATATTTCCTTTGTCAGGTTTATCATTTACTACACATCCATTTAAAAGGTTCTGCTATAATGGACTCATCCTCTTGTCTCTCTCCAAAAGTTTAAGATCCATATAGACTGACTGAAGTCATAACACATTTATTATGCATTTCCCACTTTATACTGTGCTACTTTGTCACTGATAAACAGGCTAAAAAGAAAACTGAAGAGATCTGAGAAATTACTTTATATTTCAGAAAAATAGATGAGGTTGACATTAAGTGTAACATCAGGAGCATTTCTTTTCTTGGAAAGGTTCACGTAGTCCTTAGTATCTTCTAGCTTGTAAATATTTCTTACAATTATGTTTCTATTTTATCTTCCGGAAGCACTGGTTATAGCTGCATGCAAACCTGAAACTGACTCTTACTATATTTTGTAGCAAGAAATTTAGAAAATGAGCCAGAAATAGTTGTTTCCTAAAGGCATGTCTGTCTTCTTGCTCAAAGAATGGCCATGTTACCAAAAGGGCAGAACTACTTTCTAAATCCATATTCTTTATCAACTCCTAGATTTCGACCCTGCATGATCTGCTCCACTAAAAGCTGGTCAGCTGTTTATCTTCCCTTTAATAAAATGAAATTTTAGAACAGTTTCCTAGTTTAAGGTTAAGTAAATGGAAAAGCATGGACTTTGATATTCATTATCTTAAATGACATGGGTACATGGTAAACTGCTACCTTTAATACAAGTTTTACATCCAGCATGTATGGCTTCCCAAAAGTTTTTGCCAACATTTGGTCATATTACTATCTAAATGAGTCCTGCCCAAAGTACGCAAACAAGCAAATGGTAGAAGCAGCATGCAACTCAAAATGTTCTTCTTACCAGGTGTTTGAGGGGCTCCCCAGAGACTCAGTCCTTGGTGATCTGGAGCAGGATGGCATATCCGAGAAGACAGCAAATCAGTCCCAGAAATCGAGTGCTTCAGAAACACCCAGTAAGAGAAATATTATTATTATCCTCTGATGAAACAGCCTTAAGGACATGGCTTCTATTTAACGAAGGGGCACTTAACCCTGACTAAAAGCAAGAGGCTACGTATATTGGAGTCATTTGTAAGTTGCTCCTGTCGTGCATAGAATTGAATGGAGGTCCTCTCCTCAGGGCAATTAAAAGCCAAGTCTCAACATCTTTTGCTTCATTCATTTATTTCTTCCTCAGAACGAGTCAACCTAGCTTCCTGTTAAATTAATTATAGTCCAGAATATAAAACAGCTATGTGCTGATTTTCACCTATACTTATTTTTTATCTCTAAGAAAGAAAAAATAAAACCTATAGGAAGGTATTAATCTGCTTAACATTTCTAAGTACATCATCCAAAGGATTTTGTTTTTTTAATCTTACATATGCTCAGCAGAGTTACTGGCAAAAACTGTACATTTTCTTCATTTCATCCTTTCAACATCAAATAGTAGGCAGCAAAAATTGGATCAGACTTCAAAGCCTGCTGTGGGCTCCAAGTCACAGAGAGACGCCTCTATTTCACATATTGAATTCGAGCAGGATATCAAAGTGCTACCAAAGAACCTCGGGTCCTTACTCAAAAAGAGGCTCTAACATCTGTAGAGAGTGGAGTGCACAGACAAATCACCTCAGGGAGCAGCTAACATTTATTCTCAGCAGCAAATTTCCAGGCTTTTGATTCTCTCTCCACTGTACCTCCCTGTCTCTCTACTGAACCAAAGTTCTTTAGCAAGCTCGGCTTTTGTCTCAAAGACTTCAAAATATCACTAACAGTTTCAAATTTGGATGGCCCAACCAAGCAGCCACAGACAAGCTTCATGCCTATGAACTTGAATGAGTCTGAAGGAATGACACACAGTTACTTTGGAATCACGATATCCAGCTACCTTGTTTGCATGTCCTGCGAAGATATCGCACCCTTTTGGAGAACTCCGGGCTTGTGAATGCCTGAAAAGATAACAATAATAATAATTTCAAAAGACTTGAAAATAATAATAGCAAAACCTAAAGAGGATTGTGTCAAAGATGTATCAAAACATACTCTTTATGCTTCCATGGTTTCCCATTTCAGTCCTTGGTTAAAAGGACATGGTCACCTTAAGAAAATGAGTCCTACTAGGTGTTGCTCCTACATGTTACACACATTCACAGTCTGCCTGAATTCCTAAGATCCAAGAAACTGCTCCTTTTAAAGTTGTGTGATTGGCTTTGGTTTAGTGAGCTCTAATGGGCTTCCATAATCTTTACCAAGAAGCCAACTAAATGGATGCTAAGGCTACACTTCCTGCACAGCACATGAATCACATTCACGGCTACAGAATTTAAAATGGATTCTGTAATCAAGTAAGTTTGGGGAATGTTAGGTTGGGCATAGTTTAAAAGGTTTCCTTACTGCAGGAATAATCTTTTAAAATTACAATATACATTTATGGATCTCTATAGTAAAGATCCAGGGGGGATGCAGGGTATCCAAAAGTAATTTGACCAAGAAGCTTAAAGTGATAACCTATTAACATCTAGTAAAATTGTAATCCTTCATGGAACAAAGTTTGGAAAAATCAGTTGGTCTGGGTCCCCAATTTTTTATAATCAGAACATGTTTTATAATCAGAACATAAGAGTGTGCTTATAACACACAGATAAAATAGGAGCCCCTCATAATGCCTTTCAGACGGAACCAGCAGATGGAAAGCACTGAGTAAAGAAGAGAAATCTGTGTTCTGACCCCTGCCTCACACACATGCACACATGTGACATGCATGACACAACATGTGACTTTGGGTAAGTTTCTATAGTATTCCTGGTCCTAGTTTTCCTCATCTATAAAATGAGGAGATTGAGATAAATTATTCCTAAGGTCTCTAACAATTTTTTATTATTAGTCTTATTCTTTACTTGACAAATTCATTTCCATATATTTATTTGTGGATATTACCTTAAAAATATATATTATAAGCAATATTCCCATTTAAAAATTATCACATCAGTACCTGGAAGGAGGGGACTAAAATTCTATATTTATTTGTGTGTATATTTGCTTATCATATGTCTCCCACAATGGAATGTAAGCTACATGAAGTCAGGGACTGGATCTGCTCTAGTTCACGCTCTATGTAAGTACCTACCCAGTGTCTGGTACATAGTAAATGCTCAATAAATATTAACCATTTGAATAAATAAAACAATGATTAGTCAATCCACAAAATGTGGGGCCATGTAGTAACAATACTCTTACTATTAAAATTAAATTAACTATCATTTATATACTACTTCATTTTAAAAAATGCTTTTAAGTATTTAAGAAAGCTTCACAACAATTTGGTCTAAGTACTTTAATTGTATCTATTATATGGATGAAGAAAGAGGTTCAGAGAGGTTAAAAGATTTTTCCCAGGTATCATGGTAAATACCTGGTAGAACGAAGGCATTTACCCATGTTTGACTCCAAATCCTCTGCTCTTCCTCTGAACCACAATATATTCTATACCCTTCAGTATCTAAGCATTGGCCCAAAGGACTCACTCCTGTCTGGCCTAGGCAAGTCCCAGTAGCTGTAACACACCTATAGGATGGGTGGAATCTAAGATCCTCTAGGAGAAAGTCTAAGAAAGAGAGTTTAGCTGTTGAATTACTGCCAGGCCTCCAATTTATGCCTTTACTGACCCCTCAAAAAATAAACCTCTTGACAACTCCTCTAGCTTGTGTGGCTTTTCAGAATCCAAAGTCATTGGTAGACACCTCCCAACTCTCCACAGGGAATCTGCTTCTCTGTTTGATTCCCTCTTCATTCAAGCCTTTGGAAGAATCCAAGGCAGCTCAATGTAATATTTGTGTGTGTTTAAGAAAAGTCAGCGGCAGAGATCAAGGAGTAGTGTCTACAGGCAAATAAATTAGAAAATACTAGATTAGCCTACAAAATTAGCCTAGGTTTCTTTCCTGAGAGGCTTTCTGGAAACTTTAATTTAATAATATATTCAATGAGACTTCAAGAAAGGAAAAGAATGGGAGACATTTCCTAGACATTATTTTAACAATGGACCCTTCTCCTCTGTAGCATGTTGAGGCACTACTGATTCTTAGAACACATCTTGCTTTTAAGAAAATGGTACAAGCAGGCCGGGCGCGGTGGCTCAAGCCTGTAATCCCAGCACTTTGGGAGGCCGAGACGGGCGGATCACGAGGTCAGGAGATCAAGACTATCCTGGCTAACACGGTGAAACCCCGTCTCTACTAAAAATACAAAAACTAGCCGGGCGAGGTGGCGGGCGCCTGTAGTCCCAGCTACTCGGGAGGCTGAGGCAGGAGAATGGCGTAAACCCGGGAGGCGGAGCTTGCAGTGAGCTGAGATCTGGCCACTGCACTCCAGTCCGGGCGACAGAGCGAGACTCCACCTCAAAAAAAAAAAAAAAAAGAAAAAAAAGAAAATGGTACAAGCTAGTTTTCTTTAAAAATCTAACTTCCTCAACTCCTTTATAGAGTTTTTTTGTTTTTTTTTTTGCCTCAGGGATATGAGACTGGATAATGCTCTGCAATCCATCATTACCAAAATAAGGAAAAGCACAATAATAACAAAAAGACGTGACTCAAGCTTACAATCCCAGTTACTGAGGAGGGGCAGGTAGGAGAACTGCTTGAGCCCAGGAGTTCAAGATTAGCCTGGGCTATATAGCAAGACCCTGTCTCTATTTAATTGAATTTTTAAAATATTTTTTAAAAAGAAAGAAACAAAAAGCCAATGCTTATTGCATGGATACAGACCACCAGGCACCAAGCAAAGCATGTTACATACTGCTGACAGCAACGTGGATTGGTTCTTTTTGTTTTTTGTTTGTTTGTTTGTTTTTTGAGATAGAATCACATTCTGTTGCCCAGGTTAGAGTTTAGTAACATGATCATGGCTCATTGTAGCCTCGAACTCCTGGGCTCAAGTGATCCTCCCACCGTAGACTTCAAAGTAGATGGGACTACAGGCATGTGCTACCACCACACCTGGCTAATTTTTTATTATTTGGAGAGATGAGGTCTCACTATGTTGCCCAGGCTGGTCTCGAACCCCTGGCCTCAAGCGATCTTCCTGCCCCTGCTTCCTAAAATAACCTATTTTTACAGATAAAGGAGTTAAGCATCAAGAAGCCAGTGATTCGCTTCAAATCATAACTGGTAAGCAGTATACCATAAGACTACGGTATACTGACTATGGAAAAGGCGATGCCAGAGAGAAATTATCAGGCCAAAATTATCAACTGTTGCTGGGTGTGGTGGCTTACACTTGGCATCCTAGCACTTTGAGAGGTTGAGGCAGGTGGACTGTTTGAGTACAGGAGTTGGAAACTAGCCTGGGCAACATGGCGAAACCCTGTCTCTACTAAAAATACAAAAAACTAGCTGGGCCATAGTGATGTGCACCTGTAGTCCCAGCTACTCAGGAGGCTGAGGTGGAAGCATCGCCTGAGCCCTGGAGGTCGAGGCTGCAATGAGCCAAGATCACACCACTGTACTCCATCCAGCCTGGGCAGCCGGAGTGAGACTCTATCTCAAACAAACAAACAAACAAAAAACATTACTTGCTGATAAAATCATTAGACAAACAGTTAATAGGGAACAGGACATTCATATGGCGCCAAAGTACTGCCATACTGGTGATTTACCACTTTCTTTCATTTCACAAGAGGAGCAATGTACACTGGAGAAATCAGAAGGTCACTATTTTAATGCAGTGCTCAATTTTAACACTACTAGTGCCACGACAACATTGTCTTATAATATGAGGCAACATGACATATGTGATATCACTCAGGATGTATTTTTTCCTTTTGGTCAAAAACATTTAACTTAAATCGGATTAAGTCCTTGGATCTAACTTACAGTCTACACAAAACACAGGGCATGGCGGACAAGCTGGATAAGACCACAGGAAGCAAGCAGCTAAATACAGAAGGTGAGCTATTTTATGAGATAATCCCATTTTATGGCTCGATCCTCTGAAAAAGTCGGTGTTATGAAAAAAGTGACTCTTCTATATCAAAAGAGATTTAGGTGAAAACATGACTCGATGCACTGTAACATTCTAGATTGGATCCTGGCCTGGATAAACATGTGCAAAGGACATTCTTAGAATAATTGGGAAAATTTGACTATGTATTGGTATCAGATGATATTAAGGAATTAATTCATTTATGAAGTGTGATATTGTTTTTTGAATCCATAGGAAATTTTTTAACAAATAACACCGTCCTCGACCTCTGTTGGAGATCATAAGCTAAATGGGCAGAAGCAGTGAATATGGCTATCAAAAGTGTTGTGAATAGAAAGTAGTTGTCCCTCTTTGTATATAATTCATCACATATTTCTAGGGCTCCGTTGGCCTCTTGGAAGCATAACTGAAGTCTCAAACAGATTGCCTCCGGGGCTCAACTGCTCCACTGAAGTCAGTTCACTGAACTGTAGGTTCTAGGGGAGAGGGAAACTCTCAGTCACCGTTGAGAACCCTTCTGCTGGGCATCTGTCCTGAAAAGGCCCCCAGACAAAACTCACATCTAATTCCCTCTTCTTAAACCTGCATCCCAGTGTGAGCGGATGAGGGGTAAGGTGAAGGCTGGCTCCTGAGTAGCTGGCTGCTGAGAATACTCAGCATCTCCCTTCTTCTGCAGCAGAGATCCATGCGGCCAGCTGGCTCGGTCACGCTGTGCTGGTGGCACTAGGTGAAGTCACCGTGGTCCAGGGACTGGGCCTCAGCTTCACAGGCTCCAAAATTCAATTTGTCAGTTCATTGAGGGATGATGATTTTGGGGAGAGCTGAGTTGCAATAACCAACCTCAAAAGAATCATATTTGAAATGCAGAATATACCAGTGTGATTTTACAATGAACGGTATGATCCGGACTACACTTTTCCTCTCACTGGTTGGCTGATACACTCTGGAGACTAAATTACATGTTACAATTAAAGCAAAAGAAGCAGGGTGGTCTTTGAGGATGTATCTGATCAGTCAAGCTTGTCTAGTAACTGGCCTTTTTCTATTTTAGGGTTAGAATCAGTACCTTTTTGGTTGGATAGGCGTTGAGACACACTGGCTCCCCTCAGATTCCCCATTTTCTAAACTTTACTTAGTTTCTTTGTGTACTTTTTATTAATTCTGATAAAGCTTTCAAGATTATCTTTTATCAATTTTAAGTTAGAACAGCTTGGAGAGAAACTGAGAAATCCATTTATTTGTTCACACTTGAAAGCATACTCCAATTTCAAAATAGCAAATTCAACATTGGTTGATTTTTGTTAGCTTCCCATTGTCTCTAAATTTCAGAGAATTTCTCCTGGTAAATTTGTGTCTCATTTGGTAGCCCCAAAAGAAAGGCTAATCAGCATAACCAAGTAATTTGTTTCTACTTCTTTGATAACTTTGAACGAAAACCAAAGAGCTCTTGGCTGGGCGTGGTGACTCAGGCCTATAATCCCAACACTTTGGGAGGCTGAGGCCGGAAGATTCCTTGAATCCAAGAGTTGGAGATCAGCCTGGGGAAGATGGTGAAACCCTGTCTCTACGAAAAATACAAAAACTAGCCAGACAGGGTGGCATGCCCTTGTAGTCCCAGCTACTCAGGAAGCTGGGGTGGGGTGGGAGGATCATCTGGGCCTGGGAGGTCGAGGCTGCAGTGAGCTGTGATTGTGCCACTGCACTCCAGCTTCCCCACCAAAAAAAAAAAATCAAAGAGCTCCTAATAAGAGAAGGCCAATTTCTTATTCCCAAGAAGCAGTAGTAAAACCACTCTGCAGAAGATATGATCAGACCAGAATTATTCCTATTTTTGAGACAGGGTCTAACGCTGTCACTCAGGATGGAGTACAGTGGTGAGATCATGGCTCACTGCAGCCTCAACTTCTCAGGCTCAGGTGATCCTCATATCTCAGCCTCCTGAGACCAGGATACTTTTTTTCTTTTTTTGAGACAGAGTATCACACTGTCACCCAGGCTGGAGTGCAGTGGCACGATCTCAGCTCACTGCAACATCCGCCCTCCAGGTTCAAGCAATTCTCCTGCCTCAGTCTCCCAAGTAGCTGGGATTACAAGTGCCCACCATCATGCCTGGCTAATTTTTTGTATTTTTAGTAGAGACGGGGTTTCACCATGTTGGCCAGGCTGGTCTCTAATGCCTGACCTTGTGATCCACCCGCCTCAGCCTCCCAAAGTGCTGGGATTACAGGCGTGAGCCACCACACCTGGCCGAGACCAGGACACTTTTAAACAGTAGGGCCCCCAAGAATCTTGAGAGAGGCAGGTTTCAGATAAACAAGTCATATAACCTCCTTTATGGAAGTTATTACCATAAGAGATAATAGAAAGCATACACATCTTCAGAAACGGTTTTAGTAAATTCAAATTATGAAGGTATATTAAGACATTTAAGGAATGACATCAGAGAAGAGGACACTGTCCATTATTAATGATGCAGTGCTGACTTAAGTGCCAACAGGATTTTCATATGAACTTGGCATAGTCTTGAACCCCAACTGGCAACTCAAGCATTCTTACTTAGTTTTTATATGGAATTTGAACATTCCAAAGACCAAGGGTATAAATGCGGAAGAACACCCAGATATTAATCCCCCAACATTGTCACTGTGTATCACTCCTTCCCTGATTTGCGTCAGTTGGGTATTATTGCATTTTTTTCTTACTTTATGTAGTTATTTAAATAGCTTCGAAGACACAGAGGATTGGAAGGTAACAAATGTCTTAAGAAAAATACAAACTATCTATTGCGTTATTGTGTGTCATTGTGGGTTAAGTTAAAAGGCACCCCAAAATGTGTAAATTAATGCACATTTTATTACAAAAACCGGAAAGCTAGGATTTATAGAACACTTTTGTTTCCTATTCACTGCCAGCACCACCACCACAAATAAGCTTTTGTCAAGTACCTACAAAATCTCCAAGGGCTGTATTCTGATTTTCATGCTTTTGAATGTTCCCTCTTCTCTTGTTCACCTGGTCATTGCATGCTTACCCTTTAGCACAGGTGTCAGCTCCTCTGAAAAGCCTTTCCTGCATCAACTCCCCCATTTACTTCCACTCTAGGAAGAATTGGAGGCTGCCTGCTGTATTTACACAATATATTGAGCATAACCACACTGAAAATTGATTTGCAACTGATTTGTCTGGTGCTACTTTCTGACCATCTAAAAGTGTCTGCAAATCACCTACTGAAAGCATCCTGTATAAAATTTTCCAAGGGAGGACAGCAAACCAGAGCAAGTACCACAAGCCACTTGGCTTTTGAGATATCAGAGCTCTAGGTATTGCTGTGCTCATTAGCTTTGTATTTTATTTTTTAGCTGATGAAAATGCTCCAAATTCCCAAGTTGTCTGAATATTCACCAGTCACTAATCAATGCAAATGTAGTAATATCTGCCTTTCACCCAAAGTAAATGACTAAAAGAACTGATGGCAAAATGTTGCTCTTTTTCCCATTTTTCTGATCAAAAATTATTTTGTATGATTAAAAATAATACATATTTATTGTTGTACTATATAAAATACAGATATTCTATGAGAAGAAAATAGGCCGGGCGCGGTGGCTCAAGCCTGTAATCCCAGCACTTTGGGAGGCCGAGACAGGCAGATCACAAGGTCAGGAGATTGAGACCATCCTGGCTAACACAGTGAAACCCCGTCTCTACTAAAAAATACAAAAAACTAGCCAGGCGAGGTGGCGGGCGCCTGTAGTCCCAGCTACTCGGGAGGCTGAGGCAGGAGAATGGCATAAACCCGGGAGGCGGAACCTGCAGTGAGCCGAGATCCGGCCACCTCAAAAAAAAAAAAAAAAAAGCTCATCATATTTGTCATTTTAACCTACCTTTTATCATTATGAGCATCTTTCCACATATTTGTATATAACACACATACATGCACAGGTACATGTATCATATTTATAGCTATATAGTATTCTATTGTGTGATTATCAAGATTTAACTAATCTCTTATGCCTGGATAGTTAAGTTGTTTATAAATTTTTCACATTACAAGCAATGGATCATTAAATATTTGGTGCCAGAGTTAGGAGTGCTCATCCAGTTATCCCCCTAGGATAAATCTTATATATAAAGCTGTCAGGTCAAAGGGTGAGAAACTTTTTTTTCTATTTTAAAGTTTTGAAATTATGTCATCAAGTTCTCTAAAAAGCAACAAAAATTAACACTCATATCCACAAAAAGTATGAAAGAGCCCATTTCCTGTCACATTGCCAGCGCTGGGAATAATCTGTCTTTTAAATCTTTGCTTATCTCTGCAAAGAATGCCTCATTATTCTTTTAATTGATATTTCTTGATTTCTAAAGAGGAAAAACATTATTCCTGGGCTTTAATGTGTGGTATGAAGGAAATACAAAGAGCATAGGAAAGGAGAAACAGTAACAGTACAAAATAAGATCACCATTATTGCAGGAAAATAAGGGAAACAAGAAGGAATAAGCTTCACAGCTTTTGTATTACTTTTTTCTCATTAGGTTTGGATGCCCAGTAACTTTTAGAACAATTCTGAATGCATGCACTGCATCCCACCCCAATCATTTCTGAATGAGTTGAATATGCAAGTTACATCTAAATATATGGATATTTGTTTCCTCTAAAACACACAATTATTTTAAGTTTTAGAACATGGCTCAAGGACAAATTCATCAGAAGGGCTCAAAAAGGCTGATGACTGTCTCATAACGTCATTGCTCTAAGTTAGCAGTAGTTAGATTTATGCACTTATGCTAATTTCTCAAATCCCACAGAGCCCTTTAAATGTGATCATATTTGTTTGCCTCATTGCTTTTCCCCAACCGTGAGCCCATACAGTCTTAATTTGCCAGTCCTTGCATTCTCATTTATTTTCTTTTCCCTCCTTCACTACTTTACTGCAGGCAGCTGTCACTGTGTAAAAGTCTAAGGTAGGAGCAGAAGGCTTTTCTTCCTTCTGCTGAGAATGCTTGCTTTATTGGAAAAAAGAACACTCAACTGACAGCTGCCCATAAAGCTTATTTCAGTTCTTTGTCAGCAACCAAGGGAGCTGAGAGGAAGTTCAGGGATAAAACAAAAGATGTAGTAGTGGAGAGGGGCACTGTGATCTGAAGGGATGCAGAGCCATGGGCCGAGGGCCACAGCACGGCTGCAACAGCTGAGCTGCTAGGCGCAGTGGCTCAAGCCTGTAATCCCAGCACTTTGGGAGGCTGAGACAGGTGGATCACGAGGTCAGGAGATCGAGACCATCCTGGCGAACATGGTGAAACCCCGTCTCTACTAAAAAAAGAAAAATACAAAAAAACTAGCCGGGCGAGGTGGCGGGCGCCTGTAGTCCCTGCTACTCGGGAGGCTGAGGCAGGAGAATGGCGTGAACCCGGGAGGCGGAGCTTGCAGTGAGCTGAGATCTGGCCTCTGCACTCCAGCCTGGGCGACAGAGCGAGACTCCGTCTCAAAAAAAAAAAAAAGAACAGCTGAGCTTTATGCGGGCTCAGGTGGAATTTGTGGTGTGGCCTGGGTGATGGTGAAGCAGCTTCTTTTCTGTCAGGCACTGTGCTGAGGACTTGGCTGGACTATCCATTTCAATGCATGCCAGTGCTAGCAGCCTAAGTCCCCCAGTGTTCCCAATTCGCAGACCAGGAAACCCACGCTTGGGCTATTTGAGTAACCTAGGTCATAACCAGATACAAATCCTGATCTGGCTGAACTGGAGCCCATCCTCAGCCTCAGCAGCATTTTGTTACTGGACTCTTCCAGATAGTCACACAATTCTAGTAAGGATCTTAATGAATGATACCTTGGGCTACTAACACTCAGTTCTAGACAATTTGCTGGAAGGCAGATTAAATGAAGCCCAGTGATACCTGGAGGTATAACCCCCGGCCTGATCTTCTATTTATCTTGCGTCTATGGACTATTACTAAGATTATACACATCTTACCACACTGAAGGCTCTAATCTGGTGGCAAGTCTCCTTGAGATTTTGCATAAGAACAATGTGTATGACATGTGCAATATAAGGTCTTCTATAGGCTCCCAGACATCCTTCATTCAGCTCCCAAGTCTTTACTGAACACCTTTAAATTTGTCTCCTACTATTGTTTAAGTATTGGGGATACAGCAGAGGAGATCCAACAATCCTCTGTCATGAACCTACATTCAAGTGGCAGACACAAACTGAAACAAAAAAGTAACTATGTAGCATATTAAATACAAGTAAGTGCCAAAGAGGACAATTAAAGCAGGGAAGGGGGATAGAAAGTATTGGAGGCAGGGTCTGCAATTTTAGATTGAATGGCTACAGAAAGTGACATTTGAATAAAGACCTTAATAAATAAGTAGGGAGGCCAGGCGTGGTGGCTCAAGCCTGTAATCCCAGCACTTTGGGAGGCCGAGACGGGCAGATCACGAGGTCAGGAGATCGAGACCATCCCGGTTAATACAGTGAAACCCCGTCTCTACTAAAAAATACAAAAAACTAGCCAGGCGACAAGGCGGGCGCCTGTAGTCCCAGCTACTCGGGAGGCTGAGACAGGAGAATGGCGTGAACCCGGGAGGCGGAGCTTGCAGTGAGCTGAGAGACGGCCACTGCACTCCAGCCTGGGCGGCAGAGCAAGACTAAGTCTCAAAATAAATAAATAAATAAATAAATAAATAAATAAGTAGGAACTGATATCCCTGAATATGGTTTCAAAAGCCCTTAAAGGGCAAAAAACACTATGTTATGGCATGTAGAGGTCAGAGGAATGCTAGAAACATTTGGTAGATTTAGCAATATATTTCATGATAATACAGTCAGGCTATATGCATACATATTCATGATACATTAGTTCTAAAACACTTGAACTGGAGTTGCCAGATAAAATATAGGACACCGGCCGGGCGCGGTGGCTCAAGCCTGTAATCCCAGCACTTTGGGAGGCCGAGACGGGTGGATCGCGAGGTCAGGAGATCGAGACCAACCTAGCTAACACGGCGAAACCCCGTCTCTACTAAAAAATACAAAAAACTAGCCGGGCGAGTTGGCGGGCGCCTGTAGTCCCAGCTACTTGGGAGGCTGAGGCAGGAGAATGGCGTAAACCCGGGAGGCGGAGCTTGCAGTGAGCTGAGATCCGGCCACTGCACTCCAGCCTGGGCTACAGAGCGAGACTCCGTCTCAAAAAAAAAAAAAAAAAAAAAAAAAAATATAGGACACCTAGCTGGGTGTGGTGGCTCATGCCTGTACTCCTAGCACTTTGGGAGGCCACGATGAGAGGACTGCTTACGCTCAAAAGTTTAAGGCCAACCTGGGCAACATAGTGAGACCTTGTTTCTACAAAAAAATTTATTCAGGCGTGTTGGTGCACATCTGTAGTCCCAGCTACTTAGGTGGCTAAAATGGCAGGATCACTTAAGCCCAGAAGGTTGAGGTTACAGTAAGCCAAGATCATGCCATTGCACTCCAGCCTGGGTGACAGAGTAAGGCCCTGTCTCAACAAACAAACAAACAAACAAACAAAGAAAAAACAGGACACCCAGTTGAATTTGAACTCCAGACTAACAACAAACATATCTTAGAGATACTGTGGGTTTTGTTCTAGACTTCTTCAATAAAGCAAATATCACAATAAAGTGAGTCACACACATTTTTTGGTTTCCCAGTGCATATAAAGTTATTTTTACACTATTATCTATTAAATGTGCAATAGCCTTATGTCTAAAAGATGTACTTACCTTAATTTCAAAATATGACTAAAAAATTCTGACACAGGCCGGGTGCGGTGGCTCAAGCCTGTAATCCCAGCACTTTGGGAGGCCGAGACGGGCGGATCACAAGGTCAGGAGATCGAGACCATCCTGGCTAATACGGTGAAACCCTGTCTCTACTTAAAAATACAAAAAAAACTAGCCGGGCGACGAGGCGGGTGCCTGTAGTCCCAGCTACTCGGGAGGCTGAGGCAGGAGAATGGCGTAAACCCGGGAGGCGGAGCTTGCAGTGAGCTGAGATCGTGCCACTGCACTCCAGCCTGGGTGGCAGAGCGAGACTCCGTCTCAAAAAAAAAAAAAAAAAAAAAAAAATTCTGACACAGAGATACGAAGTAAGCACATGCTGGTGGAAAAACGGCACAAAGAGACTTGCTTAACACAGCGTGGGACAAACCTTCAGTTCATAAAAAACACAGTATCTGTGAAGTGTAACGAAGCAAAAGGGAATAAAACAAGGCATGTTTGTAATGATTTAGTATAAGTATTTTCAAATACTTATTGGGACATACTTATACAAAAAAGATTATTTGTTGTTTATGGAAAATTCAAATCTAAGTGGGTATCTTGCATTTTTATTTGCCAAATATGGCAACTCTAACTTGGGCAAATCACCTCTCCACTTCTTCATCAGCAAAATATAAATAAAAACTCTTGCCTGAGCTAAGGAAAAAATGATTACATTTGTTCTCCTGGGCAGAACAAAATAAAAACACAAGACAAGATTTTAAAATAATTAGAGATGCATATATAGTCAGAAGTTAGAAATAAAACGTATACTTAATAATGTGGTTACTTATTGTTTATGATTTTGCACGTCTGAAAGACAAATCCGTAAACATGGAAACTTCAAGGGAGAATAATAATGATGAGGTATCTGTGTGGCTGCCTTTCTAGAATCTGCGCTTTTCCTCTGGGTGGGGTCTTAAGGTAACTTGTGGGTTAAGCTACTTTTGAGTTACAGTTCTAGCACTTTAAGATTGAATTAGGCCAAGGCATAGACTTGTGGAGAAAAAGGAAACTTCAGAGACCATTTATTATACCCTTTTCATGCTGTAACTGGGGGATGTTCTTTTCACCACTGCACTACCCCCGCCCACCCCCACAAAAGATAATATTTAACCCAGTTTTCCTCTGTTAATTCTGAAAGCAGTACTTAGTTCAGGGAAGGAGAAGTAAGAAGTGCTGAAATGAAATGCATGACGCACATGACACTAAATGATGGGGCCCAAGGACAGGTGAGGGAGGGGGTGTAAGAGAAGGGAAGGACATTTTCAGAAACTTTTACAAACGAAAAGCCTAAACGGTGGTGACTAGTCAGCAATGTCACAGCAGAGAAGCTTGAGGACCATCACTAAGCAGGGCAATGGTAACATGGAATAGACTTTTAGGTGTGAATGGAGAGGGGGAGTCTAAAGAAAAAGTGGCTGATGAACTGCCCTGTCTAAAGGGCAAGAAGTGGCATTGACTTGTTTTTTTATTGCAACTTTTTATTCTGATTTAATCATATTAATATAAAAGATGCAAGAATAGTATAAGGAATCCTATATATTCCTCAACAGACTTACATATTTGCTTTGTCCTCTCTCTCTCTCTCTGTACTGATACATAGACATACACACATGCATAATTTTTTTCTGAACCATTTGAGAGTCAGTTGCAAACCTGATACTTTTTTTTTTTTTTTTTTTTTAAACAGAGTTTCACGGCCGGGCGCGGTGGCTCAAGCCTGTAATCCCAGCACTTTGGGAGGCCGAGACGGGCGGATCACGAGGTCAGGAGATCGAGACCATCCTGGCTAACACGGTGAAACCCCGTCTCTACTAAAAAATACAAAAAACTAGCCAGGCGAGGTGGCGGGCGCTTGTAGTCCCAGCTACCCCGGAGGCTGAGGCAGGAGAATGGCGTAAACCCGGGAGGCGGAGCTTGCAGTGAGCTGAGATCCGGCCACTGCACTCCAGCCTGGGCGACAGAGCGAGACTCCGTCTCAAAAAAAAAAAAAAAAAAAAAATTTGAAACAGAGTTTCAGTCTTGTTGCCCAAGCTGGAGTGCAATGGCGAAATCTTGGCTTACCACAACCTCCACCTCCCAGGTTCGAGTGATTCTCCTGCCTCAGCCTCCCGAGTAGCTGGGATTACAGGCACCCGCCACAATGCCCAACTAATTTTTTTGTAGTTTTAGTAGAGATGGGGTTTCACCATGTTGGTCAGGCTGGTCTCGAACTCCCGACCCCAGGTGATCCGCCCACCTTGGCCTCCCAAAGTGCTGGGATTACAGGCATTAGCCACTGTGCTCAGCCTACTTGATACTCTTTTATCCCTAAATAATTCAGTGTGTGTGTTTTTAAAAGGAAGGATCAGAATACAATGATCAAAATCAGGAATTTAATATTAATATGACATTATTTTCCAATCTACAGATTGCATTCAGTTTTCCAAATGTTTCAGTGGTGACTTCTATAGCAAAAGAAATTCCTAGATCATCTGTTGCATTCAGAGGTAATGTTCTTTTAGTTCCCTTTCATCTGGAATAGTTTCTTAGTCTTCTGTCATGTTTCATTTTGGAACCTACAGGCTGGTAGGCCGGTCATTTTGTAAAGGCTCCCTTTGTTTGGACTTGTCTGCTGTTTCCTCATGATTAAATTCAGGTTATGCACATTTGGCAAGAAATTCACAAAAGTTATGTTGTCTTCTTCTCAGTGCATCATATCAGGAAGCACATGCTGTCAGTTTGTTCAGTTATTGGTGATGCTAACTTTCATCACTTGGTTAAGGTGGTTTCTGTCAGATTTCTTCACTGTCCTTTTGTAATTAATAAGTTTCTTATGGGGATTTACTCTGAGACTATGCAAATAGCTTATTACTCCTCAAACTTTCACATAGTAGTGTTGGCATCCATTCGTAATTATTGCCTGAAACAATTATTTTTGTAGTTGCCAAATGATGATTTTCTGTTTTCTTAATTTCATCTACCTTTATTATTTCATATTTTACTGTAAGGAAGAGCTCAGCCTCTTTCCTTCCTTCCTTCCTTCCCTCCATCCATTTATCCGTCCATCCATCCATGTGGACTCATGATACCTTATTTTATTCAATGGATTATACTCTTTAGTCATCATTTACTTTGATACTCATATAGTCATATAGTTTGGCACTGGATGATTTTAAAGGGTTGGGAGTAACAGACTTCAAAACGAGCACTTTAGAAAAAAATGCATAATACTAAGGATGACTTAAAGTGGATGCCTCAGAGATAACAACAACTCGTCTAATCATGACGATTTGGGAGTGCTTTTTATACATCAGATGAGATACTACATACTTTGTATATGCTACCTCATTTAACTTTCATGGCTTGGTGAGGTAGATATTGTGCTATTTGATCTTCCATTTAAAGACGAGGAAACTGAAGCCTTGAGAAAATAAGTGGGTTTATAAAGTTCTAACCCTGTAGTAGCAGGTCTAGTGGACTCTAGGGCCCTTGTTGTCAACCACAAGACAATCCTACAAGTAGGTGTGGGAAACCCCCAGGAAAGAATAAGACTTTAAAAGCAGGGTTACACTATTCCTGAGGGTAGCTAGACACTTGTTCCAGGACCTACAGAGAAATCTGAACTTTTTGCATTTTTACAAATGGGGCATTTGGAAACTGTCTACATGTCTGTCATCACTTCAGGTACTTCCCTAACCTGCTTTGTGGAAACCATCCTACTCTGCCTGCAATCCAGTGAGGAAAGCATAAAGAAAGAGATCATCTGGGTCAATGTCAGCAGACACAGATCCAGAAAGGCATGACTTGGTTGTGACTCCCAGGGAAACATTCCTGTGGGTCAAGAGAAGACAATGAAAGCCATGTTGGGGTGGAGGAGAGGGAGAGGGAGAGGACTAAGGGAACACTAGAGCAGAGAAATTCACTATTTATGGAATTCTTTAGAACCCAGGTGAAGACAAGACTGTGGCTTCCGCTGTTTGCCCTCCCTTCAGGCAAATATACTAAATCTTTCTTCTGGCAACAATGCCCCTTCCACCTTCACTACACCACCACTTTTAAAATGAAGTTTCAGATTCTGAAAATGAGCTTAGGTGAAAGGATGCTTCATGCTAGTAAAATAATTTAAACAACTGCCCTCCCTTGGAGAGAAAAGCACAGTTGGATCTGAGAATAACATCCTTGCTCTCCCAGGAGGAACAAACTAAAAATAAAAGTCAACAAGGTGCTTCCTGCCAGTCAGTAAATCCAATAAGCAAAGACGATGCCTCAACCTGGCGCTGGGTAGTTAACAGCTAGCCTGACTCCCTGCACCCGAGAGCGGCCATGTGGTTCTCAGAGCTAACAGCTGCCAAGCAGAACCCCTCAGATTAACCCATAGGTGGTGTTGAACCACTTCCCATTAAGATATTTGCAAAGCAAACAAAAATGATAGCCCCACTCTGAGTCCTGGGAGCTGGCCAGGAGCGCTGGCTGTTCTTGTTGACACAAAGAGCTCTCCCGGGAGGGTCTGGATCAGAGCGAGGAAGGCCACTCCCACCTGCGTCTCCAGACTGTGTTGATCTTAGGCCATTAGAATTTTGGTATCAGGACTGTTTATTATCTAATTTCCCAAGCACAGCAGTTGCTAGAGCTCTGTTTCACAAGAGCTCTCTATTGCTCTCTGTCTTCCCCACCTACGCCATTCAGATAAAAAGAACAAATTCAACCCTCCTCCTATTTTGTCTACTCATTAAGGAGATAAGTCTGAGAAGTTACTAAGATGCACACAGAGATGTTGTGGCATTACTACTGTTAACAGCTTTTAATGGCAAATACTTACTCGTTTCTTCTTAATTTAAAGTGACCAGGGCGATGCTAGTGGAAAATATAGTGGCATATTTGTGTTTTATAGTGAGGAACAAGCTGCTATTTAATTCACAAAATATACTTGGAACTGAAACACTACTATGTTTTCCTTGTAATCCAGTGAAGAAAGTGAAGTTAATAAAATTGTGAAAATGTAAAAAGTTACTCTTCTTCCAACCTGCAGGATTATAATCTAGGTTTCTCTACGTGTTGATAATGAAGCACTCTTACATAAATTTCATTTTTACGACATTTTGTTTCCTGTAACATTTTCCACTTGAGTCCATTTTCTTTTCTCAAACTTTTCAAAATAGGCCTAATGCGTAAAGGTCTTTTGGGCAGAAACTCATTCTGAGCCTAAATATAATAAAGGTCTTGATGAGGATACAATGTAGGTAGCAGCAATGTGCTGAATTTCTATGGGTAATACAGGAAGGGGATGAGGGATGGAGAAATGGTTAGGGATCTTATCAGATTTTCTCATTATTTGAAATTGTCTTTTGGATTAGAAAACAGAACTTCAGAGATGTAGATATAAGTAATATAAGGAGAGAGACAAAGAAGAAAGAAAGAAAAGGAAGAAGGAAGGGAGGGAGGGAAAGAAGAAGGACAGAAGGGAAGGAAGGAAAGGAGAGATCTAAGGGAGATCGAAATTTCTTCTCTTTTTCTTAACTTTTATTTTAGGTCCAGGAGTACACGCTCCAGTTTGTTATATAGGTAAACTTGTGTCACGGGGGTTTGTTGTACAGATTATTCTATCACCCAGGTACTAAACTTAATACCCAATAATCATTTTCTCTGCTCCTCCCCCTCCTCCCGACCTCCACCCTCAAGTAGGTTCCAGTGTCTGTTGCTCCCCTCTTTGTGTCCATGTGTGAGAGATTGAGATTTCTTTAGAAAAAATAGAGGTATTATCATACTAAAAATATCATACTAAAAATTTGACTTTTTATTAGAAAGAAGAGAGCTATTAGGAGAACTTCAACAGCAATTTTTTGGAATCTTGAATATATGATTCAGTTTTAGATGAAGTTTATTCAAACTAAATTAAAATGGGTTTGAAAATGTTCAAGTTTTCCAGAGAGCACGTGAGCCCAACCTTGCTAGTCAACTTTGTAGAGCAACACTGTTGACAGCAAGTATGTTTAGGGATAGGTTAATGAAAATATAAAAGTTCATGTTCACAGGCGATCACGTTGAAGGCCTTGATGGGGATGATAATGTGACTTCAGCTATATAGAAGAAATGTTAAAAAACTGAAAATTGGTTCCTATGCCAAACTGTCCATCGTCGTCTGATGCATTGGGCATGAAAATGTTTGCCTTGAGGCAGGGCACAGTGGCTCGTGCACACAATCCCAGCACTTTGAGAGGCTGAGGCGGGTGGATCACTTGAGGTCAAGAGATTGAGACTATCCTGGCCAACATGGTGAAACTCCGTCTCTACTAAAAATACAAAAATTAGCTGACCATGGTGGTGCACAGCTATAGTCCCAGCTACTCAGGAGGCTGAGGCAGGAGAATTGGTTGAACCTGGGAGGCAGAGGTTGCAGTGAGCTGAGATCGCGCCACTGCACTCCAGTCTGGCGACAAAGTGAGACTCTGTCTCAAAAAAAAAAAAAAAAATTGCCTTGAAGTGTGGATCATGGGATATAAGAAACCCCAGGTCAAACATGCATTCTAACATCATATCTGCTGAAGTTCACCATGTCCTAGTTTCTAGCAACTGACCTTCAATTTGAGATATTAACCACAGACAGCTACCAGCCAATAAGTGAGCTTCCCAAAGAGAACACATAAACATCTTCCCAAACTTGGAGTTTATTTTTGAGTTAGGAAGGTAGATGCATCACAGAAAAATGACACGGTGTTAATGGAATCTCCCTTCACTTGTTTAATTAGCATTTTTGACTTTTTGAGAAAGCTAGCTCCTTTATCAACAACTAACTAGGATGCTCCAATCAAACTCAAGGTAAATTGGAAGCATTTCTAGAGAACAAAGTAATTTAATTTAGCTTTGGACCTCACAGAAATAAAAACTCAAGGAGCACATACTCGTTTATCCATTCATCAATTATTTCATCTCATGCCAGTTATGGCCAAAGATTCAAAATTCTAGATTCTGTGAGTGCTACAGAAATGAGCAACAGGTTCAGCCCTAAAGTTTATTATCTCATGTGGGATACAGTAATAAGAGCTAACATTTTTGTCCACTTAACTACGTACTAGGTAGTCATCTAAACGTTTTCTATGGTTTATTCTCACAGTGGCCACATGAGGTAAGTACCATTATTAGAAACATACTTGCCCAAGGTCATTGAGGTTGTTGGACACAAACCTGGGCCAGAACAGAGGCAGTTTGGCTCCCGGGTCTGTAGCTGAATTGTTTCCTCTACCTAGATTGGTGCCCTGCACACAGCGGGCAGGAATCAAACTCAGATGCTGGCAGGCGAAGCCATGAATTACGCAGGCGGGTGAGTCGGGATCTGTAAAAGACAGCTCCTGCTCACTTCCAGCAGATTGCTGCCAGATACTCAGGTTTTTCAAGAGCTATCAGAAGTTCAAATTACATGAAATCTTTCTATTTTTATGTGTTAGAATCTAATTTTAAAAATTCAAAAACACTCAGGCCAAACAAAACATGTCTGTAGACTATATTCTCCCCAAACGCTATGGGTTTACATCTTTTGACCTATAGAACAACAAAACATTTTGTGTACTTTTGAAGACCTCCCATATCTTGGTGCCTTATTCCCTGTAATAGTTCTTCCTGCCTCATACCACCCCCATCCCACCCTTCGCCTTCTTCTCACTGGACCTTTCACTTTCCCAAGAGTGGCTCCTGCATACCCTGCCTCTGGCTATGGACCACTCTGTTTCTCCTGCCTGGGATGCTCTTCTCTTGCCCTTGTCTGCTTGCCACATGAATGAGACCTTGAAGGATGAGTAAAACATCAACAGGTAAAGACAGGACTGGCAAGAGAATTCTATTCAGATGGAATAGCATGAACAGGTATACAGAATATGAAAACAGGACATGTTGAAAACCACCAAACAGTTCCAACTATTTTAAAAGAGGCCTCTGGTCCTTGGAATCTGTTCTTAGAAAGAGACTGCTGGCATTCTTGACATACAGAAATCTAAAAGGATTCTTTGCATAAGGATCACTGATGATTTAGGGTTTGTTGAAATAGTTCAGATAAATATTTATATATGGCCAGAAGCAAGTCCCCAAGGAAAAATATAACTCAAAACAGATTTTTCCTTGAAGCTTTTTTCAGCTGGTTATAAGGTTTCTGCCTTCAAAAAGGTTTTGAAAATACATGTGACCAATTAATATTTTAAAAATCTAGAAAGTCTAAGAAAGCCCTAACATCAACTAAGCTCTGAAAGTTATTATTTGAGGGTATGATAATGCCATGCTGGCAATGTTGGTAAGGGTGACTTCTGAACCCAAAGTCAACCTCAGTTTCACACCTGAGATAAGAGCCAGGAATACAAGAAAACAAAATTTGTTTCTAAAGTTAAAGCAGAGAGTGAGCATTGTTCAGTTTCTAAGGTGATGGAAACCTCAATGCTTATTTGTCTATGATTCTAGAGCTAAGTCAAAGTCGTGACCCTTCATATGAGTTTAACTTTATAGAAAACTTTTTCATACTAATATTACTACTATTATTGCTACTACTTCTATCCATACTAATATTACTACTATTATTGCTACTACTTCTATCACCACGACCAACAACAGCTTGCCATAATCCCTTATTGAGTATTCATTACATGTCTAGAACTGTGCTAGTTCCTTTGCTTTGATGATCTCCAGTCCTCCCAATTATTCCCTTTTTGCAGTCTAGGATACTGAGGTTCAGAGACAGGAAGGAACTTGTCCAATGTCTCATAGCTTGTAAGTAGTTGAACTAGGATTCAAACCCAGGTCTGTCACCAAAGCTCATCATTTTTCTACTCAAATGAGATAATACATACAGTATCTACCACATCTAAAGCACTTGATCAAAGAAGGCTACTATTCCTACCACCACTCCTACATCATGCTGCCATTTTCCCTCTGGTTTCATATGGGGTCCTCCAATGTGTTAGTGCACTAACTTGACCACAGTGGTAGGAAATTTGCTGGAGGATTTGTTCTGTTCAACAGTCTTAGAACTGCCATGTATTTCTGCAATGACCCCTCACACACAATGTTTGTCAAGATAAGTGGCCATCTCTACTTCACAGCCCACATGAAAATCTGGCCCACAGTCAGCCCTGCTGACTGGGAGGCTGTTTCTCTGGCTCATCGATTCTGAGGTCAGCCCAATTGGCTCCAAGCCCCAGAGCCGCAAGGATGACACACGGGAGAAATATGCACTCGTTTTCCCCTTGCGAGCTTCCCGTTCTCCTCGAGCTTCCTGAGTCACGGAGGTTCCCATCCCTCTGAGTCTGAATCCTCATTGAAGGGCCCACAACGAAGCAGCTTCACTGGGGGTGTGTTCAAGCCATCTTGTGAAAACACTTGCACCAGCATTATCAATCTCCTGCCTCCTTCCTATGGGTTCCTTTTACACAACAACAGGCTAGCTGTGCTAAGGAATGTCACATAAAAGCCTTGTGAGAGCTTTGCCATATGCAGGCCAAATTAAATTAAGGAGCATAATCCTCACCATTGTATTTATCACATTAAAATGGGGGATTACCATCATGGGAACAAAGCCCCACAACATAAAAGACTATTTCCATTCTGTCACTCACTGTACACAGTTACAGGCTCACATAGGAAGTGAAGCAGAGAAGCATCACCCCAACCACTCACTTCTACTTTCAACCTGAGGTTTCCTTCTCTCCAGCCAAGTTAACCCTGTCCCATCATGCACAGATGGGAGCACCTTTCCCATGAGGCTTTCTCCCAAGAACTGGGTGCTGGAATTTTCTTCATCAATCACAGGGTGACAGTTAAAACAATCAGGATGTATTTCTCAGTGGGTGGTGATTTCAGATTTAAACAATGACAGGTATAGAGACAACGTGGGTAGAGAGAAAAAGTCCTGGACTAATTATTTGGAGCCTGGAGCCATGAGAAGCAGTAGAATGTACCAGTTAAAAAATGAGTGCTCTGGTCAGAAGGCCCATGTTCAAATCCCGATTCTGTCACTTTACTGATTAAGTAACATTGGCAAATTACTTGTAATCTCTCAATGTCAGAGATTATAAAATCTGTACCTTTCCCATAAGGTTGAATAGGATAATGCATGTAAAACACTTAGCACAGGCCAGGCACAGTGGCTCACACCTATAATCCCAGCACTTTGGGAGGCTGAGGGGCATGGATCCCTAGATGCCAGGAGTTCAAGATCAGCCTAGCCAACATGGTGAAACCCCATCTCCACTAAAAACACAAAAATTAGCCAGGTATTGTGGCACACGCCTGTAATCCCAGCTACTAGGGAGGCTGAGGCAGGAGAATCACTTGAACCCAGAGGGTGGAGGTTGCAGTGAGCTGAGATCCCGCTATTTCACTCCAGCCTGGGCAACAGAGTGAAACTCCATCTCAAAAAACAAAAACAAAACCACTTCGCACAGTGCCCAGGAAGTTGCTAATGAATACCAAATGTTAGCGGTTATTACTGTTGGAGATAGAAGATCTGAATTCAAAACCCAGACCCACCATTTATTCTCTGTGTGACCCTGCATAACCCTGTGATTCCCCGACTAGCTGATGGGGGGCAGGTGCAGGTAGATCTGAAACCAATCCAGCACTGGTCTCTGAGATAATGTTTATGAGCTACTTGCCTTAGCTTTCCCCAGGTTCATCTGTAATATAGAGTGAGTAACACCAACCCAGAAGGCCGGTGTGAGAATTACATGAGATAACATGTGGAGAAAAAAAAACTGGCATAGCAATAAATGTTAACAATAAATCTGAATGATCTCAACACTTCCCTGCAGTTCTTATTTGCAGCAATATTTCTTGACATGTATGGATCTTCCTTATGAACTCTTCCTCTGATTTTGCCTTCCCTTCATCTTTTCCTGGTACCTGTCTGTTCCCATCACTGTTTCTCCAGGACTCTTGAGGCAGACTTTGCTGGTTGCTTCCCTCTTCCTTTTTTCTTTGCCTAATCTCTCAACCTCCTTTGCAGCTTTCCTGCAGAACCACCACTGCAAATTCTGGCCAATCATATGGAAGAGAAGTCTCCTGGGTGACTTCTGGGAAAGATTTCCCTCCTAGCAAATGGAGAGAGACTCCTGAGAAGAATCCCCTTTCCATCTGATTCTTTCTTCCTGCTCCAGACACTGCCATGTGAGGAAGTGATGCTTGGTGTTGCTCCGGCCAACTCGTGGCCATAAGTGGGGGCATCACTGACATGCTAAGAACAGCAAAGAAAAGAGATGCAAGGGGCCTGTGTCTTGACATTCCTGAATGGCTGACCCGGCCCTGGAACTTCTGTCTTTGGATGTTTTGTCTCGAGGGATCCTTGAATCCATGGGTTGAAGGTCTGTTACTCCCACCGAGAACATCACAAGTGACACAATCCAGCTCTCTTCTTACTCTGCCCACCCCAAACCCTTCCCTACTCCCACCCCACCCTCTGCCCAAGAATTCCTTCCTATCAGCCCCTGTTGATTCACAGAACACTGAGTTGACAAACATAAGGGGGAAAACAGAATCCCAGCCCCTGTATCAGGGATACCCTGGCCCACTGTTCGGTAAGTTATTCGGGTTCCTCTTATTGTTGCCACTACCCAAAGACTCACAGGAAAAACACTTCCCTCATAAAAATCTGAGTGCTGAGAAGTGGCTTTGAAAGTTAGCTCTGTAAACTTATTGAGTAGCTATTGTGTATGCTGGATACAAGAAAGAGTAAGACTCAGTCCTCACTGTTGAGAAGCTAACTTGCTAGCACATGGTCAACCATAACACCAGGCAAAATATAAAGAGCACCAGAGAGACTGATACACCAAAGTGTAGTGTGAGGACCCAGTCTGTGAACTGTTACTACTCACAGTGACATAAGGAGTTAGTGCCAGAATGTAAATCAATTCATCACCAAGAACAGTGTTTAGTTCAGCTGATATTTTTTAGTAACAAGACTTTCTTAATGAAGAAAGTAGTGAGTTGATTTACATTTGGGCACAAATTCATTAACCTGTTGTGAAACAGCACTTTGAGTAGTACTGTTATAAAAGAGCTACAGCTCAAGGAGCATTAAAAAGAATTAGGTCTTCATGAAGTCACCCAGGAGATTTCTCTTGCATATGATTGGCCAGAATTTGCAACGGTGGTTCTGCAGGAGAGCTGCAAAAGAGGTTGAGAGATTAGGCAAAGAAGAAAGGAAGAGGGAAGCAACTTTTTAGGAAACCTAAAAAGAATTAGGTTCATTACGTCTGATGAACATAAAGCTCTAGCAACTTCAATATATGTCCACTGTGAATTGGGTGTAGGAGTGTGGAGCTCAAAACAGAGACTTGGGACTCGTGCTCACATAGCTGATATGACAATGTGTTTTGACCAAAAGTAAGAGCTGAACAGAAAGGAATGGACAGAGAGAAGAGAGGTAGGTGTGCTGGTAGAACAATAAGAAGTCTGATTCTGGTTAGCCATGAGGTGTATTAGGGACAAAGTGGAGGTGAGCCTGGAGGACAAACTGAAACGAGCTAGAGAGAGGCGTGGAACAGCAGTCTGAGAAGTCGGAACCTCTTTTGGTCTAAAATAGGAAGCCATTAAAGTTCTTTGAACAAGTCAGAATATGTTGTAAGACAATTGATCAGGTGTGAGAAATGAAAGCGGGTCTGTAAAGACAGAAGGAGAAAGGAAAAGAGATAATGGCAGTCCTGGACCAGGAAAGGGTACTTGGAAAATGACTGGAAGTGAGGTTAAGTGAGAGGTAGGGGTCAAGAGTGACTGTGCCAAGTTTGAAGGCCAGGTCACAAGACAGTGTTTATGTCAATCATAGAAATGGGAAGGGCAAGTGGAGGAGGTGCTTTAGGAGGGGCTTTTCTGTTGAAGTCTTGGTGTGTGAATCAGGAATATATGTCCACTGTGAGTTGGGTGTAGGAGTGTGGAGCTCAGAACAGAGACTTGGGACTTGCGCTCACATAGCTGAGACTTGATACCAGAACACACTGGTGAGAGATGGTATCATCCAGGGGAGGAGAGAAAGAAGATAATCTAAGACTTGGAGAATTGCCTTTATTTTAATGGTGAGTGGAAGAGAAGAAGGACAGAGCCAGAGAAAACAAAGACAGAATATCTCTGAGGAAGCACCTGAAGAAGGCAATACTACAGATACCCTTGGAAGAGGGCTCTTCAAGGAAAGCACACATGGCCCATAGAACTAAATGCTGCAAAGAGTCTGATTAACATAAAGCTGTAGCAACTGGGAGCTGTGCTTCCCAAGGATAGTTTTAAGGACATTGTAGGGACACAAATCAGATTTCAGGACTAAGGAGAAAGGGGTTGGTTTAGTGAAGAAATGAGGCAGTGAACCTGGATAGCAGTTGGAGGAAGTCTGATGGTAAAAGTAAAAAGAGGGAAGGACAGGCCAAGGGCCTGTTAGGATGGGGGGAAGGATAAGCAAAATGGAAAGTGATAGCAGAGTGTAAAAGATGGGAAAGCAGGAGAGGTGCTAACTGATAGTGGTAGGGCCTGGATGGCAGGAACACAGCACAAGGAAGAGGATCTGGGGTCTGTGAGATGGGAGCAAAGGAAGGAAGGACAGCTGAAGATAAGGAGAGATTCTAAGGTGAAGAGAAGGGCAGTAGAAGAGCTCAGAGCACTGTCCTGATGTTCTCAGTAAAGTCAGACATCAGCTGAGGTTGAGGAAGTCACACTGGGGTTAAAGTCCTTTTCCAAACTGGTTCACTGACTTGCCCAAGGTCAAACAGTTGGAAAATGTTAGCTAGGATCAGAAACTAAGTCTTCCACCCAAGCTCAGTGATCTTTCTACCACATTAGAAATTGTAAACTTTGTAATTCTAATATGAGATATTGGGTCTTTTCCTAAAGTGTCCTTAAATGAGCTATTCTGACTTTTTAGGCAAGTAGCCTAAAGTACTTTACTTTAAAGGCAGCCCAATGACAATTTGAGACCACTGGGGGAGTATTAAGAATTTAATTTATCAAGTCTCAAAAATCCTAACAGATCTCAAAAAATGAAATAAAAAATAATTTTAAGAATTATGTTTAAAATTTTAAATTAAGACTTTCTCTTTTCCAGGTGAAAAGATGCAAAGAAATTTCTAATGACCTGCTTCTTTCTTCAAATCTTTGACTAAAACTTTTAAGGAAGTTCCCCATAATCAATGTGGAAGAAAATAAGAAAGGTGAGTTTCATTCTATTTAGGCCTTCCCTTTGCCATGGTCCACTCCTTCCTGTAGCTGTGTCCTTCTCCTGGTGACATATGTGATGGGTTCTGGAAACTTTATCTGAGAGAAGCCAGATTATAAAGGCTTCCCTGAAGAACAGGCCTAGGAGTTGTTTGTGTCTCTAGCTCTTGGTGTCATGTCTGGCCTGGCTGGACTTAAAGTGTCTTGAGCCTACATTTAGCCAGTGTATCGGGCCCTGCAGCTTGAGCGGCTCAGAGGTCACTGAAAAGCAAGCTCTGCTACACTCCTTTTGAATTATCTTTAACTCAAACCTGTGGCTGAACAGGAAATGATATTCCCTTTTTGCTTTAGCTCAAATCTAGGGTTTCTCTACCTTTTTTTTTTTTTTTTTTTTTTTTTTTAATATAGAGACAGGGTCTAACTATATTTCCTAGGCTGAACTCAAATTCCTGGGCTGAAGTGATACTCCCACCTCAGCCTCCCAATTACCTGGGTCTACAGGCACATACCACCATGCCTGGCTGTAGGTTTCTCAACTGTGGGACTACTGACATTTGAGGCTGGACAATTCTTTGCTGCGGGGAGGGTTTGTCGTACATTGTAGGAGGTTTAGCAGTGTCACGGGCTTCTGCCCATTGGATGCCAGCTGCATAACCCTTCCCTCCAACGTTGTGACAACCAAGAATGTCTCCAGACATTGCTAAGTATCCAGGGGGAGGATGTTTAACCTAATGAGGCTAAGTACAGATTTAACCATGAAGAGAATTCAAAAAGTAGGGTTGTGTTCAGGTTGCTCTGTAGAATAAAGACTTTGCCCGCGACATGGGAGAATCTGATGGAAACACTTTTTTTTTTTTTTTTTGAGATGGAGTCTTGCTCTGTCACCCAGGCTGAAGTGCAGTGGCACAATCTTGGCTCACTGTAACCTCCACCTCTCTGGTTCAAGCGATTCTCCTGCCTCAGCCTCCTGAATAGCTGGGATTACAGATGCATGCCACCATGGCTGGCTAATTTTTGTATTTTTAGTAGAGATGGGGTTTCGCCATGTGGGCCAGGCTAGTCTCGAACTCCTGACCTCAGGTGATCCACCTACCTCAGCCCCCCAAAGTGCTGGGATTACAGGCATGAGCTACCACGCCCAGCCCTGGAAACACTTTTTGGTTCCACTCTCTCCAGTTCACCAAAATACCATAGCGGTAGAAATACTTCTGTTTCATTATCCATTACCACTTCATTATCCATTAGAATGGAGCACCTGAGTTTACAACAGGGAACTCTTATACTCACCCATTTTTCTCTGTGGCAGCACGAGAGTTGCTTGAAGTCTGTGCGTGACCATTGTTGGATTCTGCTTGTGAACGGCTTCTATGATCTACAGAGCCCCTGAAAACTGAGAGAAAAGAAAGGAGGGCTAAGAATATGTTCAGAAGTAGGTAGGGTTAGGTTTTGGTGCCCATCTACACTCTCTGCAGCCCTTCTCTCCCTGCCCTCATCCCACTCCCTGACTTTCTATCGCTTTTTTCTAGGATATGTCATTAAAATTGAGCTCTTCTCCATTCCAGGTCTTGTTCCATGCTTGGTCCCAGTCAGCAAACTGTTTTCATGCTTAAAGGAAAACAAGCTACCTCTCTTTGGCAATAGATATAAAGAGTGAACAGATTAGAAGCCCCAAGTGATTTGGGTCCCAGTAGAAACAGTATACAATAGCTGGAACAACACTGTGCTAAAGTCAGCAGATCAGCTTCTAGGCTGGCTAGGCTGCCTGCTGATGTGGACAGGTCAAGGAACAAAATGTGATGATGTGGCTAGGATTAACTGTAAACAGAGAATCATCCCAGGAGTAACCTATTTCAACATTTTGCTTGAGGACAGTTTACCGATGAGTTTCTCAAGAATGAGGGTAACAAATACAATTCTTTCTTCCAGTGACCGTGGCTAATCAATCATGGCCTTCTTTTCTACTGAACTTTAATTCAACCTCAAGTTCCTTCTTAACACTTCGCATCAGTGGTTGTCAAAGTGCGGACCCCCAACAAGTAGCATCAACATCACCTAGAAACTTATTAGAAATGAACGTTCTTGGGCCCAACTTCAGACTTTGTGAATCAGAGACTCTACAGGTAGAGTCTGGCAATCTGTGTTTTTATCAAGCTCTCCAGGTGACCTTGATCCATGTTAAATTTTGAGAGACACTACTTCCAGATCAGTGAGTCTTACTCCTGGCTGTACATTAGAAACACCCAGGAAGATTTTAAACATGCCTAGGACCAGCCCCTAGAGATTCTGACATTGATCTGGGATGGGACCTGCCACCAATTATTAAAAGAGCTCCCTAGACAATTTTAATACGTGGCCAGGGCTGAGAACCACTCTTTCAAGTAGTCACTACCAATCAATCAGGGTTGGAAGGAGACTGCACACCTATTTGCCATGCTTATTTTAGATAACCTTGAACCATCCAAACTGAAATATAACCAACAAGGATAATCTATACATTTGGGAATTGTGACTTACTGTGGAAGATGCATAAATGGTTGACGTTAGGATTACAGAATACATGATAGAAATGGAGTGTAGAAAAATAAATAAAAAGTATAGAAATAAGTTGTTTTTGTGTTGTCTGTTCTGGAAAGAACATGCGCTGATTTTAAATTGTTAGTTTGGCTCCTTAGCATAAATATTTCTTGTCTGGAATAAATGCAATTTTTGAGGTAAGGTGATGGATAAAAAGACTTGTTGTTGTTGTTACTGTTATTATTGCTACAAACACCAAAAGGATAAAGAGAAAAATTTAAGTGAGACATTAATACATTTTTATTATTACACACACACACACAGACAAAACATTATGGCCAAACAGTGAAACAACAATATTGAAAGAAGGAAAAAATAGAAATCAAGAAAAATAGCCACAGCCTGTCAGAATTTCATTAACTAATTCCCTTCCTCTCCCCCATTGCCTTTTCTCCATTGATAAAATCCTCCAGTTTGAGCACCAGGCAGGATTTCCCCCTCTGGGAGATTCTAAACCACTGTTTGGCCCACACTCACTTGCAATGCTGTGATAAGCAACATAAAAGCAAGAACTGACATAAAAACAAAAGAGGGGAACCCACTTCAGGGATACAAATATCTTTCTGTTTCCCTGTTAAGAAGGAAAAATCACCACAAATAATTTTTAATCTTATTCTCTGGCCCAACTCAGCAGCACTAAGAGCTACCAGTGATCAAAGTCCAAATGATATTGCCCTTGTGGAAAGCTAAGATTGCAAGCTTTTGTCTGTACCTATTTTGAGATCCTCAGTTAAAAAAAAAAAAAGATTGTAAGGAGCAATAGCCATCCAGAGAAGAAAAAAAGCACAAAGAGATCTAGAAAAAAAACTGTAAAATCTCTTTTGGTTTGGGACTCTCCTTATGAAGGCGCCATGTCCAAGACCAGAATGAGAGGAAGCAACATCTTTACCTGGTTCAGCAAATGCGCCCAGCTACTTTGCTGGGGTTTCCATAGAATTTCTGTTCATGTAATTGAAAGGAAAACTTATTCCATGTTTCTTATTAATTTATACTTCAGTCATCAAAATATTGATTTTTAAGAGTTATTTGAAGCATAAAACCAGAAACTTACAGAATATTCTGAATAAAGCTTAGAGGGAATCTGCTCATCCATCCTCCAGCTTTGCTGAAGAACAGGGAGAAGGATTTGGGTCAAACTAAAGAGATAAATAAGATGATCAAACCATTGAATTCAAAGCAGCATCCAAAATTGTCAGTTTTCAGTATGATCTGGCGACAGTTGGAATCACCTGGCTTCTCTCTGGCAAACGAATTGCTGAACAAGGAAATTGGAGAAATGGAGATACGAAGGAAAAAGAAGAGAGAGAAGGTGACTCATTTTAAGTGTATGAATAGGTTGAGTTAAAAAAAATTAGACCAGGCCGGGCACGGTGGCTCACATCTGTAATCCCAGCACTTTGGGAGGCTGAGACGGGTGGATCACAAGGTCAGGAGATCAAGACCATCCTGGCTAACACGGTGAAACTCCATTTCTATTAAAAATACAAAAAAGCCAGGCATGGTGGCTGGTGCCTGTAGTCCCAGCTACTCGGGAGGCTGAGGCAGGAGAATGGCGTGAACCCGGGAGGCAGAGCTTGCAGTGAGCCGAGATTGCTCCACTGCACTCCAGCCTGGGCCACAGAGCGAGACTCCATCTCAAAACATAAAATAAAATAAAATAAAATAAAATTAGACCAGTGACGTGGCTGAAAAGTAAAATTATGAACTTAAATATTTATAAAATGCCAAACTTGGGGAATGTGCAGGTGTGACAATAGAAGCTTCTCTAGAGATGGGTCACCTTTCATCAGGGAAGGTTCCTAAGTGTTTCTGGTTTAATGAAGTAAAGCAATACTTGGAGCGGAGTTCTGGAGGAACTGAATCCTTCCAAACTTTGATTGAGCTCTATGAGCCATTCATATTTTTCAAGGAGAAAAATTAGTCAAGTGTCAAGTCTTTACCAGACTGTTTTGAAGTAAGATGGAAAAGCATTTAAACAAAAAACACCAAGAACACCATTAGGAGGTGTTGCAAATGCCTTTGGGGCCACTTAGGAAGAAATATAAATGTGTGAAGTATCAGGCAAAGAGGATGGGAAATAGTGGGCTTTGTGATGAACCAGAGAATTCACACCCCACTTAAAGACATTCAGGTTCAAAGTTTTTTAAAAAGCACTGTGCCTGGCCAAACACAACACATCTTTGGAGGATCTCCTATTTGTGGCTTCTAGGGGGAAACAGTGGTCCGCACCTTCAGTCAGTAACAGCCAGCCACGCTTCTTTTGAAAATGAAAACTCTCCCATTGTCTCCATCCCCAAGTCTCCTCAAGTTCAAGAAACACTGATGTTCTCCTGGATCCTGCTACCTCTCTTTGTCTCCTACTCCCTACCTCCTTGCCCCAAGGTAAAGTTCCAGTTCTATATTTCCTTGAAACAGACTGAGTGAGAGATACTAAAGGAGTCTGAAGTACCCAGAGCCTCTCTGCCTACACACTGGGCAGTGGCACTGGGGTTGGCAGATAAACTGTAACTGTAAATTCTACCACAAAATCCTTACTTTCCATCAAATGCAGGTGCTGGTATTAAACACCATACTTCAAAAATCACAGCCTCTCAAGCAGAAGTCCAGGGACCTTCAAAATTCAAAAGGGTGAGACTGCAATATTTTTTAAACGTTTGAAAACCACGATTTAGTCCAATTCTCTCATGTTACCATGACTGGAGCTTAGGGATATTAACTGGTGGAGGACTGAGACCAGAAACCCATGTTTCCACTTGTTGTCTACAGTACCCCTTCCTTCCATGAATGTTCTCAATCAGTGTGAGATTTATATACCAGGTTCTGGATCACAGATCTTCCCGAGACACAAAACTTTCCTCAGTCTTAAGGTAAATCTGATACAAACATGTCAGAGTCTGCCTCAAGAGGACGAGTTAAGGAGAAGCCATTGGTAAGGAGAGCTGCAACTAGACCAGTGTCCCAGGCAATATGGAAGGAGGTGGAGAGGCAGCTGTGAGGAACTCAGCTTATCCCTGTCTATTCTATTCCCTTCTATGATATCACCTTTCAGAGTCCTCTGCAAGGTTGGTCTTAAATTTAATCAGCTGTCACCTATAGAAAAAAGGAGTAGCGGACAGAAGGTTCTTATACAACAGGTGATCACTTCCAGCTTTGGAACCTTCTCTGGAACGCTCCTGAGTTTAGAACACCCATTCCAAACCTCGAAAGACTCCACCTTTATGGTCACCAGGCTCGCTGCAGTCTTGAACCTTGGCACTTCCCCTGGGACCCGCTGCGACGGGGGAATGTGTCCCACTGCTTTGGTTTGAAGCATCCCCTGTGGAATGAAAGAAAAGGACTTTCTCAAGGTTATGCTCCCACACCTAGATGAATTACCAAACTGGGTGATACAAGTTGGCCAGGAAAATCCACACTTTTCTTATGGTTCAAGGCACCAAGGTGACTAATCTCACCTATGGACTTGGTGCGTATTTTTAAGATTTAATACACTATAGTTGAGAAAGGGCACAACAGTAGGAAACAGGAGAATTAATAATTGTTCTGGCTAGATTTTCCACTAGCTGAATGACATTGGGTAATTTTGGGGAAACTGTGTCACTGATCACATTAGTCAAATAGGGAAACTCAGTGACAAACAGATGTCATGAGTGCACCAAGCTAGGACTCTTGGTTTGGTCACTGGATAGCTTTCCTGCTGTCTTTCAGTTGCCCCTACTAGGGAAGTAAACCACAGGGTGAGCTCTCTCCCAAGAAGCTGCTCCTTTTTCTCCTCCACATCTCTGCCTCTTGGAAATGCCCTTCCCTTCCTGTTATCTTGCAGCCCTGACCACAGATCTTTATTATGCTGTCAGGGAGAAGATAGACTGCACACTATATTCACTTGAGAAATATCACATGGCAGCTTCTCATTGTCCAGTCAGCTTACTTCCTGCTGGATTCCCCAAAATAATGGCTCCACCAGGGATTTTCACAGCTGTCACATCTCTTCTTCCATTCTCCATGACCTCAAGGTCACGAGGGGCTGAAGATGTTCCAACATCTTTTACCTCAGATATCTGGAGAAGGCAGGTTCTTTTCATTGGATCTCCTGACTTTAGACAGAAACTACACTGGCAGTAGGACTCCCCCTCCTCATGGAGGAGATTTTTTCTGGTCCTGCCCCGAGGCAGTCAACCCTAACTCTGTCCACATCTCCTTTTTTCCTGGCCTCTTACCTAGACCTTGTTCTCACTTCCTGCACCTTCCTTCTGGCTTTGGTTATTTCTATTTCTGGCAGCAGTGCTTCCAAATGTACCACATTAGAATATTTGGTATCTCTGACCTTTCTCCTTTATTATTTGCTCAGATGCAATTTTTAAAAATCCTGTCTTTCTCCCTCCTTCTGGTTGACTCCTCCATCTTGGGCATCACCTTTCCACACCCAGCTTGCTATCACCCTTGTCTCTCCATTCCTTTCAAGTGGTCAAGTAAACATTTCTAGCTGCCTCAAAGTAAATTTAAAGAGACACAGGCCCTTCCTCGCATTCTAATACAGAAAGTAAGAGTAAAAAGAGATTAAAGATATGAAAGCACCCGCAACTTTTAAGGGGGGTGTATCAGTTTGACTAGTGATAGCCCACAATTCATGTCTATTCAGAACCTCAGAATGTGATCTTACTTGGAAATAGAGTGCTTGCAGATGTAGTTAATTAAAAATGAGGTCATGTTGGATGAAGGTGAGTCCTGAAGCCGATGACTGGCGTCCTTACAAACAGGCCATGTGAAGATACAGAGAGACTCAGGGAGAAGGCATACGACAATGGAAACTGAGAGTGGACTGATGGGTCTACAAACCAAGGAAGGCCAAGGATTGCCAGGAACCAACAGGAGACTGGAGAGAGACTTGGAACAGACTCTCCCTCAGAACCTCCAGTAGAAACCAACATTGCTGACACCTTGATGGACTTCTAGCCTCCAGAACTGTGACACAATAAGTTTCTGTTGTTTTCAGCTGCATAGTTTGTGGTAATTTGTTATGGCAGCCCTAGGAATCTAATTTTGGGGTTGGGGAGTAGCATGACAGATGTTAAGGATGGAAATTAGAAGAAAGAGAAGGAAAAGATCAAGCTGAAAGGTATGTACTTTCAGCTTGATTTGGCTGGGGGGTGCGGGGGAAAATTGGGTGGGAAGAGGTAAGAAAAGCTCCATTATTTTTATTTAACAAACACTGTCACACATATGGATTATTATGTTCTATGCATTGTTCTCAGTCCTTTACAGACATTAACTCATTTAATCCTCATAGTAACCCTAAAAGAGAGCGACTACTTTATTCCCATTTTACAGCTGAGGAAATTGAGACAAGGGGAGGTTAAATGACTTGCCCAAAGTCCCACAGCTGTAGAGTGGCAGAGCCAGGATTTGAATCCAAGCACAAAATTTTTTCCTAATGTCTGAACTCCTAAATATTACATGATGCAGGTCATTTATTTAAACATTTAAAAATAATAATCCCTATTCTCCTTTTTTTCCCCCTTTATAAATGAAAGTAAAAAAATCAGACCTTTGTACATTCTTTCATGTGCTTGGGCCTCTAATGGTCCCACAGATTAGCTGCTGCAGAAAGAGGCTCTGGCCTGGCCTGGCATTTAGTAATCCACCCAAAGGACAGATCAGGCATTTTTTTCACAGAGACACTGTCCTGGTAGGTTTCCTGGTTGGTGATCTAGGCTGGGTAAACGTTCCTGCCCTCATAATGGGCCTGGCAAAGGGCACCCACTGTATCTGGCAGAGAAGGCACATATGGATGAGGCACAAAAGCCCAGGCTTCCCCTCCTAACTGCTGCTGGCAGATTTTACAAGGAGCCAGTGTGGTTTCTGGCTTGGACTGACAGCTGGTCATCAGCCATCTTATCAGAATATAAAGGATAAAGAGGCCAACTTGTGGGAGGTCTGACAGGCAAATGCCACCAAAAGCAGCACCAAGAAAGCTGGATTCTTAAAGAACAGAATCTCATTGACACATTTTTTTTTTTTTTTTCTACAGCCCATAAGAAATCCTGGCCTCCATCTCTACCACACAAAACAAGTCTAGCAATTTCAGGCCTCTGAAAGCATTTTCCACTTTGATTATCCAGTACTTAATTCCAGTCATTATCCCAGTTAAACTTTGACTGAGTTCAAAGAAAATCTTGCCTGGTAACTGTTTTCCCCAACCTGGAAGCCAAGGCAGGAAGTTTTCCATTATCCTCGAAATCAGTTTCTTGCTTGTCCTGGAACAGCATTGTCTGGGGAATTCCCCTTCTTTCTGATCATCTAGGGACTGTCAATCCATTCTCTTCTGACTCCCACCAACTTCAGGATTTCTTTCTTAAAATTTATGTCCTGCCTGCTTCTGGTAGCTTATAGACTGTTCGCTTCTTGTGGCTGTGTTAAGTGGCTCAGTTTTGTATTCCTCTCACACCTGGGTCAGGGGGTTTAGTTTGATTCCATGTAAGACTGCTCCGTCTTGATGGGAAAAAAATGTTTGTGGGTACCCCAAAAGAACCTAGCAGAATGTTCTGCAGAGACAGGATGTTGAGAAAATGTTTGGAAGGAAGGACAGCAAATAAGGATTAGGAAGTCTGGATTATAGGAGATTTCCTAGCTTCCACCTGTAAAATGAAGCAAGATTCCTAGCCTACTTCTCAGGGTTACCATAATGATAATTATGGGAAGTAAGGTGTGTGCAAGTGCTTTGAATAGACTATAAATTGCTATGCAAAAGTATAAAATAACCATATCTGTCAGCTAATCAAAAAGAAAACAACTCCCACTTCTAGGATCATTCCTGCCCCTACAGTTCTAGTTTCCTGTGAAGCAAAGTTATTTACTTTCCTATACATTTTACTTAAAAGGAAAATGCTCTAAATGTTTATAAGAGCTTTATTTATAATCACCAAGAACTGGAAACAATCCAAATGTCCTTCCGCTGGTAAATGAATAAAATTGTGGTACATCCATACACTGAAATTCTGCTCAGCAATGAAAATAAATGAACTACTAAAAAATGCAACATGCAGATGAATCTCAGAAGCAGTATGCTAAGTGAAAAAAGCCAGACTCAAAAGTTTCACACTGTATGACTCCATTTACAGAGTCAAGACTATACGGACAAGACTCAGGAAGAGGCAAGACTATAGGACAGAAAACCCATTAGTGGTTATCAGGGGTTGAGGGTGAGTGGGGGTGGACGTCAGGAAGGGCATAAGGGAACTTTTTGGAAATGTTCTTTTTCTTGATTGTGGTGGGGATCCAGTTTTCTCAAACTGAATTTTACTGTATGTAAATTATACTTAATAAATTTGACTTTTAAGAAGTTACTAGAATTTTTAAAAATAAGGCCTCCTTTTCTTCAAACTGGATCTATTCCTAGAAAGCAGGATCCAATCTGCTTCTAATCCATCAAGAGGAAAGAGTCTGATGGGGAGAGCCTTGCTGTTGATGAAGGACTTTTCACAACCATTTGCATCATTGACCATAGCTGGTTTTGACACTAAGTACTTGGCTCAAAGTCTATGAAATTAGCAGGCTCTAGTTATTTGTACATCTCAACCGTCACAACTTTATTGACGAGAATGGCTACCAGCTGTCACCCTTGCCTCTGTGTCTGTATTTGGTGATTCAGACTTCATGGCCACAGCAAATCAAACCGTGATCCTGCTATGGCTCATCGTGTTGAGGTTTGAACTCCTGGCCAAACGGCTGTCGCTCAGCTGTTACGCTGCCAATCACCCGTCACTGTGGGTTAAACATGATAGGTTCACCAAGATCTTCCAACTCTTCAGACATCTGAAAGGCAACTTGCTTTCCACACCAGAAGGCAACAAATCTGGGTGATATTTAGCTCCTAGATTTTAGAATTTCTGGCTTTACGGAAGCAGGGTGACAAGGGAACTTGCTATCTTTCAGAACAAGTTGCGAAAGGGCCTCAAACTAGTGAGGGGGAAAATTATGTCAGGAGCACAACACCTAAGTCTTAACAATATTGAGGTTCCTGAAAATTTTATATACACAAATGAATTAAGCTTTCAGTACGAATGGAGCACAGCTCTTTGCAAAAACAAAACAAAACCACTTGAAATCTCTTACATGTTATTTATTGTTGTATTCTATTTTTTCCCTGTCAAATAAACAAGACATAAGTTAAGACTTGGAAAATTCTTTATTTATTTATTTATTTTTCCAAGATGGAGTCTCATTCTGTCGCCCAGGCTGGAGAGCAGTGGCATGATCTCGGCTCACTGTAAGCTCCGCCTCCCGGGTTCACGCCATTCTCCTGCCTCAGCCTCCCGAGTAGGTGGGACTACAGGCGCCCACCATCACGCCTGTCTAATTTTTGTATTTTTAGTAGAGACGGGGTTTCACCATGTTAGCCAGGATGGTCTTGATCTCCTGACCTCATGATCCGCCCGCCTTGGCCTCCAAAAGTTCTGGGATTACAAGCATGAGCCACGGCGCTTGGTCGGAAAATTCTTTTTATGAAGATTTTACTGTAATCGAATTTGAGATTTGACAGGTACTATTTTTCTCCAAAACTGAAAGAAATTGTTTCATCTTTTTGAAGTTACAGCATTTTGTTTTTGTTTTTTTGAGATGGGGGTCTCACCATGTCACCCAGATTGGAGTGCAGTGGTGCAATCTTGGCTCACTGCAACCTCCACCTCCCGGGTTCATGCAATCCTCCCCGCTCAGCCTCCAAAGTACCTGGGATTACAGGCATGAGTCACCATGCCCAGCTAATTTTTGTGTTTTTAGTAGAGACAGGATTTTGCATGTTGGCCAGGCTGGTCTCAAACTCCTGACCTTAAGTGATCCACCGGCCTCAGCCTCCCAAAGCGCTGAGATTACCTGCTTGAGCTACTTTGCCCAGCCTGAAGTTATAGCATTATTATGTCCTCCATAGAAGAGTATTTCACAGACTTTTTTTTTCCCCCTATATAGTTCACATTTAGGAAGGGAGTACAGAGAGGGAAGTAACATTTCATTTAGTGAATATGTACCATGTGCCAGGTACTGTGCAGGATGCTTTGCATATATACCTGCTATGATCTTCATAGCAGTCCTGAGGATTAGGCCTTAATGAGTCCCATTTTACAGCTGAGGAAACTAAGGCTCAGAAGTTAAGTAATTTTCCCCAAACCACATGGCAAATGGCAGCATAGCCATCATTTAAAGTTCATTATTTGACTCTAAACTCCATATGCCTAGGACAGTATTTTAACTCTTTCCAAAGCTTTGACTGGTACCTTATGTCCAATGTGCCATATTCAAGATGGAAAGCAAGAGCAGGGCATGGTCTACTGGAAAGAGCACTGAGTGAAGGCTCTGAAGAGGGCTCTGAAGCCGGTGCTTAAATTTGAAGAACACGCCCGGCGCGGTGGCTCCCGCCTGTAATCCCAGCACTTTGGGAGGCCGAGATGGGCAGATCGTGAGGTCAGGAGATCGAGACCATCCTGGCTAACACAGTGAAACCCTGTCTCTCATAAAAATACAAAAAAATTAGCCGGGCCTGGTGGCGGGCGCCTGTAGTCCCAGTTACTCGGGAGGCTGAGGCAGGAGAATGGCATGAACCTGGGAGGTGGAGTTTGCAGTGAGCCGAGATTGTGCCACTGCACTCCAGCCTGGGCGACAGAGCGAGACTCCTCAAAAAAAAAACAAACAAATAAACAAAAAACCCTTGCAGAACACATAAGGAGAGATACAACTTATTTAACTCTCTGTACTCCTGGTTCATCTGTTAAGAGGTAAAACAAAGCCTGCCTTTCTATTTCCAAGAGTCTTTTGAAGAAAAATAGTATGATCATTCTTGCCATAGCCCAGTTAGTTTTCCCCTAAATGTTTCTTTACTATTGTGTAGTTACAGTCTAGACAACAAATAAAAGTTATAAAATGTGATAACATATTCTACAATTCTACATGAAATTTTTTTAAAGACATAGAGTAAAGGCAGCTCAAGTGTGTGATTGATCATAAAAAGGTTGTTTAATTCTGTGTTGAGGTGGCAAAGATACCTTTTCAGGCACCACTTCTTTGCAGCCAGAGTCTGGAGCGCTCAACAAGGTTCATAATGGAGAAAACTGATCCAAATTGGAGGCTCTAAACACTGGTGTGCTCTGAAGTTATCATATTGAGTCCTAGGGTACCTCATCTTAAGCAGACGTGTGCCGTGCCAATATGATATTGGGCACAAGTGGACCTCAAGCCCACAATGACTTTGCAGCTTCCTCTCTGTGTATTAGGTAAACAGTATTCTGCCCTCTGGCGTATTTAATCCTAGCACGGGCAATAATTTTATTCCATAGCAAAGGGGATTCCTGTGCATTCCAAACTATGCCATGACAAAAATTCTATTGTTTGTGCCAAAGAGAGATTTGGCAGAGCTCATTTCTTGTCAGAAACCTCGAAGCCACAGGCCATTCTCTCTCTGCACTACACCACTTGCTCTAAGCCTTGTCACACACAAGGCATGTTTTCCTAAAGTAAATCACAATGCTTGCCCCCTAGACATTTCCCTCTACAAGACATGTTAAGCCTGCAGCTGTCAGAAATCAGCCCCAGGCCAGGCACAGTAGTTCATGCCTGTAATCCCAGCATTCGGGGAGGCCGAGGCGTGTGGATCACTTGAGGTCAGGAGTCCGAGACCAGCCTGACCAACATGGCGAGACCCAATTTCTACTAATGAAAGAGCTGGGTGTGGTGGTGTGTGCCTGTAATCCCAGCTACTCGGGAGGCTGAGGCAGGAGAATCCCTTGAACTTGGGAGGGGGAGGCTCCAGTGAGCTGAGAATGCGCCATTGCACTCCAGCCTGGGTGACAGAGTGAGGGAAAGAAAGAAAAGAAAGAAAAGGAAAGAAAAGGAAAGAAAAGGAAGAAAAAGAAAGAAAGAAAGAAAGAGAGAGAGAGAGAGAGAGAGAGAGAGGGAAATCAGCCCCAGTTTCTCAAGTATGGGAGAGCTAGGGAAACCAAGATAGCATGAGAGTGAAGTGAGCAGTGAGCAGGACCTCTCGCCTAGGACTAAAGGGCATCCTGTCCTGTGTTAAACAACGGTTTAGAAGATGGGGATGTAGGGGGATGAGGAGGGCTAGTTTGCAGTTCACAGTGCATCTCAAGCTCAGGTTCACCAGGTAAATTATTTCCCCCAGATGTTTCATTGCTATTCTGTGGATATGTGGATATGGAAAACACCAGGAAAAGAGAGGCAGCTGCCTCCTGCCCTGTGGCCAAGAAGAGTTTGGATCTTGTCTTCTTTCAGACCTGTGCTTCCTATGACACAGACTGTCACCTTGAAGAATTAAGCTTTTGTGTGAAATGACCAGGGATCTAAGAAATAGAAATGAAATGAGTGAAGAAAAAGTGAAATAGAGGTAGAACTACAAATAGAGACACACAAAAGAATGACAGAGGGCATGCTTGTTTTCCTTCTGTTTGTTCAAAATGGACCTTTTCTCTCAATGGTGCATTGACTTACATTCCCCCTCCTGTTTGGCTTGAGATCAACAATCTACTTATGTATGGATTTAGCAGGATGAAAAATATCTACTACAGTCATTTTTACCTTCAAGAAGCATGGGTCATTTCAATGTATACCCTTGGCTGTGTTTTGTAATAATTTGCACTCTTTGTATTGTTTTAGATTTTACAGAACTCCTTTCCAATGAGTGTTGGCAAAATATACAGTACTCGATTTATTCAAACAGCATGACTTTGAGGAAAAGCATATTTTAGAGCACTCTGTATTAGAGTCGGAGAATTTGAAGCCCCAAATTAAATCTCATTGTTTACCATGGGAGCCCCAGCATAAAGTAGGTGCTTAACAAAAAGTAGTTAAGTAAGTGAATGAAAGAAATATCCCAGTTTAAATATAGTTGTCCTGCACACGTAGGGCTGTATCTGGAAATTTAGTTCTAGGAAATTACAACCACCTACTCATTGCCAACCGACTGACAATGCTAAAGGAAACAGCCTTTTAAATAGTCTTTTGAAAAGACTAGGAGAAAACTTTGCACTGAAAGAGTTTAAAAGTTCAGGCAGTTTTAAACACCAAAAACTTGGTTCTGTTACAATGTAGGGTCAGGCTGTCTGGATATGATGTTTGCTTTCTCTTCTGGTAGCAGCATTTAAAGCAATTCTGCTCTGCACGCATCCCATGATGTGCCCAGTGGTTCCCAGCTGCAGTGGCTTAAAACGCCTGTTCACAGGCTCAAGGAAGGCGCCCTGCCAGCCTCGTCAGAGTCCCTGCTGATGCTGGGAAAAGCACTCTCCCCAAAGAGCATCAGAGGAGAAATGGCCGCCACTGTTAGAGCTATTGTTATCTTCTGATAACATCTGTGTGGTTGGCAGGGCCAAGGAGGGGAGTATGTAGGAAGCTGATCCAAGAACAGAGAGAAAGAGAAAACAACAATTTCCACAGCACTGAAGCAATTAGATGAAAACTTTCTGAAAACTAGTGGCTCTTCCGACTCCTGTGTGTGTGTGTGTGTGTGTGTGTGTGTGTGTGTGTAGCAGTGAAGTGCTGGAAGACCACTCCTCCTGGGAGACGCTTCCAGCCCCTAGGGCTACACTGTTACCTATTCAAAAGGGCATTTCCCCTTTGAGAGAGGGAGGCCCACAACTTTTCTCTCATCTAAAACACAGATCCTGAATTAGAGGGGCAGTTTGAAAGCCAATGCTTTAGAAAAATTAATGAATGAGACATTATATGTAGAACTTTAAAAAATTTCCCCCGTTTGTTTGTTTTGATAATTTTCACTGAGGAATGTAAGCATTTTTTGGTTGAATAAATGTAGTTAGGTCCAATTTCTGAAACATAAGGTAATTTAAAAATATAATAGATTAGTAATGGAATCAATGTCACTGTTAGTTTTTACTTAGAATACACCATCTATTTGAACACTAATATGTACATTTTTTTCAGATTTTAACAAAGTATGTATTTTAATTCTTTGGCATTTAAAGGAATGTGTTTTCCTGTGGCGAGAACCCAGTGTCAGAATTATTAGCCAATACTAAAAACAATGAAACACGCCACTTCTTGCCAAGGTGACATTCAAAGTTGCTTCCTGCCTCCCCCAGCCCCCCAAAAAAGAAACTGACGGACAATACCTTTGCTCAGGCTCCTATACTCTCTCTTCCTCTCCCCTCTCCCCCCTACATCTCATAAAGGCTCTTTATTGACTGTGCAGTGTTATACACATAGGAAATGTATCCTTGTGTACCCAGGGTATTTTTTTTCCGTTTGTTTTCTCTTCCAGCATTTGATTACTGGCTGGTGAACTGTTTGGGCCCACAGAGATCTCTAGACCACCAGCTCATGTATTTGAAAGGCATCTGTTTATTTTGAAAATGCAAATGCGGCCTACCTCAAAGACTGACAGGCAAGAAATGACCCACTGAGTTGGGGGGAGAGGTTTCCAGTCTGGAGCCCTGTCCCTCCCTCGATCACACCAAGACCACTGGCTGTCAGAACCACTTAAACCTGCTCCTGGAATCTGAGTGAAGGGCCCACAATTAAAAATGAGCAGGCCTATCTCTCAATAATTAGCCAGGCAGATCATTTCTCACTCAGTTTAAAGTAATGATGAGGACATTTACCAAGGACTCTGAGCCTTTGAAATGGTGGCTCCTAGACTGAGGGCTGCCTGGAGGAGGGCCTGATAACAAGGACACAGAGTTCCTAATGGTGGCCGCCCAGTCCTTAGGAGGAGAAAGCCTGGGAAGGTTAATTCCCTGACTTTGATCTCTGTCAAGGCATACCAGCAAGAATTAATTTACATTTCAGATGAAAAAGGTTGACAGCATGAAAAGGCATCTTGTTTCTGGTATGTGAATGTGCCGTAATAGATCGGGAATTCTGAAAGGAAGTTCTGAGGAAGCTAAAGGGATAAGCCGCACGGCTGCTTTTATTGGGAAGGAGATGAAAGGAAAACAAATTTCAATATGCGCTGCTCTGTAGCAACATGTAGGCCAAATGCTTCCTAAATTTCAAGGGCTGCTCCTTTAAAAATATATAACATATCTTAGCAATCTTAGCAACACCACTTAAGAAAATACTATGGGCCAGAACTAGAAATACAAATGCATTCCACAGAATCTAAATTTCCAATGAAATTATTTGAAAAAATAATAAATTAGAGAATAACCTTAGAAAACAACCGGAAATGGTTGTGCTATGATAACATCCCTAAGCCACTTCCTGTAGGCTCCTAAAGCGGGGAGCTGCTGTATCTGGGTCTTGTTCTACTCGGAAATGTCCTAATGGGACGAAGAGAGGCTTGTAACGAGATTATGTTTGGGGAAGATCACGACCCCAAACAGAAAAGTCAGAATGAGTTGCTTTGCTTCTTAGATAAATGCAATTATGCCTTCAAATGTAAAGATAGGGAAAATATTCCCAAGTAAAAGTAAACTGCCCATAAAATTGCAAACATTGCTACCCTATTCATGCACCTTTACCACCAACACAAAACCAGCATACCAATTCCTGTCCATGGTGTTGGCCGAAGGGCAGATGCTGTCTGCCTTTGCTCTGGCTGCCACACCACTTCTTAGAGGGTAGAGGTGGTGTTGGTGCCACCTTCATGCCCATCTAAGCCCCTGCAGACTCAGTTAATGGAAGTTCTCAACATCACTTGATAGGCAAGAACACTTTGGCTGCAAGGCTAAGAAAGGGGAGGCGCTCGCAAGGCTAAAAAAAAGGAGGCGCCCTTAAAGAAATGTGTTCTCTAAAGTTCCGCTGGGTGCTTGCAAGGCTAAAAAAAAAAAAAAAAAAGAGAGAGACACCCTTAAAGAAGTCTGTTTTTTATAGTTCCGCTGAGCAACATTATCCTTCCATGGTAGCTACCCCATAGGTGCTCCACTGAAAAGATACAATTATCACTATCCTGATAGCATGATGATGACGCAGACCCATTTCTGTTTTACAGCAGTGTTCACTTGGCATGAACAGAGTGCAAAACAGGGAGCACTCTAAAGATGATTTTCACTTAGGGAAAATTGGATTTATGATTCCTAATACTGAACTCAGTGGATCAACAATAAATACGCTCAAGAAAGTTTAAATTTTAAAACGCATGTTGGGCTTTGTACCAAACTGTAAGATCAGAAATCAGTTCAGTACCTTCGTTTAATGAGAGACTCTGTGTGTGTGTGTGTGTGTGTGTGTGTGTGTGTGTGTTGAGAAGTAGGCAAGTAGGGAACAAATGATGTGCTTTGAGTTCTCTCTTAAGCTGTAACAAGAATTGCATCCCTCTTCCTGAGGCTTTGAAGTTGTAGAGCTTAGAATTCCTAGGGGATGGTGTTAAAAGTTAACATTTGCATTTTAATAGCACCCTTTCCACCCAACTATTTTAGTTTTGAATGAAGACATCAGGCTTCTACAGTGGTCTAAGAGTTCTGAGAAGTTTACTTGGAGCCAGGTTCTGGGCAGGGACCTCTTTGAAAAGGTTGCAGCTATTTTATTTAAGAGTTTACTTCAAGCTCAGCTGTATGTGAAATCCTATCTCTCTCTCTGCTGCTGAGTCTACCAGCCTGGCTCTTTCTCTCATTCTGTCTCCAATTTCTTGTGGCTCCTGGAGCTCAGGGGACTGTTTCTTCCAGAGCCTCGATTAGGAGTATGCAGTTTCAAATGAGGGAGGGAGCCCAGGCTGGCAACCACAGTGGACACTGCCATTTGCCGAAGAGCAGAGTGACTGAAGAGCCAGAGTGGGGACGGATGAGTCAGAAACCAGAGCTCACACCTCTCAGGCTGCCAAGGGCACACTGAGCCACAGAAGCCACCATGTGCTCATGCCATGGGGCCCAGAGGACCATGATAGCTGCATATAGGCCTGGATTTGGGAAACTCAGTTTGCTGGGAAACCCTGAGTGATTCCTCCTCGGTGATGCTGAGAGAGAGGTCTTGCATATAATTAGAGAATTCCAAAATGGGAAGGCACCTTCCGGACCTTTTTAACCAGTGCTCTCATTTAACAGATGAGGGACATGTGACTCCAAGAGGGAAAGGGTTTTGTTCAGGTGGCAGCATGCGATGCTGACTGTATCCAAACGGCCTGTGTTCAAATGCTGGCTCGGCAACTAATGAGCTGTGTGGGGGTGGACAAGTCCCTTCACTTCTCAGTGCCTCAATTTCCTCCTCTATAATATCAGGTATACAAGAGAACCCAGTCAGAGCATCCTTAGCCAAGCATGGCAAACAGCAAATGCTCATGCTCACTGTTAGCATCAAAGTTATCACACAAGGAGGATTGGAACAAACACTAGGACTCCTGTCTCCCAGAACTCCTGACTCATTCCAGTGCTCCTGAATCATTAACCATTCAGCTTTTCTACACTCATAGGAAGTTAGTCACAGAATATTTTCAAGTGGACACTGTGAAAATGATGTTTTAATTACCTGCTTGATTATGAGCAGCAGACTCACTCCTTCTGTTGCTTATTTTCTTAAATTTCCTCCGAGCATCATATCCTCTCCAGGCTAAAAATATAAAACCATGTGCTAGGAATGACATTAATTTAAGAACGTGCCAGAGAATTGATATAAGCTGTTTTCCCCTCCATTCTATTGCCCGTCTCATCCTCCCTCCTGCTTTCTCACTGAACAAAATAAGCAGAGGTACGTGAGCTATGGCGAGAAGAGAGGCCTCTCTGTTCTCACAGCTTGGCTTTGAAGATGCTTCTGAGGGGTTGCTTTTGTTCAGGCAGTGATTTCCAGAACACTCTGGGTTCCATTGATGAATCACGTGGGACCCCTACCCCAGGTGAGATGGTTTCCTGTCATTCTAATCCCTGGAGAAAGCCCTGTCTTCAAGACTTGGGGATATGATACAGGGGGAGGGATTTGGGAGGGATGGTAGAAAGGAACTGGAATAGCTTGACCCTTTCAAAATCTGTTATTTGGGAGAAAAATATAAACATGAAAGTTGAAGAAGAGAAAGAGGGGAGTCGAGGGAAATAATAAGTAGCACAACATTGTCCTTTGCTGTGAGTGAATTCTGTGCCGAGAGGTATGCTGAGGGAGAGGAAGATGTGCAGCGGGAAGGGAAAAGGCAGGGAAGAAAGGTGAAGAAAGAGAAAAGAGGAAGGGACTCTCTGGGGCAAAGGTGGTAAGTCCTTTAGATAAAAAACTGGGGCATTAAGCCACCCAGAGGAGCATAACGTCTCTCTTTGCTCCTTCCATCTCTGAGCATCACAACTCTCCAAGTTGCTGGGTGAGCTCATGAAGTCCAAAATTGACTGAGGCACATTAGGATTCTGGGTTATGAGATCATAAGGGAAATCATCCAGTTTGTTCAAGATCTGGTGCTTTCATAATCATTTGTCCATTGCACAGGAACTTAAATGTTGTGTGTAACACTAATGACACATATATGTAAACAGAGTTACTGACTAGGCAGGGCACATGAAAGAGATTAGCAACCTGTCCCCTTGGTTTATAAGTTCCATCTGGACTAGAAAAGCCTTCTGGAAATGGCATTAGTAACTCTGGTACTGAACACCTCACCACAGACCTGAAGTATATATTATCTCAGTCTTTCTGGGAGATGCAGCACCTGTCTGTGTGACTGGGGCTTTACATCATTGGTCCATTTATACTGCCACTATCTATCTTGCCACTTATGTTGTAAAGACATGTTTGCTTACCTGCAAGCCAGGGACCATGGCAGCTGCTGGGGCTCAGATAATAATTCCCCAAAATATGCTGTTTGAACTTCAAACTTAGAGCACCTGGGGAGCAGCAAATGCAGGGAAGGGCTTTCTCTGAACTCTCCCTATCTATTAAAGGCTAGCTCCTCCAGAAGATTTTCAACTGTGTGAATCCCTTCCCCAGATCGCTCATCAACCAGGGGAAATTGATGCATACCCCAGGAAGGAAAACTGGAGTAAATATCACCCAGAGGTCAGATGACGTTTGTTCCAGGCTATTGCCTGTTCTTTAGGCCCATTCATTTCCCCCGAAAATCTTTTAATCTTCCCTTAAAATTATCTACATCTTCCACTTCCCTCTCCCCTATACAGAGGGTATTTAAGCTTCAACCATCTGGCCTTTGAGTTTCATACTTTTTATGACTTGCATGTTAATAAATTTGTATGTCTTTTCTCCTGTTAATCTGTCTTCATCAGTTTGTTTTATAGACGCAAATTATCAAACCTTCAGGACACAAAGTTTCTTTCACCCCTACACAGTCTTGCTCATGGCTGTGATTTCAGCACCTAGCCTGTGCAGTAGGCACTTGATACACTTTTTTTTTTGTTGTTGTTTTTGTTTTTGAGAGGGAGTCTTGCTCTCTCGCCCAGGCTGGAGCACAGTAGCACAATCTCGACTCACTGCAAGCCCCGCCTCCTGGGTCCATGCCATTCTCCTGCCTCAGCCTCCCGAGTAGCTGGGACTACAGGCACCTGCCACCACGCCCGGCTAATTTTTTGTATTTTTAGTAGAGATGGGGTTTCACCATGTTAGCCAGGATGGTCTCGATCTCCTGACCTCGTGATCTGCCCGCCCTGGCCTCCCAAAAGTGCAGCGATTATAGGCGTGAGCCACTGTGCCCAGCCTGCACTTGATACACATTTGTGGAAGGAAAGAAGGAAAGAAGGAAAGAAGGAAGGAAGGAAGGAAGGAAGGAAGGAAGGAAGGAAGGAAGGAAAGGAGGGAGGGAGGGAGGGAGGCAGGCAGGGAAGGAGGGAGGGAGGGAAACCACTTAGAAAAGAAACAGTTGAGTATTCCCCAGTACTTAATGACATGCCAATACCCAGAGCCAGAGCAGTATTTACGAGAACTGGACCATTTACCTGACTGGATGGCAATGGCTCCCTTCTCTCTCTTCTCTCTGACTCTTTTGTATCTCCTGGCTCCAAGCCACCCCTTGGTATATGCCTGTAGCACAACCACTCTGCCTATGACTTCTTGAAGTAGCAAATTTAATTGCTCAACATGGTAATATTTGAGAAAAACCTGAAACGAGACATTATTTTTAACATTATATATGGGTTCCTCAACAGAAATTCACTCTACTATAGCATAGTCTAAATGAAAATATTAAAACAATAATATAAATAAAGTTTATAGCGATGTGACTTATGCTCACATTACTGACTTCATGGGGGTAAATACAATTCTCCTTCTAAGATTGAGCCAATCCTTGATAATTGATGTAAGCAGATGATGAGATCAACAGGGTTTTAGTGATTCCAAACGCTCTTCAGGCCTGTCTCATGTCAGTCAGGAGTTCCATTTTCTCAGTATGAGCTCTATCTACTCTCTTTCCCCATAGCCTCTGATAAAGGTGCTGACCAAGAGGAATGACCCAGCCAACAGTGGAAGTTCAGAGGGTGAGGTACCTGGATGATCCACAGTGATCTAATTTCTGCTGAGTAGCAGCAGTGTTGCCATCGACAATAAGGCTGAGGCTGGTTTTTTAAGGCAATCAGGATGGACCATACAAACCTGGGATCCTATGGGGACGTGATGTTCTCCCAAATGAAAAGCTACAGATGCTGAGACTAATAATCAGGCTATGTAGCAAATAACATGAGTCCAGTGAAAAAATCGACAAAACTCTACTAGAAACTCACCACTGCCATTGATATGATTTGTGTATTTACATGTGGTATTGGAATAAGCAGCACTGAGAAAAGAAACATTTTTAAATGAGCTCAAAGATTTCATTCTAGAAATGCTAAATGGCTCTCAAATTACATACAGAACAGGAGGCAAACCCTCCTCCTCTACTCCCTAAGGTCCCCAACCTCTTGACATAAGACCAGCAAAGATCATTGTTAGGCTGGGGTCTTGTTTGCTAAGCTACACAACTTACAGAGCCATTCATGCTAGTGACATCACTGACAAGAGACAAAGAAATCATATGGGACAATTTGAACAATAAATAACAAACTACCTTTGTTTTTCCCAGCACCCAGTGATCTAATCTGGACTTTTCCAAGATAGCCACACAGCTCTCTTTGCTGGCAAGAGGTGTTTGATGTGCTCTGAATGCCAAGTAATAATACCTGCAAAATAAAAGAGTTTAGTGAAGCATTTTCAGTCATCATTTGAGTCAGCATAGTAGAATTACTTGGGGCCATTAACACACCTTGTTTTTTAATAGTAAATATTTGTCGAGCACCAATAATAGCATAGTAGGTAGTAAAAGACACAAAATTTATATTTATTAACTTGGCTCTTACCTACTTTCATATGTTCTGCAATGTGTATTTATTTCCCTTTTGATGTTGCTTTGTAATTCATATTCAGTGCATACTTGGTGTCTAATGCATGCAAAATCAAAATATCTAATCCTTTTAGAAAGCTGAAATGTAGACAACTCCCCTAGTGAAAGTAGTATCACTATTATAAAAAAGAAATTCCATTGTATATATTTTGACTCTGCTTTGCAAAGTCCCATCTAAAGCAATTTGTAGATAGCAGAAGTGATCACAGCCTAACACTACTGATTCTGCGGAGGGATTCATCTTACTCAACGTATAGAGGAGGTATGTTTTCTTGATACAATCATGACAATCACATTTGTTTTCTTAAATTACTTCATTTTACTGAACTTCCAAACTTTCAGATGAAAGAATTTCAAAGAAAAACATTGTAAGCACGGAAAAGTATCCTTTTTTTTTTTTTTTTTTTGAGGCAGAGTTTTACTCTTGTTGCCCAGGCTAGAGTGCAATGGCACCACCCTGGCTCACTGCAACCTCTGCCTCCTGGGTTCAAGCGATTCTCCTGCCTCAGCCTCCCGAGTAGCTGGGACTACAGGCGTGTACCACCACATCCAGCTAATTTTATATTTTTAGTAGAGATGCTGTTTCACCATGTTGGTCAGGCTGGTCTTGAACTCCTGACCTCAGGTGATCCACTGGCCTCGGCCTCCCAAAATGCTGGGATTACAGGTGGGAGCCACCTTGCCCAGCCAGGAAAAATATATTTTCCTCACCCATCCAAGTTCACAGCTGAGGTCCCTAGAACAAGAGACGGATTAACAAGAGAAATACATACAAATTCATTTAATGTCAGTTTTAAGTGACACAGGAGCCTTCATGAGGAAATGAAAACCTGAAGAAACAATTAGACTTGTGTATTTCTATGCCAGCTTTGATGAAGAAGTAGATAATTGTGGAGAAACAGACTTGAAAAAAGAGTTTATTACCCTAATGGTAATTAACTGAGGGAATTTAGCAAGACCTGTTTGTTCAGATTCTTCTCTTTGTACCTGTGTCTTCAGAGATAAGAATGTTCCTTTTCTTTGGGTATAGGAAGAGTAGCTTTCACATGTGGGTCTTATGACCTGCTTCAGGGCAGAAGGGCAGGAGAAGGTGAGAGTGACCTTACTGCCTCTGCTATTTTCTCAAATGCTACAGTGCCATATTTTGGGGTAGTGTGTCTTTAAGTCCATCGTTACCAAAAGGGATTTTTCCTCCCCTTTCCTTTCTTCTCCTTTATTCTCCCTGTTTTTTAAAAATATAACTTGTTGAGGCACCAGGCATAGTGGCTCATTCCTATAATCCCAGTACTTTGAGAGGCCAAAGTGGGAGGATCACTTAAGCCCAGGAGTTCGAGACCAGCCTGGGCAACATGGTCAAATCCCATCTCTGCAAAAAATTTAAAAAATTAGCCAGGCATGGTGACATGTGTCTGTAGTCCCACCTACTTTGGAGGCTGAGGCAGGAGGATGGCTTAAGCCTGGAATTTGGAGCTGCAGTGAGCCATGATCATACCACTGCACGCTAGCCTGGGTGACACAAATCTTGTCTCAAAATTTAAAAACATACATATATATAAATATTTATTATATATTATACATATAATATATATTATATATAACTTTTAAAATATATTATCCTTTTAGAAAATCTCACCTTAGTTTTTCTTTAGAAAACTTGCAGGCCGGGCGCGGTGGCTCAAGCCTGTAATCCCAGCACTTTGGGAGGCCGAGACGGGCGGATCACGAGGTCAGGAGATCGAGACCATCCTGGCTAATACGGTGAAACCCCGTTTCTACTAAAAAATACAAAAAAAAACTAGCCGGGCGACGAGGCGGGCGCCTGTAGTCCCAGCTACTCGGGAGGCTGAGACAGGAGAATGGCGTGAACCCGGGAGGCGGAGCTTGCAGTGAGCTGAGAGCCGGCCACTGCACTCCAGCCTGGGCGGCAGAGCAAGCCTCCGTCTCAAAAAAAAAAAAAAAAAAAAAGAAAACTTGCAAGGAGTTTTTTCTCTGCTCTTTGCTGCCATCTATAATTAAGTTCAATCCCTTGATAACTTTGAAATAAATTTAATTTCTTTGTCAAAGGATTTTCCTGCCATTCCTCAAATGAGACTAATCTGCTATTTTGAAATTACTTTTAAATATAGAGCTGGTTTTACTTTTTAAAATAATCACCAAAATGTGAACGATATCCCTCCCCCCGCCAAATATATCCATATCTTCCTGTTTACAGAAGAATACGGCTACCTAATCAGTACTTGACTCATTCAACTTTATCTTCTGGCTACAAGATTATTTTTCAAGTTAGGATATAAAGCTGAAGTTTCTGGAAACATTTGCATTCAGAAACCCTGGGGCTGTTTCCAAGGCTATGAAAATCTGTTTCCACCTTTGGGGAGGAGGGGCAGTGCTCTCTGAACCTGAACAGTGGCCAAGACCAGATGATGCTAGATCATTTGGCAGAACCCAGGAACCTGCTCATAGCAGATATCTTCCAGAGCTAAGTGGGAGGAGGGACAGCCAGGAGTCAAGCTTAGACCTTTCTCTGGACAGTTCATGGCATCAGCATAGATTCTTCAGCCCCAGGTTCTCCCCCACCGTAGTTTTCATTATGATTTCTCTGACTTGGCTTTGGCCACAGCAAAATGATTGTGTCGTGGAGCACACAGGGATGGTGGGAATGGCTGGCAAATCTATTGCAGTGAGAAAAGTCAGTGGTAAAATCAGGATTTCCTACACTTTTAGGACCAGACATTTACAACACGGGCTCCACTGGCTTTAAGTAGCCCAGGCTTGCTTATGGTGAATGCTCAGTGTTACTGGTGATTAAGTATTTAAAGAATCTAATGAATGACCAGCACCTTGAAAGATATAAGAGGAGTGCAACATATGTTCCAATTCACCAGTCAAAGATTTATACTTCTTTTTCAGACATCTGTGGGTGGTTTTTTTTTTTTTTTTTAAGCAACTGTTAGTTTCTAAATGGGCAGAATGTATCGTGAACATTAATATTAGAACTTAACTTTGGTTTTCAGTCCATCAACCAAAACATCTTAATTTATTATGATAATAATATTCATATCTAGCTTAGTTCAGAAAGAGATGGGTAACAGTACTGTATGTAAAGAGGTAGTTTTCAAAATATAGTGAAGAAACATATAAGTGACATATCTATAGTAATCAAGTAAGAAAAGCATAATGTATTTCCTTCATGGAATAATTTTGGATTCTAGCAGGTACCATGGTGATAAATCACTTTGAGCTCCTGTGTACTTCAATGTAAAGGCTAAACTGAAAGGGACCAAGCCAAGAGGTTCATCAGGAAGGGAGAGTTTTCTGGAGAGATTCATTTTACGCCTTTCCTGGAGCAGCATGATGAGTTAATCAAGCAAAAGATATGCAACAGCAAAATAATAAATGTAAAAGTCTAGAGAATCTGCACACTTGAGGGCATTGCAAAAACCAGACTTCCCTGAACTGCCTCTTCTACGTAGAATTGCTTTTACATATTGGAGTCTGAGCACTGAGTTCAGATTCAGAAGATCTCTGTCTCTGACTGTGGGTGAGCCACTCACCTCTCTGTACCTAACTTTCTACAGGTGGGAATAGGAATCAGATAAGTGGTTCTTAACTCTTATCTTGGGTAGGGAGAAGGACATGGGGCTCAAGGGTCTATGAAAGTCTGGTAAAAGTTATACACATTCTATCTTGGAAAATGCTCTTAACACAACACATTGCATAAAATGTCAAGAAATCCACATTATTTTTCTTTTTTCTACCTTTTTTTTTTTCTTTTTGAAACACAGTTTCACTCCGTTGCCCAGGCTGGAGTACAGTGGTGTGATCTGGGCTCACTGCAACCTCTGTCTCCCAGGTTCAAGCAATTCTCGTGCCTCAGCCTCCTGAGTAGCTGGGATTACAGGCATGCACCACCACACCTGGCTAATCTTTGTATTTTTAGGAGAGACAGGGTGTCGCCATGTTGGCCAGGCAGGTCTTGAACTCCTGACCTCAAGTGCTGGGATTACAGGTATGAGCCACCGCACCTGGCTCCACATAACTTCTGACAGCCCTCAAGGACCAAAGAGCACTTCCTGCTGCAGAACTTTATGGAAGACATAAATTTCCCAAGGCTTCATTTTATTAAAACATATAAGCTATCGAGGCCGGGTGCGGTGGCTCAAGCCTGTAATCCCAGCACTTTGGGAGGCCGAGACGGGCGGATCACGAGGTCAGGAGATCGAGACCATCCTGGCTAACACGGTGAAACCCCGTCTCTACTAAAAATACAAAAAAACTAGCCGGGCGAGGTGGCGGCGCCTGTAGTCCCAGCTACTTGGAGGCTGAGGCAAGAGAATGGGGTGAACCTGGGAGGTGGAGCTTGCAGTGAGCCGAGATCCGGCCACTGCACTCCAGCCTGGGCGACAGAGCGAGACTCCGTCTCAAAAAAAAAAAAAAAAAAAAAAAAAGATAAAGAATAATATCTCTATTCAAAAAATATCATTTCATTTTCTGTCTAAAATGTTTTGTTGCATGAAATGCAGGATGTTCAAGGAAGAATTTTTAAATGTAACAGGCAAAGCAGTTTGGGGAGTATTAGCAAAAGCAGCAGGCAACTAGAGATACCTTCTCCTGCATTTAAATTATGGAATCATAAACTGGAAGGATCTGTAAGATTCCAGGATATGTTTGTTTTATATTGCGGTACAACAAATTACTTCAAAATTTAATGCCTTAAAAACAGATATTTATCATCACACAGTTTCTGAGGGTCAGGAATTCAGGAGCATCTTATTCCTGACCCAGGGTCTCTCATGAGATTCCAGTCAAGATGTCAGCCATGGCTGCAGTCATCTGAAAGCCTGACTGGCACTGCAGGATCCATTTCCAAGGTGACTCACTCACATGGCTGTTGATGGAAAGATTCCGTTCCTTACTGGCTGTTGGCAGGAGGCCTCAGCTCCTTGCCACATGGGCCTCTCCAGGGGACTGCCTGAGTCGCTTCATTACATAGGAGATGGCTTCCCTCAGAACAAAGGGTCTCGGGGTCGGGGTGGGGGGCAGAGAGGGAGAGAAAGAAAAGAATTTGCAATGTGTTTTATGACCTAGGCTTAGAAGTGACATACTCTTGTTTCTTCTATATTCTTCTATTCCTTAGAAGTGAGTCACTGAGTCCAGATCACATTCAATGGGAGAGGAATGAAGGGGGGAATACCAAATAATTTGTAGACTTATTTTAAAGCTACCACAAAAGATCTCTCAAGCTCATCAAGTCTTCTGGCTAGTAATGATAACAAAAACCACTCTTGCCGGGCGCGGTGGCTCAAGCCTGTAATCCCAGCACTTTGGGAGGCCGAGACGGGCGGATCAAGAGGTCAGGAGATCGAGACCCTCCTGGCTAACACGGTGAAACCCCGTCTCTACTAAAAATACAAAAAAAAACTAGCCGGGCGTGGTGGCGGGCGCCTGTAGTCCCAGCTACTCAGAGGCTGAGGCGGGAGAATGGCAGGAACCCGGGAGGCGGAGCTTGCAGTGAGCTGAGATTGCGCCACTGCACTCCAGCCTGGGCAACAGAGCGAGACTCCGTCTCAAAAAAAAAAAAAAATATGGCCGGGCGCGGTGGCTCAAGCCTGTAATCCCAGCACTTTGGGAGGCCGAGGCGGGCGGATCACGAGGTCAGGAGTTCGAGACCATCCTGGCTAACACGGTGAAACCCCGTCTCTACTAAAAAGTACAAAAAACTAGCCGGGCGAGGTGGCGGGCGCCTGTAGTCCCAGCTACTGGGGAGGCTGAGGCGGGAGAATGGCGTGAATCCGGGAGGCGGAGCTTGCAGTGAGCTGAGATCCGGCCATTGCACTCCAGCTTGGGCGACAGAGTGAGACTCCGTCTCAAAAAAAAAAAAAAAAAAAAAAAAATATGACTTATCCAAGATGACAGATTAAATGACAGAGGCTAAAATTATTATCCAAGGTCACTGATGTCCAGGTCATTAATATTTTTAAACAACTGATAAGACTCCAGCTAATGAAGTTTAATTTTTGATGCAAGGGAAAAAAAAACAACAAAGAGTCAAGTTAAATGCTACTTCTTGCCAGAAAAGAAAAGACTGACAAATTTGCCTACAGAAAAATAAAATTTTTCTAACTGAAAAAAATTGGAGATTTGGGAGGAATTGATCTCTTTTAGCTCTTTAGCTTTTGTTTGTTTAGATATAATGGGTTTTCCATGTTACACTTTATTACGCTCTTTATAGAGAGGCCCCAACAAAATGCTATTGTTCGGAATGTAGGCACATCCCTCATCAAATCAATGGTGGTTAATTTCTTGGCCTATGTAACTGATTTAACTTGAAGAGTATTACCTTTGAGGGTAGAAGGGAGCTTTCATTTCCCCACATTCTCCTTTCTTACGTTCTTTAGTGCAAATGAAGACAAATCCTTGGTAAGACAGAGTAGAGAAAGAGACTTTGTTAAATGCACCACAGTTGTCCCATGAGACCTGGTCCATGTCAGCAAAAACAAGGTTTGTGGTCTTTGCTCTGGCTCCACTCAAAAGAATGTGAAGGACATAAGTCTGAGAAATTGTAACGACCAAACATTGCTTTTCCAGGACAGAGCCAGAAACAAAGTCTATCAGGTCTCCAGGAACTTCCAGGCTTTCCGCCAGAGGAAGCAGGTCCTTAAAGAGAAGACAGGTAGGAGAGACTGAGGGCACTATGGAGAAGGAGGAAAGAGGGAAGGTGGCCCTGGACTCTATTCAACATGAGCTCTGTATTTACTGAAAGACAACTTAATTATGGAGGAAAAGAAGTGTTTAGAAATTTTGGAATCTTTGTGTGTTCCTGATCAGTTGTCAGATTATTTCTCAGGTTATTTTATTTCATGTAAAGAACTAGTACCTGACCTCTTTCAACACAACATGGGTAAAACTGAACTGAACTGAACTGATCAGACTTCAGACTCTACTACCACATGTTGAGAGCTACCACCTAGGCAGCTAGAATTTATAGGACAGAAAACTAGGAGAGAACTAAAGAGAAAGAGATCTGTGGAGGATATCCTCAAGCATTCAGCAGAGTACTAACTGGGACATGCATACGAGGAAACTATCCAAGGCTGGAAAGAACCATCTGAGAGGATTAGAGGGAACAGTGCCTGGTGCTTACAAAGGGCTGGCAATACCAGCTGCTTATGCCAGCCTGACCAGTTGACCTCATAATTCATAGGACAATAGAGTACTCAAAAGGATCTTACTTCATAGTGAGGAAATATTAGTCATTAACACAGCTCTGGTTCTACCTAACAAATCTTTTTTTTTTTTTTTTTTTGGAGACGGAGTCTCATCTCTGTCTCCCAGGCTGAAGTACAATGGCGAGATCCCGCTCACTGCAGTCTCTGCCTACCAGGTTCAAGCGATTCTCCTGCCTCAGCTTTCTGAGTAACTGGGATTGCAGGCATGCACCACCACACCTGGCTACTTTTTGTATTTTTAGTAGAGACAGGGTTTTGCCACGTTGACCAGGCTGGTCTTGAACTCCTGACCTGAAGTGATCCACCACCCCGGCCTTCCAAAGTGCTGACATGTGTACATGACACATTTACCATGATATGCCATATTCTGGTTCATAAAATATGATTTAATAAATTAAAAAATATGTGGCTGGGTACGGTGGCTCATGCCTGTAATTCCAGCACTTTGGGAGGCTGAGGTGGGTGGATCACGAGGTCAGAAGATTAAGACCATCCTGGCTAACACGGTGAAATCCTGTGTCTACTAAAACTACAGAAAAAATGAGCCGGGTGTGGTGGCAGGTGCCTGTAGTCCCAGCTACTCGGGAGGCTAGGGCAGGAGAATGGAGTGAACCCAGGAGATGGAGCTTGCAGTGAGCCCAGATTGCCATTGCACTCCAGCCTGGGTGACCAGAGCGAGACTCTGTCTCAAAAAAACAAAAACAAAAACAAAAAAACCCTATTGATGCCCATTCACAGAGATTCAGATTTAAATTGGTCTGGGATAGAACTCAAGTATTATCTCCAAAAATTAATTAATTAATTAATTACTTTAAAAATACTCAAGTCACACAAGTATGTTCTCTAGTCACAGTGGAATTAAATTAGAAATCAACAACAGAAAGATATCTGGAAAATTCCCAAATATTTATGAAGGGACTTCTAAATTACCCAGAGGCCAGAGAAAAAATCAAAAAGGAAATTGGAAAGTACTTTAAATTAAATAAAAATGAAAATACAATGTATCAAGATTTGTGGGATACTGCTAAAGCAGTATTTAGAAATGTCCAGTGTTAAAAACTTACCAGAAAAGAAGAATGGTCTCAAATACATGACCTCACCTCCACCATAAGAAATTAGAAAAAGAAGAGCAAATTAAACCCAAAGTAAGCAGAATAAAGGAAATAATAAAGATCAAAGTAGAAGTCAATGAAATAGAAAATAGGAAAGCAATTGATGAAACCAAAAGCTGGTTTTCTGAGAAAGTTAATAAAATTGGTAAACCTCTAGCCATACAGATCAGAAAAAATGAAAGGAAAAGAAGAAACAAATTATCAATATCAGGTATGAGATTGGTGATATCCTATAGTTTCTACACATATTAAAAGAATGGTCAGGGAAATATTATGAATGACTTCATGCCATACCATAAGCTAAAGAGAAAAAGCATATGATCTTAATAAATGAAAAAAAGCATTTGACAAAATCCAACATCTAATTCTTATTAAAAATTAAAAAAAATTAATACTCTCAACAACCTCAAACTAGGAGGCAACTTTCTGAATCTTGATTTTTAAAAGATATCTATGAAAAACTTACAGCTAACACCATATTTAATGGTAAAAAGCTGAATGCTATCCTCCGAAGATTAGGAACAAATCAAGATGTCCACTCTCATCGCTTCTATTCAACATTGTACCAGATGTCCTAGCCAGTACAATAAGACAAAAAAAAAATAACATCCATGTTTGAAGGGCATAAGTAGAATTGTCCTAACTTGAAAATGACACAATTATTTGTGCAGAAAATCCAATGTAATCTACAAAAAAGCTACCATAACTAGTAAGTTAATTTAGCAAGGCTTTAGGATAAAGATCAATATACAAAAATCATTGTACTTCTATATATTAGCAACAAACAATTAGAAACTGAAAATGAGGCCGGGTGCCATGAAAATTACGCCTGTAATCCCAGCACTTTGGGAGGCCGAGGAGGGCAGATCACGAGGTCAGGAGATTGAGACCATCCTGGCTAACACGGTGAAACCCTGTCTCTACTAAAAGTACAAAAAATTAGCTGGGCGTGGTGGGGGGTGCCTGTAGTCCTAGCTACTCGGGAGGCTGAGGCAGGAGAATGGCATGAACCCAGGAGGTGGAGCTTGCAGTGAGTCGAGATCATGCCACTGTACTCCAGCCTGGGCAACAGTGCAAGACTCCATCTCAAAAAAAAAAAAAAAAAAGAAAAGAAACTGAAAATGAAAAAATATATTCGTAATAGCATTTTAATATAAAATAAATAGGGATAAATCTGACAATGTGCAAGACCTGTACACTGAAAACTACAAAACATTGGCTAAAAAAAACTAAAGAAGACCTAAATAAATGGAGAGAGATATCATGTTTATAGGTCAGAAGAATTCATATTGTTATTATTTAAGTAAAGCAGATTACCCTCTATAATGTGGGTGGCCATCATAAAATTAGTTGAAAGCCTTAAGGGAAAAGATTGAAGTCCCGTGACAAGGAAGAAAGGGATTCTGTCTCTAGACTTTACTGAGTCTACACAACACACACACACACACACACACACACACACACACCCTACTGGTTTTGTTTCTCTGGAGAACCCTGATTGCTCTCATGTAGGCAAACTGAGGACACAGAGCCAACCTTGGTGATAAACTTACAATATTGCGAAAGGTAGAGGTAAGTTCTGTGCAAAACCGTAAATGGTAGAAGGTTGTTTTTAGTGACTTCCTTCCCTATCATTTCTGTTCTCTTTGTTCACTGACTGCCCAGGTTCCCCATAGATTTGGGGGCTTCCACACCGCACACTGGGGATCTAGGACACCTCAATCTCATTGTTCTTCCTCACACTCACAAACAGATGTTCCCTGCTGTGTGTCAAAACTCTCTATGCCTGGGCATTCCCACAGGGCTGTCTGTGCAAGGGACTGGCTGGCTCCTTTAGTAAACATTTAGATCCTGAGGGGGAACTTAAAATCATTGATAAAAACTCTTTCTTTCTACAGAGGAGAAAGCCTGAGAGAAGGCAATTGGCCCAAGATGAGAAATTTAATAAGTGGAAGATCTGAGGCTTACACCCAGGTCTTTTAATTCAGGCTTCTCTACACGTAACAAATCTTCCTAGCTCTTCCTGTGTGCACCTGGTATTTCTGACTCTCTAGCAGGGACTTTTGATGCTCCAGCACCTTTCACCTCATTGGAACTCATGAGTGTTTACAGATATCTGGAATATCAGGCTTTTGACTTAAAGTGTTGATTTCTTCTATCTGAGTACCAGCTGTCTGGTTGTCCTTAACATATATGTGAGGGATCCAAAGAATATTCTATTTGGATTAGTATATCAGTAAGGTGCTTCTGTTTCAGTAGAAAGCTATATATATTGTCTTTAAAATGCCTTTCTGGGTTATCAGATTATTGGAGTCCTGTTCATCCCCTTTGAGCCATTTTGCAACTCTTTCTAAATTCCAACTGATAAATAGATATGTAAATTCTGTCCAGCCTGATAATGATTCTAACTGACTTCCTCCCCACTGCAGAAAACCAGTTTTATCTCCATTTGCAATTCATCCCAACATTCTTTTATTTCATATAAGCTATGCTATTTTGACTCTTCCTTTGAACTGATTATAACATCTGCCTAGTTCCCTCATAACGTGTGAATAAAATAAATTCTTTTTAACACATTCATCTTTATTTCCGTATGCCAGTCATGATTTTATCTTCTTCTGAACATTTTTTTTTTAATAAGGGAAAGAAAGAAGTACAAAAATCTAGGCTATAGATCCAGGTTTGACACAAAGGTGCACACACAAATGGGCAAGTTTTGAGGTAGGAAGTCTTCATACCTGGGTAGACCTAATGCTACCAAGCAATCCTAAAAGGCATACCTAGTAGGCAAAAAAAAAACACAAAAAACAAAAACAAAAACAAAAAAACTGCGACTTTTCTACTTACAATCTTTGAAGTGGAAAATACTCGTGGAATATGCTCATGTTGGACTTTACCAAGAAAGTCAAACTATTTCCCAAAGAGATTACACCAATTTATATCCTCACCACTAGAATAAGAGAGTCCCATTTCTCTCTTTAACTGTGACAATCTTGGAATTAACAGACTTATTGGTTACTGCCAAAATAGGTATAATATGCTGTTGAATTGTGGTTTTAATTTGTATTTCCTTGATTAAATAGGCGGGGCTTTTCCTTTTGTTTTCAATGATGTTCTCTCACAATGAACAATGAATTTTATTTCTCTATTTTTTCCTCATGGTTACTCTTACTCCTGGAAAGGAAAGGAGAAAGAAGAATCACCATTTTAGATAAAAATTACATTAGTGTGGGATATTGCTTACATTTTTTATTGGCACCTCTGATTTTGATCATTGTGCTCCTGCATTTTTGCACTAGGGAAGGATTTGTATGATTTAAAGATGACTTTGAAATCCTAACCTATAATGAATGAGCTCTGCTTTGATTCACCCCTCCAATTGAGTTTTACACTCAAAGGCATATGAAACATCTGCACCCGGCTCAGAGATTTGTACAACCCTAAGTCAATGTGAAAATTTATCTCAAGGCTAATTATACAGACTGAAACACTTTTTATTTCTCAAGACTTTAAACGAAGTCCTTCTTTTAGAATGGGTCATTCACTCTGTATAGTTTTAGGGCTTTGGTATAACCATGCTGTCACCATTCACCATTTTGTAAATCAAATTGGTTTTTCCTCTCTATTAAGTAAAACTTTACATAGGATTTACTGATGTATCAGGCATGGCCAGAAGTGCTGAATGATATGAGTAGGCAATGTACAAAATTTCCCTGCCCTCATGAAGCTTTATATTCTAGTAGGGAAGACAAACATAACAATATGAAGGACATCATTTTGGATAAGGATAAGAATAAAAAATCAGTGTGGGAGGGTCAGTGAGTATACTTTGGGGGTATATTTTGGAAGGCAGCCTTAAGCAACCAGGATAGTGATGAAATTCAAGCCATGTCATATGAGAAACTGATGAAGAGGCTGGGAATGTGGAGCTGAAAAATAAAAAGACTTAGCAGAGTCTCTTAAACAGTCATATGCAGACCACCTGCATCAGAATCACCTGGAGATTTAACGAAAGATGCGGATTCCTGGGCCACACTCCAGACATAGAATCAGAATCTCTGGGGCTGGGCCTTGGGAGTCTATATTTTAATAAACTCCTACAGTGATATTGAGTACTAAAGTTTGAGAACCACTGACTTAAGGGAACATGATAATTGACTGCCATCAAGTGGAGAAGGGAGATGATTTGTTCAGTAAAGCCCAGAGGGTAGAACTGGGGTAGATGCTTAGAAGCTTCTGAAGGACGGTTTCTTACGGTCAGGGTTATGAAGGACATGATGGTGATCAGATATCTCAACACATGGAATGGGCTACTTCAGGAACTAGGGAGTGATTTCGTAAACCCTGAATCTATTCAATGGGACGCTAGTCGATGAGGTCAAGAATGCTACTGATGAAAGCCTAGCCAGGTAATTGGACTGGGCGACCCTTCAAGATTCCTTCTAACAAAGATTCTAGGTTGACTTCTCTCTTGGTTAAAAAGAATGGATTTTGTGATTTTTAAAATAGATATTTATCATTGATCCAATACTGTCACTGTGACAAATCTTCAGTTATTGTCCTATGTTGGGATAATAAGTTGGAAGCCTCTTAAAATATCCCTAGATAATCTATTAAGGACTTTAAAACCTCAACTATGATCTCTTTCACAGGATAGTTTCCCCAACATACACCTAGAACAGTGGCTGTCAGTGTAGTGTTCTCATCAGCAGCTGCAGCATGACCTGGAAACTTGTTAAAAATGCATTCTCTCTTCTCTCTCTCTCTCTCCTTCTCTCTTTCTCACTGAATCAGAAACTCTGGGGGTGAGGCCCACCAATCTGCATTTTAGCTAGCCCTCCAGGAGTTTCTGTTGTGTGAGAAGGCTGGAGAACCACTGACTTAGAGAAATAGAATCCCAGGGAAATTAAGTGACTTGTCTCCAGTGACAGAGTTTATTTATATAAAGAAACTGGCTCCCAAGTTTCTCCATCATCTTTTCTCTTTGTTAGGCTCAAATGACTTACGGAGTCTCTGGAGCACATCATTTTCTCTTGGAAAAGGTCAACTGCTGAGATTCTACCCTAAATAAATCCTCACACATGTTTAATATTTAGGATTGTTTATTGAGCACTGCTAGCAAACAATTGGAAACAATTTTGGTATCCACCAGTAGAGAAACAGCTAAATAAATATCATGAATTTCAGTGAGGGGGTTGAAAGTAATTTTTTAGAGCTATGGAACAACATGGTTTTTATCTCTAACACATATTAAGTAGAAAAGCAAGTTGCCAAATGGTATACAAAGAGTGGTTCACAAGCTAAAAGTGCAAATTCCTCTTCCTCTAACTCTCTCTCTCTTTGTGTTTGTGGGTGTGTGCATGTGTTTGTTTGTGTGTGTGTGTGTGTGTGTGTGTGTGTCCTGAAAGGATAAAACTACTAAAGCTATTTTAGAGAGGGACCATCACTGGGCAGATGCTGGGAAATGGAATTAGGGATATGGAAAATAAATTTTAGCTTTATATGTAATACTTAAAAATTTCAGAGGAAAGGGTGCTCATACATTATTTTTACAATTAAAAAGTGACTTCAAACATTGGGTAAAAATTGTTATGGTTTTAATGTAATGGGCCCAAATCCTGGTCAAAGAATTGTGAATATGCAAATTTGATCAATATTACTTGCATCTAAGTAGAAATGCCCCCAGTCATATGGCAAAGAAATAAACACTTTTCCCATTTTAAAATATTCCTAGAAGGACCCTCAATCTATATCAATGACCACCCAGACTGTCTACTCAGAGACCCAAAATACTAGACAATTATCTGAACAATTCAATCCATATAAATAATTTTCTCTTATGTAGATAATGGAGGTAGCAGAACTATTTTGGCTTGGATAATTTGATAATTACCCCCAATTGCCCATTTCCCTTTGTGTGTATAAAAATTCAGATTTAGTTTAAACTCTGTCTTATATTTACCATAATCCCTGTTACTTTAATTTTTTCCCTTCATGTTTGGCCTTGAGTAAAGAGAGAGAACAGCTGGCCACCATCTGCTGCCTTAAAAAAAGCCATATATTCATTACATCCTTAGTCTCCTAAATTTGGGCCTTGGGTTAAGAAATTGCACTAATCTGAGCTATTAGATTGAAAAGGTCCTGAAATTGTAGATTCCTTCTTTCTAATGCAGTATTACTATAGATAGCACTTAGCATACAACAGGTGCTTCATAAATGTTTCTGATACTGCTGCTGCTGCCTCCTCACAAACTTTGAGAGGCCCCTAAAGGGGAAAAAGCACAACGACACTGGGAATTGGAAATTGAGGCTGGATTTGCTCAAATTAATTTGTAATAAAAGCTTAAGTTTAAACTGATTATTTACAATTAGAAAAATTATTAATGTATTTTTTTCTGATTGAACTCTACAGATTGATTTCAGAGTGAATATTTAAATGTGTTCAACCATCTCTATTTATTTTGAGGATGGGCATTTCACACCCTGATTCCATCACGCACATACTCTCTGTGTAACTTTGAGCTAGTTTCCTCATTTGTAAAACCAGAATAAATACCATCTATCCGGGGGACTACTACCAGTGTTAAGTGAGATGATATATGTAAAACCCTAGCATGAAGCCCACCACAAGTAGGTTCTCAATAAATGTCCATCTGTCTTCTTCCCTTTAAGAAAAATCTATTTTTCTCTTCCCCTACCCAAACGTGTGAAGAAACATAGTTAGCAATCTTTTCTCCAAGTCTCCCTAAACCATCGTGCTCAGGGGTAGGCAGATATTTACTATAAGCAGCTAGAGCATGCTATACCAGTAATGGTTAAGACGACAACTGCTCAGCTGACGGACTGGGTAGTGTTCTCCTGGAGCACCACGTTGGGAGGGATTCCAAGGCCACATCGAGGCTGTGAAGAAAACATGCCTTGACTGAAGAGCCGGGTCTGCGGCTAGGGCTGAAGAGTGAAGTTGTGCTCATACCCATGTATGTGCCATCCCCATGCCAGGAGGTTTCCTCACATTCTCCTTCCTCCTTTTCTCCTCTTCCCCCTTTTCTCCATGTTGTTATTTTCTTCATTCCTTTTTCTTTTTGCTGCTTCATTGTTATTATCTAACATAAGTTAGCCCCACTGATATGTGTTTTAAAGAATCTCCAAGCAAGGAGTTTTAATTCAGCCATTGATTTCCAGAGTAACCTGGGCAAACAAATCCAAATGTCCAGATATTATTTAATGCCTTCATCATGTCTTTCCTCTTATTTTCCTTTATTATTTCTTCTTTCCTACAACTGAATTAATTCATGAGGTTGCTTATAACACAGAACATTTGGAAAATCAGGAAAGATAGCCTGGACTTATTATTCTGCCACCATTCAGTATTTTGGAGAACAGTGAGATCAATATTAATTCTTGCATCCACTTTTTCAAATCACCACTACAAATTCCTGGCTAAATCTGCAGAGCTATCAACTACAGAAATGATTTTTCTAATTGACTATGTGAAAAGCCACTGCCAGCAGCGTGGGCTCCATGAAAAAGGCAGGGCTTGAAAGAATTAGTTTTGGGATATTGTCCCAACTGCCTTAGGCAACAAAGAAAGGGTCCTCAGCCCACAATGCCAATTTGAACCCATCTTGCCCCATAAGAATGAGTAGAGGTGGTCACAGAAGTTCTCTTTAGCCTATAACATTCTGGAGAGACTGATATTGCCTATCCCTAGAGCTACCTTGGGGAAGTGATTTCACCTCTATTGCCTCAGACTCTGCAAATTAGATCTGAAAATATAGATCTGTAAATGAGGAAGTTGGAACATGCCATCTCTTAGAGTCCTTCGGTGATATTGTAAAAGACATTTTAAGAAAGTTCTTTGTTGACTGCACTAACCAAGTGTATTAGTCTGCTTTCACGCTGCTGATAAAGACATACCAGAGACTGGGCAATTTACAAAAGAAAGAGGTTTAATTGAACTTACAGTTCCACATGGCTGGGGAGGCCTCACAATCATGGCAGAAGGCAAGGAGGAGCAAGTCACATCTTAAATGGATGGCGGCAGGCAAAGAGAGAGCTTGGGTCAAGCGCTGTGGCTCATGCCTATAATCCCAGCACTTTGGGAGGCCAAGGCAGGCAGATCACCAGAGGTCAGGAGTTCAAGATCAGCCTGGCCAAGGCGGTGAAACCCTGTCTCTACTAAAAATACAAAAATTAGTCGGGTGTGGTGGCACATGCCTGTAATCCCAGCTACTCAGGAGGCTGAGGCAGGAGAATCACTTGAATTTGGAGGGAAGAGGTTGCAGTGAGCAGAGATTGCTCCACTGCACTCCAGCCTAGGTGACAGAGTGAGACCCTGTCTCAAAAAAAAAAAAAAAAAGAACTTGTGCAGGAAAACTCCCCTTTTAAAAACCATCAGATCTCCTGAGACTTATTCACTATCAGGAGAACAGCAAGGGAAAGATCTGCCCCCGTGATTCAATTACCTCCCACTGCATTCCTCCCACAACACATGGGAATTCCTCCCACAACACATGGGAATTCAAGATGAGATCTGGGTGGGGACACAGCCAAACCATATCACCAAGGTTATAACACTGGTAATGTAAGGATTAAGAAGAGAAAAGAAGTCATTCAAGGTTTCACCTCCCTAATACTCTAATACATAAACTACCTAAAAGGTACTGACACGCACATTTGGGAAGCAGGTAGCAACTCACCCTCTCAACTAAACAAAGAAAAGCAGATGGAAATGATAGTATGCAAGGACAGCAATGTTAAAGGCCCTCCCAGAGAAGCCACCAAGCCACTTCTGCCCCTAGAAGGTAGATGTGGAGACTTCACGCAAGCAGGAAATATATTTTACTCCCAATGTTGAAGCTGTCATCCTCCCTAACTATGTCTTCACAGGTTCCTTACACCACGTAAATTAATTTCCCTGGAATATTTTTCTTTACTTTTTAAAAATTTTAAAATTTTTTTTGAAAGAGTCTCACTCTGTCACCCAGGCTGGAGTGCAGTGGCACAACCACAGCTCACTGCAGCCTTGACCTCCGAGGCTCAAGCGATCCTCTCACCTCAGCCACCAAGGAGCTAGGACCACAGGCGTGTGCCACCACACTCTGCTCATTTTTGTAATTTAGGGTTTTGCCATGTTGCCAAGGCAGGTCTCGAACTACTGGGCTCAAGTGATCCACCAACCTCGGCCTCCTAGGGTTACAGGCATGAGCTACTGCAGCTAGCAATTTCCAGGGTCTTGAGGATACTGTTCACTTTGCTGTGGATGTACTAGCTTACCTGGATGACACATTAAGATCTGTTTATATCAGACTCTCATCTATGTAGTTACAGGTGAAAACAAAAGAAATCTAATGATGTCCTGGAGGATTTGTGTTTTCTTATTCCTTATGCACTGTTGTCTACCCAGAGAAAAAAGCAGAAGCTTTTACTCATTGAAAATTGAAGTTTGACCTTCAGCCTGTCTCGAGATGTCTGGGTTCTTCTGTGCTGTTGATTTCTCTAAACACTATCTTGTGAATAGGCACTAACCTTAGGGCTTAATAAGGGAATATAGTGAACTATGTCCTCACAGGTGAACTTTCACAACGTTAACTGATACTCAGTTTACTTTGTGAGAGTTAAAGAATGTGTTGAAGGCTTAAAACTGCAAACACACTGTTGTGGGAAAAACTCTCAAATGATGTTTTTCCTCTGCTGTCACACCACAAAACACTCATCAACACTAAGACTTCCATGACCAAATGTGTGTGAGTTTTTCCCCACCACAAGCAAGCAGTTAATTCTGCAGCAGATACCAACTGGGCATCCTTCAAATCAATTTGGACATTGTCCACCTGGAGATAGTGTCAGATCCCACTGCTTGAGGACTCAGTCCCCAAGACTAACCACTCCCCACCCCCCAATGCCAGTCACAAGTCTGGGCCTTTGAAACTTCTCACTGACCAGCTTCAAGTTGGGGTTCCCATGCCACCCTCTTTGGGTTCAATTAATTTGCTGGAGCAACTCTCAGAACTTAGGGAAACACTTACATTTACGAGTTTATTATAAAGGATATTGCAAAGGATACAGATAAAGAGATGAGTAGGGCAGGTTACGGGGGAAAGGGTGCAGAGCTTCCATGCCTCACTTGGGCATGCCACCCTCCAGGAACTTCCATGTGTTCAACCATGCAGAATCCAAACCTGTTGGGTTATCACCGAAGCTTTATGACTTCAGCATTCCTTCCCCTACGATATATGATGGGACCCTCTCTGGGGAGGGTCTTAGGACCCACAATCAGAAAGAGGAAGATGAAAGTCTTACCTTGGGGCCCGTGAAAGGAGGGCAGAAGGATTCTGTTTCCTGAGGCCTGACACATCCAACATTGTAAACAAAAGACTGTAATAAGGGTTATGGGAATTACGAGCCAGGAACCACTCTGAAAACCTCTCTCTCTGGCCGGGCGCGGTGGCTCAAGCCTGTAATCCCAGCACTTTGGGAGGCCGAGACGGGCGGATCATGAGGTCAGGAGTTCGAGACCATCCTGGCTAACACGGTGAAACCCCGTCTCTACTAAAAAATACAAAAAGCTAGCCGGGCGAGGTGGCTGGCGCCTGTAGTCCCAGCTACTCGGGAGGCTGAGGCAGGAGAATGGCGTAAACCCGGGAGGCGGAGCTTGCAGTGAGCTGAGATCCGGCCACTGCACTCCAGTCCGGGTGACAGAACGAGACTCCGTCTCAAAAAAAAAAAAAAAAAAACCTCTCTCTCTGCCTATAAATAAATATATGTATGTGTGTGGTGTTATTATATATACACATACATATATGTATACATTATATTATATAATATATACATAATATAAATATATGTATATATTAAACCTATGTATGTATATGTATATTAATATGTATACATACATATGTGTATATGTATATTAATATATACACATTATATATGTGTGTATATATATTAAACATATGTATAATAGGTGTTATATATGTGTATATATAATACTTACATATTTATATAGTGTATATATAAAATCTATATATTCATATAAAAATATATATAAAATACACCACCTCTATTATATAGATGTATGTAGATATAAAAAACATACACTATACATAGATTTTAAAAATATATGTGTATATATATAAAACCTATATATTTATACATATATATATATTTTTTTGAGATGGAGTCTCGCTCTGTTGCCCAGCGTGGAGTGCAGTGGTGCGATCTTGGCTCACTGCAAGCTCCACCTCCTGGGTTCACACCATTCTCCTGCCTCAGCTTTCCGAGTAGCTGGGACTACAGGAACCTGCCACCACGCCTGGTTAATTTTTTTTTTTTGTATTTTTAGTAGAGACAGGGTTTCACCATGTTAGCCAGGATGGTCTCGATCTCCTGACCTTGTGATCCGCTCGCCTCAGCCTCCCAAACTGCCGGGATTACAGGTATGAGCCACTGTACCCGGCTAAGCCTATATATTTATATATTTTAAATATATATACACACATCTATATAATAGATACATAATTATATATTATATATATATTTTATATATAAATATATAGGTTTTATATACATACACACATATATATTTTTAAATTATTTTTTATTTTTTATTTTTTTGAGACAGAGTCTCACTCTGTTGCCCAGGCTGGAGTGCAGTGGCATGATCTTGGCTCACAGCAACCTCTGCCTCCTGGGTGCAAGTGATTCTCCTGCCTCAGACTCCCAAGTAGCTGAGATTACAGGCATGCACCACCACACCCAGCTAATTTTCATAGTATTAGTAGAGACAGGGTTTTACCATGTTGGCCAGGCTAGTCTTGAACTCCTGACCCCAGATGATCCACCTGCCTCAGCCTCCCAAAGTGCTGGGATTACAGGCATGAGCCACCATGTCCAGCCATAATATATATTTGTATATAGGTTTTTAAAATATATATACACATATATGTAATAACACCTATATTATATATATAGGTTTAATGTGTGTGTATGTGTATATATATATACACACATGCATATGTGTGTACATATATACCTATCTGTGGGCCAGGCATGGTGGCTCATGCTTGTAATCTTAACATTTTGGGAGGCCAAGGCAGGCAGATTACCTGAGGTCAGGAGTTCAAGATCAGCCTGGCCAACATGGTGAAACCCTGTCTCTACCAAAAATACAAAAAATTAGCTGGATGTAGTGGTGCTCGCCTGTAGTCCCAGTTACTCAGGGAGGCTGAGGCAGGACAATCACTTGAACCCAGGAGGTGGAGGTTGTAGTGAGCTGAGATCACGCTACTGTATTCCAGCCTGGGCGACAGAGTGAGACTCCATCTAAAAAAAAAAAACTGTGTGTGTGTGTGTGTATATGTATATATAATATATATATATATATATAATATATAATAACACCCCTCATACCTTCTCCAAGGCCATGGAATTAGAAGATTCTTAGGATCTCACCTGCTTCTAGTCAGGCACTTCTGCACTTTCTGACTCTTAAATGAGGTAGCAAGGAGTAAGAAAGGAATGGATTGTAAGGAACTCAAAATATTTACTTAATATTCATTCAGCCCCTATTCTCTCTTTCTTTCTTTCTTTTTTTTTGAGGTAGAGTTTCACTCTTGTGGCCCAGGCTGGAGTGCAGTGGCGCCATCTCAGCTCACGGCAACCTCCGCCTTCCGGGTTCAAGCCATTCTCCTGTCTCAGCCTCCCGAGTAGCTGGGATTTCAGGCGTGCACCACCACACCCAGCTAATGTTGTATTTTTAGTAGAGACAGGGTTTCTCCATGTTGGTCAGGCTGGTCTCCAACTCCTGATCTCAGGTGATCCGCCTGCCTCGGCCTCCCAAAGTGCTGGGATTACCGGCGTGAGCCACCGCGCCTGGCCTTTTCAGCCCCTATTCTTTCAATCACTCCCTCATTCAATTAATAAATATTAGATTTATTCTCTGAGAGAAACATGATTAACTGCCTCCCCCATTTCCACACTCACTTCTCCCTGGATAAATGAACACCAGTTTTTTTCTGGGTGACAATGTGCCCCAGTCCTGTTCTCCACTTTCTAAACCTCTCTCCACAGCTAGGAAGAGTCATGGGACCCAGGTCAGGTCAATGAGGTATATGTAAAATGGATTCTGAAAATATTTTTTCTTTCCTGATAAAAAAGGTAGAGATGTGGCTGCCTTAGCCATTCATCCTGCTCCTTTTCTTCCTGCCTTAAATGTAGACATGATAGTTGGAGGGGCAGCAGCCATCTTGTGACTGTGACACTATAAGCCAACTCACACAGTAAAGATGGTCAAAAGGGATGAAAGAAGGTCAGAAGGTGTCCAGTCTCTGATGACATCGTTGAACAGCTGAACTAATGCTAGAAACAGCTTACCTTTCAACTTCTTTTTTATGTGAAATAAACAAACCTATTTGCCAGTGGTTCTCAACTTGGGTAAATCCCCCCTCCCCCTCCAGGAGACATTTGACAACATCTAGAGATACTTTTGATTGTCACAACTGCTGGGGGTGCAGGTGTTGGTATCTAGCATGCAGAATCTAGAAAGACACTACTAAACATCTTGTAAGTCACAGGACAGCTCACAACAAAGAATTATCTGGTCCAAAATGTCAACAACATAGAGGTTGAGAAACTCTGGCTTAAGCCACTAAGAATGTTTATTTGCTATTCATAGTCAAACATATTCCTGATTAATAGACTCCTTCATTCAGGAAACACTGGACACACACCATGAGCCAGATACCATAATATATGAAGTGCTAGGGATACAAAAATGAGTAAGATCCACTCCATCCCTGTAAAAGTTCACAGTCTTGTGGAGCAGACAGACATGTTAGGATAAAAATAAGACTATATGTTCTAATACACAGATATCAACACCCAGTTGTGGGAGCACAGAGGATGGAGCAATCGCTAGTTTGGCAGAGTCCAGGCAGGCTTCATAGAGAAGGTGCCTGGGCTGGAGATTGAAAGGTGAAGAGAAGACTGCCAGATGAAAAGGCTTTCCATCAGTGAAGAGAAGGCACAAAGGCTGACCACCATGCATAGGACTGGAGGGCCTGGTGGGGAAAAATGAGAATAGTCAGTTGAGACCAGTTATGGAAAGCTTTGTGTTCTGCGGTAGGCAGGCCTAGGCAAACCTACCCCCAGAGGTCCGAGGAAGCTGAGAGGCCAAAGAAAGAGGCTGACAGATCCAGTTCCTTAGAAAGAAAGAAACATTTAATAGAGATTTATGAACAGAAGCCATGTCTGTGTCTAGGATGGCACTGGGACAAAATGGAGGATCCCTGGGCCATTAACCCCCTAACCCAGTGCTTATATACCATAGGAAAATGATATGAGCAGGAGACAGGGAAACACTTGGTAGAAGAGTTCGGTTCCCTGGCAAAGGTCCCATCCTCAAGTCTGGATATCCCTGGCCCTAAATAAGGACAGGTAGTCCTGTTTTTGCACCCAAAAAATTGCCTTTGGGCCCACTACATCCCCTATTCTGTACACATGCAAACCATGAACCCCAGGCTCCAGAGCAGACAAGGAGACAAACAGACCATGGCAGAACAGCATGGCAGAGAAAGAGAGATAGAAGGAGCATCTAAAGGCCGAGAGGAGTTCTGCTAGGGGCAGTTGGAGAGGAGTCTGGCCACTGGACAGCCAAACTCCAGGGGAAGATCATCTTCCCATTCCATCCCCCTTCCAGCTCCCCATCCATCCCACTGAGAGTCACTTCCACCACTTAATAAAACCCCTGCATTCATCCTTCAAGTCCATGTATGACCTGATTCTTCTGGGACGTGGGACAAGAGCTCAGGATACAGAAAGCTATCACACTGGCCTACTGCCCCTGGGAAAAGGCAGAGGGTCCACTGAGCTGGTTAACACTTAAGCCATCTGCAGACAGCAAAGCTGAAAGAGTGCCCTGTAACATGCCCACTTGGGCTTTGGGAGTTGCAGACACCCCACCCTTAGACACTACTTGGGGAATGGGGCTGGAACCCAAAGCACTTGCCCTAGTTTCTGCCCTTGTCCATCCACATGCTCCCCCTCCCACAGGTGGTTTGAGCAGTGGTGACTGAACAGATGAGCCACACCCTTGTTGCATATCCCGTGAGGGTGTCAGGGAACTCTCCTGTTTCAAAAGGAATGTGTAGGACAATCAAAGTGAGCCTCTCAGGGAAAAGCAAGAATGCTATGTAAATCTGTCTCAGGGCAAGATTTATGGTCAAGGTTGTTCTGACCTAAGGGCAGGATTTCTGGTAAGTAGATGCTCTTGCAGAAGACACAGTAGACGAAATAAAAATCTTAAAGGCATTACTGGAACTGGGGTTAATCGAAAGTTAACATGGCAGGTTAATGTCCAAGATGGAATTGCTTTGGCCTCCTCACTCTGCTGAGCTAAAGGCTTTAGACCTTATGCTACAGACAACGAATAAGAGGCACAGAAGTTTTTGAGAGTGACATGATCACCTTGATATTTTTATAAATGTAACTCTGGTAGCAGTATAAAGGGTCATGTAAGGTAAACAGAGACTAGAGTTAGTAAGGCACAAAGTGTAAGCAAAAATTCAGCTGAAAGATTAAGATTAGTATTCTGAAAGTATGGCAGGAAATAGTCAAAAGAAGAGAATAAGCTGGATGTGGTGGCTCACACCTGTAATCCTAGCACTTCGGGAGGCCAAGGTGGGAGGATAGATATCTTGAGCCCAGGAGTTTGAGACCAGCTTAGGCAACATAATGAGATCTTGTCTCTACAAAAAAATTTAAAAATTAGCCAGGCATGGTGGTTTGCACACGTCGTCTCAGGTTGTTTGTAGGCTGAGGCAGGAGAATTGCTTGAGCTCTGGAGTTCAGAGCTGCAGTGAACCATGATCATGCCACTGCACTCCAGCCTAGGCAATGGAGCAGGGTCCTATCTCAAACAAACAAAACACAAATAGAGGCTAGAAGAAGAGACCCTGAGAAAGGGAAGTGACATAATGACATCCAGCACTTCTAGACTGGGTCCTAGGTAGGACAAGAACATCATGGGTGAGAAAGTCAGAGAACTGTGGCAAATGCAAGAAGATGAACTCAAACTGGGCCAGAATAGACTGGGTTTTCTCTGATCCCTTAGTGAAGTGGAGATGGAAACTTTTAAATAACCCACAGTATGCTATGTGAAGTCATATTTGAACAAAACAAACAAGATAACCATCCTTAAGTGAAAACAATAGTAACTATATATATTCAGTTCTTATTCCAAAGTTAACATTCAGCTATGGTCAACAAAAATTTTGTTCCTACAAAATTCTAAATTAAAGGACTCCTATAGGTAGGTAGATAACTGGGCTAAGGTGAACTTTTCTGAACTGTTGTCATTTATTCTAGGACACAGAATAGTTGAAACTAGAATGACTAAAATAAAAAAGACAAAATAATAAATGTCGAGGAGGATATGGAAAAATTGGGACTCTCATAACACTGGTGATGGTAACTTAAATTGTGCAGCCACTTGGAACAGAGGGTTGCCATATGACCAAGAAATGTTACTCATAGGTATATACCCAAAAGAAGTGAAAACATATGCCCACGTTAAAAGTTATACATGAATATTCATAGCAGCATTATTCATAACAACCAAAAAGTGGAAACAATGCAAAAGTTCATCTGCTGATAAATGAGGAAGCAAAATGTAATATATTCATACAATGGGATATTATTCACCTATAAAAAAATAAAATACTGGTACATAGTACCAGTATTTACTTCATCCAACACCAAAAACATACTAAGTGAAAGAAGCCAGACACAAAAGGCCATGTTGTACGATCCCATTTACATGAAATGTCAATAATAGGCAAATCCATACAGATGGAAGTTAGATTATCCCCCTTGGTTGCCTAAGTCTGGTGGGACTGAGGAGAAAGGGGAGAATGGCTAATGAGTTTGGAGTTTCTTTTTAGGTAATGAAATGTTCTATGATAAGATGGTGGTGATGTTTATACAACTCTGTGACTAAAAAGCATTGAATCGTATACTTTCTTTTCCTTTTTTTTTTTTGAGATGGAGTTTCACTCTTGTTGCTCAGGCTGGAGGGCAATGGCACGATCTCGGCTCTTGGCAACCTTCGCCTCCTGGATTCAAGTGATTCTCCCACCTCAGCCTCCGGAGTAGCTGGGATGTACCACCACAGTACAGGCATGCACCACCACACCCAGCTAATTTTGTATTTTTAGTAGAGACAGGGTTTCTCCATGTTGGTCAGGCTGGTCTCAAACGCCCAACCTCAGGTGATCCGCCCACCTCAGTCTCCCAAAATGCTGGGATAACAGGTGTGAACCACTGCGCCTGGCCGAACTGTATACTTCCAAAAGATGACTTTTATCATATGTGAATTATATCTAAATTGAGCTGTTAATAATAATAACAAAAGGCCTGGACTAAAGCTATGGAAGAAGGGATGAGAGATTCCCAAGGGGACGTTTTTGAGAAACTTTAGCAGGTAGTCAGCTGGAGGACCTGGTGATGGATTATTTAAAGAAAGTGAGAAGTCAAAGGTGACTCCTAGTTTCTAGAAGAGAGAGAGTAGAAGAATAGAAAGGAGAATGAGATGAAAGAGATACTAAGGCACCATGGTTCTCCACACCATCATGAGAAGAAATGGAAGATGCCAATGAAAGAAAAAAGGGAAGAATTTCATTTTGTTCAAAGGTTAACAACTGTTATGAATCACAGCCTGGTAGATGCAGGTCTCTCATCCAGTGAGCTCGATTGGGAAGGCAAAAATCCCTGGAACACTTAGAAACTAAGTAAGCCCCAGGCATCTGCAAGTAATCCTTGAAAATCTGTAGAATGTGGGCTTTGTATATTCCTGCCTTCTTGTCCTGCAGATGAGGAAACATCTTTTAAAGAATGTTGGGTTACTTTCCAGATGTTATATACCAGAGGAGACGAGAATTCAGGTCTCCTTACTAAACTGCGTTATTTACTATAATACCTTCATAAATAAACAAATTAGACTTAGCCCTATTCTTTATTTTTTTTGAGACAAAGTCTCACCCTGTCGCCCAGGCTGGAATGCAGTGGCACAATCCTGGCTCACTGCAACCCCCGCTTCCTGGGTTCAAGCGATTTTCCTGTCTCAGCCTCCTGAGTAGCTGGCATTACTGGCATGCACCACCACAGCCAGCTAATTTTTGTACTTTTAGTAGAGATGGGGTTTCACCATGTTGGCCAGGCTGGTCTCAAACTCCTAACCTCAGGTGATCTGCCTGCTTTGGCCTCCCAAAGTGCTGGGATTACAGGTGTGAGCCACCGCGCCGAGCCTGACTCAGCCCTATTTTTAGACATTTGCCAGAACACATCCCAATACATGCAGTTATGTGTTTGCCCGCTGTAGACCTTCTGAGAGACTATGCATCGGAATCCATTGACCATAAAAACAATAAATGCTTAGATTGGTTTTCTATGATGTCCCTCAACAATGAGGCTCCAGCATTTCCAGGTGGCCTTTTTCATGCCTAGTCAAGAACATAAAGACTTACATTTCACCTGGCCTTATTGATGAGAGGATGTTGGGGACACCCTCTTCATCAAAGGCTCTATGAGTAGGAGATAAGGAAGCGCACTTCCAAGTCATTTTGCCAGAAAGCTCAAAGAGAATAGGGGCAAGAAAGTATTTTAGGTTTGGCCAAGCCTGCAGACTTGGGTAATGTGGGGACTGGGGAAGTCTTTCCCCTTTCTGGAACCCAACAACATGATCCCAAGAATACCACCAGGTGTATACTTGGTGTTTCAGTCCTGAATGCCGGAAAATACAAAAGTATAGAGTAACATTAAATGAGTTTTTATCTTTTATTTACCTCCATTTAATAAACCTTGAATGGCTCTGTTTCCTGTCTTTGATGGTCCTGTCTGCATATTTCCTGCTAAGAGTTTACAAAACAGCACTCTTGAACAGGAAGATAAGAAGTGTACCTATTTGTCAAATAACATCAAGGGAGAAAACTGCTAACTCATCCATTTTGTTAAGTTGTTCAAAAGGCTCAAAATACCAATTAACTTGCTGGCTCAGAAATCTTTGATATCCTTAGATTTACTGGCATTTTGAAACTCCTGTTCATACTTGCCTAATGACTTTCTGATTATGAACAAAGAAGTGCCAATCTGTTCAGCATTTGACCTGTTTTCTTAAATATCTTTATGTATTCAAACATTGTTACAAAAAATACTTGACTAGTCAAATTCATGTGCTAGTTTTTTTCTTGTTCCACCTCTAAATTTAAGTGGAAAAAAGAAGCTCAAAGACACTTAAAAAAAGAAAAAAAAAAGCCATTTCGTTCTTATTTTAATTTAAAAGCTCTCATTGCAAGGAACTTTTTTTTTATGCCTTATCTTTTCCATGGAATTTAGCAGAGTTTGGGAGACTTGATAAAGCAAGCTACCTTATTTAGGACCCATCCTCTCCTGAGAAAAAGCTGGAAAAAATGACCTTGGGCACATGTTTCAGAGTGGAGGTAAAAAGACACTAAAGATGGCTTAAGGAGTGAGGCAGATTCTACAATGTATTTTTTTTTTTTTTTCTTGACTGCCTTGTCTTTGTCAGGCATACAACGGATTTCAATATTCCTCTCCAGGCATCCTCAGACAGCAGTGCTTCTCAGAGGTGTTTTTTCTTATTGTTTTCCTTATTTCTTCACAGAAAATTCTACTTGTAATCACATTCATACATAACGTCTATGGCAGTTGTTCAGAAAAGAGCAGCATTTCATTCTTAGACAAAGACACTTCTGGGTTAAGAAAGTGCCATGTAATTTTTTTCAATAAATATTGATTGAATGGACTGAACTGAAGAGATTAAAAGCATGGATGCTGAAACCAGAATGCCTGGGTTCAAATCCTGGCTCTACATTGACCAGCATGAGACCATGGGAAAATCACTTACTTTCTTTTGATACCCAAGTTTTCTCACCTTTATGTTTTGTAAAATGGGGATAATAATAGAGTCTAGGTTATAGAATTGTTCTATGGATCAAATGAGATAACACATTTTAAATAGTCCCCTAGGCCGGGCGCGGTGGCTCAAGCCTGTAATCCCAGCACTTTGGGAGGCCGAGACGGGTGGATCACAAGGTCAGGAGATCGAGACCATCCTGGCGAACACGGTGAAACCCCGTCTCTACTAAAAAATACAAAAAACTAGCCGGGCGAGGTGGCGGCGCCTGTAGTCCCAGCTACTCGGGAGGCTGAGGCAGGAGAATGGCGTGAACCCGGGAGGCGGAGCTTGCAGTGAGCTGAGATCCGGCCACTGCACTCCAGCCTGGGTGACAGAGCGAGACTCCGTCTCAAAAAAAAAAAAAAAAAAAAATAGTCCCCTAAAATGTCCTGTACTCTTAGGATACTTTAGGTGCTATATAAGTGTTTTTTTGTTGTTGTTGTTGAGACAGAGTCTCGCTCTGTCGCCCAGGCTGGAGTGCAGTGGCCGGATCTCAGCTCACTGCAAGCTCCGCCTCCCGGGTTCACGCCATTCTCCTGCCTCAGCCTCCCGAGTAGCTGGGACTACAGACGCCCGCCACCTCGCCCGGCTAGTTTTTTGTATTTTTTAGTAGAGACGGGGTTTCACCGTGTTCGCCAGGATGGTCTCGATCTCCTGACCTTGTGATCCACCCGTCTCGGCCTCCCAAAGTGCTGGGATTACAGGCTTGAGCCACCGCGCCCGGCCGCTATATAAGTGTTAATTATTATATTATGTCACGCCAGAACCTGGAAGAAGAACTGGTGCTTGGGTGCATTCCAATCCACCAGAATCTGGGCCCACTTATGGAGGGATACTTTCATCATAACAACAAAACACCTGGAGAACTTGAGACCTAAGGATTTACAACATATAAATGTATATGGACATTTAAAATAATGTGATCAGAAGGAAGCTTAACATGACTGCTGGATCACTGCAGTTTAGTGGAAGCACAATAAAAATTCAACATTCAAATAACTAAATGGTAGCTGGCAACTAGCCAATTACATATTTGGAGGAGAGTGGGCAGGAGGAACAATCTTAGGAAACAGGGATGGCCAGAGTAGAGCTACATTTACAAGAATGCATTCCCAAAGGTGACGGTCTGACCTTTTCACAAATTCTTCAAAGAGGATGCGGTGGGAATAGCCCTGGCGGCGGATGCTGACTGTCTCCAGAATCCCTGTGGAGCGAAGCTGGGCCAGCACCCTCTCTCGGGAGAACTGCAGGGCCTCTCGGTCATCATTGGGTTTAATGCAGCGCACAAAGTGGGGCTGTCCAACCACCATTTTGGAGAGCAGGTCCATCAGAGAATACTACCAGGGAGAAAAATGCACAAGGAACGAGGTTACCACCAATGCAATGGATAATTACAACACAGGCCTGCAGAAGCCTCTAGAGCAGTTTGAGGCTCACAGACCTTTTAGAGGCAGAACATGAAATCAGCAATAGGAGATAACAATATAAGTTCTACTTATAGCCATCTGCAGATTCAAAAACAGTTCTTTAAAAATCACCTAGTGCCAAGCAATATCCCGTATGGCAGAAACTTAGCTAAGAACATGCTCTAGGCTATCCTGTAATTCCACTGCCAGAACTAGAATGCTTGTCGCTGGTATTCCCAGGTGACATTCCACAATCTGTATCTGTAATTTAAAACGTCCAGCATTTGAGGAAGGGGCAAATTGCTTCTTCAGCCTAAGAACCACCAGATAGTCTAAGCAAATCCTACTGATACGATTGGTAATAAGGTAGTGGGACAGAAAAGAAAAATACAAAAACAAGGCAAAGAAAATAAGAGAAGTATTCAAAATGAAGGTTATGGTGACTATCAACTAACATATATCAAGCAGCTGGTACAGGGCTCTCATAGCAAGAGGGAAGGAAGGACATGGAAAAATCAGAGGGGTGCTTGTGAAGGGGGCGACCTCAGTTGTTTCTGAGAGGCATCCACTGCTGGAGCTCTTCTGGGCACACCTTCAGGGGCTATTATAAGCCAAAGGAAATCAGTTCCATTATTTCACAGTCACTGCTCCTACAGATCAAAATTGGTGTTACCTAGCTTACCAAGGTAACTTGTTTTTCAGGGTTAGCATTTGTGAACTGGTATTTTGAGAACACCAAACTGGTTGGTATGGGTATATTTCTGAAAAACCATAAGCCAGAGGCTTTTCTGCTGATAGGGGACCCTAAGATCTTGAGAATCATTTCACAGAGTAAATAGAGCCACTAAATCCAGTGGGAAAATACACACAGACACCAAGGGTTACCAGGAGGATGATATGGTTTGGATGTGTGTTTCCTCCAAATCTCATGTTGAAATGTGACCTCCAGTGCTGGAGATGGGCCCAGTGGGAGGTGTTTGGGTCATGTGGGCAGATGCCTCATGAGTGGGAGGTGTTTGGGTTATGGGGGCAGATTCTTCATGAATGGCTTGGTGCTGTCCTCATGGCAATGAGTGAGTCCTTACTCTATTAGTTCATGCAAAATCTGGTTGTTTAAAAGGGTATGGAATCCCCCTCTGTCTTGGTCCCTCTCCGTTCCTCCCTCTCTTGCCATGTAACATGCCTGCTCCATGAGTAAAACCTCACCAGAAGCCAAGTGGATGCTGGCACCACACTTGTACAGCCTGAAGAACCATGAGCCAAATAAACCTCTTTTCTTTATAAATTATCCAGTCTCAGCTGGGCCTGGTGGCTCATGCCTATAATCCTAGCACTTTGGGAGGCTGATGTGGGTGGATCACCTAAGGTTAGGAGTTCAAGACCAGCCTGGCCAAAATGGCAAAACCCTGTCTCTAGTAAAAATACAAAAAAATTTTGCTAGGCTTGGTGGCACGTGCCTGTAGTCCCAGCTATATGAGAGGCTGAGGCAGGAGAATCACTTGAACCCAGGAGATGGAAGTTGCAGTGAGCCAAGATTGCACCACTGCACTCCAGCCTGGGCAACAGAGTGAGACTCTGTCTCAAAAAATATATATATATTATCCAGTCTCAGGTATTCCTTCATAGCAACATAAAATGGACTAACAGATGAGGATAGATCCACTAAAGGGGATAGGACCAGGTATGTCTCAATATAAGAAATAAGTAGCAATTAGAAATAACCAAACATCAGAATGATGAGGCAGGGGCCCACCTGCCACAAATGCTATAGCATGACCCACTGCATGGATGGAGTACGGGATTCAAAGGTCTGGGGCCCCTGCAATTCATACCCTGAGCCCAATTCTAGCCTGCCTCTGAAGCACAGTTGGCTAGGCTGGACTTCTGCACTTTAGATCCTTGCACCTGCTAGCTTTCCATGGAGCCTTCTATCCAGAGTGCTGGCTCCCAAGTCATGCCCTTCAGCCTGCCTGGCTCTTCCGTCTTCCCACCCACCTGACCTTTCATCCCTGCCAAGCCCTTTCCTCTGCCAATCCTATCTTACTGCCTCATTCCGCTGCCCCTGAGATCAGTTCTAAATTTGATCTAACAGCATTTCCTTTTTTTTCTTTTTGCGATGGAGTCTCACTCTGTCACCCAGACTGGAGTGCAATGGTGCGATCTCGGCTCACTGCAACCTCCACCTCCCAGGTTCAAGCAATTCTCCTGCCTCAGCCTCCCAAGTAGCTAGAATTACAGGCATCTGCCACCACACCTGACTAATTTTTGCATTTTTAGTAGAGATGGGGTTTCACCATGTTGGCCAAGTTGGTCTCAAACTCTTGACCTCAGGTGATTCGCCTGTCTCAGCCTCCCAAAGTGCTGGGATTACAGGTGTAAGTCACTGTGCTTGGCCTAACAGCATTTCTACTGTGAAACTATCTGGATCTCAGCTTCCAGTGGTACGTGATCTCTAAAGGCCTTCCAACTCTAATGCTTTATAATTTGAAGACAAACAAATTTGTGCAAATTGCTGCAAGATTCTATGTGTCTTGTCTTTGCTATATAATGTTTGCATTTAACAGAGCCCTTCTAGAGACCGTGTTTTTACCCAAAGGAGGCATTTAACTAGATGAAGTATCAGAAATAGGGATGGCAGAAATGGGAAATAATAGGGCTCAGACAAGTATATTTTACAATGGGTCAATTTAATCTAGGAAAATAAAGTCAATGCTAAGACAGATTCTCTTAGTATCTGAACTTCATAAGCCAACTTCTGGAACTTTATTAACTACTTTACTATTCAGTATGCTAGAAAAGTGGCTGCCTCCAGTAACTTTAAGACCAAGAAGCAGCTCGAGTGCTGACAGAATCAGTCATTTAATGGGCAGGAGGATTGTGTGCCCAGTGCTCTCTTCCCGCCCTGCTTCCACCACTTCCCCAACCCAATGTTTCTTGACTCTGTGCTTTGCCCTTGTTTCACTGACTCTATCTGGGCATCTCATAAGAAGGCTTGGAGAGTCCTTTTTGGAAGTAGGCAGAATACAGATCAAGAAGACTCCATACCCGGAAGTAAGAAGCCACAGTTTGCCTCTTCATGTTGGTGGTTTCTTCCGGATGCCGTATCACCTCCAGAGTGTCCACCTGGAAGCAAGACGGAGGCAAGTGGTTTGGGGATCCAGGCACTTACCTCATGCTCCATGTCTTCCAAAATCTGAAAGCCTGTTTGGCCAAATATCTGAGGGGCTATGGCATTTAGTACACAATAGTGTCCTACTGTGGGGAGAATTTTTCAAAACACAGAAACAAAAGAATATGCATTGTTCTACTCATTTGACAATACCTCACTCTGCAAAATACCATATGGTCTCAGTGTAAACCTCTGTTATTTTGATACTTCTCCATCTTCTAATGAACCCCCGTTAAATTCTCTAGTAAGGTCATATGAGACCAAACTACTGCCTACAAGGAAACTTGGCAAAGGGCCATGAGGCCAAATGATTATAAAGATATGATGGCCCCAAAGGCCAGGTTGTACCACAGGGAACTAGGCCAGCACCAGTTGCCTTCCATGTCATCAGACTCTGATGCTACAACACTCCTCCTACCTCCCACAGTTCCCATGTGCTCACTGCAGATAGGAGCTCAGGCACCAAATCACTCAGAAACCCAATGGAATGAACCTGTTCTCAATATCTATCCCAAATACCTGGGCTGACTGGAAGGAATTTATTGATGAAAACAATTGTAGGGACCGACTGCAAGCAGCCTGCATTCCAGTATTATAATGCAACAACAAAAACTCTGCTTTCGTTTGTAGAGTGCATGAGTGGCATTTAGCACTGGCCTTGCCATGGCAGCTTCCCATCTGCTCTGAACAGGTGGCAAGGGTATAAAGCAGAAATGTTTGAAATGGAAGACACTGCTGTCAGCATGTGGGTTAGGCAGGGTGGACTGCCATCCAGGCAGCCACCTTCCCATGAGATAAGGATGTCTGCAGGCTTGTTCAATGAAAGTGAAAAATTGGTGATAAAGGGGTGGGAGTTAGGAGGGGTGAATAAAGAGGCTTACCTAAAGGAGTATGTAGGAGACTGTGTGTAAAATGGAAGGAAATGCTTCCATTGGGATGGGTCAAGAAAATAGGTTTATTTAAGAAGGGGAGAAAACATGGTGCCAAGTTTTCAAAACCTAGAAAAGCAACCTAAATAGTGAGCAGGTCTACGACCTGAGTGAAGACATCAGAGACAGTGCAGCTTTATTTTAATGGACTGCACAACAGATGCCGTCAGTCCATTCACATGCAGCTGAAACAATGATACAACTGCCTGTAGGTTTGACATTTTAATTTTTTCTTTTTCTTTTTTTTTTTTCTCTCGTGAGATGGAGTCTTGCTCTGTTGCCCAGGCTGGAGTGCAGTGGTGGGATCTCTGCTCACCGCAAGCCTTGCCTCCTGGGTTCATGCCACTCTCTAGCCTCAGCCTCCCGAGTAGCTTGGGACTACAGGCACCTGCCACCGCACCCAGTTAATTTTTTGTATTTTTAGTATAGACGGGGTTTCACCGTGTTAGCCAGGATGGTCTTGATCTCCTGACCTTGTGATCCGCCCACCTTGGTCTCAAACTCCCGACCTCAGGTGATCCACCCGCCTCGGCCTCCCAAAGTGCTGGGATTGCAGGAGTGAGCCACCTCGCCCAGCCTCAACACTTCTTTTTATTAAGAGATCCTCCCTGAAGAAGCACCTCTAGCTTTGAACCTGCTTTTCCTCCTTCGTTTCCCTTCCTTTTTATTCAAATTAACTAGTGAGCACCAGGCCCCCCAGGCAGCTGAAAAGCTCATTTATATTTTTCTACTGGTAAATGTTTATGGATTGACTTATTACCCTCCCTCAGAACTTATAACAGACCCTTGGCATTTGAGAATTTAACAGTTTAGTGACCAAAAAATCCTTGATGTGTATTAATTCAGCTGAAACACAATTTAAAAGGAATACTCTTTTTTTTTTTTTTTTTTTTTTTTGTTTTTGAGACGGAGTCTTGCTCTGCCACCCAGGCTGGAGTGCAGTGCCTGATCTAGCTCACTGCAAGCTCCGCCTCCGCGGTTTTCGCCATTCTCCTGCTCAAGCCTCCCGAGTGTAGGACTAGCGCCCGCCTCGTCGCCCGGCTAGTTTTTGTATTTTTAAGTAGAGACAGGGTTTCACAGTATTAGCCAGGATGGTCTCGATCTCCTGATGTGATCCGCCCGTCTCGGCCTCCCAAAGTGCTGGATTACAGGCTTGAGCCACGCGCCCGGCAGGAATACTCTTGTAAGAAAATTTCACATGTATCCCATAATCTGCACAAATAAAATATAAATAAATCAAAGGAATAATCTGTATTGTTTTCAAGATCAGCACCGGTTCCCTCTAGCAAATTGGAAAAATGCAGAGTTAAGCACCAATTTGTACTCCAAAAGCTATAAGGCTACATGGTCAGAAGATAGCTCCCAGCTAGTGACAGCCCCCTCTAACTGCACAGCATCTGTGTTTCAACAGGACTTTAAATTCTGTCCTTGCAATCACATACAGAGTGATGTTTGGAAATAAAGTAAAAACCTATTCTTTGATATATACAACCTGGAAATGCTAATGCTTATCTGTAATTCACCACCTACATACTTAGTACTGTATTTGACAGAATACGTGATATGTTATTGGGGTATTTTTCTTTTTTCTTTTTTTTTTTTTTTTTGAGATGGAGTTTCGCTCTGTTGCCCGGGCTGGAGTGCAGTGGCCAGATCTCAGCTCATTGCAAGCTCCGCCTCCCAGGTTTACACCATTCTCCTGCCTCAGCCTCCCGAGTAGCTGGGACTACAGGCGCCCGCCACCTCGCCCAGCTAGTTTTTTGTATTTTTTAGTACAGACGGGGTTTCACCGTGTTAGCCAGGATGGTCTCGATCTCCTGACCTCGTGATCCGCCCATCTCGGCCTCCCAAAGTGCTGGGATTACAGGCTTGAGCCACCGCGCCCGGCCTCATTTAATTTTTTAACCAAAAATGCTTTTAGAAACAATCTGGAAAGTGGATTCTATTAGGGCATCATCTAGCAAATAGTTCTTCCCCAAAGTGGGGATTTAACAAAGAAAAAATCCTCTCCAAAGTATTTATATGTTTTTACCTTAGGAGAAAAAAAGAGACCAGAAAAGCTTTCCTAGGCTGAGTGATTGCTATTGACGCACCTGGTTGAAATTCTTGCTAGCTGTGTGGCCATGCACCTGTTATACTCATGTGCCATAGAAGTAGGACATTTCGGTCAATGGTAAACTGTATATGCTACAGTAGTACCATAGATTATAATGGAGCTGAAAAATTCCCATTGCCTAGTAATGTTGTAGACATCATAATGTCATAGTGCACTTCATTTCTCATGTGTTTGTGGTGATTTGGTGTAAACAAACCTGTGCTGCCAATTATATCAAAGTAGAGCATGTACAATAATGTACAGTACACTGGATAATAATAAACAACTATGTTACTGGTTTACATATTTACAATACTAGTAATCATTATTTTAGCCAGGTGCGGTGGTTCATGCCTATAATCCCAGCACTTTGGGAGGCTGAGGTGGGCGGACCACTTGAGGTCAGGAGTTCGAGACCAGTCTGACCAATGAAGTGAAACCCTATCTCCACTTAAATATAAAAATTAGCCGGGCATGGTAGTGGGCACCTGTAGTCCTAGCTATTCAGGAGGCTGACGCAGGATAACTACTTGAACCCGGGAGGCGGAGGTTGTAGTGAGCCGCGATCATGCCACTGCACTCCAGCCTGGACGACAGATGGAGACTCTGTCTCAAAAAAAAAAAAAAAAAAAAAAAAATCATTATTTTAGGGTGTACTCCATCTACTTACATTAAAAGCAAAACAAAAAATGTTAACCATGGGACAGCCTCAGGCAGGTCCTTTAGGAGGTATTCAAGAAGAAGTCATTGCTATCATAGGAGATGATGACACTATGTGTGTTATTGCCCTAAAGACCTTCCGGTTTGACAAGATGTGGAGTTAGTAGAAGAAAGTGATATTGATGGTCCTGACCCTGTGTAGGCCTAGGCTAATGTATGTGTTTGTGTCTTTGTTTTTCACAAAAAAGTTTTAAAAGTAAAAGTAAAAAATTTTTAAATAGAAGTTTATAGAATAAAGACATAAAGAAAGATTTTCGTACAGTTGTACAATGTGTTTGTGTTTTAAGCTAAGTGTTATTATAAAAAAAAGAGTGAAAAAGTCTTTTAGACAGACTTGTCCCAAACCATTCTTTGTTTTGCAGACGTTTTAAGTTCATAAAATAAAAGAGTTAAACTAAGGTTAATTTATATTGAAGAAAATGCATTTTAAAATAAATTTTTTTTTTTTTTTTTTTTTTGAGGCAGTGTCTCGCTCTGTGGCCCGGACTGGAGTGCAGTGGCCGGATCTCAGCTCACTGCAAGCTCTGCCTCCCGGGTTTACGCCATTCTCCTGCCTCAGCCTCCCGAGTAGCTGGGACTACAGGCGCCCGCCACCTCGCCCGGCTACTTTTTTTGTATTTTTAGTAGAGACGGGGTTTCACCGTGTTAGCCAGGATGGTCTCGATCTCCTGACCTCATGATCCGCCCGTCTCGGCCTCCCAAAGTGCTGGGATTACAGGCTTGAGCCACCGCGCCCGGCCTAAAATAAATTTAGTATAGTCTAAGTGTATGTTATTTATAAAGTCTACAGGAGTGTACACTAATGTCTCAGGCCTTCACATTCACTCGCCTCACACTCACTGACTCACCCAGAGTGACTTCCAGTCCTGTAAGCTCCATTCACGGTAAGTGCACTATGTAGGTGTGCCATTTTTAATCCTTTGTACCACATTTTTACTGTACCTTTTCTATGTTTAGATACAAAAATACTTACCACTGTGTTATACTGCCTACAGTATTCAGTACAGTAACATGCTGCACAGGTTTGTAGTCTTGGAGCAATAGGCTATAGCTTATAGCCTAGGTGCATGGTAAGCTATACCATCTAGGTTTATGTAAGCACACTCTATGACTGAACGATGACAAAAATCACCCAGTGATGTAGTCCTCAGAATATATCACCATTATTAAGTGACTGATGACTGTATTTAACCTTTAAAAGCCTCTGTTTTCCTCATTAATAAAATTGGTTAGTCAAAACTGCTGCCTTGCACACATATAACAAATAACATTAGCTCTCCTTCCATCATTACCGTGATTGATTTAGTTTTAGTGTAGTGATAAATATCAAGGATGCAAAGTGCATTCAGTGGCAGGAGAGTTCTGCTACCACACAACTCAGCAAGGAGATCTTTATATTTATTGGTAAGAAAAATAGTTCCAATGAAACTGTTGGGGTACAGAAACATATACCCCAAAATGTGGTACTTTGACATGTTGAACTAAAGAAGAGTCAAGGTCTCTCTGATACCCCCAACCCCCATCTCTTAATCCTCTGTCTCTCCCATAGCCCAGGATGAAGCTGTTCTCTAAATTCCTTTATCTGCCTAAAGTCTAGAGCCACCAAAGAAAACAATTATCTGTGATCCCTTCCCTGAGTTTTTCATTAACTAAACTCATATCACAGGAGGAAAGGCTGCAGTCTGTCAACACAACTGAACAGACTTGTCCCAAACCATTGTTTGTTTTGCAGTCCTAACAGACTTTGTCCCAGGCCATTGTATGTTTTTCAAGGCCATTAAATTCCCGTAAAATCATTTACCATACCCCTAAAATCATCCACGCTTCTCCATCTCCCTCTCCCTTAAGAAGGGTATATAACCATCTGTGTACCATGTGTCTGATAGGTAATCATTCTGTGAGTCTCCCCTCTTCTCGTTAATACATCTGTATTCTTTTGCTCCTATTAATCTGCCTCTTGTCAGTTTATTTTCAGCAAACTTTCAGAGAGTAAGGAAGTTTTCCCTTGGTCCCTATAAGACCAATATCAAAATGATCAATAGAAGCCATATTCTGGACAAAACCATTGTCTGTCTAACCCAGTATGGTTTCCTCCTACAACACAGACTTACGCAACAATGTAAGTCAGTTGGAGCTGAGCAAGCGTGCTTTCTGTCCACAATGATAAACATCCTGCACGGTTCCTTGTGAATGGTTAGCCTTCAGAGTGGTCACGAGTAAGTTTTACAAATTGTGTTACAGTCCCCAAGCCACAGCAGTTGAGCAAGCTTCTATATACATATGGGCTCCACACATGGAATTTTAAATGATTATCAAAACTTGAGTAATATAGTATATATTGAGTGTTTCCTATCTGAAATCACTGTACTAAATACTTCCTATGTTATGTCACTAAATTCTCAAAATGACCTATGAGGTAAATAATATTATTCTTCCCATTCTACATATGAGGAAGTTAAGACTAACATAGTTTAGGTAAAATTCCCAGAGTCCTACAGCCAGTAGACGGCCATGCCTATATCTGAACCCACTATGATTCCTACACTGTATTTCTTAAACATTATATACTGCCACTGAAACCACCTTTGCAAAAATTATAACTGAGACAATTATTACAGTGAAAGAGACCTGACATAACTGACTCCATCTTGCTTCTAACCTCCAAGCTGTCCTTGTTCATTCCTGGGTGTAGGCCGAACTAACTTTAGGAGGAACTTAGTTTAGCTTTGAAACAAAGACAACAACAGCCCTTTCCCAAAACAAATCCCCTTCCTGCCTGGGGACTAGACTGCCTTTGCAGGACTAACAAATTAGCCACAAGATTAGAAATCATGGTTTAGGAGTCATGCAGCTGGAGGCTGCCAGATTCTACATTTTTCCAAATTGCTCCCAGGGATAGCATCAGTATTGTAAGGCCTAAGATCAGTGCTTGAGATATTTATAGACCCTGCACTCGATGGACCAGCTGGCACCATCCAGATCCATAAACTGGCTCATCTGGTCTTGTGGTCCCAACCCAGGAATTGACTCAGTGCAAGAGGACAGTTTCGACTCCCTATGATTTCATCTCTGACCTGACCAATCAGAACTCCTAATGCACTGTCCCCCCTACCCACAGAATTATGCTTAAAAATTCAGATCCCCAAATTCTCTCATTTTAGTAATAAAAAACTCTAGTCTCCCACACAACTGGCTCTATGTGAATTATTCTTTCTCTATTGCAATTCCCGTCTTGATCAATCGGCTCTGTTTAGGCAGCAGGCAAGGTAAGCCCGTTGGGTGGTTACAAATTTGGAGGCTGGTCTGGGATTGCCTTTGTAGCTACCTGCCCATGGTTCGGTAGCCCCTCTCCTTTGATGGATCCAGAGGCCAGCCCAAGCAGCCACCTAGTTCTCTTGGATTAGAGGATGACTCTGACACTGTCTCTACTGGCAGGTCAGTGCCAGCCCAATGTTCATGAATTTAATTGCAATAGAGAAATAGCCCCGGGGAGACATTTCATAACTGCAGCCCCACGGTAGGACGTCTGTCTGTAGCTCCACCACAGGGTGTCTGTAACTGGAGCCGTATTGCAGGGTGTGTCTCTGTCTGTAGCAAAATCATGGAGTGTCTGTAGCTGTAGCCCCATTATGAGGTGTCTGATTTGGTGAGTATTCTAGGAGCTGCCAACACCTCCTCCCTTCTCCTGATAGTTTTGGCTCCTTCAAAGTCTCAGTTGGCCCTCCCTAATGAGTAGGAAGAGTCTTGGTTCCGGAGATTTCTTCTCAATCAGGAAGATTTGGGGGAGATTTCTCAGATGGAGAATAGGAGGTTAGTTTGGAAGGAATACTCTTGGAATTCTTGGCAAGGGATCTTGATTTGGAAGGCCTTCTGTCCATCTTGTCTTTGTTGTGTGTGTTTGTATGTGTGGAAGGGATCTCTGAAGAAACTGCTGACCAAAGTCCAGCAGGCCTAACTTGAAGAACCCTCCGTAAGTGTAATCGCATTCAGTGAGCCCTGAAGAAAGCTCAACAGGCCTGACTCTGATTCTCCTCTCTTCGTCTTGCCAAGAGACCACTCATCGAATTCCTGGTTGGAGGCCATCCCTCCCCACCTTAAGTGGATCAAAGATGACAGAGACCAACGAGAGAAAGTTGGAGCCTTGTTAGGTCAATTTTGGGTGTGGAATTAGGTGACTAGTGTCTGTTTTGTTGTGTGTATTTTGTTTCCGCTGGGATGGAAAATGTTAATTTGGTTCCTCATGCAGCCCATTGGGTGGCATCTTGCAAAACTAGAAAGCTTTTGCCTATGGTTCCATAAAACAGAAAGTGGCCATTTTCTTTTGTAATGGGTCCCCACAGCTTGGTGCAGTGAGCAGGGTCATCAAAAGCTGCTCTGTTCTTCTGAAAGTTGCACAGAAAGGGAACCCAGAAACCTGGTACCTGGTATGCTGGCAAAAAGGGTAAGAATTTCTTACCAGCCAGGTTTCTGGTTGGTTGGTAGGTCGGTCTGTCTGTCTCTCTCTCTTTCATGTGTGTGTGTGTGAATGGTAAACATCTTCTGCAAAGGTTTGATTAATAGAAAAAAAGGATTTGTGAGACTAGTCTTATTAGGATGCAGCAAATCTGGTGTACTTTGTGCTAAGAATTTGTCTTTCTGTAATGGAGAGGCAGTGTCACAGGACAGAACATGGGCTTTGGACCCCTAAACACCTACTTTTCAAGCCAGCCTGGCAGGCTTGTCCGTTACAAACTTTGCTGCAGGTCCCTGAGACCAATATTGGATGAAGTTTCTCTCTCATGTTGTTTTATGTCCTTAAAATCTTAACCTTGTGACCATGTGGGGATACTTTAGTCTCTGCCATCCAGAGGACAAGGATTTTGGGGTTCATGTCATAGCTAGCCCTAAAAATTATCTTAAGCAGTTTAAAGCATTTGCAAGCTCAAAATTGGCTACTCTAGGCCTCTTTTGGGAAGAACAATAGAAACTGCTTAATGTTGTAGCTCCATAGCTAAGGCTTTGTTTTCTGACAATGGCAGCCTAAGTTCAATTCTTGGCTTAGGAAATCAGTCCTTTCTGCTTTGTTATTTATGAAACTTTTTGCCATTTATTGATTCTTTTCCCCCAGGGACTGCTTCTGATTTCCTGTCTTAATTTTTTATTTCTCTGAATTACCTTTCGGTAGATTCTAAATCTTGTAAATAAACTGTTTATTGTCTCTTTGAGACACCTTATGCATCCATGATCAAGTTAAAACCTTAGTTAAAACTTATTAATTTCACTGGGAGGTTACCTGTGGTAGAATTCAAAAGCCAAAAATATTGGCTCTCCTGACTGGAGTCTGGAATGAGATTTTAAAAGTTTTTTTAAAAAACAAAAGAGCTCTACTGTTAAAATCAGCTTAATTAAAATGGATATCCAAGCTATACATATTTAAAAGGCCTTTATCTTTTTCCTCTTCTTGAATCGCTTTTTTCTGAAAAAGGTTTTTCTTCTCAGTTGACAGAATTATTTTTCTCCATTTTGTCTGCTTCCCACTCCTGATGCCCACATGAGAGAATCTAAGAATTTCAAACAGCCTGGACTCCTGGGGAAAAACAGAGGTGGCACCACAGACCCCATTCTGGAAAAAACCTATTTTCCTCATGGAACCCCATGAATTGAAAGTGGATAAATCTCTCTCAAAATCTAAAGCTGTGTTTGGTTTTTCATTGTGTTACCTGACCTTTTTTTTGACTTTTGGGGGCATCAGAAATTACTTTACATTATGGGAAAGTCTTCAGCCTTGGTGTATAGCAACTTTAAGGGATATAGGCTGTTATGGAGGGATACTTGGCTCTTTGCGTGCTTGGATTAGAGAAGCATGCTTGGTCACCTGGAAGGTATGCAAACATCCCCCTCTTCCACTGAGAGATGAGACTCCCGTGGGGATGGGCTGATTATAAAATGGGCTGATCGGCTTTGGGTTGTCTTGTAATAAAATGCACAGTAAAAGCATTGCACTGTCTTCTTCCATAGTATTTCCCTCTTTTTGGGGATCCAGGATGTGATATAAAAATGGGACCCCTCAGCTGGGCACAGTGGCTCATGCCTGTAATCCCAGCACTTTGGGAGGCCGAGGCAGGTGGATCACGAGGTCAGGATATCGAGACCATTCTGGCCAACATGGTGAAACCCTGTCTCCGTGAAAAATACAAAAAACAAAATCAGCCATGCATGGTGGTGAGCGCCTGTGGTCCCAGGTACTCGAGAGGCTGAGGCAGGAGAATGGCTTGAACCCGGGAGGCGGAGCTTACAGTGAGCCGAGACTGTGCCACTGCACTCCAGCCTGGGCAACAGAGCGAGATTCCGTCTCAAAAAAAAAAAAAAAAAAAGGGACCCTTAATTTTGGGGATCTGTTTCTGCCTTCCAGCTGTGCTTGCTTATTAGGCTCTGGAAACAGCAAGCTTTCCTGACCCTATTCCTCCAAGGGCTCCACCCTGAAGCCAGTAATCCAATTATTGACAAACGAAAATCTTGACAACTACTGGATATTCTTCTCTCTGTATATTTATATCTGTTTGTGTGATGTTTATATATGAAATAGCTCTGAACAATTGGGGGCAAAATAAGGGCTTAAATAAAATATTTTGTCAGAAAAATAGAAACTTTAATGCCTTTTTGTTCATGTGACTTTAGTAATGTTTCAGAAATAAAGACAACTTTAAAGATTATTGGTAAAATAAAAATGTCTTCAAAATTTAGACATTTGATCGAGACATTTGGTCTAAATTAGGTCAGATATTAGGTTTGCTAAATGTTTTAAGGTAATAAACTGCTTCTTTGACTTTTGAAAACTGTTTGGCTTACCTACTTTGGAGCCATTAGGTTCTAGATAAGGCCTGAGGATATGTGGCGTAAGCCACACCCCCTGACTGTACTAGGAAGAATCAGACCTTATTTGCACTTCTGTCTGGTGTCCTAGGCTCCACAGCCAGTATATATTAAAATCATTTACTTATCAGGCTTTTCACAAAAAATGAAAGATGCTAAAAGTTAACAGTATAACACATCCACTGGAAAAAGAGTTTTACATGCAAGGTTGCAAGGTATAGAAGGAAAGTGGAATGTGGTTTTGGTGGGAAATTATAAGAAGGCATGGGAATATGGTTTTTGTTAAAGGGAATGTAATTTTGTCTAGTTCAGAGGGTTTTAAAGAGTGTCTTAACCTAAAAGAGTAAAGGGTCAAAACTGAAGTTTAAGCAACTTGGAAAGGTTTGTGAAGGGTCGATCTTGTAAAGGAAGTTCTGTGAAAAGAAGCAAGTTGGCTAAGAGTTGAGGGGAACTGTTTTGTAATTTTCTGTATATCGAACAGCAAAATAAAAGCACATTGATGTGGAGCCAGAATCTGGGCCTATGTGTCTGAGTAACAGGGTTTTCTTTTAAAAAAATTCATCTGTTTAACAGAAAATTGTAAAGAGTTAGTTATAAGAAGTTTATGAGAATCTTACCTTATAGTCAAACTAATTAAAACTACATAAATTTATAAATTTGTGTTAAAAACTAGCTTTAGCATTAAAGATGCCCTAAAGCAAACATGAAACTTGTTTTTCTCTTTTGAAAAAGATTTTTATGTAATATTAAGAGACAATGAAAACAAATCTTGTTTGCCTTTTGAGTAAACTACAAAAAAAAAAAAAAGGGAGGGGAAAGAGAAGAGACAGATTCAGTTGACCTCAAGCTGTCTTCATCGGATATTATTGTCTAGAAAGCTGAGTCTCCTCTCTATCAGAGTAAAGGTTTTTTCCTTTTTAAAATGTCTGGGTTATCATTTTGACTATATGAATGACTTATGGTGACCTGGGATTCTATTTAGTGATATCCAGTGTTGTAAACTTTTGATATTTGACAAACTTTCCAAAGTCAAATGATAAAGTATGTCTTTTTCTGACCTAATTAATCTTTTAGATATTAGGTCCCCTAAAGTACAAAAATGATGTATTTGCCTTATTTTACATAAAAATCACACAGGAAACACTGTCAACTATGAAATGATGTTTGGCTTTCTTTGGACTGTATTTTTATAAATGTTATTTGTATGTGTTCAAAAATTATAGGAAACTTCTATAATTCTGATATAATTTAATGTATATTAAGCCTTTTAATTATTATGTAAAATTGTTGTATGCCACAGAAGTAATCAAAATTCCTAGTCAATTGTAGCTTTAATAGTGGCTGCCTAAGACTTTTGTCATCCACAGACAAACTGTCTTGTTTTGATCCTTTTCAGTAGGCAGTTTATAATCAGATATAGGGCTCTGATGGGTTCTCTTGAATGTAGGTCTCTGATAACTTTAGATATTGTGTTATTGGAATAGAGGAAACAAAACAAACTTCTAGGACTCATGGAGAGCTAATGTGGTAAACACTGCTAATCCTTTTGTTTTTCAGAGTCAAGAAAACTTTTTCTTTTGAGCTATTTAGAACATTTAGCAATTGAGTGAAGTATACTCCCATGAATGAAATTTGGAGCATATTGCTTTCTCTCCACCCGATTCCTCCAGAATTTAGAAACTATTTGTGAGTATTCTCAATTTATGGCAGTCTAGTTTTTTGCATAAGTGCAATAAGAATCTCTTTTCTTTTGTAACAGGACACAACTGGAGAAACTGGTTATTTTACCAAGGCTTTGACTGGAATGGCATGCTTTCTTTAAATAATCAAAGTTGACTTATAGAGCCAATAAAGGGAAAGCTGGCCTCATACCTTGTCTACACATTCCCTGTACAGGGTTCCTGACCTGTACTAAATAAAGAATGTCACTTTCTGACAGGCCCAGGAGCACCAAGTTATCTTATGACCTTCAGAGGAGGAAAATTCACTCAACTAATACAGGTATTTGCAGTATAGATAAATCTGTGACCGGGCTTCAAGGCTTTAAAAGTACAATCTGAGATTCTCTATAGAACAAAGTTTCAGCAAAGCCAATTTTAAAAGAGCCTATATGGCAAATAATTATTCCTACTGGACTTTATGCAAATAATCAAGCCAAGCATAATAGGACTAAAATTTATTTTGCAAGTAAATTTGACCAACTATGATTTATCTTTTTTTTTTTTTTTTTTTTTTTTTTGAGACGGAGTCTCGCCCTGCTGCCCAGGCTGGAGTGCTGTGGCCGGATCTCAGCTCACTGCAAGCTCCGCCTCCCGGGTTCACGCCATTCTCCTGCCTCAGCCTCCGAGTAGCTGGGACTACAGGCGCCCGCCACCTCGCCCGGCTAGTTTTTTTGTATTTTTTAGTAGAGACGGGGTTTCACGTGTTAGCCAGGATGCTCTCGATCTCCTGACCTCGTGATCCGCCCGCCTCGGCCTCCCAAAGTGCTGGGATTACAGGCTTGAGCCACCGCGCCCGGCCTGATTTATCTTTAATAAAATGGAGGACTAGTGAGAGAAAAATTATATTTCAAAAAAATAAAAAACAACTATAGCACACTTGTTGTTAGTTGTTCTTGAGTTTTTATTACTTTCTGCAATTTGGATTAAATCCTAAATTATCTATGGGCTACAAGTCCCCAAACTAATGCTTTCAAATCTTTACTTTTAAAACTTGGAATTGCACTGCTTATCCCAGAACACATTATTTACCTTACAGTATGCTGTTCTATAAATGCTGCATTAAAACTATAGATGAGAATACTAACACCCCGTCATGTAAACCTTGAAACCCCAACCAGGCACCTATAAGTATGTGCAGACAGCTGCAAAGCAGTTCTACTCCTCTTACCTTGGGGTCAATATCTAACCCCACCACGCCCCCTGTTCAGCAGGAAGATGTTAGAGTGGTCTTCATCCTTTTTCTATCTTCAGAGAATAAGGTGTTACAAAATCCAAAGGAAGGGACTGAAACTACCTTTGCAAAAATTGTAACTGAGACTATTATTACAGTGAAAGAGATCTAATGTAACTGACTCCATCTTGCTTCTAACCTCCAAGCTGTCCTTGTTCATTCCTGGGTGCAGGCCAAACTAACTTCAGGAGGAACTTAGTTCGTAGTTTAGCTTTGAAACAAAGACAACAACAGCCCTTTCCCAAAATAAATCCCCTTCCCACCTGGGGACTAGACTGCCTTTGCAGGACTAACAAATTAGCCACAAGATTAGAAATTATGGTAGAGGAGTCAAGCAGCTGGAGGCTGCAAGACTCTAAAACTCCCCAAATTGCTCCTGGGGACAGCATCAGTATTGCAAGGCTGAAGATCAGTGCTTGAGATATTTACAGACCCTGCACTTGATGGACAAGCTGGCACCATCCAGATCCATAAACTGGCTCATCTGGTTTTATAGCCCCAACCCTGAAACTGACTCAGTGCCAGAGGACAGCTTCAACTCCCTATGATTTCATCTCTGACCTCACCAATCAGAACTCCCGATTCACTTGCCCGCTACCTACCAAAATATCCTTCAAAACTCTAATCCTTGGATACTTGAGGAGACTGATTTGAGTAATAATAAAACCCTGGTCTCCTCACACCCAGAACTGTGCGAATTACTCTTTCTCTATTGTAATTCCCATCTTGATCAACTGGTTCTGTCTAGGCAATGGGCAAAGTGAACCCACTGGGTGGTTATACCACCCAATGTGGTTTGATACAACTTATAAAATAAAAGTCTGAAAGCATGGTATCAGTAAAAAGATTTGCCTCATTTGTCAACTAAATTTACTCTTAGATAAAGATACAGACTCCAAAGAATCCCATAACCATCTAGATTTTGGCAATAAATGAAAACTGAAGAATTTCCTCCTGTTCTTAGTAAGTGCTCACTATTTGCATCCTGAAGCCTCAGAAGTGCTCATATTTATTATCTTCTTGACAAAGCCTCTTCAGAAGAATTTTATTGCTATTAAGTGATGTATCTATCCCTTAAGAAGAAGGAAAAAACCCTACAGCACCACTGATCTCAAACATCTTTAGAGTACTGAGTAGAAAGCAAGACACATTGAAAACTGGCTCTGTGCAGTGCTGCTCCATGTGTTGAAGCTGACAGAGTTAAGGACATGCTATCCCCAAATATGGGACTTTGGCATTTAAACAGCAGAGGCAAGAGGGCCACTCTCACCTTCCCACAACTCTTCTCTGAAGCAGGCCAGAATACCTAGGAAGGTCACTCTCTGCTATTTTCCCTCTCTCCTGCCCTGAAGACCCTCATGTGACAGATGTCCTGACCTGAGGTAAGGAATACCCAGAGGTAAGGAATGCCACATAGGGACACCAAGAAGAATCTGAGCAAACAGACCTTGCTAAGCAAATCCCAGTTTATTACCACTAAATCATACCCTTTTGTTTTTCAGTCATAATTCTGCACAACTGACCATAAAAATACACAGATTTCCCTGTTCCTTTGGGTCTTCATATCTGATGGCTCTCATGTCATCTAAAACTTAAATAAATTTTTATGCTTTTCTCTCGTTAATCTGTTTTTTGTTATAAGAGGTCTCAGCCATAAACCTTTTGATGGGCGAGGAAACAATATTACTTTTCCCCCACACTTGTAGAGCCCAGCTTTATCCAGGGCCACGTCTGTAATTTTACCTTGGATAAGTCAGATAGTAACTGGAGTTGGCTTTTCATTTTTTATTGCTATTCTTGCACTTCATATTTTTGATGCCTTAATGATTAGAATTTTCAACTCATTTTCTAAGTGAAAACAAATCTTTAGTCATTTTCATCAGACCCATACACGTTATTATTTTAATGATGTAAATATATGCCACCCACTAGAAGGCACACTTTTCATGTGGGCAGGGTCTGAGCCATGGTAGACAGTACAGGGAAGGAGGCAACACTGTACTGGTACTGTGGGTATAGAAGGCAGAGGATATGCCTTAGTCCAACAGTCAAAAATCAAACAGAGGAAAGGAGAGGAATGTGGGTTGACAGAAAATATGACATGGGGTTCTTTAATGTTTCTGTGTCATAATCCCTTTTAAAACTGGTAGAAGTCAGTGACTCCAAAAAAAACCACATAGACAATCCATCTTCATTATCTGAGGATTTGTCTACTTGCTAAAATTTATTTGTAACCCAAAGTCAATACCTGCAATGCTTTCATAGTCATTCACAGAAATGCTCAGTCCCCTGATGCACACATTTCCAGCTGAGGTCAAAGAGGATGATGCTCTGCCTTCTTATTTCAGCTCTCATATTATAAACAGGTGTCCTTTTGAGGTTTAAGTACCACTTTTTTTTTTTTTTTGTATTTTTGTAGTTTTCCAATGGTAATTTTGCTGTTTAAAATGCTGCCCGCCCCCTTCCCCAACCGAGGGTGGGTGTGGTGGCTCACACCTGCAAACCCAGCACTCTGGGAGGCCAAGACAGAAGGATCACTTTAGGCCAGGAGTTCGAGACCAGCACGAACAACAGAGCAAAACCTCATCTCTACAAAAAAAAATTGTTTTTAATTAGCCTTGTATGGTGCCCACCTATAGTCCTAGCTATTCCGGAGGCTGAGGTGGAAGGATCCTCGAAGCCAGAAATCCAAGGTTACAGTGAGCTATCATCATGCCACTACACTCCAGCCTGGACAACAGAGTGAGACCTTGTCTAAAAAAAAAAAATGGGCCAGGTGTGGTGGCGAGTGCCTGTAATCCAGCACTTGGGGAGGCCCAGATGGGCGGATCACCTGAGGTTGGGAGTTCGAGACCAGTCTGACCAATATGGCGAAATCCCATCTCTACTAAAAATAAAAAATTAGCTGGGCATGGTAGTGCACGCCTGTAATCCCAGCTACTTGGGAGGCTGAGGCAGGAGAATTGCTTGAATGCAGGAGGCAGAGGTTGCGGTGAGCCAAGATCGTGCCACTGCACTCCAGCCTGGGCAACAAGAGCGAAACTCTGTCTCAAAAAAAAAAAAGTATCCCAAGTGTGGTGCTGTCTAGTGTTTCTAAGCACAAGAAGGTTGTGATATGCCTCATGGAGAAAATACTTACTGTTCAGGCATGTGTTACAGTGCTGTTGATTGTGAGTTCAGTGACACAAATGCTGCAATTGACATACTGTTTTATATTTTAAAATACTGACTATAGGCTGGGCGCGGTGGCTCAAGCCTGGAATCCCAGCACTTTGGGAGGCCGAGACGGGCGGATCACGAGATCAGAGGATCGAGACTATCCTGGCTAACACGGTGAAACCCCGTCTGTACTAAAAAATACAAAAAAAACTAGCCGGACGACGTGGCGGGGGCCTGTAGTCCCAGCTACTCGGGAGGCTGAGGCAGGAGAATGGCGAGAACCCGGGAGGCGGAGCTTGCAATGAGCCGAGATCACGCCACTGCACTCTAGCCTGGGCGACAGAGCGAGACTCCATCTCAAAAAAAAAAAAAATACTGACTATAATTATTTAGAGAAACGTATATTAAACAAGGTGTCTTTTAACAGAAACATGTGTAAAATGAGGTTACGCACTGATCACTTCACAAAAATATTGTGGCCTAAGTATGGACCCTGTATTTCCTCCTAGAAGCAATGGTTCAGTATTTGCTGATTCAGAGTTTGCAGCAACTTTAGAGAGCACAACTTTCACCAAGAATGAGAACCAACGGTATTAAATACAGATAGAATTTTACATGCACTATTAAGAGGCCCTCAGAACCACTGAAATTCATGTGTAAATCTCTTCTAGAGGCCCAGATAGTTCTAATATCTTGCCATGAAGTAGCAAAGCTGAAATGTAGGGTATTACAATGAATTATAATAGCAATATTAGTGTAAAAATTATTGTTAACAAAAAATGATTTGAGTTCCTACTCTGTGCAAATAAATCTTTTATTCTCAAGCAAAGTAAGTATAAATATGTATATCTGTATCAATTTTGGAATACTATTCAACAGTATTAATGTGTGGCCAAATTGTTTGTTCTTTATTAAATAAATTTTCAGTGTAAACCAACAGCTAAGAAAACTCAGAAATGTGACCAGCTTTCACTCCAGCACCTTCAAGATAATTGTGTTTCCGTGTTAGCACTTACAGTGACTATTAACCAAGCAGTCCTTAAGACTCTTGTTAAACTTTAGCTGGAAGAATAGAACAGTTAACGACATATTTTACAGCTGGATATTTTTAACCCTTCTAATAACCGCTTTGCACAGATGAGTGTACAACTCATTTTTCAGGGGGCAAAGCAGAACAATAGGAAACACTGCAGTTTCTTTCCTCCCTGATTCCACTTGGTCCACTAGCTTGCTGGTAGTTTCAGAGAAATGCTTTATCTTTTCTTAGACAGACTATTTTCAGGTAGCATTGTTCTTAAGTGCTCTTTCTGATAATCAGGATTGTAAGGATTCCATGATGTTTCCAATTTCCTAACCCTTGACTTCCTAAATGCCTTTGATCTCTCTACTAGACTACCCAGGCAGAGGGCTGCATGAAGGGAACTAATGCTGCCCACTCTAAGATTACCCCTGGGTCAAGAGTACCTGCAAGTCCATACCATGTTTGGTGCAAATCTGTTACTTACCTTGGCTTTCCCAGCACTGAAATGTGGAGGCAAAGATCTTGAGGCCACTGTTATCCTAGCTCTTGTCTGGGCCAAATTACCTAAGAAAGAGACCACAAGGAACATAAATTAAGGAAAAGTTAAGGAATAGGATCACAAGTAATTTTTCCCTTTGTATCCTTGTATTTTTCTGAATTTTCAAAATAATCTGCTTCGAATTTTAAAATTTGGAAAATTTTGAAACTTTGATGATATAAATTATAAATTATAATAATTATTTAAAAGTTTAAAATAATTTGTAAGCGGCCAGGTGCGGTCGCTCATGCCTGTAATCCCAGCACTTTGGGAGGCTGAGGTGGGCAGATCACGAGGTCAGGAGATCGAGACCATCCTGGTTAACACAGTGAAACCCCATCTCTACTAAAAATACAAAAAAAAATTAGCTGGGCATGGTGGAGGGCGCCTGTAGTCCCAGCTACTTGGGAGGCTGAGTCAGGAGAATGGCATGAACCCGGGAGGTGGAGCTTGCAGTGAGTGGAGATCGCACCACTGCACTCCAGCCTGGGTGACAGAGCAAGACTCCATCTCAAAATAAAAAAAAAAAATTTGTAAGTAACTTGTACATAAATTCAATTTATATATATATATATATATATATTTTTTTTTTTTTTTTTTTTTTTTGAGACGTAGTCTCGCTCTGCCACCCAGGCTGGAGTGCAGTGGCCAGATCTCAGATCACTGCAAGCTCTGCCTCCCGGGTTCACGCCATTCTCCTGCCTCAGCCTCCCAAGTAGCTGGGACTACAGGCGCCGGCCACCTCGCCCGGCTAGTTTTTTGTATTTTTTTAGTAGAGACGGGGTTTCACCGTGTTAGCCAGGATGGTTTCGATCTCCTGACCTCGTGATCCGCCCGCCTCGGCCTCCCAAAGTGCTGGGATTACAGGCTTGAGCCACGGTGCCCGGCCTTATATTAGTTTTATAAGCAAAAAGAAAGAAAAGTATTAAATTCACTGAACAAATTAGAAATAAAAGAAATTACCTCAACATAATAATGGCCATTTATGAAAATCCCACAGTGAAATGTCATTGGCATTTGAACCAGAGCAACTCCATCTTGAATAGGGGCTGGGTAAAATAGGGCTGAGACCTACTGGGCTGCATTCCCAGGAGGTCAGGCATTCTTAGTCACAGGATGAGGTAGGAGGTTGGCACAAAATACAGATCATAAAGACCTTGCTGATAAATCAGGTTGCAGTTAAAAAAAGAAAAAGCTGGCCAAATCTCACTAAAACCAAGATGGCAATAAAAGTGACCTCTGGTCATCCTCGTTGTTCATTATATGCTAATTATAATGTATTAGCATGCTAAAAGACACTCCTATCATCTCCATGACAACAAATGCATGGCAACATCAGGAAGTTATCTTACATGGTCTAAACGGGGGAGGACCCCTCAGTTCCAGGAATTGCCCGCCCTTTTTCCAGAAAACTCATGACAAATCTACCCCTTATTGAGCATATAATCAAGAAATAACCATAAAAATGGGCAACCAGCAGCCCACGGGGCTGCTCTGCCTATGGAGCAGCCATTATTTTATTCCTTTATTTCCTAATCAACTTGCTTTCACTTTACTCTACGAACTCATCCCGAATTCTTTCTGGTGCAAAATCCAGGAACCCTCTCTTGGGATCTGGATTGGGACCTCTTTCTGTTGACATAACATCAAACAGTGAAAAATTGAAAGCTTTTTCCACACCATCAAAAACAAGACAAGGATTCACACACTCACCACTTCTATTCAATATATTATAGTACTGGAAGTCTTAGCTGGGGCGATTAGGTAAGGAAAGGAAATAAAAGGCATCCACATCAGAAAGGAAGAAGTAAAATTAATCTCTGTTCACGATCTTATATGTAGAAAACCCTAAAGATTCCACATTAAAAGAAGTGTTAGAGCTAATAAATGTTAGAACTAACTTTAGCAATAATGCCTATACAAAACCAATGCCCAGGCCAGATGTGGTGGCTCACGCCTGTAATCCCAGCACTTTGGGAGGCCAAAGCAGGTGGATCACTGGGTCAGGAGCTCGAGACCAGCCTGGCCAATATGGTGAAACCTCGTCTCTACTAAAAATACAAAAATTAGCCAGGCTTGGCGGTACACGCCTGTAATCCCAGCTACTCAGGAGCCTGAAGCAGGAGAATCGCTTGAACCCAGGTGGTGGAGATTGCAGTGGGCCGAGATCATGCCACTGCACTCCAGCCTGGGACAGAGCGAGATTCCATCTCAAAAAACAACAACAACAACAACAACAACAACAAAACAAAGCAAAACAAAACAAACAAACAAAAAAACAACACCCAAAAATCGGTTGTTTTTGTTTTTGTTTTTGTTTTCAGACAAAGTCTCATTCTGTCCCGCTGGCTGAAGTGCAGTGGTGTGATCTCAGCTCACTGCAACCTCCACCTTCCAGGTTCAACTGATTCTCACACCTCAGCCTCCCGAGTAGCTGGGATTACGGGCACCCACCACCAAGCCTGGCTAATTCAGTTGCATTTTTATACACTAAAAATGAACTATTCAAAAAAGAAATTAAATAAATAATTCCATTTAAAATAGCATCAAAACACAATAGGAATAAATTTAATCAAGGAGGCAAAAGACTTTTACACCAAAAACTACAAAACATTGCCTGAAGAAATTAAAGAAGGCACAAATAAACTGATGCACATCACTGTTCATGGGTTGGAAGACTTAATATTGTTAAAATGTTCATACTACCCCAAGCATTCTACAGATTCAGTGTAATGCTTATTAAGTCCCAATGGCATCTGTTGCAGATAGCAAAAATATCCTAAAATCCATATAGAACTACAAAGGACCCAGAGAAGCCAAAACAACAGTGAGAAAAAGAATAAAGCTAGAGGATTCACATTTCCTGAATTCAAAACATATTACCAAGCGACACTAATCAAAACATGTGGTACTGAAATAAACACAGACAAACCAATTAAATAAAATAGAGTGCCTAGAAATAAACACACAGAGATGCGTGATCCAATGATCTTAGATAAAATCACCAAGACTATACAATGGGGTAAAATAATCTCTTCAACAAACGGTGTTAGGGAAAGTGAATATCCACATGCAAAAGAATAAAATTTAACTGTTACCTTACACCATACACAAAAATCAAATCAAAATGGATTGAAGATTAAAATGTAAGAACTGAATCAATAGCTGGGTGTGGTGGTTCACGCCTGCCATCCCAGCACTTTGGGAGGACGAGTCGGGTGGATCACTAGGTCAGGAGATCAAGACTATCATGGTTAGCATGGTGAAACCCCACCTCTGCTAAAAATACAAAAAATTAGCTGGGCGTGGTAGTGGGCACCTGTGGTCCCAGCTACTCAGGAGGCTGAGGCAGGAGAATGGCATGAACCCAGGAGGGGGAGCTTGCAGTGAGCTGGGATCGCACCACTGCACTCCAGCCTGGGTGACAGAGCGAGACTCCATCTCAAAAAACAAACAAACAAACAAAAAAACTGAAACTATAAAACTCCTAGAAGAAAACATAGGAGAAAAGTTTCATAACATTAGTCTTGGCAACAATTTTTTTTTGCTATGAAACCAAAACATAAGCTATAAAAGCAAATATAGACAATGAGACTACACAAAACTAAAACTTCTACTCAACCAAGGAAACAATCAATGGATTGTAGGGATAACCTATGGAATAGGAGAAATTATTTTCAAACCATATAGCTAATAAAGGATTAACATGCAAAATATATAAGGAACTCCTACAACTCAATAGTAAAAAGCCAAATAAAAATAAATAAATAAATAAATAAATAAATACGAACTTGATTACACATATCTCCAAAGAAGGCATACAAATGGCTAACAGGTATATGAAGAGATACTCAGTATCACTAAACATTAGGGAAATGAAAATCAAAACTAGAATGAGATGAAATATTACCTCATTCCAATGAAGATGGTCATCATCAAAGAAACAGGAAACAAGTGCTGAAGAGGATATAGAGAAATTAGAACCCTCTGCACTATTGGTGGGAACATAAAATGGTGCAGCTGCTATGGAAAATGCAGCATAAAGGTTCCTCAAAAAATTAAAAATAGATCTACCATATGATACAGCAATCCCTCTTCTGAGTATTTACGTAAAAAAAGAATTGAAAACAAGATCTCCAAGAGATATTTGCACTTCTGTGTTCATTGCCCCATTATTTACAAGGGCCAAGAAGTGTAAACAAATGGACAAAGAACATTTGGTATATACATACAATTGAATACCCAGCCTTAAAAAAAAAAAAAAGGAAATCCTGCCATACGCTACCACATGGATGAACCTGGAGAACATTAGGCTAAGTGAAAGAAGCCAGTCACAGGAACACAATACTGCACAATTCCACTTACATGAGGTATCTAAAGTAGTCAAACTCACAAAAGCAGAGAGTAGAATGGTAGTTGTCAGTGGCTGGGGGCACGAGGAGGTGGGAGCTGCTATTCAACGGGTATTGAGTTTTAGTCGCATAATATGAAAAAATTCTAGAGATCTGCTGTACAAAAATGTGCACATATTTGATACTATATTATATACTTAAAAAGAGAGATTTCATGTTATACATATTTTTTACTCTAAGAAAAAGTCTCCAACGGAGACACTGCTAATCACTGAAAGAGATGAATATGGAAGAAAAAAGGTGCTGAAGGAAGTTTTCCCGAGAAAGAAGTTAGACAATAGAGCACACCATTGTGAAGGTTGAGTACACAGACACTGATCCTTCAGAGGAGGAAAAATATCTTTTTCTCTACCCATTCTAGGTTCATGGTTGAGGCCCTTTTAATGAAGAAAAGATTGCTAAGTGAAAAGTATAAAAATTTACTTAATGTAAGTTTTAGGTGACACTTGAGCCTTTATAAGGAAATAAAAAGGAGAGTAGTAAAGAAATATGACAGGAAAAAGTATCATCTAATGGTAAGAAAATGATGAAACTTAGTAAGGCCTATTCGTTCAGATTCTTCTCTGTGTCCTTGTGTCTGCAGAGATAAGTATCCTTCTTTTCTGTGAGTATAGGAAGAGCAGCTCCTACACGAGAGTCTCACAGTCTGCTTTAGGGGAAGGTCAGAAAAATCCCTCATAGATTTTATGACCTGCTTCAAGGGACAAGGGGGTGGGGGCTAAGAGTGACATTCCTGCGCCTGCCATTTTCTCAAATTCCTTTAGCTTAAATTATTCAGTAGGTCAAGGGGCCATATTTTGGGATAGTGAGCCCTGAACCCCATCAATCCCTCCGCACATAAGGAGAAACCTGGCCACCCCGAGTGAGTCAGTGGGGCAGGGAGTGGGAGACAGCAGCCTCTGAGTCCAGTGAGTTTTGCAGGGCTTTGCATTTGTCAGGAGCGTGACCTTGAACAAGTTGACTTCTCAAAGCCTCAGTTTCCTAGTCCATAACAAGAAAACAGTACCACCTGTTTTCCTCCCATAAGAGTTATTATGTGGACTCAGCAAGACAACTCACAAAAACACTGTCAACACAGGACTAGAGCAGGGCAACTATTCATTTCACATTAGGTATATTTTATTATTATTTGCTGTGAACTGTTCACAAAGGTATCAAAGGAGAGAGCAAGAAAAGACCAGGAAAAATGGCCGGGAGTGGTGGCTCATGCCAGTAATCCCAGCACTTTGGGAGGCCGAGTCCAGCGAATCACCTGAGGTCGGGAGTTCAAGACTAGCCTGGCCAACATGGAGAAACCCGTCTCTACTAAAAATACAAAATTAGCAGGGTGTGACGGCACATGCCTCTAATCCCAGCTACTTGGGAGGCTGAGGCAGGAGAATCCCTTGAACTCAGGGGGCGGAGGTTGCAGTGAACCGAGATCGCCCCATTGCACTCCAGCCTGGGCAATAAGAGCGAAACTCTGTCTCAAAGAAAAGAAAAGACCAGGAAATCTCACCAAATCTCTGTGTGATCACTGGTTAGTCAAAAAAAACTATGAAAGGTGAGAAAAAATGATAGGACAACTCTTGGCCACTCAGATTCCTCCCAGTTTTTACCTTTGAAGATCCACCCTTCACCACTTCTCTAATTCCTCTTCCCCCAAACCAAGTATGTAAAGAGATTTGTTTGCATTTTTACCTACAGTGTCATTTGATTCTGTAGCAAAATAAAAAGTTGTTAATGAAAGGAAGTGCTGCAATTTGTGCATATGCAAGACGCTCAAGATTTCAAAGTTTCAGCAAGTCTAGCACAAAGATGTCCAAATGTTTTCTCTGGCGATATCTTCAGAGGCTAAACTGTGATTAATAGCCCAGAAAGAACCCTTTGAAGCAGGATTGGTGACATCAAAGTCGTAATCCAGGGGTGGCAGGAGCTTTATAATGAGTGGGAAGCATTTTAACACATTTCAAAGGATTTACAGCATGAATAAACAATAGACCTCAGCAGATGCGCCACACACACCTTTCAGAAACATAACCTATACAAAGTTTCCATTTTAATTTAAATGTAAATACAGTGTTCACACTTCTTTCAAATGTTAAGCATCCTCAGTGCCTCACCCCCTAGACAGCCTCTTCCCAGCTAAGCATCGCTCATTGCCCCAGAACACCCTCCTGTGCTTCTCAAAACTGCAACTACCAACATGTGTCCTGTGTTGGAAGGAGAAAACGGAAGTCAGAGACATCTAATGGAATTTATATCCTATGCGGGAACTGTGTTAAGAGAGAATCTGAATTGGAGATTACAAAGATCTCACACAATTTCCCTGCTTCCAACTTAAAGGAAAAGACACAAGTGGTCTGAAGACAGAGCTGGAACTTTTAAAAGATGGCAATTTTCCGCCTGCTTCAGAGGATTTTCCTTGCTTGGAAAGTACCCAGAACCCAGGGTTTCATCTGTAGTCATCTTTTACTAACTGCCCCAAAGGACAGGTTGTTGTTTTAAATAATCAAACAGAATTCAGTCTCCCTCTGCTGCACCCTCTGGGTTTATAGGACTTGTTGCAGGGTTTCATTGGTTGTTGGTGGTGGGCATTTGTTTGAGAAATTTTCCGATTTTAATTTTCTCTCCAAACACAAGAAATAGGCTAATAAACTAAGAAATGATTGCAAAGCAATGCTGAAATGTAAAAAGCTATTTGTGTCAAATAGCTACAAATATAAGGAGCTGTAAATAAAAAATCAGATGCTTCAGTTCATCTGTTTGAAGATTAAGTTTTATCTCAGTAGACCTGAGAACTGAAACCATGTACCCCACATTCAGCTTACTTAGATACTGAGAACCGAAACCACATCTTACTGTCTACAATACAATGACTTTGTGTAATTCCTGTCTCCATTAGCATGACTTTCTTTTTTCAGGAGTCTCCAAGCCCAGGCAAACGGTTAGATTGCTCATTACAGAAACTTCCTGAAAGACTCATCAGCTCTTCCATGGAAAGGATCAACCTGACAGTTCATTCTCTATGATTCCTATAATCTCTCCTTTCAAAGTCCTCCCCTTGCTGTTTCCACCAGCACTGGACTGCTGCACTGTGATACTTACCCAATCCTAATCAAAGGCCCTCACTTTGAAAGACCTTCCTAAAAATAAACGATTTCTCAACAAACTCTGGCCTTGACTTCCCTTCTCCAAGACATTGCCAAAACTTTGAGACGTGGTGGGAAGCAATAAACTCCACTTTGTCCTATCAGTGAGTTGTGCTAGTAATGTTTGGGAGCAAGCTTGAGACAGACCTACACTAGTGCAATACTTGCAGTAATTAACATGTTCCAGTTTCAGTTTATAACACTGTAGCTAACAACATGCAAGGAGTTAAATTCAGTACATAGTTGTATACAAACATACCATAAAAAATACTATAGCAGCTAAGTGCAGTGGCTTTCACCTGTAATCCCAGAATCTGGGGAGGCCAAGTGGAAGGATTGCCTAAGCCCAGGAGTTTGAGATCAGCCTGGCCAACACAGTGAGACCCCATCGCTACAAAAAGTTTTAAAAATTAGCTGGGCGTAGTGACACACCTGTGGTCCCAGCTATTCAGGAGGCTGAAGTGGTAGGATCAGTTTGTTAGATATGAGTTCTAAATTTCTTTTCAAAGAATTCATATGTCAGGATGTTCAGTTCTTTGCCTTCTAAACTTCCTTGTAAAGCAACTTTTTTGATTACCTCCTCCATCCTGACTCATTCTGATCACCTGCTCCACCCTAACTCATTCCAATTACCTGCTACCTGCTCTGCCCTGACTCCCGCCAAAGCATTCACCCCGTCATTCTCTTTAAATCAGCCAATCGGAATTAGTTTAGCCTGGGTGGTCTAACCCTAGCCAATATGAGAACAACACAGCCATAGGGGCCACGTGCCTCAGGGATAAGAACCCCTTCCCCTCCCTTGTCCAAGTGTGTGCTCACCATTGTTCCATCTGTAAGGGCGCACCCTTCTGTACAGAAGTACCTTGACTTGCTGATAATTAAAAAGCAATTTTATATTTGAGTGCTATTCCTTTTGCAGCACCGAAATCTTATATATAAGAAGTTGAGCTCGGGAGGTTGAGGCGGCAGTGAGCCACAATCACACCACTGTACTCTAGCCTGGGCAACAGAGCAAGTCCCCATCTCAAAAAAACACAAACCTATAGTATTTTGTATGCTACAAAAACTTAGTTCATCTTTACATAACCATCTCTCCTAAATTTATAACAAGGATTTATTTTAGATGTGATAAATTGAAGTAACTTAAGATAGCCACAAAATATGACACAGCTGTAGGAAGCCAAGAAAAGGAGATCATGTGTGATGTTAAATTTCGTTCTGCAGTTTTTAATCTCTCCCTTAGCATTTATCTACAGCTTTCAGGTTAATATCAATAAATGGGCAGAGCAGGATGGGAAAGTTCCCAGCCCACTTGGACGTGAGCTAATGTCTTATGAAAAGAACATGGATAATTTATATACAGTCACGTGCTATGCTGCTTAATGACAGGGATATATTCTAAGAAAAGAGTCATAGGGAATTTTGTCATTATGTGAACAGCATAGAGTGCACTTACAAAAACCTAGATGGTATAGCCTCTGCACACTGTGAAAGTTACAGACACAGGATGAAATCACTTTTGTCAGACCCAGACAAGATAGGGCTGGGAAGGCCTGAAAAAGAGGAGACTCATGCTTACTTGTCTGAGATAAGAACTGTTTCCGAGGACTATCTAAAAAACCCCACAAAAAACCCTTTTGCATCCTTCATGCATCTCCTGCTTTGATAAGGTTTATCACTAGGCATTCTATAGGACTGCAGTAATTCAGTGAAGATGTTCTCAGAAAAACACTTGCCCAGTAACAGTATCTCCACCAATGAACTGACAACTCTGGCTTTGAACCTCTGGAACCAATGAACTCTATTTCTAAGCAGCTTATGTAAATCTCTTTTTGCTAATAAAAGCTCCCCTTACCCTTCCCTCACTGAATGCACTGGTGCCTTGCCATTTTATACTATTCCAGATTATAATCCTTAGTTTTAGTCCTAAGTAAATCTAGGATATTTATAGATAAATTTCTCTATGTATTTTTTTGTTGTTGTTTTGGTTGACATACCTGGGCCATATGGTATAGCCTATTTCTCCTAGGCTAAAAACCCGTGTAGCATGTTGCTGTATGGAATACTATAGGCAGTTATAACACAATGGAAATTATCTGTGTATCTAAATGTAGAAAAGGTACAGTAAAAATATGGTATAAAATGTAAAAAAACCAGTACACCTATATAGGGCACATAACATGAACGAGACTTGCAGGACTGGAAGTTGCTCTGGGTGAGTCAGTGAGTGAATGATGTGTGAATAGGAAGGCCTAGGACATTACTGTACACTAATGTAGACTTTATAAATACTGCACACTTAGGCTACACTAAATTTATACAAAATATTTCTTTTTCTTCAATAATAAATTAACCACTTACCATAACTTTTTTACTTCACAAGCTTTAAAATTTTTAAAAACTTTTTGACTCTTTTCAAATAACACTTAGCTTAACACACAAACACACTGTAAGTTGTACAAAAATATTTTCTTTATATCTTTATAAACCTTTTTAAATTTTTAAGATGTTTTATTTTTTAATTTTTTAATTAAAAACAAAGACACACACATACCAGCCGAGGCCTACACAGGGTCAGGATCATCAATATCACTGTCTTCTACCTCCACGCATCTTATCCCACTGTAAGGTCTATGGGGCAATAACACAAAGGGAGTTGCCATCTCCTAGAACCACAATGGTTTCTTCTAGAATACCTCCTAAAGAACCTGCCTGAGGCAGTTTTACAGTTAACTTAAAAAAAATAAGTAGGAGTACGTGCTAAAGTAATAACTTAAAAGCCTACTATAGCATATACATAAACCAGTAACATAGTTGTTTATTATCATTATTCAGTGCTATGTACCGCACATAACTGTATCTGCTATATTTTATACAACTGGCAAAGTGGTAGGCTGGTTGTATCAGCATCACCACAAACACCTGAGTAATGCATTGTGAAGGCTAGGACATCACTAGGCAATAGGAATTTTTCAGTTCCATTGTAACCTTATGGGACCACAGTTGTATATGTAGTCTGTCATTGACTGAAATGCCATTATGTGATGCATGACTGTATATAGAAGGGATTGTAGTTTTGTGGAGGGAAGGAATCAGGAGTAAAAAAGAGACGAGACTGTCCTCCCATCTGTTTTATTGAAGAAAGGTATGCACAGATAACAAATTCACTCTTTTCTGAATATACAATTTTATCGTGCATGTGGGAAATTTAAAGCCCCAAAGAAACCCCTTCCCTATTCCTGTATTGACTTTTAGTTGGCAATCGTCTGACATTTTAAGGAATTTCTGCATAATTAACACCTTTACACTATTTGCTTGAAGAAAGCCAAACCAATGTTTTCACTGACTTTTTTTTTTTAGAATGTAAACTACAGCTTTAAAGATTTGTGATCCAGAGATCTCAAATTGTAGAGCTAGGGAAAAAATAGTAACTCCTTCCTCTCTCCTTAAGCTTTAAAACTCGTAAACAGGATGTCAGTCCAGCAAACACCTATACTGAATCCCAGACTGTTTCAAGGAGCTAACAAGGCTTCTCTTTCCTAACACAGTCAATAGTGGAGTTACTCTGTTTTCTGCACTTTATTGCCACATTGGCAGAAGGTCTCTTTTAACGACAAGAATTTCCTCTTAGAGCCAGATGAAGAAAGCGCTTTCCATATTTTCTTGGTGGAGTTCGCTTGAAAATAACATGGCTGCCACATGGCCTGATGTGGGTTCAAAAAAGTACAAGAGCCTATACTACTGACATCTACCCAATATCTACCCAAGAAGACTTGACCCATTTAAAGATAAAATAAGATAAAAGCCATATACACATGTCTGTCAGCACCCATGTGGTGAGGTGTAGAACGGCTTATTCCAGTCTCAGAACAATCAGGGATAGTTGAGGGCAAAATCACAATTTAGGCAACGGATGTATTCAAATTCCCCACATCCCTTTTCACTTCTCTATTTCCACTTCTGAAGGTGCAACATGGCTTTACTGCTGTCTTCTCCCTATCCCAATATCCAATTCCCCCTACTTCATTGTCCCACCCTTGAACTTTTCAATGCAACACACACCTCCTCCATATTCCCATCAAATCTCCTTTTGTCTTTGTTCCACACCTTCAGGTTACTATTCGTCTGACACTTAATCCAGGTGTAATTTGTTAATAGACAAATGAATGCATTAATTCACTCAGGTGAGATGTTTACATGGTATAAAAAGCTATCTAGGCCAGGCGCAGTGGCTCATGCTTGTAATCCCAGCACTTTGGGAGGCTGAAGCGGGCAGATCATGAGGTCAGGAGTTCAAGACCAGCCTGGCCAACACAGTGAAAGCCCGTCTCTACTAAAAATACAAAAATAACCTGGGCAGGTATTACAAGTGCACCTGTAATACCAGTTAGTCAGGAGGCTGAAATCGCTTGAACCCAGGAGGCGGAGATTGCAGTAAGCCGAGATCGTGCCATTGTCACTCCTGGGTGACAGAGCTAGACTTCGTCTCAAAAAAAAAAAAAAAAGCTATCTAGAAAGAAAAATTTTTATGGAATGAATCTATTGATGGGAATGTTGAAAACCTGTAGATGATCTAGTGTCCAGGTAAGGGGGACAGTTTTAAAATAGGGGGCCTTTCGTTTAATGATGCTCAAGTTATTCACACTTTGAAATAATACAGTAAAGCCCTTCTATGGGTCTTATAAAGATGAATAGAATGCAGTTAGTATATATGAGGGATTCTTTCTAGTACCCCTGAGTATACCAAAATGTACACAGTCAGCCCTGAAGGACCCACATATATGAAAAGTTGGCCCTCCATTTATGTGGTTTTGCATCCAACCAATACTGTATTTTTTATCTGCATTTGGTTGGAAAAAAAAAAAACCTGTGTGTAAGTAGACCTGCACAGTTCAAATCAACATTGTTCAAGAGCCAACTATGCAGTTCTTTAAGGAGAAGACAGCCCAGAGAAGCTCTTGGGGGGAAGGGGAAAGGCTGATATGTAAACAATTCATTGCAATTTAAACTGGTGAGTGTTAGAATAAATCTCTGAATAAAGTGATACGAGGGGACAGCATACTAAGTTTTCATCAGAGAATAAGGAAAACAAACACTGAAGAGTACGCAATGAATGAACTAGATTTTGAAAGCTTAACATGAGTTTGACAGGAAATGGAAGGTATTGTATCTGGAAGACACGCGCAAGACAGATACAGAATGTAAACCTGAGGGTTCCAGAGAGCTTGAAAGGCTTATTTTAAAATTACACATTTAATAATAGCATTAAAATATTTATTATTTTACCCTTGCAAACATAAAAACAAGTTACTCACCACTCCCTTCCAGTAAAAATACTACCTAATGGGACAGTTTTGGGGAGAAGAAAATATGGGTAAGAAGGCTTTGCTAAGGTATCATAAGTCACTGGTGGGACTGTGAACAGAAGTCTGTTCTGCTCTTCAGGTGGCCTTCAGGTAGAATGCCCATTCATCTGTGTGGCCAAAGGTGGATGGTTTGGATACGAGCTACTAGAGGACTCATTCCAGTTAGTATAGTACTGATACGGCCAAAGTCTTAAATCTCTTATTTTTTTTTTTTTTTTTTTTTTGAGACGGAGTCTGGCTCTGTTGCCCAGACGGATCTCAGCTCACTGCAAGCTCCACCTCCCGGGCTTACGCCATTCTCCTGCCTCAGCCTACCGAGTAGCTAGGACTACAGGTACCCGTCTCGTCGCCCGGCTAGTTTTTTTGTATTTTTTTTTAGTAGAGACGGGGTTTCAACGTGTTAGCCAGGATGGTCTCGATCTCCTGGCCTCGTGATCCGCCCATCTCGGCCTCCCAAAGTGCTGGGATTACAGGCTTGAGCCACCGCACCCGGCCTTAAGTAAAATCTCATATGGGTCAGGTAGTTACTTATAGAGAAGTTACATTCCACAGTCTTAGAATCCTAAATAAAATGCTCAGGCAGGAGCGAATAAACTAATTACTTCAAATTAAAAAATCCCTCCCTAGAAGATTTGCACAACATACCTTATCGATTGATGGCAGGTCAGTCATATAATTTCCCACAACACCTATGCTTCCTTGTGTTTTTAAGCCTGAGAAAGTTACACAGGGCTTCAGCAAACAAGACGCTGTTAACTTCCCATTGTGCAGGAGTATGATTCAGTGCTTGGAACTATAACTGCTTTTTCTGAGTTTCCCTCTTTAGCATGGAAGCAATGAAAAGGACACTGGAAAGTGAGAAACGAGGATTCCTATCCCAAACCTGCCACTGACTTAAGGAGATCACATCTACTCTTTATGACCCACTTGTATTATATGTCAAATGAGGAGGTTGAGAAGATCAGTGGTTCTGCACGTGTGTGTCATGGCATTCCATCATGGTGCCCATAATGAACACGCTTTGTGGCTACGTAGCTCCACCTAGATCAATGCCAGGCATGTGGTGTAGACAGGGGTGGACTGTTCTCTGAAAGGGAACTACAACAAACTGTGTGTCATGTCAACCTGGCGCCAAAATCAAAGATTGTGTGACATCTGTGGCCAGGACATGTGTGAGCTTTACCTAAGCTATAAATCAGAGAGCTAATCAAGGAAGTCAACAGTATTGTTCAAAAACCAACAACATGCTAAACAACAAGCAAACAAGTAAGTGCAATAACTAGATGCAAGTTGGAGTAAAAAAAATTAAGCAGTGTTAGGCTTCGATCCAGCTCTGAAATTTTATTTATAGGTGTGAAATATATCCTAAAAGACCCCTGAAGCGGGGGAAATAAGAAAGAAGAAAATAAAGATGATAAAACTAAAATCTGCAAAATGTATTATTTCTTAGCAGTTCAGTAGGCAACAGAAGTGGGTGGTGATGATAGCCTGGCTTAGATAAATGGAGGAAGCTTAGATAGTGGTTTTACAGAGGTCTGGATATTTAATTTGCCAGTGTTCTCTTCATAGCTAACACAGGCAACCAGCAACGGCTCTGTTGCTATGATCTCTTCAGTTATTCCTCCTTCTTTACTTTGCTATTGTGGCTCAAGTGAGCTTATTCAGTTCTCTGATGTTTTAGTATCATTCTTGTTTCTTAGCACATGAGAGAGGAGACAGAGGTATGGTTTTTTTGCTCCCTTTCTGCAATGTTTTTAAGATTAATGAATTCGAGGTGTTCATTTTTCAACATCTTTATAGCATCTATTCTTCTAGTAAAAGATGATGCTTCTGTTTGCATATTGGCAAATACCAGCCATTTTGAAAAACTGGGTGCTAATGTGAAGGCAATAATCACTTACATGAGTTTTGTTTTTCTATTGGGTCTCTGAAAGTACTCAAGGTTAGCTTTTGATATATAGGTATCCAAGTCTAATTTTCACATTTACCAGTTATTTTTGCTATATTTTAAAGAATGACTATTCCATGTCACTAGCTCTTTTATATAAGGACCTAGTATAAACATCCATGTGTATGTGTACATCCTTGGGAAAAACTGTAGTGACTTGAGAATCCAGATAATAAGGAGAGGCATACTGAAACAGGTTGTATTCTACAGGAAACCAAACTTGCAAAGTGCCCAATTGGCCAGCATCACTCATATCTAAGCTACATTGTTATAATGTTTCTGTACACCCATACACACACATTTCTCATAGATATATGTATAACCCATTCATAAAATGCCAGTGCCCAGAAACACTTCTTCCATTGAACCTTATATGTTTCATGGTGTTGAAGAATGAAGTTAATATAACTTATATTCTTAAGCACAGGCATTGTTTTTTGGAGACCTTGGCTCTATAGAACTGTAATACTGTATTATCCAAAACAACTGATTTCAAAAAAACTTTCTAAATTAAAGTATTATCTGACAGACTTGTGATGCAATTACTGATTTTTATTTTTTGAAAGAGGGAAACCTAATGAGAATAAAGGCCAACAAAGATTATTTATCTGATGAAGGAAATCTACAAGCATCACAACTCTACACTAATTCTAGAGGTTGTAGCTAGTCAATACAATTGTGTCTGAGTCCTTTAAAATCGATGCAAATATGCTATCTTATATTAGTATTAATCTTTAGAAATGATTTGGCTTCTTATAAAGGTTACAACCTCTTTGAAGCCAGTTACTAAGTATCTATTTCTACTCCCATTCATTAATTCAAAAAATATTTCTTCAACAACTGCTGTAAGATTTGCAAAGAGCCCTTTGCCTAAGCCTTCACATAGACAATAAAGAAAAGAAAAAGTTACAATGAACTAGAAGAACATTTTAGAGTGTTTCTATCCTTGCCGCCTAGAGACAGATTATATCTACTACCTCTTGGCAAACATCAGTATCACAGGTTCTTCTTTCAATCACCCAAGAACACTTATGGCTCATTATCCTGAGGAGGTGAGCAACTGACTGTGAACCATTTTGCAGGGCTAGTGTAGCACCATGGATAAATGATAAAACTGAATGAAGGCCGGGCGCAATGGCTCATGCCTCTAATCCCAGCACTTTGGGAAGCCAAGGCAGGCTGATCACCTGAGGTCGGGAGTTTGAGGCCAGCCCGACCAACGTGGAGAAACCCTGTCTCTACTAAAAATATAAAAAAATTAGGAGGGTGTGCTGGTGCATGCCTGTAATCCCAGCTACTCCGGAGGCTAAGGCAGGAGAATCACTTGAACCTGGGAAGCGGAGGTTGCAATGAGCCAAGATCACACCATTGCACTCCGGCCTGGGCAACAAGAGCAAAACTCCATCTCAAAAAAACAAAACAAACAAAACCAACAAACAAAAACAAACCTGAATGAAATAGATTTATGGTTTAAATATTTCTAGAGAAAGTCTCATCAAAGGCAAAGATGTTAATTAATGATGCAATGCTGAAAGCTATCCGTGAATCTAACACTGTCTATGACTCCCCATTCTAAGCTGCATGAAGGCAAATACTAAGTCTATTGTATTTAGCACCTCATACTTAGTGCTTAGTACAATATACCTAGCATATAGTAAGCATTCAATAATTATTTGTGAGTGAATGAGTGAAGGAATGGTGTGGCACTGAATATTTTTAAAATTTTTTAAATTTAACATGACATCCAAAGCCCTCTAAAAGGAGACACTAGCTTACCCCACTTCCCTCCACATACCATGAACTCTTTACTGGTCTCTGGCCATCACAAGATCTTTTCATATTTCAGACTCTTTGCTCAAGCTGTTTGCTGCCTGGATTGCAGAGGCGCAGTCAGTGGTTAAGAATGCCTGTATTGGAGCTGGGCGCGGTGGCTCACTCCTGTAATCCCAGCACTTTCGGAAGCTGAGGTGGGTGGATCACGAGGTCAGGAGTTGGAGACCAGCCTGGCCAACATGGTGAAACTCTGTCTCTACTAAAAGTACAAAAACTAGCTGGGTATGGAGGTGCCTGCCTATAATCCCAGATACTCGGGAGGCTGAGGCAGGAAAGTTGCTTGAACCCAGGAGGCAGAGGTTGCAGTGAGCTGAGATTGCATCACTGTACTCCAGCCTGGGTGACAGGGCGAGACTCCATCTCAAAAAAAGAAGAATGCCTGTATCGGCTGGGCGCAGTTGCTCACGCCTGTAATGCCAAAACTTTGGGAAGCTGAGGTGGGTGGATCACAAGGTTAGGAGTTCGCGACCAGCCTGCCCAACATGGTGAAACCCTGTCTCTACTAAAAATACAAAAATTAGCCGGGTGTGGTGGTGCTCACCTGTAATCCCAGCTACTCAGGAGGCTGAGGCAGGAGAATCACTTGACCCCAGGAGGCGGAGGTTGCAGTGAGCTGAGATCACGCCATTGCACTCCAGCCTGGGCAACAGAGTGAGACTCCAACTCCAAAAAAGAGAATGCCTGTATCAAAATATCTTATGTACGCTATAAATATATATACCCACTAAGTACCTACAAAACTTAAACATAAGAATTAAAAACAATTAAAAGAAAAAAGGATGTATGTTCTGGGGTCAAGCCACTGGGGATTTGTCTCAGCTCTGTCACATACTTGTTAGGAGAGCTTGGGTGACTTTACTTGCCTTCTTAGTACCTGGGTTTCATCCACCACAGAGGGCTGGATGAATGTTTACTGAGCGTGAGGAATAAAGTGTTTCTGTTAAATTTATAGTTAACAGAGTTTAGGCCAGGCGTGGTGGCTCATGCATGTAATCCCAGCACTTTGGGAGGCCAAGGCGGGCAGATCACGAGGTCAGGAGTTCGAGACCAGCCTCACCAACATAGTGAAACCCCGTTTCTACTAAAAGTACAAAAATTAGCCAGGTGTGGAGGCGCGTGTCTGTAGTCCCAGCTACTCAGGAGTCTGAGGCAGGAGAATCGCTTGAACCCGGGAGGCAGAGGCTGTGGTGAGCCACGATTGAGCCACTGCACTCCAGCCTGGGCAACAAGAGTGAGACTCCATCTCAAAAAAAATTTTTAAATGTATAGTTAACAGAGTTTTCAACAGCGAGTGGAGATGCAGATGTTGATGGTGCAGAGAATTTGATTGGAGCCACATGGAACTTTTAGAGGTGCTAGTTAGCCAAGGAATTTTAGTTCCAGCTAAATCAGTTGGCTCAGCTAAGTAATGATCTCTTCAGCATATGTACATATGTATTTTATTTTTATTAATAATTGACACAATAATTATACAAATTTGTGGAATTCAGCATATATTTTGAAATTATAAAACTGCTATTAATTAGGAGTTTTGGTTAATCAGAGTTTTACAGACCATCCAATTTTCTACTGCCTAAAGCCTCCTTAAATGTTGAATTGGATGACTAGGAAAAAAGTAAATAAATTGAATAATATAAGGTTTGGAGGTTTATTTTATTCTTTCTTTTACATCTTCTTTTTAAGAGATGAGGTCTTACTCTGTCACCCAGGCTAGAGTGCAGTGGCACAATCATGGCTCACTGCCATCTCGAACTCCTGGGCTCAAGCAATCCTCCCACCTCAGCCTCCTGAGTAGCTGTGATTATAGGCATGAGCCCCAGCATCCCCTGGTTATCTTAAGGTAAACACAAAAATCTCAAACTCTCATCAAAAGATAGAGGAAGAAAAAAAGAGGATAAAGAAGTGTTATCTACTGCTTTATTGTTAAAAAAAAAAAAATCAGAGATTAAGAAAATAAATGAGGAAATCTACTTACTTTTGTCTCATATTTATCACTCTGCTCCAGATCAAAATTTATTTAACAATGCTTAAACACTAACTTTTTTGAGGGTGTACAATGTGGTAGATACTGTGCTAAGTGTTTTTAAATGAATTACTTAATACAACAACCCTGTGAGCCATGTCTCCAGTCCACAAAGAAAGAAAACTGAGGCCGAGTGTTCAAGTCTCTTGCCCAAGGTCATAGCACTAAGTAGTAACCTTCAGAGAACCTATCAAGATGCTCCCATTACACAATGTAGTCATTTCAGGAATTTTGATCTTATTCAAGGAAGACCACTGAGTAGCTGACAGGATTGCTGCCTGGCCAAACTGATTTTAGAGGATGTCTGGATTTTTGGCTATTCACACACCAAACTAGGTCAACTGAACAGTGATTCCCATTGATTACCAGGCAATCACTATTGTTATGGAGAAGCCAAACCTAATCATCTGGAAAACAGTTGATTTGATTTTTGTATAACTTGAAGTCCCTTGTGAAATGCAAAGAATGGAACCACTCTACTAAATTCAAACCTTAATAAAATCTTAGCCGTCTTCCCTTGCAACCTCCAGCTCTCAAGTTCAGTTAAGCAACATTTAATTTAGTTTACTGATGGCTCACATGTGCAAGCCAGTAAAGTTCACAATTGTTACTCCACACAGCTGTGGTTTACAGCTTCTCTTTGCACACAACACATTGGCACCAAAGCAAAATGATTAACTTTATATGCTTCTAACATATGGATCAGACTGTTAGAAGGCGGTCTTGTGTTCTAAAAAGAAAAATACAGTTTATATTAACATGACCTAAATTCCTGGGGAAAAATGTGAAGCTTTAATCCATTTTTAAGCAGAGAGATAATTATAATGGCTTTGTTTCTAATTTATTTGATTTAAAGTGCCAGGAGGTATCTGTTACTAAGGTAGGGAAATGACCTGAAAGCCCTGTTATAAAAATATTTTAGAGTGGGATGACTTAATAAACTATAAATGGCTTTGAGACCTTTTCTCCAACATGAGCTATTGAAATATGAAATAAATATGGAAAAAGTAAAGAATCTTTCATCTCAAATGGGAACATTTTTCTATTCTCTGAATGAGAAGGATGCTGGCAGAGAGAAGCAGAATTTCTTTTTCTTGTATTCTGACCATTTGAAAAATCAAAGCTGCTATGTTTGCTATACTTAGCAGGATAATTAAAGAAATAAAACAAAATAGCTCTAAATTGAACTTCCACTTAAAATATACATTCACTGTACTATTCAGGACCTATGAAAGAACTATTAAAATATGTTGGGGGAAGATGGTGAATCTGATTCACAACAGACACTAATTTCCCCAAGATTAGAGTCATTATCATAACTCATTATTTAAAGTTTATTTTAGTTTTTCTTTTTTTTTTTTTTGAGATGGAGTCTTGCTCTTGTGCCCAGGCTGGAGTGCGATCTCGGCTCACTGCAACCTCTGCCTCCCGGGTTCAAGCGATTCTCCTGCCTCAGCCTCCCGAGTGGCTGTGACCACAGGCACGCACCAACGTGCCCAGCTAATTTCTGTATTCTTGGTAGAGACAGGGTTTCACCATGTTGACCAGGCTGGTCTCAAACTCTTGACCTTGTGATTCAACCACTTCGGCCTCCCAAAGTGCTGGGATTAATAGGCGTGAGCCACCATGCCTGGCCTAATTTTTCTTTTTCTTTTTTTTTTTTTTTTTTTTTTTTTGAGACGGAGTCTTGCTCTGTCGCCGGGGCTGGAGTGCAGTGGCCGGATCTCAGCTCACTGCAAGCTCCGCCTCCCGGGTTCACGCCATTCTCCTGCCTCAGCCTCCCGAGTAGCTGGGACTACAGACGCCCGCCACCTCGCCGGCTAGTTTTTTGTATTTTTTTTTAGTAGAGACGGGGTTTCACAGTGTTCGCCAGGATGGTCTCGATCTCCTGACCTCGTGATCCGCCCGTCTCGGCCTCCCAAAGTGCTGGGATTACAGGCTTGAGCCACCGCGCCCGGCCTAATTTTTCTTTTTCAAAGACACAGTAGCAACAGGGCCTTAGAGCCAGGAAGGCAAGAGGAACTTTTGGAAATGGATTTAAGATCCACACTGGAAGGATGTCCTGGAAAAGGAAGACTCAGGGAGATCATCTGATCAACATTGCCTTAGCAGGTCCCACATGATTCTTGACCCTCAAGATGCTTCTCACAAATGAATTACTTAATACAACAACCCTGTGAGCCATGTCTCCAGTCCACAAAGAAAGAAAACTGAGGCCGAGTGTTCAAGTCTCTTGCCCAAGGTCATAGCACTAAGTAGTAACTATGTGCTATAAAAGGGATCTCACTGATTTTGGATGTCTGGTACACGGGAGCCATCTCTTGGTATTTCCGCAGTAAACATACCTATTGGATATTTGTAATCTATATTTCCCACACTTTTTGGTCATGGAAATCTTACTCAGCTCACACCTTTTCACACCACACAAATGTGGTGTTTCAAGAAAAACATTCTGGAAAACATTGCTCAGTACTGGTAATATGGAACACCTCTCTCTCCAAAAAGAACCAAGGAAACTGCTAAAAAGCTTTTGCTATGGGCCTGGTGTGGTAGCTCATGCCTATGATCCCAGCACTTTGGGAGGCCAAGGCAGGCAGATCATGAGGTCAAGAGACCAAGACCATCCTGGCCTACATGGTGAAACCCCATCTCTACTAAAAATACAAAAATTAGCTGGGTGTGGTGGTGCACCCCTGTAGTCCCAGCTACCCAGGAGGCTGAGGCAGGAGAACCACTTGAACCCGGAGGCAGAGGCTGCAGTGAGCTGAGAGCACACCACTGCACTCTGGCCTGGAGACAGAGCAAGATTCTGTCTCAACAACAACAAAAAAAGCTTTTGCTGAAACTCTGAAAATCTGGGAACAATAATGTCTCTTACACACTGGGAGATAATCTGAAGTCAAGTCTGCACACAAGAAAACAAATATTTTATGAAGAAGCCAATCTGCAGAGTTTATTTTGTCCTTTCCCACCTCACTTTATTTTCTTTGGGAGGATCAACAAGAAGGGCTCATTGACATTTCTGCATTTCTCTTCGAGAGCAGGAATGAGGCACTTCTGTAGCGGATGCAGTGATTCTGTGCAGTCATGCTGCTCAATATGGTGGCTACTGCACATATGATGTGTGGCTGGACTAGGCTGGGCGCAGTGGCTCATGCCTGTAATCTCAGCACTGTGGGAGGCCGAAGCAGGTGGATCACCTGAGGTCTGGAGTTCAAGACTAGACTGGCCAACATGGTGAAACCCCATCTCTACTAAAAATACAAAAAATTAGCCAGGCGTGGTGGTGGGCACCTGTAATCTCAGCTACTTGGGAGGCTGAGGCAGGAGAATCACTAGAACCCAGGGAGCAGAGGTTGCAGTGAGCCGAGATCATGCCATTGCACTCCAGCCTGGGCAACAAGAGTGAAACCCTATCTCAAAAAAAAAAAAGGAAAAAGAAAAAAATAAAGAAATATGGCTGGTCTAAATTGAAATGTGCCATAGATATAAAATACACATCAGATTTTGAAGACTTAGTACAAAAAAATGTAAACTATTTCCATAACTTTTATATTGGTTACATGTTGAATAATACTTTTGATATGTAAGTTGAAGATCTATTACTGAAATTAATTTCAATGACTTGTTATTTATTACTTTTAAAATGTGGCTAATTAAAACAATGTGACTGCTGGGCATGGTGGCTCACACCTGTAATCCCAGCACTTTGGGAGGCCGAGGCGGGTGGATCACCTGAGGTCAGTTCGAGACCAGCCTGGCCAACACGGTGAAACCCCGCCTCTACCAATAATACAAAAATTAGCTGGGCATGGTGGCACATGGCTGTAATCCTGGCTACTTGGGAGGCGGAAGCAAGAGAATCGCTTGAACCTGGGAAGCAGAACCTTGGCTGCAGTGAGCCAAGATTGAGCCACTGTACTCCAGCCTGGTCAAGAGAGAGAGACTCCATCTCAAAAAAAAAAAAAAAAAAAAAAAAGTAGCTAATAGAACATTTTACATTTCATTGTACAGCATTGTCCCATAAGGTATTCTAAAGAGAGCCAAGTAAAAACTTCCAAACCAGAGTAAGTCAGGCAGGTGCAGTGGCTCATGCCTGTGATCTCAGCTTCTTGGGGGTTAAGGCAGGGGATCACTTGAGCCTAAGAGTTCCAGGGTGCAGTGAGCTGTGATCATACCACTGTATCCCAGCCTTGGCAACAGAGTGAGACCCCATCTCCTTAAATAACAACAACAACAGAGTAACTCAAGACTGAACATCTGGTCTAGAGATATTAGGGGTTGGTCTGTTCAATTTTAAGGTTCCATTTAATCTGGAGAGTTTTTTTTTTTTTTTTTTTTGAGACGGAGTCTCACTCTGTCACCCAGGCTGGAGTCCAATGGGGCGATCTTGGCTCACTGCAAGCTCCGCCTCCCAGGTTCATGCCATTCTCCTGCCTCAGCCTCCCGAGTAGCTGGGACTACAGGCACCCGCCACTAAGCCTGGCTCTTTTTTTTTTTTTTTTTTTTTTGAGACAGAGTCTCGCTCTGTCGCCCAGGCTGGAGTGCAGTGGCCGGATCTCAGCTCACTGCAAGCTCCGTCTCCCGGGTTCCCGCCATTCTCCTGCCTCAGCCTCCCGAGTAGCTGGGACTACAGGCGCCCGCCACCTCGCCCGGCTAGATTTTTGTATTTTTTTAGTAGAGATGGGGTTTCACCGTGTTAGCCAGGATGGTCTCGATCTCCTGACCTCGTGATCTACCCGTCTCGGCCTCCCAAAGTGCTGGGATTACAGGCTTGAGCCACTGCGTCCGGCCTGCCTGGCTTATTTTTTGTATTTTCAGTAGAGACAGGTTTCACCATGTTAGCCAGGATGGTCTCGATCTCCTGACCTCATGATCTACCCGCCTAAGCCTCCCAAAGTGCTGGGATTACAGGTGTGAGCCACCGTGCCCAGCCTTGGAGGCTCTTCTTAATGCACATCCCTCACTTTGCAGATGTGGAAGCTGCTCAGAACTTTAAATCAAATCTGCCAGATGCAAAGTACCAGTTCAGGTAGCTCTTAGCTTGTCCCCTGATTTACAGTCCAGAGTTCTTCATTCCACCATAGCTGATAGGGTAGGAGAAACTGCATGGAGAATTTTAAAAACGAAAGAAACACTTAAGCCACGTACACTTAAACAAAAAACAAAACAGCACTTGCAGAGCACAAATTAAAACCTAAAAGCATTCAGGGATGGGGGAAAAAGGCAACAATAATGTCAAGGGATGCTCTTTTCACTCCACAGCCACATCACACACATATTTCACCCTCAATAAACTTTACAAAGAAAATCAGATGCTTCTAAACAAGGGCTGAAAACATTAACGGGGAAGAGCCAGGAAGGTGTGAAGTTCCTCCTGGGGCTGTCCAGATGAGGCCAGGACAAGGGCAGAAGAGGGCACAGCCCTCACAACATCTCACAGACGCAGCTTCTGGTCCTCCTGGCACGCTGTGGCAGTAAGAGGGGACTCACCCTCACACATCCACCCAGAGTCAGGGGGCTGGAGAGGGCTAGGTGGAACCCCCAGATAGCCACGTTTCAGAGGGAAGTGATGTGAGGGGAGTACGTGGTTCTCATGCTTCAAGATCTGTACTTTAGCCACAAGTGTACTGTTTGCTTCTGGGAAAGCCCCCACCCCGCCCAATCCAGGAAGGGGGCCAGCAATTGGTTTCAGATGCCAGAAGTAACAGCAATTACATCTGCACTCCTCTGGTGCATGAGTCCTAATAAGGGCTTCATACTCATCTCTCTACATTCAGAATATGAAGTTCTGAATGGAGCTCCTTCTGAATTTCACAACTTGTTAAAATAGATCTGATTCTGGTGGGTTTCCAGCCAGCACCATAAATCACAGGATGACCCACATTTGTGATGTGCTTTCAAAATGTTCCCAGCACTACCAGGAAACTGTCCACAAATCGCACTCTATCTGGACAGAAAGACTCTCTGAGCACCCCCTGTCACACTCCTTTCTAGACAAAGGAAAGAGATGCCAATCAAATGGACAAAAATCCCTGTCCTAATGCAACTTAAATTCTAGTGGTACCAGGAATTTTACCCAACCCAGACTAGAAACTCCCTGGAAGAGGTGATGCTAGGACTGAGTTTTGAACACAAAAAGGTTGGGGAGGCAGAGGAAGGGCAAGGTTGGAAGCTGTGGTGATGAGGGAGGGATCGGGGTGGGGAGCAGAAGTAATTATAAAAAGCACAATTAGCAAGGAGCTGTGAAGTAATGTGACCAGTACTGACTACATGTTTGGTATATAAATGAAACAGTAGACCAAGTTTCTGTTCTCATGGCACTTATGTTCTTGTCAGTCAGACAAGATGGTCACATGAGACAGGACTGTGCAGCTGGCTAGACCAATGTGCTGAATTGCACGGCTCCAGCTGCAGACTGATGGAGATGAGGAGCCCATGTAATTAACATTTGCTAGTTCCATTATTCACAAGGGACTCTCTGTGTCATTGCCCTTTCCCTGAGACAAGAATCTGTCACCCACTCCAGGTTGGTGCTAGAAGAAATCCCCAGCTAGTGATAGAACCTGCCAGCCTCCCAGGATCAGGTCTGCAAAAGCTCTGTGGTTCTCTGCTTGTGCCTTAGGCATGAAATCAGCACACTGAGACATGTCAGTTCTCTGGGAGCAATCCAGAAACAATTTCACTTTTCCCTCTAACTTCCCTCACCCACGTGGACTCAGCTTTCTGTGAAGATGGCAGCTCCTTAACTGCATCATAGTCCCATTTCATATATTTTTCAGCTATTAAATAGTATGGTTTTGACAATTCATTGTTTGTTTGTTTGTTTGTTTAAGATGGAGTCTCCCTCTTATAGCCCAGGCTGGAATGTCGTGGTGCGATCTTGGCTCACTGCCACCTCCACCTCCTGGTTCAAACAATTCTCCTGCCTCAGCCTCCCGAGTAGCTGGGACTACAGGCATGCACCATCACGCCCAGCTAATTTTTGTATTTTTAGTAGATACGGGGTTTCACCATGTTGGCCAGGGTGGTCTTGAACTCCTGACCTTGTGATCCACCCGCCTCAGCCTCCCAAAGTGCTGGGATTACAGGCGTGAGCTGCCCCACCAGACCTCATTCTTGTTTGTTCTTAACCTTTAATATTACATCAATTCACAGCTTTTCCCCCACTTTGCCTCTGCCCCCAGGCTGGATGTATGACTTTCATGGCTTGGAGGGTTCTTCTCTCCCCTTATCTCTAGGCTAGCTCCCTGGGTGTGGCGGAGGGAGTGGGGATGAGAGGAGCAGAGCTCTCCTTCTCTGACTGGGGGATGCTGCAGACCCACTCCGCTCCGGATGGCCACAGTGGTCCTTGGGCTTTATAAGGAAAGGTGGTAGTCCCTACATGCCCCACAATTAAGGAGCTCACACTCAACAGCTACCCAAGCTCTTAATGATCTGTTATCAACTGAGTTGTTTCTTCTCCATAATTCCCATGTTGGAGCCCTAATAACCCCCCAGTACTTCAGAATGTGACTGTATTTGGAGATAGGGTCTTTAAAGAGGTGACAGTAAATTAAAATGCAGCTGTAAGAGTGGGTCCTAATCCATTATGACTGGTGCCCTTATTAGCAAGCCACGGAGAGAGGCCTCAGAAGGAACCAAACCTGCTGACACCTTAATCTCCAACTTCTATCCTCCAGAACTGCGAGAAGTAAATGCCTATTGTTTAAACCACTCAGTCTGTGTTAATTTGTTCTGGCAGCCCTAGATAAAAGAAAGAGTTTCCCAGACCTCTTTATATGTGAAAAGTGCATCCTGATCCTCGGAGGCTTGCAGGTTCTAGCACTAGCTGGGGATTTCCTCCAGCACCATGTCAAACTAATATATGATCCCTTGGCAGACTAGCTACGTCTTTTAACTGACCCTGAGCTCAACACTCACAGTACATTTATCTGATGTGTGCATCTTTTTGCCTTGCGCTATCTGGTTCCCAATGAGACAGAAGCCCTTGATTTCTTCTATGTCCTCAGACAATGAGGGGGCTGTGGGCTCACAAAGGATCCCTCCATTTTCCTGAAGAACTGAGACAGTTCCCCATCATGACATCTCTTGCTCTCTAGTTCCCTTTTCCCCTACAAAGGGAAAGGTTAGGTATTTTGCTAGCTAAGCAAGCATCCAATTAGGGGAATTGTAAGCATCTTTTTTTTTTTTTTTTTTTTTAAGTAATTGTCTCCAAATTTCACTAGTGATTCTTTTGAGAACTGCCTCCTTCCCCCAGTTTGGGGGAGGAAAAGCATACTCTCCCTTTGCCCCCAGGGGCCCAGGGCCAGGGGATGGAGGTAACAACTCTTAGACCTTTCCTGAACTTAGAATATGAGGTGCAAGGACTTCTGTTCTCATCATGGGCCTTATTTCCAGGAAAACAGGTCTGGACCGAGCACCACACTCCACCCTGTTGTAAACATTGGCTGTTGTTAAGAGCTCCTGTATTTTTCAGTTAGGTGCTAGAGTTTTTATGAAGATCTAGGGATGCACTTTTCACAGATAAAGAGGTCTAGAAACTCTTTTCCAGGGAAATCACACCCCTCCAGATTCCAGCTTAAAATTCCAGTTTTGCAAAGAGAAAATTTAGTAGTGATGATATTAATACAATAATGCCTCTACTACTAAAAAGATGCATTTTAATGGCATGCTTAGTTATTTTAAAAGACAAACCAACAATGCTTTATTGTCAGATTCAGAAATAACACAGGAGGGCAAGGGAAGTATGGGGTGCATGGGCCCTCCTCTGCCCTGCAAGCCAGACACACAGGCCCCCTCAGCCATGGAAACCAGGGCTCTCTAGCTCTTTCGGCCCAAATGAGAGCAATCCCAACTCACTAGGGACAATATACTGGCAATGACATGAAGGTCAAACTAAGACCTGACCTCACTGAAGCCTTCTGCACGCCCACAGGACTGGGCGATTTAAACTCAGGAATCTGGTCCCAACCTTACCCAGGCCTAGGGCTTGGCAGCCCCACTCCCTCCTCCTTGGTGATGCCTCAGTACCTTAAGCTCTCCCAGTCCCCCATTCCCTCCCACTCAGAAAGAGCCTGTTATACATTGAATTGTGTCCCTAAAAAATTCATATGTTGGAGTCCTAATCCTTAAGTACCTCAGAATGTGACCTTATTTGGATATAGGGCCTTTGCAGATTTAATAAGTTTAGATGAGGTCATACTGGAGTAGGGTGGATCCCTAATCCATTATGACTGATGTCCTTATAAAATGGGGAAACTTAAACACAGATGTGGAGGGAGAACGCCTTGTGAAGGTGAAGGCAGACAGAGGGTTGGTGGAGAAACAAGGAACACCAAAGATTGCCAGAAAACCACTGGAAGCTGGGAGAGAGATCTGGAACAAACACTCCCTCAGAGCCTTCAGAAAGAACCAACCCCGGCTTCACCTGAATCTTGAACTTGTAGCCTCTAGAATGAGGACAATACATTTCTGTTGTTTGTGGTGCTTTGACATGGTAGCCCTAGTATACTAATACAGAGCCTTAGATTGGCAGTCCAGACTTGGACTTCAACTTTAGTTTCTATCTTGCAGTAGTTAACTGAGTTATTTAACAAATATTTATTGAAACTTTCTACGCACTGGGCACTGCTCTGGGTCACAGATATACAGTAGTAAACAAGACCAATAAGGGCTCTATCTTCAAGCTGTTTACCAGCTAGCATGGAGTGGGGGCAGGGATAGAGATAGACGTATGTTGGCTCTTGAAGAAGACAGTTAAACAGATGATGTGATAGAATGAGTGGGGAAGAGAGGGGCTACTTTCCACTGGGTAGACAGAGAAGACCTCTCTTTGGAGGTGACATCTGAGCTTAAATTCCGTCCCATAAGAAAGAGATGGACCCATAAACATCTGGGGAAAGCCTGTAATCCCAGCACTTTGGGAGGCCAAGGCAGGGAGATCACGAGGTCAGGAGATCAAGACCATCCTGGCTAATGCAGTGAAACCCTGTCTCTACTAAAAATACAAAAAAAAAAAAAATTAGCTGGGTGTGGTGGCATGCATCTGTAGACCCAGCTACTCGGGAGGCTGAGGCAAGAGAACGGTGTGAACCCAGGAGGCGTAGGTTGCAGTGAGCCGAGATCATGCCACCGCACTCTCCAGCCTGGGCAACAGAGTGAGACTCTGTCTCAAAAAAAAAAAAAAGATCTGGGGAAAGAATGTTCCAGGCAGAGTGAACAGCTGGAACAGAGTCAGGAAAAGGCTTGGAATACTTAAGGAACAAAATGAAAACAGAGTAAATGAAAGACTTCAAAGAAGTGAGGACAGAGATACAGGCAGGGACAGATTGCATAGGAGTTTGTAGGTAAAAAAAAAAAAAAAAAAAAAAGGAGTGGATTTTATTCTAGGTGTGATGAGGATCCAGTGGAAACTTTAAACAGAGGAATGACATGATGTAGCTGCAACTTCCGCCTCCTGGGTTCAAGTGATTCGCCTACCTCAGCCTCCCGAGTAGCTGGGATTGCAGGCATGCACCACCACGCCTGGCTAATTTTTTTGTATTTTTAGTAGAGACAGGGTTTCACCATGTTGGCCAGGCTGGTCTCAAACTCCTGACCTCAAGTGATCCACCTGCCTCGGCCTCCCAAAGTGCTGGGATTAAAGGCGTGGCCACTACATCTGGCTTGTTTGTATCTTTTAAGATGGCTATTGGGCCAAATGAGGCAAGTGGAGAAGCAGAGTTCAGTTAGCAGGTTCAGGTGAGCGACGCTGTAGCTGCATCACCACGAACTCTGCTTTCAACTTCACAGGGTGTTCTCCTTGTGTGTGTCTCTGTGTTTAGACTTCCCCTTTTTATAAGAACATCATTCATATTGGATTAGGGGCTCACCCTAAGGACATCATTTTAAGTTGACTATCTCTGTAAATACCCTAAATCCAAATAAGGTCACATTCTGAGGTACTAGGGCTTAGGATTTCAATGTATCTTTTCTTTTTTTTTTTTTTTTTTTCAGATGGAGTCTTACTCTGTCACACAGACTGGAGTACAGTGATGCGATCTTGGCTCACTGCAAGTTCCACCTCCTGGGTTCCGGCCATTCTCCTGCCTCAGCCTCCCAAGTTGCTGGGACTACAGGCACCTGCAACCACTCCCGGCTAATTTGTTTGTATTTTTAGTAGAAAGGGGGTTTCACTGTGTTAGCCAGGATGGTCTCAATCTCCTGACCTTGTAAGCCACCCGCCTCGGCCTCCCAAAGTGCTAGGATTACAGGCGTGAGCCACCGCATCTGGCCAATGTATCTTTTTTTGGAGGGAACACAATTCAACCCATAAGAAATGACTGAAAAGATGAAAGAGGCTACTATGTTGATAAGAACAATCACATTAAGAGGAATAAACAATGCAGAAGAAATGACAAATACCTACAGGATCAAAATCTTTGTGGAGGTAAGAGAGGCAGGGACACTGCGTACAAGTAGGGAGCATCTTATCTGTAAGAAGAGCAGGGATGGTTCAGAAGCCCTTAGACCAGAAGGAAGATAGATACATTGATCATGTGGTATCTTTGTGAAAAAAAATACATAGAGGGAAGACAGAGCAAACAGGAACAAGGCAGGTGGATGCACAGATTTGGCTCATCTATCTATTCACTTATTGAGCAAAAATATATTGAATGCCTACTATATGCCAGATGTATTTTAAGGCTTTGAGGACACAGTAATGGACAACTGAGATAAAAATTCCCTACCCTCTTGGAGCTTACATTATAGTGAAGGAAGACAGACAATAAACACGATACATAAGTAAAATGTATATAATATGTAAGGTAATAACAAATGCTAAGAAGAAAAATAAAACAGGAATGTGGATATAAAATGTTGAATAGGTTGAAATTTTAGATAGGATAGCCAGAAAAGGTAGGTTTAGAGAAAAGATCTGAATAAAGAGAAGTCAGCCATGGGTATGTCTTAGGGAAAAAAAAAAAAAAAGGGAACAGTAAGTGCAAAGGCACCTACATAAAACCCACAGCTAATATCATACTTAATAGTTAAAGACAGAAGGTTTTCTCCTCAGGATCAGGAACAAAGCAACATGTCTCCTCTCAACACTTTTATCCAATATCATACTGGAAGTCCTAGCCAGTATAATAAGGCAAGAAAAAGAAATAAAAAGCATTAAGATTGGAAAGGAAGAAACAAGAGTCCTCATTCACAGACAACATGATTGTCTATACAGAAAATCCCAAGGAATCTACAAAAACAAAAACAAAAAGACTTCTAGGACTAGTGAGTTTAGCAAGGTTGTGAGTGACAAAGTTAATACACAAAAATCATCTGTATTTCTACATATTAGCAATGAATAACTAAAATCAAAATAAAAAACCATTTATACTAGTTCTATAAACTGAAATACTTTGTTTTGCATCTAACAAAACATGTATAGGATCTGTATGCTGAAAACAGCAAAATATTGATTAAATAAATCAAAAAAGATCCAAATAAGTAGATATACCATGTTCATGGAATGGAATATTCAACACAGCAAGGTTGCCAATTCTTCCTAAATTTGTCTGTAGATTCAATGCAATTCAATGCAAAATCCCAGCAGGACTTTTTATAGATACAGACAAGCTGCATTCAAAATTTATATGGAAAGACAAAGGAGCTAGAATAGCCAAAACCATTTTGAAAAAGAATAAAGTTGAGGGAATCATACTACCTGATTTTAAGACTTACTATAGTTGGGCCAGGCATGGTGGCTCAAGCCTATAATCCTAGCACTTTGGGAGGCTGAGGCGGGCAGATCACCTGAGGTCAGGGGTTCATGACCAGCCTGACCAACATGGAGAAACCCTGTCTCTACTAAAAATACAAAAAAGTTAGCCAGGTGTGGTGGCGCATGCCTGTAATTCCAGCTACTAGGGAGGCTGAGGCAGGAGAATTGCTTGAACCTGGGAGGTGGAGGTTGCGGTGAGCCGAGATTGTGCCACTGCACTCCAGCCTGGGCAACAAGAGTGAAACTCCATCTCAATAAAAAGACTTACTATAGTTGGGTGTGGTGGCTCATGCCTGTAATCCCTGCCCTTTGGGAGGCCGAGGCAGGTGGATCACAAGATCAGGAGTTTGAGACCAGCCTGGCCAACACAGTGAAATCCCATCTTTACTAAAAATACAAAAAAGTAGTCAGGCATGGTGGCGGGGGCCTGTAATTCCAGCTACTCAAGAGGCTGAGGCAGGAGAATCGCTTGAACCTGGGAGATGGATGTTTCAGTGAGCTGAGATCACGCCATTGCGCTCCAGCCTGGGAGACAAGAGTGAAACTCCATCTCAAAAAAAAAAAAGAAAAAGAAAAAAAAAAAAAAGACTTACTATAAATCTGCAATAGTGTGGTATTGGTGAAGAGGCAGATAGTTTGATCAATGATACAGACCAACATAAATAATAACCAATTGATTTTTGACAACAGTGCAAAAGCAATTCAATGGAGAAAGGATAGTTATTTCAACAAATGGTTTTGGAACAACTAGACATAGTTATGAAGAAAAAAACCAAAACACCTTAACCTTACATTTTATACAAAAATTTACTCAAACTGGACCCTAAATCTAAATCTAGAATGTAAAAGTATTAATTGAGCACCTATTCATACACAGCTATACACACAATACCTTGGTGCACCCTGGCTTTCACTAGTCAGTCTTTAACACCCTTGTTCAAGTTTTCCTTTCTCGCCCTAAAGCTGTGCTCTTCAAGAGCCCAGCCCAACCACTCACAGCAGTTCACATCAGCATCATGAGCCATCCTCTGCTCAGCAGCCTGCCATCATTTCTTCCTCCGCACACCCTCCCTCTGCCCAAAGAGTTCTTTCCTCCTTGTCCTATTCATTTAATCATCTAACTTCCACCTCCCTCTCCTTTCCAGGGCTGTAGGCCCTGGCTTAGAATGCCTCATTACTCCCAGACTGTCCAATGTTCTCTAGTCTCCTACTAAAAACAAACAAACAAACAACAAACACCACTCCAATAAGCCTTTCTTAGTTAAAAGAAGTCTTTCCTCATGTTGACCCATGACATTTCCCTGACTTTTCCCTTCTATTTTTATTTGTATGGGTATAGTTGTTATATTGCTTCACTTATGGATTTACACGCCTGTTCAGAATTTAGATTTTTTGTTCATCTTTTATACATTTTGGGATTTGGCACTATTGATCTCTGGCCATTCTAGCTGGGACTTTGTTGTGTTACTTCTAGAAATAACCTATGCACAGCACCATATCTAGATAGATTCCAAATACATAATTATCGATTGACTGAGATACACTCCCAAATTAAACAGAAAGAAGTGGGTCTCTTTGTAAGGAGGAACTCACTCCCCAGGCTCCCTGATGGAGCTGGCTCATCAGAGCCTCCATTTCAGGAAAAGCCAGCACTATCCATGTCTGTGGCCTTGAAATTTCATCACTTAGATTCAGCTCATCTGCCAGACCCTTTTGCTAAACTGTCAGGATAGAGCAACAGCCATAAGTGGAAAATGGAAACTGAGAGATGGATACCAAAAGGCGCTCTCTTAAGAGCTTAATTCATTTTGGGCATTACAGAATCAGGACTCCCAAAACTGAAAGCAAGGATTTCAGCAGTGAAGGTGCTATAGTGCTTTACAGATATGACAATGCGGGGGCTCATCTTGTCCCCTCCCCATCCAGAAAAAGAGGAGCAAATAGAAGTCAAGAAAGAGATACTTTATTGTTGATTTTCACTGCAAATCAAATTCCATGGAAGAGACCTGGGATTTCAGACAGAAGAAGGCAATGAGTGTAAAACTCAGTTCTAATTCTGAAGCAAAAATCAAACTTTGAGGTTCAGAGAATGTTCCCTCTGGTGCTATTCTTATTTTTCCTAGTTTCTCCCAAGTTCACAACTTCTTTAACACCCCAAACTACTATTTGGAAGTCAGAATTCATGATTCAAAGACAAAAATGAATTTTCAAGTTCTTTTTGAAATCTTCTTTCTTTCTTCCCCTGAGCCTTTTAAGCTTTTCTCTCAGTTTACTAGTAGCAAGTGGAACATTCCCCAAACAGGAAAATATGCCTTGAAACCCTGTTATAACATCCTTCCTTTTAATGTTTTTCTATTTAGATTATTCAGTTTGAAAAGTTCCAGCTGAAGGGTTAGAAAGCAGTGTTGCTGCTACTTCAAATTTTCACACCTAAAATCTTCAGAGGATTTCCTATCAATAGGAAGTATTACAAAGAACATTTCATCATGTCTGAAGTGGCCCATCTGCAGGCAGAAGGCTGGTTGCAGAAGCATGAGAAGAGAACAGAGAGAATTCATACTGACTGTGGCTGCCTCCCTTTACCAGAAAGTCACTGAGAACCTTGCAGTGAGAATGTGCCTCTCAGGCACAGGCACCTCCACAACCGGATGCAAGCGGGTGTCAGCAGAAGGGGGGCTACAGAAACCTGGGAGAAGCCCTGTCCCCTGGTGACCTTGGGCCTCATTATTCTACTCCTCATAGTTTTTAATCTCTTCAGCACTCTGGAAAATGGGAGCTGGAAACAAGAAAATGCCAACTGGATTACTATCTATGATTTTATATTATGATTGCACATATAAACACATAGTTTATCCTCTCAACCTTGATAAGAAATTAAATCAAGCCCCAGTAGTGTCATGTGCCATGTACATTTTGGTCAACGATGGACTGCATATAAACTGGTGGTCTCATAACATTATTATACCATAGTTGTACTGTACTTTTTCTAGGTTTACATATGTTTAGATACACAAATACTTGGCGTTGTCTTCCAATTAACTACAACATTCAGTACAGTAACATACTGTACAGGTTTACAGCCCCAAAACAGTAGACTACAACATATAGCCTAGGTGTATCATAGGCTATATCATTTAGGTTTGTGTAAGAACTCTATGATTGTACAACGATGAAATCAACTAGCAATGCATTTCTCAGAATGCATCCCCATCATTAAGCTCCCCATCATTAAGCTATGCATGACTATACTGTTTTTGATATATACTAATGAAGGACTGTTATCTGCCCAGCAGCCGAGAGAGGAGGCAACTTGAAGGAATAGGAAAGTGATCCTGGGGCTCTTTTGAAAGCAAAGGACAGTGGCAATCTAGCTACCAGAAAACGTCAACTTAAGTGTCAGGAATCCTTTGATAAAGAAATTAAAGTTTTTCTTTGCATTTAAACAATTTTAATTTTAATTTTTTTTTCAGAGATGGGGGTGTCACTGCGTTGCCCAGACTGGCCTTGCATTCCTGGGCTCAAGTGATCCTCCTGCCTCAGCCTCCTGAGTAGCTGGGACTCTAGCCATGTGCTACTATGTCAAGCTTTTTTTTTTTTTCTTTGCATTTTAAGGGGTCTTCTCTATCTTTTGGGGAAAAAAAAGCCAACATTACTGTGACACAGAATGCACACAACGTATGCAAAACATAAATGTACAGCATAATAAATATAATGCAAGCATCCACACAATAAATATAATGTAACCACCACTAAGATTAGGAGTCAGACCACTGCCAACATCTCTTAGGAGTCTTCCTAACAAACGTCCTTTCCTCTTTCAAAATTGTTGAGGAGTCCAGCACCGGACCTCCTTTTACATTTTGGGCTAATTGCCTCCAAGGCTTCCGAACTTTGATTTTTTTTTTTTTTTTTTTTTTTTTTGAGAGGGAGTCTGGCTGTCACTCAGGCTGGAGTGCAGTGGCCGGATCTCAGCTCACTGCAAGCTCCGCCTCCCGGGTTTACGCCATTCTCCTGCCTCAGCCTCCCAAGTAGCTGGGACTACAGGCGCCAGCCACTTCGCCCGGCTAGCTTTTTTTTGTATTTTTTAGTAGAGACGGGGTTTCACCGTGTTAGCCAGGATGGTCTCGAACTCCTGACCTCGTGATCCGCCCGTCTCGGCCTCCCAAAGTGCTGGGACTACAGGCTTGAGCCACCGCGCCCGGCCGAGATGGAGTCTTATACCGTTGCCCAGGCTGGAGTGCAACGGCGTGATCTCAGCTCACCGCAACCTCTGCCTCCCAGGTTCAAGCGATTCTCCTGCCTTAGCCTCCCTAGTAGCTGGGATTACAGGTGCCTGCCACCACACCCAGCTAATTTTTTGTACTTTTAGTAGAGATGGGGTTTCACTATGTTGGCCAGGCTGGTCTCGAACTCCTGACCTTGTGATCCACCTGCCTCAGCCTCCCAAAGTGCTGGGATTACAGGCGTGAGCCACCATGTCTGGCCTCAACTTTGATCTTTTTCCTTCCTCCCTATAGTTCATTCCTCAAAATGAGTTTGTGAAGTAATTGCCCATAATATCTATGCTTACTGAACTAGTGCTCCATTTAATTTCAATAAAACAATTAAAGCAAGGAAAAATAAAAATGACAAGAAAATGGTTTCTTATACATTGAAAATATTAGTATATTCTCTTCCAAAGTGCCAGGATGGTGTGGGATCTTGCTTCTAGTGGGAATGTCAAGATATGTAGGCACCTTCCCCTTCACAAGAGGGACATGCCTGAAACAAGCATTGGCAATCAACAGCATAACTTATTTCTGTCCTGTGAGGTTTCCCATCTTCAAAGGCTGTAACATAATAGCCCCCAAAAATATAGATTATGAGTGTTTTAAAATTTAGAAAAGTAATATTCTGACATTCAACACAGGACGCACAATTATGTTAGAATTGAGGTCTGAGGGCAACTATTGTCATAAAGAGATAAATTAGGGCCCAATTTTGTACAGAAAATTCTATATAGAAAATGAAGGTAAAACAAAATTCTAGTTGGTGTATGGCAAAGCCATATTACCTTTACTGCTGTATTTCCCTCACTGCCTAAAAAGTACCTTATTACTAGAAGCTGTTCTATAAATGTTTGCTGATTGAATTCATTCCTACATAAACAATTCCTGAAAAAGACAACAGAATCATGCTTATAAGTGTTGATGTTTGTGGCTTCTTAATTATACTCAACATGTGGAGAATCCTAAGCTATACTCAAGCTTAGGAGCTCAAAGGAAATTACTATGCATATATATAGCTCAGGAATACCAGGAAGCCTATTGGGACATCACGTTTGTTTCTAGTCTTATTCTTCACTTTCGTTGCTATCAACTGGTGTGGAGTGTAGTTTCAAAACAAGATTCATTAACAGTTACAAGACAAGAGGAAAGCTCTTCCGGAGGGAATGAAAAAGCAGCAGCAGTGGAGGTTATCTCTTTGTTCCTGTTCCTCCCACAGTTGGGTGAATCAAGGGAGAACAGAGACTGGCTGCAGGGCCTTACTTTCTGCATAGCGCCACCTAGTGGTCCAGACTGTTAAATGGTTTTTATTTTGCCAAAGGTTGAAAAATCGGAAATTCCAAAGTTGTGAACAGATTTGACAAGCCGTTATTAATATTTGTGGGAGGATGTAAATGCCAGCTGAAGAGTTATTTGGATAGATTTTTCTCCCAGAGAGCATGTCCCCTATCAATAACGGTTGTCTCTTCACCTCTGTGCTGAAGTCACCTGATGAGGAATCTACATCCCTGGGTCTCTGTAAGGAAACACCAGCCAGCCCTTTCCACACCTGAGCTCCCGGGAGTCCATACCGAATTAAATCCTGGCTGCCCCAAGGAAGGCATGGAATGGAAACTGGAGGGCAGGCTTCTGATGGGCACTGCTACTAGTTTTGTTTACATGAGCATGTCTGAAGAAACAGCCGGATTTCAACTTTCCTTCCAAGTTAGGATGAAGCAAAGGCTGTAGACTGTGGATTTTTTTTTTTCTTAGCCAGGCTTTTAATTCCTCTGCAAGTTGCTAAAAATCAGATCTGGCAACCAGTTAAGAGGAATGTGGGAAGAAAAGAAGAGGAAATAGTGAACAATGAACAGTGATAAAGAGGTTTCTCTTCCTTTTTTTCTTAAAAGCATGCCCACTGCTATTTCCAGACCTAGCCTAAAAAACACAAAGCCCTTGAGAGGAGAGCTGTGAGAAGGCTGAGTTGGCCACCCAGCTAAAAGCAGCAGAATCCCAGGTACATTCTAAAAGGTTGACTCAATTAGAATCCATTTGGAAAAACAGTTAAGACCTGGAAGTTCTGTTATTTGGCCCTAGTTTCCTGCTCTTTTGGCATGAGGACTGACAGCAGCTAAAGAGAAAGTAACTATAAGTAGGCGAAGGCCACACACATAGGCCAGTGATGGACCTGTTCCAAGTTGGTTAGGAGAGAGGTGGGGTGGGGTCATAACTGGGTAGAAATTGGACCAAGGTGATCTTTGAGGATCCCCTGACCTCTGATTCAGCACACTCCTTTCACTTGGAATCACACACAAATAGAAATAATCTTCCTGATAAGTCTTGGTAAACTGAGACTATCCTAGAGTGCTTAGCATGAATAAATGATATCGTATGGCTTTATAAAGGGAAGAATGAAAAGACGGACGAGAAAGTCTAAGAGTTCATGTTATGGATAGTGTATGTATGTTTATGTGTGTGTGCACACATGTCTGTGTACACACTGATGCTGCATAATTAAGTTACAAAAGAAACAATCACTTTCCTTTTCTTGAATTTAGACCCTTACTTCTGCTTAAGGAAGTTCAATGTTAGTGGTGCAGCCCTGGCAGTATTCAGACACTAACTGAAAAATTCCACCTGGTCTTGCAAAACCTTTGGGAGAAGGGCTATCAGAGGGTTCCCAGGTACCTGTTTTGGTCAGAGGGATTGAGAAGAGCTGCTGAAGAAGCTTGTTTTCTGACGTTCTCAGGACCACAACCACATCAGCAGGGAGAGTGTCTCTATTCTTCTCAAGAACCCCAGAAGCATCATATAATACCTGTAACATGAATAGCAAACGGCAAATTAGCCAAGTCAACTGTCCATCATGGGTGACTCTGGCAAATTGTCTAGCCAGTCATTAATTGACCTCTATATAGAACTAATCTTGACATAGCCACGCTTTTATAGGCACAGCACCAGATAAAGGGAAAAATTAGGATTTTTGACAGACCAGTTTATCTTATTGTCTAGTTACTTTTTTTTTTTTTTTTTTTTTGAGATGGAGTCTTGCTCTGTCGTCCAGGCTGGAGTGCAGTGGCATGATCTCGGCTTACTTCAACCTCCGCCTCCCAGGTTCAAGCAATTCTCCTGCCTCAGCCTCCTGAGTAGCTGGAACCACAGGTAGGTGCCACCATGCCCAGCTAATTTTTTGTATTTTTAGCAGAGATGAGGTTTCACTGTGTTAGCCAGGATGGTCTTGGTCTCCTGACCTCATGATTCACCTGCCTCGGCCTCCTAAAGTGCTAGGATTACAGGCGTGAGCCAAATCACTGGCCTGTGTAGTTGCTTTTTGAAGATAAATCACATGAGAATAATTATTAAAATATATTAGATACCATGTGCAAAGCATCCATCCTATGAGCTAAACACTGTTATTATCTCCATTTTACTGGTAGGCAGAGACTTAGGAAGAGGCTGAGTAATGTGCTCCTGGTCACACATTTCACAGGTGGTAGGTAGGTATCAAAACTCAGGCAGTTTGCCTCTATGCTCACAACTACTTTAAGTACTCTCACTGTCTCCCTAGGTCCTCATGCGATCTGAGTGATCACTCAAGGCTGCTGAGTAGTTCTTGGTTCTCAGAACAGAGGGGATCCAGTTCATATAAATTGTAAGGACCACCCTCAGAGAATTCCTTCTCTACAAATAAGCTTTGAATGGCAAATGGATGCAGCAAAGGACACAGAGACCAGGAAAAAAAAGTTTTTCCCCTAAAATCAAGAAAGGAAAAGAATAAGAAAGAGTCAAGAAGAGGGATGGGTAGGACATAGGTATAAAAGGACAGAGAGAGGTGAGAAGAGGAGGACAGGAATGGGAGGCAGAAAAGAGGAATGGGGAGGGGAATCAGGGTAGATGCTGGTATTTCAGACTCAGAAGGATATTAATATGCCGAGGTAGGTCAAAAACAGAATTGCGATTTGTAACAAAGATCCAAAATAGACACCATAAAGTACTATTTGGAGAGAAAAACAATCCCCTTCCCGTGTACTAGAATTTCCCAACATCCAGTCAGGAAAATCAGTTACAACGGTATGATGTGAATATGAAAGACAATTTCAATACATCTTAAATCAATAAAATAACCAAAAATGCCTTTTATTGAACTCCCACCAATTTTCTGGACCTACAGCTCATCAGACCCCAGAGGAACGAATCAGCCATAATTCAAATGGCTCCTTTGGGAGTAACATAAGCAAGGAGCTTGCGGTTATAAGATAGGGAATTTCCTGAATCAGTCACTAATCTGCTTCAGGAACTTGAAATTCAGACGGAGGCATAATGTATGAAAAGTGGAAATTTCAGTTAAGTTGTAAAAGCTTAACATCTGGATAATAATGTAGATTTTTTTCTTTTCATCTGGACATTTTGGGGCCCTTAGATATATGATTAAAGTACTAAAAATTGAGTCCCACTGTGATATTAACCTTCCTCCATTACCTACATGTCTCCAAATGACTTTAGAATGTGAACATTTACCACTAAACACCGCAAAAAGCTGTAATATGTTTTCTCTCTGGAGAGCTGTCAGTTCTAGGCCAAACCTCAGGTGAGAAGCAGATGACAACTCTGTGGGCCACCCCAGTAAGAAATTGCTTCTATGCCAGGGGCAACTTTCTGTGAGTGGCACCACTGAGAAACTTTAAGAATTATGATTAGGTATTCAGGAAGAAGTAAAAGGGGAAAGAAATCTGTAAGCAATTTCATGAGCAGCACAGACAGGGTAATACAGACACTTACCCTTTGTCAAATTCAGGTCTAATAACTGTCACACTGGCCTCACCTTTCCAGCATAATGCTGAATGCCAAAACACAGCTCCACTCCTTTGGGCCTCCAGAAGTATTTGCACCGTAGATTATCTTCAAATTTATCTGTGTGGATTTTTATGTTGGAGAGTTACAATGTGAATTATTCCCTCTTTCAAACAAAAACTTGTTCCTTGAGTCATGAGTGACTCAGAAATAAGGACTTTCAGAATAAGGCCTTGACATTAACAAGGGTAGAGAAAGATCACCGATATGATGGACATTTATCATATCCTTGCTTCGCTGTGTAGCGTTGTTCTTTAGTGTCAGCCTGTGCTTTAAGGTCATATGTTCTCCTGCTGTTTCTAAGGACTCCTAGCATGGACACTGATGACACCAGAGGCCCTGCCAGTTAGTTTTAGAACCATAAAGATTTCCCAGGGAAGGCAGATGACCCTGGTTTAAACTCATCTGGGCAACTTGTGACAATGTTATATATAAAAGAAATTGTAACTGAGGGTTACAATTTCAACTCATAAAAGTTAATCTCTGCCACAAATCAATTTTCTCTCTGGGGAAAAGGCTTGAAACTTTTTATTCCTCCTTTAACACACAATCTTTGCTATTGTAGTTGAAAGCCCACTAGGTGTGAGAAACTGTTAAGCACTAAAAGCACATAAAGACTGAGGCTTCATTGCCCCAAGCACCTCACAGTCTAAGTGAGGAACAAAGGTTGTGAAAAACACTGAAGATTCAAGAGGAATAGGGTACAGAATAGAGGGCCTTTGACGTCAGAAGGAGGTGCCCTGTATTCATCCCGAAGATAACAGCAACCACCTAATGAGAAGGTGGCTTTAGAAAGACTAAACTAGCTGCGATGTTCAGGGTAGATGGGGAAGGTAGGAGCCTGGAAGCCAGGAGACTGGAAAGGGCTTCTACATGAAATCAGAGTAGAGGTGGATGGGAGTCCAGGGGAAGACATGAGAGGGGGGCACACAAAGGATGGGAAGCAAATATTGGCTATAGGAAAGAAGAGAGAGGAAGGCGTAAAAATGAAATCAACACGGGGTAATGCTAATCATGCTGGCAGGAACAGGAAAGTGGGAAGGGTTAGGAATAACGATGGGTTTGCTTTAAGATTCAAATTCTACCACTACATTTCAATTCAATTAAAAAGAAAGCCTATATTCTTACAACCCACGACATAGACAAAATATGTAAGGTAAATTCACTAAAGTACACTCAATTGATGATACGAACCAAGTTTTGTTCTAAATGTATATGCCTTTTTCTCAGAAGGAACCTACCAACCAGGGTCTGGTCAGTTGCTTGGGGAAACCGACTTTCCTCATCCAAAAGTGCAAGTAGTCCCAGGGGTTTCTGGAGGAACATGTCCAAGAGCGGGCGGTTGTCCTCATATTCCACAGGTATAGCATCAATGCCTTCATTCTGATACTCCATCTGGAGGGAAATGGATTGTGATTCTTTCCAGCCCAAAACCAGCCTTGGTACTACCAGGATACTTTGACATGGACTTTTTGGGTCTAGCAACATTGAATGCATGTGGAAAGCAGGATATGTTTTACGTGTATAATAAAGGAATCTTCTGCATAGAACACCATTAAAGCTGTGCATTTAAATCTGACTTACAAGTGGCCTCTGGCAGGCAGCTAAACCCAGTAAAAGCTCTGTCTCAAACGTGGACTTGGTAACTTATCATTTAGAAACTAATGTACAAGGAGGTAAAGCTGAAAAAAAAATTATTTTGGTGAGAAACGTGGTTTAAACTAAGAAAACAGAATTCTCTTCTGCAAGGAATTCTATAAAGGAATCATCTAGGGTTGGAAAACTAGAAAAACTCCAGATTAGCAGGGAAATGAGTGGAAGGAACCTGGACCGAAACAAGAGTGGATGGGAGAGGAGTGCTATACAGATTTATCCAGCTTCAGAGATAAAAGCAATGCTGGTATTTTCACTAAATGTCTTTGTGTGTATCTAATCACAGTTTAGTTTGTGTGTCCTCATACCTGCATTAAAACAATTATCCCTGCATCCAAGAGGCTTAGCCAGAATGTTTCATTATTGCAACTACTTCATACAGAAGAGAGTCTTAGGGTTTAAGTAAAGGTTGAGGCTGAGCAGACTGCTATGTAGGCTGCTGCCACAGGAAGAGCCTCATCCCTTGGGCCCACTAGTTTCTCACTCTGTCTTCACAATTTATTATTAAACTCACAGAGGGACAATTTCCATTTCTAGAAAACCAAGAACACATCTTACTTCTCTCTGGAGATACCTCTCCAGTTACTGAGGGATCTGGTACATAGCACATAGGGGATAGGGAGGGCTAGTGTAGCAGTTAAGAACCTATGTCCCGAATTCCAGGTCATTTGTGTCATTTTGAACACAACCATAAGTATTTTTAGTTAAATAAAGTAGAAGAGATACAGCATTTTGAGCAATATGCACAAAAGAGTTTTGACGCAACATTTAAATGAGCGACTTGTCACCAGCTCCACTCAAGTGAGGAAAGGTACCTTTCCACAGAAATCAAGACTTTTTTCAGATAAATTTAGACTATTTAGCCAGGACTGCCTTACCCTGTTTTCTCTCTAGGGTCTTTTGCCTGTTAGTCTACAGGGTTTCTGCTACAAAGTGTGGGCAGCTTGGAGACACCTTTTCCCCATCAAGTTTAGTTACCTCAGAGTTCACTATTACCTGCTCAAGAGCAAAAACGTGCTGATTGAAATAGTACTGGATTTGCTCATTGGCGATGTTTATGCAGAGCTGCTCAAATGAATTTCTCTGAAAATTCTCAAATCCAAAGATATCCAAGATCCCCACATTCATCCCATCTTCTGCACTACTGCGTGAGAGAGAAGAACAAAACTATTTAGAGGAGGAAACACCCACCTCAAGATGATGAGAATGTATGTGCCCAAGTATTTATCAACTCAAGTACCCAATTCAGCCACTCACGGAAAGCAGCATCCTGCCACCCCTAAGAAAAGCAGTTTGTGTCTGAAACTATTTGTTCTTTCGGACTTTCAACAGTATTTCCAACTTCTTTTTTTTAAGCAGTAGAATCCTTTAGCATCTTACTCAGGAACTCCATATATAAAATAGATGTTTAAAAGTCATTTTGTTTGAAGGGGTTGAAGCTGTTGCTTATTTATTCTCCCACCTATCTACCCCCAAAGGTAACTGGAAGAGTACTCTTCAGAATTGGATGTGGTGAATTCCTCCACATATGGGAAACCACTATGTTTAAGGAAAGAGCAAGGAAAAGTAGTCCAAGAAGTAGGAATAATAATGTAAGATAGTGTGCTTTAAAATTTTTCATAAAATGTCTCTGATTCTAAAAACAACACTATGAAGAGGATATTATTATCTTCATTTTACAGGTGAGAAAACTGACTTAGAACACGAAGTTGATTAAAACCCATTTATGCTTGGCGTTCCAATAATGGAACGTCAAGCATATGGGAGTTATTCACATCCTACTGCTCAAGGTCATCGCTAAGGTCTGATCGAAAAAATTCAAAAAATTGCCACCTCAGGCATAAATGGGTTAAGTTGTAGAGTTGGGGTGCGAACCCAGTTTGTCCAGCTCCCAGCCAAGACTGTTCTCTCAAATACTGCACTTTAGTGGCTCCTTCAGTCATTTGCCTCTCGGGTACAAACGCTTCAACTCTCCTGGATCTCATTGTGTCTTCTAAAAGAGAAGGCCTAAATTAGCCGGGCGTGGTGGCACGCGCCTGTAATCCCAGCTACTCGAGAGGCGGAGGCAGTTGAATCGCTTGAACACCGGAGGTGGAGGTTGCAGTGAGCGGAGATCGTGCCACTGCACTCTGGCCTGGGCGACAGAGTGATACTCTGACTACACAAAAAAAAGAAAGAAAATCCCAGAGAGGACCGAATGCTTCCTTTTGCAAACTCTAAGGGACGGCGGGGTCAATGGCAGCTCTCCTGAGCCCTCTGCTCTCCGAGGAACTTGCCATATGTTTTTGTCTGGCTGCAGGAGTGTATTAATGCGATTCACAATCCAGCTGAAGAGCCTCCCATACAGGGCTTTGGACATGGCGTCTCGAACGTCCGCAGCCCTGTCTACGGTATTGGCACGGATGATGGTCTCGCCCCGGGTGACCACACAGTGGGAGGTGAGGGCCTCCTGGAGCTCTTCGGGGCTGATGCACAGAACAGAGGCAGCTGAAACAGAGAGTAAGGATAACATAGAATGTAGCCAGACCTTCGTTCATTCAGTCTGTCAGCACTGATTCAACATCCATTATGTGCCAGACTCCATTTTGGTACTTTTCACTCAAAGATAAACAGGCTAGGTCCCTAACCTCAAGAAGTTTCCAGACTGACACAGTATCTCCCAAACTGTTCTGAAAGCTCTTACTTCATAGATGCTTGATGAAAAAAAAAGGAAGAGGTGGTGGTCTTTTGCCAAATAAATTGGGGAAATAGCTGCAGACTGTATTTTACCCTTAGACAGTCACAAAATATACTCTTATATTAAAGGCCCTAAAATGTCCTACAGTTTAACACAAAAAAGGTTTTTACTTTATTTAAATCAGTTTGTTTGTTTTTCATAATTGAGGATTCTTACTCTTTGTGCCACCATAATTACCTGTGGAACTTCAAAAATAAACAGGTGCCTGCTTTCTTCTCCTGTATATGCTGATATAGTGGATTCAGAATGGGCCCAACCTCCTGTATTTTTTTCAGTTTCTAGATGATTTTTTCAAAAACAACTAAGGTTAAAAACCAATACCCAAAATTACCTGCCATAGAATTCTTTTCTACAGAACTCTTGCAGCTTATGGAAGGAACACTGGTGTTCCACAGGACATCCTTGGGGAAATACTAGTTCATGAAAACATCCAGAGCCATTAGAAGGACCAGCAGGCTGGGCGAATCCCAACACTTTGGGAGGCTGATGGGGGGGGGCGGGTGTGGATCATGAGGTCAGGAGTTCAAGACCAGCCTGGCCAAGATGGTGAAACCCCGTCTCTACTAAAAATACAAAAATTAGCCAGGTGTGGTGGCAGGTGCCTGTAATCCCAGCTGCTCTGGAGGCTGAGGCAAAGAAATGCTTGAACCCAGGAGGCAGAGGTTGCAGTGAGCGGAGATCACGCCACTGCACTCCAGCCTGGGTGATAGAGCGAGACTCCATCTCAAAAAAAAAAAAAAGACTAGCAAATGCTGCATTATATTTTACAGAGCCTAAAGAAGCATGTGCTTTGGCAACAACACAGCCCACAAATATCAAATAATTACCATTTTGCAAAGCTTCAGCATTGGGCACCTCACTTTTATCAGTCTGATGTTGAGAGGAAATAGCTGCAAACTCAATGTTCCCAATATTCAAAATCCCAGCCAAAATTCTGTACACTGAGTGCACCTCCTGAAAAGGATATCAAGAACCATATATGAAGGTCATTGCCAATCAAACTAATGAACCACTAGACCTGTAATGGACACTACTAGTCGTTTACCAAAGTCCATTCTCCCTCTTTTCCTGGACACACAGCCAAATTTCCCAAACTCCTTTGCAGTTAGAGGTCATCATATAACCACATTTTAACAATGAAGCAAGCAGAATGATGTGGGTCACTTCTGAGCCCAGGCCTTATGGGCATGAGCATACCTCCTCTATACTTACCTTCTCATTATTGCTGGCTGGAACTCCCAGCAACCCAGCCTTAGCCATGCCACTGATGAGGATGCCTTAGACCAACAATTGCACAAAGGGAGTTGCTCTGCAACCTGAACCTCTTATCTGGAAACAATTATAAGAGATAACTAATCTTCTTTGTTCTTTAAGCCACTTTTAGCCTTTTACCCTAACTAATACCAGCTCCCAAATTCAGGTATGATCTTTTGTTCAAAGCAAGAGAGGAGCTGTTTCCTTAACCTCTTTGGAATATCGCTTTTATGAAGTAGTTGGGAAGACATTCATTCATGGCTTCTGGAATATTTTAAAGTTAAATGATGGACTATATAGTTATGAAGTCAGGAAATATTTTGAAAGAGTCGCTAGAAATTATCTGTGATAATTGTATATGAAATTATATTTTCATACAACAAGAAATATATATAATTAACCTTTTTTTGAGATAGAGTCTTGCTCTGTCACCCAGGCTGGAGTGCAGTGGCACAATCTCGGCTCACTGCAACTCCTGCCTCAGCCTCCCGAGTAGCTGGGATTATAGACACGCACCACCACACCCAGCTCTTTTTGGTATTTTTTAGTAGAGATGGAGTTTCGCCATGTTGGCCAGGCTGGTCTTGAACTCCTGACCTCAGGTGATCCACCCGCCTCAGCCTCCCAAAGTGCTGGGATTCCAGGCGTGAGCTACCGTGCCCAGCCAACAATTGACTTTTGTTTTTTTGTTTTGTTTTTTGTTTTTTTGTTTTTTTGAGACGGAGTTTTGCTCTTGTTGCCCAGACTGGAGTGCAATGGCGCTACCTTGGCTCACTGCAACCTCTGCCTCCCAGGTTCAAGTGATTCTCCTGCCTCAGCCTCCTGAGTAGCTGGGATTACAGGCATGTGCCACCATGCCCAATTAATTTTTTAGTTTTAGTAGAGACGGGGTTTCTCCATGGTGGTCAGGCTGGTCTCGAACTCCTGACTTCAGGTGAGTTGGCCTCCCAACGTGCTGGGATTACAGGCATGAGCCACTGTGCCTGGCCAACAATTGACTTTTGAACAATACAGGTTGGAACTGCACAGGTCCTCCTATACATAGATATTTTTCAACCAAACATGGATCAAAAATACAGTATTCACAAGATGTGAAACCCACATATACAGAGGGCTGACTTTTCATATATGTGGGTTCTGCAGGGATGAATGCAGGACTCGAGTATGCTTGGATTTTGGTATATGAGTTGGAGGTTCCTGGAACTAATCCATCACATATACCGAGGGACAATTGTATCTGTTCTTTGCCCCCAGTTGCTGGCACAAAAGCGTCTAAAACCCTTGAAAGTGAGTGATAGGAATGTTAGGTGTCTTTTGTTATTTACAAGCCCCTCTCAACCATACCTGAGTTTATACTAAGCAGGTGACTCTTGGTGGACCTCTAGTTAGCTTTAGGATGGAGAGCTGGTTGCCAGAGGAACCAATCATGTGATTAGAGAGTTCAAACTTTTGGGTCCTCCTCAGCCCAGTCTCTGGGAGCAGAGAGGGATTAGACATTGAGTTCATTCCCAATGGCCAATGATTAACCAATCATGTGAATGTAATGGAACCTCCACAAAATCCTCTAAGTGATGAGATACGGAGAGTTTTCAGGTTAGTGAACACATGGGTGCTGGGAAAGTAATTTGCTCAGAGGGAATGGAAGCTCTATATTACTTCCCACATACCTTGCCCTATGCATTTTTTCCATTTCTTTGTGACTGTTCTTTAGCTGTATCCTTTTTTTTTTTTTTTTTTGAGATAGAGTTTTGCTTTTGTCGCCCAGGCTGGAGTGCAATGGTGTGATCTTGGCTCACTACAACTTCTGCCTCCTGGGTTCAAGCGATTCTCCTGCCTCAGCCTCCCAAGTAGCTAGGATTACAGGCACCTGCCACCATGCCAGGCTAAATTTTTGTATTTTTAGTAGAGATGGCATTTCACCATGTTGGTCAGGCTGGTCTTGAACTCCTGACCTCAGGTGATCTGCCCACCTTGGCCTCCCAAAGTGCCCGGCAGAGTTGCATCCTTTGTAATAAAACAGTAATGGTAAGTAAAGTGTTTTCCTGAGTTCTATAACTTGTTCTAGCAAATTATCAAACCTGAGGAGGGAGTTGTGGGGACTCTCGATTAATAGTCAGTCAGTCAGAAGTATAGAAGACAGGAGTATAGGTATCTGGAGTCAGGGTAGTCTTGTGGGACTGAGCCCTTAGCTTGTGGGATCTGATGCTAACTCCAGGTAGATAGTGTCAGAATTGAGTGAATTGTAGGACACTCAGCTGATGCCAGAGAATTTGTTGGTATGGAGGAGAAAACCCCACATATTTGGTGTCAGCAATATGAGTAAAAACAGTTCTGATTATCTAAGCTCTATTTTTAGATTGAAAGTTGAATACATATGTATCATTAATAGTAAAAAAAAATTAAAGGGTATATTTACTTATTTAAAAACTTACATTTTCTATATGTGAAACAACAAAATAGGAAAATTTTGAATTTTATGCTTAGAGAAAAGTACTTTCACAAAAATACTCAGGCAGGTAACTTGATTTAGTACTCTACATAGCAGCAAAGGAATAGGAACGGTCACTAGACCACTGATAAAGCATTGCCTCACAGATTACAACTTCCTGTAAACATTACTCAGTAAAGCCAAAAAAAGGAACACAAACTATAATAGTGACATCTGCTGGATACCTGATAATGCTACAAAGACAAATGAAGATTTTAAACTAGGCTTCTACAATGGATAAATGTTATTCTTCCAACTTCTAAATCAAAGGCAACATGTCATGTTTTTTACTTTAAGAATCATTGTTTAATCACCCAGCTTAAGAGTGGCTAAGGAGAACACCTACTAAATAGGTTTTCTGGGACTTGCTGGGATTTAACATGACAGCACCTCATTACTTAGATCAATACAGTGTGAGGCTTGCTCACTACACTGAGCAACTTCCCACAGAGGCAGATCCCGGGGGTAAAGCAGAGACTCTTGCAGTGAGTTCTACATCAGCTGTTTCTATATCCAGTTATCTCAAGAGGTTATGTGAAACTCTCAGTACTCTTAGAAAAAATAAATGTATTTCCTGTAATTAAAACACAAAGACTCCCTCTCTCTCTCTTTCTTCACGTATTACAGTACAAGCTCTGAAACCTCCCAAAATAAGACTTCCAGGCACTCCACCACTGGGATAATCACCATAAAAAATGACTGTCAAAGGCTACACCCTTGAAACCAGCATCTTGCCCTGTTGCTTCTCTGGCAATATCCTCTTCAGCATAGTGCCTAGACAACCATTTAAAGTGAAAAACTATCTATGACCCTGAGCAAAAACATTTAGGTTCAAACACTGTGTGAATCACTGAAATTAATGATCGATTGGATCTCCCTCCTTGATTTAGTGAGAACTACAGAGGGGTAACCAATGCTCACCTTATCGAGGAGTTTATATTTCTGGGCTATTCCACCCACTTGACTCCATCAGTCCTAACCTTGGGTTAATTAGTTCTCCCTTTCTGATCTAGGAGCCTCTGTGTTCAGGTCAAAACATCATGTACACTCATGGCAAAATTCAATCAGTTGTATGTCCACCTGTGGGATTACTCTTCCTGTCCTAAACCTTTTTGATCAAATTTTTCTTATTGTCTCCCCACAGAGAGCCAGAGAAGGTTTTTTCACCTTCTTTACCTTGTCCATTTTCTCTTGCTTCATCTCCAGCTACAGAGCTTTTCCTGGCATCTCTGCCTTTTCTGCAGAATCTTGCTATGCTGCTATCTCTTTTTATTTCTACCACTTTCCAACTTTCTGTATTATAAAGTGGAATAGCTTCACTCAAGAAGACCAAGTCCTCCAACTGGGTTTCTCAATTTATTGTTGATGAGTATAAACTGTTTCACTACCAATCAGCAAAAGTGGGGAAGAAAGAGCGTTTCTCCTTCAAAGCCCCACTGCAGGATATCTGATATTTTCTTATCTTTTCTCATAAGACACTTCTTTTACTGATGTAGATACTCTCTTGACAGAGTTGAGGCTAATTGAAAAGTTGAGAGGAAACTTAGTTTTCTCTGTTAGCCTGGTGCTACTCTAAGGAAATCCCCCTTGGCCTGGCTCATAAGCATCTCCGGTAGTTGTTTCTCTGGTATATCCCTAGGAATTTACTTCCCTTCCCAGTCTCTCTTTCCTTTCTTTCTTTTTTGTAAGTTTCTTAAGATTTTCATCAGTGCTTCCCTGCTGAAGGGCCTCGCTACAGGCTCTATTCCAACACCTCTCGGTCTCCTTTGCAGAGGCTCTACAACATCTGGCATCTTAAAAGCCAATGGTATCCTATTGTCTGTCATCAAGACATTAGAAATCCTTAAGACTCCCAAGTCATATTTTCACATGTAATCCTTCAGAGCAGTACTCTCTCAATTCATAATCTATTTTGAAGAAAGGGAAGAAATTTTACGCCGATCTCAAAGGCTTCTCCCTAACCTCTCCAACGGGGATCTATAGTGTACGTCCAATTTTGACCATCACATAGATCATCTGCCCAAAAAGTTTTCATGTAGCATTAAATAGAAACATCTCTAAAACCCTACTGATTGAATATGTTAATTATTACCAGCAAGACAGTATAATATTGTATGGTTTGGCTCCAGAAATAAGAGTTGAAAAGCACAATCTTCACAATAAGGTCTTAGGGATAATCCCCCAACCCTCCACAAGGAGTCATCATCATTAGTGGAAGACTCCTCCACCAGGGCAATTTCTTTGCAATAAACTTAGGGTCAAGTGTTCTTTCAGATACTTTGGCTGGTGTCCCAGAATTAAAATTCATGCTTGTGACTCCACATGAAGGTTTGCTACTCATAATTTTGCTTTAAGGGTTTGAGAAAAAAATTAAGGGATTCCTGCAGGGAACTAGTGACATTATAAGAAAGGAGAAGAACCATAATTTTGATTGAATTGACAAGTTCATTTAAGCTTTATCTAGAAATGTCTGCCAGAAAAACCTAAGAGAAAGTTCTGTTACATCAGCATTTGGCATCTGTTTCCTGACTACATTCAACTGGATCTTTCTGAATTTAGTCACACTACTTTGAATTTATAAACATAAAGTGAACTGAGTTAACTCAGCAAAACAGGTTGTCTGCAGAGATAGAACTACAGAATTCAGAGTCAGAGAGATAAGATCCAGCTTCTTGCTTTCATTTCTAAGGTTGCAGCTGATATAAATTGGTTTATTTCCTGTATGAATTAATGTGGGACATGGTGAAAATATACACACATGACACCATTACATTCTGGTTATTCATTTAACAGTACAGACCAGGCACAAATTAAAAATGTTCACCATCTTTTACATGTTTTTCTTTTCATGTTTATTTATACAGTCATTCATTTATTTCTATTGCACCTTTTTTCCCAGAGAGGCTAGGGATGGCTTACTTCAAGGATATATACTTAACATACAGACAGTGGAAAATCCCAAAGGTCAGATAAAAATATAAATATATCTCCCTTGGCTCCATAGAGGGGAGCAATTAAACAGGTTCTAGCATGGTTAAAGGACCTTTGTGGTTATTAACTTATAGAACAGGCTTTTTTAAAATTTCTTCTGTTTTTAATGCTTTAGTGTTGTTGTACTAAAACAGATTTTAACAGTTTTCAATGTTGTTTATCCTGAAAGAGATAGCATCTGTTTTATTATTATCAGTACATTGCTCTTATTAGAACAGCACCATTATATACTTTCTTTTAAACCACCTAAGCCTGAGGTTGCAATTTTTTGAATTTTTGCAATCAGACCTTAGTGATGACCTTGAGCAGTAGAGTCTAAATAACTCCCACACGGTTAGCGTTCCAATAATGGAACACTAGGCATAAACGGGTTCAGCTAGGATCAATCTCTTCATGGTATTCTATATTTGTACTCAAAGAAAACAAAACATTAACTCTATTAATGATTATTAACCTTGACTTCTCTACAGTTCCTGTACCCTTTTAAGGACATGTGACCCTGCATACTTTGGCATGACACAGGTGACTTTAAATTGCTCCACTGCCATTTCTACCATGCTTTCACTCTTCCGGGGATGCATCTTTGATTTTAAAAAAGCCTGTTCTATAAGTTAATAACCACAAAGGTCCTTTAACCATGCTAGAACCTGTTTAATTGCTCCCCTCTATGGAGCCAAGGAAGATATATTTATATTTTTATCTGACCTTTGGGATTTTCCACTGTCTGTCAGTTTAAGGTCTGTGGGAGGCTGACAGAGAAAATTAACAGCTGGCTAGACAGAAAAAAAAAAGGTGCTATTATGACTAAAATCAACCATGCAGGGGAGGGAAGGGCTAGCCATCATACTGCATTACACAGAAGTAATCCTTTATCTGGAGTGGCCATCCCAGGGTAACTGGAGTGTCTTTTAATCTAATCCCTTAAGATTTAACACTCTCACCTACCTCCTAATCATTCACCCCCTTTGTTGGAAAAGCAAAAGAATCTATATATTTTGCAAAATTGATGGCATGAAGCCCAGAAACTATGACATAATGTATCACAGAATAATATTTGAGCCCAGGGTTATAAATATTGTCTGTCACCCCTAGCATATATTTAATACAAACAGCCTGTATCTAGGATGATAAACGTAGTACAGTATTGGCCGGACATGGTGGCTCATGCCTGTAATCCCAGCACTTTGGGAGGCCGAGGCGGGAGAATCACTTGAGGTCAGGAGTTTAAGACCAGCTTGGCCAACATGGTGAAACTCTGTCTCTACTAAAAATACAAAAATTAGCCGAGTGTGGTGGCACGCACCTGTAATCCCAGCTACTCAGGAGGCTAAAACAGGAGAATCACTTGAACCCAGGAGGCAGAGGTTGCAGTGGGCTGAGATCCCGCCACTGTACTCCAGCCTGGGCGACAGAGCAACATTCTGTCTCAAAAAAAAAAAAAAAAAAAAAAAAAAAAAAAAAGTAGTACAGTACTTAGAGCTATAGTTAATAATGTGCAACTGTGTACCATGGAGAAGGAAGTAACTGCAAGAAAGTTGAAAGGATTTTAATTAATTTGTCTTGTTATCTAAGGAGCTACTTGCATAAATATATTTCTGTGACTTGGACGTAATCTACATATTCCTGTACTCCTACCCCCCATTCACTTTAATGGTTGGAACAACCCTAAATCAGAAAACAAAAACAAAAACAAACCACAGTATTGTTTTGGTGTTTGTTATTACACGTGTAATGAATTGATGACAATGATAACAATTTATCAACACATGGTCCTCACAACAGTGCTCTCCTAGTTTGATGTTCCTCTGGGCTTCTTGTTAAAATGGTTATATTCTGATTCAGTCATCCCTGGATAGACCTCAGGGTCTGCATTTCTAAGAAGCTCTCAGGTGATAACAATGTTTCTGGTCCTGGGATCACACTTTGAGTAGCAAGACCTTATAACACGACCAACATGGCATTTGAAAGCAAGTGTCCTGTCCCAAGTGAGAAATATCCACATCTTTACTCACATTCATATAAGAATATTGCCACTTGAGTTTCTCTCTTGATCACTTACTTTGTCCATGAACCCTATAATCCTGAAGCAATGCTGAATTGCTTCGAATTGTCTTCTGTAAGACTCCTTGGAAGTTATGTCATGCATCACCCTTCCAGTTTCTTCAGCTATGTACCTAAATGAAGGGGAGCATGACCAAACAGAATGAGCATTGACTTGGAAAGTGGTGCAGGCATTTCCATTTTTTGTCTGTTGTTTGTTTAAAGATGGGATCTCACTCTGTTGCCCAGCCTGAAGTACACTGGTGTGATCATAGCTCACTGCAGCCTCAAACTCCTGGGCTCTAGTGATCCTCCTGCCTCAGCCTCCTCAGTAGCTTCGACTACAGGTGTATGCCACCACACCCAGCTAATTTTATTTTATTTTATTTTATTTGTTTGTTTTAGACAGGGTCTTGCTCTGTCACCCAGGCTGGAGTGCAGTGGCACAAACTTGGCTCACTGCAGCCTCGATCTCCCAGGCTCAAGCAGTCCTCCCACCTCAGCCTCCTGAGTAGCTACTTAAAAAAAAAAAAAAACTACAGTGAGACAGGGTCTTGCTATGTTGCCCTGGCTGGTCTCAAACTCCAGGCTTCAAGTGATCCTCCCACTTCAGCTTGCCAAATGATGCAAATGGCTGAGAAAAAATAAACCATGTGCAGTTGAGTTTTTGAACTTTCTAGACAATGAAAATGGTGAGATAGTTCCTGCCACCTCATCCTGGGCACTTTAGTCAAATACACTGTGAGTTTCCAGTTAGGAAAACAGCTCCATTTACTTCCAAGTTTGTCAACTGCTAATTGGACATTCATCAAAAATTACCAACCAACCCCCCTGACACTTACCTAGGAGGTTTTTCCTCAGGAAGTCTGAAGTCAGAAAGCTTCTTTTGGTGATGAAGACCAGCATAAATATAGTAAAATATGTGAAAATTTTTCTCTCCCCTGAAAAAAAAAAAGAGACTTTAGTAATAATGTATTCTGGCTTCCCCATCCCAAGTATTTTACACCATTTTCTTTCTGTGCAAAAAATTATCCCATGGCAAATTTGTATTTTCAGGCAATTAAATATTATAAATCCCACTTACAGAACAGTGATAGGATTAGTATAGTAATTGTCATAATGTTGCATTATTAAACACACTTTACTACAAGCAAAAGGTTTCAGAGAATGGGACATTTACAGGAAACAGCTCAGGTTGCGTATGTTGAAATCTTTCTGTTGCAGCCCAAATGCCTACTGCCTTCTGTTTGTACCACATGTTGCTTCAGAGATGGTGAGGTCCACCTTAGAGACATCAGCCAAATCCTCTACTTTACTGGAGCCCTAGACAGGAAGTGGCCTGCAAGTCTCACAGCAGCTTAGGGAGCAGGATTGGTCCAGAACTGAGGTCTTCACTCTCCCACGCTGGTATTCTTAAAAATACTACTCAAAGGCCGGGCGCGGTGGCTCAAGCCTGTAATCCCAGCACTTTGGGAGGCCGAGACGGGCGGATCACGAGGTCAGGAGATCGAGACCATTCTGGCTAATACGGTGAAACCCCGTCTCTACTAAAAAATACAAAAAACTAGCCGGGCGCCTGTAGTCCCAGCTACTCGGGAGGCTGAGACAGGAGAATGGCGTGAACCCGGGAGGCGGAGCTTGCAGTGAGCTGAGATCCGGCCACTGCACTCCAGCCTGGGCGGCAGAGCAAGACTCCGTCTCAAAAAAAAAAAAAAAAACTACTACTCAAAATGTCATTCATTAGTCTGGTCTCCTGCCATCCACCTCTTTTAGGCTACCCTGGCCAGGGGGTCCTTTCAGATAGGTGCTACTCTGAGCATAGTCTGTGGACAGCTGTCAGTTTATAGCAAGAGAAGGAACTGGAAAGTACATGCCTTGACATTTTATAGCAAGTGACATTGCCATGACATCCAAGAGCATGATAATTTTTCTGATAATTAATTTTTATTGCATTTTACAAAGGTATTAGTTCAAAATGGGTTGGATATTTAAAAAAACAAACAAAAACAAACAAAAACAAAAAACAAAACAAAACAAAACTGATCCTTTAGCACAGAGAGTTTGAAAAGCACTGCTCCATATCCCCTTCTTTCCTCTGGAGGAGGACAGTCTCTTCTGCAGATACCCTTGGTGGGGCAAATCTTTTCTTTGGTCAACCTAGCTCCATGGAAAGAAATCTTGTCTTTCTTTTTTTTTTTTTTTTTTTTTGAGACGGAGTCTGGCTCTGTCTCCCAGGCTGGAGTACAGTGGCCTGATCTCAGCTCACTGCAAGCTCCGCCTCCCGGGTTTACACCATTCTCCTGCCTCAGCCTCCCGAGTAGCTGGGACTACAGGCGTCTCCTCGCCCAGCTAGCCCGGCTAGTTTTTTGTATTTTTAGTAGAGACGGGGTTTCACCGTGTTAGCCAGGATGGTCTCGATCTCCTGACCTCGTGATCCGCCCGTCTCGGCCTCCCAAAGTGCTGGGATTACAGGCTTGAGCCACTGCGCCCGGCCCTGAAATCTTGTCTTTCTTTTCCCCTTATCCCCCTTTGTGGCATGGCCCTCATTCTGTTCAGCCTCTCCTGGGTATCCTCATCTTCCTTTGATTGTTTATCATCTTCCTTTGATTTGTTTATCCTGTCAAAGCTCTTCTGTGACATTCTTTATCCCTGCCCTGTATTCTAGATGCCTCTACTTGCCATTTCTCACTCACTTGTTCACTTAACTAATAAATTTAGTTAAGAGACAGGGTCTCACTCTGTTGTCCAGGCTGGAGTGCAGTGGTGTGATCATAGCTCACTGCAGCCTCAAATTTCTGAGCTCAAGCAATTCTTGCACCTCAGCCTCCCAAGTGGCCATGACTATAGGTATACACCACCATTCCCCGCTAATGTTTTTGTGTTTGTAGAGACAGAGTCTCACTATGTTGCCCAGGCTGCCTTGGCCTCCCAAAGTGCTGGGATTACAGACATGAGCCACTGTGCCCACCCCCATTTTTATTTTTTTAAAATAAATTTTATTGTGTATATTTAAGATGTACAACATGATGTTATAGGATATACATATAAATAGAAAAATGTGACTATTCAATGAATAAACATCTTAATTGCCAGTCATGGTAGGCACTGTGCCAGGTACCAGGGATACAGGACTAAAAGGATTCATGTTCTCTGAGTGTCATTATAAGAAGCCAAGATGGCTACAGGGAAACCAGTGAGGGGGTCCCAGTGAGAAAGCATAATAGCTCGGATAGGGTAATGGTAGTGGTGATGGAAAATAAGAGTAAGCTTAAATATTATATATATTCTGGAGAAACAACCAAAAGAACATCCTAATAGACTGAATGAGGATGGTGACGGAAAGAAACCTAGAGTCTGCCTCCTAGATTTCTAGCTGGAGCATCTAGTGATGGTGGCACCCTTCACTGAGACAGAAACCGAAAGGCCTGAGATGAATGTCACTTGTTCTTTAACCTCTGTTACATGTGCAGGCTTTGGCTGACCTCTCTCACTCTTACCTTCCTACAGTTTTTCTACAGATCCATCTAGTTCTCAATTCTTCCAAGCTTTTCCTGCTGATATCCATCGCTAGCATCAATTCAGTTTGATTTCCATCCCTTTATCTGTCAAGATTGGCTAGGTTTTGTTATAGTAATAAACACCCCAAGATCTTAGTAGCTTAACTCAACAAAGGTTTAGTTCTTGCTCAGAGTACCTGTCCATGGCAGGTCAGCAGTGGGGCTGTGCTCACTGCAGTCACTCATGAGCTGTGGCTGGCACAGCAGTCCCCATCTTACACTTTGCCAGACTCTGGAGGGTTGTCATTACATGCCCACTTGCCAGAACCAGTTATGTGACCACACCCAGCCACACAGGAACCCTACAGTGTGCCTAGAAGGGGGTGAACCCCAATAGTTGGATGAACAGGACTGGCACAGGCCCCATCTTCTCTTCATCTCACTTAATTCTTGTAAGAGCCCTGTAAGGTTGCCATTATTATGCCCATGTTGCATATAAGGAAAGTAAGGTATATGAATATTTACATTAACAAGTAACATGTCACATTAAGTGACCGAGAACTCTCCTCACATTATCTTGGTAAAAGACCACTTTACATTTGAACACAGAACACTATGCTTTCCATTCTGTCAGAGGTAGCTCCCTAAATTTTAAAACGATCTTAAGCTGGGGAGACAGAAGCAGGGGACCTCATAAAAATTAATCAAAAAGCCACAGGGAAGCGTAAATGACTCTGACTCTATCTTTCATTTGTTTAATGTTCATGCCAGTCCCTACTGCGTGAGGAAACTGCAAGTACATGATAGAGGAAGATGCTTGGGTTCTCAACCCAGAATAATTCCTGTAAATTCTACTTGCACAGTATCTCTCAGACTCCTCAACTTCTCTCCATCTCCACTGCCACCACCTTAGTCTAGGCCAGCATTCTCTCTCACATGAATTTGGCAACAGCATCCTAATCACATCAACACAATCCTTGCATCTCCTCCAATCCATTCCCCATTGAAGCTAGTGTGATCATTTCAAAATGCAAGTTGGGTTTGGTGACTCCCCTGCTTGAAAACGTTCAGTGGCTTCCTATCGCCGTTAGAAAAAAGTTTGAAATCCTCATCCTGGTTCCAAAGCTCTGCATGTTTTGGTCTCAGTCTTATCTTTGCCACTTTTCCTCCTTACTCTGGTCCCCACCTCGTTGCCTAACTCCTAGTGATCCTGTGATCTCACATACAGGGAGACCTTCTTTCTCCCTAGACTAGGTTATGTGTCCTTCCCTTCTCTCATTTCACCTTAGTAGCACCTATTTTGCTTTCTGGTGCTTATTACAATTGTTCTACATTTAAGTTTACTTGTTTAATGCCTGTGATTCCCCCCTACTGCTTCCTTGTATACCACATACTCCAAGCCCCGTGAATACAAGAATCTTTTGTATTTAGTTTACTCTTACAAGCCAACACAAAGCACAGCACTGGCAAACAGCAGGGATTTAATAATGCATTAATCTGGAAGTGCGGAACCACGCTCCTGAGAAGCTCTGGTGTCCTACAATAATAATAATAGCTACTAATATTAATAATTATAATAGCTACTATTATAGGAAGATATTATTATTTTTTATTATACTTTATGTTCTAGGGTACGTGTGCACAACATGCAGGTTTGTTACATATATATACATGTGCCATGTTGGTGTGCCGCACCCATTAACTCGTCATTTACATTAGGTATATCTCCTAATGCTATCCCTCGCCCCATCCCCAACCCCCCACCCCACGACAGGCCTCAGTGTGTGATGTTCCCCAGGAAGAGTTATTATTATAATAGGAAGAGTAGCTAACACTCTGACAGCATGTACCACACTAGTGGTTATATTACTATAATAGGAAGAGTAGCTAATACTCTGATAGGATGTACCACACTAGGCATTCTTTTAAGTAATTTTATATAAATGAACATGTTAATCCTCACAACAAACCCATGAGGTCAGCACTAGTAGCATTTCCATTTCACAGATGAGGCACAGAGAAGGTTAGTGAAATGCCCAAAGTCACACAGTGAGTATCAGAACCTGCATTTGAACCCAGATCAAAGTCTGTGCTATTGATTTCTATTACCAAACGCTTTCCTTAAAAATAGAATAATTGTTTTCTCTGCCTCAATCTAAGGAAAAAATTAACGTGTGAAATATTCTTGGTGTCTTTTTTTTTTTTTTTTAACAAACAAGTTCAATTTTAATGGGCCTCAGGATCTTAAAAAATGTCTGCAATGCTGCTAAATTCTACCTGACACAACCAGCTCAGGAGAAACAAGCATACCCATCCCCAAAGCACACCCACCCCAGCCCTTTGTACTCTTTCCATTAATTTCTTTTAGGTTAAAATCTACCACTGATCCTTTGCTTAAATCATTCTTTGCCCTTGGGAGGGTAGGGGAATGTTAAGAACAAGGATGAAAACTTAACTATTAAAATTCCCAAAGCCCCCCCGTTTTTACTGCAGGGCAAAAACACAGTGACAAAGTAGTGCACCTACACTGCCTGTTTTATCACTCTGGATTTTTCAAGGAGATATTCAGAGATTCTTGCCCCCATCACAACTCCAGTTGGTGTGAACATCATTTCCAGATATTTTCCAAAACGGCTGGAGTTTTCATTGATGGCAGTGCATGCGTTCCCAAAGGCTTCCACTAGGGAGTTGACTTGTAGAATTTTCTCTCTCAAGGTCTGATTATTGGCCTGTGCCAAACAGAGAACAGTCAAGAAGAGACTCCAGAAACATTACTCCAGCAAAGTTGCCGGGCACCCATCCCTTGCCCACCCAAATCCACATTGCCCTTTTACAAAGAGACGTTAGTATCAACCACCAGCATCATTTTCTCATATGAGCAACTCCCTGGATCTGCATATGAATCAGATTTGGCTAGATTAGGACAGCAGTTTTTAAAATCCAGCCATATTTCATTTAAAACCCTTGACAGATAAAATGCCTAACAAGTTTAGAAAGATTTTTAAATAGATCCCGGAACTTTTCTGGCATTTATCATAATAGTCTATAAACCTTATCTATAAAAATTCCATACATTCTTAGTCACCTAGTACACTAATTCAGAGTGTAAGTAACTACTAGACTATTTTTGAAGTCATTCTTTCAATATCGATTTCACCAAGCTGAAAATTTTCATTTCCCTCAACTTTTGCTCAAAGGCTTCTATTTTCCATCCTTTTAATCACTATAGTGGCTTTCCCTGATCCTGTTCCTAGTGCTTAACCACTCTTACTACTTAATGGTTGAATGTTTCTATTACATTGAAAACATGAAAATTAATTGCCAATAATCCAGTAAATTTGCGCTGGCATTATTCTCCTCCCAGTGTGAAAGAAGGATAGCATGCTGACATCTTAAGAGGCCTTGCTATCAGGAGGCAAACATAACAAAGATGGAATGTATTTATGCAAGCCTCAACAAAAGAAAAAAAAAGCAGTACTTCCATCATTTATAAAATATGCAGTTACTCTGTAGGAACTTTTCACCATAATACATAAAGCAGATTAGTCCATACCTTTCCCAAGAAAGTCAAATGCTGAACAATCAGGTGAGCACTTTCTGTCTTCCCAGAGCCACTCTCTCCGCTGATGACAATGCACTGGCACAGAAAATGGACCGTCAAGTGAAGAATTTATAGCACAGAAGCAACTTGCGTGCTTCATATAACATCCACTACTGTACACCTTAATTTTTCACTGAGAAACAGATCTTAGGAATCTTCCTATTTAAGAGATCTTCTTCAACCTTTTGTATAGCTACTTCTTGTTCCATTGTACAGATGTACCATAATCTGTTTAATCAGTCCATATTGGGATATTTGAGTTTTTTCCTTATAATTATAAACAATATTACAATGAACAACCTTATACATAAGTCATATTTTTATGCAGGTTCATCTGCAGGAGAAATTCCTAGAAATGGGGATGTTGGATCAAAAGGTAAATACATTTGTAAATTTGATACATATTACCAAATTGCTTTCCTAGGGACTATTCCAATATATGAAAGTGCCAGCTCTCCTGTAGCCTCACCAACAGGATGTTAGATTTTTGACAATCTAATAGGGTTAAAAAATGGTATCTCCGTGCGGCTTTATTCTGCATTTTAAAAATTACAAATGAGGCCTCCTTCCACATGCTTAAGAGGCTTCTCTTTTAAGTGACCTGTCCATATTGTTTGCCCATTTTTTATTGTATTGTTGATATTTTTATCATTCATTTCAGGGAACTCTTTATGTATAAAGGAAATTAGTGGATGTGGTATAACAAAAATTATATATTGGGCATTGTTCCTGGTTCCTGGCACCGAGCTCCTAAAACCTTTGGAATTTCCAGCAGTGGTAGGAGTATCTTTTGTTATTCACAAGGAGCCCCTTTCAACCATACCTCAGTTTATTCCTAACAAGGTGGTTCAAGGTGAGGCCTCTAGATAGCTTCAGATCGGTCATTAGAAAGACCAAACATGTGATTAGAGTGTGGGAACTTTCAGCCCTACCTCCCAACTTCTAGAAAGAAGAGGGGAATTTAAGATTAAGTTATACAAATTCTTGAACAACGAGATTCAGAGAGCTTCTGAGTTGGTGAACACATTGAGGTGCTGGGAGGGGGATGTGCCCAGAAAAGGCATGGAAGCTCTGTGTGCCACATCCCCTTCCTCCCCCCATATACCCTTGCCCCATATGTCTCTTTTATTTGGCTGTTCCTTAGTTATACCCTTCATAATAAACTGGTAAATGTAAGTAAAGTGTTTTCCTCAGTTCCTTGAGTCACTCCTAGTGAATCATCAAACCTAAAGAGAGTCACAAGAACCCCTGGACTGGTATTCAGCCAGGCAGAAGTGTGAGAAGCCTAAGTACTCCATTTGCAGCTGGCATCTAAAGTGGGAACATTCTTGTAGCACTAATCGCTTAATCTGTGGAGTCTGTGCTAACTCCAGGTAGTGTCAGAATTGAACTGAATCGTTGGGCACCCAGCTGGGGTTGGAGAATTGGTTGGTGTTGGAAAAAATACAACATTTGGTGTCAGAAATGATGTCAAAAAAGACAATGCAGTGAGGTGACTTCTTAACTTAAAAACAATATATTTTTCTCTCCATTTACTTCCTCCCTATGAAATCTATGGACATTTTACAAGTCTCTGGGACTTGTAAATCTTGGACTGATTAAATAGATTATGGTACATCTGTATAATGGAACAACAAGAATTTGGAGGAGCTAAGTTTCTAAGATACAGTGAATCCATGTATTCCATTTTATAATCTACACTCTTATAATGTCATCTATTACTCAACAAACCCCAAAGCTGGGACTTCCCAGGTCTTAGGAAATCCTTACAGTGATACTCTCAGAAAATTTGCTTGCCAAATTAGACTACTTCTATTTCAAACAGAATAAAGAAACAAAGAAAAATATACCTATTGAAAGTAAAGGAGGGATGAAAGGTTAGATATATCAGCACTGTGAATTAGAAGCCTAGAAAGGTAAAATGGATGAGTCTGTGTTTAGCATTGAGTTTAGGTTTGTTCATTCTCTACCCAATCTATCACAATTTTTCAGCAGCTAAATGGTGTGGTGCATGGTCGCTGTCAACCTCTGTGCAATATTTCATACAAAAAAGACAGAATCATGAAAATTCTAAGACCTTGATAGGAAAGAATTTCACTTATGCCATTCTATATGCTATTTTTATTACAATCATTGCCGTGTAATCACGTTGTGTTCGCACTGTTCTCATCATATTCATATTAGAAACATTTTTATTGTATCTTATCAGAGAAAATGAGTGCTCTTGATGTGAATGCTTTATGTTTCTTGAGAAGCATTTTCACGTTCTCCTGATGCTATGGCCTTATCTATGCACAAGTTCCACAGAGCTGCCATTTCGTCTCCTGTCTCTTTGGGTCGGCACCAGCAACCAGAATGGAAAGCTTTCAGGAAGACTTAGGAGCTGACGAGGAAGACAGAACATGTCTTAACTGTGTGACTCCGTAGGAAAGGAAGGTGAGTTCTTACCTGGTCTTTGCTGAGAGTAACCATGCACTGGTAAGCAGCATCTGCTGATGCAAATATGTGGGGGGGATTAGAGGCACGTTTCACCCCATGATAAAGTCTGGAAAACTGAAGGAAAGATAATTAAAGGAAACTCTCCGCTGGACCATCTAATACTCCACTACCTATTGCCCATGAAACCAAGACTCCGTCACTTATTAGGGGACTTGTTGCATTAGGAAGACTGTAGGGTACAGGTTCTGGAGCCTGCAGGCCTGAGTTCAAATTTCACTTCTGTACTTAACTGGCTTCGTCAGCTAGTAAGAGGGAGCCACTGTATGCTAAGTCTCCTCGTCTGCCAACTAGGTTTAACAACAGTACCTGTCCCACAGGGTGTGAAAAGTGAGGTAACCCAGTGTCCAACATGCAGTAAGCACTCAATAAAGGTTAACTATTATTGTTATAGTTTGCTTTAAAAAGGTATCCTCAAGATGTAAAAATTCCATTTGTATTACATTACTATCTGCAGTTTGGAGTATATACATCTAGGGTAGCATAATTTTATTCTTACTTTTTTTTTCTTTTCATTTGCCCTTGTGAGTTTTAATTTCCTATTAAGGAGCAGTAAGCTCTTAAACCATCCCTTACCTGTGGAGAGTATATGCTTAGATTCTGGAAGGGGTTTAAGGCAATTAAGATGTCTCCAACATATGTGTAAATTAGCAAGTCTGCATAACGTTTCTGCAACTGATGGATAATTGTATCCTAAGAAGAGGATAAATGGTATTGAGAGTAAATATTATTTCCAATCAAGGGATAGATTCTAAAAATGACAACAAATTTATTCTTCCAAGAACATCTTTCTTTAAAAGATGAAAGTAGTTCCTTTAAATCATACAATGACCCTAACGATCCTAATTCATTAAAACAATGCCAATATTTGCCTTGAAAGAAAAAATAGGAATACATTGAAAGAATTAGGCCTACTTAGGACTTGCTAAAAGACACTGAGCTATCCAAGAAAGATGTTACTTGTTATTGTGAAAAGAACTCATCTCAACCAGTCAAAATGTTGTATTTAAAATTTTATTTAATAGGCTGTTCCTACTGATAGAGCACAGACAAAACGGTAAGTTAATTTCTCAAAGCACTGCACTTAAAACCTAGGTGGCATAAATACAGAATTAAACTTTTTATTACACTTTAGTGATTTAGACATTGAAAGTAACAATCCCCAGAGTTAGACTCAGCATAAACAGGTCCTGTGCAATTAACAGCACTATTAAACATGCATATTTTAAGTAGCGATTATCAGAGACTTCAAATTTAGAATTCAAGCTATATTAACTTCATGATTTCCCTAAATGAAGCTCTTTCTTATGAAGAACAAACAACTTCTTAAGGGTTAATTGAAATATTTTTGTCAAATTTTATCAAATAAAATAGTTTCAGCTGATCTAATCCACCATTAAGGCTACAATATAAAGAGCTTTTTTGGAAAAATCCAACTCCTTTTCTCTTCATGATTCTAGGGGCTATCTAAATAAACACAGCACAGGATCATAGTCACAGTGACTGAATGCTCCCTGAGCTTCATCCCATGGCTACACAAACAATTACATTTTCAAATGACCCGAGGAAGACGTGCTCTACAACAGAAAGGTCAGACCACATGAAACAAATGTCTTCAATGAGAATTGTCTACTAAATATTTAGTACCTCATCCAGAACCTCTAGGTTGACCAAATCATCCTCAAGGCAGTATTTTTCAACGTCTTCCACACGATAAGGTCTTCTGGTATGCATCCTCTCATGCCTAGAAATTTATCAATAGAGTTTAAGCATTAAGACAGCAAATAATGCAGCAGAAAGTGGGCAGCAAGGATGGCTCATTCACAATCTTATCACATGATATGTTCAGAGACGTCAGAGACAGGGACAGGAAGTCCGGTCCAGGTCCCCAAGCTTCTCCTGCCACTGTAGAACTGTTGGGATAAAGTGATCTCCATAGTTCAAGTCTACTTTCTGCCAGAGTGAGGAGTGTTACCAAATGGGCCCACCTAATACACATATTTGCTTTTCTTAAACGCCAAAGGTAGCACTTCCAGAATAAACACCTCTGATTTCTGCTCAGTGTCAGGCACATGGTTCTCACTGGGGTATAGCCTTAAATGCCTTACTTGCCTTGAGGTCCCCCTGCTCTATCTACCAGTACCACCCCCAACTTTTGTGATAGCTTTTAACCTACATAACACTTCCAGAGATTCATATAGTAAACAACAAATAATTGATCATTGTTTATGATTTTTCTTATTTATTTGAAATCCCTTTGTGACCCTTGTCCCATCCCACCCCTCTCTCATGAGGTGACCACTATCTGATGGATTTCCTTCCAGTCTATTTTCAAATATTGGTCAGATGCATATACGTACCCATAAGCAAAATACAGGTTCTGTATGTTTAGTTATAAAAATGATATAATACTTAGATTTTATAATGTAAGCTTAATTTTTTCATTAAACATGATGATTTGTAAAGTCTATTTATCTGTCTATCTACCTATCTACCTTACCCACTTACCTACCTACCTAGTTCAGTCACTTTAATCACTGGGTAGTATTATGCTTTATAAATATGTACCTATTTATTTACTCAGTCCTATGAGGGGGATCACATTGGCTAGAAGAGCTCTGGACCCTAGTTTCAGAGTTGCGAGCACTGTGGTATGAGACACTCAGCAAATCCCTTAACAGCCACTATATCAGTTTTCTTCATCTGTAAATAGAATTACTCATGACTGATCCGTCTATCTCCCAGGTAGCTATGAAAGCACATATAGTCATGGATATAAAAATGCAATAAAGTTGAAAACATGTGCTAATTATTCTTCTTACATCCCTGTTAAAATTTGGAATCAATTTGCATAACTACACACATTACTCCGAATATCACTGACTAAACACAATCATACATAAACTGTCCTCCTACATACTGTAAATTCACTAGCCCAGAAGCATAACTTCTTGGTTCTTCTCTGTCACTTTTATGCCCATCATCATCACAGCTTATGAGGATATCACCCACCATCTAGCTAGATCCTAGAAGCTGGGGTTGACTGAAAGTTTTATGGTAAGTACCAGCTAGAAGTCATGGAATCTTGATGCACAGCCACCCTTTGGTATGCATTTCACAGAAGTAGGTAAAGAGGAAGAAGCAAATTTATCAGCTCTTCATATTGAGTCTTGAGTTTAATAATGAAATAGAAATGGCCAGATAAAACTGATTTCTCTCTTTCTAGCCTATTATATTAAATCTTACTTTTCAATATCCACCACTGATAAATTTGAAAAGGGATATTTGAAGCATGCTATTAGTCATCTCCAGTCCTAGAACCAGTTTTGCTGCTAATTTATATAAAGGTCCAAAGTAGAATGAAGCTTAGTTTTTATTTAATCAAATCAAATTTATAACCTAAACATTTTAAAATTATTAAACATAATTATTTATCTGTGTCTTTACATATTGTTGATGGCAAAGAAAAATCAAATTGGTTTGTAATACAGATTTTTACTAAAACTCAGAGCTGCTGCCTGCCTCTAGCTAGCCATTTTGTTAAATAAAACAGCAGGAGGATACATATTTCTGATCAAAATCCCCTTCACATAAAACCTAAGAATAATTTTGCTTGAAGTTACTCAAAAAACAAAATATTGGCCGGGTGTGGCGGTTCACGCCTGTAATCCCAGCACTTTGGGAGGCCGAGGCGGGCGGATCGCAAAGTCAAGAGATTGAGATCAGCCTGGCCAACATGGTGAAACCCCGTCTCTACTAAAAGTACAAAAATTAGCTGGGCATGGTGGCTTGTGCCTGTAGCCCCAGCTACTCAGGAGGCTGAGGCAGGAGAATTGCTTGAACCCGGGAGACGGATGTTGCAGTGAGCCGAGATCAAGGCACTGCATGCCAGCCTGGCAACAGAGCAAGACTCCATCTCAAAAAAAAAAAAAAAAATTATACCACATTTTCATGAAATAATTAAATTACCATATTAAATTCAGCTAGTTTGTCACCTTCCTACATTTACATCTCATAATTGCACAAAATAAGCTAAGTCAGAGTTTATTCTGCACATCATTTGACAAAGAAAATCAACAATTAGGCCGGGCGCGGTGGCTCACGCCTGTAATCCCAGCACTTTGGGAGGCCGAGGTGGGTGGATCACGAGGTCAGGAGATGGACACCATCCTGGCTAACACAGTGAAACCCCGTCTCTACTAAAAAATACAAAAAAATCGGCCAGGCGCGGTGGTGGGTGCCTGTAGTCCCAGCTACTCAGGAGGCTGAGGCAGGAGAACGGCGTGAACCCGGGAGGCGGAGCTTGCAGTGAGCCGAGATCGCGCCAATGCACTCCAGCCTGTGTGACAGAGCAAGACTTCGTCTCAAAAAAAAAAAAAAGAAAATCAATAATTAAAAAATTACCTCAGATCTGATTCTGGTCAAGATGGAGTAAGCACTCTCCACTCTTGTCTCTCACTGAAGACAACCAAATACCCTGGACGGAATGCATGGAGTAGCTATCTTAAGACTCTGAGAAGTAAATTTTAACAGGCAGATTGGGGAAGGAAGTCAGAATTCAAAATACCACTGAACCAGTGGTGAGTTTTCCAGGTTTTTTTTTCCTTCAGTAACTCCTGACCTGGACTTCATGGCAGCCTGAGCTCCTTCAGGAGTCCCAAGCTTCACATTGGATGACATTTTTATAGCCAACTAAAAATGGAAGCATGGACAAAACCTTACTTGCAATCTCACAAACAGATGCAGTCTAGTAGAAAGTTTTCATTTTCAGTGTGAATATACACAATGCAATATCACTAGGATCAAAATTGGTATCTTCTGAGCCTGAAGCAGACTGTATGCTATGCCAATCTGTCTCACAGATAGAACTTCCAAGAATCATGCAGATGTTGTCTGTAAATCTGAGCTTGACTCCTGTAAAAAAAACTTCTCCAATAATATTGTATTAACAAAAAATAACTTTTAAAAAATTTTAACTGCCTCTTTCCTTGCTTACAGGCGATCATATTCTTTAGAAATACTTGCTCCTAAAAGTGAAACAGGCAATCTAGAAGTGGAGGTAGATGCAAGACTTCTCTACTCTGATAAAGACCACTTCATTTTCTCAACCAGAAAAAAAAAAAAATATGTATGTGTAACACTATTTCTGCTTTCCCCAGCTAGTGTTATTTGGAAACTGCTGGCTGCTTAACTTTCCTCCTCTGGCTATGGGGTCTGGAGGGTCTGTTGTAGAGAAAAAGCATTATTTATTTCAATTTTTATCTCCTTTAAAAACATTATCTTAGATTTTACATAAGCTTATAAAAAGTGTTACATTGTTTTATATTTCTCTATTTTTAGTTGAAATTAATAAAAATAAATTTGGTTTATTTATTTTCAATTTTATTAAGTGATTGTGTCATTAGTAACTATAGATCTTAATCTCCTTTAAATTCACACGCTCCACCTAGTGTGCCACTTGAGAATAGCATCTATTATCAATTTTTGCTGAAGAATTCCTCGTTTAATGTGAAAATTACAGATCTCCAACTAAAAGCTACTTGGATTGAGTATTCCAAAGCTCAGAGGAATGCAGACATAGATAAATGAATGGATAGATAGCAAAAAACATTCTACTAAATCAAAAGTATGTGATAAGGCACTGTTGTTTTAATGGCTCAGAAGATGTTTTCAAATTCCAGTAAAGTTTATATTGCTTTTCCTAGATTTCCTACTTGTTTTTATGAGTCTGTAAGTATGTTGGCTGCCAAGGCTGGCTTCTCAGACAAACAGAGTTTGCGAGTTGGAGCTTAGAGGGAAAGTCTTGGTTTGGACTGGTTCCTGGAGTTTGCTTTTGGTGAGGCAGTGGAGCGGGAGAATGTGGAGAGCAGGACTGGTCTTAGGTTTCAGGGATCAGGTAAAGGGGAAACTGGTGCCTGAATCCACGGATCAAGCAGGGTGGGAATGAGGGCAAGTCTGTACCATCAAGTCCAAGGAAATGGGTGCAGCGTAAGAATAGAATCGGAAGACCAGGAAAGACAGAGCCAGAGGTAGAGGCTGGGAGTTCCCCTAAGACAACAGTGAGCATCGATGAGGTAGAGGATGAGGGTCTTTGTTCAAATCTTTGGCCCAGCCAGTGAGTAGGAAAGGAGCTTCAGAGGGCACCAAACTGGTTCAAATACTAGAGGAATTATTCTCATGAAATAAACTCCTAAAGTGTTGCAGCTTTCACTCTAGTTTAATCTCTATATCTGCATTATGGTTAAAACCATTTCTGTGTCAATGCTCTCTAATATCCCATCACTGGGCCTGCTAGCTTCTTTGTTTGAGCTGCTAGTCCTGTGAACTATATTGACAAACATATTTTGCCCCAAAGTGACTCATGAATCAATTAGCCTGTTTCTGTCTGCCAGTTATGCCTGTGGAATTGGAGGCTTCCACGTAAGTAGGTACAAACAGGGCTGCAAGAACTTCATGTAGGTGAGACAGGATATGTTCTTCCCTTCACTCACCAACTATGAGGAAGAAAAGGTGCAGACTTGAAGATGTCTTTCCTCAAGAATCTAGGACAAAAGCCTCTATGGCCAGAGAGAGAACCCAGGGATCACTCCCTTATCACTACATTCAATGGATTCCATAAAAGAATGAAAACATTACTCAAAACTGAGAACGGAGTACTGTTACTACACCAAGGTCAGCGATGTTGACTACTTCTTCTAAATCTTTATTTCCGTTCAATACACCCTTTGATAACAGAGACAATGAAAGAGAAACTTTTATTTTATGATAACTCTATAATAATGGACCTAGAATGAGAAAAACAGTAGCACACCATTGAGGAGTAACGTTATTCTACCAGCTGGATACCCTTAACTACGTGAGCTGTATCTTGTCCCTGAACTTAAGGCTATATCTATCAAACAATACCATGCATAGATTTTAAAATAGGATAATTGTTTGGGTGGAACTTACTCTAGTATCTGTCCATTTTTCATCTAAGCACAGTTTTGGCCAGAATCCCAATAAATCAGCATCTTATCATTCATCATATTAAACAGTATTTGATATACCCAACTTCTCTAAGCAGCAAGAATCAGTAACACCAGCATAAAATTAATATTAACGAACTTATTTGCTCATTTGTAGATAGACAGATATAGGTATACATAGATAGCAGATACTAATTATAGCAAGGTGTAGATTTATTTCTTCTGTTAGGAAAGTAAAAGGATCTTTAACCTCCTATGTGTCAAGCTTCTTCAGCACCTTATGAAGTAATCTTTCTGGAGTTATTCATTTACATAAGAACCCAAGAACCCATTAATGTATATAATATGGAGTGTTGTGTGTGTGTGTGTGTGTATGTGAGTGCATGCATGCACACATTTGAAGGTAGAAGAGGGAGAGAGTGAGCAAGGATTACTGGGGAAAACTCGGGCAGTTAAATAGTGAGAAATCGGTTTTTAAAGGTCATTGCTGCAGGTTGAAAAGAAATCAAAAGCTGAAGTCATTGTTTTAATCAGCCTCAGGCAAATTGCAAGGGCAGAATTACAATCCATTAAACCGAGCAGGAAAAAAAAAAAAAAAAAAAAAAACCCCAGCAACTCAATTCTTCTACCAAGTAATACCTAGAACAGACCCGTGGCATTTAGGGTTTAACATCTGTGGTTTCAGCTAGTACCAAACCACCTGCAGGGGCACCGCAGGCTGGATCTTGTAATTTTACTGAGGTTCACGGTTGAGTTCATGGTCCTGGCAGAGACAACCGAGTCCTTTCCCTGCCTCCATTCACATTCCAGAGTGCTTTCGCTCTTCTCCCGATAACCCTTGTAAAGTGATAAAAAGCATGTTTTCAATCTACTTCTCTGAACTTTAACAGTATGATGACATACCAGATGATACTAATGAATTCAGGAAATTGTAAAACTGGTTTGGGGAAGAAGCCTTTTTGCAGATCAAGGAAATAGGTGCTGATATAAAGGAAATGACCAAATAGTTTAAAAACACCCCCAACAGATTAAGTAACAATGTACCCTCAACTCATTGTTCACATAGTTTTAGGGCTACTTAACCTCCTTTAAAAGAGTAAGACTTGGATTCATAACTGCTCTATTGTACCTGAATCAAATATATGTGTTGGCACAATTATAATTTACTGGAAAAACTTAAATTCCAGTGGTGTCATACATACACTATAATCAGCATCAGGTAATGGTATCTATCAAATCTCAAATAGTACAATGTCACTTCTCCACAGGTGCCTCTGCTGTCCTGTATCTATAGCTGTAGTGTGTGTGTGTGTGTGGGGGGGTGTATGTGTATGTATGTGTGCGTGTGTATATATATGTATATGTATGTATGTATGTATGTATGTATACATAGTGAAATAGGGATGAATCACATCCTGGCTTTCCAAAAAGCACTCAGAAAAGCCTGAATGGTTACACCAGGAAAGGTGAGACAGGGGCCTAACAAACTCAAGCTCTCCATGCCCAGTGCAGCTTCTGCTCTATGTGAACAAGCCCTCCATGATTCTTAGCCTTGCTCTTGAATACTCTTGAATATGTGCCATAACTGAGATGGACCACTTCCCTGTAACACTCTTCTCCCAGCACTACCTTCTACCCCCTCACTGTGACAGAGGAGCGAAATTGTGTATTCTCCCTGCTCCCCTCTGTCTTTTCCCAACCATTGCTCTCCCTAACCAATCTCTTCCCTTTTAAAAGTTCACATCACACTCTGATATCATCCTTTTTGGCAAGTGACCCCCAATTTTCCTTTCTCTCTACCCCTTCCCCTGATATCAGTCTTTGGTTTCCCCATGTCCCACCAATCACTTTGTTAACTCTTCCCACATTCTGATCTAAGAGTTCCTCAACTTGTCAACACTTAAAAAACATTTCTTTCTATTCCACTGAAGTTGCCCACAAGTTCAGCTATCCCTAGTCCCTAATTATCTATCAAAAGTTCCTAGGATCTCAGTTTTACAATCCCTTTCCTCATCATCCCCTCACTGAACCTGCTCTTCATCTTTGTTGTAATAGCGAGTCCCCGAACTAGATCAGTCTCAAAGTCAATAAGCCAGTCTGGTGTCACTTTCTTCCCTACCCCCAAAGATCCCAAGGCCACTCTTCTACTAACCTTGATTCCCTTGCTTCCTTACCCACTCATCACGTCCACTGAAGTCAGTCTCCAGCCTGAAGAAGACCATAATGTCTGCTTTCTCTACTCCTAACTCCTTGCTGCTAAGAGTTAATCGAGATGACAGATGAGAAAGGCGGTAGTGGTGATGGTACATTTTCTGAGAGTTCCTAGTGCCAAATACTGTCCTGAATGCTCTACGTGCATTATCTTAGAGACGGATTAACTTCACTACAATAGGATGCTGTTCAGTTACGTTCCACCTGGGTTTTCTATGCTATTAAGCAATCATGATGTCTATCTTTAATTGACCCTTTATCATATTCCTCATAGTGACTATCTCAAAGATTTAACACTCCCCTGGAGTACCCATTCCACTCCCAACTCTGAAACCTTGCTAAGTTTTTTTTTTTTTTTTTTGAAAGATAAAGGCCATTCAACATGAATTTCCTCACAATACCTCCTCTCCTCCCTTAAGTTTTCTGAGTACTTTTATCTAACCTTTCTGTGTCTTTCCCAACTTAGAGTTTCTCTCTTTCTAAGGTGAACTTTCCTTTTAGGCCCCTGACCCACTCCCTGTTGCTTCCTCCATTGTTTCCTCTCTCTTCTGTCTTCAATGTCTCCCTCTCTCTCTATATCCTTCCCCTTCACCTGTCCAAGTGTTCCCCAATCCTTTAAGAACTGGCATTCTTCCCTGCAGCCCCGCTGAAACTACCAACTTCTCTCTCCCCTGGGAAAAGTACTAAAGTGGACAGAATATTCCTTACCTTTGCAGGAATAGTAAGCAAGTGTTCCCTGTAGGTTATGTTTCATTACTCTGTATCAGCTCTCAAATCCAAAAGAGTTACTCTAGCTGGAGGGCCCGGGACTGCTTAGATCATTGAAGAACTCTCTTTCAGGCAGAAAGCTGGAAGCCTTGTGTAATATCTGGAAGTACTCAGCATTGCATTTGATAGACTATGAAGACGTGTCTTGCAATTTCTATGTGATTGTATCGTGAACCAGGCCAGGGAGGCAGCCCAGTTTGGGGAGGCCCCATCACACTTCTCTCTTTCCCTAATCTCCCTCAATCAGTCCATCACTAAGTCCCGACAATACCATTATTTTAATATCTTCTGCCATTTGTAATTACTATGATCTGCTCACTAGTCTCCTTAGTTGCAGCCTTGCCCTGCTTCATTCTCCATACTGCAATCAGAACAACTTTCTAGAACTCATCAATAGCTCCCCAGGGCCTAAGAAACAAATTCAAGCTCCTTAGGCCCATTATGACCTGGCTCCTGTCTACCTTGTCTCTCCCTCCCACCTACCCCACACCAAGCTCCAGCCATGTCAACTAATTGTTCACCAGATGCCCCAAGCTCTCTCCAGCTCTTGTGCCTTGCCCTTTGCTCACTGCTCATTCTTTCCCCTCTACCCCAAATAACCCCCTTTCCTTGACTATCTTCAATTTGTTCTTCAGGACGGTTCAAGGATCATCTTCCCAGAAGCTCCGGGGCATCTTCCCCCACCATCCCAACCCCAGACTGACTTAGGTGTCTTTCCCAGGTGCTCTGGGAGGTATCCCAGGCATTCCTTTATCTAGGTACTTTTCATGTTGAACTGTTCTCACCTGATTCTTGTCTCTATCACATACCAGACTATTAGCTCTTTATCAGGAACTGCATCTGATTTGCCTTTGTAATCCCTCTGTTCAGCACAGGGCCTGACACATACACAGGTATAAATGCCTCTTGAATGAATAAATTAGATATTGAATAAGAGATAAAATGGGATATTTTTTAACATTCAGTACCTCAGTACTATTTATTTTCGTGATCTTTTACAGTAAGTAAAAAGATGAATTTGCACACATTATGGGCAAGAGGTAGTTAGTGTTAAAAAGAAATGAAAGACTCAGAATTAAATAGGCCTTGTACACTACTTCTACTACTAACATTTATGGAAGGTGCACTATTCTAAGCATTTTACATGTATTGACTCACTTAACCCTCAAAATAATCCCCATTTTATAGAAGAAACTTTGGAAGAGAAAGATTGAAAACATATCCAGTTAGTGGCTGGCCTGAGATCCAAACCTGGTAGAGCAATAGGTTCTTTATTTTCCTTCCTTTCTTCCTTCCTTCCTTCCTTCTTTCCTTCCTTCCTTCCCTCCCTCCCCCCTTTCCCTTTCCTTTTCCCTTTTCCCTTTCCTTTTCCCTTTCCTTTCCTTACCTTTCCTTTCTTTCAGACAGGGTCTTTATCTGTTGCCCAGTCTGGAGTGCAGTGGTGCAATCACAGTTTGCTACAGTGTCACACTCCTGGGCTCAAGTGATCCTCCCACGTCAGCCTCCTGGGACTACAGGCATGTGCCACCATACACGGCTGATTTTTCTTTTACTTTTTATTATTTATTTAACTTTTTAGTAGAGATGAGGTCTTGCTACAGTGACCAGCCTGGTCTCAAACTCCTAGGTTCAAGTGATCCTCCTACCTCAGCCTCCCAAAGTGCTGGGATTACAGGTGTGAGCCACCACACCCTGCCAAGCCAGAGGTTTTAACCACCACATTGCACTGCCTGCCAGGTGGCCATAACTGTGTAGAAAAATGATGAGTGGGTAATTTGGCCTCAATCATCTATATACTCACCTCAATTTTTCTGTGTGTGTGTGTGTGTGTGTGTGTGTGTGTTTTGTCTGCTTTAACTTGAAAAATCACAGCTTTAAATATATTGATTTATCAGCATGGAATGATATTTGAGGGTTTTTCCTGGTGGGCTGAAAAACATCTATGTAGCCAGCTCTTTGCCGGTTGCAAGAGGAAGCAATAGTACAAGAGAGGTGGCAGGTTACATGTCAATTACGTGCGCTGTGTTTCCTTTGGAATTAATTTTCCTACATCCTAAGGAAGTGATTGTTTAAAGTGTTGATACCTATTTGTGAGGTTGTATTTTTTTTTTTATGGTAGTTCAAAGAAACACAAACCACTGAGTGAAACTCGAGATTACAAAGACCCTGTGAGAAGCCTTTGCCACTACATGAGACTTCTGACATCAAAGGAGTTAACAAAGATAGAGAGAAATTAGAGAAGGGGGATGAGAGAGGCTGGTGTTACGATTTTCTATGGTAAAAGGAGAAAGATTTTGGTTTTTTTCTTTTCTTTTTTTCTTTTTTTTTGAGATAGAGTCTCACTCTGTCACCCAGGCTGGAGTGCAGTGGCGTAATCCAGCTCACTGCAAGCTCCGCCTCTCGGGTTCAAATGATTATTCTCCTGCCTCAGCCTCCCGAGTAGCTGGTATTACAGGCCCCCACCACTATGCCCAGATAATTTTTTGTATTTTTAGTAGAGACAGGGTTTCACCATGTTGGTCAGGCTGATCTCAAACTCCTGACCTCGTGATTCGCCCACCTCAGCCTCCCAAAGCGCTGGGATGACAGGCATGAGCCACCACACACCTTTTTTCTTCAAAAAGAATAAAAGAGAGAGAGAGCATAGATCTGGACAGGCTAAGTCAGGCAAATGTGAAAACCCAGATAATTTGGCAAATGAAGTCTTAGAAATCATTCCGTGGCAAATCCCAGAACAGGGAGACAAGGAGGAGATGTTGGATTTGACTCATACCCTTTAAATGTTGGGTTTGTTTTCTGCTTAGTTTGTATTTTCTTTTACTTCGTCTTCATTTTTGGTGGTGCTGGTGCTGTGTGTGTGTGTAGGTGGCTGGTAGGGGTGGTGGCTGCTGTAAAGGAACCAAAACAAGGAAGAAAAGAGATTTCAGCTCCCTGGGGTTTAAACACAAGTTCCTACTGCTTCAAAAAGACCCCAAGTCACAAGAATTTCTCTGCATTTCTCTACTCTGCAGGGAGGCCATAGTAACAGAAATGGCAGTGGAAAAAGGAAACAAGTAGGAAAAGAAATCCACACTGAGCTATCCAAAAGGGAAGAAAAATCAGCAAAATATAGTCACCTTGAAACTACGCCTCCAGCTCCAAGAGTTCTGAGGCCAGTGTTTGGCTTTCTGATTACTAAACAGCTTTCTGCAGAATACTTGAATATTTCCGGAACTTGCAACTCATGATATTTTATTTTCTTCACCTCCAGTACTTTGAATGTTCTTTTAATAATAATTGACTGGAGCTGATCTACATCTTGGATGGTTTCATAAAACCAAATAATTGCTGAGCATAGGAAGCAGGTTTATTTACATTTAATTTTTTTAAAGAGAAATTCTGCCACCCTCTGGACAGAAATCAAAGATCTATTTCTTAGCGATTCACCAAGAAATACTGTTTAAAGCACTTGCCCCAGAAAATAAACATTTTTATAAAAATCTACCTTCTTAAAAAAAAAAAAAATGGAGGATGAGGTAGGGTAGGAATCACGGCTGCTTTAGATAGAATAAACAATACCTGAAAAATCTTACTTAAAAATACTAAATCGACTCTAAGGAGTTTGAAACTAAAGAGAAAATGGTCTCAGAGCACATTAGAGAAACAGCCTCCAGTGTTTAGCTCAGAATCTTTCCAAAAATCACTTTACAGCCTACATGACTGCTCTTCAGTCTACAACAGCCAAGTAAAGGTGTTTCACACAATGTCAGCCATGGTTGCTTTCCTACAGTTACCCTTATTGGTTAAAAAAAAAAAAAAAAAAATCTAAATTTCTGTTAAATGTAAATATATATATTTGATTTTTTAACTAGAGCTAACTGAACACCAGGGCAGCGTAAGATTTCAGCCACTTGAGAGAAATTGACCATAAGAGCACAAATAGGCAGTTTGTTTCTGAAGCTCTCCTGCTCTCATCCACTGGGCATGGAGTACTTAATATCATGTAAATAAAACTCTTAAAAATGCAGGGATGTGCTAATTACCAGTAATAATGCTGGGCAAATCAAAACACATTACATGACATTTTTATAAACAACCACAGGGAGAAAGAAGAAAGAGAGTACAGTACCTGGTTTTGGTAACAGGATTTAGATGCTTCTGGTCTTGGAGAACCTTGGCCAGCTGTTTTTGCAGAAACAAAACCTTTCCATGTACTCCTTTAATAAATGGGTGGTCAAGGAGATGTGTGACGGAAGGTCGCCTTTCAAAATCCTTAATAAGACACCTGTTTGCAAAAACCAACAAACAATCCAAAGTACAATCTTAGACACCCCGTTCACCTATGAATATGGGAGAGAGAGAGAAGGTAAAAGCTAAAACCTGATCATTGGTTAATGATACACAGCTCTTTCTTTATTAATATGTACCAGAAAATAAGAAAAATAGTAATTCTCTATTAGTTGAATTAATTAAAACATCAGAAATCTGTCTTAGTTTGTTTTAAGCAAAGTTGAAAATACAATTTTACCATGAATTTGAAGTACTCAAAACACTGAAAATATAGACTGCTCAGACAAATTTCTACCTGCATTTTCATTACAGAAAAATATTTTCAGTGGAGTCAAGGTGATTTGTGTATATATATATATATATACACACACTTTATTTTAGAAATATGTAGAATTAAATACTATCACCTCAATTAAATCCTAATATATGAAATGTCGCTTGTTTAATGGTAGGGAAAAGGCATTTAGGACTTAAAAGGAGAGAAACTAATCATAAAGAAACCTTCACAGAAAGTTTGGTGCTTGATTTCTAATGTCTTCTGAAGAACCAGAAAAACCACAGAACAGGAAGTGACTACAATATAATTCAGATGAATTGGGATAGAATTATACAAACAGGGAACAAAAAGTCCATTCAAAATGGTAAAAATTGGGTTGCACTTAAACTCTTCCGTGGTTAATTGGTTAAAATCATACCGGCATAACTACTTTCTGTTTTAGATTCAAAAGCCTTTTCAAAGCAAACAATGATTTAGTACATTTTGCTGTACCTTCTGTGTTATTCAAGTTGATTTTGATACAGGGAAATTTCTAGTGAAATTGAATCTGACAAATACCCCTCCAATTGCCATCACATTTCTATTCTGCGTAGCTGCCCTTGGCAAGAGGAAGAAATTTTAACATCCACCCTTTTAAGCTATCAGTCTTTAGCCCACATTGGAGGCTTAGGATAAATGGATGCCATTCTGCCCACTCCATGAAATGAACGTCTTTAGTTTACTCAATAGTGGCATGCTAGCAACATCTAACATATAACATATTTTTAATGAAATTCACTGACAAATGGTAAAAAAAGTTCAGCCTCACCTTGAACATCTTTTCAGAACATTTAAGCAGAGTTCTTGAAACAATCCTCAACAGTTAAATTTACAAAAAAAGCTTTAGCCTTTGCAGTTTTCAGTTCAAAACACTTTCATATCCCTTACCTTCTAGTACTGAAAAGATGTTCGGTAAATTTCCCAGTCAGTCTGTTTTAGAATTGATTCAGGGGATTCCCTATCTATTGGAACTGGAGCTTTCGGCCAGAAAAGCCAACAGAACCTAAATTATCTCCATTCGGCTGCTTGCAGGACTATAAATACCACCTCTGCCTTGCCATGGGAAGAAATACATCATTTGACTTTTATAGGTTCAGGGCCTTTGGTATAATCTATTATTTTTCTGTGAAAAATAAAAAAGCAGTGCATATGCTTTAAAAAGACTGTGTTCATGCCTTTACATCAGCAATCTTCCCTTGATTCCTTGTATATTCATCTCTATATGTAACTATCAAAGTTAATATGCTTTGATATTATGCAAAAATGCTAATAACCATGTTTCCTGAAAAAAGAGGGAATCCAAGAGGTAGTTATACTGTCAGTAACATAGGTGCATGGCCCAGTCCTCCTAGCATTAGGAATAGTGTATAAAAACTCCTAAGGTAAACTTAGCTCCTATGTCCTCTGAGAGTTCCTACTGAAGATGCACCTGGTAGTTTTGCATACCCCCAGGAACCTCAGAGGGGACAGGTAGGATGGGAGTGCGGGAACTGCTGGATCTGAAGCTAAGCCTGCTCAGTGATTTTTTAGTAAGTCACATCATGTCTGTTTCTCATCACCAAATAGACATATCAGTATTGAAGTATTTCCCAAACATGGGGAGAGAAATTTCCTATTTCCTCACATAATATTCACCCCACCACCCGTCCCCCACATTTTTTTTTTTTTTTTGCTTTCTTCCTGCATTAATTGTTGAAGCATCATCTGACTACTAGGGAATGCTCGTTGAAAAGAAAGAATGAACAAAAGGAACAGGGGTCCCTCAATAGCCTGTTGACTGGTGGCAACACTTCAAATTAGTAAACACAGGGGCAGAGGCTGAAGGTGGGAGGAGGAAATTAATAAAAAATTCATAGCACGTGAAGGGGAAAGTGAGCTGGAGCTGCCTCTACCTTCCTCCTTAAGATAAGTACCTCAGCACAGTGTTCCAGGTGAGGCCTGAAAACAAGGTCCTTTGGGTGCTTCAGTAAGTAAAGCTCCTTGAACAGGGATTGAGAAAGACTGGGAAACCCATACTCCATCCAGCCTTATGAAAATATGTCTCCACTGGTGTCTAGGGATGCAATGAAAGGTAGTATAGCTTGTTTCACAATGTTAGCATCCACTGGAGAAGCAAGGCTTCCAACAAGGTCGCAAGATCATTTGATATGTTGGAGAGGGTCCCTCTCTAGATTACGGAGGAATAAAAGAAATGAGTGACCTGTAATCCCAGCACTTTGGGAGGCCGAGACGGGTGGATCATGAGGTCAGGAGATCGAGACCATCCTGGCTAACACGGTGAAACCCCGTCTCTACTAAAAAATACAAAAAGCTAGCCGGGCGAGGTGGCGGGCGCCTGTAGTCCCAGTTACTCGGGAGGCTGAGGCAGGAGAATGGTGTAAACCTGGGAGGTGGAGCTTGCAGTGAGCTGAGATCCGGCCACTGCACTCCAGCCTGGGCGAAAGAGCGAGACTCTGTCTAAAAAAAAAAAAAAAAAAAGAAAAAGAAATAAGTGAACAATGAAGTCAGAGAATTAGACAAAGAAACTAGCAAGTAAATCTGTTATTGCTTGAAGATCCAAAAAATGAAGATAGTAAGCATTCTACTTTCTGGAAGCAATGATCAAGAGGATCTGTTGTCCAGGCATGGTGGCTCATGCCCATAATCCCAACAGTTTGGGAACCCAAGGTAGGAGGATTGCTTGAGCCCAGGAGTTCAAGACAAGTCAGAGCAACATAGTGAGACCTCATCTCTACTAAAAAGAACTTAAAAGTTAGCGGAGCACACCTGTAGTCCCAGCTACTCAGGAGGCTGAGGCAGGAGGATCACTTGAGCCAAGGAGTTTGAGATTGCAGTGAGCTCTGATCACACCACTACACTCCAGCCTGGCAACAGAGTGAGACCCTGTCTCCAAAAAAAAAAAAAAAGGCTTTGTTAGTTCTCCAAGTAAGAAAGACTGAAGTGGGTTGAATGTCTATCATGATAAAGCCCTATTAACTTCAGTAGGGATGGCACCAGGTTCAAGAGGCTGAAGGAGAGACCCAAAACCAACGAATGAGACATAGGGTTTTATTAGGAGGATATACAGGGATGATGCAGTAGCCGTGTGTTGACAGAAGAACCACCACTGCATGCAAAAAGCATGCAGTTTATATAGCATTTTCCCTTCACTCCCTCCTCCTAACAACCTCCAACTGGCAACCTTCATTTAACCTGAAACAAAGAGCCTCACTCCCCTGTATGATGATGTCCCACAGGAAGAGCCCAGAGCTCAGATATTCCTCACAGACAAGGAATTGATCTCTGGGTTGGGCATGCTCTGAACTCCAAACACATATTCAGGTGCAACTGCCATACAGGGTCATCCTCAGGATATTCTCAAGTTAAATTATTGCTGTAGGGTGTGTCTACCATACACCATCATACCACAGGATCAGCAAAACTGAATCTGAGTGTAAAGAGGAAGAATGCTAAGCAGAGTTGTGACTCTGCAATTGCATTGGAGGATTTTTAGGGAAAGGGCATGAAGAACTTGAAGGTATAGCTTTATTCTAAAATACTCCTCTATATATTTTTTTCTCATGGGGAGCAAAGAGCCAGTCTGAAATGGAATTATTATTTTACAGATAAATAGAGGAAAGTTATTCCTTAAGAACAGATAGAAAGTCCTGTGTTACTAGATATCAGGGCATAGCATCATATCATTTACTCAGCAAACGTTTATTACACAGCACCAGAATTAGCCAAAATATATAAATTAATTAAAAACTATGACCCTTTTCCTCAAGGATCTACAATCTAATTGGAGGGTGGAAGGACAAGAGAAACACATGAAACAGCAAAAGCCATTATGTTTGCTTGTATCTTTAGGATAAGAAATAATAACACAAAAGCATAGGGCTTCAGAGACTGAGATTTTTTGATTCTAGCCCCTCTTTTAAGAGGTAAGGAAACGGGATCAAGTCCTGATAGTGATGAGGTCAATTCCTCAACTCCCACAGGAGGACCCTTCCTGCTCTGCTCCGTGTTGTTAAAAATGACAAAGGTACAATGTACAAAACAATACTTCGGGGCCAGAGGGAAGAACTGTAGTCAGGGAAGACTTCCTGGAGCTGGTGTGAACGGAGCTAGGTAAGTCTTGGGAGAAGTTTTAGAACGAAATTGAACTAAACCGGGGGAGCAAAGGCAGAAGTCATACTGCGGACAGATCCGCAATGCAAGAAGCAAGACTAGGCAAGCTGCAAAGCCAGTAAGTCAGGAGGCTCCCAGAACAGTGACCTTCACCTCCTAAGCTGCTTCCTTTGAATGTCTAAGAACAATTATTGCCTTTAGTCCCTTCACCAACTTTAACTAGGGTATAATTGTTATCGCTTAAGACTTTGTAGTTTGTTGACCAAAATTCTTACTGTTTAAGTTTGTCGGCTTGTCATTTCTATCCCTGGTCAACAGAGATTTAGTGGATGAAAATGAAACTGACAGCTGGGATTCCTAAAACTCCTGATAGCTTCCATGTCCTTTTATAAAGCAAGAGAGAATCCTTTAACGTGATTTGGAGAACAAACAAGTAAAATTAAGGAGTTTTAATATACTTGTTCATTTCAGGCATTGCTTATTAAACCAGGAATTGCAAATTCCAAATGAAGACAGTCTTCCCCCAGCCAGGGACTGAACAGTTTTTACGAAAGGATGCATACAATGTTAAACTCTGTATGGGATTGGGGACCAGCCAATGTGAGGTGAATTAGGGGAAGCACTAGACACACAAAGCATTCCATCAAAAAAAGAAACTAGTTTCCTAGTCAAAAGAGGTTGGAAAACTTTGGTGATTCTCTAAACCAAGTAAGTTTGGAGTTTCATAATGCACACAAGCCTATTAAAGGTTCTTACAAGAGCTGGGGTAAAAAATAGTTTAATTCTGTTTGAGCCCACGTTTCCAAACTTAGCCACAGAGACCTTTGCTTTTTATTTGGGCCCCACAAATGATATCCTTGGAAGTTCTGTTGTAAGCAATTAGTCGCATGATTTTAGAATGGACTGAGCTCCACTGAGCTCAGTGGACTGAGAGGAGACTGGAAGAACCCTTAATTATTGCCACATCTGAGACACTCTGGTGGGCTATCGTTTCTGCAAAAGACAGTGTTTCAACCTGGGGAGACATTTTCCTGAGCTCAGTTCTTTCCAGAGTCCTTTATTCTAGAAAAAAAGTAGCAAGAGATAAACTACTTTTCCCCCAAATCATAAGCAATTCTTTCATTCATTCCTGGATTTTTTAATCTTTTTTTTTTTAATTTGTATTTAGATATGCTTTCTGTGTGCTAAAAGACAAAACAACAGAATAACAATTTATTTATACCATGAGATATAGACAAGAGACTCTGAAATAAGGCTATGGTGGGTGGTTTGAACATGATAGAAAAGTCCACCAGAAGATAAAGGAAGCAAATTTCAGCCTTGAAGGAAATCAATCCACTACCTAATTTGAAATTCTAGTACCTTCCATCATGCTTTCTTGGCTGAAGATTAATTCTCAGAATCTATTAGTGTCACCACATTAAACACAGGTTGTTGCAGCCATTTGCAGCAATCTCCCAGTCTGGCTTCTGCCAAAAACAGGCAAAAAGGAGACATTTCTTAGCAAGAAGCAAGGTCGGGCTCTCGAGCTGGTGGTGTCTGTGCACTCTCTGCTCCCAGACAATAGTGCTGTCGTGATACAGCTACTCTGTGCCTGTAAACTGCCATTTCCTAACCAAAAACCCGGTGCCTGTAAGGGGGAGCTTTTTGTCAAGAGCCTCTGACTGTTGTTTGCCAATGAATAAAACACTTGATAGAGAGCAGCTGAAAAGGCAAAAACTAAAAATACTAGTGAACTGGCTAAGAAAAGCATGAGGGTGAGCAATTTTATTCCATACACTGGGGCAAAACTAGATCAAAACTCAGGATTTATGTCTCTTCTCATTCTTTATAAATATTCTGTCTTTTATACTGCCTGCTATTTTTTTGGTAAGCCTGCTACTTGAATTGTTACGTGTTCCCGTTGCTACAGAAGATCTAAACATTTTGGATCTGAGCAAGCATTTCCCTGCCCTGTGATTCACTGTGCTGCCCTGTGGTTGCTATCATCGTCAAACAGAAGGCTGACTGACAAAGAGGCCTCTACATCAAGGGGAGAAAATCCTCCAGAGGATACACTAATTATAGGTTAAATATCAGAGCCCACAGTACTCTGTCTCGGAAGAAAATTTCCATTCTGCAAGACAAGACTATGACAAACAGACATTTTCCCAAAATGACTAATGCCTCAAAAGAAGGCAGAATCAGAAACTTGATGTTGTGCATGGTATTTCTGTGAAACATCACCCCCCTGTTTGGTGGAATATTTAACTGCATTTCAGTTTTCCTGAAGTCTGAATATCACATTTGATGCTATTTTAAAGTTTCACTGGTGAAAACTGAAATTGCATGCTAACTTCACACTTGGGGTGGGGAAGTGGGGTCCTCCCCTGAAACAGGTAAATGAGAACTGGGAGTGCATTACTCAGTTACGCAGGTCTATGGTTGTCAATCAAAGGAGAACAGTCTGTATTTGCTAAAAGACAAAAAACCCCGAGAATGTAGGATGGAGAGTTTTAGAACAGGAAGCTGAGTCTCCCTTTGAAATGAGTAATGGGAACAGAGTCTGTGTAAAAAACCAGAGACCACAGGGCTACTGGACAACAGGGCAGCTGCCATGTTGCCAGAGATCCTGGGGCAAGGTTTGAAAGATAAGCAAGTCAGCCTGATCTTTAGACAAAGCTGTCAGCACCAAAGGTCCAGAGTGAGCTCAAGTGAATATAGGATGGAAATGGAAAGGAAAGAACCCTGCATTTCCTGAAGCCTGAGACTGGGCCAGAAACTTGGGGATAAAGAACATCTACTTTTCTTACCCAGAGAAGATTCAAAGAAAGTAAAGAAGGTGACGAAAGAAAACATATAGGGTGGTTTGAAGTCAAAATATCAAATCTCTGAGCAAATGGGACAGAATCTACCTCTAGAGTTAAGAAGTACGCACCAGTGTGGCTGGAGAGAGTCCCTATGCAAAAACAAGGCCCGGGATCAGAGACCCCCACTAAGGCAGAGAGCTGCACTGTGTAACCCTGTGATGCCCCAGGGTTGCAGCCTGAGTGAAACCTGTCAACCAGGAACCTCTTTACCCTCTATCTCTAATCCCTTGGTCAATACGAAATAGTTAGAAAAGCCCAGACTGACTGACTATGTTCTTAGGGAAGGAGATGTGGCAACAAAAATTCTACATCCTCAAGCCCTGCTTGTCTGGGGACAAGTGGAGAGCCACACTGAGGAGGAACAGAGGAAAGGAGACTATACTATAGACAACAGGCAGAATCAGTCTGGCAGGGGGAAAAGGAGAGAGATGTAAAAGTGCTAAACAAATGAGATGAAGTTAGAAGGGCCAAGTGAACCAGGCCAGAGCCAAGCAGCAGGTCAGGATAGGGCACAGGTTCAAGGTAAAGAGAGGTATCTCCAAGAAAAAGTCACTGAAGGCACACTGACTGAGGTGGCTGTTTTATTCATGTTATTGGCACCTCCTTCTTGTGTTTAAGCTACACTTTCAAACTGTCATACGGCATTTGACAAAGAATGGGGATAAGGAAGCCCTCTGCTGGACATGGTGGCAGCCAAGAAGATGTCAATTTTGTGTCCGAGAACTAAAAGGCAGTCTTAAGGATTGTTAACTGGTGGCCCCGAGTCATCACCTTCTCCCTCCTCCTGGCTTTCTTTTTATTTGGTTGAGTCTTTATAAAAAGCACCTTGCAATTAACCAGATATTTCTCCAGGCAACTCCACCCATGTGACACAGTCAGGGAACAGATAAACATGAGCCATTACTTCATCGCACAGCCCTAGCAACTAGCTTATCAGATTGTTAGTCTATGTTCAAATGCCACCCTTTAGTTCAAAGAGCTGGAAAAGGTGTGGTCCCTGGGAGATCACACCTAAAATGGTCAGAAAGGTTATTGTGGGGAATAAATGAGATAATTCATGTCTAGTGTTTGGTACATAGTGAACACTTGATAAATGCCAGCTACCTGGGTCAGACACTGTACTAGTTGCTGGGTATACAGTCAGTCAGTCCACTGGAGGAAGACAGCTGTGGTACACCTATTGATAATTAGCAGTATGCGTGCTACATAAGTGTCTTACTCCATTTTGCACTGCTCTGTCAGATGACCTAAGACTTCATAAAGAATAGATACGTAGTTTCTCACAGTTCTGATGGCTGAGAATTCCAAGATCAAGCCTCCAGCAGGTTCAGTTGTCCGGTGAGGGCTGCTCTCTACTTCCAAGATGCCTCCTTCAGAGGGGAGGAATGCTGTGTCTTCACAGAGTGGAAGGCCAAAAGGCAAGAAGATACTAAGTGCCTCCTCTTCAAGCCTGTTTATCAGGTACTTAATCCTTAATCTCATTCATCATGGAGAGGCTCTCATGACCTAACGACCTCTTAAAGAACCCACCTCTTAATACTATCACAAAGGCAACACCTGAATTTTGGAGGAGACACATTCAAACCACAGCAACAAGGAAATGTTAACATGCAGTGGCTCCTTGAGTTGGATTTGAACATATTGTGCTCATTAGTTAGCTGCTTTCTCTCAGTGTGATTCCTACCACTGAGGACAAATTTCTGTTTGATAGCAGATGTCCCGATCAGAACTTTCAAAGTTCTGAGTGGAAGGGAATTTCTGGGGTCTGGCAATTCAGCAAAAGCAAAGAACTTTGGCATTTTCAAGTTCATGCCTTTGGGTAATTTTTTTAATGTCTGGCTCATTTCTTTGATTCAAAAATCAATTTCCATTTTGACAAACAGTCATGGTCTGCTTCTTAGTCCAGGCTTAAATGCCCAGGGACACATGAATTGTATTTCTTCCCGTGATCCTACTTGCCACCCTTCCCTGAATTAAATCTACAGTTCTCATTTGTATGCATTCTTCTCCCTACAAGAAGAAAGAATAGATAGCACCCAGCCATCCTCTAACAGAAATGAACAATCCGTTCCACAGTGCATGATCATTACACGCTCAGGACTATACCAGAACTGGGGTTGGGGCTAAGAGAGTGCAAATCAAACAAAAGACATTATATTCATCCACAAGAAACTTATCAGCTTCTGGTGTAATACCACACTTACACATATGAAAGATTTAGAGAATCAGTTGAGATTGATTTCATTGATTAATTCAAAAATTTGCTAGGTATTTACTGTGAATGGTGCTACAGCAAATGCTTGGGGAAAACAATGCCCGGAATGAGACATTTGCTTTCATGGGATTTAGAAAGAAGTAGTAGAATAGACATGGACATAAATAATAATAATTTAAGGCTGAAAAGTATAAGCACTAGAATAGCTCAGACAAAGTAAATAATTCTAATTAGGAGCAAGAGTTTCACATGAGAGATGATCCTTGGGTCTTAAAGAACAAAAGGGGTATTGACAGGAAATGCAGGGAAGAGGCATTCCAAGTGGAGGATGCAGTAGCCTTTTGAGGAAGTTCATTGGTATAAAATGCAAGGCTCCTCTAGGGATATGAGTAGAACAGAACAATGCAGTTATAATAGAGATGGGGTGAGAGTCTGCCTGGAACATCTTTTCAGAACCTAGAAGGTCTTGCTGGTAAGTTTGGGCTTTCTCAGCCACATTAAACTAAGGTTCATGAACAAGGATATAACACAATTAGATCTTTGCTTTAGAAAATAAACTGACACCACATTATAGATTAGAGGGAGGGAGTGATTTCATTTAGGAAGAATACAGTCTGAAGTAATGAAGTGGAAAGGGAAAGATGATGACTGTAGCCCTGGAACTTGAAGACAAGTCAAGAGTGTTGAAAGAAAAGAGAAGAGGTTACCAACAGAATCTTAGGTAAACTTAAATTTAATAGACGGGCCTGTAGCTAAATCTCTGTGAACATAAAAATCTCTTATCTTCACTACCCAACTAAAACCTCTCTCAAAGGACCCTAAAGGCCATTAAGTTGCCGATCCTGTGTTCCCTTTTTAGTTCTCATTGAATTCAACCTCTCTGTTCAAGAGGTCACTAATGACCACTATTACCCTGGTTTCTTGAAACATTCTGTTTCATTGCCTGTAGTGATGCTACATCTCCGAGTTATTCTTTTACTTTTCTGATCACTCTTGCTCATTTATTTTCACTATCAGGTGGAATAACATGACAAGGGCAGAGGAGATAGGGTATGCAAAGACAAGGAGAAGTGAAAATAGAACTGACAGCTTTTATGCGCACAGGCTTAGAACTTGCTCCTGAATAACTACTGTCTTTGTCCAGTAGCTCAAATGTATAAATTAAGTAATATAGAGGGAATTTGCATACTATGGAGAAGGCCACCCCTATTCTTGGAGACCCACAATCCCAAACAAGTCTGTAGATTCTGCGAAAATGAGTGGGTGCAACTCTAATGTGCATAGCTGGCATTAAGTAAAAATTTTAAATGTAAGAAAATCAGCAAAAATTACGCAATAAAATTTACAATTATTGCCAATATTTCTTATAATAGCTTTAATGAGATATAATTCACATACTATATAGTTCATCCATTAAAAATGTGCAATTCCATGATTTGTAGTATATTCACACAGTTGTGCAACCATTACCACAATCAATTTTAGAACATTTTCATCACCCCAAAAAAGAAACTTTGTATCCATTAGCATTCACGCCCTATACTCCCTCTACCTCCTCAGTCCCAGGCAACCACTAATCTACTTGCTGTCTCTATAGATTTGTCTAATCTGGACATTTCATGTAACATGTATGGTCTTTTGTGACTAGCTCCTTTCATTTCACATGTTTTCTTTCTTTTTTTTTTGAGACGGAGTCTCGCTCTGTCGCCGGGGCCGGAGTGCAGTGGCCGGATCTCAGCTCACTGCAAGCTCCACCTCCCAGGTTTATGCCATTCTCCTGCCTCAGCCTCCCGAGTAGCTGGGACTACAGGCGCCCGCCACCTCGCCTGGCTAGTTTTTTTGTATTTTTTAGTAGAGACGAGGTTTCACCGTGTTAACCAGGATGGTCTCGATCTCCTGACCTCGTGATCCGCCCGTCTCGGCCTCCCAAAGTGCTGGGATTACAGGCTTGAGCCACCGCGCCCGGCCTCATTTCACATGTTTTCAAGATTCATTCATATCATAGCGTATATTAATATTTCATTCATTTTTATTGTAAATAATGTTCCATTATATGGATATACCACATTTTGTTGATCCATCTATCAGCTGATAGACACTTAGGTTGTTTCTACCTTTTTTTTTTTTTGAGAAGGAATTTCGCTCTTATTGCCCAGGCTAGAGTGCAATGGTGTGATCTCAGCTCACTGCAACCTCCGCCTCCCGGGTTCAAGTGATTCTCCTGCCTCAGCCTCCGAAGTAGCTGGGATTACAGGCACTCTCCACCACGCCTGGCTACTTTTGTTTTTTGTTTTTTGTTTTTTGTTTTTTGTTTTTTTTTGAGACGGAGTCTCGCTCTGTCGCCCGGGCTGGAGTGCGGTGGCCGGATCTCAGCTCACTGCAAGCCCCGCCTCCCGGGTTTACGCCATTCTCCTGCCTCCGCCTCCCAAGTAGCTGGGACTACAGGCGCCCGCCTCATCGCCCGGCTAGTTTTTTGTATTCTTTAGTAGAGACGGGGTTTCACCGTATTAGCCAGGATGGTCTCGATCTCCTGACCTTGTGATCCGCCCGTCTCGGCCTCACAAAGTGCTGGGATTACAGGCTTGAGCCACCGCGCGGCCTACTTTTGTATTTTTAGTAGAGACAGGGTTTCTCCATGTTAGTCAGATTGATCTCGAACTCTCGACCTCAGGTGATCCACCCACCTCAGCCTTTCAAAGTCCTGGATTACAGGCATGACCCACTGCACCCAGCCGGTTGTTTCTACTTTTAAACTATTATGAATTATTGCTACTACGAACATTTCTGTACAAGTTTTTATGGGACACATGTTTTCATTTCCCCTGAATTGCTGGTTATGGTAACTTTATGTTTGTCTTCTTGAGGAACTACCAGGCTGTTTTCCAAAATCATAACATCATTTTACATTCCTACCCATATATTCAAATTTCAAAATATTCCATCTTGTTCCAGAAATAACTTAAGACATCTTACAACAATAGGTGCTTAAATGAAGGTATGTATGATAAGGAAAGACAGAAAAAAATTATAAACCAAAGAGAAAAATGAAGCAAAGTGGAAATTAGAGAAGAAAGTACTCCCGGGAATCTAATAGGAATCTAATAGAAATACCAAATAAAAGACTGTTAGAGGTGTCCACAAATGGGGCTCTGGGCTTTACATCAGACAATGTGAAGGAAAAAATGTAGTCTGTTTTATATATATTATACATATGTGTGTGTGTGTGTGTGTGTGGTGTGTGTGTGTGTGTGTATTTTTTTTTTTTTTTTGAGATGGAGTCTCTCTCTTTTGCCCAGGCTGGAGTTCAAGGCACGATCTTGGCTCACTACAACCTCTGCCTCCCAGGTTCAAGGGATTCTCCTGCCTCAGCTTCCTGAGTAGCCGGGATTACAAGCGCCTGCCACTATGCCTGGCTAATTTTTGTATTTTTAGTGGAGATGGGGATTCTGTTCTATATTTCTTAAAATCCAAGATATAGAAACAGACTAGGCCAGGCACAGTGTCTCACACCTGTCTGTGATCCCAGCACTTTGGGAGGCTGAGCCAGGAGTATTGCTTGAGCTCAGGAGTTAGAGACAAGCCTGAACAACACAGGGAGACCCTGTCTCTACAAAAAATATTGTTTTTAAATCGGGGGGGCATGGTGGTGCACACCTGTGGTCCCAGCCATCTTGGGAGGCTGAGGTGGGAGGACTGCTTGAGCCCAGGAGGTTGAGGCTGCAGTGAGCCATGATTGTAACACTGCACTCCAGCCTGGGCCAGAGGGTGAGACCTTGTCTTAAAACATTTTTTAGGCCGGGCGCGGTGGCTCAAGCCTGTAATCCCAGCACTTTGGGAGGCCGAGACGGGTGGATCACGAGGTCAGGAGATCGAGACCATCCTGGCTAACATGGTGAAACCCCGTCTCTACTAAAAAATACAAAAAACTAGCCAGGCGTGGTGGTGGGCGCCTGTTGTCCCAGCTGCTCAGGAGGCTGAGGCAGGAGAATGGCGTGAACCTGGGAGGCAGAGCTTGCAGTGAACTGAGATCCGGCCACTGCACTCCAGCCTGGGCGACAGAGCGAGACTCTGTCTCAAAAAAAAAAAAAATTTAAATTAAAATAAATAAATAAATAAATAAAACAGACCAGCAATTTGGAGAACTATGATGTAATGACAGGTAACAAGACTAAAGATATAGCTTTCCAGGGTTTTCATAGAAATGGCTCCATACAGCCAGGTGTGGTAGCTCACACTTGTAATCCCAGCACTTTGGGAGGCCGAGGTGGGTGGATCACCTGAGGTCAGGAGTTCGAGACCAGCCTGGCCAACATGGTGAAACCCCATCTCTACTAAAAATACAAAATTAGCCAGGCGTGATGACGGACACCTGTAATTCCAGCCACTTGGGAGGCTGAGGCAAGAGAATTGCTTGAACCCAGGAGGCAGAGGTTGCAGTGAGCCGAGATCATGCTATTGTACTCCCGGCTGGGCAAAAAGAATGAAAATCTGTCTCAAAAAAAAAAAAAAAGAAAAAGAAAAAAAAGTGATTGTATGCTATGTAATGAATATTATCACCCTCTAGTAAATGCAGCTATGGGTTTCATAGGGCTGTTTCTTATGACAGTCTTCGATCTAAACTGATACCTTATATCATCTAGTAAAAAAAAAAAATATCTCCCTGGGTAGCCAACACAGAGACAAGGAGCTATCTGTCTTAATTCATTGCTAAATCTATCAGCAACTTGGTGAATTTTTATAGGGTCAGGCCCCTTGATTCCTGACATGTTGAATGTCTGGATGCTGGCATCGATTAAGGAAAGAAAAGATGGATGCCAAGCTACCATGTGCTATTCATTGCAAAGAATGAAAAGAAGATTGCTGAAAATGTTGAGCCCATGAATCAAAAGCAACGCAAAGGAGGAAGCGATTCAGTCCCAACAGTGTGAGTTGGGGAAGGGCAGGAATAAGACTGGAGCATCACACAAGTGGGAGCTGGCAACAAAAGGACAGCCGGTTTGCTCCCTAAATGATGACAATAATTACTCCAGCTAAAATGTCAGGCCATAATACACAGTGGGGCTAGGAGATTAGATAAAGAGGCAGGATAATGACCTAGAGCTGCAATAGTCATACTGGCATTGTGTCTACCCACATTTTGTATCCTTCCCTTAATATGTGTTCTTTTGGTAAAGACTAAAATTGACCAAACACTTCTCTGGCTGATTGCCAATTATGTGAACATCAAATTGGAGAAAATGAACTAAGCCAGATTTTCATAACAATTTAACCACACTAAAAAGTCTGGAAAAAAATCTTGTCAGATAATATGTAGTTGCACATGTTTTATGCAAGTTAGGATTTTGCACAGTTATTGGCACTTCTTGGTTCATGTTTCTGAGGACACAAACCACCACCATGTCTGTCACCTGCCATCTCTCCTGCCTAACTTCTCAGCAAAAAAGCCTCAAAGGACAATGAACCACAAGGCCCAAATTACTGCTTCTGCTGCTTTTTTGGAGAGACGGTTTTTGCAGAGGAAGTGGCCACCCAAGGAAGCCAGGAAGTGCTGCTTCTGTATGATTTTAGACAAGAAATGAACGCTTCACCCTCCGCCCCACCCCCAGGATGTCAATCCAGTGCCTTGTTCAAGCATTAAATTTTTGCAAGATAAAATATTTTTTCTTTTTTAGGCAAGGGAATGAATAAAGACACTGCCAAAGAGAGTCTGGGGAGTCCTTAAAACTCCTCCATTAACAAGATGGAGCAGAACAGCTCCATCCATTACATCAAAGCTTCATCAGAGACCCTAATCCTTTCTGAAAGGAACTCAGGCAACCAAGCCTTTAATTTGCTGAATAATAGGCCATCTGATTAACCCTTGCAAAGTAAAGCACAGACGTTGCAGGCAACCAACATGTGTTCCCAAGAGGTTGGGAAAGAAGGGGGAGGGAGAGACAGTTTGGAATAGTTTTGACTCCTATTGATAGGGAGTTAACTCTATGCACGGGTTTCTAAATGGTTATCTTTCTGCTTTCCTTTCTAATTTTCTCCATTCTGTCTCCCCAGGAGACATGCTGCTTCCCTGCCCTGGTATTACCGTGTGTCCTGAGCTTGAAGCCACTGTAATTCACTGACAGGCATATATAGGTGATATAGAATGACTGTCACAAAATATACTCATAGCAGCAAATCAGTGACATGAAAGGCTCTTTTAGGATGACTTACCCACTCATCTCTGCTCTAGACAGGCCACTGTGCTCTGGGGAAAGAAAAACAAAACAAAACAAAAAAGGAACCAGAACTCATGACAAGGAGAAAGGGAAGAGAAGAGAAAAGAGAGGGAGTAACACTAGCTCAGGCACTTCTTGGATCTAATTCAACAGGCAATGCCTAGCATTAAACAGGGTTGTCTGATTCTTTCTGTGGGATCCTATTACTGGAGGTAGACAACTGTACACACTATGTTGCCAAGGACAGGTAACAGGTTAGATGGATCATGAATTTCATACTAGTATGCATTAATAATAAATCATAGACATATTACCCTTCCTGCTAGTTATATCAGATACTGCGATGAATGATTGAATATATGACATAGTGGTCAATTATCATGTGGATGATATAAATTCTATTGTGCTGAGGACATTTATCTCTGTATTGATCTGGCTTTGCTAGCAAGGATCATAAATTACTAGCCTTCTATAACTATATGATGAATACTCTAATAACAGAATGCCACCTAGTCCTGTTTTCATAATAAATTCCCTTATGATTTCAGTTAGAAAAGTAGCATGCAGAGAATTTGTTTTATTTTATCAAAGACTTTATTTTTACAACAGATTTAGGTTCACAGCAAAATTGAGAGAAAGGTACAGAGATTTCACTTATACCCCACCCCTGCAACATGCACAGCCTCCCCACTCTCAACATCATCCACTTGTACATTTGTTACAATTGAGGAACCCACACTGACACACCGTAATTACCCAGAGCCCATGGTTTACATTAAAGTTCACTCTCAGTGTTGTACATTCTATGGGTTTTGACAAATTTATAATGACATGTAATCCATCCTTACAGTATCATACAGAATATTTTCACTGCCCAAAAAATCCTCTGGGTTCCACCTATTCTTCCCCTCCCACCCTGCCTGCAACTCCTGACAACCACTGATCTCCATACTGTCTCCGTGGTTTTGCCTTTTCCAGAATGTCATTTAATTGGAATCCTACAGTATGTAGATCCTTCAGGTTGGTTCTTTCACATAGTAATATGAATTTAAGATTCCTCCATGTCTTTTCACGGCTTGATAGCCCATTTCTTTTTAGCAGTGAATAATGTTCCATTGTCTGGATATACCACAGTTTACTCATCCATTCACCTACTGAAGGACATCTTGGTGATTTCCAAGTTTTAGCAATTGTAAATAAAACTGTTATAAACATTCATGTGCAGATTTTTACGTGTATATAAGTTTTCAATTCCTTTAGGTAAATATTAAGAAGGGTGATGGCTAGACCCTATGGTAAGCATATGTTTACTTTTGTAAGAAATTAGCAAACTGTCTTCCGAAGTGGCTGTATCATTTGCATTCCCACCAAAAATGAAGGAGAGTTTCTTTTGCTCCACATCCTTGCCAGTATTTGGTATTGTCAGTGTTCCAGATTTTGTTCACTCCAATAGGTATGCAGTGGTATCTCATTGTTGAATCTTTTTATTTTATTGTCAAAAGTTATATGCAGTATGAAGACTATGAGGAAATCCTGTTTATCCCAAATGAGTAAACAATAGAATCCTAGAACCAGCATGCATAAGCTTACTAGACATTATTGTTACATTTTCAGGAATTCTGTGAACTGGATGATATCAGATTGATAGCTTGAAATCGGCTATGGTGGGAATATTTACACCATGAAAATGAGTAAACACTGAAAATCAGCCCCACTCCCACCCCTACCCCCAACCATCTAGTTTAAACATTTATCAGCACACCACTGCTGTATATTGGAAATCTTGGGAAAAACTGACTGCCTGATAATTCAAAAAGACTGTCATATAGATAGAAATCTCTTTTTACCACTCTTTTCCTCCAATGCTTTTTTCCCTCTTGTCCTGCTTTCTGTTAGATTGATTAAATTTTCTGTAGACCTTTCCTTCCTTCTTTTGGTTTAGAAACTAGACATTGTTTTTATGTAGTTTTAACATATTTGCTTAACTACAAATTAGTTTAACATGTTTGCTTAACTATAAATTTTCCAGTAGTTCTATCCCCTTTCTGAGTACAAAAACCTATGCACGCCTAGGCCGGGCACGGTGGCTCACGCCTGTAATCTCCACACATTAGAGACCGAGGAGGGTGGATCATCTGAGGTCAGGAGTTCAAGACCAGCCTGGCCAACATGGTGAAACCCCACTTCTACTAATAATGCAAAAATCAGCCAGGTGTTGTGGCACACCCTGTAATCCCAGCTACACAGGAGGCTGAGGCAGGAGGATCGTTTGAACCTGGGAGGCAGAGGTTGCAGTGAGCCGAGATCATGCCACTGCACTCTAGCCTGGGCAACAGAGTGAGACTCCATCTCAAAAACAGCAACAACAAAAACAAACAAAAACAACCTATGCATGCCTAAATCACACACTGGACGCTGTCCCTGCCCCAACTGTATGATTAGAGTTAGTTTTTACATATCTTATCCCAAATTGTTTTCCTTCTTAAAGTTAATAGTTATCTACATTAATCCTTCAGACTATTCCACGAATTTAATTTCTTTTCAAATGAATTTATGCTTCATTCATTGTTTTGGTGGGTTGTCTTCCTCAGCTTTAGATCTATTCATGTGTTTTGAAATTTCAGTTGTCAGGCTCACTGAAAGGGTGAGGAGGAAGAGGATTTTGTTTTCTCTCTCCCTCTCACTTCCCCTGTGCTCACCCTCCTATTCTAATAATGTTATGGCTATGTCTGCTTGACTCTCTGGGTCTCTAGCCCAGAGCCAGGTTTTAGAATGTCATTTTATGCTTCTGTCCCATGGTCTTAGTAGGCATATGGAAGAGCCTATGACTGTGGCAGCCACAGGTCTTGGCTGCTTATATATCCTTCTACCAGCCTCAGCCAGAAGGTAGCTAAAAGTCATGGTCCTGGGTGATGGGGGTGATGGTGAGCATCACTCCAGATGATGGAGAACATGTGGAAGAAATTGCTATAGTTAGAGCACAGGATCACATAACCGCTCCCCTATCCCATTCTTTTTCCCAGACACTTTTTATCAGCCTAAATGAACCACCTCATTTACTGGTTTCCAGTAGGAGTCCCAACTCTGTATCCTGTCTTGTTTGGGGCCCTGTTAGTCTTTTTACCCACAGGAGCCACCACTGCTCTTGACACCTACAGACCTGTGACTTCAGCCCAGCTGAGAACTTCATGTTTTTGTTCCATTCTCATCCATCACAATGAACATTCTGAATATAACTGCCTGCCTGCCTGCCTGCCTTCCTTCCTTCCTTCCTTCCTCCCTCCCTCCCTGCCTTCCTTTCCTCCCTGCCTGCCTTCTTCTTTCCTCTCTTTTTTCTTTTCTCCTTTCCTTCCTTCATAATATGTTTTTGGCCTTTTCTTTATATATGTGGCCTATCAATATCACGTGTTTGGAAAAGTATAAACTTAAGGCATCACCTTTACAGAAAATATCTTCCATGGAAACATCTAAAGGCAAAAATCCTTCAAACTCAAATTTATCCAATCATTTCTATTGCTTACTACCATCCTAAATCATTTTTCTTTAGTGAGATCTATTATTGTGAAGCCATTAAGCTATTAATATATGTATCATATTAAGGTATTAAGATATTAACGTACATGACCAAAATTAACATCTGTGAGATGTGCCCCTATTCTTTTTTCCCCTGCCAACACCTTGATTTTAACCTAATTTTATTTTACAGTGAGGAAGTAAAGTTGTATTCATAGGCCTTGAACTTTTCCACATCTCGAGTTTTATCCATCATCTCTGCATATTTCCCTAAGGCAGCCTTCAAATGGTGATGTTTCTTGTAAACCAGAGTTCAGAAGTGGCTTCTCTTCAACCTTTCTGTGGAATTCTAAACCACGTGATGAAGGAGCTGGTGGTGGGAAATAAGGGAAGGTAGAGATGAAGAGGAATGCGCAGAAGTTTTTGGAGAGGAATAACCACTAAGATTGCCAAGGAAGATTCATTTTGACATTATTTTCATGCATTCAATGCAATCAGAAAGAATCACAGCTAACCACATAGCTATCAATTTAACAATCCGTATCAAGTTTTTTCTTACAGTTAAAATTTTGGTTTTTGGGAGGTCAAGGCGGGTGGATCACTTGAGCCCACAAGTTGGAGACCAGCCTGAGCAACATGGCAAAACCCAGTCTCTACTAAAAATACAGAAAATTAGCTGGGTGTGCATGTGCTTGCAATCCTAGCTACTTGGGAGGCTGAGGTAGGAAGACTGCTTGACCCTGGGAGGTGGAGACTGCAATGAGCCGAGATCGCCACACTGCACTCCAGCCTGGGCAACAGAGCGAGACACTGTCTCAAAGGAAAAAAAAATGTTCAGTTTTGTTCTGGGATAGTGTGTATATATTGGGAGAGGAAGGTGTACCTGACCACTTTTACCACCCCTTATTCTCTTCGTTAGCATTGTGTTTATCATTAGAAGAGATTGTCCAAAGATCATGAGTTCTAACATCCAACTTCTAACTAGGTCCATTATATGATGTGAATAATTTTTTTCTTTCTTTTTTTCTTTTTTTGTTTGAGACAGGGTCTCACTCTGTTGCCCAGGCTGGAGTGCAGTGGTACAATCTCAGCTCACTGCAACTCCACCTCCTGGGTTCCAGTGATCTCCTGCCTCAGCCTCCCAAGTAGCTGGGATTACAGGCACCCACTACCATGCCCGGCTAATTTTTGTATTTTCAGTAAAGACAGGGTTTCACCATGTTGGCCAGCTGGTCTAAAACTCCTGACATCAAGTGATCTACCCACCTCAGCCTCCCAAAGTGCTGAGATTACAGGCGTGAGCCACCGCACCCAGCCATGGGGTGTATAATTTTAAGAGTATCACTTCCTCTAAAGAATTCATGGTTCTTCAGAAGGAACGGATATTTACTGAGTTCCTGCCATGTTCTAGGAACTGTGCTAGGTATTGGGGATATGAAGCAGTAAAGATACATTCTGTGCTCTCAAGGAATCTACAGTTTGAGTGGGGAGACAGACGTGGAAACAAATAATTCCAGTATGGCTTGACATGCTCCCTCTCCCCTCATTATTATAAAGTTCTGTAAAAGGCACAATGCTGACATAAATGCGTGAAGGAAGGGGCCTCTGAGTCCTCCTGGGGCAGTCAGGGGAAGCGTCGCTTGTTCAATTTTTCTAGAATGTGCAGGGAGTTTGGAGGAGAGAATGATATTGCATAGAAAGGGGCAGATCCTTTATGACGTTGTGTGTTAAAGAGTTTTAGTGCACCCTATAAGCACTGGGAAGCCACAGAATAATTATGAGTAGGGCATGACTTGATCGGTTTAGGGATTCAGAAAGATCACATTGACTGTTTTGTGCAGGATAAATGGTGGTGAGATCCAGGGAGAGTATTACGAAAGCTGCTGCTCTAGTTGGAGCAGAGATCTGAATCATCACCCAGAAACACCCAGCCCCTATAAGATGGAATGTTCTGGGTAGCCAGAAAAAGCCAGATAACAAAACTACTACTAGAAGTGGATTAGGGAAAGCACATATGCTAAGCTATAGCCAGCTCTCCTACATCTAGAGCCTGTGGGTGCTTTGGCCTCCTGCATCAGGCGGGCAGAAGACCACGTCCAAACACTCCATGTTCAGGGAGAGGGACAGCACCTGATATTTTAGCAGTCTGGTCATCTATGGCACCATGTGAGAATGACAGGGGGAAATGGAGGAGGTGTCTGAGTAGCCAGACTTGGATTTTCTTCACATTTCCAGGTGAAGGAGGTACATAGGATGCTGATATTCTGCCTCAAAATATACACAATATGGGCTGTGTATGGTGGCTCACACCTGTAATCCCAGCACTTTGGGAGGCCGAGGTGGGAGGATCACCTGAGGTCAGCAGTTCGAGACCAGTCTGGCCAACATGGTGAAACCTCATCTCTACTAAACATACAAAAAATAGCCGGGTGTAGTAGCAGGAGGCTGCTACTCAGGAGGCTGAGGCAGGAGAATTGCTTGAACCCGGGAGGCAGAGGTTGCAGTGAGCCGAGATTGCGCCATTGCACTCCGGCCTGGGTGGCAGAGTGAGACTCTGTCTCAAAACAACAACAACAATACAAGACTTTGTCTCAAAACAACAACAACACCACAATATTATCTAGCCATAAAGAGGAATGAAATAACGATACATGATAGTGATACATGGATGAACTTCAAAAACATTATATTTTGCTTTATTTTAATTTTTTCACAGAGACAGTGTTTTGCTATGTTGCCCAGGCTGGTCTCAAACTCTGGGGCTCAAATGATCCGCCCACCTTGGCCTCCCAAAGTGCTAGGTGTGCACCACTGCACCCGGCCAAAAACATTACACTAAGAAAAGGGAGTCACCTACTGTATGATTCCATTTATATGAAATATCCAAAATAGGTAAATCTAGCAGATTGCTGTTTGTCAGGGGCTGGAGGGGAGAAGGAAATGAGGAAAAGCCGTTTAATGGATGTGGAATTTGTTTGTGGCATGATGAAAACATTCTGGAAGTAGATCAAAGTGGTGGTTGCACACATTGTGAATGTACTAAATACCACTGAATTGTCCACTTTAAGACAGTTAATATTTTATGTGAATTTCACCTCAAACACACATATTCATGCATGCACACTCTAGCATCATGAGCGTCAGAGCAGATATTGAAATATGTCACAGACCTGGTGTTAAATGATAGCTCTGCCAGCTGTGAGGCCTAAAACCCATCACTTGATTTATTTCCTTTTTCTTTTTATTTTTTTGAGATGGAGTCTCGCTCTGTCGCCTGGGCTGGAGTGCAGTGGCCGGATCTCAGCTCACTGCAAGCTCCGCCTCCCGGGTTCACGCCATTCTCCTGCCTCAGCCTCCCCAGTAGCTGGGACTACAGGCGCCCGCCACCTCGCCTGGCTAGTTTTTTTGTATTTTTTAGTAGAGACGGGGTTTCACCGTGTTGGCCAGGATGGTCTCGATCTCCTGACCTCGTGATCCACCCGTCTCGGCCTCCCAAAATGCTGGGATTATAGGCTTGAACCACCGCGCCCGGCTTTTTTTTTTCAAGACAGTCTCACTCCATCACCCAGGCTGGAATGCAGCGGAACCTCCACCTCCTGGGTTCAAGCGATTCTCATGCCTCAGCCTCCCAAGTAGCTAGAATTACAGGCACATGCCACTACATCTGGCTAAGTTTTGTATTTTCAGTAGAGATAGGGTTTCACTGTGTTGGCCAGGCTGGTCTGGAACTCCTGACCTCAAGTGATCCACTTGCCTCAGCCTCCCGAAGTGCTGGGATTACAGGCGTGAGCCACCGCGCCCGCCCCCCATCACTTGATTTATAAGAGGCTCAGCTTCCCATGTGAGTAGTAACCTACTTCATATGGCAGCAGTGAGGATTCATTGAAATCATGCAAGTAAAGTGCATTTCACCATGTCAGATGTACAACATCTGACAGTAAGCTTTAAATAAATCTTACTGTTAATATTATTATCTGTACTCCTCACACAGACAACTCCAAATTTATTCAACTACTTTTATTTTAGCTCTCAGGTATTTTTAGGCTACAGCTGATTTAATTGAATGTATGCCAATTTGCTTTCTTTGGCTAAATGAATTTTGCCATGAATAAACATTTTCACATAACAAAGAACTTGGTCATCATTAAAAAGAAATGTAAAGTGTAGGTCCACAAAGGTATGAGCTACAACTACTCCAGTTCAGACCCATAGCAAATATCACTAAGTGATTATGATGCTCCATCCTAGATGCAGTGTCAGAATCCTCCTTAACACAGCATTGCAGGGAGGCGATCAGTTGGTCAGTGCTGGGATGCAAGATGACACTAATTGGCCATCTCATTCTATAATTTGTTCCTTATGGAGAGATACTTGTTACCAAGAAATCATAATGTACAGTACATATTTAGTTCCTGAAGTCCTCTATGAAGGCCAGCAAATCATTGACGATTACAGAAATTCCCCACTTTTACTACTGTGCAGTTGGTTCAGGAGGAGGAATTTAACATAACCCTTATGATACATATTTAAACAAAAAATAACATGAAAGAGAGAAAAAGGAAGGTAGCGAGGGAAGAAAATACACTATGGTTTTATGGTTTCATACTAATACTTGACACTGTAGTGATGGTTTTATGGTGTCCTATTAATACTTGACATTGTAGTGATGCTGTACAATAGGGGTGTCCAATCTTTTGCCTTCCCTGGACCATACTGGAAGAAGAATTGTCTTCTACCACACATAAAATACACGAACACTAACAATAGCTAATGAGCTTTAAAAAATCACAAAACAAAATCTCATAATGTTTTAAGAAAGTTTACACATTTGTGTTGGGCCACATTCAAAGCCATCCTGGGCCACATGAGGACCGTGGGCTGAGGATTGGACAAGCTTGCTCTACAATATTCAAGGGTACACGTGATCCTCACTGGTAGATGGGTGGATATTACTATCCCACAGCTTAGGAAACAAAGTCTTGGAAGATCAAATGCCTTAAGGTCCTGTAACTACCCAGTCATGGAGTGTATTAATTTCCTAGGGCTGCTATAATCAAGTATCACAAATCGAGGGACTTAAACAACAGACATTGGTTGTCTCCAGTCTGAGGGATACAATTCCAAGATCAAGATGTTGGCAGGGCTACTCCTACTCTGCAAGTACTAGGGAAGAACCTGTTCCGGGTCTTTCTCCTAGTTGCTGGCAGTTCTTGGCCTAAGACAGCATCACTCCAGTCTTCACATATCTTATCTGTGTGTCTGTGTACACATTGCCCCATTTTAAAACACGCCAGTCATACTAGAGTAGGGCCTATCCTACTCCAGTATGACCTCATCTTAACTAGTTACATCTGTAATGGCACCATTTGAGATACTGAGGATTAGAACCTCAACATAGGAATTTTGAGGGGACACAATTCGATCCATGACATGGGGGATTGAAGCCAGGCTTTCTGTACATGTGTATGAAGCACTGCTTGAGCCTCAGGGTTCCACCTTTGAGCCTCTTTTAAAGGCAAAAATTCTCATTATTCACTAAAATATGGGCTTTTAAATAAAATTATTCTTTCAAAAAATCATTAAATAGCCCTTCACACTAAAAATAAATTATGAGATTTCCCCCTCCATTCACTAACCTGATATGACAGCTAAATATTATGCATTTGATGACCCTAGAAAGTTCTGAATTAAAATACTAAGAAGGCAGTGGAAGCCGCACATATGCCCAAAAGCACATAAGACCAAGAGAATCTATGATGACTTTGTGTATCTAAATTTTCTGTTATAAATTTTTAATTCATTAAAACATACCCACACATACACCCCTTTCTTCATTAGTGCCAAAGGGCTATGTCTGTTATTTTTATCCCTGCCAGAAATCATCACTGGGCTGAAAGAATGTAGTACTGGTGACATGAGCCTGCATTTCCATTTTTAATTAAAATTCTAACTGCCCCAGAGCCAGATTTCCTTCTGCACCAGAGCCTGTGGAAGCACCATAACAGAAGCAGCAGAGAATGGAAGAGCAGGCAGGAAGCTGGGAGTTTTGCACTGAACCAGAAAGACATCACAGCTCCTAGGAGAAGACCTGGAAAGGTGTCAACATGGCCACCCTACTGCTCCCACTTTGTCCTTACTTTCCTTATCGCTCCCCACAGGCCACACATCAGCCCTGGGGTTCAGAGGGATCCTGACGGCTACTCCTCAAGATCCTCTCTGCCGTGATTCATCCCACTCTGGGCCCTATAGTTTCCCTCCCTGACTCCTACATTTCTTTGAATAGCATTACTATCGTGAGTTACAGTATTCATCACTGTCATTTGATACTATTCATTTGATAATAATATACTCATCACTAGTATTTGCTGGGCTTTCACTCTGTATCTCATTAATTCTCAGTCACCTTATAAAGTAGCATGATGCAGACTGCTTCCTGTCCATACACTCTCCCCTTTACTTAGGGATAGAGCCCCAGTAGTGACCTGGGTCCACTGCTGCCCAGTCAGAGAACTGTATTTCTTAGCTTCCTTTGCAGCTAGGTGTGGCCATATGATAAAGTTGTAGCTAACGATATATTGTGTGAAACTGCCAGAGAGCCTCCCCACCACTGCCCCTGAGATGGAGTCTTTCTCTGCCACCCAGGCTAGAGTGCAGTGGTGTGATCTCAGCTCACTGCAACCTCTGCCTCCTGGATTCAAGCAATTTTCCTGCCTCAGCCTCCCGAGTAGCTGGGATTACAGGTGCCCACCACCATATCTGGCTAATTTTTATATTTTTAGTAGAGACGGGGTTTCACATGTTGGCCAGGCTGGTCTTGAACCCCTGACCTTGTGATCCGCCCGCCTTGGTCTCCCAAAGTGCTAAGATTACAGGCGTGAGCCACCACACCCAGCCCAGAGAGTCTTAAGGTAAGGAGACTTGCATTTTTCTCTCTTTCTAGCTAAAATACATATGTGAATGTCAGAGCTCCAGCAGCCATCTTGGCCCATGAGGTTCCACAGGAATGGAAATCATATTGAGTGGGGCAGCTTGAGGGCAGGAGCCCGGGTGGCTGCCATGTGGCCCTGCCACACCAGCAGTACATATTTGGCCTAACTCCCAGCTGATTTCATGTGAGAGAAAAATAAAAGGCTAATTCTTCAAAGCCACTGTTTTTTGGGTTTTCTATCACAGACGGACTTGATCTTAATGCCAACTGTTATTATTATAGAAGTATTATTATTCTCATTTTGCAGATGAGGAAATTGAGGCTCAGAAAAGTCAAGTGACTTGTTCAAGGCCAAAAATCTAATAGGCAGTGCTAGAATACAATTTGACTTTAGATCCTGTGCTCTTAATCTCTCCAACATATATTTTCAAAAAAGCCCTGTTTCCATTCTGAAAACACTGGAGTCACGTTTAACTCTTCCCTCTCTGTGGTACCTGTCTCCTCCTATAGGTAGTTGCCAAGCACTATGGATTCTGCCTCCCAGAGTCCAGGCATCCATTTTCCTTCCCACTGTTCCTTCCCCATGGAGAAGACTGTGGCTGGCTGACAGCAGAGAGAGATACTCAAGTTGGAGAAGGTATTCCCCAGGCCAGGTGGGGAAGGTAGGGTTGTTTGCAGAGCAAAGAAGTGAAGGTGAGCCTGCGTCGAATATCTTTTTTTTTTTTTTTTTTTTGGAAACAAAGTCTCTCTTCATCATTTAGGCTAGAGTGCAATGGCATAATTCACTCACTATAACCTCAGACTCCTGTGGTTCAGGGGATCCTCCCGCTTCAATCTCCTTGGTAGCTGGGACTATATAGGCACACACCACCACGCCTGGCTAATTTTTAAATTTTTTGTGGAGACAGGGTCTCACTTTGTTGCTCAGGCTCAAACTCCTGGTCTCAAGCGATCCTCTCACCTCAGCCCCACAAAGTGCTAGGATTTCAGTCGTAAGCCACCACATCTGGCTTGACTCCTGTTGCAGCCAGTTCTCTCAGGTTGAGGGAGCTGTTGCCATTAAGAAGGGGCGGAGGGGTGTGTGGGTGTGTGTGTTGGTGTGTGTGTGTGTATTAGAGGCCTGAACTGTGGAAGTAAGTGAGCTGAAGTCTAAATAAAGAGATAGTGGACAACGGATTGAAACAGCATATTGGTGTCAAAGAAGAGAAAGTCATTGCCACTTTCAAAACACAGTTTCAGAATAGCAGCACAGACCAAATGCAAAGGGTAATAAAAATAATCTCTACTGCTGGTTGAGTGTGAACTCTGGAACAAATTTTCTGGGGTTCAAATCCCAGCTCCACCACTTACTAGCTGTGGTCTTGGGACTCTTGGCCTCTTTTTACCTTAATTTCCATAAAATAAGGATAATATTAGAACTACTTCATAGAATTAAGAGGATTAAGTAAATTATACAACACGTAGAGAACAGTGCCTAGCCTAAGAGTTACATATAGGCCCGGTGCGGTGGCTCACGTCTATAATCCCAGCACTTTGGGAGGCCAAGGCAGGTGGATCACGAGGTCAGGAGTTCAAGATCAGTCTGGCCAATGTGGTGAAACCCCATCTCTACCAAAAATACAAAAATTAGCCAGGCGTGGTGGCACGTGCCTGTAATCCCAGCTACTTGGGAGGCTGAAGCAAGAGAATCGCTTGAACCCAGGAGGTTGCAGTGAGCCGAGACCGCCTCACTGCACTCTATCCTGGCAGCAGAGCATGACTCCATCTCAAAAACAAACAAAAAAAAGAGTTGAGGCCGGGCGCGGTGGCTCAAGCCTGTAATCCCAGCACTTTGGGAGGCCGAGACGGGTGGATCACGAGATCAGGAGATCGAGACCATCCTGGCTAACACTGTGAAACCCCGTCTCTACTAAAAAATACAAAAAAACTAGCCGGGCGAGGTGGCGGGTGCCTGTAGTCCCAGCTACTGGGGAGGCTGAGGCAGGAGAATGGCGTGAACCCGGGAGGCGGAGCTTGCAGTGAGCTGAGATCCGGCCACTGCACTCCAGCCCGGGCGACAGAGTGAGACTCCGTCTCAAAAAAAAAAAACAAAAAAAAACAAAAAAACAAAAAAACAAAAAAAAGAGTTATGTATGTTAATTATTCTTATTTGTCAAGTACTACATATACATTGTGTAATCCTCGCAGTGATACTACTCTCAGCCCCAATATGACAACTGAGGACCTGCAGTCAGACAAGTTAAATATCTTTTCCAAGATTACACAGCCAGTAGGTGACACAGCTGGATACACATGCTATAGCACTGCTCTTCCACAGCTGCCTCTTCCTGGTGATGATCCAGGTGGCACTCTGGGGAGAGGCGAATGTGTGAGCCACCACTACCAGGCACAAGCACACACAGACAATGCAGCGCTCACCCTCACTTTCTATTATTTCAATTATAGAGTCTTTTCGATTTACAGTATGAAAATCAAGTGTAATTTTTTTAAAAGAAGAAAGAAAAGCCAGTATGGAGAAAATGGTACAGACATAATTTAATGAATCCACAGCAGCTACAAAAGTCAGCTAACATGATGTACCACAAGCACTCACATAAAATCTATGACATATGCTATAGATCTGGTTTCTCACAAGATCTAAACCCAGCATCTGTCAGGAAATAAACAGGATATGTTGACAACAATCTAGATTACCCACGTTACTATGCCTTTTTCTTATTTTGTATGAGGCTAAACCTTCATTTATCTCACGTTGCCATGGTTCCTAAGAAGACAGGATATATTCCTAGAATATTCCAGGTATATGTGGGTACCATGTTTCAAACTTCAAGTCACACTGAACTGCTTCCTGGTTTACACTATGAGAAAATCAGATTTTATCAGCTGACTTTATAAGTAGGGTATAAGTGAGATCAAATCAGGCCCTTGGTGTCTTTAGATGATCTATTAGGTAATCTAAATTAGATGTTCTTCAGGGAGATATAACCTTGAAATTCACACATAGCTTTATTTGTTCTTCTCATGAAAAACAAAATCCCAATATTTCAAAATAAGAAAGGATTTGAGTTGCATTTTAAGTATATTGATCAATATATGTTAAGTGAGGAGTGGATAATTTTGGGGGGGTTAACTTACTTTTTGTGTTAATTTTGAGCTTCTCCATGAGTTTTTATTAATTCATTAATTCCCTGTAGCTCAAGAGATGCTAATTAATTCAAGAAATCATAATAGCTAATGATTGGCTAAATAAATCTAAAATGGAGAGAGTCTGTCACTAGAGATACCACTGCTCATTTTAATTAAAATTACGAATTTGTGAAGTAATGTAAATAAAGGTTATTGTATCCTTCTACTCTAGGAAGTATTAACCCTTCGCATGGCCTCCTGAGAATCCAACAAGACTTAAATAGCCAAGAATGTCTGTGGAACTTAATCACTGAGTTACGATATTTATCATTGCAAGTGTGTTGTTCTGCTTAATTCCGCATGTTCACTATAAAGCCATGCGGAATTAAGCAGCCTTGAAACACAAAATGGAGAAAGGCTAAGAGCTGAGAATTGTTGCCTTTAGGGAAATACAATCCATGTCAAGCAAACAACCACCCCAAAATGGTTAGCTTTATCAGCATTCAGGCCCACAGTGAAAGCAAATGTTCCAGATCTGAGTTTCAATTTTTAAAGAATAAGCATATGCAAATGACCATTAGTCTTCATAGTTTTATGGCTCAGAGTGATCTTACCTTGTTAACATTCAGTGCAACTGCTTATACCCATTTGAATGTCATTTAGAGGGATAGGAAAGGCTGCTTCAACATTTGTGACTAAATGGCAGGGCTCAGCCACAATGCTCACTCTGGGAAATGAGAAATAGACACTCCAGTATGCTAGATGCTGATGCAGTTCAGGAAACACTACCCCAAAATAAGGCCCCTCAGCATACTGAGTATTTTAAGCAGAAGACAATTAAGAAAACCACAAAAACAGAAAGGTCCCTCTGACCTTCTCCCAGCCCCTCTCTCTTGAAGATCCTCATGTGAGGGGTGACCTGCCCTATAATCAGAAGGAAGAAATGTTACACAGAGAGGCTGAGAAGAATCTGAGCACTTGCTAAGTTTCCCCCAGTTGATTATCATTAGATCATACCCCTTTTTTGTTCAATCATACTTCTATACAACTGTCCATCATTCATTAAACCTAACCACAAAAGTAGTTTTCACTTGGTTTTTGAGTGAAGGCTCCTGTGTCACATAAAACTTACATTAAATAAATTTGTTTCACTTTTCTCTTGTTAATCTGTCTTTTGTTATAGGAATGTCAGCCATTAACCTCACAATAGGTGAGGAGAAGATACTACTTTTTCTCCCTTATACCACCCAAGCGAACCACTCCAAGAACAGTTCATGTGCAGGTGACCGTATAGTTCAAGTCATTATTAAATCCAAAGCTGAGGAGCCATAATGCTGTTGGTGGAACTGCCCTTGACCAAGAGAAATCCATCTTGATTGTCTCAATAATCGGCTCAAGGGCCACTGATGATGAGGTCCTAAATTTAATTCCTAATAAAATCCCTAAAGTTTTAGAGGCAAAATGAGAAAGCATAGCTCACAAATACCTTCTGATTAATGACTTGGAAAGTATATTTGTAGTTTGTTCCAAAGACCTGAAATTAGTTTGAACTTAAAAAGAAAAGTGGCATCCATTAGGTGAAGTTGACAAGGTGAAGTTGACAAAATGAAAATTATTTTTATCTTATCAAAAGGCTACTTCTGAATGGAGCCTCCTGACAAAGCAGAAGTCTGGCTGGTACTTGAACCAGATAAACTTGTTATGCAAATAGCTTTAGTCGTAGGGGAAAGGGCTGATAATGAAATCTCTACAAAGCCAACCACACATTAGAGAGGTGACAAAACACATCAAGCAGGGTCCTAGCATAGGGATAAAAAGCACTGCAGAATTTATGTGAACATTGCATTTAATTTATCATAACTAAGCTGTCAGGAATCATGCTTTGATAAATGCATAGCTAATACATATAAATGAATCAATTATCACTAACAACCAAAGGTTCAGAACCAAACAGGCTGATGCTTCTTTTAAAACCCCCCAAACAGGTTTACTAAAAGTATTTTAGACTTTTAGATGTTTTAAAAAATCTCTCCTACTATCTCCAAATTAAGGAGGCTGGAAATAAATCTGAAACACACTAAGCCCACATCCCCAGTGCTCCTGCTTTCCTACCTCCCTCGCCCTCTTACACGCATATGCACGTGCACACACAAACACCCCGTCCCCTGTCTACATAGCTATAATCACTAGGCTGCAGCCAGACTAGCTTGTTCAGATCCCTGCAGCAGTCAATACGAAATCTTTTGGTGGGTAGTGACCAGCATGGACTAAAAAAGACCTAGAGCATTGAATCGACTCTGTTACGGTTCAGCAGTCACATGAGGACAAAGTATTAAAGGTCGTAAAGCCATTAAGGAACTTTTAGTCCTATTTATTCTTTAAAGAGAAACAGATCTACTGTGGCTTGGTCTACAAAGGGAACTGAAGCAATTATCTGTATTAATTCAGGTTAAAAGAAACTTTTCCTAAAATTACCAGATAATCATCTTCTCCAGCCCAGTCTCTCCAATAATGAAAAGCTTATAATCTGAAGGTCTTAATCCTCCATCTTCCTTTCCCTTGCCTCCTAATACAAGCAAGATAAGTATAAAAACAAACTAAGCCTCTCTCTTTAAACAGACATTTCAAAACCAGTGAGTATCATTATTTATATTGAATTAGAGATCTGAATAAATATAATGAATGGCATTTGGTCAAACTGCATTTGATAGGCTGAGTAACGGCAGCCTAGTGTCAGCAGTCTCCCCTACAAAATGAAAGGATATTATCTGGGGCTGGGCTCAGTGGCTCACACCTATAATCCCAGCACTTTGGGAGGCTGAGGTGGGCAGATCACTTGAGGTCAGGAGTTTGAGACCAACCTGGCCAACATGGCGAAACCCCGTCTCTGCTAAAAATACAAAAACTAACTGGTCCTGGTGGCACACAGCTGTAATTCCAGCTACATGGGTAGCTGAGGCATAAGAATCACTTGATCCCAGGAGGCCAAGGTTGCAGTGAGCCAAGATCATGCCACTGCACTCCAGCCTGAGCAACACAGTGAGACTGTCTCAAAAAAAGAAAAAAGAAAGTATATTATTTGGGAATGGTGAGCAGGCTTCTATTTAAAGATATGTAATATAATAATCAGTCCCCAATTTTGAGAAATATTCCCAAAAATATTGCAGAAGAATTTATGGTTGAAGAACCTAAGATGTTATGGGAAAGCAGGATTGGAGGGCTGAGGTGAATAAGGAATCTATGAACACCTACTATATAAAATTTTTCAGTAATAAAAAACTGTAAAGACAACTCATTAAACAAAAAGAAGACTGATGACATATTTCCATCTTAAACTAGGAATAAACCACATAATCACTTAATTTCTAATTGCCTTCCTGATTCATTATAAACTTTCCAGACTCTCCCTCCCCTGCAATTTCAACAGGATACTTTTTGCTTTGCTCCTGATAGTTTGCACATTCAAAGGCATTGTTTTCTGTGTTTAGCCCTCCATTCTAGTACTCAGGACCTTTTGCAACTCAGAATGAGTGCATCTGAAATTCTCAGAATTGGGAAAAACATAGCAGATCTGAATTGGCGTATAATAGGATTTGCCATAAGGAGCCATCAGTGTTAGGGAGGAATTTCTGCATAGTTGACCCTTGAACAACATGGATTTGAACTGCACGGATGCACTTACACGTGGATTTTCTTCCACCTCTGCTAACGCTGAGACAGTGGAACCAACCCCTCCTCTTCTTCCTCCTCCTCAGCCTATTCAATGTGAAAAAGATGAGGACGAAGACCTTTATGATGATCCACTTCCAAGTAATGAACAGTAAACGCATTTCTCTTCCTTACGACTTTCCTAATAACATTTTCTTTTCTCTAGCTTACTTTATTGTAAGAATATAGTATATAAAACATATAACATATAAAATATGTATTAATCAACAGTTTACGTTATCAGCACGGCTTCCAGTCAACAGTAAGCTATCAGTAGTTAAGATTTTGGAGAGTCAAAAGTTATAGGCAATGTTTGACTTCACAAGGTGGGGGGTAGTCAGCACCCCTAACCCCTGCATTGTTTAAGAGTCAACTGCATTGTGTGTAGTCCAATCCCTGTCATCAATTATGTACCTCTATTCTCAAATCCATCCAAGGAATACTGTGCTTAGTTTAGGATTACAAACATACTCTTGAAAAAGAATACATAAGCCAAAGTTTTGTGTCTAATCACATTTTTAGAGGCATCAGGAGAGTTTGGTATGGGAAGCTGTATTAGTGAATATGTAATGGATTTTTCTAGGACAACAGCTTAGACAAGGTCAGTCAAGAGTATCTCTGTGCAGCAATGAAATGAAAAGGAAAAATCTTTGGATCCAGCCTTTATCAGCAAAATCATTGGAACCTTAGCTCCCAGATTTCTTTCCTTGGAGTGGTCCAAAATGTGGTCCCAAGCTACCAGCGTGTCTTCAGCTCTTTAGTTTTCTCTGCCTAGTCTTTTAGGTCCCAAACCTCTGGAAGTGGCTCTTCCACTGCTCTTATGTGAGCATCATTCCTCCTACAAGTATCTGTTTTTCCTCTCAACAGGTCCTGACACCATCACCTTTGACTTGTGGCTGCTCCTAGTGCATTCTGCAGCCAGGGCAAAAATGTCAATGTGGGGCTGAAGGGGCAACAAGATACCCTCCACCCCTGGCCTTCAACTTCATGGTCATGTTCCAACACAGTCTTTCTTAGTAAGGTTCTTTGAGTTCTTTTCCACTCCCCTTTCCTGAGGAACAAAAGTTCAGGAGGGGTGGGACAAGCAAACGAATTCAGGGACCCTCAACTGTACTGTATTTGAAATGAAAATAAAAATGAAAATGAAATACAGGTTCATAGCTGTTTGCACAAACCCCATGGAGTCAAATGTATTTTGGAATTCAGAATTCTATCGAATTTTAGAAAGGTAAACTGGTACATTTACTGTATATTATGTAACAGCCCCAGCAGGATCTGGGGCAGCACACTACAATCAAACAAATATATCTGCCGCCAAACACATGAATATTCACATTAAGTAAGATAAACAACAACTATAAATAGCCTCACAGTTAACCAAATCAGTTCACGTAAGGTTAGGTTTTGCTGTTAAATGACTCGACTACAAAATAACTTTTATCTTTTGGAGCTCTTTGGATTTTGGAATTATGGATAAGTGATTGTTGATCTGTATTGTGATTTATTAAGGAAGATGATCAAAAGACCCACTTTGCTTTATTGCCTGGCTTCTTTGTGAAAGCTAAGTTTGCACAGAGGCATAAATTAGAAAAATTTGTGTTGACCCTTCCCCGCTTCTTGTTTATCAGCCATTTTGGTCACTTCTTTTCTCCTCCCATGACCTCTGAACACCTTGTTTGATATGCTAGATCCCACAGTACTTCTTCCAAGCTCCTGTGCCTTGGTACGGTTGGTAATGCCTGGTCTAGATTCCTGTCCCCACAATTCACCAGACCCCTAGCTTGGGGTCTTGTAACCCCCTCCAGTAGTCTGAGTATCTTTCTCAGATTTAGGACTGGTGTGGTCCAAAAGCTCATGACCCCAACACTGAGCCACTGTTGGTTTCACTGTTGATTCTACTCCTGTCTGAGTCCCAGTAATTCTTGCCTAGTGACATAGCTCCTACCAGGTATGTCACACCATCAGCTTGGCCTTCATTTTGTTCCTCATACCTTCACAGCCTTGGCTGGGATACCTTACCTTGGTACCCCAGGCCTGAGATTTTACTTTGCCCCTCAGTCATCTTGGAAACTGGACCCTTGTTCCCAGGCCACAGATCCTAGAGCAAGCCCAGCTTTCATACTGCAAAAACTCTGTTGGAGGCTGCTACCTTCTGCCTTCTCTTTAGTCCCAGTGTGGGCATCGGATTTTTAGATGTTTCATCTCTTCCCATTAAACATGACAAGTTGTCAATATTTGCCCTAGGACAAAGTAGGTTCTCAGATAAATGTGATCCATATGATAAGAAGGACTTATTATAACTGAGAGTCAAATGGAATGCCTTACCTTTCACATCTTGCAAAGGGATATTCTATCATTTACTAAAACAAACCCTGAGTCATAATGTGCTAACAGGCATAACAACCTCTAGTGCCAAGTAAATTCCACAGCCTGGATTTCTCCAATCACTGATCAAGGCCTTGCTAGATACGCAATTTTTAGTGGAAGAAATACTCACTGTGAAATAAAGTGGTTGAATTCTTCACACCATTTTTCTGGATGAAGTAAAGTCGGTGGAGGATTTCTGAAAAAACAACAGCAATTTTTTCTTAAAAAAGAAGAGTTTCATTAAAGGCAAAATATCAACTTGTTTTTATTGATATCATTCTAAATAGCTCTAATAAAATCTGTTTGTTCTCATATAAGAGTCATTTTTTAGTGGTGGATTATAAAGTGCCAACCCCTATTCCTGTAGTCATTCATTTTCATTGACTGAAGACCTACTACGTCCCTGGCCTTGTCAGGACCTGTGAAAGTTACAAAGATCAGGAACATTCTTCCAGAAGCAGACACACTAATGAGGGGTGAGGCAAGCGCACAAACTACTATAACAGAACTGAGGATTATTAGTGCTATAAGAAAGCTATAAACATAGTGCCAGAGGCTTTAGTGAAATAGGCTTTTAATTGTACAGGATTTTCAGATCATTATGGTACCATTTGAATTAATTATGTGATGCATTTAAAGTATACTCATAAATTCATAGTCACATTTTTAACTATTTCCTATGTATCAACTTCTGCAACAAGCACTGGAGAAAGTCAAACAGTCAAAACAATGCCCCAGACTCTGTGAAGTTCCTGGGTAGAGAAGGAGACAGACATATACCATACCTAATAATTGGAGGTCCAAGAGAATGAGAGAATGGCAAAAAGAACGTTAGATAACCAGACCACCTCCTGGTGAGAGGGCAAAAAAAAGGGGGGGGGTGGGGGATGGGGGAAGAGCCCTGAATTTGATTGAATACCCTAAAGAGATCTGATTTTAAAACAGAAGTGACTACATTACCTTTAATTGATGAGACTTTTTTTAGCAATACATGGAAATAGGGGCTTGTGGGCAACTCAAGTTCAGAAAATGAAGAAAGTGACAGTTCTGCACACCTGAATTATGGCTGTAAATTTTAAAGCAATCACATGTGATCCTTGTTTTTACCTGGATTCCAACTGCTTCCTAAAGCCATGGATTGCTCAGATGCAATAGGCAGAGGAATGGAAAGCAGCAGGAATTACCAGAAATAAATATATATCAGATAATGTGACCACAGCTGTCCCTCGACATCATCTTCTCATTTCTTATGGCGCAACTTTTAATTCAGCATACTGCTGCCATAATAAAGATCACAATTTCTTGAGTTCCTTATGGCTAGATGTGGTTCTGTGACCGAGTTCTAGTCAATGATTTATAAACAGAATTATTATATGGTATTTCCAGAAAGTCTCCTTAAAAGAGGGGAGACATGACATTCTTCCCCTTCCCCCTTCTTTCTTTTTAGAGCATGGGTATGATGGCTGGAGCTTGAGCAGCCATTGAGGACATCAGATGAACTTGAAAATGAAAACTATGAGCTGAGTATGACAAAGCAAACAGATAGAAAACTGGATTCATGATGACACTGCAAAGCTGCCATACCAGCTCTACTCTGCTTCCCCCTAATCTTCCTTTAAAAGAGAGAAATAGTCTTCTGTTTTCTTCAAGCCACTAGTACATGCAGCTGAGTCTAATCCTCAGTGAGATAACCTTTCCAAGTATTTTCCTACCATATGATGAGAACATAATATGATAAGTGACATACCAGAAGCACAAGCATGGTGTGTGGGTAGAATAGTTAAGGTGCTGCTTACTCCATCTAGGGAGTCCCAAAAGACTTTATAAAGAAGATAAACTTGAGCTGGCTCCTGAAAATTAGAGTGGATTTTTCAACATAAAGAAGGAGAGTGAAGCTATTTTAGGCTCAGAAAACAACATGTGCCAAGACATAGGGACATAAAAAAGCATAGTAAGTCCAAAAAAAGTAACTTTGAGGCTAGACTATATATGATCTTTTGGATCTGAAGAGAGAGCAGCAGGGAAGGATAAAGTGAGGAGGAAGAATGATTAGAGGAAGGAGATAATTTATCTGTTCTGCATATGAATTTAGTTACCCTTCACATCTTATAATTCAAAAACCAGTAAATTATCTGTGTATGACCCAGAAAGAATAGCAGTTAATTTTTTTCCCCCCTTCTCCTGGATCAGAGACAAAGGAGGAGGCTGCCTCTTTATCTCATTCACTCCATTCAACAACATATGCCTTCATCTTTCCCTAGTACCATCACATAACTTCAGCTTCAATCCTAGTTTGGCTCAGCAGTTCTTACTGCCTGTGGCTATCTGAGGTTTTACATCCACATGCCCTGCCAGCTCACCTCTGTGGGCAGCTTTGGTGCTATATATTTCAGTGAGTCAGTTATCCTAGATCATCTCTACAGCACTTTCCAGGATTTGTACTTCCCTTGATCTTCTCAGGTTTCCTGATCCTTCTGTTCTCACTGAGGTCAGTCCCACAGAGAAGTGCTGCTTAAGCAATCTACTGTCTAATAGACTTAACTCACCTCCAAAGCAGTTCGCCGTGACTAAGTCATTTGTAGACAGATTGAACAGATTTGACTGAAATGACACTAGTAAGCTCAACACTGGCCAGCCCAGCAGGGAAGGGGCATCTCTCTTCCATAAGCAGAGAGTGACCTGGCAAGCGTTCAATGAGAAATAGATGGTGGATATCCACTTTAATATAGAGAATAATGTACCTTCCTGTTTTCAGTCTCTTTCTCCACAGGAAATATGCACAGGGGGTATTGTTTAGTTATTGGCCTGAGGAGAATGGCAGCCAACCACCACTCACCCAGGTCACCACCAACCCTCTATGGCTTCACATAACCATCACACAAGGAAACATCTTCTTTGGAGCCCAGCATCATAGAAAGTTGGTTAAGAGAACCTCATCTGATCCTGTAAATGTCCTGCCTTTCCTGGAATTCATCCTGCTTTGGTTCAGTAAAGCAAGATCTTGTGAAAGATTATTATCTGTACATAATGAAAACCAAATGAATTTGAAGACTTTGCAGTACTTTGTTTGGACTGGCAATATAAATTCTAATTCTCTCACAACCCAGAAAGAACACCAGTGAAGGGAAACCATGTAGGTTATTCTTGTTTCATTTGTGAGTGTTTCTCCCTCTTTTGCAGTTAGAACATTATCGATCCCAGGCGGGCGCAGTGGCTCAAGCCTGTAATCCCAGCACTTTGGGAGGCCGAGACAGGTGGATCACGAGGTCAGGAGATCGAGACCATCCTGGCTAACACGGTGAAACCCCGTCTCTACTAAAAAATACAAAAAAAAAAAAAAAAACTAGCCGGGCGTGTTGGCGGGCGCCTGTAGTCCCAGCTACTTGGGAGGCTGAGGCAGGAGAATGGCGTAAACCCGGGAGGCGGAGCTTGCAGTGAGCTGAGATCCGGCCACTGCACTCCAGCCTAGGCGACAGAGCGAGACTCCGTCTCAAAAAAAAAAAAAAAAAAAAAAAAAAAAAAGAACATTATCGATCCCAGAATCCTGTTCTTCTCCCTATTCTCTTCCCATTCCATACATTCACTGAGGGCTTACTGTATGTTGACAGCTTCCTAACATGCCTTGATTTCTTGTCTGCCTTTTAGCTGGTGCATCTGACTACTTACTAGATGGTTGCATTTTAATTTCCAATTTCCCAGAGACATCTTAAGGTCAACATGTTCAAAATCAAACATCTTCCTTTTTTTTTTTTTTTTTTTTTGAGACGGAGTTTCACTCTTGTTGCCCAGCCTGGAGTGCAATGGCATGATCTCAGCCCACCACAACCTCCGCCTCCCAGGTTCAAGCGATTCTCCTGCCTCAGCCTCCCTAGTAGCTGGGATTATAGGCATGTGCCACCATGCCTGGCTAATGTGTATTTTTAGTAGAGACAGGATTTCTCCATGTTGGTCAGGCTGCTCTCGAACCTCCTGACCTCAGGTGATCCACTCACCTCGGCCTCCCAAAGTGCTGGGATTATAGGCATGAGACACTGCCCGGCCACAACATCTTCCTTTCTTAAGGCTGCATTCCACCTGGTTGTTGAAGTCAGAAACCTGGATTCTATATTCTCCCATATCCAATTAGAGCATGCAGAATAATGGCTTCCTCAAGGATGTCCACATTCTAATCCTCAGAACCTATTAATATTCTACTTTATATGGCAAAGAGACTTTATTTATGTAATTAAGGTAAAGGTCCTGGAGATGGGGAGGTTGTCTTGAATTACCTGAATGGGCCCAACTTAATCACATGAGTCTTTTAAAGTGGAAGAGGGAGGCAGAAAGAAAAAAGAAGACTCAGGAGAGATTCAACGTATGAAAGGGACTTAACCCATCATTGCTGCCTTTGAAAATGGAGGAAGTGGCCATGAGCCAAGAAATGCAGGCAGCATCTGGAAGATGGAAATGGGCCTCAGCTGATACCTAGCAAAGAAATGAGAACCTCAATTCTATAGAAGCAAGGAAATGAACTCTGCTAATAACCTTAATGAGCCAGAAAATAAATTTCCCCTAATGCTTAAGAAAGAAGTACAGCCCTACTGACACCTTGATGTTAGCCCACTGGGACCTACGGCAGACTTCTAACTTGAAGAACCATAAGATAATAAATTTGTGTTGTTTTCAGCCTCTAAGTTTGTGGTGATTTGCTATGATAGTAATAGAAAACTAGCATACCAATCAAATATCAAGTCTTCTCAGTTCTACTTCCTAAATCCCTTACTCATAACCTGTCCCCTCTTTCACATCCTAGTCCAGTCACTCATCATTTCATACCCATACTACTCCAGTAGACTCCTTGTTTTTCTCCTTCCCTCTACCTCACACCCCTCTATCCATCTTGTACTTGGTAGCTAGAATTTCTTTATAACATACAAATGTGACCTCGTTTTTTCCTTGCTCAAAATTCTTCAGCAGATGCACACTGCCAGAATGATAAAATGTCAACCCCTTTGCATGATATATACAAATGGTCTTTCCTATCACCTACCTGTCTACTTGATTTCATCTTAAACCACTTGCTCGCCAGATGCCGAGCACCGTGCTGCACAGTACTTGTGGCTCCAAAACAGGTCCTATTCTTTCATGCCTCAGGGACTGCACATGATGTACCTCCAGTTTAGAATGCTCTCCCTAATTTGTCCACCTGGCAAGCTCCTACTCATGTTTCTTGTGTATCTGTAGTGCCCAGCACAGAACTACTCAGTAAATGTTTTGAATGAATGCATACAAACATACACATGTTGTATGTAGGCCAAGAAATGGTGATAAGACAAAATATGACTTGGTCTTCAAAGTAGCATAAAATTAGACAAATACGGAACAGCTCTTTCGGATATGAGCAAATTCCAACTAAATTATTCACAGCAAGCAGATTTGAAGAATAAAGGAATATTAACTTGATTTGGATTTGACAATATAAGCCTCATTCCTCTGCTTTTGAAGCCCAAATGTCTCCAGGTCTCTGAATATATATAACTAAAATGAGCAAAAAATCATAATTTAAACCCCACTGTAGACAATAGCTGATGTCACGACCATTATACACACATACATAGTGGGTCAGAGACAGAAGGAGATGAACACCAATAGCCATCATATGTTGAGTGCTTACTACTACAAAGCTTCATGTCAAGTGCCTCACATGTAAGTCAACTAAACGTTGCAACAACCCTATCAATAGGAATTCTTCTAGTTTCACAAGTGAAGAAAATGCAAGTTAAAAGAAGAAATTTTCTCAAGAACATTCAGCAAAAATTGGAAGAACCAGGTTTTAAATTCAGGTATTTCTGTCTCCAATGCCCATATGCCCCACTCTTTCCCATATTTTATCTCATGAAGAGTCCATTAGTTTGGAAGATGAATTAAGAGAACATATATGCAAAAAAAAAAAAAAAAAAGACAGAAAACCAATTAGCAAGCAATGCCTCAAGAAGGTGCAAAATGAAGCCCTCAAACATTAAAGTACACTCACCAAGGAGACGCTGAGTAAAAAATTTCTCAGTGAGGCAGAGTTAATTAAGAAAGGCTTCCTGAAAGTTGTGAATTTTAAAGCAGGACCTCTGTTCACAGAGGGGACATAAATCAGCTGACTAGGGGAGGAGGGTGTTGGAGGAGAAGGGGAATAACAGAGGAAGATAGAAAGAAGGAAGCATAATAAATAAGAAACAATTGTTAACATCCAGTTAAACACTTAGGAATGTCTTAAAAAGACATTCTATTTACTTACTCATAAAAGCAAAAAAGCAAGACATTTGAGTGTAATTAACTGTCCTGATAGTATTAACTACAGCAACAGAGCTGCCATTCTGATTACAATTGGTAGACTTCATTAATAAAGTTGAATAGTCATGTGTCTGTGTCTCTTTCAGTGTCTCTCTCAGTATCTTGCCCCAACTGTTCCTAAAGTTGCTTTTCTCCCTAAGTCACATCTTACCTGTTCAAAATCAATTATTTAAAAAAGTTTACATTTAATTGTAATACGTGATTCATCTCAGTGTAAAAAACATTCCCTGGCCAGGTACGGGGGCTCACCCCTGTAATCCCAGTACTTTGGGAGGCCAAGGCAGGCAGATCACTTGAGGTCAGGAGTTCGAGACCAGCCTGGCCAACATAGTGAAACCCCATCCATACTAAAAAAAAAAAAAAAAAAAAAAAAAGAAAAATACAAAAATTAGCCAGGTGTGGTGGCCTGAGCCTGTAATCCCATCTACTCGGGAGGCTGAGGCAGAAGAATCGCTGGAACCTGGGAGGTGGAGGTTGCCGTGAGCCAAGATGGCGCCACTCTACTCCAGCCTGGCGAGAGAGTGAAACTACATCAAAAAAAAAAAAAAAAAAAAAAAAAATCCCCAATACTGGAATGTAGAGAATAAAAAGCAAAATTCCTCCTCATTATAACTCCTAATACAAGTCTCCTCCCCATTATCAGTATGGGTTGTATTCTTTTAGACCTTTTATTACATGCATTTGTAGTATCTGCTATAAATATTTTATATATTTATTTATATGTGCTGTATATATATGTGCTGTGCTGTAAGTATATGTTACAATATAAATTGGGTGATATATTAATTTTTTTTTTTTTGAGACAGAGTCTTGTTGACTTGCCCAGGCTGGAGTGCAATGGAGTGATCTTGGCTCACTGCAACCTCTACCTCTCAGGTTCAAGTGATTCTCCCATCTCAGCCTCCCAAGTAGCTGGGATTATAGACACCTGCCATCATGCCCAGCTAATTTTTGTATTTTTGTAGAGACAGCGTTTCACCATGTTGGCCAGGCTGGTCTTGAACTCCTAACCTCAGGTGATCTGTCTTGGCCTCCCAAAGTGCTGGGATTACAGGCATGAGCCACTGCTCCTGGCCTTAATTTTTATAATTAATTTTTATAATATAGTTGAAAGCATAGAAATGGGATTATACACCATATAAATATCCTGGTACTTATTTTTTCCATTAAAGTTCATCCATATCACTTTCATACCTAAATGGCATTCCACAAAATGGGTAACTATATTTAGCCATTCATGTATTGGTGAACATTTAGGTTGTTTCTATTTTTGTTACTATTAGAAAGAAGGCTGAAATGGCTTACATATGCCACATGTCATATGGGATTTCAAACTTTTAAAATATTTCTTAGGTGGCAAAAGCACTGACAAGTGAACACTTAGTATCCTTCCAAGAAATTAAATGCAAAGAGAGAATATACTGCTGCATCTTCTGGGGGTGGCTCAATGAGCAATTTCACAGCAGTGGGGGCAACAGAGCTACAGCCAAGGAAGAAGCAATCAGCAAATGATCCCACAGGATTATTAATAGTGCTCCATAGAACACACTGGAATGCCATAGAACACACTGTAAATAGTGACCTTGAGTTGATGGATTCCAGCAGCTACAAACTTCAAACCCTATTGCTGGGTTCCACTTGCAAGAATCTGCTACCTTGTTCCAGTAGTGGGTATCCCTAGGTAATAACCCCAGCATGTGTGACACAGACGAAGATATATTCAAAATATACATATGTGGCCAATGTGGTGGCTCATGCCTGTAATCCTAGCACTTTGAGAGGCTGAGGCGGGCAGATCACTTGAGTTCAGGAGTTCAAAACCAGCCTGGGCAACACAACGAAACCCTGTCTCTACTAAAAATACAAAACTTAGCCAGGCATGGTGGCAGGTGCCTGTAGTATCAGCTACTTGGGAGGCTGAGGCAGGAGGATCGTCTGAACCTGGGAGATTGAGGCTGCAGTGAGCCAAGATGGAGCCACTGTACTCCAGCCTGGGTGACAAAGTGAGACTGTCTTTCAAATATATATATTTATACATTTTATATATATATATACACATATGCTAGTAATTCCACTAGAGAAAATATTTGAAAAAATATATATATTATATATATGTATTATAGTATATATATGTAATACATACAATACATAATCTCTAGTGGAATTACTAGCATATGTATATATACTATAATACACATATCTATATATGTATTAAATATAATGTAATTGTATATAATATTATGTTATATATATGTATTTATATGTACATATATAAATGCATGTTTTTATATATGTATTATAGTATATATACATATGCTAGTAATTCCACTAGAGAAAACATTTGAAAAAATTACAGAAATAGCTGGAGACATTTATAATTAGAAAATAGATGATATTAAATGAAACAGAAATCAGTATCACAACGCTACATATTATACTCTCATTAAACATGAAAGATTTGTCCAGGTTGGAAAAGATATCCTATCCATGCTAAGTGCTAAATCCATCACAAAGACACCTCCCAATCAGGTCAATCCCTTAAAGTAGGGAAAAGGAAGAGAAGAAGAGGTGTATAAGAAGAACATTAGATGGGAAAATGCCTGGAAGAAAGCAAAGACAAAATTCTCCTAAATCACATCTCAGCCTTAGATCACCACTGTCTAAGAAAGGAAGCATCTATGATTAGTAACAATGATACTTTACAGTAACTAAAGAAATTACCAAAGGTAGTAAGGAGAAAAGCAAAGACTTGTAGTTAAATTTCAAGCTTGTTGATTCTTCTTTGTTTTTGTTGAGAAGGAGTCTTGCTCTGTCACCCAGGCTGGAGTGCAGTGGCATGATCTCGGCTCACTTCAATCTCCGCCTCCTGCGTTCAAGCGATTCTCCTGCCTCAGCCTCCTGAGTAGCTGGGAATACAGGCATGTGCCACCACATCCAGCTAATTTTTGTATTTTTAGTAGAGATGGGGTTTTACCATGTTGGCCGGGATGGTCTCGATCTCCTGACCTTGTGATCTGCCTTCCTCAGCCTCCCACAGTGCCGGAATTACAGGCGTGAACCACTACACCCGGCCTTGTTGATTCTTTTGATTCTGATTCCTAATGACCTGTTTGGTCCTATACCTTAAATAATGCCATTTGCAATGTTAGGCTATACATCCTAACATGTAAAGTTACTACATACCAGCACCAATCTGCTTCAAAGGTCATCTCAGAATATGAAGATTACATGTTTCCCATGTCAAGTATTATTACCCCAGGCCTGTGGTAATGACTTGCAGAGGTTGGGGGGTGTCACTAAGCTCTATTAATCCTTGACCACTACCTCAAAACTTAAATGTTCACAAAACGCATGAATCACATTTTCTCTTTATCTCTAAAGCACATTGGGGTACCTTTCCTTCTACTGTACTCTCCTTATGCAAACACACAGGACACATAAGCAATTCAGCCATGCGTGAAGAGTGCAGGAGAAAGTCAAGGACAATAGAAGGTGCCATGTCATTAGAGATGATGGAGGGGACGAGTGGGTGTGTGGCTCGCTGTCTGAGCCAATGTGGTCTTTACTGACACCTGTTCTTTAATTTCCTCCTTCAATAAGAACTCGACAATATCATCAGTTCCAACTGATAATGTCCAATGTGTCAGAGAAGTAGAGCTTGCCCCAGGGCTGGCTAACGATCCTTTTCCTAGGTGGTCCTTCACACATACAGTGGAAACCACAAGCCTGTTCCTTTTCACACACATTTGTAAACGCATAATTTTTTTAAAAAAATCATAATTTTAAAGAGATGTGTTTCAAATAGATCATGTTGTCTAAACGCTTTCCCATCATCACATTCTGGACTGTTTACCTGGATTCTTTGGAAGTGTGTTCTTTGAAGGTGATCATTACAGTGTGTCTAATGAGAGATGTAGAATAACTCCTCAATGAGATCAACATTTTAAGAGAAAAAAAAAAGCTTTATATGTGTGGTGGCATAAAAACCAGTGATATGGTGGAGGGCCAGGGTATAGTTAAAGCCGAAGGTTAAGCATGCCGTGTGTATCAATCACTTTTTCTGGTGGCAAGTTATTTTAAAATAGTTATTTTATATGAAAATTGTTGGGGAAAGTGGAGTGGCAATAAAAAGCAGGACTTCTCCCTACCTGGATTCTGAACACAATGAACACAGTCAGCAGATAGGTCCAAAATAACACCTTTATTATGGATAGAACTGATGTTGGAGGATGTAGCTTTCATCTGCTGGGAGTGGGCTTTCTCAGACTGAAAGGCAGAGTTGGAGATAGACTTATCTGGCCAGTCTTGGGACTGGGCTGGACCACCATAGGTACCTCACTCGGGAGCAGAGCCTTTGCCCCTGAGCTTAACTATGCTAACAGCAATCAAGCAGGCAGGCTAACTTCCAGGAGAAAGCAGAAGGGAAAGAGCAGGACCATGCAAGACCAGTTCCTCCCCAAACTCACCATCTGCATAAATCACTTCTCATCCTCTAGAATCTATCAGTTTGGGTCCAATCAAAAGACAGAAACCACACCAGAAATTTGAACAAAGAAAATTTAATATAAAGAATGTTTAACTTAGGCCGGGCATGGTGGCTCACGCCTGTAATCCCAGCACTTTGGGAGGCCGAGGCGGACGGATCACCTGAGGTCAGGAGTTCAAGACCAGCCTGGCCAACATGGTGAAACCCTGTCTCTACTAAAAATACAAAAATTGGCCAGACGTGGTGGCGGGTGCCCGTAGTCCCAGCTACTCAGGAGGCTGAAGCAGGAGAATGCTTGAACCCGGGAGGCAGAGGTTGCAGTGAGCCAAGATTGTACCAGTGCCCTCCAGCCTGGGCGACAGAGCACCGACTCTGTCTTGAAAAAACAAGAAACAAAACAAAACAAAAAAGAATGTTTAACTTGTAACAGGGGATTAGACATTAAGAAGTGAAGAGAATTCTAAAGAATACAGATATAGCAGGTATTGGAAACAGCTGCTGCCTCTACTAAGACGGAGTACCCAAGAAGAAACAAAATTGAAAGAGCCCCTGTCCCCAAACCCAACTGTGAGATTCAGGCCTCAGTGGAAAGGTTATCACTATGAGCCTCAGTGGTGAAGTTCTCTGAGGTGACACAAGCCAGGGCTGGCAAGCATAAGACCACCTGCTGGGGTGCCTTTGAAACTCACTGAGAAGCCCCAGATTAGGTGCCAGAAGAATTCGCTGGAGGGTGAGCACCACAGGGTGTCCCTAATGCCACTGAGAGCCAAACGCCACAGAAGCAATTAGGAAAAAGCACACTGAAACCTAGAAGAGCGTTCTTTCCTCCTGCAGTGGCCTTCTAGTGCCCTCTACTGACAAAGCTTAACATCTGCCACATGGCAAAGAAGAAAGTTCACCAAGTCTACTCCAGTATCACAAAGCAGAGCAAAGGGTAGATTCAGCGCTGAAAGGTGCAGGAACGAAGAGAATTAGAAAACAGAGAGAGGCCAGGAATGTTATAATGCTCTTTAAAAAAAGATGAAAAACCAGCTTTTAAGGAATCTCAATTTGGGGCTTGCAATAGGCAACTTCAAGCTATCATCAACTGAATGAGTCCAGTCTCCTCTGACATGAGGAGCACTTGTACGTATTTCAGAGATAGTGAAGAGATTATAGAAACCCTCTTCCCCTACTTAAAAAGATATGTCTTGTGATGGGCATGAAATTTCCTCAATAAGACTCATAGTTTTTCATTCCAGAAGTTCCTTATTTGAAAATGGGAATGTTCTGTGAGGCATCCTTTTGTAAACTTTTATTGACCAAAACTTCCTTGGGATAAATGACAGTCAAGAATAAAAATGTAGAAAAAGGGATCCAGCACAGGGGCCAGTGAGGGGACAGGACCACAAACACAGACTTAATCTCTTTATGGTTTTTCATTCCTATGATTCCAATGTTGTAGGAACCGAAAAAGTGAAGAGTCAGGTGGCATGGCACCTTTCTGACTTTCCTGTCCCTCTGCCTCTAGGCAGAAATCCAACATAGAAAGATAAAGGAAAGCATGAAAGTCCATGTGATTCGAAACTCTTTTGCCCGGATCATGGCCATAAAAGGAGAACTCCTTTTTCTTCTGGGCCCCAATTTCTCACCAACTCAGTCATGAGTGCTAAGTCAAAGACAGGCAGTCAGCCGAAGGGAGCCGATTCATGGGTCTCCCCCTGGCTCTTTTAGGTCCTTTCAGGAGCCCAAGACTTTCCTATAAGCTGGACCATTTTTCTGCAGAGTCTAATATTATTTCTGAAACCTGAGTCATTCATGATAATAACAATAGCTAACACTTCTTGAGAACTATGTGAAAGCCCTGTGCCAATAATGCACTGATTTAATCCTCACACAAACCCTATGAGGAAGATATACAAGTCTGTTTTAGAGATAAGAAAACAGAGGCTTAGAGAAGTTCAAAAGCTGGTAATGGTGTGGCCAAGCTTCAAACACAGGCAGCCCAATTCCAAAGTCCACAATTGCAACCATCTTGTCTCTGCATTTGGGATTTATAGACACCACCTCTTTAGATTCTGCTAGAGCAATTTATATCATATTAATGGGGAATCCATGCCTGATATGATAGGCCAGCTGCCCTTCTGACATCCTATCAACGTGAGCATCACCTCAAGCATATTATTATTCAGCTCATCCTAACAACTTAAGCATAGCATTCTTCAGATTATAAGACACTAGGAAGCAAATCCAAAGAACATTTTGTTTGAGATGCTGAATGATCAGCGATAGGGAGTATGAGCTGAGAATGTTTTCATCTGTTGAGTTTTATGTGTTTTCTGTCATTTAGCTCCCTCCAAAGTCACAGCTGGTAAAACCAAATGGGTCATTTTACCACAATAAGACCAACGTCACAGTTCAACAAGCACCATTTGTCCTCTAAGGCAAAGCCATGCACCTAATTACAACACACTGTTAATAAATTTGTAATAGACGAAAAGAAATTGACTGCTATGGATTTTTTTTTCCCTCAGCAAAGCAAAACCATTTAAAGGGCAGATTGTGCATCTTTTCCTTATTTTATTGTTTCCATAAAGTTAGCATTATATTCTAGACAGAAAAAATCAGGGCAGACCTCAGATGAACAGATTGTACCATCAGATCCTACCACATTGTCTCTAATGGGGGAAATTAGCAGCTGAACATCAACACCTGTCACCATGAGCAGACCCTGGCACACACACCAGGTAGGAAGGCTGTACAGTTCCTTAGAGCAATCTGAGCCTGGGTCACTAGAAACAACGTGCATGCCAGTGCCCACAGAAGCACAGGCTGACAGGCTCCATTTAAAGTCAGGGGGATATATGAAATGCCAGAGGAGATGTAGTAGTAGTTCCCGAGGAAGACTGGTTATCAACAACAGTGAGCTCTACAAAGGCTCTATTAGAGACTGTGCTAACTGCAAGAATGGAATCACACACGGGCAGAGAGGCCCCAGCAGTAACTACCGAACATTCGTCCTCTTTCAAGGGCAAAAGACAGCACAGCAGCACCCTCTCTCGCACCTGGATGGCTTGGGTCACGTCTCCACTCAGCCAGAATATGGCCAGTTGTTTTCACCAACCTCAAGATCAGTTGCAACAATTGCTACTGAATGGATTATGCTGCGGGTCCTGGCAGTTTGTAAGGGGGCCTAACTGAGCAAGCACACATTTATTTTTCTGACGTTGTAAGTGTGTCTTCTCTTTAAAAGGGCTTTGGACATTTTTTCCTACCTGGTTGCCTAGCAACCTTTTGAGGGGACAGAAATAGGAAGGAGGATACTGAAGACCTATAGATAAGTGTTTATTTCATAGATTTCTTTTCAAAACTCAATCTGTTGTCACTTCCTGGGGTGGGAGTAGGGTGAAGGTGGAGGAGCTGTGCTATATTATAGTGCTGCTACTCTTTTTGTTTTTTGGGGGGACAGAGTCTCGCTCTTTCGCCAGGCTGGAGCACAGTGGCATGATCTTGGCTCATTGCAACCTCCACCTCCCAGGTCAAGCAATTCTCCTGCCTCAGCCTCCCGAGTACCTGGGATTACAGGCATGCGCCACCACACCCAGCTAATTTTGGTATTTTTAGTAGATACAGGGTTTCACCATATTGGCCAGGATGGTCTCAATCTCCTGACCTCATAATCCGCCCACCTCGGCCTCCCAAAGTGCTGGGATTACAGGTATGAGCCACCGCACCGGGCCTACTCTTCTAGTATGAACACACAGTGCCGGCAAGTGTATTTACACAAGAATTTTCAGAAACTGGGGAAGTGTATCACTGATACTGCTCATTAACTAAGATGAAAAATAAATACATCAACATTAAGTCATCAGAAACATTGAGTATTCAGTGCCCATTTCACTATCCTCATGGATGTCTGGGACATGCCTGAGAGGAAACTGTAATTGCTCCCACTTCACCCTAGTTGTAAATGACTAGTGAATAATGCTGCATTCTTGTCTGTCTGGTCTCTTTCTTTTCACTAAATTATATTTTCCTACAAAAAGGACCCATTTCATTCAGGTGTTCAAGTTCATTCGCAAGGAACTAAGCTAAGTAGTCTTCCATGGTTCTTTTAACTTCCTCTGTATCTGTAGTTACTTCCCTCTTTTTATTTTTTGTATATTTAAATTTTCTTTTTTCTTGATTAGGTTAGTTAATAAATGATCTATTTCGTTATTTTTGTCCCAAAAAAGCTCATGATTTATATATTGGTTCTACTGTGTTTCTACATTCTGCTTCAGTAATTTCTACTATTTTATTAAATCCTTTCTTATGTTTTACTTAGATTTTTAAAAATTCTAATTTCTTGGGTGGAAAGCTTAATTCATTTGCTTTCATTCTTTCTGGATCATTAATATAGGTATTCAGGGCTATGCATTTGCCTCTAATCCCTGCTTTAACTATTTTCCATTAATTCTGACATGGAGTTTTTTGTTGTTTTTCAATTTTTTAACAGATGAGATATCACTATGTTGCCCAGGCTGGAGTACAGTGGCTATTCAAAGGCATGATCATAGGGCACTACAGCCTTGGACTGCTGGACCCAATTGATCTTCTTGCCTCAGCATCCTAAGTAATTGAGACTACAGGTACATGACACTGTACCCAGCTTGGTTATACAGCACTTTGAAATTTATTATTTTCTATGTATTCTTCAATTTCCATTTTGATTTTTTCACCTGACCTGTTAAAGATGGTTTTGTTTTCTCATGCCTAGGTGGTAAGGACTTTTTGTTTTCTATGTTTGTTTATTTCTAGTTGTAATGTATTATGGTCAGAGAATGTTGTCTGTACTACTTACATTTTCAAAATTGAGAATGTCTCTGTAGCCTTCATAGCAGGTATAAGTATGTGTGTATATATATATATATAATATATATATATATATATATATATATTTACATATGACACACATAACATATATCATAAATATATAATTATATTTAAAACTAAGTGTATATAGATAGATATCTCAAACCCTGTCCTTGAAACTAGAGAATGCATCTCTTTTCAAGTGCCCATGAAACATTCACCAAAACATACACTGTTGCTTATTTTTAAATCTATCTTAATTTTTAAATCTATTTCTCATAAAATGAGAGAGGTTCATTAAATAACTTTTGCAACCAATGTGCATCTCCTTGTATTTTTCATAGCTTCTGCTTTATGAATGTGATGCCATAAATAAATATACTTCTTACATTTTCATTATAAAATAGCATCTGGCCAGACACTGTGTTTCACACCTGTAATCCCAACATTTTGGAAGACTGGGGTGGGAAGATTGCTTGAGCCCAAGAGTTCAAGATCAACCTGGGCAACAGTGAGATCTTGTCTCCACAAAAACTAAAGCAAACTAAAAATAAATTATCTAGGCATTGTGGCGCATGCTTGTAGTACCAGTTACTTGGGGGGACTGAGAATATGAGAAAAATATATTTAAAGAATCTTTCATATTAACCCATATCTATTCCATTTCCTGTGCTCTTTATGTCTTACTGTGGACTTTAGTTACCGTTTCTATTCAGCCTGAAGGACAATCTTTGGTATTTCTTGCAAGACGGGTTGGCTAGCAACAAGTTCTCTCGATCTGTTTATCTGGGGTTTCCTTTATGTTAACTTCATTGTTTTGAAGGATAATTTTGCTACATAAAAAATTCTTGGTCAACAATTGTTTTCAGCACTTTGAATATGTTATCCCACTGCCTTCTGACTTCTATTTTTCAGATGAAAAGTTAGCCATTAATCATACTGACACTCCCTTGCACATGATCAATTGCTTTTTCCCTTGCTGATTTTAAGATTTTCTCTTCGTCTTTCAATAGTTTAACTAGGATGTGTACAGGTTGCAGTCTCTTTGTATTTATCCTACTTTGGGTTTGTTGAGATTTTCAGTTGTGTAGACTAATGTTTTTCATCAAATTTGGAATGTTTGAAGTTGTGTAGACTAATGTTTTTCATCAAATTTGGAATGTTTGAACATCTTATTTTTTCAAAAAACTTTTGGACATTTATCTATCTCACCTCCTTCTGGAAGTTCCTTTACTTGTATGTTGTAATGCATTATGGTGTCCCATGGGTCTTTGTAGCTCTGTTAATTTTTCTTCAATGTCTTTTTTCCCTCTGTGTTCTTCAGGTTGGTTAATTTCTACAGATCTCTCTTCAGGTTCACTATTTCTTTCTTTTACCATAATCTGCTGAGATCTATAATTAATTTTTTTCATTTCAACAGTTATACTTTTCACCATCACTGTGGTGGGATGGAGGCAGCCTAAAATGGTGAAAAAGAACATAGCTCTGGAGCCAAACTTTATGAATTCAAGTCTGCACACCACCATTTATTAGCTGTATGAACTAAAACAATTTACTTGGCTTCTCTCTACATCAAATTTATAACATAGAAAATGCAAATACTAAAAGTGCCTAACTCGTAGTGCAGTTTGAGAATTGAGATACTACATAAAGCGCTTAGAGTAAAGCCTGTCATAAAAATAAGTATCCCAATAACCTTTTGCTATGACTACTGCTGATGTAGGATTTTGGTCATCCTAGCAGACATGATCTGAAATTAGTTTTGTACTCCAAACCTGAGATCTGGGGTAAGAAAGATCAACCCCACATATATGACCTCTTTAGCCTTTCTTATTCTTTATTCTCAAGTTCCACTGTGCTTGTTCCATAGGTATATTTTGGTTTCCCTATTGTTTTGCTAAATTACACTATGGTCATACCACTAGGGCTAATACTAAGCTCACTTGGTGAGATTTTAACACATGACACAGACTTTTTTGGCCTCATCTCCAGAAGGCCTGAACCTTGATTCTCATAACCTTTGGGTGTTACTTGTCATCAAGCTCCAACCCACACTAATAGCTCAGAATTACAGCACAACAGCTACTGAATTTATACACATCTTCTCTGCACAGAGGTACCTAATGCTCTGCTCTTGCCACCCAGTATACGGGATCTCTTACATACGACTCTTACCTATTTGATTCCAAGTTTGGCCAAACTCTTCGAGACAATGAAATTTGGTGTAAGACCACTCATATCATGGGGTGCAGCACAATAACAACATCAGCACCCCAGGTTCCAGTTCTTCCCAGTTCTATCCCTCCCCATCCTATTGGGTTATAGCCCTGAACATCTCCTTCACCATGTGCCACCACTTCCCAGTCCTGGATCTGCATTGACTACAAGGTATTAAGGACTATAATATTTGGTCAAATCACTGTGTCAGTGGAATAATTTAGAAAGTAGTAAAAGAGAGTTTCTAGTTAACCATTAACATGGTATTACAACAAACCCTGGTGAAGCAAACAGACCAGATTTTTCAGTCCCATTTGGTCAATCTAAGGAAAGTCTAAGCAAAGATGAATATAAACTGTCCAGTGCTCTCTCTCTACTCCCCAAACTCGTATGCAACTAGTTAGTTTCCCAATGACAACTAATGACACTTCATATTTTACAAATCACTGTCACAAATGTATTTCATTCAATCCTCAAAATGACCCTATGACCTAGGTAAGGTGGCATGATTACTCTTATTTCACAGATGAGAAAACAAACTTGAGGAAAATAAAGGACATATCCAAGGTCACTCTATTATTTGGATGAAAAGTAGCAGCTATAAACTAATTTTTCTTGCTTTCAACTCACTGAGTTTTTCAATGTGTCCCATGAATCAATAGTCCCATGAGAAATCCTGTGACCAAAAAGTTAGAAAATGATGAAGACCGTATCACGATAAAAACTCTAGGAAATCCTGCGGTAAAGGATCTGGTTACCTTTGTTTTCCACAATGTTTCTCACACTTCTCTGATCATGGAACCTCCTTTTTAAGAATAAATTCCCATAGAATTTTGAAAAACACTACTCTATACTAAGCTGCCTCATGGAAAGCACAGGGAATGCCAGGTTGAGTAAGGATAGAAGGCTCCTTGGAGGAATACTCTCTTCTTAGCAACCTCCAGCCTTTCATCAAACATTTCCTCCTGTCTGCAAATAGAAGAGGACTCTGGTGATGGGGCAAAGTAGAGTACTAGGATGAGGATAAGGGACAAATCAAAATACAAAGATATACTTACTATCTGATCTGAAATCTTCCCAAAGTGGCCCTAACTCCGTGTTTTTCAAAACAGAGTTTACAGCCCTTTGCATAGAATCATCCAGGAAATTTGGTGACCATAAAGAGTCCTGGATTATCACAGACCTAATGAAACAGAACCTCTGGGAACAGGACCCAGAAATCTGCATTTTAACAAGTTCGCTAGGCAATTGTGACATAACTAGAATTTGGGAAACACTGCCTTAGGTAGTCAACAACAGATGTGAGATACTTTTCCAATTAAATCAAAGTCACAACCAAAATGAAAATCGCCCAAGATGCATCCAGTGGGGGACTATTTGGTTTCTCGGTAATAACCACATCTCAGTAAGACCAGCCTTCCTGGGGAAGGCTATTCCATGGTCTATCAGATCTTTTCCTTAGGGAAATTTCCCTGCTATTCCATCTAAGTAGGTTTTCTGAATTTGATCCTATTCCTTCCATGCTTTATACAAAGATGAGTACAGCAGTTATCCTCAATAAACAAAAATGCAATACAAATGACACTCCTGGCTCATGTTTCCATTCAATGACCTTCAATAGCCACATCTCTCTACAAAGTGAGTGTCAACGCAAGTGTCTGCAGACAGCTTCTATAGGTCTCAAATGTTGATTTAGATGAGCAGTGCCGTCTTCAGCGTCAAATGTGTAGCCATCAGTGGTCCATTCTTGCAAACAGATGGCATGCTCACAGCACCTCAGCCACATTACAGAAATTGGGACTCAGAGGGCGGCTCAAGATGGAGGCACTTAAGGAAATTAGAATGTGACCATAACTATTGACTGAGTTATAAATACTGTGATTTCCTGGCCTTAGGAAAAAGACCATGAAGAAGATGACATTAGTCTCATGACAATCAAATGGAATAAGCCAAGGTAGCAGAAGACATTTTGTTCACACATCAGGAAGTACCTGCTGACTAGCTAGATTATTAGGAAAGGCAAAAAGCTGCCAAGATAGGCGGTATGGCATCCTCTACAGATCATTAAAAACAGTAATATGATCTAAGATTTCCTGCCCAGGCATAAGTGGGTAGATAAGATGACCTTTTCAGAGTTTAGAATGAAGATTTTATGAGTATTCAGAAGATGCAGTGAGAAAAAATTGCTCTTAGGGACAAAAACAAATTCTTTGGAAGAGGAAATGATTTATTTAAAGATCATTTTAAGAACTTCAACTGATTTTCCTAGAAATACCTTGGTTTCTGAGTAATTTGGAAATAATTCAGTAAATTGTTACACCTAAAATAATTAATTAGCTTTTAAAGTCAGATACTTCATTAATACACACACATATGTACATATACTTCATTAATACACACATATATATGTGTCTATATGCATATGCATGTATGACTGAAGTTTTGAAGATTGTTAACACTGTGAGATATGGGAATATGGAATACTAGGCCAATTATTTCATCTAAGAACACAATAACAATCGATAGTAATCCTGCCAATAAAAAATAATCCACTAAATCAGCTTTGGAATCATCTCTGAAATAGCTCAGACATCTGTCATTTTGAGATCACATTTGCATTGATCTGCCTAGATCCTAGGAGACAAAGAATGTGATTTCTCCAGATATCTGTCAGGATCAGGGTTCCAGTCAAAGAGATAAGCTAAGGCTAGGAGAGCCTGCAGAGTGTGGGCTCTGAAGTCAGATTGCCTGGCTTCAAATTCTAGTTCCAGTGCTTACTATCTTCATCAGCCTGGGCAATTTCCTAACTACTCTAAGCCTCAGTTGTATCATAGGTAAAATGCCATAGCAATGGTACACATATTGCAGAAATCAAATGAGCATTAAACAAAATGATCCACATAAAACATTTAACACTGCCAAACATGAAGTAAACATTCAATAAGCAATAGTGAAAATTGCCCCTATTATTAAGAATTATAAGGCTGGGCATGGTGGCTCACATCTGTAATCCCAGCACTTGGGAGGATGAGACAGTTGGGTCACCTGAGGTCAGAAGTTCAAGACCAGCCTGGCCAACATTGCAAAACCCCATTTCTACTAAAAACACAAAAATTAGCCAGGTGTGGTGGTGCACGCCTGTGATCCCAGCTACTGAGGAGGCTGAGGCAGGAGAAGCACTCGAACCGGGAGGCAGAGGTTGCAGTGAGCCGAGATCGTGCCACTGCACTCCATCCTGGGCGACAAAGCGAGACTGTCTCAAAAAAAAAAAAAAAAAAAAAAAAGGATTATAAGTAAATTGTAAGTCTTTTCACTCTCACTAATTCTCCAGATTATCTCTGACATGGTATGACAAATTTCTGAGAAATCAGTCAATCAGTCTGCAAAATAATGCAGACTCTCAGGAATCGTTAAGTTAAATGCTGCTTCTAATTCCTAAAACTTCAGTCTTTTCAGAAGCAAAAGAAATAGGGATTTGTGTACTGATTTGTGAGAACCACAAACCAACAGAATAAAACATTAAGAACAACAAGATGCCTGTAATGTGGAGCAAAACTTGATAGTCCTAAAAATGTCAATTGGGTCCATAATCACCCAGTACAAATTCCATACAGTTAATGAGCTCCTGCAAAGAATGGCTGCTGCCAAATGAAATACATGGATACTGATGGACCAGCCTTGAGTGGCATAGTGGGCACAAAACTGAGTAATGCTGAGTAAGAAATACAACGTTGAGTAATATAGCCATAGTGTAGTCTTCTATGTATTCTAATTCTAGAGATTCACTCACAGCACCAGTACAAGATGCTTTTCTTCCAACACTTCCCATTCTAGAAGGACTTTCCATCTCTGCAAACTAACCCAAATCCTATTGTTTCACTATGACTTGCCTCTCCCCACAGCCACCACAAAACATTTAGTTTAAAATACATAGTTCTTTATTTGATCATTCATTCATTCAATATAGTTTAATTCAATTTCCCACCAATAGTATAAAAAACTCTGCTGAAAGCTGATTAGATGTATTCTTGTATATACTCCCCATTTCTTAACAATGTTTTCTGTCCACAATAAGTTAAAGATCTAATGAAAGGTGGTAAGATGAGAGCACAACCAAGGGAATTGAGAGGAGGGAGAGAATGCTTTCAGTGGGATGAGCCAGCACATGGCACCCTAGTATGGCTGCAAGAGATATTACCAGGCAGGGGTTATAGTGGGGAGCAAAGCACACACACTTCATGGAGATGAATGCAGTTTGGACATTTCCTACAGAATGTAGCTCTTTTCTGTGAATTCATGAAAATTGTTGGTTGAACATATACATGAATTAATGAAACTGAACCTATTTTGCCCTTATACAGGAAAATAGGCAAATAAGGACCTGGCTCAAGGTTATGGAGGCCTTCCGGGGAGAGGTGCTTGGCAGAATTTGGCCACAGTACCAATTCTAAACTGCACACTAAATAAACATAATAAAAGATGTGCGCTGGGAATAGAAGGCCAGCAGGATGTTACTTTTCTGAAAATGGCATTGGCAGGGGGGCTGTAGGGAGGGAGCACAGTCGCCTTCTTTCCCCCTCTTACTTGTCAGGCTTGTGGTTCACGAAAACCCAATTGGACCCTTGTTTTCTTTCCTGGGCCAGTAATGAATGGCAGTAATTATCCATGCAGGGCTCTGCGTGAGTCATGAGGTAGCTCTGGCTCCCATCTCCTTGCAATTTTGAGCTGTGTGTGTCTGTCTGTGTGTGTGTGTCTGTGTGTGTTTCACCCGCTACTATTGAGGGGTGGAAAATAGATTACAATTACATTCCGGCTGGCTTTTGAAGACTTGATGGACAGCTGGAGAGAAATCTTGCCTGCAGCTGCTGGGATGAGAGGGTAGCCAAGAGGTGGGCGTGGAAAGAGGAAGAGAGGCCCTGTCAGAAGAGGGGGAAACAATACAAAATGAATTCAGTCTATTCTCAAAGGAGCATTTTTAAGAGATCATGCTTGCTCACATTAAAACTGATTCTAGGGTCCAGGTGGCTGGCTGCATGTCTGAATAATGTAGGTCCATTTCAGGAACATTTTGAGTGTTCAAGTGCAGAGATGCTATCACTGGATCAGAGAGCAGCAAGATTAGACATGGACCAAGGCTGGCCCTGAAGATGGGTTCAGCTGTAGGTTTTTCCCTCTCTTCATCTGGAATCACTTTTCTAAGGTTAACCCCACCCCTAACCTTTATTTATTTATTTTTTTAGTATGTATATGGGGAGCTCTCATGTACGTACCAAGCACTATGTTAGGCACTTGGCCATACATGTTATCTACATGCCTCACATAATCCATATTACTGCCCTTCAAGGGAAAGGTCATAACCCTTATTTTACAGAGGGGGAAAATGAAGTTCAGAAAGCTGAAATAACTATCTGAAGGATGTTAAGTATTAAGGTGAACAACCCAGGCAGGCCAACTTCAAAGTGCCAAACAGTGCAATATTTTATTTCTCATTACAGTCAAAAACTCACAAATGTAGAAAGCAGGAATGCCAGTTACTGGGAGCAGAAGAAGGGGCAATGCTAATGTATTTACTGCATTTGTCTAAAACAGATATCCAGTTGTCTAGGCCCTTCAATTCCACAATGGCTAAGAAAATAAAACACCATAATTATATCACAAATGAAATATAAATAGCTCCTCTATGTGTAGCTTAGAAACATTTGCAGGTATGTAGGTAGCAATCAGCACTCCATAGAAGGCACCAAGAAACTCATCAGCTTTAAGTGCAACCAGAATGCAAACAATAATTGTAGGTAAACATGCCCCCAAAACTGTACATAGGTGTGATTTCCCTGGATAACAAGCGGAAGTGATTTAAACTGGCCTCTAACCCTCAGTGAATGTGGTTAGAATAGTGGTCTGCAGAGCTACCAAGGAAAATAATCAGAAAGTCTTTTATCCTTAGCTAATTTCAAAATAAACTTCCCTCCAGCCTTCCATGCAGGATTCACTTTGATGGCATTTGCCTCTCGGTTCAGATCAAACTTAGATCACAACTTAAGAACTGGTTTATTAATCACCACCAGCAAGTCCTTTGTCAATGGGGTCAGAACCCTTGCCTAGGCATGACATAACATCTACTCACATTTAGTCAGGGATTTCTTTGTTCAGCAACACACTAAATAGGCACGGTTAGCCCCTACTAAATGCCAGGAGCTGTACTAACTATTAGGCGTGCCATTCTCACACTCCGTTTGCTCATAAATAAGTAAATGGACAATTAGGTAAATGCTGTCTAGATGGGTCAGAGAAGGATGCTCGTTACATTTCAGCTCCCTTCTATCAATTTATCCTGTCCCAGACCAGTCTTAAAGTAGTCATATCATGAAATCACAACAAACCTGAACTGTGGTCTAGACACATTTGTGACTGAGAAAAGGTGAAACATTGAAGAAATGTGCATCTTAGGACACTTGGCTCTGTGAGTGGTAGAAGAGGGTGTGCAAAGAAATAAGATATAGTCAGGTGCAAAATAGAAAGTTACCCAGTGCAAAAAGCATGATTGAAAACTAAGAAAAGAGTACTCACACTTTCTGATTTCAACACTTACTACAAAGCAACAGCAATCAAAGTAGTGTGATTACCGGCATAAGAAGCAACATATAGATCAATGGAATAGAATGGAGAGTCCAGGAATAAACCCATGTATTTGATTGATTTTCAACAATGTTGCCAAGACCATTCAATGGAGAAAGAATAATCTCTTTAACAAATGGTGCTGGGAAAATTGCATATACACACACAGAAGATGAAGTTGGACCCATACATTACAACACATATAAAATTAACTCAAAATGGATCAACAACCTAAATATAAGAACTGAAACCATAAAACTCTCAGAAGAATGCATCGGGGTAAATCTTCATGATCTTAGATTTGGCAATGGATTCTTAGATATGACACACCAAAAGCATAAGCAACGAAAGAAAAAAAATAACTGGATGTCATCACAATTTAAAGCTTTTATGTTTCAAAAGACATCACCAAGAAAGTAAAAAGACAACCCACGAAGCAGGAAAAAAATATTTGTAAATCTGATAAGGATCTAGTATCCAGAATATATTAGAAAAAAATCTTAAAACTCAGCAACACAAAGACAAAACAGTTACATTTTTAATTGGTCAAAGAACATGAATAGACATTCTCCAAAGTAGGTATACAAATAGCTAAGAAGCACATGAAAAAATGTGAAAACACTATTAGTCATCAGAGAAATGCAAATCAAAACCACCAGGAGTATCACTTTACACCCGCTAGGATGGCTATAAAATGGAAAATAAAAAGCGTTGGAGAGAATGTGGAGAAATTCAAACTCCCATACATTGCTGGTAGGGATGTAAAATGGTGCAACTGTTGTAGAAAATGGTTTGATGGTGGTTCTTCAAAAAGCTAAAACACAGAATCACCCAGCGTTTCCACTCCCAGATATACAGTGAAAAGAACTGAAAACAGGTATTCAAACAAATATACATACATGCATGTTCATAGCAACACTGTTCACAATAGACAAAAGGTGGAAACAGCCCTGTAAACCAAAAACAAAATTCTAAGGCCCCCCAACAATCTGAATAGACTTCCTCCTCAGCCAGTGTTCTTTTAATATTTAACCTGAGAGACTGTTTCAGGCCATCATGAGAAGTTTGGGGGGGGGGGTCTAACATGCATCATTATACATTTCTGGCATTAACATTAACACAGACTTTAAGTCTGATAAGAAACATTTTACAACCTATTCTCTCTGAAGCCTACTACCTGAAGGCTTCCTCTGCAAATAAGAACTTGGGTCTCCATAATCCTTCATCTTAACCCAGACACTCCTTTCTGTTAATCCCAGGTCGTTAGACAGCTTCAACAAATTGTCAACCAGAAAATGTTTAAATTTACCTATAGCCTGGAACCATCCCCCACCTTTGAGTTGTTCTGCCTTTCTAGACCAAATCAATGTCTTCCTTCCTCCCTTCCTCCCTCTCCTCTTCCTCCCCCTCATCCTCCTCCTCCTCCTCCTCCCCCTCCTCCTCCTCCTCCTCCTTCTCCTCCTCCTCCTCCTCCTTCTCCTTCTTCTTCCTCTTGTTTTTTTTTTTTAGACATAGTCTTGCTCTTGTCACCCAGGCTTGGAGTGCAGTAGCGCAATCTCGGCTCACTCCAACCTCCATCTCCAGGGTTCAAGCGAGATTCTCCTGCCTCAGCCTACCAAGTAGCTGGGATTACAGGCGCCTACTACCATGCCCAGCTAATTTTTTGTATTTTTAGTAGAGACAGGGTTTCACCATGATGGCCAGGCTGGTCTCAGACTCCTGATCTCAGCTGATCCGCCTGCCTCAGCCTCGCAAAGTGCTGGGATTACAGGCATGAGCCACTGCGCTCAGCCCAGTGTATTTCTTAAATGTATTTGATTGATGTCTTATGCCTCCCTAAAATGTATAAAACCAAGCTGCACCCCAATCACCTTGGACATAGATTCTCAGGACCTCCTGAGGACACTGTCATGGGCAATCATCACTTATGTTTGACTTGGAATATATCTCTTCAAATATTTTACAGAGTTTGACTCTTTTCATTGAGAGCTCAAATGTTCATCAATGGATGAATGGATACACAAACTGTGTTTATAAATCAATGGAATATTATTCAGTCATAGATCAGTCAGGATGTAAGTACTGATGCATGCTACATTGTGAATAAGCCTTGAAAACATTATGCTAAGCAAAAAAATCCAAATACAAATGGCCATATATTGTATAATTCCACTTATATAAGATACCCAGAATAGGTAGAGGCATAGAGACAGAATGCAAATTGATAGTTACCAGAGTCTGGGAGAAACAGGGAACGGGGAGCAACTGCTTAGTGAGTACACTGTTTTCTTTTGGGGGTGATGAAAATGTTTTGAAACTAGAGGTGTTGGTTGCACAACATTGTGAATGCACTAAATGTCACCAAATTGTTTACTTTAAAATGGTTAATTTTATACTATGTCAATTTCACCTCAAAAAAGAAAATCCAAAAACTTCAAATTAAAAAAAAAAGATGTCTACAGAAAATTCATTTATTCATTTATTAAACAATAGGGAAAGGTTGAGTGCAGAACTAGTACTATGGACCAGGCACTGAACTGGGGGTAAAATAGTGAGCATACACATGCCAGTCTAGAAGCCAAGACAGACTTCATCAAATAATCACTCTCATGAAGTGTAAATACGACAAATCAAAGAGATAAGGTTCTAGGCTGAGAGAATCAGGGAAGATCTCCCTGAAGATGCAAAAAATATGACCTGAGGTAGAAAAGATAAGTTAGAGTTAATAAGAGGTTAGGGAAGGTTCAGGGTAGCAGTGGGGAGACCATTCCCTTCAAGGGAAACAACATGTATAAAGATCTTGTGGCAGGATAAAAAGGAAGCTAGTACCTCCTTGGCATTTGAAAGATTTATCAGTAATAGTTTTGACTATTTGCAAGCAACCCACTGGTTTATTACTCACAGTAATGTACAATTTGGTAGAGATACCAATTCAAATTGTGAGGCTGAGTGGTCCTAGCCAACTTAGTTGTTCTATCATATTTTCAATAGTATTGAAGGGTCTGCTTAAAATTTTCACATACTTTGTGGCATTTTATGGGGAAATTACATGCCATAGTGGCATACATTATTTAAAGGGCTTAAGAGGATCCCCTTGAGACCATCCAGTGCTCTACAGATTCAATAGGGAGAGCTGGCCAGATTCAGCCAAAAGACACATTTTGATTGGCCTGAATGGCCTTAAAAAAAAGATTCTGAATGCCTTTACGGAGGGCATAAAGTCTTCAGTCTAACCCCAGTCCCCTCTACTTCCTATTGTTTAATTTTACACCTACATGTTTCCCTAATTTTCATTTTCTGCTTGGCCTCTGACTACATTTGCATTTGTGTCCCCCCTTCCAAAGGAACAGGTATTTTTCCATGAGTGATTAGCTTTTGATGTTGTCTTTCTTGAAGGCTGGGGAGGAAAGGGGCATGAGAGTCCAACAGGGAAAGGTGTGTAGGAATGTGAGAAGGAATCAGTAACTACAGTACAGAATAAAAGTGGTATTTCCCATAAATCAAGAAAGAAAAGGATCCTGAGGAGAAAAATGAGAAATTAAATCAACATGAGTATACGCAGCCAGCCCCATTAGACTTAAAGGCACAGACACCCGGATATACCCAGAGCATGCCCCAGATAGTAAAGATTATCTAAGATCAAAAAGGAGGCAGCAATTTTCCCTACATAAATGCCAAAATCGTTATGGGAGCAGTGATTTTCATACATCCATGGACATAAATCCTGGGCAGGGATATTGTGATCTATTCCCACCAGGCCCAGGGAGGTGCCTTTCTACAGAGAGAGAGAGATGCATGTGTCGCACTCAGCAACATGGCTACAAAAATAATTACAGGAAGCAATCATTTCTTTGATTTTTGCTTTTGGGCTTCTGCACGCCAGAAGGGCCTCCAAAGAGCACTGCCTACAGCAATTACAACATCCTTTTGCAATGTTGCTAGAACAGAACATTCACGTTTTTCTCAGAACCTGAGAGTAGTCTATTATCACAGCATGTTCTGAGACAATGGGGTTCAATAGGGCAAACAAAAGGCTGGAAAGAGATCAGTACATTCAAATCATTGCCCTGGCCATTGACTCAATAAATATTTATTGAGTATTTACTATAGAGCCAGAGCAGGCTAGATGTGGGGACACAAGAGAATGATTTCCCATTCTTAGTTGAGATAAATCATTCTTTACATCTGTTGCACAAAGGGTCTTGCCTTCATAGTTCTGAAGTAGGAGGCAGGGCTCAACTCTGGACCAGACTGAAGACTGGCTGACATGCCCACCAAAGCCATGACAGTTCACCCATTCCCTGACAGCAACCTGTAAGTTACCACCCTTTTCTAGAAATTTCTGAGTAACTTGCCCCTGAATTTGCATGTAATTAAAAGCAGATATAAATGTGAGTGCCTGACTGCCCTTGAGCTACTATTCTTGCTGCACTACCTATGGGGTAGCCCTGCTCTGCAAGAGCAATCATGGAGCTGTAACGCTGCTGCCTCAATAAAGCTGTTTTCTTTAACCAGCAGCTTGCCTTTGAATTTCTTCCTGGGCAAAATAAAGAAACTTCCTGGGCAGAGCCTCAATTTTGGGGCCCCCCCGTCCTGCAACACTTCAAGACTATATGGAACGATAGGAAATCTACGCCAAAATAGAATTTCACAGTTTAAGAGGGTCCCATGTACCATTGATATGCAATAAATTATCTATTATATTGATAACAGCAAGAAAGGGAGCACTGAGAAAAAAACTTTTGACTCACTGAACACAGCATTTTAATTTTCTCAGGTTAAAAAAAATTCGTTATCTGTTTCAGAGAACCTGTTCTTTGGTGAAAGTACCTACGATTTTTTAAACCAATAGTCAAGAGAAAAGCAGATAATATTATGAGCAACCTAAAATAAATGATGAATCACAGAGTTGTTTTTGTTGTTTTTGTTGTTTTTTGAGATAAGGCCTCACTCTGTCACCTAGCCTGGAGTACAGTGACATGATCATAGCTTACCGTAACCTCAAACTCCTGGGCTCAGGTGACATTCCTGCCTTAGCCTCCAGAGTACTTAGGACTACTGGTGTGCACAATCACACTCGGCTAATTTTTTCCTTTTTTACCTCTGTAGAGACACCTCTGGCTGGGAAACACAGAGATTTTGAAATAAAAGGAAAATTATATCACTTTTGGGTGAATGAGAATAAAAAGTGTTAAAAAAAATGTTTTCCCCATTTCCATATGCTTGAGAACACACAAACCTATTTGTAAAAAAACATTAATTAAAACGTAGTTTTCTACTAGAGTCTCCAAATATGCAAAATATTCACATGCAATGTGTACCTATGATTTTCATGCACTAAGATGACAACTCAGACCCAAGTTCAGAAGAACTTAGGCTTGTTTTTCCCTAAATTAATCATCCCTCATGTTGCCACTTCACATCCACACATGCAATGGCAGATGGGTAAACTCAGGGCCACAACGACGTGAGTTTTCTAGTCTGACATGGCGATGGACGCGCTGGCTTTGGGCTCACGGGCTCAGTGCCCCAGACAACTGAACTCTACTTGACAAGGACATTTTGAAAACCACAAGTCAGACTAATGGCCAGTCAACAGTCACTGTGTGATAACCAACTGTTTTCAAGGATCAGGTTGTTTGAATTCAAATTTCCCCATATCACCACCCACACACACTCATAAAAATTGCATATGTACATTTCTGGAGTTCATAAAACAATCAAGTCATCACATGGTCTGATTTTAGATTCTAAATGCCATGGAAGCATGCACAAAGTAATCATTAGAAACTGCCACATGCAAATTCTTTGACACATTTCCCATTAAGAGGCAAGGGTCTATGCCCTCACCCCTTGAATCTGGGCAGGCTCTGTAACTGCTCTGATCGTATCTTGTGGATATGTGGTGCCAGGTTGGGAATTTAGATCTTCAAAGAATGGCAGCCTCCACTTCCTATGTCTTGGAATGCCTGCTCTTGGAGCCTTGAACAGGTATGTGAATCCAAGTATGCTGCTGAAGAGACCACGAGCATAGGGAGCGGGATCCAGCTTAGCCCAGGCTTCCAGCCATTCCCACCAAAGGCACCCAGGCATATGAGTGAAACCACCTTGGACCCGGTAGACTGGACTGGTTACCAGCAGATTAGCATTGGCTGACCTCAGTTCATGTCATGTAAAATAAAAGAATTACCCAGCTGAGCTCTGCCCGAATTCCTGACCCCAAAGTTATAAAATATAATAAAATGTTCATTGCTTTAACCCACTAAGGTTTGGGATAGAGCCAAGAGTGGTAGTGCATACCTGTAATCCCAGCTACACAGGAGGCTGAGGGAGGAAGTCACTTGAGCCCAGGAATTTGAGATCACCCTGGGTAATATATTAAGATCCCATTTCAAAAAGTAATAAATAAAAATTTATTTTATTTATTTGTTAATGGTCCCAACTGGCCCATTAACAAAAAGATTTGGAGTAGTCTGTCATGCAGCAATAAGTACTTGGGACAAAAATTTTCAGGATCTCAGGGCTAAGACTACTTGAATGATGGGCACAGGGAAAAGTGTCCTGGGAAGGCATTAATTAGCAGACAGAGGGAAGCCTGTATCCCTTTCTCCCCATTATTATTCAAGACATGATAATGCTTGGAAGAAAGGCCAGAAAACGCAAACTATAAGGGTTGGACCAAGAAAACTGCCTTTGAGATTATCGCTACCATATTTTAAAATGAAAAGCCTCTGGAGGAGTAACTGTGGAAAAACAAGCAGAAACATTTTGGGCAGAAAATGAGGACTTACCCTCTCAGTTAAGAAAGTATACCTTCAAATAGCTAAAACAGTATAGTACTATTTTAACCACAGAACAGAACAAAAAATAGAGAACTGATCTCTGTATATGTAAGGTTTTAGTGTAGGACAGACACTCTGAATCACTAGGAAAGGATGAACTATCCTATACAGTGATAGAGAATAAAGGATGTGTCCCATGGTATTGAAACATCAGGTTATTCATATTTAATGTCTAATTACATTCCTACTTGAATCAATCAGAAAAAGTTCCAGTTGAACTAGAAATCTAAATTTCTAAAAATCAAAATATTTATATTATCTAAATATAAAACTTCAGTGATAAAGAATACTTTTAAAATCTTGAGACAGAAAAGAAATTCATAAGCATGAAAGAGAATTCGAAAGCCATAAAGGGAAAAATTGACAGATTTAAATGTATTTAAATGTCATATTCTTACAGCAAAAAAAAACAAAAAACAAAAAACACCTTAAACAAAATTAGAAGGCCAAGAGAAAACTGGGGAAAACAATACCTGTGACATATAACAGTCAAAGGGTTAAGAGCCATAATATATTACCAAGAAAATATAAAAGCTTCAGTAGAAAAATGGATGAGAAGGGTTGGATGCCATGGCTCATGTCTGTAATCCCAGCACTTTGAAGGGCCGAGGTGTGTGGATCACTTGAGGTCAGAAGTTTGAGACTAGTCTGGCCAACATGGTGAAACTCCGTCTCTACTAAAAATGCAAAAGTTAGCTGGGTGTGGTGGTGCATGCCTATATAATCCCAGCTACTCAGGAGGCTGAGGCAGGAGAACCACTCGAACCTGGGAGGTGAAGGTTGCAGTGAGCTGAGGTCACGCCATTGCACTCCAGCCTGGGTGACAGAGCGAGACTCTGTCTAAAAAAAAAAGAAAAAAGAAAAAGAAAAAGGGTGAAAAAATGAGCAAGCAGTTCACTTAGATGAAGTGTTCATGGCCTGAAATATATAGAATTATATTCAACTCAACCAATAATCAAAATAATGAAAACAAGATATAATTTTATCCATCATATCGGAAAAATTTTTGAAGGTTAGTAATATCAAGTGTTGATAAAAGTGTAAATATTTTCCTTCATACATTGTTGAAGGAAAATATAAATCACTACGGCCATTTTTTTAGAATAACTTGGCAATATGTGTCAATATTAAAAATAAGTAATCTTTTGACTCACAGGTTCTGTTTTTTACTGTCCTACAATTTCTCACACCAAATACATAGATATACAAATATACACACAGTGATATTCTCCAAAGCTTTGTTTACAACAGCAACAAAAAAAGGGAAAGAACCAAAATGCCCACCTATAAGGGCATAGTTAAATACATTATGAAACTTCTATATTATCTAAAACAACACAGTCATTTTAAAAGAATAAGGTGGGTCTATGTAAGTGCTAATAAGGAAAGACATCTTTAGTAAAATTGCTAAGTGAATAAAAGCAAAACACAAATGTATGATCATATTTTAGTAAAAAAATCAAAGTTACAAATAATTGCATATTAATATATATTAGTACATGCATAAGAAAAACATGTGTGCATAAACACACAAATAGATACATATCCCAGAAAAGAAATGTCTGGGCAAATATAAAACAAACTGTAATCAGTGGCTCCATCTAATGGAGAGATTCACAGTATATTTATATTGAACAACCTTTTTATAACAAAAATCAGTTTATAATAGGAAAACAATCAAAGAATAAAGTGACATAACTAATGGGTACTAGGCTTAATACTTATCTGCACAATAAATCCTCATGACACACATTTACCTATATAACAAACCTGCACATATACCCCTGAACTTCAAATAAAAGTTAAGAAAAATTATAAATATAATCAGCCTTGTACATAATTTTAAAAATGTAAATGAGAACATGAAATACCATTTTTTCCACACATAAGATGGATGGAGATTTTTTTTTGTTTTGTTTTGTTTTTTGAGACGGAGTCTTGCTCTGTCGCCCGGGCTGGAGTGCAGTGGCCGGATCTCAGCTCACTGCAAGCTCCGCCTCCCGGGTTTACGCCATTCTCCTGCCTCAGCCTCCAGAGTAGCTGGGACTACAGGCGCCCGCCACCTCGCCCGGCTAGTTTTTTGTATTTTTAGTAGAGACAGGGTTTCACCGTGTTAGCCAGGATGGTCTCGATCTCCTGACCTCGTGATCCGCCCGTCTCGGCCTCCCAAAGTGCTGGGATTACAGGCTTGAGCCACCGCGCCCGGCCTGGAGATTTTTTTTAATGACAATATACCACAGCCAAGGGTACAGAGATTCAGTTTCATACACTGTGGGTGTGAGTACAGTTTAGTAAAATTTCTTTGAGTAAGAATTGGGCAAAATCTGCCAAACTTCTAAATGCCCATCTCCTTGCATAGCAAAGATGTACATACACAAACATTTATTATAATACTTTTTTAGTAGCAAGAAACTAAAAAAATACTTTTCCATTCATAGACAACTATTAACATAGTTGGAACATTTACATCGCAGTAAAGTATAAAGCCATAAAAGAAGAATGAAGTAGTTTTGTTGTAACTCTAAGTGACTAGAAAAAAAACCTGAACATTATATATGGTATGTGCCTTTTATGTAAAACAAAATGTGGCATGTTTGTTTTAGTAGACTCAAGAATGAAAAGATAACCGCTCGATAGATGTTCAAGTAGAAAACAAAAACAAAAATAAGTGACATAAAAGGAATAATAATAGATCAGGCACCATCTTCTCTTTGTAGCTGCATCATGTCACCAAAACTGCCTGCATCCTTGCCTCATAGGCAATACCTCTATGTTTTAGCTCTTTCTCCTAAAATATGCTTAACACCTGAGAAATTAACACATGTAAAATTGTTTTTTGCAGGATTCATTCTTTAAATCAGTGATCTCAACACAAGAAGGAGAAATTTTTTAAACCACACTTTCCTCATCCCCTCCAGATAACTTTTCCCCCACCCCAGCCATTGTACAGCAAGACTTTTACTAGAACAAACTAGAATAAACTTTAATGAATATAGAAAGTCCCTCCTAATAGATGTTATAGCTTTAAGAATTTCGAGTCAGGAAGAAGTTTGGGAACCACTGCTCTAAAGTTAGCAAGTTAGTTCCTTCAAAATCTCATGCTGAGATTGGGGTCATTGTCACTAGGTGGACAATAATCTTATTTAGATTTTACAGTTCCAGACCCAGCTGAAGTCATTTCAATTACAGAAAAACAGAGAACTCACCCATTCAAGGCAAGTACTTCCATGCAATATTGCTGAGGTTTTTTTCTATAGAAACTCTTTTCTTTTTTTTTCTTTTTCAGACGGAGTCTCGCTCTGCCGCCCAGGCTGGAGTGCAGTGGCCAGATCTCAGCTCACTGCAAGCTCCGCCTCCCGAGTTTACGCCATTCTCCTGCCTCAGCCTCCCGAGTAGCTGGGACTACAGGTGCCCGCCACCTCGCCCAGCTAGTTTTTTGTATTTTTTAGTAGAGATGGGGTTTCACCGTGTTAGCCAGGATGGTCTCGATCTCCTGACCTCGTGATCCGCCCATCTCGGCCTCCCAAAGTGCTGGGATTACAGCCTTGAGCCACCGGGCCCGGCCCAGAAACTCTTAATATAAATCACATTAAGTAGATATTAATTGTGTACATTTATGTTTTAATTCTAAAAGAAAATGCCTTGTGGAGTAAGAGTTATAGAAATACAAGACCACAAACAAGAACCTTAGTCACAGAATTTCAATTGTTATTACTCATTATGGCTGCTCTTTTTTGAAATCAGAAGTCACACAGACCTCATTCTCTATGGCAGCGTTACGGTTTTTAAGAACTTTGAGAGCTGCTAAAGGATATACCCGGCTTGGTGGGAAGACTTGCTTACGCCTGCTCCCACATTTCAGTCTTGCTTCAGGGCTTTGGAGAAATATCCAAAACCCACAAACACCTATCTGTTTAGAATTTTCCAATAAGGCCTTAATTTGCCTCCTGCTGCTGGCTCTAATTATCAAGCCAGTGCCTGAGAGGGAAAAGCCAGCCTCAAAAAAAAAAAAAAAAAAAAGCCTCAACTTTGCCTATGTGGCCGCTCTATGTTGCTCGTTTCCTGTAGGCTTTCTCACCTTGCACATACTCTTACACACAAAAAGGCCATGAAATACTGGACCACGTGTCCTCAACTGCCACCCTGCTCATGACTGTGTATCACACAATCAGGAAACAATTACTCATGATCACTATAATTTGTTATTGCCCACATATTATTGACGATTTTAGTCATTAAACACCCATCGACTCCCAGCCATTGTTTTGTTTTGCTTGATGGAAGCTGGGATTCTGGCTAAGGGCATTCTGCTTAAAGGATTCTGCCTCTTTCACCTTCCAGCCATTGTAAACATAAATTGAGTTTAGTAGAAGAGTTTGAATGCAGAGAAATTTTTTACTTACATCCCACATTATTTTGATTACGTTTTGTGCCCAGAAATGTATAAAAATAGAGTGATCTAAAACTACTATCAATTCAATCTGAGGTATTGTAAATGGTTGTTTCCTGATTTCAGATAAATCATTTGATGTATAAAGTAATCTAAAATGTCAAGATCCCTAAATGTAACATTTGAATATATTGCTAGGACTCAGTTACTTATGTAAGTCTAGAATATCTTCATTAGTCAACTAGGATACTTTTAACTAGGATTTCAATCACCAAAATGAAACCTGATTGAGCAGCTGGTGCAGATAACTCAGGGTCCTGTGGTCATTACAGTTCAGCTGAATGCTCACCACACACTGACAAGTAAATGGTGTAACATTCAAAGAAATTATTCTCATTGCTGCCCAGTTAGAGTCCAGCTGCCTTTCCTTTTGGAGGATATATTCCTGGGCTGGGATGCCTTCTCAACAGGCAAGGCGCAAAGATGTAGCCTGTAAAATCTGATGTGCCTACATGCTGGCAGCCACCATGGTTCATCGACTAACTAAATAAACTCCCCTTGTAATTCAGCACCTCTTCTTGAGATTTTAGTCTCTATACAGAAATCTGTTTCATCTTCATGCTTAGCTAATTTTGAGATGCTGGAAAATAAAAACAAAAAACCCCTAAACATAAGTCTTTTCAAGTAAGTCACTTAAGATATAATGTGGTAGGTTTCAAAAAGCAGAAAAATACTCTGATGTCTGTTTCACGAGCACTTGAAGCTGGTTGCAGACTGTATGTGCCAAGATGAAAATAGCCATCAGGAATTCTGAGCTCGATACTGTTGTTGTTTCCTATAATGCTTGATCGTCTACTTTTCAAAGTCCAAAAATGAAGAGAAAAGGAGAAATAGGTATTCTTGTATCTATCATACTAAACTCCTTATTCTGCCACCTTCATCCAGGCACCAAATGCCCTCGTGCCTGATTACCAGCCTCCTAGGGAGACCAGTGCTATCCACATTACTCCCCAGAGGGACGTGTTTGGGGGCAGAGATTCAGATAAAACATGCACTATATATAAGGATTTAGAAAATCGGAAATATAGGAGGTATTGATATTAAAATAATGGAGTCATAATTTGCATATGGGCCCTCCCCCGTATCAGTCCTCTAAACATACAAGCTAATGAACTTACACTATCCAGAACATTGCTCATCATTGTAGCAGGGAAAAGATAACATGGTGAGTCACCTTTCAAAGGCTTTCACTAGAAATGTCACGTGTTATTTCCACTCACATTTCCTTGGCCAAAGCAGCTCATAGAGTCAGACCCAATTTCAAAGGTACCGGTAAGTGCAATCTACCCTGTGCCCGAAGAAGAAAACCAGAATACTGAGCATCTCTACTGTCCGCCCCATCGGCACTGCATACCTCAGAGGGGGTGTGAGGATCAAACAAAGCAAGATATGAAAGTATTTTTAAAAGCTGCAAGCTCAAAACAACAGTGAGTTATCATTAAGTGGCACAGCATTGAGAATTATCCAAGACCTTTCTCACACTGGGATGCTACAATCTCATCCCAACAATGTAAACATGAATGTTTTCTAATACTTGGAAAATGCTTTCTAGGTTTTTAGATTTCATCAAAGACCCCACATAATTCTTCCTGTGATCTAGCAATGCATCTTTTTTCCTTACTGCCCTTGCCCACAATGAAAAGATCTTTACCCTAATTTCTGAGATCTAAGAATTGGATTTATTTCCATTTATACTCAGTGTTCTGAGAAAAAAGGGGAAAATAATGAAAGATGACTGCTTGATTTCTAATTCTGGCCCTGCCATTTGCCAGTTACAAAATCTCAGCCAAGTTACTTATTCTTTCTGGGCCTCAGTTTCCCTCTCTGAAAAGTGGGGATATTAAAAACACTCTACCAGGGTTTTTGGAAAAGATTAAATGTACATAGTAACATATAAAGTACTCTCAGGCCAGTGCCTGGCTTATAGCAAGTATTCAATAAATACTGACTCTTTTCATTCTTCTAAAAAAAAGAAATTTCATTTTTAGAAAAGAAATTTATTGTAAAATTCTATGAAGGATCATGGCAGCATTGAAGGTGACTGTGATATCAGACAAGTCAGTGGCAATGTCAGGGAGCAAGGATGGCCCTAAAAGAGAGGATGTGAGTCTGTCTCACTGCATTCATTCATTTAATCAATCAATCAGGTATTTATTTACCACTCTCTCTCTCTGTATTTCAGGAACTGTGCCAGGCCTATGACCTCAAAGATGATTAAGACACTATCCTTCCCTCCTCCTGTGAGCTCATATCCTAGTAGGGGAATCAATAGATAAATGAAAAATAGTAGTGTTGTTCCAAAACATAAACATCATAATACAGTCATGCATCACTTAAAGATAGGCATACATCCTGAGAAATGCATCATTAGGCAATTTTGTCCTTGTGTGAACATCACAGAATATACTTATACAAACCTAGCCTACCACACACCTAGGCTTATCATACAGCCTATTCCTCCTAGCCTATGGACCTGTAAAGCATGTTACTCTACTGAATATTGAAGGCAATTGTAACATAATAGTATTTGTGTATCTAAACATAGAAAAGGTACAGTTGAAATACGGTATTATAAGCTTAAGGGACCACTATCGTATATGTGGTCTGTCATTGACCAAAACATCACTATGTGGTGTATGACTATAGATATAAATCCTAAGTAGAGGCCAGTGCGGTCTCTCCAAAACTCCATCCATCCAAAACTCTCATGCCAGGGCATCTATGCTTGAAATTCTACCTTTTTTTTTTTTTTTTTTGAGACAGAGTCTTGCTCTGTCACCCAGGCTGTAGTGCAGTGGCACGATCTCAGCTCACTGCAACCTCTGCCTCCCAGGTTCAAGCAATTCTCTGCCTCAGCCTCCCGAGTAGCTGGGATTACAGGTGCCCACCAGCACACCTGGCTAATTTTTGTATTTTTAGTAGAGACGGGGTTTTACTATCTTGGCCAGGCTGGTCTTGAACTCCTGACCTCATGATCCACCCACCTCGGCCTCCCAAAGTGTTGGGATTACAGGCGTGAGCCACTGCACCCAGCCTGAAATTCAACTTTTAAATTCAAATCAATTCAACTTTTAAAGTTCTAGTCCTTTAGTTTAAAAATTGTTCTGAGAGAAAAACCACATTATTCTCACTTCCTGCCAGCTAGAACCAACCTTACCAAGGGTGTGATCTCACTGGGAGGGCTCTCTCCTCAAATTCTCCTCCCTATTCCTGCCATAAGGCCTAAAAGTTCACCATCTGAGATGCTTTCAGCTGGATCATTTTTTAGCCAGCTGGGATCTGATTGGGAAATTTTTAAAAAATTACCTTGAGAATAATTCTAATTCTCTAGAAGAAAATTTACAGAGAACAGGCCCTGGAATATTTATGTCATATATTTATACCACATATATAAAAATATACACATATATAAGTCTTCATCAAAATTCTGTCAACCCTTTAAATAGTATTTCTAGAATATGATTATCATCATTATTATTTCCTAGCCTAATCATTTTTCATTCATGTATTTGTCTTTGGTCTCATGATGGCACCTGTGATAGACCAGAATTCCCTAATTGCTAATGGTACATTTGCAGCTATTCCTATAGTATTGCTGCTGTACTAATCATGAACAGCAATTAAATATACTCCAAGCAATTTTAACATTCATCAGACTGATAATGGCAAGAAACAAATTGGAGCCTTTCAGTGTTTTACCAAATGTGCTCTCTAATTCCTTATTACTCTATATATTTCTGGAAACTATTTCTATACACAAACCAAGCTGAAAAGAAAAGTGCTCTTTGCTGCAAAAATAAAAGAACAAGTTTAAGCTGCTTGCCACCCTGGGGATAATCGCAATCACATTAAAATGCAGCTCAATGGCTCATCTTTCTTCTTTCCTCTCTATCAGTCAGTAAATTAATTCCTTTATAGATATGAACATCAATATTCTATTTTTATAAAATGTGCCTTTTTTCAATTACTTCCTGGGAAAAGCAGAGTTACTATGGCAATCTCTGAATTTTGCACTCTGCAGCTTTAGACTACCACTGTTTTATAAATGGGAAGCTATAATTTAGCTGAATTCATTTTACAAGGTGTACGAATACCCACACATCCTTAACTGTCTGTGACTGCATGTCATTGGGGGAGGGGGTGGTCACTGGGAGCGGGTATGTTTTGTTCCTCAGGCCTATAAAATATGGAAGGGGAATTGGGGAAAAAAATATTTTTCTAAGGTGAGCTCTTATATCCCAGCACCTAGTGGCATACCTCAGTCACAACAGATGTTAGATAAAAGTTTATTGAAGATGAAAAAATTGTACATCTTACTATGAATTTCTCACATGGTTCTTACCTATTAATAATCTTATTCAATATGTGAAGGAGATTGATATGGCTCGGATCTGTGTACCCATCCAAATCTCATGCTGAAATGTAATCCCCAATGTTGGACGTGGGGCCAGGTGGGAGGCAATTGGATCATGGGTGCGGCTTCTCATGGCTTAACACTGTCCCCCTTTGGTGCTGTCATCGCAATAGTAAGTTCTCATGACATCTGTTGTTTAAAAGTGCATAGACCTCCCCACTCGCTCTCTTGCCCCCACTCCGGCTATATAAGACGTGTCTGCTCTCTGTTCACCTTCCACCATGATTGTAAGTTTCTTGAAGCCTCCTCAGAAGCAGAAGCCATTATGCTTCCTTTCCAGTCTGTGGAACTGCAAGCCAATTAAACCTATTTTCTTTATAAATTACCCAGTCTCAGGTATTTATAGCAATGTGAGAACAGACTAATACGGAGGTCATTGGTGAAAGGTTTTGCTCTCCTTTGGGCAATAAAGAGTGGGCTTACGGCCCATAAAGACCTCCCTACCTCCCCATTACAGGATTCTGCTCAGTTCTGCAGCCTCTTCCTAATCTCACACAATGCTATTTTGTAGTTTCCAATGCCTGGTTAACAAGAACCTTCTACTGAATGAATTGACATGGAGACGTCTAAATAATTCCTGTTGATAAGTCTGTTTGAATATCCCTCTTGTGGTGTACCATGTGAGTGTAGCTGTACCACTACCTACCAGTGGTTATACAGACAGAATAGCAACTTGTATTTCACCTCCAGCTTCTACATAGATAGCCGTTTAGCAATTTATTTCACATTGGATAAGCTTCTTGTCTCCATTACTGTGTACCCTTTCATTGTGAGTGTCAAGGTTCAACCTACCACCATCAAATTAAACTTATTAAAAATTCTCATACTCAGTGAAACTACCCTGTATGATACTATAGTGGTGAATATATGTCATTATAAATTTGTCTAAACCCATAGAATGTACAACACCAAAATTGAACTTTAAGATAAACTATGGACTTTGAGTGATAGTGATGTGTCAATGTAGGTTCAATTGTACCACTCTGGTGGAAGATATTGAGAACTGGGGAAACTATGCACATGTAGAGTAGGGGATATAAGAGAAATTGCTGTACCTTCTGCTCAATTTTTCTGCAAAACTAAAATTACTCTAAAAAATAGTCTATTAAACATAATTCTCACCATGTTGTTAATTGATTTATTTCTCCTTGTAATTCTTTCAATTTTTAAAAGTACAGAACTATTATTTATTACTGATGAATAGTTACCTTCGTCATTATACCATCTTATTTTAGTTTTACTATAATAACTAAATTTTTGTTAGTATTTGTCTTATATCTTATTAAATCTCTCTCCTTTCAATGTTGATGAGCCATTATGTTTCAAGTGTATCTTGTAAACGACATAAGAATTATTGATGTACAAGAGGGAAGTGAGTAGGAGCAAGGAGTAGAAAGCTTATTCAAAGAAGTAACAGAAAATTTTCCAAACTGTGAGAAAGGTATAAACATCCAGGTACAGGAAGGTCAAAGAACACCAAACAGATTCAACCCAAAAAAGACTACTCCAAAGCATATAATAATCAAAATCTTAAAGGTCAAGGACAAAGTGAAGATCCTAAATGTATCAAGAGAAAAGATGTAAATAACATATAAAGGATCTCCAATTTGTCTGGTAACAGGCTTTTCAATGGAAACCATACAGGCCAGGAAAGGATAAAATGGCATTTTCAAAATGCTTTAAGAAAATTTTAAAAACCTGTCATCCAAGAATACTATGTCCAGCAAAATGATCCTCCAAATATGAGATAGAGATAAAGTCTTTCCCAGGCAAATAAAAGCTGAGAGAATTCACCACCAGACATGTTTTACAAGAAATGATAAAGTGAGTTATTCTATCTAAAAGAAGAAAAACACTACCATGCAAAAGAAAAATCTTCAGGGTATAAAAACTACTGGTAAAAGTAACTGCATGGACAAACCCAGAATACTCTACTACTATAATTTTGGTGTGCAATCCACTCATAACTCTAGTATGAAGCCAAAAAGACAAATCTATCAAAAACAATAATAGTTACAGCAATCTGTTGAGAGACAAGTAACATAAAATACGCAAATTGAGACAACTAAAAGTCAAAATTTGGGGGGATACAGTTAAAGTGTAGATTGTTTTGTGGTCTTTTGCCTTTGGGTTTTTTTTTTTTTTTTTAATGTAGTTTCACTGTTGTTGGCCCAGGCTGGAGTGCAATGGCGTGATCAGCTCACTGCAGCTTCTGCCTCCCAGGTTCCAGTAATTCTCCTGCCTCAACCTCCCAAGTAGCTGAGACTACAGGTGCCCACCACCATGCCTAGCTAGTTTTTGTATTCTTAGTAGAGACAGGGTTTCACCACATTGGCCAGGCTGGTCTCGAACTCCTGACCTCAGGTGATCCACCTCCCTTGGCCTCCCAAAGAGCTGGGATTACAGGCATGAGCCATCACACCCAGCCACCTTTGTTTGTTTCTATTATTTTATCTGTGATCTAAGATAACTTTTCTTCTCTTTAAAGTAACCTGTTATATCTACAAGTTCTTTTTTTTTTTTTGTAAGCCTCATGCTAACCACAGCATGAATGTCTATAATAGATTCACTAAGAATAAAAAGCAAAAAAGTAAAACATAATATCAGTGAAAAATAACCACTAAGGAAGACAGGAAGAAAGGAAGAAAGGAGTCTCAAAACAACCATAAAACAGGCAACAAAATGGCAATAGCAAGTTTTCACTTGTCAATAATAACACTGAATATAAATAGTCTGAATTCTCCAATTAAAAGTTAGAGAGTGGTTGAAGGGACAATTATATGCTGCCTTCAAGAAACCCACTTCACATGTAAAGATACACATAGACTGAAAATGAAGGGGTAGAAAAATGTATCCCATGCAGCTGGAAGCTAAAAAGAAAGCAGAAATAGCTATACTTATTTCAGATAAAATAGACTACAAATCTAAGATTGTAAAAATAAACAAAGAAGGTAACTATATAGTGATAAAAGTGTCAATTCAGCAAGAGGATATAACAACTGTAAGTATATATGCACCCAACAATGGAGCTCTCAAGTATATAAAGCAAACATTAATAGATCTAAAAGGAGAGAGAGATTGCAGTACAATAATGATAGGGAACTTTAGCACCCCATTCTCAATAATATAAAGATCATTCAGAGAGCAAATCAACAAAGAAAAAAGTAGAGTTAAACTCCACACTAGATCTAATAGGCCTAACAGCTGCAAAATACACATTCTTTTTATCAGCACGCAGGACATTCTCCAGAACTAATCATATTTTAGGCCACAAAACAACTCTGAACACATTACATCAGATATCTTTTCTGATCACAATGGAACATAACTAGAAATCAGTAACAGGAGGAACTTTGGAAAATACACAAACACGTAGAAATTAAACAATATGCTCCTGAATGATGAATATGTCAATGAAATTAAGAAGGAAATTTTAAAATTTCCTGAAGCAAACAAGAAATACAACATACTCAAATCTATGAGATATGGTAAGAACAATACTAAGAGGGAAATGCATAGCAGTAAATGCCTATAATCAAAAGGACTAGAAAGACTTCAAATAAACAATCTAATGACACCCCTCAAGGAACTAGAAAAGAATGAACCAAACCCCAAATTAGTAGAAGCAAAGAAATAATAAAGATCAGAGCAAAAATAAATGAAATTGAGACTAAAAAAACCACAAAAGGTCAAGGAAATGAAAAGTTTTTTGAAAAGATAAAAAAATTGACAAACCTTTAGCTAGACTAAGAAAAAAGAGAGAATACCCAAATAAATAAGGTCAGAATGAAAAAAAGACATTACAACTGAGACCTCATAAATAAAGAGTCATTAGAGATGGTTATGAACATCATAACATTAGAGATGGTTATGAACATATGCCAACAAATTGGAAAACCTGGAAGAATGGATAAACTCCTGGAATCATAGAACCCATCAAAATTGAACCATGAACAAACAGAAAACCTCACGAAACTAATAATCGTTAATGAGAACAAGGCTGTAATAAAGTTTCCCATCAAAGAAAAGTCCAGCACCTGATGGCTTCACTGATAAATTCTACCAAACATTTAAAGAATAACTAGTAATAATCTTACTCAAACTCTTCAAAAAAATTGAAGACAAGGGAATACTTCCAAACTATTCTACAAGGACAGCATCACCTTGATACCAAAAACAGACAAGGACACAACAAACAACAAAAATGACAGGCTGATACCACTGATGAACATATGTGCAAAAATGCTCAACAAAACACTAGCAAACCAAATTCAACAACACATTAAAAAGGTCACTCACTATGATCAAGTGGGATTCACCCCAGAAATGCAAAGATGGTTCAACATACTCAAATTAATAAATATAATACAACACGTGAACAGAATTGAGAACAAAAACCAACTGATTGTTTCAATAGATGCTGAAAAAATTTGATAAAATTCAACATTGCTTTATATAAAAACCCTCATCAAAATGAGTATAGAAGGAACAAAATTCAACATGATAAAAGTTATATAAGACAAACCCACAACTAACATTGTACTAAAAAGCTTTTGACTTTTCCTCTAGGAAATGGAACAAGACAAGGATGCCCACTTTCAGCTCTCTTATTCAATACCACACTGGAAGTCTCTGCCAGAGTAATTAGGAAAGATAATGGAAAAAAGGGCTTCTAAAGCAGAAAGGAAGAAGTCAAATGAGCTTTGTCTGTAGACAACATGATTTCATATCTAGAAAAACCTAAAGATTCCATCAAAAAAACTGTTATTTCTAATAAACAAATTCAGTAAAGTTGCAGGATACAAAATCAACATACAAAATAAGCAGCATTTATATATGCCAAGAGCAAACAAAAAAATCAAGAAAGCAATCCCATTTATAACAGCTACACAAAATATGAAATACCTAGGAATCAATCTAACTAAAGAAGTGAAAGATCTATATAATGAAAACTATAAAACTCAGATGAAAGAAATTGAAGAGGATACCGAAAAAATGGAAAGATACTCACTGCTCATGGATTGGAAGAATATTGTTAAAATGACAACACTACTCAAAGCAATTTACAGATTCAGTGAAGTCCCTATTAGAATACCAATGACATTCTTCACATAAATTGAAAAAAACTTCTAAAATATATGTGAAACCACAAAAGACCCCAAAAAGACAAATCAATCCTGAGCAAAAAGAACAAAGCTGGAGGTACCACACTCTCTGACTTCAAAATTTACTACAAATCTATAGTAACCAAAACAGTATGGTACTATAAAAAATGGACATATAGACAAATGGAACAGAATAGAGAATCCAAATATAAATCAATGTATTTACAGTCAGCTCATCTTTGACAAAGGTACCAAGAACATACAATGGGGAAAGAACAGTCTTTTCAAATGGTGCAGGGAAAACATGATAACTGTATGTAGAAGAATGAAACTAGACCCCAATCTCTCTCCATACACAAAAGCCAAATCAAAATGGATTAAATAATTAAGTCTGAGACTTGAAACAATGAGACTAGTAGAAGAAAACATTGGGGAAAATGCTCTAGGACATTAATCTGGGCAAAGTTTTTTTATGTAAGACATCAAAAGCACAGGCAACCAAAGCAAAAATAAACAAATGGGATTATATCAAGTTAAAAAGCTTCTGCAAATCAAAGGAAATTGAAGAAACAACCCACATAATAGGAGAAAATATCTGTAAACTATTCATCTGACAAAGAATTAATAACCAGAATATATAAGGAGCTCAAACAAATCAATAGCAAAAAAACCAAATACTACAATTTAAAAATGGACAAAAGATATGAAGAGACACTTCCCAAAATAACAACATACAAATGGCCAACAAGCATATGAAAAAATGCTCAACATCACTAATCATCAGGGAAATGCAAATCAAAACGACAATGATATATCAACTCATCTCAGTTAAAATCGTTTACATGAAAAAAAAAGGCAGTAACAGATGTTGGTGAGGATGTGAAGAAAAGAGAACCCTGATACCCTGTTGGTGGGAATGCAAGTTAGTACAGCCACTATGGAGAACAGTATGGCGGTTCCTCAAAAAAACTAAAAATAGAACTACCGTATGATCCAGCAATTCCACTACCGGGTACATATCCAAAGGAAAGGAAATCAGTTTATAAAAGAGATACATGCACCCCCATCTTTACTGCCTAACTATTCACAATAGCCAAACTATGGAATCAAGCTAAGTGCTCATCAATGGATGAATTGGCAAAGAAAATGTGGTAGACATACACAATGGAATATTATTCAGCCATAAACAGAATGAAATCCTGTCATTGGCAGCAACATGGATAGAACTGGAGGCCATTGTGTTAAGTGAAATAAGCCATGCACAGAAAGACAAATATCTCATGTTCTCATTCATATGTGGGAGCTCAAAAAAGTGGATCTCATAAAGAGAGAGAGTATATTAATGGTTACCAGAAGCCAGGAAGGGTAACAGGGAGGGAGGGATGAAGGGGAAAAAAGAAATATAAATGTAGTTATTACCACTGAACTCTACACTTAAAAATGGTAAAGATGATATATTTTATTTTTTACCCAATAAAAAAATGAAAAAATACAAACAAAAACAACTTAACTGGAGGACATGAAAGAAGACCTAAGTTAAAGAAGGTCTATGCCATTTTGATACATGGGAAGACTAATACCTCAAAAAAGTTGATTCTTCCTAAATTACTCTTTATGCAGTTCCAAATAACTCCCAGTAAGACAGAACTTGACATACTGTTCCTAAATTTTATATAAAAAAATTAAAAACCAAGATTAGTCATAATAATTTTTGAGAAGGAAGGGGAAAAGGAGAAAGAATATAGCAACCATGACTAGATATGCTCCAGGAAAGCCTCTAAATAGATATAAATGGGAAACTTCCTAGATCATATGGTACAGGTACAGATAGAAGCCAACTGCCCCAGTACTGACCCTGCAAGCAACACCCCACAATCAGCATAGAATTATTGACATATATTCATGCTCCTAGCTTTAGGTTAATCAGATGTAGAAGGCGTCTTACTCTGCTAGGTCTACCAAGAACTGTGAACATCAGATACAGTTCAATGAGATAAAACAGAGCAATGGAGAAACCTATCCATTTCCTTTACATTGCTTTGGCTGCTTCAGAAGTTCTGCTCACCCATCCTCAAACCTGGACCACGCTCTGTGATTTGGCTTATTAAAAGGGGCCTGCTTTACAATATCAAAAATTATTATCAAAGCACGATAATTGTGCTTTGTGTGGTACTCACAAATTGTGTGGTACTCACACAAGGATTGTCAAATAGATCAATGGAACAAAACAAAGAGACCAGAAATAGATCCACATATAGGTGGGACCTAGATATATGGTAGATATGACATGATAAATCAGTGGGGAAAACACTAATCAATAAATGATATTGGAACAACTGGCTTTTCAAGTAAGAAAGACTTAGGTTTCTCCTTCATGTTATGTGTAAAAATCTAAAATTCCAGATGAATTAAAGACCTTAAGTGAGAAAAGCAAACCTTTAAAACTTGTAAAAGAAATATATAAAATAACATTATGACTTTCACATAAATAATGATTTCTATAACATGAAAAGCATACCAAAAAATAAAAAGATTGAGAAATTTGACATTAAATTTAGAAGTTTCTGCACAATACCAAATACCATAAAGTTAAAACACAGGTCACAGTTGAGCACGGTGGCTCACGCCTGTAATCCCAGCACTTGGAGAGGCCAAGGAAGGTGGATTACCTGAGGCCAGGAGTTTGAGACCAGCCTGGCCAACATACAGTGAAACACCATCTCTACTAAAAAAATACAAAAATTAGCTGGGCATGGTGGCACACGCCTATAGTCCCAGCTACTTGGGAAGCTGAGGCAGAATTGCTTGAACCTGGGAGGCAGAGGTACTGAGATTGTGCCACTGTACTCCAGCCTGGGCAACAGAGCAAGACTCTGTCTCCCCCTCCCAAAAAAAAAAAAAAAAAAAAAAAAGGTCACAGACTGAGAGAAGATATTTGCAACACATAAAAAATAAAATATTAGTCTCCTGAATATATAAGATGTACCTATACATTAATAAAGACCGAAAAAACCCTTTGGAATGTGAGTTGGTAATATCTGATTAAGCTGACATCAAAATTCTACTTCTGGATATGTCCTATAGAGAAATCTTCATACTTGTCCACAAGAAGACAAGTAGAGTATTATTTGTATCATAATAACAATGTAGATGCCCACCTATCAATAAGAACATAGCTATTAATAGATAAAGTATGATATAGTCCAGTAACAGAATGCTATGCAGCAGGTAAACAGAATAAACTAGATTTGCATGCATCAACATGGATAAATTTTCAAAACATGATGTTTAGCAATTCAAAAGCAAGATGCGATTGGATATGTACAGTATAAGACAGTTTATATAACATTTTAAAACAATCAAACCATACTCTATATTATGAATATATGCATATGCAATAAAATTTTTTTAAATGCATAAGAAAGATACACACCAATTTCAGTGTGATGGTCATCTATAGGAAAGGAGAGAGACATATAGGATAGTGGTGCTTTACCCTTATTACATTCGATTTATGAAGAAAAAGGAATTTAAGCAAATGTGCAAATTCCTTTTTCTCAAAACATTATTTTGAATATGTGGGAGGTCATATTATTATTTTTTTTTTTTTTTGAGGCGGAGTTTCGCTCTGTTGCCCAGGCTGGAGTGCAGTGGCCGGATCTCAGCTCACTGCGAGCTCCGCCTCCCGGGGTTACACCATTCTCCTGCCTCAGCCTCCCGAGTAGCTGGGACTACAGGTACCCGCCACCACGCCCAGCTAGTTTTTTGTATTTTTTGGTAGAGATGGCGTTTCACCGTGTTAGCCAGGACGGTCTCGATCTCCTGACCTCGTGATCTGCCTGCCTCAGCCTCCCAAAGTGCTGGGATCATAGGCTTGAGCCACCGCACCCAGCTGTCATATTATTTTTTAAGCTTTTTGGTATGTTTTAAATATTTAAACATAAAAACAAAATCAAATTTAACAATGTAGGCCACTCTCCTCAGGAAATACACTTTTTTATTATTTTCTAAAGTTTTCATTCACTCCCTTTCCTCTTCTCCCTATTTTCCCCACCATTCACCAAAACGCTTTGTAGGCCTCAACTCCTGAAAAAATTTCCAGAGTCCTCACTCTGCCTGCCTCTCCCCTCTCTGCACTCCTGCTGGATGTACACACACCTCTATTATCTTAGCTATCATACTGACATGTATTGAGCTGAACCATGAGAGATTGCTGCTTTTGGTAGGTCAAAACATTTGAATACAGGGAATGTCATATGGTTTAACTGATAATGATATTTACATATCTGTCTTTGCTGTCAGACTCTGGAATCCTTGAATGTCCATGTTTGATTCACTGTCCGATTGGTGCATACAGGATGCTCATTTGGATATTTAAATTAAATTGGTCCCATAATGAGAGGCATTTCCTCTGCACCTCTCCTTCAGTCTCTTCCCCCCAGCTTTAAAATAATAGACATCTGACACAAACATTTTCCAGCCTAGATCAGAAAGGAACTGTAGAGTAGTCATTGTTCTGGTATTTGTTCCACGGAGTTCTACTTATGGAAAGGATTAGAAGTAGCATATACGCATGAAGAATTCATAAGAGCTGCTCAGCTATGGGACCAAAGGGATTCTTGGAAAACTGAGAAGCTACTGTATTGCTACAATAATGCACAGTGATGTATATCTATGCATCTTTGCATTCACTCATCCACTTATTCACTCATTCAGAATCAGTATGCAACTTATCCAAATTTATCAAGAATAACCCAGGAATCCAAATATAATGTGCCACTTTAACTGCCAATTTCAACCAGAGGTACTACTGCCCACCTCCAGCCTTCTGATATTTAACCCACACAATAAACTGACCAGAATCTTCCAGTCTAGGAAGAGACAATTATGATTGTTATTAGTGGCTTGTAGCTTTACAAGTTGGTTTCAGGAATGAGCCAGTCTGTATGAGGTTGACAAAGGACCAAAAGACCAAAAAGGTATGTCCCATAACCACAGTTAAGAGCAAAAGGAGATATTCTAACAGGGAAGAGCATCATAAAATTTAAACACTATAGAGGAGAGGGTCAAGATGGCTGACCAGAGGTACAGGACATGAACTCCTGCAAAAAGAACAAAAATAGTAAGTAGATAGTAACACTTTAAATAGAACATCTAAGTAAAGAAGTGACAGGAAACACCTGAGGCAATGAAGGAGAAGGGGGGCAAGTGACAGCCCAGCTGGGATCCCCTGGGAACCTTGATAGGTTCCCCAGTGTGGGAAATGGATAAGAGAGGGATCTCCAGCAGTCCACATTCTCACCTCAGGCTCCTATAACCCTAGCCACAGGAGAGTCCCTTGACTCTCCTTGAGACTGAAGTAGAGAGCTCCCAGCTCCCAGAGCCTATACAATATCATTACCCTAGAGAAGGAACTCACACTGGGTCCCAAACATCCCTGAAGTTCCAGGCAGCGGCAGCACAGCATGATTTTGAGAGCCCAGCCCCACCAAACTGCATCCTAGCCCAGGGCACAATAGCCTCTGCATCTCTGCGTCTTGGGAGCACACCACTGGCATCCCCCCAAGTCCACCCAGAGGACTGCAATGGTGAAATGGCACTTGGATTCAGGGGAAAAACAGAGTCCCCAGAACTCTAGCCCACACAATGTTCTGCATGCTAGGGAAAGGGGAGCCAAGTATGTACTCCTCAGAGCCTCAAACCTGCCTGCCTGGGGTGGCTATCACAGATAGCAACCCTGACCCCTCAACAGCTCTGTGTTTGCATGCACTCTAAGAATAGGCTTTCTCCACCCACTGCACTGCTACTGCACCCACTCTAGCATACTACCCAAGGCCTGGGGATTGGAAGCATTGATATTGTTAAAATGATCATGCTAACCAAAGTAATCTACAGAGTCAATGCATCCCTATTAAAATATGATGACATTTTTCACAGAATTAGGGAAAAAACTAAAATTTGTATGAAACCAAAGAAGAGCCTGAAAAGCCCAAGAAATCCTAAGCAAAAAGAACAAAGCTGGGGGCATCCCACTGCCTGACTTTAAAATATATTACAAGGCTATAGTAACAATGAGAGCATGGTATTGGTATAAAAGCAAACATGTAGATTAATGGAACAGAATAAAGATAAACCCAAAGTAAACCCACATATTTACAGCCAACTGATGTTTGACAAAGGTGCTAAGAACATTCAGTGAGAAAGCTCACCTTTTTCAATAAGTGGTGCTGGGAAAATTGGATATCTATATGCAGAAGAATGAAACTAGAACCCTATCTCTCAACATACACAAAAATCAAATCAAAATGGATTAAAGACTTAAACTTAAGACCCCAAACTATAAAACTACTAGAAGAAAACAGGTGAAACACTGCAGGACACTAATCTACGCAAAGATTTTATGGCTAAGACGTCCAAAGCACAGGCAAAATTGACAACAAAAGTAGACAAATGGGAAGATAGTAAACTAAAAAGCTGCACAGCAAGGAAATAATCAGCAGTGTGAAGCTACATCGTGTTGAATGGGAGAAAATATTTGCAAAATATTCATCTGACAAGGGGCTAATATCCAGAATACACAGGAAACTCAAACAACAACAACAAAAAATTCCATTAAAAAGTGGGCATAGAAGTATTTGAAGTAGATTCTGATGGTTATTTTTATCTCTGTAGGGTCAGTGGTAACACTCCCTTATCATTTCTAATTGTGTTTATTTGGATCTTCTCTCTTTTCTTATTAGTCTAGCTAGTGGCCTATCTTATTAATTTTTTTTTTAAAAACCAACTCCTGGATTCATTGATCTTTTGAATGTTTTTGTGTGTGTCTCAATTTCCTTCAGTTCAGCTTCTGCTAACTTTGGGGTTGACTTGTTCTTGCTTCTCTAATTATTTCAGTTGTGACGTTAGGTTGTTAATATGAGGTCTTTTTAACTTTTTGATGTGGGCATTAAGAGCTATTAATTTCTCTCTTAACATTGCCTTAGCTGTGTCCCAGAGACTCTGGTATGTTGCATCTTTGTTCTTATTAGTTTCAAAAAACTTGATTTCTCCCTTAATTTCATTATTTACCCAAAATTCATTCAGGAATATAAACATGATTTTGAGCAATTTTCTTAGTCTTGACTTCTATTGTTATTGCATTGTGGTCCAAGAGTGTGTTTGGTGTGATTTTGGTTCTTTTGCATTTGCTGAGGATTGTTTTATGTCCAATTATGTGGTCAATATTAGAGTACATGCCATTTGACAATGAGAAGAATATATATTCTGCTGTTTTGGGGAGGAGAATTCTGATAACAGCCAAGCTGAGAGCCAAATCAGAAAGACAATCCCATTCACAATTGCCACAAAAAGAATAAAATACCTGGGAATACAGTTAACCAGGGAGGTGAAAGATCTCTACAATGCGAATTACAAAACACTGTTCAAAGAAATCAGAGAAGACACAAATAAATGGAAAAACATCCCATGCTCATGGATAGAAAGAATCAATATGATTAAAATGGCCATACTATTCAAAGCAATTTATATAATTAATGCTCTTCCTATCAAACTACAAATGACATTCTTCACAGAACTAGGAAAGAGTATTTTAAAATTCATATGGTACTAAAAAAGAGCCCAAATAGCCAAGGCAATCCTAAGCAAAAAGAACAAAACTGGAGGTATCATATTACTCAACTGTATGCTACACAGCTACAGTAACCAAAACAGCACAGTACTGATACAAAAACAGGTACACAGACCAATGGAACAGAATGGAGAGCCCAGAAATAAGGCCACACACCTATGACCATCTGATCTTTGACAAAGCTGACAAAACCAAGCAATGGGGAAAAGATTCCCTATTCAATAAATGGCGCTGGGATAACTGAATAGCCAAATGCAGAAGACGGAACCTGGACCCCTTCCTTACACCATATACAAAATTCAACTCAAGATAGATTACAGACTTAAATGTAAAACCCAACTATAAAACCCTAGAAGACAACCTAGGCAATACCATCCTGGACACAGAAACAGGAAAAATTTCATGACAAAATTTCATGGCAAAAATTTCATGGCAAAATTGCAACAAAAGCAAAAATTGACAAGTGGGATCTAATTAAACTTAAGAGCTTCTGCACAGCAAAAGAAACTATCAGCAGAGTAAACAGACAACCTAGAGAATGGGAGAAAATATTTGCAAACTACACATTTAACAGAGGTCTAATATCCAGCATCTATAAGAAACTTAAACAAATTTGTAAGAGAAAAACAACCCCAAAGGACATAAACAGACACTTTCCAAAATAAGACATATGTACAGCCAATAATCATGAAAAAAAGCTCAACATCACTGATCACTGAAGAAATGTAAATCAAAACCACAGTGTGATACCATCTCTCACCAGTCAGAATGGCTACTATTAAAAAGTCAAATCACAGATGCTGGCAAGGTTGTGGAGAAAACGAAACACTTACACACGGTTGGTGGGAGTGTAAATTATTTCAGTGATTGTGGAAAGCAGTATGGTTATTCCTCAAATAGCTAAAAGCAGAACTACCATTTAACCCAACAATCCATTACTGGATATATACCCAAAGGAATATAAATCATTCTACCATAAAGACATATGCATGCAAATGTTTGCTGCAGCTCTATTCACAATAGCAAAAACATGGAATCAACCTAACTGTCCATCAATAGTAGACTGGATAAAGAAAATGTGGTACATACACATCATGGAATACTATGCAGCCATAAAAAAGAATGAGATCATGTCTTTTGCAGGAACATGGATGGAGCTGGAGGCCATTATTCTAGCAAACTAACACAGGAACAGGAAACCAAATACCACATGTTCTCACTTATAAGTGGGAACTAAATGATAAGAACTTATGAGCACAAAGAAGAAAACAATAGACACTGAGGCCTACTTGAGGGTGATGGGTGGGAGCAGGGAGAGGAACAGAAAAGCTAACTATTGGGTACTGGGCTTAATTCCTGGGTGATGAGATAAATCTGTACAATAAACCCCCACGACACAAGTTTACCTATGTAACAAACCTTCACATGTACCCCTGAACCTAAAAGGTTTTTGTAAAGTAGGCAAAGGATAAAGACAGACATTTCTCAAAAAAAGACATACCAAGGAGTAATATGAAAAAATGCTCAACATCACTAATTATCAGGGAAGTGCAAATCAAAGTCACAGTGAGATAGCTTCTTACCTCAATTAGAATAACTATTATCAAAAAGACAAAAAATAACAAATGTATTGGCAAGGACACAGATAAAAGGGAACTTTCAAATGCTATTGATGGGAATGTAAATTAGAACAGCCATTAGGGAAACTAGTAAAGAGATTTCTCAGAAAACCTAAAAATAGAACTACCATACAATCCAGCAATCTCACTGCTGGGTATTTACCCAAAGGAAAGGGAATCCATATATAAAAGGGATACACACACCCCTATGTTCATTGCAGCACTATTCACAATAGGAAAGATAAAAAACCTAAATGTCCGCCAACAGATGAATGAATAAAGAATATGTGATATATTTACACAACGGAATTACACAATGGAATATTATTCTGCCATAAAAAAGAATAAAATCCTGTCATTTGCAGTAGCAAGGATATAACTGAAGGTCACTACATTAAGTAAAGTAAGCCAGAAACTGAAAGACAAATATCTCATGTACTGATTTAAACGTGGGAACTAAAAAAATTGAATTCATGAAGGTAGAGAGTAGAACAATAGTTACCAGAGGCTGGGAATAATGTGGGTATGTGTGGCAGGGGTTAGGGGGACAATGAAGAGAGGTTGGTTAGTGGGTAGAAACATACAGTTAGCTAAAAAGGATAAGTTCTGATGTTTGGTAGTGAAGTAGGTTTACTAAATTTAGTAACAATGTATTGTACCCTTCAAAAGAGCTAGAAATGAGGACTCGAATGTTCTCAACACATAAAATTATAAGGCACATGAGGACAGATACCCTAAATACCTTGACTTGATCACTAGACATTCTAGGCATAAAACAAAACATCACATGTACCTCAATATATGCACAGATATTCTGTATCAGTAAAAAGAAAAAATTTATGCACTAGAATGAACTCTTTTTAGTATCTACAATATTTGGAATTATATTTAATAGCTTCAAAAACTTGCAGCTATTGCCAAAAATAGATGTGTGCTATTCGAATTCTAAAGAGCTCTTTTATAAGGGAAACAGAATGAATTGTAGAGGGAATTCTGAATATAATCCTTTCCTACATCCTTGCTGTATATAAGACTACGACATTCTTAAAATTTCAAGCAGGGAGACCCGCTCTGGTTACCTTGGTGATAAACTGGGGATAAAAATTACACATAATTGCTACTGATGTCACTATTGCCATATTGTTTCCAAGGCTACAGATTGTCTCCAAATAATCATAATGCTTTGTGCATTGGAAGCCCACTCTGTAACAAAAAGCTTAGTACTGCAGTTATTCTTTCTAATTCTATCTAATAAACTATCCATAGTCTCTCAGGGATTTTGAATATTACAGAGATAAATAGGCACTGAAAATGTCTCTATCTTAACCTATTCCAGGCACACACATGATTTTTAAAAGCTGATATATAGAAAAGTTAATTTCTATCGGAAATATTCAGATATATCAGAAAATGTCCTTCTAAAATACATATCCCTTAAATGCTACAGGGGAAAAGCAAATTGCAGAAATGCATATGTATGTATGTTACATGGAAAATATCTGAAAGACGTGCAGCAAACTGGTGACAGTGGTACTGAGGGGTAGGATTTCAGCAGATTTCATTCTCTGTACGACATTTATTTGTGTAATACTTTATTATTTTTTTTTTTTTTGGTCAGCATATATTACTTTTATAATCAGATGAAACAGTTCAGGTAAAAACAAATTCCTAGTCCTCAGCAGTGCTATCCTTAAATTACCAACCTAAAAGAAATAGTTTCCTAAATTGAATGAATAGATGAAGCCATTTATAAAGGACACATTTCCCTCTGACCTGCTTTCATTTGTTAAAGCAGGGCCCAGTGAGTTCTTCATGCAATCACACTCAGCAACAATACAGTTACCCTTATATAAGTTACATTATGCAGAAATCAAGACTCTCTTTGAAAACCAGTAATTGATGTATTTTGATTTAATTACTTATTGTGCCAGCCATAGATGTTGACAGCTCAAGAGATTGCCAAAAGACAGCTGTGGTCAGTGAAAAACACCATTTCATTTTAGCTCCTTGGGAAATCCTGTATTAAAGCATAATATGCTCTAAAAACATACTAGTAATTATGTGATTAACAATAACAATCACTAATACAGATTATGTGAGCCCCCAAACCTACTGCTAAACCTGGGCTTCTAGGTGCTGCTGAAGCCCTGCATTTCTGGCACTCATTTGACCAACAGCAAACAGAGCAGGGGCCTCCTTCTCAGTCTTCTCCAGGTGCTGCACGCCTGCTTCTGGACGACACCCGTTCCCAGCACTGACCTTGTCAGCATGACATTTTCCACTAGAGCAAAACAGAACTCACTGTATCTAAGCTGCCTTGCCTGCCTGACCAGCTGGTTTTGAATAATAATAATTTACCTTTACAGCCCATTTATTATATAATCCATAAAATGGCCCATGTCTTGGGGAGGGGAACAATCCTTGCCTTTTAGACTAGATGATACAGAAACCAGAAATGAGAATGATGATCCACATAAATACATTATAAAGCAAAAAACACAGTTGTTTTATATTACAGGGTCCTGATTCTTTTTCTGCTGCTGAAATTTACATAGGAAATTGCTGCTACAAAAGGAAACGGAGATCAAAGAATTAAATTTACAAGAAAGGTAATTGATCATATTAGGCAGGCATTAAATTATTTACTTGTGAAGTACCAAATAAAAAATATTCCTGCCTGCCTTTAAGATGCTCATCACTTTAGGCTCTCACAACAATTTCATGATTTATTTTTGTGTTTCTAATAATTGGCCAGATGTCCCTAATTTACAATCTATTAATAATTATAGCAGCAAACTGTACAATTAAGATGGCAGGACCGTTAGGCTACAGGGTTTGTATACTGTATAAAATACAGGGTTTGTATACTCTATAAAATATTTCCTCATTTTACCAAAGTAGATTTTAGAAGCTGTTGGATAGCATATGGGTGTTACACTAGAAAATTATTTAGTGCATCATGATGCCAGAGTTAATATAGCTTGGATTTTATGAATAAGTAGTCTAAAAATAACAGGGGACCAATTTGTTTCACTCAGAGATTCTCTAGGTGGCCATTCATTTGCCATTTCAATAGGCTATACTAGGAATAATTTACTTAGGACTTGGACCCATACCAGGTTCCACATCGCCCCCTCCTGATGGGTGAAAGTAGGTACAGATAGGAAATTGATACCGGCTGTTTGCATTGATTTCATTTGACTAAAGTGACCATCGCTATTCTAGGAGTAAAATTTATAAGTAATCTACGAATGATTCCTTCCAGGAGGTGACACTGGCTGTCATGGAAAAGTACAGAACTATTCTTCCAGTGTCCTCAGCCATTGCAGACAGGAGAGCAGCTTGAATTTAGTAAAGTTTACAAAATTCTGCTTTTAAAAAAACATAACTGATGGAGAATATTTAAAGGCCCACAACCACTATAACTATATACAGAATCACTAAGAGTTGCTTATTTTTATTTTGTTTTTTCCTGTGTGAACAAAATATAAACACTATCGTTTAAGGTAAAAATGTATTCCTTTACCCTCTCAGAATGCCAAGTAACTGGTTTAAATCCAGGTTTTTTTAAAATATGTTTTTAATGCACAGATTTTACTGATTTTTATGGTACAATGCATCTTCTTCAAAGCATAAAACTATTCCTTAATAAAGAAACATACCTTAGAAGTCAAAACAAAAGGCAGAAAACCCTTTCATGCTCTCACAATGAGTCTTCCTCACATGTGCTGGAGACTTATTTTTAAAGTAAGCTAGTGCTCAGCATAACTGTCAATAAAAAGTTCAAGAGGCCCTAGATTCATGTCTTTCAAAAATAAAACAAAATAACATGAATGCAACCACAGAGTGTTTTTAGGACATAGTACACATGAAAAATGTCATAGTAACAATAACAATTCCATTAAATCCAGTTCCAAAGTAAAGGTATGGGAAAGAAACAGCAACTCTGGAAATTGTGGATGAAACTTGATATCTGACTATTCTAAGACATCAGGAAGTCTTGAAACAAAGAAACATGTTCGCTTTGCTTAAACTAGAATTTCCCAAATACATTTGGGAATGCAACCTTCGTAAATTGTCATTGTTATTATTGGTTTCAATCGGCGTGTTTAAATATCCTATGAAGCAATGTTTAAGTCTGAAAGATGCCTGCTCAGGAGAGTATAATCAATATTGTTTAAAGCTTTACAAATCAAATAGTTAATACTTAGGCAACAACATTAAATGGGGGCCTAGCAGAAGCTGGGGCTCAGAAATGTGGGCTTATTTCTTTTTGAACGTAGTATTTTGCTTTTATCAGTACTCAGAACTAGAAAGTACAGAAATAGTACTTTCTATTTTGGCAACATTTTGAATAATGTCAAGCAAGTCAAAAAGCAATATCATGTTCCATAATCAACATTTCTATTATCTGGATCCTACGGTCACAGGAAAAAAGAAAAAGAATTGGGTAAAATGATGCAAAACAAAAATTGAGATTCTTAATTAGGAAATTAATCTGTTGTAGAGAAAATACTATTTTACTTTGCATTCTTTTTTTCTTTTCCATTGATTCTTTTTAGGTTAAGTTTATTAAGTTATAATTTACATACAGTAAAAGTCACCTTTTTAGGTATAGAGTTCTGTGTATTTTGATAAGCATATAGAGTCATGTAATTATCACTAGAATCGAGATACAGAACATTTCCATCACTCCAAATAGTAGTAGCTTCATACCTCCTTGTAGTCAGTTCCCTCTCTTCCTCACACAACCCTATGCCTTTCAGGTTTTGACTCTACAGAATAATTTTCTGGGTGCTCTGCAGCAAATCTTTAGTGCCTACTGTTAGTTCACCCATCCAATATTTACTGAGCCTACTAAAAGTAGCCACTGGGCTATATGGAACTGAGAATACAGTGAGTAGAATCCTTGTGCTCATCAAAGCTTTCCCAGTTGTACTGAAAAGAAAAAAGCTTGAGTTAAAGGAGTTTTATTTAAGGATGCAAAGGGCTAAAGCATTCCAATGAATCTGATAACCCAAAATTACATTCAGACAGGCCTCAAATAAATAAGCTAGGAACAGAAAAGAAGAAAGGCTGGAAATTCGGATTAATCCCTGGATATTATTGTCTCACCTACGTCTAACGTCAGCTTGGTCTCTCTCTTTCTCTCTCTCTCTGTGTCTCTCTCTCTCTCTCATTCTCTCTCCCTCCCTCCGTCTAAAGTCAACTTGGTCTCTCTCTCTCTCGGTCTTGATCTCTCTCTCTCTCCCTCTCTCTCCTGTAGTTTGCTGTGCTTATGCATCTTGATATATGTCTAATATGGCCAGCCCAGCCCAAACTCTTTCCAACTTTTCAGTTCATATGCACATCACAGATTAAATGACTCCTGTGTCTTGGTTAAAATTCCCAAGAAAGGAAATCTGGTTGGCCCAGCTCCACATCTATGGCTTCCCCAGGTGCCCCACCCCGCCCCATTTAAAGTGAGGTCTCCAGGCCTCTCATTAATAGCTATGGGCTAGGGAATTGCAGTCCTTTTGAGCCTGGAAATGTCTTATTCCAGGAATAAAACGATTGTCACAAAAATATTTATTAGACTGACTTTATGTGATAAATACACGAGTCCAATCCTGTTTGATGGGTTTGAGGAAGGTTCCACAGAGAAAGGGACATATGAGCTGAGTTTTGAAGGATGGTCACTATGTAGATGGTGGCAGGTCCAAGGGGAATATGGAAGATGAAGTACATGAGAGGATGGAAGAAATGAGCATCCCAGGCAGACGATACAGTATGTGTTAAACATAAAGAACAATGACAGACTATGTCTTCTTCAGAGACTTAATTTGATATGGTTGGAGAGCAGGATTCTTTAGGCAGAGTCAAAAGAAAATAAGCAGGAACTAGAGTATGAAAGGCCTTCTAGGCTGTAACAAGAGATTTGAACTTCATCCTTTGGGCAACTGTGGGCCATCCTGGGATGTAAGGCAAGAGGAGGATCCTAGACTTATTGGGATAATATACAGCAAGGATCCAGGGTCTCAGCATTCTGAGATCCCTAGTTTTGCCTCTAGTTCCCAAGACAGAAATGCAGATGGGTTGCTCCAGGCTAAATCACTTTTAATTATCAGTTGAGGCTTTGACCTCAAACCCCCACATGGTCATTGGGTGAGATGGGCCAGACTATAGATTGCTCAGAGTATCCTTTTGGCCTTGGCTCCAGGCTGAGTAGTCTCTTTGGATCCTTCCTAGAGATCCACTTCTGAATCTTGGCACAAATACAGTTGATCCTAAGGGAAACACATAGACACCACCCCACCCCACCCATCTAAAAGAAAAAGGAGAAAGAGCAATTGACCCAATACTCTTTCCCATAATGGCTACTGTCTCAGTCTGTTTTGTGCTGCTGTAACAGAATACCAGACACTGGTATCCACAAGCTAATACATTTTCTGTTCATTATACCAGAATGGTATTATGAGATGTATAAGATTGAGATGTACAAAACTGAAGGCTTTCATAGTCCCAAGCAAAGGAGCAAAGAAAGGGCAAAAGAAAAACAGAAGAGGGCCAAACTTATCCTTTTATAAAGAACTCACTCTTACAATAATAGCACTAATAGAGTCACTCCACCCTCATGGCCCAATTGCCTCTCATTATGCCCCACCTCCCAACACTGTTGCATGGGGGATTAAGTTCTCAACACACGATTTTTGGGAGACACACTCAAACCATGGTAGTTACCACTCCCACCTCTACGTGCCCTATCAGTACTGTGGTCTATTGCATTCACTGCCTTTGTCTACTCCTTGTGGATGAGTAAAGTAAAGGAGGAAAACTTGGGCTCCCTTTAGAGTGTTGAGTACTCCACTGGTGATGAGACAAAAATCAGTATTTCATTAAGAAGAACAACTGATGTGGAGAATGGATTGGACAGGTTAACTCTAGAAGTAGGGAGACCAGCTGGGGACTGCTCCAATGGTCCAAATTGATGAGGGTTACACCAGGGCAATAATGGAGGGGCTGGAAAGGAGCTATCCCAGGATTCTCAAGTTTGAGTGAGCCTCAGAAGCACCCTGGTCCCCACTCCAAGTTTCTAATTCAGTCAGTCTAGGTTAGGGCCTGTGAATGTGCATTTCTAAAATGTCCCCTAGGGATGCTGATGCCATTGGTTCAGAGACCAAACTTTGAGCACCATTGGAATAGCAGATTTTCATGGGCCAAGTTAAAAAAAAAAAAAAAAAAAGTTTCTCTTCCATCACTGTTTAGAAAGAGGGACGTCACTGGGTTAGAAGCAGTAAGATGAAATGTAGAAATTTAACAGTCCCTCACCAGTCAGCTGGCATCTGCGAGTTTACTAGATACAAAGAGTTATTTTCACATTATTATATACTGAAACCTGAATACAAATAGGCCACTAAAACCTACTAGTCCCCACCTCAAATTCTGAGACTACATTCAGAGTAACTTAAAAACAAAAGTCATTTTGGGAATGTTTCCAACCCCATTATAGTATCAGTTAGTGCTGGGCATAAAGCAAGAATTCAGTAAATTTGGCTTGTTTGTGGCTAAAATTGTCATTATAACAATTAGCAATTTTCAGAATTCCTTAATAAGACCCGACAAGTAGCACCGATATATGACTTCACAAGATAGCACAGTTTGAGGTGCTTCAGAGTTCACTGTACGTTAAAATCACCAATTACAATGACTCTCAGCTATTAAGCCATGTTGTACTCTATGCCCTGGGCCAGATTCTACACTTAGGGAAAGGCAGCAGATGGAGGAGGTTAAAAGCATCAAATATCAAAGTATCAACTTTGGTAGGCCACCTCGCTTCATAATTAAGACCCTTCTGTTGGAGAGTTGAAAATATATTCTAGACAGATGACATGTTAACAGAGTCATTTCATGGTTCACCATTCTCTCAGTGTGATTTATTTATATTTGTAGGCACCAGAGGCCTCTATACAATAGATGTATGAGCTACCTATATGATTTCATTGTGTTGAAGGAAATGTGTGTATTATTTAAAAACAAAATAACATTTATTTTAAGATTATGCTGCTTTCCAGTTAAAGGCTCCAGTTAAAAGCTAAATGTTCACCACTTAAACAATCCCTGTGTCCCACCCATTTCTTTACTCCATTAACAAATACTAAAACAATACCTGAAGAGGAAAGAAGTCTTTCTCATTTCTGAACTCTTGGAAACCAGGTTACAAAACCTGCATGTGATTTCCAAAGTTACTACATAGTAGCAATCTTTACAGGCTCCAGTTTCTACGTCTGGCAAATAAATATAGCATTGCCTTTCAAGGTCTGAGAATGAACTTAGATAATACATGTGGATATGCTATGTAAATGGTGAAGTGTTACCCAACTCTATGGCTGTAGAACTGGCTGTAGTGGTTGTTGGAATAAAATACTTTTCTTCCTTTATTTCACATTTACCATCCAAATTCAACTACAAAAGGCTTATGAAACACACAGGGAAAAGGACCAAATGTTTAAGTTCATGCAATGGCTCTCCATAGGTTGTAGCCCCCTTGTTGAGTACTCTTCTTCCCTGAGATCACAGCTCCAACCCTCTCAAACCCTGCTATGTCCTCTCCTAAACTACCATTCCAACAACCTTGCCACAGTTGGAGGAAACATAGAAAGTGGCTCTAGCAGTGACTGTCAGGCAATGGAGGGCTTCTATACAGGGCAGGGCAGCAAGGACAGGAGCCTAAACTGTGCATGTTGGTGGATACTACAGTTTTAAACAACATGAAGTTAAAGCCAAGGACTAGAAAAATCTAATCCAAAATCTGACAGAACAGGCTCAGAGAAAAGTAAACAAATACATCAGATCTAAGCCAGTTGTGTCCAGAGTCTGAGAGATGCGCAAAATTCAAAGTAAAGCTTTGAATTCTATTGCTCTAAACCCTATCATTTTTTTAAAATCTCTGGTTCTTGATTCAGGATACATCCTATCATGATCAGTCTTTCTCATCCAAACTCTAGTACTATTTTTCTTACCACTACTGAGCACACTTACTAGTTCTAAAGGTGAAGCAAAAAGGGTTTGCAGTCTTCCTGTCAGTTTTTGTAATTCTCTTTTTAACACAAGTAATATATAAATATATCCTCAGTGTAAAAGATTTAAATAATAGAGTATAGAAAAAGTAAAATAACTCCCCTCCTCAGAGGAAAGCACTGTTAACCATTTGATGCATATCCTTTGAGCCTTCTTCCATGAGTTTATGTCAAATATGCAAAGATTTACTGTAACTAGGACTATATTGTGCATAATAATTTGCAACTTGATATTTTTCCTTTAACACTGTTTTGGAACAGTTGTTCTCAACATGTGGACCCCAGACCAGCAGCATCATTATCTCCTAATACTTGTTTAGAAATACAAAATCTTCCTGTCCTGCTCCTCATCGAACCTACTGAATCAGAAACTCTGAGAAGCCCAGCAATCTGTGTTTTAATAAGGTTTGCAGATGATTCTGATGCACACTAATGTTTGAGGATCTCTGGTTTTGAAATCTTTGCAAGTCAGGACATACAGCTCTACCACATTCTTTTTAATTGATGCATTTTATTCCATAGAATTTATATATCCTAATTGGTAATTTCCCTACTTTTGGTTAGTTTTTCCTAATATTAAGAGAAAATGCTGTAATGAACATTCTGGTATATTACCTCAATGAACTTATGTGGCATGTCTATAGATGGATGCTTAAGAGCCACTGCTGTGCCAAGTATATTTTTACTCAAATTTTGATAGTGCCAAATCGCCCTCTAACAGCCTCTATCAATACTTCCATTTAAAGTGCTAGTGCTTGTTTCCCCACATTCTCACCAACACTTGTTCTTATCAGTCTTTCACAGTTTTGCTACTCTGATAGGTGGGGGGAAAATGGAAGCATAAAATCACATGCTATTGAGAAAGGAGAGATTTAGGTTCTGAAGTGGTAAGGTGAAAACCACATATTGTATAGTCAAAATTTCCTTTGAAGATCTTTTAGAAATATGCCACTTTGGTGACCAATACACTCACTCCAAATATGGAGAATGGAGTCAGATTGTTTTCCTAGGTTATCTCTGGAGCCCAGGGAAAAATGTTTAAAATGTTTGCGGGCATTGTCATATGAAAAGTGCATGTCTTTAAACGCCAGGCTCACGCTCTGTATGGTAGAAACCCCTTAGATTAAGAGGCAGCCTGTGAGATGTACAACCACCTGAGCAAAAGCAGATTCACAGCTGGCATCTTACCTTCACTCGGGTAGAATTGCCCCACCTCAATCCCTACAATGAGCTGGATTCAGGTAGCAGAAGTGCACCTATCATGAACTTTTGTTACCTGAATCATGCAATGTCTCACTGTTTTATTTCACATTTTCTTGATTTATACGTATAGTGGTTTGACCAGGTTAAGTTCTTTTTCGTGTTTTGAATGGCCATTTACATTTTTCTTCTGTGGAATGCTAATTTCTATCCTTTGTCTTCTTCTCATTTGGCCTTTTTCTTATTTGAAGAAGTTATTTATATATTATATATATTAATTTTATCTGTTATATGTGTTGTAAATATTTTCTTTCCATCTGCGTGTTGCTAGTTTGGTATCCCTTTATTTATCACATTATTTATCAGTTTTATATATCTTTCCAACTAGACAACTATAGGACTAAAGGGCAGTAAATATGACTTACATTTTAAAATTTATTTCCTCATCCCTTCTACCCACCAAGTTTGTAGTAGAGTTATATGTAGGCAAAAATGTTCAATACACTGAATAAATGACTATCTAGAAAAGCAAAGTTTTATGCACATAAAGCTATATTACTCAATATTTAATATTTTGACCAGTTTTCACTAGTATCCTTTCTTTAAATCACTCTGGCCTACAGATTTTACAACTGGATTCGCTGGGTCAAACCATTCCTTCTTTTTAGTTCATCTTTTCTTCTGCCCACACTACTTTGGCCACCATAAAAGCTAGGTCTAATCATTCTGCCATTTTCTCACCCATTTTGGTTTGTTTTCATCGTAGTCAACAGGATCCTACTTTAGTGGAGTTTGCCCTTTTCTCCAGAAATCACCTCCAAATTCCTCTTATATATATCCTTTGTCATCCAGATGTGATGCATAAAGGCCACCACCATTCCTTTAGTTTATTTCTTTCACTGCAACCTCTGCCTCCCCGGTTCAAGTGACTCTCCCGCCTCAGTCTCCCAAGCAGCTGGGATTACAGGTGCCTGCCACCACACTCAGCTACTTTTTTTTTGTATTTTTAGTAGAGACGGGGTTTCACCATGTTGGTCAGGCTGGTCTTGAACTTCTGACCTCAGGTAATCCACCCGCCTCAGCCTTCCAAAGTGCTGGGATTACAGGCATGAGTCACCACACCTGGACTTTCTATAGTTTCTTTATCCATTTTTTCCTCCAACATGGATTCTGTCCAACCCTAAGCTCTCTCACAACTATGTGCCCAAATGCCAGATTTTCTGAACACTAATCTCTTACTCTGAGTCTCCAGGCCAATTCTTCAAATTCCGTCATCTATGTCCTTGAAAATAAATATTAGCATAGATTACTATATCTGCAACTTTGTTCCTATCAGATCTCAAGAGGAAGAAAGTTTCTACAAGATAAACTGTTCATGACAGGAAAAGTGGAAATTGTCTTGACCAGTTGGCATGAGCCTTTGGAATGAATCACCCTACAGAGCTCAAGACCAGTTAAGGGACCTTACCTCCACACCTTGGGTGAATAATGATATTTATCTTGTCTCTATGGCAAAAACAGATATATAACTGTATATACAGCATAATTCTATTTTTATGGAATAATAATGTTATGTTTGAGTAGCAGAAACCAACTAGTCTGCCATACCAATTCTCTTTCCTCCTGCACACAAAACTAGATTATATTCCCAGCCTTATAATTAAGTATGACCATGTGATTAAATATTGGCCAATGGAATGTGGGCATAAGGAACGGAAGCCACTGTTGTGCAGTCCTCCATATTCTTTCTACCTGTGTCTGCCAACCCAATGCTGAGCATCCAGCAGAGGACTAAGGGGCCCTACAAGATGGCGGGTGTGCTTGTTAAATATGGTAGAGCCTCTATCAGCCTGGGTTCCCCAAAGACTGGGTGGGGCAGAACCCAATCCCCACCACCCCCCCGCCAGTTGCTATTTGAGTTTTCTATGAACAAAAAATAAACTTTCATCTGCTGAGCCACTAAGAATAGGAAGATTTCTAGCTAGCTTTCCTGGCTCTAACTAATACAGAAATATATCCCTAGAAAAGTGTCTGAGAAAATGTATATCAAGATGTTAATCAGATAGTGGGGTTTGTTTCCTTCATTTGCTTTACGTATTCTAATTACTTGTAAACTTTTTTAAGGTTTTTTTTTTTTTTTTTTTGAGACTGAGTCTTGCTCTGTCGCCCAGGCTGGAGTGCAGTGGCCGGATCTCAGCTCACCGCAAGCTCCGCCTCCCAGGTTTACGCCATTCTCCTGCCTCAGCCTCCCAAGTAGCTGGGACTACAGGCGCCCGCCACCGCGCCCAGCTAGTTTTTTTTTTTTTGTATTTTTTAGAGAGACGAGGTTTCACCGGGTTAGCCAGGATGGTCTCGATCTCCTGACCTCGTGATCCGCCCGTCTTGGCCTCCCAAAGTGCTGGGATTACAGGCTTGAGCCACCGCGCCTGGCCAAGGTTTTTAAAATAATAAAATCTATATGCCAGTTTCCTTTCTGGAAAACTGCAAGTTTGGTCGTTTTCAGCTGATATTCCCCAAGAGGGGCAGAGGATGCCAACTGCTGTCATTCCTCCATTATCCACTGTTTTACTCTATTGCCATCAGAAGAAACCTATTAGGAATGACATGGGGCTGTTTACAGCTTTTATTGACTTTCCATAAACTTTTGACCCCACAGATGAGGATCTGTCGTGAACTAAGAAGTATGAACTCACTATCAACCCCTAGGTATTGTGACACTTACATAAGAACCTGGGATTTCCTTCTCTCGTTTGCGTCAGAGTCCTTATACTCCTCTGCTTAACAGAAAAAGCCTAGTAAGCACATTTCTATATGCAGAGCACTGGACTCTTTGACACAAACTGTTAAGAAATAGATCAGCCATTGAAAGAATGACCTTAAGAGTATTCTAAAACCAGTTATAATTTCTAGTAGATATCCTACAAAAATATAATTAGCTTATAACCAGCAACAAACCACCTTGATCAGTTACCTTGAAATGTATTTGTTTAACATACCAAGAAATGACATACAACTAGTTTAAAAATTAATGTTTTGTTGAGTTTAGAACTGTTTTGTTTTATGGCCAAGGTAGGCACTCAATCCATTACTCTAAAAAATCCAAAAATTAATCTTGTATTAGGCCAAGCCACCAGGGAGCTATATACATGAGGCTGCATTGTTTTATTAATTTTGACTGAATTTTTCTTTATAATCATTATCTCAGTCTACACTGAAAAATTATTACTGGATTTACCATAAAAATTATAATTATAATTACCCATCCTGAGTATTTTGCTTGTGTTTAATTTTCTGAATCCTGCAAATAGTTTAACTGACTATATTTTCCTTTTTGCCTTGGCAGCTAGGGAGCTCAGAAGTAAGTGTGCGGTCCACAAGTGAACAGGAAAGTATGGTGTGCATTTTGTTTACCAGCCTCCCTTTGGCTTAATCTTCTTTTTCCTATTTTTTTCTATTCTATTTTTATGTTGTATTCATACAAAATTCCTCTGTCACGTGTTTTCATCTTGTTGCATACTCTGTGCTTTTGTAAATGGTCTTAAATACTTTTTAGAATGAGCCAAGTAATGGAGGAATGTACACATAATTAGAGAAAAGAGAAAAATCAAGGTACGGGACTGGAAGGTAAAAGGAGACTCTCAGTAGGACCACAAATTTTCTTCAAGCAATAAAATCTGGTATTACCTGGACTGTAATGCAACCAGGGACTAACATTCCTTTACATCCATTATCTCTGCCTATCTTGATGCTCCTGGTTTTGATACCTCTCTGACCTGACAACAACTTTGTGTCTTGGCCCATGCCTATCGTATGCCCTGACCTAGCCTGACCTTGCCTGTGCCCTGTCTCTGTATCACTCACATCTTGGCATGGGAACTGGGTACCTGGCAGTGTTCCTAATAACTCTGATTACTTGATTCTGGCCCAGCCATGCTAATAATTACTCTCAAATTCACATATGATGTAGGTTTTTATCACAATTACTTTCCAAGTTATATGAAAGAGTGCTTTCTTTTAGAACCTTTCTGAAATGCATAAATCTTTTGAGAGTTTGGAACCTCCAGCTATGTAATTTATAGGCTAAGAATTCATGGTGCTCTGAAATTGAGGCCAAGACTTACAAATCTAGAAGAGCTACATATTCGTTAAAAGTCTGTCTCCAACTAGAGGAAGATGTTAGGAGGTGAGGACAAGACAGCCTTCTGTCAGGAGGCAAGAACAGTTTCAGTAAAGAGATGGGGTGCCATTGTGAAAGTCAACCCCAATGGCTTTCTGGCTTATAATCACAGCATTCTAAATATGAATTCTGTAATATCTTAAAAAGCCTTTTCAAAACTCTGCCCTCAACAATTATCTCCTCTCATGTGTCTTCATTTTCTACCTCTCCACTTGCCCCTTTGGCTTAACATGATTTTCCCACATGATAGCAGGATTTCCCTTTTCACTGACAAGCTGCACTCACTTACAACTTAACTTACAACTTAACTTTTGCCACTAGCTTTTGCTCCTTACCTCGCTACTGCTGTTCTCCAAAACTAAGCCATCACCCAAAGTCTCTTAAATGTCATATCCAACAAACATCTTCTTTCCAATTTTCACTGTATTGATCCTTTAAGAACATAAGACAGTAGTAATAACAGTAATAATGGTAGCTATCATTTACTGAGCAACTACTATATATCAGGTATTTTGCCCTACCATCTCCTTCCCTCATAGCACCCAATAACATTGATTTTTTTTTTTTTTTTTTTTTTTTGAGACGGAGTCTCGCTCTGTCGCCCAGGCTGGAGTGCAGTGGCCGGATCTCCGCTCACTGCAAGCTCCGCCTCCCGGGTTCACGCCATTCTCCTGCCTCAGCCTCCCGGGTAGCTGGGACTACAGGCGCCCGCCACCTCACCCGGCTAGTTTTTTTGTATTTTTTAGTAGAGACAGGGTTTCACCGTGTTAGCCAGGAGGGTCTTAATCTCCTGACCTCGTGATCCGCCCGTCTCGGCCTCCCAAAGTGCTGGGATTACAGGCTTGAGCCACTGCGCCCGGCCAACATTGATACTATGTCAGCTAGAAGAGTTCACATAACTCATCCGAAATCACACAACCAGCATGTGGCAGATTGAATGTCTGCATGGTGGATTAAGGATGACTGTAAATTCTTTGTCCTGCCTCCTCTGAAGAAGTGGAGTCCTCTCCTTAAAACTGGGCTGGCCCTGTGATTTGTCCTGACCAGCAGAATGTGGTAAAGTGATGTGTGTAACTTCCAAGACTGAGCCTTCCAAGATGTGCGGCTCTGCTTTCCTGTGCTGGGAGAGGACCCTCTGGGATGGTGACTGCCATATAGGAAATTCAACTACCCTGAGACCACTGTACTGTGAAAAAGCCAGGTAGAGAAAGGAGGCCATGTAACAGAGCACTGAGGCATTTAAATGAAGACTTCTGGGACTTTCCAACCCAGCCCAATTGCCTGCTGAATGTAGCAGCCAAGTTGATGGCTCCAATTGACAGTCACTATGTGGAGCAGAAAAACCATCTAGCCAAGCCCTGCCTGCATTCCTAACCTACCAACTCATGGTAAACCACAAATTGTTATTTAAGTTGCTAAGTGTTAGGGTTGTTTGTTACACAGCAATAAAGAACCAAAGTCTGGTTCTAAGATCTCCTGCTGCTTAGCCCCTCCAATTTTTTACCATCTCCTAATTTCTATCAAACCAATTTATCCTCCTTTAAATCATTTAATGATGCAATAATCAATGATCATGGGTAACGTCAACATCATGTTTTAATTTTAAATTTAAAAGCATTTTGAGTAGATTAAGTATGCATTAAATGTGGTGGTAGGTGCTCAAAACTTCAGAAATGTATAGTCCTAGACCTCAAAGGCTCTTCCTGGGAGAGAGATAATCAAATACACAAATAGCCCTAAACACACAAAGGAGTGAGCGAAGATGATGCTGGAGTAGCAACCTGAACAGGGAAGAGCACAGGCCCAGGGTTCTCACTGGGACCCCCAGATTTAGAGGGTGGCTTCCACATATGGTCCGTGGACGCACATCTACGCAAATGTGGACAAGGATCAGCTCCGATTTCTCCCTGGCCCTCAGAACCTGTCACACAACCAGTCACCAAGTCCACATGGCCAACTCTTACTTCATTGTCCCGTCCTCTGCCCTGTGCTGATTTGCTTGTTACGAATTTGTTACAGCCTCTCACATTTCACCTTGCCTCCTCCCTCCTATTTTCCCGAACTCATCCTTGCAGTCTCTAGAAGGATCTTTCCAAAACACAAGTAAAATTCTTGTCACTGTTCTCAAAGCAGCTGATGGCTTCCAGTTCCCCAGAGTCCCACCCAATGGCTGTGCATGGCTACGAAGATGCTCAGCATTCTGTTCTCTAGGTAACCTTCTAGCCCCATCTCTCACCCCAGCCACTCCAGACCTGGACCCACTTTTGCACAGCTATTCCTTTGCTAATGCTCTCACTAATGTTCTGAAGGATCACTTTGGCCCCACTCCCCATCCTTTTGAAAATTCTGCCCCTTGTAGGTTCAGCTTAAATGAGGTACAAGGCCTTCCTGGATCTCCTTGGTCAAAATTAATCATTTTCCCCTTTACCTTTCCAAAGCCCTTTCCTTATACCTTCATTCCATTCTGCCTGATGTGTACACTTAGTCACAATATGGAGTTTCAAATAGACTGCGAACTCTCAAGGGCAGAAGCTCTGTCTGACTGATGACTACATCTCCCCAGCCTCCTTAAGTAGTCCTTCCTACATTGTAGATGCATATATATATATGTATCTTCTATTGATGCATTGATGCTATCCTATATTCTATTTCCAATCTTCCTAAACATTTATATATTTGAACTTTGATTAAGCCTGCCTAATCTATGTCACTTAGACATTTGTACCATCAGCCCAAAAGATGCAGATTAAATGCTGACAGGATCAAATCATCCTAGGTAGCAGGAAACAATGCTAAACATAGCAGCATGCCACAACCAGGCATTTTCCCCTAAAACTTTTTATACTGTGTACACTTCATAATGAAAGATCACATTATATGTGGCCACTTAGCACACACATCATGGGATTATGCATGTGTGCTGGCAGTCTCCCTACTTAAAACACACATGTACTGATGATCATTGAAACTCACTCTGTTGCCCAGGCTAGAATGCAGTGCCAAAATCATAGCTCACTGCAACCTCAATCTGGTGATGGGAACAATTCTCCCTCCTCAGCCTCCCAAGTAGCTAAGACAACAGGTGCTCGCCACCTCTCCAGCTTTTTTTTTTTTTTTTTTTTTTTGGTAGAGACAGGGTCTCACTATGTTGCCTAGGTTAGTCTTGAAAAAATGTATTCTTGGCTGGGCATGGTAGCTCACGCCTGTAATCCTAGCACTTTGGGAGGCTGAGGTGGGTGGATCACTTGAGGTCAGGAGTTCGAGACAAGCCTGACCAACATGCAGAAACCCTGTCTCTACTAAAAAATACAAACTTAGCTGGGCATGGTGGTGCATGCCTGTAATCCCAGCTACTTAGGAGGCTGAGGCAGGAGAATTCCTTGAACCTGAAAGGCAGAGGTTGCAGTGAGCCAAGATCGTGCCATTGCACTCCAGCCTGGGCAACAGGGGTGAAACTCCATCTCAAAACAAAAACAAAATCAAAAAAAGGAAAGAAAAGAAAAAATGTATTATTTATCTTCCTCTCCAGGTACCATCCCATTTTTCTGCTTCACTTTAAAGCAAACTTTTCGTAAGAGTGTCTATGCTCACTATCTCAAATGACTGTTTTTGTTTCCCCTCTCTTCTTACTGTGAAATATATCACACATAACCCAACACTAGTATGATTATCCACTAGGGTCAAGAAATAGGCTATTGCCAGCACCCCAGGTCTCATTCCAGTTTGGTTTTAATCCCCATAGCTCCTTCAAAACAGCTCTTTTTCTCAACTGAATTCTTTTTTAGAAAACGTCAACTTTTATGTTAGATTGACAGAGTGCATGTGCAGGTTTGTTACATTAGTGTGTGATGCTTAGGTTTGGGATACAATTGGTCCCATCAGCCAAGTAGTGAGAACAGTACCCAATAGGTGGTTTTTCAACCCTTCTTCTCCCGTCCCAACTTCAGTAGTACCCAGTGTCTAGTGTTCCAATCTTTATGTCCCTGTGTACCCAATGTTTAGCTGCCACTTATAAGTGAGAACATATGGCATTTAGTTTTCTGTTTCTGCATTAATTTGCTTAGGATAATAGCATCCAGCTGCATCCATGTTGCTGCAAAGAACATGGTTTTATGCTTTTTTATGGCTGCATAGTATTCCATGATACATATATGTACATTTTCTTTATCCAATCCACCATTGATGGGCACCTATCATATCTTTGTTATGGTGAATGGTGCTGCAATGAACATACATGCACATGTGTCTTTTTGGTAGAATGATTTCTTTTCCTTGGGGCATATGCCCAGTAATGGGATTGCTGGGTTGAATGGTCATTCTACCTTTAGTTCTTTGAGAAATCTCCAGACTGCTTTCCACTGCTTAACTAATTTACATTCCCATCAATAGTGTATGAGCATTCCCTTTTCTCTGCAGCCTCATCAACGTGTTATTTTTTGACTTTTTAATAATAGCCATTTTGACTGATATGAGATATTTCATAGTTGTTTTGATTTGCACTTGTCTGATGATTAGTAATGTTGAGCATTTATTTTTCCATGTTTGTTGGCTGCTTGCGTGTCATCTTCTGAGATGTGTCTCTTCATGCCCTTTGCCCACTTTTTAATGGGATTATTTGTTTTTTGCTTGTTAGATTATTTAAGTTCCTTACACATTCTGGATAGTTGACCTTTGTGGATGCGTAGTTGGTGAATATATTCTCCCATTCTGTAAGTTATCTGTTTGTTAACATTTTATTTTGCTATGCAAAAGCTTAATTTGTACCGCTTGTCAATTTGTGTTTAATTATGTCCCACTTGTCAATTTGTGTTTTCATTGCAATTACTTTTGAGGACTTTGTCATAAATTCTTTGCCAAAGCCAATGTCCAGAATAGCATTTCCTAGGCTTCCAGTTGGATTTTTATAGTTTTAGGTCCTAAGTTTTAAATCCATCCTGAGTTAATTTTTGTATATGGTAATAGGTAGGAATCTAGCTTCATTCTTCTGCATAAGGATAGCCAGTTATCCAAGCATGATTTATTGAAAAGGGAGTCCTTTCCCCATTGCTTATCTGTGTTGACTTTGTTGAAGATTAGATGGTTATAGTGGCTTTATTTCTGGGTAATCTATTCTGTTCCATTGCTGTATGTGACTGTTTTTGTACCAGTACCATGCCATTTTGGCTACTGTAACCTTGCAGTATAGTTTGAAGTTGAGTGATGTGATGCCTCTGGCTGTGTTCTTTTTGCTTAGGATTGCTTCAGCTATTCAGGCTCTTTTTTTGTTCCATATAAATTTTAGAATAGTTTTTTATAATTCCATCAAAAATGACATCAGTAGTTTCATGGGAACAGTGTTGAATCTATAGATCACTAAGGGGCAGAATGGCCTTTTTAACAATATTGATTTTTCCAGTCCATGAGCATGGAATGTTTCTCCATTTGTTTGTGTCATCTATGATTTCTTTCAGCAGTGTTTCATTTCTAGCTATCCTCATAGAGATCTTTCACCTCCTCGGTTAGATAAATTCCTAGGTTATGTGTGTGTGTGTGTATTGTAAATGGGACAGTGTTCTTGATTGGCTCTCAGTTTGAACAAGATTGGTGTATAGAAATATTACAGATTTTGGTACAATTTTGTATCCTGAAGCTTTACTGAAGTCATTTATCAGTTCTAGGAGTCTTTTAGGTGGAATCTTTAAGGTTTTCTAGGTATCAAATCATATCATCAATGAAGAGAGATAATTTGTCTTTTGCTTTTCCTATTTGGATGCCTTTTATTTCTTTTTCTTGTCTGACTGCTCTGGCTAGAACTTCCAATACTATGACATATAGAAGTAGTAAATGTGGGCATCATTGTCTTGTTCCAGTTCTTAAGGGAAATGCTTCCAGCTTTTTCCCTTTCAGTATCACATTGACTGTTGGTTTGTCATAGATGACTCATTTTCAGGATGTTCCTTTGATGCCTAGTTTTTTGAGGATTTGGGTCATAACTGAATATTGGATTTTATCAGAAGGTTTTTCTATATCTATTGAGATGATCATATGATTTTTTAATTCTGTTTATGTGGTGAATCACATTTATTGATTTGCATATGTTGAACCAACCTTGCATCTCTGGAAGAAAGCCAACCTGATTGTAATGAGTTAACTTTCTGATGTTCTGCCAAATTCAGTTTGCCAGTATTTTGTTGAGGATTTTTGTATCTATATTCATCAGGGATACTGGCCTGATGTTTTCTTTTCTCATTGTGTCATTGTCAGATTTTGGTATCAGAATGATGCTGGCTTCATAGAATAAGTGAGGCAGGAATCTGTCCTCCTTGACTTTTGCGGATAATTTCAGTAGAATTGGTACCAGCTCTTCTTTGTATGTCTGGTAGAATTTAGCTGGGAATCCATCTAGTCCATGGATTTTTTAGGTTGCCAGGTTTTTTAAATTTTTAATTAGTGATTCAATTTCAGAACTTGTTATTGATCTGTTTAGGGTTTCAATTGATTTCTGATTCAATTTTGGGAGGTTGTGCATTTCTAGGAATTTATCCATTTCCTCCAGATTTTCTAGTTTGTGTGTATGAAGGTGCTCATAATAGTTTCTGAAGACCTTTGGTATTTCTGTGGGACTGGTTGTAATGTCAGCTCTGGCCCTTTGATTGTGTTTATTTGAGTCTTCTCTCTTTCCTTTAACTTAGTTACTGGTCTATTGATCTTGCTTATCTTTTCAAATAACCAACTTTTGGTTTCATTGATCCTTTGTATTTTGGGGCCTCTATTTTGTTCTGTTCTGCTCTGATTTCAGTTAGTTCTAGCTCTAGGGTTTGTTCTTGTTTTTCTAGTTCCTCTAGGTGTGATGTTAGATTGCTAATTTGAGATCTTTTTAACTTCTTGACATAGGTGTTTAGCACTATAAACTTTACTCTTAACACTGTTTTTGCTGCATCCCAGAAATTTTGCTGCATCTCTGTTACCAATTATTTTAAATAATTTTTTGATTTCTGCCTTAATTTTGTTATTTACCCAAAAGTCATTCAGGAGCAAGTTGTTTAGTTTCCAGGCAATTGTGTGGTTTTGAGAGATCTTCTTGGTATTGATTTCTATTTTTATTCCTCTGTGGTCCAAGAGTATGGTTGGTATTATTTCAATTTTTTTGAATTTATTGAGACTTGTCTTATAGCTGAGAATGCAGCTGATCAGCATATATTCTGTATGGAAATGAGAAGGATGTATACTCTGTGCTTGTAGGGTGGAGTATTCTGTAGACATCTATTAGGTCCAATTGGTCAAGTGTCAAATTTAAGTCCAGAATTTCTTAGTTTTTTGCCTTGATGATCTAACACTGTCAATGGGTTGTTGAAGTCCCCCACCATTATTGTGTCTAAGTCTTTTTATACATTTAGAAGTACTTGTTTTATAAATCTGGGTGCTCCAATGTTGAGTGCATATATATTCAGGATAGTTAATTATTCTTGAGGAATTGAATCTTTTATCATTATGTAATGCCCTTCTTTGTCCTTTTTTTACTGTTCTTGGTTTAAAGTCTGTGTTATCTAATATAAGAACAATGACCCCTGCTCTTTTTTATTTTTCATTTGCATGATAGCTCTTCATTTCTTTACTTTGAGTCTATGGGTATCATTACCTGTGAGATAGGTCTCTTGAAGTCAGCAGACAGTTGGGTTTTGTTTTATTATTCAACTTGCCACTCTGTGCCTTTTAAGTGGGGCATTTAGACCATTAACATTCAAGGTTAATATTGTTATGTGAGGTTTTGATCCTGTCATGATGTTATTAGCTTGTTGCTAGTAATAACCAGCCAATATGGTTGCTTTGTAGTCTCAATTGCATAGTTGCTTTATAGAGTCTGTGGGCTATGTCCTTAACAATAGTTTTGTGGTAGTGGGTATCATTCTCACAAGTGATCCTTTAAGGATCTCTTGTAAGGCCAGGCTGGTGGAAATGAATTTCCTTCATGATTACTTACCTGGAAAAAATTTATTTCTCCTTTGCTTATGAATCTCAATTTGGTGGGATATGAAATTATTGGTTAGAATTTCTTTTCTTTGAAAATGGTGAAAATATGCCCCCATTCTCTTCTGGCTTGTAAGATATCTGTTGAGAAGTCCACTGTTAGTATAATGGGGTTCCCCTTGTAAGTGATCTGACTCTTTTCTTAAGCTGCCTTTAAGAGTTTTCTTTCACACTGACCTTGAAAAGTCTGATTACTATGCATCTTAGGGATAGCCATCTTATATAGTATCTTGCAGGGGTTCTCTGAATTTTTTGAATTTGCATATTAACCCTTCCTGTGAGATTGGGGAAATTTTTGTAGACTATATCCCCAAATATGTTTGCCAAATTGCTAACTCTCTTTCCTCTCACAGGAATGCCAATGAGTCATAGGTTTGGTCTCTTTATAGAATCCATTTCTCAAAGGCTTTGCTCATTTTTAAAAATCATTTTTCTTTATTTTTGTCTAACTGGGTTGATTCAAAGGACTAGTCTTCAAGCTCTGAAATTCTCAGCTTGGTCTAGTCTGTTGTTCAGGCTTCCACTGTATTTTAAAATTCCTGTGGTGAATTTTTCAATTGGAGAAGTTCAGTTTCATTTTTTCTTAAAGTGGCTATGTCATCTTCCAACTCTTGTATAAACAACTGGCTTTCTTGGATTGAATTTCAACTTTCTCTTGAACCTTGAGCCTCCTTGCCATCCAGATTCTTAATTCTATGTCTGTCATTTCAGACATTTCAATTTGGTTATGATCCATTGCTGAGGAGCTAGTACAGTCCTTTATAGGTAAGGAAACACTCTGATTTCTTGAATTGCCAGAGTTCTTGTGCTGATTGCTTCTCATCTGAGGGGCCTGGTATTTTTCTTTTGACTTTGCTGTTGCTTGAATGGGGTTCTGGGTTTTTTTCCCCTTCAGGGTTTGACTGTGGTGTATGTTACATACAGTCAATTGGCTTCGTTTCTGGTGCTTTCAGAGGGCCAGTGCTCTGTATAAGTTCCTTAGTTGTAGCTAATTTCCTGGATTGAGTTTCACATGTTGAGTGCTGAAGGAACTTATTTTTGTATAATTCAGGCTGCAATCCTGTAGACAGTGCTTAAGAGTAAGGGCCAGCAGATAGGCTCTTAATTATGTGCCTTTTTTGTATTTCAGTGTGTGCACAGCAGTGCCCTGGGAAGGGAGAGATGGTGGGAGTAGGGGGGAGGTACACAAGAGATGACTCCCTTACCAAATCCATTCCTGGGTTTTGGGGGAGCCTCCTACAATCACTGACATTGCACCTGTGTTTCCTCACTCCCAGGGGGACCCTGGCAGGCTGTACTCCCACCTCTCTTAGCAGTGGCTCAAGCCAAAGGTTAGGTCACAAAGAGACCCACTCATCTTCTGAGGTTGGCAGAGTCAGAGCAGATGATGGAGTATGTGTGCAGGTGTTCTGGTGATGCAATGAGTCAAGGGCATAGGATCCCCAGGCAGGGCAGTAGTGCCATGGGTGTGCAGCTGGAGTGGTACCTGTGGCCTGGGGCTTTTATCCCAGCAGAGGACTATGGGGTCTGTCCAGCTCTCTCTTCCCAAACCAGATCTCCCTCCAATGTCTGCCCCAGGAGCAGGCCCACTCAACTAGTTTTGTCCTAAGCTGGGTGTTGCAGCACCCAGATTGCTGCGCCATTCCAAGTGTTCAGGGATATGGGGCTCACTCAGGTAGAAGCTGTGGCTAGTCAACAGGCTACATCCTTCCCAGACTGGTCTTGCAAAGGGTGGGATACCCAGTTCCCATGCTGGCACATGAACCTGTGCCTCACTCCTCTCTTGTGTTCTGAGAGTGGGGCCTCTTATCTCACTCAAGCTCTGGCCACAGATCTCAGCTCAATATCACTGGGTGGTGTGCTCATACCCTGGGAAGTTGGGATAATGCCTGTGGCTTTGTCCTCTGACCCCTCTTGGTCAAGCACCAGCTGTACTGGGAGTGGTGCTGAACTGCTCCCAGCCCACTAGCAAAACACTCAGGTAGGACAGTGGTGGCTCTGTTGTGTGCACCGTCTTGTGGGAGCAGCAAGGCAGGAGGCCTTGGGAGGGGCCAGGAGACATTGGGAGCACACAGATCAGATGCGCCCCAGTCTCACAGGAAAGGCAGCTCTGCTCTCTCTCAGGCTGGCCGTCAGTGGGGGCTGTGGTCATTCAGAGTAAACTGGAGAGCCTTGGCAAGTGGGCATCTATGGTGTTTTGTTGCAGCTGCTCCACATGAGTGCAACCTTCTGGGCTCCATGCAGGTTCAAGCTCTACCTCTGCCTACTCTACAGGCAGCTCCTCCTGCCAATCTAGGAGTCATGGGATCTTTTCTAGCTAGGATCCCAGAGGTTTGTGGCAGGAGTGTAGTGCCACAAAGTTCCTTCATTCACCCCTTCCTGAGAATCTTTTCAGGACCAGGAGCTAGTCCTGGTGCTCAGTGACTCCATGTGGGCTTCCCAGCTTCCTCCCTCTTCAGTCTTGGTGTCTGCATCACCTATCTTACCAACTTTGTGTTTTTTCTCAAAACATCTGTTCAAAGTGTGATGATTGACTGCATATTTTGGTTTCTCTCAGTGGGAGAGGCACTTCCTGGCTGCATCTAGTCAGCTGTCTTATCACTGCCCCCACTCACCACCCCAGAACAGCTCTTCACAGCATCACCAGTTTCCTCCGAGTTGTCATATCCAATGGTGAAATCTCAATCTTCACCTTGCTTGACTCAGAAGCATTTGATACAGTTGATCATTTACTCTCTTAGCCCTTTCTTCCTTGGCTTCTGGAATACCACCCTCTTATTCTTCTCTTATCTCAATGGCTACTCCTTCTCAGACTCCTTTCCTGGTTTTTCTTCATCTTTCTTATCTATAAATGTGGGAGTAGCCCTTAGGAGCTCTTGTCTTCTTTATACACACCCACTGCCCAGGTAAATTCTACTCATCCTGTGACATTAAATATCTAGACTCTGATGACTCCTGCATTTATGTCTCCAGTCTAGGTGTCTCCACTCAACTCCAGACTTGAATCAGCTGCATACTCAATGTTGCCACTCAGATGACAAATGCATCTCAAACTTGATGTCTGAAAAGGAACTCTTGATTCAGCTGCATGTTCCCACCAAGTTAGCTCCTTGCACAACCGTCTCCAACTTGGAACATGGAAACTCCTGTTTTGCGGTTGCTCAAGGCAAAAAATCTTGAGATTTTCACTAAGTCCTCTCTCCCTCTCATACCCTACATCCAGTCCATAAGCAATTCTATCAGCACTACCTCCAAATTATATCCATAATCCAACTATGTCTCACTACCTCCACCTTGGTCCAAGCTGCCATTCTCCCTTACTTAAATTATAACAAGAGCCTCTTACCTTGTGTCTCTGCTTCCATTCTTACCACCTCCTTCCCTAACATTCCATTCTTCACATAGTATGCAGAAGATCCCTTTAAAACAGAAGCTAATTAATGTTACTTTTCTACTCCAAACCCTAATGGCTTCCTATCTCATTCACAGAAATACCCAAAATCACTACAATGACTCACAAGGCACTACATGATCTGTCCCCAGCTCTCTCCAGGCATCATCTCCTACCACTCTCCACCGTTCTCACCTGCTCCAGCTGCCTTGGTCTCCCACTCTTCCTAAAATGTCCCCACCATGTCCCCCACCTCATTCCCACCTCAGGACCTTTGCATTTATGCTTCCTCTAAATGTGACTTGCTCCCTTATTCCCTTGAGACATTTTTCTTCATCAGAGAAGCCTTCTCTCAGCACATTATGTAACAAACCCCACCCCAACCGTCACTCTGTATTCTCTTTATCTCACTTTATTTTTCTTCACACAGGCACATATTGTCACCTAGCATATTATTTATTTTTACTTGTTTATTATTTCTTTCCCCCTCTAGAATGTAAGCTCCATGAGGACAGGGACTGTTTTGTTTACTGCCATGCCTGATACAGTTCCTGACCATAGTAAATACTCAAAAACTATTTAATAAATGATTGAATAAACTAGTTCCAAGCATCAACTTACAATCCATGTGTAAGTAGGCCACTACTCATACATATGCTCTTAGAGAATTAAAATAATTTTAATTAAATGCCTTGTATTTTGCCAAACTCATTTGGCAAACATTTTTTCCCTAAGGTCATTCTTTCCTTACTTACAATTTTGTGCCAGGTGCATTGACTTTTTAAAATCCCTTTCCAGTTGAAGAACATATTATTACCAATCCAATGAACTATTTCCTTGTAGATATACATATTTAGTAACAATTGGGTTTTTTTCCTTTTTAATAGACACTGAAGTGATAACATGCAAACTGTGGAAAGGAAGGGAGTGAATGGTGGAGCCAGCAGGAGGACTGTGATCTTCAGTTAAGTGCATTATCATCAAGGCAAAGATGCAACATATTTTCCATTTGTTCCTTTGAAGTCATTGGAATAACGGTGAACTATGCCAGATCAAGGCAGATCCCCAAGCCTAATGATGAGAGGGGTAAGCCAGCTTCCCCACATTCACTTCTCCTGGCCTTAAAGTTGAACTTAGGAGGCAGAATGTATGAGATCCAGCCATGGATCAAACTAGCCATCTCTCTAGCTAGCCATATCACATAGGAAAACTCACTCCCGGTCTCTGGGCTTCCTCCTCTGCTTACGGTTATACTGGATTATATCAGTGGTTTTAGTTGCTTTTGGATCCTAGATGCGTTTCAGAGCAATGGACCATTGTATCAAGTTTCCTAGAACGGCTATAACAAAGTACCACAAACTAGCTGGCTTAGAAATTTCTTGTTTCACAATTCTGGAAACTATCAGTCCAAAATCAAGGTTTCAGCAAGACCATTCACCTTCTAAAACCTGTAAGGGAAGGATCCTTCCTTGCCTCTTTCAGCTTCTGGTAGCCCAAGGCATTCCTGGGCCTCTATGTGTCTGTCTCTGGGTCTAAATTAACTCCTTTCCACAAAGACACCAGTCATATTGAATTAGGGTTCACCCTGATGACTTCATTCAGCTTGATTCCTTCTGTAAAGACCCTGTTTCCAAATAAGGTTAAATTCTGAGACACTGGGGATTAGGACTTCAATGTATCTTTTCTGAGAAACACAATTCGACCCATAAAAACCATTTTCCTAAAAATGGTGCATTTTGCAATCAATCTTGATTGAATGCAGATCCCTTCAAGCTTGCCCTCTGCCACTTACTTGTTTTTATTAACTGTGTGCCCTTGAGCAAATCACGACACCACGTCCTGAATCCTCTGAACTCTAACATGAAGAAAAAAAAAACAACCCTATCAGAGTTGCAGTAAAGATTCAAAGAAACTGTATAAGACAGTAAATGTAAATTGTGAAAGGACAAACAATTGTAAAAAAGCTATGTACAGTTGACACGGACAGGAGACAGGGAAACACTAGGTAGAAGAGGGTGGTTCCCTGGCAAAGGCCCCATCCTCAAGCCTGAATACCCATGGCCCTAAGTGAGAATAGGCATTCCTGTTTTTGCACCCCAAATAGTTGCTTTTTGGTCCACCACACCCCCTTACCTGTACCCATATAAACTTCAAACCCCACGCTCCAGAAGGAGAGGCGCAGACAAGCAGACATGGCAGAATGGCATGAGAAGAGAAGGAGAGCCTGAACATCAGAAGTTCGGCTGGGAACAGTGGGAGAGTTGGCCGCTAGACAGCGAAACTCCAGGGCAAATTCATCTTCCCACCCCATCCCCTGTCCAGCTCCTCATCCATTCTGCTGACAGCCACCTCCACCACCCAATAAAACCCCGCATTTAACATTCTTCAAGTCTGTGTGTGACCCAGTTCTTCCGGGACACTGGAAAAGAACTCAGGATACAGAAGGCTGTTGCACTGGCCCTGTATCCTTGCAAAAAGGCAGAGGATCTACTGAACTGGTTAACACTTAAGCCATCCATGGATGGCAAACCTAATGGAACACACTGTAACACACACCCACTTGGGCTCCTGCACCTGTCCATCTGCATGCCCCCCTTCCTGAAATGGGTTTGAGAAGCAGTGGTAACAGAACAGAAAAGCCACACCCCTGTCACGTCCTGTGATGGGGGTCGGGGAACGCTCCCATTTCACAGTGCCTGAACTGCGGCCCAAAGCTACTGGTTTCAGACAGTGGTCTCCAAACTTTTTTGACTGCACACTTCATCAGTAACAAATGTTGAGTACACGGTCCAGTAACTACTTCTTTTCTTATCAGTTGTGTACAAGTGTTACTAAATTTTAAAATGAGTAAGATGAAATAAATAACATGTTTTAACAGTACCCGCAAAATATTTTGTAGTTGAATTGTAGTGGTTTATCTTTCTGATCTGAATGCTGAATAATCTTGATGGTGTCATGCTAATAACTTCATGCATAAAACGTACTTATGAAGAGGGCTCATTATCAATAATAGTGGATATAAATCCCTATTTCCAATAGTCTTCATGGTAATTTTGAATTTTTTAATGATTTCTTGGCAGACCTGATTAGCTATCATTGTTCTAAACCTCAAGTGGCTGATGAAGAGCTTGTCATAGGAGGATAAGTGTCAGCATTTCAGCCAATTTTTTCTGTTGCTCACTTTTGCTTGTATTAGAAGAATTAGATTCAGTCTGAGGTTTCCTTACAGAAATCTTTTAAAGCCACTTGTCCATTTTGTGAAGGTCTCTTTAGTTGAAACTCAAGGACGTTTGCCATATAACCATTAACGAGGCACCCTTAAATGAAAATGCTTTCCAGAATTCTAGAACTGAACCCATAAGTAGAGCTTCCTCAGCCTTTCTGCTGTGGAGCTCCCTCATGATTCCTCTGTAAACCCAACCAGACAGGACTGTCTGACGTTTGGACTGAGCAAAGGGAGCAGTGATCATCTTTATACTTAGTAATAGGAAAGCATAATTTGTTTCTTGTTTTTCGATTTGAAATACTTATGAACAGAAGTTCTAATATTTTCTCTCTGCACTCCGAGGGATTGGTTCAGATGCTCCCACATTGGAGACCAAAAGAATAGTCAGTAACTCTCCCTTATTTCTCTTCTCCCTCAAGCAAATGTTGATACTAGTAAGAACATCTGTTACTAAACTGCTGAGGCCAAAAGGGTTAGGTTTGGGGCAGAGGAAATGTGGAGGAAGGTGGGCAGGGTGGTGTGGGTTTGTTTTCTCTCTAGTTCCTTGGACTAATTAAAAGAATAAGGATAAAAATAGAAGGGCCTGTTTATATAGAGGGAGTCGATGTTACTCTGTTGAGAGAGGAGAGCCAAAATGGTGAGGCTCTGGCCACAAGCAGAGGTGCTCAGGGACCTAAGTGGCAGAGAATGGCTCAGAGCTCAGGACAGGGGCTACCTCCTTTCCTCTGGGTGGAACCCAGTGCTTTGGCACCCAGGACTGGAGGCTTTGGGAGTAACCAGAATGAGTAGCCCGCAAAGGCCTGGATGTTCTGATGGTAGATAAGCAGGCAGTAAACGTGGCCAAAGAAGAACTAGATGGAAGAGAAATGACAAGGCAGAGGTCACACAATAATGATAGCTCAAAATGGCTATGAGTACATAAGGAGCACGCTCTTGAAGGTTTATAAAAATTATTGGGCAATACTTTGGGAAGTGTTGTAAGCAGAATAAAGATGTACGTGTCCTAATACCCAGAACCTGTGAATATGTTAGGTTATATGGCAAGGGAGGATTGAGTTTACAGGCAGGTATGGTTACTAATCAGCTGACAAAATAGGAAGATTATCCTGGATTACCTGAGTGGGTCCAATATAATCAAAAGGGTCTTTAAACTGGGGGAGAGGGAGGTAGAAGATACAGTATCAGAGTGATGCAATGTGAGAAAGTCTAAAGCAGCCACTGGCGGCTTTTAAGATAGAAGGGAGCCACAAGTCAAGAAACCCAGGCAGCTTCTAGAAGCTGGAAAAGGCAAGAAAACAGATTGCCCCCTAGAGCCTCCAGAAAGGAATACAGCCCCATGACACCCTGATTTTAGCCCAGGGGGACCCATTTCAGACTTCTGACTTTCAGAACTAGAGGATAAAAAATCTGCCGTTTTACACTACTAAATTTATGGTAATTTGTTACTGTAGTTTCTTAAAACTAACACAAGAGGTATGCAGCTCAGATCTTGCTAGTATGGGACTGAGCCTGAAGACATCACAACCACATAAATATAAAGCAGTATTATCAGGCAGATAGGATCCCTGTGACTTGGAGGCCTAGGTGTGACTAATTTTAAACCCCTCCTCAGTCCTTCAAGTGGGAGACTTCCTATCCCTTCACTCTTCTGGAAGGAAGGAGGAAAGAAAGAGAGATTTTCATGAGAGATGAGTGCGGACGGTAAGAGTAAGGGCAGCCAGGAGGGGTCTTGCCAATCAAGACTGATGAGTAATGCAGCATGAACACAAGAGCTTCCAGTCCAAGCAACAGGTGGCACAGAAAGAGGGGGAGCTAGGAACCATGAATCCAGAGAGCAAGCCAAACTTGCCACCAAGAATATGAGGCCAAAGGAAGCAAGAGCTGAAGGTTCAGATGTAGAGGAAGCAATAAGAGAGGAGGGTTCAGGAGGGGACTCCCCACACAGTGCTCCTCACCATTCCCTGTGCTATGGCCTGAATGTTTAGGTCCTTTCAAAATTCATAGGTTGAAATCTAATCACCAGTGTGATTGTTGTAGGAAATGGGGTCTTTGGAGGAAATTAGGCCATGAGGACAGACTTCTCATGAATGGGATTAGTACCTTTATAAAAGAGGCCTAAGAGAGACTCCCTCATGCCTTCCCCCATGTGAAGACACAGCAAGAAGGTACCATCTATGAACCAGAAAGTGAGCCCTCATCAGACACCAAATCTGATGACATCTTGATCTTGGACTTCCCAGCCTCCAGGACTGTGAGAAACAAATTTCTACTGTTTATAAGCTACCCAGTCTAAGTCAGGTATTGTGTTATAGCAGCTTGAATGGACTAAGACACCCTAAATGGGCCAGTTGTTTGGCGTGGAGATAAAGAACAAAACCTTGATGAGGCGTGGTAGAAGTCAATGCCCATTCCCCATGACCAGGATGAAGCATGATGTCAGGATGCTGCCTGTCCTCTGTGCAGGTTTTAAGCCCCTTTGGGACATAAGAAGCAGATCGTGCTGCTCTTTGGATCATATTCCACAAGTACTTGACCCTTGCCCAGATGGATGCCTGAATCTTCTCGGAAATCCTAACTTCAGAGGACAGGTCCTCTGAAGGACTGATAGGCCTGTGGCCGATAGTCCACAACAGCTACCTCTCAATGCCCCCAAGTACTACTTTGTTCTGAGATGGAAAGATTGAAGGTTAAAAGCCATGTCTTTATTCTGTACTCGATTCTGGAAATTCTGAGTCTGGGAAGAACTCAGAGAAGAAATGTAGAGCTCCCTTCTCCACCCTGAGCACTGTAGAAGAGTCTGGATAGAAGAGGAAGTTCTTGGCTCAGCTGTCTGGAACAAGGGAGAGGAAGAATCTCTCACATACCGAGAAGCAGACTGAGACCTGACAAGCACATTATGTAAGATTGTCTTGACTTCTACAGAAATGCCACTTAGGGGTTGAAGAATGGAAGGCTGGCCAATCTAACCCCCATACCCACCCCTAGGACTCTCCCAGGAAGAGTACCTCCCTCCCTCCCTGCATTATCCCATCCCTAACCATGCCCTAGGCAGACCTCCAGGATGCTACTAGGAGCAACGGACTCCAAACTAGATAGTCATTGTACTAGTTTCCTAGGGCTGCCATAAGAAAATATCTCAAGTCAAGTGGCTTTAAACAATAGAAATTTATGCTTTCACGGTTCTGGAAGCTAGAAACCCAAAATCAAGGTGTTGGTAGGGCCATGCTCCCTCTGAAGCCTCTGGGGGAGGATCCTTCCTTGCCTCTTCTAGTGTGACCTTCTTCCTGTGTGTCTCTCTTTATATGATGTTCGTGTGTGTGTGTGTGTGTGTGTGTCCGTGTCCAAATTTTCCTCTTAAGGATACCAGTCACATTGGGTTAAGGATCAACTCTGCTCCAGTATAACCTCATTTTAAGTGAGCTAATTATGTCCACAATGATGCTATCTCCAAATACAATACTGGAGGTTAAAACTTCAACATATCTTTTTGTGGGGGGCATACCACAGTTTAACCTATAACACCACCACTGGCTATTCTGCTAGAATCTTTTTTTCTACTTTACATTCTTCATAATGTGCAACACAGTCCCATTGATATCATCTCTCATTTCTCAATTCTCAACCATGGGGTGGGAATAGAGAAGGAAGGAGCAAGAATTTCCAGAGGGAGACTCCGTAGTTTTAAAATATCAACAAAAAAAACAAACAAGGGTCTGATAGTTGTTTCAGGGAAGGGTTTTACTCAACCCCTTCAGAATCATCTAGGGTACTTGCAAATATACAATAATATGCATGTTATCCCAAAAATTTATTTGTAAAATTAATTGTATTTGTATATAAATGCTGAACTTGAACCAAACCAATTAAATTGAAATTCTTGGGGAAGAGTACCCAGGCACTGGTATTTTTTTAAAGCTCCCAGGGTATTCTCATCTAGAGCAAGGACTGAGGACCCTGTCCTGGGTGAGACTTGCTGCTGTAGTGAGTGGCCCCAGCCCTGCAGCTGGGGAATTCTCATTCCTCTCTATTGAGAAGCCATAGAATGTGGAGAGGATACTTAAGAAAACTTTACATAAGCCCTGCTATCTGAGTGCAGAACAGTCTTGCTTAAGAATGGTAGCCATGTATTCCCCTCTGAAAGGTGAAATGATGGAATAGTAACAGAGCAGGAGCAGAACCAGAACCCAGGTATCTGAATCCCAGTTTGAAATGTCAGCTTCAGGTTTAGAGTTCCACCAGGGTAAGATTCCCTTGTGGCAGTTTTGGTGTGGTACTCAGAAGGAAGACATCATTCCATCTGGCTAGGACAGAGCCACTTTGGGGGATGGTGGTAGTAGATGCTCTATCAAACCTCATGTTTCATGCAAGATGGTGTTTTACTGTTTGACCCCCCACTGGGCTTACAAATACAAATAAATTCACTTTTCACCATGGGCTATTAAGTCATGGCTCTCTCAGCCTATACAGTTCACCACGGTTTCGAGGGTTCTATTTGCTAATTAGAGACCTCCATTGCCTTTAACAACTAAGATATTTTAGGATTCCAAGTCTGTCATCCAGCACACCAACCACCCCTTTCCTTGAATGTGACAGAGAGGCTGCCAATATCCTCCAACTCATTAAATAGTTTTAAATGTTCAGTTGGCAGGACGGTCAGCAGAGTCCTGCCTCAGGCCCCCAGAACTTCCCCCAGTGTGTTCATACTGACACAATTTTCCCCCAGCCAGTGTGTTCACACTGACACAATTATCCAGTGTTCCTCAACACAATCTTTCCCGGGTTGTGACTCCATCTCTACCACCATTCTCCAGTCTATGCTCTTCCATCTTAGCCACTAAGATATCACAACAGATTTTACTTAAGGCCAAAGATACAAATACATTATGTCTAAAATAGTTCCCATTCATACCAGTCTCACAATAACAGCAAATAAGGAAATTAGTCTGACATGGCTTGTTTACAATGAACCCATGCTAATTCCTAGTGATCACAGCTTTCTAAGAATTCACACACTATTCAAGGAGAAAATAAATTTTTAGTAATTATCCCAAGATGAAAGTCAAGCTCACCAGATAGTAGTCTGCAGGCTCTGCCCTCTTCCCTTATTTGAAGAATTGAAGCACATTCTCCCTTTTCTACTCCTCTAATACTGTTCCTGTTCCCCAGAATTCTAAGAGTACCGATAGTGGGGCAGCAGTCTCACTTGCATATTCCCTCAGCACCTGGAGTATCACTCCTCCCCAAAGAAACCTGAACTTATCTGCAACAACCAGGTGCTCTCCTTACAATCCCCTCACCTGGCTTCAGTTTTCTCTCTCCTTTTGCCAGTGTTTTGAGCCTTTCCAGGTTGGGCTGGAAAAGAAAGTATTTTCTGTGGTAGAGGAAATAGGAGCAAAATGGGACTCAATTTTGAATCAATGACCCTAAGTTTAGAACTCCTGCTACTGTCCCTTTACCTGCAGACAAAAAAATTTCTAGAACCCTGGAGAAGATTGAACCTACTAAGGGGGTTAAAAGGACCCTATAGAAGGAGGCAGCCAAGTACAAAGCCACCACAAAACTGATAGAACTGATAGCAAAGGAAAAGTACCATGGCCCTAGTTCTCTTCAGAGGATAACAGCATCACCATTCATTGGAGACATCATGGGAGTGGAGACTAAGGCCAGCCCTGCTTCCTCATGTTCAGTTCCTGTCACAGCATTCATGTATGTGTGTGAGGGCGAGGTGTGTGTGACCACATCTCTTAAGAGTGTGTCTATTTACAAAGGAGTTGTGACAATGGATACTAATGGCAGAGTCTTTCACATAGATGCAATGTAAGTAATAGGGACTTGAGAAATCATCCTTCATTCTCTCTTAATTCCTCATACAATCATCAATCAATCAATTAGCTAAACTTTCAAATGACTGATCTCATGGGTGGCTCTTTCTGAACAGAAGCTTTCAATTCTTCAGCTACAAGGGAAAGAGAATTCCTTACAATATAAATATGTCCTTGAGATATTTTCCTTGGTAGCACCCAGCATGAATTGAATGCTTACTGTGAACTATTCTGAGCACTTTACATTCTTTAACTCCCACAATAGCTCTATGAGGTCGATATTATTCATATCCTCATTTTATAAGGGAGGACACTGAGACACACAGACATGAAGTAACTTGGTCAAGTTCACACTGGTGAACTTGAAAGTGAGGGAGCTGCTAGTTGAACCCGTGCAGATTGACTGTAGAACACTGTAACAACCTGATAGCAAAACTGGTCCAATTTTCTATTCCTTCCTCTATCTATGCTTAGAATCATGTCACCAATATGAGAACTACCTCAGGCTAGCCTGCTGGAGGATAAGAAACCACATGGACTGGAGCCAAGTCATCCTAGCCAAGGCTATCCTAGACCAACCAACACAGCCAAATCATCAACTGATCACAGATGAATGAGCAAGCCTAACCAAGATCTGCAGAACCAGAGCAACCATAGACTCATGAAAAATCATAAATGTTTGTTGTTTAAGCAACGAAGTTTGGGGATGGTTTGTTACATACTAATAGTTAACTGATACAAACAACCATGCTGGACCACAATACTATATTTTCCTTCTAATGATACTGGCTTCACTTGACTCTAGGATCCTCCAGGAATGGACAGCTCCACCCGTGAGAACATTCCTTAAGACTATCACCTCCTTGCACTTCATCCCTATCTTACCCCTGCCCCTACCATTATGCCAACCCATAAAAGCAGTTAGAATTATTCCTCACCTTTATTCCTTAGTGTTTTCTGGAGTAGAGAGGAAACCAGGGTGCTTCAACTCTAGTACAATTTTGAGCTCTGTTTCCTTGCCTACCTCTTTGTCCGTCTCTCCATCATTTAGGAACTGGGTTGGAATTAGCTACAGTCAGTGGTGCCAAAATAATGAAACCAGGGTAATGAGAAGAAGGCACAGATAACGCTATGAATCAACCCCTCGCACCTCTGGCCTTTCTCTCAGGGTGAGCTTTACTCAGTGGTGGTGGGGACCCAAAGTCCCTGAAGGCATGCTCCTGCTTTGCCACCTGATCCCCAGATGAAACCTTGCAAAGTTAAATTCTCCCTGCCTGCCAGGACTCAGGCAGGGAACAGCAAACAGTACCTCCATAGGACTGAACAGCCCCAGCTGCTCAACTCGAATTTAAAAATAATTTGGAAATGTGTTCCACAGAGTGAAAGCCTTCTGGGGCATTTCTGCCAGATGCCTCCAGCTACTGGGTTCCAAGGAAATGGAGTGTCAAGTCCTGGGCCCAGAAGATATTCTGAGGATCTGGAGCGGGGTATGTACTGAAGGCAATCCATTAAAAATGGGATTAGAAATCTCCCAAAGAAAGAAAAAGATTCATAAGAAATAATTGTTTTTGTATTGGAGTATTTCAAAACTTTTTTTGCTATTAGGCACTCAATAAATGCTAAATGATGTTAATTCTTCTAGCATGTCTTATTTGATGAGTGAAGCTTGGATTGTGAGGATTCATTGCTCAAAAGGCCAATAGCTAAGTGACCTGGGTTGGTAAAGAGAAACCAACACTCCCCAGGGCAAATCCAGCCTCACTGTGCCATTAAACACTCACCACCCCTCACTCATGACACTTCAACAATAGTTTAGTTTTCATTTCTTTTCTTTATATTTCACAGCCCTAAAGGAAAATGTCCTGTGACAATTCTGTAATAGTGAGACAATTACTGGTGACTCAGGGCTTCCTGCTGCCTCTGCATCTCACAGCTGAGGAGCAGGCAGGGACTACTGCTTCCCATATAGGAACAATTTTGTTTGTGAATTAGGAAAGTCAAAATCAAAAGGAATCTTTAAAAAAAAAAAAAAAAAAGTCTATGTAAGATAAAAATTTAGCCCAAGGATCCTATTTCAGGACAAGAGGCGACTGTAGGCACTGAGTTCCTGAGGAAGCTTTTCAAATAGACACACAAATGTTTCAAGCAGTCACTTGCCCATCTGAGCCCCACTACCCCCAGCATCCAGGCAGCCCACAAGGATCCAGACCCTAGGTTCCCAAAAATCTAATTTCTCCTCTTTGTTATCCAAACTCTCTCCATTTCACCTTTACCGAAAAATGAGGAGGAGGCAGTAAACTGATGTGCTCCTTGACAGCAAACTTGAGCACCCAACCCAAGCCTGAGTCTGGACGAACAAAGTTAAAGGTGTCCTAGGGTAGAGGACATGGGCATTCCCAAGTTCCCGGTGGATTGTGCTCCAAAGTGCTTTTGTATATTGGTAGTTTAGAACTTGGAAAGCATTTTCTTTTTCCATAAGGATAAAGCTCTAGAGAGAGCCTAAGTCCTTAGACCAGGTCATACAGTTCTATTTAGCCACAAAAACCTAATAATGCATCCAAAGTAGAGAACTTCAGCTATTCTACTGCTTTCTCCTAAATAACCATTGAAAATACTGCTTTCATGAGAAAATGTGTTCCAACTTAGGATACCAGAAACATATTTCCATGTTCCTCAAGACCAAGAATGAGCTTTTCCTACCAAAAAAATAAATAAATGAAAGGGAAGAGAAAAAATAAGAGAAAGACAAAGGGGGAGAAGGTGTTGGCTATACTAGAAGTAGCTCTGACATGGGAGATAAGGCTTTGCAAGGAAGGTGAGATGGGACAGAAAGTTCTGGGTGAGAATGATGATATCCTGAAGTATTTTTCTGCTTTTATATACCATATGTTCTATAATTCTTTAGTTTAAAAACTTGCCTTACGTGTTTGAAATTAGAAATTAAAAAGCAGTTGCTTGAAGCGGGGTTTGGAGAAGGGAGAGATTTCTGGTTTGGGGGTCATAAACCAATGAGCCAAGGACAGCCTATGTTCACCTAGGACAACACTCTTGATTTCTGTTCTTCAGTTTCTTGGCTGATTCAGTCATGATGCTCATGAAATTCTAACTTTCAGGTTGGTAATGTCAGCTTAAAATTGAGAGCAGAAGGAAAGATATTGGACTGTAGGCTTCTTAAAGGGCAGGACCACTTTCTGTTCATTTCTATATACCCCAGGCCCCTCAGTGCTCAACACATAATTCATCAGCACACAATATAATTTAAGGAAGGGCTTTAACTTTTCAATGTAGTAGCAAAACGTGTGGGCTTTAGAGTCAAACTTCTCAGATTCAAATCATTTCTCCTCCCTGGGTGTGTGACCAGAGGAAGCAAGCCTGCCTAACATCCTTCAGTTTTCTCATCTGGAAAAAAGAGTGGTGACAGTACTTACTTCACAGAGTTGCTGTAGGGATTAAATGCATTTCTGTATCTAAAACACAGAACACTGTACCTGCCCCACAGTTAGCACTTGACAGACCTTAGCAGCTATTATTTTTCCATCATCATTGAGCTAATCGTCTTGTATCTTGCCCCCAAATTAGTTTCTCAGGGAATTTGGTAAACATAAAAGTTGGTTGGTATAAAGGGCTAAATTGTGAACCCCAAAAGATATGTCTACTCAGAACCTGAGAATGTGACCTCATTTGGAATAAGAATCTACGCAGATGTAATTAAGGCAAGGATCCCCAGATGAAATCATCCTGAATGAGGATAAGCCCTAAGTCTATGTCCTTACATGAGATGAGAGAAGAAGACCCAAAGACATGGGAAAGGCAGTCACGTGAAGATGAAGCCAGAGGTTGGAACCATGCTGCCACAAGCCAGGGAAAAGCTGGACACACCAGAAGCTGGCAGAGGCAAAGACAGATTCTTCCCTAGAGCCTTCAAAGGGAGTGTGGCCCTGCTGACCTCCAGAACTATGAGAGAATAAATGTCTGTTGCTTTAATCCACCAAGTTTGTGGTCATTTGCTGTAGCAGCCCTAAGAAACAAATACAATTGGGTCCAGGTGACTTTGGAACAACCTAGATTTAGTGAAGGAAACAAGCCGAAATGCAAATTGGTGATTATCATGAGCTCTCCTTTTTTTGAATTGTGTACTGCAGGGAAATTCTCTTTGGGAAGGGAAAATCACCAGCTTCAGGGACTGGAATGTTTGGGCCAGCCTGTGCTGTCCACTTCCAGCCAAAGACATTTCTACTGAGAATCCTGAAAACATTCTGCATTTTCCCACAAGGAATAAAGTGGAAGTATTCAATGTGTGACGAGACACTGGACAGTCAGCTCCTACCTGGCCCCAAATAAATGGGCAGATGATGCAGCTCTCCCCAGTGACTGACCAGTGAACACAATCACACTGATGCCCACAGCCTTCCTCACTCCCCTCTATGGAAGTTGAGGGGGTCATTAGCCAAAGACTCAAAGCTAAGGAAAGATACCTGCTTGTCAAGGTAAATTGTATATTTCCACTAACTCTGTTGATTCTTGAATTATATCTATGAAACGGATCTCTTTTTAAGTGAAAAATATATCCAGGTCATCTTCAAGATCCTTTTAAGCCTCTGGAATTTTAAAGAAGTCCTCAGTAAAGAGTCATGAGAGAGAGCTGAATCCACTGATGCTGAGAGAAATGATTTTCATTCATTTGCTCTCTTATAACTTCTGGGGAAAAATAGCAGCAGACAGAGCAGTGACAGTCAGAGAGGGGTGACGTTTTTGGAGCAAAAGCATTAGACAAGATGACACATGCTGACAGGTTCAGCAAATAGTGGATGCTCTGCCAATCAGCAGATAATTTCTATGTGTTGCAAAGTGGGAAAGATTGTGAGTCACGCAGTATTTCAAAGACAGGTCACGATGACCTTGTGTGAGATCTTCTAATGTGAAGGTCAAGCGAAAGGAGAAGGTGGATAAAGGAAGAAAAGGGAAAAGCAAGGAGACCCATGTACAGGCAAATCAACCACATCAAGGCAGGTTGCTTCCTATTTCCTGACAGTACCCAGGGAACCTTCCTCATTACCTGTTTTATTGACATCTCAGGCTCACAGGTAACCAGCACTTCATTAACTCATAAATCTTTTTCCAACTTGTGAAAATCACTTCTTCCCTGACTCAGTCAAGGTTTTATTTTCTTCCCTTACTTGGTAATTTACTCAATTTATTTCCAGTAAAGAAAGGGTTGCAGGGAAAAGGTCAGTGAGGAAAGCCAGAGGAAGAAGCCACACACAGTATTCTAGATCCCAGCACACCCTGAAATGGATTTCATTGTTTCACTGACAAGAAATTCCAAAACACTGAAAACAGTCACATTCAAATAGAAAAAAAATTAATTCTGAAACCAAATGGATTCAAAGGATTTTTGTCATTATTTTTCATTTGCTTTTCTCCACTGAAGTGGTTGGGGGAGAGAGAGACAGACAGACAGGCAGGCAGGCAGGCACTGACTGAGATCGATTCCAATGAAACACACAGGTAAATAATTTGAGTGCCTTTTAAAAATACATAAATGCTTAATTTCTATACTTTGCCTCAAAGAGCTTTTCTGGGGAAAGGATACATTTTTAGCACTAAAAATTAGTAGCACTCACACGTGACACCCACATTTGGTCAATTCGTAACCCTTCAAAGAGAACTGTGCAATTCTAATTGACAGGGTAATTTTAAAGTAAAGAACTTGGTGAATATAAACCCAACATATTTTTTCCTGGTTTAGGGAAGAAGAAAGCTGTACAATGTATGTAAATATGCTAAGATTTAAAATAATAAAATAAAACCTCTTATCATTCCCATCCAAGAACATCAAGTCAGCCATTAAGGTTGTGACAATGGCAAGTGTTGAACGCACATGAGCACACATAATCACACTGAGAATCTGCTGACTGATTATTGCTGACACTGCCTCGTTCGATCTGATTCATCATTTGCACAGGAACCAAGAGACATTAAAAGGGCAGGAGGTTACACTAGGAGGAGAGAAGCAAAGCCCTAAACTAAGTTGGGATAAGGATCCTTTTCTAACAATTGCCCAATTCTTGGGATCCACTCTGTCCCAAGGCAGGCAGTGGGGACTTAGTTACTTGTATCCCCACATCTGGAGATCTAGAGGCTTCTCCCAAGATAGAAGAGATGAGTAGTGAGAGAATAAAGAGATTATTAGAGATCAGAAGCTTGGCTGGGCACAGAAGCAAGCTAAGTGGAGTCACTGGAGTGGAAGGGTCTATTTAAACACACACACACACACTCACTCTCTCTCTCTCTCTCTCTCTCTCAGCAGCCTCACATTTATCACCTTAAGAAATTTTGAATACCTTGTCTATATACAAATGCATAACAAGAAAGGAAAAAAATATAGATGATCTCTTATCAAAAGTACATATTATTTTGCTAATAAGCTATACCTTAATCCTGATATTCAGGAAATTATGTTGCCACATTAAATAAATGGTGAGGGGTAAACCATTTGTAAAAAATCAAAGCACACACACAAATCATTCCAGACACCATTTCCCATTTTCTGACTTATTACTGTACACAATGCAGCTTTTAGCTCCTGCATTCTTATATCCTTTTGAATGCTCACCAGACTATTAATCTAAAAAGCCAGGTGCTTCGTCTGCTCCTCTAATCACTGTGACCTGCTTTTGTGATTCGAAAAAGCCAAAAAGACTAACTCTGGCTTGGGTGGGAATCATTTTTGGAATAGTGGTTGGTGGTTGTTCACATCTGGATGAGGTATAAAATGATAACATTATGATGATGAACACCAGAGAGCCTCATCTGCATATAAATAGACCTAATCAGAAATGCAAATTGCAATCAGGAGAAATTTTTAAAGGCTGTGATAGCTGTGTGATTGTGCAGATAAGGAAAGGTCAACACTTGTATTGTTAAGGCAGTTAAATGGCTCCCAGCCTGCCCAGAGCCTTCTTTTGAAAGAGACATTTGGAAGGTACAAATTATCTCTCAATCTGCACCCTGGTTGGGAAGGCGTCCCTGGATAGCTTCCTTTTCTGTAACTAGAGCCGTGAGCTGGCCACACATCAGCCCGATTCCAATGAAACACAACCCAACCTCTTGTACAAACCCCTAATGAATACACAGAATAGAAAGTATACTTGCATTTAAATGCTCTCCAAACAGACCTCTTTCCACACAATTTTCCATTGAGACAGAAATTAAGGGTTGGAGAGTAAGATCTATAGTGCTGATGTAACATTTTCTGATACATTTCAATACTGGTCTGAGTGAATACAGCAATATGATACACATATGTTTACACTGAATACTAGAGAAAGTATGTAATTAAAAAGAAAACACTAGCATTTAGACAGATTACTTAATCCACAATTCCATTCGTAGTCTTATCGTGCAAAGTTCAAAAAATCAGTATCTCAGAAAAAGCTGAGCGCTAAAAATACGCAATTGTTGCAACATGGTCTTATTATTCCTTGGGGTATGTTATCTTTCAGGAACATCCTCTTCTTGATCCCCCTCCACCCCCCTTGTTTTTTCAAAGAAAATATATTTCACAATCAGGCTTTGTCAGGTTTGGAGGGAAATTGCTTACAAACTATTTATTATCCCTCTAACTAGACACTTTCACAAAGAACTAATGGGTCAAGAGCGCCATCTTGTGTCTTACCTTGGAATCTTAAAGAGTGTTTTCACAGGATGCATGTCAAAGAGGGGAGGGTCTCCATCCCCCAGTTCAATAGCTGTGATCCCCAAGGACCAGACGTCACAGCGAGCGTCATAGGAAGAGTCATACTGCTGCTCACAGGCAATGACCTATTAGACAAAAGCAGGACACAACACATCAACCCGACTGCCACATCAGATGTCCTAAAAAGGCCCTGGGCTGATCTTAGCCCCCTTCGCAGTTTCCTTGGCCACAATGTTATTGAATTCCAGTAATGAGATGTGTGTATTCTAGGCCTTATTTGTGCGTAACTAATTTATTATCTTATTCGTTCATTAACTTTTAAAAATGTGTCAGTTTTATTTTTGAAAAGCATGTATCAAACTGTCTAAGTACCAAGAACAGCACAAGGGGAGGAAGCCGGTGTATACCACACCATCCCAACCCTGCTATTCTTTAAGGAAAGGCTTTGTCTACATCCCTCACCTCATTACTAGCTACTGAATTCAATAACAAGAAACAATTGTTCTCAAAGATGCTTGTGTACTTTGAGATGCATGAAATCCCCAAGAGTATGACCAGCTAAGCAGAGAGATGTTGGAAGACTCACATGGTTAATATAAAGTAAAAATGACCCCACTTCACCCTTCCCTTTTTCTAAGAGCATCTTTCCCCTCCTCAAACTCCAACAATGGTGTACATCACAGAAACAGCTGCCATTCCAGTTACTTGGCCTGACTAGGTACAAGAGCAGCAGAACCAGAAAATGACCCTGGGCTTGTCACTGGGTTGAGGAGTATGTAACCCTGTGGAGGAATGTTTTTATCAACTTATTGAGTCAGTCAAGAACATCTCCTACACTCAGACTCTGATGACTATCACAATGGTGATAGGAGAAGTTGGGAGTGAGCCAGAGGACGTGGAGGATCAGGAACCCCTATTTGACTTAAAATCTGGCACCAGGATGACCGATGGCCATGGCCAGGTGGGAAACTTCGATTTCTGATGATCCAAAACACCAGTGAGGGGGCAACACCTGTAACGGTGAGCACAGGAAGACCAGGGTAATAGAGCCACCCTCTTAGGCCATCATAATGTCTTTGGCTTTTTTATTCCAAATGAGATGGGACAACCAACTGCGGTGAGCAGAGGAGGGACAGATCTAGCTTATGTTTTAGCAAGATCATTCTGGCTACTGTGCAGAAGATAGATGTGAGAAGAAGAAACAAAACCAGTTCAATATGTTACTGCAGGGATCCAGATGAGAGATTGTGAGATGGTGAGAATAATCAGATTCTAGATATAATTTTGAATGTAGAGCCAACTGGATTTGCTGAACAGGGCTTAGAAGAAAGGAGAGCTAAGGAAAACTCCAAAGTTTTTGACATGAGCAACCACCAAAATAGAACTGGTATTTGCTAAGATGAGAAAGACAGTAGGAAGAGCAGGTTTGGGGTGAAGAGTGGAGCTCCATTTAGGATATATTAAGTCTGAGATGCCTGGGACACTTCCAAATGGAGAAGAGTATTTTAGCCTGGTGAGACTCATACTGGACTTCTGATCTACAGAATCATAAGATAACTGCTATGGTCTGAACATGTCTCCCAAAATGCATGTGTTAAAAATGTAATCCCCAATGCAACCAATGGAAGGTGGATCCTTTTGGGAGGTGGTTAGGTCATGAGAATTCTGCCCTTGTGAATGGATTAATACTACCATGAAAAGGGCTTGTAGGACTGGGTTCGCTCCCTTCTGCCTTCTGCCATGTGAGGACGCAGTATGAAGGCCCATACCAGATGCCAACACTTTGACCTTAGGCTTCCCAGCCTCTAGAACTATGACAAAATTAATTTCTGTTCTTTATAAATTACCCAGTCTCAGATAATCTGTTACAGCAGCATGAAACAGATTAAGACTAAGAAACAGGTGTTTGTTTTAAGCCACTAAGTTTGTGGTATTGTTATGGCAGTGATAGAAAACTAGTATTCCTGCTCTCTTCCAGGCAGTGCATTGGACTTGTAAGGCCTGGTGAAATGTGCCAACTGCCTTGCTCTAGACCCTGTGCTCTCGTTCCCATAATTGCCCTGTACTCTTCTCTTCTGAGCTGGAGAACATTTTCTATAAATCCACATCCTTGGCCCGGCCCCAGCCCCATCTTCTAAATAGAATATCCTGTCATACTTTTAACACGTTATTTTCAAATGTACATTCAAACTGAAGTTCAAATAATTCCAATTTCAGAACCAAAGGCCATTTCATTACCCCCAAAGACCTCCCTTTTCTCACCCTAATCAGGTGAGAATCTACATTATTTTTAAAGATCCCTAGAGAAGGCTATTCAACACCTTTCCTTTCAGAAATGACACTTTCAAAAGTGCAAGACAAACATAATTTTAGACCTATCAATCATCAAATATTTCACTGTTATTCATGACACTGTGATAGGGCCTGTGAAGGAGAGAGAAATAAGACTCTGTCCTTCCCCAGTAGGAGCTATGGCCAACTGAAATATAAAGTGAACCTATCATAATTAAATGACAAACCATGACAACTATAAATGCCCTAAGACAATGTGTAGTAACATGTCCAATAAAGGATATGTGCTCTAAATGCTTAAGATTTTAGAAGGAGACCACTGCTGGCTAAGCAAGACAACACAAAGTATCCGGTATCCATAGTCTACAACTTCTGTGGGGAAATTCAAATCAGCTTCTAGCCAACTTGAATGGGACACAAAACGCAATTCTAAGAACATATCTCAATGTGAAAATAGAGATATTCTAACATTTCTCAAGTGTTGTCATAAAACATTCAAAACTTGTATCTGGTTTCAGTTTCTCTTTACAGACAAACATTATCTTCAGCTCATTCTGATTAACAGAAAAGCATATCTTGGCCTAATTCTTCTCTTCAGTGCATCATGTAACAAAGAAATTATTTAAGTTCAGCATTCCAAGGAAGTTTATTGAAAATTATGCTAAAATAATTCACAAACAATTATTGAGTACCCATTAGTCTGGCAGGATAGTACGCTCTGGGAAGAGAAAGTCAAATACACACTGAACTGAATCTTCAAAATAATTTGGCAAAGTAGGTGCAATGATCACTTCTGCAGGTATGGAAACGGAGGATAGCATGGTTAAACAGTTCACCTGGCATCACATAGCTAGTAATTGTCAAGGTCAGAATTTGAACCCAGGCAGGGAGAAGGATAACTAAACAAATCATTGCCATATAAGTGCTATATATAATAAAAGTTATAGTTGGTTAAAATTGTTAAAATTATCAGCTTCTGCACTTGTATTTTGACTACACTAGCCAGGTGTTCTGAGGTTCTGTCATTTCAACTCCATCTTCTTCGGGGGTCTTTTTCAGGATTGCTCCTCACCAGGAGGAAACAGCCCTTTCCGCAGGTTATACATATGGTGAGAGTTAAAGAAGCGCTCTTAACAGGACGCAGGGCAGCTGAAGGTCAACACCCTGGAATGGGATTCCCTATCAATCCAATACCAAAGCGTGAAGCTATTTCTTTAAGAGAAAACAGTACTATCATTCTCTTTAGCTCAACATTCTCCTTGCCTCTAGGTGACACAAAGCTGAGTTAAGGATGCTTGGATGGTCGAATGGCCTTTCTTCTCTTGCCCCCAGGAGAAGGTGACCTCAAAAAGAACTCTCTGAATCAGTTGTTAGGATGCTCCATTAAGAAAGGAGAGTGGGATGGCAAGTAAGTGCACTGCTTTGGGACCAAGTTTTCCAGGTTCTGTAAGTCACATTAAAGGAGTGGAGAGAAATGAGATGGTGTTGGGCAAAGGACCCCAAAGGCACACCCTTTCACATCTGAAAACAAATCATATCCTCAGGACCTCTCTCAATCTACAAAGTGGCAAGGTGGAAATAAATAACCTCTACCATCCCTTCTAGCTGTAATATTCCACGACTTTGTGATTTCCAAGTAAGTGATCTTTGGGTAGTATCTCAAACTGGGAGACTAACATTGCCATACAAATTAGCTAGTGTGAACAGTACATTATTCTGAGGTGTGAACAGGATGGCTGGAACTTTGAGGGGATTTTATTGCCAATGTTTTGTAGAAGGTCTTAAGGTCTATGACAACATGCTGGTTGCTGTAATAATGCCTCTGTTAAGGAAGATGAGCTTCACGACCCAGCAATTGTTTGGATGCCGGTTAATGGAGCATGTCCAGGTTCCCACCTTGAAATGCAAACTTATGGCTTTCCTGGTACAGTTAGATTACACTGCTGCTTATTTTAGAAAGAAGAAAAACACTAATGTTGGATTACTAGCAATATCTATGCACTGGCAGCTTTAGTGCCCAAGGCCAATAGCTATTTTACCTAGCAGTGGGCTTGAGGCTCCCAAATGTTGGTCATTGCCACCTTAGCTGCCAAAACCTTTTCTTTCTGGAGACTGAGAACAAGAAACAAGTTTTCACTAGCGGCTTAGCTTGACAGGTCTTTGGAGCAAAGGCTAGTCATTATCCGTCTTCAATTGCTGAGGCAATTCTCTTCAGCCTTCTTCAGGCTAAGGAGTTCCATAGATCCAGACTCCTTAAATCTACCCCCAGTCACTCCCTCCTACCCCACAGAGGGAACACCTCCCCTCTTCTATGGGAATCTATGCGATGAAACCACATCCACAACTGCTTTGACACATATCATCCCTTTGTCTGTCCTTGAGCAAGGTCAGCTGTGTTCTGTTGAAGATGGCTGTTCCTTTCCTTAGCCACCAGCCAGAGGATGGCAGAGAAAAACAACTGTCACCAGCCCTTGGGTCACGAAGAGACTTTCACCTCTGGCTAGTGCTAGAAAATCCCAGAGCCTGGCATCTTTGTTTTGGTTTTGCCACCAAAACCAAAGTCACTGGGTGACTTTGACAAAATATTTTATCGCCCTGTACCTCTTCTTTGCAAGCAAACCAAGCAACCCCTTTTTCATGGGCCTCATCTGAAGCACTGCTTATGAAAATGCTGGTTATTCAGCTTATACTGTGGCATTAAAATGTTAATAGTAGATATCATTGGATCACTGACGTATGGGTAATAATTATTTTATTTACTTACTTCTTTAAGATCTTTTGTTTTCTAAAATGTCTATCGAGAGCACGGATTATTTCTATAATAAAAAGAAGCAAATTTTGTGTTTTTTTGTCTTGAAAATATAAATAAATATTGAAAAGTTTGCCTTAATTTTCAAGGACATGTTTCTTTGTTCTGGAGTATTTGGTGACTGCTGGGATTCTTTATCAAGAAGTTGGCAGGTTAAAGGTGGTGTCTTGATAATATAACTAGGTCCCTGGCTGGATGCGGTGACTCACGCCTGTAATCCCAGCACTTTGGGAGGCCAAGGCAGGCAGACCACGGGGTCAGGAGTTAGAGACCAGCCTGACCAACATGGTGAAACCCCGCCTCTACTAAAAATACAAAAAAAAAAATTAGCCAGGCATGGTGGCACATGCCTGTGATCCCAGCTACTCAGGAGGCTGAAACAGGAGAAATGTTTGAACCCAGGAGGCGGAGGTTACAGTGAGCCAAGATCACTCCACTGCACTCCAGACTGGGTAACAAAGTAAGATTCTGTCTCAAAAAAAAAAAGAAAAAGAAAAGTAGGTCCATATGAAATTAATCCCAGAAGACTGAAGCATAATTATTCATGTAGCATAATTGATAAATGTTATTGATCATAAGGTTTTCTAAAATAGAACTTCTCTGGAATCAGAAGTTGTAGTTACAGTATAACTATTCCAGTGGCAGACTTTTTAAATCAGTTTTACAAATGAAATTCCCTTCCCAACTATATCCCTTTCTACGGTCAGCACAGGGCATGAGTAGAGCACTTTCACTTTCTCGGGCCATCACAATCCATGACTAAAACTTATTGATAAAGTTACCAAGACAAGCGTGAGTTCCACCCTCTCTTGCACAATGACTTGCTGTATAAGAACCTGAGCTAACACCTCCTCATCTCAAGATCTTCATCATCCGAAAAGAGCATCTGCATTATACTACATGTGAAATGGATAAAAGCAGTCAATATATGAGCTTCCAGATTCAGAAAACCTAGTTTCTCTAACAAGATAGTTAAACCATTTATCAAATTATATGTCAAAGAGCTATTGGGCTGAAATTTCTTCTAATAATGTAATTTTAAGCAATGTTTTCAAGCAAATAGCATTATAGTATTTTTGCTGTCATAAGAAATAATTTATCAAACTTAAACAAAAGGAATTATTCAGACTACTTTATTTTCCACTAATATTTTTAAATGTCATTAAAAATGTAATTAGGTTTGCCTTCTATGTTCTGATTTCTCACCTTACTAGAATCATTTGTGCGATCCAAAATTATAACCAAAGGTCGGGATTAAAATTTCACTCAAGTACACAGGCAAAATGCTGTTATCTCAAGAGCTAAATTCAGCTAAATAAGAGGCAAGGCAAACAGACCTAAAGCTATTAATCCTTGGCTGACCTTGAGCCCAGAAATGCAGGCAATAGACTGGCAAATAAGATGGGCTGAGAGGTAGGAAGGCAAATAAGATTCTTAATTTTGCTTACACAATTCATGCAGCATAATTGATAAATGTTATTGATCATAAAGATTTCTAAGTCAGAACTTCTCTGGAATCAGAAACTGTGGTTACAGTATAAATATTCCACTGGCAAATATTTTTATCACTTTTGCAAATGAACATCTTAAAGTGTTATAAGCTGAGAGACTGAATAAACAAATGAAGTTTCTTATCTAAGATGATACATAAATTCAAAGGAGGATATATTTGAGATTCATTCTTTTTTTTTGTAAGGGAATATGGACTAGATGAACTGAAACTGAAGTATTTGGCAGGGGGATGGTCTTTCATAAAACTAAAACTGGGGCTAAGATTGAATCCACATTTTGTACACTGTAAAATTGCCAGCAATAATTTAAATTAGACTGTTCTTATGAACTTCAGGAAGGTCTCTAATTATAATGTGATATTCTATGGATCTCTTTTTTCTCAGGATTGTAAGTTTCAGCTTAAGTCTATAGAGAAATAAAGCCAGGTTCAAATTAAAAACACACAAAGCATGCTTATACAACACCAACCTCCCACCATGGCTAGTGAAGGGTAGAAGGGGAACTCACTCTGGGTTTGAGGTCAGCCCACATGCTGATTTTTGCACCTAAATTCCCTGAAACCCTGAAAACAGATCATTTATTCTTACTTGTGTGTTAAGTCCCCTTCTCAGACTCAGGACCAATATCTACAGAACTCCTAGCATGTCCAAATTTTCTATGTGTCCTTGGTACTCAAAAAGTGAAGGAGTACATTTGCTCCCAGTGCATTCCCACTGTGCTCACCTGATCCAGAGCTTCCTCATACACAGATGGACGATGAAAGGACCTTTAGGATTCACTCATTCAACCCCCTTCTTTTACAGAAGAGAAAACTAGGGCCTGAGGGGAGAGTCAGTTGATTTGTCTGAATCACACAGTTGGTTCATGACCAAAGAAGGAGTTAACTCCATGGTTACCTACCACCTTCCTGTGTGAGGCATCTCTTGGGAATCCTCATAATGATGGAGAATGCTGAGCCACTTCCAAATACATTCCATATTCAGAGAGCCATGGTCACAGTAATGTCTACGCTATGAGCCCGTAGACACAGCATGCAAGCATTAAGCAGATGGATTTCCTGCCATCTCTCACTTACCTGTCCCTTCACTCTCCCTTGCTGCCCCTTTCCTTTGCCAGTTAGTGCTCCATTTCTACCAGAGTATGTTAGGGACAGGGCAAGGAGGACCTCTACAATTCAGTCCATTTTACAGCTTGTCAGGTCACATATTATTACACCAGGTCAGGAAACAGATTCAGAAAGTTAAGAGACATATGTGCTCAAGGCCACAGCTAGTAGGCGATAGAACTGAAGCATGAGCGCCCAATCAGAAACTATTGAGGAAAAAAATGTTTTTCTCCTTCATGATGCATCTGAAAAACAGGAAGGGAAGCAAATCAAGCAGAGTATCTGAAAGTTCCCACTTGGACATACTCCTTCATCAGCAAGTATCTGTGGTTTCTGTCCTTACCCAGGCTGACAGCACCATGCAAATAAGGATGTCCTTGAGAATGTCATATGTTCCTATTAGACAGTGGTTCTGTTTAACTCTCTAAAATTAAAAAAGGTATGGGAGGCTGGGCACTGTGGCTCATGCCTGTCATGAACTTGAGCCCAGTTCAAGACCAGCCTGGGCAACATGATGAACCCCGTCTCTACTAAAAATACAAAAATTAGCTGGGCGTGGCGGTGCATGCCTGTAATCCCAGCTACTAGAGAGGCTAAGGCACAAGAATCGCTTGAGGCCGGGCGCGGTGGCTCAAGCCTGTAATCCCAGCACTTTGGGAGGCCGAGACGGGCGGATCACGAGGTCAGGAGATCGAGACCATCCTGGCTAACACGGTGAAACCCCGTCTCTACTAAAAATACAAAAACTAGCCGGGCGAGGTGGCGGGCGCCTGTAGTCCCAGCTACTTGGGAGGCTGAGGCAGGAGAATGGCGTAAACCCGGGAGGCGGAGCTTGCAGTGAGCTGAGATCCGGCCACTGTACTCCAGCCTGGGTGACAGAGCGAGACTCCGTCTCAAAAAAAAAAAAAACAAAACAAAACAAAAAAGAATCGCTTGAGCCCTGGAGGTGGAGGTTGCTGTGAGCCAAGATCACACCACTGCACTCCAGCCTGGATGACAGAGCAAGACCCTGTACGCCCCACATCCCCCCGCAAAAAAGTATGAGAAATACCCAGGACATAATAGAGCACAAGAAACACTAGTCCATCTGCCTCTACTTGTTCCTATTTCATCCTGCTCAAGGCTCCTCTGAGGTTCCATCCCTCACGCTGACCGCTGTCCTCCATTTGCTCTCATGATGGCTCAGTGGCCATCAGGCAAGAAAGCAAATGTAGAGTTTGGCTTGGGTGGGAATTCTCTTTCATGAGCTAAGACTGTACCCAGAACAGGGCAGTGAAGGCACTGACTGGAGCTCAGCCATGGGTCATCTGGGACCCAGAGCTTAGGAAGAGCTGAGGCCAACTCTGACATTCCTTCAGCAAACACTTCCGTTCCCGCAGTAACAGAATCAGTTTTTCCTCTTGTCCTCTTTGGTGGATGAAGAGAAGGGGCAACAGCAGATGCTTTAACACTTTCCACCTCCCCAGAGAGGAGTGAGGATAGCCTTAAAAATTCCGAATGCTCCTGGTAGTTGTTCCTTTGACATTTCTGGCTTTAGCACTTCTGGCTCAGCACTCGGAGGGGATTCACGTGATGCCTCGGCTCTGGGCCTCACGTGCTTCTACACATCTGGGATTTAAAGCCCTCAGATAGGGTCTTATATTTAGACCCACCAGGAAGAGGGTAATAACATATCATCGCCTCCTCCAGAGCCAGCTCCCCACCTCCACACTGACATATGACACATGACTCAACCTCTCCACAGAGCTCCAGCTGAGAGGGAGTTATTGCTGGAGCTGAGGTGAAAACCCCGGGGCGACATCCAGTCATATCCACTCCCCGCACCCCACACCCCGGGCCCTTCGCCTGCTGGAGCACTGAGCGTCTGGGCTCTGCCTCAGTGCCTTAGAAGACAGAACCACTCTGCCAATGTAGGCAGGCCAGGGCCAGCCTCAGAACTAGAGATGGAATCTCTGTTTCTTTGAGCCTGACACACAATGCCTAGGGTGAACCAGTGAACAGCAAAAGTGACGGAATCTCAGAGATGAATGTTTCTGGAGAAGGTAGGCAGGTCTTTTAGCCAATGATCTGAAGTTCTAAACCTCTCATTTAACTCTCCTGAGCTCCCAAAGCCTGCATTCCTCACAGTGATATGACTGGCAGACAGGGTCCCATGAATCTCCAGTCTTTAACAGAAAGCCAGGTAAAATGGATCCTAGCAGCCATGGCATCATCATTAGTTCACTCTTACTGGGAACTTGTGCCACCCTCATTGCTTGTGGAACATCAGCTCCATGGAATATGAGAACTGAAGGCGGGTCTTCCCTCTAAAAACAGCAAATGTTCCCTGTAAAATAGAAAGGAACTTAAAAGGCAAAGACTACCTAAGCCAATTTCTTCTTTTTCACGGATGAGGACAGGCTAAGCAGAGGTAGGGGTAGGGGCAACATATGCCACCGTTGTTAAAAGCCCCTATTACGTCTGGCACGGCCCTGAACAGTTGCAGTACATTATTTCGTTTTATCTTTTGAGGCAGGTTTTTTTCTACCCATTTTACCTCTTTTAACTTCTCCCCATTTTACCAGTCAGAAATATTAAGTAACTTGCCTGAGGTTACTGGTTATATAGGTAGCAGGTATCTATGATTCACTCCCAGATCTATCTGACCCTAAAATTTGTGCATTTTTACTCAAACTGAAGCCATATTAAAATAACTGAATCACAATCATTTTTTAGAAAATGAGTGGCAGAGCTAAGACTAAAATGTAAATCTCCTAAATTCAATTCTAAAGAACTTTATTTTTTCCATATCCTTCTCTTGGGCAATAATTACACTGGCTTTTAGCATCACACTGAAATATTACATTTTCCTTCATATATTAGGAAGGATAATTCTCATCTAAGTTACGAATTGGGGGAAAAAAATTCACGACTTATCTGGTACACCGGTTGTCACAATTAAATAATTTGCTGTGGTATAGTGGTTAAAAGTAAGGACTTTGGAGACAAATATCTGGGTTGAAATTCTGTTGGCATCCCCTAATAACTTGTCCAAGGACAAGAATAGTTACTTTCTATGCTCATCTACTTCATCTAAAACATTGGACTAGCAATAGCACCAGCTTTTTTGGTAGTGTTGCGAGATTTATAAATGAGTTAATACACACAACTCACTTAGCACCTAACACATAGTAAGCACTCGCTAAATACTAGCTCTTATTTGGGAACCAAACCCATTAGCTAGAGCTTAGGGAACAAAATGGCAATAATGACAATAATAATAATTCAACTCTCTAGTGTCGTTTGTCTTTCACAGCCCTTTGACACAAAATATCTCATTTGTCATCTCTAACCCTCGCAATGCCAAAGGAAATAGCATTATCGTATCATTTACTAGGAATGGCATAATTAACAAAGGCAAGAGTGGCTGCAAAAAGCTTGCGGTATTTCTGCATTGGTGTAAGCTAGTTGTTATGGCAACCGTCCCCTGTCAACGACCCTTTGCCAGGCAGAGAGAGACCCATTTTTGGAGCCGTCACAGCACATCTGTTTCTCTGCTCAGCTGATTAGCTCTTGTTTGCAACAATGAGCAGATGGAAGTAAAGAGGGGAAAAATTTTCTAAAAAGAAGCAAATGTTTATTTTATCCACAAGTCTGTTTTCCAGTAAAGAAACAGACCTTTAGCTGTTTTGGGAAGATGCTGCCTATACTAGATCCTTAATGCATGGTGGAATTGCAAAGTGTAGTCAACCTATAAATTATAGGTGATAGGTCCTTCACGTGCATATTTTATTTTTATTTTTTTAAATTATACTTTAAGTTCTAGGGTACATGTGCACAACGTGCAGGTTTGTTACATATGCATACATGTGCCATGTTGGTGTGCTGCACCCATCAACTTGTCATTTACATCAGGTATAATTCCCAACGCCATCCCTCCCCGCCACGTGCATCTTTTAAAATGATGTGTCTCACATTCCAATTTCAGAGTACACTTACACTCTATCGTGTGCGTCTTTGTTATATAAACTGTTGTCTCAGTTAGCTGGGACACATTTTCCACACTGAATATCCCACACGAACACACTGTAACTGTGAAAGAATAAAGTGAAAGAGTACAAGTATCCTTTCCCTGCCTTGGTTTCCTCATCTGTAAAATGGGACTTGCACTCCCATGCTCTCTGAAAAGCCAAACAGCTTCAATATTTACTAGGTATGTGAATTTGGGTACGCTTCCGCCTATAGCTCTTTAAGCCTCACTTTCTCTGTGATACAATGGAGAAAATAACATCCACTATTGAGAACTGTTGTGAAAATGAAATATGTTAAAAGCCCCTATCATAGTCCCTGGTAGAGAGTCAGTCCTCAGTAAGTGAAAGTTTCCTTCCCACTATGCCTCTGCTTAGCAAGTGTAATGTTCAAAATATCTGACAATCAGGAGGCATGTGGCACTGGCCATCCCTGCTTGTCAAACAGACCTTTCCCCCCATAGTTGCTGGATCATTAGGAGGTCGGAAGTGCCCCAGGGTAAAAGACAGGGCACCTCTGGTGGCTGAGGAGCACTCAAGGGGCTCTGGATGGCTGCCATTTACCATCCAGAATGAACAGTTTAATATTTTAACAACCAGCCTGGCCACACAGTGTACATCAGCTAAATATAAGCCATTATTTTAAAAGTCTACTGGTGTCCTCGATAAAAACGATAATGACAACATTGGTTCTTTCTCTTGGGTTTCGGTCATTTACAAGCACTGAGTTTAATTTTTTGCTATATGTGATGGTGGAAAAAGTATTTTAGGTATCAACTACCCCAACTCCCCTGCCATTACCATTAATCAACATAAACTAGGCTTGTATCCCTTTTGTTATAGGGCAGGATATTACCTGGCATGTGTTTGATATAAAAATTGGTTGAGCAATATTGACAGTGGACATGGGTTATATTGGAAATCCCTTAGTTGAGTGAGTCACAAAATATGGATTCCAGTCACAATTACCCACCTACTACTCTGTGCCTATGGACACTTGACCTGACAGTGCCTTAGATTCTTTATCTGCAACATCAATGTAATCATGTCCAAATGGCACTCTCATAGGTAGATTATAGTGCTTTTAAAATACTATTTGTAAAAATTCTATGCAAATGTGGGATATTTTTATTCATATTATTTACTATAAGAAATTGGATGTCAGGAGACAGTGGAGGAGAAAAGAGATAATAAACATGGCTAATAGGAAGACTGTGTTGTTTTTGTGGGGTTTTTTTAAGTGTGTAAAATGCAGGCTCAAGTTATAGGCCAGGAGACCAGAGAAGTTTAATCAGGTAAAGAGAAGGTTCAAGGAAGTGACCATGAGCTGGCCAAACATCTCAGGAGATAATAATAATTTTTAAAATGCTTTGCCTGAAAGTAGGTAGGAGAGAACAAAAGTCTGGGGGTGTTGGGAGCCCACACAGGAAGGCAATTTGGTATGCTTTGTACATTCAGAAGGAACCATGTTTGTCTCAAACACCAAAGGCTGAGAGAGTGCAGACAGTGTATGCGTGTGGAGTGTGTGGAGTAGGGGAGGTGGTTGTGTATGTGTGTGTAAACAGGCAAAGCTGAGCCCTCTAACTATGCTAGCATCTATAACCTGCAGCCCTGCAGGTTCTAAACAGTGAACTCATTACCTTGGAAACTTGAATGATTTAATACAAAGAAAGGGGGCTAAGTATTAATATTTGGGAGCTTGTTATTGGTTGAACTGTGTCCTCCAAAAAAGAGATACATTGAAGTCCTAGCCCCCAGAATCTCAGAATGTGAACTTATTTGGAAATAGGGTCACTGCACATACAGTTAGTTGAATTCAGATGAGGTCATACTAGAGTAGGGTGGGCCTCTAATCCGACGGGACTGGTGTTCTTATAAGAAGACATGGTCATGTGAAGACAGAGACACACAGAGAAAACACGGTGGCACTACAAAGGCAGAGACTGGAGTTACGCAGCTGCAAGCCAGGGAACGCCAAAGATCGCCAGCAAACCTCCAGTAGCTGGAAAGAAACAAAGCAAGATCCCTCCCCTGGAGGCTTCAGAGGAAGCCTGAGTCTGCTGGCATCTTGATTTCAGATTCTAGCCTCCAGAAGTGTTAGATAATATATTTCTGTTGTTTAAAGCTACCCAGTTTGTACTACTTGATTAGAGCAGACCCGGGAAATAAATACAGGGTGGACAAGTCTTCAACCCCAAGAGACGAGGAAAACCCACTTTAACTTCTTGCTGTTTGGTTGCACCATGAGTGCCTTCACCTGTGGCTAACTGGCATGTTGCAGCCACTACTGCCCCTCAGATATTCACAGGCACTGTTGTCATAACTGCCCTGAAGTCAGTCCCTGAACGATGAAGCCACGCAGTTTGCAGCACTCATAGCCAGGAAGATTGAAAAATCTGAAGTTTTCATGACTTTGTTATTATGAGCTGCTAAATTAACAAACTCCAGAACAACCTACCTCTGATCTTATTACATAAGAGACTTAATTATCTAATGTTCAAGTCATTTTGCTCATGATAATCTGCTAAATAGTCTCGATGTGACACTTTTTCTTTCTCTTTTAAGATAATCTTTCTTGTAGTCACAGTATGCTACTCACATACAGTGTGTTTAGTTTATAAAAAATTGTTCTGATCTTAAGCCAGGCATGTTGATGCATGCCTGTAGTAACAGCTACTTGGGAGGCTGAGGTAGAAGGAATGCTTGAGCTTAGGAGTTGGAGACCAGACTGGGCAACATAGTAAGACCCTATCTTAAAAAAAAAATTGTAGTCATCTTGACTTTTACAACCCTTTGACTATGCTAAACAATTTATTTCCCTAGTAGTATTGTTTCAAAGTACTAACACACTAATGGCATTCCACAGAACTCTTCTACATTGCTGAGTTGATACTACTCTGCCAGTATCTTTCAACTTTAGTAGTGTCCAAATGAGGTAGTAAGAGAACATGAGTAGAGAGTGTTGACAGTATGATAGTCATTTCATGCTGCAGCTTTGAGCTGCCCCAGTGAACTGTGTGTCTTGAGTGCTCATCAACATTTGATTGTACTGTGGTCACATTCCATTAGCTACCTGGTTTGTAGAATAGCTATCTGAATTAAATACTACACTTACTCAAGCTTGTGGAATAAAAATGGAAATAAAAAAGGGAAAAAACAATTTTGTTCAATTCCTCAAAAATAGGATCAAAGATCTCTCAGCTGCATTTTAAAAATAAAGCACAAGTCATCTGCAATGCTCTTATTCCACTGGCATTGGTATTGCATGCATTGTTGTATTTAATCTAAAGACCACTTATTCATACAAGCAGAAGTGAAAACATACCAGGATCAATATACTACACAGGCCATCATATGAAGACAGTGTTAATTTGAACCATTCATTACTGATTATACTTTCAAGGACTGCTTGAAAGCATTGCTCACATGAACAATATAAATGTTTGTTGAATTGAACTGAAAAATGGAAGGTCGTTCTTGTGGACATTCCTATGGAGGATTATGAAGCAAAAAGAGACTTTGTTGGAAAAGCTACTTCTCCATTTAGAAAATAAAAACGTGAGAATGGTGAAGGCCTGATTCCCAAGAGCTGCAGCCTGGGTCCCAGAGCATACTGCACACAGTCACGCATCCTGAGAGAATCCTGCACCTGAACAGTCAGACATTCACTCCTGCAATGTGCTGTCAAGGTGTCCATACCTTAAACTGCTTACTCTTCAATTGATCCACTGCAACAGGCAGGATGCAGTGCTGGCTTTTCCCAGCTAACAGGGGAACCACTTCCAGGCAATCTCAGCAAAAAGAAGCTCACCACAAACTGTTCCCTATAGAAACACTCCACATATTTTATTCAACCCAGTTAAAGTTGGAAAGTCATAAACACCTCTTTTTGCTGTTGTTGTTTTGTTTTGTTTTTGAGACAGAGTCTCACTCTGTCACCCAGACTGGAGTGCAGTGGCGCAATCTCGGCTCACTGCAAGCTTCACCTTCCAGCTTCACGCCACTCTCCTGCCTCAGCCTCCCGAGTAGCTGGGACCACAGGCGCCCACCACCACGCCCGGCTAATTTTTTGTATTTTTAGTAGAGATGGGGTTTCACCGTGTTAGCCAGGATGGTCTCGATCTCCTGACCTCATGATCCGCCTGCCTCGGCCTCCCAAAGTGCTGGGATTATAGGCGTGAGCCACCACGCCTGGCCACAAACACCTGTTAACAAACGTACAAAGCCAAGAAAATGCTTCTCTTAATTATATTTTGTGATTCTGAAAATACCAATTTGCTCTAGATTAGAACAGGAATACCATCTTCCATGTTATGCCACCCCAAATATTAGTTGAGTGATCTTAGTTATGCTTTCCTTTCAGAACAGATCTAAATCTACAGAGAAATTTGCTAGTATCAATAGTTGCGAAGACATCCTCAAACTGTTCTCCAAGTGTATCTTACCCTTTGGCTTTCTTACCAACGCATTCATTCATTCAACAGACTTTTTTTTTTTTTTTTTTTTTTTTTTTTTTTTTTTTTTGAGAGACAGAATCTAACTCTGTCACTCAGGCTGAAGTGCAGTGGTGCCATCTCAACTCACTGCAACCTCCGCCTCCCGGGTTCAAACAATTCTCCTGCCTCAGCCTCCAGAGTAGCTGGAATTACAGGTGTGTGCCACCACACCCAGCTAATTTTTGTATTTTTAGTAGAGACGGGGTTTTGCCATGTTGGCCAGGCTGGTCTCAAACTCCTGATCTCAAATGATCTGCCTGCCTTGGCCTCCCAAAGTGCTGGGATTACAGGCATGAGCCACTGCTCCTGGCCCAACAGATTTTTTTTTTTTTTTTTTTTTGAGCATGTACTCTGTATCAAGCACTATATTAAGAGCTTAGGCATCCCAAGTCCCTGCCAGAGCTGAGTCCAGTTGGGAGACCTGCCTGCCAACAACTACAGTGCCGTAGTGATATTGTATTAATGGAGGGTGTAAGGACGTGGTGGAAACTTAGGGAAAGGAGCCTCAATGTGGGCAAGGGATTAGGGAATGTTTCCCAGCGGAGCTAGCATTTGAAACTTGTCAATTAAGGAGGAATTTTCCAGAGGCCTGGGGGCCATTCCAGATGATATAATAGTACACCAAGGGTTTAAAGTTAAGACACATCAGTAGGGATTTGGAGAGTCACCTGTTGTTCACTTCTGTTGGGGCATTAAGAACCAGTAAATTGGGAGAAGTAATCTGAAATAAGGCTGGATAGATAGTGGTTGGAATATTAAGAACTTTATTCACAATTCAAAGAAGTTTTGACTTTATCCTGCAGTGTTTCTCAAAGTGGGGTTCACAAAGTCCCTAGATAACTTTTTATGTTTTTGGTTTTGTTTCAGTGATAATTGTGTTAACAATAATAATGGGAGAAGGAGGAGTAAAAACATATTCTAGATCATCTGGATGACCATTTGTCACACAGTGTTCATATTATGTTTACTATTAAGTTGGCATCAAGCCAACAGAGATGTAACAGTTGGAGATCAAAGAAGTTGCTGTTTGAACAAAGAGATTATGCTAGCTGAAATGGAATAAAGTAGTAGGAGAACTGAGTCGCCACATGGTACGTGGTTGTAGGTGTGCCAGACTCAAAATAACCCATACTATTGTGTCCTGAAACATAAGCACACTGCAAAGGACAATGGAGATTCACAAAACAGTATCATTTGTCTCATAAAACTAAAGCTGCTTACTTGAATGTTACTGGCTTTGTATAATAGTTTTTTCATAATACATTTTTTTCTTTTGGTTTTATATTTCTACAAATAAAAATGACAAGGAGTTTATATCTAGTTTTATGTTTTGTAAAACCTATTTAAGAAATATTTAAGATTTAGATAAACACTGGAATTTGCAGCATTTTTCTTTTTGTTTAAAATGGGCCTATCTATTACTCAAGTATGAAAGAAAGAGCCATAGATGATGGGAGGCAGGAGGATCATTGAAGAAATTTAAGCCGAGATTAGTGTGAACCACTTACTTTGTTAGGAGACCACTTTGGCAGTGACAGAGAGGAAATACCATCATGCAGAGATGGAAAGACATCTAGGGAGGTGACCATCTGAGTCCTTTTAGTAAAAGAACCCATTTGTTTAATCCAGAAAGCTGCTCTCAGGCAAAGGTCAGCATACTGTGGAATTAAATGACCTGACGAACTAAACTGCACTAGTGTTACAGAGCATGCCTCATCTAGCTGGAAGGTTCCCCAAACTTCTACACGCGTCATTTTCCAGACAGTTCTGTGATGATGCCAAACCGAACTTAGGAATAAATCCCAAGTTTTACTACAGAGAGCCAACAAAGTACACACAAGATGAGTTGCTATGTATCTGGTAACAAAAAACAACCAGGGCCACCGCATATAGTTCTGTAGGCCAGTTGCTGCTGAAATCTGGCTCTTCACAAAGCCATATACCTCTGACGCTGCATCTATCCAGGGAAGTTGACTTTTTCTAATTTATACAAGGGCTGGATGAATTTGCCAAGCCACGGCCCTTGGAGAGGGCTGCATCTTCTGGAGGGACACCTTCCAATTGCATGAGGTTACCTTATGGGATAGCTATGACTTAACCTTGCTTTTCTGAGATTACATCTCACCAGCATCACTGACCAAACTAACACTCTTACAGTTCAATGAGGATAATGGACTTTCTTCTCCCTAAAGTTCTGGAGAGCATATGACTTACCCATTAAAAGGCATAGTACCAAGGCATTCAACACATGCAAAGAAAGAACTAGATATTTCCAGCTTACCTCAGGGGCCATCCAGAATGGGGTGCCAACAGATGTGTTTCTCCGCAGACGCGTACTGGTGAGTTGAGCTGAAACACCTATAAGGAAAGGGTATCAGAATTCAAAAGTGAGCAAAGTGTGATGCTAGACCAGGGATTGGCAGACTTTTCCCATAAAGGCCAAATAAATACTTCAGGCTTTGTGGGCCATATGGTCTCTGTCACAACTACTCAACTCTGCTCCCATAGTACAAAAGCAGCCATAGTAAACACATAAATGAATAAATGTGGCTTCATTCCAATAAAACTTTATTTATAGATGTTGAAATTTGAATTTCATATAATTTTCACATGTCACAAAATATTTTGGGTTTTTTTTTTCCCCAATCATTTAAAAATGTAAAAACCATTCCTAGCTCATAGGCCATATGAAAATAGGCGGTAGGTCATATTTGGCCCACTAACTGTAGCCGGCAAACTACAACTCTGGAGCATTTATCACTCTATTTAAATCATTAGGATTTTTTTTTTTTCCTAACGGACATCCCTGTCTATATCACTGCAAAAATCAAAAGAAAAATATCAACAATTTAGGATCAATCCAAAATATTGTCCTATTATACTTCCAAATTATTTCACATGACTTCTTTCTTAATAAGGGGCTTCATTTTATGGAGAAAGAAGATCGGCGTGCGCTATCTCTAACAGAGCATCACTACAGACATAAAAAGACTTCAGTGCCTTATCTTGCCTAGAAGCCTGGAAACCTGGCAAGAAAGCTGTGTTTGTCAAATGGAAAAAGAATATGACTAATAATATTATCTGGGGCTCAATGTTGAGGACCTGAATTCTAATGTAACTCCTATGTCCTTTAACCAGTTCTCTTCTTCATATCACGAGGGCGTAAAGGTCCACGGGATTAAGAATCAATGTTGTCCATCCCAATTATGCTTTTTTACTAATTATGTGATTGCTTCACTTCGGAGCCTCAGTTTTACTAGGGATAATCACAACAGTCACACCTAACACAGAGGGTTCTTCTTTTTTTTTTTTTTTTTTTTCTTTGAGGTGGAGTCTTGCTCTGTCACCCAGGCTGGAGTGCAGTGGCCGGATCTCAGCTCACTGCAAGCTCCTCCTCTCGGGTTCATGCCATTCTCCTGCCTCAGCCTCCCGAGTAGCTGGGACTACAGGCGCCCGCCACCTCGCCCGGCTAGTTTTTTTGTATTTTTTAGCAGAGACGGGGTTTCACAGTGTTAGCCAGGATGGTCTCGATCTCCTGACCTCGTGATCCGCCCGTCTCGGCCTCCCAAAGTGCTGGGATTACAGGCTTGAGCCACCGCACCCGGCCAGAGGGTTCTTCTTAAGACCAACTAGGAGAACAAATGTGAAAATGATTTATAAATTGCAAAGCATTTTACACGTGTAAGGTATTCTTTTATACCACACAGAAGTCTCACATAGCCCTTAAGAGAATGACCAGAGTTGCCACTAAAGTCACTGATGACAAAAACTTAGAAACTGAACACTGTGTGTTCTTAGCAAAGGACACACCTTTGAAACATCGGCATAGATTTGCCAAGGGTTCGTGAGTTGTTTTGTTAGGGGATGACTGTTGTGTTAACTGTGGACATTCTCTTTATTAGAGAGCCAAGAAGCTCTTTAAACTCTATTAGACCTAGATAATTTCCCATTTTACCAACTCCTCCACCACCATTTTGGTAAAAACAACTATACCTTTCTAGTTTTAATTTCTAGAAATTTATTTTGCAGCCACTGAAAGTTCAGGAACCTTCTACTGGAAAGATTAAGAACACTTACGCTATGTCAAATCGCAAAGCTGCTGAGTGAATAAATCAGTATCAATTCCCATGCCATCCTCATCTTTCCAGTCTGTTTCCCCTCACAATATATTTACAGTCCCCAGAATCACGTGGAAAAAAACATTTCAAATGTTAAACATACAGCATATTATTGGAGTTACATCATTCCTTATAAAGAGGAGCATAAGACTTACACAAAATACTCCCTCTGCTATTTTTCTTTGCTTGTGTTTCAGTAAAAATACAGCAGTACGTCTAAAGCAACTTCATTTAAAGTAATTTCATCTAAGTAAATGATAAACTGATACATGCTTACGCTGAACTCTTTCTTAGCAATATGACCATAAATATCTTTCAAAAATAATCAGTCTTGTTTACTATAATGATATTGACAACATGTTTAAAGTGTTTCTCTAAATGTTTTCTCATTATTTGTAACAATGACTCTGAAGTACTATTGTTGAACTCATTTAGAAGACTAAACCTTCAATAAACTTTAAAAAAAAAAAAAACCAAATGGTTTGTTGTTTTGTGATATCAACATATGATATTACAAGGAGATATTTAATAGTTCTCTGGCCTTAGGTGATATTGCCCTGCATTTCCTCTCACACTTCCATCTCCCGTTAATGTTTCCAGTTCAACCAGCCTCACATGTAGCAGCAATAAACACAATTTAAAAGGATGTTAGCTCCCAGGCCCAGAGGACTATTTTACCTTCTGCTCACTGGGAATAAGTATGCCTAAGGCTAGTGAAAGTCATTTGAAAGACCAAACTGTTTTCTCTTTTCATATGCAAAAGAAGAAATGACAAAATGTAAATTATAGACAATTGCCCTGAGATGTGAAATTCTTAGCAGAAAACCAAAAAGTTTTTACATCAAGTTCTTCTTTTGAAACACTTTTATTTTCAATCTTTAATAAAATTGCTTCTAAAGCTGAAAATAGATTAGTAAACAGCATCTCCTAGGGTGATCCATCTGGAGCCCCCACCCCCTCCAGCTTGTGTTTGACTGGAAAAGTCCCTCAGCCTATGGTGTAGCAGAGAAGCCCCAGTCTTCTGAGATTGCAATAAACTGTCCCCTTTGGCTAAACTGCACACATCAAGAAAACAAACGACAAGCAGTCATTACCAAAGTCAACGAGCTTAACTCCTCCTTCTGTTGTCAGAAGAATGTTATTCCCCTTCACATCACGGTGGATGATTCGGTTGCTGTGCAAATGCTGAAGGCCCTGCATGGCATCCCATCACCACCAAACAACAAGAAAGAGAAAGTGGAAATTTACATGCTTATTTTAAAGCAATTACCCTAGTATTGAAAAGTCTCATGAAAGTCTACATTTGGCTACACCTTCCTGCTGTTAATAATTCTTGCATATCATAGGGCAGTTTCCCCATTGTTAATATGCAATAAGGACCCAAGCAATAAACAAACCATCCCATTCGCTGTCATACCCCGTTTGATAGATGTTCTTACCAAGAGGGCCCCATACAAGATGTATGAGATCATTGCTTCATCCAACTGCTGGCCACATCTGAGTAGACCTTTGACAAGCTCAGTGACTGAGCCCCCATTACACAGCTGCGAGAAGAGATGCCAGACACAGGCAGAGCAGGAGACCACATATAAGAAAGAAAAGAAAAAGAAATTAAGAAGAAAAGCCAACTGATACTGATTCAATGTAGTAAATTTGCAGATTACAAAACTCTAGCTTGGAATACTCAGACTTCACATTTCCATTACCCAGTCTAATCTAATTCTTTGTGTATGTATTTTTTATTCGAAGTGATGATTTGTGAGTGAAAGTGCATGTCCAAAATGCTAACTTTTAAATTGCCAAATATAAAATAAAAATAAAATGTAAAGCACATTTAGAAATTTTTTAGAAAGAAAATTTTTTGGAAAGAAAAAGCATATAAGTAATCATGGCAACTTATTGGATATTTTTCACTTTATGTGAATATTGTCTATTTTTTAACGTGCATTTTGAGGATAAAACCAGAAGAGGCAAGATGGATGCCCTTGATACCTGACAGAGAATAAATTTCAGTGATTTCTCCAGTGCTAGCAGGTATCAGAAACCCAACCAGCAGCTCTTCCTAGAATTGCCATTGCAGATAAATTTTATGTAGTGAAGTTGCATCATAAGTGCATTTATTAACCTTTTAGTGTTCAATTTTAGGCTCTCAGCAACTTTATGCTCTTCTCTCTTGTCTGTAATTAAAAACACTGTAATTTTATCTTGCATATTTGTTCTTTGTCATATATTGTATCTTACTGAAGTTTGAGTACATACATAAAGCAGCTATATTGTACTTTTTCATCAACTTAAGGATTTCCAAAGATAACTCTTACTAACTGCAGAAGTCAATGTGAAGGTTTGGGTTTGCTACAAGCCATCCTAAATCAAGGGTTCTTAACTGTTTTGAGCAGAGCATGGAAATATCCTGAAATTGTAGGCAACATGCTATATATGCATCTTGCAGTTTACTGGGGAGAAAATGCAGAGTTTTCACCAGATTCTAAAAGCTACTGAGATAGCCAAATGCCTAGGCAGATAAAAATGGGTCCCCAGAGAATCTCTGACCCGCCTCACAAGTGTTTACATCTGATGCTTTGTGCAGATGAGGGAACGTGTCCTGGGATTGTCTGGGCATCCCCACAGCAGACTGGAGCCGGACATGAACCCTGGGGGCAAATGGGTGGAGCCACGGGGAACTCACGCCTTATGCAGGGGAGGAGCCTGCTCTCTTTAGCTTACTTGGTGACCTGGGAATCAATCCGTGAGGTAGAGGGTTTGTTAGCAGGACTTCATCTCACTTTGCTTTCTTTTTTTTCCTTTTCTCCCAATAAATTCCGCTCCTCACCCTTTTATGTGTCTACCAGCCTAATCTTTCCTGGTCATGTGACAAGAACCCCATTTTGGCAGAACTAAGGAGAAAGTTCTGCAACATTTTTGGCATCCAGACGTGGGGCTTGAGGAAAGGTAACATGCAAACCAAAAAGTCTTTTTCCTTTGGCTTCTAAGCCTTTTTGTCCTCAGACTTCTTCTGAGGGTAGATAAATTATGCACTCCCCCCCCACCATGTCATTCCTGGGGGTCAGGAATGTTGGCTGAATGGACAAACTGGTGACTCACCAGCTGCCCTCTTAAGTTTCTCTCCCTGTTGGAGAAACCCATTGGCATAAAAATAAGAGATTCTTCCCTCAGACTTTTTTTTTTTTTTTTTTGAGAGGGAGTTTTGCTGTTTTTGCCCAGGCTGGAGTGCAGTGGTGTGATCTCAGCTCACCACAACCTCCGCCTCCCGAGTTCAAGCGATTCTCCTGCCTCAGCCTCCCGAGTAGCTGGGATTACAGGTATGCACCACCACACCCAGCTAATTTTGTATTTTTAGTAGAGACAGGGTTTCTCCATGTTGGTCAGGCTGGTCTCGAACTCCCGACCTCAGGTGATCTGCCCGCCTCGGCCTCCCAAAATGCTGGGATTACAGGTTTGAGCCGCAGAACCCAGCCGGCTTTTTTTTTTTTTTTTTTTTCTGAAAACATTTTACCAGGCCAGGACCCCAAATATCAGGGTTTATATTTTCTGTAAAGTTTTAATTATGAAAAAGGATTTGTGAGGTTGGTCTTAAGCTGTAGCCAATCTGATGTGCTTTGCATGACTTCCTGAATGGTCAAACAGCAAACTTTGCTGCAGGCCTCCATCTTGTTTTATGTGCTTGGAATTGTGACCTGTAACCATGTGGCAATGTTTTTGTTCTTTCATTTCACAAGGATGCCTAGGTTCAATCCTGGCTTAGGAAATGAGTACTTTCCAGTTAATATCTGTGTGACTTCTGCCATTTGCTGATTCTCTTCCCCACCATGAACAATGTCTAGCCTTTTCCTTAAATCTTCCTTTCTCTGGGTTACCTTTAAAGGTTGTAAATTTTGTAAGAATTGCTTACCCTTATCTCCTTAGAAAATACCACATACACTCACAGTGAAATCATAACCTTAAGTGAGGCTTGTTGGTTTCACCTGTGAGGTTACCTTAGTAAAGTTTGAAAGTCAGAAATACTAGATGCTTGGCATGGCTAAAATCAGTTAATAAGGGAGTTAAAAGGATTTTCTTAGAGAGTGCTCAGCTTAATTAAAAGTGGATGTCCAAGTTATGGTATATTTAAAAGGCCTTTATGCTTTTTCCTCTTTTGGGATCTTGCTTTGCTGGAAAAAGACTTTTTCCTCAGTTGACTAAATTATTTTTCTCCATTTTGCCTTACCACTCCCAATGCATGCATGGCAGGCCTTCAGATAACTACTGGGACCATGGGACTCCTTGGGAAAAACAGACGAGGCACTACTCCCTTTTGGGAAGAAATCTGTTTTTCTCATGGAACCCCAGAAATTAAAAGTAGATAGATCCCTCTCAGACTCTGTTTTTGCCCCCAGTCATGCCTGTTTACTAGGCCTTAAAAGCTGCATGTTTTCCTAGCCCTGTCTCTTAAAGGGCTCCACCGGGAGGCCAATAATCCAAATAGGAGATGGGCAAATGAAAATCTTATGGCTTCTGGGTTTTCTTTTGCCTGTCTGTGTAGTTACATATGTGTTGTGTGTGTGATGTCTATAAAAAAGAGCTCTAATTTAATTGGTCTAATGGAAGATAACTGCTTGGATCAAATTTTTTTTAAAGGGAAGATAAAAGCTGTAGTATGTTTTAGTTCATGTGACTTTAATCTTTGAGAAATAAAAACAGCCTTAAAGATTATTGGTAAAATGCAGATGTTTCAAATATAGAGAGGTGAACTAAATTATGCAGGTCAGATACTAGGTTTGCTAAGTGTTTTAAGGTTATAAACTGCCTTTTTGGTTTTTAAGAACTTTTCAACTTGTCAGCTTGACAATTGGTAAGGCCTGGGGACATATGGAATTAACCACACCCTTAATTATGTTGGAAGGAGTCAAACCCTGGCTGAACCTAGCACATAATTAAAACAACTTACCAGGTTTTATATTAAACTTAAAATTGCTAGGGGTTACCATTATAATATGTAATTGAAACTATTGGAAATAGATTTACATACAAGGTATGTAGGGACAGTAAGATGTGTTTTTTAGTAAAAGATTACAAGAAGACATGGAAATGTAAGTTCTTGCCTAGGGTTAAAGGATTGTTTTGAATTAGATAAAATAAAGCTGATGGTTTAAACAAATTCAATGTTTGAACAGATTGACTAAATTCAAAGGGGTATTATATGATTTTTCTGTAAATTGAGCATTGAAATAAAAGCACAACAAGGTACTCTTAAGGCACTAATCTGTTCTTTAGCAAAATTAGTAAAGGATTATGAAAGGTTTTTGCTTTTTTAAATTTCTGAGTCATCGTTTGGCAAAATAAATAACGTATGGTAATCTGTAATTGTATTTCAGTGTTTTAAACCACTAACATATTTAACAGGCTTCCCAAAATCAAATTTCAGTTTCAAAATTGTCTTTCCTGACGCCTGGCTTTTGGATGCTCCAGAGGGCCCTGGAGTATACAAAAGAGAGGTAAAAGGGATCATTTAACATGTTTAGTTACATGGAATTGCCAAAGTGGTGTTCAATCATATTTAGGTTATATTTTGATGAAAATATTAATGTCTGTTCCAAACTTGTATGGGATTTCTAAAATTCTAATGTCTAATGTATGTGCTATCAATCATAATTAAGGTTGTTATGTTATTGTAAACCACAGAGATACCCAAACTTCTTTGTCAATTGTGTTTCTAACTGTAACTACCCTGGTCGATTTTGTTATTCCCAAAAATTGTTGTCTTGTTTTGGTCCTTTTCAAAAGATAGTTTATAATAAACTGGACTCTGGTGCCACAGGACTGACAGGTGCTCTCAAATACAGATTTCTGATAACTTTGGAGACTGTGACATTGGAAAAAAGGGAAAACATATAGGACTCATGAAGAGCTGAAATGTTCATGAATATCAAACAAAATGAGTTAACTAAATGGACTGAACTCACAGAAAACTGAAGCTATCTTTTCAACTTTTGCTTGGAATGTTGCTGATCCTTGTTTTCTTTTTCAGAGTCAAGGCAACTTATTTTGAACTATTTATGGCCTTTAATGATTAAGGTATACTCCTGTGAACAAAATTTGGAGCATATATTTATCTCTCTCTCTCTCTCTCTCTCTCTCTCTCTCTTTGCCTGGCTTCCCCAGAATTTGGAAACTAGTTGTCAGTATTCTTAACTTATGGCAATGTAGTTGTTTGCATCAGTGCAATAAGAGTCCATTTTCTTTTGCAGTAGGATGCAGTTGGAGAAACTTTTTCCAAGGCTTTGACTGGAAGGGTATGCTTCCCTTTAAGGAGTCAAGCTCGACTTGCAGAGCTGATAAAAGCCCCTTGGGAAAACTGGCCTCACACCCTTATCTATGCAGTACCTGTATAGGGTTCCTGACCTGTGGTAAGTAAAGAATGTCACTTTATGACAGGACCAGGAGCTCTAAGTTTATCTTGGGACCTTAAGAGGAGAGGATCACCCAACTCACAGGTATTTGAGGATACTAACCCATGGCTGTGCTCAGCTATAAAAGGTCTTACCTGAAATTCCTTGTGGAACAGAGTTCCATCAAAGCCAATCTAAAAGGCCTATATAGAAACAATTATTCTTGCTGTACTTTATGCAAATAATCCGGTCAAGTATAAGACTAAAGTCTATTTTGTGAACAACTCAGTCCTATCATGATTTTTTTTTTTTTTAACAAAAAATGAAGACTGGAGAGATAGAAATTATGTTTCAAAACTTATCATACATTTGTCATTAAATTATAGACTCATTAGTTGTTTTTAAGTTTTTGCCTACATTTTAGACTAACCCTGCTTGTTCTTGTGAACCAACCAGGAATCTCCAGCTACAGCTTAGAAAGAATAAAAGGGATGGGTGATGTAAAAACCTGGATCAAAATTCTAGTTCTGAGCAATTATCCTGCAAATCCTGCCAGGTGATGGGTATAAATAGGGTGCCCATCACCCAGAGGTTTCCTTCTTGGGAAAGTAAGACCAAGGGAACTAACCAAAGCCAAGCCCCATGCACCCAGATCTTCGCAAGCATAACTATAGCCACCAGTTATCTGGGCATGTTACAAGACATCCTTTTCTCTCCCTTGTTGGAGGAGGACTCAGTTCCACAGCTTCACCTTAGCATTTGGCTTATGATAAGGAGTCCATGCAACACCCCATCTCAGAGGCACATTTTTGTCCCAAACTCAATTCCAAGCTTCAGGTCAAAGCCCTAGGAAAGAAAACTGGATCTGAGGGATCCAGAGGTAGATGATAATGGAAGTTAAAAGGCATAGCGCAGGTGAGCATGACTGATTCCTGCCAATTAAGCCAAGCTTCCCATTTCATGGATAAAGGTCATGCTACTATCCATGGCATAAATGAGGTCTAGGAAATTCAAAGGCTACTGACAGGAGAGGAGATAGGGCATACGTAGTTAAGAGTGGATACTCCCACCCCCTAGACCCCCTTTTAACAAGGGTGAAGGCTGCTTTGACACCATGAGCAGTACTCTGTCATGGTCACTGGAACTTGGGGATACAAGGATGGAGGAAAGAAAGAGGAATGGCTCACTTTCTCTCCCTCACGTACCCCATGTATTTGCTAGGAAGAGAAGGGAACCAGGGATGCCTTGCTCTCCTCTTTCTAGATGAGTAGCCATTCATCTTCAGTCTGTACCCCTTTCAAATGCATCCTGAACCCCTGGGACTCCTTTGAGAAAAAAAAAATCTTTTTTTTTCTTTCTCTTCCTCTCTTCACTGATAGGTAATTGCCTCTCTGCACTATGGGACACTTCCCTCAGATGCATCCTTCAAACTAGGAAGAGTTAATTTCCCAACCCTTAGACTGGTTGGCTTAGCTTAGGATTGGGCTCAGGGGAAGGGAGCCCAAAAGCCTGACATGCTGGCAGAAGGGTAAAAGTCTTTTTTTTTTTTTTTTTTTTTTTTTTTTACCAGTTGGGCTTTTGGCCTCCCTCTTCCTGTGCAAACATAAAAGGCCTCAAGACTTTTGAGCTATCCTTAGCCCTCACCCCCGTTTCGTTTTAATACATGTTTTCTAATAACCCAGTTTATCTCTTCTCACCTTCATGCCATCAAACTCCAAATGGTCATGCAACCAGAGCCTCAGATGATGGCCCTTTTGGCTGGGAACCCTTAGATAGGCCTCTGGGGGAGATCTGACTGCTGTTTTCCCAAAAGAGCACCCCCTGCCAGCAGGAAGCAGTTAAGAGTGGTCTTCATCCTTACCCTTATCCTTATTCTAATGGCAGTTAGATGGACTTCTTCAGGTGAGGGAATGAGACAGCCAAATGCCTAGGCAAATAAAAAGGGGTCCCTGGAGAATCTCTGACCTGCCCTACAAGTGTTTACATCCATTGCTTTTGTGCAGATGAGGGAACCTGCCCAGGGCTCGTCTGGGCATGCCCACAGCAAACCGGAGCAGACAGGCACACTGGGGAAAATGGGTGGCGCCACAGCCATGGGGAATCCCTGCCTTATGCAGGGGAGCACTCTGCTCTCTTCGGCTTATGTGGTGACCTGGGAAGCCATCAGTGAGGTAGAGGGCCTGTTTGTAGGGCTCCATCTCATTTTTCTGAGATTTTTCTTTTTTTCCTTTTTGCCCAGTAAATGCTGCCCCTCACCCTTCTATGTGTCCACAAACCTGATCTTTTCTGGTCATGGGACAAGAACCCAGCTTTGGCTGAATTAAGGAGAAAGTTCTGCAACAGTATCCTTGACCTTATCAAGGTATGTGTTATCAAGGTAAAATCCCTACTTTAAAGCCCTAGGTTTCCTCTTGGCACTTAGTCTGCAATTTGGGAAATTTGGGAAATAATTAACTAGTGAACAGCAGGTGATCCCCTGCATTGTGGCTGCCTAAGTCAGTTTACTTTTTTTTTTTTTTTTTTTGAGACAGAGTCCAGTTTTTGTTTTGTTTTTTTGAGACAGGGTCTGGTTCTTGTTGCCCAGGCAAGAGTGTAGTGGTGCAATCTCAGCTCACTGCAACCTCTGCCTCCCAGTCTCAAGCCAATCTCCCACTTCAGCCTTCTGAGTAGCTGGGACTACAGGTGCATGCCACCACACCCAGCTAATTGTTTTATTCTTATAGAGACGAGGTTTTGCATGTTGCCCAGGCTGGTCTCCAACTCCTGAGCTCAAGTGATCCAGCCCCCTCAGCCTCCCAAAGTGCCAGTATTACAGGTGTGAACCACTGTGCCTGGCTTTTCTTAAGAAAGGAAAACTGAGGAAGCACAGATTAACAGCTTCCCTGAAAGAAGATAACTTTTATCAAGATAATAATACATTAGGATCTATTCAACTCTAATTATGGAGCTCTGCAACATTTTAATAAAGGGTGAACAGATGTTTTTACTTGACATGTATATCAGTCCCTGCTACATACTTGGCAGATACCTTGCAGACATATTAAAAATCAAGATAGCCTAGAACTGAACCTGCCCATGTTTTCATCATACAATAGTATGTGACTAAAAATTATACAGAATTAAGGAATCCTTAAAACTAGCAAAAAATTACTGTCTCAGGAATGACTTAGAATGACTTAGAAGGGACCCTAAAAGCAGTGAAACGCATTGAAGGCTATGATGATTCCTTGAGTTTGGGACTATATTAAGTGGCCCTGAAATCCACTGTCTGCCAATTTCAGGTTTAACTTGCAACTCAACACCCATGGCTCTGACAGTGGCCCAAACGTTCAGTGCCAGCATAATGTCTTCCAAAGGATTCTATATTCTTTTGATTCTAACTGTGGCTCACATGACTCTGAAAGGACAAATAACATTCAGTATTCACTCTAATACCCTCGAGCACTGAATGCGTTTTCGGTGCCATAATTCATAGAACAGTCTTAAAACCTAGGCTGTTGAGAGAGACAAAATAATGTTTTCACAATTCCCCAAAATATGCTCTACATATCAAGAAACAAAAATTGGATAATTGACCACAGAGTCCACTGATGACCAGAGAAGAACCCAGGACTTGACATAAGGGAAGTTCTCACCTGACAAAAAAAAAAGAGGAGTCCTTATGGAGTTAGAGGAGATTAAGACGACAAGATTAGAATGAGGATGCTCCCTCTGGGAGGGGCTGTCTGTGTAACGGGGTAATGATAATAGAAACATCAGTTTCTTATGATCCTCTTCCCATTTGGAAATCTAAGAGGAGACCTCTTGACAACAAGGGGTGTCCATGTCAAGTGAAATGAAAGTACGGCATAGTGAGGCAGACCACGCTTGAGATTATAATAACAGTTTTCTACAGTCTGCTCACAACTTGTAAGACACTCAGAACTTCATGCTCTATTTGGGGACAGGGATAAGGTTAGAGTTTAAATAAGAAGGACAAGGAATGTGAGGACCTCATGACAGGAGGGAGTGTCAGGGACCAGGAACATCAAAGATACCAAAGGGAGAAAATACAGTTTTATTATCACAAGAACTTCGTGGTTACCATACAGTTCAGAGGCCTCTGCCCTCACTACCATGGCATCATGTAAGCATGTACTTGTACCCAGATCCAGATGCCACCCAGGGAAAAGGAAGAGGAAAGAGGGAGAGAAGAAGCCCTAAAAAACTGAGTACTTACCCAAACGACTAAGCCTTGAACTGGACAGTGAAAATTGGATATAAACACTGGAATATGCCACTCCACAAAGAAGTCACTCAAGTGGACTTAAGTTTAACAAAATGGGTTAGAATCAGTTGCCTCCTTTAGTCAGGCTGGAGGCTCAAGAACCCAGTTTAGTTCAGTTAGTGAGAAGAAAGTCACCTCTTTGTTCTCAATAGTTTGTGATTGTCCAGTTTATTACCTATTACTCAATCATGAATATGACACAATCTCTAGCCTCAAAGAGGTCACTGCCCAGTAATGGACGTATGAGTAATTACAGTGTGGAATGTGGAAGCAGGGCTGTGCCTAAGGTAGTGTGGTGGCACCAAAGAAGGAAGAGTGAACTCTGCTGAGGGAGGGCAAAGAGGGAGGGCAAAGACAGTCTAGGAAAACTTTCCAGAGGATGTAACATTTACAATGCGCTTGAAGGACAAATGGATTTTGGGCAGGTGGACAAGGGAAAGAAGATGCTGTGAAAAGGAACACAGAGACATCTTGTGCAAATGTAGGGGACATGAAAGAATGAGGGGGAGTGTGCATGTGAGTGTGCATGTGTATGATGAGTTCTAAATACTCTACTACCGTTGGGACAAAGGGTGCCAGAATCCTGGGGCAGGGAGATGGAGAAAGAAGGCCAATGACAGGGAATGACAGGTATGCCCTGCTAAGGAGTATGAGCTTTATTGTAATATACTACATATACTACTCATATAATATATACTCATATACTACCCATATCATATATACCCATATACTACCCATATAATATTCTATGTATATAATACCATGATATATCACTAGACAAAAAGGAAACTATTAACAGATTTTAGGCAGGAGGTCTCAATGTTCAGATTGCCATTCTAGAAAAATGACTTGGTCAGCAGATTGGAGGATGGACAGAAGACAACACTAGGAACTGGAGTATCCATTAGAAGATGTTGAGGTAATCAAGGGAGGCGGGGTCAAAAAGTCATGAAGATAAAAGGAAGGGAGAGATTTGGAAGACTTTTTTGAGATAGAAATGACAGGAATTTCTGACCAGCCACATGTGAAAGATGAGGAAGAGACAGAGTCTAGGGAAACTGTGAGAATTAGGAAAATATCAATAGTCTTTGCTCCTCTAAAGCAAAGGCAGTAATAGGGATTCAAAGCATGACAGAACCTTCATCAGGACCACTCCCCACCCTAGCTCACATCTCAGGGAGGCACAGGCTTTCTTGCATTGCAAGTATGCTATTAAAATTGTACTGAGAGAAATTTTAAATTAAATGCTGGGTGATGATCCAAGAAAATGCAACCCTGGAATTTTCCCCTGACACCTCTTTTTGGTCTCTCTCCCCGCCCTACTTTTAAGTGTGACCATTTTTGCAACAAAAGCCTCTTCAGCAATATTTTATATAGGTAGCCAACTTACAAACTTTATTTGTAACTCTAGAACCTACAAAGGGATTAAGAGTGGCTATTTGTCAGCAGGATCAAAACTCAGCTATGGATTTAAAAACAACAAAGGAATCTTACCCAACCAGTGCTTTTTGTTCACTAAATGTCAGAGTATAAGAGCTGTCTGACTTCCCAGAACTCACAGAAACATATAATTAAACTGCTCAGGACACTTTTAAAGGAAGCTGTCCTGTGAAGTTGATAAGCCCACCAGCAAGGTTTTCAAGGGCAGCCTATGGGTTATAGAAAAAAGACTGGGCACTTGGATATAAAAAAAGAAAGCAGGTGCACACTGACAACTGTCTAATCAGAATAAGTGTTCAGTGAAATGGGTTGAACGTTTTAAAAGCATGACAAATAATTATATTTAAATGCATCAAGTAAAATAATCCCTTTAGAATTGTAAGAAGGCAACCAAGTCTCCCACCCCAGCCCTGAGGGTTGGCACATCAGCCCTTTATTCCCACCCACTCTGTCGGCCACCAGATTCAAATACAGAAGTGTGTTTTCATTCCTGCAGTTCCTCCCTACACCCTCAGCATTCAGGAAATGTGGCAGCTGAATGCATCTAGAATTTAATGAGCATTTTGCTCCAAACCAAGAAAAATAGAAAAATCATTTACATTCCACATCTATTTTCCAAAATGTCATTGTATATTGATTCAATCACAGTATGTGCATTTGTTAAGACAGTCATAATTTCAAGCAATGAAATGTTCCTTGCTCAATGAGCCATCAACTTTCTTCCACATTATTAAAGAACGGCCCATGCAACACAATCACCAGACCTGGACTCGAACGTTCAAGTAGATTTTGTATGAGCATGCTGCTTTGACCTAGTCAGTTTGCAGAATTAAGAGGAATTTGTTTTGGGTGCCCCTTTGTTCAGCAGACTTTGTATTTTAAGGGTGTTAGGTTCTACAGATAGCATAAAGGAAAAGTCAAAGATAGTCAAAATTACTGTAGAAAATCCCTTAGGAAGTATCATGTTGGATATTGTCCACCTCTCAGTAATTCTAGAACAGCACATTTTTTCCTACTGTGTTGGACAAATCATGTTTATTTTACTGAAAGCCAGCTAAAGTCACTGACTTGCCACAAGACCAATGAATACTATGTCACTTGAAACCCTCGAGCTTCTATCAGAGTGGAGAGATGTTCATACCACGAGAGGGAAGTGGGCCCTGAGAGTGACCTCCCATCTCATTCTCTTTCCGGGGCACATCCTTATTGAATAGAGCCAAGAGTGGGCAGAAGCACTCCCACGCCTCAGCCTCTTAACTCTCTCTGTTTTGAACACATATAATATGTTTGTAGGATGCAATGCTGTTCCATTTCAAAGTCCTTCCCTTCTCCAGTCTCAAGTTTTCTGTGCCTTCATCCTGGCTCCCAGCATTCCAATGTCTCTCACTCTAGAACCCACTGAGTCAGTGTTCAATGCTGCAGTACTTTCTAACCGCTTCTGGCCAATCAAAATCCACCAGTCCTACGTTTGAGTCCATCAGAGTATGACTAAGACCCTGATTTGTTAACCTGATAAACTTAATTCATGCCACAGTATCAACAGGTGAAAATGGTTCGATGTATAGCACTTCCAGTGATATTCAGGCCTAGATTATACTTTCTAAGGCCTTGGATAAAAGCAAAACCTGGACAAAGGTCAGTCAGTGGGTCTGTCTGTCTGTCTGTCTCTCTCCCTCTCTCAGACCCCTCCCCCATTTTTGCTTTGTCTCTACATATTAGATACTGAACTTACACTGAGATCTCTGAAGGGAAAAAATAGATGTAAAACTAATTCTCATACATGGTTTAAAGAACAAAGTTTTTTGTTTGTTTTACTTTCCAGCCTCATTTACCAGTACTCCAAACCATTTCTTTTAAGTAGAACACTTGATTCATGCTGAAAGTATCTACCTGCCAAAGATTTTACACTAAAAGGAAAATCTTCTACCTGCCAAAGATTTTACACTAAAAGGAAAAAGAATATATAGTTCATGCCTTAGCTACCACATGTTAGGTATTTTTTCTGAGTATCATGTTTTTCTTAAAGGTGTAATTTATTAATATGTATATCATTTAGGTGAAAGACAAACTTATAGATTTTTAAAAATTTAATATTCACTTAAAATGCATTCACAGATTTTCTAAAACACTATTATGTATGCGTGTTTTCTCTCCATATCTTTCCAATATAGTAGGTGTCTATCATGAAAGAGAGCTTTTGTTTGCTTTCTACTAACAATTAGTAATGAATTTCAGAAAATGACATTTTTATTTGCTTTTGTTTTCAGAGTTGTGGTGATTTAAGGGGATTATTAATAACGTTTTTCTATCCTCTAGAATTGCTCTGTGGAATAGTTTCTCACTTGTCCTTTCATCGAGTCAGGCAAATAAAGAGCAAAGGCAACATAAATTTAATCTTAATATATAAGATGAGGAGAACAATATTAAACAGATCATAATTTTTTTGTGTGAGTCCCCTAAAGCATGCCTTAAAAAGCTGCAGAGGGAACAAAATAGGGTACTGTGTGGACTGTCGTTGCCATCCAGCTCTGTGTGTGTGGTCAAGAAGTGCTATGATCCCAGCTAGATACTTCACATCTGTGTTTCTATGAGCCAATGGACAGCATCACAGGAGCAGCTGCACATGGTGAAAGAAAATGTGCTGAAATGTGCTTTTCCTTCCAGTTCTGCCACGCAACCAATTATGTGACCATAGGCATGTTACTCACCTCTCTGGGCCTCTGTCCCTCATCTGAAGGCTAGGAGACTGAACAGAGAGGCTTCTGCCGGTATTAGGAGTCTAGGAATTCCTGTGCTTCTCTAAGACTATTGGAGGCACTGAATGCACATGACCATCTAGCAACCTGGTTTAGACTGCCCATCCTGGGACAGAAAAGACTGAGGACATCCAGCATCTCATATCACCCACTTTGGCATGGACCGAAACAACCAGCAAAAGTCATAAATGACAGCATACTGTATTGCAGAGGTATGAATAATTCAGTGTCTCAGGGCAGCCTCATTATCGTGGTCACCCTGAAAAAGCTAGAAACAGCTGGCAAGGGAGCACCTGCACAAGGCTCAGCTCATAGTTCTGGGCTCTTTCTCATCTTTCAAGGCCATGTGTGACCTTCCTGGCTGCTTTGGCCATACCTGAGGTGCCATGCCTGAGGGTCACTCCTCATCAGGAAGGACATTCATTCACCATGTGGCCTCAGGTATGAGCAGCCCACCTGCCTGGCCTGGTTGCATGGAGAGAAAGCTCCTTTTTAGGCCCTCGAAAATTCCTGAAAGTTTCAGTTCTCTATGTCTGATGCAGAGCCTTTTTTAGTCAGGAGTTAAAAATGAGCAGAAACTGAGGTTCCTTGGTCACTGTACTTCCATTACTAAGTTACAATGAGGTTTAAAACACAGAAATCTTACAGAGCTGAAGACAAATATAATCAGAGACCCCAGGAACAATACTTTATCATGTCCAAATAGCATTGTTAAAGAGCTTCATGGGCAAGATAAAATCCTAATATTGTTGGGGTGGGGGTTGGGGAGTTAATAAAACCCCAAAGAAGTGTGTTATATGACTTAACCAGTCAACTAAAGGAACAAAGATAATTGGAAAACCAAAATCCCTTATATCTTTATATTCTGAGGAAGGCAACTGATGTGACAGAAATAAATTCAAACCAGTTTCCCTGCAGATTATCCCATTTGAATATAACAAATCAATTCCCCAAACATGGTTGCCATGGCAGCCAGTACATATTGTCCCAGGCTCAGGCCCTCCCAGAGCCAGAAACATGTGGATTAGAGGTATCAGACAGTGAAGTGAGGGCTGGTTTCTCCCCTGGTACTTCTCTCTTAAGGCTTCCACTTGTGTCCACACAGTGCTGGGTCACCTATGTGACCTCAGGCATGGAGGTATGAGCTGGTTCAGTGGGTCAGAGCCCAGAACAAAACAGGGTAGGCCTAGTGAGAATGTGGCAATAGACCTGTCCTAATGTGTTAATTCATATATCATCATTATTTTCCTTGTCATTTTAGTTTCATAGGGAATTGTATTTGTTCGGAATTGACTCTTTTGCACCCAGATGCACACATTCATTCCCATTAATAACTGAAAACTGACCCTGAGAATTGTGTATGGAAGGTTTGTTGGAGAAAAAAAATGCAGGGCTATAGTGGATACAGTGTTGTTCCCTTCAGATTCCCTCTTCACAGTGGATGCTGCCAGAAATATCAACAGCTCCCAGTCCTCAGCTGCACCCCTCACCCGAGTTGGCATCCACTTCAGAGAACTGACTCTGCCAAAGTCACGCTCCTTCCTGGGATGGCATGCAGCCAGTGACTGGCTAATGTGGCGATACAATTCAGCACAACATTCCAAAAACTTCCCAGCTCTCCATTTCCCAGAGGACCAGCTTAGGTCTCTGTTATAAACATATTGCTGTTCAGTGTCTCCCTCCCCTGATCCTAACTTCCTCACTTTTTTCTAGGTCTATCTCTGGTAAGAACTCTTCAACAAACTTTCCATACACAATCTTCAGAGTCAGTTTTCAGGAAACCCAATCCAAAATGAGGACTAATGAACATGAGTGGGCAAATCCAAACTTGGCAAGCCAAGTAAACCTTGGGTTAACAATTTTTAAAAATGAGTTGCAATCGATTCAAACATGTTTACAATTAAATGTTAGGGAAGAAAATTAATTTTTTCAATTATATTCCTATATTCACCCTTTACTAGAATAAAAGATTATTAAACCTCTGAAGCAGAGAAACAAAAATACCCTTAGCATATGGCCTCCCTGTAAGAACTGTGGAGGAGAATGTCACATCTGTTGAGGTACCTGTGACATGCAGGAGGGACCTACTCCTCAAATGTGTACCTTAAAATACCTTCTAGGTAATAAAGCATCTGTTGGCCTCTGGCACTCTGTTCAAATCACTGGTTACCCAATGGGAGCCTCTTACCTCCAGGACCAGCCACAGCTGTCCCCCTACACAGTGATCCGCTTTGTAAAACATCCCATAAAACTTTACAACATTGGGATGATTAGGAAGGAACTGCAAAATGTTGTATTCTGCCTCAATTTCTTCATCCATATCCTAAAGAGGGTAGAAAAATGCAAGCTGGATTAAATCTAATATGTAAAGAAGGGTACAGATATGATATCATGCTCAAGTACTTAGTAAAACATATTTACTATGTATTTTCAATCTCATTACCATATCTTCAAAATATCTAACAATGGACATTCAGATATCAACCTATACCTTCTATTATTACATTATTACATTCTATTATTACAACTTATACCTTCTATTATTACCTAATTATTTTATCTATAGTGTTTGTGATATTCTGTTTTCTTTAATAATACTATCACAAATATCTGTTTTATTGAAAAGTCTGAATTTTCAAAGCAATTAAGGAGAAGTTGCTTGAAGGGACCTGACACAGGATAGGACATGTAAAACCTCACTGTGCAAAACAGCATACAGCATTATAACCTCGGTGCTCTAAAATCAGATGTCAGCCTAACATGATCAAATCTCACAAGCCTGGGTCACTTTGTAACTTACAGAAAGACCAGGTAGTAAAACATATTACTGTTTCCAAGAGAATAACTTTTGAAGATCCCAGTGGTCCCAAACCAAAACAACAGTAAAATGGACAAGAAACAAAAGTCAAGAGAAGCTTTAACTCCAAGTGGAGTCCCTTCACTCAGAGAAGCTGAAAAATCATGACTCATTTTGAGATTTCATGCCAGGTTTCATGAAAATTAAACCTAAAATCAAGAAAAGAAGTTGAAAACTTAATGTGCATAAAACACCAAATTCTGGTTATAATTTACAACTGTTACTTACACTGATTGGATCCAGAATTTTCACTGCAGCCAGGCTCCCATCTCTCTTGTTAGTTACCTTGTAGACCTTGCCATAGGTGCCTTTACCAATGGTCTCTATAATTTCCCAGGTGTCTGTGGGATCTGGAAGTGATTCAAGTCCAAGCATGATAGGATTATAGTGAAATAATCCATACAGATGTTTCCTGGTAGGGAGAACAATTTGTTATGTGCAACCGATCCAACAGATCACAGAACCGGGGGCAGTGAGCTTTTGAAACAAAAAGATTTGTATTTCTTAACCAGCAACGTAGTGTGACTTCTTATTTTCTTCCTCTATGTTAAATTTTTTGAAAAAGAACTTGAACCCTCCTTAAGAAATGGTAGTAAAAGATAGAGTGGAGGAGTAGCACGGTTCTGAAACATCCTAAAAACATGATTCTAAAACTGGAAATTATGTACACACCACAGGAGAGAGTAAAACGGCCAAAGAAGATATTCTGGTCATGATTGGACAGTTGTCTTGATAGGCTGCTGAATGGTGGCTGCTGCCAGGGAAAGTGGCTGAAAACAGTAAGTCTAACACCTTTGTCCCCAGGTTATGGTAACCTTGATGAGGGCTCCCTGATAGCCACTGGAAGCTAATCCCCAACATCTGTGTACAAAGTCTGGGCTGCTAAGAAGGAGGTTTGGTGCATGTACCAAGCATCAGTCAGTGTACAACACATATTGCTGCATAGGTCTTGGGGCCTACAAACATTAGCCATGCTCAGACCTCATCTATACAATAATACCTAGTGTGGGATCACACTGAGGGGTTAACCAGGAGCAGCAAACTCATTTTGCCTTAGCAGTACTCTATTTAATAAGGACACAGATCTTTGGAGTCTGAGTAAGTATCAACAGCAAGCTTGGCAGGCAAAGTCACCCAAAACTAATCCCACGAAAAATCCTCTCCAAGTTCGGTTGCTCTCAGACTTGGTGCGAGGTCCCATCTCTGGTCTGCTTCTAAATCCCAGAGGAGGGACAATCAGGCTCCAACAACAAGAGCCACCATATCCAATCCCCACACTGAGGCTTCGTGTCCACCCAGGGTGAGCGCTTCTGACTCATGCTGGGCATTCCAATTTGCACTTCTAATTCGAGTTATTTTCTACACTGAATTCTCCCAAAGCAAAGCTTTTTGACCTGGCACAAAAATTCGCTCTTTTTCTTTACCTTGTCTGATGAGAGCATTTCAAAAACACTGAACACCATTACAATCAAAACACAAAAACAACAACAAAGGGGCCTACAACCAGTTCAGTACCTTAAGGGCCCAGGCAAAGCCCACTATGGGCTAAGGCGGGATCCTCAGCTGGTCAAACAACTCCTGCCTTTCATGTGCTGGTTTCAAGATTCTCAGGAACTGCAACCTTTCCGCCTAGCCAGTGTTTTATAAAGTCAGTCTTTTTCACCGCATGCTTCACATCTTTGCCATTATCTGTACATCATTGTGCTATTAGTTACAAAATACTTCTAAATAACTTTCCTTTTCAATTAAGTAAATGTCTTTTAAAGGCACTTTATAGTATTATCCTAAATGTAAAACCAGTATCATTTACCATAGATCAAAATTAACTGCAAAAAGATGATTAAAAACATTAAAGAATTATTCAAGCCCAGCCTTGAACCAGTATCGGGGCAGCCCAATACTGCTGCCCCTGGGCTCCAGCCTAAGGTTACTGTTTTTCTTAAAAGGGAGATCATTTAGTGATGGAGAGGAATTAAATGCTGGCCAAAACTTTTCCCTTGATGTAATCAGAAGACCTGAAAGAGAATTAATTAGCAAAGGAATAACGTTTGTCATGGTATGATTCCATGTTCTTTACTGTGAGATCCCCAAAACCTCTTGACAACCTGAGAACACTGTGCCAGGCTTAGCTTTTATAAGAGCAAAAAAGTAGGACCAGCTGGGGGTGCTTGCTGGTCAAGGCCAGACAGAGGAAAGCACCAGAATAAGACTCCATCAGTCTAAATGTCAATACCTTACACTTAAAATATGGCCTCTGTTCCCCATCAGCAGGGATACCTGCACCTGGCCTTAGCACTAGAACACAGTACTGCTCAGGTCAAATTGCCTGCAAAAGCCTGGCCCTACCTTGGCCAGTGTGAGATTTGGGCTGGTTACTCATCTCTGTAAGCCTCAGTTTCTTTACCTGTGTCATGGGGCGGCAGCTGCTAGCTACTTCACAGAGCAGCTATTAGGATAACAGAATCTAGTAAGTATAGTGAGAGCTCAGCAAGTATCATCTGTCATCACAACAGCACAGCACCAAGATCTGCCTCGGAATAGACAAGGCTTAACAAACACTTACCCTTTTTGTTATATGTCACTTTTAACCACGAACTAAATGAGTTTTGCTCCAGTCAGTTATTAGTTTCAGACACATGGCTGAATTTGTCTGAATCCAGCTACTGAATTCCAATGTGTGCAAATGAAATTAAAACACAGAATGTGGCAGCAGGAGAGGACCTTGGAGGCCACTGAATCAAAACTCTTTTGTTAAATTTATCTCATTAGCATGCGGACACATAAGCAGAGGGAAGTGATGCAGTTCTGGCTGAGGTAGGCTGGGAAACGAAGCACCTGCCCTGTGCCCTTCATGGGAGCCCGATAGGGTGATCAACCATCCTGGTTTGCCTCAAGCTGTTTCTGTTTTAGCACTGAAAGTCCCATGCCTTGCTAAACCTCTCAGAGCAGGGCAAACTGGGACAATTTGCCACCCTAGCTTCTGGGACCTTCCAAAGACATGCACCTCCTCAGAGCATTATAAGAAAACCATCAATTAAGCACCCCCACCCCCACCTCACACCCCCTGTTATGGGCTGAACTATGTCCTCTCCCCAAATTCATATGTTGAAGTTCTAACCCCTAGTACCTCAGAATGTGGCCATATTTGGAGATTGAGCCTTTAGAGAGGTATTAAGATAAAATGAGATCATATGGGGAGGCCCTAATCCAATACAACTGGTCCTTATAAAAAGAGGAGACAGGGCACAGACAGACACAGATGGAAAACCAAACACATGGAAGCTAAGTGCCCCACAGACCTACTCAACAGCAATCTCTGCTCCTTCTAAATGAGAACAACTCATTCAGAGGATCCAGCTACAGAGGGCACCAATGATGGGTGAGCAGAAGGCAGACCAATCAGGTTCTGCCACCACATCCATCACATACTCTCTGGGCATCCACAGACAAGGTTAAATAAAGGTGCAACAGAGCAGGTGCACTGCATAACAGCACTGCCTGGCTTCTGTCTTTAAAATCAATACTTGACTTTATAAACTCTCTGAGGATTGATTAAACAGTCATCACAAACAGTAGCAGCTTATACAGGCCTGTAAAGGTGGTGATAATCTGGTCTTGGGAGGCAGCTGTAGCATCCCTTTTGACAGCCAAAAAGCTACCCCTGGCCAATGTGTTAACCTTGAGGGTAGACTGAACTTCTGCCTATGTCTGTGTTGGGGGCATGGCAGAGCTGGGGCTTCATGGAAGTAGTCTGGGTTGACCCGAGAAAGGGTTAGCAGCAGTTTGGAGTGAGAGGGACAATACCTGGAAACTTCAGAACTCTGACTCTCAGAAGTCCCAAGAGAGGCACTTGGTCTTCTTACAGTCCCCAGAAATGGGGGTTTCATGCATTTATTTAGGCATGAAATAAAACAGTAGCCTCAGGAGACTAGAAAATTCAGGTTACTCAACTCAGGTTACAGGTTCTACATTCATTGAAAGACAAATAGGAGGACTAGGTCTACCTAGGCAGAGGTGGGTAAGGGCAACTGTGTGTGGGAGGCTCACGTAGTTTGCAAACCAATCAGAAGTCCTACTGGCCCAGATGTGTCTGTGTGTGCAGCTGCTCTAAAATATAGATCTGGTCAACACTCTTTGTTGTTGCATGTTGTAATATTTCGTAAGTCAATGCCACAAATGTATTTCTCATCAAAGTGCCTACTCTCTCAGAGCAAGATTCTGATGTTCCCCATATTTCTGTGGCACCCAAAACCTTCCACTACCAGGAACGCCAAGTTATTAGCAGGGCAAAGCAGGTGTCACCTAGGAGGATATTCCTGGTTAGTAAATAAGAGCAATGTGGGTATTAAAGGAATATATTTGCCTATCTTTGCTCACACATCACCAAATATCTAGGAAATACCCAAACTTCTCATTGCTGAGGCCACTATCAGATAGATGATAGGTAGGTAGGTAGATTTTTTTTCTTTTTTTGTTTTTTGAGACAGAGTCTCACTCTGTTGCCCAGGCCGGAGTGCAGTGGCACAATCTCGGCTCAGTGCAATCTCCGCCTCCTGAGTTCCAGCAATTCTAACTCAGCCTCCCGAGTAGCTGGGACTACAGGCGTGCACCACCACGCCCAGCTAATTTTTGTATTTTTAGTAGAAATGGGGTTTCACCATGTTGGCCAGGCTGGTCTCAAACTCCTGACCTCAGGTAATCTACCGCTTTGGCCTCCCAAAGTGCTGGGATTACAGCTGTGAGCCATCACACCTGGCCTAATAGATAGTTTAGTACAATACTTTATCCTTGTGGTACCTTGGAAGTTAAGAACAATTGTGTTTTGCTTGTGTTTATTCTTCTTTCTTTTTAGGAAGGAAACTAAAGGGCAGGGGCTCTATCTCTTTATGGCTCTTGACAAGAACAAATGCACTTAACATGACCTCTCTTTGTGATTAACAACAAAAAGGCTGGTCTTGCACCACCAGAGAACAGCTGAGCTCCAGATCCACTCCCACCCCCACCCCAAGAGAGTGGTAAATTGCCCACATTTAAACATCACACTATAATGAGTAGTTTCACATATGGCTGTAAACTGATGTCCCAGCCACTGCTTTATCTTACCAGGATTGAATGTCTACAGACTTCCGTAGGAGTTTGGTTTCAATTATCAGCAGAGGACATACTTTAAGCCATGAAATAATCTGTGGTTCAGTTTTGTCAAACATTACACCATAGAGATTTTGGACTCTAGATTTCTAGCATCACAAAAAAGACAGAACATCGAACATTATGCTTCCTCATGCAAGAACACCTAAGAAACAGATTTGCCAAAAAAATTAAACCTGAATCTGATCAAGCTTCTAGATGGCCAATTTACAGGAACAACAAAGGGCAGGGCAACATGTTAAACACCATGGAGGTCAATAAGCAAAAACCAGACTGTAAGGAACTCTCCAAGACCAATGACCCAATTTCCTCAGAAAATAAATTGCAAATAAAAATAAATATATGGAAAAGAGTAACCTTGGGATTAAAAGAAGCTTAAAATACATATCAAATGTGAAATAAAGTATGGATTTACACCATCAAGCTAAAAAATTGTAACATTTACGAGATCATTAGAACACTGACTAGTTATCTAATATTAAGAAAGTATTGTTAACTATGTTTTAGTTGTGATAATGATACAGACAGGAGGTAGGGAAATACTGGGTAGAAGAGGATGGTTCCCGGGCAAAGGCCCCACCCTCAAGCCTGGAAACCAGGGCTCTAAATGAGAACAGTTATCCCTGTTTTCCTGCCCAAATGTTGCCTTTTTGGCCTGCCTCACCCCTCCTTCCTGTGCCCAAATAAACCCTAGACCTCCGCTGGTAAAGAAGCAGCTGAACATTGACAGAAGAAGCAACTGAACATTGGACACTACGGATAGATGTGGATTAACTTCAGATGGGATGACTTTGGAGAGGAGCCCAGCCACAGGCAGCTGGGCTTCAGGGAAAGATCACCTTCTTCCTGCTCCATCCCCTTTCCAGCTCTGCTTCTGCTGAGAGCCACTTCCACTGCTTAATAAAATTCTCCACATTCGTCCCCTTTCTAAACTTCTGTGTGACCCGATTCTTTCTGGACTCTGGACAAGAATTCAGGATGCACTGGGTGCAGGAACCCAGAAAGGCTGTCACACTGACTCTTCACTGAGCTGTTTTAACACCTAAGCTGTCCACAGGCAGCAAAGCTAAAAGAGCATTAATTGTAACACACCCCTAGACACTGCCATGGGGCCGGAGCCCAAAAGAACTTGCCCTGGCCCAGACACCTGCTTGCCTGCATGCTCCTTCCCATGAGGGGTTGAGCCCAGTGGGTTCCAGTGAGTGAAGTTTGTCACTGCCAGTGCCAAAGTGGCTGGCTGGACCCAGAGCCGGTGCATTCCAGTTCCCACCTGCGAAAGGGTCAAGAGAACTTGACCTTCCATCTCAATAATTGTATTTGTGGTTATGTTTTTTAAAAGTGTCCTTGGGTCTGGCACGGTGGCTCACGCCTGTAATCCCAGCACTTTGGAAGGCTGAGGCAGGTGGATCATGAGGTCGGGAATTCGAGACCAGTCTGGCCAATATAGTAAAACCCTGTCTCCACTAAAAAATACAAAAAAAATTAACCAGGTGTGGTGGTGTGTGCCTGTAATCCTAGCTATTCAGGAGGCTGAGGCAGGAGAATCGTGTGAACCCATGAGGTGGAGGTTGCAGTGAACCAAGATTGTGCCATTGCACTCCAGCCCGGGCGACAGTGTAAGATTCCATTTCAAAAAAATAAAACTGCCCTTATCTTTTAACAATACATAATGAAATGATATGTCTGGAATAACATAAGAAAGAAGAAAGTAACAATGGGTACACTTGAAACAATATTGGTCATGGGGGGATGATTATTGAAGCTGAGTATATGGGGTTGCATGATTAAGTTCTATTTACTTTTGTATGTTTTTCCATTTCCATAATAAAGTTTTAAAAAAATCTGTGTCGTTAACCTGTAACAGTATATATTCTGGTATTCATACCCATGGTGAATCCCGTCTCCCTGAAGCATTTTCCCACCACCCCCCTGAAACTACTCTAAAAAGTTACAAAGTCTATGTGGGCACTTTGCTTGTGTAAGAAACAGTTAACCACTAACATAAGACTAACAAAAAACAGCCAGGCGTTTGACTCATATTTCTTCTTTTTTATCCTCACTCTATGTTAGATAATTTGAGTGAAAATAAGTAAATATAAAGCACCCACACTCAAATTGTCAGAAATTCACCTTCTCAATCCACTTCTTGCTTACTGAAATACAGTCAGTCCCACAATATGGCTGATGTCCCAGCCCAAACTGCCACTAAATGCAGAGCTATAGTTACGAAAAACTACTGAACTGCTGAATGGTACAAGGAAAATCAATAGTCAGAAGAATACAAATGATTTTTCCTTCTTCCCGTCCAACTCTTGTTCCTTCCTTCTGAAGGAGGAAAAGAGAAAGAATATCAACACGCAGAAACTGAGATAAACAAAACCACTCACCGCTACAAAGCTCTGTGATTTTTCTCATCCTGTCCCTGAAAAGAAACTGCCCACTGGCATGAAGCTACCTCTGCCCAAGGCTAAACAGAGTCACATAAAAGAAGAGAGAAATATGCATTAACTAGCTGGGTGGACTGCCCTTAAGCAGCCGGTGAAAGGCCTGGAGGGAAAATGAAGAATAGTCTAAAGTGGGCCTTGAGGTTAGCAATAAAAGGAATCAAAAATGAAATTTCACATGGTGCCCTTAAAACTGATGTGTTTAGTGAAGAAGGAAAAACAAAAACAAAAACAAAAAAAAACAAAAAAAAAAAAAACAAAGGAGAAAGGTGCTCCTGATAAATTTCTGATCATTCACCTGTATCTTTTCAGAGGCCCTAGGAGCTTATTTCCAACATTAGGTCAAAAGCAATAGATGAACTCAATTCTTCAGGGTTGCAGTGAGCACTAAAGCATGCTCAGTCTAACGTGTGGCTGATTCTCCCATGTCTTACTGCTCATTCCTTGCTGCTTTGCCCATCACCTGATTAATCAGAAATGATACTTTTTTCAAGGTGATTGTACACCATCTACACTTCCTTCAATAACAGGTCATAAATTAGCCAAAATTTCCATAAGATGTTATTTATTCATTAAGTTAATAGTTAATAAATGCCAATTTCATTCAAGTTACACTAGGTTCTACCAAGAAATATAGGGAGGAAGAAGAAAGTGAGCTCTGCTCTGGAAGTTTCAAAAAATTTTATGACTTCTGGGGTGAGATGGCAAAGTTAAGTCAAGTATATTCTTTCCCTAAAACCAAATGAATGAACAACACTAAAATGGAAACTTGAAATCCAGCAAACAAATCAAAATATACTAGCAGTAATCAAACAAAAGAAGGGATACAACTTCGTGCCATAATCTTTGAAGAGTAGCAGTCAGTGAAAATGAGAGATAGAAGATCCCAGGAATCACTGCTCAAGCAGTTCACTCTCTTCTCACAGAGTGTGATGGGATTTGTGAGATGGTGAAGGAACAAAATATTGAAAAATCCCAGCAACACTCCCTGTAACTGCCTGATGGGTTCTTCCTGCCTACGGCACAAACAAAATCAATTCATGGCATTGCAGTAAAGAAAGTTTGACATGAGGCCGGCCACACCACGTGGGAGATGGAATTATTACTCAAATCAATCTCCTTGAAAGCTTGAAGGTTAGGGGTTTTTCAAAGGCAGCTTGAAGAAAGGGGTGGGAGTGGCGAGGTACTGGGTACTTGCTGCTGATTGGTTGGGTCAGAGATGAAATCAGAGGGAGTTGAAGCTGTCCTCTTGCTCTGAGTTGCTGCTGGGTGGGGCCACAGGAGGAGTTGGCCATCCACATGGAGCCAGGTATCAGATATGTCAGAAAAAAAAAATCTGAGAAGATATCTTAAAAGACCAGTCGTAGGGTCAAAAATAGTGATGTTATCTCCAGGAGTAATTAGGGAAGTTGTATGTCTTGTGACCTCCGAAATAATGGCTGGCAATCAGGTTTGTCTACACCTTAGCAGAATTCAGGTTCCTCTCCTTCTAGCCTGGTGCTCTCATTAGCTTTGCAAAGGCAGCTGACTTTTGGGGAAGGGCTATTATCATTTAAACTATAAACTAAATGTCTCCTAAAGCTAACCCAGGAATAACTGAAGGCAGCTTGAAGGCTAACAGCACTAGAGGGGTTGGCTAGATCAAATCTCTCCCACTGCCATAATTTTCTCACTGATATAATTTTTGCAAAGGCAGTTTCATCTCTATTTAGAGAAAAATGGGCAGAGAAGGAAAGACAGCAGCAGGAAAATGAGTCTAGGTTCATTCACTTATACATTCAATAAGAATTTATTAAGAAATTTTTACATGTATTACTCAACACTAGGCTTTTTTTTTTTTTTTTTTTTTTTGAGATAGGCTCTCACTCTGTCACCCAGGCTGTAGTGCAGTGCTGTGATCATGGCCCACTGTAGCCTCAACCTCCTGGGCTCAAGCAATCATCCTATCTCAGCCTCCCAAGTATTAATAGCTGGGACCACAAGCGTGTGCTACCACACCCAACTAATTTTTTTTGGTGGGGTAGAGAGTAAAGACAGGGTCTTCCCATGTTGCCCACGCTAATCTCAAACTCCTGGGCTAAAGCAATCCTCCTGACTCAGCTTCCCAAAGTGCTGGGATTACAGACATAAGCCACCATGCCTGGCCAATACTAGGCTCTTAAAAGGAAGTAGGAGAAATAATCAGGCTCTATTCTAAAACGAGGAACATTTCCAAAACCATGCTCTAGGAGTTGCCTTCTATCAGGTGGAATGACCCTAAACAGCACATTAAATGACATTTCAGAAAGAAGAGTAAAGCTGATATCCATCAACTGTGGCTGCCCCTAACACTCAGAAACCCACAAATCTGAGGGAAAAATTAACAACTCTCAGAAAAACAAGTATTTCCTGTTAAAATCACTGAACATCAAGGTAGAGAAATAATTTTTTAGGTATATGTGTGATGGTTAATATTTAGTGTTGACTTGGATTAAAAGATCCGAATTATTGTTCCTCGTGAAACAGGAGAGTTCCCTGACCCCTCTCGCAGGACATGCTACAGGGGTGTGGCTTGACTCTTTGGCTGTGTGCCTGCTCAAACTCCTTATGGGATGGGGAGCACCATAGGCAGGTGCAGGATCTGGGGTGAGCACCTTGGGGGCTCCTGACCCAAGTTAGCATCTAGAGGTGGGTACCCAAGACTCCCAAAGCCCAAGCGGGCATGTGTTACAGTGCACTCTTTTAGCATTGCCATCTGCAGATGGCTTAAGTGTTAACCAGCTCAGTGCCCTCGGTACCCAGGTCCTTGTCCAGCAACTAGGAAGAATCAGGTTGCACAGACTTGAGGATGGTGAATGTGGGGATTTTAATGAGTGGTGGAGGTGGCTCTCAGTGGGATGGATGGGGAGCTGGAAAGGGGATGGGGTGGGAAGATGATCTTCCCCTGAAGCTTGGCTGTCCAGCGGCAGATCTCTTCTCCAACTGCCCCCAGCTGAATTCCTCGTGGCATTCAGATGCTCCTTCTCTTCTCTGCTGTGCCATTCTGCTGTTCTTCTGTTTGTCTCATCTTCTGTGGAGCATGGGGTTTGAGGTTTATATAGGTACAGGATAGGAGGTCATGGCATGCCAAAAGGCAACTTTTGGGCATGAAAACAAAATGCCTCTTCCCATTAGGGCCATGGGTTTCCATGCCTGTGGGTGGGGTCTTTGCTAGGGAACTGCCCTCTTCTACCTAGTATTTCCCTGTCTCCTGTCCATATCACTGGGTGTGTCTGTGAGGGTGTTGCCAAAGGAGATTAACATTTGAGTTAGTGGACTGGGAGAGGCAGACTCACCCTCAATCTAGGTGGAACCATCTAATCAGCTGCCAGAGTGGCTAGGATAAAGCAAGCAGAAGAACGTGGAAGGACTGGACTTGCTGTGTCTTCTGGACTTCATCTTTCTCCTGTGCTGGATGCTTCCTGCCCTCAAACATCAGACTCCAAGTTCTTCAGCTTTTGGACTCTTGGACTTAGACCAGTGGTTTGCCAGGGACTCTCAGGCTTTTGGCCACAGACTGAAGGCTGCACTGTCGGCCTTCCTACTTTTGAGGTTTTGGGACTTGGACTGATCTACCACTGACTTCTTTGCTCCTCACTGACTTGCAGATGATTTTACCTTGTCATCATGTGAGTCAATTCTCCTTAATATGCTCCTTTTCATATATACATATATCTTATTAGTTCTGTGCCTCTAGAGAACCCTAATACAATAGTATACACGCACACACACACAGCCCCAAAACCAAATAAAAGCAAATAAAACACAAGCTCAGGTTTCTCTCCAATTAACATTCAAAACCAGAAAAATATGTAAACCATGTATATGAAAAAGCTTTTTTTTTTTCCTTGAGACAAGGTCTTACTCTGTTGTTCAGGTGGGAGTGCAGTGACACAATCACAGCTCACTGCAGCCTCAACCTCCCAGGCTCCAGCAATCCTCCCACCTCAGCCTCTGGAGTAGGTGGGACTACAGGTGCACACCTGGCTGAATTTTTTTAATTTTTTTTAAAGACAGGGTCTTCCTAACAGCCCAGGCTGGTCTTGAACTCCTGGGCTCAAGTGATCCTCCCACCTTGGCCTTTCAAAGTGATGAGATTACAGGCATAAGCCAACATGCCCAGAATGTACAAAGTTCCGAAGGGAAAAAAAAGTGTGAGCGAATATTTTTATATTCAGTCAAACTGTTGTTGAAGTATAAAGACAACAACAGTCACTTTCAGACATGTAACAGCTTGAGTCCTTCCTGAAAAAGTCACGTGATTCCAAAATCCAGCTAACCAAGAGAAAAATATGAAGCCCTAGTAAAAAGTCTAATAAGAACTGAACCCATTTATCCTTAGAAATAAAGCTAATCAACAGTGTGAAGTATGTTTACAAAAGGGAAATGTTATATATTTCAAAAATAAAAGTGAATAATCAAATTAAACAGAGAGAAAAATGAGGGTGAAATTTCCTCATTTTTCTTTATATTTTAGATGCTAAATTAAGAAACTGAGATTTAAATATCCTCTTTAAAATTAAGATAACCAAGCAAAAAGACAATATTAATAAGGAGAAAATATGGATGTTAATTTTCTCATGAATTTCAGTAAGTAGGCAATAGATAATTGATAAATTGCTAAATGGATGCTAAAACCACATAAAGTTATCAAATTTCTAGAAGACCTAAAAATAGACTATAAGTCTTTGACATAACAACAAAAAAAGCGCACTTACTCATATGAACACACATACAAACATCAAACAACAAAAAGACAATCCGTGGAGTAAGAGAGGACGAGCGGAGGTGGTGGTGAGCCGGACATTAAAAATAGAGGTAAATATCTATTCTATCAGTAAAAATAAGATTCTTAAATAAGGTCAAAACATAGAAAAAACAGATCTATAGATATCCACATCTAAAACAAGCTGTTCAGTCTATCTATGACTCAGAAACTTTAAAAGTAAAATAAAAAGTCAAAGATAAACCAGGTAAATGGTAACAAAACCAAAGAATCATAATATTAATATCAGAAAACAGTAAAGTTAAAAACTATCAAAGAACATAAAGGGTTATTTTACATTCAACAATAGTAATTGAGCAATTACTAGGCACCAGATACTATTCCATACACTGTTAGAATGGGCAGAGTTTAAACCAATAATAAGCTTATAGATCTCATAAATCCTTCAGTATCAAAAACAATGTGTCAAAATTCATAAAAGCTTAAACTTATAGAAGAAATCAACAAAACACAATAATAGTAAAAGACATTGTCAGCTATGACAGAACAAGGTGACAGTAAGAAATATATGATACAATAAAAAGATTAACCCATTAGATGCACATCAGTAAGTGCATATTTAACATAAAACTTATTTTCAAGCAGTAATGGGATATTTTAATTTTAAAAATAATACATTCAGCCACAAAGTAAAGCCTCAATACATTCCAAGAAAATGAAATTTGAACAATCTTCCCTGACCACACTACAATAAAACTAAATATTAATAATAAAAAGAAGAAACCTAGCCACCTGAAAATATTAAAATTCTTGTAGGTCTTGATATAAAACAAAAAGTTAAAACTGAAATTACAGAGTACATAAAAATAAAAATATTGAAGATACTATTAAGCAAAAAACTTAAGAAACTGGGCTGAAAACAAAACCTTACAGAATTAAACATTTTACCGAGCAAATTATAATTAAAAAGAATTTTTAAAAATATTCTATTCAAAAAGGTAGAAATAGATAAATAAAATGAGCGTAAGGAAAGTAGAAGAAAAAATAAAAGCAGAAATTGATGAGTTAGAAAACAGAAAAACAGTAGAATATATAATTAAATTAAAGGTGTAGTTCACTGGGGACAAAACAGTAAAATAGATAAAATAGATTAATCAAACAAAAGAGAAAAACACAAATAAAAATAGAAAGGAAAAAGATACATAAGAAATTTAAAATTTTTGACTACTTTGAAAATCACTAAGTAAATTATAAATATTTTTTGTAATTATAAATAATTATAAAATGAATGCTTTCTTAAATATAAATAACAAAAATTGAGCCCAAAGGAAATAGAAAACTTAAGTAGACATATAATAATGGAAGAAATTCAGAATATTAAAAAAAAGAGCTAGCCCTCAAAAAGCCACAGGCTCAGACGGTTTTAACAATAAATTCTTCCAGACCTTCAAAGAACAGATAATTCCAATGCTATTTATGTTTTCCAGGTCATGAAGAAAGAAAAAGATCATTCCAATGCTATTTATGTTTTCCAGGTCATGAAGAAAGAAAAAAAGCTTCAAATCATTTAGAGTAAAATAACAAAGTATTCCTACCAAAACATGATAAAAGTAGCACAGAAAAATAAAACTACAATCAACCTCATTTAAGAATACCTGTATAAAAATGCTAAATTAAAAATCAGCCAATAGGAGAATTTTGGATTAGAGGCAGAGCAAGATGACCAAATAGAAGCTTCCACTGATAGTCCTCCCTATAGGAACACCAAACTGAAAAACTATCCACACAAAAAAGCACCTTCATAAGAACCTAAAATCAGATGAGTGATCGCAATACCTGGTTTTAACTTCATATTACTGAAAGAGGCACTGAAGAGGGTAGGAAAGACAATCTTGAATTGCTGATGCCACTCTTCCCCCAATCTCCCAGCTGCAGCCATGTGGCACACAGAGATAATTTGTGCACTTGCGGGAGGGAGAGCACAGTGATTGGGGAGTTTTGCATTGAACTCGGTGCTGCCCTGTCACAGTAGAAAGTAACACCAGGCAGAACTCAGCCAGCACTCACAGAGGAAGCACTTAGAACTACCTAGCCAGGGGAAAATTGTACCTCCCAGTGATAGGAACTTGAGTTCTGGCAAGCCTCACCACCATGAACTAAATAGCTCTGGGGTTCTAAAGAAATCTGAAAAGTAAGTCTAGTCCACAAAGACTGCAATTCCTGGGCAAGTCCTGATGCTGTACTGGGCTCAAAGTCAGTGGACTTGGTGGGTATGCAACTTAGTAACACATCAGCCAGGGCCAAGGAGTGTTTGTGCCACCCCTCTTCCAACCCCAGGCAGTGCAGCTCACAGCTCCAGAAGAGACTCTTTCCTTCTGCTTGAGAGGAGAAGGAAGAGTAAAGAGGACTTTGTCTTGCAACGTGGATACCAGCTCAGCCACAGTAGGACAGGGCACCAGGAAGAGTCCCGAGGCTCTATCTCCTCTATGACATTTCTAGACACACCCTGGGCCAGAAGGAAACCTGCTGCCTTAAAGGGAAGGACCCAGTCCTGACAGGATTCATCACTTGCTAATAAGATCACTTGGGCCCTGAATATTCAGCGGTGGTATCCAGGCAGTATTTGCAGCGGGCCTTGGGTAAGATTCAAAGACATGCTGGCCTCAGGTGCGATCTACCTAACTGTGGTAGCAATGGGGAGGGACTCCTCTTGCTTGAGAAAAGGAGAGAAAAGAGTAAAGGAGACTTTGTCCTGCAGCTTAGGCAGCAGCTCAGCCACAGTAGGGTAGAGCACTAAGTCGACTCTTGGGGTCCTCACTTCTAGGCCTTGGCTCTTGGATGGCATTTCTGGACCTGTTCTGGGCCAGGAGTGGGGGAAGCCTACTACCCTGAAGGGAGAGTCCCAGGCCTGGCAGCATTCATCATAAGCTGACTGAACAGCATTTGGGCCTTGAATGAACATTGGCTATAGTCAGGCAGTTCTTGCTGTGGCCTGGATGGTGGCCACAGGGAGACTCCTCTGCTGTGGAAAGGGGAGGGAAGAGTGGGAAGGACTTTGTTTTGTGGCTTGGGTGCCAGCTCAGCCTCAGTATAATAGAGCACCAGGTACATCCCTAAGGTTTCTGACTCAGCTCCTGGCTTTCAGACAGCATCACTGAGCTCATGTAGGACCAGGGGAAACTGCTGCCCTAAAGGGGAGGACACAAGCCTAGCCGGCTTCATCACCTGCTGACTGTAGAGCCCTAGGGACTTGAGTGAATGTAGGCAGTAGCCAGGCAGTGGTTACTGTGGGCCTTGGGCAAGACCCAGAACTGTGCTGGCTTCAGGTTTGACTCTCCATAGTCCCAGTGGTGGTGGCCATAGGGGTACTTGTGTCACCCCTCTCGCAGCTTTAGGCAGCTCAGCAAAGAGAGAAAGAGAGAGAGAGAGAGAGAGAGAGAGAGACTGTTTTTTTGGGAGAAAGTAAGGGAAGAGAACAAGAATCTCTACCTGGCATTCCAGAGAATACTTCCAGATCTTATCTAAGATCACCATGGTGGTACCTATATGAGTCTGCAAGAACCACAGTGTTACCAGGCTTGGAGTGTCCCCTGATGCAGATATTGCTGCTGTGACCAAAAACTTAGATCACAACACTCATGTCCCTTTGAATACCTGGAAAGCCTTCCTAAAACGACAAGTACAAACAAGCCCAGATTGTGAAGAACACAATAAATACCCAACTCTTTAATGCCTAGCCACCAAGAAACAAACACCAATGTCTAGACCATCCAGGAAAACATGACCTAACCAAACAAACTAAATAAGGTACCAGCGACCAATCCTGGGGAGACAGAGATATCTGACCTTTCAGACAGAGAATTTAAAATAGCTGCTTTGAGGAAACTCAGCAAAATCCAAGATAACACAGAGAAGGAATTCAGAATTCTATCAGATAAATTTAATAGAGATTGAAATAATTGAAAACAATCAAGCAGACATTCTGTCATGAAAAATTCAATTGACATGCTAAAGAATGCATCATAGTCTCAACAGCAGAATTGATCAAGCAGAAGAAAGAATTAGTGAGCCTGAAGACAGGCTATTTGAAAATATAGTCAGAGTAGACAAAAGAAAAATAAATAATAAAAAAAGAACACACACCTATAAGATCTAGAAAGTAGCCTCAAAAGGGCAAATCTAAGAGTTATTGGCCTTAAAGAGACGATAGAAAGAGAGAAAGGGGTAGAATGTTTATTCAAAGGGATAATAACAGAGAACTTCCTAAACCTAGAGGAAGATATCAATATTCAAGTACAAGAAGATTATAGAAGACCAAGCCAATTTAACCCAAAGAAAACCACCTTAAGACATTTAGTAATCAAACTGCAAAAGGTGAAAACTAAATAAAAGATCCTACAAGCAGCAGGAGAAATGAAACAAATTACATACAAAGGAGCTCCAGTCATCTGGCAGCAGACTCCTCAGTAGAAACTTTACTGAGGAGGAGAGAGTGACATGGCATATTTAAACTGCTGAAGGAAAAAAACTTTCATCCTAGAATAGTATATCCATCCAAAATATCCTTCAAACAGGAAGGAAAAATAAAGACTTTCCCAGACAAACAAAAGCTGAGGGATTTGATCAGCACCAGACCTGACCTACAAGAAATGCTAAAGAGAGTTCTTCAATCTGAAAAAAAGGATGTCAAAAAGCAAGAATAAATTATTTGAAGGTACAAAACTCACTGGTAATAGTAAACACACAGATAAACACAGAATATTATGACACTAATTGTGGTGTATAAACTACACATATCTTGAGTAGAAAACTAAAAGATGAACTGATCAAAAATAATAACTACAGCAACTTTTCAAGACATAGATAGTACAATAAGATATAAACAGCCAAAAAAGCAAGGAGATGAAGTTAAACAGTTAATTTCTCTTTGTTTGTTTGCTTATGAAATCACTGTTACTAGTGTATTAATGAAATAATGGATTATAAGGTATTATTTGCAAGCCTCATGGTAACTTCAAATAAAAAAAAAACAGATACACAAGAAATAGAAAGTAATGAAAACATACCACCAGAGAAAATCACCTTCACTAAAAAGAAAAAAAGGAAAGAAAGAAGAGATAACCACAAAAACAATCAGAAAATATAACAAATGACAAAATGGCAGAATTAAGTCCTTATCAATAATTTTGAATATAAATGAACTAAACTCGCCAATCGAAAGACAGAGTGGCTGAACAGATTTTTTTAATGACCTAATGATCTGTTGCCTACAAGAAACCTACTTCACTTATCAAGGCACATATACACTGAAAATAAACTACTTTGGGCTTCTATTTGGATAAAAAAAGGTATTCTATGCAAACGGAAGCCAAAAAAGAACAGAAGTAGCTATACTTACATTAGACAAAATAGATTTCAAGACAAAAACTATACAAAGAGACAAATAAGGTCATTATATAATGGCAAAGGGGTTCATTCAGGAAAAGGATATAACAAACGTAAATATATGCACCTAACACTGAAGTATTCTGATATGTAAAGTAAATTTTAGAGCTAAAGAGAGGCTCCAATAAATTAACAGCTAGAGACTTCAATACCTCACTTTAAGCATCGAACAGATCATCCAAACAGAAAATCAACAAAGAAACAATGGACTTTATCTGCATTACAGACCAAATGGGCCTAATAGATAGTTACAGAACATTTCACACAATGGCTGCACATTTTCCCCAGCACATGTATCATTCCGAAGGATAGATCATATGTTATGCCACCAAATTAGTCTTAAAAAATTCAAAATAAGTGAAATTATATCAAGTACCTTCTCCAACCATGATGGATTAAAACTAGAAATCAGTACCCATAGGAATTTTGGAAACTGTACAAACACATGGAAATTAAACAATATGTTCCTGAATGACCAGTGGGCCAATGAAGAAATTAAGAAGGAAACTTAAAAGTGTATTGTAGCAAATGATAACAGAAACACTACATACCAAAACCTATGGGATACAGTGAAAGCAGTGCTCAGAGGAATGGTTATAGCTACAAGTGCCTACATCAAAAAAAGTAGAAAAACTTCAAATAAACAACTTAATGACACATCTTAAAGAACTAGAAAAATGGCTGGGCACAGTGGCTCACACCTGTAATCCCAGCACTTTGGGACAAGGCAGGCAGGTCACTTGAGGTCAAGAGTTCGAGACCAGCCTGGCCAACGTGGTGAAACCCCATCTTTACTAAAATATAAAAATTAGCCAGGTATGCTGGCACACACCTGTAATCCAAGCTACTCAGGAGGCTGAGGCAGGAGAATTGCTTGAACACAGGAGGCAGAGGTTGCAGTGAGCCAAGATTGTGCCACTGCACTACAGACTGGGAGACAGAACAAGACTCCATCTCAAAAAACAAACAAACAAACAAACTAGAAAAGCAAGAGCAAACCAAAACCAAAATTACTAGAAGAAAAGAAATAATAAAGTTCAGAGTAGAAAGAAATAAAATTGAAATGAAGAAAACAATACCAAAGTAAAGGAAACAAAAAGTTTGTTTTTTGAAAAGATACATAAAATTGACAAACCTTTAGTCAGACTTAAAAAAAAAAAAAAGACAACTCAAATAAAATCAGAGATGAAAAGAAGACATTACAACTGATACCACAGAAATCCAAATGATCATTAGTGGCTATTACGAGTGAGTATATATCAATAAATTAGAAAAATCTAGAATAAATGGATAAGTTCCTAGACATATACAACCTACCAAGATTGAACCATGAAGAAATCCAAAACCTAAATAGACCAATAACAAGTAATGAGATCAAAGCCATAAAAAAAGTCTCCCAACAAAGAAAATCCTGGAACCTGACGGTTTCACTGCTGAATTTTACCAAACATTTAAAGAAGAACTAATGCTGATCCTACTTAAGCTATTCTGAAAAATAGAGGTGGAGGGAATACTTTCAAACTTATTTTATGAGGCTGGTGTTAACCTGATACCAAAACCTGACAAAGACATATCAAAAAAAAGGAAGCTACAGACTAATATTCCTAATGAACATAGAAGCAAAACTCTTCAACAAAATACTAGCAGACCAAATTCAACAATACATTAAAAAGATTATTCATCCTGACCAAGTGGGATTTATTCCAGGATGTGACACATCATATCAACAGAATGAAGGACAAAAATCATATGATCATTTCAGTTCATGCCAAAAAAGCATTTGATAAAACTCAACATCCCTTCATGATAAAAAACCCTTAAAAAACTGGGTATAGAAGGAACATACCTCAATACAATAAAAATTGCATATGACAGACCCACATACTGAATGGGGAAACATTGAAAGCCTTTCCACTAATATTGGTATATGACAAGGATGCCCACTTTTACTACTGTTACTCAATGTAGTCCTGGAAGTCCTCACTAGAGCAATCAGACAAGAGAAAGAAATAAAAGGCATCCAAATTGGAAAGGAAGAAGTCAATTAGCATTGTTTGTAGATGATATGATCTTATATTTGGAAAAGCCAAAACTCTATAAAAAATTGGAACTGATAAATTTAGTAAAGTTTCAGGATACAAAATCAACATACAAAAATCGGTAGCATTTCTATATGCCAATAGCAAACAATTGGAAAAAGAAATAAGAAAGTACACCCATTTGCAATAGGTACAAATAAAATACGTAGGAATTAACCCAAAAAAATGAAAGATCTCTACAACAAAAATTATAAAACATTGATGAAAGAAATTGAACAGGACACACAAGAAAAGGGAAAGATAGTCCATGTTCATAGTTTGAAAGAATCAATATTGTTAAAATGTCCACACTACTCCAAGCAATCTACAGATTCAATGCATTCCCTATCAAAATACCAATGTCATTCTTCACATAAATAGAAAAAACATCCTAAAATATATATGGAACCACAAAAGACCCAGAATAGCCAAAGCTATCCTGAGCAAAACAAACAAAGCTAGAAGAATCACTTTACCTAACTTCAAATTATGCTACAGAGCTATAGTAACCAAAACAGCATGGCACTGGCATAATAACAGATATATAGACCAATAGGACAGAATAGAGAACCCAGAAACAAATCAATGCATTTACAGTGAACTCATATTTGACAAAGCTGCCACAAACATACATTGAGGAAAGGACAAGCTCCTCAATAAACGGTGCTGGGAAAATTGGTTATCCATATGCAAACGAATGAAATAAAATCTAAATGGATTAAAGACGTAAATCTAAGACCTCAAACTATGAAACTACTCAAAGAAAACAATGGAGAAACTCTCCAGGACATTGGTCTGGGCAATGATTTCTTGAGTGATACCCTACAGGCACAGGCAGCCACAGCAAACATGGACAAATGGGATCACATCAAGTTTAAAAGCTTCTAACAGCAAAGGAAACAATCAAGTGAGGAGACAACCCACAGAATGAGAGAAAATAGCTGCAAACTATCCATCTGACAAGGTATTAATAACCAGAATATATAAGGAGATCAAATAACTCTATAAGAAAAATCCAATAATCTGATTTTAAAATGAACAAATGATCTAAATAGACATTTCTCAAAAATGGCAAATAGGTTTATGGAAAGGTGCTCAAAATCAATAATCAGAGAAATGTGAATCAAAATTACAATCAGATGTCATCTCACCCCAGTTAAAATGGCCTTTATCCAACAAAAACAGGCAATAACAAATGACTGACAAGAATATGGAGAAAAGCAAACCCTTGTATACTGTTGGTGGGAATATAAATTAACACAATCACTATGGAGAACAGTATGGAGGTTCTTCAAAAAACTAAAAATAAAACTACCATATGATTCAGTAATCCCACTGCTAGGTATACCCCAAAGGAAAGGTTATCAGTATACTGAAGAACTATCTGCACTCCCATGTTTATTGTAGCACGATTCACAATAGCCAAGATTTGGAAACAACCTAAGTGTCCATCAACAGATAAATGGATAAAGAAAATCAGGTTTATATATACAATGGAATATTATTCAGCCATAAGAAGAATGAGATCCTGTCATTTCCAACAACATGGATGGAACTGGAGGTAATTATGTTAGGTGAAATAAGCCAGGCATGAAAAGACAAACTTTGCATGCTCTCACTTACTTGTGAAAACTAAATATTAAAATAATTGAACTCATGGAGACAGAGTAGAAGGATAGTTACCGGAGGCTAGGAAGGTAGTGGTGGTGGGGAGTAGGGATGGTTAATGGGTACAAAAAAATAGAATGAATATGATCTAGTATTTGATAGCACAATGGGATGACTACAATCAACACTAATTTATTGTACATTTAAAAATAACTAAAAGCATAATTAGGTTGTTTGTAATACAAAGAAATGATAAATACTTAAGGTGGATACCCCATTTACCCTGATGTGATTATGCATTATATGCCTGTATCAAAATCTCATGTACCCCATAAATATATACACCTACTATGTACCCACAAAAACTTAAAATTAAAAACAAACAACCATGAAACCACAGAAAAAAATGAACTATTAGAACTTAGCGAAGATAATGCAACATTAGGGAATATATTACTATGATTTTCCCATTAATATATCAAAGTATAAAACACCATTAAAAATGGAAATCCAAAATTAATTTGGTAGATTTTGATATCCATTGTAATTTTTAGACCATTAGAAAAATTCAAATGGGTTAATTCCTTCCTAGCATTTAAACAGCACAGAAACATATCTCTCAAACCAAAAGATAACATCTTAGTTAATAGTAGATTTCTACAACCATTGCTAATAAAAATCAAGAAAAAAGACAAGTATCTCTCACAAACACTATATAATTTTTCAATGTTTTTGAAGTATTAGCCACTGCAATTAGACAAAAAAAAAAAAAAGAATAGAAATAAACACTGGGAAGATAGTGAAAATAAAATAAATAGTGGAATGATTTATTCCTGGAAAATCAAAGTTTAACAATAAAAAAATTAAGTTGATTTATTGAGGAGCTGAGTATAAAATTAGTATATAGAAATCAAGCAATTTCAAAATACATTTTTCTATATGTTAAAAGTAATCAGCCAGAAAGAAAATACCATTTTAATAGGAATTAAAGAGAGTAAAATGCCCAAAGATAAACCAAACGAGAACAGAGCAGAATATACCAAAGTAAAATCTTAAAATCAATGGATTAAATGAAAAGAGACCAAAAAAATGCAAAACCATATACCTTATGCTTGGATAGAAAAATCTTACTGTGAAGATGTCAATTCTTCCTAAATTTAGTCTGAAAGTAAACGTTATAGTTTTTTTTTTTTTTTTTTTGAGACAGAGTCTCACTTTGTCGCCCAGTCTGGAATGCAATGGCATGATCTCAGCTCACTGCAACCTCTGCCTCCCAGGTTCAAGCAATTTTCTTGCCTAAGCCTCCCAAGTAACTGGGATTACAGGTGCATGCCACCACGCCCAGCTAATTTTTTTGTATTTTAGCAGAGACAGGGTTTCGCCGTTTTGCCCAGGCAAATCCACCCGCGTTGGCCTCCCAAAGTCCTAGGACTACAGGTGTTAGCCACTGCGTCCAGCCGTTTTAAGTTTTTTTAAGAATTTGACAAAATGATGTTAAACTTCATTAGAAAATTAAACACATGAGGGCTGGGCACAGTGGCTCACACCTGTAATCCCAGCACTTTGGGAGGCCACGGCAGACAAATCACTTGAGGTCAAGAGTTTGACCAGCCAGGCCAACATAGTGAAACCTCGTCTCTACTAAAAACAGAAAAATTAGCCAGGCGTGGTGCAGGTGCCTGTAATCTCAGCTACTCAGGAGGCTGAGGCAGGAGAATAACTTAAACCTGGGAGGTGTAGGTTACAGAGAGCTGAGATCATGCCACTGCACTCCACTTTGAGCAACAGAGTGACACTCAGTCTCAAAAAAAAAAAAAAAAAGAAAGAAAGAAAACCACATAACATGAAAATTTTGAAAAAGAATAATTAATGAACATAATTTGACCAGACACTAAAACATGTTATACTGCTATAGTAATTAAAACATTATGCCACAGTGGTAGAAATAAGTAGTCAGGTTGTTAGACTAGAACCCAAAAGTAGACTCAAATACACAAATAGGGTTTATGATAAAAATCACATTTCAAATCAATAGGCAAAATATGGACTAAATAATACCGTTCAATAAATAATGCTGGCTTCACTTGCTGGCTATTTAGAAAAAAAGTTAAGCCAGATTGCTACCTCGTTCCTTTCTCCAAAATAGAATATGGTGGCTCAAAATTAAAAAAAAAAAAAAAATAGGTAAATACATTGTAGTCTTGGTGTAGGCAAGGAATATTTTCAAGTAGAATAGAAAACTCACAAACCCTAAGAAAAAAATTGATAAACATAATTGCATACAAGTAAAAAAGTCTCTACAACCAAAAGAATTGTTTTAAGTACTAACATTTTTCCAAAAAATATCTAGAAAAGAAGGTTTGCATCAGGAGCTAGTTTTCTTATTATATCAAGAGTATATACAATAAACGAGAAAAAGACTTAAAAACTTCAAATGTATAAAAGATGCTAAATCTCACTAAACGGCAAATCAAAATAATGAGATACCATTTGTCTCCTATCATACTGTCAAGATTTTAAAAAGTTTGATAATAGTGTTAAGAGAAATAAGCACTCTGAGACAACATGAGTGAAAGTGTAAACAATCTTTTTGAGAAATTATTAGTCAAAATCTACCAAATGCCCATACCCTTTGTCTCTGTAATTCTACTGGTAGGCATTCACTTTACATATATAATCAAAAAAGCACACTTAGATTCATATTAACAGAATATAAAAGAAAAACCATTTGATCATCTCGATCGATGCAGAAAAAGCATTTGAAAAAAATTCAACATGTATTCAAAATTTAAAAACAAACAACAAAAAAACTCTCAATAGAGTAGAAATTGAAAGGAACTTCATCGGATACGGGAATCTAGGAAAAACCTAAAGTTAACACGACACTTAATGGTGAAAATCTAAATGCTTTCACCTTAAGATTAGAAACAAGCCAAGGATGTCTGCTCTCATCATTTATATTGAATACTGTGGTGAAGCCAGAATAAGTCAAGAAAAAGAAAATTTAAAAATCCAGATTAGAGGGGAAGAAGTAAAATAGGCTTAATTTGAAGATTACATGATTATCTATTTAAAAATCTGATGGAATTTATAAAAGCATTGCTAGAACTAGTGAGTTTATCAGAATTACAGGATACAAACAAGGTCAATATATTAAATTCAACTGTATTTCTACATACTAGGAAAGGAAAACTTTTCAACAGTGCTAAAACAATTGTAGAGCAATATGTAAAAAGAAAAAAAGAATCTTTATCCTTACACCACATATAAAAATTAACTTTAATCATTAAACAGATGTAAGAGCTAAAACTCTATTAAACTTGTAGTAGACAGACATACAAGATTGTTCACTACAGTATTATTTCCAACAGAAAACCAGATACAACCTAGAGCCCATCATCATGGAGAGATTATCTAATAAATCATAATAGTTACATAAAATTAAATACAATCTAGCCACATATAACCACTAAAAAGAAAAAAGGTAACTTTTGTGCCAACTAATATGGAAAGAATGCCAAATATACAATTAAGATTTGTTTTAAAAGTGTTGAGTAGTGTATAGGGAGGACAACTTTTGTGTAAATAAAAATATTTGCATTTCTAGTCATTTTGTGTGTATGTGTGTATGTATCTATGTATGTGTATATCCTTATATATTTTTTTTTTTCAGAAGGCTACACAGGAAACTCTTAAACTTTAGGGAGAGGTACTAAAAATCAGAGACCTTAGAAAAGAGAGAAATTAATATGCTTTTAAAAATTATTATACATTTTTAGTCATGGTTTTTGCTAGTGCATATGTTATTCTATTTTTAAAAATAAATCTTTTGGCCGGGCGCGGTGGCTCAAGCCTGTAATCCCAGCACTTTGGGAGGCCGAGACGGGCGGATCACGAGGTCAGGAGATCGAGACCATCCTGGCTAACATGGTGAAACCCCGTCTCTACTAAAAAATACAAAAACTAGCCGGGCGAGGTGGCGGGCGCCTGTAGTCCCAGCTACTCGGGAGGCTGAGGCAGGAGAATGGCATAAACCCGGGAGGCAGAGCTTGCAGTGAGCTGAGATCCGGCCACTGCACTCCAGCCTGGGTGACAAAGCGAGACTCCGTCTCAAAAAAAATAAATAAATAAATAAATAAATCTTTTTAAAAAAAACATGTAAGAGATCTCTACAGAGGAGACTATTATGACCCAGATGTGTGTTGAAGTCATGGGAGAGCAGAAACCATATGAAACAGAAGCTCATCCTGAGAAGAAAAAGAAAACGGAGAAGCAGGAAACTGAAAGAACCATGCTTGAGAGAGTGAGACAGAGAGGATTAGTGAGTAGGTTCACTATGAATTCTACACCTTGGCCCTCTGAAGCCTGCTAAGCTTTGCTGTCTGTCCTTGTATCCCATGAAATTTCCTACTGCATTCTTCTAAGCAGCCCCTCTTTTCAAGAGCTGATTTGAGTTTCTCGTGAGCTAGTTTTAGTTCCTTAACAACCCCAAATGAGCCTACTCTGATCCCTTGTTGAATACCCTGAATTAGTCCCTAATGGAGGTACAGCCTTACCTTGTTGAAAGTAAAGCACTCTGCAGCATACACCTGTGAATGTCCGCAGTTAGTCAAGCCTAGCGAGCATGATTTAAATAGAAACTTGCCCAGCAACATTTTATACTCATTAGAAAATTCATGATGCTCTCCATTGCTCAGTATGCTATTCAGAATATTTTTTTCTAGATGTTATAGTATGGTATATATGAATAACAAATCATAGAAGAATGCTTTCAAATCTTGAGAATAGATTTTAGAAAGAAGAAATCAGAAACCTGAACTGGGAAATGTCAGAGGAAGTCTGTACAAATATTAAATATAACACCCAGAGATACACAGAATATGGAAACACATACCATACAAGCATGAGCAAATTAGAGAATAATTTCAAACCAACACATAAGCAAGTGCATAAAAGTTGTTGTTAGTCCATTTTCTGCTGCTGTAACAGAATATTACAGACTGCATCCTTTATAAACAATAGAAGTTTATTTGGCTCATGGTTCTGGAGGCTGGGATGTCCAAGATCAAGGGGCCACATCTGGTGAGGGCCTTCTTGCTGCATCATAACATGGTGGAAGGTCTCACATAGTGAGACAGAGCAAGACAGTGAGAGCTCAAGAGAGAGAAAAAGGAGACTGAACTTACCCTTTTACTAGGAGCCGCCTCCCACAGTAACGGCATTAATCCATTCATAAGGGCAGAGCCCTCATGACCTAGTCACCTCTTAAAGGTCTCATTTCTTCTCACAATGGCAATTAAATTTCAACATGATCTTTGGAGGAGACATTCAAACCATAGCAATGGTAAAGACGTAAGAGTAGGAACTGGCTTCTTCACAAACCACTGCTAGATAGGGCCCGTTCAAGTATAACTCAAATGTCTTCTCTTCTAGGAGGCTTTTCCTAATTTTCCCGCTAGAACTGACCTTTCCTTTATGGTTCCATTGATTATGTACTCTTTTCTTTTCTTTTCTTAAATTTAATTTTATTTTAATTAAGTTCCAGGATCCATGTGCAGGACGTGCAGGTTTTTTACATAGGTAAACATGTGCTATGGTGGGTTGGCTGCACCTATTAAGCCCGCATGCATTAGCTATTTATCCTGATGCTCCAGGGCAGAGACTCAGGACTGGCATTTGACAGAGCTTGGTAGAGGAATCCAGTGATCACTAGGTTGATCTCCAAATTCCCTTCTCTAACGTTCTATGGATTTTAAACCTTTAACATATGAAACTATTGAGAGGAAGAAAAGAATCGTGGCATAATGGAATTTATCTACTATTGTTTACATTGTCGCGTTACCAAATTCACAAACCTGTCATGATATTGCAGTCACTAAGGAACAATACATACCTACAGTTCTTACAAATGATTAACTAAATGATCAGATTTTTCATTGCCCCAACAAAGCATGAGGAAATTTATCTTAGCTTTAGCTGCCTTAAACCTCTCTTGAGTGAAAAACATTAAAAATATCTGCAAATTACTGATGACTAATGCCCTTCAATTTGGCCTCAAGCTGAGAAATTCTGTGCAGAAATAAAGTGGTTTATAATCCCATAGGTCCATTCTATTATAAACTGCAGGTGGCAAATCAAGTGACTATGAACTATGCCGTGTGTGTGTGTGTGCATGCACGCGTATGTGTGTAAAAAGCAATACTCAAGAGGGTATTTCTCCTACTCCTTCGATAGAAATTTAACCACCCACACAAAAGGCAGATGCTAACTGAGAGGATCCAGGAATCTGGGTGATGTCAGACAGTGGCCCAAAGCCAGAGTGGCTGTCATCCCCCTCGACTGCCCACCAGCCAGGGCAGCTGCATCTGCCCTTTGCAGAAAAGCAATCTAAAGCAAGCACAGAAGAAAGCTGGAAGGAAAATAACTGCAACTCACATCGGTGACCTATTTTCTGAATCCGGCTTGTGAGAGATTGGATTCTCATTCCTCCAAAAACCAGCAGAACACTTCAAGCCAAGAAAATGGTGTCTTTGATGACTAGAACGTATGACATATCATTACCAAAGGACTTTCTTTCGACCTAGGTTCCAAGAGGTGTTAGCCTCAGATGACTATTTTGGGAGGAGCTGATAAATCCACTAAATCCTTGGGGACTTTGCTTCACTATTAGGCAAGATTAAGATGATGCTAATTGGTAGTGAGCCTGATCTATTTTAGTGTCTCCTACCAGGACACGGAGCAGAATCAAAACCATTTTCACAGATCCCTTTTGCATGTCATTTAACAGTTCCAATGTGATATTCCCCCAACCGTTTCAAGTTCCTTCGTTCCAGAATAAATTCCTTCATTCCAAATGCTGCACAATCAAAACTAACCATCTTTTTGTGAGCAAAGGGCATAGTCAAAGCATGTAGTCAAGGTCACTTTTCTAAACTGCAGATAAACCCAAGGGAAACACCATCAGTTTCTGATCTGAATTACCAAGAAATAAAACAGCGACTATTCAACAGCATTCAGTAGCGTGCCCTGGGCTATATGCAGAACAGTAGGTTAAGAGGAGAGAGGGGGGACGGCTGTGGTGGCTCATGCCTGTAATCCCAGTACTTTGGGAGGCCAAGGCATGTGGATCACCTGAGGTACATGGATCACCTGAGGTCAGGAGTTCGAGACCAGCCTGGCCAACATGGGGAAACTCCATCTCTACTAAAAATACAAAAATTAGCAGGATATGGCTAATTTTTAAATTAATTACAGGTGGTGTGCGCCTGTAATCCCAGCTACTGGGAGCTGCTGAGGCAGGAGAATTGTTTGAACCTGGGAGACGGAGGTTGCAGAGAGTAGAGATCGTGCCACTGCACTCCAGGCTGGGCAGTAGAGTAAGACTCCGTCTCAAAAAAAAAAAAAAAATAGAGGAGAGAAGGGAAGTGAGAGACAGGAAGGTAGGGTCCCCAGAAAGCTTCTTTTCTGGCCAGCTAACATGACACATAGGCCCATGTGAAATAGCTGAAGACTGCAAAGCAGCAGGCAGCAAGAGCTAAATAACACTGGATAAGCTATATCCATCAATTCCGAGGAGTCAGTTCAACCCTGGACCAAGACTTGAGTGGGAATGCTTCCTGGAGCAGATAAATCTAGGTACAGTTTTGAATGAAGAAGTGAAAAGGATTAGTGTAGATGAGGCAGGAGAGAAATCCAGAGCCAAGAAACAGCACACAGAGAATGCAAATATGAAGAAGGTGATTTAAAGAACAGCGATCTTACTCCCACTAGTCAATAATGGCCTTTGTGTTTCCATTTACCGTCATAAGAATCTTCAGAATGGGGATAATGTGTTCTATCTTCCTATATTTCCTACAGTATTTGCACATAATAATTGCTCATATTACAGCTAGTAGAATCATGGACTCCTACAGTTGGACTGAACTTATCCCATTTACTTGCAGAATAAATTAATGAATAAATGAACAGGTTATTAAAATGAACAGGTTATTAAAAAGATCAGCCTGGTTCCAGTAGAAGAATTATAAAAATAATCAAGAGATGAAGTTGAATTTGTATACAAGAGTCAGTTGAGGGCAGAGCTTTCAGGCAGCCTGAGGGTTGGAATTTTACCTCAAAGGTGACAGGGTGCCACATCAGGCTTTTAAACAGTGGAGTAACATAGGAAATTTTCTTTGAGAAAGATTGCCTTGGCAGATTTTTGCAGGAAAAGGCAAATCAGAAGGCCAGCAGGATTCCATTGCAACAAGGAGTTAAAGGCTATACAGTCTGGAAGGTGACCGACAGCCTGCCCAGGCCCAAGGGAAAAAAATACCAGATGCCCCAGCAGAGGAGGACTGGCTAGACTGTCTTTACCAGGGATTTGCCCCAGGCCTTTTCAGTCGCTGTGCCCCAGTGATTTATCCTAATTTCCTTCCCCACAGCCCCGCCTCTCCACCTCAACCCTGACAGTACTTATTAGCTCAAAATGGACCATCTGAAGGAAGGGACAGGCTCTTGCAAATGAACCGAGGGCCTGGTCTGCTCCAGATAAGTGTTTCCTCTAAGAAAAGAATTATAATGGATTCCTAGTGTGAGTGCAGCAGCAATAGCCTGACAGCCATTTGCATAATTTCTCTTCGGTAACAGACTTCAAAAATAACAATAGGCAGACTAGATTAGAATCCATTAATTTTAAATTTGCCTGAGCTGCTATCTTTAATGAAGCTAAAGTACCATAAAGATTTTAAATCTATTAACTATGTGGTGTATTATTTGTTCTCTCCAATGAGACATTTTGGGGAATGGACATTCAATTTGTGTTACCCTAGAATCACCACCTTATTCTGGGATGTCCACTTGGCTTGAATGTACTGATAAGGTTGGAAGGTAGCTTATTTAGAAAGTTCATCCAAGAGTAGCAGAAAAATGCTAATTAATATCAAGAACAAAATACATACACATGTCAAGTCAGGAATGACTCAAGAATGCATAAGTGACCAGCCTGGGTACCACAGCAAAACTCTGTCTCTACAAAAAATAAATAAATTACCCTAGCATGATGGCACACGCCTGCAGTCCCAGCTACTTGGCAGGCTGAGGTAGGAGGATCGTTTGAACCCTGGAGTTCATGTCTGCAGTGAGCCATGATCACACCACTGCACTCTTGCCTGGGGGACAAAGTGAGACCCCACCTCAAAAATGAAAATTTAAGAAGAACTCAGAAGCAAAAGAATCTCATAGACTACTTTTGAAAGTGCTAAAACCACTACACAGCAACAGGAGGACAGGAACCATGCCTATCAGTTCCACCATTGTGTCTCCCATGCCTAACATGGGGCCTAGCATGTGGCTATATAACGTTGAAAGAAATGACCTACCGGATGAATGAATGAATGGGATTTCTTTACATAACAAAGGCAATTAATATACCTAAGAAATAAATGCATAAGATTTATTCTTTCAGATAACTAAAAGAGCAATAATTTCATGATCATGTTCATTCATAAGCATATGTGCCCACAGGTGTGCACAGGCAAACACACACACCCTTCAAGTAAGAACACCTTCAGAAGGAACTACATTGAAAAGAAAGGACTTTAAGTCTTAAATTCTTTGTTATAGCAGAAACATTTCAAGCTAGCAAAGCATTTAATAACACTGTAAAATGAATTATCACAAGTAAACTTCTTAGTTGTTTTCCTCCGTTTATGGAGTGCCAGGCACTACACTTGATGGTTGACAAATTGCAAAGAAGGAAAAAAAAATACCTAACTTTTGAGTGTCTTCCCCTGGATAATTTTTCCAAAGAACATCCTATTAAGTTATACTCTAAACAGGCCAGATGTGATGGCTCATGCCTGTAATCCCAGCACTTTGGGAGGCCGAGGTGAGTGGATCACCTGAGGTCAGGAGTTCAAGACCAGCCTGACCAACATGGTGAAACCATGTCTCTACTAAAAATACAAAAAATTAGCTGGGTGTGGTGGCAGGTGCCTGTAAGCCCAGCTACTCAGGAGGCTGAGGCAGGAGAATCACTTGAATTCAGGAGGTGGAGGTTACAGTGAGCTGAGATGGTGCCACTGCACCCCAGCCTGGGTGACAGAGTGAGACTCCGTCTCAAAAAAAAAAAAAAAAAAGTTTTTACTCTAAACAGATGAATTTTTGGCAGAACCAAATAATCCATTTTCTACTCCATTTTAATATCCACAATTTTCATTTCATGGATTTTATCCCTCAATTCCAAATGACATTCTAAGTCAGATAAGAACTTAACCAAAGTCATCAGCTAATACTTAAAAATAAATAAATAAATCCTAATGGTAAAAGGAGAATCTCTGGGTGTTAAGTCTGCCCTGAAAAACAGGGCAAACAATGCATCCAGTTTCAGATTTTAAAAATGTGTGGATCTGGAGTTTGCTGCTCTATCACACACACACACACTGGGCACACACAGATCACCTGTGTGTGATCTGCTTTATCACTCACACACACACACACATACACACACACGCATGGTACACACAGAGATCCCTGGGGGTTGTTCCTACACTTCTATACATCTCTCTCCATAAAGCTCAATCTTCCTTCCTTCATCTTGAATACAGTGAAACTACTATGATCTTCCATACTAATTCCCTAATCATATTTTGGAAAATGTCATGCGGAAATCTTTTTGGTATTAGTATTTTTAAATCAATCCTTCCAACATACCCTGTAATCAAAGCACAGTGTAATTCATTCTGTCAACATCCAGTGGCTTTGGGAGGCCAAGATGGGAGGATTGCTTGAACCCAGGAGTTCAAGACCAGCCTGGGTAATATAGTGAGACCCCATCTCTACAAAAGTAAAAGATAAAAAAAAGTTATCCAGGCATGGTGGTGTGCAACTGTAGTCCCAGCGACTCAGGAGGCTGAGGTAGGAGGATAGCTTGAGTCCAGGAGTTCGAGGATGCAGTGAGCTATGATCTTGCCACTGCACTCCAGTCTGGACAACAGAGTGAGATACTGTTTCTACAAAAAACAAACAAAACAAAACAAAAACATTCCGTGGTGCCTATGGTGTGGCAGGTCCTGGTGACATAAAGTAGCCTCCTTATCCCCGTGGGGCTCAGAGTATGAGTGTTACAGAAGGAAAGTGCAAGGTGCTATAGGAGCCCATGACAAAGGAAATCAGGCCTCTGAGGTGGTTCACCAACTAGGTTGCACATTGGAACCACCTGAAGAGATTTACAAATATGGATTCCTGGTCCCACCTCTCCCTGGAGATTCTGGAGTATGGCTCTGAGCACCAGCAGTTTTTAAGCTTCCCAATGAAGCAAAAAAGTTTGTGAATCATTGCTCTAGTGGGGTGGTTCTTGAACTTTCGTATTCATCAGAATCTTCTGGAGGCCTTGGTAACATACAGTTGTTGGACTCCACATCCAGAGTTTCTGACCCTGCTGGTGGAGAAGAGCCCCCAGAATATGCATCTCTAACAAGTTCCCAGGTGATGCTGGACCACCCTTTGAGAAACACTGCTCCAGAAGGTCAACTGAGGAAGTGAACTGAAAGGATAGGGGACGGGGGAGTGTTTTCGGCAGAGGGAAGCACTGTGTGAATGCCCAGAGTAGAGATAGCACTGAGGCGAGCAAATATTCCTGGAACCAAAAGATCTGAGGCATGGCCAGAGGTTAGGGGGCAGGGAGAGAGTCACGCAGGGTGAGGCCAATGACAGGTGGACACAAACCCTGGTCCTGCCATCTGTGATTCTGACTGAGAAAAAATGACTCTAAGGGAGGAGACCACCCCTCATATTGTCTTATGCCCAATTTCTGCCTCCAAAGAAAGAAGAAGTAAAAACTAAAAGGCAGAAATGAAATCCACAGGCAGACAGCCCGGCACCGCACCCTGGGCTTGGTAGTTAAAGATCGGCCCCTGACCTAATTGGTTCTGTTATCTCTAGATTACAGACATTGTATAGAAATGCACTGCGAAACTCCCTATCTTGTTTTGTTCCGATCTAATTACTGGTGCATGCAACCCCCAGTCACGTACCCCCTGCTTGCTCAATGAATCGTGACTCTCTCACATGCATGACCTTAGAGTTGTGAGCCCTTCAAAGGGACAGGAATTGCTCACTCGAGGAGCTCAGCTCTTGAGACAGAAGTCTTGCCGATGCTCCCAGCTGAATAAACCCCTTCCTTCTTTAACTCGGTGTCTGAGGAGTTTTGTCTACCGCTCGTCCTGCTACAACTCCACAAAGCAAAACAGGCTGCTCCTCTTCACAAGGATTAGCCACAGCAGTATTGTCCAATCAGTAGGTTTCTTAACTTTCAGATTATGAAAAATCCAGGCTGACTTATTATTAAAAAGTAATAACAGTCTATGCAGGGTTAACATTTTATAGTTTTCATGACACTTTTGCAAGTGTTATCTCATCCAATTCTTAAAGAAATCCTGGAATGCAAGAAGGCCTGGCACTCCTACCTTTGTTTTGCCAGGTCTAGAACCCCATTATCAGCCTTCTGGTCTGGTCATCTTCTACTATAGCTCATTACCCTCCCACGTTTACTTCAACCCACAAATGGAAAAGTCCAGTCCTCTAGAAAATTCTCATCAAAGTGCTGAGAAAAATACAGAAGAAACCAGCTCTCTACATAGGTGGTAACATACACACCTGCCCGTAGCATTTACACATGTGTCACCAGAGACTATTCCAGAAGGCCCTGGCTATGTTTAGACAACTATTTGACTCCCCAGAAATTCAATCTTAAGGCCAGGCATGATGGCTCATGCCTGTAATCCCAGTACCTTGGGAGGCCAAGAGAGGAGGATTGCCTAATGTCAGGAGTTCAAGACCAGCCTGAGCAACATAGTGAGACCTACCCCCACCAATCTCTACAAATTTAAAAATTAGCTCATGTGGTGGTATGTGCTTGTAGTCCCAGATACTCAGGAGGCTAAAGCAGGAGAATCCCTTGAACCCAGAAGGCTGTAGTGAGCTATGATCTCACCACTGCATTCCAGCCTGGACGACAGAGCGAGACCCTGTCTCAAAAAAAAAAAAAATCAGTGAGAATGTAAAGTTGATTTGGAAGAGAACTCAGGTATTTGTTATCACATTCTTAGACACTAGTCCTGAAATTTGGGTAGCTGCCATGAGGGGGAAGTAATGTCTGGGTTTGGTTCTACCATAAGCCAACAGGATAGGCAAACTATGGATAACTTAGAGACCATACAAGTATAATAAACAATTCAGGAATTTTTTTCTGTCAAAATTAACACTTCAGAAAATATTGGCTACTATTTTAATTTTTACATTCTTTTTAAATTCAAGAAGGTGTTGTGTCTTTTTCTCTGATTATAAAGTAGTACATGTTTGTAGGTGAGATGTTGGAAAATACAGACAGGATACAAATCAAATAAAATCACCCCTAATCCTACCCCAAAACTAACCACTTTCAATATTTTGTTGTCTTTCCTTCAGACTTTAAAAAAAAAAATGCATGTGGGTAGGTGCAAGAGTGTCTATGGGTGGGTGTGCATTTTTCACCAGCGTTGACTACCTATTGTTTGATATTTGGTATTTTTAAAAACATTACATTAGTAGGTTTTAACATCATTTAACTATAATCATGATTCTTAAAAGGGGATATATCCACTCTCAGGATATCAGAATCAGCAAAGAGGCATTTAAAAAATTATACCTTCCTTCCGAAGGTACAATCTTCCTCCACCCACCCTCACATTAAGGTTTCTTGGTGGGCTAGGGCTTGTACAGACATATGAGAACTGCTAGTCTGCAAGTGGTATTACCCATTCCTCTTTCCCTTACATGGGCATACCAAATTAGTTAACTGATGCCCCATAAACATTTTGTTGTTTCCAATTTTTCCTTATTTATGAGCTACTACAATCAACATCTTAACATTCATATATACATACCTAATGGTTTTAAGTTAAAATCCTGGATATAGACTTGCTGGACAAAAGGATTTGAATATTTTTAAGGCTTATGAATAACTTTTGGGGAAAGATGTAACATAGACTAGAGAATGATCAAAATGTATAAAAACTTTTGACTATATTAAGAACATTTCTTACAATGAATGAACTGTTTTCAATCACTGGTTCTCCTAGGTAAAAGACAACCATGGCCTTTCTCTTTCTTACTTAGGTGTCAAATATCCAGGTTCCAGGCACACGCCGTCCCCAAGGAAACTCTCCCATCAATCTGCATTGCAGCTTCAGAGAAGCTATGCTATGCCGGCTCAGGAAACCAATTAATTCGCCTTCTTAATTTTCCTAAGTACCTCTGGCACTCTCTAACTGCCTATCCAGTCCCTTCAAGGGGAAGCCTCCAGCTTCCTTTTCTTTCCGAGTCAGGATAGAAAGGCTAAGCATGACGATATGCACATCTGCACACCCAGGCCCACACCTGTTATTTTTCAACTGGGAAAGGTTTCCTTGGCAACCATCTGCACCACTGCCCCAACAACCAACAACCCCTGCTCAGTAAGCCCTGATACTAGCAGGAATAAGACTTCTTTATCAGGATCCCTATTATACTAATCCTCCCCACCCCGGACTATTTCTCCATGCAGGCAGGGATGGTGGCTGTCTATTTACCACTCACTGCTGATCTCCTAGTGCTTGACAATAGTTTTCAAAACATGTTTGCTAGATGAATATATAAGATTTAGCAACCTCCCTTTTATATGCAAGACGTGTGAAATCCATAAACACTTTGGATATTTAAAAACAATCTTGACAAAACAAAACAGTTTGCAAACAGCCATATGGTGATTTCCGCACAAGGATTGTTAAGAATGAAAATATCCTATTTCCTGTGATTTCACTAGAGGAATCAACAATGCACTATTAGAAGCAATTTGTAAGAACCGAACGTAGAGTAGATGTGCTATTTCCACAAGCAGATTACAAAGGGGTGACTGAGTTGCTGAGTACAGTCAGAGAGGCTGTGCCTGCCCAAATTGACCTAGCCAAGGAGAGATGCAGAAGCTGTCATCTAGCCCATTCTCTGTTCAACAACGCATGTGCCCTAGTGTGGGGCTTCATCTGCCCAGAGAAAAGGGAAATTTTTTCTAATGATCACAAAGGCACATTTGCTCACCAAGTTTTACAGCTTCCTGCAATTCACACGATGGCACTAGACAAGTGCTCTGTGTTTTGTTTATTCCTATTCCTCAACCAAGTACAGCAAAGTTTTTAAATATGCCAAGATGCTCCATCAGCAAACTTTAATAGATTGAGTGAGTATATTGTTAGTTGATAATTATATTAAGACTACTCTGAGGGGGGAAAAATCCCAGGATGATTTGGGAACAGATAACATTTTAGCAATGGAAGAGAATTCAGATAACATATCCTCATTTAACAAGAAAAAGAGGCTCAAAGAGCTCATCTAGATTACTGGACTCTTAAAATAGCACTCTTAGGCCAACTCAGATATACATTTAATTTTGCATTGAATCTAGGCCCTACACTGCCCCTCACACCCCCTGCAGGACCTACTTTTAGGTTCCTGGATAAGCAAGCCTAATGAAAAATGAGCAGCTTTGCAATTTGATTGGGACGGAATTCTGACTGGGTGGTGTTATACTGCATGGAATGATTTTCCATATCTTTCAGCATCAAGATTTTTTTCCCTAAGTTTCAAAATTAACCTGATAAAAAAGAAATAAATCAACCTTTTATAAGATCTAATAGCTGTCAGAGTGTTCTTTCTCTGGTAGGAGTTCTAATTCTTTTTTTGAAAAAAAGATTAATCATCAAAGCAACTGATAGTATAAGATTGAAATTTATCATTTATATTATAAAATTTATATTACTTGCCACTTCTATCAACTCTAAAGGGGTAATTTTCTGTATTGAATTATTTATAATCTCTTGTAATCAGATACCTGGTAAACTTTTAAACATTTATATATTCACCTAATTCAAAGATGGCAAGCGAACTAATACTGAAAATGGAAAATCTGTCTGTCAGAACTTAGGGCCTTGTAGAACTTATGATATGTCTATTTACCATCTACTAATGTATATCCCTACACATTTACCTTATTACTGCATAATTATACCTGATTATTACTAAATGAATGATGAATAAATGTAATAAATATTATAATGAAGATGGCATGTCAGATAATGTCCACAATAGTGGAGAAAGTAACAAATTTCCCCATTATTTGGGTCTCTATGAATTTTAAGGCATTGTTATTGTTATATTTAATTATTACCATTTCTCTACAAAAGCCTTGGCAATGTTGGATTTCTCCTACAGTACTAAGACTCATACAAGCACATTTTAATTTGGCATTGACCATAAGGATTCCTAATTAAGACACAAGCTATGAAAAGAGAGAATTAAATTTGCTTCTTTACAATGCCAAAAGAAGATACTTTTTGTATTAGTTAAATGCTATTCCTCCGTACTTGTTTCCTATTGCTGCTGTAAGTTAACACAAATTTCATAGCTTAAAACAACACAAATTTATTACCTTACACTTCTGAATTGGACATCTGAAACAGGTCTTACTGTATTAAAATCAAGGTGTCAGCAGGGCCACGTTCCTTCTGGAGGATTTAGTGGAGAACCTGTTTGTTTGACTTTTCCACTTTGTAGAGGCTGCCTATGTTCCTTGGCTTCTGGCCCCTTCTCCACCTTCAAAGCCAGCAGTATAGCATCTTCAAACTTCTCCCTGACTCCGAACCCTGACTCTCCTGCTTCCTTCTTACGCTTATAAGACCCCTTGTGATTACCTAGAGCCTACCCAGATAATCCAGGGTAACTTCCCCATCTCAAGATCCTTAATTTAATCACATCTGTAAAGTCTTTTTTGCCATGCAAGGTAACACAGATTCCAGGAATTAGGACACAGACATCTTTCAAGGCTGTTATTCTCCCAACCACACCTTCTGAAACGGGCATTTAGCATTGTATAGCATCCTGAAGAGGTAGCATAGCAGGGGTGGATGGAACACATTTGGGGAGTGAGGGAGACAGTATTTGAACTTGGCTTTGGCCACTTTCTAGCTATGTGACCTTAGCTAATAGAATCAAACCCCCTGAGCCTGTTTTGTCACCGCTAAAGCAGGGCCACAGTGCCTACTTCATTTTGTTGTTGTAAGGGTCAAAGGGGAGAACAAACATAAAACTACAGTAGGTGTGGAATAAATGTGAGTCAGTTGCCTTCACTTGCCCATTAAGTGGGTACAGTAGCATTAATGCCAACTACATACTGATTTTCACTATATTGACATGAGGTTAAACACTGTTGAATTCAGTGAAAAGAGGATTTCTCTGACCCAGAATGTTAAAGGCGGACAGTAGACTGGTGGCCTTTCTTTGTCAGCCAACACCATTAAACATTAGCAGGGCTGCTTCAGTAGCTTAAACAGCAACCTGATTCAAGACAACAGAAAGGATTTCTCTTTATCTCTGATTCTCAGTTACCTCTCAGGTGAGATAGTCAGAGCCAGGAGCTACCAAATCATGTCTGAAGTCTAAAGAAAATGACACGTTATGGTGGAATGCATATTAAAGGACAATACCAAGTTTCTAACTCCAAATAACTGTTAAATTTTTTAAAACTTTGAAGTTATAGATGCATAATATATGTTGACAAAATTGAAGAAAAAAATACAGATAATTATTCAAATGTCATCAATTAGGATGTCATGGAAATAGCATGAGATTTGGAGTTAGATTATGATAGCAGGAGACCCATACTGGTCCCTGCTGTGTGACCTCAGGTGGTCACCTTTCTGGGCCTCAGCTGTAAACTTGCAGAGTAACTACAGGGATTAAATAAGATTATAAATGTGAAAGCACTATATCAGTATAGGATAATATTATTTCTTCCTCATTCAACAAACATTTATTTTATCTTTACTCTGTGGTAGATGTTGAAATTAAAAGAGAATAAAGAACAAGTAAGACATCGTTTCTTACCCTCAAGGAACTCTAAAGCTAATAGGGAAAGGGACAGAAACATACTATATTCATAAAATATCTCTGTGTTATTTTTTAGTCAAAGCATAATTTACTCAGAGTGAAATGTTCAGGTCTTACATATACCGTTTAATCTAATTTTGCCGAATGCATATGAAGAGGGAAAATATTTTCACCACTCCAGAAAAGTCCCCTGTTCCCACTCCCAGGCAATTCCCACTTCCCTCAGAAGAAACCACTGATCAGAGTTCTATCACCACAGGTGAATTTTACCAGTTTCGAAATTCCATAAATGGAATTATGTGGCATGCAGGGTGTTTTTGTTATTGTTTTACTCGAGACAGGGTCTCATTCGTGTCACCCAGGCTGGAGTACAGTGGCGCAATCACGGCTCACTGAAGCCTGGACTTCATTCAGCATATTTTGATATGGATCCATGTTGTTATATTTAGAGTAGTTATTTTGTGGTGATTGTTTGTTTTGCTAAGTGGTATTCCTTTTATGGATCTGTCACAGCTTGTCTGTTCTCCTGGTCATGGACATCTGAGTTGTTTCCACTTCGGGGCTATTACGAACAGAGCTACTGTGAACAGTCTTGCACAAAGTTGTTTTTTTTTTTTTTTTGTGGGCAAATGTTTTCTTTCTCTTGCATACAATACCTAGGAATAGAATTGATGGGTCATAAGATCTCCTTTCATTTTTCAAATTTTATGCTCTTTTCTATAAGTTTGAAGTTTTATAATTTAATGCAATTTCGGAATGTTTATTTTTAAAAACTATTTGGTATTGTGAAAGTAAATTCTATTTGAGATGAAAATAACCCCAAAACCATTTTATTCTTTTACATTGCAAGTAAAATTCCCTTTTCAAGGATAAAAATAGGTGGCAGAGTTGGGAGAAAAATCTATAAAACAAAGCCATTTGGAAAAAGTTGTAGTGGTTCCTGGAAAACACACATTGTCCACCTGACTACCATATCCAGCAGCTAAGGAATGCTCCTGTTCAAAAGAGCTTTCTCAGGCTTCCATTAGCAGTAACGTCTCCATACTGCGAGATCTCTTTTTGATATTAACCTTGTCTGTCTTGCTCCCTTTATAACTCCATTGCCTAGTAGTACAGTATCTGGCACACAAGAGGCACTCAGCAAAATTTTGATGAACAAATGAAGAAATGAACAGTGGGTGAGGCAAAACAAGGAGCAGGAACTAAACAGTACCTGAGCTGTTTTACCCTCTTGGTTTTGCCATTAAGTAGCAATTATCGTTAAAGTCTCAAATCACATTCTCCGACATTCTGAATGGGGATAGAGGTATAAACATCACCATGGTGTCTCTTTTCCAGTCATATATGCCTACTGCAATGTCCCAGGTCACCCTTAGATTCCAATTATTCTCCTTAGGAGCACGCAGAGCGCTAGTTGAGGATCACTGTGACAATGAGCCCTTGTGTTTGAGGGGAGTATGCTGTGTCCCTCAAATTCAGAAGCCCTGCTTTAAACTCATCATCTTGTGGATTGCAAAGGGAGAGTATAAGGAACACCACTGCACCAGTGTCTTTATGCACAACAATGGTTCCCCACCATTTCCAGAGAAAGACTCATTTTTCAAAGCCAAAAAATGTATGCTCTTTTTTCACCCCACCTCCTACCATAACAGAGGCTTACTTTCACTCTCTGGTATTGAAAAACATAGCACAAGCTACCGTGAATTTAGTAGCACTTTAAAATGAACTTCTGTTTCATTCTCTACAGACACTAGAACATGGGCTATGTCTGTTTTATTTCATTCTTTTTGTGGAGGGATTCATAGATGTGTTTCTCGTTTGATGTATTGCCATGGCTTGGGCACTGAGTTCCATGGCTGGGAAGTGCAGGAATCAATTTCTCCACTGTAAGAGAAAAGTGAAGAGCTGGACACAGGAAACTCTGAACCTGAGCTCCCTATGAATCACAAAGACCATTGTGAATGGAGAAAAGGAGCTCTCTGATTGGCCAGGTCTAAGTCAAATCCTCCTCCTATGAGATAAGGGCAGGGGCTGCCCTGCTCAAGCCATATGGAATGGGCTCCTTATATGAAATAGCACTTCTACTCCCAGTCAAAAGGAAAGGAGATGATTTTATACAAGTAGGTCACTAAGACTTGTATCATGGCCAGGTATGGTGGCTCACATCTGTCATCCCAGCACTTTGGGAGGCCAAGGCAGGTGGATCACCTGAGGTCAGGAGTTCAAGACCAGCCTGGCCAATATGGTGAAACCCCATGTCTGCTAAAAATACAAAAAGTTAGCCAGGTGTGGTGGCATGCACCTGTAATCCCAGCTATTGGGGGGCTGAGGCAGGAGGATCACTTGAGCCCAGGAGGCAGAGGTTGCAGTAAGCTAAAGTTCACACCATTGCACTCCAGCCTGGGCAACAGAGCAAGACTCTGTCTCAAAAAAAAAAAAAAAAAAAAAAGGACTTACAGCAGAGAGAGTAAAACAATAAAACAGCATTCAGATGCACAGAACAAGTTCTGAGGAGTTTGGTTTTCCATACCTGATCCCCAAAGCCAAGAAAGCCCTGCTGCCACTTGCCAAGGCATATATGAACTCTGAAGATCCAGAGCCTGATGCTGTGTATTCCAGGCACAAAGCAAAACTAAGCAAGGATGATTTTGTTAAAACTGTAAAATTTTGAATATTTTACAGATTGCTTTAACTAGAGGAGAAATCCATCACTCAGGAGGAATTAAATGTAAAAACAAAACGGGTTCGGTTAGTGCATTTAGACACAATGTACAGACCAGTGCTACCCTGGAGAGGCAAAGGGAAGAGGGGAAAGAAGCCAACAGAGCATTTTGTAGAAATTTTTGTATTCTCACCACTGCAGGAACGAGGAGAGTTAGGAACCCATAGAGAAGCCCACAAAGTGTGATCAAGTAGAACAAAGTCTCCACGAAAGGTTAAGCTAACTAGGTGAACTCTTCCCTGTTTTCCTGGCAATAAGGCAGCACTTTATGATGATATTTTAATGAGGAAAAAATACAGAAACAATGAAAATGATGTTTAGTATACAGACAACATCTAGCTTTAGCAATTAAAAAGTACATACACACACACACACACACACATATATATAATATATATTATTTTTTCTTCTTTTTTTAAAAAATATCTTTGCAGAGCAGGGCTGACTCCTAGGCAATGTGCCCAGAATCAGCCAAAAAGTAAATATATTTTATAACTCTTTTAAAATGTCACATCTTCCCCTTATGACCTTATTTTGGTTCCATAGCTCAAAACTTTTGTCACTCCTGCTTAGGCCTCCTCTCAAGGAGGAACTGATGAGCCCAGTGTTTCTCAACCCTGACCGCACACTAACCACCACAGAAGCTTTCACAATCACAAGGCCTGGCTTCACCCTCAGCAATTCTTATTTAATTGGGCCAGAGTGGGGTCCAGACACCTGTCCACAATGGCTGTTTTTATTGATAGCAACAATAGTATTCTGATTATACAGAAATAATTTTAGACAAGTAGTTCATTAAGACTTGCAGCATGTTTACTATTATTTACTATGCAGTTAGCAGGCCAGATGCTTAGAGCCGGGAGCTACCACTATCCATGAATAGATAAGAGAAAAACATTCAGCATCAAACATTTTATGCTATTAGCACAACCTGAAAGACAGCACATAATTGGTGGCACATTAAAAACTCTGTACAATGAAGTCTGCCACTGCCATCCAGATGCCAGGGTGGGGAATAAGGGTGATCCAGTGCAACTGATGTGCCTTTGTAAACAGAGGAGAATTCAGGGTCCACTGGACCTTTTCCAGGTTAAATCTATCATAGGGCAGTAGGAGAGCAACGAGTTGGAAGTCAGGAGACTTGGGTTCCAGTTCTGACTACCAGCCGAGTCATCTCAGGGAAGTCACTTGAATTACTATTAGTTTCTAAGCTCCTTCAGGGAGAGGGATGATAACTGGGTTGACTTTTGTTTTAACTGGATTAATTTTGAAGGACAAATAAAAAGCTCAAAATTAGCATAGAACATGAAGAGCATTCCGGACAGAGGGAATTCTAGGTGGCAAAAGAAAGAAGTTTAAAATGGCATGGCACGCTTGGGGAACCTTAAGTATTTTAGAATAACCGGAGCATAAATATCAAGGAAAAGCAGAGGCAGGCGTGTGGGACAGAGACCTGACTCTGAGGTCATCTGTGCCGTGCTGGGAAGCTTCAGGTGTATTCAGCAGAGGCAACTGGAGAGTCAAAGAGTTTCATCATAAAGAGCTCAATCAGGCCAGGCCTGGTGGCTCATGCCTGTAATCCCAGCACTTTGGGAGGCTGAGGCTGACGGATCACTTGAGGTCAGGAGTTCGAGATCAGACTGGCCAACATGGCAAAACCCCACCTCTACTAAAAATACAAAAATTAGCCAGGTGTGGTGGCATGCACCTGTAATCCCAGCTACTTGGGAGGCCAAGGCATGAGAATCACTTGAACCTGGGAGGCGGAGGTTGCAGTGAGCCAAGATCATGCCACTGCACTCCAGCCTGGGCTACTGAGCGAGACTTCATATCAAAAAAAAAAAAAAAAAAAAAAAGAGCTCAATCAGACACCACATAAGAAGTTTAGAAAGATCACTCTGGCATCACAGGGAAAAGGGGAGTGGTGGGCTGGAAGTGAAGGAAAGGGGATAATGTCAACATGGACAGCAGCAAAAATTCTAATTAGGAGGCTATTGCAGACACTTTACCACTCTGTGGCTCAATGTCCTCATTATAAAATGACAAGGGTATTAGTCAGGAACTGTGTATAAGTGACAAAAACATGTCTCAAATCAGCTTTTTTTTTTTTTCCAAAGGTGGTTTATTGGCTCCAATTCAGACATGTCCAGGGCTATACTGACGTCAGGCATCACTCACAGGATTTCATCAGAGCTCGCTCTCTCACTCTCTCCACCTAACAGGCTCTCTCCGTCTGAGAAACAACGTGGCCACAGCAACCCAAGGTTGCTAATCTATCAAGTTAGTCCCTGCCAGTGGAAGAACAGCACAAAAACAAGTGTCCCAAGGAAAACGCTAACCGACCTGGCTTTGGTCATGTGTCTAACCCTGAACCAATCACTGTGAAATGGGAAATGGAGCTCTCTGATTGGCCAGGCCCGAGTCACTGCCTACTCTTGTGAGATGTGGGGAGGCAGGGTCTGCCCCAGTCAGGCCACATGGACACCCCATGGGAAATGGGACTCCCGCTCCTTCCTCTCCCAGAGGAAAGGAGAAAGGATGTTGAGTGGGCAAAAACAACATCGGTCCACTAGAGGAGATGGAGGGAAAGGTCTTTAGGATCTACATGCTGTAAGTCATGTTTTCACCATAAGCTCACTCAAATTTCTCCATCAGGCAAGGCTCCAAGAGCCCCAAGCCCCAGTCCAAGAGGGGAGTTTACACATTTCTCACTATTGGCTTAACTTATTGGCTAAAGTTCATTATTTTGAGCTAAGACTGTACACACGCGCACACACACACACATACATACTGATCGATAATGAACAGAAGCAAATGACTTCTTTAGTTCTTGTATAATTCAGCTTTACACTAAAAACAAAGTGAAGAAGTGGGAAAGAAAGGGAAAGAGGATAGATTCCAGTGAAGCAAGGGCCCTTTTCCTAAAGAAAAAGCACCAGGGCTCAGAAACTCTGTTAAATTGCTTTTATTGTGAAACTGGAAAAGGTTCCAAAGAGAGCAACCCGGATGATTAAAGTCATAGAGAATACGTTCTTAGGAAAGCTCAAGAAGCTCGGATTTTTCACTACAAAGAAAAGATTAAGATTGAATAAATGGCATGCACCAGTAAGGTACTTGGCTTCTATCTACAACAGTAGAGAGTGTGCTAGACATAAAGAATAGCTGTACTTCTTTCCTCTTCTTTTTCGTCCTCTCCTCCCACTCTGCCTTTTGATTGAAAAGATGTGTGGGTATCTCAAATGACAAAAACCCACTCATGAAGGGATATTGAAAGTTAAAATAGTTACTAGAGTAAGGTAAGAAAAAGGAAGAAAGAGAGAAGCCCATAGATTCTCAGGATAGGTATTAGATTGCTGATTCTTTACAACATGAAGGAGAACTAAATGATGCTGAGGTTTCTTGTGCTTCAGTCTAATCTTAAAATTAAATTAGGTGATAATGTATATTCTTCTCACTTGACTTTTAGCCATATTTCAAAAACTACCCTCCCCAAACCTTAAAATATACAAATGTAAAAAAAAATTTGTCAAACAATATTCTATTTACACATCACTTAACACTTCAGGAAAACAAAGTAGTGTCACTCTAACATCTTTGGTTTCAAAGTATCACATAGGATAAATGCATTTCTAATTAAAGATTTCCGAACTTTCGAACCAAAACAAAAATTTTCAAAATGAAACTAAGAAACCAACTAACACTTTATTTTGTTATCTTTAGCCTCATGTCAGCTATTTTTGTTTTAAAGTGGTTTATGATTCAACTGGCATATGTTTAGGGAACATATCTCATGTGCAAAATACTATCCTAGACATTGTGGAGAAAACAAAGAGGCAAAAGGAAAAGTCTCTACTAGCATGAAGCTTATAATTAATTTGTGTAGACAAAGAGTAAGTATTGTTGCAAGTTAAATAAAGATGTATAAGAATGCAATATGGGCCAGGCACTGTTATAATTAATTTGTGTAGACAAAGAGTAAGTATTGTTGCAAGTTAAATAAAGATGTATAAGAATGCAATATGGGCCAGGCACTGTGGCTCACACCTGTAATCCCAACACTTTGGGAGGCCAAGGTGGGTGGATCACCTGAGGTCAGGAGTTGGAGACCAGCCTGACCAACATAGTGAAACCCCATCTCTACTACAAATACAGAATTAGCCAAGCAGGCTGACGCATGCCTGTAGTCCCAGCTACTTGGGAGGGTGAGGCAGGAGAATTCACTTGAACCCAGGAGGTGGAGGTTGCAGTGAGCCAAGATCACACCATTGCACTCCAGCCTGGGCAACAAGAGCGAAACTCCATCTCAAAGAAAAAAAAAAATGCAGTATAACAAATATCACGTGGCAGGTCACAATTAAGTACAAAATAACTGCAAGAAACTCCCAGTCTCAAGCAGGCAGGGGTCATCACTGTGGGCTGGGGAGACTGCCTGGAGGAGGAAGTCCTGAAGGGGTCCTGCAAGCTGACTAAGAGTCAGGAGAGGGCTGCGCAGCTGAGAAGCAGAACGCGAGGCTCAAATCTGGAAAGCACACAAGAGAACCAGTAGAGGGGCTCTCCAGGAGGCAGTGGGATCAGCCTGGGTGTATGTTTTGGCACAACCCTAGCCTTCAATTCTTCGGGATTTAGAAGTTTCTTAAGAGAATCTCAAATAAAATCATCATGTTAGGACCAAGGGTCTGGTTACAATTGGTTTATTTGTATATACTGCTTACTGTGTTCCAGATGCGGTTCCAAGTGCTTTTTAAAGATCAACTCAATTCATCCTCATGACACCCCTCTGAGGTGGGTATTAGGAAGCTAATGCACAGAGTGGTTACAGTAACTTGCCTATGGCCACACCATGAATGAGGGATGGAACCAGTATTTACAGCCAGCAGTCTGGCTCCCAGGTCTGTCCTACTCAGCGCTATGTTATGCCCTACAGAGAAGCCCAGGGCAGAATGTGCCTCCTGGAAGCAGGTCGGGAGTCCCCACCCAGGGGCTGAGAACTGAGTCAGAGTGATGGTGGAAGGAGAGGAGAGGGACACTGGAGGAATAAGGAATAGATAATATAATGAGTGGTTGGATATGAGTGAGGGAGGACAGCAAGGGAGAGGGGATAGGGAGTGGAGATAGGGGTGATAAGAAAGGAAAATTCAAAGGGACTTGGAATTTTTAATTTTTATGCTTCCCCTGGTGAGGAGCAGGTCTACTCAGGGATGATGAGTCCAAATTTTGACCCAAAAAGTATGAACTCCTTAAAGTCAGACAAATCTCAGTTTGAATCTGACTGTGTGGCTTTGGGAAAGTTTCACATTCTCTCTGTGCCTCTTCTCTCTTCATCTCTAATGGGAACAATTCCAATAGCTGAGGTGATGTAAATCAAGAGTCTGGCACGGTGTCTGACAAGGAGAAAGCCTTCCATTCAATGTCCTTAAGCCACTGGAGGTGTGGAACCCAGAGCCTGCACATGAGTTCACGGCTAGAGAATTTGGATTTGGGGATTGAGAGAAGGCAGAGCTTGAAATAATCAAGAAACAGCAACGTGACTGCCACTGTGCTGGGCTCTTCGCATTCTTTATTTTATATAATTATCACAACAACCCAACAAGGCCATTTACAGATGAGAAAACTGGCTTATGAAGGATGAGTAAGAGGCAGCTTTTCCAGCCTGGGTCTGCCTAACTCTGAAGTCCTCAATCCTCACAGCTCATTGCCTCCCCAGCTGGTGTTATGAGAGGTGAGATCACCAAGAGATCGCCAGAGACTATCAGAGTTGGGGAAGACAGATGGAGACTGAATGGGAAAAGAGACCAAGAGGGATTATGGGAGTGGCTTTCCCTCCCCAGCTTCTCATAGTCATGGATGCCGTCTGCAAACTGTGAGTATAAGCTTGCCAACAGTGTTTTTTTTAAAAACACCCAAATGTCAAAAGAGGAGTTTGGCAACAGTGGCTTTGTGCATACCACCTACACCACATGGGGAATCTCCAATCAACTCCAGATGAGGAGCTGTCTCACCTCCACCACCCAGGGAAAGCCCAGACCTGTGCCCCAGATACCCACCTGGGGTCTGCTTTCTCTCTCCCCTGCCAATCCTATTTCCAAGGGTGGACTGGATCCCTGTTGGTCCTCTCTTTAAAAGACTTCACTCAACACAGCCTGATTCTACATCTAAAATGTGCATCCCACCCTCCCAGAAATGTGCTCCCAGCCTGCCCCCTTAAATACGAACACAGGCCTAGAATTGGAGAATTTGCCAGTCCCTCTTGGTCTGGGTGTTCTGACCTGCTGGTCATTGAGCTTTTCCTGAGAAGGAGCCACCACTTCTTGCCCCAGGGTTTCCTTGCCCCCTGCAGCCCAGTAAGCCTCCAGACTTATATTCCCTGCCTATCTTGCAGGCTATTTTAATCCCTTCTGGAAAATATTTCTGACGGAGTGGTTAGTGGAGATCCTAGCCAAGGAAGGCAGAGTTTCAAAGAAAGAGTGGTCGATAGTATTCAAGTCTGCAAGACAACTGAGGACTGTGAAAAGGCCATTTGAGTTAAGCTGGTAAAGGCTAATGGTCTCACACCAGTTAGAATGGCAATTATTAAAAAATCAGGAAACAACAGGTGCTGGAGAGGATGTGGAGAAATAGGAACACTTTTACACTGTTGGTGGCACTGTAAACTAGTTCAACCATTGTGGAAAACAGTGTGGCGATTCCTCAAGGATCTAGAACTAGAAATACCATTTGACCCAGCCATCCCATTACTGGGAATATACCCAAAGGATTATAAGTCATGCTGCTATAAAGACACATGCACACATATGTTTATTGCAGCACTATTCACAATAGCAAAGACTTGGAATCAACCCAAATGTCCCTCAGTGACAGACTGGATTAAGAAACTGTGGCACATACACACCATGGAATACTATGCAGCCATAAAAAAGGATGAGTTCGTGTCCTTTGTAGGGACATGGATGCAGCTGGAAACCATCATTCTCAGCAAACTATCACAAGAACAGAAAACCAAACACCACATGTTCTCACTCATAGGTGGGAATTGAACAATGAGATCACTTGGACACAGGAAGGGGAGCATCACAAACTGGGTCCTATTGTGGGGAGGGGGGAGGGGGGAGGGATAGCATTAGGAGATATACTTAATGTAAATGACGAGTTAATGGGTGCAGCACACCAACAATGGCACATGTATACATATGAAACAAACCTGAACATTGTGCACATGTACCCTAGAACTTAAAAAAAAAAAAAAAAAAAGGCTAATGGTGGCTTTCAAATATGTGAAGGAGGCAGAAGCCACATTGTAAGGGTGATGAGCAGAGGATCTGTAAACCTCTTTCCCCTTCAAAACTTGTCAAAGACAAGAAGGGAAAAATAATATTATGGAGAATGAGCCCCAAGTGAAAGTTTTTCTTAAGTTATTAAAAATCCAGGGGTTATTTTCCAGCAGAGGATAAGAAACAGAATATAGAACCACAGTCTAAGGTGTAACAAAATTCCCCCTTGTTGTTGAAATATTTATATCTATTTGTCATCAAGGATTAACTTTATTTTCCGAAAGTTTTAATGAGCAAGTAAAGTATATATGAATATAGGTACCTTTTCACTTGGCTTTTGAAAATGATCTCATAAAAGTTAATGTATGCAAATCATTTAAAAATTATAAGCCTTGTATGACTCTCTGACCTCCTTTGATTAAATTCGACTGGCATAAAAACAAGTAATTGAAGTATTAAGAATCAATTAACAGTGAGCTGGCTGATTGTCATTACACCTTTAATTAGCAGTATTGGTTTCAGTATCACAGTGCTATGGTTAGCGGCTATAAATGAATGGATTGAGCAGCCACCAGCTGACATTTTGAGAACCTTGATACATCATCACTTTTTCCTGCTACTAATTAAGATTTATATCTTCCACTGTATTAATACTGCAAAGGCCTTTGTGATGGAGGCAGGATTTTTCCACTGCCTTTGTTTCTGTGGGTCTCATCGATTACAGTGTACATTGCCTGGGATCACAGACTTGTAAACACCATCCCAGTGACTCAATTCAAACAGGGTCTTCTGCTGATTCATCCAACAAACACTAAAGAACGACCACATGCAAATCACTGTGCTAAATGCTAGGGCAACGGAGGAGGTAGAGAGAGGAATCCAATGATGAATAAGGTATTCACCCTGTATTTAAGAAGCTCATAGTTTCAGGAGGAGACACACATAGTACTTTACCATGATACAGTAGGATGTGAATTATAATAGGATAGAAATAATGTGAATGGGAGCACAGAAGACAGAGAAGTTAGTTCTGACTTCCAACAAGTTACTTTTTTTGTTTATTGCCACAAAGATTCAAGGGCTCACTCTGAGTCCATACAACTGGGAAGGAGAATTTTATCAGGTCATTCCATGACCAGTCCATGGACATTTATGAAAAAGGCGACTCACTCATCTCCAGGCCATGATTTCCACTCACTGCCAGGGTGGGCACAGCCTGTCTACAGCTCAGACTCAGCTTTCCATTCTCTTGTCAGAGGGTCAGTGCTCATGCCTCTCAGGGCATAATTTCTCTCTTCCTCCCAAAGCAACTCAATGCCAACTGTTTGAATGAGCTCAATGCTCATTTAATTATGTGGGTTCTCCTATGATTAAATAAACATGCATAAGAATGACTTTGAAAGCATTTTTATAACTCCTTTCCAGGCCACACTCTAAGAGATTTTATTTAAACTGATACTCTAGGTTATTTTGATGCTAGAGGTCTCCAGACTACATTTTGAGAGCCAGCACTCTAGCTTTACAGCTGAGGAAGCTGAAACCAGACAGGTAAATTACCCTAGGACCTAGTTAGTATATAATAACAGCAAACGTTTATATAGCCCTTATAATGAGTTAGGTATGGTTCCAGACGTTCTACACATGCAGTGGTAATTCATTTAGTCTTCACAACAACTCTACAAGATAGATACGATTATCATCTCTTTTTATAGATAAGGAAACTGATGCACAAAGAGGTGAACTAAGTTGCTCATGGTCAACAATAAGAAACTATCAGACTTGCCCCTTGAATCCAGACTGCCTGAATCAAGAGTCCACCATAACCACTGCCCCAGAGGGGCAAATGTGGGTCTGAACCCAGGTTGTCGGACGTCCAGACTGGGTGCTGTCTATCACACACGCTGCCTTGAAGGCTGAGTCTCAAATAAAAACCTGGAGTTCTTCTATTGGCCACTGAGAGATCTAGTGATTTTTCTTTCCAGGAAGAGCTGGCTTGTTTCTGAGACTTTTCCATACCACTTCTTTGCCTCTGCAAAATTCTATACTTTTCTTTGTTTAGAGCATCTTGAGAACCAGAGCAGCTCAACTTCACAGCTACACTTAAGCTAAGCTTTAACTGTCACATTCTTTAAGCAATTGAACTGATGCATTCTGTTAGCAATTCCAGAAAAGGACAGGAAAGAAAAAGATATATATTCATATTTAAGTGTGTGCTGAAGATTAGAACGCCTGAAATTATACTTCCAACTTTGCCTCATTGTTAAACTTTTCTTTTTTTTCTGCTTGAACTGACTGGGAGACCCAACTTATCATGGAAGAGCGTGAGGAATTCAGAAGTTCCAGTCATTAAGAAGAAAGTGTGGCAAGTCTGGTTGACAGAAACAAGCTCAAAAGCAGAAGTGCCTGACTACAAATTCAAGTGCACTTGTCTGCATGAGACAATAACCTTCATGAGACATTTCTCTTTCTGACTCTGCTGTTTTGAATCTCTGGCTGGCTGTAACAATAATTAAGCAAAGCTTTTTGTTTCTGAGTCCCTTCATTTAAAAAGAAAAGAAAGAAAGAAAGAAAACAAGCAAAAAACTCTCCATGGTCCCTTTAGTGAGCTCTTCCTCGCTGCTTTGTTACTTGGTGCTGATTGCTAAAGGTTTTCATTCCAGCTGGTTCTGCAGCTCTGACTCAACTGTCAACTTCCTGACTTCAGAAATCTCATTTCCAGGTCCCTGCTGTTTTCCTGCGTGATGCTGATTGCTGGCTCTGGTTCCCAGGAGGCGCCCAAGATCGGATTAACTGCCAGCTTCCTGACGCACAGCCTTGTTATCAGAGCCTATATCCTTGTTCAGCAAAGTGCTTCTCCACCAACTTAATGTTCTTTTCACCACCCCATTTCTGCACGATGTAGTCACAGTAAGACACAGAGTATGCAGTCCCGATCCCAGTGCTACACAGTAAAAATCTAGAGCTCACTTTTGTTGCACCAATGTTCTCGCCAACTGCTGGTCACCAGACTATCAGGAATCATAAGCACAATTTTGGAAACGGTGATGCCTTAGGATTTTATTGCTGCACCACACTAGGACAAGGAAAGCAATTGTACTGTGCAATATTGCCCAGCATTTGAGAACTCTTTGTTGTTTTTGCCACATTCATGGCTTTTTGTAGGTGTCCTTTATCAGGTTTAAGAATTACAGATTACAGGCATGAGCCACAGCCGGGCACAATGGCTCATGCCTGTAATCCCAACACTTTGGGAGGCTGAGGCAGGAAACTTGCTTGAGCCCAGGAGTTCAAGACCAGCCTGGTCAACATGGCAAGACTCCATCTCTACAAAAAAATTTTTTAAAAAATTACTTGCTGGGCATGGTGGCATACATCTATGGTTCCAGCTCCTTGGGAGGTAGCAGTGAAAGGATTGGAGGTCAAGACTGCAGTGAGCCATATTTATGCCACTGCACTCTAGCCTGGGCCACAGAGCAAGACCCTGTCTCAAAAATAATTAAAATAATAATTTCCCTTCTATTTCTAGTTTGCTGTGAGTTTTTTCATGAGTGAATGTTGAATTTTTTAAAATACTTTCTCTGCATCAATTGCTATAATCGTGTGCTTTTTCTTTAGACTATTAATAGGGTAAATTGCTTTGATTGATTTTCACAGACTGAACTACTTTTGCATTCTCGGGATACACTCCACTTGGTTGTGGTGTAGTATTCTGTTTCTATATTGCTGGATTTGATGTGCTAATAATTTGTTGGGGGGTTTTGTGTCTATGATCATGAGGATATTGACCTGTAGTTTTCTTGTCTTGTTTTGCTTTGTCTAGTTTTGCTTTCAGTGTAATGCTGGCCTCATAAAATGAGTTGGGAAGTATTTCTTTCTCTTCTATTATTTCCTGAAATTGTTTAGAATTGATTTTTTTAATATTTGATAGACTTACTGAAACTCTAGTTTTTGGAGTTTTTTTTTTTTTACTATTGATTCAATTACTTTTGATAATTATAAGACTATTCAGATTATCTACTTTGTCTTGGGTTAGTTTTGGTAACTTCTGGTTTTCTGAGGAGCTAGTCTGTTTCATGTACATTGACAAATGTATGTGAATAAGAAACTTATGCTTTAGTCCTACAGCCATAAGGGAATAAATTCTGCCAACAACCTGAGGAAGTTTGGAATCAGATTCTGCACTTCCCCCCACCATCATCCACCACCCCCAAGCTTCTGATGAGGCCACAGCTTCATCCAAGACCCTGAGGGTTAAAACTCGGTAAGGCCCTGAAGTAAAGTAACCAGCTAAGCCATACCCAGGCTTCTGACCCCTGAGATGATAAATATGTGTTGTTTTAAGCCACGACTTGTAGTAATCTGTTACACAGCATTTAAGCCACTACTTGTAGTAATCTATTACATGGGGGGGAAAAAAACGGATACAGTACAATCTTTTCCTGTCCTCTACCTGTATAACTATGAAGTGAATTTCTTGTAGACAGCATATAGTTGGTATGTTTAAACCATTTACATTTAATATAACTTTTGATCAGTTTGGATTTAGTTCTACCATCTTATTATTGGTTTCCTGTTTGTTTCTAAGTTGGATCCTTTTTAAAAATCTGACTATCTCTGCTTTTAATTAGTATTAAAAGGAATTAGTTTCATTTTCCCTGCCTTCTTTGGAGTTAAATGTTTTTTAGTATTCTACTTAAATGTATTTGTTTTCTCACTATATCTCTGTTTTTCAGTGCTTGCTATAGTGATTACAACTTAAGCAATATTCCACTTGAAGCCGTAAAACACAAACACACTATGAAACATTAAGTATGTGCTAGTATTATGAAATGAAAAAAGATATAGTGGAATGAAATGGAATGACATGGAATGGAAGAAACAGCTGTTTGGAAAATGTGCATATATGAGAATTGGCTTAGTGTTTTGGCACCAGAGAAAGCAAAGGCTCAGATAGGGCAGGATGGGAAGCTGGAGATTCCTCTTATGCCATGGGCAAAATATTTGGTAAGACTGTCCTCTCTGTGAACTTGCATATTAACCCAATATCTACCAGGCCTTTAGCTTTTGGGGCAGGAGTCAGCAAACTGTGACTCATGGCCAGTTTAGCCTGTTGTCTGTTTTTGTAAATGAAGTTTTACTGGAACACAGCCATGCCCATTCATTCACATATTGTCTATGGCTGCTTATGTACAAGAGAAGCATTGAGTCGTTGCAAGAGAAACTATATGGCCCTCAAAGCCTAAAATATTTACTACGTAGCCCTTTAAGAAGTTTGTCAACCCCTGATACAGGCAGTAGTGGGATCTAGGTGATGATGGAGCTAAGAAATGAAAGGAGCCACCTAGTAACCAGGACCTGTACTGTTAAATGAACAAGAAATTCTAGAGTATTTCAGTTATTACCTACTTTAGAATTTATTTGTTTCAGCAGGTTAGCCTGCCCTACTGTGGCTGATGGATGGCAGGCATGGCCTCAAATCCTCAGCCCTCCTTGGGTCTTTTTCCTCTGTAACTTCGCAGTGCCTTCCCATTGCAGAAGGACCTTTCTGTCCCAACTCTCAACTTTAGGTTTTGCCATGTGATTTACTGTGATCACCGGGATCATAGCAAATATAACACAAGCAATGACTTGAGAAAGCACTTGCACATTGTTGCTTTCTCTCTCTTGTTCCTCTGACATTGCCACGAGATCAAGCCCAGACCAACCTGCTGGAGGATGAGTCACATGGAATAGAATGCCCAGCCACCACCCTCAGACATGTGAGAGAGCCCAACCCAGATCAGCAGAGCCATCCATCCAACCTGTAAATTCACAGGGAAAAATAAGTGCTTATTGCCACTGAGATATTATGGTTGTTACATGAAGCATCATTGTGGTAATAAATAACTGTATATCTACTAACACATAACAGATATGTGTTACTCATTCTTATTGATAAGCTGAGGTGCTTATCTTATATAAAACCTTTCCAAAATCTTATGAGGTAGTTATCATATTTCCATTGTGCATAGAAAGAAAAAGTCTCAAAAAGGTGAAGTGACTTGACCAAGTTGCCCCAGCTGAAAAATGTCCAAGCTGGGGCTTTAGCTTTGTCTTCACAAATCCAAAGGGTTTTGTCATAGAATTAAAGCAGTCGGTCTAATATCTTACTCAAGTATCACATATTCAAATGCACAAATGAGCCAGGCAAGTTGTATCAACAGTGAAAGAGACCACTGTCATTGTCAGAGAGCTGTCAGGGAAGGGGACAGATCGCCAGAACTAGAAAGGCGTGCACCTTCTTGAGGGGCTGCCACAATTCAACTCGGGCCAACTGCTGCCACACAGAGATGGGGCCCAGGTTGCCACATTGCTTGGTTTTTCAAGAGAAGTAAGAAATCCAAAATTTATGTAAATTGTTCTATTTTTAGATGCTAGCTCTGTTTTTAAAAATACAGTGCAAACCAAGTGAAATACATGTGCAATATTTGGCCCATGACTGCCAGCATGTGGCCTCTGCCTTGTATTTGCACAACACTTTACAGTTTCACAAGCAGTTTTACATCTATTATGTATTTTCTCCCTCATAAAAGCCCTGTCAAAGCTAGGCACAGTAGTGTGCACCTGCAGTCCCAGCTACTTGGGAGGCTGAGGCATGAGGATCGCCAGAGCCTAGGAGTTTGAGACTAGCCCGCATAATATAATGAGGCCCCGTCTCTGGGGGGGAAGAAAAGCCCTATAAAGACAGAAAAAGTAGATGTTATTATTAACACTTTTAGAGATGTGGAAACTGAGGCTCACAGAAAGTAAATAACTTGCCCAAGTTCACATAGCCAATTAGTAAGAGTCAAGACCAGCATTCCCAGGCCTTAGAGTTTCTGTACTGTCTTTTTCCTTTTTCTTTTCTTCTTACAGTATAAGATCATTCAATCTTATGCCTTTTTCACATAATGGTTGAAAGCTTTTCTATGTCTGGGGTAAGAGCAGTAGGGGGTGGCGGTAGAGGCTCCATTATTTCAGAAAGTGATGGTCTAGTCAGATCGCCAAGGCTCTGCACTGTGGGCAGATCTTTATTTAAATTAGGAAAATGATTATAGTCATTCCCTCAAATAGTTTACTTTCTCTGATTATTTTCTTTTTTTCCTCTGTAAGTGAACCATATCTACTTATTTAATTTATAAAAAATCTGCCTGCCCATCAAATAGCCTTAGGCTATGAAAAAAAGAAAACTCATAATTAAAGTATTAATAGAGCTTTAAAAGCTAGCAGAAATGATTTTAAAAAAAACATCAACACTAAATCTAAATCTATACATTAAGCATAAAATTACATTAAGAAATAATTTCCTCCTGGTATCCAATCAAGGTAGCTCAGCAGACTGCAAAGACAATATAACATGCAGCAAACCATCTAATAAATGGCCCTCATGAAAACAAGCATGTAATTTCTGCACAGGAAGCAGTACTGTTTTTACTTCATCAACTTGCTCTTTAATCATTTAAACAAATTTATATTTGAGGAGAGCCAGAGGGCGTGTAGGAGGCAGGGAAGATGAGTAGATGTCTTTTCACAGTTCACGGCTGGCTCAGAGTATCCACAAACATTTTCAAAGGTCAGGGCATTCCTGGAGTCATCTGTCGCTATTCTGGGGCTCTAGTTTTTCCAATGAGCTCAAGAGGCTGAAGTGAAGCAGACAGTAAGCACAGCGGGATGGCAGCAGGGACATGCAGGCTCACCCATCCATACCAGGAAGGTATCTATCTGTCTTTAGGAGAAAGGCCATTCACAATGACACTTCCACTAATGCTAATGAGATGTTAGACACAACAGCTTATAGACTTACAACAGTCCATAGATTGCCCACATAAAAGAGAAAACACAATTCAGTTGATGCTGAACATAAAATGTGCTTGAGGAATTCCCTTATTGAAGTTTCAGTCTTTTTTCATATTATTTTGACATTTAAAAAAATACATTTTGGGGACCTCTTTCTGAAAAAACACTCAGGATTTTTTTTTAGGACCAAAATTAATAAAGATTACTCTCTCACAATACTGTTGTCATCCTGCCAAGTAAATAAAGTGACTACTCAATAACCAGAAATTGCACCGTGAGTCCTTAGTCATCACCAATCCAAATTCTGTTAGCTATTACCAATTGCTTTGCCTTTTTTTTTTTTCTAAGAAAGTCATTCAGCACAATATATTCTAGAAACATCAGAGTGATGTAATAGAGTCCTGAGGAGACATGGCAACTAGGCAAGTGATTTTGGGGGGAAAATATGGGTGTGGATTCTCCACCACTAAAGTCCCAGAGTATGCTGCTTTAGAGATGGAATTCCTGGAAAGATTCCTTTAGCAGAACTTTAAATTCACGCATCAAAGCAATAGCTGGGATGAATGTCCTATTGGAAGCAGCTTAGCATTTTACTAACTCGCTCAACTTTGTAGTCTTCACACCAGACATTTATAGGTGGTTGCTTTCAGGGAGGTAGAAAGCTGCGTACAGGGCACGTTGCTGAGCCTGGCGTCTGGCCCATCTGTGCCAGTTGGCTGAACACCCAGATTGTGTAGAATGAGGAGACAGTAAGGTCAGTCTCCTCCTTCCACAAGCAGGTTTGGGCACCAGAGAAATCCATTAATATTTCTCCTTGAAAGAAACAGACTTGTTAAACGCAGAGAAAATGGAGGACATTGTGGGGACATCCCACATCCCACATCCCACACTTGCTTTTATAGATATTTTTAGCAAGTGACCAAAGACCAGTATTTAGGATTCTCACAGAGGACTTTCTTGGTTAAAAAATATCTGCCAGATTACTGGGTTTAAAAATGATAGTTTTATTAAATCCTGCCTGTGTCCAATCAAGCCTTTTAGTTCAACATCACTATCCGTTTCACTTTATTCAAACAGACCGAATCTTCAATAGCAATCATTTGAAAATCAAACAGTTGCCTCCTCCAAACTTGCATTTTCTTTATATCCTTCCCTAATTATTAATGCCACAAACATGTATCAAAGTCCACTCTGGGAAGTGGTTCTCCCAGGCCTGAGGAGATCACTGAAGAAGACACTGTCCCCACACTGTCACCAGCTGATGTTAGTCAAGGGAGGAGACTCTTGCACAAACTGTTTTCACGTTCGACTTCTACTTTCATCCTATGTAGATAACTCAGCATCCTACTTCTCATTTTTATTAAAAATATCTGAGTATGAAAGATATAGTCACTGAAAAAATTAAAAAGTATTGACATATATGAAGGAAAAGAGTAAAGTCATGTGTAATCCTCTCATTCAGAGATGATTATTAAAATGTTGTTGGGTTGTGGGGGAGACTCTTTCCAGAACGTTTTAAATGTATGTATATACCCAATTGTACCTACAATTTTGTAAAGTGTATCGGTGGAGACAAGTGTAAGAGAGAACAAAGGGAGAGAAACAGAAAAAGAGGAGTGGCTAAAGCAAAGAGACAGAGTCAGAGCGAGGAGAGACGAGGAGGAAGGACAATGGCAAGCTGGCAGAGTCCTTAAATCAATTGAGGTCTGCTTCCTCGCCAGGATGATCAGCCAGGGCAGGGTCGCAGGCCCGCCAGTTGAAAACCTTTTATCCTACTGTCCTTTCAAGCACACTGAATCAATAAGCTAATCCAATCCCGCCGTTACCTCCTGCCCACAAGCCCAAGGCCACTGAAAATTACAGGAGGCCGATTCATAAAAAAGCACTGCTGTTGCCTGACTAGTGGTTTAAAAACATTCTTTTTCAACTTTTTAAATATGTATTTAGCATTACTTTATGCTTATACCTCAATATCTGATTATCTTGTCACGTCATCTTCTGTTTTGGCAAAAAAGGCAAAAAAAAAAAAAAAAAAAAGGCCTGTTCACAACCTGGCAAAAGATTCTGGCTGAGCCCAAGGTCACCACCATAGAGAAGCAGATTGAGGGTATTCAAATCTACTAGCCCAAGTGTATTTTTGATTAAGAAATACAACCAAGCCATGTGTCAGAGCCAAGATACCTAAATGCATGGCCTTGTCCAGGCAAAACTGTCAAAGTGAATTTGCTTTGGACTTTCTATGTGGGGGTTTTGATGTTAAATGGACAATAACTACGTTCTCATTCTCGTTGGAATGAGAGAGCAAAGTCTTAGGCAATCCATATCAAGGAGTCCCCTGCCTGCGCTGATAACCACCTGGAAAGCATTCTTTGTGTTTCCATCCGAGGACTTGACCACACCAAGTGTTTACTCCCAAAGCAGCCAGTGAAACCCTCAAGAGATCTGTCTGGAGATCATCTGGGGAAGTGGGGAAGAGGACAGCAAAAGCATTAGGTTCATCAGCTTCTGCTTGGGAACAGCCACTCCTGGCAAACATCAATGACCACTCCAGGTGAAGCCTGGCAGCAATGGGAGCCAGCATCATTCTCACTTCTCACAAAGCCCATTGCCACCGAAGAAAATGTGCTCATCTTAACCTCATTTTTGCCTCCTGGTGAGAATCTTCCAACAACTAGCCTTTCTGCTAGGCATTAGCAAGGATGAACACAATGAACTCGTGATTGCATCTGGGATCACACACCACATTCTGTTGTTTAAAAATCATGAGATAACTCTCAGCCACAACAGTGTCTGCCAGTGGACTGTGTGAGACACTGGGAGGGCAAGCAATTTTCTCTAAATGCTTCCTGATGACCCATTCTCCGGATTCCCCTTATCTCCTCCCATCTGAAGACAGACTGCCAGCCAAGGCACTCCCTAGCCAGCTTCAGGGCAGGCAGAACGGCATAAATCAGTTTTAGAGCTATGGTTACGATGAGGGTAAGGAAAGCTACATGCATCTGTCCTCTCTCTACTATCCTAAACCTTGCCATCTTATCATCTGATAACACTGCCATGGCCTTCCATCAGCTTCCCTCTGCCCTGCAGCGCGGGCGGCCTTAGAGACGGGGAAGGAGGGAGGTCTGACCAGCCTGTGGTGGGCAGAAACAGGAATCAGACCACTCACCTACCTACCTAGCGCTTGAAACTCTGAAGCTTTCCCTCCAAAAATGTCACGGGACTGATTGTATGATAAAAGTTTTGGACTATAGGTGAAAAAAACAGGTAGGTAAGTTCACCGAAGCCCTAAGCAAGAGCCCTTAGGGGTCTGGGTCTGAGCAAATTTGCAGCCCACCTGCTTCCAAAGTGACCCGCTCAGCAACGATCTGTCCGTGGCTCCATCTGCATTGCGGCTCCCTCATGGTCTGGGCTACTCTGAGAGAGGAAGGTGCCACACAGCTAAGGGGAAGGGAACCAGCCCCACTCCTTAAGCTGCATGACTCCCCACGGGGAAAGCAGGTGAGGCCCATTACGGGGGCACAGCAGGCAGTTTACTGGAACGTGCGGGCAGAGGGTACACAGCAGTTTTCAATCATAGTTTAAGTCAAATTTACTGAAACCTTACTAATTTTAACTCTTCTGGTGCCGCAGCTGACATGATCACGATCACATGACTTGCAGCTGTAATGTTTCTTAAAAAGGAAGCTTCTTCAGGATAATATCAACTAATGCAGGACAGAAAGAGCAGCTTACAGGTCTAGTTCTCCAAGGAGGAATGAGTGGCTTTGGAAGTTCTTCCTCTTACCTTGTTTTGTCTTCTTCGGTACCTTCGCTGCTCACATCCAATGCTGCTGCAACGACAAGCGAAAAAGCAGAATCATGACAGGCACCTGACACCTGAGGCCCTGCCGCCAGCCTGCTGGGGCCGCCTGAGGTACCGGGGTCCAGGCATTGTTTTTCACTCACTGTGCTCCTGGCAGAGGAGGAAGGGCCTTACCTGCCATTGTTCCATCTGACCAAAGATGAGACTAAACCAGGGGAAATCCTGCTCCCAAGAAAAAGGACTGGGAGAGATGAATAATTAATAATGCCCCAGAACTTGAAGCAGAAGGTAAGTGTGAGGCCTGGGGTGAATAAAAGAAACACTCAACGGGAAAGGCCACATTTTACCCCTAAGCTCAGAAAGGGGACATTCACGTTCATGTGCTGGGAACTGAGCCTGTTTCCAAATGTTAGTTTTGGACCGAGAAAAACCAGGCCATGGGTTCCAAAAATCCCAGGGGGACACTTGCTGCTGGCGAAAATGCGCGCTTTGGAGACCAGGCCACCCTGGTGAGTGCACCCCGCTTGCCATGCAAGTCGGTTCTGAGGCGTCCGTCCATGTTCCTCCCTGTCCTCTGGGTTCCATTCCTAGGAAACTTTCTTTTTCTTTTCGCAGTAGTTCACTGTTGTAAGCACGATAACTCAACCAGTACCATTCACTGACTCTTTTATCCATGCATGCTTTCCTCCACAAATATTTGTGAAGCCTCTCTCTGTGCCAAGATCTGTGCTAAGACACTGGAACTGAAAGGAAATATAAGACCCAGAATGTCTCCAGGCTGCCTTGCAGGCCTGTGGTGCTGAATGCCCATGTTGGTGGCCTTCGCATGGCCATCTCCAGCCCAGGCCTCTCCCGTGCAGTCAAAACGCACACACCCGACAGCCCACTCGGGATCTCCCTCAGACACCTCATGATGTCCAGCAGGCATCTCAATGTAACTCGTCCAAAACCAGGCCCCAAACCTGCTCTTCCCAGCCTTGTCTATGGCAACTCTGTGTTTCCTGTGGCTGAGGATTTTCTTGGGATCATTGATGCTTTCTGCGTTAGTCAGAGTCTGTTTGAGAACTAGAAACCACAGCATTATTCTCACAGAGTTTAATATAAATAATTGTTAATCAGGTATTAGAGGTCTAAAAGGCAAAAGGGGGACCCCGAGGCAGCACAGAGGTTGTAACTGTAGGAAGCAGCCTCTCTGCCTGGAGGGCTGGGGGAACAGAGAGAAGAGCTGGGCTCATCAAAAGCCTATAGTCTCGAGAAGGGACCCACAGTGAGACCAGACCACTGAAGAGGGCGCGAGGGCCAGTGAGGCTGCTCTTGGAGTGTGAGGAAAAGCTGGAATTTGGAACTAGCTCCTGTGGTAGGGTAGCTGACAGGGACAGGAAGTCAACACAGCGGAACACGTCTCTTCTCTTTCCCCAGACTTTATCTCCCTCTAGCTCTGCTGAACATGGAGCTGGGGCTGGGAAAAATGAAGACTGGTTTGCAGAAACATTGGGTGAGAAACATAAACTTAAGAACCAGCACTGCCCATGTCTTTGGCTTCTGAGGCTCCACACACATTTCTAAAAACTTTTTCTTTCATGCCCCACCTCCAACCTGCCAATAAATCCTCTCAATTCTATCTATAACATTTTCCGGATTTTACTCCTTCTTCCCACTCTGCTGCCACCATTGTGATCTAAACAGCAGGCCTCACCTGGATCACCACAGCAGCCTCCTCGGGTGTCCTTGGCTTCCCTGAGAGTCAGTTCTTTATCCAGAAGCCAATAAGATTGCGATCATTCATGAGGACTGCTGGAACAAATTACCACAAACTTGATGGATTAAAACAGAGGAAATGTATTCTTTTACAATTCTAGAGGCCAGAAGCCTGTGATGAACGTTTTGGTAGGGTTGCTTTCCTCTAGAGGCCGTAGGGGGAATGTTGAGATGTTCCACACCTCTCTCCTAGCTGCTGGTGGGCCCTGGCGAGCCTTGGAATCTCTTGGTTCTGAGATGCATCATTCAGGCGTCGGCCTCTGTTTGCCCATTACCTTCTTCTCTGCAGCTGTGTTCACTCCTTATCTCCCACCAGTCATTGGGTTTAGAGCTTACCCTGAATCTAGTATGATCTCATCTTGAGATCCTTAACTTAATTACATCTGCAAAGACCGTATTTCCAAATAAGGCCACATTCACAGGTACTAGGATATGTCTAGTCTTAGACATGGACATACCTAGATTTGGACATATCTTTTAGGGGTCAGTCTTCAACCCCCTGCAGTGATTCTGTTAAAACACAAATCACATCACCCCTCTTCTCAAAATCTTCCAAAGAGTCCCAACTCATCCTGAGTCAAAACTATACTCCTCCTGAATCTGTCACCTCACCTCTCTGATTTCCCCTCCTTCTGCTCTCATGTTTCTCCACCCCTGAAACTACTCTGTTCCTCAACACTCCACACACAGACCAGCGTTGGCCTTTGCACACAGTGTCTCTACCTGAAACACTGTCCCACTAGTTACTCCTGTGGCCCACTGCCTTGGATTCTTCAGATCTTTTCTCAAAAGTCATCCACTCAGTGAGGCTGCCCCAGACCATGTTGTATACAACTTCTATCCTCATTTCCTACTTTTTTTCTCACCATAGCATTCAACGATATAAGATACAATACATGTTTATTAATCTTCTTTCTCCTGTCAGTAAAATCTATGCTCAATAAGAAGGATTTTTTGCCAATCTCATTCACTGCTGTACCTGAAGCACTTAGAATAGCACCTGGCACTTATAGGCCCTCAAAAATTATACTTTAAAATGCAGCATATACAATTGGAATCGCCCAAAGCACAATATACTAACATTCCTGTGTCAGTAAGGCACAATACTACAGCAGCATTAAAAACAGCAAGTGCTGCTGTAAATGAAAACATGCTGTTGCATCACAGCAAATCATAATTTAGTATATTTGACTCACTTTATCCTGATGACATCTGATGATACCAAAGTAGAAAGCATACTTGCCACCAGTGGAGTTAAATAGTTTAAAATTTTCCTGAGATATAAATAAAACCCAACTTTGACCAACAGTGATAAAAGCTGAATTATTTCTATTCTCTTGGTAGAAAATAATATTACAAAACTTTTATCATAAAGAGTATTCAGTAAATATTTTAGGGAAGAAGTACTTTAAAGATGTGTCAGAAGGTTAATAAGATATGTTATTTTTCTGGATGGTTTTACTTTTGCAGCATCTGTCAGCCTTTTTTTTTTTTTTTTTTTTGGAAACAGAGTCTCGCTTTGTCGCCCAGGCTGGAGTGCAGTGGCACGATCTTGGCTCACTGTGGCCTCTGCCTCCTGGATTCAAGCAAACCTTCTGCCTCAGCCTCCCAAGTAGCTGGGACTACAGGCAGACACTGCCACGCCCAGCTAGTTCTTTATATTTTAGTAGAGATGGAGGTTTCACCATGTTACCCAGGCTGGTCTCAACTCCTGAGCTCAGGAAATCCACCCGTCTCGGCCTCCAGAAGAGCTGGGATTACAAGTGTGAGCTAGCGTGCCCAGCCCCCTGTCAGCTTTTTATGACTTTTCATTGACTACTTGGTTGAGGTATAAGTGACATGAATAAACTGCATGCATTTGGAGGGCACGATTTGATGTTTTGACATTTCTATAAACCCATGAAATTCTCACATTCATACATCATTATCAAGATAGTGAATATAGCCATCACTCTCAAAACTTTCTTTGCGATCCATTATACCTACTGTAACCCTTCCTCAGCTGCTTCTCGATAGGCTGTGGCTTTCTTTTCATTCAGTTTAAAATACTTTCTAATTTTCCTTTTCATTTCTTCTTTGACCCATGTAGAGATATGTTCTTTAGTTTCCAAAAATTTAGAGGTTTTCCAGAAGTCTTTCTTTTGTTGATTTCTTATTTAAATCCATTATAGTCAGAGAACAGTCATTATGTGACTTGAATCTTTTAAAATTTACTGAGAATTGTTTTATGCTGCAAAATACGGTTTATCTTGGTAAAAGGACTTTGAAAAGAATATGTATTCTGCTGTTGTTAGGTGGAGCGCTCTCAATGTCAGTTAGGTCAAGTTAGTTGATACTATTGATCAAGTCTTCTATATTTTTATTTTCCTATTTTTTCTACGTATCCTATTAAGTTAGGGATTTTGAAATCTCCAGCTATAATTGGAGTTTGTCTGTTTCTCCTTGTAGTTATCTTGGTTTTCACTTTACATCTTTTAAAGCATTGTTATTAAGTGCATAAACATTGAGGATTTTTATGTTCTCTCTAAGAACTCACTGGCTTCATCTTTAAGAAATGACTTTTTTGTTGATACGTAATTGTACATATAGGTACATATATTTTGATACATGTACACAATGTGTAATGATCAAAATCATTCTTTTTTATAGCTGAATAATATTCCATTGTATATATTGTACTACACTTTCTTCATTTATCCATTCATACATACGTAGGTTGATTCCTTATCTTGGCTATTGTGAATACTGCTGCAATAAACATGGGTATGCAGGTATCTCTTCAGTCTACTGATTTTCTTTATTTAACCCAGTAGTGAGATTGCTTTCTATCTAGCCAGCAGTGGGATTGCTGGATCGTGTGGTAGATGTATTTTCAGTTTTTTGAGGAACTTCAATATTTTCCAAGTGGCAATACTAATTTACATTCCCACCAGCAGGATCCTGCGAACAATCTGCAGTGTGAAGGGACAACCTATAGAATGGGAGAAAATATTTGCAAACTATCCATCCAACAAGAGGTTAGTAACTACAGTATATAAAGGACTCAACCCAATATCAAAAACAATTCAATTTCAAAATGGACAAATGATCTGAATAGACATTTCTCAAAAAAAGACATATCAATGGCCAACAGGCATATGAAAAAACGCTCAACATCAGTAATCAGGGAAATGCCAATATTTATCTAAAAGACAAATTTCCCTTTCACAACATCCTCACCAGCATCTATTATTTTTTGTCTTTTTGATAATAGCTATTTTAACTGGAGTGAGATGATATCTCATTGTCTATAAGTTGTCTCTTCACTCTGTAATTGTTTTGCTGCACAGATGGTATTTAGCTTGATGTAATACCATTTGTCTTTTTTTGCCTTTGTTGCCTATACTTTTGAGGTCTTACCCAAAAAATCTTTGCCCAGATCAATGTCCTAGATCATTTCCCTAATGTTTTCTTCTAGTAGTTTCATAGTTTAAGGTCTTTAATTTAAGTATTTAATCCACTTTCATTTGATTTTTGTATATGGTGAGAGATAAGAGTCTACTTTCATTTTTCAGCATATAGATATTCAATTTTCCCAGCGCCATTTATTGAAGAGATTTTCATTTCACCACTAAATGCTGTTGGCACCTTTGTCAAAAATCAGTTGGCTGTAAATATGTGGATTTATTTCTGGGTTCTCTACTCTGTTCCATTGGTCTATGTGCCTGTTTTTATGCCAGTACTATGTTCTTTTGATTACTATAACTTTGTAGTATATTTTGATGTCAGGAAGTGTGATGCCTTCAGCCTTGTTCATTTTGCTAGGATTGCTTTGGCTATTTGAGATCTTTTGTAATTCCATATGAATTTTAAGATTGTTTTTCTATTTATGTGAAGAATGTCATTGTTATTTTGATAGGGATTGCATTGAACATGTAGATCGCTTTTGGTAGTATAATAATTTTTCACAATTTTACTTTTTCCAATCCATGAATGTGGGATGCTTTTCTATTTTTGTGTTACCTTTTCAATTCTTTCATCAGTGTTTGGTAGTTTTCTTTGTAGTGCACTTTTACCTCCCTGGTTGAATTGATTCCTAGGGTTTTTTTGTTTGTTTTTGTAGGTATTGTAAGGGAGATTACTTTCTGGATTTATTTTTCCTTGGGTTCATTGTTGGTATATAGAAATGCTGCTGATTTTTGTATGTTGATTTTTTTATCCTGAAACTTTACTGAATTTGTTTATCAGTTCTAAGAGTATTTTGTGAAGCTTTTAGGGTTTTCTAGATATAAAATAATGTCATCTGCAAATAGGGATATTTTTACTTTCTCCTTTTTCATTTAGATGCCTATTATTTCTTTTCCTTGCCTAATTGCTCTGGCTAGGACTTCCAGTTCTATGTTGAATAAGAGTGGCAAGAGTGGGCATTTTTGTCTTGTTTCGGTTCTTAGAGAAAAAGCTGAAAGCTTTTCACTATTATGTTACCTGTGGGTTTGCCATATATGGCCTTCATTGTATTGAGATATGCTCCTTCTATACCTGTTTATTGGGAATTTTTATTATCAAAGGATTTTGAATGTTACTTAATGCATTTTCTGTATCTATTGAAATTATCATATGGCTTTGTCCTTCATTCTGTTGATGTGATGTATCATGTTTATTGATTCACAAATATTGAACCATCTTCACCTCCCTGGGATAAATCCCACTTTGTCATGATGAATGACGACCATGTTAATGTACTGCTTGATTCAATTTGCTAGTGTTTTGTTGAGGATTTTTGCATCTATGTTCATTAGGGATATTGGTCTGTGATTTTCTTTTTTTTGTTGTGTACTTGTCTGTTTTTGTATCAGTGTAGTGCTAGTCTCATAGAATGAGTTTGAAAGGATTTCCTCCTTTTCAATTTTCTGGAAGAGTTTGAGAAGAATTAGTATTACTTCTGCTTTAAAAGTTTAATAGAATTCAGCAGTGAAACCATGAGGTCCTGGGCTTTTCTCTGATTGGAGACCTTTTATTACTAATTCAACCTTGTTTCTTGTAAGTGGTCGGTTTAGGCCTTCTATTTCATCTTGGTTCAATCTTAGTAGGTTTTATGTTTCCTGGAATTCATCTATTTCCATTAGGCTTTCCAATTTTCTGGCATATAGTTGTTTGTAATAGTTTCTAATAATCCTTTGTATTTCTGTGGTATCAGTTGTAAATATGTTTCTGTTTTTATTTATTTGGACCTTTTCTCTTTTTTTTAGTTAGTCTAGCTAATGGTTTATTTCTATGTTTTTAAAAAACAACTTTTCATTTTATTAATCTTTTGTATTTTTTGTCTCTTTTTTTAAAATTATACTTTAAGTTCTAGGGTACACGTGCACAATGTGCAGGTTTGTTACATAGATATTCGTGTGCCATGGTGGTTTGCCACACCCATCAACTCATTTACTTTAGGTATTTCTCCTAATGTTATCCCTCCCCTGCCCCCGACAGGCCCCAGTGTGTGATGTTTCCTGCCCTGTGTCCAAGTGTTCTCATTGTTGAATTCCCACTTATGAGTGAGAACATGTGGTGTTTGGTTTACTGTCCTTGTGATAGTTTGCTGAAAATGATGGTTTCCAGCTTCATCCATGTCCCTGCAAAGGACGTGAACTCATCCTTTCTTATGGCTGCATAGCATTTCATGGTGTATATGTACCACATCTTCTTAGTTCATTGATGGACATTTTGGTTGGTTCCAAGTCTTTGCTATTGTGAATAGTGCCACAGTAAACATACATGTGCATGTGTCTTTATAGTAAAATGATTTATAATCCTTTGGGTATATACCCAGTAATGGGATTGCTGGGTCAAATGGTATTTCTAGTTCTAGATCTTTGAGGAATCACCACACCATCTTCCACAATGGTTGAACTAATTTACCTCCCACCAACAATGTAAAAGCATTTCAATTTTTAAAAATTTGTGCTCTGATCTTTATTCTTTCTTTTCTTCTGCGTATTTGGGGTTTAGTTTGTTCCTGCTTTTCTAGTTCCTTGAGATGCATCATTAGGTTGTTTATTTGAAATTATTCTACTTTTTTGATTTAGGCATTTATTACTATAAACTTCCCTCTTCATACTATTTTTGCTGTATCCCATAGTTTGTTATGTTGTATTTCTATTTTTATTTGTTTTAATAAATTTTTAAAGTTCCTTCTTAATTTCTTCATTTACCCCTTGGTCATTCAGGAACATGTTGTTTAATTTGCATATATTTGTACAGTTTCAAAAGTTCCTCTTGTTATTGATTTCTAATTTTAATCCACTGTGGTCAGAAAATATACTGGATATAATTTAAATTCTTTTAAATTTGCTGTCCCATAAGTCTTATAGGCATTGTTCTCTATTTTTATTCTTCTTTCTTTCTTTCTTTCTTTTTCCTCTAGCTGGGCAATTCCAAACAATCTATCTTCAAGTTCAGGGACACTTTCTTCTGCTTGATCAAGTCTGCTGCTGAACCTCTTGATTGTATTTTTTATTTTATTTATTGAATGTTTCAGCTATAAAATTTATATTTGGGCTTTTTAATGTTATCTATTTCTTTGTTGAATTTCTTGTTTATATCATATATTGTTTGCATGATTTCATTGTCTTTCCAATTGTCTGTCTGTATTTTCTTGTATCTCATTTGAGTTTCCTTAAGATCATCATTTTGAAAATCTTTTCCAGCAATTTTTCAATTTTTTTGTATTGGGGTCTGTTACTAAAGATTTATTATGTTCCTTTGTGGTGTCATAATTCCTTGTTTTTTCATGTTTCTTATGTCCCTGCATTGAAGTCTGTGCATCTGGTGGAATTGCCTCTTCCAATCTATCTAGAGTGACTTTCATAGAGACTTTCACCTATGGTTGAATCTTAGTGTGTTGGTTGGGAAGGGTGTGGTGACTCTGTTTCTAGGTAAGTGCAGTGGTATAGTCTCTGTGCAACTTTTCTTCTGCAATGTCTAATTTACCGTTAATTCCCTCTAATAGACTTATATAGAAAAGAAATGAGAGTTTTCATCTCGAGATTCAATTTGATTTTTTAAAATATCTTTCATGTCTCTATTTACTATTGTAAACATATGTAATGCAGTCATTAAAAAAACTTTTTATGTCTTTGCCTAACAATTCTAACATCTGTATGAGTTCTGGGTCAATTTCAGTTGGTTTTATCATAGTTATTAGTCATATTTTTCCTCTGCTTTGTGTACCTGGTAATTTATTGGATGCCAGTCATTTTGAATTCTTAAGATTTTTTTCTCCTTTGGATTTGTGTAGGGTTTTTGTTTTTGTTTTTGTTTTTGTTCTGTTTTGTTTTTGCCATTTTTTATTATACTTTAAGTTCTGGGGTACATGTGCAGAACGTGCAATTTTGTTACATAGGTATACACGTGCCATGGTGGTTTGCTGCACCCATTAACCCATCACCTACATTAGGTATTTCTCCTAATGCCATCCTTCCCCTTGCCCCCTACCCCCATGACAGGCCCCAGTGTGTGATGTTCCCCTCCCTGTGTCCATGTGTTCTCATTGTTCAACTCCCACTTATGAGTAAGAACGGGCAGTGTTTGGTTTTCTGTTCTTGTGTTAGTTTACTGAGAATGATGGTTTCCAGCTTCATCCATGTCCCTACAAAGGACACGAACTCATCCTTTTTTATGGCTGCATAGTATTCCATGGTGTATAAGTGCCACATTTTCTTTATCCAGTCTATCATTGATGGACCTTTGAGTTGGTTCCAACTCTTTGCTATTGTGAATAGTGCTGCAATAAACATGTGTGTGTGTGTGTGTGTGTGTGTGTGTGTGTGTCTGTGGAATTATTTATAATCCTCTGGATATGTACCCAGTAACGGTATTGCTGGGTCAAATGGTATTTCTAGTTCTAGAGCCTTGAGGAATTGTCACACTGTCTTCCACAATGATTGAACTAATTTACACTCCCACCAACAGTGTAAAAGCGTTTCTATTTCTCCACATCCTGTCCAGCATCTATTATTTCCTGAATTTTTAATGATCACCATTCTAAGTGATGTGAGATGGTATCTCATTGTGGTTTTGATTTGCATTTCTCTAATGATGAGTGATGATGAGCTTTTTTTCATATGTTTTTTGGCCACATAAATGTCTTCTTTTGAGAAGTGCCTGTTCATATTTTTTGCCCACTTTTTGATGGGGTCGTTTGTTTTTTTCTTGTAAATTTGTTTAATTCTTTGTAGATTCTGGATATTAGCCCTTTGTCAGATGGATAGATTGCAAAACTTTTCTCCCATTCTGTAGGTTGCCTGTTCACTCTGAAGATAGTTTCTTTTGCTGTGCAGAAGCTCTCTAGTTTAATTACTTCCTATTTGTCAATTTTGGCTTATGTTGTCATTGCTTCTGGTGTTTTAGACATGATGTCTTTGCCCATGCCTATGTCCTGAATGGTATTGCCTAGGATTTCTTCTGGGATTTTTATGGTTTTAGGTCTGATGTTTAAGTCTTTAATCCATCTTGAGTTAATTTTTGTGTACGGTGTAAGGAAGAGGTCCAGTTTCAGTTTTCTGTATATGGCTAGCCAGTTTTCCCAACGCCATGTATTAAATAGGGAATCCTTTCCCCATTGCCTGTTTTTGTCAGGTTTGTCAAAGATCAGATGGTTATAGATGTGTGGTGTTATTTCTGAGGCCTCTGTTCTCTTCCATCGGTCTATATATCTGTTTTGGTACCAGTACTGTGCTGTTTTGGTTACTGTAGCCTTGTAGTATAGCTTGGAGTCAGGTAGCGTGATGCCTCCAGCTTTGGTCTTTTTGCTTAGGATTGTCTTGGTTATGCAGGCTCTTTTTTGGTTCTATATGAAGTTTAAAGTAGTTTTTTTTTCCAATTCTGTGAAGAAACTCAATAGTAGCTTGATGGAGATGCTATTGAATCTATAAACTACTTTGGGCAGTATGGCCATTTTCATGATATTCTTCCTATCCATGAGCATGGAATGTTCTTCCACTTATTTGTGTCCTCTCATATTTCCTTGAGCAGTGGTTTGTAGCTCTCCTTGAAAAGGTCCTTCACATCCCCTGTAAGTTGTATTTCTAGGTATTTTATTCTCTTTGTAGCAATTGTGAATGGGAGTTCACCCATGATTTGGCTCTCTGTTTGTCTGTTATTGGTGTATAGGAATGTTGTGATTTTTGCACATTGATTTTGTATCCTGAGACTTTACTGAAGTTGCTTATCAGCGAAAGAGATTTGGGGCTGAGACAGTGGGATTTTCTAAATATACAATCATGTCATCTGCAGAGACAATTTGACTTCCTCTTTTCCTAATTGAATACTCTTTATTTCTTTCTCTTGCCTGATTGCCCTGGCCAGAACTTCCAGTACTATGTTGAATAGGAGTGGAGAGAGAGTGCTTCCTTGTTTTGTGCCAGTTTTCAAAGGAAAGGCTTCCAGGTTTTGCCCTTTCAGTACAATATTGGCTGTGAGTTTGTCATAAATAGCTCTTATTATTTTGAGATATGTTCCATTAATACCTAGTTTGTTGAGAGTTTTTAGCATGAAGGGCTGTTGAATTTCGTCAAAGGCCTTTTCTACATCTATTGAGATAATCATGTGGTTTTTGTCATTGGTTTTGTTTATGTGATGGATTATGTTTATTGATTTGCGTATGTTGAACCAGCCTTGCATCCCAGGGATGAAGCCAACTTGATAGTGGTGGATAAGCTTTTTGATGTGCTGCTGGATTCTGTTTGCCAGTATTTTATTGAGGATTTTCACTACAGTGTTCATCAGGAATATTGGCCTGAAATTTTCTTTTTTTGTTGTTGTGTCTCTGCCAGGTTTTGGTATCAGGATGATGCTGGGCTCTTAAAATGATATAGGGAGGATTCCCTCTTTTTCTATTGTTTGGAATAGTTTCAGAAGGAATGGTATCATTTTCTCTTTGTACCTCTGGTAGAATTCAGCTGTGAATCTGTCTGGTCCTGGACTTTTTTTGGTTGGTAGGCTATTAATTACTGCCTCAATTTCAGAACTTGTTATTGGTCTATTCAGGGATTTAACTCCTTGCTGGTTTAAAATATATCCATTTCTAGATTTTCTAGTTTATTTGCATAGAGGTATTTATAGTATTCTCTGATGATAGTTTGTATTTCTGTGGGATCAGTGGTGATATCCCCTTTATCATTTTTTTTATTGCATCTATTTGATTCTTCTCTCTTTTCTTTATTAGTCTGGCTAGTGGTCTATCTATTTTGTTCATCTTTTCAAAAAACCAGCTCCTGGTTTCATTGATTTTTTTTAAAGGGTTTCATGTCTCTATCTCCTTTAGTTCTGCACTGGTCTTAGTTATTTTTGTCCTCTGCTAGCTTTTGAATTTGTTTGCTCTTGCTTCTCTAGTTCTTTAATTTTGATGTTCGGGTATCAATTTTAGATCTTTCCTGCTTTCTCTTGTGGGCATTTAATGGTATAAATTTCCCTCTAACCACTGCTTTAAATGTGGGATTCTGGTACATTGTGTCTTTGTTCTCGTTGGCTTCAAAGAACATCTTTATTTCTGCCTTTATTTCGTTATTTACCCAGTAGTCATTCAGGAGCACGTTGTTCAGTTTCCATGTAGTTGTGTGGTTTTGAGTGAGTTTCTTAATCGTGAGTTCTAATTTGATTGCACTGTGGTCCGAGAGACTGTTTGTTATGATTTCCATTCTTTTGTATTTGCTGAGGAGTGGTTTACTTCTAATTATGTGGTCAATTTTAGAATAAGCGTGAGGAGGTGCTGGGAAGAATGTATATTCTGTTGATTTGGGGTGGAGAGTTCTGTAGACGTCTATTAGGTCTGCTTGGTCCAGAGCTGAGTCCAAGTCCTGAATATTCTTGTTAATTTTCTGTCTCATTGATCTAATATTGACAGTGGGGTGTTACAGTCTCCCATTATTATTGTGTGGGAGTCTAAATTTCTTTGTAGGTCTCTAAGAACTTGGTTTATGAATCTGGGTGCTCCTGCATTGGGTGCATATATATTTAGGATAGTTAGCTCTTCTTGTTGCATTGATCCGCTTACCGTTGTGTAATGGCCTTCTTTGTCTCTTTTGGTCTTTGTTGGTTTAAAGTCTGTTTTATCAGAGACTAGGATTGCAACCCCTGCTTTTTTTTTTTTTTTTTTTTTTTTTTTGCTTTCCATTTGTTTGGTAAATATTCCTCTATCCCTTTATTTTGAGCCTATGTGTATCTTTGCACATGAGATGGGTCTTCTGAATACAGCACACTGATGGGTCTTGACTCTTTATCTGATTTGCTAGTCTGTCTTTTAATTGGGGCATTTAGCCCATTTACATTTAAGGTTAATATTGTTATGTGTGAAGTTGATCCTGACATTATGATGCTAGCTGGTTATTTTGCCCATTAGTTGATGCAGTTTCTTCATAGTGTTGATGGTCTTTACAGTTTGGCATGTTTTTGCAGTGGCTGGTACCAGCTGTTCCTTTCCATGTTTAGTGCTTCCTTCAGAAGCTTTTGTAAGGCAGGCCTGGTGGTGACAAAATCTCTCAGCATTTGCTTGTCTGTAAAGGATTTTATTTCTCCTTCACTTATGAAGCTTAGTTTGGCTGGATATGAAATTCTGGGTTGAAAATTCTCTAAGAATATTGAATATTGACCCCCTACTCTCTTCTGGCTTGTAGAGTTTCTGCAGAGAGATCTGCTGTTAGTCTGATGGGCTTGTGTTTGTGGGTAACCCGACCTTTCTCTCTGGCTGCCCTTAATATTTTCTCCTTCATTTCAATGTTGGTGAATCTGATGATTATGTGTCTGAGGGTTGCTCTTCTTGAGGAGTATCTTTGTGGTGGTCTCTGTATTTCCTGAATTTGAGTGTTGGCCTGTCTTGCTAGGTTGGGGAAGTTCTCCTGGATAATATCCTGAAGAGTGTTTTCCAACTTGGTTCCACGCTCCCCATCACTTTCAGGTACACCAATTGAATATAGATTTGGTCTTTTCGCAGAGTCTCATATTTTTTGGAGGCTTTGTTTGTTCCTTTTCATTCTTTTTTCTCTAATCTTGTCTTCTCACTTTATTGTTAAGTTGATCTTCAATCTCTGATATACTTTCTTCCACTTGACCGATTCAGCTATTGATGCTTGTGCATGCTTCACGAAGTTCTTGCACTGTGTTTTTCAAGCTCCATCAGGTCATTTATGTTCTTCTCTAAACTGGTTATTCTAGTTAGCAATTCATCTAAACTTTTTTCAAAGCTCTTGGCTTCCTTGCATTGGGTTAGAACATGCTCCTTTAGCTCAGAGGAGTTTGTTATTACCCACCTTCTGAAGCCTCCTTCTGTCAATTCATAAAACTCATTCTCCGTCCAGTTTTGTTCCCTTGCTGGCAAGGAGTTGTGATACTTTGGAGGAGAAGAGGCATTCTGATTTTTGGAATTTTCAGCCTTTTTCTGCTGGTTTCTCCCCATCTTCGTGGATTTATCTACCTTTGGTCTTTGATGTTGGTGACCTTCGGATGGGGTCTCAGAATGGACGTCCTTTTTGTTGTTGTTGATGCTAGTCCTTTCAGTGTTAGTTTTCCTTCTAACAGTTGGGCCCCTCTGCTGCAGGTCTGATGGAGTTTGTTGGAGGTCTACTCCAGACCCTGTTTGCCTGGGTATCACCAGCACAGGCTGAAAAACAGCAAAGATTACTGCCTATTCCTTCCTCTGGAAGCTTCGTCCCCGAGGGGCACCACCAGATGCCAGCCAGAGTGCTCCTGTTTGAGGTGTCTGTCAGCCCCTCCTGGGAGGTGTCTCCCGGTCAGAATACACAGGGGTCAGGGACCCACCTGAGGAGACAGTCTGACCCTTGTCAGAGCTGGAACACTATGCTGGGAGATCCGTTGCTCTCTTCAGAGCTGCCAGGTAGGAACGTTTAAGTCTGTTGAAGCTGCACCCACAGCCGCCCCTTCCCCAGGTGCTCTGTCCCGGGGAGATGGGAGTTATAAGTCCCTGACTGGGGCTGCGGCCTTTTTTTCAGAGATACCCTGCCCAGAGAGGCGGAATCTAGAGAGGCAGTCTGGCCTCAGTGGCCTTGCTGAGCTGCAGTGGGCTCCATCCAGTTTGAACTTCCTGGTGGCTTTGTTTACACTGTGAGGGTAAAACTGCCTACTCAGGCCTCAGCAATGGTGGATGCCCTTCCCCGCACCAAGCTCAAGGATCCCAGGTCGACCTCAAACTGCTGTGTTGGCAGTGAGAATTTCAAGCCAGTGGATCTTAGCTTGCTGGGCTCCATGGCGGTGGGACTCGCCGAGCCAGACCACATGGTCCCTGGCTCCAGCTTCCTTTGCAGGCAAATGAATGGTTCTGTCTCGCTGGCATTCCAGGCACCACCGGGCGGGTATGGGAAAACAAAAAAAGTCTCCTGCAGCTAGCTCGGTGTCTGCCCATACGGCCGCCCAGTGTTGTGCTTGAAACCCAGGGCCCTGGTGGCATAGGCACCGGAGGGAATCTCCTGATCTGCGGATTGTGAAGACTGGGAAAAGCACAGTATCTAGGCCAGAGAGCACCGGTCCTCAAGCACAGTCTCTCACAGCTTCCGTTGGGTGGGGGAGAGAATCCCCTGACCCCTTGCATTTCCTGGGTGAGGTGATGCCCCATCCTGCTTTGGCTCACCCTCCATGAGCTGTACCCACTGTCCAACCAGTCCCAATGAGATGAATCAGGTACCTCAATTGGAAATGCAGAAATCACCCACCTTCTGCGTCGATCTCACTGGGAGCTGCAGACCAGAGCTGTTCCTATTTGGCCATCGTCCAAGACTTTTTTTTTTTTTTTTTTAATGTGAGGGAAGACCATCGTTTTTTCTAGAGCTAATTACTTCCCACCACTGAGACTGTACATTTCTGAGTATTCTACCTAATGCTTCGAGAATTCTGAGGGTTTCCATCTGGCTGGTAGAAAGAAATACTATTCTTGGCCCTGTACAAACACTAGATATCCTTTTGGGTGATTCTTTCTTTGGCCTTGTGTAGTTTTCTCATACACATGCACTGATTAGTACTCTGCCAATACAAAAGGGCAGCCCTCTGCAGATCTCTGGAATTCCTTCTCTGTGGAGCTCTTTCCTCCCCAGTAGTCCATCTATGAACTCTCGCTGCTTTGGACTCCACAGACTCTCAATTCAGCCCGTTCAATTCAGGGAGTCCACCAGGTCCCATTTGGAATTTTCTTCTTTGCACTACAGCCTGGAAATGCTCAATAAAGTAAGGGTAATTATAAGATTTATGTTATTTGTTTCTTATTTCTTTGTGATCAATGTCTTTTGTTACTTGATAACCACTGTCTTGAAAAATCACTGGATTATATATTCTTTCCACTTTTTTGGATGTTGTTTTTGACTGTTTCAGGTAAGATGTGGTCTCTGTTATTCCATCTTAACCAAAAGTGGAAACCTCTATTAGCGATTTCAAATTTATAATTTGTTATGATTTCTTTTCTCATTCTTAATATTCACTTTTCTACTTAATTTTCATGTGCAATTTTGTGTTCTCTTTCTTAAAGAGGGCCCTCAACTTCGGGTCCTTTACCCAGGCTCTTGAGCCAAACCCCCTGGTTAGAATTCTGTCTCCACCACTTAGTAGCTCGTGACCATGAGCAGCCTCAGTACCTCGGTTTCTTCATCCTATAAGATCAGAATAATAGGAATTACCTCATGGTGTTGAACATCAAATGAATTGTTACATCTAAACTACTTAGAAAAAATCCTGGAACGTAGAAACCATTCAAGAATAGTAACTGACATTTCTACTCTTGAGCATCATTAATGTATAGGTGGTACTATAAATTATGGGATCATTTACAGAGAGTGTGAAGGCTTAGGATGGAACCCCACATACACGATAAGGGCAGAGTGTAGACCACAAAGGAAATAGAGCAACGGCCAGAAAGCAGGAACTAGAGGAATATGGTGTCCTGGAAAACAAAGTAGGCAAACATCCAAAGGAGAGGTTAAACATCCAAATGAGGACTTAAAAATGACCCCTGAATTAGGCAATAGAACAGTCACGACTGATGCTGTGAAATGGGGGTAAAAACAGGCTACATATGTTAATGAGTATTAATTGAGATAATTCATGCTAATTCCTTAGCACAGGACTTGGCACATATGAAGGGTTAAAAATATAAGATATCTTAATTGTTATTGTTAAATATGTTTGCCTTTTGTGTTACTGGACCCAGCCATTGTCTTACCATAGTATATCAATATTAGGGCAGATACAGAGTCTCTTCTGGTCCTACTGCCTCTATTTTCTTTGTCTCACCATTACCCATACCCCAAAGTATGACACTAGAAGTCCTTCTGTCAAGCAAACACAAGCACGTGCATGCACACATACTCACTCACACCACATACTATACACATGCCACATACACACATCAAAGTCTATCCTGCAAGATCCTTTCTTTTTACCAAGGGCAGTCATTGCCCCTACCCTGACATTCCCAGTCTATCTTATTAAAATAGTGTAGACGTCATGAACAACTACTACTTCCTGTGGATTCAAAGGCCAAGGCCAATCCTGGGTCACATGGCCACATTCTTTCCGGGCTAGGAGAGATGCTTGGGCCCCTCTGGCTTCTGCAGGGAAAAGTACAGCCCATCTTTCCACGAGGATTTCTTCCAAGTAACAAGGGAGACTAGATTCTTAGCAGCCAAAAACTAGTGGCTGCTGTGCCCTACAGCCAGCCAATTCCAGGGTTTAGGATGTAACCAACCAAACCAAAAATAATAATTTTGACAGCCTTGGAATTTAGATCAAACACCTTGAGTTATATTTCCAAATTCTCTTTTTAATTTGGGGAGGCACCAAATCCATTTGGTCACTTGTTTATAAACCCACATAGATTCCAGGTGAAACGTTTGGTTCTTGTGGTTCTGATTCATTGCTATGTGAAACATATTAATGCTGTTTGCATTAAAAGCAAGGCAGGTCTATGTGGAGCTCCAGATTATACCTTTCAAGATGGAAGTATAATTTGTACCAAGAGTCAACTGATTAAAACCCCAGACGCACCTGTGTTCGCGCTGAACCCCTGCTACCCAGGCTTATTTGAACCTTGTGCTGTGAGTCATTCTAGATGACTAAGTCTCCAAATACTTGAAAATTCTATCATGTATACACAAAACTTAAAAATTTTAGTGATTTGAGACAAAAATCTTTCTAAACAAATACATTTCAACTTCCTTAAAGTGAATATAATTTTACCTCTTCTTAAAGACTTGGGGTCATCAATGAAAATATCAGTAAGTGACCCAGTCTAGATTGGGTGTAAGAGTCTAAGGATTATTTAACCCCACACTAAATGGGCCCAGGCAATTGGTTTTGGGTTCTGGAGACTATTACAGTAGTTTTTCTGTCTCCCCTCTTGTTGGAACTTGTCATTTCCTGCTGTTATCAGTTTATCTGTCTGTAGTAGCTTCTCCCACATTTAATTATTTGCTGCTTTTTATATTTAAGAGCTTAGAAAACTTATTAGAATTATGTGTAAAGTTAGTGCAAATGGATTCCAAATGGAGATTTTACATGCAAATAAATTAAAGTTACTCTGAGGATTTTTCTGAAAATAGGTTGGTTATAAATAAATAAAACAAGTGAAACATTTTGTGACATTGATTTTGGCCTCTTTGGTGATTTACTGGCTTGTTTTGTCATTCTTGGCCATGCCCTACACTGGTGGGTGGTAGGAACCTCACAAGGGGACTAGGCTTCAGGTGTGCTTTACTCGCTCTAAAACGTCATGGGTGTCAGCTGGGTTAGAAATGGAACCAGTCACTTGGATTGGCAACTCGTGAAATATCTCAGGGAAAGACTTGCCGATGATTGTGGCAGGAGGCAAAAGAGCTGGGGAGGAGGAGGAGGGAGGGGCAGAAGAAGGCACCTTCACAATTTCCTTATTCCTGATAGAGAATTACTAAAAGAAGGAGGTCTTTCCCATCCGTGAGGGAACTCTGTTCCATAAGTTTGGCTGTGAGTGGGGTCCCTGCCCACAAGGAGACCTCGGGCTATTAGACGCCACACTTCCATCCTGCAGAAATGGCTTCCAGGCAGGGCTTCTTCCTCTGCTGCCTCTCCCTGCAGCACACCATCCAGTCACTGGATTTTTCTGTACCAGGAGAAACCCCAGCCCAACATTTCAGTATCATCCTGGGGTGCATTTTCAATGGGTGAGTGAGATCCCAACCATTTAATTCCTTATACAGCAGAAATCTCAACTGTTCCCAGGAGTCTGCACATTGGCTCAGGAAAGCCCTGCTGCTTCTGTTCCCCCAAAGACTCCTGGCATAAGACTGCAGAGGCACCCAACCATTCCTTGCACTGGGACATTGCTCAGGCGAATGGCCCTCCTCAGGCTGTGGGGAGCCCTCTGGGGAGACAGGTACCCTTGTCCTGGAACACACACTCACAGCCTAACCCTCTGTCCCCAGATAGGCTGGCCTGTGAGCTTCTTTCTAGCCTTTTACAGCCTCTAGGCATCTCACACTTACCTGACCTATTTTTATAAGCTCAAGACAGCATAGAAAAGTGTTGAATCACTCTGGGGTCTGTGGTGTCCTGGTTCTAAAGTTCAATGTCAACGTGAAATTCTGCCTTTTAGTGGATTCTAATGAATGTCAGCTCATGTTTCTTTATTTTTCTTTTCCTAGAGTGAAAGGAAAGAAAGGTTTTTTTTCTTTCAGAAGAGTCTATATTCTATATTTACAAAGATCTTAAGGGCTATACATTTTCTTAATGACAGGAAAAGTAAAGATTTTCTTTATTCACCCAAGAGGACAGAACAATTTTCTCTTTTATTATTGGGGCATTGTCTTCCCTCTTCATCTCCAGCTCAGTGTCCTGGATCTCTAGGCACATAGTAGCTACTAAAGAAATATTCATTGGTTGAATGAATGAAAGAATGAATGGATAGATGGATAGATGGACGGACAGATGGATGGATGGGTGGATGAATAGATGGACAGGAAAATGTCTCTGCATTGTTGCCTTCCAGGGTACCTTCCCAACATGCCAGAAACCTCTCATAATGCTCCTTGGTAGCTCTTCTTCAGGGATCTGCCTATCAAAGAGACATCTTTTAAGCCTATTTGGGGTTCATACAATAGAATTTAATAATGAAGACTCCTTTATTTGATTCTTTGCTATCTTTTGCAGAAGAGCTGGATGAAAACTGGCTGCCTGGGTCCTGGATAGAATTTCTGAGTGAATGGTTGGCATGGTTGTGTGCTTCCAGCACAGCTCAGTTCTGTCAGGCCCCTTGGCATCTGCTTTGTCCTGGAATGGCTGTGCACAGTTTGGGGTCTGGACAGCAGTTCCAATGGCTCTTCTGGGGCTCTGAAGCAATTAAAGTTGGGGCCTGTTTTTCTTTGTCGTGAGGCTGTTGGATTTTTTGGTCTTTTTAAAGCCTCTGCAGTTGCTGGCTTTGCTCTAAAGGGTATCATTCCTCAGATATTCTGGGTTACCACTGCCCACTGGCAACCCTGCAGAGAAAAGTGCCCAGGCTGCTGGCCTCACAGAGTGTGGGAAGCCAGGGGCTCAGTTTCACAGAACAAGACCAAGCCTCACTAGTATGACTCAGTGACTCTAAGTCCCCAACCTCCCAGCCCTTCGAGTCTTTCTGTCTTTCCCGCAGCTGAGCCAGGATTCTGAAGACCATTTCCTCCTCCTGATGGGACCCCCTCATTAACATGTTGTCTTTTCTCTTTTTCTCTGCTCCAGTTCCATCTGCAGCTTCCTCATCACCGCATTGGCAACCTCAGATCTGATCCTGCTTCTGATGCAGTGGGCTTCAAGCCAAGAGAAGATGGGTTTGTGGTCGTGAGAAGTGGAGGAGCCCGCCTAGGATAGAAAGAGGCCACATCTGGAATGCACAGTGCTCGGCATGGGAAAGGTGCACTCACAGTCGCCATAGTTAGGGCATCTGCATAATCTTAAAGTGATCCCCACGCACTATTAGTTTCTTATTAGTTGTGAGGGAGAAAAAAAACCAAAATGGTACGAGACCAGGGAGAAACCGTGCAATACTTTTTGACCAGCTGATCAAAATTAACCTCATTACTGCAGTACAGATGACATTGTGTGGCTCTTGATGTGACATCCTGGATAGGACAGTATTCAGGTTGAAATTATATAACCTCCATCCGACCATGAGGAAACATGAGACAAACACACAACGAGGAACATGCTATTCAAACAAAAATGGTGCGTGGTGCTTGCTTTGACGGAAGATATGTGAAAATTGAAATAACACAGAGAAGATTAGCATTGCCCTGCCCAAAGATGACACAAATGTGTGAAGGACAAAAAGGGGTATTGGTGGTGGGTGATGGTGGAGGGGGTCAGATGGGGGAATCAACATTGTGAAAGCCAGATCAAAGGAGACTAAGGAGAAATGACAACAAAATGCCATACCTCACCCTAGACTGAATCCTGTACTGGAGATGGGGAAATGCCATAAAGGACATTGATAAGTTAATTAATAAAAGTGACATATAGTGATAGACTAGATAAAGTGCTTTGCCAAGTGCCAGATCTGACCTGCAGACCCTGGCTGAACAATGGATGAAAGAATGAACTCAGACACAGGTATCCAGTGAAAGAGTAGGCTAGGAGACCGGGCTGTTTATAGACTTTGAGGAGGGTGCTGTAGAGTCAGCAGCTGTGGCCCTGACCCGCTGGTGCTGCAGGCATTTATTCAGTACAGATTCAATGAGAAAGGCCTGAGTCAACACACCTGGGGGCCACCACACCCCAACCTCCCCACCCAGAGAGAGCAGTCCTTTGCACAGATGACTAAAGGCCAAGTTCCGAGGCCTGAGTAAGCTAACTTATCTAGATCCGTTTCTTTACATCCCCTTGTTATCTAACCTAAGCTTTCAGGCACCGGATTAGAGAATCTGGCTGCCTTCAGCCAAATCCTTTTCAAAGCTTTTGTAAAACCTCCTGGCCTTCTAAGAAGGTTTGAGTCTTTCTACAATTTTTCCCACCACTCTGACCGATCTCCTACATCTCCTCTTTTTCTGTTTTTTTTTTTTTTTTTGCATCAGGTTTTGTTGATTGAAGAGTACAGATTTGCACAGCAACAGGTTCGTCAGGCGTGGTGGTCATTGGTCATATTCCAGCTTTGCATCCTAGAATTAGTGAGTAACATAAGCAAACACGAGTATAATTAGCAACATTCTTTTCCAGTGAAGGAGTGGCCCCCAGGAATGGGGGTCTATCCAGGAGAGATGATCTCACACACTCTTCCATATGGCTGTTTGTTGGGTGTATAGATCTATGGCATTTAGGGAGTCTAGAATTTTAGTTTTAAGTTGCTTTATGTCTGCTGTTAAATTGTCATGAAATGTTCCCCAGAGGTGTTGTTTCACCTCATCCCAACTATGTATTGATTGATTCCAAGAAAGAGAAGTGACACAGATACGCTTATGTCCCAGTCACAGTTTAATTGCTGTCGGAATGCCAGTGCATCTTGTCACTCACCCACATCTTCCAAGGCAGCCTTGAGGGCTTGCAGACATACAAGAATCTTTTGATCTATATCCTGCTGTAAGAGAAGTTCATTAGACACATTTCTGGCCAAATTATCTACAAAAGTAGCTATTTGTACTGATTGAGTAATAGATGCTACAGCCACACTAGCAGTTGCTAGGATGACTATGGCTGAGACTATAAAGGCTATAAGTGTATGAATCTTTTGTGTCTGAACTGGGACAAGGCACATTCTATGGTGGCAAGGGCAGAGGAACCTTGCCAATCATGTATTAAATTGGTAGAAAAGCCTCAAATTATCTCCTCAATACTATGACACTGGTAATATTTAAATTAGATATATTATAATTAGAGATACAAGAGGCAAACCAAGCCTGTCCCTGCACTCGGGTCCACCCATGTGGAGTTTTGGGGTGTAATAGAAATATTGGTTCCCATAAGGGAAAACACATGGATGGGTACTGCAAATCAGGCGCTGATCAGTGTGATTATGAAAAAAGGTCATAGTATAATTGTGACTGGAGTTATGGTATGTCCCATGCCAGGTGTTAAGGGGGGTGCTAAGATGTCCCAGGCGCCATAAAGAGTCTTGAGGTGGCATGGACTCTACTTGGGGTCTGGGATATCACATCCTATCAGTCCAAATTAAAGGGGAACGGGATGTGGCTTTGAAACTGTCATTGATGCTACGATAGGCGCGGACACCAGTATGATCATCCTGCAAATGGCTGTGGGGGCTCCAGTCTAAGATGTTATAATTGCCTAACTCCCCCGTGACAGACCTCCCAGCGAAAGTGGAATCCATTACTTTCCCAGCTTTGTTCTTTAGCACAGGAAGGAATGTTTGGGAAAGCAGCATTGATTGCGTTGCCCAGTTTGAGGCTACCCGCGGCTGAGAATATTAAGGCATTTCCTTTGCCATGATGTAGCCATAATTGTATTTGGGGCAGGTACACAGTAAGGGTTACAACTTTTATAACTACACACAGTGGGAGGATAGTGGAGTGATATGTAGTGTTACCAGGCACCTTAGTCCAATGTGTGCCATTAATGAGAGACCCCACTGGGGGTAAATCTGTCCCTCCCAGCCAAGCAGTAATGTTATTGAGCGGGGAAAGGGCTGTCTGCCCAGGTGACAGGGCAAAGAAAGGCAGATCTAAGATATGAGCCCAATAGAGTGTAGCAGGTACAGGTTGCAGACAAAGCAAGAGCATAAAAAGGATCAGTACCCTACATGAGTGGCAATGTACTACAGAGAGCATAGCAAGGAACAAATTATCTGGAGTGAATGGTGTCTGTGTCCAGAGCAGGATTTGTTCAGCCTCCTGAGTTGTCTTCTTCAGCATCCTCCAGGTAACGTCTGAGGCTTGTGTCATCCAAGGAAGCCACATCGTCCAGGGCTGTGGGTCCTGGGTCCTGTAGGGTCATTTTCTTCATTTCTGGTACCGGGTTGGGTCCTAGCCATGCCATGGTATGGTTTGATGCGTCGTGCTGGAATCCAAGGAGGACCTGAGAGGTGGTGAACCCAAGCATATCCTCTTCCCCACATTAACAATTCACTTGGACCACACCATACATTACTGTCTACATCTTTCCATCAAACTGCAGGTTTTATGTCTGGAGAGGTTTCAGCAAAGTGCTTTTCTACAGCTGATTGAAATTTATCATTTAAATTTAAAAAATTAAGGGTAAATAAGGCTTGTGCCAATAGTGTTGCAGGGCCCTTACTCATATTCCTTCTTTTTTGTTTTCTGAACATATTTTTAAGGGTGGATTGGGTACGTTCTACTATGGCCTGTATTTGGGGTTACACGGGATGCCTGTGGAATGTTGGGTGTTCTACGTGTGACAAAAATTATTGAAATTGTGAGTTGGCATAAGCCGGACCATTATCAGTTTTAAGCTTTGTGGGCTGCCCCGTAAATGCAAAAGTTAAAAGAAGATGTTTAATGACATATTGGGTGGACTCTCCAGGAAAGGCATAAGCACTAATTAAGTGAGAATTGGTATCAATGGATACATGTACATATCTGAGTTTTCCAAATTCAGGGATGTGTGTAACATCTGTTTGCCATAGCTGATTAGGTTCTAGTCCTGTAGGGTTAACACCTGTGGAAGGAGGGGATGTGACTGAGCTGGCAATCTGGGCATTGCAGGATAATTTGTTTAGTCTCTGGGCGAGTTGAAATTGTTTAGATAAGTTTCTCCAGTTTTGGTGGAAAAATTGATGCGATTGGGTGGCTTGGTCAAGCAGTGATGTCATAACTGGTAGGTCTGCTTGTTCATTGCCATATGCCAAAGGGCCAGGCAGTGTGCTGTGGGTTCGATTATGTGTGATAAAAATAGGATGTCTATGTTGATCTAGCAAATGCTGAAGTTGGAGAAAAAGTGCACTCGGGGTGGGCTCCAGTGTGGACTTAATGAGGGCTGCCTCAAGATTCTGCAAGAAATAAACAGTAAACAGAGTCGCTAACAATATTGATGGGAGGAGCGGAACAAGTTTCCAAGGCCAATATTAAGGCTCCAGCCTCAGCTTTCTGAGTGCTAGTAAATCCAGACCAAGTGAGGGAAGTATGCAAAATCCACCAAACAGCCGCTTTTCCATGTTTACCAGAACCACCAGTAAACAGTGTTAAAGCCTTAGGTATGGGGGATTGAACTATTTTAGTAGGCAAAACCACAGAAGTACAGATAAGAACTGAAGGAGTTTGTCAGCAGGTAGGGCGTGCTCTATTTGGCCTGTGTAATCAGATAGTGCTATTTTCAGGTCCATAGATAAAGGCAATACTGCTTTGAGTTGCTTTTTACTTAAAGGAATCCTGATGATATCAGAGTCATAACCTAGCAACTGATTGTATCATCTGCCGCCTGAATAGATGACTTTACTGATGAGCTGGATATAGGGAGAGAGTGTTTTAGTCCCGGTATGTGAGCAAAAAACCCATTCTAGGAAGTGCAACCTGTCCTATTAACCCTGTAGTCATCTGTCCTATTAACCCTGTAGGGGAATGTTTAGTGGGAAAATCAAACAATTGAACTGAGTACTGTGGATCTATGCCATCTGGTTGCCTCTGAGAAATAGCTTGCTCTCTCTCTTCAATTTTCCCTTTGTGCTGCAGGAGTTAAATACCTAAGAGAGTCTAGGGCAACATTGCTTTTTAAGGTAGAAAACAGGTTCTGTAACTTATCAGTAGATATGCCGAAGGTGGGGTGAAGCCAGTTAATATCGCCTAGTAATTTCTGATAATCATTTAAGGTATAGAAGTTGCTAGTATTTAATTTAACTTTTTGAGGTCTTACTGACCAGGAAGTTAGCATGTATCCAAGATATTTCCAAGGAGAAGGCATCTATATTTTTTCATGTACTATGATTAAACCTCTTAACTGTGTGTTCTTTATGACAGAGGCATATAAATTTACAAGTGCTGGCTCTGTTGGGGCTGCTAGTAAAATATCATCCATAAAATGAATAATCTTGCAATTAGGAAATTCTTTTCTACTGGGGAGCAAAGCCTGATTTACATGATACTGACACATGGTAGGACTGTTTAGCATCCCTTGAGGAAGCACTTTCCAATGAAGTCAGTGATTTCATTATTGATAGCTGATATTGTAAACACAAATTTTTCTCTGTCCTGCTTTGCAAGGGGAATAGTATGAAAACAGTCTTTTAAGTCAATAATGATTATAGGCTAATCTCGAGAAATTGCCACAGGGGAGGAGAGCTCTTGCTGAAGGCGCCCCATAGGTTGCAAATGAGCATTGATGGCACATAAGTCCTGCAAAAGTCTCCCTTTGCCAGACCTTTTGGGAATGGAAAAAAGGGCGAATTCCAAAGGCTGTTTGATGGTTCTATATGGCCGGTTTTTAATTGCTCCTCAACTAATTCATAGGCTCTTTGTAATTTGTCTCTCTTTAAAGGCCACTGTTCTACCCAAATTGGATAGTGAGAAAACCACATCAGGGGTACAGGACGGATAATAACAGTGACCATTATTAGAAAGGGGTCTGCAGAGTGACCCCTCCATTGGGCTGATAGATCCCGTCCCCAAAGATGAACAGGGATAGGCATGATTAGAGGTTATATAACTGCCTTTCTTCCCTCTGAATTGCAGCAGGTCAGGGGCAGTGTGCTCTGCTTAGCTGTGTGTGCTTCCCCGATGCCGACAATTTTTTGTTTCTGAGTGACCCAAGGCCAAGTTTCTGGCCAGTTTTCATCACTAATGATTGAAATGTCCACCCTGTATCCAATAAGCCAGTAAAATTTTTATTTCCAATTTTTAAGGTAATCATGGGTCTCTGATCAGTGATTAATCGATTCCAATATACTCCTGTGGCTCCTGTACTTCCAAAACTTCCCTTTCCCCTTTCCTTTCCATGGGCGTTGGGGACCCAGCATGGTAAAAGCAGTAACTGCGATATGTTTGATCCAGGGGAAGACTACGCAGACCTTTACATTCCATCATAACTAATATCTCACCTTGGTAGTCACCATCAATTACCCCAGTGAGCACATTGATTCCTTTACTGGATAGGCTCGATCACTCTAGGACTAATCCCACTGTTCCCGGAGGCAGTGGGCCCCAGATCCCAGTTGCAACCCTTTTAGGGTCTTCTTCTTTTAGCACTAATTCATTGGGGCAGAGTAAGTCCAGTTCTTCGCTTCCAGGGGTGGCTGCTCTGAGAGAGAGGACTGTGGGCTTTCCGTCTGACCAAGGAAAGCCACTGGCATTGCCCCAGTTTGAAGTAGGGCCTGAGGCCGGCCCCCTCATGAAGTTTCCTGCCTGGTTACTTATGGGGTTGCCATTTTTATCAAATTTGGACCTGCGTTGATTTGCCCATTGTTTCCCCTTTTTACATTGCGGGCATATAGAAGGGGGTTGTTTTCCTGAGGCACCTTGGTCTCTATTATTGAGGCATTCTCTCTTCATATGACCTGGCTCTTCACATAGAAAACAATTTGGGTTTCTCTCCCCTTTTCACTTTAGGAGACCTTAATGCCATAGCCAATATTTTGGCTTTGTGTGTTTCAGTCCCCTCCAGTTGACATGCTCATATAAATTCTCCAGCTGTGGCTGCCTTTCCTCTGATTTGCCTGTGTTTCTTGCAGGCAATCCACATTAGCATTTTCATAAGCCAATTGCAACAATAAGATATCAGCAGCCTGGGCGTGACTAATTTGTCTCTTAATTGTCTGGGTTAACCAATTGATAAACTCAACAAATGGATCCTGAGGCCCTTGTCAAACATTGATAAAAGATCCCTGTTGAACTCCACTTTTGGGAATTCAGTCCTAAGCCCTGATAGTGCACAAAGACACTGTGCATAGACCTGGGGATCAAAAGTTAGTTGTTGTTGTACATCGGCATGGGGGACCCTCCCCTGCAGCATAGCAGCTATTGTCTTGCCCGGCAACCTGATTCTGGTTGGCTTATTGTTCACACAACTCATCGTATTCTGCTCTCCAGAGGATGTATCAGCTGGGCTCCAAAGTTGTTTTAGCTAGCACTAACCACTCCCATGGGTCATACAGAAGTTGTCTGCCATGGCTTCAATCACTCCTTTCATAAATGGGCTAGCAGCTCCATTTTATTTAATGCTTTTTCTTAGCTCTTTATAAGCGTTAAAGAAATGGGTTCATGTACCTGATTGCCTTGTTGATCTTGCATTACTGGGCAGGCTAAGAGCTTCCCTTCTAATGCTGTTTGTCTAAGACAGGGTCCCATAGCTGCAGCGTATCCCTTGTCTTTTTTCCAATTTATTGGAGGAGGGGGCTTAGGCAAAATCTCAGCTTCCTCTTTGTTATTTTGGCCCGGCGATAGCAGGGCTGAGGGATAAGGAGGCAGTAAGGTGACAGTTCCTCCTCCCTTCCCTTTTTAGGCTCTTCTGTGTAAAGTAGAACCAGAGCCTCCCTAACTAAAGCCCGTAACGTTAGAGATGTTACTGGCACCCGTTGCCCTTGCGGATGATGTTGTTTAAGACTTCTCCCCACTTGTTCCCAGAGCTCTATGTCTAGCGTACCTTCTTCCAGGAACCATGGGTTATGGGAAACAACAGTTTGCATTAGGTCCCTTAATTGAGCCTGCAAAACCGAGACTCCACTAGCTTTAAGCAGCTGTTTCAATACTTTTATGTACTGTTGCTGTTGAGCTGATAACTGTTGTCCCATGATGAAACTCTAGCCTGAACAATTCCCTTGAACTTGGAAATCCCGAGCAGGTACCAGTGACTTACTGACTGGACAGTCTCTCCACCTTCGTTTTCAAGGGTTCTGTCACGATCTGTTGTGGCGTTCCTCACACAGGGCACCACCTGCTGGGTCCAACCCGCAGACCCTGGCCAAGTGATGGATGAAAGAATGCACTCAGACACAGGTATCCAGTGAAACAGTGGGTTAGGGGACCCAGGCCATTTACAGACCCCAAGGAGGGTGCTGTAAAGATTCAGCAGCTGCAGCCCTGACCTGCTGGCACTGTGGGCATTTATTCAGTAAAGATTCAATGACAAAGGCCTGAGTCAACACACTTTCGGGTCGCCCCCACCCCGGAGAGAGCAATCCTGGGCACGGATGATTAAAGGCCAGGTTCCAAGGCCTAAGTAAACTAACTTATCTAGATCAGTTTCTTTACATCCCCTTGTTACTAACCTAAGCTTTCAGGCACCGAAGAAGAGAATCTGGCTGCCTTCAGCCAGATGCTTTTCCAAAGCTTTTGTAAAACCTCCCAGCCTTCCAAGAAGGTTTGCATCTTTCTACAATTTTTCCCACCACCCTGACTGATCTCCTACAGCCAAGTATTGCGGTTAAGTTTTAGAACATCCCTGTTCTTAGGAAATACACACTGGAATATTTAGGGGTAAAGGGCCATGAGATATGTAACTTACCTTCAAGTGATTCAGAAAATATATACATATATATGTGTTGAGCAGGGGAGAAACATACAAATAATAAAGCAAGTGAAGTACAAACATGACCAAATAAATGCTCTTTGTACTATTTTTATTCTTGCAACTTTTTGTAATTTTGAAATTATTTTCAAATACAAATTTCAAAAGTATAACTGCACTTATTCTGATCCTCACATATTCTCAAAGAGTCTGAACCTTCCCCTCAGGTTCGCAAAGTGTCATGAAAGGGGATGTATTTTGAACTTACCTGTAATTTTGGAGCAGATGTTCCATGACAGCAGCCACTCTGGGGGCCCTGGGCTTCCACTGGGGGAAGACATGAATGGGATAAGGAGGGCTGAAGGCAGAGTGGGGCATGAAGCTTGGCAAGTTTAATCCATAGCTCCATTTTGCCTAATGCCAGGCTCAGGGCAAGGGCTTTAAAGAGGGCAAACCCCCAGCCATGAGCCCCTCCCAAGTCCAGTTCAGAAAATAAACAATGCCCAGCTGTTAGGACTGACAGAGCAAAAAAAACTCAGATCGACTTCAAACTCTATTTTTTTGAGCAAAAATCAGAGATGCCATATAGCATAGAGATTGAATGTGACTTGGGAGACCTGTGGCTCTGGGTCTAAATTCTGACCCTGCCACTACCAGCTATGGTACCTGGGGCAAGTTACGTTGTCTCCTGAGCCTCAGTTTCCTCCTCCATGGAGAGATAATTTCCAAAGGTTATGATGAAGATTGAGGGAAGGAGTGTATATGAAGTGCTTAGAGTGTAAGAGGTTCAGGCACGGTAAATTCTCAGCTGTCGGTAGCTGTTATTGCAAAGACGATGTCTCCTGCCCCTGACTCTCTGCAGACAGACGCAGTTATAAAGATGCCTGAGTCCAAGCGCAGGGCCATCAGGGGGATGTGGTCGTGGAAGCAGGACTTCTGAAGGCAAAGAGGGTTCTTCAGTGGGAGAAGGCCTGACAAGAGAGCCGCTTAGATCAGACAGTGTTTGCTCTGGGGAGCTTCCCCAGACAACAGCCACAATCTGCTCAGGCCTTTGTCTGCCATTTAATAAGACAAAACACATATGCGCACAGGCTTTATTTGATAAAAAGCTGAGTATATTGGGCAATCTACCATGAAAGACAAACCTCTGCTGTAAGAATTTACCAATTCCTTCTGTTACATCAAACTTTTTCGGCCCCCAACAAATGCTTTAAAAAGTAAAAAATGCCTTTAAGTAATTAACTCTCCTCTAAGCAATCTGGAAAGTGAAGAAACCAGAATCTCCTTAGAGAGCAGCGCTCATCTTTCTGCAGCACGGTCATCACCGGCCTGGCTCACTCACCTTTTTGGAATTGCCTGGTGGCCTCTCTACTAGAATTAATTCCAAAGACACTTAACGTGAGCCACATGAGGATTCTGGAGTGGGCCCTAAATGCTTACTGCCTGCACATCGTTCGCTTATTTTCTCTATGTTCCTAATATTCTTTCTTTTCCCATCGCACTCTGTCTACTTACAGCATCTGAATCGGGGTGGCCACCGTCAATACAGTGCACCAAGGGTAGTTCTTCATCCAGTTCTTTAATTTGTTAGAGAAGCCTCCTCACACAATGCCTCCACTCATTCACAACACAGGCATTTACTGATGCCCATTTGTGTGCCAGATACTGGTCTAGACACTAAAATGTGGGGAGGAATGAGCCATCGTCCCTCCCCAGCAGGAGCTCAGCATCCAGTGAGACACGTGAACACAGACAGGAGAGGCAGGTAGAGTCACAGCTCACAGGCCTACGCCAGTGCTTCCCAGCCCACCTTCTGTGCCAGAGTAACTGAGCAACTAATTTAAAACACAGCATCTGGCCCCAAACACCAGAACTACCAAATCAGAATCTCTGGGTGTAAGGCCTTGAAATCTGCATTTTAACAATGGCATCTAAAATACTCCCAAGTTTAATACTCACAGATCTGTCCTACACACCACTGAAGCTTTAGCCATATCTGTGCAATTTAGTCACATCTGTACATTTCTATGCAGTAGCACAGGCTCACTGGGGGTCTATTTCTATGGGGTTCCTAGGGGCCCATAGGACTGAAGGTGGTATCATGGGCAGAACCCATGAAAACTCTTGAAACAGAAGGGCTGCAGCTTTGGGAACTCAGGATAAAGGGACTTCACCCCACCTCAGCATTGTGACTGCTGGGAGACCTTGGGGTGCAGCATGGGAACAGTGGCAGCAGTCATTACATACTGGTGGAATGGAGGAGCAGGAGCAGAGGACAACATGTGGACAAGCTGGAGTGAATAGAGCCACACCCCAGCACTAGAGAGAAGCAGACAGGAAGTAGCTAAGAGGTCAGTGTTTCCAGTCTAGCATGAATTGCTGCTTCCAGGGACCTCTTGATGCATCATGGAACTTGCAGGGGTTGGAGAGGTGGGTGAGCTAGTCACACCAAAGCTGCCACTGTCTCAAGTTGTCCTCATGGAGAGAAATGTTTCTGAAGCATCCAGCACCAGTGGTGCTGCAGGCTTCATGTGCATGGAGTTTGACGATAGCCGTGTCCCCCAGGACACTGTCATAGGCCAATATGCTATGTGCATATATCCCAGATGGGCCACTGGTCTATCAAACCTAGTGAGATAAGTCCAACTCTCAGGTGAGCACAAGTTAGGCTCAAAAACCGGCTCTGCTGCACTGGTTTCAACTTTGGTTTCATCATATGCGCTTGGCTAATGGATTCCGTCCCTTGAGAGATCACACAGCCAAAACTAGACCATCCTGCAGATCTCTTGATACCCAGCCTCAAACACCCCTAACTCAATGCTGCTTTCTTTCTAAGCTCCACACTGGGTTGTGGAAATGATATTCGCTTTAACCCATTGAATCCCGGCTGTGCCACTAACACGTGTGACCGGGAAAGTTGTTTACCTTCTTTGAGCTTCAGTTGCCCCATCTATTAAATAATAATATATATTTCACAGTATTGCTTTATAAATATCAGCCCCTTTCCATTTCTCTGTAGTTCAGTGTCATAAGTAATACGCCCATGTTTTGACATTTGAAAAGACACATTTATAATCAGCCACTTTGTTCATAACTTCGTATATTAATTTTAATTTGAACATTTAGTTAATGGAAAAGACTTCAGATACAGCAGAAAATTCTCCAGAGATATTTTTCAATGGGTGGTAGGTTTTAAAGTGTCTGTCTTTTGGAATGGATGGCAGACAATTAGCCTGCCTTTTGCCTGAGAAATCAGACTAATTACTGGTGAGGCTTGGCTAATGGGGTCCTTTGTGAACTCTCTCCCTAAATGAGAAATCTTTAACTTTTCACAAAAATGCAATCTCATTTGTGCTGCTGATTCCTAATATTTTGAAATAAATGCATGGCCTCTGGGCTTTTGTAGTCAAATAGCCCAAATCAAACCAAGCTGCTCTGCTAGGAGAAAAGTTTATTTTGTGTGAATCTCCTGGAAGAAACTTTTAGAATTAGTTTGGAGTTACCATAAGCAAAGACTGGCCGTAGCCTGCTATGGGGCAAGATTCATGGGCCTGGCTTAGAGTGGGGGGTTACCCCGTTTGGGTTGAATTGGCTTGTTGAGGTGTTTGAACAATAAACTCTGGCATGTTTCAGAGCTCTCAGTTTGTAAGAAGCAGGCAATTTTCCTGACCCCAAGTTGACTGCCACCCATAGACGCAGGATCAGGGTTCTTTCTGTATCTAAGGCAGAGGAGACAAAAGGTCAGGAAAGACATTATCTGCCCTACATCAACTTGAAATGAGGATAAAAGCCTGAGGAGGTAAAAGGAGTTTGAGGCATGGGACATCCTAATAATGACAGGGTCATCCACCAGCAGGAGACCCTTCAAAGACAGCTTGAAACAGACTGATACACATAGACATGCTGATAGGAGGAGAGGAATGGGCAACCCGGGGCTTGGCAGAAATCTGGAGGAATCCAAAAATGACCCAGAGCTGAGATGTAACCCATCAAGTCAGCTGGAGGGAGCTGCTCCAGCAGAATCTCCAGTGGCCGTAAGGGGATGTCTGAAATGTTCTACTCAATAGTCCTTCCTTCAAATTTCTTTATCAAAGACTTTCACAACTACAACTCTTGAGTTACAGGGTCAAAATGGAACTTGGAGATGCTAGGTGCCTTTAGATTGCTTTTGTAATATTAAATGACATTGAATTGCTTCCTAGCTGACCCTAAGCTCTTCCCCTATTTTATTTTCACCAGCTTCACTAGTTCGTCCTGAAACTTTGAGAAGGGATGGTTGTCTGCCCCATAAAAGTTTGGGATATTCTGGGTCCCCAATCCATCCTGATGGTGGAATGGAAAGAATCCTTCATTTTCACTTAATGAAGATATCATTCAATTAAAGATTTGGTAGAAAACTTTAGGAAGATAAGGGACAGAAATGGTTTTAGGACATACAGATAATGAAGTTGTAAGGGGAGTTTTTGGCAAAAGTAGGAACCCATACACCTCTCCTCTACCTGGCCTAGAACACCTTGATCAAAAACATCTTTTTAAATCCTTTAGCATCTCCATTTTCCATTTCATTCTTAGCATGTGTACCATCCCTGTAGAAAATAAGCTTAGGCAGAGGCCTCCATCACCACATGTAAGACTAAATAGGTGATTAAAGGCCTAGGCAGAGAAAGAATGCCTTTTATTTCTAAATAACCATGATTCTCAAACTGTAGTGTGCATAAGGACCACCAGGAAAATATGTTAAAGTGTATAGAGAGTTATTCCCAGGATCTGGTTCTTTCTCCTCCTCCAGGATAGCACTCTGTGGAAGTTGCTCACAACAGCTGCTGCCTGTTTTCAAAGCTCACAGAGGAGCAAGGTTTCCACATCCTCCCATGCAAAGCCATTTGTGTTTAATTGCCCTTCAGTTAAGAAGTTCTTCCTTAAGCATTTCATCAATTCTCTCATTGCAAGACTCATCAACTCTTGCTCTATTCTCTGTGGAGATTGAAAAACAAGAAGTTAGTGTGTAATTTCTAACCCTTCATTGAATCACAGAGTGTAAAAGCCAAATGAGACTGCAGACATTATCTGGCACTACTCCTATACTCTACCTATATGGATGCTTACCCAAAGATATGCATGTATTCAGTGGGTTTCAGTTTCCAGTGCCTGCAAGACATCTGAGGGAAGCCGTCTGAGACACAGTTGGCTAAGCTAATCTTCCTCTGGTACTGTCCATAGAATTTAAAAATTCAACGTGGTTTTAATTTGGGGGTGGAAATGGGTGCATCCTCCCTTCTCTGTTCTGGAATATACATATGAACTTCTTCACCATTCCTCCAAAGGGATGTGCTTTCTATTCCTGTAATCATTTTACTTTATCAAATGAAATTACAAGATACCTAGTTAAATTTGAATTTCAGATAAAGAACTAATAATTTTTGCAGTATTTGAAACATACTTTTACTGAAACAAAAAGTTACGTATCTGAAATTCAGAATTAACAGGGGGTCTATATTTAATCTGGCAATCCTCACTCCAGACATTCTTGAAGTTTTTCAATTAAAACACAACACAGAACTCTTCACATCTTTGGCAATTCTTCATACTCACTAAGGGTACTCCCACCTCATGGTCTTTATACTTGAAGTTCCCTCTGCTAGAATGTTCTTCCCCAGAATACCTGCATGACTGGATCCCTCACTTTGGGTCAGTACTCATATTTTTACTTAGTAAAGATGTGTTCCTTGGCCATCTTACAGAAGCCCCGCTATTACTTTTCAACTTCTTATACTGATTTATTTTTTTCTCAACACTTATTTCTACCTGACAAAGTATATCTTTATTTGTATAGTTTATATATCTTCTCTTGAAGTAGAATAAAAACTGCACGACACAGGCACTTGGCTTTGCTCATTGCTATGTTTGTATTGTATATATTGTATGCCTATATATTGTAGGCATACAATAGGGCCATGTATTAGTTATCTAAGGCTGCATTAAAAAGTACCCCAAAATGTAGGGCTTCAACACTCGTCATTTATTATCTCTTACTGTTTCTGTGATCGGGAATGCAGGAGTTGCTTGGCTAGGTAGTTCTGGCCAAGGGTCTCTCATGTGGTTTCAGTTGGATATTGGCTAGGGTTACACACATCTGAAGACTTGTTTGGGGCCGGAGGATCCACTTCCAAGGTGGCTTATTCATATGGCTGGAAGATGATGCTGATTGTTGGCAGAAGCACTTCTTTTTTTTCTATGTCAGTCTCTTCACAGGGCTGCCATGATGCTTGTGTGATGTAGTTGTCAAAGTCACAGAGAGTTGAGAGGATTGCTTGAGGCCAGGAGTTCAAGACCAGCCTAGGCAACGAAGGGAGACCCCATCTCTACAAATCACACACACACACAAAGAGAGAGAGAAACAAAGTCATGCATTGTTACTTCCTTCATATTGTACTGATCACATACGCCAGCACCGATTTAATGTGGAAAGGGACCTGTATTGATTTTCTATTGCTGCATAACAAATTACCACAAAGTTAGCAGCTGAAAACCATACAAGTCTGTTATCTTACTGTTCTATAAGTGAGAATTCTGGGCAGAACTTACTAGATTCTTTGTTTATGGTCTCACAAGCCTGAAAACAGAAATACTCATCAACAGAAAACAAATATTAAAAATAGAGACCTAAATCTAAATATATTAATAATTACATGAATGTGCATGGTCTAAATACACATTAAAAGATAGAGATTATCAGAATGATTTTTTTAAAGTTCCAACTATAATATCTTCAAAAACTTATTTTAAATATGATGATATAGGTAAGTTTAAAGTAAAGGATGGAGAAATATATACCAGGCACATTTTTTTTTTTTTTTTTTAAAGCTGAGTGGCTATATTAATAACAAAGTAGACTTCAGAGCAAAGAAAATGACCAGGTATAAAGAAGGACATTCTATAATGATGCAATGGTCATTTCACCAAGAAGACAGAACAGTCTTAAATGTGTGTGTGCCTAACAACAGAGCTTCAGACGTAAAGAAAAACGAATATAACTGAAAGGAAAAACACATGAATTACAGTTAGAGTTGAAGATTTCATACTCCTTGCTCAGTAATGAATAGAATTAGTACATAGAAAATCTGCAAGATTATAAGAACTGAACATCATCAGCCAACTGTATCTAAATGAAAATTTTGGAATATTCCACTCAACAACAGTAGAATTCTTTCCAAGTACACATAGAACATTTACCAAGATGGACCATATTCCATGTCACAAAATAAACTTTAACAAATTTGAAAGCATTGGAATTATACAATATATGTTCTCTGACCGTAATGGAATTAAACCAGAAATCATCAGGTGCAAGAGAAACCAGAAAGATACCCGAACACTAAATACTTATTTCAGAAAAAACATAAAAATTTCAAACCAATAATCTAAGCGTCTTCCTAAAGAAACTAGAAAAAGAATAGTAAGACAAACTCAGAGGAAGAAGGAGGGAAATAATAAGGAGCATAAATCAATGAAATTGAAAGCAGAAAAACAATAGGGAAAATAAATGAAACAAATAGCTAGTTCTGTGAAAATAAAATTTACAAATATCTTGGAAGACTGAAAAGAAAATAGAGGAAATACATAAATTCTATCAGGAATGAAAAAGAGAATATTACTAGAGATTTCATATGCATTAATAGGATAAGTGAATACTATGAACAATTCAATGCTTATAGACTAAAAAATTAGATAAAATGGACCAAAATCCTCAAACTACTAAAACTCACTCTAAATGAAACAAATAACCTACATAGTCCTAAAACTGTAAATAAATTAAATCTGTTGTTTAAAATCTTCTGAAAAAGAAATCAAGAGGCCCAAATTATTTCACTGGCAAATTCTACCTAACCTTTAAAGAAGAAATAATACTAATTCTATACAATGTCTTCCAGAAAACATCTCATTTTATGAGGCCAGCACTACCCTGATACTAAAACCTGACAAAGACAATACCAGAAAACCATAGACCAATATTCTTCATCAACATAGACGCAAAATTCCTCAATGAAATATTAATTGAATGCATTATAAGTAAATAATAGTATACTAACACCAAGTGGGATTTATCCTAGGAATATAAGGCTGATCTCAGTAATCAATAAATGCCCTATTCACAATAGCAAAGACATGGAATCGACCCAAATGCCCATCAATGATAGACTGGATAAAGAAAATGTAGTACATATACACCATGAAATACTATACAACCATAAAAAGGAATGAGATCATGTTCTTTGTAGGGACATAGATGGAGCCGGAAGCCATTATTCTCAGCAAACTAACACAGGAACAGAAAACCAAACACCATATGTTCTCAATTATAAGTGGGAGCTGAACAATAAGAACACATGGACACAGGGGAGGGGAACAACAAGCACTGGGGCCTGTCGGGGGCTGGGGTGAGGGAGAGCATCAGGATAAATAGCTAATGCTCATGAGGCTTAATACCTAGGTGATGGGTTGATAGGTGTAACAAACTACGATGGCAAACGTTTACCTGTGTAACAAACCTGCATGTCCTGCACGTGTATCCTGGAACTTAAAATGTAAAACAACAAAAAAGCAAACCTTTTATAACTTCCATGGGGAGGGGGAGAAATCAATAAATGTAATCTACCCTATAAATGGTGTAAAGATTGTACCAATTGATACAAAAATAGAATTTGACAAATTCAACATCTCTTCATAATTGAAACTAGCAGCAAACTAAAAAATAAAAGGAAGCTTCCTTAACCTGTGAAAGGACAGCTTAAAAAAAAATATGGCTAACATTATACTTAGTGGTTAAAGACTGGATCATTATTTTCTTAAGATTAGGACCAAGGGAAGGATCTGCTCTTATCCCTCTTATCCCTGACTGGATATCCTAATCAGTGTAATAAGGCAAGAAAAAGTAATAAAAGTCATACAAATTAGAAAGGAACAAAAAACTGTTTCTGTTCACAGATGACATAATTAGCCACATTGAAGATCCTAAAAAAGCTATCCTCTCCCCCACCCCCGCCAAAAAAGAAAAACATCTCCTAGAACTAATAAGTGAGTTTGATAAGGTCTCAACGTATCAGGCCAACACAAAAAAATCATTTGATTTCTAAATACTAGCAATAGGCCGGGCGCGGTGGCTCAAGCCTGTAATCCCAGCACTTTGGGAGGCCGAGACGGGCGGATCACGAGGTCAGGAGATCGAGACCATCCTGGCTAACACGGTGAACCCCGTCTCTACTAAAAAAAAAATACAAAAATATAGCCGGGCGAGGTGGCGGGCGCCTGTAGTCCCAGCTACTCCGGAGGCTGAGGCAGGAGAATGGCGTAAACCCGGAGGCGGAGCTTGCAGTGAGCTGAGATCCGGCCACTGCACTCCAGCCTGGCGACAGAGCGAGACTCCGTCTCAAAAAAAAAAAAAAAAAAAAAAAAAAATACTAGCAATAAACAGCTGGAAACAAAGATTTTTTTTTAAAGAAAATACCATTTATAAAATGAAATCTCAAATATAGGTCTAATATTCAACTTCAGGTTTTTTAAAATTTCTAATGTATTAAGGCATTTAAAAATTCTAAACAAAAGTTCAAAAACAGACAAAACTAAGCTATGATGTTGGAAGACAGTAATTGTGCCTGGAAAGTAAAAAGGGTATATCATTTGGATGGGGTCATGGAGGGCTTCTGGCATCTCTGCTGCATTCTATTTTTCACTTGGGTGATGATATGTTTACTTTGTGATAACTCACTGGAGTAAACAATTATGAGTTATGTATTTTTCTGAAAATTTGTTCCACACCAAAAATTTAATAATAATAAACATAAAAAGAAAATAGAGTGCTATTATGTCTTGAAACATTTGTAAACTGCATTTTGAAATTGCAGTTTGCATTTGGCATTAACCAATTAAACACTAGCAGAATGACCTGAGAAATGTGTTGATTTAACTGTATCTAATTAACGGTCATTTACAAATACCTTTAGATCTCTATAAATCTTCATGTTTTATAAAATTTGCATCAGCCTCACCCACATTTTACTCACCACTGTTACCTACCACTGGCAGTGACTATTGTCACTATGACTAACACTAGTGGTCCTCACAAAACATGGAGTGTATTTTTATTTAGTGAGTGCTGGTCTTAGGGTTAGAAAGATGGGATAAACATCCCCTATTTGCACAAGTTCTGTCTATGGTTTTGTTTTGTTTTTTTCCAGTGTCCCTAATTCTTCTCTTCCTGTCCTCCTTTTGCCCCCAAATGTAGGTTCCTACAGAATGTTCCTGAAACTATTCTTGGATGTCAATGTATTCTTTATGTAGAATTTTTTAATGTGTATACATTTTAGTATACATACATGGTTTGGGCTATAGATCTTATTCTTTTCTTTTTTCACCCAGCGTCATGTTTTTGAACAATTGTCTCTGTTACCATGTGGACATCTGACAGCCGCAGAGTTTCCTCAGCATGTATCTACTACTTTAAAAAAATCTGTCTTTTTGTTTTGTGCTGAATAACAAAAAACACTGCAGAGAATATTCTCTTACCCATCTCTTGTGTAAAAAGTTTCTTTGGAATATATATCTGGGTTTGGGATAACTGGGTCATAAAGTATTCATACTTATCTTTGCCAGGTACTGCCAGCAAAGAAATCCTAATGCTTTCTAGAATAGTATCTCATTATGCTTTTAGCCTGTATTTCCCCGACTGTTAGTGAGGTTGAGCATTTCTTTCATCCACATAACAATACAGATTTCTGGCTCTGTGAATTACCTGTTTATATTCTTTTCTCATTTTGCTACCAGGTTTCCAGGTACTTTTGACTAATTTAAACAAGTCACCCCAAAAGGACAAACTAATAAACAATTGATAAATTTGATATCAAAACTAAACATTTCTCTTCCATGAACAACACTACAGGCAAAATTCAAATAAAACAGATAACCCAGTGAGGGAAGATACTTGCGGTAACCAACATGAAGTGAGGGAGGAGGTCCTGTTCTACCTTATTTAATCCTCCCAAAGACCCCAGAAGTCAGTGCCATTATAATCTTCATTTTATAGACAAGAAAACTGAGACCAGAGAAGCTAAATCACTAGCCTAAGATCAAAGAGCTACTTGGAAGATGGACAACAGATTTACTCCCAGATTTATCTGATCTAAAAGTCTGTGCCCATATACACCTGGTGTGTACCCACAAAAAAATTTTTTAAAGGAGAATAAAGTTGTATGATTTTAAAAATTCTATGCTCATAACAATCACCCCCATTTCCTTCTAGCAGATTGAGAACATCCGTCCTCTACTTCCCACCTTCTGTTGTATCTTTTGTTTCCTTTCCCCTTCATCAAAGTCTGTATTTCTCAATAATATCAATGTCTCTAATGCTGAGACATTTATAGTTTTTACTCCGCTAGCCATGTGTGGTTCATACTGTAATTGTATTCCTACTTAGTTTTTTATTTTACAGTTAAATTAATGTTTCACCAACTATAGTATCACCTCCTTGAGTACATGGACTTCTGACTTCTTTGTATTGCTGGAAACAACCAACACAGGGCCTTAAACATGAGGCCCTCAATAAATACATGTTGCTTTAAAACAAATACATGCATAGAACACTTCTATATCCCTCTATCCCACTTCCTGCCGTCAGTTTCCACAGAAAACAGAAGATAGAAATGCTTGCTGTTTCTTTTAGGTACACTGCCTGTTTGCATTTGATCTTTGTCGTATTCGTGGCTAATGTAAACAGTTACAGCTGAAAGATCTGAAAGATTTAGTGCCATGTCGGGCCAGACCATTCACTGATTGAATCATCTGAGGCAGTTATCTCTGTTACTGTTTTTGTTTTCTTATTGGTGAAATGTAGAAGATTGTATGCCTTGGAGTTTTTTGGACAGCATAACATAATAACATAGAACTTAAGTAATTATGGTATATGGGCGAGTAAATAAAAATAAAAGTTCATCTGGTTTTTTGTATTTTTTGAGACAGAGTTTCGCTCTTATTGCCCAGGCTGGAGTGCAGTGGCACGATCTCCACTCACTGCAACCTCCGCCTCCCGGGTTCAAGTGATTCTCCTGCCTCAGCCTCCCATTACAGACATGACCATCACACCCAGCTAATACTGTGTTTTTAGTAGAGATGGGGTTTCTCCATGCTGGTCAGGTTGGTCTCGAACTCCCAGCCTCAGGTAATCCATCTGCCTCGGCCTCCCAAAATGCTGGGATTACAGGCGTGAGCCACCTCGCCAAGCCCATCTGGTCATTGTTAAGTCCCCTGACTAATAAATCTCTGACCTATAAATCTATGTGTGGCCATATGTACGTACGTTTTTTTCTACTGTATTTCTTTCTTTCTTTCCAAACGATGACATAAGTATAGCGGTGGGGGCAAGAGTAGTACTAGAATTGGAAGTAAGCTAGTGAAATCTAGAAACAAGCAGAATTGAAACCAAGAGAAATAAACCTTCAAGGCTGATGGTTAAACACAATTACAGGATATTGAGAAAGGCCTCAAATATGTTGTCAACGAGCAGGTCAAAAACGAAGAGCTGGAACGGACAGAGTCACCTGTCTCTTCTTTTCTTTTTTAGTTATTTATTTTGAAATAATTATATATTTGCAGGAAGTTGCAAAGATAGTACAGAGAGGTCCCAATATCCTTCACCCAATGTTTACATCATACGTGATCATAGTACAAGATAAAAACTAGGAAACTGACATGGGTAGTGTGTACAGTGCTATGTCATTTTATCACATGGGGATCTGTGTAACCGTTCATTTCTGCAGTCAAACATAAGATTCTTCCAATCACCACAAAGATCTCCCTCTTGCTACCATTTATAGTACAGAGTTTGCTTTTATAGGAGGATAACAGTAAGTAGAGGGCAAATTCAAATTCAAAGCCCAGTCTAGGAGCACATCCAGGGTGTGGGGAAAGTCAGTGGAGGAAGGTTGTTCCTGAACTGTCTCTAAACCAGACTCTCCAGTGTGTCAGGAACTTTGGGTATCTCTCACTGTTATATATTATAATTATGTATTATTATATATAATACATATATGTTATAATAGCAGAAAAATACAGAGAAAGTAATTTCTTTGAAGCAACTGTTCCTTTAAATAAGAACATTAAGGAGAAACTGCTTGACTATAATACCCATTCCAGGCAAGCAACCAATCTGTGTAGATCTGGGTCTCCAAGGTGATGGGATCATCTCTACATAATCATCCACTACTGATATCCCCTTTGGAAAAACTAAAGCGAGGGGCACTGATCTGAAGAAATGTAAAGGTCACTGAAAGACTCATATACTCAAAAAAACCAAATGTCGTGTAAGAAAAGAGAAGCCTAGAGGTAAAGATACGTAATTATGATTCTCTTAAAGTATCCATATAATATAACTAGTGTGGATAACTTAGAAAATTTAACAACAAATGGCTGGCAAAAGAACTATAATCTATTTTTTAAAGGAAACTAGCTAAGAATATATGGGCCAATATTAACAATGAAATAAAATCAAAATGAAACATTTGACCTCAGATAGGAATTCTCAAACATTTTAGGCCCAAAACCTTTAATTTTATTTCATCTAGATTTTCTTATTAACCTTTGGTACTTATATATATTTTACTTACAACTGTCATACTCCTTTTAGACAAAATATTTTATTTAACTTTGACATTTGCTTCTTTACATCTAACTGAAGCCTGTAATCCCTGGAGTTTTTATTTTAATGATTAGTTTTCCTTAGAACACTTTAAGAGAAGAAATATAAAGTGATTTAATATACATTTAAAAAATCATTTATTAAAAATGTGTTGCAGAGAAAAACATTTATTTTAGTAAGCAAATCTAATTACATAGAAAACAAAATGTGAATATATAATAAGGGAAAAGGAATTAGATAACAACAATAAACACTTCCAATTAGAAAATTAAAAAATTAGTCTGGGTGTGGTAGCTTACACCTATAATCCCAGCACATTGGGAGGCCAAGGTGGGCTGATCACGTGAGGCCAGGAGTTTGAGACCACCCTGGCCAAGTTGGTGAAACCCCATCTCTACTAAATATACAAAAATTAGCAGGGTGTGGTGGCATGCACCTGTAATCCCAGCTACTTGGGAGGCTGAGGCAGAAGAAGTGCTTGAACCTGGGAGGTGGAGGTTGCAGTGAGCTGAGATTGTGCCATTGCCCTCCAGCCTGGGTAACAGAGCAAGAGCAAGACTCTGTCTCAAAAAAAAAAAAAAGAAAATTAAACACAGCAGTCACTGATTCATAGCAATTTTGCAATGTGGCTGGGAAGATACTCTGAAGTTCCTCTAGGGGAGAGTATGTAATATTTCTCGATTGGGTCCAGATTCTGCTCCTTGGGAAGAGCTCCTTTGTCCATTGTTCTTAGTAGCTTGTGGCTCCAGGCTCTGGGAACATCTTCCCTTCCCATTATACTCTTGGTCCACATCTGGAGTGGGCATTTGAGAATAAGCCTCCTTGGAATTGTGCAGTTCTCTCAGCTTCTTTCCCATATATGGCTGGTAGTACAAAGTCATTTCAAGTCCCAAAGAGTCACTTTTAATATCTAGATTTATGGTTTAACAACACAACTCTCTTAAAAACATACACTTTTTATGTATTAGAGTCCAATCAGTTCCATGTTTCAAAAGCTACATCAACAGCTCCTTTCTAGACATTCTCCTTAGATTTGCTCTATTCATTGCTTTCTAGTTTCCATGACTCTCTTTCAACTATTTTCAGGTAAATTGAATTTATCAGGACTTCAGTGATACAGTCAAACTTTTAGTCTATTTTCCTTAAACCATTTTGTCTAACTATATCCTTTAGTTGGACCTTGATTCTGAGACAAATACTTTCACAGAAGCTTTTCAGAGGTTTTAACCATGGTGTCAAGACCATAATCTCATTTAATCTTTGCTACAAGGCTGAGTTTAATCTTTGTTGCTCACAGCTCTCTCAGTTTTATCTGTTAGTGGTTATGGTTAAGAGCAGTTGTGTTTTCCAACTCTTAAATCCCCCAAATTTCTAGACTATATTATTTTTTATTCCTGCTACAAAATGGCCATTTATATACCTGAGTTTATCTCTTCCATGTAATACCCTATGTAATGCAAACACTGGCAGGCAACACATTCTGTTTTTCAGCTTTCCCTTATAGTCACAAATTCATTCGGTGTGTTATTCTCTTATAAGTTACTGCACACAACAGCTCAACAAATGCTTTGCTCCTGGATAACATGGATCTCCCTTTCATCCTTCATTATCACCTACCATCAACTTTTAAGTCATTAATACATATGTTAATAACTTTTTGTTACAAAAGCATCCTGTTTCTCCTAGCAATTTCTATCAGTATGCATAATCCACGGTACATTTCAATAACTCTAAGAATCTCATCAAATTAAAACACTGGGTTTATTTTTGCTCATGTTTATTTTGCTCATCCAGCCAGATTGGCTTGTTCTCAAACTGAGACCTAGGCCGACAACTGGAACATCGCAAATTGTCATGACAGTGGGGAAAAAGAACAGAATGATCACACACTGGCTTTGAAAAATTCCACTGGTAGCACATATCACTTCCAGTCACATGACATTAGCCAAAGCAAGTTATGTGGCTATACCCAATTTCAAGGGGTAGGGAATTCTAACATGGACCTGAAAAGGAACTAGAAATATTTGGTGGGTGACATTAATGACCATGACATCCTCCAGTATCTTTGTTTTGCTTTTCATACTTAGGACTACTGTCTAACTGGAACAGATTTTTGTATGGTGTGATGAGATCCAATATAGATCGTATCATTTATTGAAAAGCGCATCCTCTTTCCACTGCTGTGCAGTACTTCCCTTGTAATAAATCAGTGTTCATATATGCACAGCTCTCTTTCTGGGCTCTTGACTCTTTTCTTTTGGTCTACTTATCTACCCTTGCACAAACTGCATATTATCTTCTTTAATTTTTTTTTTTTATATTCAGGGGTAGATGTGCAGGTTTGCTACATGAGTATATTGCATGATGCTGAGGTTTAGGCTTCTAATAATCACCTCACCCAAGTAGTGAATATATTATAGTACCTGATAGGTAGTTTTTTGTTGTTGTGTTATTATTATTATTATTTTTTAGGGTCTCACTGTTGCCTAGGCTGGAGTGGTGCAGTGGCATGATTATGGGTCACTGCAGCCTCAAACTCCTAGGCTCAAGTGATCCTCTGACCTCAGCCTCCCAAGTAGTTGGGACTACAGACGCATGCCACTGTGCCCAGCCTGATAGGTAGTTTTTCAGCTTTTTCTTTTCCTAAGAGATGGGGTCTTACTATGTTGCCCACGCCGGAGTTGAACTCCTGGGCTCAAGCAAGCCTTCTGCTTCAGTTTCCCAAGTAGCTGGGACTAGAGTCCCACACCACCACAACCCAAGTAGCTGGGACTACAGGCATGTGTCATGGCACCTGGCTTGCACATTATCTTCACTGTTACTGCAAAGACTGGGCCAGGCGCAGTGGCTCAAGCCTGTAATCCCAGCACTTTGGGAGGCCGAGGCGGGTGGATCACAAGGTCAGGAGATCGAGACCATCCTGGCTAACACGGTGAAACCCCGTCTCTACTAAAAAATACAAAAAACTAGCCAGGCGAGGTGGCGGGCGCCTGTAGTCCCAGCTACTGGGGAGGCTAAGGCAGGAGAATGGCGGGAACCCAGGAGGCGGAGCTTGCAGTGAGCTGAGATCTGGCCAGTGCACTCCAGCTTGGGTGACAGAGTGAGACTCCGTCTCAAAAAAAAAAAAAAAAAGAAAAGAAAAGACTGGATAACAGAGTGAATCTCCCCGCCTTGCTCTTGTCCTGGCTTAACTTTGATGTCTTTCTGTCTTTCTTTTCTTTACTTTCTTTCTTTCCTTTTCTTTCTCTCTTTCTTTGCTTCCTCCTTTCCTTCTTTCCTCCTCCTTTCCTTCTTTCCTTCCTTTCTTTCCTTTCCTTCCTTTCTTTTCTGTTTTCTCTCTCTTCTCTCTCCTCTCTCCTCTCTCTTCCTTCCCCTCCCCTCCCCCTCCCCTCCCCTTCCCTTCGAGATGGAGTCTTGCTCTGTCACCCGGTCTGGAGTGCAGTGGAACTGCAACCTCTTCCTCCCGGTTTCAAGCGATTCTCCTGCCTCAGCCTCCCAAGTACTGGGATTACAGGCACCCACCACCACGCCCAGATAGTTTTTGTATTTTTAGTAGAGACGGTGTTTCACCATGTTGGCCAGGCTGGTCTTGAAATCCTGACCTCGTGATCCTCCCGCCTTGGTCTTCGAAAGTGCTGGGATTACAGGCGTGAGCCACTGAGCCTGGCCAATGTCTACATTTCTATATAAAATTTAGACTTATCCTTGAATTTTATATCTTTGATTTTTTACCACATTGGCACTGATTATAGATACATTTAAGGAAGACTATCTTTACAATGAGTCTACCAATTTTTAACATGTACATGTTTAATTAGGTTCTCTTTGATTCTTCTCATTGATATCTTATTGTTTTATCTAAAGAAGTCTTACAAATCTTTTATTGCTCAGAAACTTGATACTTGTATGCTTTTAGATAGTAACTTTTAAATTTTTTCATTTTTGATAGAAATTGTTTATCAAACTATTAGAAATTATTTCCAGTAACCTGTTGACATTAATTGGAATAGTGCATCTATAGATCTGAATTTTCTGTGTACATATATCAGGTGTACACAATCATATCACTGAAAAATGAGTTTTATTTATTCCATCATTATACTTTTTATTTCTTTGCTTGTCTTATTGAACTAAATAGGACATCTTACCTTGTTCCCAATCTCAAAGGTAAGCTTTCAATCTTTCACCATTCGATATATGACCTATGGCTAGTTTTTGGTAGCTAATCTTTATCAGAGTAATTTAAAATATAGCAGTAATTTTTTATATGTATCTCTTGTAAACAGCATATGCTGGTTTTCTATTTAGTCTGACAATCTTTGTCTTTTAACTAGGAATTCAGATCATTTGCAATTTAATGTAATTACCATATGAACTTAAATACCACCCTCTTATTGTACTTTTATTTCTCTTCACTGGCCACATTTCTTTTTCACTTATTATTTTAGATTGTTTTTTATTATTGCATTATCCACTCCCACATTACTTTGGAAGTTTTACCCTCTTTATACTCTATCTGAAAAATTTTCAAAAAACCTGCCCTAGAAATCAGCTTTGCAAGGTATAATATTACTCTTCTTCTTTCATTACCATTTATGACGTATGTCCATATATTAGGTGAAGTAAAATGCAATGGGGCTAAGAAGGTGAGTAGCACAGTCTCTCTTCCCAAAGAGCTTAAGTCTAAGTCAACCTCTTCATTTTTCTTTTGAAGGATCTCCAGGTCTCCCAAGTTCAGACCACTACTTTTCTTTCTGCAAATATCATATATTTACAAATAAACTAAATATTTTATGAGCTTATTGTAGAGATTGTCAGCTATTATATCAGTCTTTTTCACATATTAATTTTTTGGTTTGGGTTTGTCATTTCAAAGGATCCAGCTGTTTTAGATCTTTACATGTATCTTTTTACACATTACAGCTATCCTCATCACAAGCTTCAAGTGAACTATTATCTCCATTATACAGAGGAGAAAACTGATTTCAGTGAGATTTTCCCAGGATCACGCAGCCATTAAGGGGTGGACACTGGATTTGAACCCAGACCTATACCCATCTCTAATGCCTATATATTTTTCCCACCTTATCACAGAAGTTGTCAAAATGTAGGCTAAATAAGTGTAATATGTATTGCTACTTTGAGTGCATATGATTGTCACTTGATTTTTTGAGGTATAATTACAGACTACAAAACTTATTATTTAAAGTGCATAACTGACTGGTTTTTATCACATTCACAGCGTTGTGCAATGATGATCACTTTTGAATTCCAGAACGTTTTCATCTCACCACAAAGAAACTCCATCCCTATTAGCAGTCATTCTATATTTTCCTTCCCCCAGCCCCCTGGCAACCACAAATCTACTTTCTGACTGTATAAAGATGCGTATCCTGGATATGTCATATAAATGGCCTTTTTTTGTAGCCTTTGTGTCTGGCTTCTTTCACTGAGCAGGTTTTTAAGGTCTGTCCATGTTGTAACGTGTATCAGTACTTCATTCCTTTTATGGTTGAATAATATTCCGTCATGCAGATATACCACCCTTTGTTTATTCATTCATTGGTTGGTAGACATTTTTCACTATTATGAATAATGCTGTGTAAACATTTGTATGCAAGCTTTTGTGTGAACATATTTTTTCATTCTCTTGGGTAAACAGCCAAGAGTAGAACTGCTGGGTCATGTGGCAATTTTATGTTTAATTTTTTGAGGGAACACAGCATCCTTTCACATACCTACGAGCAATATAGGAGAGTCTAATTTCTCCACATCCTCCTCAACACTTACTGTTCATGTTTTTCATTAAAGCCATCCTAGTGGGTGTGAAGTGATAGTCCATGGTGGTTTTGATTTCCATTTCCATAATGATAAATGATGTTGAAATCTTTTCATATGCTTATTTGCCTTTTGCATATCTTCCTCAAAGTATTCAAGTCCTTTGTCTATTGTTTAAGTGAGTTGTCCTTTTATTGTTGATAGGAGTTCTTTATTTTGGACATTAAGGCTTAGCAAATACGTGGATTGAAAATATTCTCCCATTCTGTGGATTGTTTTGTCATTTTCTTGATAGCGTCCTTTGAAGCACAAACGTTTCAAATTTTGGTGAAGTCAAATTTTTCCTTTTGAAGGGTGGGGAATTGCTTGTGCTCTGTAGATTAGTGGTTCCCAAACTTTTTGGTGCCACGGACTGTTTTTGTGGCAAACAGTTTTTACAGACTGGGGGATGGGAGGGAGAGCATGGTTTCTGGATAATGCAAGCACATTACATTTATTGTAATATTCCTGTTATTACATTCTAATATATCATGAAATAATTATTCAATTCACCATAATGTGGAATCAGTGGAAGCCCCGTGCTTGTTTTCCTGCAACTAGATAGCCCCATCTGGGGGTGACGGGAAACAGTGACAGATCATCAGGCATTAGATTCTCATAAGCAGCAGGCAACCTAAATCCTTTGCATGCTAGTTCACAGTAGGGTTCACACTTCTATGAGAATCTGCCACTACTGATATGACAGGAAGCGGAGATCAGGCAGTAATGGGTGCCATGGGGAGTGGCTGTAAATACAGATGAAGCTTTGTTCACAGCCACTCGCCTCCTGCTGTGTGGTGTGGTTCCTCACAGGCCTTGAACTGCTCATGGGTCCATGGCCCAGGGGTTGGGGACTCCCTGCTTTAGATGTTATATCTAGGAAATGATTGCCTAATCCAAGGCAACAGGGACTTAAAACTATGTCCTAAGTATAATGTTAATTTTCATCATTTTCTGAGATAATGCAAGGACTTTGGAACATCTATCCCCGTCTGCTTATATTTCTGTTAAACGCCAACATACACACATACTGAAATCCCATATAATGCAATATCATAATCATTTTATGCAGAAAGTACTCATTTAGTTATACATATATTCACAATTTTTATTTTCTTGCCAAAACTTAATCTTCCACCAGGCCTTATTTTCCTTCTGCCCAAAAACTCTTTTTGTGTTTTCCTTCCTTACTGTGGTTATGCTGCTGTTACATTCTCTCCATTTTTATTTTAATGTCTTTATTTTGCTGTCATTTTTGAAGAGTATTTGTTGTGTAGAGGATCTTTGGTTAAGAGTTATTTTCTTTCCACATTTTGAGGATATTTTTCTATTGCTGTTTCCAATGTTATTAAGAAAGACAGAAGCCTTTTGAGGTAATCCATCCTTTTTCCATTGAGCAGTTTTTAAAATACTTTTTATTTATTACAGTTTCACTATTATTTCTCTAGGTATAGATTTTCCATTTATCCTATTTGTGATCTTTTGAACTTCCTGAATTTATGGTTCAATGTCATTCATCACTTCTGAAAAATTCTCAGCCATTATCTCTTCCAATATTGTCTCTGCCATATTCTCTCTCCTCTCCCTTCCTGGGGCTCCAATTACAAGTGTGTTTGGTATTTTCACAGGGTGCTTTACGTCTTTTACCTCTTACTCCTTTTTCGTCTTTTAGTCTCTGTGCTCTATTCTATATGCCTCCTTCTAATTTATAACCCAGTTTATCAACTCTTTCTTTAACTGTATTTCATCTGATAAACAGGTCCATTTAGTTCTTATTTTTGGTTATCTTTTCAGGACTAGAATCTCTAAAACTTTTTCAAATAAAAAAAATTACACAAGTCAAGTAATTTTAAAAACCGGAGTCCCTGTGATGTTATTATTTTTCTATTGATTCTGGCTTTTGTGAATTGTCTCATCATGTTTACTTGAAACACTTTCAGAAATGGTTTGAGAATTAGAATGATGTCATCATTTACCAGAGAGGATATTTCTTTCCAGGCACTGGAGAGTAATAGCAGTCTGTGACCAGGATTTGAGTTTGTTTTAGAGCTGGAGTACAATTAATATCTCCACTTCAACAGTCTTGTTGAAGTTTCCTCCAGTCTACTTGTGGCTAAACGAAGCCAATCGTTTAGTAGTTTTTCACTAGAAAGACTGACATAGGCATGCTTTAAACTATTTTTCTATGATCTGATACTTGAAGGACAGCATGACCTTACATAAAATCACTGGCTTACATGTTCTTTCCTTGAGGTTTTCTTCAAAATTCTGCTCAATTTTGCCTTGCACTTTCTTGTGAAAAGTCTAAATACCCAGTCTAATTCTAAGTCTTGGGAACTTGTCTTCATAGTCAAATAGTTTTTCTAGGGTATGTCTTGAAGTTTACTATTGATCATCAATTTTCCTGGTACTCTGTGGGCTCTTTCAATATGAACTCAAGTCTTTTTATTTGAGGAAAGTTTTCTTAGGTTATTGGTCTTTTTTTTAAAAAAAACTTCCCATTTTAAAATACATTTTAGATATACAGAAGAGTCGCATGAATAATGCACAGAATGCCTGTACACCCTTGACTCTGCTTCCCCTAATATAACAATTCACAGAAACATAGCACAATCATCAAAATCAGAAATGAGCATGAAATACTATTAACTAAACAACAGACTTTATTTGGATTTTGCGTTTTCTATTATCTATTTTTGGTGTCAGGATTTTGTCCAAGGTTTCACATTGCATTTAGTTATATCTCCTCAGTCCCCTACAGTCTGTAACAATTCTTTGATTTTTCCTCCTCTTTTATTTTGACACTTTCAAAGAGTACTGGTAAGTTATTTTGTAGAATGTCCTTCAGTTGACTTTGTCCTATGTTTTTACATGATTAGAATGAAGTTATGCAACATTTGCAGTTATATTGCAGTAATGATACTATGTAACTTCTCAGTGAATCATATTTAGGGGTTTATTAAGTCTTTACTGGTAATAATGAACTTTAATCACTTATCTATCAGGTTTCTCTTCTGTAAAGCTACAGTCTTTCCCTTTGTAATTCATACGTACCTTGAGGGACTTACCATGAAACAATGCAAACCTGGTTCTTCAACTTTTGCCCACTCATTTGGCATTTTTCCTTCAGTAAGATGGGCCCCTAATGATCTCTCCTCCCCGCAGTATTTAGACTCTTGTGTAACCTCCTACATGGTCTCGGGGTTGGTATGTTTAGCAGAAGTAATATATGCCACTTCTAAGATTAGGTGATAAAAGACACCGGGGCTTTCCTTGTAGGCATGCTTTTTTATGTGTTCTGTGTCTCCCTCTCTTGGGTCACTTCTTCTGTGGACAATCAGCTGCTATGTTGTTAGCAGCCCTATGGATAGTATTTAAGGGTCTTACCACAGGCCCTTTTCTCTCTGGATGAGAGCCATTCCCAAGGCTTCAGTTACAATTTGTTGGTGATGACTCCTCTGAGCATCTACCCTTCAAACCCATCAGTTATCACATCCCCATCAATTATCACATCCCCATTTGGATGACTCACAAAAAGTCTCACTTTCAACTGGTCAAAATCTGTACACATCACTTTCAACTTTATACCTGGATAAAGTTGATTCTAGCTCATGAAATAACACGACCAACCATTAGGCCAGAGCATAAGTCGTTTCTGTCACTGCCCTAGTATACACCATACACCATCCTCATCTCTCCTCTGGCTACTGAGTTACCCTCCTGAAGGGTTTTTCCAAATGTTCCTGTTACCCTCCTCTCATTCTCTTGACCTACAGCCTGCTTTTGTACGTAAGTCTTATTGGAACACAGCCATGCCCATTCACACACACACATACACATCCATATGCATAAATATGTGTATATATATGTAGGTGTGTGTGTGTGTATGTCTAGGATGCATCTGTATTATAATGGCAGAGATTAATAGTTGTGACAAACCATCTGGCCCTTTACAGAAAAGGTTTGCTTACCTCTGCTCTAAACTGAGGCAACAACCAAAATAGAAAAGGTTTGCTGACCTCTGCTCTAGGCAATAACCAAAATAAAGGCCACAAAGCCCAACATCTGTAACATTACTCAAGCAGCCAGGATCTGATTCCCGCCTATTGTTCCTGCACCAGCTCTTACCAATGCTCTTCTGCTTTCTATGCTTCAACCATACTGTACTTCCTTCAGTTTCCTGAGTGCAACCCTGCTTATTCTTATTTCAGGGTCTATGTGCTGCACTCTTCAGAATGCCCTCCCCCATTCCCTCCTTCACTTAGCTCACCTCTACTTTTTTTTCAGGCAGGTCTCGGCTTAAACATCATTTATTCCACATAACCTTCTGTGAACTTCCCAAACTAAATGAGTCTATTGATTCCCATAGCCTAATTTGCTGATAAAATCCTGTTGAACTGTAATGACATAATCAGTGTTGTTTTCCACCAGACTGTAAGCAGACACTGACCCTTTCTGTCTTGATCAACGTGGGATCCCTAGAACTTACTTTAGTATCTGGCACACCTTACGCACTCAATATTCTTGGCTGTCCCTTACGTTACTGCATTCTGTCAACTCTTTTCAGATACTGTCCACATCTTTCTGTCCCCACCACAACTCCCCTACTTGAGCCAACTATCATGTTGTATCTGGAGTCTTTCAACAGACACCTGGCAGGTTTCCCCACTGGTGGACTTTTCTCCAGGGTGCAGCCAGGTTGACTTTTCTAATGCAAATCTAAAAAACTCTACTATCTAAAGCCCTAAAATGGCTTCCCATTGCTCTTAAAAAGTCTAAAACCCTCAGCATGGCTTACAAAACTCTTTGTAATTTAGATTTTACCTCTCAAAAGCACCTATGCTTATAGTCAAAATGATTCCCTTTCACATTCACAAGTGCTCTCTCTACTCTTTGCAAACAATATTCTCTATGCCTGCCTGAATCACTATTCTCCACACCTGTTTCACCCAGATAACGCCTACATAATATTTAGGGATCATCATCTCTCCCCACTTGGAAGCCTCCTCATACACTCAAGTCTGGTTTAGAGGGTCCATCTATAGCACCTTCTACTCTACTTCTCCAAACACACATACTGTTTGTAACATTAATCATATAGAAAGCGAGGTGAGAGAAGGGACTATCTGACTTCTTTTCCACTGTATTTCCAGTATTTATCACAGCGCTTGGTACACAGGAGGAGCTCAGTAAGTATTTACTAAATAAATGAATTTAAATGCTTCAACAATGAAGCTATTTTGCATCATTTCAAAAGAAAACTTTGAAAGATTTCATTGTCTTATTAAATCTTGTGACTTCTAACCCTACGCCCCTCAATTTATCCTACAAATCCAACATGAACCCCACACTCATTTGAACCAGCACCCCGAATTCTCTTATCAACTTATAATGCACCCTTTACATACTGTATCTGTCCAATCCCCAGTTAATTTAGCAGTCTAATTTCTATCCTTCAGGTCCTAAGCTGCTCAACTCAGGGGCTCCATAAAATTACAGAATCTTTCTAACTGGCTCCATTAAACTTAGGTTTTCTAACCCCACTCAGTTGTGAATATAACTTCAGTGGTACTTCCCCTTATTTCTGGCCTGTCCTCTCTCCTAGCATATGTCTAAGCTTTTGCCACTTATCTCAAGCCCCCAGATATGCTAGGCCTGTTCACTCTTGGTACATGATCCTGCTCCTTTGTCACCAAGAGAGGATAAGACACAAATCCTCTTTTTTGCTCTAGACTTTCTTTCCTTTTCTCTGCATCTTTCCCCTAAACCTGAAGCTTTTATCTGTGCTTTTGACCCCACTCCTTCTGGTCTGTTCTTGGACTCTACCTCACTGATTTTGGTACTGTCACATCTTACATTAATTTAACTTGCACAAAGGCAGCTCTACACAAGGTTCTACTGTGTGCTTTCACTGTGTTGCATCAGCTGAAGTCACATTCATTCCACTGCTTGTAGATTACTGTACACTAAGATGGCAGGTCATAGCTCTTCCATACCTGATATGCCTAATTAATAGAGAGGCTGAAGTGTCATAAATAGAGAAGTGATCGTGTTGCTGTTTTGCCCACTCCAACTCATCCCTGTTGAACTAAGCAGTGCTTAATATTATCTAGCCAGATCATAAGGCAGAGGAAAGAACTATGTGCTGTGAATGGGACTGAGACACAGTCGTAAGTCATCTGCTCTCCCACAATCATCAATTATCAGGCATCTTCACCAATGAATTCATCTTCTCTTGGCGATTTGATTCTAGTGGTTAAAACCATGCTTTGTGCCCCCTCAACCCCAAATATGATCTCAAATATAAGCCATCAACAGCCATTTGAGAGTCAGCAATTTGAATCCTGGAGATAATACGGAGAGTCTTAGACCATATCTCCTCCCATACTGCTGTTTCCTCTAAGCCTTCAGTGCTTTTAGTCAGCATCTTTTCTAAGTCACAGAAATCAGTAAATATCGGAATACATAAAACAGAAAGGTCTGAAGAGAAACGGACTGCTAGCTGATAGATGGCTGGTGAGCTTCAGGATGCAGAGGTAGGGGTGAGGACTGTCAATTCAAACAAGAATGCAAACCACTCAAAATAAACATTCTCCTAAAGCACTAAATATTTCTGAAGTCTGGCTGGGAACTTTCAGAAAAGAACACAGACCACAGCAGCCGTGTTCCTCAGATCTACATACTCATTTCCTTCTCCCCCTACCAAACACACACACTTAGCAAAGAAAGACTGCACTGATTATGAGACAAGGACTGAAGAAGCAAGAACTAGCTCTGCAAATAAAAAAAAGGCAAAGCAAACCCTTTACACTTACTCCACCCTAAAGCAACTACTAATTATGTTATGCTTTGATCTTTTCAACCATGTTCACTCACATATATTACTGTCAGTATCTTTGGGGGAAAAAAACATGTAAGCAGTAAACATTTTAAGGACCTTTCACAAACCAAATGACAGCAGGTTTTTATTAACATATCTTACAATGTTGATTATTCCTAGTTTTGTAATTTCTGCTTAATTATAAAGATCAATTTAGCTTCTACAGTAATGTACTGTATTTAAATGATCATTCATACAAGATATCACACCAGTACATTTTTTTGAATAATATACACACATCACTCTAACTTGGACCTGTTATTTTTAAAAGTGGGTTTATAAATGGGACTTATAAAAGTTATGGGGAAAAATTAAAGTTCTAGTTTAGCAGCATGCATGTATGTATTCAAGTACAATTTTCAACCAAGTGCTTTTTTAAAATTTACTGGTGACTAATTCACCAATATCAAAATAAACACTATCAAACACCCAAATTTTAAAGTTAAGGCTAATATTTTCACTTCACATCCATATGCACAACCATAAAACATTCCATTTTAAATAAGTAGTAATCAAAGTCTGAATACATTATACCATGTATATATAGCATCAGAGTTTCAAACTGCAGAATTATTCAAGTTCATGAATCCTGTAACAGTATTTACTAGAGATGTAAATTAGCATTTTGCTCTTCAACCACACTTACAAATGGTCTGGTATTCATAATGATCAATGCAAAAAGTATGACAGGCTGAACTTATGATACAGTATTTAAAAAAGTAGCAATGTGTTGGAAAGGACAGCTATTTAGTCAAACAGAATCATTTGAGTCTTACAGAAAGTTATCTTAATATTTTGGAAATGTATATAAAAATAGCAAGCTATTTCCATGTATTTTATTGTAGAACTATAGGTAATTTTTTGACTTTTTGAATACATTTGAATATGTACTGCTCTGCTTTCCATATTTTAATGCAAGGCCATCATTTAATATCCATTTTTATACTCTTGTAATGTCATATCATTACAAACACTTTTTAGAACATGGATCTGACATTTTTATATTTCATCATTAGATTTGTTTAGTTTATTTTTACGTGTAAAAATTTAATTTTATATAACAAGCCATGGAAGTCCAAAGTACCAGGGATAGCTTGATTTGATAGCACTATATGTTAAATACTCAATTACTGAATCATTTAGGAAAAAAAATCTTTGTAGCAACGTATCACATGCTTTTCAGTAATTTTCCTTCTCATAGAGTGGGTTTTAGCTCAATCATTCTCATTTTTACTGATTTTTAAACCCTGCAAACATAAACTGTTTTTCACAGCAGTTTCTAAGAAGAATGCAGAAGCAAGGCTCATTCATGAGGGTCATCACCACTGCGCCTTTTTTTTTTCCTTTTAGGAAACCAAGCAGAAATAGCAGTGATTACACTGCACAAATACAATATAGCTGAACCTCTTGAGCTGAAAGAAAGTTCCAAAACTTATGGTTTATTTCTGGGGAAGTCTGAGCATTTCTAATACAATCATATAAACAAAACCTTGTTTGGTAATAAAAGGTGGGCATGCACAGAATCAACATCTGCCCAATGTATGTACCTCTTGATTTTATAGTAAGATTTGTTATTACCTCTAGTAATTCATCCAACTTGAAATGGCAAATTTTGATTTTTAAGGACCCCCCCCAACCATACATATGCCCCCCAAAATGTACTGTATTATATTAACAGCAGCAATCTACTTATTTTACAGCTATTTCAATTATTTACCTGGGGAGAAGATTTATGAAATTCCTGAGAATGAATTCAGTTTTCAGCAAAGCCTTAAACTTTTAACAGATTCCTCACAATAAGAAAAAATGTTAAAGTTCTACTATTAGACCAACTTTTACTATACAATATTTCACATAAATCATGTTTTACATTTTTTTCTAATTACATACAGAAAAATTCTCAAATCAAACACAAGAATGGCAGAGGAAAAAAGATGCATTATGCTTAGCAGATGCAAATTAAAACACAGACAGAAAGAAGCAGTAAAATGTCAAATAAATCACACCCACTCTAAGTATCAATGAATAGCTGATATGCATTGTTGGGAGAATCATTTCTGAATGAGTTTGTGAACAAGTTGTGCTTCTTATTAATTGTGCACTTAAAAAATGACCACTAAAGAATAATTTAACTTGTTATTAATGTTTTCCAGATATTAAATTATTATACCATTAATGTGATTACCAAGCACCTAATTTTGGAAAGGCTTCATAACGTATGTTTTCTTTTTCTCCCTCAGCAAAAGTGTTAATCCCCCAAATTAAGTTAAAGCTTATTGTTGAAAAATAAATTTGTAGCGAAAATGATGATATGATGCAATGCTGAGGTGGAGAGTCACAGCCCATTGTAATGTGGACCCCATCTTTTATTGATGTGATCAAAAGTATGAGAAATCCACTGTTGCTCAAGAACTTTGTATCTTTCCTTACAAATGTAGAGAGGTTTGCCTCGCCTAGAATAAAAAGAAAAAAAAGTATTAATATCATACAAGGAAGATTTCACTTGCATTTCTTTTTCTTTTCTTTTTTTTTTTTTTGAGACAGTCTCTCGCAGTGGAGCAATCTCAGCTCACTGCAACCTCCACCTCCTGGGTTCAAGCAATTCTGTCTCAGCCTCTCGAGTAGCTGGGATTACAGGTGCTCACCACCATGTCTGCCTCTTTTTTTATTTTTTTATCTTTTATTTATTCATTTATTTTTTGAGACAGCGTCTCACTCTGTCACCCAGGCTGGAGTGCAGTGGCGTGATCTTGGCTCACTGCAAGCTCTGCCTCCCGAGTTCACGCCATTCTCCTGCCTCAGCCTCCCGAGTAGCTGGGACTACAGGCACCTGCCACCATGCCCGGCTAATTTTTTGTATTTTTAGTAGAGACGGGGTTTCACCATATTGGCCAGCCTGGTCTCGAACTCCTGACCTCAAGTGATCTGCCCGCCTCGGTCTCCCAAAGTGCTGGGATTACAGGCGTGAGCCACCACACCTACTGCATTTCTTTTTTTACTAGATTCTTCTTTTTTGAGACAGAGTCTTTCTGTTGCCCAGGTTGGTGTGCAGTGGCACGATCACAGCTCACTGCAACCTCCACCTGCCGGGCTCAAGCGATCCTTCCAACTCCTCCCGAGTTGCTGGGACCACAGGCATATACCACCACACCTGGCTTATTTATTTATTTATTTATTTTGTAGAGATGAGGTCTCACTATGTTGCCCAGGCTGGTCTCAAACTCCTGGGCTCAAGCAATCCTCCTGCTTCAGCCTCCTAAAGTGCTGAGATTACAGGTGTGAGCTACTGGGCCTGGCCAACAGATTCTTCGTGGCAAAAACCTCACATGGTAATTTGGTTTATTTCATGTTTCCTCAATATATTGATAGGGATAATATCTCAAAAACTAGAAATAGCTCTGAATTAATGACAGTCAGAATTTCTTTCTTTCTTTTTTTTTTTGAGACGGTTTTGCTCTTTTTGCCCGTGCTGGAGTGCAATGGCGCCATCTCGGCTCACCGCAACCTCCGCCTCCCGGGTTCAAGCGATTCTCCTGCCTCAGCCTCCCAAGTAGCTGGGATTACAGGCATGTGCCACCACCCCGGCTAATTTTGTATTTTTAGTAGAGAGGGGGTTTCTCCATGTTGGTCAGGCTGGTCTTGAGCTCCCAACCTAATGTGATCCACCTGCCTCGCCCTCCCAAAGTGCTGGGATTACAGGCGTTAGGCACCGCGCCTGGCAAGAATTTCTTAATATTAAAAAAATTGTAATTACAAAGCCAGGAATAGCATATTGGTTTTCACTGACCAAATTTCAATAAAACACCAGGATATATCCGTGAACATCTCACCTAAGATCCCGGTCTTCCTCTCCATGAGCATCCAAATACACGGAACCCCAGAGGCAGAAGCGGTGACCTCGAATGATGATAATTACCGATGCATTGATCAAAAGGAAAATACCCGTTCCTGCACCACAGTTCTGAGAATGCTAAAAAATTAAAAATATATTAATGAACTTCATAATCAAATAGGCTTTATAATAAAATCAAGAATATCTTAATGCCTTCTAAATAACACAGTGATTTAAAAATAGTAAGATTTCATTTAAGTTAAACTTATAACTCCATTCCTAACACTTTATTATTAATACATTAAGAGGAATTTGGGTAAGGAATATCTAGTAAAGCAATTAAGAGCCAATCTAATTCAGAGTCTAGTATCTCCAACAGCACAGACGACTTTTGTTTCACAGCACATTCCCAAGTATATACCATTAAAGGATAGTAGGTGAAAGGAGAACTAGAATTGTACTTAAGGAAGGATTTACTCACTTAAAACCTCAGAGACTTTCTTTTTTTACTGTTCTACTGGATTAAGACACACAATCCCTGTATGTATTATATACTTAATTCAAAGAGTGGTTAAATATGAAGAGCTGGCTTGACCATATTTTCCTTGTGCTATGAGATCTATGTTTTCATAAATTTTGTATTATCTATTATTGCTTACCAATACACATTCACAGTAACTTTGTTGCTTGCAGCAAAGTCCTTTCAGGCATACAAAAGTACCACACACAAGGCAAACAGCAGGATCTTTAGGAACCTTGGTGCAGACACTACAGGTTTTTCTGTGGTAGTACTGAAAAATGGTGTTATAATTCTCAGGCAACTGTAGTAGGTGTGGTAATTTCCATTTTGACTCCTGGATAAGCAAGGCCTAAAACATCCAAAAATATTCATTAGTTTTATGTATTTAGGTCACTAACACAATATATTTTTTAAAGGTATTTTTACGGAAAGAAAAATCTGCCTCCAAGAATGTGGCTTATTTTCTTCATTAACACTCCTCTCATTTCCAGTTTATATATGACTAAAATAGTAGTTCAACAGTTACCATTATCTATTTTAATGTATTATCGTTTCCAATTACAATATGATTTAATTTTTTAGATTAAGCAACTTAAAACATTTAAACTTGTTATTACTTTAAAAGAAAAACACCATCTCTAAGCATGCAGGGAAAATACATCTAATTGTATTTGACTTTAAACATGCATAGTGCAAAGGTTTTTAAAAGTTACATATTTTTTAAAACCAAGTTTTGACCACTCTCAAACAATTCTTTAGCTTTTTCTTTAGGGGAGATCATGGTTATAACTCATTTTTTCTACTTTAATACTTTATAATGTAGAATCTCTTTCCTAGAATATGTACAATTCATTACACCTCAAGCTGTTAAGATCTTTTATATCCCTTTAAGTGCTGGGTTAGAATTCTTTTCATATATTTCTTGCTTTAAGAATAAAAAAATTTTCAAGTTAGTTAAATTTCCCTGAAGGGTATGCTTTATTAACTATTTGCAGCTGCATAAAAATACTGGCAATAGCATAAAATTTTTCTAGATGCTACTCCATTCACACTTTAAACAGATAAAATGTAGTGTGAGTCTATCACCTTAAGAAACTGTAAGTAATAGTCAATTTAAATGGAGATCATATCACGTTACCTACATGCAGCCATAATCTACCTAAATCAGTGGAGTAACTAAGCTAGCTTGTTCCTCATCAACAAGTTATGGATAAAGTGTCCATGGAAGCAATTATAAGAACAGTATACAATACATCATTTGCCAATACTCAGTGCCCAACCCTGGACCCCAAGGATGGCACATTCTGAAATGAGTTGATTACAGTGGAACCCTTCCATTAAAGGGAAGGGATAACAATTTGTCCTCACTGAACTTGACACTTATTATAGGTTAGGCTGCATGTTATCCAGTAGCCCATAGCACATTACCTCCAATAATTTCCCTCATTAAGAGAGATGTAAGGCAACAGGTGGATGTCCATGGAATTCACTGATCTTAACATATACTCAATCATCTGAAAAAAGCAGTGGTATTTTAAATCATGAACTACAAAACTGTTTTTTTCAGTGCCATAAAAATTATGAAATTAATGAAATTTACAAATATTTAGATGGCACCAGCTGGAAGAAAACACCTACAGAATGTGTATGCTCTACACAGCAACCAGTATATATGGGTGACCTTTCTCACAACTGGAATACATATGTATGGTAAATAAGAGGTGGAAAGTATTTAACAGTTGTAGCAACTCTCATGATTACACCTAAAATTCGGTCTTGCCTTTCCTGTTGCGGCCTGTGTGGAGTTTGCTCGTGGGTCTCTGAGACCCAAAAATTGAGAGAATTTTCACAAGAGACCCAAAAATTGAGAGAATTTTCACACCCCAGGGGCTGTGCCTGTGCCATGCCACAGAACAAATATATTGAATTACACTGTGAATGCTAATGGATATCATTTGGATTACTATGAGAAAAGGAAAGAAGGAAAGTTGAGAGGCTTATGAACATTCAAAGAAGGCAAAGAAAATGACTGGTCTGAAGGCTAAGCTTTATCTTAAACAGCACCATGCTGAGAAAATACAAATGAAAAAGACTATCAAGATGCATGAAAAAAGAAGCACCAAACAAAAAAAAGACTCCACAGGGAGCAGTACCTGCCTATCTGCTGGACAGAGAGGGACACCTCGAGCTAACGTACTTTCCAGTATGATTAAGCAGAAATGAAAAGAGAAAGCGGGAAAATGGAAAGTCCCTCTGTCTAAAAGTACCTGCCTAGGGAGAAACAGAAGTGTTAAAAATTACTTCAACAGGGCCAGGTGCAATGGCTCATGCCTGTAATCTCAGAACTGTGGGAGGCCGAGGTAGGCAGATCATTTGAGGTCAGGAGTTCAAGACCAGCCTGGGCAACATGGTGAAACCCTGTCTTTACTAAAAATACAAAAATTAGCTGGGCATAGTGGCAGGCGCCTGTAATCCCAGCTATTCAGGAGGCCGAGGCAGGAAAATCACTTGAACCCGGGAGGTAAGAGTTGCAGTAAGCCAAGATTGCTCTACTGCACTCAAGCCTGGGCAACAGAGCGAGACTGTGTCTCAAAAAAAAGAAAAAAAAAAGTTATTCCAACAGGAAAGAGAAAGAAGAAGGCATGGAAGAGGATGGTTACTAAACTCTACTTTGTTGGAGATGGCTTTACAAGAAAACTACGTATCTATGGAACATTCATCAGGCCAATGGGCTTGCGTTTCAAGAAAGCCCATGTAACATCCTGAACTGAGAGCCACCTTTTGCCTAACAATACTTGGTGTAAAGAAGAGTCCTTCATTCCCAATGTATATAACTTTGGGTGTTACTACCAAAGGTACTGTTACTGAGGTAAACATGAGTGAGTTGGGCCTTGTGACAGAAGGAGGCAAGGTTATTTGGGGAACATATGCTCTGGTTACCAACAATCCTGAAAATTATGGAGGTATAAATACAGTCATACTGATTTGACAGTTTCATAGATACTTATTGAAGACTACACACCAACTGAAAAACTTGCCATTACTGTGATGTTTCTGAATACTACCAAACAGCCTTACATGTCTGCAATCAAGAGATTTATTAAATTGTAAACATTAACATGGAAAAAAAAATTTGGTCTCAAATTTCTGCTTCACTGCTATTCTGGACTCTTCTGTGGATTTACAGGCTAAGGGAGCTATGTACTATCTATCCTCTAGTACAGTTTATAACACTGGTTATACTGAATTAGAAACTAAATGTCATCTGACCATTCTATGTTCCTTAGACCATTAGGAACATTTGTGGTATATGCCATCCACATCACAAGGATAGCTTATCGCATTGCCTGGAGGGACTGACCATGACTATCAAGAAGAATAAAAATGTTGCCATACAATTGGTAGAGCAATATTTTGGAATTTAAAAATGCCTACTGCCACCCCGACCATAGACCAAGCTTGAAAGGCAGAAATTTAACACAGAATGATTACAGCCTTATAGAAACAAGACATGACCAATCACCAGAAGCTCAGCCCTCTCAGAATAAAGTTTGGTATCACATCCTTGCTCAAGCAAATCCAATCAGGTGAGGTGTGCTGGATCACGGATGGTAAAAGAATAAAGTCATATATATTTGTATGTTAGCTGCAGCTTTATGACTACTTGCAAATCTTGCTTACTGTGTCATATATCTTTGCAACATTTTCATTCTCTTACTATTGAATTCAGTGTGAGTAGGTACTAATTAAAATGTTCCAGACCATCTGGGTGTGAGTACAACAAATGACAGGAACAATGGACATCTCTCAGAGCTACTGGATGCAGAGAGGCCTGATGATGTAAGGACTATATGTGACAACAGGTTGCTTATTTGGGAAAGTCACAGATGCATTTGCAGTCATAAGTAAAATGGTTACATCATTTTGAACAGCAGAAGTGAAATTCTGTGAATGAGAAGAAGGGTGTGTATGTGCCAGGCAGGCAAGATGTGAAAGTAGTGGGCCACCAGTTTGTTTTTTAAATCCTCCTAGCATCCTTTGCTGCTTTCTTATGTTAATAACATTATAAGTTCTTTTGGAAAATAACCTCTGCTCTTGCTCCATACAGTTCTGATGGGGCTGCCCTCAACACAAGATCCTGCCCCACCACTAGGGTATATGTATTACAAGAGTTAGGCCACCCAGATTCTCTCTCCCAGGAATCTGAACCTTGAGCATGCAAACGGATGGAAGGAAAATGGTTGAAGCTTAGTTATCTGGTGGCAGCACTTCAGAGAAAAAAGATCAGAGATCTTTGTGGTTTCTCTCCTTCCCAAGCGATGACAGTTAAGCTCTTTAATTCTGCACATTACCAAGTATGCTTCCAATGAATGGTTTTTTTTTTTTCTGTCATAGTTTGCTTTGGTTTTCCTTATTTTAAATCAGAACTGGATTTTGTTGTTTCTGAACAAAGAATCTTAACTGATACAAAAATTCAGAAGTAGTAATTCACAGACAGTTTTTCAAGGATAGTGCTGTTGGACTACACAGCTCCTGTCATCATTTACCCTGCTAGGTCTCTCTATACAGATTAACCTTCCTGAGGTTGACCTAGGGGTTAGGATCAGGGCTAGGAACACAAGAGTGGAGCAGGGACACAAGTGGGGATGCAGGTCAAATGGTGGTGCACTTACATAACTGGCAAAAATTCTGCGTTAGCATAAATTAATAAATTAATCAAATGTCTACTACACTGCCTCTAAAATAATTATCACCTAATTATATAAAAAAGATTAAACATTTTAAAATGATAAATTACTGTTTTCCATCAGCATACATACCAATAATCATTCATCTAAAATGTAGGCTTGATTTTAACCTATGGCTCATATGAAGACAAAAAACTCTGGGTGTGCTCATTACTTTTTTCCCTGCCTTGGTTCTACAATTATACCCATCTCTTACTCCATGTCATTCTGCATAGGTTTTCAGACATCAAAGTATGATGTCAAATTATTGCCATATGCTCTGTGAATAAAGAAATTATTAGACAGGAAGATATTTGTATATGTAATATGCAAGATTCAGTTAACTTCTTGAATTTCTCTTTCCTTTTTTTTTTTAAAAAAAAGGGTATAAAATGAGATAGCATCTTTTTAAGGATTTCAGCAAAAAACGGAAAAGAACAAAAGCAGAGACATTTATAACTTATGCTTATCTTGCTTTTATTATTCATTTCAATGTTTTAAAAATGAAATCTAGTCCGACATATCCATCTGAAATATTATTTTTTTATTGTCCTTTTGATGTTCAAAATTAAAATTCTCATTTTCCCTGAAACTTGGCTCCCCTTTCATAAGTTCTATTTCTGCCAATGACACCACCCCACAACTTAATTGTTCCACAAATATTTATTAGGTGACTAGTCTATATGAGACACTTTCTAGAAACTGGGGATAAATAAGAAACAATTTCTGCTTCATGGAGCCCGCATTCAGACACATTAAAGAAACAAACGTAATAAACATGGCAACTGTTAGAGACAGTCACAAAAGTACAGCCTTATAGAACAACAGGGAAAAAAGGGATTAGGATGTAAGGAAGATGGACTATCAGACAAATCTTCACGGAGGAAGTCACATTTATCTTAGCAAAGGTAAATGTTACTTAGCAAACAGTGATTATTAATTCAACAGAAGGGTAGGAAGGTTGCTTTAGTAACAGCAATAAGTAATGTTCTAGAAGTTTAAAAATGTATAGCATACTTATGCAATATGCTTTTGTGATTTGAGCAAGGTAATGGCAGAGGAGGGGTATACAATGAGATGGAAAGGCAAGCAAGATGATATGCTTACCTATTAGCATATCACCACCGTGGCAAGTTAGTACACCTCTTTTAACATACCTTTCCTTGTTCTGCATGTCTTTCAGTAAACGATTTTATCTCAAAACACCACTGAGTTATAATATCAAATGCTGGAACCGGCCAATCCAGACAGGAGGCACTGATGAATGGATGTTCTGTTTGGTAAAATGTTGGCAGAAGTCCCAGGCAGCTGGCAAGAACTGAAAATTCTTCTTCTTCCTTTTAGATACAAAATAGAAAATTCTCAAAATATTTCATCAAGAACATTTCCTATTATATAGATTTTAAGGGTCATCCTCATCAATTACTTTGAGACAATAAGAAAACTTTCTTAACTGAGTCAACTGAAAAAACGTGAAGGGAGTAGGAGAAACGAGAGAAAAAGGTTCCTAGCTGTTATATCTAAATATCCTCAAAATACATCTCTTTGAAATATAACTCCTAAATGTCATCTGCTTCTTTCATATATTTATTTTTTAAATAGAGTCGTTACATATCTAATAGTTCTATGAAACCTAGCTACTCTATGAAAGCACATGTTAATTTGGAGCAAAAAGAAAGTTATTTCTGGTTTAAAACGTGTAGGTTGTCAGTGTGGATAAGGAACAACAGTAAAAACATGAAATTCACAAGAGACAGTGCTAATTAACGTGCCTAGACTTTGAATAAGTGTGAAACAAAATTAGTTTTAAAAAGGCGGGTGGGGTTGTTAGTAGCCAGGTAATCCGAAGCTCTATTTGCTAATAAAAGTACCAGATATATCAGTGACCAAGAATTCATATCCTAAAAGTTGATTTTTAAAGAAGCTTATTAGTCTTATAAACACAGAAATATATTCCCCAAACCCTCTTTATTTAACCGAAAGACCACATAGGAAGCTAATGTGTCTGCTCTCCCTTGTGCACGGAATCAATTCCTATTATCCTCCAAATTCCAGCTCACTAGGGAAGCCTTCCCTGGCACCATTTAATGAAACCTCAGACCACCCAGCTCCATTCAGATATAATTAGTTCTTGCATACCTTGTCAACACTTCTGTTCTTGCATTTATGTTTCCTATTAGTTACTTTAAAAACAAATTTGCCTTCTCCATAAGATTGTGAGTTCTCTGGAAGTAGGAACTCTGTCCTCCTAACACTTGGCACAGAGCAGACATTCAACAAAGGTCTGCCAAACTAATTATGGACATTAAGTACAAAATTCTGAAATATGCTACAAAGAAGAAACGCAGATGAAAAAGAAAAATATGCAGACTGAGAAAGATGTTAATTTTCAAATCTCTAGAAATAAAGTTACAAATCTTCCATTTATATAGTTTAACAAAGTAGGCATTTTTAAAAACTTTACTGATCTATAAATCCATATACCATAACATTCAACCATTTTATGTATAGGTTAATGAATTTTGGCAAATGTATAGTCATGCAACCACCAGCACAATAGTTTCAGAATAATTCCATCACGCCTTAAAATTTGCTTACGTTCCTATGCAGTCAATCCTGGCCCCTACTCTTTGGACCCAAGCAGTCACTGATATTTCTACTATTATAGTTTTGGCTTTTTAAAAAACTTCATGTAAATAAAATCATACAGGATGTAATCTTTTGTACCTGGCCTTTCACTTATTTTGAGACTCATTCATGTTATACCACATTTTGTTCATACATTCACCTGTTGATGGTTGTTTCCAGGTTTTGACTATGAATTAGGCTATTGTGAACATTCATTTAGAAGTCTAAATGGAGACATATGTTTTCATTTCTTCTAGCTGATACTTAGCAGAACTGCTCGGTTGTACAGTAAGCATGTGCTTAATATTTTTAAAAACTGCCAACCTTTTTCCAAATTGACTATACCATCTTGCATTACAGTGAATAACACTTCTAGGACTTCAAATCCTCGCCAACACTTGGTATTATCACTTGTGATATTAATTGGTACTTCTCTAATGAACAAAGATGTTGAGTATCTTTTCATCTACTTGTTGGCCATTCATATATATTCTCTTAAGAAGTATCTATTCAAGTATTTTGCCCACTTTTGTGTTGGGTTTTTGTTTTCTTACACTTGAGTTAAAAGAATTTTTGACACATTCTGGATACAAGTCTTTTTTCACACAGCTAGAAAAAAATTTTAGGTATAAGTCACATACCATAAATACTCTTTTAATATATACAATTCAGTGGTTTTCAGTATATTCATGAAACTGTGCAACCCTTGCCAGTATCTAATTCCAAAATATTTTCATCACCCCATTATAAATTGAATTATTAATTTCATTTTCAGATTGCTCGGTGCTAGTGTATAAAAATACAATGAAATTTTTATACATCTATCTTGTATCCTACAACCTTGCTGAACTTGTTTATTAGCTCTCACAGGTTTCTTTGGAGATTCCTTATGGTGTTCTAGAGGTAAGGTCATTTTATTTGCAAACAGAAACTGTTTCACCTCTTCCTTTCCATTCTGGATGTCTTTTTTTCTTTTTCTTGCCTACCTGCCTTGCTAGAAAATTTAGTACAATGCTGAAAAGTGGTGAGAGCAGGCATCCTTGTCTTGTTCCAATCTTGTTCCTGTCTTTCACTATTAAGTATGATGTTAGCTAAGAGTTTTTGATATGTTCTTTATCAGGCTGAGAAAATCCCCTTCTACTCCTAGCTTTGTGAGTGTTTTTACCATGAAAGGACATTAGGTTTTGCTAAATGCTTTTCTTTGACAAATGAAATGATCATATGGTTTTTCTCCCATTTATCCAATTAATATGCAAACTAAATTAATTCACTTTTGTTGTCAAACCAACTGTGCATTCCAGGATAAACCCATTTGGTCATGCCCATGTTCAATGCAGCATTACTTACAATAGCAAAGATATTAATCAACCTAAGAGTCCATTGATGGATGAGTGAATAAAAAAATAGCCCTCTGTATTCATGAGTTCCACAACCAGCCACACATCAAAAATATTTAAAAAAATAAAATACAAATAATACGATATAATTATTTGTATAGCATTTATATTATATATTATAAGTAATCTAGGGTAGAGATGATTTAAAATATATGGGAGGGTGTGCATGTTATAAGCAAATACTACACTATTTTATGTAAGGGACTTGAATAACGAGGGATGACTGTATACACATGAAATATTACTCAACCTAAGAAAAGAAGGAAATGCTGTCATTTGTCACAACATGAATGACTCTGAAGGACATTATGTTAAATGAAATAAGCTAGTCACCGAGAGACAAATACTGCATGATCTCATACTGGAATCTTAAAAAGTAGAAGCAGAGTAGAATGGTGGTTACCAGGGTCTGGGAGAAATGGGGAGATGTTGGTCAAAGGATACAAACTCTGTTATAAGATGAATAAGTTCTGGAGAGGTAACGTATAGCATGGTGACTACATTTAATAATACTGTATTGTATACTTGAAATTTGCTAACAGAGTAGATCTTAAATTTTCTCATCAGAAAACATAACTATGTGAGATGATGGATATGTTAATTAGCCTGATTGTGGCCATCATATACAATGTATACATATATCAAAACATTACACATTGTATATGATAAATACATATAATTTTTACTTGTCCTTAATATTTATAACTCAAATATTTCTTGTACCTCAATAAAGCTAAAAGAAAAATACCCATTTGGTTATAGTGTATTATTCTTTCTATTGCTAATATTTTGTGAAGGCTTTTGCTTCTATGTTCATGGGAGACATGGGTTTGTAGGTTTTTTCATAATGCCTGGTTCAAATATCAGGATAAAACTGGCCTCATAAATTGAGTTCAGAAGTGTTCCTTCTTCCTTTATTTTCTGAGATAGGTTCAAGAGTATTGGTACAATTTCTTCCTTAAATGTCTCATAGAGTTTACCACAATGTTATCTTTGTTGATATAAAGTTCTTGATGTTTCTTTTCTGGATGAGTAACAATTATATAAATTTGATAACTAAATTAATTTTCTTGGTATAGATATATTCAGATTTTCTATTTCTTCAGTCAGTTTTAGTAATTTGTATCTTTCAAGAAATTTATCCATTTTATCTAACTTGTCAAATTTATTGGCAAATGTTATCCATATATTCTCTTATGGCTCAATATGGATGTCTTCTTCTCTTTCATTCCTGATATTGGTAATTTGTACCACCTCCTTTTTTTTTTCTTATCAATCAGCTCTCTTCCAGTTCAGCTGAGCTCCTGTCATCTAGGTTTATCCATTTTACAGACCTTTGCAAAGAACCAGATTTTGGACTCATTGATTTTCTCTACTGTTTTGCCATTACAACTTCATTGATTTCTGTTCTGATTTTTATTATTTCCTTTCTTTTACTTGCTTTAAGTCTAATTTGCTCTATTTCTAGCTTCATATGGTAGAAACTTAGATAATGATTTAGATATTTCTTCTTTTTAATTTTTATGTATTTATTTATTTATTTATTTATTGAGACAGAGTCTCGCTCTGTCGCCCAGGCTGGAGTGCAGTGGTGCAATTTCCGCTCACTGCAACCTCCGCCTCCCAAGTTCAAGTGATTCTCCTGCCTCAGCCTCTTGAGTAGCTGGGACTACAGGTGCGCACCACCATGCCCTGCTAATGTTTGTATTTTTAGTAGAGACAGGGTTTTACCATATTGGCCAGGCTGGTCTCAAACTCCTTGGCCTCCCAAAGTGCTGGGATTACAGGCATGAGCCACTGTACCTGGCCCTTCTTATTTTAAAAAAAGTATCTGAAGTGACAAATATCCCTCTAAGAACTGCTTTAGCTGGATCCCACAATTTCAGTATATTGTGTTTACATTTTTACTCAGTTAAAAATATTTTCTAGGCTGGGTGAGGTGGCTCACGCCTGTAATCCCAGCACTTGGGGAGGTCAAGGTGGGTGGGTCACTTGAGGTCAGGAGTTCAAGACCAGCCTGCCCAACGTGGTGAAACCCCATCTCTACTAAAAATAAAAAAACTAGCCAGGCATGGTGTTGGGCACCTGTAATCCCAGCTATTCAGGACTCTGAGGGAGGAGAATTGCTTGAACCCAGGCAGCAGAGGTTGCAGTCAGCTGAGATCACACCACTGCACTTGAGCCTGGGCAACAGAGGGAAACGCTGTCTCAAAAAAAAAAAAAAGAAAAAGGGCCGGGCGCGGTGGCTCATGCCTGTAATCCCAGCACTTTGGGAGGCCGAGGCGGGTGGATCACAAGGTCAGGAGATCGAGACCATCCTGGCTCAGACGGTGAAACCCCGTCTCTGCTAAAAATACAAAAAATTAGCTGGGCGCACTGGCAGGCGCCTGTAGTCCCAGCTACTCGGGAGGCTGAGACAGGAGAATGGCGTGAACCCGGGAGGCGGAGCTTGCAGTGAGCCGAGATCACGCCACTGCACTCCAGCCTGGGTGATGAGCAAGACTCCATCTCAAAAAAAAAAAAAAGAAAGAAAAGAAAAAAGATCTTTTCTAATTTCCCTGTGATTTCTGCTTTGATCCACAAATTACTTAGAATTATGATGCTTATCACAGATTTGATGATTTTCTGTTATTAATTTCTAATTTAATTCTGTGTGGTCAAAAAATGCTCTATAATTTCTTTGAAAATTGATACTTTACGACTTGACATATGGTTTATTCTAATGAACAATATTCCATGTGTAGTTGTATATAATATATATTCTACTGTTTGTTGGAGAAGTTATAGATGTAGTTACGTCATAATAGTGTTGTTCAGGTCTCTTTTATCCTAGTTGATTTGCTCTCTACTTGTTATTGATTACTAAGAAGGCACATTGAAGTCTCCAGCTATAACTGTAGATTTGTCTAGTTCTTCTTTCAATTCTGTCATTTATTTATGTAATTTGGAGCACTGTTATTTTGTGCATATATGTTTACAATTTTTGTATCTTCTTGCTCTATTGAGAGAGGGAATTTGTTACATGCAATGCACAAATAACTTGGGAAGATGGGAACTGCCAATGGTAAAAAAATAGCAACATTTTTCCAGCTTATGATAGGAAACCCAACAATGAATAAAAATTAACAAAGATCTACACAAATACATTTTTTTCCCCTAGACCTCATAGGATATATTTCAGTATTACTTGGTCTCTCATATGAAGCAGACCTTAAGTCCAAATGTTGGTTACTAAGATGAAAAAAACCTACTGCAAGAAACATTTATAAAATAAAATTTTCTCAGTTTTTGACTTGGACGAAGGTGACAGATTATTCTAAACAAAAACTCATGAGGTGATGACTTTTTAAAAAATCAAATATTTTCAAAAGACGTATTATATAACAAGTGTGTCATAGTAAGGAAAATACAAATGGGCTTTTTCTCGTGAGATGACGATCACCCTGGGGACTGAGGCTGGTGTGTGCCGCGGCTGCCCTCACCCTGGAAGAATGCATTCGGGCCACTCTAACCAGATTCCTAAGTCGCTAGGGATAAAAGGGGTAGAGAGAGAAGCGACTCAATTCTGGAGTCTCTCGCTCACGAGCTTCCAGTCAAAAGCAACAGAATGGTGCAGCATCATCTTTAGGCATTGAAGGCCCGAAAAGCCCATTTTAACTACAGGTCTGCTTAATTAAAGTTAAGGAGCAGAAGAACCGGCGCAGCTTCACTTTCCCTTCTCTAACATGGCCTCGAGGGCGGGGGAGAGGGGAGAGAAAGAGGAGGTTTCCGCTCGACCCCGCCCACGCCTCGGGGCGGGCCAATCCTGGCGGGCAGCCCTGCCAGCGCAAGCTCGCTGCCAGTAGGGCGCTGGGCGGACTCGGTGAGGTGATTATTTTGGCACCTGTTGCCAAGGCTCCTCCTCCCTCTCTCCTTCACGGGGCCGGCGGCGGGCCATTGGCAGCCTCCGCCCCCTCAACCTTCGCGGGGCGCGGGGCGCCGGCCGTGGGCCTCGGCTTTTTGGTTCACAGCGGGGCAGGGAGAGCCACGGGAAGGGCTCTCCAGGCAAGAGGGGGACGCCAGGCGTCGTGGCAAGGAAAAGGGACTAGCTCCCCTTCGTTGTCAGCCAGGGACGAGAATAGAGCCACGCTCCCACCTGGCTGCTCACGAGCTGTTGGCGGAGATGTCGGCCTCCGGTGCCCGAGGCCTGCGGGCCACCTACCACCAGCTCCTCGATAAAGTGGAGCTGATGCTGCCCGAGAAATTGAGGCCGTTGTACAACCATCCAGCAGGTCCCAGAACAGTTTTTTTCTGGGCTCCAATTATGAAATGGGGGTTGGTGTGTGCTAGATTGGCTGATATGGCCAGACCTGCAGAAAAACTTAGCACAGCTCAATCTGCTGTTTTGATGGCTACAGGGTTTATTTGGTCAAGATACTCACTTGTAATTATTCCAAAAAATTGGAATCTGTTTGCTGTTAATTTCTTTGTGGGGACAGCAGGAGCCTCTCAGCTTTTTCGTATTTGGAGATACAACCAAGAACTAAAAGCTAAAGCACACAAATAAAAGAGTTCCTGATGACCTTGAACAGTCTAGATGTGGATATAACCATTGGGACCTAGTTTATTATTTGGTTATTGATAAAGCAAAGCTAACTGTGCGTTTGGAAGACACAATAAAACTAACTGGTAGCTAGTGCTTGATTCAATAGAAAAATAAAGCAAAGTTTTAATAACAGTCAAAAAAAAAAAGAAAATACAAATGGCTCAACTATGGAAAATGCTCAACATGAGGAGAAATTAAGACTACACGGAGTTGCTACACTGAGTGATCTTTTGTACCCAGACAAACGAGCTCAAAGCAAAGATCAAATAGTTTTATAACACAAAGTAACTTACAATAGGGTAACTTACACATTACTGGTACTCACATAAATTGGTAAAATTCAATGAAGGGCAGTTTTACAATAACCATTAAGACTATAAATGTATGCAACTGTTGACACAGCAAATCACTCCTAAGAATTTATCCTAAAAATATAATTGAAAAAATGCAAAATAACATATATGTACTATTATTCACTGTGGTATCATTTATCAATGGCAAAGGATTGGAAATAATCCCAATGTTTATTAACAGTGGACTGATTAAATACACTCAATATATCATATAATGAAATGTTCTGAAGCTGTGAAACAGAATGAGGAAGATCTTCATGTACTGAATATGAAATGGTCTCCAAGATATATTAATAGCAGAAAAATGCAATGTGTAGAACAGTGTGCAAAAAGAGAGCTAAAAGAAAAAAATATATACCTTCATACACATGAGTTTGTATAGGCATAAAATGTCTATGGAATAATAAAAAGGAAACAGTGATTGATAGCAACTACTGAGTGGCTAGGGAAAGGGGTAAAAGGGAAATTTTTTCAGTCTTTTTGCACTGTTTGAATGTTGAAAAAATGTGAAAACATTACTTATTCCCCCCAAAATACATTTTTTATTTTCTGTAAATTTAATTGTTGCAATAATGTATCTGTGCTGTTTAAAAATCAAGAAAAAAAATTAGCAAAAAAGTCTCTTCACCCTCTTCTCCAAATCTTACATTCACTAACCCAACTTCTACGACTAGACGTAATTTATGTATCTTTCCAGAGTATCTTACACATATATAAGCAATATAAATACCACTATTTCTCCCCTATCTGAATTTATGCCTAACCCTTAGTTAGTTATTCATCTCTGAGCTCTTTCCATGTAACAATATAGAAAACTTTCTATTCTTTACTACAGAGTATTCCATTGTATGAATAAACCACAATTTAGCCAGTTTCTCATTGATTAATGCTTAAGATGTTTTAATTTTTTTGCTATCCGATTATGTATATCCAACTACCAATAAATAGATCACCATATTATTATAAGAAATGTCTCTAGTGGAGTTTTGATAGTTAGATTGAGATCAAAGGGAGTACAGTAAGCAATATTAGTTTTTACAGATTTAATACTAGAAAATTACCTATGTTTCTCAAAAAATGCTTTCGTGTGGCAAAGAACAGCGTAGCCTGGGTCCAGATGTTAGTAGTGTAGGGTCTGGGTTCAAACTAAATGTTTTCAAATTCTGCCTGCTTTACTTACAAGGTGTGAATCTTAAGTAAGTTACCTCATCTCTGTGTGCCTGCTTCCTTGTCTGGAAAATGATAACAGCTACCTCTCAGTTATAATGAGGTTTACTATTATTATTATTATTATTATTATTTTTAGAGACGGAGTCTTGCTCTGTCTCCCAGGCTGGAGTGCAGTGGTGCCATCTCAGCTCACTGCAAGCTCCGCCTCCTGGGTTCATGCCATTCTCCCGCCTCAGCCTCCCGAGTAGCTGGGATTACAGACGCCCGGCTAATTTTTGTATTTTTAGTAGAGATGCAGTTTCACCGTGTTAGCGAGGATGGTCTCGATCTCCTGACCTCATGATCTGCCCGCCTCGGCCTGCCAAAGTGCTGGGATTACAGGCGTGAGCCACTGCGCCTGGCCTATAATGAAGTTTAAAAGGATAAAAATGCAAAGCACTTAAACAGTACTTAGCATGTAGTCAATGTAGTACATGCTAGCTATCATTTTTCATGGGAAAATTATTTTGACAGAAGAAGAAAAAAAATAAAGGAGATATATAAATGTTCTTCAAGATTTATGGGGGTGGGGGGGCTAGATAATAAGCCCCTGTGAGAATCTTATAACTATTTTCTTCCAATAAAAATGCATATACACAAACTACTTTAAAAACAATGCTACGGAACTTAGAAGTTACATGAAGCTGCTCTATTTAGAATTCCAGAGTTAGAGAATAAAAGAGACAGATTCATTTAAGAAGAAAGAAAAGATAATGGAACTATGCAGGTTACTATCATTAGTCCTAACATGGTAGTAGAAATAGTGCTAGACTAAGATATTTCACTAAATTAGGAAGTCTAATAGATTACTGTGGAGGACAAGCTTGCTGTGTTAGAACATCTAGTTACCATTCTTGATTATTTGCTATGCTTAACAAAATGTTTGATTAAAAAATGTACTGCTGGGGGCGCCCAAGATGGCCAAATAGGAACAGCTCCACCCTCCAGCTCCCAGCGTGAGCAACACAGAAGATGGGTGATTTCTGCATTTTCAACTGAGGTACCAGGTTCATCTCACTGGGGCGTGTCAGACAGTCAGTGCTGGTCAGCGGGTGCAGCCCAACCAGTGGGAGCTGAAGCAGGGCGAGGCATTGCTTCACCTGGGAAGTGCAAGGGGGAAGGGAATTCCTTTTCCTAGCCAAGGGAAACTGAGACACACAACACCTGGAAAATCGGGTAACTCCCACCCTAATACTGTGCTTTACCAAGGGTCTTAGCAATAGCAAACGGCACACCAGGAGATTATATCCCACACCTGGCCTGGAGGGTCCCACACCCACGGAGCCTCCCTCATTGCTAGCACAGCAGTCTGAGATCTAACTGCAAGGCTGCAGCGAGGCTGGGGGAGGGGCGCCCGCCATTGCTGAGGCTTAAGTAGATAAAGCTGCTGGGAAGCTCGAATTGGGTGGAGTCCACCACAGCTCAAGGAGGCCTGCCTGCCACTGTAGACTACACCTCTGGGGACAGGGCATACCTAAACAAAAAGCAGCAGAAACCTCTGCAGATGTAAAAGTCCCTGTCTGACAGCTTTGAAGAGAGCAGTGGTTCTCCCAGCACGGAGTTGGAGATCTGAGAATGGACAGACTGCCTGCTCAAATGGGTCCCTGACCCCTGAGTAGCCTAACTGGGGGACATCCCCCACTAGGTGCAGACCGACACCTCACACCTCACACGGCTGGGTACATCTCTGAGACGAAGCTTCCAGAGTAAGAATCAGACAGACAGCAACACTCGGTGTTCAGCAATATTCTATCTTCTACAGCCTCCGCTGCTGATACCCAGGCAAACAGGGTCTGGAGTGGACCTCAAGCAAACTCCAACAGACCTGCAGCTGAGGGTTCTGACTGTTAGAAGGAAAACTAACAAACAAAAAGGACACCCACGCCATCATCAAAGACCAAAGGCAGATAAAACCACAAAGATGGGGAAAAAGCAGTGCAGAAAAGCTGGAAATTCAAAAAATCAGAGCACATCTCCCCCTTCAAAGGAACGCAGCTCATCACCAGCAACGAAACAAAGCTGGGTGGAGAATGACTTTGACAAGTTGAGAGAAGAAGGCTTCAGTCGATCAAACTTCTCAGAGCTAAAGGAGGAAATACGTAACCAGCACAAAGAAACTAAAAACCTTGAAAAAAGAATGGATGAATGGATAACTAGAATAATCAATGCAGAGAAGACCATAAAAGAACTGATAGAGATGAAAACCATGACACGAGAACTACGTGACAAAAGCACTAGCTTCAGTAACTGACTCGATCAACTGGAAGAAAGAGTATCAACGACTGAAGATCAAATGAATGAAATGAAGCGAGAAGAGAAGTGTAGAGAAAAAAAGAGTAAAAAGAAATGAACAAAGCCTCCAAGAAATATGGGATTATGTGAAAAGACCAAACCTATGTCTGATTGGTGTGCCTGAAAATGACAGGGAAAGTGGAACCAAGTTGGAAAACACTCTGCAGGATATCATCCAGGAGAACTTCCCCAAGCTAGTAAGGCAGGCCAACATTCAAATTCAGGAAATACAGAGAACGCCACAAAGATACTCCTAGAGAAGAGCAACTCCAAGACACATAATTGTCAGAATCACCAAAGCTGAAATGAAGGAAAAAATGTTAAGGGCAGCCAGAGAGAAAGGTCGGGTTACACACAAAGGGAAGCCCATCAGACCAACAGATCTCGTGGCAGAAACTCTCCAAGCCAGAAGAGAGTGGGGGCCAATATTCAACATTCTTTTTTTATTATTATTATTATACTTTAAGTTCTAGGATACATGTGCATAACGTGCAGGTTTGTTACATATGTATACTTGTGCCATGTTGGTGTGCTGCACCCATCAACTCGTCAGCACCCATCAATTCATCATTTATATCATGTATAACTCCCAATGCAATCCCTCCCCTCTCCCCACTCCCCATGATAGGCCCCAGTGTGTGATGTTCCCCTTCCCGAGTCCAAGTGATCTCATTGTTCAGTTCCCACCTATGAGTGAGAACATGCAGTGTTTGGTTTTCTCTTCTTGTGATAGTTTGCTAAGAATGATGGTTTCCAGCTGCATCCATGTCCCTACAAAGGATGCAAACTCATCCTTTTTTATGGCTGCATAGTATTCCATGGTGTATATGTGCCACATTTTCTTAATCCAGTCAACAGAGAGCCAAATCATGAATGAACTTCCATTCACAATTGCTTCAAAGAGAATCAAATACCTAGGAATCCAACTTACAAGGGATGTAAAGGACCTCTTCAAGGAGAACTACAAACCACTGCTCAGTGAAATAAAAGAGGACACAAACAAATGGAAGAACATACCATGCTCATGGATAGGAAGAATCAATATCGTGAAAATGGCCATACTGCCCAAGGTTATTTATAGATTCAATGCCATCCCCATCAAGCTACCAATGACTTTCTGAACAGAATTGGAAAAAACTGCTTTAAAGTTCATATGGAACCAAAAAAGAGCCCGCATTGCCAAGACAATCCTAAGTCAAAAGGACAAAGCTGGAGGCGTCACGCTACCTGACTTCAAACTATACTACAAGGCTACAGTAACCAAAACAGCATGGTATTGGTATCAACATTCTTAAAGAAAAGAATTTTCAACCCAGAATTTCATATCCAGGCAAACTAAGTTTCATAAGTGAAGGAGAAATAAAATCCTTTACAGACAAGCAAATGCTTAGAGATTTTGTCACCACCAGGCCTGCCCTACAAGAGACCCTGAAGGAAGCCCTAAACATGGAAAGGAACAACCGGTACCAGTCATTGCAAAAACATGTCAAAATGTAAAGTCCATCGACGCTTGAAGAAACTGCATCAACTAGCGAGCAACATAACCAGCTAATATCATAATGACAGGATCAAGTTCACACATAACAATATTAACCTTAAATGTAAATGGACTAAATGGTCCAATTAAAAGACACAGACTGGCAAATTGGATAAAGAGTCAAGACCCATCAGTTTGCTATATTCAGGAGACCCATCTCACATGCAGAGACACACATAGGCTCAAAATAAAGGGATGGAGGAAGATCTACCAAGCAAATGGACAACAAAAAAAAGCAGCGGTTGCAATCCTAGTCTCTGATAAAACAGACTTTAAACCATCAAAGGTCAAAAGAGACAAAGAAGGCCATTACATAATGGTAAAGGGATCAATTCATCAAGAAGAGCTAACTATCCTCAATATATATGCACCCAATACAGGAGCACTCAGATTCATAAAGCAAGTCCTTTGAGACTTACAAAGAGACTTAGATTCCCATACAATAATAATGGGAGACTTTAAGACCCCACTGTCAACATTAGACAGATCAATGAGACAGAAAGTTAACAAGGATATCCAGGAATTGAACTCATCTCTACACCAAGTGGACCTAATAGACATCTACAGAACTCTCCACCCCAAATCAACAGAATATACATTCTTCTCAGCACCACATCGCACTTACTCCAAAATCGACCACATAGTTGGAAGTAAAGCACTCCTCAGCAAATGTAAAAGAACAGAAATTAAAACAAACTGTCTCTCAGACCACAGTGCAATCAAACTAGAACTCAGGACTAAGAAACTCAATCAAAACCGCTCAACTACATGGAAACTGAACAACCTGCTCCTGAATGACTACTAGGTACATAACAAAATGAAGGCAGAAATAAAGATGTTCTTTGAAACCAATGAGAACAAAGATACATCATACCAGAAACTCTGGGACACATTTAAAGCAGTGTGTAGAGGGAAATTTATAGCACTAAATGCCCACAAGAGAAAGCAGGAAAGATCTAAAATTGACACCCTAACATCACAATTAAAAGACTAGAGAAGCAAAAGCAAACACATTCAAAAGTGAGCAGAAGGCAAGAAATAATTAAGATCAGAGAAGAACTGAAGGAGATAGAGACACAAAAAACCTTCTAAAAAAAAATCAATGAATCCAGGAGCTGGTTTTTTGAAAAGATCAACAAAATTGATAGACCGCTAGCAAGACTAATAGAGAAGAATCAAATAGACACAATAAAAAATGATAAAGGGGATATCACCACCGACCCCACAGAAATACAAACTACCATCAGAGAATACTATAAACACCTCTACGCAAATCAACTAGAAAACCTAGAAGAAATGCATAATTTCCTGGACACTTACACTCTCCCAAGACTAAACCAGGAAGAAGTTGAATCCCTGAATAGACCAATAGCAGGCTCTGAAATTGAGGCAATAATTAATAGCCTACCAACCAAAAAAACTCCAGGACCAGATGGATTCACAGCTGAATTCTACCACCAGAGGTACAAGGAGGAGTTGGTACCATTCCCTCTGAAACTTTTCCAATCAATAGAAAAAGAGGGAATCCTCCCTAACTCATTTTATGAGGCCAATATCATCCTGATACCAAAGCCTGACAGAGATACAACAAAAATGAGAATTTTAGACCAATATCCCTGATGAACATTGATGCAAAAATCCTCAATAAAATACTGGAAAACCGAATCCAGCAGCACATCAAAAAGCTTATCCACCATGATCAAGTGGGCTTCATCCCTGGGATGCAAGGCTGGTTCAACATTCGCAAATCAATAAACGTAATCCAGCATATAAACAGAACCAAAGACAAAAGCCACATGATTATCTCAATAGATGCAGAAAAGGCCTTTGACAAAATTCAACAGCCCTTCATGCTAAAAACGCTCAATAAATTCGGTATTGATGGAACTTATCTCAAAATAGTAAGAGCTATGTATGACAAACCCACAGCCAATATCATACTGAATGGGCAAAAACTGGAAAAATTCCCTTTGAAAACTGGCACAAGACAGGGATGCCCTCTCTCACTACTCCTATTCAACATAGTGTTGGAAGTTCTGGCTAGGGCAATCAGGCAAGAGAAAGAAATAAAGGGTTTTCAGTTAGGAGAAGAAGAAGTCAAATTGTCCCTGTTTGCAGATGACATGATTGTATATTTAAGAAAACCCCATCGTCTCAGCCCAAAATCTCCTTAAGCTGATAAGCAACTTCAGCAAAGTCTCAGGATATAAAATCAATGTGCAAAAATCACAAGCATTCTTATACACCAGTAATAGACAGAGAGCCAAATCATGAATGAACTCCCATTCACAATAGCTTCAAAGAGAATCAAATACCTAGGAATCCAACTTACAAGGGATGTAAAGGACCTCTTCAAGGAGAACTACAAACTACTGCTCAGTGAAATAAAAGAGGACACAAACAAATGGAAGAACATACCATGCTCATGGATAGGAAGAATCAATATTGTGCCCAAGGTAATTTATAGATTCAATGCCATCCCCATTAAGCTACCAATGACTTTCTCAACAGAACTGGAACAAACTGCTTTAAAGTTCATATGGAACCAAAAAAGAGCCCGCATTGCCAAGACAATCCTAAGTCAAAAGGACAAAGCTGGAGGCGTCACACTACCTGACTTCAAACTATACTACAAGGCTACAGTAACCAAAACAGCATGGTACTGGTACCAAAACAGAGATATAGACCAATGGAACAGAACAGAGTCCTCAGAAATAATACCACACATCTACAGCCATCTGATCTTTGACAAACCTGACAAAAACAAGAAATGGGGAAAGGATTCCCTATTTAATAAACGGTGCTGGGAAAACTGGCTAGCCCTAAGTAGAAAGCTGAAACTCGATCCTTTCCTTACTCCTTATACAAAAATTAATTCAAGATGGATTAGACACTTAAATGTTAGACCTAAAACCATGAAAACCCTAGAAGAAAACCTAGGTAATACCATTCAGGACATAGGCATGGGCAAGGATTTCATGTCTAAAACACCAAAAGCAACGGCAACAAAAGCCAAAATTGACAAATGGGATCTAATTAAACTAAAGAGCTTCTGCACAGCAAAAGAAACTACCATCAGAGTGAACAGGCAACCTACAGAATGGGAGAAAAGTTTTGCAATCTACTCATCTGACAAAGGGTTAATATCCAGAACCTATAAAGAACTCAATCAAATTTACAAGAAAAAAACAACCCCATCAAAAAGTGGGCAAAGGATATGAACACATTTCTCAAAAGAAGACATTCATACAGCCAACAGACACATGAAAAAATGCTCGTCATCACTCACCATCAGAGAAATGCAAATCAAAACCACGAGATACCATCTCACACCAGTTAGAATGGCAATCATTAAAAAATCAGGAAACAACAGGTGCTGGAGAGGATGTGGAGAAATAGGAACACTTTTACACTGTTGGTGGGACTGTGAACTAGTTCATCCATTGTGGAAAACAGTGTGGCGATTCCTCAAGGATCTAGAACTAGAAATACCATTTGACCCAGCCATCCCATTACTGGGGATATACCCAAAGGATTATAAATCATGCTGCTATAAAGACACATGCACACGTATGTTCATTGTGGCACTATTCACAATAGCAAAGACTTGGAATCAACCGAAATGTCCATCAGTGACAGACTGGATTAAGAAAGTGTGGCACATATACACCATGGAATACTATGCAGCCATAAAAAAAGGATGAGTTCGTGTGCTTTGTAGGGACATGGATGCAGCTGGAAACCATCATTCTCAGCAAACTATCGCAAGAACAGAAAACCAAATACCGCACGTTCTCACTCATAGGTGGGAATTGAACAATGAGATCACTTGGACACAGGAAGGGGAACATCATACACCAGGTCCTATTGTGGGGGGGGGTGGGGATAGCATTAGGAGATATACCTAATGTAAATGACGAGTTAATGGGTGCAGCACACCAACATGGCACATGTATACATATGTAACAAACCTGCATGTTGTGCACATGTACCCTAGAACTTAAAGTATAATAATAATAAAAAATGTTCCCCAAAAAAGAAAAAATGTACTGTTAAGCTTGACAGTCTCCAGACTATTAGAAAGAATAACTGAATTTAGCAAGACAGCTAAGTTTCTAAGATTAATGTTCAAAAATTCCAATTAAGTTTCTACATTTTAGCAACACATAGAAAACATAACTCTTAAATGATTCTATTTATAATAAAAGCAAAAAAAAAAAAAAGGCATGGGAAACACAGAAGCATTTTGGGGAGGGGGGCACTACCTATCACTTCCACGGCTCAAAATAGTACTAGATGTGCACTAAGACAACAGAGAAATAAAGACTTAAAATGGGACATATATTATTTTCAGATTATATGATCATATAGAATACCTAAAATAATAAAAAGGTAAATTATTAGAACAAAAAACTTTGGCAAGTGGCCAGTCACAAGACTATACAAAAATCAATGGTATTCTTACATGCCAGTAAAAATTAATCAGATAATGTAACAGAAGATACCATTTAAATAGAAATCACAACCATAAAACCTCTAGGATTAATTAGCTTTACAAAAAAAAAAAAAAAAAAATGCTCCAGACATGGACGATGTAAAATGCTATTAAAAGTGTTGTAATCCCAGCACTTTGGGAGCTGAGGGGGGCGAACACTTGAGGCCAGGAATTTGAGACCAGCCTGCCTGACCAACATGGTGAAACCCTGTCTCCACTAAAAATACAAGAACACTAGTCGGGTGTGGTGGTGCACACCTGTAATCCCAGCTACTTGGGAGGCTGACGCACAAGAATCGCTTGAACCCAGGAGGTGGAGGTTGAAGTGAGCTGAGACTGTGCCACTGCACTCCAGCCTAGGCAGCAGAGTGAGACTATCTTCCCCCACCCCCCCCCCAAAGAGTATTAAAACACCTGACTAAATGAATATATAAACCACGTTCAATGTCTTAAAACTATAAACTGAAGATAATTCCAAGCTAAAATCTTGTAGGATTTGGGAAGTAACTTGACAGATTAAAAAAGGTATATAAGAATAAAAGCTCGGCTGGGTGTGGTGGCTCACGCCTGTAATCCCAGCACTTTAGGAAGCCAAAGTGGGCAGATCGCCTGAGGTCCAGAGTTCGAGACCAGCCTGGCCAACGTGGTGATAACCCTGTCTCTACTAAAAATGCAAAAATTAGCTGGGCGTGGTGGTGGACGCCTGTAATCCCAGTTACTTGGGAGGCTGAGGTAGGAGAATTGCTTGAACCCAGGAGACGGAGGTTGCAGTGAGCCAAGACTACACCACTGCACTCTAGCTTGGGTGACAAAGTGAGACTTGATCTCAAAAAAATAAAAAAGAATAAAAGCTCATATATAGCAAAAAGAAAAAAAATTTAGAAAAAGCAAAAAGATGTCAAGAATAAATTGGACATTCACACTATCAGATATAATGTCTGTAATAAAACTACAGTAATTAAAATAGACTGCTACTAGTACAGAAGCAAATAGCTCAATAGTATATAATAATCCAGATATGTGAAAACTTGATACCATGAAAAATCAGTCCAAAAAAGTTAGATTATTTCATAATTTGTACATAGTGTTGGAAAAACTGTCTTATCAAATAGAGAAAAAAATTAGAGCTTTACCTCATACTACACCACAAAATAAGCTCCAGACTGAATTAAAAATCTAAATGTGAAGATAAAACTATGAAAATAATAGAAGGAAATACAAAATAAATTTATAATATCAGGTTGGAAAATGATTTTTTTTAATTTTTAATTTTTGTGGGTACACAGTAGGTGTTAAGTATATTTCTGGGGTATACGATGGAAAAGGATTTTTAAAATCAGATTCTAAAAGTACAAGTCATAAAGAAAAAGGTAATAGTTCTAACAACATTAAACTGAAAAATTTCTGTTCCACAAAGGACACTATGGCTAAACAAAAGCCAGTGAGAAGATATCTACTATGCTTAAAAACAGAATGAAGATAATCACAAAAACCCAATTTTTAAAAATGGCCAGACTAGGAACAGAAAGTATACAGAGGGAAACTTAACTGGCTAAGTATATGAATATATGAAATTGCATTTATAATTAGAGAAATGCAAATTAAATTAACATAAGCATATGATTTGTACTCAACTGACTGTCAAACATTACACACTGGCTAAGAAGTGCTGGCAAGTATATGGGGGAAAACAAGAATCCTCTTGCACTGCAAATGGGAATATAAACCTTGAGCAGCCATTTAGAAAAACAAATAGGCAGAATGAATCCTATGGTTCCAACAATCCCACAACTGGTACACAGCCCAGAAAAACTTTATATTAAAGAAATCTTTACATTAAAATATACGTGACATTAGGTTCATAGCAACAGTTAATTTTTTTCCCATGGAAGCAAAGAGTTGGAGGAAGCCTAGATGTTCATCAATGAAAAATAAATAGATGTGGAAAAAATATATATTGGAATATGACAGCACGAATATGCTGAACAAAGAGATGATTTATGTCCCTGGTAGGACAGTGTGAGACAGGATTTATGTCCCAAACAGGACAGCATGAGATTTCATCATGCTACTCAGAATGGTGTGCAATTTAAAACTTATGAATAGTTTTTTTCTGGAATTTTCCATTTAATATTTTCAGATTGCAGTAGACCAAGGGTAACAAAAACCACAGAAAGCAAAATCACAGATAAGGGGGTACGATTGTATACAAAAACAAAGTAAGATTACACAGATGACAGAAACTAAATAAAAGGAGAACAAATTTCCATCTAAAGCTCTGATCTCACTTGTCTTACTTCAGTTGAACAGGTCCACCTAAAGGGTCCAACTGCCCCTCAATCTGAATATACACAAAGTACTTTCATTCCATCCCCCACGCATCTGCCCTGTATTTCCTCCTTCTATTAAGTTTTCCCTAAAAGTTCAAGTCTCTCGGTCTCAAGAAACAAGTACAGTATGACTCCTCCTTTTCTCTTGACTCTCACACATTCAACTAGTTGTCAAATCCTATTTTATCTCTGAAATCTCTAATCGCTCTCCAGCCTCTTCTATTCCCAGTATGTCCTTTCCTAACTGGTCTTTCTGTTCCCATCTGTCTATTCTTCATAATCTGTCTTATACTAGAATGAGGTTTTAACCTGAAACAAAATTTGAGTCATATCATATTTTTGTCTAACATCTTTCAATGGTCCAAATTCACTCATGTGAAATTCAAGATCCATTACAACTATATTTAATCTCTTTCTTCACCATGTCACATTGTTCCTTTTTATGCACCATATTGAATGTACTTCTTTCTTGGTCTAAGCACGTGTGGTATTCCACTACAGGCATCACTGTACACTCAAACATCAGACCAACTTTCAATGCCCAGCTCAAGAGCTTCTGCCTCCACATACGTTCCAACTTATGGGCAAAAAATACTCTCATATAAACAAATGACAAAATAAGCCATAAGGTAACAAGAACAGAGAGAACCAAAGCCTTTAAATGTGAAAAAAGTACAGGTAGTAAAAGAAGTTGATTTTGTTTGGTTACACTTCTCCATGCTTGAGGATGCTCATATGCCAGAAAGAAACACACTTTTTTAAAATATAAAATTTAAAAACTGTGAAAGAAAATATCTAATGAATGGTTATTCTAATAATTTGTTCAACATCTTATAACTCTAAAAAGAATGTTTTGGTGACAAATGTGCAGCATTTATCTTGAAGCACTTGATAAAAACCAAAGAATTCTAACTATTTAATGTAATGGTGAATTACTTAAGAAAGAGAGAGCATAAAACTGCTTAATTCTAAAATACTTCAGGATTCAAAGGCCGTAAATATGATAAATGTTTAATTTCCACATCAAATTCCCTAGAACTGAATGGCAGATAAGTCAGGATCACATTCCTATAAGCACAGTTTGGGTTTACTTACCTTCTGGTTTCCTACTCTGTCACTTTCTTGCCCACTCATATCAGTCCACAGTTTTATGAAATAGATTAAACCAGGCCGGGCGCGGTGGCTCAAGCCTGTAATCCCAGCACTTTGGGAGGCCGAGACGGGCGGATCACGAGGTCAGGAGATCGAGACCATCCTGGCTAACACGGTGAAACCCCGTCTCTACTAAAAAATACAAAAAAATTAGCCGGGCGAGGTGGCGGGCGCCTGTAGTCCCAGCTACTCGGGAGGCTGAGGCAGGAGAATGGCGTGAACCCGGGAGGCGGAGCTTGCAGTGAGCTGAGATCCGGCCACTGCACTCCAGCCTGGGCGGCAGAGCCAGACTCCGTCTCAAAAAAAAAAAAAAAAAAAAATAGATTAAACCAGTGATAATTCATTCACTCGTTTTAATACAACTGGTTACAAACTGAATACTGCTATAAATGCCGTCATATCTTCAAACAACCATTCAAAAATGGCCAGCATGGCGAAACCCTGTCTCTACTACAAATACAAAAATTAGCTGGGCATGGTGATGTGTACCTGTAATCCCAGCTACTAGGGGGGCTAAGGGAGGAGGATCACATGAACTTGGGAGGCAGAGGTTGCAGTAAACCGAGATTGTGCCACTGCACTCCAGCCTGGGTAACAGAGAGACTTCGTCTAAAACAAAACAAACAAAAAAAGCTCCCTCCTACATATCCCAAATTACCTACCTGGCAGCTAGGTAAATCGTCCCCAAAAAGATGGTGCTGAAGAAGGCTGGTGATTCTGAGAAAAGGTAAGCAGAAGTCCTGTAAGTACTTTTCCATGGATTCAGGAGACCAAGCAATAGGGTTAACCTAAAGTTTAAAAAGAAAATTTGAACAAGTCAGTCTATAATAAATAGAGTTTTCAAAAATTACATTCATAATGGCAAGAAAATGTAGATTTTTTACTAAATAACCACTACATCTGATTTTAGCAAAAGCATACCATTGCACACTCCTGAGTTCCTTCTTCATGGTATAACTTTCCTTTAGATAGTTCACTTATCACAAAGCTCAGTAACACTTCATAAGACTTTTCTGCATCACATGTACTCTGAAAAAATTAAAATATAAGTTACACTGGTCACTGAAAATTATAAGAAATTTACATTGGAAGTAATTTTTAGTGAGTAGAGTAAAACTGTGATTATATTATTTTTCAAGCATATGAGCTTCAATTCTTCAAAATTTGGGTAAAACTGTACACCTCTGGATTCACAATGAGAGTGGGTAGGTGGTCAAAGCTATTCCAATACTTCTTTAAAAGACAGCGTATAAATTACATAATTATATGTAAATAAACATATGTAAGTCATGTTTTTTGACCCACCCCTGGGAATTCTTTCCTGGGATATAATCCAAAAGAAAAAATAATAGCTGTATGTACAAGACATCTACTACAGCACTATTACAGCAAGAAACTAGAAATGACCAACAAGAGTGAGGGAGTTACCTAAAAAATGGAATACTAACTTAAAAAACATTTTCTAAGCAGTGGATGTGGCAAATTTAAGCTGTACAAAAAATACTTACAATGTGAAAAGAGTCAAATTAAAAAAATATATAATCATTATAGTGGTATAATATATGCATATAATATATGCATACAATAGAAAAAATAAAGACCATAACTTTTTTCTTTTACAATTTCCCTCAAATGTCTTTGAGGATTTATTAAAATAATACACCATAAAAATAAAATACGACAATATATTTATTACAGAATATGCAGATAGTGACATTAAGTAACAGTCTACAAGTTGATCTTAGTGATTACTTCCATTTTTATAAGAAAGAAAAAATAATGGCTTTTTATGAATTCAAATTTATTTCAATAAAATCTTTATACTTAAAGAAATGCACCTCTTTTTATATTCACTGAAATAGAAAGTGTAACATGCAAATTACCATAATATGTAAATTGGAATAAAGTCAGAACTGCTATGATGTCCTTTATTCTACTTATTAACTATACTTTTAAAATCCTAAAATATAGGATGGGATAAACACCACAGAATGTAAGTTTAACCTTAACTTTTAAGGCACTGATAGTTTGGATCAGAGAATTTATTATTGGATGATATTTGGTCTTTCTGTAGTTCCTCATTGTTTCCTTCATGTTACTGTGCTCTTTCCAACTAGACTGTAAATTCCAAAATATCAGGAACTATGCTTTTTATTTTCCATGTATCCCTCTGCATAACAAAAATCTGAGCAAGAAATACCTGCTAATTAACTGATGAAATTTATTTTGGTAATACTGAAGTTTTGGAATATTGGACCTTGGAACTTGCTTGGGTGTGCCTCTTCTGGTAATCAGTTATTTGCATTATCTTTAAATTACTCTGTGCTTTTCGCCATATTCACTCAGTCATGTAGTATTACGTCCTGATTCTAAACTATAACAATGACTCTGACTCTGCAATGATTCTCCTTGTATCATGTGACTTGCCCCATCCATATCTAATTAACAGGATGATTACTTGTTAAATATAATGACCTATAGATTACATATCCAAGAATCAATATCCCACTAAATATCAAAACAGCAATGTATCATTTTTTTTTTTTTTTTTTTTTTGAGACAGAGTCTCGCACTGCTGCCCAGGCTGGAGTGCTGTGGCCTGATCTCAGCTCACTGCAAGCTCCGCCTCCCGGGTTCACACCATTCTCCTGCCTCAGCCTCCCGAGTAGCTGGGACTACAGGCGACTGCCACCTCGCCCGGCTAATTTTTTTGTACTTTTTAGTAGAGACGGGGTTTCACCGTGTTAACCAGGATGGTCTCGATCTCCTGACCTTGTGATCCGCCCATCTTGGCCTCCCAAAGTGCTGGGATTACAGGCTTGAGCCATCGCGCCCGGCCTGTATCATGTTTTTAAAATTGATTTAAGTAAACTATCTCTTAGACAGAGTTCACCTAAACTCAAAACACTACTGTAGATTTGTAGAAAACTCAAAATACTACCATAGATTTGCTATTTATTAATGTGGCATAGTTAAGTTTCTCTAAAAGTACAATTCAGCCTAAAAGCTTCCTAAATTCAATATGCCTTTTTGAGTAAAATATTCAGAGTACAACAGAATAGTATTTCTGTTCAGATCAGCTAAGTAAGTCACTGAGTGATAACTGACTTTTAAGTCATTATTAACAAATACATTTTGAGCGCTTGTTTTACACACAGCAAGTTTTATATCGTATCAGAAAGTTAAATATAATGTAATGTTCACCGCTTTGTATTGAGAATTCTTCACAATACAAAGTATTAAGAAAACATATTTTACATAGGCAATCTCTGAATAAAAGAAAAAGTATGCTCATGAAGCTTAAGAAAGATAATTTCTGAGAACATGGATGAAAGACCTAAAATAGAGATAAGAAGAATCCTAAGGGGGAGGTGGCAAAAGTATGTGGGTTAAATTTTAAAAAGGATCAAGAGTCAAGAGATGCAAGAGAGTCTGTGTTGGATAGAATACTTTGTCTAAATTATAGTACTTCTTAAAGTTTTTGATTTCAATATATTTTGGATGCTATGGTACCACACCTCAGCAAACAAAACAACAAAACCTATCCAAGGATCCTAGACTAAGAAATTCTAGTAGGCTGGGCATGGTGGCTCATGCCTGTAATCCCAGCACTTTGGGAGGCCAAGGTGGGAGGATTGCTTGAGGCCTGGAGTTCAAGACCAGCCTGGCCAACACAGCAAGACTTCCTCTCCACAAAAAATGGGAAAGTTAGCCATGTGTGGTGGTGTGCGCCTGTAGTCCTAGCTACTTCAGAGGCTGAGGTGGGAGGATCAATTGAGTCCAGGAGTTTGAGGTTGCAGTGAGCTATGATCATGCCACTGCACTTCAACCAGGGCGATAGAGTGAGACCCTGTCAAAAAAAAAAAAGAAAGAAAGAAAAGAAAGATAAGAAAGGAAAAGGAAAAGGAAGGAAGGAAAGAAAAAGAAAAAGGAAAAGAAATTGTAGTATAAATACTCTTAGCAGAAATTCCATTGACAAAAAAAAGTATGATTTACACTAACTGTAATGATGACTTTTTCAGAACTAAATCTCATTATCAAATTAACACCCCTTCAAAAAATATACAGTACTTATATTTTTAATACCATAGGTCAGATTAGATCTGGCAAAAATACGTTTTCATTACAATTATTATGCCAAACATATGCAATTAAAGAGATGAAGTGAATCAGTGAAATTCAATGAAGAAAGGGAGGAAAAGGGTAAGAGAAGACATAAAGAAGGAAGTGAAAAAAATAAGAGGAATCAATGATGCAGAAATCCAAGTAGTTACAGAGGTCACAATGGTATATTTTATCACTCATAAATATGGTTGTCTCCCAGTTTCCATGATGGATGGGTTCCAGGAACCCCCCATTGGAAACCAAAAGCCACAGATCCTCAAGTTCCCAACATAAAATAGTGTATTACAGTATAGTTGTTGGTATTACAGGCATTCACAATCTGCTATGTATCTAAATGTTTATGTCTATTATACAAAAAGCTAATAACATGTAGTAAACCAACCTATAGACTATCATAATTTTTAATTTTCTTTCACTAAAGGAAATTATATATTTATAAAGCTATAAACTAATATACTAATATATATTATATGGCTATAAGCCAATATGCTTCTAATTAATGTTCTGATAAGTATCTGTCTCATATAAAGTATTGTATTAAGTGGTTTTTAGAAATAAATAAATTATTAGGTTCAGGAAAAAACTGTACTGAACAGTTACCTAAATTACATCAATTGTAAACAGAGGTAGACCCAAATTATATCAGCAAATTTCTTAAATGTGTAATTTTTATGATTAGACAGCTTACTAAGGAAACATATTTAAATAATGACACAGCACAGACACCTAATATAGCTGATTTGAATACTATCTGAGCACTAACAATCCAAATATCAGATTACATTGCAGTCAGAAAAATTAAAAGAATATTTAAGAAAAATAGGCCAGGCAAGGTGGCTTACGCCTGTAATCCCAGCGCTTCGGGAGGCCAAGGCAGGTAGATCACCTTGAGTCCAGGAATTCAAGACCAGCCTGGGCAACATGGTGAAACCCCAGCTCTACTAAAAATACAAAAAATGAGCCGTGTGTGTTGGCACAAGCCTGTAGTCCCAACTACTCATCGGGGCTGAGGTGGGAGGATCCCTTGGGCCCAGGAGGTTGAGGCTGCAGTGAGCCCTGATCATACCACTGCACTATAGCCTGGGTGACAGTGAGACCCTGTCTCAAAAAAAAAAAAAAAAATTAGAAAAAACTAAAGATAATTACAAAAAGAAAAACTGTCTAAGAATTAACCAGCAAGAAGGGAAAAAAATATTTCAAGAAAGACAGAAATTCATTTTGAGGATTTAGAATAACAAAATTGAAACAGAAGTGCCCTTATAAATCATATGGTCCAAACCTTTCATTTACCTTTGAGAAAGCTGAGGCTTAGACAGTTATGTTTTGACTAAAAAAGTAACCATCTCTATTCAGTGGCAGGAGATTGGCCTTGTACTTGGGTTTGATGGCCAACTGATACATAATACATAATTATCCTTAACCCATAATTAAGACATAGTGAACTCTGTGATGATATATTAAATGTACACATAATTGTGATTTGAGAGTAAACTGATAACAGTGAAGATTATATTGAATAAATTTCCTGTATTTGTAATTGGTTCTCTCTCCTTTGATACAAGTAGATATGATTTTAACAAAAAAAGTTTTAATGACATTTAAAAACCCCTTAAGACTGTGAGCCAATCAAAAGGTTCAATTTACACTATACCTATTATTTTTTTCCTACCAATTTCTACAAATAAACACTGAAGCAATTTTCTTCTTTTACCTATCTCTAAGCTGAACCACTCAGTTCTTCGGTTCTATAGCTCTATAGTATCTCATTCGTTCTCAAGCTACTGAAAGTATTTACATTTAGTGTAATTTTTCTAAATGGTTTACATAATTTAGCTTAAACTGAGTTCCTCTGAGTTTGCTGAGAACTTGTATATATTCTAACATGAAAAAAGGTAATATTTCAAGAAGCATTATTAAGAAAAGGCTAGGACTGGCCGGGCGCAGAGGCTCACGCCTATAATCCCAGCACTTTGGGAGGCCGAAGTGGGCGGATCACGAGGTCAGGAGTTCAAGATCAGCCTGACCAACACGGTGAAACCCTGTCTCTACTAAAAATACAAAAATCAGCCGGGCATGGTGGCAGGCGCCTGTAGTCCCGGCGACTCAGAAGGCTGAGGCAGGAGAATTGCTTGAACCCGGGAAGCAGAGGTTGCAGTGAGCCGAGATTGCACCACTGCACTCCAGCCTAGATGACAGAGGAAAAAAAAAAAAAAAAAGAAAGGCTAGGATTTTACATTTAGAAGTGGTGCATCAAAAGCTGTCTTTGGATTGTGATTGGGGATAGGGACAAGAAGAAAAAGTGGCAAATAAAATAGATAAGTCTGCAGATCTTTTACCATGTGCTCACTGTGTTAGCACAATTTTTACAACTTCTCTAAGTTTAAGGCTTGCAGAAAAGGCAAAACAAACTGCTGAAATATAAAGGGATAAAAGGATGAGGTTTAGACACAGACACAGAAGGCCTCATTGTTCAGTGAAAACATTTTCAACGTTTTTGAGCCTGTAGGTGCTCAATTTACAATTAAAATACCAGTAACTCATTTTGTAACACCTACTCTTATTCACTCAATATCCCCAGCTTAAATGACTTCACCTACCTGCTAAATGACAAATTTAGAAAGAGACTAACCTTTTTGAGAGCTCCCGCGTGTTTCCAAGCTGACCTATCTTCTTCGCTGCATTTAACTGAGAGTTCTGCAAGAGCCTGTGTGTACAGTAGGGTAAAAAGTACCTTCACAATGCAAGTAAAGTGATCTGCAAGAGAAAAAAATCATTATTTCTTTGGAATCTACATATTTTGTACTTAAGATAGTTTTACAAATATATGCCTTTCCTTGCATATGTAATTGGTTTTTGTTTTCAACACTTCATTGTTTGTTTGTTTGTTTCTGAGACAAGGTCTGTCTGTCACCTAGGCAGTGTGGTGCCTGGAGTGCAGTGGTGTGATCAGAGTTTACTAAAGCCTCGACCTCCCAAGCTCAAGCAATCCTCTCATCTCAGCCTGTAATCTGCCCCACCCAACAGTAGCTGGCACTATAGGCATGTGCCACTATGCCAAATTTTTTATTTTTTGTAGAGATGGGGCCTCCCTATGTTGCCCAGGCTAGTCTCAAATTCCATGGGCTCAAGCAATCCTCCCACTGCAGCCTCCCAAAGTACTGGGATTAGACACGAGAGTCTGAAATTATAATGTACTACTATATTTGCTGCCCAACAGATCTGAAATTATGAAAGCAAAATTCCTCTATTCATCCAAAGAACATATAAATGAGAAGCACTCAGCATAGTGGAAAGGGTGCTCTCTTTCAGAAGACCAGAGTGCTAATGTCATTCATCCTTGGAATAGCTGTGGAACCTTGGCAAATGCCCTTCCTGGACTTCAGATGCTCAAAAACAATGTTTGGGAGTCTCAGTGTTTAAAACCAACACATCATCTACCCCTATATGATATATATCTTAACAAGGACAGTATTATATGGAATATGATATAAATCTTGTAAAAAAAAAAAGAAATCTTGATGTTTAGGTTACTAATTTGGCTTCAGAATTTAATGAAAATTATAGAAATAAGCCTGGGCAACACAGACCCCCATCTCTACAAAACTTTTTAAAATAGCTGGGTGTGGCCAGGTGCAGTGGCTCACGCCTGTACTCCCAGCACTTTGGGAGGCCAAGGTGGGTGGATCACAAGGTCAGGAGTTTGAGACCAGCCTGGCCAATATGGTGAAACCCTGTCTCTACTAAAAAATATAAAAAAAAAAAAAAGCCAGGCGTGGTGGCAGGTGTCTGCAATCCCAGCTACTTGAGAGGCTGAGGCAGGAGAATCGCTTGAACCCGGGAGGCGGAGGTTGCAGTGAGCCGAGATTGCGCCATTGCACTCCAACCTGGGCAATAGTATGAGACTCTGTCTCAAAAAAAAAAAAAAATGCTGGGTGTGGTGACAAGCACCTGTCATCCTAGCTACTCAGGAGGCGGAGGCAGAAGGATCACTTGAGCTCAGAAGGTGAAGGCTATAGTAATCCAAGATCACTCCACTTAACTCCAGCCTGGGCGATGGAGTGACAGCCTGTCTCAAATAAAGATAAAAATAAAAACAAAAAACAGCAATATGAAATAGTGGTAACAATATGTAAAGTACCTGGTAGCTTCTGGCACATATTAGGTACTTAATAAATGGAAGCTTTAATATTGATAATTAACATTTATATTTACCTAATAACTTAGCAATTTTCTTCAAGTGTCTCATTCAATCCTCAAAACAGTCTCAACTGGATAACTGAGCTTCAGAAAGATGTGCTTGTTATATCAAAGCTAATAAGCACCCAGGTCTGAACTTGAATCCATATAGATCATTTTTCTTCAGGTTCAGTGTTCCTTCTATTTTACTCCTCCCCTAGTAAATGGATACTACCATTTAATCAGTTGCTGGAGTCAGAAATTTGCAGATATTCTTGACAATTTCCCCATTAAAATAATCACCAAGTCCTGTTAATTCTACTTTTTAAATATTTCTCAAGTCAGTTTCAACACCCTGGACTAGACTTCCAACCTTTCTTGCCTAGACCTACAATCCCAGCTAAAGTGGCTGTGTTGGGGGACCCCAAGACCACTGCCAAGTTTGATGATTCACTAGGAGGACTTACAAGACTGCATACAGAGTCATACTCATAGCTGTTATGACTTATGACTGCAAAAGGATAAAAGTTAAAATCAGCAAAGGGAAAAGGCATATTGGGTGAAGTCCAGAGGAAACTTCCAGAGTCTTCTCCCAGTAGAACCACAAAGGATGTGCTAAACTTCCCCAGCAACAACAAGCTGTGATGGCATGTAGGAAATGGATACCAGGGGATCTCATTAGCGACTCAGTGCCCAAGGTTTTTACTGGGGTTATGCAGGTACTCTCTTCCTGGTACATAACAAAATTCCAGACTCTCAAGAGGAAAGCAAGTGTGTTCAGCATAAACCATATTCTTTGTACAAACAGTTTAGGCACAGTGTGACACTTTTATCAGTTCTGGGAATGGTGGGGCCCATCCCGAAATCAAGTTCCCAGATGCTAGTCAAGGCCTAACGTTGCAAACAGGCCTTTCAAAGGACAGCAGTCAGGCCTTCTATGTTAATTTGTTTCAGTACAGTAGTTTATCTTTATCACCTCTCAGGCCCCTGCAATCTACTTTCCTTATTCTAGCCAGAATGAACTTTTATTTTTCCTCCAGGTTTACTGAGGTATAATGGACAAAAATTGTATTATTGAAGGTAGACAATGTAGTTTTGATATAAGTATACATTGTGAAATGATGGCCAGAATCAAAGTTAACTAACATATTCATCATCCCATATAGTTACATGTGTCTGTGTGTATGTGTGTGTGCTGAGAATACTTAAGATCTCTTTGCTTAGTACATTTTAAGTATACAGGAGAATATTACAGCTCTCATCATCATGCTGAATATTAGATCTCCAGAACTTATTCATCTTATAACTGAAAGTGCACACCCTTTGACCAACATCTCCCCATTTTCCCCACCTCCCTGTCCCATGTGAACCACCCTCCTACTCTATTTTGACTTGTTTAGATTCCACATATAAGTGAGATCATGCAGTATTTCTCTCTTTGTGGCTTATTTCATTTAGCATAATGTCCTATGGGTTCATCCATGCTGTCACAAACGGCAAGATTTCCTTCTTTTTTTAAGGCTAAATAATATCCCAGTGTACTTATATGCCATATTATCTTTATTCATCCACTGACAGACACTTAGGTGGTTTCCATATCTCGGCTATTGTGATTAAAGCCACAGTGAACATGGGAGTGGAGTGCAGATGTCTCTTTGAGATACTGATTTTACTTCCTTAGGATGTATACCCAGAAGTGGGACTACTGGATCATACAGTAGTTCTATTTTAGTTTTTTGAGGAACCTCCATACAGTTTCGGGATGCCCAGAACTAAGGAGGAACAATGAGTCAACAATCAGAATGAGCCATATTAGAGAAATATTTAGATGACAGAAATTATAGGAGTTGGTAGACCTTTGGAGGTAGAGGGTGATGGTGGTATCTCATAGATGGTAGCAGCATTGACTAAAATGTAAAACAGAGGATGAGAGCAGGCTTGGATAGGTAGAAAATTAACATTATATATCCTGAGTTAGAGGCATGTCTAAAAATTCAAGTCTGGAACTCACTGGGGAGTTGTAGTCTAAAGCTAGAGATCTGAATCATCAGATAATAGGTATAGTTAAAGCTATGGGAAAGAAGATAAAATCATGAAGGAAGGGGACAGGAAATAAAGAACAATTAATTTAAAAAGAGCCTGAAAATGAGTCAGTAGAAGAACCAGGAAAGGATGGTGCCATCGAAGTCAAGAAAAGTATTCCATCATTAATTAAATATTTTAATAAGTGACAGACTACAGAATTTGTCTATTAAGCACACAAACAAAAACATCCTAACCAGAAAGTCATTTATATAGTGTAGAAACACCACTCATTAAGCTTCTTCTTAAATTATACATACATATATTTTTTCTTTTACTAAAAAGAAGTGACGTGGCCAGGCGCGGTGGTGGCTCACACCTGTAATCCCAGCACTTTGGGGGCCGAGGTGGGTGCATCACCTGAGGTCAGGAGTTTGAGACCAGCCTGGCTAACATGGTGAAACCTCGTCTCAACTAAAAATACAAAAACTTAGTTGGGCGTGTTGGCGGGTGCCTGTAATCCCAGCTACTTGGAAGGCTGAGGCAGGAAAATCGCTTGAACCCATGAGGTGGAGTTTGCAGTGAGCCAATAATGGTGCCATTGCACTCTAGCCTGGGCAACAAGAGCAAAATCCTGTCTCAAAAAATAAATAAATAAATAAATAAAATAAAATAGAAGTAATGTACTAAAAGAAATGATAACCTTTCATTGTAGAAAAGTACTAATTTCTAGTTTAGTCCATTTGTCTGTCTTGATTATCATCATTTAAAAATATACAGTCAGCTTCTTGTACCTGTGGTTTCCTCTTCCATGGATTCAACCCGTCATGGATCAAAAGTATTTGGGAAAAAAAAATAGATGGTTGTGTCTGTACTGAACATGTACAGAATTCTGGCCTTCTCATTATGCTCTAAAAAATACAGTATAGCAACTATTTAACATTTATATCGTACTAAGTAATCAAGAGATGATTTAAAGTATATGAGAAGATATGTGTAGGTTATATACAAATACTATACCATTTTATGTAAGGGATTTGAGCATCTGTGGATTTTGGTATTGGCAGGGGCTCATGGAACCAATATCCCATGGATACCAATGGATGATTGTTAACTGGCAATTTAAAGTCAAAGCCTAAGTTCTCACATTCACTTGTTCATGTAACAAATATTTATTTATTGAATGCTTGCCATGTGTAATACCAACATCTTTCAGGGACCAAGAAGAAACAAGGAATCTCTCACATGAAGTTTATATTAGGTCAACAGACTGCTAACTACCAACATTAAAACAGAAAACAAAGTCCTTCAAATACAATTATCAATATTTAAAAAGAAGAAAAAAGGACTGGACATCTAATCTAAGTCAATGTGTTTAAAAATTACAATAACAACAAAAAAAACTATCAACATACCTGAGGATGAACAAAGGAAGATCGATACTTACTTGAGATGCCTTAAAAGCAAACTATCTGTAGTTTCTTTTAAGACAAGGTAGAGTGTATCTAAAATAACAAAATCCCTAGGGGAGGGGCACACAAGTAAACAGGACATGATCTGAAGAAGGTATCAGACATTTTATTCTGTTCCTATCACCATGATAATTTTTTATAAAAATATATACTATTCCACTACTTTAATAAAGTACTTTGCGTATACCACATGCAGACATCAAATCTTCTTAGTCTTAACCTTTTATGATTTGGAGTTACTAACTACATGTGCTCTGACCCTCTCCAAAAAGTCTAGTCTACAAGAAAAATCAATTTGAGATGTATTTTTCTGTGTGATAAACTCAAGTCTATTTTCTCTTCAATGAGTGAAGAATCCACACAGTTTAATAAGACTTCATTTGCCTTAGTCAACATAGAACCAAGAGAAGATACCAAGTCCGTCTAACAACTAATAGGGCAGTAAATGCTGGTCCTTTGGGTATACTTCAGGCAATTGAATTTGGGGTCCAGTAAACTGCCAACATTCTCAAAAAACATTATACAGAAGTGATCACAATGTAAGTGTTTAAGATTCAAATGAAAGTAATAGCTTTCTTGAATTTTAAAGTGGAAAATAAGCAATTTGCCATAAAATAAGACTACTGTATTTTTAACACATCCACTGCATCCCCAAAGCATTTACTGAACATATGATATACTAAGTGGGCACTGGGGATATACATAAGATGGTGCTGCTAGTCTTGGAGGAACTGACAGTCTGGAGAGGGAGACAGTAAAGAAAATCAGGCAAGTCAGACAAGTATCAAAATAGAATCACAGAGAAGTTATTATGGCAATGAGAAGAAGGATATCCAACAGAAAGGCTTCTAGGAAAGGGCAACATAAGGTAAAGGACCATCATGAGTTATTAAGTAAAGAATGGAGAAATGGCAAACACTTAAAGATGCTCACAATTCTCCTATCTTAAAAACAAAAAAATAACCCCTTTGCAATAGTAATCCCCCCCTTATCCTCAGGAGATACACTCCAAGACCCCAGGGATGTCTGAAACTGCAGATAGTTCTGAACCCTACATCTGCAGTACTATGTAACAAGATGGGTTTGAACCATGCAGGTCTACTCATACAAGGATTTTCTTCCACTTCTGCCACCCCTGAGACAGCAAGACCAACCCTTCCTCTTCCTCAGCCTATTCAACATGAAGATGACAAGGATGAATATTTTTATGATGATCCACTTCCATTTAATGAATAGTAAATATATTTTCTCTTTCTTATGATTTTCTTAATAATGTTTTCTCTAGCCTTATTGTGAGAATAAAGTACATAATACATATAACATACAAATTATGTGTTAATTGACCGTATTATTGGTAAGGCTTCTGGTAAACAATAGGCTATTAGTAGTTAAGTTTTTGGGAAGTCAAAAAATACGTGCAGTGGATTCAACTGCATGGTGGAGCAGGGTGGGAAGTGAAGAAGTAAAGGGGGACCGCACCCTTGGCCTCTGTGTTGTTCAGAGGTCAGCTGTACAGATGTACCTGTGATAAAGTTTAATTTATAAATTAGACACAATAAGACATTAACAACAATAATAAAATAGAACAATTATAATATAATAAAAATTTTGAAAATGTGATCTCTCAAAATTATTTACTGTACTATGGCCATAACTTTTGCTGTTTAAGGTGTGATTGTGAAACTAGCACAATTTTTTTTCCTTCTTCATAATTTCATGGATAGAAGATTCATTCGTACCAAAGACCTTAGTAACCTCAGTATACAATTTTTTTCCTTTCCTTATTAAGTCAGGAATTTTCACCTTTTCACTTAAAAGAAAGAAATTTAGTTTCTCTTTGGCGTATCCAAATTGCCAGTGTCAACTGAAGAATCACAAGGTTTACAAATTTGGAAAGGAGGGCTTTATTTCTCAAAAAGTTTGCATCCTGTAGGCTAGCCATCAGCAAGCTGGGAATCACAGTCTGTAGCATAAGCCAAGAGCAAGTCCTTTGAGGGAGGTCAGGAATTTATGCTTAACAGGGTGGCCTGGTGTTCATATTCAGTAAGCTGTAGGAAGAGTCATGAGTATTTATGAAAGGAGAAACATGCACATGCGCAATTTAGCTTCATGCCTCTTCATGGGTTGCGTGTTCAAAAAATGGCGGCAACAGCATGATGCCAGGGTGGAGGTTTCAGCCCTCTGACATTAGAAGGTAGAGTAGAAGACACAAAAACCCTCACTGAACTTCCTCCATGAGTTGGCCAAAACTAGTCTAGAGATGCTGGTCAGCTTTGGGGAAGGGATGTATTGTGAAACTGCAAAGAGGGAGAGGGGAGTTCAGTTGCAACCCCAGATGATTAGCTAAATGTGATTAAAGAATGATACGATGATACTAAAGAATGTTGTTCACACCTCAGTGTGCCCCTCCCTTATCAATCTTTAACCTGAATTATTTTCTAAGGAGTAAGCAGAAACCAGCTCTAGAAAACAAGAAACAAAAGATCATTCTTTAATCACATCTGTTCAGTTAGGGAGCTTAAGATTTTATTTTTATTTCTCACCACCATCACTAGTCTTCTGCTTTGGGGCCATTATTAAGTAAAATAAGAGTTACTTGAACACAAGCATTGTGATACCACGACAGTTGTTCTGATAGCCCAGATGGATACTAATGACTAATGGGCGGGTAGCATCTACAAAACTTAGCCAGGTGTGGTAGTGGGTGCCTGTAATCTACAGTGTGGATATGCTGGGCAAATAGATGACTTCACTTCCCAGGAAGAAAGGGACAAGACAGCACAAGATTTCAGTGTACTACTCAGAATGGCATGCAACTTAAAATATATAAATTGTTTATTTCTGGAATTTTCTATTTACTCTTTTTGGACCAAAGTTGACCACTGGTAACAAAAACCACAGAAAGTGCAACCATGGGTAAGGGGGGACTGCTGTACATCATATATGGCTTCTGTTCTCCTCCATTCTCTCTTGGAAGATCTCTCTCTTCACTGTCTCAATTCTCTCACTTACTTCTCATTTCTCATCCCACTGTAATCTGCTGATCCTACAAAATGTATTTGTCTATGGCCAGGAGTCTCCAGGATAATATATAAGTAATTAAATTTCAGGGGTCAAAATCCTTTTGAAAATCTGGTAAGAGCTGTGAAACTACTCAGAAAAAAAATGCACATATATGTACAATTTTTTCGTTACCATTTTAGAAGATTGATGGATTTCTTGAAGCCTATTAATGAACTTTGGAACCACATGCTAAAAAGCCTTGGTCTTATGCCAGCACAGTGGCTCATGCCTGTAATTCCAGCACTTTGGGAGGCCAAAGCAGGTGGATTCCTTGAGCCCAGAGTTCGAGACCAGCCTGGGCAACAGAGTGAGAGCCCACCATCTCTACAAAAAATAAAATTAGCCAAATCCGGTGGTGTGCACCTGTGGTCCCAACTACACAGGGACTCTGAGGCAGGAGGATTGCTTGAGCCCAGGAGGTCAAGGCTGCAGTGAGTTATGATCGCACCACTATACTCCAGCCTGGGCAATAGAACAAGACCCTGTGCCCCCCCAAAATAGAAAAAAAATAAAGCTTTGGTTTGAAGAAGCTATCAAAGACTGTTGGGGTTATATCAATAGGATACAAGCCAACCTGAGGTGTTTAAACAGTTATTATTTTACTACGGAACTGAAGGACGCTAAATATATTAAAATCCAAGAATTCATAATACTGGAAAAAAAGAAATCACCTTTGGAGAACACACACACAAAAAAAGTCATTTTTCTGAAAACTGGTAAAAAAAATCAAGCATTTAACCTGCCTTTCCTATATCAACTTTACCAATGTATAAACAAATAGGAAAAACAAATAGGAAAAACTTTTATTTTATGAATTCCACTTAAATGAAATAATTAAGGAATAAATCTAGAGAATAATCAATAGCTTCTACTGTCACATAAAGAGAAACAACTGGAAATTATATCTCCTGACAAAAGTATTAGACATTATCCATGCAGTATTTTTGCAAAAAGAAATAAGAAACTGATTCCATCTAAATCTATCTGCCAGTTTGTAGGACACACACACAGGGCCAGAAGATCATGTTATTAAATGATATTATTGGGGGTACAATTAGCAAAACAGAGACTATGGGAAGTTCTGAAGGAAAAAAGACCCAGATTCTTCAACAAATAAAATGCAAGGAGGTAGGAGAAGGAGGCAACCCACAGATTTAAAAGAAGAACTAAAAAAACCAAATCCAATTTATGGATCTTTTTTGGATCCTAAGTCAAATAAACCAAATATAAAAAAATCATTTACAGGCCTGGCGCAGTGGCTCATGCCTGTAGTCTCAGCACTTTAGGAGGCTGAGGCAGGTGGATCACAAGGTCAGGAGATTGAGATCAGTCTGGCCAACATGGTGAAACCCTGTCTCTACTAAAAATACCAAACTTAGCCAGGTGTGGTGGTGGGTGCCTGTAATCCCAGCTACTCTGGAGGCTGAGGCAGGAGAATTGCTTGAACCCAGGAGGCACAGGTTGCAGTGAGCTAAGATAGTGCCACTGCACTCCAGCCTAGGCGACAGAGACTGTCTCAAAAAAAAAAAAAAAAAAAAAAAAAAAACCATTTACAAGGAGCAACTATGGAAATTTGAACACTGATGGGATATTTACTGATATTTAGGCATAACAGTTCATTTTTAATTGTGTTCACAATTTTTTTTCATTATTTTAAGAACCCTTATCTTTTAGAGATACATACTGAAGACTATATAGATAAAATGATACGCAGCCTGGAATTTGCTTCAGAATAACCACAGGTGGGAGGGAGGAGGGAGTAAGTCAGGGTATAAATAAAACAAGACTGGTCATGAGTTGATATGGGGGTTCATGAAACTCTGCTCTTTACTGTTATGTATGCTTGTAAATAAATAGTTTTTTAAGCCCTTGGTTTATAACAAAGCAAAAGTGAGATTCTTTCTTCAAGTCAATGAAAGATAATAAGCAGCATTCAAGCTCTCTTCTGTGAGCCCTGCTTATGGGATCTTGGAAGCAGGGATATTCTATAATCACTGGTCCCAGATGCTCTATAGAATCTTGGAGTCTGTATTCTATAAAGCATGGTTAAGAACAGATTTGTGAAGCTCCTCAAGAACAGCAACATGATCCGAACCTGGGTAACTGACCCTCCCTGATACGGTTTCGTTGTCTCCCCACCCAAATCTCATCTTGAATCGTAACTCCCATAATTCCCTCGTGTTGTGGGAGGGATCCAGTGGGAGATAACTGAATCATGGGGGTGGTTCCTCCATACTGTTCTCGTGGTAGTGAATGAATCTCATGAGATCTGATGGTTTCATGCGGGGAAACCCCTTTCACTTGGCTATCATTCTCTTCTCTTGTTGCCACCATGTAAGACGTACCTTTTGCCTTCTGCCATGATTGTGAGACCTCCCAGTCATATGGAACTGTGAGTCCATTAAACCTCTTTCTTTTGTAAATTGCCCAGTCTCGGGTATGTCTTTATTATCAGCATGAAAATGAACTAATACACTCCCTATAAAGGATGATGATTTTATGTCTTAAACCTTGGAGACTCAAAAATAAGAAAGAATTTTAGCCTGAGAGATAGTAATTGTAAATTTTGTGTGAATCGTCTAAGAGGGCTTCTTAAAAAAGGTGAAGTTCCCTCTCTTAACTCTCATCCTGCTGCCTTAAACTAGACTATGATGGCTGGAACTCTTAGCAGCTACCTTGGCACAGGGAGATGAGAGCCATACCATAAAGAATCTGGTGCTGTGAAGTAGAAGCGTCTGGCCTGCCTACTTTCATACTTCTTTCTACATGAAAGAAAAACAAGCAGTATCTTATTTAAGCTACTGTGTTAATTTGGTTTCTTCTCTATATTATATAGCCAAATCTGATCCTAAGTTATAAATCTTCTTTCCCCTTGTACATAAAGAACTAAATATGAATACCTGAAAACAGTGATGTCAGAAGTTACTTCCGAGTTTATTCTTTAGAGAACAGTGATGTGATGAGTATTAAGAAACATAAGATACAAGGACATAAGAGATCAAAGAAAAAAACTTGTCTTTAATATATTTAATTTGAGCTTCTGATGAGATAATTGGCAAAAAAAGGTCTTTTAACCCGGAAACAACTCTAAGCATTAAAAAATTTAAGAGGTATATAGGTAGGTTTCTGCATCCATCTACTTTTTCAGATAAAACCATGGGAAGCATTTAACATTCTAATAAGTCTATACAGTAAAATTTTCCTTCCTCTGCTTTTCTAATAACAACCAATAAACAGTTACACAAATACACATTCTTGGCCGGGCGCGGTGGCTCAAGTCTGTAATCCCAGCACTTTGGGAGGCCGAGACGGGTGGATCACGAGGTCAGGAGATCGAGACCATCCTGGCTAATACGGTGAAACCCCGTCTCTACTAAAAATACAAAAAACTAGCCGGGCGAGGTGGCGGGCGCCTGTAGTCCCAGCTACTCGGGAGGCTGAGGCAGGAGAATGGCGGAAACCCGGGAGGCGGAGCTTGCAGTGAGCTGAGATCTGGCCACTGCACTCCAGTCTGGGCGACAGAGCAAGACTCCGCCTCAAAAAAAAAAAAAAAAAAAAAAAAAAAAAAAAAAACAAATACACATTCTTACAATAAAAATAGTTTATAATAAAAACACTATCACAATAAAGACTACTATTAACTCTTACATCAAAAGGGAGTGGAAAAGAAAAGTTTATATTAATAACTCTATCTCTCCAATTCTCCACCTCCCCTCAAAAAAAACCTGTCTGTGGAAAATACAATTAAGCTCTGAACTTCCTAGCAATTAAAGGCCTCTATCCAGTTCTCAAACTGTGAAAGACTAAAAAAATTAACAAGGAATGGCATTTTTTTGTCTGACCCTAAATTCTAAGAGGAATTCATCACCACAATGACAGCTAGCAAAATATTATACAATGTGTTTTGACAGTGGTATAATCCAATCTCAAGATAATCCAATCTTGAATTATTGTGAAATTTTAAGAAATAATATAAAGCACAAGTTTTAAAAGCAACTCTAACTACAGGTAAATTTAATGACTGCTAAATACCTAGCTATCTGGTTCCCCAAGGGCAAAGTCCATGTTTTAGTCATCTTTGTGTGTCCAGCACTTGGCAAAGAAGCATAGCAACCTGGTAAACAGTAGGTACCTATTAAGTATTTCTTGAACTGAATCAAGCAATGAATTTATTAAATTTGCTTATTAAATTTGTCCACCAAGAAACTTTCTTTAATGATATTACTTTAAGGCATGATTATTAACAATATTATACATTTTTACGTTGATGATTTCCTGAATTTATTCTATTAACCATTACTAAGGAGATCAATTTTCTTGACTCATTTTAGAACATAGTTTTTAGACTCTGTTTCTACTGAATTAAATTCAGTAGGTTTGGTTAATTGCAGGTATTGCATCCTCTTTCAGCATGAACTTCGTCTTCTGTTGAAAGCCAGTGCCAACAATGACTTCTGACAAGGAAGATGATGCACCAGCTACAGCTCTCAGACACTGACACAACAGGTCCTTTACTCTTAACTAAAATATTTTTCTCTTTAGATTAAATATTAATATAGATTAAATACTGACATAGAGACAATCTTCTCTATGTCAAGTTTCCTTCCCTTTTACCTTTTCAGGTTTATGTAATAACTAAGCTTATAAGTAAAAGGTATATTTAAATAACATATTTAAATATTTTGAAGACATAAAGTAATTTTTCAAATATTTCAAAATGTAATACTACTAATATAATTAGAAGAGCACAATCAGGAGTAAACCAGCATGATCCAAGGCAACTGTTTCCCTAGAATAAGAAAAACTAACCAAAGTGACACAAAAAGCCTAAAGAATTTGAAACTAATTTTACAAGGAGATTAATTTTAATGAGACTATTTAACAGGTTTTTAAGCTCTATAAATACAAATGATTATATTAGAAGACACAGTCTAACCCCCCAAAAAAGTAACATTCGAAAGTATCTGAAGTTTTGCAGTTAAATATATAATTGCCTCAAGAAGTTAAACAGAATTACCATATGATCCAGCAATTCCACTTCTAGCTATACATCCCCCAAAAAAGAAAAAAAAAACGTGTTCAAAAACTTTTTTTTTTTTTTTTGAGACAGAGTCTCATTCTGTCACCCAGGCTACAGTGCAGTGTCGTGATCTCAGCTCACTGTAACCTCCACCTCCCGGGCTCAAGGGGTTCTTGTGCCTCAGCCTCCTGAGTAGCTGGGATTACAGGTGTGTGCCACTATGCCAGGCTAATTTTTGTATTTTTAGTAGAGAAGGGGTTTCACCATATTAGCCAGGCTGGTCATGAGCTCCTGGCCTCAAGTGATCCATCGCACCTGGCCTCAAACAAAAACTTCTAAGATATCAATGTTCATGGCAGCACTATTCACAATAGCCAAAAGGCGGTAATAACCCAACTGATCCATCAGTTGTGTTGGTAATAATCCGTCAACTGACAAATGGATAAACAATGTTGTATATCCATACAATGGAATATTACCAAGCCATCGAGATAAATGAAGTAATAATGCATGCTATAACATGGATAAACCTTGTAAACATGCTAAGTGAAATAAGCCAGACACAAAATGCAATGTTACATATAATTTCATTAATATGAAATATCCTGTATAGGCAAATCCATGAAGACAGGAAATCAGATTAGTGGTTTCCAGGGGTTGGGAGAAGGAGAAAACAAGAAAGTGACTGCTTAACAGGCATAGAGTTTCCTTTGGGGCTGATGAAAATGTTCTGGAACTAACTAATGGTGATGATCACACAATACTATGACAGTACTAAATGGCACTTCAGTTGTACACTTTAAATAGTTTTATTTTATGTGAATTTCATGATTAAAAATATTAATTGAAGCTCACAGCACTAGTATATTATGCTTATTAATGATATTGTTTTACTTTTACAGAATGTCATAATTTGCATGAAATATCATAATTTGCCTATATATTTTTAAATGATTATTTCACACCCTTAGGTAAAAAGATTTATCAAAGATCAAGCTGGAGTTTGTATAAACAATGTCTTCCCCAGGAACAAGAACTTTATACACCCATAGATGTTCATTCTACTGATAAAAACTTGTTTTCTAATATACAAGATGTTAATTATCTGATAGACTATTTAAAATGTTATCTTCAAGTGAAAGCTACAAAGACCAAGAAGCAATAATTAAAATGTTGCTAATATAATACTGATACTGTTAATATAATAATGTTATGATATTAACACTAAAAATGATGAGACTATATTTTTAATAACTCTACAATTACTATATCAAAATATGTACGCATACAGATAAAGGCACTAAGGCTGAGAGTTTGCTCTATTTTTCAAATTTTCATTTGTATCATCACTTCAATTTTTTAAACCATTTTCAGAGTGTTTTCCCCATATTGTTACCTCTTAGTGACTAAAAAGCTGAAAAGAACAGACCCACAAGAATTTTAAAAAACACTTTTTCATTGTCATTTTTTTAGATATGATTACTATTTGCTAATAACAGAAAAAACAATAACTGTTATTACCACAAAAAATATCCATCAGACTTACTGCTATATTTACTTCTCTTTCTCTTTCTGGACAGCATCTCACTATATTAATAGCTCAGGCTGGTCTCCAGCTCCTGGGCTCAAGCAATCCACGCACCTCAGTCTCCCAAAGTGCTGGGGTTACAAGCGTGAGCCACCACACCTAGCCTATTTGTCTCTATACTCTCTAGAATATTCAAAATATACAGTATATAAACAAAGAATCTGAATTATAAAGACATACCTTTGCGTAACGGTTGTGGCATCATTAAGATTTGGATGAGCAAAAGGGATGTTACATCATGATAAAGAATTGGAACCTCAGGCTGTTGTTCTTCATATCCCAGCCTAAAAGAAAAACGTAGTCACTTTAGATAGTATTGTATATCTTCTCTTTCTAATTCATTTTATATGTCACATATATATCTATGGAACAGAAATAAAAACTGTAATCAACAAAGAAATCTAAAAAAAAAACCTTAGGACTCATATTTTTGCAAAAACATTATATTTTAGACTCATATTCTCTTGACTCTAATATGAAGAAAATGCATAGAAAATGTGTTATTGAAATAAACAATTAGGGTACATTAATTTGATTATGAGTCTTTCTGATCTCAGATCACAGACATTAAAGCATTAAATACAGAATGAAAGAATTAGTTTCACTACAAATGGAGTGGCTTATAGGATACTTATCACAAACGAATAAGGAAGTTTTCACATCATTAAAAAAAGATAAGTACAGTTCCCAAATCGATTCCTGTTGAAACTGCTCTTATTAAAATGTTTCAGCCGGGCACAGTGGCTCATGCCTATAATCCCAGCACTTTGTGAGGCTGAGGCTGAGGCTGAGGCAGGCGGATCACTTGAGCTCAGAAGTTTGAGACCATATTGACAACACGGTGAAAACCCGCCTCTACAAAAAATATAAAAAATTAGCAGGGCTTGGTGATGTGTGCCTACTTGGAAAGCTGAGGTGGGAGGATTGCTTGAACAGAGGAGGTCAAGGTTGCAATGGGCTGTGATTGTGCTGCCGCACTCCACCCTGGATGAAAAAGCGAGACTCTGGCCGGGCGCGGTGGCTCAAGCCTGTAATCCCAGCACTTTGGGAGGCCGAGACGGGCGGATCACGAGGTCAGGAGATGGAGACCATCCTGGCTAACACGGTGAAACCCCCTCTCTACTGAAAAATACAAAAAGCTAGCCGGGCGAGGTGGCTGGCGCCTGTAGTCCCAGCTACTCGGGAGGCTGAGGCAGGAGAATGGCGTAAACCCGGGAGGCGGAGCTTGCAGTGAGCTGAGATCCGGCCACTGCACTCCAGCCCGGGCGACAGAGCAAGACTCCGTCTCAAAAAAAAAGAAAGAAAGAAAGAAAAAGCGAGACTCTGTCTCAAAATTAATAATAAAATAAAATGTTTCAACTTTGTAACTAACAAAATTCAAATAAAATCTTTAACATTTGCAGAGTTTCAAAAAGAGTTAACCAAAGCAGAACTTAAAATACATTATAAAAGGGCTTGATGTGGTGTCTCATGCCTGTAATCGCAACAGGCATGGGAGGCTGAGGTGGGAGGATCACTTGACATCAGGAGTTCAAGACCCAACTGGGCAACATAGTGAGACCCCATCTCTACAAAAAAATAAATTTTAAAAAGTACACCATAAAAGATAAAGTAGCAAACCACAGGAATGTGCAGTACTATGAAAAACAGACTATACTATAAAGCAGAGCTTATTCTAAAATAATTTTTTAAATGCCTTTAGAAGGTTAGTTTTTTGACTACAGGTTTAATTTTTAATGGCAGAGAACAAAAGTAAATCTTAAGCTCCAGAAGTGGCTAAATTCTGAAGCTACACTTTATAGACTTGGGATGAACAAAATCAACTCTTTTATTGGACTCGATTGTTTAGCAAATATTTACTGATTACTTACTACACGTTAGGCACTAAACACATTGGTGAGTAAATCAACCCCTGCTGCTGAGAAACTTTTAGCTGACAGAAGAAGACAGCTCTTCGAATTTCTCCATTTTCTACAAATATTCCTTAGTATACTTGTTTTCCTCTCCAAAGGTAATCCTTCATTAATGCTATGAATCCTGATGTTGTCTTTCAAGTTTCTCTAGCCTCTCTGCAAGGCCAAGGTTTAAAAAACAAAAAAAATGTGTAGGGGTCACACCATTTCTATTATTCAACTTCCCCACAGAAATAGTTTCACATGATCAACGATGATCTCCTAATTACAAAATTTAGTGGACATTTTAAATCCTTATCTTACTGACCCTTGACTTGACTTTAGATACAGTTGAACATTCTGCCTGGACAATTTTCTTGGCTTTTGTGAAACACTGTCCCAAGTTCCCTTCTGTCTCTCTGATTACTCCACTTTAGTCTTCTTCACAGGTTCATCTTCTCTAACAAAAAATACTGTTATTCCTCAAGATTCCAATTCTCCCTTTCTTTTCTCACTAAGGACTCTTTTTGAAAGACCTTCTAACCCATGCTTTCAATTGCCAGCTATACAATGAGGATTGTATGTCCAGCAATGACTCTCTCTAACTCTCTATCTGAATATCCATTACTTCCACTTGTATATCTAACAGGCAGGCAGCTCAACAGGCCTGAAAGTGAATTCATAATCTTCCTCTCTATACGCACACTCCCACCCCAGTCACAACCATTCTATTAGGCTGGTGCCAAAGTAATTGCTGTTTCCGCTACTAAAAGCAATGCACCAACCTAATACTTTCCCCTCTATAATCTACGTACTAATGTGGCTTATTTCTTATATTCTCCCACAGTTACACAATGCCTGAAACATAACAATGCCTAAAACATGATAGTCCTCCAATAAAAGCATGATAAATAAATAAGCTAGGAACTTGAGGACATCCCAAAGCCATCTTCTCTTACTCACCCCATATTTAATTGGCATTAAGTTCTAATGACTCTATCTCTACTTCCTCTTTGCCACCCCTATGGCCATTGCCTTTAACTATTCAATATCCACCAATTTTATGTTCCTCTAATTCATCCTTTATATCTTTAGTGCCTGGAAGAAGTTTCCACAGGAATGATGTCTTGCTTATCATTATATCCCAATGCCTGGACTGAAACAGTTAATAAAACTAGCTGGATAAACAAATGAAATATTCATGGGAAAATGGATGGATGAATGAACAAACAAATAAGTGGTATATAATTTTAATTATCAAACTGCTACATTAAATTTAACAGGTGTTTAAAAGATTCTCACTGAAAATTAGAAGAAAGTTTATGGATCCATTTAAGCTAGCCCAATTTCACTCTTATGCAAAGATGTACTTTATTGCACAAAAATCAGAAAGGCTTGAGAACTTCTTGCATGATAACCTAAAGATCAACAAATTGCAGAGCTTTTAGGTACAGAAAAGAAAAGCATTCCCAAACAAAAAAAAATTAAATATAGTTTAATAGGGGTAGTATATACAACTGAAAAACTTACAGTGCTTAACAGGATTCTAGACTCTTATTTTATATTATATGCTAACAATTGCTTTCTACAATACAAGCAATCTTTCTCAAAATTAGAGGTGGATTCCTTTATGCTATTATTAATTTGCTTATTATTGTATGTGACCTTCCAACATTATTTAAAATCAGTCCGAACTGCCGTATGCAAGAATTATATACTACTAAGAATGCATAATTAACAAATGTTTCAAAACTGCAACATAATAGGCATATAACAGAATAAAACAAAAAATGAATTAAAAGAATGGGAAATATTTCTAGTTGAGGAAACTGCATATTATAAAGATAACTACCTTCCCAGATTAATTTATGAGTTTAAAATAATTATAATCAAAATTACAAGTGAGGCCAGATGCAGTGGCTCACACCTGTAACCCCAATACTTAGGGAGGCCAAGGTCAGGAGTTTGAGACCAGCCTGACCAATATGGTGAAACCCTGTCTCTACCAAAAATACAAGAATTAGCCAGCCGTGGCAGCGTGCGCCTGTGGTCCCAGCTATTTGGGAGGCTGAGTCAGAAGAATTGCTTGCACCCGGGAGATGGAGGTTGCAGTGAGCCAAGATCACGCCACTGCATTCCAGCCTGGGTAACAGAGCAAGACTCTGTCTCAAAAAAAAATTATAAGTGAGGGGAAGGGCTTAGAAAAGGTTCTAAAAACCTTCTGAAGAATAAATGAGAACAGCAAAGAAAAACTGGGAGTCAGAGTTTGGGGAAAAGAAATGAGAGGAACCTAACTCCACCAGATAATTACACATAATAAATCACCTCAACAATAAACCAGCACGGTATTATCAGAGAAATAGGCTTGGAGCTCAATAGAACAAAGAAGAAAGCTCCTAATCAGGCCTATAATGTAGGAACACTTAATATTTCATAACTAGGATATAAAATCACTAAAAAAACCTAGTTGGTTATTTGCAAATAAATTTTAGATCTTCACCTAACACTACAGGTGAGAATGAATTCCAAGTATATTCATACAGTTTTAAAAATCATCCCATGAGAAAACTCTAAAGTGAAAATATACGTAGATATTGCAAATTCTAAGACCGGATTACACATTGTAATACTAGTTATAAAAGTATACATCAGCTCTTGGAAGAGATGGGCATTCTAAGTATGAAAGTAATAGGAAAAAATAAATATAAAGTCTGACTGATCTGGCTACATGAAAATTTAAAACTTCAATGGGTCAAGAAACGTAATTACAAAAGTAGAAGGCAAACATTTTGGAAAACACTTCAACAACTATGACAAAATAAGATTTAATATTTTAAACCATGAAGAATCATTCGTATAATTTTAAACAATAAGATGCCAACAGAAAATGGACAGAGGTCCTAAATATGCCATTTACAAAGTGTGTATACAAATAGCTAATAAATATAAAAATACTTAACTTTGCTAGAAATCAAATAAATTTCCATTACTTTAGGATCCCATTTTTAATCACTCATATTAGCCAAAAAATGTTTAAGTGATAATACTTTTTTTGGGTAAGTTTTTTTCCCCAATAATAATCAGAAAAAATCCTGGCAGTTATTGGCTAAGATAAAAATAGCCATTCTAAGGATGGAGAGAAAAATAGATCTTTCCTAGCACATCACTGACGCATAATTGGAATGAATGGATTGATGCACCCCTCTGTAGAAAAGAGAACCAAAGACCACATTAAACTACATTAAACCCTGTAGTTTAATATGATCATTGTGATAACTATCTTTTAAAATGCTTAATATTTTAAAATACATAATTGTTCTCACTAAGATCAGGAACTAGGCAAAGATGTCCCCACTCCCTACTTCTTTTCAACATCATACTGGAAGTACTAGCTAATGCAGCAAGATAAGAAAAGGAAATAGAAGTTATACAGATTGGGAGAGAAGAAATAAAACTGTCTTTCTTTGTTTATAGAATACATGGTCGTCTACGTAGAAAATCTGAACAAACTGATCAAAAAACTCCTGGAATCGATAAGTGATTATAACAAGGCTGCAGGACACAAGGTTAATATATAGAAGTCAATCACCCTCATATATACTGGCAAGGAACAATTGGAATTTGAAAATAAACACACAGTATCATTTAAATTAGCACCCCCCCCCCGAAAATAAAATACTTAGGTATAAATCTAGCAATATATATGCAAAGATCTATTTAAGGAAAATGACAAAACTCTGATAAATGGAATCAAACGACTACATAAACGGAGAGAGATAGTCCATGTTCAAGAGTAGGAAGACTCAATATTGTCAAGATGTCAGTTCTTTGCTACTTGACCTATAGATTCAATGCAATCTCAATCAAAATCCCAGCAAGTTATTTTGTAGATATTGACAAACTGATTTTAAAATGTATATGGAGAGGCAAAAGAGCTGGAATAGCTAACACAATTTGGAAGAAGAACAAAATTAGATGACTGACACTACCTGACTTCCAGACTTACCACAAAGCTACAGTAATCAAGACAATATGGTACTGGCAAAAGAGCACACAAATAAAATCAATGGAACAGAACAGAGAGCCCAGAAATAGATTCACACAATTACAATCAACTGACTTTAACAAAGGAGTAAAAGCAATACAATGGAGAAAACACGGTCTTTTCAACAAATGGTTCCAGAACAACTGGCCATTCACGTGCAAAAAAATGAATTTAGACAAAGACCTATACCCTTCACAAAAATTAACTGAAAATGGATTACAGACCTAAATGTAGAACACAAAACAATAAAACTCTTATACGAGAAAACCTAGATAACCTTGGGTATGGCAATGACTGTTTAGATATAACACCAAAAGCATAATTCATGAAATAAATAACTGAGAAGCTGAACTTCATTAAAATTAAAAACTTCTATTTGGCAAGAGACAATGTAAAGATAATGAGAAGACAAGCCACAGTCCTGGAGAAAATATTTTCAAAAGACACATCTGATAAAGGACTGATATGTAAAATACTTATTATAAAGAACTCTTAAAACTAATAGAGAAAACAAAACAATTAAAAAATGGTACCACAGCATTAACAGATACCTCACCAAAGAAGATGTACAGATGCTTAATAAGCATATGAAAAGACGCTTCAGACCATATGTCATCAGAGAAATGCAAATTAAAACAATGAGATACCACTACATTCCTATTAGAATGGCCAAAATCTAGAACACTTGATAATACCAAATGCTGACAAAGATGTGGAGTAACAAGAACTCTCATTCATTGCTGGTGGGAATGCAAAATAATACTGATACTTTGGAAAATAGTTTGGTGGTTTCTCACAAAACCAAACACGCTATTACTATATGATCCAGTAATCATGTTCCTTAGTATTTACCCAAAAAAGTTGAAAACTTACATACACAAAAATCTGCACAGATGTTTAGAGCTGCTTTACTCATAATTGCCAAAACTTTGAAGCAACCAAAACGTCCTTCAATAGGTGAATGAATAAATTAATTGTAGTACAGACAATGGATTATTTCTATTATATAGAAATGAGCTAACAAGCCATGAAAAGACATTATGGAAACTTAACTACATATTACCAAATGAAAGAATCCAATGTGCAAAGCTATATATTGTATGATTCCAACTATATGACATTCCGAAAAAGGTAAAATTATGGAGAGAGTAAAAAGATCAGTGGTTGCTAGGGGCTGTACTGAGAGGGGTGAATAGGTAGAGCACAGAGGGTTTTTTTAGGACAGTGAAACTACTCTGTGTGACACTACAATGATGGCCAAATGTCATTGTACAATTGCCTAAACCTACAGAATGTTCAACAGCAAGAATGAACCCTAATGTAACTACAGACTTTGGGTGATTATGATTATGTCAATGTAGGCTCATCAGCTGTAAAAATGTACCACTCTGGTGGTGGATATTGATAATGGGAAAGGCTATGTATCTGTTACAGTGGAGGGTATATGGGAAATCTGTGTGCCTTTCTCTTAATTTTGCTGTGAATCTAATATTGCTCTAAAAAACAAAATCCAAAGTCTTTAAAAAATAATTATTTCTATCTCTTATCTATCTCTTAAAGTTTTAGATAGTCTTTTAAATCCAGATTATAAAAATTAATGCTATTGTTGATTCTATGGATAAGAGGAAATGGGTGGAAGAGTTAACAGGAATAGTTTTTCCATTTTTAAAAATAAAAAATCAGCACAATGAAATTAAAAGGAAATAAAATAATTTTCATAGGATTATAGAAAAAAGTATATATGAAAAACCTACATCCTTAGATATAAAATTTTATATTGGAAGAGTGTTAAAGTGAGGAACTAGAAAGATATTTCAATTTTAAAAATATATAAATATGAAATATAGATAACATATTATAATCAACTCTTATATTACAACTTAATGAATAAACGAATCATAAAAATGACAGCAAATATCGGGGGGGTGGTGGAAAAAACAATCAAAATTTTCCAGAAATTCCTCAGATCTAGTACTAGAAAAAGAAGCATACAATGATAGTTAAAACTTAGGCTCTGGAATCAGAGAGATTTGGATTAAAATCTCAGCTCTGTTCCTCAACAGCTATGTGTGCCTAAAGATCATGTTAATAGACTTTTCTAAAACTTGGTTTCTCCTATGTAAAAACTGGGATAAAACAGTACTTAGTACATAGAGTTATTGGTGACAATTAAATGAGATTATATATGCAAAGCACCAAAATGCCTAGCATGAAGTACTATATAAGTGTTCACAGCATTTACTACTATCCTAATGTCCATTAGGGCTTGAAAAGAACAAAATCCAGCAATCAGTATTACAGAAAGCATAATATCTATGTCTGTATCTGTACTTTAAGTTTTTAAATTAATCAATACAAGGCTTTGAAACCTTTTGTTTGCTGAACACCTCTTATACTTAGAGAATTGTGTGTTCGAATACTCTGTATACCACCTTTGTCCTTAAGCATGCTAGCTAGAAAAGAAAATTACTAGTTACTACTAAGGAAAATGACTTTCCTTAGCCATAACATGCAAAATACTCACAGCTTGCTAATTTTATTTATAAACACAAAATACACACATAAAATTTTGTTTTTGTTGTTGTTTTTATGAAAAGTAGCAAGATATATACATAGTCTCAAAGTATGTCCCCATAAGATACTTAGTAATTACAAAGGGTAAAATAATCACTTTACAGTGCAGAAACTTGGCACATACTGCCTTGGCTCAGTGATCAGAGTTATGATCATAAGCAACAAGATAAATCAACAGCATGTGCCTCCTCAAACCACACACTAAAAAGGAACACATTAGTCTGTGGCATTGCTGCCAAAAGGTTATAACATGAATCTAATCACTAGGAAATACTGGACAAAAACAAATTAAAGGACATGCTACAAAATAACTGGCCTGAACTCTTTAAAAAAAAAAAAAAAAAAAAAGTGAATGTCATCAAGTACAAAGAAAAACTCAGGCTTAATTTCAGATTAAAGGAAATTAAAGAGACATGGCAACTAAATGCAAGCATAATCTTTCTTTTGTTGTTGTTGTAAAGTACTTTACTGCAACAACTGGCAAAATCTGAATAGGGTCTACATATGGTAAAGACCAATACTATTAATAATTATTTCTCTTATGAATATCCAATTAACCCAGCACCATTTATTATAAAGACTATGATTCCCCCAGGGTTCCTTTGTGTCATTTCTGCTATAAATCCAAATATCCAGATATGTGTGACTCTGTTTTTGTTTTTAACAAGCACATACACATTGATTTTTTCACCCTGTCCCTTTCTTACACAAATGATAGCATAAAGTACATTATTTTCTATTCCTAGATATTTTCTTAACATTGTATCTGGGTGTTGTTGATCTATCCAGATCAGTAAACAAAGAGTTTCACCTTTTTTTCCTTTTTAAAGGTCTGACTTGACTTATTATTGTGGGAAGGCAAAGCAGTAGGATATTTGATAGCTATATGGGAAACTGGGTCCATTCCTTACACCATACACCATGACAAATTCTGAATTTATCAGAAATCTTTTCAAATAACTTTTGAATCCTATGACCCAGCATCCCATTACTGGGTATCTGTCCAAAAGAAAATAAATTGTTCTACCAAAAAGACACATGAACTTGCATGTACATCACAGCACTATTCACAACAACAAAAACCCAGGTACCCAACAACAGTGGATTGGATAAAGAAAATGGGTACCTATATACCTTGGACTACTATGCAGCTATAAAGAGAATGAAATTATGTCCTTTGTTGCAACATGGATGCAGCTGTAGGCCACGATCCTAAGCAAATTAATGCAGGAACAGAAAACTAAATACTGCACGTTCTCACTTACAAGTGATAGCTAAACATTAGGTACTCATGGACAAAAGATGGGAACAACAGGCACTGAGGACTACTAGAGGAGGGAAGGAGGGGAGCAAGGGTTGAAAAACTATTGGGTACTATGCTCACTACACTTGGGTGATAAAAACAATCACACCCCAAACCTCAGCATCTTGCAATATAATCATGTAACAAACCTGCACATGTACCCTCTGAATCTAAAATAAAAGTTGAAATTATTTTAAAAAATAGAAATCTAAACATAAAAATTAAAACCACTGAAATACTAGAAGAAAACATGGATGAATGCTTTTTACCTAGGGAGTAGAGGAGGCCTGTTTATGACTTAAAATTCAGAATAAATGATTAATAAATATGACTATATTAAAAAAAACATTGCTTGACAAAAAAAAATCATACATGAAGTAAAAAGACATTTGACAATCTGGTGAAATGTATTTGCAACTTAGAACAAAAAGGGCTAATACCCATAATACATAAACATATCTTAAAAATGAAGAGAAAGCTGGGTGCAGTGGTGCACACCTGTAATCCTAGCAACACGGGAGAGGCTGAGGTGGGAGGATTGCTTGAGCTCAGGAGTTTGAGTCCAGCCTGAGCAAAACAGGGAGATCTGGTCTTTAAAACAACAAATAATAATAAATAGGAAGGCCAGGCACGGTGGCTCACACTTGTAACCTCAGTACTTTGGGAGGCCCAGATGGGAGGATCATTTGAAGCCAGGAGTTTGAGACCAGCCTGGGCAGCAAAGTGAGATCCCATCTCTACAAAAAATAATAATAATGAGGAAAAGACCAATGATCCGATTTTTTGAAACAAGCAACAGATTAGAGACTTCATAAAAAGAAATGCAAACGGATGGGAATGAAAGATTGATGTCTATTAATTTATTTTGTTATACAGTTTTTACTTTGGAAAAATATAAATTTTATACAATAAAATATAAGTCAAGGGGGAAAAGCAGTCTTTAAATGTTGAGGGAAAAAAAGAACTGAAACAAATGGGCTGAACTATAAATCAAGTTGATAGCATAATCACATGGGAAAAGTTACTCTATGTGACTTAAAAACATAGTTTTTGACTGTACATCCCTAGAAGTACATATTCTAATGACAAAGATAATTTATGGTTAGTAGTAATATTGGCATTTTAAAAACATAATTGAGGTTATACTTTATACAAATAATTATGTTAATATTGTTAGGAATCAAGACTTTTAGAGTAAGAGAAAAAGATACAAGTAACAAAAAAGTTAAGAAATAAAACGAAAACTGTGCCATCTTATGTTGATTAGAAATACCAGTAAGAACTCAGGATCTTTTTTTCCTTTAAAAAAAATTTCCTAACGCTGCCCACTGAAATGGCCTATAAACAATGATAACCTAGCAGCTATTAGCTATGTACACCCTCTAGCACCCAGACTGTGGTCTATAAATACCATCTGCCATTAAAACGAATTAAATGGAGAAATGGCTGATTCCAAGTATAGAACAGAAAATGTACAAAATGAACTTGAGTCAACTTGTACCAGAATGCAAAGATATGATGAAAGACTACTTGGCTCATGTCAAAAGTACAAAAGTCAGTCTGGAAACATTCTCAAGTAAAAGGGATCAATTTGTATCAAAAAGAAGAAAGACTGAAATGGAGTGAAACACATCAAATATATAAAAATCCACGAGATCATAAAATACACGAAAAACCAAACTTATTGGTCACTATTGGAAGTTGATAGGGCATCCATTCCTTACTTTGAAAATTTATAAATCAGAAAAGAATCAAGTGTTCATCCTGCTAAACTATATTTCAGAGTCAAAAAATACTTGATATGGTAAAGTTCTCTATAAAAACATTCCATCTAATCAGAAGAAAGATTTTTTTTTAAATCACCATTTTGCAGCACCTAATGAAATAATGGATTTTAGCAAGATTATCAGGGGTCCTTAAAACCATTACGTGAGGCAAACAGAGGGGCAGAGCAAGATGGCCGAATAGGAACAGCTCCAGTCTCCAACTCCCAGTGCAAGCGACACAGAAGACCGGTGATTTCTGCATTTTCAACTGAGGTACTGGGGTCATCTCACTAGGGAGTGCCGGACAATCGGTGCGGGTCAGCTGCTGCAGCCTGACCAGCGAGAGCTGAAGCAGGGAGAGGCATCGCCTCACCTGGAAGCGCAAGGGGGAAGGGAATCCCTTTTCCTAGCCAGGGGAACTGAGACACACAACACCTGGAAAATCGGGTGACTCCCACTCCAATACTGCGCTTTAAGCAAACGGGCACACCAGGAGAATATATCCCACACCTGGCCAGGAGGGTTCCACGCCCACGGAGCCTCCCTCATTGCTAGCACAGCAGTCTGCGATCTAACCAAAACGGCAGCAGCAAGGCTGGGGGAGGGGCGGCCGCCATTGCTGAGGCTTAAGTAGATAAACAAAGCCGCTGGGAAGCTCGAACTGGGTGGAGCTCACAGCAGCTCAAGGAAACCTGCCTGTCTCTGTAGACTCCACCTCTGGGCACAGGGCACAGTTAACAACAACAACAACAAAAGCAGCAGGAACCTCTGCAGATGCAAATGACTGTCTGACAGCTTTGAAGAGAGCAGTGAATCTCCCAACACGGAGGTTGAGATCTGAGAACGGACAGAATGCCTGCTCAAGTGGGTCCCTGACCCCTGAGTAGCCTAACTGGGAGACATCCCCCACTAGGGGCAGTCTGACACCCCACACCTCACAGGGTGGAGTACACCCCTGAGAGGAAGCTTCCAAAGTAAGAATCAGACAGGTACACTCGCTGTTCAGCAATATTCTATCTTCTGCAAACTCTGCTGCTGATACCCAGGCAAACAGGGTCTGGAGTGGACCTCAAGCAATCTCCAACAGACCTACAGCTGAGGGTCCTGACTGTCAGAAGGAAAACTATCAAACAGGAAGGACACCTATACCAAAACCCCATCAGTACGTCACCATCACCAAAGACCAGAGGCAGATAAAACCACAAAGATGGGGAAAAAGCAGGGCAGAAAAGCTGGAAATTCAAAAAATAAGAGCGCATCTCCCCCTGCAGAGGAGCGCAGCCCATCGCCAGCAACGGATCAAAGCTGGTCAGAGAATGACTTTGACGAATTGAGAGAAGAAGGCTTCAGTCCATCAAACTTCTCAGAGCTAAAGGAGGAATTACGAACCCAGCGCAAAGAAACTAAAAATCTTGAAAAAAGAGTGGAAGAATTGACAGCTAAACTAATTAATGCAGAGAAGGTCATAAATGAAATGACAGAGATGAAAACCATGACACGAGAAATACGTGACAAATCCACAAGCTTCAGTAACCGACTCGATCAACTGGAAGAAAGAGTATCAGCGATTGAGGATCAAATGAATGAAATGAAGCGAGAAGAGAAACCAAAAGAAAAAAGAAGAAAAAGAAATGAACAAAGCCTGCAAGAAGTATGGGATTATGTAAAAAGACCAAATCTACGTCTGATTGGGGTGCCTGAAAGTGAGGGGGAAAATGGAACCAAGTTGGAAAACACTCTTCAGGATATCATCCAGGAGAACTTCCCCAACCTACTAGGGCAGGCCAACATTCAAATTCAGGAAATACAGAGAACGCCACAAAGATACTCCTCCAGAAGAGCAACTCCAAGACACATAATTGCCAGATTCACCAAAGTTAAAATGAAGGAAAGAATCTTAAGGGCAGACAGAGAGAAAGGTCGGGTTACCCACAAAGGGAAGCCCATCAGACTAACAGCAGATCTCTCGGCAGAAACTCTACAAGCCAGAAGAGAGTGGGGGCCAATATTCAACGTTCTTAAAGAAAAGAATTTTAAACCCAGAATTTCATATCCAGCCAAACTAAGTTTCATAAGTGAAGGAGAAATAAAATCCTTTACAGATAAGCAAATGCTTAGAGATTTTGTCACTACCAGGCCTGCCTTACAAGAGACCCTGAAGGAAGCACTAAACGTGGAAAGGAACAACCGGTACCAGCCATTGCAAAAACATGCCAAAATGTAAAGACCATCGAGGCTAGAAAGAAACTGCATCAACTAACGAGCAAAATAACCAGTTAATATCATAATGGCAGGATCAAGTTCACACATAACAATATTAACCTTAAATGTTAATGGACTAAATGCTCCAATTAAAAGACACAGACTGGCAAACTAGATAAAGAGTCAAGACCCATCAGTCTGCTGTATTCAGGAGACCCATCTCACATGCAGAGACATACATAGGCTCAAAATAAAGGGATGGAGGAAGATCTACCAAGCAAATGGAGAACAAAAAAAAGCAGGGGTTGCAATCCTAGTCTCTGATAAAACAGACTTTAAACCATCAAAGGTCAAAAGAGACAAAGAAGGCCATTACATAATGGTAAAGGTATCAATTCAACAGGAAGAGCTAACTATCCTAAATATATATGCACCCAATACAGGAGCACCCAGATTCATAAAGCAAGTCCTTAGAGACTTACAAAGAGACTTAAACTCCCATACAATAATAATGGGAGACTTCAACACTCCACTGTCAACATTAGACAGATCAACGAGACAGAAAGTTAACAAGGATATCCAGAAATTGAACTCAGCTCTGCACCAAGCGGACCTAATAGACATCTATAGAACTCTCCACCCCAAATCAACAGAATATACCTTCTTCTCAGCACCACATCGCACTTATTCCAAAACTGACCACATAATTGGAAGTAAAGCACTCCTCAGCAATTATAACAAACTGTCTCTCAGACCACAGTGCAATCAAACTAGAACTCAGGACTAAGAAACTCAATCAAAACCGCTCAACTACATGGAAACTGAACAACCTGCTCCTGAATGACTACTGGGTACATAACGAAATGAAGGCAGAAATAAAGATGTTCTTTGAAACCAATGAGAACAAAGATACAACATACCAGAATCTCTGGGGCACATTTAAAGCAGTGTGTAGAGGGAAATTTATAGCACTAAATGCCCACAAGAGAAAGCAGGAAAGATCTAAAATTGACACTCTAACATCAGAATTAAAAGAACTAGAGAGGCAAGAGCAAACACATTCAAAACCTAGCAGAAGGCAAGAAATAACTAAGATCAGAGCAGAACTGAAGGAGATAGAGACACAAAAATCCCTCCAAAAAAACAATGAATCCAGGAGTTGGTTTTTTGAAAAGATCAACAAAATTGACAGACCGCTAGCAAGACTAATAAAGAAGAAAAGAGAGAGGAATCAAATAGACGCAATAAAAAATGATAAAGGGGATATCACCACCAACCCCACAGAAATACAAACTACCATCACAGAATACTATAAACACCTCTACGCAAATCAACTAGAAAATCTAGAAGAAATGGATAATTTCCTGGACACTTACACTCTTCCAAGACTAAACCAGGAAGAAGTTGAATCCCTGAATAGACCAATAGCAGGCTCTGAAATTGAGGCAATAATTAATAGCCTACCCACCAAAAAAAGTCCAGGACCAGATGGATTCACAGCTGAATTCTACCAGAGGTACAAGGAGGAGCTGGTACCATTCCTTCTGAAACTATTCCAATCAATAGAAAAAGAGGGAACCCTCCCTAACTCATTTTATGAGGCCAACATCATCCTGATACCAAAGCCTGGCAGAGACACAACAAAAAAAGAGAATTTTAGACCAATATCCCTGATGAACATCGATGCAAAAATCCTCAATAAAATACTGCAAACCGGATTCAGCAGCACATCAAAAAGCTTATCCACCATGATCAAGTGGGCTTCATCCCTGGGATGCAAGGCTGGTTCAACATTCGCAAATCAATAAACGTAATCCAGCATATAACAGAACCAAAGACAAGAACCACATGATTATCTCAATAGATGCAGAAAAGGCCTTTGACAAAATTCAACAGCCCTTCATGCTAAAAACACTCAATAAATTCGGTATTGATGGAACGTACCTCAAAATAATAAGAGCTATTTATGACAAACCCACAGCCAATATCATACTGAATGGGCAAAAACTGGAAAAATTCCCTTTGAAAACTGGCACAAGACAGGGATGCCCTCTCTCACCACTCCTATTCAACATAGTGTTGGAAGTTCTGGCTAGGGCAATCAGACAAGAGAAAGAAATAAAGGGTATTCAGTTAGGAAAAGAAGAAATCAAATTGTCCCTGTTTGCAGATGACATGATTGTATATTTAGAAGACCCCACTGTCTCAGCCCAAAATCTCCTTAAGCTGATAAGCAACTTCAGCAAAGTCTCAGGATACAAAATTAATGTGCAAAAATCACAAGCATTCTTATACACCAGTAACAGACAGAGAGCCAAATCATGAATGAACTTCCATTCACAATTGCTTCAAAGAGAATCAAATACCTAGGAATCCAACTTACAAGGGATGTAAAGGACCTCTTCAAGAAGACCTACAAACCACTGCTCAGTGAAATAAAAGAGGACACAAACAAATGGAAGAACATACCATGCTCATGGATAGGAAGAATCAATATCGTGAAAATGGCCATACTGCCCAAGGTTATTTATAGATTCAATGCCATCCCCATCAAGCTACCAATGACTTTCTGAACAGAATTGGAAAAAACTGCTTTAAAGTTCATATGGAACCAAAAAAGAGCCCGCATTGCCAAGACAATCCTAAGTCAAAAGGACAAAGCTGGAGGCGTCACGCTACCTGACTTCAAACTATACTACAAGGCTACAGTAACCAAAACAGCATGGTACTGGTACCAAAACAGAGATATAGACCAATGGAACAGAACAGAGTCCTCAGAAATAATACCACACATCTACAGCCATCTGATCTTTGACAAACCTGACAAAAACAAGAAATGGGGAAAGGATTCCCTATTTAATAAATGGTGCTGGGAAAATCGGCTAGCCCTAAGTAGAAAGCTGAAACTGGATCCTTTCCTTACTCCTTATACGAAGATTAATTCAAGATGGATTAGAGACTTAAATGTTAGACCTAATACCATAAAAAGCCTAGAAGAAAACCTAGGAAATACCATTCAGGACATAGGCATGGGCAAGGACTTCATGTCTAAAACACCAAAAGCAACGGCAACAAAAGCCAAAATTGACAAATGGGATCTAATTAAACTAAAGAGCTTCTGCACAGCAAAAGAAACTACCATCAGAGTGAACAGGCAACCTACAGAATGGGAGAAAATTTTTGCAAACTACTCATCTGACAAAGGGCTAATATCTGGAACCTATAAAGAACTCAATCAAATTTACAAGAAAAAAACAACCCCATCAAAAAGTGGGCAAAGGATATGAACAGACACTTCTCAAAAGAAGACATTCATACAGCCAACAGACACATGAAAAAATGCTCATCATCACTGGCCATCAGAGAAATGCAAATCAAAACCACAATGAGATACCATCTCACACCAGTTAGAATGGCAATCATTAAGAAGTCAGGAAACAACAGGTGCTGGAGAGGATTTGGAGAAACAGGAACACTTTTACACTGTTGGTGGGACTGTATACTAGTTCAACCATTGTGGAAAACAGTGTGGTGATTCCTCAAGGATCTAGAACTAGAAATACCATTTGACCCAGCCATTCCATTACTGGGGATATACCCAAAGGATTATAAGTCATACTGCTATAAAGACACATGCACACGTATGTTTACTACAGCACTATTCACAATAGCAAAGACCTGGAATCAACCCAAATGTCCATCAGTAACAGACTGGATTAAGATAATGTAGCACATATACACCATGGAATACCATGCAGCCATAAAAAAGGATGAGTTCGTGTCCTTTGTAGGGACATGGATGCAGCTGGAAACCACCATTCTCAGCAAACTATCGCAAGAACAGAAAACCAAATACCACATGTTCTCACTCATAGGTGGGAATTGAACAATGAGATCACTTGGACACAGGAAGGGGATCATCACACACCGGGTCCTATTGTGCGGAGGGGAGAAGGGATAGTATTAGGAGATATACCTAATGTAAATGACGAGTTAATGGGTGCAGCACACCAACATAGCACATGTACACATATGTAACAAACCTGCACGTTGTGCACATGTACCCTACAACTTCAAGTATTAAAAAAAAAAAAAAGATTTTTTCACATGGTGAAAATTTATATGCAATTTTTACAGATAGCATAATGGTAAACTGTTTTCAATTCTTATGATATATTTCTGTGTTTCATAAAGAAAATGTGAAAAAATCACACATATTGAAATTTCAATTCCATTTTTATATTTAACACCTATTTTTCATAAAGAGTTTTAATTGATTTTAGTCTTTCAATTATACTTACTGCGGATTCATCTCTTCTAACTGGGTGAGCTTTCTCCAGGGATTATACTCAGAGTCAATGCTATAAAGGCGCATGTGCAAGGCTAATACATGAAATAGCTGATCTGAAAAAATTGAAGGAAAGGTAATTAGAAAGTTCACACATTTGTTCCAGAACAAAATTCAGACAAAATTTCTAGTTATTTCATAAGGAAATCTGTTTCCTATCCTGACAATTAAAATTCACCAAGTTTAAGTCCCAATTACTTCACACTCTTTTTTACAGTAAACTCTGAAATACATATCCAAATAATCTGTGCTAGAATCTGTCCTTATGCTCAATACAGGAATGGTTTTCTTCATCTCCTATCACAGACATACTTGTCCTTGACTTTATGCTGCAGCCTTGCCAATTGGTACTTCTCACCATTGTGGTCTCCTCCTAACCAAACTTTACTATTATCTTCAATCCTCTACCCTGGGTAATATGAACCGCAACATCCTAATAGCTCACTGTTAGGAGAAGTTCTTTCTTTGCCTAATATGTCCCTCTAAACCTTGTTTAGACTGAAGAGTGAATTCATCATCTTTGGATTCTACATAAAGAAAACATAACTGAAATAGAGTATTATTTGGTACTATTCCAACTATTTAAATTTCTTCTATCTGAATTATAACAATAATCTACCAATCTTGGCTTTCAACAAAATTCTGCTCAAGACATTTAGAAGAAAGTATCATGTTTAAAATTATTCTGGAAAAAAACCCCTAAGTATTGCTTTTGTATCTGATGCATCTCTTCTTTTTTTGTTATAAATGACAAGAATTGTCATTTGGTATAAATTGTCATTTGGTACAAATGACAATAATTATTCTGCCACACATACTCAAAGATATTTGGAAATCAAAATTTTTCCCTTAAAAAAATATTTCCGAACTCTGCCCACTGAATTGGTCTATATAAACAATGATATATTTTAGAAATTCAGATATGATACTTCTTAACATATGATTAAAATTCATTCTTAAATCTAGAAAAAAGCTAACTGAATGACACAAACCTATTATTGTTACTTATTTTCTAATTAAAACTAGACCAGATATTGTTGCTCTGAGTCAGCAGACCTAGTAACTATATTTTATGTTAACTTACACAAGATCCATCAATATAAGTGGTGTAGTATGGGGTGTGCATGTGTGTTTATGTGTATATGCGTGTATGTGTATAGTAGTTTTGGGAAGCTGTTATAAAATATGAGAGCTGTAATTTGAGTAAAATAAATGTTCTACTCTATGGGGCAGGATAAAGGAAACATATTTTTGTAACTTTCAATTTGATCTCTCTACAACAAACAGAAAAATCTAAATACCCTGTTTCATCTCCTATTTATAAGTCAATGTGTAGCCTAAATCTTCCTTAAATTTCTTCATTCTATTAATGACTTAGTTACTTATTATGTGCCAGGCATTATGTTACATTGATTGATAATCTCAATTAATTTTCACAAAAATTCTAGGTGGGTAATACTATTAACCCCCACTTTTGGGGCAAGTAAGTTCCCCAAATTTCCAGTTTTTATAGTAACCTGGTTTCATAGACGATACTGAGAACAAGGGAAGTTTTAGCAGAGGACTAAAGATTGGTAAGTTTTACTTCAATTCAATTATACATAAGAGATTACTAAGCATATAATTTATACTTTTAATGAGTGTTTTAATGACTAAAACCTGAAAGTTTAAAAAACTAAATTCTTCTCACAGAAAAATATTATCTCAAGTTGCATGGTGAGGAGTTCTGCATTCTTTTTATATAGGTATTAACTTGATCAAAGTGCTCATTTTAATAACTCCTATCAAGATGAAGGTGGATCATTTTAGTTTCCCTAATTTAATCCAAAGCATAGAAGCTGCAATTGTACTAACCTGTTTTGCATTGAAACCACAGCCAGCACAGAAAATAACGTTACATTCACCTATTTTCCTAATCCCTATTCTAATTTAAGAATTTCAGAATGTTAGAAGAAAAGTTTTTCAACATTTCCTCATTCTATAGATGAGAAAATAGGCCCAGAGAAAGGAAGTACCTTGCCAGCTCACTCTTAATAGTTTTTCTAAAAGCTAAGAATAGGATTCAAGATTTGCCACTTCTTAGTTATTTCTACCACTCCACTTCTTGGGGGTTTTATGATTAAAATAAAAGTACAGGATTCTCTCTCTCTCTCTCTCAGAGAACTGACCAAATAACCATTAATAACTTCAATTTGTTAATAAAATTCATTGTTTATTGTTACTTATTCATTATTTTGTTTTCAAAATTTAGTATTATAAGAAAGAACTCTAATATTCATTTAGCAGCAACAATGCCTCTTATGCCAGACAAATATTAAAGACGCAGGATGAGAAGAATCTATAATCATAATCAAAAAGTTAACAACTTTAAAAAATGTATTACCTACCAATTGCATGCATGACATTTAAAAAGTTGAAAAATAATTACATCAAGAAAGCATATTAAAATTTTGAATAATAGCAAAAAAAAAATTAACTCCTTTCCCAATATAACACATTTTAAAATACTAAAGTTTGATCCACATATAAAAATAGATTTGGAAAAGACAAATACCTTTAAATTCATTTATAAGTGTGCTGTGATTTCAATCTATGTATAGGAAGCACCACTGTCTGGGAGGAGCCAGGAAGTCCTGCATTGAATCCAAGTCTGTACTAGCCATGTATCCTTAAATAAATTACCTAACCTTAGTTTTACGGTCTGTAAAATAAATATAGTATCATCTTTCTGGTATATTATATAGTAATATAATAGTTATAATCATAGCATAAATCTATAGTATGTTTGTAAGTTGGGCTTACATACAGGTAGATGCATATATGTTTCGTATAAATATGAAATAAATTTAATATTTATAAACTTTACAACTAAAATTAGATATTACAACTAAAATTAGAGATTATTATACACTGGAAACATAAGGTCTCCACATAAAACCATCACTCTACAAACATATATTAACATATATTCTTAACTCTCTTCTCTCTTCTTTCCTTAATATTTGATACCACTCTCCCCTGGCTTTCCTCCGGTTCCTTCTCAGTTACTTTTATGTGCCCTTCTTCTGCTAATGAACCCTAAAAGGTGACATTTCTCATAAAAAAAAAAAAGGAAAAGGAATCCTTTGTTAGTCCTCTTTCCCTCTCATTCTGCACACACTACCCAAGCCCACTTCTACCTGTTAAGTTCACAATTCACAAGGCTCTGTGGTACTTCAGATGTTCAACAGGCACCTTAAAATCAATACACCCAGACTAACCTGATTTACAGCCCAGCCCAGCTCCAATGTTAATTTCCTTTTATAATTCCTATTTCAGTGAATGACACCACTACCCATGCAAACATCCAAGGAAAAACTTGGGAGTCATCTCCCACAGCCTTGCCCTCCATATCCAATTGATTACCAGTCCTATTGGTTCTGCCTCTTGTGATCCATCCTATTCTAGCCCACTCTGACACTACATTGTTTTCCACCTAAATTGCTCAACAGAATGCTCACTCAGCTGTATGCCTTTTGGTTCACCCCTTCCAAACCGTCTAATCAATAAATCTGTTCACAATATCTCATAATTGATTGTTGAACCACTGAAGGAACAGGCATAGAAAGCCCTTCATGAGCTAGCCCATTTTCTTTTTCAGGTTTATTTCTTAACCTTCCTTCCTTTCTTTTCAAGTATTCCCCAAAGTGTCATGTCATCTCATGTCTTTGCAAGCTGTTCTCTAAGCCTAGAAAAGTATCATTTTGTCCTTCAGGCCAACTCAATTCATCTTTCAAGAGCCAGTTCATGTGCTGCTCTGTAAGGTTCTGATACCTCAGAAAGATCAGATTATCCCCTTACTTTATGCATTATCCGTACCTTGTGCTATCTATTTCAATTTTAGCATCCCTTACACAGTTTTGTAATTATTTTTCATGTTTTCCTCTCTCATTAGATGGTCAGATCTCCCTGAAGAAGACAATTGTGTCTTTACATTTTTGTACCTCCTAGGCTAGCACAAGTGCTTGACATATAATAGGATTTTTAAAAGTAGGCTGAGCATTATATATTTACAATTCTATGAAAAAATCATAAATATAAACATAAAATTCATGATGATTTTCTACTTTTCCCTCTCTGTCACAATGACACATTGGTTCAGTTACCAAGAAGCAGGCCAATTAATCAGCCCTACTTTCACTTCCCCAAAAGAGACTGACCTCTCAACTCTAACTACTAAAGCAGTGCTTGACCTACTTGCTCCTACCATCTTCTTCCCATGCTGGTTCCCATGCGACAACTCACCTGGGATAAATTCTATTTTCTGCAATATCTAATCAAATTCTTTACAACTGTGACAAGTCTAAAGTATTATAATGTGATTAATGACAAGACAGACACATCATTACTGAAAATGAGAAAACAACACTGAAAGACCAGTTTATTCTTAAGAGAATTTAAGACTTAATTATAAGTACTCCTAGCTAGAACCAAAAAGTAAGGTTTAAGAAATCCTTCTACCTTTGTCAACATTAAGGTAAGACTATTTAAAAAAAAAAAAACTCTATAAAATATAACTCCAAATTTATTATATAATTGAGTTTCACATGATGTGTATGAATACCACACACACACACAAACACAGATACTATTATGCCAATTTTTATGACCTCAAGAATATCCACTTAAAGAAACTAAAACCAAAGTTATCATATGTCTAAATCTTATCAAAAATGCTTTTGAAACAGATGTTCCAGTACCATCCTGGAAACTGTGTATCTCTGTCAGTTATTTATTTTCTTTTTTTTTTTTTGGAGATAGAGTCTCATACTGTTGCCCAAGATGGAGGACAATGGCACAATCTCAGCTCACTGCAACCTCCGACGCCCGGTTCAAGCAATTCTCCTGCCTCAGCCTCCCAAGTAGCTGGGATTACAGGCTCCTGCCACCATGCCCAGCTAATTTTTTGTATTTTTAGTAGAGATGGGGTTTCACGGTGTTACCCAGGATGGTCTCGATCTCCTGACCTCGTGATCTACCCACCTCCAGCCCTCTGTCAATTATTTCTAAACATGCAAGAAATCTAAAACTGGTAGGTTATTTCTTACTATACTCACACTGATCATTAAGATATAAAGACATTAAAGAGTTATCCTGAAGACTTCCTGCCAGGTGTGGTGGCTCACACCTGTAATCCCAGCACTGTGGGAGGCCAAGGGGGGTGGATCACGAGGTCAGGAGATCGAGACCAACATAGTGAAACCCCATCTCTACTGAAAAATACAAACCCCATCTCTACTAAAAATACAAAAATTAGCCAGGTGTAGTTGCAGATGCCTGTAATCCCAGCTACTCAGGAGGCTGAGGCAGGAGAATCACTTGAATCTGGGAGACAGAGGTTGCAGTGAGCCAAGACCACGCCACTGGACTCCAGCCTGGGCGACAGATCAAGATATCTCAAAAACAAAACAAACAAAACCAAACCAAAACAAAACAAAACAAAAATTAGCTGGGTGTGGTGGTGGGCGCCCATAATCCCAGCTACTTAAGAGGCTGAGGCAGGAGAATTGCTTGAACCCAGGAGACAAAGGTTGCTGTGAGCCGACATGGTGCCACTGCACTCCAGCCTGGGCAACAGAGTGAGACTCTGTCTCAAAAAAAAAGAATGACTTTGATAAGTATGGTTCTATCTTAAATTGTACCACTGTTAAAATGTACCTAAGGTAAACTTAACTGGGTCTGCATTCAAGATTTCAGTCTTACCAGTCTAGTCATCAATGGTTAAATCACTGTCAATGAAAAAAACCTCAGTCAGGCAAGGTGACACATACCTGTAGTCCCAGCTACTCAGAAGGCTGAGGTGGGAGGATTATTTGAGCCCAGGAGTTTGAGGCCAGCATGGGTAACAAAACAAGACCCTGTCCCTTAAAAAAAAAAAAAAAAACTCAACTAGCCAAATGATTCTCTGAAATATCATAGCAGTGGAAAAAAAAAATCTCCCTTTCTCTGCAACTGAATAATTACAGTGAGGAAATGGTTCTGACCTATTTATCCTAAGGTGAATTGTAATAGGTGTGAGTATACACCTCTGACAGCAAAGCCAACTTCCACTGGTTCCTCTGTACGTTCCTGAGAAATGAGCCATGAAGAGACGGGAGAGAGCTCCTTAAATGAGGTCTGGGAACAGGTCCAAGAAGAAGGGAACATCTGTAGATCTGGTTCCCAAGAGACAGAAGGTTGATGTTATGGATGACAGGAGCTGACTCATCTCTCCCTATCCCATTCCTAAGTACTCCAGGCAAGGCAGGGCAGAGAATCATGTGGCAGTTATGGTAGAATTTTAAAGGGTTAAAAGACAAGTTTAATAATCATTATTATATATAATAACATATTATGTAAGATACTTTAGCTCATATATCTAATACTATTTGATCATTACATTAACTTTGATGGATATATCAGATAGTCAGTATAAGTACCATCATCCTCACTTCCACAATGAGGTAAAAAGTTAGGTTAGTTTCCTGAAGTCCAACAGGTAACAAATACACTAGAATCCACATCTTCAAACTCCAACCTGGTGTTCTTTCCAGCACTGTATGCTATGTATGCTATGTTTTCGCAAGTCAACAAGGACACATGGGAGTTTGGGAATAGAGTGGGGAAGTGTTGCTTCCTTTGGAGAGGTTTTTTCTGCCATGTGAGGAAGGGAAGACAGTGAAGAAAAAGACTGTCTTTAGTACTTTCATAATTTCCATGCTGTGTTCCTCTCCTGCCTCCCAGAGTTCCTATGTGTCCACTCCCAGGCACACTATGACATCATTCTCTGGTTACCTCAAGTATCCACAAGTATTATTATTAGCTTCATCAAATTGTTCACCTTCTACTTTAAGGTTTCAGTGACTAGAAGCCTCCTCTTTTCCCTTTCTGACAGAGCTTAGGATGATAAGAGGCAGGGAGAGGTACAATTCTGTTTCTGCATATAGGTAGCCCTAGGAAGGGGAAGAGAGAAGTCAGTTCTCAGGACTCCTAATTTCCCCTTTACTAAAGAGGCACATTCCATGAATCCAGGTCTTATTTAAGCACCTCATTTAAAATAGGCGTAGGGTTTGTCCCATCTAACTGCAGAAGAAAGAAGCTGCCTTGCCCTAAGCCAAGTAAGATCTGAAGACCCCTATGCCCTGATAGTGAAAACTACTATCTATGGTACTTAGTTCTTAGAATGCCCAAATTATAAATACAGAAAGGCTGGCTACTTAAGTCACAAATCATGGGACTTTCAGAAAGGCCTTAAAGAAAAGTTAAAGCCACTCCTCTAACTTAAATTTTCATGCCCCATTCTTAAACCTCTCCAAATTAACAATGTATTTTGTTCTCAACAGACCAACTTTATCATGTGGATAAATCTCATTCCGTCCTCCTCATCTCATCTCCGAAGAGGTCAAAAGAATGTTTGTCAAGTCCCTTAAAAAAAACTGCAATGGACTGAATGTTTATGTCCCACCAAAATTCATACGTTAAAGTCCTAACCCTAAGGTTAGTATAAGGAGGTGAGCCTTTGAGAAGTGATTAGGTCATGAGGAAGCCCTCATGAATGGGATTAGTGCTCTCATAAAAGAGATCCCATAGCGATCTCTTGCCACTTCTACCACGTGAGGTTACAGTGAGAAGACAGCTATGTATGAGGAAGCAAGCAGGTCCTCACCAGACACCAAATCTGCTGGAGCCTTGATCTTAGACTTCCCAGCCTCCAGATCTGTGAGAAACACATTTCTGTTGTATATAAGCCATGCAGTCTATGGTATATTGCTATAGACTAAGACAAAAATTGAGCTAAAAATTGTTATCTTGCTCCTTCTTCTTATCCACACACCCCCTAATTTGACAATTATAGTGTTGAAATAGGAGAAATATTAATGTTGAGATATACAATCTATAGAAACTAGAATATATATTATAAAATTGAATTCTTACAACAATCCTCTGATTGGGTATTAATGAGGAACAGAATCTCACTCTCTAGTTTACACTATGCTGCCTTTTAATATCACCATCCTTTAAAAGGCTTACCAAACTCCTCACCTATCTCAAAAAGTACTCTTTATCTCTGAAAGTGTTTAAGCAGAGCACAAATGATTGGAATAGTAGGTACAAGATGCCTGAGCTAGATAACATTTAGACTAGGTGATTTCCTAAGTAACTTTTAGCTCAAAGATTCTGATTCTATTTATCATGTGACTTTATTGACAGCCTCTATTTTTTATTTATGCACTACTTAAAATGAAGAGTAAAATAAAATATAAAACAAAATACCAAAATCTTCTGAATTCGTAAGATGTATCAAAAGAACAACAAAAACTCCAAGCCTTGATTTATTCTATAGTGTATGACTATAGATAAAATATAATTCTAAAAGTTCCTAGAGTATAACTCCTAGTCCAGCTATTTGCCTTTTGTGCTTAATATCAATGATATTAATTAACAGGGGGAAAAGCTCCAGATTGGAGCTTTGCGTGTAAGAGTTAACAACCATGAACATCTGTCAGGACACAGATCATCCAGTCTAATACACCAATTTTACAGATGAGGAAACTGAAGCCAAAAACATAAAATGTCTTGCCTAAGCACATGCCTATGACTCCTAGTTTGCTGTTGTCTATTCCACCACATATGCATCTTTCATGTTGGCCCTAAATACACACCAACTGACTCTTCAGAACATAAAACATTCCCAAATACCACAAAATCAGCTTTTAGCCATCAAATTTTATCAATAACTAGTCTCAGCAGACAATTTACACATTTTTGTATTAATTTATACCTTTTGACCGTTATAATAATTTGATGGCCAAATTTCCATCCTTGTTATGGTAACAAAAATTGAACAAAATTGTTATTCAGTCTGCTTGCAGAAATTGATATTTTTACATTTGAAAAAGGCTTTCATAAACCATCAATGTCAAAATTTTACTACTAAATGTGAAATAATAAGGCCAGGCTACTTAAAAGTAATTTTAGGCCAGGCACAGTGGTTCATGCCTATAATCCCAGCACTTTGGGAGGCCAAGGTGGGAGGACTGCTTAAGGCCAAAACCTTGAGACCAGCCTCGTCAACATGGCGAGACCCCATCTCTACAAAGAAATATATTAAAAAATTAGTTGGGCATGACGATGTGTGTCTGCTGTCCTAGCTACTCGGGAGGCTGAGGTGGGAGGATTGCTTGAGCCCAGGAGTTCGAGGCTGCAGTGAACTATGATTGTGCCACTGCACTCCAGCCTGAGTGACAAAGGGGAGACCCTGTTGCTCAAAATTAAAGAGTAATTTTGTTAAAACTCATTACTTGTTTAACAACATCTTTATGCTGCCTAACTGCAGGGAGAAATTAATGTCAAAATAATTTTCTATAATTTTTTTTTTTTGAGACAGCATCTTGCTCTGTCGCCCAGTCTGTAGTGCAATGGCACAATCATGGCTCACTGCAGCCTCCACCTTCTGGGCTTAAGCGATCCTCCCACCTCCGTCTCATGAGTAGCTGGGACCACAGGCTCACAACACCACACCCAGCTAATTTTTTTTTTCTTTTTAGAGATGAGGTTCTCCCTCTGTTGCCCAGGCTGTTAACAACTTCTGGACTCAAGTGATCCTCCCCACCTCAGCTTCCCAAAATGTTAGGATCACAGGAGTGAGCCATCACATCTGGCTAATTTTCTGTAATTTTAAATTCACCAAAAATTCACTCTTTGAGAAAGTAGAACTATTTTAAGTTGCCTGCACAGATCTAAGCTGGGTTGCTTGCTATGAATAGCAAATTCTGGTAGAAATTATTTACTGCAGTGACTATGCATAATTTCTTGATCAGATCATAGATTACATCAAAATTAAGTCAGAACTTCCCAAAGGAAAATGTCAAGGTAAGAGTTTGCCTTATCCTCTCTTGACTACCATTTCATTTTTAATCTCTCTATAAAATCATGGAATCCATTTGAGACATGAACTGTGGTTTCTTAGTTAAATGACAGTAATAAGCAGAAAAATTCTCAGACAGACCCAAAGACAGGAAAAAAGTTTACCTACAAATAATTTTTATATTATGCTCCAATATTAATAATCTATCAAATGGCATTGCCAATGGTTTCAACAATTTCTACTTGAGAAATACACTGAGAATATCATGCCAAAAAAGTGTCAAAAGCATGTGAACGTCACTAGAATTTATGGAGTGTCATATTTACTTTCAAATCACTTGAATGAAGAAATTAATACAGTAAGCTTAATATTTTTCTTAATAAAAAGTTATGCCTTTAATTTTCACATCTGCTTTTTCCAACGTATGTTGCTAACCAAGTTGGTGGTACTTACTGTATATATCAATTTGTAACAAAAACTCTAAACCTCACTTACCTTTCAAAGTCTTGTTCAAATGCCTTGTCCACCAAAAGCTTCACTGATTCCAGCAGATAGATATGATCCCAAACCTCTAAATTCCCTAGAACTTCTAGGAAATTCACTGCTGGAATCAGTGAAGTTTTTGGTGGACATGGCATTTGAACAAATCTCATCTGCTGAATACAAGTCCAGCAGAGAACCAGTCTCTACAACCAGTATCATGTGCTGAATACAAAGTCCTAAATGCCTCATCTTCCCTGGTGGGTAAGGAGAAGGGCTAGAACTCTGACCCAGGAATCAGCAGCTATGCTGTATGTGAGAGCTAACACACATGGCTCACAGCAAGAGCAAGGGGAACCAGCCAGACAACTGGCAAGGAATAAAGGAGAACTAACTGGTATCCAGGGCAGAAGGACTCAGGACTAGGACTTGCAAAAATGTCTGAAAAGATGGCTCAGAACAAAGGATTTATGGTGAAAGGCTGATAAAAGAAAATAGACAAGATAAATAGAAGAGTTAGCACAGAAGGGCCTGGAAAGATCCCAAGTCAACGTTGTACAGTAGTGTCTTTGACTAAACCAATGGGTGAAAGGTCTTAAAAGTTCTGCATCCTTTGGGACACTTAAGGGCAGGAGATATGTCTTATATAACTGAATTTAGAGTCAGAAGAGCTGCGCTCAAGTGCAAGCTCTGACATTTTCCAGCTGTGTGATTTGGCAAGGCAATCACTCTGAACTTCAGATTCCTTTTCTATGAAAAAGAGACAACACCTATTTCACATGGTTGTTCTAAAGATTAAATAATTTACGTGAAAGAACTTTACAAACTTTAAAACTACAAACGTAGGATATTATTAAAATACCACAGTATGCTGCTATGTGAGCTAATTTGAGTAACTTTTTACCATGGAAAATTTCCCACACACATATTTTTAGGACTGACGTTTTGCTCTGATTGACATTGGTTAACTACCCTCGACTATTTAAAAATGTTTGAAGATGTAGTTGAATGGCATTGTTCCATTTCAATTTTATTTCTCACTAGAGATTTGGCCATTAATATTTTCTGCTTTCATTGTTGTAGAAAGAACAATCTTCTTCTCTTCTCCCCCACTGAGTGTACGTGTGTGTGTGTGTGTGTGTGTGTGTGTGTGTGTGTATGTCCATAATTATATACCAGGCATGACGCAATCTTTTCTAGACAAAATTTATTAGAAGTTTTCCTGACTAGACAAATTTTCAGTTTCATCAAGAAGTTGTAACAGAACAGTATTTCAAAAGTGTGATATTCTTAGAATGAAAAAAGTTCCCTTATCATTTGCTTAATCAGTGAGGCATTTTCTCACTCTCCTCAAAAACATTACGGAAGAAAGAAACATTAAAAATGAGATTTTCAAAAAGTAATAAAGAGCAATCAACAGAAAAAGGAAAATATGAATACAAGAAGATTTTTCCCTAGAAAAAAGAATTTTTTTTTTTTTATAATACCACTGAAGTTGCACTGGAAGATCAAAAAAATGAGATATTTGCACTGAGATCCCATGAATCATCATCAATTTAAGCCCTGGTGTACAATTTAAGTTTGAATTTTATTTGAATAAATAACAAATACTAAGTTCATACACTTGTAAGATAGTGGGATTTTGTATATATACAACATATTCTATATATATGACTTACAGGCTGCTTTTATTAATATTAGGAAAAATAAGAATTGAACAATAATAAATTATACAAAAACTAAGAAACACATTAACTTATATTTAGGATAAACTGTATCATGACTGTCTATACTGGCACAGTATAATTTCTTATTTAGTAAAGGGAAAAATAAGCAAAAATCTGAAAGTAACTATAAATTTAACAATTTAAATTACAAAATTGACTCTGGTAATTGAAGTGATTACCACCAGAATTTTATTACTATTTTCAGGAATCTGGAAAAATTCATTATTTACAAGCCTCTAGATAAGTTTAAGTGCCTCAGAGAAAAAAAATTAAGTAGATTTTTTAAAACAGAAAATCATTCACTAAACACTTTGTAACACAACGGTTTCTGAAATATTATCAGCCAATGCCAAACATCAATTAATAACAAATTAACAAGAAGGAATAATTTATGTAACTAAAATGATTATTATATCTATTAATTCAAACAGATTAGAAACGAAAACTCCCATGTATCAACAACTACCTTTGAAACATACTAGTAAAGCCCTGAATAGAAATAGGGTTTAGATGAATGCATAGAGGGGTCAATTTTTACTAATACTTGGTTAAAAAATAAAAATAATAACCTCCAAAATCTTAAGTTCTAGGAATAAAGTGACAATCCAAAAGAAAAGATCAAATTCTAATGCAATTTATAAGACTTTGAAGATAACCAAGTTAAAATTTCACATACGTTTGCTTTTATGTTAGAAATTTTAAAGTGCTTTTGATCATCCCTCTGCTCTGAAATCAATTCAAAATTACATATTTTTTGAAATAACATATTTTTGTTAAAACACCAACATGTATTGATAATTTTTAATACTTTTTTTAGTATTTTAAGAAAAATATTCATTTTTCAAAAGACTATATTATGTGTTTTAAACAAGTTTTATTTCCTACACCAATCACATTAGGTAATATTTCAACTCCAGTGATCTGGGGCCAATAATCAGAGCTATATGGTGACATTCAATAATATTATTCCTAGTATTCACCTTAATTCTCTAAACAATGACTAAAAAATGATAGCATTAAAGCCATGCTCATGAAAAATCTACCTTAAATTACAAGTTACACTTTTCTCAAATATATCTTTACAAACAAGATTTCAGAATTATGCTCATTTTATAACATAAAGAATATATATAAATAAAAGCAAACATCTGCAATTTCAATTCATTTTAATATGCACATCAAAATATAGCACAAATATCTTCATTAATAGCAATAATATAAATCTGTGGGCAACATATATTGTCTTTATATTTTCTTAATTCAATGTAAAAATTCTTTAAGAGAATTAAAGTTTAAGGACAATTTTTTATAGCTGAGAATAATACAGTGCTTAAATTTTGAAACAGTATAAACCTCGTCACTTAGCATCACATTTATCTGCTAGGTAATCATAATCTAGAAAGAGCTAAATATTCATATGATTCTTCCAAGGACAAGATTAACCATTTAAAGTATATATCACTATCTATATAGACCATATATAACATAGACAGAATTTGAAATACACCAAAATGTCACTTTACCTGTCAATGCTTCCAAAAATGACAGAATTTTTTTTTAATTTAGCACTAGTTAGTACTTACTTAAACAAGACCTTTTGCCAGCTGTGCTTGCACCACCTGAACACAAATTGCCTCCTCGATGAATCAATTCAAGTTCTAAATTCGTTCTGTAAGTAAAACATTATATCTCAGTCACTAAACTGAAGATTCTTTATTAATCTGCTTTATTGACATGTCTGAATCAACCTAAAAATTAAAGTTCTTCAAATTTTTTTGCAAAAGCAGTTTTTATGTTGTATCAGTAATAATCGTATTTATCTGATATTTAGAAATAAAAGGGGAACAATTTATCCATCCTTATTTATATGTTCATATTCATACCTGCAAAAAATTGCACACATCATGGTGTAATTGTTGCAAAGTCCCAACTCTTGGCACATACTAAAAACTAGGCCTTAAGAAAAAAAAACCTGCAACATATTCCATAAACCTTCATAAGAATATGAAGAAAGAATTTTTACTCCAACATCAGCCACTGTGTAGGTGGTTATTGCCATATAAAACACAAGGGCATACCAATTTTTCTATCAGAGAAATGGTTATCATTCATTAGAGGTTAGATGGTATCTGGAAATCAATATTAAGAAACAAAATCACTAATATCGAAATGGCTACAAACAACACATATAATTTAACAGCAGTCTCTCTTATGGACTTCTAAAACTAGTTTCATTAAAATACACTGTGTAACTATTGATATGGCTAACCATCAATATTGTTCATACACCTGAAATTGCAAGGTATTTAGCAATTATTAGCTTACAAAATAGCAATAATCAATAAATCAACATTTCAAAAATCAAACTAATGCAGAATCTAAGGATTTATTCAAAAACAGTAGCAGTAAAATAACCAATTATGCCAAAATAAATGACAACTCTGATAAAGAATTTAAACTGTATTTTTCTTCAACAGTATTAATACACTTAGACATACCTTTATTTTCTACAACCAAAACTGAATAGACTAGTTTATATCCAAGATATGCATTTAGCCCTAATAGTGAGATACTGTCCCACTTAAAAAAAAAAAAAAAAAGAGAGAAAAAGCAGTTTCAAGCTTACTCTTTGCAAGTGAATTCATGAAAGACTATTATCCTGTTTTATTTAAAACAAAACATTTTGCACTGGTTTGGTTGTATTTTTAACACAGAATGTTTTGAGATTATATGTCCATGTATTTACTTATAAATGCAAATTGTTAAAAATATTAATATTCCTAAGTCTGTAAATTTGCCACCCATTTCTAAAGGAATGCTTTAATCCTCTCTACTCAGGGTGGGAGAAAAAGCAATTTAACACTGATAATGTTCCAGTTCAGAGCTCCATCTGGTTGCTGCTGATAAGGGCATCTGTGTGACAAGGGAATTTTCCACCCTTCAGGCGATTTGTATTGCTCACTGAACTTCTAAAAACCTACCAGCAAGGAAGCAGGGACAGGGATTTCATACTAGTGGACAGAAAGCGAGCGGAGACCAGCATGTGTTCCTTCATCAAGGGAATATAAATGAGATCAATACATTTTGTTTTCACAAATCTTCTGTTGCCTAATCTGTAGAAAAAAATTAATGGCTATATTCTCTTATAAAAACTAAGATTTCCTAGATACTACTTTTAAGAGAGCTAACCAGAAACACAAACAATACTTACGAATGAATGTTAAAACCAGAATGTCAACATTTCACCATATTTGCAAAAATATTCATTAAAATTAAATATAAGAACAATTCTGTTTTCTCAATCCCCCAATATAAAGGATGACAAACATGTTACTAAGAATTTCATTGCAAAGAATACTGGAAAAAAAACTAGTAAAATCTAATTAATTATTCCAGATGATGACTGGAAGATCTCCTATGCAATATTCTTTCTGAATTAAAAATTAAAAAAGTACCTATCCAAAGGATTAATGTGTAATAATATCTAGGATTTTACATTTCTTAACATTTTTTTTTGAGAGATGAGGTCTTGCTGTGTTTCCCATTTCCCAGGGTGTATTTGAATTCCTGTGCTCAAGCAATCCTCCTGCCTCAGCCTCCCAAGTAGCCAGGAATAGGCGCACACCACTGCATCCAGCAATATCTAGGATTTTAAAAATCAATATGGCTCTAAATATCAACTTTTATTTCATTTATGTGAAAATTGGTCCTTTGAGACATGCTAAAGAACACACAAATGGGTCATATGTCCCACGTTCACATTTCCTCAGCTGCTGAAATTCACACAGCAGTATTATGTTTCTTCCCTTCTCAATGAATGATGTAAAACTAAAGATATGCTGGGAGTGGTAATTTTCTGAGCTTTTTGCTATGAAAGAAAAGTAGACTCTTTTCTATATTTTCTAACACAAATACATTCAAATTAGTTTGGAAGAAAAAGGAGAATATCTCCATATCTGAAATAATGATGAGAAAGACTGTTTAAAGCCTACCCTAGTGGCCACCTAGATATGCGTATTAAAAACCCCTCTAACTATGCTCCAGCTTCTTTTTGCATGACCAAAGTATGCTGTCCTCTCAACCCCCCATTCAACACTAACTTCTATTTTAGACTATAATTTGAAAAACAAATGTGTGTACACACACTACACACCGCACACTCTCAAACACACGTTGGTTTGGTGAAAAAGGCAAAACTTCTGGAAAGAGGTCTAGGTTCAAGGCCTGAGTAGACCACTTAGTAGTTGAGCAAGTTACTCAATTTCTCAGAGGGAAAAAAAAACAGTATCTTCATCCATACCACAGCCTACATTATACAAGAGGCAATTCAAGTTTTAACTTCTCCAGGAAGCTTTCCTGGGACAGGAAAGAAGGCCTTACGCATATTTCATATTTCAATTTGTTCATCTTCCCTTCAGAAGTTCTACAGTACTTTCTCTATATGACATTTTTAAAAACAAATTATATTCTGTTATATAGATTGATGTTGTATTACTTCCATCTCCCCAACTAAATTGTAAATTCCTGGAGAACAGGGATTATTTCACATACAGCTTCTAAATCCCCAATGGTACCTGGCAAGATGCTTAAAAAAAGGGGGAGCGGGGTGGAATGACATCTTTTTTTTGATATGTAACCAATTATAAGATTCTCTTTAGCCCCTGCAGTTTATTTTCTTTCTTTTCCTAACTCTTCCATTCCCTTAAACCCAGTAGTGACCCCCGTTCAAGCCCCCAAAAAAGGATTGTTTTAGGAAAGAATTTTCTGTTTTTTAAAAGGATTCATAATTTGGTATTTAGCAAGCATCCCTTTTATTTTGAACATAATTAGTTTACAAAGTAACTAACCTATGAAGGTACATTGACTCTATTGAGTAACCACAATTTAAAGATGTCTCTCCACCTACATTGCAGTTACTTATGTTTCATTTTCTTTCCATTTTTCTCTATACAAACCACCTGCTACTCACCAATACCTCTTCATTATATGAAATTTGAGTCCAAAATCCTTGGAAAAATCAGTTACTGAAATTCATGTCATTCATTGTTTCAAGAACAAAATAATGAATTGGTATTAAAAAAAGAAAACTTTCTTCCCCCAAATTAGCTTTCCATGATCTGTTTAGATGACTGACATTTACAATAGAAAGAAAATTTTGGAAATACATTAAAACTTGAATGTAATAATTTTGATTAATTTTTAAATTATTTTAAATTTGAATGGATTTTCCAACAGTTTCTTCTCTGATACCCTAAGAAAATTCTCCAAGGCTTCACCATGCAAATAAAATTTAAAAACAAAAGACATGTACTGTCTTACAAAAAAAACCAAAAAACAAAAAACTCTATAAAACTCACCAGAAACACTTTGCTTCTAAATATCCAAAATTCAAACTCTCTGAAGAGCAAACAAAATTATTCAGCAGGGAGAAATTCAGCTCTAAGAAATGAGGGTTGTATTCTACTCACATTACTAATACTAAATACAAATAAACGTGCAAGTTCTAATGAATTATACATTTTAAAATCACTTCAAAGCTTAATTCAAAGTAAGTTTATTGTTAAATATTTTAAATGATCAAATATTGCTAAATATTTTAATGTTCACCTTTTAGGAATAAATGTTATGTTATATGTTATGCATAAATAAGTTATATGTTACGCATAAAAGGTCTGATTTCCTGCTTTGAGAAAATTACAACCTATTTAAATAGAATACAATATACTTTTTTCCTTCAATACATGTTAATTTCTGAGTCAATCTGTTTCTCTTATTTTTTATTTTTTTTAGACAGGGTTTTGCTCTGTTGCCCAAGTTGAAGTGCAGTGGCTCGATCACAGCTCACTATAGCCTTGACCTCCCATCTCTTGTAGCTCAAGCGATCATCCCAGCTCAGCTTCCCAAGTAGCTGGGACTACAGATGTGTGCCACCAAACCTAGCTATTTTTTTTTAATTATTTTTCATAGAGATAGGGTTTTACTATGTTGTCCAGGCTGGTCTCAAACTCCTGGTCTCAAGCAATCCTCCTTGGTCTCTTAGAGTGCTGAGATTATGGTGTGAGCCACCATGCCCAGCCTTTGTTTTCTTTGTAATGACTAAGTAAAACTTAGAGAAGGAATGTCGCCTCACTGGAAGAGCTTTGCAATATTTTGGGGAATTCCAAACAAAGAATAATAAAGTTTTAAAGTGTTATATACACTCATTTTCAGAATTATTGTTTTGCTGCTTTAGAGCTTATCATTAAGTTTCAGAAAAGGATGCGGGAAGTATATTTTCTCTGTTTCTCTGTCTACACCTTAGTAAAGTATTTGACATCTGTCCCTGCTTCTCTAAAAAATAGAGAAACCAAAATGTCTTGATCCAGTAGGTCTCCCATTATCATTGCAAGCTTTTTTCTCTAAGTTACTTATAAACTTAAACCAAGAAATGAGGATCTAAAACTTCCACTAAAGTATATTTAAATCAAATTGTTTGATTTATCATACTACGGGAAAATTCCAAATACACATTTCCATTCAATAAAGATTTTCTTAAAAGGTCAACTCCAATAAAAATAAAGGCATAAATACATGAGCAACATAAATGTGTGTAGGTCTGTGATCATGTATGTGTATAAATATGTATAGCAGAACTGAGTTGATCCATATTCAACCCAATTGCCTACAATGTTATAATCACAGTATTATATGGAAGTTCTGTAAAACCTTGGCACCCTGGCAAAGTTAAATTATATTCAGTTTTGTTTTCACATAAAGTATCTTTTATTGCAAGAATGTAGTAACTAGTAACTCTCCAGAAACAAGATACCACATTGTTATGTCTTCCCCAAAAACATTCTAGATAAACAAGAGGCTAGGAATATACAAACTACAAAGTTACTTTCCAATCCATTAGATCCTTTTACATCAACCCATGTCCAGTATTTGCATTCTCAGACTAACTAATGTTTCTTATCTTGAGCTCTAATTTGCTTGCTGTAATTTTTCTAAGTCTGGTTCCACTTCTCCTGGGTTCCAAAGGCTATGTATAGTTCATTTACTCTTTCATTACCCTCTGTTCCAGAAGTGGGCCAGAGAGAATAGTCATGATTAACTATATACATAATACAACTTATAAAAGCTAAACATAGGAAAGGAAAAAGGAAGGTAGCAAATTGAAAAAAACACTAAACCTTGACTCAAGAGATCCTACTGTGCCACTAACTTGCTGTATGACTTCAAGTCACATTATCTATCTAAATCTTACCTATTAACAATACTTAGATAAAACATGAAGTATGCTTCCAGAGATATTCAAGGATGTACAGAGTCAGTTTTGGCAGAATGCATTTACAAGTTCTTAGTTGTGTCTGGTTCTCCTCTATTTACTTCTTTTATGGTTCTGCATTTTCACTCAAGTTTTCCAAAATTCCCATTTAGAACTACTGCTTCTGTATTGCACACAATTAGACTAATCCTTTCTAATCTGAAAGATGAGAAACATTTACTTCTAACAGCTTTCTTGAGCCCCTTACTCACTACAAATTGAGGTTCAGAACATGCCTGATCCCTTGCTTCCTCTCCCTTATCGATTTTTCTAAACTCCTGTCTTTTAGGCTATCGCTAGATATTTCCAGTTTCTATTTAAAACAAAGTTCTTCTACTCCTTACTGTTCTTATTTTTCCATAAATCGAAGGGTTTAACATATTACAACGTTTTAGTTCTCAGTATTATCACTTTTTGACAGGTCTCATATATAATACATGCTTCAAGGTATATATCTGTCCCAAAATGTTAGTAACATACTTTTCCCCCATGTACTATTTATTAATGCTTAGTAACATATATGCAAATATTTCATTAAAATAAAACCTCTTCAGGAAATAAAAGAAAGCTACGCACTTATCCTAGGAGGCACTAAAACTAAACATAATTTCAACTGATATTAAAAATGTGCATCCTTTAAATAAATAAAACAAGTATTTATTAAATAATAAAATCAACTATTAATAAGTAAACTAAAGAGTATATACTATATATACCTACCTAGCAACAGAGTACATAAAGAGAAAATCATTGTCTGGTGAGCCCGGGGTCTTGCTATAGTCTCTATATTTCTTCTGAGTGGTATTTTTTATATCTTTCATTACAGATTCCATTTCTTTACTTAAATTTGTTTCTGACTATAAAACAATGCAAACATATATATAAAGTTTATATTCACTTTCTTTAATACTAGTCTAAAACTAGAATGTTTATTATATAAACATAGGAAATTAAAATTAAAAAGTCAAAACAGATAGAACATTATCTATTATAAATATATTTAGTGTACAAAGATAAAACCAATCAAAAAATACTCTCTTAAACAGTGATCTTTAATTCTACATTGTGACTGGTAACACTGTAACCCAACTATGAATTAACCACATAAATTATTCTAAGCCAATGAGATGTTGGTATTAAAATAATATGTTAGAACAAAGTTTCCATGTCTATAAAAAACCTGACTTTCATTTAAGTTCATTTTTCAAAGAATTATATCAATGTCCCGTAAGTTTAAGCATATTTTAAACACACAAGAATTAGGGTTTATAAAATTTTAAAAAGACCACAAATTCTAAAATTAGTCTTCGCTTGAGAAAGGGAATTGACAGATGAATCTATCTAGGTTTAAAGTATGCATTTCTGTTTCAAAAGTCACATATTCACAGTTTTCACAAATTTACTACATAAACCAGACACAACTGTTACTTCTCTCAGAGACCATATAACAAATCTATAATGAAGGTGAAATATTTTAAGAATTTAAACCAAACAGATCCTACTGGATGGCATAAAAGATGAGTTCCCCGCTACAGTAGTCTGACTTGTGATGAACAGTTCAATTACACAATATTTTATCTCTCGAATACACATACACACACAGTAAATACATGTGCATATCTGTGTAAATATATTTTCTTAATCCTAATATACCTAATGGGTGTATTTTTAAGTGATTAAATTGTGCTTTATATTGAGATACACACACACACACAGAGTATATATAGCTTGTGTGTTTGCTTTTAAATAATACTTCAACCTTTTTTTTTTTTTTTGAGAGGGAGTCTCGCTCTGCTGCCCAGGCAGTGGCACGATCTCAGCTCACTGCAACCTCTGGCTCCCGGGTTCAAGCGATTCTCCTGCCTCAGCCTCCTGAGTAGCTGGGATTACAGGTGTGTGCCACCATACCCAGCTAATTTTTATATTTCTAGTAGAGATGGGGTTTTGCCATGTTGGTCAGGCTGGTTTCAAACTCTTGCACTTAAGTGATCCATCTGCCTCAGCTCTACCACGCCTGGCTAACTTTTTAGATGTATATTAAAACTAAGAATTTAGCCTAAAGAGAAGTATAGCCTTTGATAATAATTTCTATTACTTTTATTTAAATATAAATAGAAGAGAACAAAACCTCTAAAAGCAATTTCTACTAAATATGTAAAAGTCCAGAGTAATTTATAAACTGAATGAAAATGAAAGCAGAAAATCAGAGCTGAGTTAACCAGGATATTTATGCCTTACACTGATGCTTACTGGGAAAGCTCCCGGTCGTCCCTGCAGCTCCTCCACTTCCTTTACGAGATCTTGTATGCTTTTGTTGCTAGGACGTTGCCAAGGGTTATTTTCCACACTGCTTCCAGGATAACATGGAAGAACACTGTTAGCAAACTGCCTACAGAGGGGACACGTGAATTCTCCTTTGTCCACTGAGAAGCCCTGAAGAACCTGATCATTCTAAAAGATGAAATAAACATACAGATGCATGATACACACATTTACAGAAAACAAAAATTATACCACCCATTTTATAGTAAATAAATAAACCATACAAAAAAAGACATCTCTAATATGTCATAAAGAAATAAACAAAATCCTTCATTTAACTGTTAAAGTTCACCAAATCACTTCCTACATCAGAGCAATTACATAACACTTGCCCTCACCAACACACTGTTTAAGTATCTTACTCTTCTCTCAGTATGAAACATTCAAGTGATGATGCAATTAATCTGAAATGTGGATTTAAGATAAACAATAATTCAAAAAACAGGCCACATTAAAGTGGGTCACCCTCCTCTTACCCCACACCCCTGTTTTCATAATCTGTAACTGACTACTGGGAAGATTATCCCAATGCTCATGTTCCTTGATCTAGGATAAATAGCTTTTGAGAGCAAATAAGCCTCAAAAAAGTAACTTCTAAAGTGTCTAACTGCTAAATACAACTGATTGGACAACTGAGTTAGTGCTCATTTCATTATATCTGCATCTCAAGTACTTTGACTATGAGAACTATGAATTCTATTTTTCACTTTTTGACATTAACTTTTTAAGTCCTTAAAAATGTAACAACATACTTCCTAAATCCAATTCTACAAACATTTACTAAGTTCCTACTATGTGATAAATACTGTGCGAGGTGATAGCATAAAGAGTTAAGATACATTTTTCCTTCTTAAGGTGCTCACAATTTAAAAGCAAAATCGGGCAAATAAATTATAGTGCGATAAATGCAACAACAGAGAAGCCTTCCCAGAGAAGATTTGTTAGCTAAGTTTTAAAAATACACAAAAAAGAGAGTGCTAAAAATTGGGGCAATGGTCCTGGTCACAGAACATTCTGTGATAAGCTTCTTGGCAGCCTTAATTCTAAAGAATGCTAGATAGTCTTTTTTGCTATAACTGAAGCTAGGTTCTCTACTGAAGCACCCCCAGAAACCCTCTCAGCTCACCCTCCTACATCTCTCACATCTCAGCACCCTCTGGTGCTGGCCCAAGATCATTACTCTTGCATTCCCTTGTATTTGTGGCTCATGTCATATAGCAATACTATCCTTTTCCTTCCTTTTCACTGCCACCTACTGCCCGCAACCACTGAAGACTTTGGTACCTTGATATGTTTTCCTCATCACTCCAAGTCCTGCATCTTCCTATGCAGTTTCACTATATATGTATACAACCAATCTTATACCTCAGTCCTTCAGCTCCTTAAGCTCATCAGCGCCTATAGTTTTGGCTTCCACTCTACTCCAGCACCTGTTACCATAACAATATCCCTTGTCCTGTAATAACTCAAAATTACTCGTGATCTGAAAATATTAAATTTGAACATCTTATATTCTGACTACCAACTTCCACCTCCTTTATTTCCCTTCTTTTTCTCCTAGCCTCATCAGGTTTTTCCTATCCCATCTGCACACCATTGTCTACCACTTCAAAAACTCATGGCAATACTTCCCACTTGCCCTCCATGTATCCCTTCATCATTCACACCAAACAAAGCCTTCATACTAAATTAATCCAATGTATGCCTTCTCCAATTCTGCACTCAAACTGAGTGTTGTCTGAGAAAAATGAAATGCCTTCTTGCTACAAACTGTTTCCAACCTCAACTCTGTCCTGCATACTGCCTGGCACTCTTTCTCCACATCCTAGGAAGCACTTTGTCATCCAATCCCAAAGTGGTTTTCCTGTTTTTGTTTTTTTATTTTTTATGTATGTATTTATTTATTTATTTATTTTTTGAGATGGAATTTTGCTTTTGTTGCCCAGGCTGGAGTGCAATGGCGCAATCTCAGTTCACTGCAACCTCCGCCTCCCGAGTTTAAGAAATTCTCCTGCCTCAGCCTCCCAAGCAGCTGGGATTACAGGGGCTCGCCACCATGCCCAGCTAATTTTTGTATTTTTAGTAGAGACGGGATTTCGCCATGTTGGCCAGGCTGGTCTTACTCCTGACCTTAAGTTATCCATCAGCCTCAGCCTCCCAAAGTGCTGAAATTACAGGCATGAGCCACTGTACCTGGCCCCCAAAGTGGTTTTTCAAACCACCTCCTCACCTGCCAAGTCACTCACCTTCCCCACCCCTGTCCCCTTTACTCTAGAAGCATAAGGTTACACCTCATATCTCAAGAGAGAAGGGTCTCATAGCAACTCATTCCATATCCTGCCCATCTCCCATCACAAATATATAATTAATTAACCCCATCAGGCCTTCCATCTACTTTCTTCTTTCTGTCCCCTTTACTAATTTCTCTAAGTTGTCTCCCAAACATACCACTACATGACCTAATGCGTCGTGTCTAATGTCTAATTTGAGACTTTGTTATTTCCAATCAAAATCTTTCAGTGTCATCATAACCTCTCACCTTGATTCCTTCGTCCCCCTCATGCCCCACAAGACTGTCCTTCTAAATATATTTCAAATCTATATTCTCTTCTCCATTTTCATAGACATGAGTAAGTCCAAACCCCCACCACATTCTTTCTTACTTTTCTGCAATCCCCTTTCTACACAACTGTCGCAATGACTCTTCTGGACATTTTATATTTCTGCTTAAGTCTTTAATGGCTTTCTCTGAGGAATCTATGTAAAGTCCAAATTCATTAAATGGACCAGAAGGCCCCTTACAATGTAAACCTTAATTACTTACTCTGTCTCGTCTCTCATCACTCAAGCGCCTTACTCCATCAAAATGTTCTGGCACCTGGGAGATGTTCCAGTAAGACTCTGTGTATACCTAACATTTAGCACGCATACTGTAACTGTTTACTTGTCTCTCTTACATAATACATACTAAACTCATTGAGGGAAGGAACTGTGCCTTATGTACCATTGTATCCACAATGATTATCATAGTATCTGGAACACTGTAGATACTGAATAAATATTTGCTGAAAGAATAGTTGAATACAGGGATATGAAAAATGCATAATGTGCTTAAGGAACTAGTAATTAGCTTATTAATGTTGAATTGATGGAAGACAACACTAAAGCAATAGGCAAGTCCAGATCCTGGAGTACCTGAACGCCATTCAGAGAATAGTGAACTTTATCCTATCAGGAGGAAGACAGCAAGAGATTTTAAGCCAACACCACATATTGTCGATTTAAATTTTAGAAAGCTCAATGTAGTAAATAAATTACACCTGGAGTAAGGAAATCAATAAGAAAGCAATTCCTATAATCAAGATGAGCGAGGAAGGCATACACAAAAAAGTAGCAGTGGGATTAGTGAAGGTAGAATATAGTCAAGTGAGGTTTAGAAGGCAAAATCAATAGAATTTTGGTAAGGGACTGAAAGTGAGAGGTGAAGAACAGGAAGGAAAAAAGAGATATCTACTGCTTCTGAGTTAGGAATATGGGAATATAGTAGACCTGTATTTAAGAAGTTGCTTTTAAGAAGTTGCACTGCTTGTACTCAGGAGTGTAAGGCTTCAGTGAGCTATGATCTAGCCACTGCACTCCATCCTGGGAAACAGAGTGAGAACCCCATCTCAAAAAATAAATAAATAAATAAAATAAAAGTTACACTGAAGGAGAAAGAGAAGTCTTCAGCTATGGGAAAATAAGAAAATGTAATGTCCAGGGAAGGATTCTGAATGGGAGAGGTTTGAACTCAGCTCCTGATGAGCTGAGAAGGGGCAGAAGAGGCAGAAAAACTGAAAATACAGAAGAAAAAGAGGTTACCTACTGATGAATCAAGGCCCCTGAGGTGTTGGGGAGAAAGGTCTACCAGAGCTCAGGCAGAAAAGTTATTCCTGAACAGAAGAAGGGCTATAGTACTACCTCAAAGAGTAGCAAAGAAAAGACTGGTTGGGATGTTAGACTCATTTATCAGGGAATAGAAAAGCAAGACAGGAATCTAAGAGAATATGACAACAGACACTGTTTTCTTCATGACAAAGGAAGAGACAAAATCTGTTAAGAGGAAATGAATCTTGGGGAGGCAAAGGTTTGGAATAGCTGCTGAGGAAAACAGGAGAAGGAACTGATCAAAGACAGGTAAATGAATTCATAGGTAGTATTTACAGCCCATAACTCTAGTCTAAGACACTGTTATAGGAAGCCACAAGTTTGTGATAATAACCATTCACTTAGTTTTATGACTTTTCTAGCTGGGATAGCTGACTGGGTCTAAAGTCAAAGGAGGCTGATTAAATGAGATTCACAAGAACAGAATGGGTCTAGTACAAGAAAGAGAGGATAGCAAAGAGCTAATACACTAGGAAAAAATTCAAAGGGTTAAAGGACTATAGATCTCGATGTCAGAGGCAAATCACAATAATGAGAGTGAAGACAAGAGAACTTATGTGATAATCATAAGATGATATGGTAGGATATTAAAGCCTAATATTTCAGAGAGAGTAGCAAAGTCTAAAGTGCAGCCATGGAAGTCAGTTGCTGAAGTGAAAAAAATTTTTCTTTTCTTTTCTTTTCTTTTTTTTTTTTTTGAGATGGAGTCTTGCTCTGTTGCCCAGGCTAGAGGGCAGTGGTGCAATCTCCGTTCACTGCAACCTCTGCCTCACAGAGTCAAGTGATTCTCCTGCCTCAGCCTCCCGAGTAGCTGGGATTACAAGTGCACACCACCATGCACAGCTAATTTTTGTATTTTTAGTAGAGACAAGGTTTTGCCAGGTTGGCCAGGTGGCCACGTTGGCCAGGCTGGTCTCGAACTCCTGACCTCAAGTGATCTGCCCAACTCGGCCTCCCAAAGTGCTGGGATTACAGGCATGAGCCACTGCATTCAGCCAGCTGCCAAAATGAAATTTAAAATTAAAATCCTTGAAGTTGAACAGGTCTGTGTTAAAGTGAGACTGGATAGTTTATACGATGATCAAAACCACCTAAAAAGATGAGCTGGAATTGGGATGTATATACTATAAGAAGATTTAATACCTGGAAAGATACACGCAACTTTAAAAAATTTTTGCAACTTACCCGTAATGATTCCATGTAAGATTTATGACAATCTATATGTAATGTGTGACCACAGGTTTGTACATAAACACCTCCTTCCCAGCCAATTGATACTGCCAAGAGACATGAACTCTTCAAAATAAAAAGAAGACAAATACAATTAATTTTAAAGTATAAACATATTTAAATATTAATATGTCCACATAAACCTCTGCATAATTTTCTATTTTTATATTAATGTGAAGTTTCTATTTTTGTGGTATCAATTAATGCCTGACTAGATAGTCTTAAGACACTATCTTTAAAATTGGAATACCATGAAGTTGCAGCTCCCAAACTTCTATACTCATAATGAAAGAGAATAAATATTATGAATTAGCCTTTGTCCGCTCCATAAAATATATGCTCTCAATATTACACTATAGTTCAATATGAACTATACTGTTGCTGAGATTAAGTATGGTACTTAATCTCTCTCTGATTTCTGACATTAACAACTTACTTCTTGAAACGCCTGCTTTCCTCTGGTTTAAAGCTACTCTCTCTTGGTTTTGTTCCTGCCTCTTTAACTGCTTTTCTCAGCCTTCCTTCTAAGGATCTTTTTTTCTTCACTACTCCTTCAATGTCTACTCCTCTGCTCCTCAAGGTTCTATTCTCAGTGCTACTCTCTTCTCATTAAACTATTTTTCCTAGTGATTTAAGCAGTAATTTCGACTACCCCGCAAGCTTAGATCTCTTGCCTGTTAGATACAAGTACTCATGCCACTCAGAAATCTCCAGTTTAATGTCCCACAGAAAATATAAAATCAATGTGCCAAAAATGTAAATTGTTAGCTTCTCCATGAATCATTTCCTTCCTCTTGGTTCAATAACTCCACAATCTATTTAGTCACCACTCAGAAAGCCAAGAGTCATTCTATATCACACTCTTACCTTCATATCACAGTATCAGTTCCCAAATCATATGGATTCTGTGTCCTAAATAACTCATGATTTTGGTCTTTCCTCTTCTTTTCCACTACATAATATTCAAGTCTATATCCCACAGACTGGGAGAAGGGGTTCTTAAACAGTTTCTTAACTCGTCTCCTTAACTCCAATTTGTTCTCTCAATGATGTACCCTCCATATATCTTTATAAAGTATAAATCTAGTCATAAGAATAACCCAAAAACATGCCTTAATATTTACAAGGTCTTACTATAATATACAATAAAGAAGGGACCCAGACTATATAAGCAAACTATATATCCTTTCCAAATTTGTGTTTTTGTTTTTTGAGTTTTTTTTTTTTTTTTGAGATTTGAGTTTCACTCTTGTCTCCCCGGCTGGAGTGCAATGGCGCAATCTTGGCTCACCACAACCTCCGCCTCCCGGATTCAAGTAATTCTCCTGCCTCAGCCTCCCAAGTAGCTGGGATTACACGCATGCGCCACCATGCCTGGCTAATTTTGTATTTTTAGTAGAGATGGGGTTTCTCCGTGTTGATCAGGCTGGTCTCACCTCAGAGAGTGATCCGCTCACCTCGGCCTCCCAAAGTGCTGGGATTATAGGCATGAGCCATCATGCCTGGCTCCAGATTTGTTTTAAAGGTTTCTATCTTTCATCTTTCCTTTCTCTTTTACATCTTCAACTTCTCTTTCATTGCTAATTCCTCCCTCTAAACTTATAAATAGGCTGAAGACTTTTTCTCCTAAAATCTCTTCCTTAGAATTTTCATCAATTGGCCTCTGTCAAATAGCATTTGGGCCTAAACTTGAATTTATTTTCTACAATCTACAGTAGATAGATGGGCAGGCCAGAGCAATGTGAAAGCACAAGATCTAACAGGAGTGGCAGCATATGATGCAAGATTTGAGAGCCATCAAACAAGCATGTACTTACATGCTAAAAAACTGAGTCAATCTTTAGATTTTATTTTTATAATATAAGATGACCAATGATCTTTAAATGATAGTAAAGTTCCGATATTAAATCAAGACTCTTCATGAGTATCTAAAGTTGAAAGTACTGTGTATTACATAGTACAAAATGACTTCCCAGCCAATTTAAAGATGTGAAGCCGCATAAATCAAATACAGCTGGTTAGCAGGCTTCTGTTACAAATGAGAAAAACAACAGGAGCCCTGCTCATCCTTGTTTTACATTTTGGAGCTGCTTGAAATAGAAGCAGATTTTGGTGTTAGATCATTTAGAATGATTGGTAGTCAGTTAATAAACCAGCTGCTCTCTTTGGCACTATACTACAAAAAGGCAATTAATCTGTATTTTTAATAAAAATGGTTAGCTTTTAAAACTGGAAACAATGAATTATTTGTCTATACAACTTTTAGATGTTTGAGTTTGACAGTCAAAAAATGCAGGATAACATTTAATAATGTGAGACTAGTATTTTAGGGAGACCTCAAGTATCCACTACTGTGCTAAGTGCCTAACACTGAAATGTCACAACCTCAATAATTACTAAAACCTAATACAGTAGCTGGAGTTACCCCTTTTTACAAGAGAGGAATGATAACTTTAGTAAGATCACTAAGTTATCAGTTCAAATTCAAGTCTGTCTAACTCCAAAGGTCAGGTTCCTTCTCTCTGTTGTGTCATATTTCCCATGTGTTACACTTCCAGTTTCTACAGTGAATGCACTGTTTTACATAACTAATATTCTACATGTCAATTCTGTAAAATGCATGCATTTCATCTGAAGACAGTAGAATCTACAGTTTAATCCTATAATCAATATCAGTGCCCACTGAGGGTCATGCTTCTGCTTTATACACTCTGGTCCAGCTACCACTCTGGTACTCTTATGTTTAGAGTAACTCAGGATGAAACCCAGTAAGCATCTACAACACACATAGCATGTGCTAGCCTCTGAATCAACATGAGGCACAGCTCTGGACCTTCAAAGGTATGCAGTCTAGGGAATATGCCATATATACATAAAACAGGTCTTATAAAAGCATACAAAAGTAATGATGTGGGAATACAAATCTCACAATCACTGACAGAAACACAACAGAGTATAACCCAACTCAGATTTCAGTTTGGAGACTTTTTATAAAAAATATTTTTTTCTAGAAATGAATAATTACTCTGGCTGCAAAAAAGAGATACCCTCCTTTTTTGCTCTCATTTATTAGATCATCTCTTTCTTCAAAATTACTATGCTCTTAGGTCTAGGTTTATTTTGATTGAATTTTTTTTAAGTTTTCTATTTGGTGTTGGGATTCATCTTTACCTGTTTACTCTAAAGTAATTAAAAATGATAAAAATTAAAACCAGGATTATTGATAGTGGCAGGTGACAGACAAATTCCTAGGTAGACAGGGCCAGGTCCCTGGTGAAACCCAACCTTCAAACCACAGACAATTTAAAGCCTGAAAACCAGCTGCAGTTTCAGGTAGAGTCCATGACTGGAGTGAGAACTTCCTCAAAGCCTTTTAGCCAATCAAATAGTGCTGCTTTTATCAGGTCCACACATGGACCATTCAGCACGCACTCCCCCATTCTGAGACCATAAAAACCACAGAGTCAGTCACACAGGCAGCTACGTGTTTTCAGGCCCCCTGTCTTGTTGTTGAGATCTTTCCTGTCACTTGATAAAATTCTTCTCTGCCTTGCTCACTCTCTGGTGTCCATGTACTTCATTCTTCTTGGTTGTGGGACATGAACCTACCCACCAAATGGCAGGAGCAAAAAGGGCTGTAACACACTCCTGGCCGGCTCACAGAACTGTGGGTAGTGGGAATGAAAAGAGTTGTGACACGCTCCCATTCACTGGACTATGGGAGTGAAGAGCTGCAACCCTTCTGGGGGCCCAGACCTCGGCACTCCCAAGCAGAAGCTGTGACACTCCCTTGGGGCTCTGCGGTTGCTGATGTCTCTGAGTTTTTGGGTGCCACTGCATCCCTGTCATTTGAATGCTGGCACCCAGCCACAGAAGCTGCTTGCAGCACATCTAGCCCCACCACAGGCAGAGCTTAGAGCTGCAATGGTTGAGGGATCCAGACTAGGGAGCAAGCTTAGCATGGCCCGCCAGCCAGCCTGGGTAGAGTGAGCCCAGTGGGCCCTAGCGAAGCCCAGGCAGTGGTGCCACCTAGTGAAGTGGCACCAAAAGAATCCTGTGTCATTATGACAAGAAAATAAAGTCTAAATAAGGTGGCAGTAAATTTCTGCAAAAGCAGAACTTAGCATCATTTCCCAATTTTCCTTGAAAATAAAATATTGGCCGGGCGCGGTGGCTCAAGCCTGTAATCCCAGCACTTTGGGAGGCCGAGACGGGCGGATCACGAGGTCAGGAGATCGAGACCATCCTGGCTAACATGGTGAAACCCCGTCTCTACTAATACAAAAAAATTAGCCGGGCGAGGTGGCGGGCGCCTGTAGTCCCAGCTACTCGGGAGGCTGAGGCAGGAGAATGGCGTGAACCCGGGAGGCGTAGCTTGCAGTGAGCTGAGATCTGGCCATAGCACTCCAGCCTGGACGGCAGAGCGAGACTCCGTCTCAAAAAAAAAAAAAAAAAGAAAAGAAAATATTTATTGGTCTCTGATTAATAAAGTAATATATGTATCCTGTAAAAAAAAATCCAAAGCAAGCCAGGTGCAGTGGCTCATGCCTGTAATCCCAACACTTTGGGAGGCCAAAGTGGGCGGATCACAAGGTCAAGAGATCGAGACCATACTGGCCAACATGGTGAAACCCTGTCTCTACTAAAAATATAAAAAATTAGCCGGGTGTGGTGGCGGGCACCTGTAGTCCCAGCTACCCAGGAGGCTGAGGCAGGGGAATCATTTGAACACGGGCCCTGGGAGGGGGAGGTTGCAGTGAGCCGAGATCACACCACTGCACTCCAGCCTGGAGACAGAGTGAGATTCCATCTCAAAAAAAAAAAAAAAAAAAAAAAGTCCAAAGCAATAAAGAACAAAGTGTGAAAATATGTGTGTGTGTGTGCACATACATGTATTTATACACATGCACATACACATATTGCTACAAAACAACCATAATTTCATTTTAAAGTCTCTGAAAATATATGGAAGCATGACCCTTATTACCTAACCCAAACTGCCTAACAGGCCTAACCTAGCCTTCCTAAATGGGATAGCTTGAATATTTAAAACATCACTTTACATTTATATTGACCTGTATTATATGCAGAGTGACCTATATGGAGAGTGAACTCTAACCTGGTGATTACTGCATGAAAGATCATTATCAGCCCTATTTTACAGATGAGGAAATTGAGTCTCAGGCCACTTAAGGGATTTGGCCAAGCTCACATTGCTCAGAAATGGCAGAATCAGGACCAAACCCCAGTTTTTCTGGTCTAGGATTCTTTCTGATCACACAATACCTCCCTGTTGGTCCATCGGCTGTAGAAGCCACCAGAAACCTTCTTGTCAGTCTAGCATATTAAGGAACCAGACTCTACTCTGGCTCTTATCATCACGAGGTCAGTTCTTATTTATTCTGATTATGTATTCTGTCTTCCACTTATCTTACTAATTTCTTCCACTTCAATGGATTTATGGGCAAGAAAGAAGTTCTATTTGGAAATCTATCCATATAATCATCTCATATAGCTAACTAAAAATGTTTTACTTTATATTTTAAGCTTATATCTTATCTTTATTTAATTCAAGACACAGTAGATTTAAAAAGCTACAACAGGAGAAAGGAAACCCCATTTGATAATCCACTCAGGAAACATCAAAAGGAATACAGAAATTTTAAAAAGACATTAACAATGCTGCTGCTACTAAAGATTATCTTGAAAGCCTTCAGATACTTATGAGTTCCAGAGTCCCTAAATGCAAAACACAGAAAAAAACTACCAAGTTTATAAGAAGTCATAGCAGATATGAATCAAATCCATCCTTACTTTACATTTTAAAAGTATCAGAATGAAATTTTATTACATATCTTTAAATGAAAGTAAAAGAGGGAGGCAAAAATCTTCATACAATATTCCCACCATAACAAAAGTGTCCAAGAGTTAATACATTAAGTCCTCACTTAATGTTATCAATAGGTTCTTGGAAACTGTGACTTTAAGCAAATTATGTGGAACAAAACTAATTTAACCATAAGCTAACTGATATAAACAGGAGTTAAATTCCTATAGTATATTTCTGATTACAAAAACATCATCAGAACTTCTAAAGACCCAAAACATTTCTAATATGAACCACTGAAATGAATGCAGAGTATGCACACATTTGAGAAAGGTTATCAGAAACAAGGTAACGATTTACCCAGTTTTTAACAAAACAATGAGTACTGTGAGTAGTAGTGGTGATGGGTTAAATTAAGGAATAAGTATTTGCAAAGTGAAAATTGTTAAAGAGTACTTCCTATTACCATGCAATTTAAAAACAATAACAAATATGCAGGTTCACTGAGCCCTTTCATACCACATGGTTATTATGCAGTTGTATAATTATCATATGCTTTATAAATTTTTACTTTATCATACACTTTGTAAATTTAAAAATAAAAAAATATGTTTTCATTATTTCATTCATTTTCCAACATTCTAGTTCACAGTCATAGGTGGCTGGAGCCTATTCCCGCAGCTCAGAGCACAAGGTAGGAACTGACCCTGGGCAGGATACCATCCCATGGCAGGACACACTCACATCCACACCCATACTCACTCATACCAGGATAATTTAGACATGCCAATTAACCTAATGTGCAGCACATCTTTGGGAAGTAGGAAGAACTGGAATACCCAGACAAAACCCATAAAGACATGGGGAGAACACACAAATTCCACACTGACAGTGGCCCCGGTAGGGAATTTTTTTTCTCATCAACATTATAACAAAACAATGTTGAAAGAAAAATCATTATTTAAGGACCTGCTGTACTCATCATTCCACTTAATTGAATGTATGTATCACACAATAAACAACATTTAAAACAAAGGTATCACATTTATTACCTGAAATGTTTATTAACAGATTTCCATTTCTTTCTATCCACATATTAATTTTTTTCTAATAAACTTTCAAATTTAACATCAGAATGCCATTTTGGTAAAAGACATATAAAATTCTGGAGGGAAATAACCAACCATCAACTTGGCAGACAAAAGTACTATTTTATAAAGAGTACTTACATCCTTAAAATAACGCTGTAATAATGAAAGCCTCACGTCATGAACGGCTGCACAGGTATCCCAAGGGTAAATCTGCTCCTCTTCAGTGATTGGCAACTTTTTTGGCTCAACATTGTCACGGCACTGCCCCAAAACTACATTAACAGATGAAAGCTCATTAATCAAAAATAATCAATGCCATAGATCTATAACTCCAAGAAAAGCTGAGTTATTTACCACAAGCAACTCAAATTTTTTCACTATTAGAAATTTTTAAAGACTCCTCAAAAAAGTGGTATTCTAGTTTTCTTCTACAGGCTAAATAAAGCTTCAAATATGCCAATATTTACTTTAAAAAATAACACTGAACTATGATTATAAACTCAAAATGGATGGATGGATGGATTGATGGGTTCCTAAATCTGTCCACTGAAAAAATCTAGATGATATAACTCTCTAGTATTCACAAACTTTATTTCTAAATATACTATTTCTCACTAAAAGGAAGAAGAGATCCATGGAGAAACAGCTGAGTCCAGGGTTGGGGAAAAGTGCAAGGTGACCCCAGAAGGATGTGTGATTAAAAAGAGCAAGAAGTGTTCAAACACTGAGGGAGCAGATTTATAAGGACCTGGAGTTCTGACTGGTAAAATTTGAGAAAAGTTGAGTATTAAAAAGAATAATAATAGTAATAGATAATACAATACCTTCACTGACCCAGGCAAGGAAAATAAAATAAAAGAGTAAAAGGGTGAGTAGAGTCTTAATGTATCATCCTATAGATTACCTACTACCTTACCTAAGTGATCAAACTTGATTGGCACCACCAATAATAGGACAAATTGACACACTGGACCTCTTGATGTAATGCTATTCGAAGGAACATCACCTGTATAATACCCTTGCCAAAACTGTTTAACTTCAATCTAGTAACAAGGGAATAATCACACAAATCCAGATTCTGAGATATTCTATGGAACAACCAACCTGGACTCTGAAACTTTAAAAAGGGGCTAGAAAAACTGTTCTAAATTACAGGAGAATAACAAGAAATGACAATGGAAAACAATACGTGATCTTTTATTCGATTGTGAATCAAGAAATATCTGCTATAAAAATATTACTGACTCTGACCATAAAAAAATGATGTAAGTGGATATGCGTATAAGTTAATCAGCCTGATTAATGGTAAAGTGGCATATATGTTAATTAGCTTGACTTAATCATTCCACAATGTATACATATCAAAATATCATATCATATTTATGTACCCCATAAATATGTACAATTTTTATTTATCAAGTAAATAAGAAACACAAAAAACATTGCAGGGACAACTGAGAGAATCTGAATATAAACAATATTTGATGTTACTAATGTTACATTTCTTAGGAATGATAATGGTACCATAATTATGTAAAAGAATATCCTTGGGCTGGGTGTGGTGGCTCATGCCTATAAACCCAGCACTTTGGGAGGCCAAGGTGGACAGACCACTTGAGGCCAGGAGTTCAAGACCAGCCTGGCCAACATGACAAAACCCCATCTCTAATAAAAATACAAAATTTAGCTGGGTATGGTGGTGCATGCCTGTGATCCCAGCTACTTGAGAGGCTGAGGCATGAGAACTGCTTGAGCCTGGGAGGCTGGGGTTGCAGTGAGCCGAGATCGCACCACTGCACTCCAGCCTGAGCAACAGTGAGGGACTCCGTCTCAAAATATATATAAGAAAATTTTTAAAAAGAGTATCCTTGTTCTTAGGAGTTATATTCTAAAGTATTTACAGATAAAATACCATGATGTGTGCATCAGAAGAGTTGCTCTTTAAAAAGGGAATAATATTAGGTGTATCACTGTGGGCCCTAAGTTTTGGAGGGATTTATAACAGCAACAGAAGTAACAGACAAAAGGTGATAGATGCTACCAGCTAAAACATAATTACCATGATGCATAATCCTCTTAATATGCTGCTGCATTCAATTTGCTAGAATTTTGTCGAGAATTTTTGCATGTATATTCATAAGGGATATTGGTCTACTGTTTCCCTGTGTTATCTTTATCTGGCTTTGGTATCAAAACTAGCCTCACAGAATAAGTTAGGAAGTGTTCACTCTTCTTTATTTTTTGGACAAGTTTGAGAAGCACTGGTGTTAATTCTTTAAATGACTGATATAATTCACCAGTGAAGCCATCCGGTCCTGTGCTTTTCATTGTCAGATTTTTTAAAATTACTGAATCAATCTTTGTATGTGTTATAAATATGTTCAAATTTTTTATTACTTCTTGGGTCCATTTGGTAGTTTGTATATTTCTAGGAAATCATTTATTTAATCCATGTCATATAATTTTTTGGCATAAATTGGTCATAGTATTCTCCTATAATCCTTTTTATTTCCATGAGGTCTGTAGTAAAGTCAACAATTTCATTTTAGTTATTTGAATCTTTTTTAATGTATGCATTTACAGCTGTAAATTTCCCCATTTTCACTGCATTCTAAAGGTTTGGGTATGTTGTATTTTCATTTTCCTTCACCTCAAAGTGTTTTCTAATTTCATTTGTAATTTCTTCTTTGGCCCATTGGTTGTTTAAGACTATGTTGTTTTAGGTTGGGTGCAGTGGCTCACGCCTGTAATCCCAGCACTTTGGGAGGCCAAGGCGGCCAGAACACAAAGTCAGGAGATCGAGATCATCCTGGCTAACACGGTGAAACATCATTTCTACTAAAAATACAAAAAAATTAGCCAGGCATGGTGGCAGGCGCCTGTAGTCCCAGCTACTGGGGAGGCTGAGGCAGAAGAATGGTGTGAACCTGGGAGGCAGAGCTTGCAGTGAGCCAAGACCATGCCACTGCACTCCAGCCTGGGTGACAGAGCGAGACTCCATCTCAAAAAAATAAAATAAAATAAAGAGTATGTTGTTTAATTTCCACATACTTGTGAATTTCCCAGGTTTCCTTTTGTTATTCATAGCTAGTTTCCATTATGACCACAGACAATTTTTTGAATAATTTCAATCTTTTAAAATGTTATTGAGGCTTGTTTTGTGGCCTAACATATGGTCTACCTAGGATAATGTTCCATATACCATTGAGAAAAATATCTATTCCACTGTTCTTGGGTGGAGTGTTCTATGTAAGTCTGTTAGGTCTAGTTGTTTTATAGTGTTGCTCAAGTATTCAGTTTCCTTTCTGATCTTCTGTCTAGTTGTTCTATCAATTAAAGTCTCCAACTATTATTTTAGAAGTATCTATTTCTCCCTTCAGTTCTGTCCATTTTTGCTTGATACATTGGGGGCTCTGTTGTTTGGAGCATATATGTTTATAATATCTTCATGATGGATTGGCTGTTTATCAATATATAATCTCCTTGTCTCTTGTAACAATTCTTAACTTACAGTTTATTTTGTCTCATAGTATAACCACCCCAGCTCTCTTTTGGTTACTATTTGCATGGAATCTCTTCCCATCCTTTCACTTTCAACTTCTTGTGTCTCTGGATCTAAAGTGAATCTCTTACAGCATCACATTTTTAAAAATTCATTCTGTCAACCTCTGCCTTTTACCTGAGCAGTTTAATGCATTTATATTTTAAGTAATTACTAACTTCAAAAAAATTAATTAATCCATTTTGCCATTTTCTATTTCTTCTTTAATTGATTACTGCCTTCTTTTGTAATTAATTGGCTTTTCTGGTATAAAATTTTGATTCCCTTCTCTTTTCTTTTGTGTGTGTGTGTGTGTGTGTGTGTAACTTTTTTTAATAGTGTTTACCCTGGGGATTAGAATTAACATCTTCACTTTGTAACAATCAAATTTAAATATCTACTTTATTTCAGAAGTATACAAAAACTGCTCCATCCCCCTTCCCTTTATGTTTTTATCTCAATGCCTACACTCTTCCACAAACAAGAACATTATTATTTGGTTTACAAATCTAGATATGCAGTTCTATCCAGATTTGCTTTCTTTTTATTATACATATTTTTGAAGTGCTATCACGACTAACTTTGCACTTTCTGAATCTTTGCAACTTTAGACTTTCTGAATCTTTGCAAAGAATGTAGGGTTTAGTAAAAGGAAAAGACTATATTATAAATATTGTATTCTTCTCCTATGGAGAACTGAAGCTCCCCAGATCAGTAATGCTTACAGGCATTCTGAGCAATAGTGAGACGGCACATAAATTAATATCTTTCCATGTAGATAAATGTACTTAAAGGCCCTTAATTTGAGCAGTGTTTTGAAGGGTTTCTAATCAAAAGTCTATAATTTAGCACAAATCAAATATAAAAATAAAGAGATAAAAGCATGAGACTTTTAATACATGGTTTGAAGAACATGGCAATAAAGTATCAGTGAACACTAAAAAGATCTAGAACAATAAGCACACCTAGCATCCAGACTTTTGTCTCTAAATACCATTTCCCACTAAAAAGAAACTAATGCTTCTTTGAGAGACTGCTGATTTCAGGGCAGGAAATGTATAAGATAAATTTATTGTAACTAGCCACACCAAAAAATGTAGAAAGACCCAAGGCTACTCTAGGCTTGTGTCAAAAGAACTCAGGAGACAACTCGAATAAGCTCTCAGTGAACAAAGATGGAAGAACATGAGCATCAACAAGAAAGTAACTACAGAGTTATGAACAGAGTTCATAATGATTAAAAACAGAGTTCATCAATGATACCTAAAAGTACTAATTATCTTTAGAAAATGATTTTTAAACCCCACTATCTCAATATTTTGAGCACCTGTAAATAAAAGGAAAGAATACTGTGTCTACCCTGCCTTTCCTGCGCAATCTGTATCTCAGAGTAACAAAAAAAGAGGTGACGAAGTAAAATTTCTTTTATGGAAGTATATGTCAGCTAATAAACAACAACCAAAAAAAAACATGAAAGAGATTTGAAATCTCTGATCACCTGATGGATTTAGGCAGTAATCATCATTTGCTACTAATCTCACAGAGAGAAAACAGAGGGAACAGAGGAATATGTTAAACAACACAGCAACATTCAGAAAAATCCAAATTGGTTTTCAATGATCCAATTTCTTTAAAAAAGTAAAATGATGGGAGGAGGGGGTAAAGATAGAGGGAGAGTGGATCTATTAATTAAAAGACCACAAAGGAACACTACAACTATAAATAAATTAAGCAAAATAAATAAATAAATAGAGACAATGGGGAAATTTTAAACACTGACTGGATGTTTGATGATATTAGAGAATGTATTTAGGACTGACTGTGGTTATGTTTAAAAAACAAGACCTTTCTTTTTAACAGAAACACTGAAAGTTTTACAGATGAAATTATACAATGTCTGAAATCTGCTTCGAAATAATTCTAATAAGGAGGGAACAAATGAAATAAGATTAGCCAGAAATTAATCACTGTTGAAGATAAATGGGAACATGTGGGTTCACTTTGCACATCTCTTTAGCATACTGTTAAAAATTTTCCATATTCAAATCTAAAAAGAAAAGAGAAGAAATGAATCAAAATAAATAAGCCCAGAGAAAAAAGAAAGTATCAATGGGTGGATAAGGCTCAGATGGTAAAGAAGGAAACAGCTACACAATTCACCTGGTATACTAAAATCATTCCTGAGATTTAATACTCTTTAATGTCAGTTTCTTTTTTTTTTTTTTTTTAATTTTTTTTAAGATAGGGTCTTACTCCATCACCCAGAGTGCAGTGGTGCAATCTCAGCTCACTGCAGCCTCGACCTCTTGGGCTCAGGCAATCCTCCCACCTTGGCCTCCTGAGTAGCTGGGACCACAGGTGCACGTCACCACACCTGTTTAATTTTACTTTTTGTAGAGACAGGGACTTACTGTGTTGCCCAGGCTGGTCTTGAACTCCTAGACTCAAGCAATCCTCCAGCCTTGGCTTCCCAAAGTGCTGGAATTACAGGGGTGAACCACTGTGTCCTGGCAATATTAGTTTCTTATTTTTTTTCCTTCTATCTCTAAGGGATAAGGCAGCTACAGTATAGTGGAATTGTCTAATATCTATTTGTCTAGCTAGCGTATACAACTGTTTAAAAGAGACTTTAAAAACTAACAGACCAAATAAACTTAAAAATATAAAATAATGAACAAATAAAAGCTTAAAACAAAAACATAAGTTTCACTGGAGCAGGGATTTTGTTTTGTTTCTTACTAAAACAGTGCCTGGCACCTAGGTGCTCAATAAATATCTATGAAATAAATTAATAAATAAAACAAATCATTAAGTTGATAACTATATAGTATTTAGTCAAAAAGTTTAAAGTCAATTGGCAATAATCTAATAAACTGCTTTCCTAAGAGTAGTAGAAAGGAAAAGAAGCTGTAAAAGTAGTTAATACTTCCACACATTTCCCTTTCAGTAAGCATTTCTGATTTTGACAGCTCTACTTCAATGTCCCACTAAATCAGGGTTTCCCAAATGAATTCATTTTAGGCAAGAAGAGTAATAGAATAAATGAATTTACTAGGCACCATATTGGATTCTTTTTGCTTATATTACATTACTTAACCAACACAAAAATCTTCTAAAGTCAAGAAAATAAGATATTTGGCCACAGTAAGTAAAGCAATACCATATTTGAATTCAGGGGAGTTTATAATATCTAACTCTTTCCACCTTACCATACGAATTCAGAGAGTTAACAATCTAGGAAAATATCCTCTGGAGAAATATATAAGAAGTTTATTTTCTCTTTATTTTACACATACTCCTGTTGGAAAAGGATTAAATTCATTGCAACTAGATTGTGTAAGAATTATCACTACCCTCAAAAATACTTCATTACAGAAGACAATGGACACCATTCAGATGAATCCTTCAAACTTTTAAAATTATACATTTATAATTTATAATAAAATTACATAGTTTAAAACTACAGACTGGTAAACATACCATTTCACAGACTGAACAAATAAAGGCAGAGCTGTCTAAATATGCCTTGTGTAATTAAAAACTAACAATATTTATGGGCTAAGGAGTTTTCCAGATCTTAGAACAATTTTTTTTTTTTTTTTTTGGAGACAAGAGTCTCACTCTGTCACCAAGGCTGGAGTGCAGTGGTACAATCTCAGCTCACTGCAACCTCCACCTCCCGGGTTCCAACAATTCTCCTGCCTCAGCCTCCCGAGTAGCTGGGATTACAGGTACCTGCCACCACACCCGTCAATATTTTATATTTTTTTAGTAGAGACGGGGTTTCGCCATGTTGGCCAGGCTAGTATTGAACTCCTGACCTCAGGTGATCTGCCCACTTCAGCCTCCCAAAGTGCTGGGATTATAGACGTGAGGCACCACACCCGGCCAGAACAATTATAATTACCAAGAAAGCTGAATGCAGTTATTGGACACCTAGCATTTAAAGAAAAAAATTGTGTAACCATATAGCAAGATCTTTGTTAAGAGTTTCTTCTAACACTCATGTCCAGGAAAGTAAGATATAACCAGATAAAGAATCTTTGTTATTCGGATCTAAATCGATCCTTGCTATGAAGGATCTAAACTGACCCTTGCCTAGTTATAAGTAAACAAAGATATCATTTTCATTTAATACAGATATTTATGAATCTGTTGTATATACTTCGGCTCTAAAATGTTCCCATGAAAAAATTACTTTGACTTTACCTGAGGATGCTTGTAATAGTACAACTAATCCAGTAGGTCGGTCTTCAGAGGAGGGGCCACTCTGTCCACAAATAACACAGTCATATACTGCCTCAGAAACCTGTGGTTCTGCCGTGGTGATCTCCATAGGTATATCATTCTCAGGAGAATCTGAGGGAAAAAAGTTACATCTCTTTAATTCCTTAGGAGGAAAATCTCTCTCCAATGAAAGTGTGAGGGAAAAATCAAGTTCAAACAATTTTTAGCTTCAATACCAATAAAGTATACAGTAATAACACTGTGGAAAAAATTACCTTACTCAAATAAAATATTTAGACAGATAACGCAAAGACTTTAATAATGAAAGATTTAAACTAAAATATGGTTAAATATGCTTCTAATGTTGTATCATTCAAATATAAAATAGATACAGAAAACACAGAGGCAAAGATATTTGTATCAAAAGATAAATATTTTAAAATAACATGTTACAGAAAGAAGGGAGATGTTCGTTTTAATCTTCCTTGAGGCACCTAAGGGGATATTCACAACAACATGACAGCTCTTGGGAAAATATGGTAGTATTTACTAGAATATAAAAGAGAAAAAAACTATTTCTTTCTCACTCTCAATTCTAGTGATTGTATCTCAGAAATAGTAGCTATCAATATGTTTATGTAGAGAAATCATAAAGATAGGACCATATTATATAAGAATAAAGCAGAACTCATTGAAAATAGCAATAATCCTCTGGTGATATGTTATTAATAGCAAAAAATAAAATATAGAGCTAATAATTATTTACAGATAAAGACACTTATATTCATGAAGATAAGTGATGCTGCCACTGGTGACAAAGAAATGGGTGGAAGAGACTGGGAAGAACTGGGAAGCAGAAATTGCTTTATGAAATGTTTAAAAGATGGAGGCACATCTAAGTAAATATGTAAAAACATACGTCAGAAATAAAAGAAAAATGTCAAGTTCAGGTATTTTAAAATAAGAATTCATGCAGCTATACATACCTCTGATATTTATGAAGAATGACTCAGAGGAAAAGGGACAGTAACCTAAAATAGAACTTTGGGTAATGCCTAGTATTAACGGAAATAAAATGATGCCACCAAAGAAATTAGCAAAAAACAAAAACAATAACAGTGCCTGAATAGAATCAAACCAAAAAGCACAATGTCTATGAAAATACATTAGTAGGTCAAAATGAAAAGAAGATTTCAAAAGAAAAAAGTACCAGAGGCCATTAAGAATTGATATAAGGCCAGGCACCGTAGCTCACGCCTGTAATCCCAGCACTTTGGGAGGCTGAGGCGGGCGGATCACCTGAGGTCAGGAGTTTGAGACCAAGCCTGATCAACATGGTGAAACCCCATCTCTACTAAAAAATACAAAAAATTAGCCAGGTGTGGTGGCGGGCACCTGTAATCCTGGCTACTTGGAAGGCTAAGGCAGGAGAATCACTTGAACCCAGGAGACGGAGGCTGCAGTTAGCTGAGATCACACCACTGCACTCCAGCCTGGGCAACGAGAGTGAAACTATGGCTCAGAAAAAAAAAAGGAAGAAAAGGGAAAGGGAAGGAAAGGAAAGGAAGAAAAGGAAGAAGAAAAGAAAAGAAAAAGAAAAGAGTTGATATGAGATTACTTCGGGTTTTAGGGAGAAAAGAGAAGAGAAAACCATACAGAAAAAAAGAAATGTGTCTGTTCTTAAGTGCAAAGGAGAACACAGAGATACCTGACAAAGTACAGTGAAATAACTCGGTCTCGTGTTAAATGCCAAAGAAATACAATTTCATTAACCCTACCTCATACACAAAGACCTTTTTTTTTTTTTTTTAATAAGTCTTGGTACAATCGACTTGAAAACCTCCAGGAAACCCTGATGCCAACACACATTATCCAAGATTTTGCTAAGTCATCTTTTCTAGTTTTTAAAACAAACTTCAATGACAATCTTCAATGGTGATACAGTACCAATGGCATGAAAATAAAATAGGTGACCTCATTTTTACGGAGAGTACTTTTTATTTGAAGTCTGACTTTAAAAATTACAGACACCAATGTCCCTTTTTTTCTTCAAGAAACTAAGATCACGGTTTATTTCTGAAAAGAGGAGGAAAAGTCACAGCTTTTTATATCCTATGTTGAATTAAAATGTTATTGGTAATATATGGTTGATTCTATCATTCCAGTACCAAATTTTGACATTTTTAGTAAGATTTAAAAAGGATCTGTGTCCAAGGCCAAATTAAATGCTGTATTTAAATGTGATTATTGTTTCTCACTTATCCGTTGAGATATGAAAAAATAAAGAACCTATTCTGAAAGAAGTCAGGCCCCAAAAAAGTACATATTGTGTGTAAATGGTTAAAGAACAAAAGCATGAAAAACTAATAGAGAGAGTCATGAGAAACGACACTGGTTACTCTTGGAAGAAGCAGTGACAGAAAGAAACTATGAAGGGAGCTTATGGGATGCTAGTAATTTTTACTTCTCAATTTGGATGCTGGTTTCTCAATCGGGATTCGGTTATACAGTTACAATCTGTTTGTTAAAACTCAAAGAGCTCTAAAGTCCTGAAACATGCATTATGAGTATATTTCAATAAAAAGGTTTCTTTTAAAAACCCCTACTCTAAATGAGTAACTTGGTATATTCTGTAACAAGTATTATAATAAAGGTACTTAATGCACACATCAATATCTGCACGTATTTTCCACACCAAAAAAAATCTAAATGATATATCATGCAAATTGATGCAATAGAGAGATTACAATGATTTACAATCTGGGTAAACTAAATGAATAAAATATGCAAAACTGAGAGAGTAATAGTAAAAAATGACAAATCCAAGTGTTATTAGAGACTAATAATGAAAATAGTCTTGCTACCAAATAACCCTGGAATTCTTAAGTTCTACTTTCACTTTCAATTCAATTCAAATCAAAAGGGTTTCTGTATAAAATTCACACTTGCCCTTTTAGAACAGAAGTACTACTTAAATTACCATAGTTGATATTATTACAATAAACACAAAAAAGATAACTAAAGCAATAGTTAATTCATCTGTTTGGTTTTACATGAACAGAAGAAAATCTATCTGAATGAAGCGGTTGATTCTTCTGAATGCTATTTCACTTAGCCAAATGACCACAAGATGGCCCCAATTCTCCACTCCTCCCTGTATCCATGCTCTTGACAATGTGATATTGTAATTCCTCCCATCAAGACAGAGTTTATTTCCCCAGTCCTTGAATATCAGCTGGTCTTGACTTGTTTTAACGAAGAGAATGTGGAGGATGGGCACGGTGGCTCACACCTATAATCCCAGCACTTTTGGGAGACCGAGGCAGGTGGATTGCCAGTGGGCCAGGAGCTCAAGACCAGCCTGGACAACATGGCGAAACCCCATCTCTACTAAAAATACAAAAATTAGCTGGGTGTGGTGACACACGCCTGTAATCCCAGCTACTCAGGAGGCTGAGGCAGGAGAATTGCTTGAACTTGGGAGGCAGAGGCTGCAGTGAGCCAAGATCATGCCACCATACTACAGCCTGGGTGACAGAATGAGTGAGACTTCATCTCAAAAAAAAAAAAAAGAGAGAGAATGTGGCAAAAACAACAATATGCCTTCCAAGACTAGGCCCCAGGTGATCTTGCATAGTTTGTCTCTCTTGCTCTTGCTCTCACTCTCTCTCAACTCCATCTTGCATAGTTTCTCTCTCTTGTTCTTACTCTCTCAACTCCACCACCTCCATGAGAGTAAGTCCAGGTGGGCTACCTTGCCAGAGGAGGAGAGACCAAATGGAACACAGATAAGTTGTCTCACCAGCTCATGGCAGACCCCTGTTAACTAATCAGCAGATCACAGACCCACAACTCAGCCCACGGGTCTGTGGGTGATGAGATCAGCTAAGCCTTCTCCAGAAAAGTTTGGTTCACAACAGAACCACTGAGTCTACTTGTTGACTCATGAAAACTAACTAGAGGTTGTTGTTTTAAGTCACTAAATTTTGGGGGACAACTAGTTACACAACAATTGCTAACTAATAATTCTACTGTATGTTAATTATAATACAGAAACTTTCAAAAGAATTGAAGTACTTTGCCTTACCAAGATGAGTCATGAAAACTAATATTTAAAGTGATAAAGGTATTTCCGTTCAGAAAATTTTCTAGTCTAAGGAATTTAAAAAATCATTTTCCAAAATGATTTTTATCTTTAATATCTACTTATTTTACAACCATTAATTTCAACATCATCAGAGTGAAAAGCCTCCACATTCACAAATACCAGAGTTCTACTTCAAGAGTTTACATTGTTACCTAAAATTTCCTGTTCTAATATTTGTTAAAAATACTTAGAGTCTATTTTAATATAAAATTAATCTTTAATTACAAAATAGCCTTTGCCTTTATTCTTAACCTTTATATTTATGAATTAGATTAAACTAAAATAAGTATGTATAGAACAATCAAAACTCTTCTGGCTTCATGTTTTGCTTTCATGTTTGTGGGGTTTTGTGACTGAATGGAAGGATGGGTAAATGATACAGGGATGATGTATTCAGTGCCCTCAAAATCATGTGAAATATGTTTTTATTTGAAAGAGGAATAAGCAATGCAAAACACAAGTGCAAAGAGTAAGGTGTGGTTTGCAGCCCAGAGGCAGGCACAGAGAATTTTTATTGCATAAATCCAAAATTTTAAATTTTTAACACAATTTAATTCTTAAAAACAACTGAGAAGTGCTTGCTACTAACCTAGCAGGTGAGCTACTATTCATAAATTAAGCACACTACTAGAGTTCACTGATTTCTGCTAAGAAGCCTGACTTCCCTCAGATAAGTGCCAATATTGCAAAACTCCCACTGCACAAAATCATTACTTTTGATAAGGATGTACAGTATTATCTTCAGTCGGTCATCATTCTTATTATCTTTCTTGCTTTCCTCTTTTTGTAGTTGGTGTATAGAGAGAGTATTCGCATTCTTTTTTAAAAAATAATCTTCCCGTTTTAGAATAGTTTTCGACTTGCAGATACTAGAGTTTTGAAGATACTACAGAGAATTCCCATGTACCCCACACACAATTTCACCTTAAACTTCACATTAGCAGGGTATGACTGTTAGAATTAATGAATATATATTATTTATTTTTATTAATACAATATTGACAAATTAAAGTTCGATTTTTTTCAGATTTCCTTCATTTTCATCCAATGTTCTTTTTCCATCCCAGGATGCCACATTACATTTAGTTGTTATGTTTCCTTAGGTTCTTCTTAGCATGACAGTTTCTCAGACTTTGTTTCCTTGCTTTGATGACCTTGACAGTTTTGAGGAGTACTGTCCAGATATTTGCATAATAGTCCTCAATTATGATTTGTCTGATGTTTTTCTCATGATTAGTCTAAGGTTATCAATTTTAGAGAGGAAGACCACAGAAGCATCATTCTCATCACATCATATCAAGGTACATAATATTAACATGAATTACCACTGCTAACGCTGACCTTGATCACCTTGTTAAGATGTTTCCCAAGTTCTCTACTGTAAAATTACTCTTTCCCCTCTTTCCACATAAAGAAGCCATTACATGCAGCTCACACTTAAGGAGTGGGGAGTTATATTCCACCTCCTTGAGGGTAAAGGCTCTACATAAAATACTTGGTATTCTTCTGCATAGGAAACTTCTCTATGTGACCTTATTTATTTATTCATTCATTTATACTAGTATATATTGATTGACATTTCTTTTATACTCAGGGTTATAATGCTTTATACTTTATTTTGTTGCTCAAATTGTTCTAGCTTTGGCCACTGGAATCTCTCAGTTGGCTCCTGTGCACCTTGACATAGCCCCAGCCCATATCATCACTAGAGGGGGTGGGGGCTGTTTGTTTTTGAGTACCCCTCTACTTTCTGGCCCTATGAGATACATCAGATTCACCCTGCATGTTCCAGTTCTTAAAAATCAGCCATTTCTCCAAGGACCCTAGTTCCTCTTTTCAGCAAGGGAGGAGGGGACTGCATTAGAAACCAAGACCTGGGCAATGGGTGTGTATGTACCTGGGAAATATCTATGAATACATACTAATATAAATGAACGAATAAATAAACAAAGGAACACAAATAAAGTTTCCTAAGCAGAAGAATACCAAATATTTTATGTAGTGCCTTTACCCTCACAAGGACGTGGAATATAACTCCCCAACCCAGTTTCTACTGGAATGTCCTTGCTTCTAGGCCCTTTCAGCTGACAAAACAAGGGACTACGTGTCTGTACACTAACTCATGCATATGCATATGCCTATATTTATACATATATAATTCCATCTTTATCTAGAGTTGTCTAAACATGAGTTCATACTAATGTCTCTAAGTCTAATCCATTATTATCACATGAATCATTCAAGCTTTCTCCTCTTATCTGTAACTTCTTACTCCAATAGTGAGAAATCCAGCTCTCATCATCTGCCATTCATTTACTTAATTGTTCAATCTCAGTATATACGTATAGTGGTTTCAGAATTGTTAACTCATGATGCCATGGAGAAACTTTTTCCACTGGTTATACACAGTTCCTTTTGCCTTTAGTCTTATAGACGCTATTTATTTCCAAAGTTAGGTAGCCAGCACCTTTCCCCCTACCCTTTTCAGAGTGGTTGTTTCATACATTTGTAATACAGTTAGATTCTCCTGTCATAGTCTGCATTCCACCCTGGGATCACCCCAACTCCTAAACGATTTTTTAAAATATACATACTTTAAAGATTCACTCTTTCTGCTATAAAGTTCTAAGGGTTTTAACAGCATTACGTATCCAACTTTACTGTATCACGCAGAATAATTTCAATGCTCTAAAAAAACTCCCATGTTTCATTTATTCACCTGTACCTCAACCCTGACAACTAGTGATCTATTTACTGTCTCTATAGTTTTGCATTTTCTAGAATGTCATATAACTGGAAACACAGTATGTAACATTTTCAGATTGGCTACTTTCACTAAGTGGTATGTATTTAAGGTTCACCCATGTCTTCATGTGGCTTAATAGTTCATTCCTTTTTATTGCTGGACAGTATTTCATTATATGGATGTGCCACAGTTTCTTTATCCATTCATCTATGGAAGGACATCTTAGCTGCTTCCAATTCTGAGCAATTATAAACAAAGCTGCTAGAAAAATAAGTATGAAGGCCGGGCACGCCTGTAATTACAGGTGGCTCACGCCTGTAATCCCAGCACTTTGGGAGGACGAGGTGGGCGGATCACGAGGTCAGGAGATCAAGACCATCCTGGTGAACACGGTGAAACCCCGTCTCTACTAAAAATACAAAAAAAAATTAGCCGGGAGAGGTGGCGGGCGCCTGTAGTCCCAGCTACTCGGGAGGCTGAGGCAGGAGAATGCCATGAACCCGGGAGGTGGAGCTTGCAGTGAGCTGAGACCCAGCCACTGCACTCCAGCCTGGGCGACAGAGCGAGACTCCGCCTCAAAAACAAAAAAAAGAAAAAGAAGTATGAAGACTTTTTGTGTGGACATTAAGTTTTTTAATCAGTTAGATGAATATTTAAGAGCACATATGATGGATCATATGGTAAGATTAAGCTTAGCTTCACAGGAAAATGCCAAACTTTTCCAAAGCAGCTGTACCATTTTGAATTCCAACCGGCAATGAATGAGAGTTCCCACTGCTCTGCATTCTCACAAAAAATTGGTAGTGTCAGATTTCTGAATTTAGCCATAGTCATGTAGTGGTATCTCACTGTTGTTTTACTCTGCATTTCCCTAATGACGAATGATGCTGAGCATCTTTTGACATACTTATTTGTCATTCTAGAATCTTCTTTGTAAGGTGTCTATTCAGATCTTTTGCTCATTTTAAAAGCTAGGTTATTTGTTTTCTTATTGTTGAATTATTTCTATCTTTTGAATACCAGTCTTTTATCAGATATGTGTTTTGCAAATATCTCCTCTCAGTCTGCGGCACACCATTTCATTCTCTTAACAGTACAATACCTCCTGGGGAACTGATGCCCTGGCTGAGCTACAGAGCCTAGGGCTAGGCTGATACAACATCCCTCATCCCAGGAAAACAGAGCAGTGGCTGAGCTGAGACACTCCTCCATACAGGCCAAACAACTCTAGTAATTTGCTTCCCTGGAATTAGACTAGCCCCTAGAGTCTGAGCTGCTGAGACACCCTTCTCTATGGGAAGTGGACTCCCTGCTGTGCTGCTCCATAACCCTCAAGGGCCCAAATGACATCTGTATTTGGCCATTCTGACATACTTGCTGACACTGCACCTGGGATCACAGAGTCTGGGATACTGCCAAGTCCCACCATCACAGTCTAGAGTCACCATTATACAGTGCTACATCCCCAGGGACCTGGCTGCCACTAAGCCCTACTGGCTCAGACTCCCGAATAGTGGCTACACCCCGCATCCTGGGCTCAAACCTCAGGAGCACCCTTTCTTCCCCAGAGGCAAGATATGACCTGTTTCCCAGGGGTAAACAACCCAACTCCCTGAATCCAAGCTGCTAGAAGGTGCCTCAGAGTCACAGATCCTGTCTCTGTGGCCACCTAAATCTACCCCTACCACAGAAAGCAAAATGGCATGCCAAGACCCAAGTGCCATAATAGGTTCATGAGACCCAGGCCCCACAGCCCCTCCAAGTACCTGCACCTGGAACCCAGCACTGCTACTGGTACTCATAGGCCATGAAAGACATGACACCAAGAGGGATCCCCTTGGGTAAGTCTCCCCATTGTGGAGAAAATGAGAATAGGAGGAGCCCAAAAGTCCTTGCCACCAAGGACATTAACAGCCTGTGTCACCACTGCTGCTACCACAAACTTCTATAGCCTAGGCCACAGTTATTGCTGATATTGAACACCACCAGAGAAGCTGCATGGAAGTTATACCGCTATACGCACCAAGAAACAGAGTCACAACATCTTTCCTAGCCAGCACACTAAGATTCAACTGCAGGTGAATCATTCTCTACAAAAGCCACTCTAGGAAGTTCAGAAGACACAATTCCACAAGATGTATAGATATCAATGCAATGATACAAGAAACATGAAAAAGCAAGGAAATATGACATGACAAAACGAACTGATGGCTAATACTAGGTGTCAGTTTGACTGCATTGAGGGATGCCTAGATGGCTGGTGGAACATCGTTTCTGGGTGTGTCTGTGAGGGTTTTCCAGAGGAGAATGACATGTGAGTCAGTGAATGAAAGAGGAACATCTGCACTCATTGTGGGCAAGCACTATCCAATAAACTGTGGGTAAAGCTAGAACAAAGCAGGCAGAAGAGTGATATTCAGCTTGCTTGGCTTCCTCTCTCTCTCCCTCTTCCAGAGCAGAACACCTTTTCTCCTCCTGCCCTTGGACATTTGACACTAGGTTCTTTGCCCTTTGGGACCTGTAACAAAGGCCTCTTGGGGGTTTTCAGGCCTTCAGTCTCAGACCGGGTACTATATTTTCAGCTTCCCCGGTTTTGAGGGTTTTAGACTTGGAATGAACCATGGTACTAGCTTTTCTCATCCCCCAGCTTGCAGATGGCCGATCATGGGATGTCACCTTTATAATTATATAAGCCAAATCTCCCTAGTTAACTCCCTTTCTTACATACATATCCTACCATTTCTGTCCCTCTGGAAAAACCTAATATAGATTTTGAACTTCATCTCTCCCTAGTAACAGACCCAAATAAAAAGGAAATCAACAAATTGCCAGAAAAAAAATTCGAAAGACGAATCTTAAGGAAACTCAATTAGATACAAGAAAATACAGATAGATAATAGAATCAGGAAAATTTCTTATGCGTAAGAAATTCAACAAAGAGATAGATATCATGAGAAAGAACCAAACAAAAATCCGAAAGAGTTGAACCAAACAAACAGCTGAATAAATAAAACAAAAATACCATAGAGAGCTTCAACAGCAGACCTGATCAAGTAGAAAAAGGAATCTCTGAACATGAAGATAAGTCATTTAAAATTACTTGAGGGGGAAAAGAATGTAAGAGTGAAGAAAGCCTACAAGATTTATGGAACACCATAAGTGAACAAATAAGAAGAAGAGATAAAAAATGGCATAGAAAACTAGTAATACCTGAAAAATTCCCAAGTCTAGAAGAAATATGGACATCTAGATCCAAGAAGGTCAAAAGTTCTCAAATAGATTAGACTCAAAAATGTCCTCCCCAAGGCAAACACAGTCAGATTGTAAAAAGCGAAAGACAAAGAGACAATTCTAAAAACAGCAAGAGAAAAGCATCAAGTTACATATAAGGGAATCCCCATTAGACTAAGAACAGATTTCTCAGCAAAAACCTTATAGGCCAGTAAAAAATAGTTATTTTCAAAGTTTTGAAATTTTGAAAGAAAACAATCGCCAACCAAAAATACTACACAGCAAAGCTATCCTACAGAAATAATGGAGAAATAAAGTCTCTCTTAGATAAGGAGAAACTGAGAGAATTCATCACCATTAGATCAAACTTACAAGAAATGCTCAGGAGAGTACTACGTGTGGAAACAAAAACGCAATAATCACCACCATGAAAAAATGAATATATATAAAACTCACTGGCAGACCAGATACACACAGCAGAAATTTTTAAAAATCAAATGTTATCACTGCAGAAAATCACCAAAACGCAATGATAAACAGTAAGAGAGAAGAAAGGAACAAAGGATACACAAAACAATCAGAAAACAATTAACAAGAAAAAAAAGTCCTCATCTATTACTAATAACCTTGAATGTAAACAAATTAAATTCCCCACTTAAAACATACACACTGCCTGTATGGATTTAAAAAAAAAAAAAAGGACCCAACTACATGCTCCCTACAAGAAATTCACTTTGCCAGTAAAAACACATATAAACTGAAAGTAAAGGAATTAAAAAAAAAAAAGTCATGCAAATGAAAAACAAAAGCAAGCAGATAAAACAGGCTTTATGTCCAAAACTGTAAAAAGAGAAAAAAGATGAATATTATATAATGATAAAGAGATCAATTCAAAAAGAGAAAATACATATATGTATATTTTTAATTGCAGATCTAGATATACAGGTCTGGATTGGGGGTCCCAATTCTGAATTCCTTTTGGTTTGTTTTTTTAGAGACAGAGTCTTGCTGCTCTGTTGCCTAGGCTGGAGTGAAGTGGCTATTCACAGATACAATCATAGCATACTGCAATCTTAAACTCCTAGCCTCATGTGATCCTCCCATCGCAGCCTCCTGGGTAGCTGAGACTACAGACACAAGGTACCATACCCAGACAAGAGGATACAACAATTCTAAATATATATGCACTCAATGCCAGAGTACCCAAATATACCAAGCAAATATTAGATCTCAAGAAAGAGATAGACTCCAATACAATAATGGTTACAACAGCCCACTCTCATTACTAGACAAATCATCTAAACAGAAAATCAATGAAGAAACACTGAATTTAAACTGCACTTTAAGCCAAATAGACCTAATAGACTTTTACAGAACATTTCAACAAAAGCAGCAGAATACACATTCTTTTCATTAGCACATAGAACATTTTCCAGGATAGATCACATGTTAGGCCAAAAAACAAGTCACAACAAACTTAAAGGAATTTAAATCAAATTAAGTATATTTTCTGATCACAATTGAATACAACTGGAAATTAATAACAAGAGGAACTTTTCAAACTGTACAAATACACGGAAATTAAATAACATGTTCCTGAACAACCAATGGATCAAGGAAGAAATTAAGAGGGAATTTTTGTTGTTGTTGTTTTGAGACAGGGTCTCACTCTGTCGTCCAAGCTGGAGTACAGTGGCATGATCTCTGTTCACTGCAACCTCGACCTCCTGGACTCAAGCAATCCTCCCACCTCAGCCTCTCAGGTAGCTGGACTACAGGCATGCACCACCACACCAGGCTAATTTTTGTATTTTGGTGTTTTGCCATGTTGTGCAGGCTGGTTCTGAACTCCCAGGCTAAAGCAATCCACCTGCTTGGCCTCCCAAAGTGCTGGAATTACAGGCATAAGCCACCATGCCCAGCCTTAAGAAGGAAATTTAAGTTTCTTGAAACAAATGAAAATAGAAACACAACATACCAAAACCTCTAGGATACAGCAAAAGTAGAATTAAAAGGAAAGTTATAGCAATAAACACCTACATTGAAAAAACAGAAAGATTTCAAATAAACAACCTAATGATGTATCTCAAGGAACCAGAAATGCAAAAATAAACCAAACCTAAAATTAGCAAGAGGAAGGAAATAATAAAGATCAGAGCCGAAATAAATAAAATTGAGAGTTAAAAAATGCAAAAGATCAATGAAATGAAAGGCTCGTTTTGTGAAAAGATAAAATTGACAAACCATTAGCTATACTAAGGAAAAATAAGAAAAGATTCAAAATAAAATCAGAAATAAGGAACACTACAAATGATGCCACAGAAATACAAAGGATCATTACGGAGTATTATGAACAACTATATGCCAACCAACTGGAAAACCTGAAAGAAATGCATAAATTCCTGGACACATACAACCTACCAAAATTGAACTAAGAAGAAATTAAAAATCTGAACAAATAAATAATGAGTAATGAGATTGAATCAGTAATAAAAAGTCTCCCATCAAAGAAAAGCCCAGGACCACATGACTTCACTGCTGATTTCTGCCAAAATGTTAAAGAACTAATACCAATTCTTCTCAAACTCTTCCAGAAAAATGAAAAGAAGGGAATTATTCTGAACTCACTCTATAAGGCAAGCATTGCCGTGATACAAAAACCAGACAAAGACATAACAAAAAAACTACAGGCCGATATCCCTGATGAACACAGATGCAAAAAATCCTTAACAAATACTAGAAAGCTAAAAGATCATTCACCATGATCAAACGGGATTTATTCCAAGGATTCAAGGATTGTTAAACATATGCAAATCAATAAATGTGATACATCACAGCAACAGAATGAAGGACAAAAACTGTACAATCATCTCAATAGATGCAGAAAAAACATTTGACAAAATTCAACATCCCTTCATGATAACCCCAACAAACTAGGTATAGATGGAGGTATGTCAACATAATAATGACTGTATATGACAAGTCCAGAACTAACATTGTACTGAACAAGGAAAAGCTGAAAGCTTTTCCTCTAAGAACTGGAACAAGACAAGGATGCCCACCCTCACCACTCTTTTCTAACACAGAACTGGAAGTCTTAGCCAGAGTATTTAGGCAAGAGAAATAATGGGCATCCAAATGGAAAAGGAGGAAATCAAATTGTCCCTATTTGCAAATGACCTGACTTTACACACAGAAAATCCTAAAAGCTTTGCCAAGAAACTCTTAGAACTGATAAGCAAATTCAGTAAAGCTGCAGGATACAAAATTAACATAGAAAAATCAGTAGTGTTTCTACACGTCAATAATAAACTAGCAGAAAAATAAATCAAGGAAAAAACTCATTTACAACAGCTACCAAAAAAAAAAAAAAAACACTCAGAATATCCTGTGCCTGAAGCAATCAACCAACCATCAGGTCTATTAATTCTTATTTTGCAATTGATCTCATATCTATCCCTTCCTATGTATAGGCTACCAACTGTGTGTGGGGGTGGGGGTGCGGGGGGAGCATACTCTCCTCGATTTGCTTTAAATATGAATAGTAAAGAGTATACAAAACTTGTTGATTAACAGCCCTTGTTCCACAATTACTACTGTATAACCTCAAATTTACTTAATCTCTCTTAGCCTAGGCATCTGTATCTGGGATAATACCTATCTCATGGATGTGTCAAGACAAAATGCAATATACATAACGTATTATCACAGTCCTGAGTACACAGTTAACATACAAAAATATGTTTCATCCTCATCATGCTCAACCCCCAAAATTCATACTCTTGGACCCAGACCAAAAATAGAGGAAAAATTTTATGTACACAGTGTTTATTATAGTTAAAATTAGAAAAAAAAAAACCCTACAGTCCACTCGTGGATGAATGATTAAGCAAACTGTAGAATAAAAATGATGACAGCAATAGCCAATGTTTATGTAATGCTTATTATGTACCATTCTATTCTAGGCATTTTAAATGTACTAGTACATTTGACCCTCCCAAACCTATGATGTAATCTAAAAATTCCTTTGTAACAATGTGAAAACTGAGGCAGAGAGAAGTTAAGTAAATTACTCCAGGCAATGGAGTGTGGCTGAGATATAAACCCAGTCAGGCTCCAGAGTCCATGCTCACAACCACTACACTACACTGTCTCCCCAAAGAGGTATACAGACTTTAATAGTTACAAGAAGCTTTCAATAATAATGTAGGGAAATTCTCACACTAAAATATCAGGTAAAAAGGGATGGCATAAAATTGTGCTATACAGTATAATCAGTAGTGTACATTTGGATAGTGGGATCAGGGATAAAATTGTTCCTTCTTGATGCTTTTCTGTACTGTATAAATTTTACAATTAAAATCTAATATGTTTAATAACAGAAAGTAATTCCCAAACAAATTCTTATTCTTTATTAAGTACCTGAACTCTCACTGGGAATGTAATTCTGTTGCATTTCAGCTATACCTATCTGACAAACCTGACAAACCTTAATGGATCAAGGTTATAATCTAACACCTTGACTCCTACACCTAGATGGCTAGTAAAAATAAATAAAGGTAGGGGGGAGGATAATGATCAAGAAAGAAGGATGAAAGGAAATGCAGAAGTAATACTGCCTCTTCATGTAGGAAACCTGATAACTACAGAAAGGCATTAAACAGACAGGCAAGAGTACTAATCACAGTAGAAATCTGTTGCATTCAGAGAGAAAAGTTTTTGTACTTAAACTACCTAATAATGTACTATATTTAATTAGAGGATTTATAACATACTGTATGTTATAAATTGGAAATATTTTGTATGTTATGCTTCTACATTAGAATTTTTGTTATATACAAAGATATAGACACAATAAAAAGAAGCAACTACAGTAGTCTCCCCATATCTAGAATTTCACTTTCCATGGTTTCAGTTACTTGTGGTCAACCACGGTCAGAAAATATTCAACGGAAAATTTCAGAAATAAACAGTTCAAAAACTTTAAACTATGCACCATTTTGAGTACCGTGATGAAATCTCATACTGTCCCATTTGGTCCTGTCCAGGATGTGAATCATCCCTTTGTCCAGAATATCCATTTCTGTTATCAGATCAACTGCTGTAATATCCCAATGCCTATGTTCAAGTAACCCTTATTTTACTTAATAATGGCCCCAAAGTATAAGAGCAGTGATGCTGGCATACTGTTGTAATTGTTCTATTTTATTATCGTATTGCTAATCTCTTACTGTGCTTAATTTATAAACTTTATCATGTATAGGAAAAAACAGTATATATGGGGTTTGATACTACCCATGGTTAGTTTCAGCCATCCTCTGGGGGCCTTGGAACAGATCCCCGGTGATAAGGAAATACTACTATACAGATTATTTACATTCTTACAATACAGATGTGAAATAAGACAAAAAAAAAAGGGAATTTGACAAATGAGGGAGAGGATCTGGCTAAGGTTAAATTGTATCAGTACTGCTGCCAAGTATTAATAGGACTTCAGGTATAGGCCCTGCTTCATGTGTTAATAATACTATAGTATAAAATGTGACGTGTAAATAGTCATCAAAAGCAGAACAACATGTTTACAAGTTTTATCTTGAGCATGGGTGAAAATGGGGTCTCAAACAGGCTTTTTGGGGTCAGATATCTTTGGAAAGAGACTGCTATAAATAAAGGGAATACAGAATCAGTGTGATCCGGAATCCTAGTGGTGTGGCCATAGCCAACATAAACAAATGAAATGCCCATAAATCTTTATTGCCTCACCTGTCACCACTGCAGTATGCAAGAACTGAGACTGGGAGAAAGTACAGCTCATTATCCTGAAGACTTCTGTGAACTGCCTCTGTTTGCTAGCAATCATATTTGCCTGATCCCTCAATTGTTCTTCCTGTGCCCTGGCTACTGCCAAAAGAGGTCAAACCTTCCAAAAATTAGGACATGGAGTCAATAACTTTGCACTTATGACATTCAAATCTATGATCTTGACCATAACTGAGCTGTAAGCATTGTTTATCAATACTTATAGTCAGCTTTCATGACCAATGTCTCCCACTCTCCTCAGCAATTCCAAACTTCAGGTCACATTCTTTTTCACCCAGAAGAACTCACCTTTTACCTAACCCCTGAAAACTAAAGCAATCAAAGGTGATCTGCCTGAGCTTCCCATTTCCCTTAAAGCCAGTGGAACTTACCTCTATCTCCATCCATTCTTTCCTCTTTCCCTCCAGTTTCCTCAGAGGATAAGGTGACCATTCTCTTATTCAAGGCAATACCACCCAGTCTGCTCTGGGTACGTTGCTTAATTGATTCCTCAGAAAATTGTTTTTGTTTTGTCTCACTTGTGAGTGGGAAGTAGCAAATAAAAACAGTTTCTTAAAGTATTAATTAAGCTTTTTTTCTCAGTTCTTAAAATTGCAAACATACTGACATGGATGAACTAAAACTATACATCAGACTAGTTACATCACCTCACAAAAAAAGGACTGCTCCTAAGTAACTTCAGAGCACAAAACTTTGACTATATATCTTTGGTGGGATGCAATGAGGACAAAATAATCTGGAAACAATTTAAAATTTGTTATACTTTTTAAACATTTTTTAAAATTTAAGAAATTTTAAAGTTTTATTCAATAATTTCACTGTTTAATATAGTCCTGAGTTTGATATTTTGAAGCCATTTTCTTTATTTTATGGGAAGGTAATTTTCTTAGGTATGATGTACTGTGATTGTGTAAGAGAAGACTCTCAATCCTAAGGCATGCATGTTAAAAGTACTTTAGCAGTAAGGTCTGCAACTTACTTCATTTAACAGAGAGAAAGCAAGAGAACATATACAGAACAATGTTAACAAGGTGATGGTTATATTGGTATATGGGTGTTCACAAGACTATTTTGTCAACTTTTCTCTACGTTTGGAATTTTTCATAAAAAAATAGCATTGTAAAACCTCATTTTGGTAAAAAATACATTTATATGCATATGTTCTTAGAAAAAGTCTTGTAAGGATACAACCTGGGTTAGGAAATGTGGTAGTAAAAATATATTATTTCTTATTTTTTATTATTTGTGTTTTCTAAATTTTAACAAAAATTTAGTGCTTTTGTTATAAGAAATTAACTTTATACACTGCAATAATGCATATTAAGTATTTAATTCAAGATTACAGGCTAAATATCTGCTTTTGTCCCTCATTCTTTTTAAAAACAATCCCATTGAAATAAAGATAGAAAAGAAATGAAGAAATATTCCCACAGAATAGAGAAAAAGGATGAAATGGTAGGAGAGAATTTCACCAGCAAATAGGAGATGTCAATAACATTTCTGAAAGACTGGAGAAGATACAGGCATGATGACAGAGAAAAGATATGTGATATCAAAAAGTTACAGAAAAGGAAGAATTGATCTATCCATTAGAATGTCAACACTGGGCTCAGAATCAGCACATGAGGCAGAAGACAGGAGCCATAAGTATAAAATGACTCTGAAAACAGAATAATTATTTGAAGGACCGTATATAGACATCACTACATAGCACACCAATTCCTTCCCCAACTCTGACTAAACAGAGCATTCAGGGGGCTTGGCATTTACCTCACAGAAAAAACAGATCATCCACAACAACAAAAACCAGCCTATTCTTATCCAAAGAAACTGAACAAGCATCTTAGAGAAAACTGGGGCTTCTAATGTGAATGTTAGCATCTGGGCGCTCCAACCTAGAGTGGTCAGCCCTTCTCCCATCTCTAATCCAAATCTGACAGTCAACACACCTTACCCATGTACACAGACTAGAGACAATTATTAGGACCAAACCTCTTTACACCTCAGTAAAATAAACCCACATGAGCTACCCAGACCACCTCTCCAGGACAATCAGGAATCATCAGGCAAATGAGGAAAACTAACAACATGAAAGACTAACAAGTTTTTCAAGCAATTTAGAAGGATAAAGGATAATTTAGAGAAAGAAACACATAAAGAAAAAAAAGAAACACCCTAAACTCATTCAGAAAGATTTTTAGAGAAAATTCTATACAGATGGTAAGAACAAGACACTGGAGAGAGGAAATCTATATATGTATAAAACAAAAAGAACAAATGACATAAAAGATAAAACACATTACAAACTTAAAAGATCAGTCTTGGAGATCCAATATCCAATTACAAGTCCCAAAAAAGAATAAAATGTTAAGAAGGAAAGCACTGCTGTATAACAAAATACCCTCATGCTCAGTGGCTTAAAAAGAATTATCTCCAACAGTTTCTGAGGGTCAGGCATCTGGGAGCAGCTTAGTGGTGTGGTTCTGGCTAAGGAGCTCTCCTGAAATTACTATCAAACCTGCAGTCATTTAAAGGCTTAACTGGCACCAGATGCAGTGGCTCACACCTGTAATCCTGGACTTTGGGAGGCCGAGGCAGAAGGATTGCTTTGAGGCCAGGAGTTTGAGGCCAGCCTGAACAATACAGAGAGACCTTGTCTCTTTAGTTAAAAAAAAAAAATTTAAGAAAAAATAACAAAATTAAATAAAGGCTTAACTGGGATAGGAAGTTTCACAACCAAGCTCACTCACATGACTGCTGGGGAAAGAAGCCTCAGTTCCTCACTCACATGGGCCTCCACAAGGATACTCATGACATGGCAGCTGGCTTCCACCAGAATGAGTAATCCGAGGGAGAGAGAAAGTAACAAAGACAGAAGCCGTAATGTCTTTCATTACCTAATATGAGAAATGATCTACCTTCACTTCTGCCATATTCTATAGGTCATGCACATCAATGTAGGAGACTACACAGGGCATCAGGACCAGGAGATAGGGATCATTCAGAAGAACCATCTTGGAGGATGACTATACCAGTTATCAAAAAAAAAAAAAAATTAAGGAGGATGGGAAAAAATCTCTTAAGATACAAATGATAAAACTTCAGATCTCTAAGGATCAGATAATCACAAATTTGTCACAGGAAAGGAAAAAATGCTCACCTACAAAGGTGTAAGAATTAGATTACCACCAGACTTTGTATCAAATGAATGGTAAAAGACAAAGAGGCAATGCCTTCAGTTGTAAAGTTGTGACAGAAAATGTTTATCAACCTGGAATTCTACATCCATCTAAATGAACAATCAGGTGTGAGAGGAGACTAAAGTCCCTTCCAGAAATAAAGAATCAGATGGTTGAGCTACCAAACGTCATTATTAAGATTTGAGCTAGGCATGGTGGTGCATGACTGTAGTCCCAAATACTAGGTAGACTGAGGTGGGAGACTCGCTTGGGCTCAGGAGTTCAAATCCAGCCTGGGTAAGATAGCAATGCCTTATCTCTTAAAAAAGAAAAAAAAAAAAAAAAAATATATATATATATATATATATATATACACTTGACTTGGCACCCCAATAAAACAAGATTTCAAAAAGAGATGATATTAATATGCAAGAAACTCTATTATCAATCCCAAAAGGGGAAAATCCTCAGGTAATGGCTGTAGGGCATGCCTGAAGAACAAATGGACCAGATTGGAAAAGAATTCCATGCAAAAGACAGTATGATTGAGTAGGAAGAATAACAGAGATATCATAAAGGCACACTGGTTCTTGCTACAATAAAATTTTAAAAATAAAATTTAAAAAGTTGGGAACTTCAGGGAAAACAAAAGGCAACATAACAAAGTCATGGTTCATACAGAAACAAATAAAAGGTCATATGGGTTTAGCAATCAAGGGACTGGAAGAAAAGAGGCTATGTACTAAAGATAGTCTCTTTGAAGAGGTCCAGGAGTTGGGCCATCAGACTCAAAAATAGGCAATGGCTGGCCGGGCGCGGTGGCTCAAGCCTGTAATCCCAGCACTTCGGGAGGCCGAGACGGGCAGATCACGAGGTCAGGAGATCTAGACCATACTGGCTAACATGGTGAAACCCCGTCTCTACTAAAAAATACAAAAAAAAAACTAGCCGGGTGAGGTGGCGGGCGCCTGTAGTCCCAGCTACTCAGGAGGCTGAGGCAGGAGAATGGCGTAAACCCGGAAGGCGGAGCTTGCAGTGAGCTGAGATCCAGCCACTGCACTCCAGCCTGGGCTACAGAGCGAGACTCCGTCTCAATAAAAAAAAAAAAAAAAATAGTCAATGGTTGTAGCCTTGTACTCAATAGCATTTAAAAAGTCATACTAATACAAACTCTTCATTGTTTTTAAGAGTCAGCCTTCACATGGAAGACATTAATGTGACTGTAAAACAAAATGTCAGCAACCTTGACAATTTAAAAGTTTAAAAGTATCTGAAAAAAGGCAGGAGGTAGAAGAGGAAAGGAAGGATGGGGTGCTTATTAGTTCATTTTATATGAAGCAGTATCAAGATACTGACTACTGCAGATAGAACGATACATAAATATTATAATTATATTAAACATGTAAAAAAAATTAAAATTATCAATTTTTGGAAAGAAGAGAGAAAGGGAAAGTAGTGTCAATAAACTAAACCCTCTTCTTTCATATGATAAAGTCAACTGATGCTAAGTAAATTCCATAAACAGAATTTCAGTACAGGTTAAGTATCCCTTATCTGAAATGCTTGGGACCATTAGTATTTCAGATTTCAGATTTTTTTCAGATTTCAGAATATTTACGTAGACATAATGAGATATCTTGGGGATGGGACCCAAGTCTAAACACAAAATTCATTTATGTTTCATATACACTTTATACGTACAGGCTATGGTGATTTTACACAACCTTTTTTTTTTTTGCTCTTGTCACCCAGGCTGCAGTGCAATGGCACTATCTCGGCTCACTGAAACCTGTCTCCTGGTTCAAGCAATTCTCCTGCCTCAGCCTCCCGTGTAGCTGGGATTACAGGTGTGCACCACCACGCCCAGCTAATTTTTTTGTATTTTTAGTAGAGATGGGTTTCACCATGTTGGTCAGGCTGGTCTCAAACTCCTGACCTCAAGTGATCTACCCACCTCGGCCTCCCAAAGTGCTGGGATTACAGATATGAGCCACCGCACCCAGGCTTATGCAACATTTTACATAATTTTGTAAATGAAATATAGTTTTGACTGCAACCCATCACAAGAGGTCAAGTGTGAAACTTTCCACTTGTGGCATCATGTCACAACTATAGGCCAACCAACTGGAAAACCTAAAAGAAATGGATAAATTGGCCTTTGGGCTTTCAGATCTGTAACAATGGCCTCTTGGGGGTTTTTGGCCTTCAGCCTCAGATCGGGTTGTGTACTTTCAGCTTCTCTGGTTTTGAGGGTTTTAGACTTGGAATGAACCATGGTACTAGCTTTTCTCATCCCCCAGCTTGCAGATGGCCGATCATGGGATGTCACCTTTGTAATTATGTAAGCCAATTCTCCCTAGTAAACTCCCTTTCATATATACATATCCTACCATTTCTGTCCCTCTGGAAAAACCTAATAGAGATTTTGAACTTCATAGCTCTCTAGTAACAGACCCAAATGAAAAGGAAATCAACAAGTTGCCAGAAAAGAAATTCAAAAGATGAATCTTAAGTCAAAAACTTTCCACATGTGGCATCATGCCACAAGTGGAAAGTTAAAGCTCGGAAAGTTTTGGATTTTGGCACATTTTAGATTTCAGATTTTCAGATTGGGGTGCTCAATCTGTATTCTTTCTGTCAAAGTTATATCTTGAACATTAACTATACTTGATGGTTTAGAACCCATTAGGCTAAATTTGAACTGATCTCTACAAATTTCTTCAGGAAGTTGGTTATGTGTTTAGGTGCACAAAAATGCATGAAAATGTACATGCATGCTCAAATGCATATATATGTGTGTATTTTAACTAAATGCATGACTTTATTTTCTTTCTGTATTTTCTAAAAATTAAAGAAAAAATTTGCTGGAATGCAAGAAATAGTCAGGGAAGGGAATATCCTGGTTAACTAAAGACTGACACTAAGATTTAATCTATTTCTCCAATGTGTGTAAAAGGCTACTATCATACAGAAACATGGTATATCCTCTTTCACTGTATAAATTCTAATGCTAATCTTAATGGAAATGAGAAGTTCACCTGATTTTAAGAAATAATGAAGAGGTACCAGAAAGAGGCACTAGAAGCATTTGAAACTATTTGAAGGATTTTAAGATAATTTCAAAGAAAAAGATCAAGATAAGTAAATATATATAGATGGATCTCACAAATCTAAGAGACCGTTTAACAGAAGAGAACAAAAGGAGCATACTATATTGCTACCATCAGGAAGAACTTCCTAATTATAGCTACTAACAACAGAACGGACTGTCTATAATAAAAGTCTGATCTTCCATCACTATATTATTTAAATAAAGACCAAATAAACACTAGAAATAATAAGTCTGTAATGTTTTAAATTAGTAAAAGATTGGACTACATCATCCCTAAAGTAGTAAGTATAATTATGAGAGTTCTAAACTAATAATTTTGACTTACCAACATCCATTGCAGTTTCCATAAAGCTTTTCTGTCGTGAAGCAAACTCTGCAAGCAATTTCTGCTGCCTCTCTCTAGCCTTCTGTCGCCTAGATTAAACAGAAATAAAGTTTTAAGTATCAGATGTGCTTAAGACCTAACTACTATATTTCAGGAGTATATAATGTATGAAAATGTATATATGTATGTCTTTAGGTGCACAAAAATGCATGAAAATGTACATGCATGCTTGAGTGCATATATATGTGTGTATTTTAACTAAATGCATGACTTTATTTTCTTTCCACATTTTCTAAAAATTAAAGAAAAAATTTGCTGGAATGCAAGAAATAGTCAAGGAAGGGAATATCCTGGTTAACCCCTGGCACACAGTTGAGAACAATCTATTTTTTGTATTATGTATTAAATTTCTCCTAATATTTGATTGTCCTTAAAAGGATTCTACTAATTTTAAAAGGTTACAAACTCACTGGTTTAATAAAAATAAAAGCCAAGATGTACTTTAAAATGTGAAATAATAATTAAGGTAGACAGAATATTTGGATTTCCAACAACACAAGTTCCTAAGTATACGTCAGAAGGCAGCAAGAGCAAGTCTTTTTTAGCAAGAGACTAACAATTTAACCCCAGGCACAAATAACAGTAAACTGATTGCTAGAAGAAGCTATGATGTTTAGATATAAACAAAGTCTAAAAGATAAGAACAGTCATATTTACTGTTACCCTAAGAATAGGTTTCTCCTAACAGAGAATGAACAGAAGCCAGTAAGTTTCCCAGTTTCTACTAGGACATATTTCAAGTTTGGTTTATTTTGTATAAAGTAAAGGAATGTGAAGGAGTCTCAAACACAACATAAGACAAAAACTGTATTACAAAGCCCTAAATATTCCCTTGGATTAATTCACTATATATTTATTATGTATGCCTTATCTACTTCCAAAGAGTATTTTAATTGCAACTGGTTGCCAAAAAAAAAAACAAAAATCCACCAATACAATGTTACCATAACATAGGAATAGGAAAATAAGTCAAAGGTGACAGGTTTCTTGAGATTATGTGATGCTAACAATACATAATAAAAGTAAGCATAAAGTTTCACTCCCAGCAAGGAAAGGTTAAATTAGTAATTTCAACAAGAAGTGAAGGAGAGGAAGAAGAAGAAAAAAGAAAGGTTAGAAAAGGTAAATTATATGTTAGTTCATGGAAGAGATAAACTTTTTACTTGAACAAAACTAAAAGAGGAGCTGATGTTCTTTGTGTCATACCCATAATACAGAAGAATAATGAGAACACAATGGACAGAGTATACTACAGCAGTTTTTTTAATGACCATTTATTATGTCTATACAGTATAGAAGTCAAAGCATTATGTTAAACTGATAGTCTATGCAATCATTGTTATGGGAAACCTAAAAGTATTTTTCTATTAATCTGATCTGATTCAAGGATATAACATATAAAATTCAGAAGAATGAAATACAGTAATTTTTAAATTATCCACCCATTTGCTCCCATCAAATTAGTGGGGATAATCAGGAGCAACTATAAAGTCAAGTTCTGTGGTCCACTTTACCATGAGAAGTTACATATTTTTGACAATAATATTCAAAAAATTGTTAACACTCCTTTTCTAACATTTACAGATAATTTAGGATCCACATAAAAAACTCGCCTTATTATTTTATAACCATTCTTTTATACTGTTTTTGAGCCAAAATATTATTATCCAGGGTTGATCCTTCACCTTATTCATCAAAGTCAGCTCTCAATGATGATGGCCATTTCAAAAAATCAAATCTACCCGTCCCCTCTCTTCCCTTTCTGAACATGTCCTAGTATGGAGTGTCAGGACTCGACAGCCTGGCACAGGAGGGCATTTGTGTGGTAAAATTTTAGTTAAATATGTGTAATTTTTTAACTAAAAAGTTAAATATATCTATCTAGATAGATAGATACACAGATAGAGAGAGAGAGAGAGAGAGTTATAGGTGTCAGGTATCTTACTGTGGAAGTAGGGAGTTACAGAGTTACAAATACGGAAAGAGAGAAAACAAGAATGACTCCTAGAGTGATAGATTGGAACTGAAAGTATCAGAGTGAACTCATAGTTTTCAGTACATAAAGGTAGACATAAAACTAAATATAAATTTCTCCCTTCCTCTCTCTCACTACCTTCCAAAACAAACACAGACTTACAAAGAAACACACACACAATTTTCCCCAGCTCTGTCCTAAGAGGACCTGAGACAGCTATACTTCATTAGAATAAACACATGGACTGGAGTTTCTAAATACCATTCTCTCCTAAAAGCAACCAGAACACCTTGGAGCAATGGCTGAGTCCAAGTACAGGATAAGCCTGCAACATCTTTTTTTTTTTTTTGAGACAGAGTCTCACTCTACTGCCCAGGCTGGAGTGCAGTGGCGTGATCTAGGGTCACTGCAACCTCTGCCTCCTGGGTTCAAGCGATTCTCGTGCTTCAGCCTCCTGAGTAGATGGGATTACAGGCACACGCCACCATGCCTGACTAATTTTTGTATTGTTAGTAGAGACGGGGTTTCACCACATTGGCCAGGCTGATCTCGAACTCCTGACCTCAGGTCATCTGACCATCTCAGCCTCCCAAAGTGCTGGGATTACAGGTGTGAGCCACCACCTGGCCAAGCCTGGAACATCTTATTGCCCCAGAAAATAAAAATATGCTCAAAGAATGATGGGGACAGATCAACAAGACCCGGAAACCAGCTTGATGTGACTCCTAGTGGCCAAATCTGTAATAATTTGAGCACCAAAATTAATAACAAGCATATGAGATTATAACCCACAAAATAGGAACCCATGAGTCCATACTGATAAAAATGAATGAATATAAAGTTGATATGGATTGGGATATTACAATATCTCAAAGTATCTCTCCATAAATTATGTAGTAATTGTAAAGTGGGGTGGGAAAGGTAATTTGACTGTGAAGAAGTCTGGCAGACATGATCAAAGTAAATCACTAGTGATGAAACAAATTGAAATCATGTAACACCTTATGGGATACAATGAAAACAAAACGGCAACACTTCATTGACATTCCTGCCAAAGTTGTATAAACTGAGTCAAAATATAAAGGGAAAACAGAGAATCCCAAATTAAGAGATATTCTACAATGTTACTACTGCTTCATAATCTTTAAAAGTGCCACGGTCATGCAAATAAAAACTTCTATATTGAAGGAGAACAAAGAGGCATGACAAGTAAATGCAAGGAGTGATTATGAACTGGATCTTTCTGCTATAAGAAATATTAGTGGCTGGGCACAGTGCCTCATGCCTGTAATCCCAGCACTTTGGGATGCCGAGGCGGGTGGATCACAAGGTCAGGAGTTCAAGACCAGCCTGGCCAACATGGTGAAACCCTGTCTCTACTAAAAATACAAAAATTAGCCTGGCGTAGTGGCAGGCGCCTGTTAATCGCAGCTACTCGGGAGGCTGAGGCAGAGAATTGCTTGAACCTGGGAGGCGGAGGTTGCAGTGAGTCGAGATCACGCCACTGCTCTCCAGCCTGGGTGACAGAGCGAGACTCTGTCTCAAAAACGAAAAAAAAAAGAAAGAAAGAAAAGAAATATTATTGGGGGCTAGGAGAAGTGGCTCACGCCTGTAATCACACCACTTTGTGGAGCTGAGGCGGGAGGATCTCTTGGGCCCAGGAGTTTGAGACCAGCCTGGATTACATAGCAAGACCTCATCCCTACAACTGATTTTTAAAAATTAGCCTGGCATGGTGGCACACACCTGTAGTACCAGCTATTCAAGAGGCTGAGACGGGAGAATCACTTGAGCCTAGGAGGTCAAGGTGGAAGTGAGCCGTCATCATGCCACTACACTCCAGCCTGAGCGACAGAGCACGACCCTATCTCCAAAAAAAAGAAAAGAAAAAAGGAGAAGAGACGAGAAGAGAGGGGAGGGGAGGGGGGGAGTGGAGGGAAGGGAAGGGGAGGGGAGACGAGACGAGACGAGACATTACTGGGACAACTATCAAAACTTGGGATCTAAAGATTTAATCATACTCAGATACCATATTGATTTGCTAATTCTCATAGTTGAGGATACGAAGAACTTCCTGAACCATTTATGTAAGTTTAAGATTCCTTCAAAATAAAAAGCTTTTTAAAATTAAATCCATCCTCAAAGGACAAATATTTGCCACAATGGAAGAAATGGAAGCAAAGAAAAATGTGCTCTAGATGCTCAAAGCATTCTAAGTGACCTCCAAAAATGTTTTGAGCAACAACAGCAGTGATAGACTATATTTTTGGTCTTCTGAATCACTATTTTGCAAATCTGTAAGTTTTGCCATGCTTCTTTAATTAATGTCACTCACTCTACAGCTCACCTTTAAACATGTACACTTACAATTAGAATACGTATGTCCATAGAGTGTACTTTTTAAAATCTATTAAACATAAGAAAACCTCAAATGTAACTGCTTGACACTAGTATTGAAGTGTATTTCTATAGCAGGTTTCTATACTAACCAGAAATGGAATGTCATTGTTGTGAATGTTTTCTTAATCGAGATTATTACTTTTCTTTTCTTTTTTTTTTTTTTTGAGACGGAGTCTCACTCTGTCGCCCAGACTGGAGTGCAGTGGCCGGATCTCAGCTCACTGCAACCTCCGCCTCCCAGGTTTACGCCATTCTCCTGCCTCAGCCTCCCGAGTAGCTGGGACTACAGGCTCCCACCAACTCACCCGGCTAGTTTTTTGTATTTTTTAGTAGAGACAGGGTTTCAACGTGTTAGCCAGGATGGTCTCAATCTCCTGACCTCGCGATCCACCCATCTCGGCCTCCCAAAGTGCTGGGATTACAGGCTTGAGCCACCGCGCCCGGCCCGAGATTATTACTTTTCTAAATGGGCATAAATGTAAATAAAGGCCATTAACAAAGAACATACACAAGTTCTGGCAGATTCAGTATAACTCAAAAATTTTCCATTAACTCCTGAGGCAAAGACATTGAAGCTGCATTTTATTACAACCATCTAATGTTTTCTGCTTACATCTTGTTTTCTATGAAGTTAATCTATTACGAAAGTGATACTGAGTTTGTCTAAAGGTGAGGTACTTGGAAATGGATCCTCATTAAGTGTTTATGAACGGTTCTGCCTTTATTATGAAAATCCAAAACAAATCCAGAGGAAAGACAAACGTGAGAAGCATGGTGAGATCCAAATAGTCATCTTAATCCTTAGCTGTCCACTACAAATTAGTTTCAAGTACTTGTCAATACCATCATTGTTCAAAGGAAACAAAATCTATCACAAAGAAAGCCTTTAAAATTTTTAGAATATTATTTATTACAGTAGCATCAGGGCCTTTGTAAAAGTAGCATCTAAACTATGTCCTCCAGTATCACATTATTAGTAATAATTACCAAAAAAAACAGATTTTGATTCACTGTTTATCTTCCTTCAAAATAAAAGGATATACTATTATATAACAGAAAGAAGGATATGACCACTAAGAGAGACCACTAATTGAAAAAAATAACAATCTTACCTCATTTTCAACCTTCTAATTTTGTCAGTAGATTTATTACATTCTAGGCTATTACTAATTCAAACTTAATGACTGGTCATCTAAATTACATGTTACTGAATGTCCTTTCTCCCATGGAAACAAATTTTTTGTTAGTTCTTTGTAACTCCTATTTAGGAATTCTCCTAAATTCTTAATCTACCGTAGGCTTTTGCATATATTAATATAAATTTTTTATAACAAACTTTTCTTTTTTTTTTGAGATGGGGAGTCTCACTCTGTCGCCAGGCAGGAGTGCAGTGGCGCGATCTCAGCTCACTGCAACCTCCGCCCCCCAGCTTCAAGCAATTCTCCTGCCTCAGCCTCCCTAGTAGCTGGGACTATAGGCACACGCCACCACGCCCAGCTATTTTTTATATTTTTAGTAAAGATGGGGTTTCACCATGTTGGCCAGGATGGTCTTAATCTCCTGACCTCGTGATCCACCCACCTCGACCTCCCAACAAACTCTTAATTACATCAAAGATGTAGTATAACTATATATGTGACTAAAATTGCTCCTTATACAGGTACCAAAGGATGACCTCCTAACTAATAAATCAAACAGGATGGCCAATCTTATTGAACTCCTATAGCACTTAACAATTTTGATAAGTTTCTTGCTTCTGAACTTCCTCTTGTGACTTCTCTAATGCCACTCACCCCAGTTTTTCTCTTACTCTGCTCAGCCATCCATTTATCAGTCACCTTTGTAAGTACCCTTTCCTCAGTCATTCCCTTTAATGTTTTCCCCTTGAGTTCTATATTCAGTCTTCTCATTTTCTTACTGTACACTTTCTCCCATATACAAGGATTCTACTATCACCTATGTGCTCATATCTGTATCTCTAAGAATTCTCCCCTAAATCTTAAACCCTATATCTGACTGGACATCTTCACCTGGGTATCCCTCTTAAACTTAGTAGTATCCAGAACTGAACAGATCAGTTTTACTACTGAGCCTGAGACCCCTCCTACACTCCATTATCTTGGTAAAAGGAACATTATTCAAGTCAGAAATCAGGCCACCATTCATGACATCTCCCTCATTTCTCACATCAAGCTGATTACCGAGTCTAACAACTTGTACCTGCTAAATATCTCATATGCATCTCCTCCTCTCTTTATTATCATCACTGTCTTAGTTCAGACCCTTACCACACCTGCCCCACTAGATGACTAAGTAGCTTGCTCTCCCAATTTCCAGTCTTACCCCACTCTAATCCACCCTCATGTAATTATCCTATATATATACACATATATATACATATACACACACACACACACACACATATATATATATATATATATAATATTTTTTTTTTTTTTTTTTTTTTTTTTTTGAGGCAGAGTCTCACTCTGTCGTCCAGGCTGGAGTGCAGTGGCACAATCTCGGCTCACTGCAAGCTCTGCCTCCCGGGTTCACACCATTCTCCTGCCCAGCCTCCAGAGTAGCTGGGACTACAGGCGCCCACCACTATGCCCAGCTAATTTTTTGTATTTTTAGTAGAGACGGGGTTTCACTGTGTCAGCCAGGATGGTCTCGATCTCCTGACCTCGTGATCCGCCCGCCTCAGCCTCCCAAAGTGTTGGGATTACAGGCGTGAGCCACCGCGTCCAGTTCTATCTTATATATTATTCCTCACTTAAAATCCTTCCAGTTTCCCTGTAACCATTTATACCCTGTGCCAGTTAATGATATGCGGTTACCTTCTTAGCCTTATGTCCTGCTACTCCCATTAACACTCTGTGTACCCAATATAGTACCTGTTACACTATGTTAACACTCCTAACAAACTATCTGTTTACCAGTCTGTCTCTCCATTATAGTATCAATTCCTCGAGGTCAGGAAGTCCAACACCGGACACAGATATGTCTAGAAAAGTGCTTGGCTGACACCCAATGAGTGAGAAATGGATCAATCGAGTAAGATCCATCTTAGGCTTGCTTCCACTGATCATTTAATCCATAATTGCCTATATTTAATTTTAAAAGAAGATGAAATTATCCAGAAAATACCACTAAAGTACACTTCAAACTGCTAAACGATGTATTAGTCATACCACTCACAACGGCAGTCCAAATAACTCTGTTGACAATGATTTTTACCTAGATTGAGATGATCAAGGTTCTAGGTTCTTAAATTAAGATAATATTGATGTGATCTCTTTGGACCCTCCCTAAGGGGAAATGCGTACCCTTCCCCTATAATTGTTGCTTTGGTAGACAAATTTGTCTTAAATAATAAAGAAATTAAAACAATAAATATTATTTATAACCTCAGAGAAGTGAGCAATGACTATCTTGAATTTGATCTGAAATCCTTTTTTTAATGTCCTGGGTCTTTTAGCCTATGTACATTCATTAGAAGGCATGCTCTTTTTTTTTTTTTTTTTTTTTCTTTAATAAACACTGAACCCTTTCCAAGAGTTTGACAATTATGCTGAGTTTCAATCTCTCAAGATTCACCTTGTCAGGTTTACGATAGTAGGGTCAGCAATGTTGACAAGGCTCTTGGGAAACAATTGGTGACAATGCACAGTAACACAACTCTTCTGGCAAACAACATACCACTGAAAAAAAGAACCATACTATGCTCATAGTCCTTGACCCACAAACCCCACATAACACAGTATATATCTTGAGATTAAAAAAAAAATCCCAATCTTTTTTTTTCAAGAAAATCAAAGGATGTAAAAAAGTTTATAAATATAATTTAACAACAAATTATAAGCAACCTAAAGACCCAAAAGCTAGAAGCATAAGTTAGTCAGAATGTGTTTTAAAACATCACTTTTTAAAAATCAGCAATCATATATTAATAAAGATTAGAAAAGACCAAAAGAAACTAAAGCAGTTGGATTTTTATTTGGAGAAATGTTTAAATATTTTTCTATTCTCATTTAAAGCTGAACAGTTCAACTTTAACAGTAAGAGAATTATTAGATCCCTACAGCAATAAAAGCAGTAGCAATTTTTCCAAAGAGACATACAGATTTAAGGTAGTAATTTTACGGTGGGGTCAGAAAGTCTCACCTGTCCGTCAATAAACTCAATATATCACATGTACAAGCACTGACTATGCTCCATTCCATTTATGTTACATCAGCTATGACTGTTGCTGTTAAACATCCAGGTGATTATCCTCAAATGACCAAAAGGAAGAATATATCAAATTTTCAACTATACACACGTTTAAAACATTAAAAACAAAAATTACCTTTCTTCTTTGTCCAATGTTTTCTTCTCTGCTGCAGTGACTTTTTTAGGTGGTACAGGAGGGGTCACTTTTCTACATATCTCTTCAATGATGCGTTTGTTCATTCTACTTTGCGACGCAGCTTTTAGTAAAATTCTTTCCACTGCAGTTATACCATCTCCATGACTGTATTTAGGAATTTCTGGTTGGATTAAAATTTCTATGTCATCAAGCCAAGGAGGGTAGTAGGAGTTTTGTTTTCCTGAGAGTTTGTGGTGAAGTTTAATTAGCAAAGACAATATGCTTTCTTTAATTTCCAAAATAGCTGTAGTTAACTGTGGAGCTGAGCCAGGAGCAGACCATTTACTTGAAGTTTTGGGACGAACCACCTGATTTGCTTCACTGCTACTGCGATTGATGATTTCCTGAAATTTCTTTCTACGTTCTGCTACTAAACTGAAAACTTGAGCTGTACCAGAATTCTACCATTAAAAAAGAGAAACAAAGAAAAATCAAGAGAAGTTATTTAGCATCATTTTAAAAACATATTAGTACTACATTTTCCAAAGGGAATGCTCAGTTTCATACAAAGATGTATTCAATAGATTTGCTCTTTAAATAATTCTGTCCCTGGACCTCTCTCTCTCAAATATATTTAATCCCACTCAATCTGGAAAGAGTTATAAGGAGATCATCAGCAGTAACACCTCCTTTTCAGCCTCCCGAAAATAGACAAAGCTTAAGTAGTATCTACAGCCATATTAAAGAGAATCATAAACTAAATTATTCATTAGTTTAAAGGAGGAAAAGCTGTTCTGGTCAGCATTCACGAAGAATAGGGTACTCTTTAGTAACTTCTGGAAGACTGCTACAGTTTCCAGTTAAGAAAATTATAAATTAGTTTTTTAAAAAATTTTCTAAGCTAATAAACCTGAACTAGTAATTAATTTCACTTTTAAGGAACTTTAAAGTTTGAAAATTCTAACATAAAGGCTTAAAGTTACTAAACTGAAATATAAGGATGAAAAAATCAAACTGATGTTTCATATTTTAATATGAAATTTAATTTGTTTTACTAAATTTTAATATGAAATTAAAACTGATTTGTGATTTGTTTTTTATTTGTTTTTGGTTTGTGGGTCAAGGACTATGATTTGTTTTCTGAACAGTTTTTTTTTTTTTTTAAACTAAGTATTTTCCTCATTAATTTAAATTCTAAAAAGCTTTTTGCTAAAGCAATCAAACTGCACCAGGGCTCTTAGAAAACATCTTTTAATTAAGATATGAATCAGTTTAATGAATTTATTTTTTAAAAGCAAGCATAGAAAGGATGCTCTAATATCAGATGAGCTTCTGTGAGTCAAATGACAGTATATACTATTTTTTAACATCCAAGCTGTTTTTTTAAAGTACTCTCTACCAGCATTAGAGACAAAAGCCTCTTATAGAGGTTCCAGTTTTTGCTTACAACAAAAACACGTTGTCAAAGACCAAGAAAGCTCCTACAAATAGACTCTACTATAAGAAATGTCTGATTCAATGTTCTCTACTGACAAAAATCTAGGTTGGGAAGATTAAAACTGCTTAAGTTTAGTTACTTAAAATGTCATTTCAAGATTTTTCATTACTGCTTTTTAAAAATTAACTTACATGCAATGAGAGCGCTGATTTTCAAAATGAGTCCAAAGCCATAACATACAGAATTTAAGACTTTATAGGCTTATTTTATCAAAGTTAATTAATTGCCATAGAAGCAAAAAAAAGTTATTTGCAAATGAGCATGCTGCTAGCAATTAAATTTATTTTAATTTAGAAAATATCCAAGTCATTTTTAAGAAGTTAGTAATATAGTGGCAATGCTAAATGTAAAGACACTCAAATATGCTACCTATAATTGGTCCAAAATACTTCGAACACCAATAAGAAAAATACTCAGTGTTATTTTTAAGCTCAATAAGATAAATTTTCTTTAATATTAAGCTTAAATCACTTTGTCAAAAAAAAACCACACACAAATCCAAGAAACTTTCTTTTCAATTTAACCATATTAATTAAACACCCATACACACACAAATACTTCAAAGCAGTTTTCCCCCATTTCCAGTTAAAGCCATGTTGCTAGTTAATGCAAATATCATACACATCTACCTCTCTTTGAAGAACTTTAGGCCGTCGTGAACTCTGGCAGATTAAGGGAAAAAGACTGATAAGGTAGAAGTTGCATAGATATATCAGAAGAAATAAAAAACAATTTAAAGTTATCTACAACCACTTTTTTTTTTCTTTTGGATATCATAGGAACAGTATATCCCAACATAACATACATAACATAAAGCTTTTCCTTATTTTCTTTCTTACATTTACACTTACTTGAAAGGAACCCAAGTTATCAGAGCTAGTACTTGCAGGTGAGTCTCTCTTCACTTCAGGCGCAGTCTCTGGAACTCTTACTCTAACATAGTTTATAAAGTGTCGCATGTTTGACACTAAGTTACTGCCAGGAAACCAACTGTCATGACAACGTTCTGGTCCACCCACTGATGCCTAAAAAAAAAAAAAGAATATCAAATCTTGCCACGTCAGGTCCAAGGTACAATGGAGATGTAACAAGCCCCCCAAAATCATCCATTGCCTATCATAATCCTGGATCCTTTACTGTCTCATCCATAAATTATAGAGTGAATAAATTTGAATAAAACCAAATTCAAACAAAAAATGTAGTAATAAATTACTCAATACCAATATGGGTAAGTCCGATGGAATCAGCTAAACATCTGATTTAAAATACATTTTTAAATACATTTTTCAATCCAGAATACTGAACATTACAGAATATTCATCCTCACCCATTAGTAATACAAATAATGCTAATTTGGACTAATTTGGAGGAAACTGAAAAATCAACCAAAGGTATGACCTAATCATAGAGGAATCTTTATAACCTTTTAACATCTATGAAAGAACATATGTTGATTCAACTTGGACTACAAAGAACTACAAAGTGGTTTCTTTAACTTGTTTTTTGCAATTATTATATTGTGTTATATTTTGTCATTTAGGAGGGAAGAGATGAGGAGAATCTTACACATTAGTGAAACTAACTTGTAGTAACAATTGCTTTTATGGACACAATACTTCTAAAATCCTGAAACAAATTAACAACTTTTACTCTTAAGTACTTTAAACATTCTCCCATATAACAATATTCATGCCATTACCTTAAAACCTTTACAGAAAGAATCTGCTACTCAAAAATAATCCCTAATCAAATTATTAGAATTTTTGGAGCTAAGCCCTAACTTCAGTTTTACTGATTATTTATTGATTACTGGTAATTGTTTGCCAATAATCAATATTCTTAGCATAACACCAAAAATGCATTAAACACTTTTCTTAATTTTTGTGATAGGAATTACAAATTTCAAATTCAGTAATTCCATAATAGAATTTAATATATCAATGAAGGCCCTAAAAAACTGTACGTATTTGAAGATCCCAAAGGGCCTTTTCTAGTAGTTCTTTAAAAGATCTTATGAGTCTGATGAAAACATAAATATACCTCAAGATGAATCCATAAATACATTTTACTAAGGCATGTTATAACTAGCAAAAGTATAACATGTCTGGTTTGGCAACAATTGGTTGGAGCCAGATAGGGGCTGCCTATCTAAAAATTTTAAATTACAAAAAACTACTTACCTCTTCATCTGATTCTTCTTCAGCAGAATTTTCGAGTCCTAATTCAATCAGATACAAAACCATGCAGAGTACATGTTCTGACAGATTTTGATGATCCATCAGAATCTTTAAAAAGGGAAGAAAATGCCTCATAATTACTTTTTTCCACAAAATGTATTTCATTTAGAGATCCAAAAATATTTTACTGTTATAGACGAAAAGTACTTTAAGTAATATCTAGAAATACCAGTTCACAAATTTTCTAAAGGTTATGTCAGAGAGTCCACTAAAATAAATTCATATAAGTATTTAATAAAATAATTTAATAAGAATATTTTTATATCCTAATTTGCTGACACTCTTCTCTTGATGACAAGGCCATCAGATAATAAGTTTACTAAATAGGATAATTCAAGCAAATGTGTTCAGCACAGCACCTGGCATATAACTGGAAGCACAATAAATGTTTATGGTGCATTAATGTTCTTAAAAACATGTCTCTGAAATTAAAGTTCTGAGCCTCTGAGTATTCTGAATAGCTATATTCATATGTATGTCAGTGTGTGATTTACATGTAGGAGAAAGGCAGAAGGAATTCAAGCGGTTAGTAAAGAGGGTTTCCTGAAGAAAATTTGATAAATCTGACCTATGGATTACTCAATGCAAACCTTATGCATCTTACACAAGGTTTCTGGGCTACCTACACCAATCACTCATTCACTGTGATATAACAGACCACTAACCAGAAGATATCTAAAATACTACAAGTAACAAAATGGCCTGGCAGCTATCATCTTGTCCTCATTATAAAAGTCATCTGGCCAAATGATGGAAAGGACAAAAGGAAGAAATTCTGTAGGGAATGGCAGTTTTAATTGTGGGCAAGATAGCAGAGAGCAAAAAACAGGACAGGATAAGCTGAGCCTCACAGAAGCTGCCCAAATGGCTGAGGGGACTTGGAAAGGAGGTCTTAATCGCTTAAGACCTAATCTACCACAACTAAAGAATAGACTTTCAAGTCACTGACTCTCTCATGTTTTTCTGACTATTCAGAGGGCTTCTCTGTTCATCTGTTGTGTGGCACAATGAAGAGCATAGGCATTCAAAACCTTTTAAAAACCAGATTTTTAAACAAATTTCTGTCTATTCCTAGTTGACCTTCAGCAACAGACTCTGGTCTTAGTTTTCTTATCTCTAAAGTTGAAATTATAGAGCCCCTCCTAGCACTTTCACTTGTCCCATCCCCATCCAAAAATAAAAACCAAAAAGAAAGAAAAATAAAAATGGAATTAAAGTCCAGAATTATTGTAAGGATTGCATGGGTTAATATCTGTCATTTGCTTTGTGTAGTGTCTAGCAATGTGTGTTCAACAAATAGTGAGTGGGTGGTGCCAACGATGTGAGGAGCAGAAGCACCAGTAGGAGGAGACTGAAGGCTGGGAGACCACAGAAGTCATCCTTTCTGATCCACTATGTTATGGAGAGAAAACCAAGGCCCAGCCACACAACCAGCTAGCTAGTGTAAGCAACACTAGAACGCAGACCTCAGACTCCCAGGCCACTGACTATCGTTACTATACTATCTCCTCCTGATAAATAAAACATTACCAGCTAAATTCAATTAAATTTTGACTTCAAAGCTTGTGGCATTACAGCTTTAACTGAATAACTTAAGAGCTAAGGAGGAAAAAAATCCCTCTATTAGGTACTTCAAAAAAAAAAAGAAATAAAAATGACGTTTCCAGGGAGTTTTATTTTGACATTAAACACGTCAGAGGATAAAGGTGGTTTACTAAAATTGATTTTTAGAAAGTTGACTTGCCAATGTAATGTCAATGGAGAATTTTATTATTATTATTACTAAAATCAAGAAAGCTATTTTAAAGTTGAGATTTCAAGAATTCATTTATGACAGTCTTGTAACAACTAAAACATTGTCTTTTTATTTTTCATAAAATACTATTTGTACATTTAGCATACGAAAACATTGAAACATATAACTTGAAAGAGCATAATAATTTGCCATAAGGCTTCCTTAATTTTTCATGAATTATTTGTCACTTATTAATTATTACTTATAACAGTACTTAGCTTCCCCATCTGAAGTAGTTATTTAACCTCTAAAACTCAGTTTCATTTCTGAAAAAGGAGAATAATAACAGAACTTTCACTCATAGGGATTTTTGCTAGCTTAAGCAAAATAATGTCTACAAGTACATATAAAGCATTTCAAACAAAATCTGGCACTAAGTAAACATTCGAAGACCGTCCATTATTTGTAAAACAAATACAAATATCTTTTCAGTACAAAAAGATATTCTACATTTTTTAATAAAGAAAAAGAACATTTTAAATCAATTACTAAAAACCCTCTTGGAAGTTAATGAAAATAAACCACCCAAGGTGTTTTTTGAGGCACCTGTCCAAAATAGTAACAGGAAAACTTTAGAAACAAGTACAATGAAAAATTGGTCATGGGTGGAGCTGAAAGAAAAGTATAGAAATTTAAAAGTATTATTTCATTATAAGATTAAGAAAAAAACTAAAACTCCTACCTAACTAAATATATACTTTCTTAAACAATGTGTTAAATGATTGTACATAGTAATTGGAAATTTGTATAACAAATATTCTTATTTTTCTTTGAATTTCTCTTAACTTTTAATTTTTCAAATTATAATTAGGAAGAGGAACAAGAGGTTTTCTTTGTATCTACCTGCATAACATTTATAAAATATATAGTTATTTTCTTTTTTCTTTCGTCTTTCTTTCTTCCACCCACTAGATGGAGTCCTGCTATGTCACCCAGGCTGGAGTGCAGTGGCACGATCTGGGGTCACTGTAACCTCCACCTCCCAGTTTCAAGCAATTCTCCTGCCTCAGCCTTCCGAGAAGTTGGGATGACAGGCGCCCACCACCACACCTATCTAATTTTTGTAGTTTTAGTAGAGACGGGGTTTCACCATGTTGGCCAGGCTGGTCTCGAACTCCTGACCTTGAGATCTGCCCACCTTAGCCTCCCAAAGTGCCGGGATTACAGGCATAAGCAACCGCACCCAGACTTTTTTCATCTTTCATGCAGATGAGGTTATAAAAATCCCTATTATATACACACATACATACTATACAATATTATGTTTCATACAAGTTTTTGAGTACATAATTAATGTTAGTCAAATAAATCTGTTTTACGTGAGAAGATCCCAAAATAAAACAAATTTTAGATAACAAGAAAGTAAATGCATCATCTTGTGAGTTCCTAAAATGGTTATCAAAAACAATTTTTGATCTTGCCACATAGAAACCACACTCAAATCCTTCCACGTTACTTTCCTGATTAGAGGCAAAAAGCAAAAAGAACCACCCCAACCTAAGATTCACTGGCTCACATAACTGCCATTCTAGTTTTGTCATTTTAGTGGGTTCTGATGGTTGTTTGGTCCCTGTAGCTCATTCCACACCTCTTGTAGTTCCATGGTATTTCACTTATTGTTCTGTAGAAGCCATAAATACATATTTTTACCTGTAGCTAGATAAGATAGTTTCTCACAAAGAATGCTGTAGCTATTCTGTTATGTTCAACTTGGATTTCAAATACATGTGATTATAACATATCTTCATACATCTTAAATGTATAAACACATTTTGCTTTATAAGTGGTACTTTTATGTAAATATTATCCTAAAGGATTATTATTTGAAAATAAATTCTAAACTTAGTCTTTCTATTCAAATTACTACTGTACCTTGTAAAGCAGAGTGAATAGCACAATGTGTAAAGTTTTACAGTGCAAAAGTCTCATGAGACCTTTATAGCTAGGATGGAGTGATGTCCTTTTCTTATAGGGAGGCCAGGGATTTCCAGGAAATTTTCTGCTCTGTTTTAAACTGTAAAAATAAAACAAAACTAGAATTAGATGATAGCCTCAAAATCAAACTGTGGTTTAAATGTAATTTATAGACACCAATTTCTGACACAATGTTTTATGCAGTGCTATTTTTAATCAAATTGCTTAAAATGCCAAAGAGGTTTCTATTCTCTATACAATGAACATTACTATTTCTTTTCCTAATGGCTAAAAATGAGTAAAGAGAGCTACGCTGAAAATTAAAAAATATATAAACTTTAAAGTGCTAACAAAGAGAAATGAACAAAAAGAATACAGATGAAGTACTCAGCAAAGAAATTTCCAGCTGTAACAATTAAGCAAAATAGATGATCTGAAAATTCTCCCACTACCAACAGTTGGAAAAGCTGGATAAAATATAAATATAATCTTTTGAATGCGTATTTGAGCTCACACAAAAAAAGTGGAATTCTCCAGTTACCACAAAAAAGAAGGAATTAATGACAAGCACTAACACTGTGCCAGTTATTATAAAGTCCTTGAGCAAACAGATCACAAGGTGTGTCGGGCTCACACAAGACTCAAAGAGACAGAACTGAGATCCCACCTAAAGCTAAGACCCTTGAAAGGCTTTACCCTCATTGAAAGAATAACTCACAAGGAGAATGAATTAGCTTGTCTGTCTCTTCTGGGATGTAAGAACAACAAGTTCCCCAAGAAGATAATTATGAACTTGTACGCAAATACAGTAGTCCTCTCTTATCTTCAGGGAACATGTTCCAAAGCCCCCAGTAGATGCCTGAAAATAAGGATAGTACCAAACTCTCTACATACTGTGTTTTCCTACACATACATACCTATGATAAAGGTTAATTTATAAATTAGACACAGTAAGAGACTAACAACAGTAAGTGATAACAGAATAATTACAACAATATACTGTAATAAAAGTTAGGTGAATGTGTACATGCTTTATCTCTCAAAATACCTTATGTATAGTAGTCCCCCTTATACCTAGTTTCACTTTCCACAGTTTCAGTTACCCATGGTTAACCATGGTCAGAAAATATTAAATGAAAATCTCCAGAAATAATTCATACGTTTTCAGTTGTATGCCATTCAGATTATTGTTATAATTCTTCTATTTTACCTTTAGTTATTACTGTTAATCTCTATCTCTAATTTATAAATTAAGCTTTATCGTAGGTATGTATCGTAGTAGAAAAACATAGTAGATATAGGGTTGGATATCATCCCTCATTTCAAGCATCCACTGTGGGTCTTGGAACATGTCCTGAGGATAAGAGGGGGACCATTGTACTATACTCACTCTTGTTCTTCTTGTGATGATGTGAGATGATAAAATGCCTACGTGATGAGATGAAGTGAATTGAATGATGGTAAGCACTGTGACATGGCATCAGGCTACTAATGACCTTCTGACAATATGTCATCAGAAGGAGGAACATCTGCTTCAGGTGATCCTGAATCATCAGGTCATGACAATGTGATGGGTGGATGTCAGAAGCAGACAATGTCAATAACTAACAAGCAAGTAGTACATACAGCATGGTACACTGGACTAAGGAACAATTCATATCCCAGGTGGGACAGAGCAGGATGGCACAAGAATTCATCACCCTGCTTACAATGGCATATAATTTAAAATTTATAAGTTATTTATTTCTGGAATTTTCCATTTAATATTTTTGGACAGCCATTGGCTATAGGTAACTATGCTCTTAGAAATTCAGAAGCCGTTAAAAATCATAACAGAAAAATTTAAAGCCTAAACTATATAGAAAAATTGTGGGCCACAACTAAAGTAGTGCTTAGAAGGAAACACATAGCCTTAAAATCCATATGTTTGTGAAAAAATCAACAACTAAGCATCCAAATTATAGTTAATAATAATGTATATTTAAAAATAGCTAGAAGAACTGTAATGTTCCCAACATAAAAAAAAAGATAAATATCCCAATTTCCCTGATTTGATCATTACACACTGCACACATGTATGAAACTATCAGAGAAGTATCTTCAAATACTGTGTAAAAGGTAATGTTAAGGCTAAGATATATCAATTAAAAATATTTTAAAAATATATAACAATAAAAATTAAATAGGAGTAATTAAAAATGAAAACCAAATGCACTAAAACAACAACAACAACTGAGTATCCAAGAAAAGGAACAAAGACAATCCAAACTAAATTGCAAGAAGACAATAATGACCTGGCATAGTGGCTCACACCTGTAATCCCAGCACTCTGGGAAGCCAAGGCAAGCAGATCACTTTGAGCTCAGTAGTTCAAGACCAGCCTGGGCAGCATGGTGAAACTCTGTCTCTACAAAAAATACAAAAATTAGCCAAGCATAGTGATGCACCCCTGTAATCCCAGCTACTCAGGAAGTTGAGGTGGGAGGATCGCTTGAGCCCAGGAGTTAAAGGCTACAGTGAGCCAAGATTGCACCACTATACACCAGCCTGGAAGACAGAGTGAGACTGTTTCAAAAAAGGGAAAAAAAAGGCCTGGCACGATGGCTCACACCTGTAATCCCAGCACTCTGGGAGACTGAGGAAGGCGGATCATGAGGTCAGGAGATCGAGGCCATCCTGGCTAACATGGTGAAGACCTGTCTCTACTAAAAAAAAAATACAAAAAATTAGCTGGGCATGCTGGCAGGTGCCTGCAGTCCCAGCTATTCAGGAGGCTGAGGCAGGAGAATGGTGTGAACCTGGGAGGTGGAGATTGCAGTGAGCAGAGATCGCACCACTGCACTCCAGCCTGGGCGACAGGGCGAGACTCCAACTCAAAAAAAAAAAAAAAAAAAGGAATAAGTAACACAGGAAAAAAGAATAAGAATGAAATAGAAAATGGGGGTGGGAGGAGAGAGACAATCAAAAGTTGGTTCTTAGAAAACATAGTAAAACTGATCATCATCTGCTATGACACCTAACTCAAAATAAGAAATAGCAAACACACACAAATAACAGGAATAAAAACACAGGGAAGTTTTTCTAATCATTAAGTATAAACTTAAGATGAAGATTTTTTAGAAAAATATAACTTAGCAATTTTTTTCAAGAAATAACCTAAGCAAGCCTACAACCTTTAAAGAAAGTGAATGTGTAGTTTTAAGTTATCCACAAAAAAAGAAAAGATTGTATGAGGCCCAGGTTGTTGAACAGGCAAGGTCCATTAAAACTCAAAGAAACACCACATGAATAAGAATGAAGCTGGACCACTACCTCACAGCATACATAAACACTAACTCAAAATCGATCAGAGAATTTGATGTAAAAGCTTCAGCTGTAGTTTTATATTTTTAAGCATAAAACTCTTTGAGAAAAACATAGGTTTAGCTATTTGTGACCGTGATTTAGGCAACAGACAGGAAAATTAAATTAATTTAGGCAATAAACAGGAAAATTAAGAAAAAAACTGGAATTCATCAAAATTTAAAACATTTGTGACTCAAAGGACACTTTCAAGTAAGTGAAAAAGACAATCCACAGAATGGCAGAAAACATTCACAGACTAGGCACGATAGCTCATGCCTGTAATCCCAACACTTTGGGAGGCTGAGCAGGCAGATCACTTAAGCCGCAGAGATCAAACCAGCCTGGGCAACACATGTAGAGACCCCATCTCTATAAAAAATTCAAAAATTAGTCATGTGTGGTGGCACATGCCTGTAGTCCCAGCTACTTGGGAGGCCACTCAGGACCACCTGAGTCTGGGGAGGCCCAAAGCTGCAGAGAACTGTGATCGTGCCACCCGTCTGAGCAACAGAATGACATTGTCTTAAAAAAAAAAATAAAAAAGAGAAAGAAATGAAAATATTTGCAAATCATATACCTGATAAGTCTAGTATTCAGAAAATATAAAGAGGTCTTAAAACTCAATAATAAAAAGTGCAATTAAAAAATAAGCAACAAAATTGGCAGCACCTGGTACCTTTATAACTGGAGGCGGGAAGGCAGGGGGTTAAAATAAGGAGGATTGGATGAAAACTGCCTTTCCACCACTGAAACAGAATTTTGGCTACAGAACTCATCTCTGGGGAGTATAAAATAGCAAGTACAATTGAGGGTACAAGGAAGAAAGATTAAAGTCGTCATATGCATATTTGACTCAGAGTCCCTAGGCCTTGTCTCCCAGTCGGTTCACAGAATAGCAGCCATACCATTACCTCTGGGCAGTATCTCAGGATACTTCCCTGAGGAATCTGACCAGGCCAAAAAGAAAGATCTAACACAAGTGTTTCTCAACAAACCTGCCTACCCAAATCACCCTATATTAAAATTCAGAATCTACAAGTTCCAACAATGCACTCAAGAGCCCTTAATAACAAGCAGTCAACATTGTCAGACATCTGGGGAATGCCTCTAACTCAAAAGCTAGAGACTGAACAATAGAAAATGTACCTTAGAGGAAACAGATACTACATAGAATGAAGAAAAAGTCTTAAAAATAAGAAAACTATCATTAATATATCAGAGAAATAAGCTGTACCTATGATTATGAAGACGCTGTAAAATTAACTTTGCAATTAAAAAAATTGGTTTCTGGGCCAGGCGCGGTGGCTCATGCCAGTAATCCCAGCACTTTGGGAGCCCGAGGCAGGCGGATGACCTGAGGTCAGGAGTTTGAGACCAGCCTGACCAACACGGAGAAACCCCGTCTCTACTAAAAATACAAAATTAGCCGGGCATGGTAGATGCATGCCTGTAATCCCAGCTACTTGAGAGGCTGAGGCGGAAGAATCACTTGAATCCGGGAGGCAGAGGTTGCAGTGAGCCGAGATCGTGCCATTGCACTCCAGCCTGGGCAACAAAAGTGAAACTCTCTCAAATAAATAAAAATAAATAAAAAATAAATTTAAAAATTGGTTTGTATATAATACTACAGTGACAACATATAAATGTAATTTTCAAAATGATCGCAATAGCCATGATGAAATACTTCAACTATTCTATTTCATTTAGCATTAAAAAAGCAATTTTTAATTTTACTTTGTTTCTTTGTTTGCTTTAAGCAGTAACCACTAAATGTGTGGCATCTAGATTAATAAATTGTTGCAAAATAAAGGTTATACATTTGTTGAAGGCCTGAGTAATACATCATTTTGACTGCTCTTTTCAAAAGCATTAATAGAATAATGTAAATGAAATGCTACATGACAGAAAAAAATTACTTAAGTGACTCACACCAACACGTAATTATTGACTAGTTTGAGACAAAAATGACATACATAAAACTCATACATTATACTTTCAAACATGGGGCAGCAGTCATTAACCTTGAAAATGGGAGACAGGAGGCAACAGAAATACAAGAAATTACATATTTTAAAAAATGTACTTTCCAGTTGAATTTAAAACAGATGCTTTATGAAATCATTTCCATCTTTGGAAATGGCCTAGCTCATAGTTCTAACAACACTGCCACTGTCAGACATATTTCACCAGGAACAGTGGTTCACATCTATAATCCTAGCACTATGGGAGGCTGAAACAGGAAGATCACTTGAGACTAAGAGTTCAAGACTAGCCTGGGCAATATAGCAAGAACCCACCTCTACAAAAAACTTTTAAACAATTAGCCAGGCATGGTGGTGTGCACCTGTAGTCCTAGCTACTCAGGAGGGTAAGATGGGAAGATCACTTGAGTCCAGAAGTTGGAGGCTGCAGTGGGCTATCATCACGCCACTGCACTCCAGCCTGGGTGACAAAGTGAGACCCTGTCTCAAAAACAAACAAAAAACAGACATATTTTCACTGAGCTTCTCTGAGCCACAATGTCTTCATATATAAAATATAACACTGAAATGAATGGATGGTTTTCCAACTGTTGGTTTTGTTGTTGTTGTCTTGTTTTTGTTTTCTTTTTAAGAGCTGAATGCCCACTTGGGGATATTTGGAAGGGAGAAAGAGAAGCAGGATGAGCCACTTCCACTCTCTTAAGCCTCTTCTTGCTGTTGCCCAACCCTGTCTTCCAGTGAAGGCCCACGAGATACTTTTATAGAAGCTGGACTAGATTTTAAAGGCCTTTTCCAGCAATAACAGCCTAAAATTCTAAGCATCTAAGAATCACATAGAGTAAATGGCTTACTTTCACTTAAACTCTCAGCACAAAAACTGAAAGAAATCTACTTTTCATTCATTTAACAAATATTTACTGGTTGCCTTTAAAGTGCCTGGCACAGAGCTAAATTGTGAGAACAAAAGTTTAAATTTATCTGGCCATTTTCATTTCAATTTGCAAGATGACCTCCAAAAGGTCTTCTTGCAAATAAAAAAAGATCCCTCCCAGTATAATCAGTTAAGCCACATTTTGTCCCTTAAAACTAAAAAGCAGATGAAAATAATTAATAGCAAACAAATCGGCCAGGCACAGTGGCTCATGCCTGTAATCCCAACACTTTGGGAGGCCGAGGCCAGCGGATTATCTGAAGTCAGGAGTTCAAGACCAGCCTGGAAAACATGGTGAAACCCCATCTCTATTAAAAATACAAAAGTTGAACGACTCTGTCTGACAGCTTTGGGGAGAGCCGTGGATCTCCTAACGCGGAGGTTGAGATCCGAGAACGGACAGACTGCCTGCTCAGGTGGGTCCCTGACCCCTGAGTAGCCTAGCTGGGAGACATCCCCCACTAGGGGCAGTCTGACACCCCACACCTCACAGGGTGGCGTCACCCCTGAGAGGAAACTTCCAAAGAAAGAATCAGACAGGTACACTCGCTGTTCAGCCATATTCTATCTTCGGCAACCTCTGCTGCTGATACCCAGGCAAACAGGGTCTGGAGTGGACCTCAAGCAATCTCCAACAGACCAACAGACAGTCCTTCTGACTGTCAGACGGAAAACTATCAAACAGGAAGGACACCTATACCAAAACCCCATCCGTACGTCACCATCATCAAAGTCCAGAGACAGATAAAACCACAAAGATGGGGAAGAAGCAGGGCAGAAAAGCTGGAAATTCAAAAAATAAGAGCGCATCTCCCCCTGCAAAGGAGCGCAGCCCATCGCCAGCAACGGATCAAAGCTGGTCAGAGAATGACTTTGACGAGATGAGAGAAGAAGGCTTCAGTCCATCAAACCTCTCAGAGCTAAAGGAGGAATTACGTACCCAGCGCAAAGAAACTAAAAATCTTGAAAAAAAAGTGGAAGAATTGACAGCTAGATTAATTAATGCAGAGAAGATCATAAACGAAATGACAGAGATGAAAACCATGACACGAGAAATACGTGACAAATGCACAAGCTTCAGTAACCGACTCGATCAACTGGAAGAAAGAGTATCAGCGATTGAGGATCAAATGAATGAAATGAAGCGAGAAGAGAAACCAAAAGAAAAAAGAAGAAAAAGAAATGAACAAAGCCTGCAAGAAGTATGGGATTATGTAAAAAGACCAAATCTACGTCTGATTGGGGTGCCTGAAAGTGAGGGGGAAAATGGAACCAAGTTGGAAAACACTCTTCAGGATATCATCCAGGAGAACTTCCCCAACCTAGTAGGGCAGGCCAACATTCAAATTCAGGAAATACAGAGAACGCCACAAAGATACTCCTCCAGAAGAGCAACTCCAAGACACATAATTGCCAGATTCACCAAAGTTGAAATGAAGGAAAAAATCTTAAGGGCAGCCAGAGAGAAAGGTCGGGTTACCCACAAAGGGAAGCCCATCAGAATAACAGCAGACCTCTCGGCAGAAACTCTACAAGCCAGAAGAGAGTGGGGGCCAATATTCAACGTTCTTAAAGAAAAGAATTTTAAACCCAGAATTTCATATCCAGCCAAACTAAGCTTCATCAGTGAAGGAGAAATAAAATCCTTTACAGATAAGCAAATGCTTAGAGATTTTGTCACCACCAGGCCTGCCTTACAAGAGACCCTGAAGGAAGCCCTAAACATGGAAAGGAACAAGCGGTACCAGCCATTGCAAAAACATGCCAAAATGTAAAGACCATCGAGGCTAGGAAGAAACTGCATCAACTAACGAGCAAAATAACCAGTTAATATCATAATGACAGGATCAAGTTCACACATAACAATATTAACCTTAAATGTCAATGGACTAAATGCTCCAATTAAAAGACACAGACTGGCAAACTGGATCAAGAGTCAAGACCCATCAGTCTGCTGTATTCAGGAGACCCATCTCACATGCAGAGACATACATAGGCTCAAAATAAAGGGATGGAGGAAGATCTACCAAGCAAATGGAGAACAAAAAAAAGCAGGGGTTGCAATCCTAGTCTCTGATAAAACAGACTTTAAACCATCAAAGATCAAAAGAGACAAAGAAGGCCATTACATCATGGTAAAGGGATCAATTCAACAGGAAGAGCTAACTCTCCTAAATATATATGCACCCAATACAGGAGCACCCAGATTCATAAAGCAAGTCCTTAGAGACCTACAAAGAGACTTAGACTCCCATACAATAATAATGGGAGACTTCAACACTCCACTGTCAACATTAGACAGATCAACGAGACAGAAAATTAACAAGGATATCCAGGAATTGAACTCATCTCTGCACCAAGCGGACCTAATAGACATCTATAGAACTCTCCACCCCAAATCAACAGAATATACATTCTTCTCAGCACCACATCGCACTTATTCCAAAATTGACCACATAATTGGAAGTAAAGCACTCCTCAGCAAATGTACAAGAACAGAAATTATAACAAACTGTCTCTCAGACCACAGTGCAATCAAACTAGAACTCAGGATTAAGAAACTCAATCCAAACCGCTCAACTACATGGAAACTGAACAACCTGCTCCTGAATGACTACTGGGTACATAACGAAATGAAAGCAGAAATAAAGATGTTCTTTGAAACCAATGAGAACAAAGATACAACATACCAGAATCTCTGGGACACATTTAAAGCAGTGTGTAGAGGGAAATTTATAGCACTAAATGCCACAAGAGAAAGCAGGAGAGATCTAAAATTGACACTCTAACATCACAATTAAAAGAACTAGAGAGGCAAGAGCAAACACATTCAAAAGCTAGCAGAAGGCAAGAAATAACTAAGATCAGAGCAGAACTGAAGGAGATAGAGACACAAAAAACCCTCCAAAAAATCAATGAATCCAGGAGTTGGTTTTTTGAAAAGATCAACAAAATTGACAGACCGCTAGCTAGACTAATAAAGAAGAAAAGAGAGAGGAATCAAATAGACGCAATAAAAAATGATAAAGGGGATATCACCACCGACCCCACAGAAATACAAACAACCATCAGAGAATACTATAAATGCCTCTACGCAAATCAACTAGAAAATCTAGAAGAAATGGATAATTTCCTGGTCACTTACACTCTCCCAAGACTAAACCAGGAAGAAGTTGAATCCCTGAATAGACCAATAGCAGGCTCTGAAATTGAGGCAACAATTAATAGCCTACCCACGAAAAAAAGTCCAGGACCAGATGGATTCACAGCTGAATTCTACCAGAGGTACAAGGAGGAGCTGGTACCATTCCTTCTGAAACTATTTCAATCAATAGAAAAAGAGGGAATCCTCCCTAACTCTTTTTATGAGGCCAACATCATCCTGATACCAAAGCCTGGCAGAGACACAACAAAAAGAGAGAATTTTAGACCAATATCCCTGATGAACATCGATGCAAAAATCCTCAATAAAATACTGGCAAACCGGATTCAGCAGCACATCAAAAAGCTTATCCACCATGATCAAGTGGGCTTCATCCCTGGGATGCAAGGCTGGTTCAACATTCGCAAATCAATAAACGTAATCCAGCATATAAACAGAACCAAAGACAAGAACCACATGATTATCTCAATAGATGCAGAAAAGGCTTTTGACAAAATTCAACAGCCCTTTATGCTAAAAACGCTCAATAAATTTGGTATTGATGGAACGTACCTCAAAATAATAAGAGCTATTTATGACAAACCCACAGCTAATATCATACTGAATGGGCAAAAACTGGAAAAATTCCCTTTGAAAACTGGCACAAGACAGGGATGCCCTCTCTCACCACTCCTATTCAACATAGTGTTGGAAGTTCTGGCTAGGGCAATCAGGCAAGAGAAAGAAATCAAGGGTATCCAGTTAGGAAAAGAAGAAGTCAAATTGTCCCTGTTTGCAGATGACATGATTGTATATTTAGAAAACCCCATTGTCTCAGCCCAAAATCTCCTTAAGCTGATAAGCAACTTCAGCAAAGTCTCAGGATACAAAATTAATGTGCAAAAATCACAAGCATTCTTATATACCAGTAACAGACAAGCAGAGAGCCAAATCAGGAATCAACTTCCATTCACAATTGCTTCAAAGAGAATCAAATACCTAGGAATCCAGCTTACAAGGGATGTCAAGGACCTCTTCAAGGAGAACTACAAACCACTGCTCAGTGAAATCAAAGAGGACACAAACAAATGGAAGAACATACCATGCTCATGGATAGGAAGAATCAATATCGTGAAAATGGCCATACTGCCCAAGGTGATTTATAGATTCAATGCCATCCCCATCAAGCTACCAATGACTTTCTTCACAGAATTGGAAAAAACGGCTTTAAAGTTCATATGGAACCAAAAAAGAGCCCGCATTGCCAAGACAATCCTAAGTCAAAAGGACAAAGCTGGAGGCGTCACGCTACCTGACCTCAAACTATACTACAAGGCTACAGTAACCAAAACAGCATGGTACTGGTACCACAACAGAGATATAGACCAATGGAACAGAACAGAGTCCTCAGAAATAATACCACACATCTACAGCCATCTGATCTTTGACAAACCTGAGAGAAACAAGAAATGGGGAAAGGATTCCCTATTTAATAAATGGTGCTGGGAAAATTGGCTAGCCATAAGTAGAAAGCTGAAACTGGATCCTTTCCTTACCCCTTATACGAAAATTAATTCAAGATGGATTAGAGACTTAAATGTTAGACCTAATACCATAAAAACCCTAGAAGAAAATCTAGGTAGTACCATTCAGGACATAGGCATGGGCAAGGACTTCATGTCTAAAACACCAAAAGCAACGGCAGCAAAAGCAAAAATTGACACATGGGATCTCATTAAACTAAAGAGCTTTTGCACAGCTAAAGAAACTACCATCAGAGTGAACAGGCAACCTACAGAATGGGAAAAAATTTTTGCAACCTACTCATCTGACAAAGGGCTAATATCTAGAATCTACCAAGAACTCAAACAAATATACAAGAAAAAAACAAACAACCCCATCAAAAAGTGGGGAAAGGATATGAACAGACATTTCTCAAAAGAAGACATCCATACAGCCAACAGACACATGAAAAAATGCTCATCATCACTGGCCATCAGAGAAATGCAAATCAAAACCACAATGAGATACCATCTCACACCAGTTAGAATGGCAATCATTAAGAAGTCAGGAAACAACAGGTGTTGGAGAGGATGTGGAGAAATAGGAACACTTTTACACTGTTGGTGGGATTGTAAACTAGTTCAACCATTATGGAAAACAGTATGGCGATTCCTCAAGGATCTAGAACTAGATGTACCATATGACCCAGCCATCCCACTACTGGGTATATACCCAAAGGATTATAAATTACTCTACTACAAAGACACATGCACACGTATGTTTCTTGCGGCACTATTCACAATAGCAAAGACTTGGAATCAACCCAAATGTCCATCTGTGACAGACTGGATTAAGAAAATGTGGCACATATACACCATGGAATACTATGCAGCCATCAAAAAGGATGAGTTTGCGTCCTTTGTAGGGACATGGATGCAGCTGGAAACCATCATTCTTAGCAAACTATCACAAGAAGAGAAAACCAAACACCGCATGTTCTCACTCATAGGTGGGAACTGAACAATGAGATCACTTGGACTCGGGAAGGGGAACATCACACACTGGGGCCTATCATGGGGAGGGGGGAGGAGGGAGGGATTGCATTGGGGAGTTATACATGATATAAACGTCATGCACATGTACCCTAGAACTTAAAGTATAATAAAAAAAAATAAAAATAAAAAAAAATAAAAAATAAAAAAAAAAAAAAAAAAGAAATGCTATGATTTTTGTACATTGATAAAAAAAAAAAAAAAAATACAAAAGTTAGCTAGGCGTGGTGATGGGTGCCTGTAATCCCAGCTCCTCAGGAGGCTGAGGCAGAAGAATCACTTGAGCTCAGGAGGCGGAGGTTGCAGTGAGTCGGGATTGTGCCACTGCACTCCAGCCTGGGTGACAGAGTAAGACTCTGTCTCTATAAAATGAAATAAATTAAAATAAAATAAGATAAAATAAATAAAATAGCAAACAAATCCTAGAGTTTAGGGTTATCTTCCCACTTGTGCTGAAACAATAACTGAAACAGTCAATTGTACAGTCAAATATACAACAAATAAAAGACACTGCATAAAGGAAGCAGGTATTATTGTTTCACATACAAAATAAATCACAAAAATTTTAAGTTTTACATAATTATGTAACCAATGCATTTCTTTTTTTCTTTTTTTTGAGGTAGAGTCTCACTCTGTCTCCCAGGCTGGAGAGTGGCATGATCTCAGCTCACTGCAAGCTCCACCTCCCGGGTTCACGCTATTCTCCCGCCTCAGCCTCCTGAGTAGCTGGGACTACAGGCACCCACCACCACACCCGGCTAATTTTGTTTTTGTATTTTTAGTAGAGATGGGGTTTCACCATGTTAGCCAGGATGGTCTCAATCTCCTGACGTAGCGATCTGCCCACCTGACCTCCCAAAATGCTGGGATTACAGGCGTGAGCCACCGCGCCCAGCAGTAACCAATGCATTTCTGCAAGGATATGGTATTTATTTTACATACACAAAAGTTATCACACAAATAGGTTGCACATAAAATTTCAAAGAGTATTTTAAAAGATAATGGTTAAAAGGTTTTAGTCTAAAGCTAAAAAGTTTGTAATCTGCTATTACCGCTTTGAGTACATTATTTCTTTTAAAACGTAGATTTTCAAACTGCTAAGAAACATCATAGTGGTTCAGAAATGTTTCCGTTTTGTTTTACTGTGAAACAGGGTATCATTCTGTTTCCAGGCTAGAATCCACTGGCATGATCAAGGCTTACTGCAGCCTTGACCTCCCAGGCTCAAGCAATCCTCCTGCCTCAGCCTCCCGAGTAGCTGGGACTACAGGCATGCACCAACATGCCCAGCTAATTTTTGTATTTTTTGAAAAGATGGGGTTTCACTATTTTCCCCAGGTTGGTCTTGAACTCCTGGGCTCAAGTGATCCACCTGCCTTGGCCTTCTAAAAACTGCTAGGATTACAGATGTGAGTCACTGCACCCAGCCTGTTCAGAAATATTTCTAAGAAGCTATAAAGAAATTTTACAAGAACTCAAAAGCCAAACAGAGGAAACAAGAGAATGAGGGAAAATAGAGAACAAAATAAGAAAGTGAAAAAACTGATAAAAACAGCTTCGGGAATATGGTTTTATCTGACTATGTGAAATAGTTATAAATCAAAATATGATACAGATCTAAACAATATAAAACAGATCCCAAAACACAGGATACCTGGAAACAGAAAAAGTATACCTATGTATCAATAGGGTCTAAACCAGGTTTCTCAACCTAGGCACTAACGACATTTAGGGAATTCTTGGTAGAGGTGGTAGAACTGGCCTTTACTAGATGTCAGTGGCAACCCTACTGGTCTTCAGACAATGCCAAATATTATCCCTACTTAAGAACCACTGTTCTAAATGAAAGAAATAAACTGCTCAGAGCTAAAAGTTTGCTAAGTGAAAAATAAAACAATTATGTTTTCCTTACAGAGTACCTGGCATATAACAAGCATTCAATAAATGTGTACTGTTAAATAAAATTTCTCCTTTAAAACTGACTGCATTATTTAATGATTCCTTCAAAGCTTTGAAAGTTTCAGCCCAATCTCAGTCCAAATTTCTAGTAACTACAAAGTAAAAGAGAATAAAATTTACTTAATTCTTATACATTCAAAACAACTAACCGTCACCTCTACCCTGAAAAAAAGGCAGAGCCATTTAAGACTGGTGTTTAGGAAGTCTCAATTAGGTTTTCCATGCAAATACTTCTTCCCAATTTTCTTCATTTTTCAATTTTTCAACAGGAATTACTCAAATTTATTTATTCAACAAATATATTATGAATACCTACTAAGCGCCAGCATTGAGATAAGTATTAAAGATGTAGAAGAGATACAGAGATAAAAATATCTTCCCTCAAGGAGCTAAGAGTTTAGTAAAAGACTACAAGCAAATTTTTACAAAACCACATGAAAAGCAGAAAAAGAGGGAGTTCAGAAACCAGAGAAAGAGAACCTCAGTCTAATTTCTCCAAGGGTTTAGAGAAAGGGAGAGAGAGATGCTGATGGCTGAACTGGGTTGTTGTTGTCGTTGTTGATTCAAAGATTGTTTTGGTTTTGTTTGAGGGGAGGAACTGAATTAAAATTCCACATTAAAAACTTTCTTCAGATATTTGTCTGTGATAGATATTTCTATTACTGCAAAGTCTTGGCAAAAGAGAAGTTTCACTTTGATAGTTATCTGGGTAAGTATTAATACTTTCTCAAAATCAAGGACATGTGCATCATTTAAACTTGTTTTTTAAATGTTTAGCTGTAGGAAAGCACAAGTAAAAGATGATATCCTGTGATATTCAGCAATATAATATTAACTATTAAAGTTTTAAAAGAGGTGGAAATAATACATTTACAACAGTCTACAATTTACAATAACATACAAAATCGAATTCTGCATTTAAAAGATATCTTTCAAAATTTTTGTCTTCTGCAGTCATCAATACTATAAACTATTTTGTTAAATATTTACAAGTAAAATTCATTTTGCTTTGGTTATTTTCCCAGTTGTCATGAATACAGAAATATGTTCACCTATTACAGACACCCATTACCATCTCTGATGTCAGAGAATTCTATTCTCTTAACTTGTGCCTCCTCTACTGGTTCAAAAGTAGAACAACACAAAACCAAGCCTTTAATTCCACTGATGACACAGCAACTAAGTAAGTTTCTGTTTTTTAATTTAGTGATCATGTTCTAAATCTATCACATTAACATCAAATTTGGATAAAGATCTTAACATAAATCTCCGACAGATTATTATTTAAACCTTAAATTATTATTTTCATCTCTAAAGAATGGATGTATAGTTTAATGAGAGCATATCATATCTGTGTTATAATTGAAATTTTTCCATATAAATATAAAATACGCTGTTATGATGCTAATCAATTTGATGGACTTACAATGCAGTATATCTGTCCATTGCAGACTGCACATCTCTACGGTAAACTGTTCGAAGAATGACCATGACGGGGTCAAACTCTTGATCCCAGACTTCAGCTATTATTCAAAAGAAAGTAGAAACACTGACTTCTCAGAAATAAAATCAATATTTATTGACTTCTTACATTTGTTAAGTATATTTTACATTTGAAAGACAGAACAATTTAATCTGATTACAGTATTTGCCTTAAGAAGCTTGATGTTATGATTACTTTTCTAAGTCAAAAATCACAATTTCATCATCAGGAATGTTCTCTTGAGTTCAGCAAGCACTAAAGAACAAAAGTTTTGTAATACAACAATGCCTCACCAGAAAAGCTTACTTCATTGTTGTTGTTTTTTGCAGGGTGCCAATTAGAAAGAAACACAGCATGTTAAGACCTTTGAGTGTATTTAAAGGCAAGTAGGGCATGATGCCTCACACCTGCAGTCCCAACTACTTGGGAGGCTTAGGCAGGAGGCTCATCTGAACCCAGGAGTTGGAGGCCAGTCCAGGCAACAAAATCAGACCTCATTTCCCTTCCAAAAAAAGTATTAAAAAAAAAAGTACTTAAAAGCAAAAACATGAAAACTAGATTTAAAGATTAATGAGGCTGGACACAGTGGCTCATGCCTGTAATCCCAGCACTTTGGGTGTCTGAGGTGGGCAGATCACTTGAGGTCAGTAGTTTGAGACAAGCCTGGCCATCATGGTGAAACCCCATCTCTACTAAAAATACAAAAATTAGCCAGATGTGGTGGCACACACCTGTAATCTCAGCTACTTGGGTGGCTGAGGCAGGAGAAACACTTGAACCCAGGAGACAAAGGTTGTAGTGAGCCAAGATCACACCACTGCACACCAGTCTGGGCAACAGAGACCCACTTTGTAAGTCTTTTTGTTTATAAAAGATTTTCTACTCCTTTGCTAAAACGGATCACTTGTCTCCTTATCTTCGGCATGCTTAGGAACCACTATCCTGTGTGTGGAATGTGTACAACTGATGGTTCACAAGATGATTTTAAGTATTAAGTATATAAAGCTTTTCATTTTAATAATTATGTAATTATTTTTAAATGTGTATTAGAAAATTGTAAGTTGCAAATAAAATTCATGACACCTCACTAATAATCATGCTTAGGATGAGGCAAGGTTTTTTTTAAGTTAACTCATTTTTAAAAAATACTGAAATACTAAGTATATTTCAATAGAGCGGATATTTAGATGTGGCAAAAATCTAAAGGATGGACTGAGATAGTAATTTTAGAAACCACTGCCTTAAAAGTATCTCCATACTAGATTAAGTTTTTTTCTTTCATTCTTTCTAGCAAAATTCTTAACATTTGAAAACATGGTGAGAAGCGTAAGCTTCTCCCTACCCATCCACTATAATTACAACTTTCTAGCACAAGACACTGTTAACCATTGTTAACCACTGTCCCTAGTTTCATGTAACAAGCTATTCATCTTAAAGTATCAGAAGTATGACTTAAAATTCTGAAAACAGTCCTTCACAAACACCTTTATTAGTATTTCTAGAATCATTTATCGTCCTTTTTTTTTTTTTTTTTTTTTGAGACAGATTCTCACTCTGTCGTCCAGGTTGGAGTACAGTGGTGCGATCTCGGCTCACTGCAAGCTCCGCCTCCCAGGTTCATGCCATTCTCCTGCCTCAGCCTCCCGAGCAGCTGGGACTACAGGAGCCCGCCACCACACCCGGCTAATTTTTTGTATTTTTAGTAGAGAATGTGTTTCACCATGTTATCCAGGATGGTCTCGATCTCCTGACCTCATGATCCACCCGCGTCAGCCTCCCAAAGTGCTGGGATTACAAGTGTGAGCCACTGTGCCCAGCCGTGCATTGTCCTTCTCTTTAAAGTCTATTATTCTGCACAGTTAACATGCCAAAGCTTTTATGAGAATTGCACAATCTTAGCAATGGAAGAAAACTGTAGTGATTAATTAGTCCAGTGGGCTTCAAACAGTGTTCCATGGAGCTGAATGATCACAGATGTATAACAGGGGTCACTTTAGGAGCAAGTGGATAGCAGGACAGAGGAGAAGCTAGGTTCAACTACCCACACCCACTTTAACAGGAGTGGGCCAGCTTTTGTTGGTTTCATATTAATATAACAAATTCACTTAAGGGTTAGTCCCCAAAACCAGAGGCTTGTTTCAACCACTTTTTAAAAGTCTAAAAACTTATTTTATAGATAAGAAGCCAAATCCAAAGATAAAAAACTGGCTGGACACGGCGGTTCACACCTGTAATCCCAGCACTTTAGGAGGCTGAGGCAGGAGGACTGCTTAAGCCCAATAGTCGAAACCAGCCTGGGCAACACAGCAAGGCCCTGTCTCTACAAAACACACGAAAATTAGCCAGCATGGTGGTGGGTGCCTATGGTCCCAGCTACTGGGGAAGCTGAGGTGGCAGGATCGCTTGAGCCCAGTAGGTTAAGGGTGCAGTGAGCTGTGATGGCGCCACTGCACTCTAGCCTGAGTGACAAACACAGCTCACTGCACTCTAGCCTGAGTGAAAAAGTGAGGTTCTGTCTCCAGAAAAAAAAAAACAAAAAACAAAATAACTGATTTCCTAAACCACACAACTAGCAAATATAATTCATACGGTATTTAAATATGACACTCAATTTGCTAACTTTAATGTCCGAATGCCCAGTATTCCATCTCAGCATTGTTCAGAACAATCATCTAAAGAGCTTGTTTTAAAAAGCAGATTCCCAGATTTCACCCACAGAGATTCTGATGACAGCAGACAGGAGATGAGACACAGGAACCGGCATTCTTAATGAGGAGCGCAAGTAAGTCTGACAGAGATGTAATCCTCACATCACACTTTTATAAGCCCTGCACTACACCACAGCACCACTCCACTCCCAAATTCATCTAATTTTACACACAAAATATCCTCTACACTAGAAACATACTATGCTTTTCTTTTATGGAATACTTTCCAACCAGAGACTCTGGATTTTCTTGCTCCTTGTGAACTGCCTGAAAAATCCCAAATAAGGCTTTTCTGTTCTGCTTTGCCAAACACACACTGCACAGTACATATTATTTACAACTTCAAAATGAGCATTGGTTTTTCATTTAGACAATGTGTTGAGGGAGTCAAGAAGCACGTAACTATTACTTCCTTCAAAATTTTAACTTAGAGAAGTGAAAATCTGAAAGTCAAACAAAAAAGACTGTGTAAATCAAAACCTCACTTACCTCTGGCTCCTGTCAAGCATGTCAACTGTAAATCTAGGGGGGAAAAACCTTAGAAAACCAATCATCCACTTAAGGAAAACGTTCTGTGCATTTAACATAGGTTTAAAATGTAAGTAAGTGCTATCAGCATTCTATGTGCACTTTTTTTTTTGAGATGGAGTTTCACTCTTGTTGACCAGGTTAGAGCCGCAATAGCGGCTCACTATAACCTCCATCTCCTGGATTCAAGTGATTCTCCTGCTTCAGCCTCCTGAGTAGATGGGATTATAGGCGCCTGCCACCATGGCTGGCTAATTTTTTTGTATTTTTAGTAGAGACAGGTTTCATCATGTTGGCCAGGACGGTGTCGAACTCCTGACCTCAGGTGATCCACCCACCTCGGCCTCCCAAAGTGCTGGGATTACAGGCATAAGCCACTGCGCCCAGCCTATACAGACCTTAGTTTGAACTATTTCAAGTTAAAATTCGGGTCATGAGGATTGTTTTGCTGTTTCAAAATCAAATTTGGAGAGTAAATACATTCAAAATATTTTTAAATATACATTTTGTTTTATAGTTTCTGGTTCACTTATGGTTATGATCACTTACAAAAATGAATTAGAGTTCAAATATAAATTTCCTTTATAGTTTAGAGTCATCTAAGAAGTCTTAGTGTAACATAAAGCTATAGATTTCTAAGTAATTGAAAGCAGTATCACTGTTTACCAATAAAGACATACATTTATAACAAAATGGAGAAAAGAGGCCGGGCGCGGTGGCTCATGCCTGTAATCCCAGCACTTTGGGAGGCCGAGACGGACGGATCACAAGGTCAGGAGATCGAGACCATGGTGAAACCCCGTCTCTACTAAAAATACAAAAAATTAGCCGGGCGCGGTGGCGGGCGCCTGTAGTCCCAGCTACTCAGGAGGCTGAGGCAGGAGAATGGCGTGAACCCGGGAGGCGGAGCTTGCAGTGAGCCGAGATCGCGCCACTGCACTCCAGCCTGGGCGACAGAGCGGGACTCTGTCTCAAAAAAAAAAAAAAAAATGGAGAAAAGAAAACCAAAGCTTGAATGAACAAAAGGTAAACATTTTCTTTTAATACACAGAAGAATTCACCATTCAAGAACTGATATTTGAAAGAGTTCATTTATGTATATAAACATACCTTTGGGAGTATACATGCCTTGTTGCATAGAACCTCCAGGTTCAAAAACAGGAGCCTTAAAATCAGCTACAGCTGATAAAACTGATTCAAAGCTGTAACTGCCTGGAATAATGCCGCTTTTGGGATTCGGATTTTCTGGAATATGATATATATGTCAAGAAAAAATATTAACAACAAAAAGCCAGATTTATAGTCTTTCCAAGGTACTCTAGTTTCTTATTTTGCTAAAGTAGGCAAATAGTAATTGGCTGTAATATACAGAACTGGCCACAAGAGGGCTATATAATACAACAGCTCAATAATAACTTTTTAATTGTGATTTTTGAAAATATGTTTAATCTAGGAGCCTACTAATAAATTGTACGTTGTAGTAGTTCTCAGGTATATTTTCCCCGAAATAAATTTTAAAATTTCAGAAAATGATTGAAAAACTTCTAAAAATCTGTCTTGATTTTCATCATTTTGTAAATAACTTTTCCTTAAAAAACAGAAAGAACTTGGAAAAAAATAGCAAAGATTTTTATAGCAAAGATTGTTTTTCCAAAAAACACAAAATTTCACCCCCAAAGAAAAAAATGCTAAGCAAATTTAGGCAAAGAGGCTAACCAAAAAGATTCTCTCCTCACATTACACAAATCTTTAAAATTCAAAATACAGAGATCGTTTTTACTCTATAATAAACTGACACACAGTTTATAATGATTGAAGGAAATCATCAGACAATATCAAATTGATGCTGCTTACAAAAATCAAGGTTGTCAAACAGGCATTCTAATAGGACTTATTTCACAAAACAAAAATTTTAGCCAATTCTTCCAAACATAGTCATAAGATATACAAATACTAAATTTAGCTGGAATTTTTATCACAAAATTACTTGATAATCTTTGCGTAAACTTTTATTAACATTAACTTAAAAAGATAATCAGATACTCATTGTATGTTCAGTCCTATACAAAGAACCACAGGTTCCCTGTTTGTAAATAATAATCTACAAACTCAAAAATGCTTTAAGACCAAATTCTACAGAAAAACCCTCAAAATGTTTAAAATCCTGGTAATAATAATCATAAGGTGTACCTTTAACTGTTCACCACGAATTGCATCCTGGCTACACAGACAAAATAAACCTAGCTGCCTTTTACAAAACGTTCAGTAATGCTGTCCTAGAAGGTTAAATGCTGGGGTGGCCAAAGCCATCAATCTGTCCTGAAATCTACCCTAAAGTCTAAGAAGAGTTCCCCAAGAGGTAATAATAGGAGGTTAAAAAAAAAAAAAACCAGTCACCAGCACTGAATACATACTTGAGCAAACAACTGGCATTCTTCTTTTTCTATGTTATTTTTCAATTTTGAAAAACAATCAAAAAATTGGTAAACCGTTAATCATAAAAATTACTTATTTTAGATCCTGCAACTAACAGAAACTAAAATTTTAAAAGGATATGAGGTCCAGCAATGAACTGTGTGTCCTGTCATTCATACACAGCTGGGCTACCATCTCCGCCCTGAGAATCTCATCATCAGACATTCCTAAAATTATTAAAAACAGAATTAACAAATCCGAGTATACATAAATTATAAAGAAAAAAATTACCACATTTTTTATTAAGCTGTTTTACCAAATACAGGATGTTTCAAATTAAAGAGTAAAGAAGCAATGTTCCAAACATAACTGCAGTTTAACTGCTGTTTGCAGTTCCCTTAAGCAAAGGATATTTTAAGGATATTCTAAAAGGTATACCTATAGTACAACACACAAGAGTTTGAAACATTCTTTAAATTTATCTACATCCTTTCCTTTTTTCCCTAAGCCAGTTACTACCACAGGGACGGGGAGAAAGGGAGGAAAACAGTTAATACCTAAGTATTAGTATGAGTGAGTTTTACCTAAATGTAAACGAAGACTCAAAAGAATCACAAGAAATGTAAGAGCGCCTTCTAACATCGACCTCTCATGCTCTGCATCAAGTACTGTATTTTGATGTTGTGATGCCATTGTCAACAAATCCACTACCTTAAATCTACAAGAAGAAATATTTGAAACATGTTTTTATAAATTAAAACAAAATTAACTGGACACTTCCTAATACCTGTCTTAATAAAATTATGCCTACCTTTCGAAGACAGATGAAATAAAATAATCTGGGTCAAGTCTAGAAGCACAAACCTTTAATAAGAAAACAAAATGCTTTATTCCTCAATATTCAGTTTTCCTTCTTCTATTAATCATGTTTTTCTATACTTCTTGTTTTTTGTTTTGTTTTGTTTTTTGAGAGAGTCTTACTCTGTCACCCAAGCTGGTGCAATCTCAGCTCACTACAACCTCCACCTCTGCCTCCCAGGCTCAAGCTATTCTCAGCCCTCAGTCTCCTGAGTAACTGGGATTACAGGCATGTGCCACCACACCTAATTTTTGTATTTTTAGTAGAGACAGGGTTTCAACCTGTTGGCAAGGCTGGTCTCAAACTCCTGGCCTCAAGTGATCTGCCTGCCTTGGCCTCCCAAAGTGCTGGGATTACAGGCATGAGCCACCACGCCTGGCCATGATTTTTATTTTCTGTATAACATTTTGACATCTTGAGGGGCCTTACAGACGTGAAGACAGATACTCCCTCCCAGAGCCAGCTAATTCCTAAACATAATAAACAACTTACTTGGGAACATGCCCATCATGCAAGCCAATCATTGTCTTTATCTAACTCTCTCATACATCAACCCAGTATTTCCCCTGCTCTAAATCAACCCAGGGCCAGGTACCACAGAGTCAGGTTCAGCCCCTATGCCTCAAAGCCTGCTGGAATTATTCAAACTAGCCAGTCCTGCCTTGCCTTGCTTTTCCTGTAGAAACCCCAATAAAGGCTCTTGCCTAGGCTGTCCCCTCACTCCTTTCTGCCTCTTGACCAAAACCTGGTGCTTTCCTTGTAGTCTTGTGTTGGGTGGTATGCCTCTTCTCCTGGAAAATGTAAGTAATAAATTATTCTTTCAGTGGCATTGGCCTCTCCATGTCATCACTCAGTCACCTCTATAAATTAAAATCCCTTGGGTACAAATGAGACACTTCTAAAGTATATCTGCATTATCTAGTTGGCTTACCTGTAACAGGTAAATGTCAGGATCAATCATGGAATTACAGAAATGAGACTGGACATAGGTCATGGCTTGTCCTTTGATTTGTAGACCATTTCTTACCCACATATTGCTGTGGATTTCAGCAAGACTTGCCTAATAAAAGTAAATTGGACAAAGAATAAATTATCTAAACTCAATCTTTACAAAATATTATAAATAACCATTTCAAAATATTTAATGATATAATCATAGTATGAGCCCGATATTCTGTCCAATGTTAAAGATAATCAGTTGAAATATACACTTCTACATTTCTTTTTAACAATAATTATGTTTTCACATAGCCACTTTTTTAGAGTTTAAACATGAGTTGGTTTTCCATGTTGGCCTCTGGATACATTTATAATGACTTTCACTGACATCTTTCATAAGAAATCAATGCTTATGTTTCACTCTATTTCTCCCTTAAGAAAACTCTAAGTAACAACAACAATCCTGATATACATGTTTAAAGAAAGACACTGGAATAAGCATAAAATAAAACCAATTGTTCAAAGTCAATGAATACATTCTACATCTTTAATTCACCCTAACTCAATCTTAAACCTATACTACTAATTTTCCAAATATTGGAGGTTAGAATAAATGTTCTCACTATATCAGTATTCAATTCTTCACGTATTTATGTCCAGTGTCAACTAAAACTAAGCAGTCATAATTTTTTTTTTTTTTTTTTTTTTTTGAGACAGAGTCTCACTCTGTCACCAGATGGAGTGTAGTGGCGTGATCTTGGCTCACTGCAACCTCTGTCTCCCAGGTTCAAGCAATTCTCCTGCCTCAGCCTCCCGAGTAGCTGGGACTACAGGCACATGCCACCACGCCCAGCTAATTTTTGTATATTCAGTAGAGACAAGATTTCACTATGTTGGCCAGGATGGCCTCAATCTCTTGACCTCGTCATCTGCCCGCCTTGGCCTCCCAAAGTGCTGGGATTACACGCGTGAGCCACCACTCCCGGCTTCAAGCAGTCATAATTGTATCTGTTTCCTAACACCCAGAGTTCAGGTTCAATAATATTATAATTAACAAATCTAAAATTGCCAGGAAAAACAAATTGAAGTGCAAGTCCCTCTAATGTATACAAAAAGCTGGCCTGCCAAATTATAGTGTTGGTATTAAAAGAAATTACAGTGCTTATATAAGCTAATTCTTCTCTCTTCTTTCTCCTCACATTATACAGATAGGGAAATTAAGAATCAAGGAGGTGAATTACCCTAAACTTTGTGGAAAATAAAACAGTGGTAGCACCAAGGCTAGAATCTTTCGGATCTCTTGACTCCCAAAACAGTGCTATATAGTATGTTAAATACCACCCCATAAGTAAATATCATGAAAAGAATTCCTGGAAAAAGTAAAACTACAAAGTAAATCTCATAAAATGAAAAATACCTAAACATAATCTGGCAAAAATACAGTAACATTTTTTTTTAAAAAGTTTTCAAACATCTCAGCTATAACAACAATGAAAGGCAAACAAATAAAGGAAGAATCGCTTAAACAAGGAATCCACTTCAAAAGTTTTTAAATGCCTGAATACATACTTGAATTTGGAGTGGGTGAATCATTAGTTTCATTAACATTTCCTGATCTGGTAAAACAGAATCCAAATCTAGTTCTTGACATTTCACAGCCTAAAATTACAATAAAAAAGTTACTAATTCAATTCTTATTTCTGAAAATTAAAAAAAAAAGAACAGAACTCTTTAATGACAGTCTTACCTTACTCAAAAACATAGCATAGTAACGATGTAGTGGCAGATGAAAAGTGACTTGGTTAGGTGCTGGCTGGAATAAACAAACAAAATCCGTAAGTCAAAGACTATTTCACAGAAATTTTAAGATGGTTGTAAAATGTTTAAACCATACTCTCACCTGGATTTATTCCTATACTTTAAATTCAAAACTTAACATTTTAGAAGATGCAGATTCTAAAATCACTACAGATAAAATTATCCCATTTTAAACACTTAAGCGTTAAGTTTCTTGAAGGCAGAAATTGTATTCTACTCAACTTTGAATCCTCTGAAGCATTCAGCACAGATTAATATTTCCTAAATTCAATTTAGCCAAAGCAAATAATCATTATTAAAACAAGGGATGGAATGGATTTCCAGCTACAGAGACCATTTGGGATTCTTCAAACGCATGTATACCAAACATCATGACAGTAATAAGAGTAACAGTCACATATACCATTCATTGAACACTTACTATGTGCCAGTCACCATGCTAAGCACTTTATTCACATTATCACATTTAATCCTTAGAAGAATGCTATGGAGTAGGAACTACTAACATTCTCATTCTACAAGTAGCAAAATTCAAACTTAGAAAACTTAAGTAACTTCCTAAAATTCAAAAGTAGTGAACCAGGGAGCTAATCTGGACTCCAGTGTCATATTCAAAACAGTAAGAAGACTCTGACCACATCCCTAAACAGAGGTATAAATGCAGGGCATCGTTAAGATTCCTTCATCGGTTGGATAAGATGCTTCCAATCAGTACCAAACACACCAGCCTCCATACAAAACTTCATAAAAAATATGTGAATGACGTTATGCATTCCTTTAAATATTACAAAAACTGTATTTTAAATCTGTGAATCCCACGGATCACAGAATCACTACAGGGCAAAAATATACCACAGCTGTCCTTCTTAAACAAATGAGTTAAAAACTAAAAAGGTATTGTTTGCTTTTAATGCTTTTTAAGTTCTTAGTAAATATTCTCTTGTTAAAAATTTTTATCCCGGACATTCAGATAATTATGCTAATGTGATATCATTATAGAGGTTATAAGGAGTCTAAATATGTCACCATCCCTGAAATAATTATTTTTTCCAAAACCAGTAAGATAATAACATCCTCCTCAATATGTAAAGGCTATAAAAATGTGTTCTAATAAATAAAAGTTTGCCCTCCATAAAAAGAAAGGAAATTATAACAATGTTCTGTAACATGAATAAACCTTGGGGACATTATGCTAAGTAAAATAAGCCAGTCACAAAAAGACAGTAACTATATGATTCCACTTATATGAGGTTCTTAGAGCAGCCAAATTCATAGAGATACAAAGTAGAATGGTGGTTGCCAGAAGCTGGGGGAAGAGGAAATGGGGAGTAGATATTTAATGAGTATAGTTTCAGTTTTACAAGACAAAAAAGTTATGGAGATTGGCTGCACAACAATACAAATACATGTAACACGACTGAACTATATACTTAAAAATGATTAAGATAGTGAATTTTATGTTTTATGTGTATTTTGCCACAATTAAAAATAAAGTTTTAAAAAGTTTGCCCTCCATTACAATAATCATCTTAGTAACATATTCCACACCAACTAGCTAAGTCAGAATCTCTCTCTATTTCCTTTGAGGCATTAAGCAGACTGGATAAGTGCAGACTCTTTTTTTTTTATAGACAGGGTCTTACTCTGTGGCCCAGGCTGGAGTATGGTGGCACGATCACAGCTAGCTGCAACCTCCGTCTCCAGGGCTCAAGTCATCCTCCCTGCTCGGCCTCCTGAGTAGCTGGGACTACAGACACACACCACCATGCCTAGTTAATTTGTGTATTTTTTGGTAGAGACAGGGTTTTTGCCACGTTGCCCAGACTGCTCTTGAACTTCTGGGCTCACGCAATTTGCCCACTTCAGCCTCCCAAAGTGTTGTTAATAGACGTGAATCACCATGCCCAGCCTAAATGCAGACTCTTTTTTTGAGTCTCGCACTGTCCCCCAGGCTGGAGTATAGTGGCGCAATCTCGGCTCACTGCAACCTCTGCATCCCGGGTTCAAGCAATTCTCCTGCCTCAGCCTCCTGAGTAGCTGGGACTATAGGCGTATACTGCCACGCCCGGCTAATTTTTGTATTTTTAGTAGAGATGGGGTTTCATCATGTTGCCCAGGCTGGTCTCAAACTCCTGACCTCAAGTGATCCACCTGTCTCAGCCTCCCAAAGTGCTGGGACCACAGGCGTGAGCCACCGTGCCTCTCCCTAAGTGCAGAATCCTGTCTCTGCCAGCTACCTGTAAAACCGGGCAAGTTGCCTCTCTGTGCCTAAGCTGTCTGGTCCTTAGAGTAGGAATAATAAAGAGTTGGGCAGCTGTGAGAAATAAGTAAAACAGTACAGTACCCAGTACATATTGCTATTAACTAATAAGCCATGGACTCTATTTTATCTTTCAGGGCTTTAGCATATCCGATATTCAACATTCTCCATAATGTTAAAGTCCATATTCCTTCCTTGTCTAATGTCACAGACTGGCTACTTGATAAGCGCTTCTTCTATTCCTATATATACTGATAGTACTTGGATTCCATTCTTCACTCTATAGTCTTCTCATTATATGTGAATTTATCCAGATTCACAGCTTCAGCTGCTAACTCTACCCAGTTGACTCCCAAATCTCAGCAGAAATCTCACTCCTGAATTCCAAATCTCACTTTCAGGTGTCTACTGAACATCAATACTTAATATTCCATGGGACTACAAATACAGTGTGTCCAAACCAAACTCAGTATCTTTGCCATAAAATTCAATCCTCCTCAATATTTCTTCTCCAGATTCCCAGTAATTTAAATATGAAATGTAGACTTCCTCCTTCTCACAAGCCTCCTATATTTGATGAGGTATCAAATTATGTTTACTTATTTTTTAAATAATTTCTTAAATCCACTTTCTTCTTTCTGTCTACACTGCACCTAACTAACCTTAGCTCAGGCACTTAACACCTAGCGCCTAGGTTTTAGTGATAACTGCTACTTCTACTTTTATTTTCCATAAAACACCTTTTGTGGTGTCTGCCTAGCTCACAAGCTTCCCATCTTCTCAGAATGTGTCTCCCTTTCCCACTCTCTGCCACCTCAACCACACACAGAGATTGGGGCCTGATAGTCAAGTTTATAGTAGGCATATTTGACTGGAGGCAGGGCAGGGGACATCTGACCCAGCCTGAGCAATGACTTTCTCTCTTAAAAAATTGGAACTGGGATTCAGGGACATTCACAGACAATCTGGGAATATGCCTGAAATGGTAACATTAGGCAACTATAAGAAGGCAGTATTTCACCACATGGACAAAGTACGGGAAGGGAAGAAAAAATGAGGCACATACACACAGGACAAAGCAAAGGCAAGCGACAAGAGCTCCTATTCAGATTTCCAGTCCATCCCTGAGGGCCAGGTGCCCTAACCCTGAGACACCCCTATGTATTAATAATAAATGACTGCTTCTTTAACTCAGGCTGCTTTAAATTATTTTTCCCCTTGCATTAAAAGAACCTTAACTAACATATCTTCTATTACCCGCTATATACTGCCAGAAGGTGGTCTTACTTAAACATTAATTTAATCTTGAACTTCTTCCACTCACAATCTTTTAATGACTCCCTATGGTTTTAGCCTCCTGATAACCTTCCAACTCCTGAGAAGAAACAGCTTACCTCTCCAGCCTCATCTTCTGTCACACAAATTCATGCACCATAGGTACTGCCCCTAACTTACTAAGCTTCTGTGCCTTTGCATATACACTATTCCCTCTGCCCCAAATGTTATATATCCCTTTTCCCATTGGATTAACGTATCTTTAAGACTGCTCGGTTGACACTTCTACTAAGAAGCTTTTCTTGGGTTCTTCAGGCTAAGTCAGGTGCTCCCTTTTATCCTCCTACATAGCACCTGGTCACAACTTTACAGAAGCACAGGAATCAAATTAACCATATACTTGTCTTCTACTTCCTTAAGTTAGGGACTGTTTTACCACTATATCCCCTATGTTTATAACATAGTAAACATTCAATAAATATTTGCTATATGAATGCATGTTCTACTTTTCTCTTACCAGAGGACTCTAGCCAAACCCACCCTGCTACAAACTCACAATTGTTGCCCTACATGATATTCATGTTTTTAAGAACTCTTAAATGGCCTATCTTATAGGAAAATGTATTCCATCCCGTTTCTATATGATTGATTTGGCTTACTTCAGTTCAAAACATATTACTGGCCAGGCACAATGGCTCACACCTGTAATCTCAACACTTTGGGAGGCCAAGGCAGGAGAATCACCTGAGCCCAAGCGTTCAAGACCACTGGCGAGACCCTGTCTCAAAAAAAAAAAAAAAAAAAAATTATTTGCTTGATTTGTACTAGATTACCATAATGACTTCTGACATCCACCCACAAGGATGGAAGAAGAACGAATGTTTATCACACATGTAATATGTGCCTCTTAGTCAATCCTCACTGGTTAATGTTACCAACTTCAACAGATGAGGAAATGGGCTCAGCAGGGTTAAAAAAAAAAAAGGTAAAAATATATTAAAAATTAAACCTAAAAAAATCTATCCAAGGCTACATAGCTAGTTAAATTACGGCAGAGTCACAATTTACACTAAAATCTGCCTGACGTTAAAGCTCTTTCCACTGCCAACAACCAACATAGTTAAAACACTACCGGACAAGAAGTTCCAAAATGTGGACTGTGGACCCAGAAGTACCATAATTTGCTACGTAACAATAGGCAAGTCATTTAATATCTCTGCATCTCCACTTCCCAATGACAAAAACAAGGAGGAACAATAAAACCTTTAAGCACCATATAAAAACACGACATGGGCCAGGCACAGTGGCTCACGGCTGTCATCCCAGAACTTTGGGAGGTCAAGGTGGGTGGATCACCCGAGGTCAGAAGTTCGAGACGAGCCTGGTCAACATGGTGAAACCCCATCTCTACTAAAAATACAAAAATTAGCTAGGCATGGTGACACAAGCCTGTAGTCCCAGTTACTAGGGAGACTGAGGCAGGAGAATCGCTTGAACCCAGAAGGTGGAGGCAGCAATGAGCCGAGAGTGTGCCACTGCACCCCAGCCTGGGCAACAAGAGCAAAAACTCCATCTCAAAAATAAATAAATAAATAACATATTATTTGATTCCTTAAGTTCTATACTTAATTTCTATTCTTTTAAGAATCCATTTAAATTTTTGAGAACATTCAATATCTTCCTAAAAATATTTCTGTATGAAAAACAAATACACTATTTCCTAGAGTTCAGCTGCTCTGTATGTCATACACGAGTCTAACTGTCCTTCACTATACTCCTGATTCCAAGCATGATTAATTTAAATATCATTTTCTTTTGTATAATTTTCCCCCAGTTCAATCTTACTGCTGCCTTAGTGATGCTACTATTTCAACAATAACTCCTGCAGTTTCAAACACCAAAGAAAGCTGGATTGAGAAAAGCTTCAGTTAAAGCTCCAGCTAAGGGACTGACCCTGGACAGGGTGAAGAAGGAGGGAAGCAGGCTGGAAGTGGGATGGAGCTCCGTGAAGGCTGGAGAATGTTCTCTCTGAACACTGACTTATTACCATTTACATAAACAGAATTTAAGCCTAAAGACCAACAATTACACAAAGCAAAGAATCAAGGTGAGTTGGTCAGGGCAGAATCAAAATCCAAATGGACAAAATCCAGGTTGAAGGCTAAGAGCTGACACAAATGTTGGGGGAGGGGTAATGAGGAGTAAAGAAAAATTAATTCAGGAAAGGAGGGATTAGAATTAAAGATAACAAAGGGTTCTTCCCTTCCTAAACCATTCCTAAAGCCACTGGAAGGTAAAGAGAGGGAGCACGGTAAAATAAGCATCTAAAGGTTAGGAAACTGAGAGGGAAGTCAGAGCTCAGACTGAGGAGGGCAACTGTTGGGGGTAATCGAGGGGTTGAGATGTCAGGGGTTGCTCAGGCATAGGGGGTGTGGCCTAGCATAGGGCATCAGATGTGGACAGAGTCAAAAGGGACCCACACAGCAGGGCAGCCCAGTGTAGAGCATCAGAGCCAATCTGGGTGAGGAGGGCCTCCAAATGGGGAATCACAGCCTGACTGAGGTAAGGAGGGCAACAATACAGGAGGCCAGCCTGGAATAGGGAATCAAAATCCAAGCTGGGTAAGGAGATTATCCACATGTGCAAAGAGCCCAGCAGGAGGCATCAGAGCCAAGGCAGAATGAGGAGGACATCCAAAAACAGGAAGAGCCTGGTGCGGGAGTTTCAAGCACAAAGAGGGTGAACAGGGCTTCTCCACAGAAGGGAAATCCAAAGTGGGGAGTCAGAGCCCAAGCAGGATGAGGAGGGTGTCCACGTGTGGGAAAAGGGGGAATAGAATGAGGACTCAGAGTCAAAGCAGGGAAAAGAGGCATCCATGCAGGGGAAAGAGAGGCAACTGAGATGAGAGTCACTTCTCATATTTATATGTGAGATTGGTCATACATAAATATGTACTTATAGTTAAGTAAACATATTAAAGATAATGGAAGCCAGGTTTTCCACTGTTGAAGAAAACTAGAATAAATCCTACAGTGTTAAACTTGAATTAAAAATATCAGTTTGAACTCACAGATTTCACTGTAGACAAAAAAATATAGATGCAAATATGTATATGTACTTACATACATACACTCCTCTGTTCACTGTGAAGTCCTGGGAGCAGTGATACGCCAATAGCAATGAGCACATGTAGCACCTAGATTTTTCTAAATATTGTTCCACACTAAAAGTAACCAGGGATCCATAAATAAATTATTGATTCCAGGAATGGATGGGGAAACTATGAGTCTGAAACATCCTGATGGGCCAGAAAACATGGAAGTTCTCAAAAAATGATGGGACAAGTAGAAACTAAGCTTAAAGGGGCTCTCACTGGCCAAATCTGAAGCAATTTGAGCATCAAATAATGACAGAAATAGCTTATAACCCATTGAATAAAATAGAAACTATGAATCTCTAGAGACAAAAATAAATGAATGTATTAAAAACTGGATCACAAAATGCTTTATTAATTACATGAGAAAAAGGGTAATTTTATGATGAAAGAGTCTAGGAGGTACCACCCTAATCAAGTGACCAAAGGGAACATCATCAGTAATAGAACACAAATCACAAACCACCAGATAGGATGTGATGAAAAGACTACAACATCACTTCTGTAATATTCCTGAAAATGATACATAATCTGAATCTAATCATGAAACAAACCCAAACTGAGAGGCATTCTTCAAAATGTCACTGTCCTGGCCAGGAGCAGTGACTCACACCGGTAATCCCAGCACTTTGGGAGGCTGAGGCGGGTGAATCAACTGAGGTCAGGAGTTCCAGACCAGCCTGGCCAACATGGTGAAACCCTGTCCCTACTAAAAATACAAACAAATCAGCTGGGTGCGGTGGCACGCACCTGTAATCCCAGCTACTCAGGAGGCTGAGACAGGAGAATTGCTTGAACCTGGGAGGCAGAGGTTGCAGTGAACGGAGATCACACTCCAGCCTGGGCAACAGAGTGAGACTATGTCTCAAAAAAAAAAAAAAAAAAAAGTCACTGTCCTAAAATGCAAAGAAAGACTGGGAAAATGTCTCAGAAGGAGATTAGAGACATGATAACAAAATGCAAAATGCAATTCTGAACCAGATCCTTTTTCTATAAAAGATATCATGGGACAACTGATAAAACATGAATGAGTTATAAGAATTAAATGTTAATAATATATTAATGATTTTTATAGTTGCATTCTGGCTATATAAGAAAATATCCTTGTTTGTAGGAAACACTTAAATGCATGGGGGTAGTGAGGCATCAAGTCAACAACTGAACTCTCAAATGGTTCAAGAATAGAAAGTTCTTTGTCCACTCAACTTTTCAATAGATTTGTGATTGTGTCAAAAATTTTTAAAACAGAAAGGAAAAAAACACACATACACACAAGAGATAATATTTGCCTACCCTCCACATATACACAAACACACAGCAATGTTCTGTGTGCCCAAGGTTCAGAAACTAGATGAAGTGGGGGTGAGCTGTCTGAAACATGGTCTTTCTTTTTTGCATATGGCATATTCTGACCCTACTTCATAAGAGGAATAGAAGGAGCTTCTGATGGTAAACTTGGCTGACTAATAAAAGCAATGACTTGTTCAATTCATACATACCAAGTCCTGTGCCAGCTCTTCTCATTATTAACAATAATCACCTTTGTTCAAGCCCATCTTTTCCTACTCTGACAAGCAGAACACTGTCCAATTAATAGAGTTGATACCCTTTTCATTAATCTCCCCTATCCTATTCACACTTGCATTGTCACTTTTATATATTCAACTGAAACTAATTTTCACTCAATAAGAAATAATGAAACATATATACTTAATAATGGAAAAACAAATCATGCCACTCTTCTCTAGGAAATAAGCAGACATATTAGTGTGCTCCAGAATCTCCTAAATGTCAAAGAACTAAAGAACTAGTCTCCCCTTTAGGTTTCTCTTTTTCAAAGCCTAATATGTTCATTACTTCCTTCCCTCTCCTATGAAAAGGTTATTATTTTCAACATTAAATGAAATCTAACACTTTTCTTAAATGTCTTTACATACATCAAAAAATATACATACCTCATCTACGAAGTTAATAGCATCAAACCAGTCTTGAAGAGCTTCAAGGCAATATCTAACAACATTTCGGGTATATTCTTGAGTTTCCTAAAATAGTAAGTTATATATAATAAATGTGTAATATATAAACATATATTTTCAACATTAAATTATATGTAATAATCATTATATGCATTGTGTATACATAAAATGGTAAAACATAAACATTTTCAATATTATATTTGCCATTTCAAGAAATTGTCCCTTCATAAACAACCAGTGACAAATATGAAAATTAAATAAGTCGATATGTTTCCTTTTTTACAATACGTTTCTAAAAATGAATGAAAGCTGAAATAGATTTTAAATAGATTTCAATCAAACTCCATTTCAAGAGACTCCCCCACCAATTTATTATAAATTCCCTAATGTCATTGTTTAATGGGTACAGAGCTTCTTTGCGGCTGATGAAAAAGTACTGGACATGGATAGTAGCGAGAGTTGTACAACACTGTAAATGTACTTCAAGTCACTGAATTTCACAGCTAAAAACAGTTAGTGGTAAATGTTATGTATATTTTACACAATTAAAAGGAAAGGGTAGAGCATACGCGGACTGTAAGTAACCTGTGAATACCTTGACTTACAACAGAATTAGGGAAAAGACATGATGTGTGTGCCACTTGAAGTAAGAGTACTGTAAAAGACAACTACAATGTTTTGTGGTAAAACAGATCCACCAAAATAGGTGAGTTCCTATTTAGTGGTACTAAATTAGATAGTGGTAGTAGTGGTAAACTTTATGAATACACTGTAAACCACTGAATAGTATATACTTTAAAATGGTTAAATGGTGTTTAAGTTAAAAAAAGATATTTTGGGGTATCAATGTAAAATGTGTAAGTGCAGAAAGCATCAAAGCCACATGGGTTAAACTCATCAGCTACCTATGTAAATGATATAAACATGGTCGGGCGCGGTGGCTCAAGCCTGTAATCCCAGCACTTTGGGAGGCCGAGACGGGCGGATCACGAGGTCAGGAGATCGAGACCATCCTGGCTAACACGGTGAAACCCCGTCTCTACTAAAAAAATACAAAAAAACTAGCCGGGCGAGGTGGTGGGCGCCTGTAGTCCCAGCTACTCCGGAGGCTGAGGCAGGAGAATAGCGTGAACCCGGGAGGCGGAGGTTGCAGTGAGCTGAGATCCGGCCACTGCAGTCCAGCCTGGGTGACAGAGCGAGACTCTGTCTCAAAAAAAAAAAAAAAAAAATGATATAAACATGCCTTTTTAAAAAGCTGAAAGTCTCACATTCATTCTTGACTTCTCCTTCACCTTACTCATCTCCATGTCATGTCAATTCTTGCTTGATATTATCATATAGCTTCATGCCTATTTCCATTCCCACAATAGAGACCAAAATCACTTACCTGGTCACCTTACTAACATTCTCATCCTGTTTTAATCTATGCTATATGAGATTTATATTTATAAAATATTATTTTATACATTCAATTCCACACCTCTCACTGAAAAAAAATTAATGGCACTTACAAGTTATCATAAATAATCTGTCATAACCAAACTAAAGCAGCAGGTAATTCACAGATAAATAAACTTTTAAAACCAAATGTTCTCCTATTTCATCAAGCATTTGGGCAATGGGTTACCATTACAGGCTCTTAGTGCAAGTGTAAACTGGTACCACCTTCTGGAGAACAATTTGACAAGTAGGTACTAAGAGTCTTAAAACGGTGACCAGTTAATTCCATTCATAAATACAGCATATTTCATAATCATGTTCTGATTGTCTCTCTATCTCCCACTACCACCACTCCCCAACCCCAAAAAAAGTCAGTATGCATGCTAACTTAGTAGTTTTATGACCTTGAGCAAATTACTTAAATTTTATGAGTCTTAGTTTCTCCACATGTAAAAATGGGCATAACACAACCTACTTCCCAGTACTGTCCTGAAGAGGCAAGTGAAATGATGTACATAAAATGCTCTGTATCATAGGTTAACAGTATGTGTGACAAGCAATTAAGTGCTCCAAAGAGTCAAGACCACATTAATCTTCTATCAAGTCTGTAGTAACCTATAGTTGCCACCGGATGAAGATTTTGCAGTTTAATGTTCTCCTTAGAAAGCAAGTATCAGTAAAATTCTAGAAGCGTGTCATTCTCTTATCCAATCTTCATGTCATTAGTTAATCTAGCATTAAAAGTATGATGCTGTACTGACTGAGCTATCTGGGTAGTATTACTTTTTTTAACTAGCCCTTAATGTTTTCAAGAATCAAATAGCATTCAATGCAATCATACAAAGACAGTAATTTATCAAGTGAAGTTTCCTTTTAAATTACTTAATCCTTAAGTTTTATATTTTACAGTAGAAAATTTAAACAGAGAAATAACATTTATTTTCCTATAAATAATAGTGTTTCTTCCAGTTTATACTTCTAAACCCTGACAGCACTGCAGCTAAAAAGCTTTGGACATTCTTGCTTAAAAAACAACTATAGCAAAGTGATAAAGAGCATTGGTTTTTAAATCAGATGAATTTGCTTTCAAATTCAGTGTCTACTTATAGTATGTGAACTTAAGCAAGTTATTTAACCTCTGAAAGAACAGAATGATGCCATGTACTTTATAGGAGAGGCAATGAAGGTTAGATAAGAATATATGAAAAGTGCCTGGAACAATGTCTCACATAGTGTTAAGTGTTCACCAAGAGAACGTCTTATCGAGGAACCAGATGCTCCTATAACTGAGAAGTTACTCTCTGATACTGCCAGGACAACAGGAGTCTGTTTTCTCTCTGTTCTCTTTATTTCATATATTCGGAGAACCATACTGCACTGTAATTCTAGCCTTCAAAGCTGAAATATGAACTATTGCCCAGAAACAATAATTTTTCATTATCAAAGAGATAAACATAACCTCAGCCTCATAATTCAAACTCATCTTAAACACAGTAGTCAGAATAATCTTCTTAAAATATTGATCTTTTTATATCAATATCATATCAACCCACTTTACCGAGTGTCTTCCGTTGGCTTACATACATGACATGGCATTCTTCTGATTTTTCTCTTCTCCCTATCCTTAATATCTAAATGACAGTTCTTTCTTCAGGGTTCACATCTCTCTTCTCCCTATTTAATCTCATTCCATCCCTTGGTGATAAATATATTCTATATGTCTAAGGGTCTAGAATGTATAACCTCAGTCCAGACTTACTTTTTGAGCATGAGACTCATATATCCAACTGCCTATTCTCTATTTCTACTTGGATATTTCACAGGCATCTCAAACTTAACCTATTTAAAGCTAACTCTGATCTCTCTAAATTTGACGTTCTCTCAGTCTTTACTACCTTTGTAAATAGCACTTCCATACACAGTAACTCAAAAGTCTCTCTCATCAATAATGTACAATCCATCACCAAGCCTGTAGATGCTACCTCAAAAATACATCTTGAATATCCAAAATATACTTTGAATATATATATATCTAATATACATGCTACCTGAATTTCATGTTCAGACTACTGTCATAGAATCTTTTAGTTGACAAATAATAACTACATGTATTTATGAGGTACAATGTGATGTTTCGAGATAAATATATGTATATATATATATACACACATATATATACACACACACACACAAGGATTGTGGGGTAAGTATATCAAGCTAATTAACATATCCATCACCTCAGACACTTATCATTTTTTGTAGTGAGAGCATTAAAAACCTATTCCTTTAGCAATTCTGAAATGTAAAATACATTATTATTAACTACAGTCACCATGCTGTGCAATAGATTTCAAAAAGTTATTCCTCCTCTCTAGCTAAAACTTTGTACCCTTTAGTCAAAATCTCCCCATTTCCCACTCCCTCAGCCCCAGCTTCTGGAAACCATCATTCTACTCTCTACTGCTATAAGTTCAACTTTTTTAGATTCTACATACAAGTGAGATCAATTTACCGTAGCATCTTAATTGGTCTATTTACTCCTGGTCTTGCTGCTTCCCACCCATGCTACTCCTGCTCAAATCCAGTCTTCTCCAGGAACAGAACGATCTTTTAAGTGTAAATCTGATCACATTAAACCCTTGCTTAAAAATCTTCAGTGGCTTCTCCTTAAAATTGAATCCAAGAGTCCTTAACATGATCTGCGAATACCTGCAATAATAATCTGATCTCTGCCTCTCTCTCCAACTCCACCTTGTTTACTCTGTGGTTCCAGCCACAAATTCCTTAAAAAGACCAATCACGGCTGGGCACAGTGGCTCACGCCTGTAATCCCAGCACTTTGGGAGGCCAACACGGGCAGATCATGAGGTCAGGAGATCGAGACGATCCTGGCTAACACGCTGAAACCCCGTCTCTACTAAAAAAGAAATACAAAAAATTAGCCAGGCATCGTGGCGGGCGCCTGTAGTCCCAGCTACTCGGGAGGCTGAGGCAGAAGAAGGGCGTAATCCCCGGGAGGGGGAGCTTGCAGTGAGCCGAGATCGTGCTACTGCACTCCAGCCTGGGAGACAGAGCGAGACTCCGTCTCAAAAAAAAAAAAAAAAAAAAGGACCAATCACTTTCCTACCGAAGGTAGCAGTCCCTCTAATCTCCCGCACGACCACCACTAACCCCAATTTAACCTTCACAGAGATGGGCCCTTCATATTCTCTCTTCATAAAGACATTCTCTGATACTCAAATCGTCAGTCCTCATACTCATTACTCTCCCTCATAACAACCTGTTAATTTCCCAAAAAGCACTTTACGAAAGCTTGTGAAATAAACAGATGTGTTTACTTACTTAAGGTTTATCTCACCCATGAGAGCAAGAACCGTATCTGTTTGGTTCAGTATTAAAAATTTAAGCATCTAAATAATGTCTGGCATATATTTTTTGAATAAATGAACAAACCTCATACTATATGACAGTTTCTTGATAAATGCTACAGTGGAAATTAAACAAAGGTACATTATGAAAACAACCTGACTGGAGGAATAAATGAGTAGATGATATATCTGAGTCTTCAGAATATTTGAAGAAAACTTTAAAATTTCAAAGAGTTAATATTAATTGTTCTTCATTTTGGTTAGAATCACTACCCAGGTCCCACTGCGTATCTAGTGGTCTGACAGTGGGGCTCATGCATACGTATTTTTTAAGCTTCCAAGATAACTCTCATGCAAGAAAAACAGAGCCAACAAAAGAGAACGAAAGAGTGTATGCCAAAGAAAGAGACTAGCTTGAACAAAAGCACAGGGATCAAGAAAGGACACTGCACGTTGAGGAATAATAATCAATCCAATAAAGGTACGGAGGGAGAGGTGGTATAAGAAGATGAATTACAGGCTAAGGTGGGCAGTTTACCTGAGGTCAGGAGTTTGAGACACGTCTGTGCAACATGGTGAAACCCTGTCTTTACTAAAAATACAAAAATTAGCCAGGCATGGTGGTGCACACCTGTAATCTCAGCTACTTGGGAGGCTGAGACAGAAGAATCACTTGAACCAAGGAGGCAGAGGTTGCAGTGAGCTGAGATCGCACCACTGCACTCCAGTCTGGGCGACAGTGAGTGAGACTCCATCTCAAAAAATAAAAAATAAAAGATAATGAATTATGAGAGCCAAGTTGAGGGCAACTTGTGGAGAATTTTAAATGTCTCTAGAAGAAAAATAGATGTTATCCTGTAAAGTGATGAGAACTTGAATGATTTTTAAGTAAAGGAGAGGGAGATTTATAGAGCTTAGAAAAGTAAGCTTGGTATTGAGATAGGTCACAGTAGAAAGAGTCTAGAAACAGGAAAACCAGTTAAGGAGTTCCCTTAATAATCCACATTTTTAAAGTACATTAATAATCCGTATTTCTAAAATACAGAGAAATAAAGGAAAAAGTCAGGAGAGGAATATTTCTGGAATGAAAGAAAGATTCTTAGTATCTGATTACAGTTTGAACACAGCTAGTACAGCATGTGAAGAAAGTTTCCAGAATGGACAATTAAGTAATTTAAGATACCATTAAATGACAATAAGGGCACAAAAGGAAATACAGTATGGACACAGAGTTTTTAAAAGTTAATTCAGAACCTGAGAAAATTCATGTACCTACAAGGGGATCTACATTAATAATCAGACCTGTTAGAAATTTGAACCGGACCAACATGGTGAAACCCTGTCTCTACTAAAAATACAAAAATTAGCCAGGTGTGCTCATGCACACCTGTAATCCCAGCTACTCAGGAGGTTCAGGCAGGAGAATTGCTTAAACCTGGGAGATGGAGGTTGCAGTAAGCAGAGCTGGCGCCACTGCACTCCAGCCTGGGCGACAGAGAGAGACTCCCTCTAAAAAAAAAAAGAAAGAAAGAAAGAAAGAAATTTGAACCTATTAAGACTGTAACAAGGCTGTGAGTCATCTGCATTTAGAGAATGGTTGAACTAACAAAACACAGTATAAATCTACTTAAAGAAACACATATGTTTAAGTGGTAGATGGAAGAGAGCTTCACAATAACAAAGAGCAAGATTTACTGTCCATTTCTATTTCACTTTGTTTTTAAAAGGTCAGTAAACAGATTGAGAAATTCAAATATTTTTAAATGAGCTGACCAAGTCACCCAAGTAAAAAAGAGGCAGAGCCAAAACTAGAACCCAGGGCTTCAAAATATGTCTACTACAAAATTTTGTCCAGCATGATTACTGGTACAGGACAACAGGCTGGAACTGCATGGTGTCCATATATCAAAATTTTAGTCAAGTCTTTAGTTTAATAGGGTCAGGGATTCCATTTGTCTGGATTGCCCAAAGTTTCTGGAGACCCATCAAACAATGATTATAATAGTATACATTATAATATACATTATATAACAATCACTGGAAGGTTTGTGAAATTCATACTTGTTTTGTCCTTGGAATCTTGAAAGTGTAACATTGAGGACTATTCTACTCCTTGAAAGATAAGAAGCATTAGGCACTGATAATAAATGAAACAATAAAGATGAATGTGGAGACTAATGAAGTTCCAAAGACTTCACAATAGCAACAGGCTGGAAAAATCTGATAATAATGAATTCCAAACTGCCTAAGAATGAAAATTACCGTCTCGGGTCAATTTTCATACAGTTGAATTCAATTTGAAACATAATTAAACACCACACATTATATACAAATGAACAAACCAATATTTTCACAAGTCTTTTTCTTAAATAAACACAGAAATTAACAAAAATATTTCCAACATACCCTAACTTTACAATGTGATAAAAGCCCCCACATTGGCTGTGCACAGGCCTCAAGTTCAGCAGCAAAGGCAGCATAGTAGGTCTGAGACTCAAATTCCACATGCTCATTTAGTTCTCGCTTGTTTAAGTTCATACCTTGCAAAAATTAAAGCAGATATAAACCTTGTCAAGTGGAAGCACACATTTATATTAAATATCAAGTACAACAATTCCCAGTCCCAAACACATTTATGCACACAAACGGCATTACTGACACAGTACATACAGAAGGAAATGACTAAAAATGAAACAATCTAGTCCTTTCAGAATTTTTTACAAATTAGGTTTTCTTAGAAACATGTTATGAATTGTCTCATGTAACAAACTGAATATCTTTTAACAAGAAAGTCAAAAAAATTAAAATTTTTTTTTTTTTTTTTTTTTTGAGACGGAGTCTCGCTCTGTCGCCCAGGCTGGAGTGCAGTGGCCGGCTCTCAGCTCACTGCAAGCTCCGCCTCCTGGGTTCACACCATTCTCTTGCCTCAGCCTCCCGAGTAGCTGGGACTACAGGCACCCGCCACCATGCCCGGCTAATTTTTTTGTTTTTTAGTAGAGACGGGGTTTCACCGTGTTAGCCAGGATGGTCTCGATCTCCTGACCTCGTGATCCACCCGTCTCGGCCTCCCAGTGCTGGGATTACAGGCGTGAGCCACTGAAAATAATTTTAATTGATCTTACTTGAAAGTTTTATGTGTTATAAATCTTTCTCAGAGAATAGATTTCACATTTCTAGATTAATGGTTACAAATGCTTCAAAGCCAGGCACAGTGGCTAATCCTGGTAATCCCAGCACTTTGAGAGGCTGAGGCAAATGGACTGGTTGAGCCCAGGAGTTCTAGACCAGCCTGGGCAACATAGTGAGACCCTGTCTCTACTAAAAATTAAAAAATTAAGTTAAATTTTTTAAATGCTTAAAAAAGTTATACTCCTGTTGCTTTTTCAATCATTTGACATTTTTCCTAATTCCTCGGTATGTTTTATGAACAATTTATTAGAGTACTTACAAATACCAATTAAAATAATGAGATATTTCATATGTAGCCTGAATGATATGCTATTATATTTTAATTGATGTTTGATAATTTAGCATTAGGAATTTTGTAAACCAAAAAATTAACAAAGGTACCAGTAAAATTCATACCTTGAAAGAAAGATACAAAGTTCATCCATGTAACTAACAAACCGTGATCCTCCAAAAATCTCTTGGCCACACTTTGATGAGAAAGAATATTAATAAAATCACTAACAAGAGGCCAATAAGTGTTATTCTTCAGTAATGCTTCTCCACAGTTCACTACCACATGTAAACTATTTTCTTCATCTAAAAAAAGACATACAAAACCCAAAAATGTCGTAAGATTTTTTTAAAAGCTTAACAAATAATACAGAATACATACACTTTAGAATCAGATATACCTAAATTCAAACCCCAGCCTTCCATTTAATACCTATATGGCTTTAGGCACAATATTTACACTCTCTGAATCAATTTCCTCATCTATAAAGTGGAAAATAAAAACACCCATCTTAAAATAATTACATGAAGCATTAACAAAAAGTACTTAGCATATCATTATAGTAACTATTACCATATGTCCAATATATGACATGATACTGAAGTAGCTGTATGTTTATAAAACCTTATTTTCTTGATTCTAATGATATAATGCAATATTTTCTGATCCAATCCATAAAAAATTTTTACCCCTGGATTAATCTCATTTCATCTTATCAATCAAATCTGTATGATTTCAAGAGACATACATTTAATTCCTTTCTTCTATTCAAAGAATATATCAACACAATTTTTAGCAAACAGTATTTCAAAGATAAAAGAAAAAACACATATTTTAAAAAAAAGAAAAACACACACACCAACTTCTTAAGCTGTGAAAAAAAAATAGTTTAAATACATCGTTGGGGGTGGTGGGGGATAGGCTTGTACAAAATATTTATCATTAAAAATTATTAGTATATATGTATTAGCTCTCTTTAACCTATTCCAACTTCACTGACTCACTGGACTAGAAGTTTCCATTCCCATTGTAAAGCATATTAACACCCATAATACATGGAATGCTCAAGGCTAGTAGCTCATTCCCTGTACACAAGCTGGGGTGTATGGTTACCTAGAGTCAATTTTTGTTTCTATTTATGCTAATTGTTCTTGTTATCATAATTACACAATTTAGATCAAAAGTATATGAACTAATGACATGTGAAAGCACAGAGAGGTATTACAGAAACTGAATCATATGCCTTTAAGAGACAACAAAATAAAAACAAGTGCCAGGAAAAAAAGCTAAAAAACCTTGGGACAGAAAAATCATAAAACCTGTAAGTATATTTTACACTCAGATTGCTTTATATTCTAACTCTATTTTAAAGAGATTAAAATTAGAATCCACAGATGATGCTTCATAGATGTGCTATTTATAAAAAAGATGAACGAGAACTCCAGTCAAGGAAACCATATCCTGAAAATACTTTGCCCAAAGTTAAAAGCCTGGACAATGAACACACAGTTCTGCTTTTTAAGTTAAAATACAATGTTTAAGGTATATATATATTTTTTCAAAGATGGGGGTCTCACTATGTTGCCCACACTGGACTCAAACTCCTGGGTTCAAGCATTCCTCCCACCTCGGCCTTCTCAGTAGCTGGGATTACAGGTGTGTGCCACCACACCCAGCTCATATCATTTTTTTAAATGAGTCCTCACTTTAACCAACTTATTCAACTACCTACCTACCAGTCATACTCATCAGTCAGGAGGGCCTCTACTGCACTTTTTAATTTCCATACATTAAACTTAGGTTTCAGTCCACAGAATTATTTTAGCAAATATTAAATAAGTTTAACAATGTCTAAGAACAGGGTCCACGAAGTTAAGTACACTCTCTTTCAGTACTCCTCAATGGACAAGGGAGGGTCTAACTCAATGAGGAAGTAAGGATTAGGGACTTCTTACAAATTATTTATACTAACCCCTGAGATTCTGAAAAGCAGCCCCATGACTGACAACTACAGTTCCACTTCTGAGCTGGTGAGCCATTGATATTGATGCCACAGTGCTAAGGAATGTTGGGATTTTTTTTAAGTTAAAAATTGAGAATCACTGTTGTATATAATTGAAACCAGAGGATGAATAAACAGAATATAATTAATCAAACTCACTATTTTCCTGACATTGCTTAAATACTACTGTTCTTGTGAAAAACGCCTTGGAATCATTAATGAAATAAAATGATTAGGACTTCTATTTTTACTCAAACTGGTACTTTCCTCATTACAGATATAAAGAGCAATGATTCAGTGTTAAATTAAATTCACTCATCAACAAATATTTATTGAGCACCTACTAAGGGTCAGGTTTTCAACTAATCTCTGAGAATAAAGTAGTAAATAAATCAAGATTTAGATGACCTCTGTCTTCATGGAGATTAACACCTAAGAAGGCAGAGTGTGATAAGGGCTGTAACGGGAAAAGTACAGGGAGTCATAAGAACAAATAAAGCTAGACTACAATTCAAGAAAAGACTTGGCTGGGCATAGTGGCTCAGACCTGTAATCCCAGCACTTTGGGAGGCCGAGGTGGGCGGATCACCTGAAGTCAGAGTTCGAGACCAGCCTGGCCAACATGGTGAAACGCCCACCTCTACTAAAAACACAAAAATTAGCTGGGCAGAGTAGCGGGCACCTGTAATCCCAATTACTCAGGAGGCTGAGACAGAAGAATCACTTGAACCTGGGAGGCGGAGGGTGCAGTGAACCGAGATTGTGCCACTGCACCCCAGCCTAAGTGATAGCGCAAGACTCCGTCTCAAAAAAAAAAAAAAAAAAAGACTCTCCTGAGGAAGTGAAGTTTAAACTGAGGCCTATAAAATAAAGCAGGAATTAGGATTAACTAGATAAACTAGTGATGGTGGAGTAGATGGTGCTATAGGTAGAAAGAGCAGTACATAAGAAAAGGTTAGAATCACTTAAAGAAAGAATGCAGAGGATGCATGGTACAAATGAGGCTACAGGGTCTTATAAACCAGCGTCCAGACTTTAGAGTTCACATGAAGAGAATGGAAAGCCACTAGGGGGTTTTAAGAGAGAGAACATTATAAGAAGTGTAATATAAAAAGTGACTGAAGGAGAGTGACAACAAGAGATAAGATCTTGGCTTAGAGATGGCCATGGCTTGAAATGTGGTGGTGGCAAAAAGATGCAGTGATGAAGAGGCTATGTAAAGATATTCAAAAGATTTGAAGGACAGTTGGTAATGTCTGCTACATCCGCATGGAGTAAAAAGAAGTCAAAGACAACTCCTAGGATTTTAGGCTGCACAACTGTTTAGAATGGTTAGACACTGGAATCAAAATACACATTCATGTGCTCATGTATATACACACACACACAGGATAATCTAAAAGAAGTCAGATTAATGGAGCAATAATGAGTCTTTGCTGTGAACACTGTGTGTTTGGGGTGTTTATAGACATCCAAACAATATAGTTTAATAAGTAGCTTGATATGCAGGGAGGAAAGGCAATCTGGGATTATGAGCATCTTCAGACATTCCTATGTCATGCAACACATGGTTTTAGATTCCACTTTACAAAGACTGTTTCAAAAGACAAATTCTAACACTTCTGGGACATGAAACATTATGAGCTATGTTTGGAACCACAAAGCATATGGTATAATATTGAATATAAAAAAGTAAAAGGTAGGAATCACGTACTACTATAAGGCTGTTTCCCTTTAGTCTTCAGCTATTGCTGTGGCCAAGCAAATTCTCATTGTATCAGCTCCTGTATTTATTAAAAGTATAGATAAAATTTTAAAATATTATCTAACAACAATTCAAGCCAAGGCTAGATAGAGGCTGCTAAAAAATAAAAAGAAAGTACAGAGATCCTGTTGTAGTATCTGTGGCTAGTTATGGGTAGTTCAGTATAGTTAAGGTTTATTCTAATACTCACTGTAAAAATGGGAAAAGCTTATGATACTTTTAGAAAAGCAGTAAATATATATCATAATATCTTATGCTACTACTGAAAGAGGAAAAAATAGTATGGCAAAGTTTGAAGGCTTCTAAAGATAGTTTTAGACGTTGGCTGGAAATAATGTAATTTACTGCTAAAAAAAATTATACTTAAAGATCTTAACAATCTTTATTTCAGCTTGTTGAAAATTCAATTTGTATAAGAATTTCCAGAAAACACTAACTGCATTAGAAGCATATGTAAAAGGCAACTGATACCATATAATATGATTTCAGAAAAATATGGGAAAAGTGTGAAAAGCAGAGACACGAGGACAAAGTGCCAAGAAACACCAATATTGATAGGACAAGTAGAGAAGAGTGCTGGGCCACAGAAAGAGAATCAACAGTGTGAAATGCGACTGAAAATCAAGCAAGGTAAAGTTTAAACTATGACCACTGGCTTCCTCAACATGTAGTTTACAAAAAGGGTAAACCACATAATTTATCATATAAACTGGGACACTTTTGAGCGTAAAAGAAATTGTATTAATAACTACATCAGACTAACAGGCATAACTTTAGGCTATTCTCGGAAAACTAGGACATATGGCTACATGAGTCATGGACAATTTTGTAGACAGCAATTTCAATAGAACAATGGGAGTGAACACTAGAATGAGGTAGGTTAATGAGTGACTTGTAGGTAAGGATATGAATATAAAAACTGAGGAAAGCTACTGTTTAAAAAAAAAAAGGGGGAGGCAGATTTAAGACTCATCTTGTTCCCAAACATTCTCCCTTAAAGGCCAAATGCAAACCATATGTAATAAGCACAGCTAAATCACCTGATGAAGAAAATGGACTCCAGATTCTTTTAAAAGAACAGGTACTTCTAAATTTTGTTTTCTCAATTATGAATTTAAAACACCATTTTGCTGCAAAGACTTCATGACTAAAACACCAAAAGTAATGGCAACATAAGCCAAAATTGACAAATGAGATCTAATTAAACTAAAGAGCTTCTGCACAGCAAAAGAAACTATTATCAGAGTGAGCAGGCAATCTACAGAATGGGAGAAAATTTTTGCAATCTAGCCATCTGGCAAAGGGCTAATATGTAGAATCCACAAAAAACTTAAACAAATTTACAAGAAAAAAACAACCCCATCAAAAAGTGGGCAAAGGATATGAACAGACACTTCTCAAAAGAAGACATTTATGCAGCCAGCAAATATATGAAAAACTGCTCATTATCACTGGTCATTAGAGAAATGCAAATCAAAACCACAATGAGATACCATCTCATGCCAGTTAGAATGGCAATCATTAAAAAGTCAGCAACAACAGACGCTGGAGAGGATGTGGAGAAATAGGAATGCTTTTACACTGTTGGTGGGAGTGTAAATTAGTTCAACCATTGTGGAAGACAGTGTGGCGATTCCTCAAGGATCTAGAACTAGAAATACCATTTGACTCAGCCATCCCATTACTGGGTATATACCCAAAGGGTTATATATCATGCTACTATAAAGACACATGCACATGTATGTTTATTGTGGCACTGTTCACAATAGCAAAGACTTGGAATCAACCCAAATGACCATCAATGATGAACTGGATAAAGAAAATGTGGCACATATACACCATGGAATACTATGTAGCCATAAAAAAGGATGAGTTCATGTCCTTTGCAGGGACATGGATGAAGCTGGAGACTATCATTCTCAGCAAATTATCACAAGGACAGAAAACCAAACAATACATCTTCTCACTCATAAGTGGGAGCTGAACAATGAGAACACATGGACACAGGGAGGGGGACATCACACACCGGGGCCTATTGGAGGACAGGGGGCAGGGGGCGGGGGGAGGAATGGCATTAGGAGAAATACCTAATGTAGATGACAGGTTGATGGGTGCAGCAAACCACCATGGCACATGTATTCCTATGTAACGAACCTGCACATTCTGTACATGTACCCCAGAACGTAAAGTATAATTAAAAAGTAAATAAATAAATAAAACACTATTTTTGTGAAAAGTCTTTCTTTAAATATATAATTCCATATAAGAACATCATTCATACAGCTGAATGACAGCAGATACTATTTCAAAAATGAAAAAAGAAAAAGCAATATATGTAGATAAATCTCTAGGAAAGAAAAGGTCATGTAACATGAAGTTAGTAAAACTATAACATAAAGCAGCTTTTAAATTTTCCTTTAAAAAGTAAAGAAGTAGGCCAGGCATGGTGGCTCAGGCCTGTAATCCCAGCACTTTGGGAGGCTGAGGCAGGTGGATCACCTGAGGTCAGGAGTTCAAGACCAGCCTAGACAACGCGGTGAAACCCCATCTCTACTAAAAATACAATAAATTAGCTGGGCGTGGTGGCAGGCACCTGTAGTCTCAGCTACTTGGGAGGCTGAGGCAGAAGAATCACTTGAACCCGGAAGGTGGAGGATGCAGTGAGCCGAGATCATACCATTGCACTCCAGCCTAGGCAACAAGAGTGAAACTCCATCTTAAAAAAAAAAAAAAAAAAGTAAAGAAGTATATTGTTTAATGTAAATAATGTACTATGCTCCCACTATAGCTACAATGGGAAGACAGACTCACAAAGTAGGTAAGAAAGAGTACAAGCTTTGAAGTTAGACAACCTGGCTTCCTACTCAGAGCTGTAAGATCACAGATCATTGACTTCAACTCCCTATGCCTCAGCTGCCTCATCTATAAAATGGAGATGACAGTATCTTCAAAGAATTATTGATGGTTAAATGACATAATGCATATAAAGTACTGAGAAAAGAGTCTAGCATACAGCTGAGTACTCTAGAGATGGTAGCTATCATAATTAGCTAGCTATTATATATAACGCATTATGCCTTGCACTGAGTTCATATCAATTTTCAGGACATGGTGTCACACCTGAGAACAGACAGATTATCAGTATAAGGAGAAAACAGGAGCTGATATGCACAAAGAGGCAAGAGTGGAACAAAGCAAGGCTCAACTACAAGATTTCTCCTCCTCAGAGAATGGAGAGGTCCTAAGATTTAATTAATCTGAAGTATTGCTTGTCGTTATTTTTAAAGTTTAGCTCCTAGTGCCAACAAGTAAAGACACATCCTATCAAAGTGGGACTGGCTGTGTCAAAGTTAAGAATACTAAGAGTTCTGACATTAGGATCCATGAAATCCTTCTTAACTGTCATTTGCTAGCTGTATAACCTATGGCAAATTGCTTAACTTTCCTAAGCCTCAATGTACTCATCTCTAAAGCATGGATAATAATAATGCCAATCTCAGAGACTTGCTCAGAAACTTAATTGAAACAATATATAAATAGCATTCAACAAAGTACCAGGTACATAGAAAATATTTAAATACTTATATTATTGGCTAGGCATAGTGTCTCATACCTATAATCCCAGCACTTTGGGTGGCTGAGGCAGGTGGATCACCTGAGGTCAGGAGTTAAAGACTAGCCTGGGCACCATGGCAAAACCCCATCTCTACTAAAAATACAAAAATTAGCCAGATTTGGTGACGCGCACCTTTGTAATCCCAGCTACTCAGGAGGCTAAGGCAGAACCGCTTGAACTGAACCCAGGAGGCGGAGGTGGCAGTGAGCCAAGATCACACCACTGTACTCCAGCCTAGGGGACAGAGCAAGACTCCATCTCAAAAATAATAATAATTGTTATATATTTATATTATATTATATATGTGTATGCATATATATATAATTTGAGGGAGGTAAAGTTAAGATGAATAACCATAGAGACATGAGAACAGGAAGAGATACAGAAACATTATGGCAGGTTGAAGAGTATCAACCACATAGTGGGCACGAAAGAAAAACATAAAGTTCTCACAAAGGGAGTAGAAAAAAGGCAAGATTCATCCCAATTTTTAAGTTATAAAATATAAGCATGTAAAAATATCTAAGACTGATAGCAGCAAATTTATGATTAAAAAACAGAAACATGTCTAATAAGGAAATGACTAAATAAATTATGGTATAGCCATGATATTAATACCTACACTTATTAAAATGCATGTTTTTGACATGTACACTATGGCAACTTTTTAAAAAGTATTTATTGTATCTATAAATATAGTCATCACACAAAAAGAAAAGATATATAGCAAAGTGCTAACAACAGGTGTTTGTGAATAACAAAACTACAAGTGCTTTTAACTTTTTCTTGAAACTTCACTGTTAATTTTCAAAAATGTCTGCAACAAATATGTATTATTTTATAATTTTTAAACATAAGGTCTTTTCAAGACTAGTTATACAAAGTTCACTAATATGGGACTATTATTAATAATACTATCATTAGTAATTAGTAATATTACTAACTATACGAAGTACACTAATACTAGAATAATGATACTGATAATAATAGAACTAGTGAATATAATTCTGAGTTACCTTGTAGCTCACTTTTAATAAGGCAACTTTCCATCATGTATAATAGCACAGTGACCATAATATCCAGCAGCTGACATTCTTCTGTTACCTGTCTGGCTAGCTCCTCATTGCTGAACAACTGAACACTAATATGCACAATTCTGTTAGACATTGTGTCTGATTCATGACTTTTCTTCAGTGTTTTCATAATGAAAGCATAATGCTGAACAAAAGTTTTTGTAAAAGCAACCTGTAAACATTTTAATAGAAAGGAAAAAACACATTAGTTTTAATTTTTAATTTAAAATCATTTTTAATATATCATATTAACATTTTACATCTTTACTAATTTATAATAATGTCCAAGGTAACAAAAAAAAAATGTCAATGATGAGGTAGTCTTTCACTTTTTGGGAACATTTGCAAAATATTTTGATGGTTAAAGAAACAAAAACTTTTTTTTTCCCCAAGATGGAGTCTTGCTCTGTGGCCCAAGCCTGAGTGCAGTGGCATGATCTCGGCTCACTGCAACCTCCGCCTCCCAGGTTCAAGCAATTCTCCTGCCTCAGCCTCCCAAGTAGCTGGGATTACAGGCATGTGCCATCACGCCCAGTTAATTTTTGTATTCTTAGTAGAGACGGGGTTTCACCACGTTGGCCAGGATGGTCTCAAACTCTTGGCCTCGTGATCCGCCCACCTCGGCCTCCCAAAGTGCTGAGATTACAGGCGTGAGCATGGCCCCGTTAAATAAAATTTTAATAGACATTTTAAATTAATAAAGTTGTAAAGCAATAATAAATGCTGTGGTTTAAGAATACAAGATATACTTTGCTCACAAATGTATCAATTTACTGAGGTCAAAGTATGTAACTTTGTTCTGTGCTACCTACTTTAACAACAAAATCTAAGTCTCAGCTACAAACTATTGCATAAGATTTAACATAACTAAATAAGTGAGTCAATGTGATTACTTCAAAACAAATATCTTCTCCTATTTGATCTGAAAGCTGACCACTAATCTGACTAAACGATCTGCAGGATTATTTATTTTTACTTTTTACTTTTTTTTTTTTTTTTTTTGGAGACCAAGTCTCACTCTGTTGCCCAGGCTGGAGTGCAGTGATGCAATCCTGGCTCACTGCAACCTCCGCCTTCCAGGTTCAAGCCATTCTCCTGCCTCAGTCTCCCAAGTAGCTGGGATTACAGACACATGCCACCATGCCCAGCTAATTTTTGTATTTTTAGTAGAGATGGGGTTTCACCATGTTGGCCAGGCTGATCTCAAACTCCAGACCTCTCGTGATCTGCCCACCTCAGGCTCCCACAGTGCTGGGATTATAGGCGTGAGCCACTGCACCCAGCCATATTTATTTTTACTCTTATTTGTACTCTTATTTCCTTTACATGCACATTTTCTGGTTTTTTTTTTTTTTTTTTAGCAGATATAAAGACACACAAAACAATGACACTATTAAAGTGTCTCTCCTAACCTACAACATAAAAATTACAGCATGCTTTATTTTCTTTTCATAAACTGAGCTTTGTCACTCTGCCATAACCATATGATGGTAACAGGTGCGTTCTAACCCCCTGGGTCTAGAAACTTCACCTACCAACATTTTTATATGAGTCAATAACTGTTCTCTGTTTATCAGCTGTGACCAGACACCATTCAATCCATGCTTTTCCCAACCTGATCTCACAATCTAAATTCAATTGCCCCCATTAAACATTCTCACAGCACCTTGTACTCTTCTTCAGAGGATTTAGAATAATTTGTAACTACATATTTATTTCTGCAAAATAAAAATTGTGGTTTCAATGTTTGCTTCCTAGTATTCCCTCCAGACCAAGTTCCATGCAGAAAAGCAATCTTTTGGAACTCTGCTGAGTAATGCTGCTTTGCCACAAAGTTAACACACTGTTGGCTGGACGCGGTGGCTCACGCCTGTAATCCCAGCACTTTGGGAGGCCGAGGTGGGTGGATCACGAGGTCAGGAAATTGAGGCCATCCTGGCTAACATGGTGAAACCCCATCTCTACTAAAAATACAAAAAAATTAGCCGGGCGTGGTGGCGAGCGCCTGTAGTCCCAGCTACTCTGGAGGCTGAGACAGGAGAATGGCACGGACCCAGGAGGCAGAGCTTGCAGTGAGCCGAGATCACGCCACTGCACTCGAGCCTAGGCGACAGAGCGAGACTCCATGTCAAAAAAAAAAAAAAAGGCTAAGACACCGTGCCTTTTGTGCAGAACCTGTGTTAGCAAGAGAAGAAACTAATGCTAGTTTATAGTGTTATATCAACCCTCACCTGAGAAATATATCCAAAAAAAGATTTAATAATGAAAGGCAAAGAAAGAAAAGCAAAGTTCAGAAAAGCAGGAAAATATATAGATACCTTATACTCTTGATCAGGAAGCATGTTGAGTAAGAAAGTTACCATCTTTTGAGGGAATTCATATTTTATAGTCCAAAATAATAGTTCTTCTAGGAAGCTTTTATGTTTCAAAACATCCATTATGGACTGATCTGCACAAGAAAAATGAAATTTATCAGTTAATGTTTGAAGTTGCTTATCTCATTTAAACCTTACTATAACTAATAACCCATAAACCATAAAACGTGAATGTATCTAAAAATTTAAAATATCCTTAAATGCAATAATATTGACAAGCTAGATTTCTATAATGTACATACTATATAAATAAGAAAAAAATTAATGCATATATTTTAATACAAAGCAGTAAGTGGAAAAATGAATGGGGGAAATGGATGCTCTTTTTAAATAAAAGTATTCAATGGAAGACAGCATTATCTACTGGAAAGTCTAAGGCCAAGTGCCACTTCTCGAGGGCCAGTCTGTCTCTTCCAAAGCTTCCAAGCTTATTCAACAGAAGACCTCAAGAGGTATATGAGGAACTAGGTATTTTGAATACTTTCACTGTTTCTTTCTCTCTCACTAATTTCTTCCCCTGCAAATGAACTAGAAAATTAAGACTATTAATCTTTGTCAGAGGAAGTGATCTTAAGTTACTGCTCTGGATCATCAGCTCTACCACAAAGACATCAAGAGGATACAAGAAGTGTCAACTATGAATGTACTGGCTCCAGTGACACTGCTTAAGCAGGGGCTAAACTTAGATGAGAGACTGGAAAAAACAGTATCTAACACACATTAAAATCCTCAGGTCCAGCCCTAACTACATCACTGTTCAAGGTGTCTTGCAGGATAACCTTGTAGAGTTTTTTTCAGTTAACACTACCCCAGCTTTATACTTCTTCTAGTATTGAATAATGTGTTCATACCACATCTCCCCAGGTAGTGGGTCTAAATGAGTAACAATAAGCTCAGTATGTCATCACTTTCTTTATAAAACATTGTGTTACTAAGACTTGAATCAGTCCTTATTAGATATAACTTTAACATACTTTTTTCATTAATAACTAAAGAAAAAACGGCACCAAAATATCCTATATATCCTGAAGATATTATGATTTTAACCACAGAGAGGCAAAAATGTCTTCCAACTCCCTAATTCCATTTCAGTGGTGTCATAAGTGATATATATGAGTGGTTAACATACAAAGACAAGTACACTATAACACTATACATCTGCTTTGTTTTTTTTTCCTTAAGAGTCAGGGTCTCACTCTGGAGGCTAGAGTGCAGTGGTGTAATCATAGCTCACTGCAGCCTCAAACTCCTCAGCTCGAGTGATCCTCCCACCTTACCCTCCTGAATAGCTAGGACTATAGGGGTACAAGACCACACCCTGCTAATTTATTTTTTATTTTTTGAAGAGACAAGGTCTTGCTATGTTGTCCAGGCTACATTTCTTTATTATTAGCAATTAAGTAATTATTTTCAAAACTCAGAATTTTCTACTTATAAAACAGAAATATATTCCTTCTGAAACAGATCATTTCCAGGGCATGACAATGATTTAAAAACAAAAACAAGCCAAGATTGCAAGAAATGAGGTAAAATACAGTAAAAAAGAACTCACTGACAGATTCAAAGACAAAAAGTAATAAAAACAGAGCTCAAGAGAATCAGGTAGCAGGAATTTAAGATTTGTAACTAAAAATTATAATATAGGCTCGGCACAGTGGCCCACACCTTAATCCCAGCACTTTGGGAGGCTGAGGTGGGCAGATAGATGGCTTGAGCTCAGGAATTTGAGACCAGCCTAGGCAACATGGCAAAACCCTGTCTCTAAAAAACATATGAAAATCAGCCAGATGGGGTGGCATGCGCCTGTAGTCCCAACTACTCCGGAGGTTGAGACAGGAGAATTGGATCGCTTGAGCCCAGGAGGCAGAAGTTGCAGTGAACCAAGATCATGCCATTGATCATTCTAGCCTGGGTAACACAGTAAGACCCTGTCCTGAAAAAAATAAATTATAATCCACCGCACACTGCTGTACCTAATTTAATTCTCACTATTCACTTAACACAATGTGACTGATAATTTCACAGACTACCAAAATAAAAGCTCTCATTGGTAAGTGCTTCTTAAAAGCATTTACAAAGCTGAACAAAACTAGTACTATTAATCACAGAATTCATAGTTATGACTCTGCAAGCCTGTATTAGGCAAATGAAAAGCCTGAAGCCATCATAATTATTATTGTCAAGCACTTAAAAGAAAATACACATTAACAATGTTTTAAATCAATTAAACAACCTGAATATACCAGGAAAGCCGTGGCTTCTGCTAAAATGAAAATAGTTGCAGTTATGTAGAATTCAATATTTTTATCTGCAGACCAAAAAAACTTCAGCAATGTCTTCTTTGTTGCTCTTAAAATAGGTGATGTCAGTCTCCCAAGATCTTAAAGCACATGTTACATTGCGTAATATTATGAAAATGTAGTTAGAAATGCTTCTATTAGTTATGTTTGACTATCTTTAAATCTTGACATGACTTTTAACAATGTGTAAACTACCTTAAGTCAAATTGTAAAAAGAGATTTTTGAAGAATCACTATGCACTGTAAATGCATCACTAAAGCAAAGGTTTTAATAATCTTGGAATCTTGGCCATGTAGTTAAAACCCTCAAGGCCTCAGTTTCTTCACCCTTAAAATGCAGGTTTAGAGAACAGGCAGTGATGAGGTTAGCATAGTGTCTGGCCTCTTCCTTACCATTACATATTTTCTTTTCAGTGCACTTTTCAAGCTGTTGAACAAAATTCTTACAAAAATTGAGCCACTCCCTAAACTTCAGATATCTTCAAAATAAGGTCAGTTTTTGAAAACACCTGGCATTCTAATTCACAAAGCCATTCCTTCCATGTACATACTTACACTGAAAATGATAACCGATGAAGTCTTAAATCTCTGTACTATTTCTTACCATTAGAGGAAAGAAGAGAAGGCACTCAATCCAAACACACATGTGAAAAAAGTTCAGGTATTTAAAAACAAAGAAAAAACACTTCAACTTAAGTCTGCATAAAAAGTATCTTCAGCCAGAGAGTGACCAGGCTGAAGGAAAACAATGACTTCTTACACCATAGCAGGTATTTTCTGGGCACCCCTAAAGCTTAAACTCAACTATGTGCTTAACAATCTCCAGCTCAGATGAGTCACAAGGACTCAGTTTAATATCTGATAAGTTAAAGAGCCAGATGGCCATATGGGTTCCTAATTTCCTTCAGACATACAGGTTCTCTGCTGAGCCAGAAGAAAGGAGAACATATGTGTATGTGTGCATCCTGGACTGCAGATCAAAATTCCATACCCTTTCCTAGCAACTCCCAAGTTAAATGCAGCAGCTATAGTAACTGAGACTTAGAAAAGGAACCTGCAACTCAAAGTGCCTGCATGTTCTACCTTTCTAGGCAGTCCTAAATATTTCACAAAATACACTTAATCAAGAGCAGAAGTAAGAAATTTCTTTTCATCGGCTGGGTGCGGTGGCTCACGCCTGTAATTTCAGCACTTTGGGGGGCCGAGGCGGGAGGATCACGAGGTCAGGAGACCGAGATCATCCTAGCTAACACAGTGAAACCCCGTCTCTACTAAAAATACAAAAAAATTAGCTGGGCATGGCGGCGGGCGCCTGTAGTCCCAGCTGCTGGGGAGGCTGAGGCAGGAGAATGGCGTGAACCTGGGAGGCGGAGCTTGCAGTGAGCCAAGATCGCACCACTGCACTCCAGCCTGGGTAACAAGAGCAAGACTCCGTCTCCAAAAAAAAAAAAAAAGAAATTTCATCAAAATAACATTTTAGCCGCTGGAGACCTTTTTTTTTTTTGAGGCGGAGTCTCGCTCTGTGGCCCAGGCTGGAGTGCAGTGGCAGGATCTCAGCTCACTGCAAGCTCTGCCTCCCGGGTTCACGCCATTCTCCTGCCTCAGCCACCCCAGTAGCTGGGACTACAGGCGCCCACCACATCGCCCGGCTAGTTTTTTGTATTTTTTTAGTACAGACGGGGTTTCACTGTGTTAGCCAGGATGGTCTCGATCTCTTGACCTCGTGATCCGCCCGTCTCGGCCTCCCAAAGTGCTGGGATTACAGGCTTGAGCCACCGCGCCCGGCCTGGAGACTTTCTAAACCAACCACACGTTAAGATATGGAAATCCCTGGCAAAAATCCAAAGCACAGACTTGTCAACTAATTACAAGTATTCTAGAAAAGCTTTTAGTGACAGTCAAGTAAACATTGTGGTTAAAAGCTTAGGCTCTGGGAGATGAATTAAGGATCTACCTCTCATTAGCCATAATCTCTAACATGTCCAACACATACAAAAGGTTCAATAAATATTACTCATTATTATTACTAATCTAGTCCCTCACTACAAAGCATATCTATAATACTCTCTCCTCTTGAGTAAACACGTGACTCCCTACTGAGCCTTTATTACATGTTAAGTACTATTTACTCATTCCCATTGTGTGTGTGTCTGTCTCTGTCTCTCTCTCACCATGTCATCTCCCTTGTCTTTTTTCACTCTAGAAACTGCACACCCCAGATTATAAAAGGAACTAGGCCAAACTACAAATTCACACAAAAAACATTGGAGCCAAATCAACCAACCAATGAAAAGACTTCCGTTTTGGGGGGACTCAAATATGATAATGCATATTTTATGATGAAAATAACAAACAAAACCCAATAGTAATCCCTTAACAATACTTTCTCCAAGACTTATTAGATAAATCTAATAACATAAGTCTCCCTTTAAACAGCTTTGATGTCAATATGGTTAGCCCATCAAGTATTTTTAGTGATTAGGCATTTTTTAGAGGCATTTTATTCAAGGAAAAAAAATAAATAAATAAAAATAAAAATACCTTTGGTGCCACTGCTTAGTTTTACCCTCTTTCTCTTGCCCAGACCTTGACTACCATCCTGATCATCCTGAAGGAAAATAAAATTAGCATTACACACAGTCACATTCATAAATTGATACACTTTATAAACATGCTACAAATTACATTAAACACACAATATATGCATGCTTACATACTACTAATCAACATCTATGTATTTGCTATAATATGTATTTTAGTGTTAATTTTGATTTTAAAATATAGTGAAATATCCCTAATATTAAAACACAAGAGTTCTTAAATGTAATCTCTGCTTCTAATGGAAGACTCTTAAACACTCCAAAATGCCAAGATTAAAGATTTTCCTAACCTTACAAATTAACATCAAATGCATGAATAAACTAAAGGGTGGAATAAGAGAGATTATTATAGGAAAGTAGGAGAGAAGAGGAGAGGACAAAAACAATGAATAGAGGAAAGGCTTTTAAGAGTCTAAGAAAAAATGAGTTCAAGAAATCAAATTTGAAAAATAAACACAACATATTAGAAGTTGGAGTTGAGAGTTCAAAATAATAATAAAAACAAATTAAAATCTGCTTAGAAAAAAAAATCCAAAAAGGAAATACAGACATTTCTGCTCAATGGGATATATACATATATATATCCTAGGAAAATCTCACACTAAAAATAACACGGCTTATGGGGGAAAAAAAAGGGTAAGGGGCGGACACTCACAACCTATTCAAGTTTGTAACCAGAGAAGTAACAAAAGCAGTAACTGGTGCCTGGGAAGATCATTCGCAGGCCCAGGCAAACATCTTGTGGTGGTTTCAGGCTATATGAGAGCATGTTAACACTGTACAACAGAGTAAGAAAGCCAGCCAGCTATGACAATGCAGAGGGAAGAGGAGCAAAGGGAGCCTGCCTCTGGTAAAACCAAGGTAAAAGTAGCAGTGAACCTCTTGAGAAGGAAGCCCTGGGTATAGGTGCTCTTTCTAATTTTCTTAGTATAGTGCCGAAAAGGCTCCTGCCGTCTTTGCAGCAGAGCTCAGTTTTTTACTCTCCAGCTAAAGGTTATGATTCTACCCCACTATCCCAGCTCTCCTAAACCAAGGATGTTACATATGAATCAACAACTTCCACATTATACTGATATATTTTCCCTGTTTTCCAAACACATATGAACCAACCAATATTATAAAGAGGTGTGGTAGTATTTGGCAGATAGTCAGTTGTGCTAACAATGGTGTTGGTGGCAGGTGAGAATTATATTATAAGTTCCAAAATACTCTTCTCAATTAGCATCCATCAAATTCCTAAAGCAGAAAAGTAGCCTCAGCTTCATGCTGGAGCTCTATACACTGGTGCAGCGTCCTTGGCCTAAATGTAATAGCCTTAACTTAGGTTTCTGTGAAGTGCAGCATCAATCCTCAGGGCCATTCTCTGGGGTTTTCCAGAGCTACCACTTAGCTCAGTCATTCAGCATTTACTGGGCACTTCAGTATGTCTTCTCTGTTAATCTCTACCTTTGCCAGGCCTCTCTGGCCATCCACCTGGCAACAGAACTGACAGTCAAACTACAATCTCCGCCTCCTCTGCCACTCTCAGCTTGCTGCTGGAGAAATTAATGAGAAAGAAATATGAAGCCTTAAAAGACAGAAAACAGACACAGGAATGTAAAAGCATACTACAGGGCTCAGAGGGTTCAGAAATTTAAGATTTCAGCTAATAGCCATTTATGAAACTTGTTCTCTAAGACCTGAGAGAAAAAGCAAACTTGGAAAAACATGTTATGTCCCAGATGAGGATTATTTCATAATTTCAAATATAAACTTCCTATGAAAAGAGCATCCTTGATCAAGTGATAGTCATGGCAATATGAAGTTTTGTAAGCTTCCTGACCTTACATACTTAAAGGACAAGTAGAATTAGACAAGCAAAGGAGGGCAAAGTCATGCCAAGAAAAGAATACAGCATAAGCAAAGGCAAAAGACAAAAGTCTGAAAACATGGACCACTGAGTTGGCCTTAACATCATGTTAGATATCAAATACAGCTAGGAAGGGAGATTATCTGCATCTGAGCTGGTGGGAAAATGGGTACTCTTATATACCAATGGGGAGAATATAGAGTAGTAAAATTTCCCTGAATGGCAATTAGGTAATCTTTGGAACAGAAATTCCAGTTCTAAGAATTTAACCCAAAGAAATAATCAGACAAGTGAATTGGGACTATATGCATATTTATTCATCACAATGTTATTTATAATGGCAAAAAAAAAAAAAAAAGGTCTTTGGTTTCCAATAGAAGATGATTAGGTAAATAAATAAAAGCACACCTGTACCATATAAAGAAAAACAATGCTGGAGCTCTATATTCATTGTGACAAGATGTTCAAAAACTATTATTATAAATGAGAAAAGCATGCTATTTAAAATAGCATATGCAGTATGAAATTACTTAAGTATTGATAATATTCACAAATAAAATCTGTTAGTATACTCTTTCTTATAGATGTTCAAAACTGTCATTAATGAGAAAAGCAAGTAATACAGGAGTATATACAGCATGAAACCATTAAAATATAACATACATAAAATCTGTTAGAATGTCAGACATTATAAAGTCGTAATACAGGACTGTGCGCAGTGGCTCACGCCTGTAATCCCAGCACTTTGGGAGGCTAAGGCGGGCAGATCACCTGAGGTCCGGAGTTTGAGACCAGCCTGACCAATATGGAGAAACCCCATCTCTACTAAAAATATAAAATTAGCTGGGTGTGGTGGCACATGCCTGTAATCCCAGCTACTCGGGAGGCTGAGGCAGGAGAATAGCTTGAACCCAGGAGGGGTAAGTTGCAGTGAGCTGAGATCGTGCCATTGCACTCCAGCCTGGGCAACAAGAGTGAAACTCTGTCTCAAAAAAAAAAAAGAGAGAAAGAAAAAGAAAAAATTTTAAAAATAAAGAATGTCAGATGTTTACAGTTAGTCACCACTAAGTGATAGAGATTTAGGTAATATCTTTTTGTTAATATTTATTTTCTATTTATTCAACAATAAATATGGATTGCAGTTTTAAGTTAATAAACATCTTTTTAAAATACAAGTCTGATTTCCAATACTACTTGCTCCAACAGTAAGAGATTACTATATTATCAGTTATAAGTTCTATATTTTTATTTTTAGAAAGTACAATACTCTGGCCGGGCGCGGTGGCTCAAGCCTGTAATCCCAGCACTTTGGGAGGCCGAGACGGGCGAATCACGAGGTCAGGAGATCGAGACCATCCTGGCTAACGCGGTGAAACCCCGTCTCTACTAAAAATACAAAAAACTAGCCGGGCGATGTGGCGGGCGCCTGTAGTCCCAGCTACTCGGGAGGCTGAGGCAGGAGAATGGCGTGAACCCGGGAGGCGGAGCTTGCAGTGAGCTGAGATCCGCCCACTGTACTCCAGCCTGGGTGACAGAGCGAGACTCCGTCTCAAAAAAAAAAAAGAAAGAAAGAAAGTACAATACTATTAACAAACAGAAATAACCCCCAACAGTGGGGCATTCAGGCATTAAGGAAAATGAAAACAAAACAGTTATCATAAACACAATTTCCCATTCCTCCAAATTCATGGAGCTGAGGTTCATTTGTACCTGAGGAAGCAGTACAGGACCCTAAGAGAAGATGACGGTCCAACTGACGAGAGGAAATAAATCAAATACAATCTCAAACCAGACAGCATTTGTACAGTCCTCAGGAACTTTTCAGACCTTAAATAGTCCCTGAGCAGGGAAGTTGGCACTATTGCTACATGTGTTTCAGGCACAAAATATGGACACAGGTCCAAATTGTTTTGGAAAAGAAACAAGAAGACATGAGACAAGAAAATCCAAGAAAAACAGATTCAAACTCCCAATCTGCTAAATCTACAGATGATTTCTCAACCTAAATTAACCTTTCTTTTTTTGATGGATTTTCTAGACAGATGAAAAAAATGTTAGCTTCATAAAAAGAAGTCAGGTAAATTCAAAGCTGGTTACAACAATACTCAAAGAATATTAACACAGACTACACAGGGCTAGAAGGAATATTTAATATGTCACCTTATAAAAATGAAAGCCAAAGATCTTAAAAGACTAGAATAAGATGAAACTTGAAGACTTATGTAAGCCTCTATAATCAGACTGCTTTAAATCAGCTTCACAAGAATAACGCTAGAAAGGAGTTCTAACATGTCAGCTGTAAGCTGGGGCCCAGGGGGAAATGCTGGGCATTTTGTTTGACCTCTGTGGCTCCTGCCAAAAATTTAGGATAGCTGCTAAAAAAAATTTAAAAAAGCTTTGGACCTTAATGAAGACATAGTATGCTTATCAAAAGATGTCCCATCACTGGCACTGAATCGGGACATAGATTTTTAAAAAAAATGAATTTACTAGATAGTGATAAGAAAGAACTATGCACAACAGAGAATATTTAATAGTAAATATTTAAAACTGTCATATGGAAATAAAAATCTTTCTAGAGGGCAAAACAAGAAATATGCGAAAGTTACAATATTTAACACAATACTGAGAAGATTTTAATAATTAAAGCTATCAAGCGAATAAGTTGCTTCATAAACTAGGTAAGCTCCCTACGATTGGAAGTGTTTATGGAGAGGCCTACCAACTGTGAGCAATGTTGTAAAATCAATTCCTGCACTAGAAAAGGAATACATTAAATATTTCTAAGGCCTTTCCCACCAACAGTTTATGTGATTCCCTGCCCTACCCTCACCATAACGTAATTGATGATACCAAATTAAATTTAAACCTTATGCCTCCAAAAGTAAAATTAACTTTTTTTCTTTTTTATTATTTTTTATTTTTTTGAGACAGAGTCTTGATCTGTCGCCCAGGCTGGAGTGCAGTAGCCCGACCTCGGCTCACTGCAACCTCCGCCTCCCAGATTCAAGCGATTCTCCTGCCTCAGCCTCCCAAGTTGCTGGGACTACAAGTGCGTGCCATCACACGGGGCTAATTTTTGTATTTTTAGTAGAGACGGGGTTTCACCATATTGGCCAGGCTGATCTCAAACTCCTGACCTAGTGATCCGCCTGCCTCGGCCTCTCAAAGTTCTGGAATTACAGGCATGAGCCACCATGCCCGGCCTTTTTTCTTTTACCTATTCACCTATGAAAAGTATCTCTGGGCCGGGCGCGGTGGCTCAAGCCTGTAATTCCAGCACTTTGGGAAGCCGAGACGGGCGGATCACGAGGTCAGGAGATCGAGACCATCCTGGCTAATACGGTGAAACCCTGTCTTTACTTAAAAATACAAAAAACTAGCCGGGCGCGGTGGCGGGCGCCTGTAGTCCCAGCTACTCGGGAGGCTGAGGCAAGAGAATGGCGTAAACCCGGGAGGCGGAGCTTGCAGTGAGCTGAGATCGGGCCACTGCACTCCAGCCTGGGTGGCAGAGCAAGACTCCGTCTCAAAAAAAAAAAAAGAAAAGAAAAAAGAAAAGTATCTCTGATTTTTTATTTCAATTGTCCTACTTTTGCTATTATTTTTGGAAAGCTGTCGTTCACTTGGATTGTGTCTTGAATAAAGACAAGAATATTCAAAGTATATCTACACAGTAACTTATTTTATTTTGCAAAGTGATTATTTCTCAATTATGTAACAGTATGCAGGAAAAAAGATAAAAGTAAACAAGCAAAATTTATAAACACTGATCATCTTTGGATGGGAGGGCTAAATGTAAACATTTTCTTTTCAGGTTTTTTTGGCTTATTTTTTTTGAGACAGGGTCTCCTTCTGTCACCCAGGCTGGAGTGCAGTGGCACAATGTTAAGTTTACTGCAAGCTCCGCCTCCCAGGTTCAATTGATTCTCCTGCCTCAGCCTCCCGAGTAGCTAGGATTACAGGCATGCGCCACCATGCCTGGCTAATTTTATATTTTTAGTAGAAATGGGGTTTCTCCATGTTAGGTTGGTCTCGAACTCTCAACCTCAGGTGATCCGCCCGCCTCAGCCTCCCAAAGTGCTGGGATCACAGGCATGAGCTACCTCGCCCAGCCAAAACATCTTTTAATTGTTACAATTCCTACTCTATAGTAGTAATTAAAATGTTATTGTCCACTTATTCTCATGCTATCTTCCTTTATATATAATATCTTAAATTACAAGAATAAAATTATGTAAAGGATTTGCTTAATAATCCCATGAGCCTATAAGGTAATGTGTAGAAATTCTAATCCTGAAGCCACATCTAGCTCTTCATTATATTCCAAATATAAATACTAAAGCATATATGTCATTTGTACCTACAGTTCCAAATAAAACGCAACATGACATTAAAAGCCTTAATGAATATTTAAATGGCATAAAATAGTTATTTATTCAAGAACATCTATATCTAAGTACTCTCCCTCTATCATCCTATTTCCATCTATCTTATCCCTTCATCTATTTTCACCTTAATCTATTCTATTCTATATTAATTCTTGTATTTTGACCATTTTAATATATGTTTAAAAATACTTTAAGAACAAAAGTAAAAGCAAATTTTAATAATAATCATATTCATTTTTAAAGGGGTTGATGGGAATTTTTATCTTTCTCTCCAAATAAATCACACAAACTCAATTAACATTGCTTTTGCTTATGATGCCTAGCCATCAGCTGAATTTTTATTCCATGTAGGCCATGAGTCCTAATAAAATAATGTTTTCCATTAATGAAAAACAAACCAGATTAAAACAGGACACACAACCCAAAAAAGAGACTAGCGAAAGAGTCACAGTAGTTTTATAGCCTCATTAGTAATTAAATTCAAAAATATATTTTGTTCTTTAACCTACAATGAATACTAGTAAAATTTCAGTATATTTTCTTTTCCTTTACAAAGTTAAAAGTCAACTCTCAGCCGGGCACAGTGGCTCACGCCTATAATACCAGCACTTTGGGAGGCCAGGGCGGATCATGAGGTCAGGAGATCGAGACCATCCTGGCTAACACGGTGAAACCCCGTCTCTACTAATGATACAAAAAATTAGCCGGGCATGGTGGCGGGCGCCTGTAGTTAGGAGGCTGAGCCGGGAGAATGGCCTGAACCTGGGAGGCGGAGCTTGTAGTAAGAGATCGCGCCACTGCACTCCAGCCTGGGCGACAGCGCAAGACACCGTCTCAAACAAAAAAGTCAACTCTCCAAAATACCTTACAGGCTGAGCACAGTGGCTCACACCTCTAATCCCAGTACTTTGGGAGGCCAAGGTGGGTGAATCACCTGAGGTCAGGAGTTCAAGACCAGCCTGGCTAACACGGCAAAACCCCATTTCTACTAAAAATACAAAAATTATCTGGGTGTGGTGGCATGCACCTGTAGTCCCAGCTACTAGGGACGCTGAGACAGGAGAATCGCTCGAACACGGGAAGCAGAGGTTCAGTGAGCCAAGATCACACCACTTCACTCCAGCCTGGGAGACAGAGTAAGACTCTGTCTCGAAATAAAATTAAAATAAAATAAAATAAAACAAAATACCTTACAATGTAAATATAAGCTTTTCTTCTCTTGATGTACAATAGTAACTCTTATACTTAAAGAAAGCTTTGATTTTCATTAAAACTCTGTAATAGCCATTACTAGCTAAAATGACATGACTTTACCAGTTGTAGTTTTTCCCAAGAGATAGTGCCACTAAAATAGATAGAAAATTTATAAGACATTATTGGTACATTATTTAGCTATTATCACTACCCACTATTGGATTATCAACTGAATCCAGGGAAAAGAATGGCTAATGTCATATCCTGGTTGTGGAAGTTTTAAAACATGTTTACAAATTCTTTGACATTCTTCCCATCAAGAGGTGGGATCTATATCACCTCCCACTGAATCTGGACATATTTTAGCAACTCTTTTATAACTAAAAAGGATGAAGTGACACCATGTAACTTCCAAGACTAGCTCTGAAAAGGCTCTACAGCTTCTACTCTTGGGCTGTTGGCCTGGGAGAAGTCAGTCACTGTGTAAGATGTCCAACTTGAGACCACCATGCTGAAGAAACCACATGTTATCATACTGATCAACAACCAGCTGAGCATCAACTATCAGCCCTGTGAGTTAGCCATCTTAGATCTACATCTCATTGTGAAGCCCTCAGATGACTATGGCTGCAGCCAACAACTAACTGCAACCACATATGATAACCTAAGTGAGAACTGCCCAGATGCCATTCTCACGTTCCTATGTCATAAAATTGTGAGCAAAATAAAATGGTAATTTTAAGACATAAAGCTTTGGGCAAATTTGCTGCATAGCAATAGTAATGACAATCATGGTTTATCCACTTAATAGAAAGAACACTTACACCAGCAGATGGAAGAACTAGTGCTCAATTTCAACTCCACCACTAACTAGATGGCATTTACTAGCCTGAGTGAATCAGTTAATTCTATGGAATTCAGTTTTCTCATCTGTAAATAAGACAAGATGAATTATATGGTCCCTTTTAGCTCAAGCATTCATAATTTTTATAACCCTTGAACTGCTTGACACTAATTTTCATTTTGTTTTTGTTTATCACATGACTTATCTATCTTTTTTTTTTTTCTGAGACGGAGTCTCGCTCTGTCATCCAGGCTGAAGAGCAGTGGTGCGATCTCAGCTCTGAAACCTCTGCCTCCCAGGTTTCAAGGGGTTATCCTGTCTCAGCGTCCTGAGTAGCTGGGATGACATACATGTGCCAGCAAGCCCAGCTAATTTTTGTATTTTCAGTAGAGATGGGATTACCGCACCCAGCCGACTTTTCTAACTCAAGACTTGACAATAAGTTTAAAACCATAAAGCAAAACCTTTATATATATACACATATATGTATATATGTGTGTGTGCGTGTGTGTGTGTGTGTGTGTGTGTGTATTTGCCAGACTTGGTGGTGCACACCTGTAGTCCCAGCTACTCAGGAGGCTGAGGTAAAAGGATTGCTTGAGCCCAGGAGGTGGAGGCTGCAGTGAGCCATGATGGTACCACTGCACTCTAGCCTGAGAGACAGAGCAAGACCCTATCTCAAAAAAAAAAAAAAAAAAAATACAGTAGATACTTTGGCTAAACAACTCTACTTCAAATTCTTAAGTTTTCAAATGCCTAAATGACCCCATTTTTATCCCTTTGGAAAATGTGATCAATATATAAACTATAAAAAGTTTAGCTTTCTGGGGCAGTGCACGGTGGCTCACGCCTGTAATCCCAGCACTTTGGGAGGTCGAAGTGAGCAGATCACCTGAGGTCAGGAGTTCAAGACCAACCTGACCAACATGGAGAAACCCCATCTCCACCAAAAATACAAAACTAGCCAGGCGTGGTTGTGCACGCCTGTAATCCCAGCTACTCGGGAGGCTGAGGCAGGAGAATCGCAGAGGCAGAGGTTGTGGTGAGCCAAGATCACGCCACTGCACTCCAGCCTAGGCAACTAGAGCGAAACTCCGTCTCAAAAAAAAAAAAAAAAAAATCCTTTTCTATTTATTTATTTACTTAGAGACAGGGTCTCACCATCTTGCCCAGGCTGGTCAAGCAATCCTCCCACCTCAGCATCCCAAAGTGCTGGGATTACAGGCATGAGCCACCATGCCTGGCCAAATATTTTTAGACTACAAAAAAATATAATCAACCTAAATGTCCATCAGTGGTAAACTGGATAAAGAAAATGTGGGCCGGGCGCGGTGGCTCAAGCCTGTAATCCCAGCACTTTGGGAGGCCGAGACGGGCGGATCACGAGGTCAGGAGATCGACACCATCCTGGCTAATACGGCGAAACCCCGTCTCTACTAAAAAATACAAAAAACTAGCCGGGCGACGAGGCGGGCGCCTGTAGTCCCAGCTACTCGGGAGGCTGAGACAGGAGAATGGCGTGAACCCGGGAGGCGGAGCTTGCAGTGAGCTGAGAGCCGGCCACTGCACTCCAGCCTGGGCGGCAGAGCAAGACTCCGTCTCAAAAAAAAAAAAAAGAAAATGTGGTACATACATACCATGGAATACTACATAGCCATAAAAAAGAACAAGATCATGGCCTCTGCAGGAACATGGATGGAGCAGGAGGCCATCATCCTTAGTAAACTAACACAGGAACAGAAAACCAAATACTGCATATTCTCACTTTAAGTGGGAGATAAACTATGAGAAAATATGGACAAAGAGGGCAACAACAGACACTGAGGCCTACTTGAAGATGAAGGTGGGAGGAAAGAGAGGATCAGAAAAAAATAACTGTTGGGTACGAGGCTTAGTACCTGGATGATGAAATATAAATAATCTGTACAACAAACCCTGTGACACAAGTTTACCTATATAACAAAGCTGCACATGTACCTCTGAACCTAAAAGTTGAAAAAGAAAAAAAAAATTTTTTTTTAAATCAACGGCCAGGTACAGTTGCTCATGCCTATAATCCCAGCACTTTGGTAGGCCAACGCAGGTGGATCACCTGAGGTCAGAAGTTCAAGACCAGCCTGACCAACATGGCAAAACTCCGTCTCTACTGAAAATACAAAAATTAGCCAGGCATGGTGGCAGGTGCCTGTAATCCCAGCTACTCAGGAGGCTGAGGCAGGAGAATTGCTTAATACAGGAGGTGGAGGTCGCACTGAGACAAGATCGCACCATTGTACTCCAGCCTGGGCGGCAAGAGTGAAACTCCATCTCAAAAAAAAAAAAAAAAAAAAATCAATAAATGAAAAGTTTAATAAATGTATGATTTAAAGGTCAAAGAGGATGGACACGGTGGCTCCCGCCTATAATCCCAGCACTTTGGGAGGCCCAGGCAGGCAGATCACTTGAGGTCAGGCGTTCAAGACCAGCCCGGCCAACATGGTGAAACCCCATCTCTACTAAAAATACAAAAACAATTAGCCAGGAATGGTAGAGGGCACCTGTATTTCCAGCTACTCAGGAGGCTGAGGCAGGAGAATCACTTGAACCCAGGAGGCAGAGGTTGCAGTGAGCCAAGATCATGCCACTGCACTCCAGCCTGGGCAACGTAGCAAGACTCTATCTCAAAAAAATAAACAAATAAATAAAGGTCAAAGAGTCTAAACTACTTAAATGTATCAAATATACATCACATGCTTTAAAAGTAAATCTTCTCAGCTATAACAAAAACAATGCATTATGAGAGACTAGGGGTTGAAATAAAGTATTTTAAAGTTGTTAATATCAAAAAGTATTTACCATGATATTCACACAGAGGCATGATCATAATTAAGGAACAAATGGTTACATAAAGCATACTATACACAGAAGTTGCTGAAACAGAATCTAAGAGGAATGAACATGGATGAAGCAGGAGGTCATCATCCTTAGCCAACTAATGTAGGAACAGAAAACCAAGTACCATATCTTCTCACTTTAAGTGGGAGATAAATGATGAGAAAATATGGACACAAAGGGAGAAACAACAGACCCCACTGGGGCCTGCTTGAGGATGGAGGTGGGAAACAGAACTGAGGACCTAAAAAGGACAGATTAGAAGCAACAGTAATGAACAAAAAAGTGGCAATATTTCAAATTATCTGATATCATCCTAGAAATTACTTCTAGAAGAGATTCAAAAGCCCCTCAATACACACACGTGCACACACAAACACACACACACACACACAAGGATGTCCTTCTAGCACCCAACCATAAAATACAATGTTGTTGCAATGCAGTTGTGTACAATGGAAGTCTCCATGGGAAATTTAAATGCTAATCTGGAAAGTTTAGGCCAAGATAAAAATCAATGTTACTTCTTTCCTAGACAGAGGAGAAAGCATCTATGTTGAAGATCAACTTTTTATATATCCAGAAATAAAATTCAATTCATGAAAATAAAGTAAAATTGTTGGCAAGCCTGTTGGATACGTAATGCTAGACATGCTACAATAATATGACCATTCTAACCTATCACATAAATATAAACTTAAGACCACAGATTTTTGTTGTTCTAAATCAAGTCAAGATGCTTATTTTAACAAAGTGCTCTGAACAATGACCAAACCATTTCATTACGCAACAGCTGTCTAAAGTTCCTACTGGCTACAGATATAAGACTCCTGCCCAGGTGGCTTTAGCTAAAGAAGTGCCCATTCATTCATCCATTCATATTCAACTCCTAATCCAAGAACTCGCCTTTTAATAAAAGGCCATTTCACCTCCCCACAAAATGCCCTTAAAGCAGAAACAGTTTCAAACTACATGTCTATTATCAATTACTTCCTTCTTTGGCATACGAAGAATTAGCATTCTTACTCCCACCATTCCCCTCCCCTATCTTCAAAATGGTATTATTACAGTTTAGTTAAAATAATAATGTTTACATGTTTTTTGAAAGTCTATTTTAAACATCAGAAAGTTTTTCCCATTTGTCAATATAACAATATGATTCTCAGAAGTTATTTTGTTACAAAACAAAAGCAAAATTTATAAGCTAACCATTTACATAAGTTTTTTTAATGACTCTATTTTATTTCTTTAACACACATACAGTGTTTACAATATGCTGGGCACCAGGGCTCTAAGTGCTTACATATATTAACTCATTCAATCCTCATAATATTCTCATGAAATAAGTACTATTATTATCTCCATTTCACAGATAAGGAAATTTAGACATGACGAAGTTAAGACACTTGCCCAAGGTCACACTACTAATAGGTAAAGGTAAAGGAGCCACAATTCAAACCCAGGCAGTCTAATTCCAGAGTAAAACTCCTACACAGCATAATAAACTGCCTCTCCAATCTGATGAAAATTCTTGAAAATTACCCAAAATGAGACTCCACAAAATGTAACATTTTGTGAAAGCCTCTTTAGAGGGGAAAAACGGTAAAATTTACATTTTATGGTATTAAATCAATTACAAGACTTCCATAACAGAAACCATCCCTTTAAAAGGAGTATATTTGGCTTAGTTCACATTATATTATCAACTCAAAATGAATTTCCAAAAGAAAAAAGGTATATATGTTCAAATGTAATTTTATTTTTTAGATTTTAATAATTAAACGTATTAGAAATATAAAATTTAAATTGTATAAGCAACAAGATTATAAGCAAATATATGTAACAGCAATTCTTCTTATAAATTATGTAATAAAATATAGAAATATAATAATGATTTATTATTCATATTATTAATAAAAACTGTAAAAATTGAAATTTCAAATCGATGGTCTTTTTCCCAGCACATAGTTTAAAAAAAATCCTTGACAAGCAAAATGTAACTTTATTATGAGATTAGAAAAACAGTTTCATTTCATAGTCTTTTAATAAATTATCTTAAACTTAGCAAAATTTTCAAAAATAATTTCATTGTACATATGAAAACTACATGGGTAAATTTGGGGACAGCTTCTGAGGAGAAATCTCTACCTCTTTTTACCACTTTTAAACTGTGAAAAAGAAAAATGAATTATAAACAAGAAGTAAAAATCTAGTTACAGACCTTGTTCTGTTACTAAGTAATTGTGTGATCTAGGCTTCCCAGAAGCCATTCTCGGCTTCAGTGTCCTTGTCTATAGAAATAAAAACTTTAACTACATAATGCTTACAAATCTATACAGTTTTAGAACTATAAAAAAGTAAATTTATAAAAAAGTATTTAAAAAGTATAAAATTATACTTTTAAAAAAGTTTTGAACTTTAAATCTCACCTCATCTGAAGAATCTACTTGTCCCAAAGTTCCTGTTGCACCTACAAAACCTTTGGAGGAGAAGAAAAATAGTTGTCCTTCATAGTTGCTACATATTGCTTTATTTTCGAATTATTCTGAGAAATACAAATATCAAAAAGCCAAGTTTTGTTATGTTAGGACACTTCATTCTAACAATTATCTTAGCAAAGTCCAACATTTATCTTTTTTTTTTTTTTTTTTTTGAGACGGGAGTCTCGCTCTGTCTCCCAGGCTGGAGTGCAGTGGCGCAATCTCACCTCACTGCAATCTCCACTTCTCAGATTCAAGCGATTCTCCTGCCTCAGCTTCCCAAGTAGCTGGGTTTACAGGCGCCTGCCACCATGCCCAGCTAATTTTTGTATTTTAGTAAAGACGGGGTTTCACCATGTTCGCCAGGCTAGTCTCAAAACTCCCGACCTCAGGTGATCCACCCACCTCGGCCTCCCAAACTGCTGGGATTATAGGCATGAGCCTCCGTACCCAGCCTCCAACGTTTATCTTAAATAAATTTGGACCAAATAGGTTGATACTTCAATAGGAATGATCCACTGAAAACTAAGATTCAATACAGTGATTACAAATGGTGTTTCAGAAGGATCTCTTTTTAGTTTTAAACCATAGTTTACTAAAATATTGAGGGAGTAAAGTTCTGGGCTACTCTTCAATAGCAACTGTACATTTTTCATGAGTTAGAACCAGAACCTTAATAAGCTAATCAAATTCCATTTAAGAAAAATGCATTCTCTTCTTTAGTCAATCTATTCTTTTTTGCCTCTGAATTTTTACTACTTGTATTACTTTTCTTAAAAAGAATACTACTGTTTTAGCTCAAAATAATTTTTTTCAATAATGAGTAAAGTTTGAGAGGTTTTTTTGCTTTTAACACAGAAAAGTTACTGCTATTCAAATTAAATATTTAGACAAACCTTGAACTGCCAGAGAACTAGTACCAGCAGATGGCTCCTGCACACCATATACAAGCTTTTCCTCAGGATATGTAAGTCCAGAGCTCTTTAAAGCTATAAGGTACTTTTCATGACTTTTCTTTACACAAGCATTTTCTCCAAGACCTAATGAAAACAAACTTCAAATCAGAAAAAAATATTCCATTCAAAATCTCAGTATGGTCTTTTCATTAACTAATATCTATAAATAGGTGAATATTCTAATGGAGTGGGAGTCCTAGAATGAATAATATAAGATAGCTTCAGATAACATTTTTGTGCTTATGTTTAGCACTAACAATCCTAGAATCCACAGTCAAATAACAAAATCTACAAAGTAGGTGAGCATCTAAAATATCCAAGGGAATGTGGGGCACAAAAATTAATAAGACATGATCCTAGCTTTCAAGGAACCTGAAAATTACAGTAAAGAAAGTCAGAAAGTTAATATGGTAGATAATAATTATGTAGCAGAATTCACATTTGGTTTGACAGTCTGTGCTCTTGTAATATCAAGCATGCAGTTATCCAAAGTAGAGTGCTTGGGAAGGGCGTATGAAATGTTATGTATAACAATATACCATTCAACAATTCCAAGTTTTGGAACTTAAAACTGTGTATTAGAAAATCCTAGGCCATACAACCCAAAAACTTAAAATATCAAAAGTGAAAACACAGACATGATGGTTGTTACTGTTAAAGAAAGGGGATCACTTAGTACCCTTGTGTTTAAAGAAAGAGAGGTAGGGCTGGGCATGGTGGCTCACACCTGTGATCCCAGCACTTTGGGAGGCCGAGGCAGGCAGATCACCCGAGGTCAGGACTCAAGACCAGCCTGGCCAACGTGGTAAAACCCTGTCTCTAAAAAAATACAAAAATTAGCTCAGTGTGATGGCGGGTACCTGTAATCCCAGCTACTCGGGAGGCTGAGGCAAGAGAATCGCTTGAACCCGGGGAGGCAGAGGTTGCAGTGGGCCGAGATCATGCCACTGCACTCCAGCCTGGGCAACAGAGCAAGACTCCGTCTCAAAAAAAAAAAAAAAAAAGAGAGAGAGGTAGAGCATAATTATCTTACGTCACACCAAAAGTTAGGAGACCTGGGTTCTAGTACCAACTCCAGTATAAATTAATAGTGAGGTTTAAACAGGCCATTTCATTTTTCTAGGGCTCAATTTCCTCATCCATAAAACAAGAAGTTCTCTAAATAACTTCCAGCTTTAGCATTCTATGAAAATTCTACAATTTACCTTTAAGTTCTAAAAGACTCAATTTCTTATCATTATAGTAATATATGTAAACTATAAATTTCTTCTAACATTTTACTCACCAGAAGTCAGATCTTTGTAGTTTTGTTGGTTTGTCAAAACCTGAGTAAGAACAGACCGCATTGCTCCTCCCATTTTAGTTAAGTCTTCTAAAAAGGAAATCTGAGGTTCCAAAAGTTGAAGGACCTTGTTAAGGTCCTTTTCTGATGGTCCATCAGCTGCTAAAATAAAAAAAGAAAAAAAAATCAAATAAGGGTAATTTTCTTTAAAATATCTTACTAAAAATAACAGTATTCTTTTTAAATTACAATGGCTTAAATTATAGTATTTTATAATCAAAAAAGTCAATACAAGAACTCTGTTTAGAAAACTGGTATCTGCCCAGCACCTAGCCAAGCAAGGGTAGACTTGTTCAGGAATTCAGTCCTTTGGAAAAAAGTAGATGGAAAAACACAGATGACCTCCTAAGGTATGAAGCACTTAATCTGTATAAGAAGAATCTGAACACAAAAAATTAGCCAAGTGTGGTGGTGCGCACCTGTAGTCCCAGCTACTCAGGAGTCTGAGGCGGGAGAATGGCTTAAGTCTGGAGGTGAAGGTTGCAGTGAACCGAGATCATGCCACTGTACTCCAGCTTGGGCGACAGAGTGATACCCTGTCTCAAAAACAACAACAACAGGCTGGGCGCGGTGGCTCAAGCCTGTAATCCCAGCACTTTGGGAGGCCGAGACGGGCGGATCACGAGGTCAGGAGATCGAGACCATCCTGGCTAATACGGTGAAACCCCGTCTCTACTAAAAAATACAAAAAACTCGCCGGGCGACGAGGCGGGCGCCTGTAGTCCCAGCTACTCGGGAGGCTGAGACAGGAGAATGGTGTGAACCCGGGAGGCGGAGCTTGCAGTGAGCTGAGAGCCGGCCACTGCACTCCAGCCTGGGCGACAGAGCGAGACTCCGTCACAAAAAAAAAAAAAAAAAAAACAACAACAACAACAAAAAGTAGCAGCATTTGATCTGTGGGCCCTATACTTCCACATATATAAATGTCATCATAAGATCATTTCAAAAAAAGATAATATTTAAGAAAAAGTATAGATCACATCCTAAAATAAAACAAGATATAATTCAAATACATTGAGAGTAGTATAAGACTATTAGGACAAAATGGCCGGGAGCGGTGGCTCAAGCCTGTAATCCCAGCACTTTGGGAGGCCAAGACGGGCGGATCACGAGGTCAGGAGATCGAGACCATCCTGGCTAACGCGGTGAAACCCCATCTCTACTAAAAATACAAAAACTAGCCGGGCGAGGTGGCTGGCGCCTGTAGTCCCAGCTACTCGGGAGGCTGAGGCAGGAGAATGGCGTAAACTCGGGAGGCGGAGCTTGCAGTGAGCTGAGATCCGGCCACTGCACTCCAGCCTGGGCGACAGAGCCAGACTCCGTCTCAAAAAAAAAAAAAAAAAAAAGACTATTAGGACAAAATTATGTCAAATTAAACCTGTATAACAAATAACCTATCCCCTATAATATTCCAAAAATACAGATACATGTTAGCTGAAGAACAAAGCAACTAAAATGAAAGATAACTTTTCATAAACGTGAATAACTATTAAAAACAAAAAACAGGCAAATAGAGATGGAAAGAAAGAAAAGAAGCTTGGACAACAACTGAAAAAGAATATTAAAGATGAAAAATATAGAGAGGTTTTACAGAAGCCGAGGTCTAAAAGGAAGGAAATGAATAAAGAGATTTATAGCTTAACCATAATTGTTTTTAAAACAAAAACAAACAAATGAATAAAACCACACCTATAAAAGAGGTAATGGAGAACCTGTGTGCCCAGGAAAGGGGATGTCCATTTCATTCAACATTTATTCAGAATCTCAAAACCTACTTTCTCAGTGTAATGCTAATGTCATATATTACCCAACTTTATATTCTCCACAGTGACTTATATAGTAAGATAGCAGATGTTTAATTACTGTTCGCTCTAGGTTTTCAAGGGCTCTGAAACAAATTCTAATACAGATATAAGGATTATAGGATGAATGAGAAACAGAATTGAAAGAAATTGGGAAACCACAAGATCTCTGAGCTTTCATTACCTTGGATTGGTTATTGCAAGTCTTTTCTTTAATTTCTTTAATTTTAAACAGTAATTTCTACACAAAAAAAGCTGAATTTTGGCTGGGCACGGTGGCTCACGCCTGTAATCCGAGCACTTTGGGAGGCCAAGGCGGTGGATCACCCTGTGAGACCAGCTTGGCCAACATGGTAAAACTCCATCTCTACTAAAAATACAAAAAATTAGCCAGGCGTGCTGGCAGGCGCCTGTAATCCCAGCTATTTGGGAGGCTGAGGCAGGAGAATCACTTAAACCCGGGAGGCAGAGGTTGCGGTGAGCTGACATCGCACCACTGCACTCCAGCCTGGGCAATAAGAGCGAAACTCCATCTCAAAAAAAAAAAAAAGGCAGAATTTTTTTTGCACAGACAGAAATTAATGCTGAGCAGTAGTAGTAATAGGAAGAAACTTCCATGAACCTACATTCATGCAGGTCATCTTTAGATTAAAAATGCTTCCATTTTTCCCTTCATATTTTCAGATAACAGATAATTAAAAAGCTATGTACCTATGTTGTCTATGTTTTATAACTGTTTTGTCAACAACAAAAATATAACAACAAAAAAAAAAAAACACACTTTCAAGCCGGGCGTGGTGGCTCACGCCTGTAATCCCAGCACTTTGGGAAGCCGAGGCGGGTGGATCACAAGGTCAGGAGATCGAGACCACGGTGAAACCCCGTCTCTACTAAAAAAAAAAAATACAAAAAATTAGCCGGGCGTGGTAGCAGGCGCCTGTAGTCGCAGCTACTCAGGAGGCTGAGGCAGGAGAATGGCATAAACCCGGGAGGCAGAGCTTGCAGTGAGCCAAGATCGCACCACTGCACTCCAGCCTGGGCAACAGAGCAAGACTCCGTCTCAAAAATATATATATATTTTTTTATAAATATTATATATTTATAAATATATATATAAAACACACTTTCATGTGAAGTACTCTTGGATTAAACTAATGATAAGCTTTAAGGTTCTCATAATAAATAATTTCTATTTCTAAAATAGGACACCTGTAATACAAAACGTAAATTTCCAAAAAAGTCTGCTAACTACTATATGAGAAATAATGCTGAAGGCTATTTCAATAACCCAGCTAGTAACTGGTTCCTTCATTCCAAAGAGACAGTAATTTGGAACCAAATCAAAATAATATTTTTCTTCTCTATATATTCTTTTTTCTTTTCTTCTTTTTTCTGGGGGGGGGTGGGGGGTGGGGCACAGGGTCTCACTCTGTCACCCAGACTGGAGTGCAGTGATGTAATCATAGCTCACTGCAGTCTTGAACTCCTGAGCTCAAGGGATCCTCCTGCCTCAGCCTCCCAAGTAGCTAGGACTACAGGCACACGCCACCACCACACCTAGCTAACTTTTAAAAATGTTTGCAAAGACAGGGTCTCTATGTTGCCTAGCTGGTCTTGAATTCCTGGCTTCAAGCAATCCTCCTGCCTCAGCTCCCCAAAGTGCTGGGATTACAGGTATGAACCACCATGCCCAGCTTATTTTTCTGTATTTTAAGATATATTCTTTGTTAAGTAGAATTACTTAACAAAGGATTGTATGTTTTTGTTTAAAATGTACAAATAAGGAAGTATAATGGTTTGCTCACAATAAAGATAACAAGACAGTTTTAGAAATGAGGACATTATATAACATACCCCTACACTTTAAGGATGGAGATGGAAGACGAAAATGTGTGCCACAGTTTCAAAATGAATATACAGTTATTTATAGTACTAAATAATTTTAAAACTCTAAAAATAATGCAAAATGTAATCTCTTACAGAAAAGAAATGCAGGTTATCATTAGAAAGGTAAAAAAAAATCGGGCCGGGCGCGGTGGCTCAAGCCTGTAATCCCAGCACTTTGGGAGGCCGAGGCGGGTGGATCACGAGGTCAGGAGATGGAGACCATCCTGGCTAACACGGTGAAACCCCGTCTCTACTAAAAAATACAAAAAACTAGCCGGGCGAGGTGGCGGGCGCCTGTAGTCCCAGCTACTCGGGAGGCTGAGGCAGGAGAGTGGCGTAAACCCGGGCGGTGGAGCTTGCAGTGAGCTGAGATCCGGCCACTGCACTCCAGCCCGGGCGACAGAGCGAGACTCCGTCTCAAAAAAAAAAAAGAAAGGTAAAAAAAATCATAAAAAGTTAATAAACTTGATTCATACTACTAATGAATATCTATAATTCACAACGTCAGACTAAGAACTTTTAATAGATACCTAAATCCAAATATTTACCTAACTGAAGTATGTTAATCAAGATTGTGATTAAATCTTAAAAAGTAAGAAGAACATCTGTATTTTCTCTCTTAAATATTAACATGATGATTACACACCCATATATTCTACCAGTAATCTGGAAGTCAGCAATTTGACCCTATCATAAGTTATTATATAATATACATGGAGAAAAAATACATACAGACCTCTTTAAAAAAGGTGATAAAACATTTTATCTTCTAAAATCTAAGTTAAATTCAAACGTTTTCAGGAATTCTCAATTCTGCTTTATCATAGTACTGCAAATAAAGTCACGTTAACCCCACAAAATGGTTACTTCCTCATCTGCAAAAGCTCAAATAAGTTTGATCAAAAACATTTATGACCCCAGAAGCAGAAAGCACGAAACTATGTCAACTACAACGTATCTATAAGGTTATATAATTTATCTTTAGTGTGTTTCTATTCAGTCCATATAGTCATCTCTTTTTAAATGTTAAGCAAAAAAATGATCTCTGAAAAAATTCACCTCATAATTAATGCTAAAACTTTGTAAATTTACAATTTAAAAAGAGTACTAATAAGAATTAGATTAAAACATACCTGGTTCATTATAGCCTTCTCTTAAGTACTGAATAAGACAAAATATAAATCTTGGAAGAACAAATTCAGACATCATCAGTAAGTCTTTAGGGACACAGGGAATATTTGAACTTGATTTAATTTGATGCCTTTTGCAAAACCTGTAACACGAAAAAGAAAAAAATTAACAGTAATGTCTAATCAGTTAAAAATATATTATTTCTATTTACAATATTCATAAATAGAATACAGGCCAATAAATCCTTCTTTATGATTTTTACGGTATCAAGTTAAAAGAATGTAATTTTAATCAGTGTTTATATAAAAATGGCACTCAGGTATATTTTTCCCAAGAAAAGACCATACTATTAATAGTTAAATTCCAACTAGAATACAAAAAGAAACTCTCATTACAGGGCACATTTTTTAATTGAAATGTATTCCTTTCAGGTACCACTTATGACTTCCACTCTTTTAAACCATTAAGTACAAGCTGATCACTTCCAAAGCATTTACATTTTTCCTATTTCTAACTTATTGCATTAATGAACAGGTAAGTGATAAAAAAACTTGAAGTTTATTTTAAAAGTTTATATGTTTAAGTGTATACATTCCTTTTAATCTTGTTTATATTCATCCTATTTTTCTTTTTCTTTTTTTTTTTTTTGAGGAGTCTTGGTCTGTCGCCCAGGCTGGAGTGCAATGGCACAATCTAGGCTCACTGCAATCTCTGCTTCCCAGGTTCAAGTGATTCTCCCACCTCAGCCTCCCAAGTAGCTGGGAACTACAGGTGTGCACCACCTCACCAGCTAAGTATTTTTTATTTTTAGTAGAGACGGGGTTTCACCATGTTGGTTGGCCAGGCTGGTCTTGAACTCCTGACCTCAGGTGATCTGCCCACCTCAGCCCCACAAAGCGCTGGGATTACAGGCCACTGCGCCTGGCGTATATTCATTTTCAAGTATGATTGGTATGCTCGAGCAAAAATGAAGTAAACTATTCTTTTTTTTTTTTTTTTCCTTAAAGACAGGGTCTCGCTTTGCCACCCACATGCATCCTGGAAGTACTGAGCTCAAGCAATCCTCCCACCTCAACCTCAGGCATGCACCACTATGCTTGGCTAATTTTTTTTATTTTTACTTTTTGTAGAGACAGGGTCTTGCTACATTGCCAAGGCTGAAGTACAACTCTTGGCCTCTAGCAATCCTCCAGCCTCGACTTTCCAAAGTACTGGGATTGTGGCCGGGCGCGGTGGCTCAAGCCTGTAATCCCAGCACTTTGGGAGGCCGAGACGGGTGGATCACGAGGTCAGGAGATCGAGACCATCCTGGCTAACACGGTGAAACCCCGTCTCTACTAAAAAAATACAAAAAACTAGCCGGGCGAGGTGGCAGGCGCCTGTAGTCCCAGCTACTCGGGAGGCTGAGGCAGGAGAATGGCGTAAACGGCGTAAACCCGGGAGGCGGAGCTTGTAGTGAGCTGAGATCCCGCCCCTGCACTCCAGCCGGGCGACAGAGCGAGACTCCGTCTCAAAAAAAAAAAAAAAAACAAAGTACTGGGATTGTGAGCCACTGTGCCCCACCCTGAAGAAAACTATTCTATAGTCAACATCCAAATAATCACAAACAAGTTATTCTGTGACCAAACACATAGTTACCACATTAAACATGTAAAATGCCTAGAAATAAGTAGAAGGGAAGAGAAGCTATTTAAGCTGTAAAATATAGAAGATCTGAATAAACAGAGAAAAACCATATTTCTAAACAGAAAAATTGATTTTTTTTTTTTTAAAGACAGTTTTGGCCAGGCACGGTGGCTCACGCCTGTAATCTCAGCACTTTGGGAGGCAGAAGCTGGTGCATCACCTGAGGTCAGGAGTTTGAGAACAGCCTGGTCAACAGGGTGAAACCCTGTCTCTACTAAAAATACAAAAATTAGCCAGGCATAGTGGCATGTGCCTGTAGTCCTAGCTACTCAGGAGGCTGAGGCAGGAGAATCGCTTGAATCCAGGAGGTGGAGGTTGCAGTGAGCCAAGACCATGTGACTGCACTCCAGCCTGGGTGACTGAGTGAGGCTCTGTCTCAAAAAAATAATAATAATAATAAAAGACAGTTTTCCCCAGACTTAATGCCATTAGATTTACATCCCAATGGAATTAATCACAAACTAATTCTAAAGTTCAAATGGAAGAGCATATTTGTGAAAAATACTATTAAAACCTGAAAAAAAAAGGTTAATGATAATGAACTAGACCTTAGAGCACAGTACAAAATTATTTTAATTAAAATTCTGTGGTAATGTGCCAATATCAATGGACCACAATGGGCCAGACATGGTGGCTCATGCCTGTAATCCCAGCATGTTGGGAGGCCGAGGCAGAAGGATCACATGAGGCCAGGAGTTCAAAACCAGCCTAGGTGACGTACCAAGACCCAGTCTACCAAAAAAAAATTAAATAATTTAAAATGAACAACAACGAAGTCCAGAAAAAGAATATACAAATTTGTGATGAATGTGACATCTCAAATCAATATGGTGGGAAGAAGACTTAATAAACTACGTTAGGACAAAATTTACTATTATTTAAATGCAGGAAGCAAATTTGATTCCTATCTTATACTATATACAAAATATATTCCATATACATTAAAAATCAAATGTAAGCAATGGAACCTGGAAGATAATTAACTATTTTCCTACATTATCTCCGAATATACAAAGCCTAAGTTAAGACTTAAAACCAAAAGCCACAAAAGTAAGAAAAGAAACTGACTATGCAAATCAAAAGTTTCTACACAGGAGACAGTAACAAACTGGAAAAAATATTTACAATATATAAATGAGATAAAAGATTAATATCGGCCGGGCGCAGTGGCTCAAGCCTGTAATCCCAGCACTTTGGGAGGCCGAGACGGGCGGATCGCGAGGTCAGGAGATCGAGACCATCCTGGCTAACACGGTGAAACCCCGTCTCTACTAAAAATACAAAAAAAAAACACTAGCCGGGCGAGATGGCGGGCGCCTGTAGTCCCAGCTACTCGGGAGGCTGAGGCAGGAGAATGGCGTAAACCCGGGAGGCGGAGCTTGCAGTGAGCTGAGATCCGGCCACTGCACTCCAGTCCGGGCGACAGAGCGAGACTCCGCCTCAAAAAAAAAAAAAAAAAGATTAATATCTATGATTACAAACTCTCAAAAATGGGTAAGAAAAATAAAACAATTCAATAGAAAAATCAAGCAAGGTCATGAACAATTCACAAAACAAGTACCAAAGAGCCAATAAACAACTGGAAAGATGTTCCAGTTTTCTCTAATAAAGCAATGAATTTTATTAAAACAAAAAATGAATAACTGGAGAAACCATTTTGTGGTATCTAGTGAAATAACTGACCCATGCAATGGAGCCATTAGAGGAAAGCTTGAGGGGAAATTTTCATTACTGTTACTTATAGTTCATTACAGTTAATTTTATTAGATGTGGTAACAATATTGTGGTTAAATAAGAAAAAGATCTGACTATCACATCCTTATCAATCTGCTGGGCGAGGTGGCTCACACCCGTAATCCGAACACTTTAGGAGGCTGAGGCGAGCGGACTGCTTGAGGTCAGGAGTTCAAGACCACCCTGGCCAACATGGTGAAGCCCTGTCTCTACTAAAAAATACAAAAAATTAGCTGGGCATGGTGGCACACGCCTGTAGTCCTAGCTACTCAGGAGGCTGAGGCAGGAGAATCACTTGAACCTGGGAGGCAGAGGTTGCAGTGAGCCGAGATCGTGCCACTGCACTCAAGCCGGGGTGACAGAGCAAGACTCCATCTTAAAAAAAAAAATTATCAATCTTAGTATCACCAGAGGTTTAAAAACAAAACAAAACAAAAAAGCAGAGAGACTGAGATGTGAGTAAAGCACACAACACCATTTATGAAATGTTCTTATCAAACAAATTGAACTTGAATGACACCATGTCTCCAGACTAATGTTCATTTACAAGAAGTATGGGAGATAAAGGAACATGTTAAATGATACCACAAAAAAGCAAATAGACAAATGGAGAATGTGAGACATTATACAGTACAACTGACCCAGTTTCTGTAACCTGTCAGTGACAGAGGGGAGTAAAGGGGTATGAGGGCTACTCTAGGTTAAAAGAGGCTTGAGACACCCAATAAGCACATGCAATATGTAAACCAATTCTAACAAACTAACTCTGAAAGGAATTTTTGGAAGGCATTTTTTAATCTTTCACAAAGGAAATTCCTTTCTGAGGGAATCTTATTACAAACTGGGTACTAGTTCATTACAGTTGATTTTATTAGTGTGATAATGCCATTGTGGTTATACAAGAAAATGTTCATGCTTATTTGATGATACAGGAACCATTTTATGTGGGTGTGACAATAACAGCAATGTGATTGTCACTAAAAAGTGAATTCCTGGCTGGGTGCAGTGGCTCATGCCTGTAATCCCAGTATTTTGGGAGGCCAAGGCAGGCAGATCACTTGATGTCAGGAGTTCAAGACCAGCCTGGCCAATACAGCAAAGCCCTGTTTCTACTAAAAACACAAAACTTAGGCGTGGTGGTGTGCACAAGAATCACTTGAACCCAGGAGGTGGAGACTGCAGTGAGCTGAGATCATGCGCCACTTCACTCCAGCCTGGATAACAGAATAAGACTGTATCTTAAATAAAAATAAAAAATAAAGTAAATTCCCTGTCTTTTAGATAGAGATAGGGATTTACAGATGAAATGCTCTAATATATGGGACCTTCAAAATAATCTGGTGAGATAAAGGGAAGTAGATGGGAGTATACCAAGAGCAGCTCTGAATTGCTACTTGTTGAAACTGAGAGATACATGAGGTTTCATTATGTTATGTTCATGAAACAGAATATGGATCGATATCGAAGTCAATAAAGTACTCTTCTGATGTTTAAGGAATTCATTTAAAAGATTGTAATTTAAATTTGTCTTTCAGTCAAAAATGACAACAAGGGATTTTTCCCCTAATAAAAAGATCCTACTAGTTAGGTTCATTGTGCTGACTGCTTTTATATACGTTTTAAATTTTCTATACTAAAAAACTAAAAATCTTAAAAAGAAAAAAAAATTCCCTACTCTTTAAAAATGAATGCTGAAGCATATCTGTGTAAAATAACATGATTTGGGGGAGTTGTTTTAAAATACTTCCGCGAAAGGGAAAAAAGAGCAGTTGAAGCGAATGTGGCTAAAATCTTTAAAAATGTTGAGTCTGCATTATTACCACAGGAAGGTTCAACGCCCTGTTTTTGCATATGTTTGGAAATTTTCATAATGTAAAAAGTTTTTCATCTTGCAGATCAGGAAAGATTCACTTTACTAATTCATTGAAAGCATGTTCAGAAATTTTTGTTGTACACATGAAGTGTAAACAGTTCGAGTTTTTGTTGGCACTTGACCATATCTATTAAAATTTTCGGCCGGGCGCGGTGGCTCAAGCCTGTAATCCCAGCACTTTGGGAGGCCGAGACGGGCGGATCACGAGGTCAGGAGATCGAGACCATCCTGGCTAACATGGTGAAACCCCGTCTCTACTAAAAAATACAAAAAACTAGCCGGGCGACATGGCGGGCGCCTGTAGTCCCAGCTGCTTGGGAGGCTGAGGCAGGAGAATGGCGTAAACCCAGGAGGCGGAGCTTGCAGTGAGCTGAGACCCGGCCACTGCACTCCAGCCTGGGCGGCAGAGCGAGACTCCGTCTCAAAAAAAAAAAAAAAAAAAACAAAAACAAAAACAAAAAAATTTTAAATGTTCATAACACAAGCTTAGCATTTCTATTTCTATGAATTTATTATACAGAAATACTCTGAAATATATTTACAATGATGTTCATTATACCTCCATTTAGAATACAAAAAAGTTAAAAATGCATGCATTTAATCATAGAAGAAAAGTAAAACAAACTATGGCAGATCGATAACATACTTTGATTTTTACAAAAATGAAGTGGAATAATAAGTGCTAAAGTATAATTATATCTAAGATAAATTAAGTGAGAAATGAATTGTATAGAAGTATATACATTTAATCTCTTCTATAAATACGATTTTGGAGAATGGGAAAGAAACGTTAATATATATAAGAAGAAAAATATTTTCAGAAATATAAAGCAAACTTTGTAGAAATTAACTGAGAGTATGACATGTCATACTTTCACTTACAATGTTAATTCTACCTATAATGTTTGAATTTTATATAACAAACATACGTACAACCTTATAATGAAAAGGAAAAATTTAAGCCAAAAATGAAAAATAAGTTATGCCATACATTTGGTTTTAGTTCCACAATTTAAAACATCATTGGTATTCTTTTTTGCTTCAAGGACCCTTTTGAGAATCTAATGAAAATTATAACTCTTAAGAAAATATATACATAAATGCAAAATAAAAGTTAGCATGTTCACACTCTGCTGAAGTCTATCTACCCTTAAGGTAGGGCTTTTAATTGTTAGGTCAGCAGATGACAGAGCAGAGAGATGGATTTTCCTTGGTCCTCAAGGCAGACACACAGGCAGAGCCTGAGCAGCCTCCTCAGTTGCCTCTGTGTCCCATCCAAATACTATTTTCCATATCTGCCATATTATGATAAAGGGTAGGAAGCTTCACACCTTAAGGTTCAAACCTTGATTTAAAAGAAAAAACGAATTTAAGAACTTCTTCCAGTCCAGCCACATTTGCTCACACCTATAATCCCAGCACTTTGGGAGGCCGAGGTGGGCAACTCACTTGAGATCAGGAGTTCAAGACCAGCCTGGCCAACATGGTGAAACCCCGTCTGCACTAAAATTACAAAAATTAGCCAGACATGGTGGCATACACCTGTAATCCCAGCTATTCAGGAAGCTGAGGTAGAGAATCGCTTGAACTCAGGAGGCGGAAGTTGCAGTGAGCTGAGATCTCACCACTGCACTCCAGCCTGGATGACAGAGCAAGACTTCATCTCAAAAAAAAAAAAAACAACAACAACAACAACAACAAAAGCTTCTTCCAGCTGGGACACACAATATCTAAATAAAATCAAGTACACTTTTTTAAAAGCTATATTTCCATAAAAGCTCTTCTTTTTTTTTTTTTTTTTTTTTGAGACACAGTCTCAACTCTGTTGCCCAGGCTGGAGAAATCAAGTACCCTTTTTAAAAGCTATATTCCCATAAAAGCTTTTTTTTTCTTTTTTCTTTTCTTTGAGACACAGTCTCACTCTGTTGCCCAGGCCAGCGTGCAGTGGCACAACACCGGCTCACTGCAACCCCCGCCTCCTGGGTTCAAGCAATTCTCCTGCATCAGCCTCCCGAGTAGCTGGGACTACAGGTGCCCGCCACCACACCCATCTAATTTTTTGTATTTTTAGTAGAAATGGGGTTTCACCATGTGGGCCAGGCTAGTCTCGAACTCCTGACCTCACTTGATGCACCGGCCTCGGCCTCCCAAAGTGTTGGGATTACAGGTGTGAGCCACCGTGCCCGGCCTTTGTAAAAGCTTTTAAAGATAAAGGAGAACCTGGCCCGTGTGACAGATTAAAGAGCTAGCTGTGATCTAAGACAACTTAATTAAGAAGCCCGTAAGCATAAATGTGAAGGACAGAAAATGGATGAAACGAAAGCCAGGAGAGAAGAATAGGAAAACATAATTGGGCACAAAACTGAAGGATGCACTAAAAGAATTGACAGCTGGAAAACAGAAAGAGAAAGGATTAGAAAGCACAGAAAGCTCTCCTTGGACACTTTGTGCAGGAAAGAATCCAATTCCAAAGAGCAACTGAGTGGAGTAAAGAAAAATATGAACACAGTACCAAGTAGCTAAGCCAAAGGAACAATGGTCTAAGTAATTTCGAGACTGAGGTTATAGAAGTGTATCAGAAGACTGGAGATTAAAAACTTAATGGTCAAAAAAGTAAAAAAAAAAAAAAAAAAAAATCATACTCTGGCAACTAGTTTGAGTACGGCAGAACTGTCCCATGTGGATGTAACATACTGTAAGGCTGACGAACAATACTGGTTTTTGTAATTGAGGCTGAGCATAGTGTGGGGGACTGACCATTTAACATAGCAGATGCTCAATAAAGACTTGATAATACTCAGTTTGAGGCAGGAAGGTTGCCTGAGCCCAGGAATTCGTGACCAGCTTGGGCAATATAGCATGACCCTGTCTCTTTAAAAAATATTTTTTAAAATTACTATTAACATTTCATCAAGTCCTAGAAAAAGACTTGCTGGAACAAAGAATTAATTAAACAGAACAAAAAAAAAAATTTTTTTTTTTTTTTTTGAGACAAAATCTTGCTCTGTTGCCCAGGCTGGAGTGCCATGGCATGATCTCGGCTCACCGCAACCTCAGCCTCCCGGGTTCAAGCGATTCTCCTGCCACAGTGTCCAGAGTAGCTAGAATTACAGGCATATGCCATGATGTCCAGGTAATGTTTTTTTGTTGTTTTCTTGTTTTTGGGGGGTTTTTTTGAGACAGAGTCTCGCACTGTCGCCCAGGCTGGAGTGCAGTGGCGCAATCTTGTTTCACTGCAAGCTCCACCTCCTGGGTTCATGCCATTCTCCTGCCTCAGCCTCTCAAGTAGCTGGAACTACAGGCACCCACCACCACACTCAGCTAATTTTTTTGTATTTTTTTTTAGTAGAGACGGGGTTTCACTGTGTTAGCCAGGATGGTCTCGATGTCCTGACCTCATGATCCACCTTCCTCAGCCTCCCAAAGTGCTGGGACTACAGGCATGAGCCACCGTGCCGGCCTTTTTTTGTATTTTTAGTACAGATAGGGTTTCGCCATGTTGGCCAGGCTGGTCTCGAACTCCTGACCTCAAGTGATCTGCCTGCCTTGGCCTCCCAAAGTGCTGGGATTACAGGCGTCAGCCACTGCGCCTAGCCAACAAAATTATTTTAAGGGTATCCAATTAAATAATAATCTGGGACCCATTTAATAATCCCAGTTGTTCAAATTTTTTTTGAATAGCTACTACATGCCCGGAACCTAGGCCCTGGGAATATGGAGGCCTTGTCCTCATGGAGCTAACTTTCTGAGGGAGGAGGAAAGAGAGAAACAAGAAAATAAATAATGGAAATATCTGATAGTAATAAATTCTACAAAATTATTTCTAGCCTGGGCAACACTGCAAAACCCCATCCTTACAAAAAATACAAACATTAGCCAGATGTGGTGGTGTGCACCTGTAATCCCAGCTACTCAGGAGGCTGACATAGGAGGATCACTTGAACCTGGGCGCAGGAGGTTGCAGTAGCCAAGATCGTCCCATTGCACTCCATTCTGGGTGACAGGGTAAGATCCTATCTCAAAAAAAAAGAAAAGAAAAAGAAGCACCATATATAAAAAGTATCCATGAGACTCCTTTAGATTGGGTTTGTCAGGGAAGGTCTTTCTGAAGAGGTGATATTTAGGCTACAGGCCAAAACGACATGAAGGAGGTAGGCTAGACATGCAAAGCTCTGGGAGAGTTAAGGAAGAAAGTTTGCTATTTTTACTTTGTGTGTTTAGATTGTACCAATTCAACCATCAAGAAATTTACTTCATTTAGAACACCTAAATTGATCCTAAAATTCATGTCACTTCATCAGCAATGACTAAGCCTACAGGTAGAACCAATAAGTCAAGTAAGCTAACCAAAAGACACCAGTAAAATCAGTCAAAGACCTGACAAATCAAACTGCATATAAACATGTATTAACAATCTCTCCCCAAATGAACAAGACTCCAAATGAACAAGAGAAGGGCTTTCTAGACAACTGGTATAGCTCCAAATTAAAAATGAGGCAGGAAGTAATACATTCACATTAGCAGTTCAGAGGTCACAGATAATTTTCTTCAAGGAACACAACAGATTTGAAAGATTAAGAAGGTTAAATAGTCCTTAGTGGGCAAGGATGTTACAGCAATAATAGAATGATCAAATAGAACTACAAAAATAGTAGACAAAATGACTTCTCTATATTTTGTTTGACATCATCTTTTTAAAATTTTTCACTGAAGCACAACTGATAAAAAATTGCCTAAAAGGTAAGTAAGCAACTCAACAAAATATCACTAAATGAACATACTCATGTAAACGCCAACGCCAATTCAAGATCAAGAAACACAACATTACCCCCCAGAAACTCTCCTTATGATTCTTTTAAAATCAAATTTAAATGACTAAAAGCAAACTTCCTGGACTGTGGGAGAAGTAGAGGAGAGAGGAAACAAAAGGGGAGGGGGGGTTCTGGTGCTCTCTTTGCAAGTTACTGATATTTGGTGGGGAGAAAGAGGGCAAGGAGAGGTCAACTCAAATAATGAAACCAAATTTTTCAAGAATTTGAAAAGTATGTGAGATAATAAGCTCCCCTACAGATGTTCTTTGGCAAGAACATGCCATTCTCAACTTACTACACACATTACACATTATTTTGCAACAAATTATACACATACACATTATTCTGCATATAATTTTGGATAATTCATGGAGATTCCTGGAAAGTCATACCACCCCCCATGTTAAACGCCCTGATGATATAATCTGTGCCCTTCATCTGGCAGGTGGGGAAATCTCAGAAACATTACATGACACACCTAACTAAACTTTAACAAAATTATCAAAAGGTATTTAGGATACAGGCCAAAATGACATAAAAGGCATACCATAAACATATATGATATCTACCTAAATGAATCTATATATTTAATATGATCCAGTGAAAATAACAGTAAGGAGTAAACAAGCTGATTCTAAAGTTTATATGGAAAAATAAACAAGAATCGCTAAGAAAATTTAAAAAAAACGAGTAATAAGTCAAGTAGCTTTGTCAGAGATGAAAATTTATTTTAAAGTTGAAATCATCAGAAGTATTGATTCCAGCCTTTAGGAAGCTAATATTCTATAGGACAGAAATAGACAATGATGATGAATACAATTAAGTAAACTACAAAACAAAGAAAGGGAGATCAGAAATTCAGTTCCAAATTCACCTATACATATTCCTGGGCCATTTTCCTAAATATACATTTCTACATCTCTAATAGGAAGGACTAAAGTACAGCTCCATCCCATGTCTAAAACTGTTAGATAAATGGTAAGAACTAAAAGAAAAAACTTTAAATTCCATCTACACGGGTTTAAATAATATTTAGTGGACCCTAAAGTACCAGAAAAGCAAAAAAAAATTTTATGAAAACTAAAAATTTTAAATTAAATTACAGCATGCACATAAGATCAGAAAACTTGAAAGTAAAAATAGAGATGTTGTAAACCTATTAAACTATTAAGACAGTAAATGTACATTGAAACCTTGAAGCAGAAACAAAACAGTATGGTAATGGTACATGAAAAATAATATGGGTCCAGAAATAGAACCAAATACATGTGGAATTTATAATAAAGGCAAAATTCAAATCTATGCAGAAAACAGGGCTTAATCAGAGAAATGATACTGAGATATTTGGGTAAACCAGTCAAGTTGCGGTAGGCGGGAGGATCTTCCTCACATCTTATACCTCAATAATAAATTCCTAACATATCAAAAAGGTAAATGTAAAATGTGAAATCATTAGAGTGCTAGACGCAACTTGGTGTGGGAAGAGTTACTTAGTAATTGTGTATAAGAGACAGCTTTAAGTATGATAAAATCTAAAAGTCACTAGATTTTGCTTAATAATTACATAAACATAAAAGATTAATAAACATAAAATTAATAACCATAAAAATTGACAAGAAAAAATTTCTGTATAAACATAAATGCCCATGGGCTTCTGTTTTTCTTTCTTTTTTTTTTTTGAGACGGAGTCTTGCTCTGTCATCCAGGCTGGAGTGCAGTGTGGCACGATCTCAGCTCACTGCAACCTCCGCCTCTCGGGCTCCAACAATTCTCCTGCCTCAGGCTCCCGAGTAGCTGGGATTACAGGTGCCTGCCACCACGCCCAGCTAATTTTTGTATTTTTAGTAGAGAGAGGGTTTCACCATGTCGGTCAGCTGGTCTGGAACTCCTGACCTCGTGATCTGCCTGCCTTGGCCTCCCAAAGTTCTGGGCTTACGGGCGTAAGCCACCACACCTGGCTGGCATTTGTTTTTGAAAAGACGAGTAGGAAAAAAGGTTTGCAACTCATAACTGGTCAAAGAGTTTGTGATGGTTAATACTGAATATCAACTTGATTGGATACAAAGTATTGTTCCCGGGTGTATCTGTGAGGATGTTACCCAAGGAGATTAACATTTGAGTCAGTGGACTGGGAGAGGCAGACCCACCCTCAATCTGGGTGGACACCATCTAATAAGCTGCCAGAGCGGCTAGAAAAAAGCAGGCAGGAGAAGATGGAAGACCAGACTTGCTGAATCTTCCAGACTTCATCTTTCTCCTGTGGTGGATGCTTCCCGGCCTTGAACATCAGACACCAAGTTCTTCAGCTTTTGGACTCTTCAACTTATACCAGTGGTTTGCCAAGGGCTCTCCGGCCTGTGGAGACTGAGGACTTTACAACAAACCATTGGAAAGTCCCTACTTTCGAGGTTCTGGAACTCGGACTGATCCACCACTGGCTTCCTTGCTCCTCAACTTGCAGATGGCCTATCGTGGGACTTTACCTTGTGATCGTGTGAGTCAATCCTCCTTAATAAACTCCATCTCATATATTCGTATATCCTATTAGTTCTGTCCCTCTAGAGAACCCTGACTAATACAGGGCTATTTTTCCTAAGACAATCCAAGAGAAAATGAGAAAAGGAAATACCAATTGCTCTTAAACATATGAAAAGATGCTCAAGTCAGTCAATAAACACATTAAAACTATACTGAGGAATAAAAACAAACAAAAAAGCTCACACTGGGGAAAAACTTGTCAAGATGGAGTAGCAAGGACCAAATTTACTCCCTCATCTTAAACAATTAGAAAATTGGGGGGGATGCTGGTGGGGGGTGGGCAGGTAATGTATGGAACAATGGTTTTCAAACATTAGACAATAGGCAGTGCAAGACTATGATCCTTAAGAGAAAAGAAAGAAAAAGGTGAGCCGCAGACCTACACCTACTGCTTAGAGGCACTTTCCAGACTGCAACAAAAGGGAGGCGGAACCCAAAGAGAGCCCTGTGGCCTCAGTGAGTTGAGAAAACAGAGCCAGAACTCAGGGATGTTAAGGTAGCTAGAATTTGAAGGACTGAAAGGGAGCTCCGGAGACATGCAAACAGAACCCCCAAGTCTTTGGCTGAGTGGAATTTTGGCTTTCATAAGTGGAAACACCCAAGGCTAGGGTAAAAACAATCACAAAGGAATGGGCAAAAGAATTACCAAGAATGACACACCCCTGGGAACAGTTCATGTTCCCAACAGTGAGAATGGCGAAACCTCAAAATATATGGGAATCACATAGAATCTTCTGAAGAGCACTGCATTACCAGTGCAGATAAATTCACTCAAGACTAAAGGTTGCTCTGAACCCAAACTAATATAGCTTAAAGATAAGCCCTGAGTCCAAGTAACTTATCTGCACTGCAGAACAAAACCCAACCCTAAGGAATACAACTTAATCCACAATCAATAACATAAAGTGCAGAAATTCTGGCGTACAATCAATGTTTTCTAGGCATGTAAAAACAAACAAAAAACAAAAACAGAAAAATATCACCCACAACCAGCAGAAAAATTAACAGACATAGACCCAAAAGTGATGGAGATAATGAGACTAACAAACCTATTTTCTGTATGTTCAAGAAGAGCAAGGACAGAAATGAAAGCATAATGACGGAAATAGAAGATATAAAATACAACTGTATCAAACTTGTAGATTAAAAAATAAGGCCAGGCGCAGTGGCTCACGCCTGGAATCCCAGCACTTTGGGAGGCCAAAGCGGGCAGATCACAAGGCCAGGAGATCAAGAACATCTTGGCCAATGTGGTGAAACCCCGTCTCTATTAAAAAAAATACAAAAATTAGTCGGGTGTGGTAGCATGCCCCTATAGTTTCAGCTACTCAGGAGCCTGAGGCAGAAAATCGCTTGAACCCAGGAGACAGAGGTTGCAGTGAGCCAAGATCGCACCACTGCACTCCAGCCTGGGCAATAAGAGTGAAACTCCGTCTCAAAAATAAATAAATAAATAAATAAATAAAATACCGGCAGTGAAGAATACACCAGATAATTAACAGTAGAATGACACTAGAAAAAACAGATCAATGAATTTAATGACAGAGCAATAAAAATTATCGAAAATAAAACACAGAGACTAGAAAAGTAAACAGAACCTCAGTGAGCTGTGGGATAACAACAAAGCGGTCTTGCGTTATACTGGAATACCAAAAAAGGGAGGAGGAGAGACAAAACAAATATCTAAAGAATTAGTGGCTGAAATTTTTCCAAATTCGTTAAAAACTAAAATTGCAGATCCAAAACACTCAAACCCCAAATCTCAAAAAAAAAAAAAAAAAAAAAAAAAAAAAGCCATACTGAGGCACATGATAACTAAACAGCTGAAAACCAGTGATTAGGAGAAAATCATCAAAGTAATCAGAAGAAACTGATTCATTATATACAAAGGAACAGATACAAATAACAGCAGACTTTTTGTAAAAAAATTATGCAAGCCAGAACAAAATGGAGAGACATTTAAAGTACTAAATGAAGCCAGGCACAGTGCCTCACACCTGTAATTTCAGCAATTTGCGAGGCCAAGGTGAGTGGCACTTGATGTCAGGAGCTCAAGACCAGCCTGGCCAACATGGCGAAACCCCGTCTCTACTAAAAATACAAAGATTAGCTGGGCGTGGTGGAGGGTGCCTGTAATCCCAGCTACTCAGGAGGTTGAGGCAGGATAAATCACTTGAAGCTGGGAGGCAAAAGTTGCAGTAAGCCGAGATCACACCATTGCATTCCAGCCTGGGTAACAGAGACTCCCCATCTCAAAAATAAATAAATTTATTTCAAATAAAGTACTAAATGAAAAAGTAATATGCAAAGAAACAACATTGAAAATCTAGAATTCTTAACACAGAGAAAATACTCTTCAAAACTGAGGAAAAATAAACTCTTCAAGCTGGCATGGTGGCAGACACATACCCACAGTCCCAGCTACTTGGGAGGCCAAGACAGCCTAGAAAACACAGCAATACCCAGTCTCTTAAAAAATAAAAATAAAAAGGCTTTTCAAACAAAAGCTGGGACAATTCATTGCCATCATACCTGGTGATAAGAAATATTAAAGGAAGTTTTTCAAGCAGCCTTATGAAAAGCCCACATGGTTAGAACAACAACCATGTGAGTAACCCATCTTAGAAGTCGATCCTCCAGTCCCAACCAAGCCTTTGGAAGATTACAGTCCTAACTTAGATTTTTTATTACAACCTCATGAGAGATGCTATACCAGAACCACCCAGCTAAGCCACTTTCAAATTCCTGGCCCATAGAAACTATGAGATAATTAATGCTTGTTGTCTTAAGCTGCTAGGTTTAGAGTGATTTGTTACACAACGATAGATAACTCCAAACAATACTATCAACCAACTAGACCTAATTGACAATAACACTATGCCCTATAAAAGCTGGACACGCATTCTACTACTTATAAAATATGTCTCAATAAATGTAACTTAAAAATTTAGGCAGGCATGGTGCTGCACACCTGTGGTCCAAGCTACTTGAGGGGCTGAGGTTGGGGGATCACTTTAGCCCAGGAGGGTCAAGGCTGCAGTGAGCCATGATAGTGCCACTGCACTCCAGCCTGGGAAAGTGAAATCTTGTCTCAAATTTTAAAAAGTAAATAAATAAAAATAAATTAAATTTGGCCAGGCACAGTGGCTTACATCATAATTCCAGCACTTCGGGAGGCCAAGGCAGGTGGATCACTTGGGGTCAGAAGTTTGAGATCAGCCTGGCCAACATGGTGAAACCCCATCTCTACTAAAACTAAAAATAAAAAAATATTAGCCAAACGTGGTGGTGGGCACTTGTAATCCCAGCTGCTCGGGAGGCTGAGGCAGGAGGAACACTTGAACCTGGGAGGCAGAGGTTGTAGTGAGCTGAAATCGCGCCATTGCACTCCAACCTGGGCAACAAGAGTGAAACTATGTCTCAAAATAAATAAATAAATAAATTTAAGATAACTGACATTACATAAAGTAAGACCTCAGAACACAATGGGGCCGGGTGCAGTGACTCACACCTGGAATCCCAGCACTTTGTGAGGCTGAGGCAGGCGAATCATCTGAAGGGTCAGCAGTTTGAGACCAGCCTGGCCAATGTGGCAAAGCCCTGTCTCTACTAAAAATACAAAAATTAGCTGGGCATGGTGACACGTGCCTGTAAGTCCCAGCTACTCAGGAAGATGAGGCACAAGAATCACTTGAACCCAGGAGGCAGAGATTACAGCGAGCCTAGAGTACGCCACTGCACTCTAGCCTGTACGACAGAACGAGACTCCGTCTAAAAAGAAAAAAAAACTCACAATAAAATTATACTGGAAATCATTCACAAGATAGCTTTAAAAATTCCCCAAATTTAGAAAATAAATAATAACACACAGGCCAAAAAAGGAATAAAACTAGACTGAAACACCTTTTTTTCTACCTATCATAGTTGCAAAGATCAAAAGTTTGATGACATACTTTGCTGGCCAGGTTGTAAAGTAATAGATACTCTCATACTGATGGAGCATATTATATATGAGAACAATTTGGCAAAAATTTATCAAAAGTATAAATTTACATCCATTTGACCCAATAATTAAATGGTGATTTAGAGCAGGATCTCTTAATTTTTCATCCTTTTCACCATACCCATGAAGACATTTTCTCAAACCAAAGTCCAAGAAAGAATCTGCATATTATTTCCAGATGAGTCAACCTGGAGGAAGATGTAGTCTAGCCAAAGTAACAAAAATTCTGTAATTCCCATAATTTTCAATGGTTTCAAGAAACAATTAAAATATCAAAATCAGCACTGATTCAAAAACTCCAGGCTGCATGTTCCTAAAACATTAAATGACAATGTTTTAATGAAAACGAGAAATCATCTTGGTTTAAGAATCTATTATATATAGTATTTTAATACCAGCATTAAGGATGAACCTTTTTAACCTCTTCCTAATCTCAACATATAATCCCTTAAATACTCTCTATTGCTTTTTTTAGTCTTAAAAAAACAACAACCAGGAAACTTCTTTACCCTGAGATTTTACAACTATATTAGCTTGAATTAATTTCAGATTGGAAATAAGGTAATACAAAATACTTATCAATACTTTATGTTGTATTTCATAAGGTGGATAGTGGTACCTGAATGTCCATTGTACTGAAATTCTTTAAACTGTACATATACATTTTACAAACTCTCTCCTGTGTATGTAAGTTTACAACATAAAAAAAAACTTAAGATTTATCAATATAGAAACTCTTAATCTAAGTTAAAACTCCCACTCAATATTATTCTAAATAAATCCTAGTAAGGCATCATTTCCCACTTTCTCAATGACAAAAAAAGGGTTAACTCTAACTACCAGTGTTAAAGTTCCAGTTTACAAAAACCTAAACCTCTTTCTTTTAGAGTACCTAATTACAGGATGGGAAATTGAGTCTGTAATGAGAAATATAATTTCCAAAACCATGGTAATGCATTAACAGTTTCAGAGACAAAGAAGAACATCTACCTTACAGGTTTTCTTCCTACTGTCATTAAAAAACTATTTGCCAATATATATTTCTGACTAGAATTCTTTATATTATTAAGTATAATACATAGATAACACTCATAAACTTTTTTTTTAATACTTTAAGTTCTGGGATACATGTGCAGAATGTGAAGGTTTTTTACATAGGTATACATGTGCCATGGTGGCTTGCTGCAGCCATCAATCCATCATCTAGGTTTTAAGCCCTGCATGCATTAGGTATTTGTCCTAATGCTCTAGCTCCCCTTGGCCCCCATCCCCTGACAGGCCCCAGCGTGTGACGTTCCCCTCCCTGTGTCCATGTGTTCTCACTGTTCAACTCCCATTTATGAGTGAGAACATGCGGTGTTTGGTTTGCCCAAAGAAGTCCCAAGACTAGAATTTTTAAACAGCTTTCTCTTCTTCTCTCCCTCATTCACTTCCACACACATATGCACATATAAACAACAAACACAAATGCATGCAGATTTAAAAAACAAACAAACAAACAAAAAACTAAGTCCCTTTATAAAGAAAAAAAAGGGCCAGGCGTGATGGTTCACACCTATAATCCCAGCACTTTGGGAGGCTGAGGTGGATGGATCACCTGAGGTCAGGAGATTGAGACTGGCCTGGCCAACATGGTGAAACTCCATCTCTACTAAAAATACAAAAATTGCCAGGTGTGGTGACGTGTGCTTGCAGTTCCAGTGACTCGGGAGGCTGAGGCAGGAGAATCGCTTGAACCTGGGAGGCAGAGGCTGCAGTGAGCCGAGATTGTGCCACGGCACTCTAGCCTGAGCGACAGAGTGAGACTCTGCCTCAAAAAAAAAATAAAAAAGAAGAAGAAGAGAAAGAAGAAAAAGAGGAAGAGCAAAAAGAAGGAGGAAAATAAAAAGTATTTACATTATAAGAAATAACCTATACATCTTTGTAATTGCCTGACAAAAAGACCCTGCTCATAGCTTATCATAACCTGGTAAAAGATAAACCAGTCATTACTAGACGAAACTGAAAGTTCTAAATAATTGTCTGCCTCCTGCCCAGCTCTTCTCCATGAACCCTATTCACCTGTTCCCATCCTGGGTTCCGTATTGCAGCTAAGAACAGCACCATTTTCTCAAGCATTCATAAGTAACTACTCCCTCTCACCTTTCAAACTGGAATTCAAATAGTTACATGTTAGTTATATTTAGGCTATCATATGGTGTGTAAAGTCAAAACACAGCTATTTAAAAATTTACATTCATTCATTGTTTTGGTTCGAATGAGATCTCAATTATTTAATTTAGTCATTATTCATACATACGTTTGCTAATTTTATTTGGTTGAGAAAAAAACATAAATTTCTATATCCATAAAAACCTATGGCTCTCTTAGAGGACTCTGTTTGGCTTTTTTTTCTTTTTTTTTTTTAGATGAAGTCTCACTCTGACACAGGCTGGAGTGAAGTGGTGCAATCTCAGTTCACTGCAACCCCCAACCCCTGGGTTCAAGTGATTCTCCTGCCTCTCAGCCTCCTGAATAGCTGGGATTACAGGCACCTGCCACCACGCCCAGCTAATTTTTTTTTTCCGCATTTTTAGTAGAGATGGGGTTTCATCATGTTGGTCGACCTGGTCTCAAACCCCTGATCTCAAGTTATCTGCCTGCCTCGGCCTCCCAAAGTGCTGGGATTACAGGCGTGAGCCACCACGCCCGGCCTCAATTTGTTCCTAAAGAGCCAGATAGTATTTTCTACTTTGAGGGCCATGCAGTCTGGTGTAATTACTCAATTCTGTTTTTGTAGAGTGAAAGCCACCATAGGCAATAAGTAAATAAATTAGTGTGGTACATTCCAATAACATTTTATTTACCAAAACAAGCTGCCAACCCCTGGGGAATAGTTTGCCAACCTCACGTTCCAAAAGGATCCAAAAGGATATAGAGCCATAGAAAAGAAAACACAAAAGCCTACCTAATCTCATTTATCAAATTAATCCATTATTCCATTCATCTATTAATCAAATGAGATCAGTGCTCTTAAATTGTGAAGAAAGTGTATAAAACAGAAATCTGAGTCACTGTTCCAAAGGTCTTAAGGTATATCTCAACTATAAAATGAAGAGCTGGTAGTAAATGACCTCCAAATTATGCTCTAGCATTAAAATTCTATGTGCCCTTCTACAAATCGGCAGTCTAAATGCCGAGAGAGATTAAACCACATTGTCTTCCGATCATAAACAATTACCATGGAGGACAAAGTTGCAGGCATATGAAAACATCTCAAAAGATGTGTTCATGTAAATGGTTCAGCAGTAAGCAAAAGAGGGGTTCACATTTCAAACCAATATTTATTCAGTGCACACTCCAATTCAGAAGACCTGGGCCCCAGCTCTGTCACTTAACTTTTTTTTTTTTTTTTTGAGACGGAGCCTCACTCTGTCACCAGGCTGGAGTGCAATGGTGCGACCTCAGTTCACTGCAATCTCAGCTGCCCTGGTTCAAGTGATTCTCCTGCCTCAGCCTCCTGAGTCACTGGAACTACACGTGTGTGCCACCACACACAGCTAATTTTTGTATTTTTAGTAGAGACAGGGCTTCACCATGTTGGCCAGGATGGTCTTGATCTCTTGACCTTGTGATCCGCTCGCCTCAGCCTCCCAAAGTTCTGGGATTACAGGCGTGAGCTACCATGCCCAGCCAACTTCCTACTCATTGAGTAAAATTCTCTATTATTTTAACTTCTCCAAAAAGTGAAGACAAGAATATCTACCCCAAACACTGTTGGGTAGAAAAGGGGTTTGTAAAAAGTAACACAAAATAGAAAATTAGCATCTGGGTGCAAAGGCTCATGCCTGTAATCCCAATGTTTTGGGAGACTGAGGAAGGCGCATCACTTGATTGAGCTCAGAAGTTTGAGACCAACCTGGGCAACATGGTAAAACCCCGTGTATACAAAAAATACAAAAATTAGCCGGACGTGGTGGCACACACCTGTGGTCCTAGCTACTCAGGAGGCTGAGCTGGGATAATCACTTGAGCTTAGGAGGTCAAGGCTGCAGTGAGCCAAGATTGTGCCACTGCACTGTAGCCTGTGCAACAGAACAAGACCCTGTCTCAAAAAAAAAAAAAAGAGGAAAAGAAAATGAGCAAGGTGGCAGATATTAATAAAACCGTATCAATAATTAAAACAAGTGTGAATAGTGTAAGCATACCTACTGAAAGACAAGGATTGTCAAACTGGGTTTTTTAAAGCAAAATCCAAATTTAAGTTAAAAGTAGAAGAATAGAAATGTAACCAAGTACTCACATTTTTCTAAGAAAAAGAAAATATTTTTTATGTTTTTCTCTTCTTTTCTCCATGTTCCCTTGTTATCCATTTCCTACTTAGCCCTTTAAAATTCAATTATAACTTTTTACTTCCCCTTCACCTAACACTCCTTACAGGGCAAGTTCATCTAATTATGTGCTTAAAAGATCCAGAGCAGGACAGATGCAGTGGCCCATGCCTGTAATCCCACCACTTTGGGAGGAGGAGATGGGAGGATCTCTTGAATCAAGGAGTTGAAGACCAGCCTGGGCAATAAAGTAAGACTTCGTCTCTACAGAAACATTTTAAAATTGGCCAAGCATTGTGGCATGTGCCTCTAGTCCCAGCTACTTGGGAGGCTGAAGTGGGAGGACTGCTTGAGCCCAGAAGGGAGAGGTTGCAATAAGCCAATATCATGGCGCTGCACTCCAGCCTGAGTGAAAGAGCAAGACCCTGTCTCAAAAAAAACAAAAAAAGGCCGGGCGCGGTGGCTCACACCTGTAATCCCAGCACTTTCGGAAGCTGAGGCGGGTGGATCACGAGGTCAGGAGATTGAGACCATCCTGGCTAACACAGTGAAATCCCGTCTCTACTAAAAACAAAAAATTAGCCGGACGTGGTGGCAGGTGCCTGCAGTCCCAGCTACTCGGGAGGCTGAGGCAGGAGAATAGCATGAACCTGGAAGGCAGAACTTGCAATGAGCCCTGATTGCACCACTGCACTCCAGCCTGAGTGACAGAGCAAGACTCGTCTCCAAAAAAAAAAAGGCTTTAGAACAGAACTCTCACCCACCAGGAGACCGCCTCAAGAGAAAACAGCTGACTTACAACTCAAAGGGTGTCCACTATGAAACTCTCTCCTACTGGAAGGCTGCCTCAAGAGACAACAGTCCAGCTACAACCCAAAGTATGCCCACTACAAAACTCTCCCCTACCTGGAGGGTTTTCAGACACTTTTACAACTTAATCTTGTCCACAAAGGTGTCAGCACTCATCAGCTCCTTCTCCCAGTAGATAAGGCACCAAGCTAGCATGCAGATCCCCACCTGCTTCCTTCCTCTCCTGCATGCCACTTACATTAGGCCCCCCCTTTTTTTTTTTGAGACGGAGTCTCGCTCTGCCACCCAGGCTGGAGTGCTGTGGCCGGATCTCAGCTCACTGCAAGCCCCGCCTCCCGGGTTCACGCCATTCTCCTGCCTCAGCCTCCGGAGTAGCTGGGACTACAGGCGCCCGCCACGTCGCCCGGCTAATTTTTTGTATTTTTTAGTAGAGACAGGGTTTCACCGTGTTAGCCAGGATGGTCTCGATCTCCTGACCTCGTGATCCGCCCATCTCGGCCTCCCAAAGTGCTGGGATTACAGGCTTGAGCCACCGTGCCCGGCCTAGGCCCCCTTTTAAAAGTGCTCACTTTCTGCTCCAAAAGCAAAGCAGCATCCTTAAAGCAGGAAGCTTTCTTCCCCTAAGCTACCCTTGGAATAAAAAGTTAATTTATACCAGACCTTGTTCTTGTTAACTGGATTCTGCAAGCAGCAAACAACTGAATCTGCATTTTGATGAGAGAGAGGGATATACCATCCAAATTCTATCTGACTTAACAACATCTGACCAACTGTATTAAAAAAAAAAAAAAAGCTAAAAGTTCCTAATTTAAAAATCAGGCCAGGCACTGTGGCTCATGCCTGTAATCCCAACACTTTGGGAGGTCAAAGTGAGTGGATCACTTGAGGTCAGGAGTTCAGTACCAGCCTGGCCAAAATGGTGAAACCCCATCTCTTCTAAAAATAGAAAAACTAGCCATGTGTGTGTGGAGGAAAAGTTAAATATTAAATTTGAAACTCAATTGAACGTGGACACAAACAATGGTCACCAAGTCCCAGAAGAGGTTGTGTGAGCCCCTTGAGGTGTTCATCCAGCACCATTTCAGAGAAATCTCTATTTCAATCAATTCCTGTATGTTAGTTATTGAAAACCGATGGACAATCACAAAAACAAGTTGACCTTGTGGTGTTCCTTGAGCCCAGTCGTGCAGGGCACTCGTGACTGGGCCTCATGCCAAACAACTCATTACAAAAAAAGCTAGGGTCCCAGACTGCTCGGAAGCTTCATCAGAGACCTCGCCTCGTCTGTGAACAGACAAGTGGCTGACTCTGGAGCCCAGGCTGTTGCTTGCCAGTCTGGTGAGTGTCCATATTCTGCAGCCCAGGCTGTTGGTGACTGCCTGACTCTAGAGCCCAGGCCGACTCTGGAGCCCAGAGTGTTGCTTGCCAGTCTGGTGGTGAACCCTCCATAGTCTAGTGAGTGTAAATATGTATGTATCTTTTCCCTTATCCCCTCCCCATTGCAATTTGCTTATTATATCCATTTGCTTATATTATTTATTATATCTGCATTGCCATTTACATTAGATAAAGGTTGTTTACCCTTAAAGGGAGTGTGTGTATGTGTCTTTTCTTCTTCCCTTGCACATTTCCCACACAGAACAGTGTGGTAGTGGGCACCTGTAATCCCAGCTACACGGGAGGCTGAGGCAGGAAAATCGCTTGAACCCAGGAGGCAGAGGGTGAGCTGAGATCATGCCACTGCACTCCAGCCTGGGCAACAGAATGAGAGTCTTTGTCTCAAAAAAAAAAAAAAAAAAAAAAATTAAAAAACTTGACATTACATGTTTTCAAGATCTACTCATATATGTAACAGGTGTGGGGTCCTTCCCCAAAAGGAGATAGTCCTCTCCCAAAAATAGAGCAGAAAGCAATAGACTTTCTGGGAGCACATATATGAAAGAAAGTTCACTTTGGTAACTGCCCTAAGTGAACTTAAATATAAAAAAGTAAATATAGGCCGGGCGCAGTGGCTCACGCCTGTAATCCCAACACTTTGGGAGGCCAAGGTGGGCGGATCACAAGGTCAGGAGATCGAGTCCCTCCTGGCTAACCCAGTGAAACCCCGTCTCTACTAAAAATACAAAAAACTAGCTGGGCGAGGTGGCAGGCACCTGTAGTCCCAGCTACTGGGGAGGCTGAGGCAGGAGAATGGCGTGAACCCGGGAGGCACAGCTTGCAGTAAGCTGAGATCTGGCCACTACACTCCAGTCTGGGTGACAGGGCGAGACTCCGTCTCAAAAAAAAAAAAAAAAAGTAAATATAACTGTAATGTAGAAGTTAATATTGTACTGTAAATACATGCATAATTTAAAAAGTTAAACATCTCATTTAAGTAATTTGTTCTCTGCAAGAGCAGACAGGCAATATCACTTTTTCTTCTCTGTTATAATCAAAGCACTAGTTAACCCTAAAGGCAAAAAAAAAAACTATAATACTTTTATACTTACTTCAAAAATACTCTTTATTAACATAAGTAAATTAAATAAAATCTGTATCTAAAACAAAAATAACAAGGTCATTGTGTTAACCCCTTCATCTAAAGCAAACAAAAAACCAGATAAAATAAATGAACCAATGGTTTTCAAGATATTGGACATCAGGCAATGAAGGACAATAATCTGTGATAAATGGGAAGCAGGTGACGTGGCGACAGGTGTCACAGCTTACTTCCTTGACTCCTTCCAGGCCGCAGTAAAGGAAGGAGAATCAAAATGGGGCCAAACTCCGTGAACTTGGGAAGACAGAAATAAGCATCTAGGAAAACCAATGCTGCTTATAGTTTACAGGACAGAGTACAAAAAAGTAAAGAATTTCACACAGAAATAATCCCAGAAATCTACACATAGTGTTCCTGAGTATTCGACTATTTGCCAGAGTACTAATTAGCACATAAATGTGTGGACACTACCAAAGGCCAGGGATAAAAACATTTGAAAGGACGGGAAAACAGTACATGCTCACATATAAAGCTGAGAATGATGTCTGTTCCCATCAGCCAAACTGATGGAAAACTTGTAATTCAGGAGGCATTCAAAAGGTGACACAGGAGTATCTTTCCTCAGCGGTGGAGAATAATGAGCACCAGATTAGCACTTCTTCAGACTTAACAAATCACAAAAGCAACACCTAAAAGGATCAAACTGTTTCCACAAAAATTGTACACCAAAGCAAAGTTTAAAAAATATTTATGGGCCAGGCACGATGGCTCATGCCTGTAATCCCAGCACTTTGGGAGGCAGAGATGGGCAGATCACGAGGCCAGGAGATCGAGACCATCCTGGCTAACATGATGAAACCCCGTCTCTACTAAAAATACAAAAAACTAGCTGGGCGAGGTGGCAGGCACCTGTAGTCCCAGCTACTGGGGAGGCTGAGGCAGGAGAATGGCGTGAACCCGGGAGGCACAGCTTGCAGTAAGCTGAGATCTGGCCACTACACTCCAGTCTGGGTGACAGGGCGAGACTCCGTCTCAAAAAAAAAAAAAAAAAGTAAATATAACTGTAATGTAGAAGTTAATATTGTACTGTAAATACATGCATAATTTAAAAAGTTAAACATCTCATTTAAGTAATTTGTTCTCTGCAAGAGCAGACAGGCAATATCACTTTTTCTTCTCTGTTATAATCAAAGCACTAGTTAACCCTAAAGGCAAAAAAAAAAACTATAATACTTTTATACTTACTTCAAAAATACTCTTTATTAACATAAGTAAATTAAATAAAATCTGTATCTAAAACAAAAATAACAAGGTCATTGTGTTAACCCCTTCATCTAAAGCAAACAAAAAACCAGATAAAATAAATGAACCAATGGTTTTCAAGATATTGGACATCAGGCAATGAAGGACAATAATCTGTGATAAATGGGAAGCAGGTGACGTGGCGACAGGTGTCACAGCTTACTTCCTTGACTCCTTCCAGGCCGCAGTAAAGGAAGGAGAATCAAAATGGGGCCAAACTCCGTGAACTTGGGAAGACAGAAATAAGCATCTAGGAAAACCAATGCTGCTTATAGTTTACAGGACAGAGTACAAAAAAGTAAAGAATTTCACACAGAAATAATCCCAGAAATCTACACATAGTGTTCCTGAGTATTCGACTATTTGCCAGAGTACTAATTAGCACATAAATGTGTGGACACTACCAAAGGCCAGGGATAAAAACATTTGAAAGGACGGGAAAACAGTACATGCTCACATATAAAGCTGAGAATGATGTCTGTTCCCATCAGCCAAACTGATGGAAAACTTGTAATTCAGGAGGCATTCAAAAGGTGACACAGGAGTATCTTTCCTCAGCGGTGGAGAATAATGAGCACCAGATTAGCACTTCTTCAGACTTAACAAATCACAAAAGCAACACCTAAAAGGATCAAACTGTTTCCACAAAAATTGTACACCAAAGCAAAGTTTAAAAAATATTTATGGGCCAGGCACGATGGCTCATGCCTGTAATCCCAGCACTTTGGGAGGCAGAGATGGGCAGATCACGAGGCCAGGAGATCGAGACCATCCTGGCTAACATGATGAAACCCCGTCTCTACTAAAAAATACAAAAAACTAGCTGGGCGAGGTGGCGGGCGCCTGTAGTCCCAGCTACTCGGGAGGCTGAGGCAGGAGAATGGGGTAAACCCAGGAGGCGGTGCTTGCAGTGAGCTGAGATCCTGCCACTGCACTGCAGCCTGGGCGACAGAGCGAGACTCTGTCTCAAAAAAAAAAAAAAATTCATGGGCCAGGCACGGTGGCTCATGTCTGTAATACCAGCACTTTGGGAGGTCGAGGTGGGCGGATCACAAAGTCAAGAGATCAAGATCATCCTGGCCAACATGGTGAAGTCCCGTCTCTACCAAAAATACAAAAATTAGCTGGGCATGGTAGCGCATGCCTGTAGTCTCAGCTACCTGGGAGGCTGAGGCAGGAGAATCGCCTGAACCTGGGAGGTGGAGGTTGCAGTGAGCCGAGATGGCAACACTGCACTCCAGTGTGGCAACAGAGTGAGACTCCATCAAAAATAAATAAATGAATGAATTAATGAATGAATGAATAAAAATATTCATAAAAAGACAAAATTTCAAGCACCCAACAAGGTAGAACTCACAATATGAGGCATCCAGTATCTGGAACACAATGAAGCTGGAAAATACAATCTGTAATGAATAGGATAATCAATAAATTGAAACTAACCCAGGCCGGGTGCAATGGTTCACGCCTGTAATCCCAGCACTTTAGGAAGCTGAGAAGGGCAGATCACCTGAGGTCAGTAGTTCGGGACCAGCCTGACCAATATAGTGAAACCTCGTCTCTACTAAAAATACAAAAATTAGCTGGGCTGTGGTGGCACACGCCTGTAATCTCAGCTACTCAGGAGGCTGAGGCAGGAGAATCACTTGAACCCAGGAGGCAAAGGTTGCAATGAGCCAAGATCGTGCCACTGCACTCCAGCACGGGCAACAGAGGGAGACCCTGTCTCCAAAAAGAGAAAGTAACCCAGAACTAACACGTTAGAATTACTAGACAAGAACATTAAAAAGTTTTTATAACAGCATTCCATAGTTCAAAAGTTTAGTAGAGGCCGGGCACAGTGGCTCACACTTGTAATCCCAGCACTTTGGGAGTCCAAGGCAGGCGAATCACTTGAGGCCAGGAGCTCAAGACCAGCCTGGCCAACGAAGTGAAACCCCGTCGCTACTAAAAATCAAAATAGGCCGGGTACGGTGGCTCACGCCTGTAATCCCAGCATTCTGGGAGGCCGAGGTGGGCAGATCACGAGGTCAGGAGACCGAGACCATCCTGGCTAACACAGTGAAACCCTGTCTCTACTAAAACTTCAAAAACTTAGCTGAGCACGGTGGCGGGCGCCTGTAGTCCCAGCTACTCGGGAGGCTGAGGCAGGAGAATGGCGTGAACCCGGGAGGCAGAGCTTGCAGTGAGCCGAGATCACACCACTGCACTCCCGCCTGGGCGACACGGCGAGATTCCGTCTCAAAAAAAATCAAATCAAATCAAATCAAATCAAAATAAAATAAAATAAAACTTAGCCGGGCATGGTGGCAGGTGCCTATAATCCCAGCTACACAGAGGCTGATGCAGGATAATCACTTGAACCCGGGAGGCAGAGGTTGCAATGAGCCAAGATGGTGCCACTGCACTCCAGCCTGGGAAATGGAGCAACGCTCCATCTCAAAAAAAAAAAAAAAAGTTAAGTAGAGATATGGAAGATATAAAAAGAGACCCAAATTGAAATTCTAGGGATTAAAATTGCAATGTCTGAAATAAAAAAATACACTGGATAGGAATAACAGCAGAATAGATACGGCAGAAAAAAGATTAGAGGGCCCAAAGATTTGGCAATATAAACAAAAATAAAACAGAAAAAAAGACTCCAAAAAATGAAAAAAGCATCAGTGAACTATATTTTAAGCAGGCTACTGTACATGTAATTTGAGTCCACAAAAGCGGGGTAGGGTAGAAAAATACATAAAGAAATCACGTACTTTGCAGACGCCACCAAGTGCCGCTGGGCGCCCATGGTCAACCCCACCTTGTTCTTCAACATTACTGTCAACGGCTTGCCCTTGGGCCCCATCTTCTTTGAGCTGTTTGCAGATGAGGTTCCAAAGACAGCAGAAAACTTTTGTGCTCTGAGCACTGGAGAGAAAGGACTTGGTTACAAGGGTTCCAGCTTTCACAGAATTATTCCAGGGTTTATGTGTCAGGGTGGTGACTACACATGCCATAATGGCGCTGGCAGCAATTCAATCTACAGGGAGAAATTTGATGACGAGAACTTCATCCTGAAGCATACAGGTCCTGGCATCTTGTCCATGGCAAATGCTAGACCCAACACGAACGGTTCCCGGTTCTTCATCTGCACTGCCAAGACTGAATGGTTGGATGGCAAGTATGTGGTCTTTGGCAAGATGAAAGAAGGCATGAATATTGTGGAGGCCATGGAGCACTTTGGGTCCAGGAATGGCAAGACCAGCAAGAAGATCACCATTGCTGACTGTGGACAACTCTAAAAAGTTTGACTTGTGTTTTATCTTAACCATTGGACCATTCCTTCTGCAGCTCAGGAGAGCACCCTCCACCCCATCTGCTTGCAGTATCCTAGAATCTTTGTGCTCTCGCTGCGGTTCCCTTTGGGTTCCGTGTTTTCCTTATTCCCTTCCACGCCTAGCTGAACTGCAGAGTTATACTTATGATTATGAAAAAAAAAAAACTAAATAACAAAAAAAGAGAAAGAAATCATGCTCAAATTTGGTGAAAATTATAAACTCACAAGTCTTAAGAAGCTCAACAAACCCAAAAAAGATTTTAAAAAATTACATTGAGGCATATCATAACCAAATTGCTCAGAACAAGGATAAAGAAAAACTCTGAAAAGCAGTCACAGAAAAAGGCATGGTAAGTATAGAGGAGCAAAGATAAAGATGAGACTAGATTTCTCCTTGAAAACAATGCAAGCAAGAAGACACTGGAGCATCTTTACTCAAAGAGAAGCCTGGGCAATATAATGAGACCCCCCATCTCTATAAAAAACAAAAATTTTAAAAAATTAACCAGGCATGGTGGAACACACCTGTAATCTTAATTATTAAAAACCTGAAGGCAGGCCGGGCGCGGTGGCTCAAGCCTGTAATCCCAGCACTTTGGGAGGCTGAGACGGGCGGATCACGAGGTCAGGAGATCAAGACCATCCTGGCGAACACGGTGAAACCCCGTCTCTACTAAAAAAATACAAAAAACTAGCCGGGCGAGGTGGCGGGCGCCTGTAGTCCCAGCTACTCGGGAGGCTGAGGCAGGAGAATGGCGTAAACCCGGGAGGCGGAGCTTGCAGTGAGCTGAGATCCGGCCACTGCACTCCAGCCTGGGTGACAGAGCGAGACTCCGTCTCAAAAAAAAAAAAAAAAAAAAAAAAAAAAACCTGAAGGCCAGGCGCGGTAGCTCACGCCTGTAATCCCAGCACTTTGGGAGAACGAGGTGGGCAGATCCCCTGAGGTCAGGAGTTCGAGACCAGCCTCAACATGGAGAAACCCCATCTCTACTAAAAATACAAAATTAGCCGGGCATGGTGGTGCATGCCTGTAATCCCAGCTACTCGGGAGGCTGAGGCAGGAGAATTGCTTGAACCTGGGAGGCGGAGGTTGCGGTGAGCCGAGATCACACCATTGCACTCCAGCCTAGGCAACAAGAGCGAAACTCTGTCTCAAAAAAAAAAAAAAAAAAAAAAAAAACCTGAGAGGCAGAGGCAGGTGGAACCTTTGAGCCAGGTGTGTGAGGTTACAGTGAGCTATGACTGTGCCACTGGACCCTAGCCTTGGAGACAGAGCGAGACCCTGTCTCTTAAAAAATAAATAGTAAATAAAATTTAAAAAAAAAATTAAGTACTAAAAGAAAAATGTCCACCTAGAATCCTATATCCAAAGAAATTATCTTTCAAAAACACAGGCAAAAAAGGGCAAAATAATGACATTTTCAGACATATAAAAAAAGGAAGAATACATCACTAGCAAACCCACACTGTAAAAAAGTAAAGGCCTTCAAGCAGAAAGAAATACTAGAAAAAATAGAAACTTACATAAAGAAACAAAGAGCACTGGAAATCGTAAGTAGATGGGTAAGATTTTTTAGTTATTATTTAAATCTCTTTTTTTTTTTTTTTTGAGACAGAGTCTCGCTCTGTCGCCCAGGCTGGACTGCAGTGGCCGGATCTCAGCTCACTGCAAGCTCCGCCTCCCGGGTTTACGCCATTCTCCTGCCTCAGCCTCCCGAGTAGCTGGGACTACAGGCGCCCGCCACCACGCCCGGCTAGTTTTTTGTATTTTTTAGTAGAGACGGGGTTTCACTGTGTTAGCCAGGATGGTCTTGATCTCCTGACCTCGTGATCCGCCCGTCTCGGCCTCCCAAAGTGCTGGGATTACAGGCTTGAGCCACATTGACGACTGTGTAAATAAAAATAACATTATATTCAGGGGTTTATTAAATATATAAAAGTAAAATGTTTGACAACAATAGGATAACGGCTTAGAGGGAAATTTAAAAAGGAGCAAACTATTATAAGGTTTCTGTACTATACATAAAGTAGTATAAGTAGACTGTGATAATAATATAAACCATAAAGAGATCAGTAAAATAACAAAAGTTACAGTTCATAAGCCAACAAAGAAGAGTAAATGGAAACATTTTTTAAAAGTCTGAAAAAGGCATAAAAGAGAGAAAAAGCTAACAAAGAACAGATGGGATAAACAGGAAACAATGGACTTAAATTTAATAATATCAATAACTGTTTTAAATGTAAATGGTCTAAGTACCATTGCTGGAGATTTGAAGGCTGGATTTTTAAAAAGCAAGGCCAAACAAGATCAACTGCCAGCACACACATGCACACACACACACACACACAAGAAGAGTTTTCAAGAAAAGACACCAACAGTTTAAAAGAAAAAAAATTTTGGCCAGGCATGATAGCTCACGTCTATAATCTCAGCACTTTGAAAGGCCAAGGGGCCAGTGGATTGCATGAGTTCAGGAGTTTGAAACCAGCCTGGACAACTTGGCAAAACCCTGTCTCTATAAAAAAAAAAAAAAATACAAAAAATTTGTCGGGTGTGGTGGCACACACCTATAGTCTCAGTTACTGAGGAGGCTGAAGTGGGAGAATCACCTGAGCCCAGGAGGTCAAGACTGCAGTGAGCCAAGATTGTGCCACTGCACTCCAGCCTCAGTGACAGGGTGAGATGCTGTCTCCAAGAAAAAACCCTTTAAGATTTTTTGGGTTTTTTTGAGACAGAGTCTTGCTCTGTCACCCAGGCTAGAGTGCAGTGGTGCAATCTCGGCTCACTGCAACTTCCGCCTGCCGGGTTCAAGCGATTCTCCTGTCTCAGCCTCCCGAGCAGCTGGGATTACAGGCACATGCCACCACGTTCGACTAATTTTTGTCTTTTTAGTAGAGACAAGGTTTCACCATGTTGATCAGGCTGGTCTCGATCTCCTGACCTCGTGATCCGCCCACCTCGGCCTCCCAAAGTGCTGGGATTACAAGTGTGAACCACAGCACCCGGTCCCTAAAAAAAAAGAGTTTTAAAAATACACGCCATGTTGACAATAATCAAAAGAAATATGGGTGATGACATTAATATCAGACAAAATAGACTAAAGAATAAGGAATATTGCCAGAGATAAAGAGGACATTATATAATGATAAAAAAGTTAACTCATCACAAAGACATAACAATCCTAAGTGTATACCTAACAAGAGAACTCCAAAATGCAAGCAGCAAAAACTGACAACTGCAAGGAAAAAGACAAATCCACAATTATATTTGGAGACTTCAACACCATTCTCAGTAATGAAGAGAACGAGCAGACAGAAAATCAGTAAGAACATAGAAGACCTGAACAACAATATCAACCAACTTGCCAAATTGACATTTATAAAACACTACACCCCGCAACAGAATAATAAGCGCTTTTTTCTAGTGCACACAGAACATTCCAAGACAGACCACATTCTGAGCTACGAAAGAAACCTTAACTATTTTAAATAAACTGAGGTCGTGTAAGTGTGCTCTCTCACCATAATGGAATTAAATTAGAAATTACTGGCTGCGCACCATGGCTCACACTCGTACTCCCACCATTCTCGGAGGCTGAGGCAGGTGGATCATTTGAGTCCAGCAGTTCAAGACTAGCCTGTGCAACAAGGCAAAATCCTGTCTCTACTAAAAATACAAAAATTATCTGGGCATGGTGGTGTGCCTGTAGTCCCAGAAACTTGGGAGGCTGAGGCACAAGAATCACTTGAACCTGGGAGATGGAGGCTGGAGGCTGCAGTGAGCTGAGATGGTGCACAACTGCATTCCAGCCTAGGTGACAGAGCAAGACCCCATCTCAAAAAAAGAAGGAGGAGAAGGAGAAGGAGAAGGAGAAGGAGAAGAAAATTACTAATATAGTCATAATCTTAAAAAAAAAAAAAAAACCTCAAAAAAAATTTTTTTTTTTGAAATGGGGTCTCACTATGTCACCCAGACTGGAATGCAGTGGTGCCATCCTGGCTCACTGCAGCCTCTACATCCCAGACTCAAGAAACCCTCCTGCCTCAGCTTTCTGAGTAGCTGGGACTACAGGCACATGCCACCATGCCTGGCTAATTTTTCTACTTTTTATAAAGATGGGGTCTTACCATGTAGGCCAGGCTGGTCTCGAACTCCTGAGCTCAAGTGATTCGCCACCCTCACCCTCCCAGAGCGCTGGGATTATAGGCAGAAGCCACCACTCCCAGCCTTAAAAAGCTCAAAACTTCTAAATGACCCACTGGCTAAAGAGGAGATCACAGAAAATAGAAGATATTCTGAACTACATAAAAATGAAAATATATCAAAAATGTGGGATGCCTATACACTGTGCTTAGAGGGAAATTTATTGCATTATATCCCATTAGAAAAGAAGACTACAAATCTAAGCTGCCACCTTAAGAAACCATAAAAAGACTAGAAAATTAAATTCAAAACAAAGGAAGATAATAATGAAGAGCAGATATCAATGAAATTGAAAACAACAACAACAAAAAATCAGTAAAACCAAAAGCTGATTCCTTGAAAAAGTAAAAAAAGTGATAAATGAAAAAGCCGGCCAGGCGCAATGGCTCACACCTGTAATACCAGCATTTTGGGAGGCCAAGGTGGCAGATCACCTGAGGTCAGGAGTTAGAGACCAGCCTGGACAACATGGTGAAATGCCATCTCTACCAAAAAATACAAAAAAATTAGTTAGACACAGTGGTGCACACCTGTAGTCCCAGCTACTGGGGAGGCTGAGGAGGAAGAATCGCTTGAACCCAGGAGGCTGCAGTAAGCCACGATTGCAGCGCTGCACTCCATACTGGCCGACAGAGTAAGACCCTGTCTCAAAAAATAAATAAATAAATAAATAAATAGGAAAGGATATCACTACATACTTTACAGACATTGAGAAAATAAGGACAAATAGTACAAATTTCTCCTTATTTGTACCCATAAATTCAACAACTTAGATGAAATGGACAAACTTCATGAAAGATTCAAACTGTCAAAGCTCACATAAAGAAAAAAAAGTAATATCCTCAATAAAAAGAAAATTTGAAAAAAAAAAGAAAGAAAAAAAAGTACTGAATAAATGACACAGGTCACTAAAGAAATTGAATATAGGGCCGGGTGTGGTGGCTCACGCCTGTAATCCCAGCACTTTAGGAGGCTGAGGCGAGTGGATCATCTGAGTTCGAGACCAGCCTGGCCAACGTGGTGAAACCCTGTCTCTACTAAAAATACAAAAATTAGCCAGGCGTGGTGGCAGGCGCCTGTAATCCCCGCTACTCAGGAAGCTGAGGCAGGAGAATCAATTGAACCCGGGAGGCTGAGGCTGCAGCGAGCCAAGGTCGCGCCACTGCACCCCAGCCTGGGCAAAAAGAGCAAAGCTCAGTCTCAAAAAAAAAAAAAGAAAAAAGAAAAGAAATTGAGTATGTGAAAACCTTATTCAACAAATATTACAATTAAGTTAAAAAGCTTCCAACAACAAATATTCCAAACCTAGATTGTTTCACCCACAAACTCTATCAAGATATTTAAAGGAGGAATAATGTCATATTCTATACAAACTCTTACAAAATAAAGAGGAGGGTGCCCTTCCCGACTCATTTATGAAGCCAGCTTTACCCCGATACCAAAATCAGACAGATATATTGCAAAAGAAGAAAAGTATAGTACAATATCCCTCTTGACTATAGATACAAAAATCCTCATGTCAAAATACAAGCAACTTAAATCCAGCAATCTATAAAAAGGATAATATATCATGACAATGTGGATTTTATCCCAGAAATGCAAGACTGGTCCAATATTCAATAATAATTCCATGTGTAATACTACACAGATGGAGTTACGGTTTGAATATGTGACCTCTCCAAAACTTATGTTCATAATTGAATCCCCACTGTGGGGGTATTAAGAGGCAGGGCCTTTGGGGAACTGATTAAGTCATTAGGGCTCTGCCCTCTCAGATGGATTAGTGACTTATAAAAGGGCTGGAGAGAACTACCTCAAGCCCTTTTTGCTTATCCACTCTTCTACCATATGAGGACACAAGATCTGCCCCTTTTGCCCTTTTCATCCCTTCCACCATGTGAGGATGCAGCAGAAGGCCCTCACCAGACCCCAAATATGAGTGCTTTGATCTTGAACTTCCCAGCCTTCAAACTGTAAGAAATAATTTCTGTTCTTTATTACTCAGTCTCAGGTATTTTGTTATAATAGCACAGATGAACTAAGCTAGAAATTGATATGGAGAAGTGATGTTGTTGCTATAACAAATACCTGAAAATATGGAAGTGGCTTTGGAACTGGGTGATAGGTAGAGGCTGGAGTAGTTTTGAAGTGAATGCTAGGAAAAGCTTAGATTGCCACAAAAGAAGCATTAAAGATAGTTCCAGTGAGGGCCCAAAGGAAGAATGAAATTTTGGTAGAAATATGAATAAAGGCCATTCTGATGATCTCTTATGCAGAAATGAGGAATATCATATCAAAAACTGGAGGAAAGACCATTCTTTTTACAAAATGGCAAAAAAAAATTGGTTGAATTTGAATTATATCCATGTCCTACTACTTTGTGAAAGGCAAAATTTAAGAGCTATAAACTAGGATATTTAGCAGAAAAAAATCTCTAAGCAAAGTGTTCAGGATATTGCATGGCTCCTCTTGGCTGCTTATAGTAAAATCCCAAGAGAGACAATGCGGTGAAGATGAAATTTATAATCAAGAAAGACACAGAATGTAAAGATTTGGAAAATTCTCAACCAGGCCAGGTAAAGAATAAAAAAGTATGCTTAGGAGAAAAAAATCAAGGGCGTGGCCAAGGTGTGACTATTTCATCAAGATAATGGAAGAATGACCCTAAAAGCTGTTGAGATCTTTGAGACAGCCATACCCACCACAGGCCCAGAATGCAGGGGCCTTGAGGGCAGAACTGTTTCAAGGGAGAGGTCCAGGGTACCTGTGGAGCCTCAGGGCTTGCTGCACAGCACCAACTCAAGTCTCTGCTCCCTGCATTCCAATGCAGTGCTCCTTGTACCCCATCTGTAGTTCAAGTGGGCCCGGAAGCTGCTAAGGCTGCCACTCCCAAAGGAACAAGCAGTAAGCAGCCTTTTCAAGTGTCCACATGTTGCTAAATTTCAAAGGATGTACCAGAGAGCCTGAGGCCCAGGCAGAGAACTGTCACAGGGCAAACTGTCACAGGGCAGGTCAGCAGCAGAGTCCACACGAGGGCAATGCCTAGTGGAGCCAGCGGCGGGGTCGGAGGGGGGCAGAGAGAGTCTCCACAAGGGCAACACCCAGTAGAGCTGTGGGGGCAGGGTTGCCCCCAAAACCCCAGAACCATAGTTACATAGTCACCAACCTGCAACTCTAGCCTAGGAGAGCCACAGGTACCTGATTCCAACTGGTAAGAGGTACAGTGTGGACTGCACCCAACAGAGGCTACAGGGGTGGAGCCACCACGAGGAGCCTTGTGACAGAGGAGGGGCACTGTCATCTCAGTCAGACACCGCCACTTTAAGTTCCAGCTTCCTTTCTAGTCTCATGCATTTCAAGGAAGTAACTTCTCTGCTAACTACAAGCAGCCAGAAAGAGCAGACAGTAAAATACAGATAAGACAGCTCAGGCCCAGAGGGAGGTGGGGGAAAAGTCTCTTGGGTAACTGCCAAACTTCACGCTCATACAATAGGCCCCAGTAGAAGAGTGGGTCTTAATAAGCACATTCCTTTTCCATCAGGTGCACTAAGATAGGGAAGCTAAAAGCAGACTCAGGGGGTATGCCTGTAGCTGCAGAAAAATGTATGGGAAGACACACAACTCTCCCTCCCAGATAACCACAACGAAGAGACACAGAAGCAGTCCACGCCTCTGATAAACTCTCCCACTCTGAATCCTTAAAAACTCTTAGTCTGTAAGACAGTGGGCCTAACTTGGCCAGAAGGCTCCCTCCCGTCAGGTTTGTTTTCTCTAAAATAAATCAGTCTTGACCGGCAAGCCACCTTTCATGTTTCTTTCCTCTTTCTTTAATTCTTACACCTTGGGGACCCAACCCCCAACACAGTGTGTCCAGAAAGCAAGACAATTATTCTCAAGCCTTAGGATTTAATGTTGTTTGCCTTACTGAGCTTTGCACTTACTTGGGATCTGTCACTCCTCTCTTCTTGCCTATTCCTCCCTTCATAATGAAAACATCTGTGCTTGCCTCTCTCACCATTGCAATATATGTGTGTGTTAGTGTGTGTGTGTGTGTGTCTTATCTGACGCATAATAGATGTACATAGTTTCTGAGTACATGTAATAATGTAATACATTCATATAATTTGTAAAAATCAAATCAATGTACTTGGAATACCACCACCTTAAATATTTGTCTTTTTATGCTACAGCCATTCAAATTCTTCTCTTCTAGCTATTTTGTAATTTACAATGGATTATTGTAAACTACAGTTACCCTACTGATCTATATAACATTAGGTCTTATTTCTTCCATCAAACCACGTATATGTACCCACTAATTAACTTATCTTTATCCCCCTTCTCCTTTCTACCCTTCCCTCTGGTAACCACCAATCTACTCTCTATCTTCATGAGATCCACTTTTTTAGCTCCCACACATGAGTGAAAACATGTGATATTTGTCTTTCTGCCCTTGGCTTATTTCACTTAACATAATAACCTCCAGTCCCACCCACGTTGCTACAAATGACAAGATTTCATAATTTTTATGGCTGAATAATATTCCATTGTGCATATATACCACATTTTCTTTATCCATTCTTCCACTGGTGGGCATTTAAGTTGATTCCATATTTTGGCTACTCTGAATAGTCTTGCAATAAACATGGAACTTCATATCTCTTTTTCATATACTGATTTCCCTTTTTTTTTTTTTTTGATATATACCCAGTAGTGGAATTACTACTATGGTAATCTGTTCTTAGTTTTCTGAGGAACCTCCATACTGTTCTCCATAGTGGCTATACTATTAATAATTTACATTCCCACCAACAGTGTAGACACTGTATTTTGAAAGCAGGTAACTTGTTTGACTTCACAGGTTCACAGCTAGAGAGAAATCTGCCACAGGATGAAGCATATCTTTGAGTCTCGCCATATCTGATTGAAATGATATTTAGATAAGACTCTCAACTTTAGACTTCTGAGCTGGTGCTAGAATAAGTTAAGACTTCTGGGGCTACTGGAATGGAATGAATGTATTTGTATGTGTGTAAACTTTGTGCGGGCAAGGGGCAGAGGCAGAGCACCACAGTCTGAATGTGTGTCCCCTCCAAAATTCACATTGAAACTTAATCTCCATTGTGGTGGTATTAAGAGGCAGAAGTCTTTGGGGATGTGATTAAGTCCATTAGGGCTCTAACTTAAGCAAGTGCTGGAGGGAACTAGCTTAGGCCCCATTTGCCCTCTTCCCAGCAATAAGAAGGCCTCACCTTCTTATTGGTCACCAGACACACACACACACACACATACAAAGCCTTAATCTTGGACTTCCCAGCCTCCAGACTGGAAGAAATAAATTTTTGTTCTAAATTACTCATTCTGGTATAATATCAGCACAGACTAAGATGGATGGCAATTTATGTATTCTACCATAAAGTATTCCACTGAATGATTAAACTACAGTTAACTAATCTCATTGTTTCCATTTTTCCCTATTTCAGTGTTACAATGAATATACTTGAACATGTATCTTTCTGCAACCTCCTCATATTTAATGTGATGCCAGTCAACATCTTAACAGAAGTTTTCCAAAGAACTTGACAAGCTCCTGAAATTCAAATGAAAACAGGGACCAAGAACAGCCAAAAATCCTTTTGAAGAGTAATAATACAGAAATCCTGCCATATCAAAATACATTTTTTTTTTTTTTTTTTTTTTTTTTTGGAGACGGAGTCTTGCTCTGTCGCCCGGTCTGGAGTGCAGTGGCCGGATCTCAGCTCACTGCAAGCTCCGCCTCCCGGGTTCACGCCATTCTCCTGCCTCAGCCTCCCGAGTAGCTGGGACTACAGGCGCCCGCCACCTCGCCCGGCTAGTTTTTTGTATTTTTTTAGTAGAGACGGGGTTTCACCGTGTTCGCCAGGATGGTCTCGATCTCCTGACCTCGTGATCCGCCCGTCTCGGCCTCCCAAAGTGCTGGGATTACAGGCTTGAGCCACCGCGCCCGGCTCAAAATACATTTTAATGTTCTAAAAAAGTAGTATGGTATTGCTACAAGAGACATATCAATACAATAGAGAGCTTAGGACACACATAGGAGGTTTGGTATGTGATAGAGGTGACACTATAGATCAACGGAGGAAAAAAACGTTCAATAAGTGAATCCTCATATTGAAAAAGATAAAAATTAGATCTAATGATATGGTTTGGCTGTGTCCCCACCCAAAATCTCATCCTGAATTGTAATCCTCATAATCCCCATGTGTCAAGGGCAGGATGAGGTGGAGGTAACTGGATCATGGGGATGGTTTGCCCTATGTTGTTCTCATGATAGTGAGTTCTCACGAGATGTGATGGTTTTATAAGCATCTGACATTTCCCCTGCTTGCTTCTTCTCCCTCCTGCTGCTGTGATAAGGTGCCTCCCACCATGATTACAAGTTTCCTGAAGCCTCCCCAGCCATGCTGAACTATGAGTCAATTAAACCTCTTTCATTTATAAATCACCCAGTCTCCAGCAATTCTTTTTTCTTTCTTTCTTTTTTTTTTTTTTTTTTTTGAGACAGAGTTTTCCTCTTGTTGCCCAGACTGGAGTGCAATAGCGTGATCTCAGCTCACCGCAACTTCTGCCTCCCGGGTTCAAGCGATACTCTTGCCTCAGCCTCCCAAGTAGCTGGGATTACAGCCATGTACTACCACGCCTGGCTAATTTTGTATTTTTAGGAGAGACAGGGTTTCTCCATGTTGGTCAGGCTGGTCTCGAACTCCCAACCTCAGGTGATCCACCTGCCTCGGCTTCCCAAAGTGCTGGAATTACAGGCGTGAGCCAACACGCCCAGCTGGGCAGTTCTTTATAGCAGTGTGAAAACAGACTAATACAGACCTCAATCTCATATTACATGTAAAAATAAATTCCAGATGGACAAAAGACCTAAGTGTAAGATGAAAAAACTTAAATCAGGCCGGGCGCGGTGGCTCAAGCCTGTAATCCCAGCACTTTGGGAGGCCGAGACGGGCGGATCACGAGGTCAGGAGATCGAGACCATCCTGGCTAACACGGTGAAACCCCGTCTCTACTAAAAATTACAAAAAACTAGCCAGGCGAGGTGGCGGACACCTGTAATCCCAGCTACTCGGGAGGCTGAGGCAGGAGAATGGCGTAAACCCGGGAGGCGGAGCTTGCAGTGAGCTGAGAGCCGGCCACTGCAGTCCAGCCTGGGCGACAGAGCGAGACTCCGTCTCAAAAAAAAAAAAAAGAAAAAAAAAAAAAGAAAAAACTTAAATCTTTTAGTAGAAAACATACAAGCATTTTTTAAAACCAGAGTGAAGAAGATTTCTTTAACAAAATAAAAATAATACAAACTTCAGAAGAAAAACTACATTTTTAATTTAAAATTGTTTACAACAAAATTATGTATTTCAAGGTAAAAAGACACAAACTAGAAGATGAAATCAGGTATTTATACAACCAAGGATCAGCATCTAGAGTACGTACAGCATTCTTAAAACTCAGTAAAACAGGAAAACAAACAAAACAGACAATATAAACCAGCAGTTCACCAGCGAAGATGCCCAAATGGCCCCAAAACATATGAAAAGATGTTCAACTTCACTACTCAAGAAAATATAAACTTTAAAAAGATGTCTGTATCCAGTAGATTGGTAAAATATTATAAATTTATATATATAACACCAAGTGTTTTTGGGTTTTTTTTTTTTTTTTAAGTTCTGAAGTACATGTGCAGGATGTACAGGTCCCATAGGTAAATGTTTGCCATGGTGGATCAACCCGTCACCTAGGTATGAAGCCCAGCATGCATTAGCTATTTTTTCTGATGCTCTCCCTCTCCCCGTCCCCCATCCAACAGGCCCCAGTGTGTGTTGCTCCCCTCCCTGTGTCCACGTATTCTCATTAACACCAAGTTTCGATAAGCAGAAAAACAAGACCTCAAATTCCTGGTGAGGCCAGGCATGGTAGCCCATGCCTGTAATCCCAGCACTCTGGGAGGCTGAGGCGGGAAGATCACCTGAGGTCAGGAGTTCGAGACCAGCCTGGCCAATATGGTAAAACGCCGTCTCTACTAAAAATACAAAAATTAGCTGGGCATGGTGGCAGCCCCCTGTAATCCCAGCTACTCAGGAGGCTGAGGCAGAAGAATTGCTTGAATTCAGGAGGCAGAGGTTGCAGTGAGCCGAGATCGCACCACTACACTTCAGCCTGGGGGACAGAGTGAATCTCCATCTCAAAAAATATATATATTATATATGGCCCAGGAATTTCAGGAAAATGGTAACTTCTGGAGAGGGAAAGAGAAAGGAAAGGAGAGGTGGGTTGACCTTTCTTTGGTGTTTTGACTAAAAGCAGCTCTATAGCAAAGATGGCAAAAGGTTAACATCTATTCATCTCAATGGTAAGTACAAAGGTATCTGTTATATTACTTTTGTAATTTTCTGTAAATTCAAATTGTTTCATAATTGAAAATAGTTTTAACTGAGTTTTATAATGATTAAAAAATTAGGCCAGGTGTGGTGGCTCACGCCTGCAATCCCAGTAATTTGGGAGGCTGTGGCAGGTGGATTGCCTGAGGTCAGCAATTCGAGACCAGCCTGACCAATATGGTGAAATCCCACGTCTACTAAAAATACAAAAAATTAGCCAGGCGTGGTGGCATGTGCCTGTAGTTCCAGCTACTCAGGAGGCTGAGGCAGGAGAATCGCTTGAACCCAAGAGGCGGAGGTTGCAATGAGCCAAGATCGTGCCACTGCACTCCAGCCTGGTGACAGGGTGAGACTTCATCTCAAAATGAGCAAACAAACAAAAAAAAAATTATGAATATTTTAGGTGTAGTATTGGTATTGTGGTTTTGGGGGAGTTTTTTGTTTGTTTTTTGCTTTGTTTTCAAGAGATGAGGTCGCTTCATATTACTGAGGCTGGAGTGCAGTGACTATTTACAGGTCTGATCATAATGCACTGCAGCCTCTTACTCCCAGGCTCAAGCAATACTCCCATCTCAGCCTTGGGAATAGCTGGGACTATAGGTGCGAGTCACTATGCCTGACATTATTTTTTAATTGTGGTAAAATATAAATAACATAAAATTTACCATTTAAAACCATCTTAAATGTACAGTTTAGTGGCATTAAGTACATTCACATTGTTTTGCAACCATCACAACCATCGATCTCAAGGACGTTTTCATCTTCCCAAACTGAAACTCTGTATCTGTTAAAAATAAATAAATAAATAGATAATTCCCCAGGCTGGGCATGGTGGCTCACGCCTTTAATCCCAGCACTTCGGGAGGCGGAGGCGGGCAGATCACGAGGTCAGGAGATCGAGACCATCCGGGCTAACGTGGTGAAACCCTGTCTCTACTAAAAATACAACAACTTAGCTGGGCGTGGTGGTGGGCACCTGTAGTCCCAGTTATTAGGGAGGCTGAGGCAGGAGAATGGCGTGAACTCAGGAGGTAGAGCTTGCAGTGAGCCGAGATCGTGCCACTGCACTCCAGCCTGGGCAACAGAGTGAGACTCAAAAAAATAATAAATGCCAGAGTGAGTCGCAAAAAAATAAATAAATAAATAAATAAATAACTCCCCAGTCTCCCCTTCCCTTGGCCTCTGATAATCACTATTCTGCTTTCTGTCTATATGAATTTGACTATTCCTGGCACTTCATATAAACTGAAGTATCTGTTCTTTTGTGATGGGCTTATTTCATTTGGCATAATGTCTCCAAGGTTTATCTACATTGTAACATTCTAACATGTCAGAATTTTATAGTTTTTAAGGCTAAATATTCCATTGTATAGATACTCCACATATTGTGTATCCATTCATCCGCTGATGGACACTTGAGTTATGTTTTAGAGTTCACATCTCTTTACTCAGATGCATACTCAAATATTTTTAAATTAAATTATAAGGCATCTGATATTTGCTTCAAAATAGTCCTGGCTGGGAAGTAAGAGCAGTGGGACGGGGAGATAACAAATGAAACAAGAGGCCGGGCGCGGTGTCTCACGCCTGTAATCCCAGCACTTTGGGAGGCCGAGGCGGGCGGATCACGAGATCAGGAGATTGAGACCACTGTGAACCCCGTCTCTACTAAAAATACAAAAAAATTAGCAGGGCACGGTGGCAGTCGTCTGTAGTCCCAGCTACTCGGGAGGCTGAAGCAGGAGAATGGCATAAACCCAGGAGGCGGAGCTTGCAGAGAGCCGAGATCAGGCCACCATACTCCAGCCTGGGTGACAGAGCGAGACTCTGTCTCCAAAAAAAAAAAAAAAGATACAAGATGTCACTTTTCCTTATGAGAGCAGCAAAGATCAGAAACATTGATACCACCATATACACTGCCAGAATATGGGGAAACAAACTGTTTCATACATTGTTGGCAGGAATGTAAATTAATTTCTTTGGAGGGTTCTATCAAAGTTGAATTTGCACATTTCCCTCAACCAAGATATAACTTCTAGGAATTTATCCTCATACATAAGCTTACACACATATGAAGAAGCATATACAAGAATACTTGCTGCAACAATGTTTACAACAGCCCAAGTCTGGAAAGAATTTAAATGTCTATCAGTAGGGAACTGACTGCAAAAATCACAGTACATTACAAAAACATGGAAATACAATGAAATACTATTTAACTTCAAAAATGAAGCAGTTCAACTTTCGAGATAGTGTCCATAAATATGTTAAGGGGAAAAAAAGCAAGATACTAAAGAGGGTAACACTATTCAACCAGACATTCACATGGTTCAATTTCTGGCTACCACAGATCAAAAAACCTAAAAACCTCCCACAACACAGGCCAGGCACCACACTCTGGCCCATGCCTATAATCCCAGCCCTTTGGGAGGCTGAGGCAGATGGATTGCTTGAAGCCAGGAGTTCAAGACCAGCCTGGCCAACGTGGTGAAATATCATCTCTACCAAAAATACAAAAAAAAATGTAGTTGGGTGTAGCGGTGTGTCCCTATAGTCCCAACTACTTGGGAGGGTGAGGTGGGAAATCACTTGAGCCTGGGAGGTAAACGCTGCAGTGAGCTGTGATGTCACACCACTGCACTGAAGCCTGGGAGACACTGCGAGAACCTGTCTCTAAAAAAAAAAAAACTAGAAATGCTGGATAAATTATAACTAATGTCTTTTAAATACATAAGTAAGCTCAAAAGAAAGGGAAATTTCGGCCGGGCGCGGTGGCTCAAGCCTGTAATCCCAGCACTTTGGGAGGCAGAGACAGGTGGATCACGAGGTCAGGAGATCGAGACCATCCTGGCTAACACGGTGAAACCCCGTCTCTACTAAAAAATACAAAAAACTAGCCGGGCGACGTGGCGGGCACCTGTAGTCCCAGCTACTCGGGAGGCTGAGGCAGGAGAATGGCGTAAACCCGGGAGGCGGAGCTTGCAGTGAGCTGAGATCCGGCCACTGCACTCCAGCCCGGGCGACAGAGCGAGACTCTGTCTCAAAAAAAAAAAACAAGAAAGGGAAATTTCTTACTGAGGGGTAGGATGGAGAAAGGCACCTTTACTTTTTACTTTATCCACTTATTTTTATGTTATAATCAATGTGTATTACTTCCGAAATTAAAAAAAATGAAAGCACTCTGAAAAAAGCTGCTATGGATTTAATAATCAATACGACCTCATGAATAACTAAAGCAATGTAATCTGACGGCAACTTTTTGAGTATAGCAGCCACTTTTTTATCCAATTTAATTCAAAATTACTGACACCTACTAAGTACAAGAGACTGTGCTGGCCTCTGGCTAATAGCAAAATGAGGTCCTTATCTTTTAAGGAGCTTAGAATACGTGAGAAAGAACAAGTAAGGAGACAAAAATATCTGTAATATAGGACAGAACATGAAACTCCTCATTTTCTGCACCAAAATTTGAGAACTAAATGTTTAAAATCCCAGTTTCCGGTTAGTATCCCATCAGAGCCCAAAACCAGCCAGTTAGACATTACAGTTGACCCTTGAACAACACTAGTTTGAACAGCAAGGGTTCCACTTATACAAGGATTTTTAAACCAAACATGGATCGAAAATACAGAATTCATGGGATCTGACACTCACATACATGAAGGGTAGACTTTTCTTACAAGCAGGATTTCAGTATACCCTGGAGAATGGGTGGGAGGTGAGTATTCTGGAACCAGTCTCCTATATATACCATATACTGAGGAACGAGTGTATTTTAGACTTTCCATTACAGGCTATTTTGTTTTGTTTCATTTTGTTTTGAGTTAATCCACCCATAAAGCATTTTCTTTTTTCCAGATGGAGTTTCACTCTTGTTGCTCAGGCTGGAGTGCAATGGCATGATCTTGGCTCACTGTAACCTCTGCCTCCCGGGCTCAAGCGATTCTCCTGTCTCAGCCTCCGGAGTAGCTGGGATTACAGGCATGTGCCACCACAGCTGGATAATTTTGCATTTTTAGTAGAGATGGGGTTTCTCCATGTTGGTCAGGCTGGTCTTGAACTCCCAACTTAAGGTGATCTGCCCACCTCGGCCTCCCAAAGTGCTGGGATTACAGGTGTGGGCCACCACACCCAGCCCCCATGAAGCATTTCTGACAATGACCGCATTGCATTTACTCACTAGTGGCAAAACTGTAGTTACGCATACAGCTGTTTTGTTTTGTTTTTTTTCCTGAGACGGAGTCTCACTCTGTCGCCCAGGCTGGAGTGCAGTGGCAAGATCTCAGCTCACTCCAAGCTCCACCTCTAAGGTTCATGCCATTCTCCTGCCTCAGCCTCCCAAATAGCTGGGACTACAAGCACCCACCACCACACCCAGCTAATTTTTTGTATTTTTAGTAGAGACAGGGTTTCGCCATGTTAGCCAGGATGGTCTCGATCTCCTGACCTCGTGATCTGCCCACCTTGGCCTCCCAAAGTGTGGGATTGCAGGTGTGAGCCACCGCGCCCGGCCACATACAGTTATTAGTACACAGTTTCCATAGCCTTTGTGATCTCATCCCACAAATGAATCCTCAATTGTTTTCTTCCTTTGATTTGTATATCTGCTAATACTGCCACATTGACTATATCAATACTACTCAGTCAAAAATAACTAAATCCTCCCCATAGTTCTATAATTGCTAATTTGAAAATTAAATATAAATACAGCTGTGATGGATTCAAGATCCTTCTCCATCTCCAATCACTGAACATCCTACAGGCAACAGTCAGACACTTGTGAAAAGGATTATGGCACAGCAAGATGTATTCTCATTTACTAAGAGCACAAATACAGCAGAAAAAAAGGAATCCTTCCTCTAAAAGTGACTGAACATGAAATTTACAAACTTTTATGGCAGTTAGAATAAAAACCCCAAAATCAACACACATTCAATCTTTGGCAACCTAAACGGGTTTTTAAAATATCAAAAACTTAGAAAAGTTCAAACATTCTGTTCATGCCAGGGTAGTCCAGCTTTGACCATGAGAACACTGTTATAAGCTGTTGATGATTCCAGTTCTAAAAAGGTTCCACAGGCAGTCTTTTAGGTTGCAAAGCTAGTCAACATCACCTATTTCTCTTGAGGCAGTAAATTAGTTGTATAGCCCAGAAAAATTACTCTATCCAATCCAAGCAGTTATAAAAAATTCAGAATAATCACAAGGCCACAATACTGTTTATTGTTCAATCTTGCCCTTTATGAAACTGGACATGGCAACTGCTGACACATAAGGCAATAGTTCTGGTTTCAGACAGAGATAATAATAAATCTTTAAATATTATGTATCAACTCATAGAGGGTTGCCAGACTGGGAAAATACTACTTACCTATGAGACACCAGTAAAAGCAAATACCATGAGGTTAGGATGTTGACCATCTATAGCCTGGATACCCTAAAACTGTATGAATACCTTCAAAGAAACTCACTGACATATTTCTGGTAGTACACTGAAGCATCACAAGCAATCAGACTTGCATCTCATCCTCAACAATCTGATAATTACCACTGTATTCCAAAAGTCAGGAAAGAATCAATGTCATTTCCTACCTTCAGGTTCTCTGGAGGCTTTCCTAAATGCTAACCCAGTCCAAGAAATAAAAATGTCTAACTATCAGTAAAGGATTGCTCCAACTCCTGTTTTGATGTGCTTCTTTAAAACAAAAACAAACAAAAAAGTTTAAAAAGAAAGAAACGAAGGCCCAAATAAGAATAACATATTAAGTAAAAAAAAAAAAGATAAAATGTAGAATTGAAAGGAAAAACCAGTAAGAATGCTATTTAGTAGAGGCAGTAAAGAGAAATGGTTGACTAGTCCCGCTCTGGAGCCCTGGAGCCAGCATGCCTAGCTTACTGCCAGTGTAATCTTGAGCAAGTTTTTTTTTTTTAACTCTGCCCTACTTCCCTCTTCTGTACAATGAAAATAATAAAAGTAACAATCTCAGAGTCAAAGAATAAATAAGTTGGGGCCGGGCGCGGTGGCTCAAGCCTGTAATCCCAGCACTTTGGGAGGCCGAGACGGGCGGATCACGAGGTCAGGAGATCGAGACCATCCTGGCTAATACGGTGAAACCCTGTCTCTACTTAAAAAATACAAAAAACTAGCCGGGCGACAAGGCGGGCGCCTGTAGTCCCAGCTACTCGGGAGGCTGAGGCAGGAGAATGGCGTAAACCCGGGAGGCGGAGCTTGCAGTGAGCTGAGATCCGGCCACTGCACTCCAGCCTGGGTGGCAGAGCAAGACTCCGTCTCAAACAAACAAAAAAAAAAAAAAAAAAAAAAAGAATAAGTAAGTTAAATCACGTAAAACAGCTAGAATTTGGCCACTTTTAACTAAACAGATAGACAAAAGTCCAAAATTTCACCACTACTCTGTTGATGAGGCTGTTGGAAAACAGGCAGTCTCATACAGTAATTAGTACTAAGCCTTAGGGAGGGCAATTTGGAAAACACACGTTTGAGAATTTATCCCACTGACCCTCTTGACTAGGTGAGAAAAGACAGATAACACCACTTTTTAATTTTATACTGGAAAGTCAAATGCCCATGAAGAGACATTAAATCAAGAATGGAAAATTCACACACACACACACACACACACAAAATTAAAATTAAAAAAGATATTAAAAAAAAGAATGGCAAATTCAAAACATGGAACACTATGCAGCAGTTTTTTTTAAAAAACTGATGACACTGATTTTTTTATAAGAAAAATACATCTAAGATAACTAAAAAATGCAAGATGTAGAACAGTGGAAAGTATGCAACCCTTTGCACAAAAAGAGACTGAAAAACTAGGAAACATCCTTGCTTGTTCTGCACTAAGAGAAACTAAGCAGGAAGGAACTGGACAGATGGAAGACTAGATGGGAGAAAAATTTCCAACTGTGTGTGTGCGTATCTGCTTTATTAGCTATATATTTTACTTATTCAAATATAAAATTTTAAAAAGTACTTTTAAAGTGTCAGAGATACAGTTCAAGAACTCAAATGTTGGCCGGGCGCAGTGGCTCACGCCTGTAATCCCAGCACTTGGGAGGCCAAGGCAGGCAGATCACCTGAGGTCGGGAGTTCGGGACTAGCCTGACCGACATGGAGAAACCCTGTCTCTACTAAAAAAAAAAAATACAAAATTAGCCGGGAGTGGTGGTGCATGACTGTAATCCCAGCTACTTGGGAGGCTAAGGCAGGAGAATCGCTTGAACCCAAGGGGTGGAGGCTGCGGTGGGCCGAGATCGCGCCATTGCATTCCAGCCTGGGCAACAAGAGCGAAACTCCATCTTAAAAAAAAAATTAATAAATAAATAAATAAAAACTCAAATGTTACCTGCAATTATGTTATTATTATTAGCAAAATCAAAATACCTTCTTTCTGAAGACTTTTTCTTACTCCCTCTGGACAGAAACCTCCTCTCCCTCCTCTAGTTATCAAGTTACTGTTTAAGGAATTTATTACTTTCTACTCCAGTGCAAGTAGAGTAAGGGGTTGGTCAATGTTTCATTCATTTTTAATATCCAAGAAGCCTTGCTTGCACATAGTAGGTACAAACATTTTGGAGTAACAGTAACCTTACAAGTACTCCCAAAAAAAAGGTGACCATTTATAAAAAGATTGTACTCTGTCATTAATCCTAAGACCTGAAAATTGAAGAAGTTTCATAACTGCTAGCAACTAGTAGTTGCTAATATTCTTTCAACTACTGCCCATCCAAAATCGCCCCTTTCACTTTTTCCTTTTTTCTCAGACTGTTCCAGACATTGACATCACGTTCCAAGCCAAGACTCTACATGTACTAACTCTCTGTAACTCACTGCAAACTCTGAAATGTCTTCTCTCATAAGTCCCAACATCTGATGTATCGCTCCTGTCAAAAGGGCATTTGTTGTCTCCTCTTAGATGTTCACATATCAGTGAGTGAATAAAGTGCCCTTAACTGGAGAAGACCTAACACTTGATTCCTAGTTCGCTCAGTATTTTGTTTGTTCTCCTGGTACGGCGGGTATTCTGTAACGGACTGCTCAGTAGCCCAATTCTAAATGTCATCCCAGCATACCAAATACTCCACTGACAGCTCAACAGTCACTTTTCATGCAGGCCCCTCCCCTTCCCTCCTCCCTCAATCCTCAAGAGCTCCTTCTCTCATACTGACAGACACACTGGCAGTTCAGAAGATCTTTTCCTCAAGCGTCCTTCCCTGCACGTACAAGACCACCTCCCCAGCTCTCATCATCCCGTGAGCCAATACATTCCCAATAACAACCCCTCCCAGCCAACCCAAATCACAACTTAAGTCTCTTCCCAAGAACCAGGCTTTATAGCCTTTCCCAACAAGTACACACTTGACAGCTCGACACGAGCTTCCTCAAAAATCCTTTTCCCCTCACTCCCCTCCTAACCCATACACTGGCTCTTTTCTCGCAATCACTTACCCACCCTGGCTTCCCCATAATTCGCAGCCCGGTTTCCTAAACATGCTCTACGCTCTCCTCTCCCTGCTTTCTGCTCCCCACCCCCTTTCCACCGCTGACAGCTCAGTCACCTCCATCCCCCTGTGGCTGCACCCTCCCCCGCACCCTCCCCTTGACAGCTCAAGAGTGGGCTCCCGGTGCCCCGCTCCAGGCCCTCCCGCGACGTCCCCAGCCCAGGGTCGCCTCGCCCGCGGGGACGGCTCCACTCACCCGCTCTCCCGCATCACGTTGCTGTCCCCACAGTCGCAGGCGCCCCCGGCCTGGCTACGGAACATGTTGAAGTCGTGTCCAGTGTGGTCGCCCTGGTGGAAGCACTCGGCGCACAGTGACATGCAGGGCGAGATGCCGCACGTCCGGCAGCGGTAGGCCACGAAGTTGGCTGTCCAGACCAGGCCGCAGAGCGCCGCGGGATCGTAGGCCCGCACCGCAGCGCAGAACTCGTCGTAGCCGCCGCCGCCCGCCAGAAGGCACTTACACCACTCCAAGGCCTCCTCCTCGGCTGCCCCCGGACCGCCCCCGCCTCCGGCCGCCGCCGCGTCCTCGCCGCCGGCAGCCGCGGCCAGCGGCCGCTCGGCGCTCAGCACCCGCTCCAGCAGCGCCTGCAGCTCCTCAGCACCTGCGCGGTTGTCCGGCCGGCTGAGGGCCGCCTTGAGGTGCGCGGCGGTGGCCGCCTTGTCTAGGGCCAGCCCCGACGCGGGCAGCTCGGGCTGTGACGGCTGCTGGCCCCCGACGGCCGCCGCGGCCGCCGCCGCCATGATGAGAGCTCAGAATTTGGAAAGTCCAGGGCCAGCTGCTCCTCCAGGCAGAGTGAGGGAATAGACTGCTGCGACTGCTCGGCCCGCCCAACTCTCGCGATACCCGGAGCGTCCGCGTTCCTCCGCCCGCAGCCCCGCCCCTGCACACGCCCCCTCGGGCTGCAGAGTGCAGAGCCTTCTCCCCGCCCTCCCGCCTGGGTGCCTCTGGACCAAGCTAGGCTCCCAACTTTCTAAGTTAAGAGCTACTGAAATAAAGGACTCACCTTATAGGAAGTCTTTAATAAGGGCAATTATTTCTTTATTTGCATAGACTACAGGGATTATTCACATCATCTTTCAGATGTACTTTAGGCATCTGCATTTTGTTTAAGATGTACATTCCTGTTGTTATCAAAGTCCAGCAGGCGACAGAGTGAGACCCCCAACTTAAGGAAAACAAAAACTGTAGGAAGAGCAATCCAAAGAAAAACAGAAGGCCGGGCGCAGTGGCTCACACCTGTAATCCCAGCACTTTGGAAGACCGAGGCAGGTGGATTACTTGAGGTCAGGAGTTTGAGATGAGCCTGGCTGACATGGTGAAACCCTGTCTCTACTGAAAATACAAAAATTAGCTGGGCGTGGTGGCGCACGCCTGTAATACCGGCCACTCGGGAGGCTGAGGTAGGAGAATCGCTTGAATCCAGGAGACAGAGGTTGTAGTCAGCCAAGATCACGTCACTGCACTTCAGCCTGGGAGACAAAGCGAAACTCCGTCTCAAAAAACAATAACAACATCAAAGAAGAACAGGGGTGTTTCCAATCCATAACCGTGTGTTTGAAATGAATGAAACATAATTAAGACAGGTTATTTTACAGTCCTGGTCTTCTACATTAGTTAAGTATGTCACGATCATCATATAACAGTGATAAGTTAAATTTGCTCAATAATTTTATGAATCACTAAATTATAAACTAAATAAAACTTTATGTATTAACTTTACATGCTAAAACTTTGTATGCTTTAACTCATTTGATTATCATAACAGAAAACTTTGAATTCTACCATTCCTAGGAAGTAGCAGCCTCAGACATTTCTCTACTTCGTCATCATCCATTCACTCTTTTTCTTCTTCCTTTAATAATGCAAAGAGGTGTCCATCCACAGGCTTAAACACAGTCCTGCAATCCTTTTACTTAACCACTGGATCCTGCCTTCCCAACTCTATCCAATATCCTCTTGTATTTTTAACACCTCTCTTTCTACTAGCTCAATGCTTGTCAGAATTTGTCTCCTCCTGTCTTAAAAATAATTGAAAAAACAATAAAGCTTCCCCCATTACTAAGCATCAACCATTCTCTTCTTTTTGTAGGCCACCTTTCTCTTTCTCTTTTCCTTTTCTTTTCTTTTTTTTTTTTTTTTTTTTTGAGACAGGGTCTCACTGTCGACCAGGCTGGAGTGCAGTGGTGCAATTTCAGATCACTGGAAGCTTTGCATCCCGGGTTCAAGCGATTTTCCCACCCCAGCCACCGGAGCAGCTGGGACCACAGGCTCGCGCCATCACACCCAGCTAATTTTTGTATTTTTAGTAGATACAAGGTCTCCTTACGTTGCTCAGGCTGGTCTCAAACTCCGGTCTCAAGCGATCCGCCCATCTTGGCCTCCCAAAATGCTGGGATTACAGGAGTGAACCACCGCGTCTGGGGCCACGTTTAATTGTTCATATTTACTCTTTCTTCTTTCTAAACTTCCATTCGCTCCACAATCTGCTACAACTTGATTTCTGCTCCTACTTTATGAAGCTCGACCTCTTTCCAGTATTTGACACCACTACCTATTCTTTCATTTTCACTCTTTTCTTTTTTTTCTGAGAGGGAGTCCCGCTCTGTTGCCCAGGCTGGAATGCAGGGGCACGATCTCGGCTCACTGCAAGCTCCGCCTCCCGGGTTCACGCCATTTTCCTGCCTCAACCTCCCGAGTAGCTGGGACTACAGGAGCCCGCCACCACACCCGGCTAATTTTTTTGTATTTTTAGTAGAGACAGGGTTTCACCATGTTAGCCAGGATAGTCTCGATCTCCTGACCTCGTGATTCGCCTGCCTCAGCCTCCCAAAGTGCTGTGATTACAGGCGTGAGCCGCCGCGCCCGGCCCCTCCACTATCTCTTCTTTGAGTTTCTTTGACATCACCACTTCTGTGAGAATTGCAAGTGACACAAATGACCTAAAAATTGGGAAACAAAGTTACAATAAAGTAAGGCATGAGAATGGCGAAGGAGGTAAAGGTGAATGGAGATCGCTACTTTTTGAGCCGAGACTTGGGAAACAAGAAGAGTCACTCTGGGCCATACAACAAAGTGACTGTGACTTTCTCTTCCGCATCCCTTTCACTCTGTCTTTCCCCATCCTTTGAGGGCCCGCAGGTACTCATGGCAAACTAGAGGGTAACGAGCAGGCGACAGGCGGCGAGGACTGGCCGTGGGTCAGCGAGTAGCGCAGGCTTTGCAGGTGGAGGGGATGGGGTAATGAGGCCCCCAGGTGGCCAGCTGAACCCCGGCTCCGGACAAAAGTTGCAGCTCGGCGCCGGGCCGCTGGGCGGCGAACGCGTGCGCGCGTGCGGGCTGGCGCTTCCGGCCCCGGCCGAGGTGCAGGTCGGCCCAAGAGGTGTGTTGTCGTGGCGCGAGGGATCCTGGGGCTGCTCCAGCCACGCGCCGCCGCCGTCTCCTGGGGTGGTGTGGGTTACCTGGGAGGTGGGTCAGAGGCTCGTCCCGTGCCCTGCGTCCCGGCGTCTCCTTAGGGCGCGTCTTCGGGTCCGGCCAGCAGTGCTGAAAAGGGGGAGAAGGTTGGGGGTAGGGAAGAAACAAGATCCCAGTTCAATAGATTTCTCCGCAGATCCTGTGCCTTCAAACCCTACGAGTCCATACTTTAAAACAAAATGAAGAAATTAAGGCTTAAGGAACTAGAGAGTCGCCTGCAACAAGTGGATGGATTCGAAAAGCCCAAGCTACTTCTAGAACAGTATCCTACCAGGCCGCACATTGCAGGTAGGGCGGCTGGTTCACCACGCCCCTGCTTTCGGCGTTAGTCCAGTCTACTCTGTGATAAAAATAGAACAGTTATTTGGATACAGATAATGTCTAGAGAAATTTTGCCCAAAGATCACCTAGTTAGGTCTTCCTTGACACTGCAGCTCACGGCACGCCCTCCAGACACACACTCGCTATCGTTTTACTGTCTGGTTTTCTGCATATCCCTTAACACTGCCAAACAGTGTTTTTAATGTGTTTTTTTCTCTTCTGACATTATAATCTCTTTGAGGACAAGGAATTTGTTAGTCTCGTTCATACTTGAATTCCCAGTGCCTAGAAGAGTCGCTGGTACTATTTAGGAGCTCAGTAAACATTTACTAAATAAGGGTCAATTTCCTATTGCTACTAATTGCGTAGGCAAGGATTCTTGTGCTATACTCTGCCCTAGAAATGAATACCAGAGTTGATAGTGGAAGGATAGTTTAACAAAATCAGAGTATGTGCTGTATAAAGATGAGCATGCATATTAATTTTAACAGATTTTCTGAGTATTAGTATTGTTGCTTCATGCCAGACGTTGATACTGGGAGTACAAGAGAGAATACAGGAAAACATATATTTATGTTACCGAAGTCATTGGGAAGCCTTAGGGGAAAAAAATTTATTATTATTTTTTGAGATGGGGGTCTCACTCTGTCACTCAGGCTAAAGTGCAGTGGCATGATCAACGGAACTGCAGCCTTGACCTCCAGGACTCAAGTGATCCTCCTACCTAAGCCTCCTGAGTAGCTGGGACTACAGGCATGCACCATCACGCTGGCTAATATTTTTTATTTTTTGTAGAGACAGGGTCTTGCTATGTTGCCCAAGATGGTCTCAAACTCCTTGGCTGAAGTGATCCTCCCACCTTGGCCTCAAGAAGTGCTGAGATTACAGGCATGAGCCTCTGAGCCTGGCCCCTTAGGAAAATTAATTTTCTGAGAGTACCTGCAAAGAGGAGTTTTTTCCAGTTCCAAAATAGTTGTTTCTAAGCTGCCAGCAAAAGTCAAGGAGGACACATGTGTATTTACACTTAACTCCAAGATACTGTCATGATTCCAACCAAAAATTCACACAAAACTACTGTGTCTAGGTTAAGACCAGTTTTCTCAAATAATGACTTACTAGTCTTCTGACTGTAGGTTTTTTTAGTGGAATCCAATTTAAAAAATATTAACAATCTGGCCAAGTATGGTGGCTCACCCCTATAATCCCAGCACTTTGGGAAACCAAGGCAAGAGAATGACTTGAGGCCAGGAGTTCAAGATCAGCCTGGGCAACACAGTGAGACCCTGGCTCTTAAAAAATAAATAAATAAATTAGCCGGGTGTAGTAGTATGCGCCTATACTCCCAGCTGCTGTTACTAAGGCAGGAGAATTGCTTGAGCCCTGGAGTTTCAGGCTGCAGTGAGCTCTGATCCCACCACTGCACCCCAGCCTGGGTGATAAGAGATAGACCCCATCTCTGAAAAAAACAACAAAAAAACCTCTGGATCCTCGGGTACCAATGGCCAGCAGTCCTTGCTGGGTTCAGATATCTTCAGGGAAATATCAGTGGTGGTGGTATTCATGTTTAACCTTAAGTATATCTAACACCCAGTAGTTCTATTATCAGGTCTCATTTGTAGATTATGAATATATATATGTCTGTAGACCATGAGTTTATGTGTCTAAAGGCTACATTGCAGAGCTTATGGTGCTTGTGTTCTGGTGACAAACTTGCTACAACAAAGTTCTGTGGTTGGGTGCAGTGGCTTATGTCTGTAATCCCAACACTTTGGGAGGCTGGGGTGGGAAAAATCGCTTGAGCCCTGGAGTTCGAGACCAGCGTGGCAATATAGTGAGAACCTGTCTGTGTTTAAAAAAAAAAAAAAGGTTTTGTGTCTTTGTGATGCTAATGCTTGTTTGATAGTGGTTTCTAGTCTTATAGATTTCACAGATAAGTAAAATTTCAAAACAATTTAGGAAACTGATACAGAGTTGCTAAATTTATGTTGACAAGAAAGGATTTTTTAAAACCTATTTACTCTTAATGTTCTTTCGTAAAAATATTTCAGCATCAAAGAAAGAACCTATATGAGTGTATGGCAATGTTCTTAACAAGCTGAGGAAAAACTAAACATTTTGACTTCTTTTTCTCATTTTACATCAGAGACGGATCACAGTTTTGTCATTCTTGACATTGCTAGCAGAGACTATTTTTTGAGAACCACTGGTGGGTATTAGCCTCCTTTATGCTGCCTCTTACTACATACCAAATTATTACACCTTATCTTTTAAAAAAAAAAATCTGGAATGGCATTTAGGGGAAGACTGAGTAATGCACAAATAAGATTTTAGTCATCAGCTTGCTTATTCTCTAATTTTTTTTTTATTTTTTAGCATGTATGCTCTATACAATCCATAACACGTATGATGACATTGAAAATAAAGTCGTTGCAGATCTAGGATGTGGTTGTGGAGTACTTAGCATTGGAACTGCAATGTTAGGAGCAGGGTACGTAATGCAATATATGCTATTTGGGTATTGGGTGGCTTTAATAAGGAGCATCAATGGGATTAACTGAATTATATTTATGAGACTCCACAGAATGAGATATAGGGAGCATAAATCTGATACTGAATACATTTTGAACCGGCAGAAGATCTAAACAAACTACAAAAAATAAATTAAAATGGTAAAAGCAGCAGTTCCTTTTATACAAACCTGAGTTTCCAACCCCTGCCAGGTTTGGAAATTATGCTATTGAAAAGCAACACCTGACCAGGCACAGTGGCTCACGCCTGTAATCCCAGCACTTTGGGAGGCCAAAGTGGGCAAATTACTTGAGCCCAGGAGTTTGAGACCAGCCTGGGCAACATGGTGGAACCCCATGTCTACAAAAATACAAAAATTAGCTGGATGTGGTCCCAGCTACTTGGGAGGCTGAGGTGGGAGGATTGCTTGAGCCTGGGAGGTTGAGGCTGCAGTGCAAGATGGCATCACTACACTCACCTGGGTAGCACAGCAAGATCCTGTCTGAAAAAAGAAAAAAGAAAAAAAGAAGAAGAAGAAGAAAACACTCTTACTTTGCTAATTGGGTTAGAAAGATATATGGTTAAAAAGAAAAAAGCTAATTTTGGTTTTGTTTTTCTGTGGGAGCTATAAATTGCCACTCTTTGTGTGTGTTTTGTATTTATAGGTTGTGTGTTGGATTTGACATAGATGAAGATGCATTGGAAATATTTAATAGGAATGTGGAAGAGTTTGAGTTAACAAATATTGACATGGTTCAATGTGATGTGTGCGTATTTTCTAACAGAATGTCCAAGTCATTCGATACAGTGATTATGAATCCTCCCTTTGGGACCAAAAACAATAAAGGTTTGTAACAAGAATCGGGTATATTGGTATATTTATAGAAAAGATTTTTTTTTTTTTTTTTTTTTTTTTGATATGGAGTCTCGCTCTGTCACCCAGGCTGGAGTGCAGTGGCCAGATCTCAGCTCACTGCAAGCTCCGCCTCCCGGGTTCCCGCCATTCTCCTGCCTCAGCCTCCCAAGTAGCTGGGACTACAGGCGCCCGCCACCTCGCCCGGCTAGTTTTTTTGTATTTTTTAGTAGAGACGGGGTTTCACCGTGTTAGCCAGGACGGTCTCGATCTCCTGACCTTGTGATCCGCCCATCTCGGCCTCCCAAAGTGCTGGGATTACAGGCTTGAGCCACCGTGCCCGGCCTAGAAAAGATTTTAAAGCTATTTTTAAGGTCAGGCACAGTGGCTCAGGCATGTAATCCCAGTGCTTTGGGAGGCTGATACAGAAGGATCTTTTGGGGCCAGGAGTTGGTAGCCATCCTAGGCAACATAGTTAGACCCTGCCTCTACACACACACACACACACACACAAATTTTAATTTGCCAAGTGCATTGGTGTGCCTATAGTCCTAGCTACTCCGAAGGCTGAGGTGGGAGGATCACCTAAGCTCAGGTATTGAAGGCTGCCATGAGCTCTGAATGTGCCACTGCACTTCAGCCTTGGTAACAGCAAGACCCTGTCTAGAAAAAATAAAACAAAAATAAAAACGCTTTTTATCACTGACTGTTTGGGCTAAGTGATTTTATCACTCTTCATTAAATAAACCAAGGCTAAGTGATTTTATTACTCTTCATTAAGTAAACCAATCTCTTACCTGTGTAATTCTTTTTTTTTTTTTTTTTTTTTAGACGGTGTCTCGCTGTCGCCCGGGCTAGAGTGCAGTGGCCGGATCTCAGCTCACTGCAAGCTCCGCCTCCCGGGTTTACGCCATTCTCCTGCCTCAGCCTCCCAAGTAGCTGGGACTACAGGCACCAGCCACCTCGCCCAGCTAGCTTTTTGTATTTTTTAGTAGAGACGCGGTTTCACCGTGTTAGCCAGGATGGTCTCGAACTCCTGACCTCGTGATCCGCCTGTCTCGGCCTCCCAAAGTGCTGGGATTACAGGCTTGAGCCACTGCACCCGGCCCTGTGTAATTCTTATAATTTAAATTTCAATTTGTTTAATGCATGGCTAAGAAATTGAGTTTTTCAACTTTTGTTTTTACAGATTTGTATTAAGTAAACAAAGATAGTCATGTCATTTACTGTGTATCTCCCATTTGCTTTCAGGAATAATTTGCCTAACCCTTATGAATGAATATGAAACATATAAAGAATTTTATACTTATAGAACCTGTTTTTTAATGTCTTAACAAACCCAAGGGTTTCTACATGTGCCCATCAGTAACAGTGACTCACTGTGGCTATTAATGTTGTGGGTACTGTGGGCAAGGAGGTTAGGAAGTCAGTGAGGGTAGGAAAAAACATGCATAGTTTAAAAAGTACCCTGACCCCACCAAGAGGTTCTGAATACTACTCTACGCGTTTCCTTCTCCCCTTTTTGAAAGTCATTAATGTTGGAATATAATACTAAATTTTTTACTTGATCCTTATTTAACCAAGACAGTGAAATTCTGGTTTTAGTCTACCAACCTTAAAATAATATTTTGAGGCCGGGCGTGGTGGTTCAAGCCTGTAATCCCAGCACTTTGAGAGGCCGAGACGGGCGGATCACAAGGTCAGGAGATCGAGACCATCCTGGCTAATACAGTGAAACCCTGTCTCTACTAAAAAATACAAAAAACTAGCCAGGCGTGGTGGCGGGCGCCTGTAGTCCCAGCTACTCGGGAGGCTGAGGCAGGAGAACGGTGTAAACCCGGGAGGCGGAGCTTGCAGTGAGCTGAGATCCAGCTCACTGCAAGATCCAGCCACTACACTCCAGCCTGGGCTACAGAGCGAGACTCCGTCTCAAAAAATAATAATAATAATAATATTTTGATAGTTTATTTGTACCCTTATTGCTGAAAGATTTCAAGGTGGCTATTTTGAAGTTTGGAAGAAAATGTTTCTAAATCCTAGTAACTTAATCTTCTATTTTGATAAGAGGTAAATAGGAGGTTTTTTTCTACTCTTCACAGGGACAGATATGGCTTTTCTAAAGACTGCTTTGGAAATGGCAAGAACAGCAGTATATTCCTTACACAAATCCTCAACTAGAGAAGTAAGTTCAAATCATCTGATATTCTGTGGCATTTATTTTTAAATTCATGACAGTGTTTTTTGGATTTAATGTGAATACTAGATACCACAATATCTATTTCTCCTGACCTTTTTGAAATCTTAAACTTAGGAACTAAATTTTCTGCTTAACCAGCTAGCATCTGATTGGCTTTTTTCCAGGCTATAAGACTTCTTTCCTCAAAGATTTTTTCAGACAGGAACTGTTGCCAGAAGAGAGACTATAACTTAGGAATAGAGAAGTGTGTTATAACTAGGATTATGGTATGTTTTGGTTTCTCTGAGTAAGTCTTAGTTGATCCCTTTTGTCCCATTGTCCCCGTGTGGCCTGATGTACTTAAGGGAGGCAATAAGGCCAGGTTTTCAGAACACTGAGCCTGGAGCTAAACAGATCTGAGTTCAGAAATCAGCTATTCTGGCCGGGCGCAGTGGCTCAAGCCTGTAATCCCAGCACTTTGGGAGGCCGAGACGGGCGGATCACGAGGTCAGGAGATCGAGACCATCCTGGCTAACACGGTGAAACCCCGTCTCTACTAAAAATACAAAAACTAGCCGGGCGAGGTGGCGGGCGCCTGTAGTCCCAGCTACTTGGGAGGCTGAGGCAGGAGAATGGCGTAAACCCGGGAGGCGGAGCTTGCAGTGAGCTGAGATCTGGCCACTGCACTCCAGTCCAGGTGACAGAGCGAGACTCCGTCTCAAAAAAAAAAAAAAAAAAAGAAATCAGCTATTCTATTATTACTTTTGCAGCATGTAACACACGGAGAGGTGTATAAGTTGTATTCCAGGAAACTGGAGGGAAGGGCAGTACATTTTTTTAGTGTCAGTATAACATGGTGGTTAGGAACGGAGATTCTGAAGCCAGACCAGACTTTCTGGGTTCAGATCCAAGCTCTGCTGCTTCCCAGCATTATCTTGGTCAAGGTAATTGAGCTTCATCATCAAGGTAATTGAGCTTTTGTCATCTGTACTATCCTCACCTGTACTGTAAGTGTAAGGGACTAAGAGTACCCAATAATTCATAAGAATTGTGAGGATTACATGAGTTAATATTTACAAAGCACTAGATCAGTGTCTGACATGTGTAATTGCTATGTGCTAGCTACTATTATTTAAATCATACATATATTCAAAGATTTTAAAGTGATTTTGTAGGAAAAATAGTTAATTCATGTAATTACAGTGTATAAGAACTCAGTTGGAAATAATACATTTTAGTTACATGGTAATCTGATAACCTTTTAAAAAGCATAAAATATAACAGCTAAAAAGAACTATACTGCTAACAATAAGTAGTGGTACATGTAGGCAAGCAACAGGACACAACATAGCTAGTAAATAAATCCTCACTATATATGAAAGCAAACACCAGTTAAACATTGGTATCCAAACGTGTGTCCCCAAGAACACCCTCAGGTTTGATGATTCACCAGGAAATCTCATAGGACTCAGCATATAGTCTTATTCATGGCTATGATGTATTACAGTGAAAATATAGAGCAAAATCAGCAAAGAGAAAGGTCCATTAGGCAGAGAATGGGGGAAACCAGGGGCAAGCTTCCCGAGTCTTCTGCCAGTGGAATAACACAGGACACACTTAATTTTCCCAGCATGAATTATTGATAACACACGCGAAACACTGCCAACCAGGGAAGCTCATTGGAGACTCAGTGCTCAGGGCTTTTATTAGGGACTGATCATGTAGGCAATTCCCTTTCTGACACATACCCAAATTCTAGACTCCCAGTAGGAAAACAGGTGTTCAGCATAAACAGTGTTAGGCACAGTGAGACACTATTATTAAGGGAGTAGGGAGTGGGAACCTTCCCAAAATCTAAGTTCCCAATCTCCAGCCAAGGGCCAAACTTGTAAGCAGGCCTTTCTAAGGATAAGCAGCCAGGCCTGCTGTGAACTCTTTTCTGCACAGCTTGGCATAACATGAATTTGTTTTAAAATTATACTTTAAGTTCTGGGGAACATGTGCATAACATGCAGGTTACATAGGGATACATGTGCCATGTTGGTTTGCTGCACCCATCAACTCGTCATTTACATTAGTTATTTCTCCTAATGCTCTCTCTCCTCCAGCACCCCACCCCTAGCAGGCCCTGGTGTGTGATGTTCCCCTCCCTGTGTCCATGTGTTCTCATTGTTCAACTCCCACTTATGAGTGAGAACACGTGGTGTTTGGTTTTCTGTCCTTGTGATAGTTTGCTGAGAATGGTGGTTTCCAGCTTCATCCATGTCCCTGGAAAGGACACGAACTCATCCTTTTTTATGGCTGCATAGTATTCCATGGTGTGTATGTGCCACACTTTCTTTATCCAGTCTATTATTGATGGACATTTGGGTTGGTTCCAAGTCTTTGTTATTGTGAATAGTGTCGCAGTAAACATACATGTGCATGTGTCTTTATGGTAGCATGATTTATAACCCTTTGGGTGTATACCCAGTAATGGGATTGCTGGGTCAAATGATATTTGTAGTTCTAGATCCTTGAGGAATAGCCACACTGTCTTCCACAATGGTTGAACTAATTTACACTCCCACCAACACTGTAAAAGTGTTCCTGGCCGGGCGCGGTGGCTCAAGCCTGTAATCCCAGCACTTTGGGAGGCCGAGACGGGTGGATCACGAGGTCAGGAGATCGAGACCATCCTGGCTAACACGGTGAAACCCCGTCTCTACTAAAAAATACAAAAAACTAGCCGGGCGAGGTGGCGGGCGCCTGTAGTCCCAGCTACTTGGGAGGCTGAGGCAGGAGAATGGCGTGAACCTGGGAGGCGGAGCTTGCAGTGAGCTGAGATCCAGCCACTGCACTCCAGCCCAGGAGACAGAGCGAGACTCCGTCTCAAAAACAAAATAAAACAAAAAGTGTTCCTATTTCTCCACATCCTCCCCAACATCTGTTGTTTCCTGACTTTTTTTGTTTTTGTTTTTGTTTTTTGAGGCGGAGTCTCACTCTGTCGCCGTCTGGAGTGCAGTGGCCAGATCTCAGCTCACTGCAAGCTCCGCCTCCCGGGTTTATGCCATTCTCCTGCCTCAGCCTCCCAAGTAGCTGGGACTACAGGCGCCCGCCACCTCGCCCGGCTAGTTTTTGTATTTTTAGTAGAGACGGGGTTTCACCGTGTTAGCCAGGATGGTCTCGATCTCCTGACCTCGTGATCCGCCCGTCTCTGCCTCCCAAAGTGCTGGGATTACAGGCTTGAGCCACCACGCCCAGCAAGTTTCCTGACTTTTTAATGATCGCCATTCTGACTGGTGTGAGATGGTATCTCATTGTGGTTTTGATTTGCATTTCTCTAATGACCAGTGATGATGAGCATTTTTTTCATGTGTCTGTTGGCTGCCTAAATGTCTTCTTTTGGGAAGTGTCTGTTCATGTCCTTTGCCCACTTTTTGATGGGGTTTTTTTTTTCTTGTAAATTTGTTTCAGTTCTTTGTAGATTCTGGATATTAGCCCTTTGTCAGATGGATAGATTGCAAAAATTTTCTCCCATTCTGTAGGTTGCCTGGTTACTCTGATGATAGTTTTCTTTTGCTGTGCAGAAGCTCTTTAGTTTACTTAGATCCCATTTGTCAGTTTTGGCTTTTGTTGCCATTGCCTTTGATGTTTTAGTCATGAAATCTTTGCCCATGCCTATGTCCTGAATGGTATCGCCTACGTTTTCTTCTAGAGCTTTTATGGTTTTAGGTCTTACATTTAAGTCTTTAATCCATCTTGAGTTAATGTTTGTATAAGGTGTAAGGAATGGATCCAATTTCAGCTTTCTACATATGGCTAGCCAGTTTTCCCAGCACCACTTATTAAATAGGGAATCCTTTTCCCTTTGCTTGTTTTTGTCAGGTTTGTCAAAGATCAGATGGTTGTAGATGTGTGGTGTTATTTCTGAGGCCTGTGTTCTGTTCCATTGGTCTATATATGTTTTGGTACCAGTACCATGCTGTTTTGGTTACTGTAGCCTTGTATCGTTTGAAGTCAGGTAGCGTGGTGCCTCCAGCTTTGTTCTTTTTGCTTAGGATTGTCTTGGCTATGTGGGCTCTTTTGGTTCCATATGAAATGTAAAGTAGTTTTTTCCAATTCTGTGAAGAAAGTCAGTGGTAGCTTGATGGGGATAGCATTAAATCTATAAATTACCTTGGGCAGTACGCCCTTTTCACGATATGGTGCTCTACACTTTCAGAGAAACTTCTCTAGTGACGAACTATAGAAATGATCCCTGAAAGTATAGTCTTGGCATAACATGGATTTTATAAAACTCAGTTTTACTGCATGAACTGAATTGCCCGTGTACAGAGATCTCTGCCAAATGGTTTCTAGGATAGCTAGCTGTATATATTAATGAAATAATGCTACAGAAACCATATGAGAACATTACACATCTTTGATAGATTTCTGAAATAGTCATGCATCCTTTAACAGCAGGGATATGTTCTGACAAATGTATTCTGAGAAATGCATCCTGAGGTGATTTCACCATTGTGCAGACATAAGAGTGGACCACCGAGGCTCTGTGGTTAGTCTCTCATTCCTAGGCTACAAACCTGTCAACCTGTTACTGTATTGACTACTACAGGTAACTGTAACACAATGGTATTTTTTTAATCTAAACATATATAAATACCAAGAAGGTAATGTGTTGTGCTATGATGTCAAGATAGCTACATCACTAGGCAATAGCAATTTTTCAGCTCCATTTATAATTTTATGGGACTACCGAAATATAGGCAGTCCCTAGATAACCCCAAATGGCATTATATGGTGCATGAGTAGCTTTCTATCACTTGGATTTATTGTATGATTTGGTTCAGATTGTTAAATATATTGAAATTGATTTCTTATTTTCAGACTACTATCCATTCAATTGAAATTTTTATAAGGGTCTAGATTCTAATGAAATTTTAAGCTTAAAAACTCAATCTCAATTATTAGTAAAAAGCAATTTTAAAAAATCATTACAAATCAGCTCATAACAACATATTGTTTATGTTCAGCATGTTCAAAAGAAAGCTGCGGAATGGAAAATCAAGATAGATATTATAGCAGGTAAGACAAATCTCAATCCTAATATCCAAAAGAGCCAACATGCATTCGTCCAACCAAAACTTTCATGCAGGTGCTGAGATCTACTATAAAGTATGCTTTACAGTGTGGCAAAATGTGCATGATTGGTAATAGATTGGAAATGGAGTAAAAGCAGAGTGATCACTTAGCTTGAGACTGTCCTAATTTATGCAATTTACTGAAAATTTCTAATAGCACTCAGGTATTTGGTCACTCCAGCCTCAGGCAGAACACTGTATAGCAGCACAATGGCTAAAAACACGGGCTTGGGGCCAGGCATGGTGGCTCATGCCTGTAATCCCAGCACTTTGGGAGGCCGAGGTGGGCAGATCACCTGAGGCTTAGAGTTTGAGACCAGCATGGCCAACATGGTGAAACCCCATCTCTACTAAAAATACAAAAAAATTAGCCAGGCATGGTGGCGCACACCTCTAATCTCAGCTACTTGGGAGACTGAGGCGGGAGAATTGCTTGAGTCCCAGAAGCAGAGGTTGCAGTGAGCCGAGATTGTGCCACTGTTCTTCAGCCTGGATGACAGAGGAGACTCAGAGTCTCAAAAAACAAAAACAAAAACAAAACAAAACAAAAAAAAAACGTGGGCTTGGATTTGGTCAGATCTTGGTTTGAAATTCATTCATGGAAAATGCTATCAGATTATTCCCAGATAATCTTTCTAATTTCATTTTTTTTTTCTTTTTTTTGGGAGACAGAGCCTTGCTCTGTTACCTAGGTTGGAGTGCAGTGGCAACCTCCACCTTCTGGGTTCAAGCGATGCTCTTGCCTCCGTCTCCCAAATAGCTGGAACTACAGGCGTGCACTACCATGTCTGGCTAATTTTTTTATCTTTAGTAGAGACAGGGTTTCACCACACTGGCCAGGCTGGTCTTAAACTCCTGACCTCAGATGATCCTCCAGCCTCTGCCTCCCAAAGTGCTGGGATTAGAGGTGTGAGCCACCGAGCCTGGCCTCTAATTCCATTCTCTAATTGCCCCTGGAATCAAATAACATCTATCTTTTTCTTCTAAATATCAACACTATGAGTAAATCATGTTTGATACATTTTATTACTAAATTGGGTAATAGTCACAAACATCAAAACAGGAAAAGCATATAACTAGAAGCTAATTATAATCTAAGCCCAAAATAAGAGTGCAATAAGGGAACATGTTTTTTCACAATAAACAATGAATTGCCACTGTAGTGTTAAACATACAGCTAGATATATTACTGTTCATAATAATAATGTAACATATACATCTGTTCATCTTCCTGTTATTTTCAGTGTTGCATTACTTAGTTTTAGGGGTTTTTTGTTTTTGTTTTTGTTTTTTGAGATGGAGTCTCCATCTGTTGCCCAGGCTGGAGTGCAGCAGCACAGTCTTGGCTCACTGCAACCTCCACCTCCTAGGTTCAAGGGATTCTTCTCCTGGCTCAGCCTTCACGAGTGGCTGGGACTACAGGCGCACCACCACACCCAGCTATTTATTTATTATTTTTGGTAGAAACGAGGTTTCACCATGTTGGCCAGGCTGCTCTCGAACTCTTCACCTCAGCTCATCTGCCCGCCTTGGCCTCCCAAAGTGCTGGGATTAGAGGCGTGAACCACCACACCCGGCCAGTTTTAGGTATTATATGCAGTATGGAACACCTTAGAACAGTCCCAGTAGTATACCAAGCCAGAGGCTTGCTCCTCCAAATGTGGTCCTCAGACCATCAGCATTAAAATCCCTGGGATTTCCTTGATAGAAATAAAGAATTTCAGGCCGGGCGTGGTGGCTCACGCCTGTAATCCCAGCACTTTGGGAGGCTGAGGCGGGCAGATCACAAGGTCAGGAGATCAAGACCATCCTGGCTAACACAGTGAAACCCTGTCTCTATTAAAAAATACAAAAAAATTAGCCAGGCATGGTGGCGAGCACCTGTAGTCCCAGCTACTCTGGAGGCTGAGGCAGAATGGCATGAACCTGGGAGGTGGAGCTTGCAGTGAGCCCAGATTGTGCCACTGCACTCCAGCCTGGGCGACAGAGTGAGACTCCATCTCAAAAAAAAAAAAAAAAAAAAATTTCAGGCTCCACCCAGACCTACTGAATTAGAATCTGCATTTCAACAAGATCCCCAGGTGATTTGATTGCACATTAAAACTTGAAAGCTGTGACATACAGGAGTAGACTACTGTCATCCCTCTAAAATAGATCAGTAGTAAAGAGTTTGGAGAATCTACATTATTCTTTAGAAGGAAGAAATGTGAAAAACTGGTTTTCGTTTTAGAGCTTCAGAGGAAAATGGGTACTTACTACAATTATTAAACTCGGGGTAAGAAAATTTTGAAATAAGCATGGTTATTATGAGATTAAGTTAGCTACAGACTATTAGGAAATTAAAAATAGAAAGGTGCCATCCTTTTCATAGGATTTACTTTTTGGTCCACTTTTTATCCTTCTAAACTCTTCACTTGTAACCTCAAATTTCAGTATAAATGGCCATAATAAAAGAAATGCCAAGCTGCCATGGCCAATGCTGGGAATATAGCAAGTCACTACTTGGATAAGTTAAAGGTTCTAAAATGTTCAGTTTACCAGCACTTAATACTTTTCTTAGTTTTTTTTTGTTGTTGTTGTTGTTGTTGTTTAGTCAAGGGTGGTAAATGCTTGGAAATATAATTTTATCCTTGGGTGGCTTTTGTTTTACAGAGCTTCGATATGACCTGCCAGCATCATACAAGTTTCATAAAAAGAAATCAGTAAGTCTCTTGATTTTGGCTGGTCTACATTCGGTATTGAAAAGTTTTCTGGGCTGGACGTGGTGGCTCATGCCTGTAATCCCAGCTACTCAGGAGGCTGAGGCAAGGGAATCGCTTGAACTCAGGAGGCGGAGGTTGCAGTGAGCTGAGATTGCCCCACTACACTCCAGCCTGTGCGACAGAGTGAGAGTCAGTCTCAAAAAAGAAAAAGAAAAAAAAAAAAAAAGAAAAGCTTTATGACAAGTAATTATTTCTAGTGTTATCAACTTTCCTGTGTAAATATAGAAAGACAGCCTAGGAGACACCATAAATGGCCTGTGGGAAGGGCCCATAGTCAACAGCTAATATTCTAGTTCTTTATTAAATGCTCTGGGTACAAAAAGAAAAACAAAAAACTGTTTTTGCTCTTTTCATATAGTATATATTTTATTAGTTTGTACTAATACATTCTCATATTACAAAGGCAATTTAATGGAAGAATCTTCCTTTTGATATTTGAATCATCTGAAATAACACAAACAGAACTATACATTTGCATAACAAAAAGACAAGTTAAACAACAACAAAAAAAATTTTCCTTTCTCACAGGTGGACATTGAAGTGGACCTAATTCGGTTTTCCTTTTAAAAGCCCCTGCAAACAAAAGTAGTTTAAAACCTATTTAAAATGAATAAAAAATTGGTTTACTAAACTACTGGTCTCCGGCACCATTTTCTGTTTTCTGTTGTTTGGATGCAGGTTCTTCTTTGTCTGTTTCTTCTCTTGCTCTTTTCACAGGTCCTATAAGGTAACAATTAATTTTTGTGAAATTCAACGTAAGTACTGCTCTATTTTAATACTGAGTACAATTACTAATAATGATACTGTTGAAAAAGATGCAACAACTTCCTTGCACCAATGAGAAAAGGCTTTTCTCTTAGTACAGACCTGACCTCTAGATTCATCTTCCAAATATCCTGTCCCTGACTTATACAACAGCATAACCAAGGTAAATCATAATAATCCAAGAATGGCACTTATCCAGGAGTTGAAAAGCCAAATCCCTATTCTCTGGCAAATCATTTATTTATGGAAGTAAAAATTTTCTCATGAAACTACCAAAGGACTTAGGAAAAAACTTACCAGTTGCACCATTTTCATCATGTTCATCATCACTAGCAAATTTTGTTTTCTTGCCCTGAAACTGTACTTTTCCTTTACCAGACCCAGCCTGGGCAGCTTTATTACCCTTTCCTTTTCCTTTAAATCTACGACCTGTAGAGACACAATTGAGCACTCTGTAAAGAATTTTTTTTAAGTCTCTTGTCAATGTTTTTGAACACTGATTAAAGTTTTTGCTTAAGTAAATGGGTTCAACAACCAAACTGTTAAAGAAAAATCAGAATAAATGACCTTTTGACTTCCATTTGTTTAGGGATTCTTGTTGGTCTTCTATTATTTTTTTCAGTGCTTCTTTTTCCACCTCTCCTTCTAGTACTTCCCAAGTCACTTCTTTGTTCCTTAATTGTAGGTTACCATTATTTGCATCTTTGGCTTTTCCCAAAGCTTCCTTGGCTTTTTCTTTAAATAGTATTATCCCCTATACCAGAGACAGAAAACAAAAGCCATACCCTTAGTTTTTTAGTCCCACAATTAATTTCTTTGTTCAAAGTAATTTTTTCTACCCTGCAAACCTTCCATGCCTTTACCAGTTTGAATGAATTTCACTGAACAGTAGAAAAGGAATGCTACAGAAGTAAAACTGCAATAATCAGTATGAACAGTTATTCACAGTATAATTCAGAAACTATCAGACATCACATATAGTGACAATAACAACAAAGTAAATGATCAAGTAGAAACTAATTTAGTATAATTCAGAAAATATCAGACATCACATCTAGTGACAATAACAAATGATCAAGTAGAAACTAATTTAATAAACACAATTTTTAAAATTGCTTTCTACTAATTTTGTCTAAGTTTCTACAGATTTTCAAACTGACTGCTAAAAAGCATAGGAATGTTTCCAAACCTCTTTTGCTCCTCTGACGAAGTCTATCCATTTTATTTCACCATGATTTGAGAAAAGTATGTGTAAATCTTCTCTACAGGTCTGATCATCTAAATCACCTGAAAATTTCAGCAAGCATCCAATCTTTTCTTCTAGAGATTTCTATAAAAATATACAAAGCGATCAAAAAGTTTCTTAAGAGCAAGAACAGACCATAAATGACTCACACCACATTATAGCTATACAAGAAAGAGCCTAGAAACCAAAATGCTGTTTTAAAGTAGTTTCTCCTGCCTAGGCAGCAAGAGCGAAACTCCATCTCAAAAAAATAATAATAATAAGTAAATAGTTTCATAGTGTTGGTGTTTTCCTTTGTCATCCTTTATCCCAAAATGGCTTTCAATATTATTTGATCTTTTATACAACTGGCATTTAGTTATAAACTACATAAAATCTGATTATTAAACTATCTTGGAAAATAATTCTAGGCAGTATTTATCATACTTTAAAAAATTTTTAGGCCGGGCGCAGTGGCTCATGCCTGTAATCCTAGCACTTTGGAGGGCCGAGGTAGGCGGATCACGAGGTCAGGAGATGGAGACCATCCTGGCTAACACGGTGAAAACCCTGTCTCTACTAAAAAAAAAATATACAAAAAATTAGCTGGGCATAGTGCCCAGTGCCTGTAGTCGCAGCTACTCAGGAGACTGAAGCAGGAGAATGGGGTGAACCCAGGAGACGGAGCTTGCAGTGAGCCCAGATCGCGCCACTACACTCCAGCCTGGGCGACAAAGCGAGACTCTGTCTCAAAAAAAGAAAAAAAATTTTTGTTTAAAGAGTCATTATTATTTTCCCCAAACAAATAGTTTTACCTGTAACTTTCTAAATGGAAATACACATCAGTATCTTAAGTCAAAAATAAAAGTCAGTATTAATCTATGATTAGAATCTTTAGAAGTTATAGGACATTTTCTCATAAGTTCTAGGCATAAATGAACTTTTTCTGAGTATTTCAAAATATATTTGCCTGTGTTTTATTATATTTTTTATTTTTAGGCAGGGTCTCACTCTGTCACCCAGGCTGGAGTGCAGTGGCATGATCTTGGTTCACTGCAACCTCCGCATCCTGGGTTCAAGTGATTCTCCTGCCTCAGCCTCCCGAGTAGCTGGCATTACAGGCATACACCACCACGCCTGGCTAATTTTTGTATTTTTAGTAGAGGCAGGATTTCACCATATTGGCCAGGCTGGTCTCGAACTCCCACCCTCAGGTGATCCACCCACCTTGGGCTCCTAAAGTGCTGGGAATACAGGCGTGGGCCACTGCACTCGGCCTTTTCGTATTTTAGAACCTATTTCCTATCCTTAGTGTTCTCTTTTCCCTCAATATAATACCTGATATATTGCTTTAGTGCAATGACAACTATAGATAGCTTTGCTTACATATTTTCTTGAAAAAGTCCTCAGACTTAAAAGCTATTCATTTAACTATGAATTACAGATATACTAGATAGAAGTAATATATACTTACCATTTCAGCATCTTCTTCTAACTTCTGTTTTGCTTCTTGCTCTCTACAAATAAAAATATCATAATTATAACATACTTCCATTTACTATATAAGAAAATTAAGTCCTAATAAAGTTAGGATCACTAAACTTACTTAACCAAAGTCAGAAGTCCTTAGGTTTTTTTGATCGTCCAATGCTAGACTGCAATGCAATTTGGCCCCGAAATTGTCAAGGCAGCTTAAGATCTCAATGTTTCACTAGCAAAGAGAAAGGTCTACTGCCACTATTTCAGAGCGCACCAACTATATTTCTGTCAGAGCATTAAGGAATTCAAAGTATGTCATGATTAGTTCAACATACTTACTGTTTAGCTCTTAATTTAGCTTCCACTTTGTTTTGTTTTCTTTCTTCATTTTTTTTGGCAAAGTAATCATCCCTAAAGAACACACAGTACAGAGGCTAAGTTCACGAGAACAAAGTTAAGACTGCAGATTGTTTTGAATAACTTAAGACATGGCATGGCAATAAATGTTGCACACATTTACTATCAACATAATCATCAACTAAAAATTCAAAATATGCCAAAGAAGTTACTCTCTCATGTTGTTTTAAATAACAGCTTTACTAAGGAAAAATTCCATGTGCCACATAATTCATTATTTTAAAGTGTACCTTGAATTTTTTTTAGTATATTCAGTTGTACAACCATCACTACTAATTTCAGAATATTTTCATGACCCCAAAAAGAAACCCCCTATCCATTAGCAATTTCATGTTGATTTTCATTGATCATTCATGTATAGGGAAAAAAAGTGTATCAGAAGACATGCAAATAATATTGCAGTTTTCTATAGTGTTAATTCCACAAAAGGAGAAAATTCTAAAATCCCCAAGATCTAAGAATAACAGCAATTATGAAAACCATGTTAAATAATTTTTGAGGAATTAACACTGATACTATGACTGACACTATGACTGTGATCCATCACAGTGCATCTCTAAGTCTATCAGGTTTAGTATATACCATTTAGAAGACCGTAATGCACTAAAATACTAAAAATATTGGCCTTTCAGGGGATGCTACTTCCATGCTCCTTACCCTAGTGTGTCAATTCCATATAACTAAAAGGCCAGGAGAAACATCAGCAAAAAGACTTACTTGAAAAGTATTAGCAGGTCTGTTTCTTTGTACTTCTGGTCAGGGGTCTCTACAAACTTCTTAGCAGATTCAATGCTATCAAACACAACAAAAATTGATCCCTATAAAAAGGAAGGAAAATATTTTTTAAGTTATTTCCCATATATTTTAAAACTAGAAAAAGTCTGTATTATCATACCTTAAATGCTTTATGCAATGTTCTTCTCATCTGAATATTTAGTACTTGACCTTTATCTTCTAACCATTCTTTTATGTCATCAAGAGTTGCATCAGTTGGGAAGCCTTTCTGTGAAGAGTGGGAAGTAATGTACAAATAACAAATAATGACTTCTCAGATAAACAATTGGAGAGAATTTGATTCATTTTATCTTGAAATGAACCCAGGATATACCTATCTATCTCTATTTATCTTTGTTAATCACTTTTTTTTTTTTTTTTTTGAGACAGAGTCTCTCTCTGTCGCCCAGGCTGGAGAGCAGTGACCGGATCTCAGCTCACTGCAAGCTCCGCCTTTCGGGTTCACGCCATTCTCCTGCCTCAGCCTCCCGAGTAGCTGGGACTATAGGCGCCCGCCACCACGCTCGGCTAGTTTTTTGTATTTTTTAGTAGAGACGGGGTTTTACCGTGTTAGCCAGGATGGTCTCGATCTCCTGACCTCGTGATCCGCCCGTCTCAGCCTCCCAAAGTGCTGGGATTACAGGTTTGAGCCACCGCACCCGGCCTATCTTTGTTAGTCACTTAACAGCCTTGTTTAGGAGCTACTACTCTCCAGTGCAATAAATGTGATTCATCTGGTATTTGCTTCAAAATAATTCAGTTGAGGCAAAAATAAAACAAGATGATTTGCATGTTCTGTTAATAACTAGTAAAGCTGGTGATAGTACATTACTGAATCTATATACATCTGAAATTTTCCATAATAAAAAAAACTATTTAAAAATACGCTAAAGAAAATTGTAATCAAGTTTAGCTGCTGATAAGAACAGCTAATATGCAATAGGTGCTTAGAATATGTCAAAGATTTGATCCAATGGTGTATTTTTTTTTTTCATTTAATTCTCACAACAGTTCTACACGGTAGAAAATATCCACGTTTATGAAGATAAAACTTAGGACCAGGCATGGTGGCTCACACCTGTAATCCCAGCACTTTGGGAGGTCAAGGTGATTGGATTACTTGCGCCCAGGAGATTGACACCAGCCTGGGCAACACAGGGAGACCCCTGTCTCTACAAAAAATGTTTAGCCACATGTGGTAGCATGCGCCTGTAGTCCCAGCTACTCTGGAGGCTGAGGTGGGAGGATCACTTGAGCCTAGGAGGTCAAGACTGCAGTGGACCATGATCAAACCACTGCATTCCAACATGAGCAACAGGATGAGATTCTGTCTCAAAAACAAAACAAAAAGAAACTCAGGTTAAGAATATTACAAAAGGACATAAAATAATTAGTGAGGCTGTGATTCCTGAGCCCTTATTCTTCCATACTTTACTTTCTAAATAAATGTAAGATGTTTAAGTGCACCACAGGCCCACTTACAATATAAACAGATCTGTTTTTTACATCATTTTTATACTCATCAGTCACTTCAGGTAGGGGTTTGCTTGGAGACCTTCTGATTTTAGTTTTATCTTCACTGATTTCCATGAGTTCTGCCTTGGATTTGCTCAATGCTTCCACAATTACATTAAAGTCTGTTGTTAGACGGTTCAGCCTGAAGAGTACATATAAAAATGTAAGACTCAGGCCGGGCGCGGTGGCTCAAGCCTGTAATCCCAGCACTTTGGGAGGCCGAGGCGGGCGGATCACGAGGTCAGGAGATCGAGACCATCCTGGCTAACACGGTGAACCCCGTCTCTACTAAAAATACAAAAAATTAGCTGGGCGTGGTGGCGGGCCCCTGTAGTCCCAGCTACTCGGAGGCTGAGGCAGGAGAATGGCATGAACCCAGGAGGCGGAGCTTGCAGTGAGCCGAGATCGCGCCACTGCACTCCAGCCTGGGCGACACAGCAAGACTCCGTCTCAAAAAAAAAAAAAAAAAAAAAGTAAGACTCAGCAGTAGCACTCACTGTAAACAGAAAACCTAAAGATTATTTTTAAAAGCTTGTTACCTGTTGAATTTTATCATTATCTCCAAAGGTACCCAGCCTTCATCCAGTTTTATCTGTTCCTTTAGAAACTTGTCCCGTGGCAAATTGAAGTCGCCAAAATAATACTGTGAGATAATTACAATGTATTTCAGAACACTGTATAATATGAACTCTAATCCTGACATTACTCTACAGTACCAAGTTCTGTTACTTAAAAATACATGTCATAAGTTACAAAAGGCAATAAACATTTTCCCAAATATATGATAATAAAATGTTTACAATACAAATTAGCAAAAAGATAAAACTAAAATGTCAATTATTAAAATAGGGTAAGTAACAGATGTGTTAATAGACTAGAAAACCTTAAAGAAGAATATATTTAAAGATTATATGAAAAGCCTCTTGGCAAATCAGTGTGTAAAGAATAGATGGTTAAATAAAAAGAACTGGAATAAATTGATTAATCACTCAATTTTTATTTTTATTTTTTGACAGAGTCTCACTCTGTAGCTCAGGCTGGAGTGCAGTGGCATGAACTCGGCTCACTGCAACCTCCATTTCCCAGGAGTATGATTCTCCTGCCTCAGACTCCTGAGTAGCTGGGATTACAGGCATGTGCCACTATGCCCAGCGAATTTTTGTTATTTTTAGTAGAGACCCAGGGTTTCACCATGTTGGCCTTGAACTCCTGATCTCAAGTGATCTGTCTACCTCGGCCTCCCACAGTGCTGGGACTGCAGGCATGAGTCACCACACTTGGCCTTCTAATTTTTTAAAATTAAAAAATAAGGGACAGGGGCCAGGCACAGTGGTGCACGCCTGTAATCCCTGCACTTTGGGAGGTCAAGAGATAGAGACCACTCTGGCCAACATGGTGAAACCACATCTCTACCAAAAAATAGAAAAATTAGCTGGGCGTAGTGCCGCACACCTGTAGTCCCAGCTACTCAGGAGGCTGGGGCAGGAGAATCGATTGAACCAGGGAGGAGGAGGTTGCAGTGAGCCAAGGTCGTGCCACTGCACTCCAGCCTGACAAAAGAGTGAGACTCCATCTCAAAAAAAAAAAAGTTGGCGGGGGGAGCGGGCGGCAGGAGGGCTGGTTCATGCCTAATCCCAGCACTTTAGGAGGCTGAGGTGGGTGCATCGCTTGAGTCCAGGAGTTCAAGACCAGTCTGGGCAACATGGCAAGACCCCAGCTAAAAAAAAAAAAAAAAAAAAAAAAAAAAAAAAAAAGGCCAGGCATGGGTGGTACATGTCTCTAGTCCCAGCGCAGGAAGCTGAAGTGGGAGGATTGCTTAAGCCTGGCGGGTTGAAGCTGCAGTGAGGCATAACTGTGCCACTGTACTCCAGCCTTGGAAACAGAGTAAGACGCTGCCTCAAAAAAAAAAAAAAGAAAAAAAAAAATTAAAGTAAACGTTTATGAAATTTAAGCATAGAGGTATTCTCAATATACACGCAAAGGAAAAAACCAAGTATGACCATTTGGAATGCCAGAAGTAACAAAAAGTAAAAGACAAATTTGTCAAGAATTCTTACAAACAAAGAAGAAGGGTAAAAAGAGAACACCCTAATAGAAAATAGTTAAAAGATATTTTATCAGCCTCGCATGGTGGCCCAAGCCCATAATCCCAACACTTTGGGAGGCTGAGGCAGGTCAATTTCTTGAGGCCAGAAGTTTGAGAACAGACTAGCCAATGTGGTGAAACCCTGACTCTACTAAAAATACAAAAATTAGCTGCACATGGTGGTGCACACCTGTAATCCCAACTACTCAAGTGGCTAAGGCACAAGACTAGTTTGAACTCGGGAGGTGGAGGTTGCAGTGAGGCGAGATCACTGCCACTGTACTCCAGTCTGAGCAGAAAGCAATACTGTCTCTCTGTCTTAAATTAAAAAAAAAAAAAAAAAAAAGACACCATTTTTCAGAGGTCGGGTCTTGTTTTGTTGCCCAGACTGGGGTGCAGTGGTGCAACCATAGCTCACTGCAGCCTGAAACTCCTGGGCTCAAATGATCTTCTGCCTCAGCCTTCCAAGTAACTAGGACAACAGGCACATGCCACCATGCCCAGCTAACGATTTTTTTAAAAATTATAAAAAATAGGCCAAGCGCAGTAGGCTCATGCCTGTAATCCCAGCACTTGGGAGGCCAAAGCAGGTGGATCACTTGAGGTCAGGAGTTCAAAACCAGCCTGACCAACATGGTGAAACCCCGTCTCCACCAAAAATACAAAAATTAGCCGGGCATGGTGGTGTGCACCTATAATCCCAGCTACTTAGGAGGCTGAGGAATTGCGTGAACCTGGAAGGTAGAGGTTGCGGTGAGCTGAAATCACACCACTGCACTCCAGCCTGGGAGATAAGAATAAGACGCCATCTCAAAAAATAAATAAACAAACTACTGTAGGCCGGGCGCGGTGGCTCAAGCCTGTAATCCCAGCACTTGGGAGGCTGAGGCAGGTCAATTTCTTGAGGCCAGAAGTTTGAGAACAGACTAGCCAATGTGGTGAAACCCTGACTCTACTAAAAATACAAAAATTAGCTGCACATGGTGGTGCACACCTGTAATCCCAACTACTCAAGTGGCTAAGGCACAAGACTAGTTTGAACTCGGGAGGTGGAGGTTGCAGTGAGGCGAGATCACTGCCACTGTACTCCAGTCTGAGCAGAAAGCAATACTGTCTCTCTGTCTTAAATTAAAAAAAAAAAAAAAAAAAAGACACCATTTTTCAGAGGTCGGGTCTTGTTTTGTTGCCCAGACTGGGGTGCAGTGGTGCAACCATAGCTCACTGCAGCCTGAAACTCCTGGGCTCAAATGATCTTCTGCCTCAGCCTTCCAAGTAACTAGGACAACAGGCACATGCCACCATGCCCAGCTAACGATTTTTTTAAAAATTATAAAAAATAGGCCAAGCGCAGTAGGCTCATGCCTGTAATCCCAGCACTTTGGGAGGCCAAAGCAGGTGGATCACTTGAGGTCAGGAGTTCAAAACCAGCCTGACCAACATGGTGAAACCCCGTCTCCACCAAAAATACAAAAATTAGCCGGGCATGGTGGTGTGCACCTATAATCCCAGCTACTTAGGAGGCTGAGGAATTGCGTGAACCTGGAAGGTAGAGGTTGCGGTGAGCTGAAATCACACCACTGCACTCCAGCCTGGGAGATAAGAATAAGACGCCATCTCAAAAAATAAATAAACAAACTACTGTAGGCCGGGCGCGGTGGCTCAAGCCTGTAATCCCAGCACTTTGGGAGGCTGAGGCAGGCGGATCACAAGGTCAGGAGATCGAGACCATCCTGGCTAACACGGTGAAACCCCATCTCTACTAAAAAGTACAAAAAACTAGCCGGGCGAGGTGGCGGGCGCCTGTAGTCCCAGCTACTCAGGAGGCTGAGGCAGGAGAATGGCGTGAACCCGGGAGGCGGAGCTTGCAGTGAGCTGAGATCCGGCCACTGCACTCCAGCTTGGGCGACAGAGCGAGACTCCATCTCAAAAAAAAAAAAAAACTACTGTAAACTAAAAAAAGTCCAACCTCATTTCATTATTAATCAGAGAAATACAATTTAAAGCAATGAGACGGCATTTTTCATCTAACAAACTGGCTTAGATTAGGAAAAAAACCAAGACTACCTAGTATTGACTTGAACACAGAGAACTAGCCATGCAGGTAAGATGTAAACTGACAATTACCAGTGTTTTTTGAAATGTGCATAATCCTTGAGCCAGTATGGCTCCTTCTAAGAATTTTACCTTGAAGAAATCAATAAACATGTTTACTAAGATTTATATATAAGAATATTTGTCAAAGAATGATTACAGCTAAAAAAATTAGATCCTTCATTTTAAAGAGGAGAATGAAAAAATTATTGATTACAAAACTTTTCTTTTTTTTTTTTTTTTTTTTGAGACGGAGTCTCGCTCTGTCACCCAGGCTGGAGTGCAGTGGCCAGATCTCGGCTCACTCCAAGCTCCGCCTCCCGGGTTTACGCCATTCTCCTGCCTCAGCCTCCCGAGTAGCTGGGACTACAGGCGCCTGCCACCTTGCCCGGCTAGTTTTTTGATTACAAAACTTTTCTCCACAAAAAAGCATCCTATGTTTAGCGGGGTAAAGGGAAGGAAATAAAATTGTTAGAAATGTACCACTGTGGTGGGGGATGCTTTTAAAGGTGAAGGCACTATGCTTGTGTGGAGGCAGGGGATATATGGAAAATCTCTGTACCTTGCACTCAATTTTGCTGTAAACCTAGAACTGTTGTAAAATATAAGGTCCACTAAAAAAATAAAAATTTAGGCCGGGCGCGGTGGCTCAAGCCTGTAATCCCAGCACTTTGGGAGGCCAAGACGGGCGGATCACGAGGTCAGGAGATCGAGACTATCCTGGCTAACACGGTGAAACCCCGTCTCTACTAAAAATACAAAAAATTAGCCGGGCGAGGTGGCTGGCGCCTGTGGTCCCAGCTACTCAGGAGGCTGAGGCAGGAGAATGGCGAGAACCCGGGAGACGGAGGTTGCAGTGAGCTGAGATCCAGCCTGGGCGACAGAGAGCAAGACTCCGTCTCAAAAAAAACAAACAAACAAACAAAAAATAAAAATTTAGTATGAGCATGAAGCAAAGTGTTAAAAGCTTTTAACCTTGATTACCTCAGAAGAGTAGGATTTGAGAGTTAGCAGGTTGTGGGAGAGATACAACCTTTTCTATATACATCTTAGTATTGTTCTAAGTATTAAACACAGAATGAGTAATTTCTAATTTTTCTCCCCACAATCATAAGGAAATTAATATTAAAAAACGGAACATAAGACATTTTAAATGCAGAGACGTGCAGCTTAAAAAAAAAAAACAAAAAAAGCAGTTCAGAGAATTGCAGGAAAAACCCACAACAAACAGTATGATCTGAGGGATTCCTTAGCAAGAACATGAGTTTAAAGATAATTTCCTATGCAACCATTATTGATATTGTAAAGATTTAAAGGTTTTTTCTTTTTGACTTTAACTGAACAAAGAACGATTTACAAATCAGGAAGCCTCCCCAGCCAGAGTATGCTCACAAAGACTCTCAAGTTTCTTCCCCCCCGACCCCCCAAAACAGTATCTTGCTCTGTCATCCAGGCTTGAGTGCAGTGATATGATCACAGCCACTGCAGCCTCTACCTTCTGGGCTCCATCAATCCTCCCACCTCGGCTTCCCAAGTAGCTGGGACTACAGGCAAACCGCTAACACACTCAGCTAATTTTTAAAAATTTTTTGTAGAGATGGGGCCTCATCATGTTGCCCAGGCTGGTCTCTAACCCCTGGACTCAAGCCATCCTCCTGCCTCTGTACTGCAAAGGTACTGAGGATCACTTGAGGTTATTACGTTAACATAAACATAATACCTAAATTTGAAAAAATGCTAAGAGGGGTTTGAAAACAGATACTATATTAAAGTTACTAGCCAGGCACAGTGGGTCACACTTGTAATCCCAGCACTTTGGTAGGCTGAGGTGGGGCGATCACCTGAGGTCTGGAGTTTGAGACCAACCTGGCCAACATGGTGAAACTCCATCTCTACTAAAAATACAAAAATTAGCCTGGTGTGGTGGTGTGCTCCTGTAGTCCCAGCTATTTGGCAGCTGAGGCAGGAGAATCATTTGAACTCAGGAGGCAGAGGCTGCAGTGAGCCGAGACTGTTGTAGTGAGTAAGGATAGTGCCACTGCACTCCAGCCTGGCCAAGAGAGTGAGACTCCAGCTCAAAAAAAAGATACTATATTAAAGTTACAATAGCTGAGAACTGACTGGGCAGAAAAAAATTACGAAGATCATAAAAAATATAGTGTTATTTAACAGGGAAGGTACTTTACCAAGGACTTTTATGTTACCTATGTGTCAGGCATTCTTCTAGGTACTTAACATTATATTCACTAATCCTCCAAACTACCTTATGAGAAGGGAACTACTATTATCCTCATTTTATATGAGACTAAGAAGCTAAAATTTTATATGAGACTATGAAACTAAAATTTTAAAAAGATTAAGTAACTCTCGTTTATAGTGTTACCTTTTGAAATGTTTGTACATCTTAAGTTTCACAACCTGGCTCCACCAATATAAAATTGTATGCTATTATATGTTCATCTAAGAATCAAAGGCAAACCAAATATTGAATATGTCCATATACTGAAATGAAATGTTCTTTCTGTATTTGTGTTGAGGTCCTACATTTTCTTTCAAGGAACTTGTTTTTGCAGTTTATAGCACAGGAATCATACCTCAATTTGATGACAGATTTTGGCCTCCAGGGCAGCCATCTTTTCATTATCACCATTTTCAGCCATTGTGGCTATCTGTAAAATTTACCAAATTAGCATAAAGTTTTTTTTTTATATAAAACTCAAGACTAGAAAGAGAATGTTTACAAAGTATTAATATCCCATTGTTTTCTTAAAAAATCAGGAATTTCTGTTTTCACAGGTTCAGTTTATTTACTCAATTCTCAAATATCTCAACAAAGCAACACTTTGGAATGTGGTGAAAAAATCTAAAAACTATAAAAAACCTCTCTCTCTTTCAGTAAATCACTACCCCATCTTCTTTTTTTTTTTTGAGACGGAATCTCGCTCTGTCTCCCAGGCTGGAGTGCAGTGGCCGGATCTCAGCTCACTGCAAGCTCTGCCTCCCGGGTTTATGCCATTCTCCTGCCTCAGCCTCCCCACTACCCCATCTTCTATAACAAGAAACTGTTTATCTCACTTGGCTGGTCAGGAAAAAAAAAACTCCAATCACTTACCAACCATTTCCGGCTTTAAACAGATACCTGTCAGTATGTCGCCATGGCTCGCTGTACATTTGTTCGGTTCGGTTCATTTTCTTTTTTCTTTTTCTTTTTTATTTTTTTTAGACGGAGTCTCGCTCTTGTTACCCAGGCTGGAGTACAGTGGCGCAATCTTGACTCACTGCAATCTCCGCCTCCCAGGTTCAAGTGATCTTTTCGTCTTAGCCTCCTGAGTAGCTAGGATTACGGGCACCCGCCACCTCGCCTGACTGATTTTTGTATTTTTAGTAGAGACGGGGTTTCACCATGTTGGTCAGGTTAGTCTTGAATTCCTGACCTCAGGCGATCCACCCGCCTCGGCCTCCCAAAGTGCTGGGTTTATAGGCGTGAGCCACCGCGCCCGGCCTTATTTCTTTTAAAATGCAGTCACAACTGACTTACCCAAACCTTGTATTATAACTTTGAAGGTGAAAAACGTTACAGTTCCTTAGATACTCTATGCTAAGGAACATACGAAAACAAAAATGGGAGAATGTGGTCACACTAGCACAACATTAAACTGGGGAGTATGCCTACTAATTTACTAATACATTGGATAGCCAGTTTCCTGTTTCGTATTCCTGACATTAGCACTGCAGGGAAAAAAGGAGGCTGTGCTATTGGTTTGCTAGAAATTACAAACCAAGTCTTCTAATTACAAAGTACTTGCCTCCAGGACTCTACTAAGTCACCCAGTCATCCCAATTGTACAAAAGTTATGTGAACAAATTATCAAGAATATTGCCATTAGTTGACTCTAGTTATGAACTGATGTAGGTACACTTCTTGGAAACATCGCCTGACACACTGCAATTGCATTCGCTACCCTGGATACACATAGGAAGCACTTGCAACGGGGTACTGCATGATCCACATCCCCCTAGAGAAATTATTCAATTTTATGCATTGTCTTGTCTATCACAATTTACACTCCTAAGTTACCACAGTGATCTAGAGCCCCCTACAAAGCAAACGATGAAATAAAAGAACTATTTAGAACTTGCAAAACCTATTTGGCCTAATTTTGGAAATGCGCTTCATCAGATAATTTTCCAGAATGCACGACTGTAAGTGAAATATTACCCACGTTTTCCCGTTTCACACCGAAACCTGATGTGAGCGATGAAGGCCCTAACAGACCAAGAGTGACACTGGGGTACATCTGCGGCCCAAAGTTCTTTGGCCTCCAGTCAGTCCCATAGGCTCCACAGAACCCACCGGCGTTTACCCGTGACCACCTCCGCAGAAACTTACAGAGATGGCCAGAAGCCTTCGGTGAGACTAGAACGCGGTGGAGGTAAAAAAAAAAAAAAAAAAAAAGAAAAGACGCAGTGGGGATGGGGCAGCCACAGTCCCGTCTCTCAGCAACCGCGGAACTGCCTGGGCACCAGCCACGTGCGGGGAACCCCAGGATCCCGCATTCCTCGCGGGGGCAGCCTCGCCGCCGCCCGCTCCCCCTCCGCTCCGCCGCCTCCGACTGCGGCCCACGCGGCGCTCGGCCTGAACGTGAGGAAGGCGAGGGAAGGACGGACGCCGCGAGAAGCAGTAAGGAACGGAAACGCGCGGTCGCGCACCAGCAAAGCGGGCCCTTATTGTGGCTTCTCATTAGCCACCAAGAATTGCTCACCTTTAAGGTTCCGGCCCACAGAGCCGCGCCACAGGCTCACACACAGCAACAGCAACGACTCCACTTCCCAGCTCTGCCGGCCGGCCTAAAGCGCTCCAAGAAGATGGGGGCCGTCCCGGCAGCCCTTGCGGCCTGGGTGGGCGGGGCCAAGGACGAGCTGGAGCGGTCCCTGTGCTCTGAGCATGCGCGGCTGCCGGGGCCTCCCAGGGACCCTGGAGTCCCCGCCCTCAATCCCAAACAGATTGGGTTAAAAAGTACCGCAGGGTGTAGGGGAATGGCTGCTAGTTTGTGTTAGTATAAACATTTATTTTTAAGTATTTCTGGACGGCGTCTGTACCCCAGCCCTTCCTTTGGCCCTCCATTCATGTGACGTGTTTTGGGTTTTTTTCAGATCTTTTCCAAAGATGTGTGTGAATACACACACATATCATGTTGTAGTAGTTCTCAAAAAAAAAAAGGACGAGTGAAATTTAAAAAAAAAAATCAAAGATCCATGTAATCTTAGTTTTGAAGACAGTACAGTACAGCGTGTAAAAACTGGGTGTCTGGAATCAGACTGCCTGCTTCAAATAATGGTCCTCCTCCTGCTGTGAAACTGATCTCAGGCAAGTTGTTCAACTTCTGTGTTTCTCAGGTATAAACAGGACCAATAATAAATACTACCTAGTTCATACAATTGCTGTAAGTATTCAACTTGATGCAATATTGTCAACCTAAAGGGAAAAACTGAGGCAAAATTAATATAAGTAGACAGTTTATTTGAGCCAAGTTTTAAGACTGCCACGTGAGAGCATGGATTCAAATTGCTCTGAATATATGCTCTGATTAGCAGCACTTACAAGTAGATTTTTAAAGAAAAAAGAAGAGGCAATTCCTAAGTTGTTTACCAATAATTTATGTTACAATAACATAAGCTATTGATTGGCTATACATTGTTCTTTGTATCACAAATTCTAAGAACATGAAAATGGATGAAGCAGGTAGTAAGAAACAAAGTGACTTTAAACAATTGCCCCCCAAGCATGGTGATTGATATAGTTTGGTTCTCTGTCCCCACACAAATCTCATCTCAAATTGTAATCCCCATAATCCCCAAGTGTGGAGGGGAGGAACCACACACATGGTGGGAGGTGATTGGATCATGGGGATTGTCAGGCCTCTGAGCCCAAGCCAAACCATCGCATCCCCTGTGACTTGAACGTATAGGCCCAGGTGGCCTGAAGTAATTGAAGAATCACAAAAGAAGTGCAAATGCCCTGCCTGGCCTTAACCGATGACATTGCACCACAAAAGAAGTGAAAATGGCCGGTCCTTGCCTTAAGCGATGATATTATCTTGTGAAATTCCTTTTCCTGGCTCATCCTGGCTCAAAAAGCTCCCCCACTGAGCACCTTGTGACCCCCACTCCTGCCCGCCAGAGAACAACCCTCCTTTGACTGTAATTTTCCTTTACCTACCCAAATCCTATAAAACGGCCATACCCTTATCTCCCTTCGCTGACTGTCTTTGCGGACTCAGCCCGCCGGCACCCAGGTGAAATAAACAGCCATGTTGCTCACACAAAGCCTGTTTGGTGGTCTCTTCACACGGACGCACATAACAGGGATGGTTTCCCCCATGCTATTCTCCTGGTGGTTTTATAAGGCAGTTTTCCCTGCTCTTGCTTGCTCCCTCTCACCTGCCACTGTGTAAGACATGCCTCTTCCCCTTCCACCATGATTGTAAGTTTCCTGAGGTCTCACCAGACATGCGGAATTGTGAGTCAATTAAACCTCTTTTCTTTATGAATTACCCAGTCTTGGGTATGTCTTTATTGCAGTGTGAGACCTAACTAATACAGGGGTGTAGGGACATGACTGAAGTCCCAAACTCATCTCTCTCTGTGCCTGATAAATTCTGCATACCTCACATAGTTCAGACTGCTCTGGGCTCTTTTTCTTTTCTTAAGGTCAATGAGAAAAAACATATTTAACAGGGTTGTGCTCAGGTAGTTTAAATTCAAATTAATTAGATTATCTTTTATCCATTCAACGAATATTTAGTCTCTATTTTATGCCAGACACAATTGAAATCTTCATTCTTGTTTTGATCAAGTCAGTGAGAATACACGTATTTAACAGAACAAATAATATGAGTGTCAGGGTACTCTCATTCATCCATTCAGCAAACTATTTATTACATACCTGTTAATGTCCTGGTATGGAGGCTTAACACTGGGAATAGAAAGAAGAGCCAGAATCTGCCTAGAGACAGAGTTACCAAAACAAATATATCTGCTTCTTTATGCCCCACAACATCTAGGCGGAACTGCAGGTACAGCCTATTATCAGAAATCACACCTGCTAAAAACATTTATTTCATGTTCTCATCAGGTACCTGGTCCTTTGCTCTCCCTTTCTTGTCTTTTGTTTTGTTTTTCGTTTTCTTTCTTCTTTTTTTTTTTTTTTCTTTTTTTTTAGACAGAGTCTCCCTCTGTCGCCGAGGCTGGAATGCAGTGGCACCACCTCGGCTCAGTGCAACCTCTGCCTCCCAGATTCAAGTGATTCTCCTGCCTCAGCCTCCTCAGTAGCTGGGATTACAGGTGCCTGCCACCACACCTGGCTAATTTTTTTATTTTTAGTAGATTCAGGGCTTCGCCATGTTGGCCAGGTTGGTTTCAAATTCCTGGACTCAGGTGATCCACCCGCCTCAGCCTCCTAAAGTGCTGGGATTACAGGCATGAGCCACCGCGTCTGACCCTTTTCTTATCTTTTCTTTTTCTCCCTCATTCCCTTCCAGAATCTGAGCTCCCTGCAGACACATCCTTTAAGGAAAATGAATTCCTGGTGGCAGACCAGGAAACTTCACGTTTCATTTACAGTACCTAGGAAAGGACTCTCTCTCATACTGGTATCCATCTCTTATAGCATAACTTTGTAAGTCAGTACACTAAAAGACCATCTTTCTGGGTATACATGTAGTACAATTATTTTAGAGAACAAATTGATAACATCTACTAAAGTTTAAGATGTGCATAGCTGATGGTGCAGAAAGTCCACTCTAAAGAACATACTCCCAGCCTGGCCAACATGGTGAAACCCCGTCTCTACTAAAAATACAAAAATTAGCCAGGCGCGTGCCTGTAATTCCGGCTACTTGGGAGGCTGAAGCAGAAGAATCGCTTGAACCTGGAAGGTGGAGGTTGCAGTGAGCTGAGATCGCACCATTGCACTCCAGCCTGGGTGACGAGAGTAAGACTCCGTCTCAAAAAAATAAAAGTAAAAATAAAAATAAAAATAATATACTCTAGAGCAATGTTCACATCTGTACACAAGAAAACATGTTCAAGAATATTCGGGCGGGGTGCAGTGGCTCATGTCTGTAATCCCAGCACTTTGGGAGGCTGAGGAGGGTGGATCACGAGGTCAAGAGTTCAAGACCAGCCTGGCCAACATGGTGAAACCCCGTCTCTACTATGAATACAAAAATTAGTCAGGTGTGGTGGTGCATGCCTGTAATTCCAGCTACTTGGGAGGCTGAGGCAGGAGAATGGCGTGAACCAGGGAGGCGGAGCTTGCAGTGAGTGGAGATCTTGGCACTGCACTCCAGCCTGGATGACAGAGCAAGACTCCGTCTCAAACAAAACAAAACAAAAAAATTAAAATTAAATTCACTAAAAACAAATGAGACAAGTTAAGTTTGGTGGGCCAAATCAGGTTAGCTCTCAGTTTCAGGTTAAAATGCTTATTAGGCATCAAGGTAAAGATGTCAAGTAGGCAGTTGGTATGAGTTTGGAGAAGTCAGGGTTAAAGATATAAATTTTGGAGCTATTAGTATATAGCAGACATTTTAAGTCATGTCATATATGAGCTCTCCTAAAGAAAGTATAGACAACAAAGATGGGAGAATTCTAGACTGACCCCTCTAGCATTCCAGTTTTTTGGATAATGAATAAAAGAAGAGAAGCCTGTACAGCAGCTAGAATAAGCAGACCCTGAGAGATGCTATGAAAATATGGCACCATAGAAGCTAAAGAGGGGAATGTTTCAGGGAAGGAGTGACCAACTGAGTACATATAGCTAAGAAGATGCTATGGATTGTGCATGGGTCATAAGGATGGATCCCTTATGAATGGCTTGGTTCCGTTCTTGCAGTAGCCAGTAAGTTTCCCTTCTGATTGGTTCTCAGAGGAATGGGTTAGTTCCCATGAGAATGGGTTGTTATAAAACAACGGATTGTTATACCAGGGTGCCCCTCAGATTTGGTCTTTCTTCACACATGCCTGCTTCTCTTTGACCTTTTCCACCATGTTTGACTCAGCAGAAAAACCCTTACCAGAAGCCAAGAAGATGCTGGTGGGTGTCATGCTTCTTGTACAGCCTGCAGAATTGTGAGCCAAATAAACGTCTTTTAAAAAAAAATTAGGCCGGGCGCGGTGGCTCAAGCCTGTAATCCCAGCACTTTGGGAGGCCGAGACGGGCGGATCACAAGGTCAGGAGATCGAGACCATCCTGGCCAAAACGGTGAAACCCCGTCTCTAATAAAAAAATACAAAACCTAGCCGGGTGAGGTGGCGGGCGCCTGTAGTCCCAGCTACTCGGGAGGCTGAGGCAGGAGAATGGCATGAATCCAGGAGGCAGAGCTTGCAGTGAGCTGAGATCGGGCCACTGCACTCCAGCCTGGGCGACAGAGTGAGACTCTGTCTCAAAAAACAAACAAACAAACAAACAAAAATTATCCAGCCTTGGGTATTCATTTACAGCCAACACAAAACAGACTAAGACAGAAGATTTGCAGGCTGACCTAAACCATTTTTGTCACTGTGGCAGATACTGTTACTTATCTCTTAATATTGGCTCTCTCCTTCCTATATAATAATAATACAATCACCTGTGGCTTTCAACAAAATGTATGACCAATCAGAAATAAAAACTACATTTTTCCAGCCTTCCTTGAAGCTTAGTAAGGCCATGTCTGGCCTATGAGACATGAGCGGAAGTGATGTGTGCAACTTGCAGGTCATTCTTAAATGGAATGAGTTTATTCTCTTACCTCCTTTTCTCTTTTCTTCAACTAGCTAGATGTGGAAGATGAGCAAAACTGGACCAAGCAAATGAAGGAAACACCACAGGTGTGGCAAAGCAGCAAGATAGAAGGAAGCCAAGTTCCAACATCCTGTAGTGCCATACCAACCCTGATGGCTTCAAAGAATGGACTTATCATTTTAACCTGGACTTTAAATGCGAGGGGGGAAAATCCATGAAAAAGTATTCAAGGCAGATGATGACAATATTTTAGACTTTTGGTCAGGGCAAGTGAGAGAATTCATCACTAAGGGGCAGAAAACTCAACTGAATCGAAACTCCAGGCCAAGAATACCACTCCGAACGCTGCTAGGCTTGCTAAGCTTTTCTATTTGTGTGTGTGTGTGCATGCAAGATGAATATCAGGTTGCCTAAAAGCCAGAAATCTAGGGTCTCCGTGAATTTTGGGAATGGGTTGTAGGACTACTTTTGTGTTTTCTTGCTAATAGATGTTTGAATGTGAATCTTGTCTAAAAAAAATTTCCTTCATTGTAATAAGTCATCTGAAAGTGAGGTTGTTAAGGGGAGACCTAGAACCCACCCCTATGTTTAACAATTGGTGGCCTCCACTATCCCCTAAATTATCTAATAATTGTGAACAGCCAAATTTTCTTGGGTCAATTTGCTACATTTGGCAAGTGAATGAGGTCAGCATGCATGAAACCATAAGTAGATCTTCTACAGAAGACAATACATGGAAGTTGATAAAACAGCACAGATTCTTTACCAAGACTTCATGTAAAATAAAATAGCTGTGATAGATAAAGAGAAAAGAAGGGCCTTTGGGGGCTAAACTTTTTAAAATTGAATTGTAGGGCTGGGCGCGGTGGCTCAAGCCTGTAATCCCAGCACTTTGGGAGGCCGAGACAGTTGGATCACGAGGTCAGGAGATCGAGACCATCCTGGCGAACACGGTGAAACCCCGTCTCTACTAAAAAATACAAAAAACTAGCTGGGCGAGGTGGCGGGCGCCTGTAGTCCCAGCTACTCGGGAGGCTGAGCCAGGAGAATGGCGTGAACCTGGGAGGCAGAGCTTGCAGTGAGCTGAGATCCGGCCACTGCACTCCAGCCTGGGCGACAGAGCGAGACTCCATCTCAAAAAATAAAATAAAATAAAATTGAATTGTAACACACAAACTATAAGGTGCATGAATTTTAAGTGCTCAATGAAGTTTCACAAGTGAACACTACCTTGTAATTACCGTCCAGATTGAGACACAGAACATTTCTGCACTCCAGAAAGTTCTTTTGTGCTCCTCTCCCAGTCAATATCCTCCTTAAAAGTAACTACCGTTGATTAGCTTTGCCTGTTCTAGATCATGTAGTATGTATATATCTGGGTCTCAGTCAGTTTGGACAGCTATAACAAAATATCATAGACTGGGTGTCTTAAACAACAGAAATTTATTGCTTACAGTTTTGGAGGCTGAGAAGTCTAAGATCAAGGTGCTGTTAGATCTGGTGTCTCATGATGGCCTGCTTCCTGGTTTGCAGGTGGCCATCTTCTTCATGTATCCTTACAAGGTGAAAAGCAGAAAGGAAGTAAACTCTCCAGTCTCTTCTTACAAGGCACTAAATCCCATTCACGAGGGTTCTACCACCATGACGTTATTACCTCCCAAAGGCCTCACTTCCTAATACCATCCCACTGGAGGTTAGGATGTCAACATATGAATTTTGGGGAACTACAAACAGTCCACAACATGTGGTATATGCACATACCACAATTGATTTATCCATTCTTCTGTTTCTTTTCCTTTTTTTGAGACAGAGTCTCACTGTGTTGCCCAGGCTAGAGTGCAGTGGTACAATCTCGGCTCACTGCAACCTCTGCCCCCCAGGTTCAAGTGATTCTCATGCCTCAGCATCCCGAGTAACTGGGATTACAGGTGCCTGCCACCATGCCTGACTAATCTTTGTACTGTTTTAAGTAGAGACAGGGTTTTGCCATGTTGGCCAGGCTGGTTTCAAACTTCTGACCTCAAGGGATCTACCCACCTCGGCCTCCCAAAGTGCTGGGATTACAGGCGTGAGCCAGGACGTCTGGCCCATTCTTCTGTATCTGACCATTTGGTTGTTTTTAGTTTTTTGCTGTTATGAATAAAGCTATTCCGAACATTCTTATACATGTCTTCTGCACTCATTTCTGTTAGGTGTATGCCTAAGAATGAAATTATGGGTCACAGGGCAGGCATGTGTTTAGCTCTAATATGTACTGCTAAACAGCTTTCCAAAGTGGTCATACCATTTTTTTTTTTTTTTTTTGAGACGGAGTCTTGTTCTGCCGCCCAGGCTGGAGTGCAGTGGCCGGGTCTCAGCTCACTGCAAGCTCCGCCTCCTGGGTTTACGCCATTCTCCTGCCTCAGCCTCCCAAGCAGCTGGGACTACAGGCGCCCGCCATGTCGCCCGGCTAGTTTTTTGTATTTTTTTTTAGTAGAGACGGGGTTTCACCATGTTAGCCAGGATGGTCTCGATCTCCTGACCTCGTGATCCGCCCGTCTCGGCCTCCCAAAGTGCTGGGATTACAGGCTTGAGCCACCGCGCCCGGCCACCATTTTTTTACTCACACTAGCAATGTAGTCGCTAAACATTCTGGACAATGCACTGTCATGTTTTAAAGCCAGGTATTATTTTTTATTTTAGTTTTAATTTATACCTAGATAGGCAGTACCAGTGCAGATTTCTTAACATGCACATATTATGTAGTGGCGAAGTGTGGGCTTTTAGTGCACCCATCACCTAAATAGTGAACATTGTACCCGATAAGCAATTTTTCAGCCCTCACCCCTGCTCTCACCCTCCCACCTTTTGTAATCTCCAATGTCCATTATTCCACTCTAAGCCACATATAATATTAATATTAAAAGCTCATGCTTACAATAAGTAAACTACGTAGCGAAGAGACTTCAAAATAAAGTTGGTAAATAAAAAGGCACACTTGAAAAGTTTCAGAAAGAATAGAACAATTCTTCTTGCTTTGTTTCTGGTGTAGGAGGAAAGGGAAACAGACACATTAAAATTATTCTTTCAGATGAAGGCTACTGACAGTTGAAATAGTTAATTAACTTTGGCTTCTTTTCTCCCTAATCCAAAGCAGCCTTTTCTTTCATTGGCTTCCGAAAAGTTATTTAGTCTTCTGCCTACATGTAGAGGCAACACAGGAAGGTTTTCGCCAGTGCTGAGATGGCTGGGATCACTCAACTGCTCTACTAACTGGAATTAAAGTCAACAGTAGTAATAAGGGTTTCCAATGGTGCATGCCAGTAGTCCCAACCACTCGGGGGCATCCCTTGAGCTCAGGAGTTGGAAACCAGCCTGGACAACATAGAGATAAATCGTCTCTTGAGGGGGGAAAAAAAAGGCCAGGTGCAGTAGCTCGCACTTGTAATCCTAGAACTTTGGGAGACGAAGGTGGGCAGATCACGAGCTCAGGAGTTTGAAACCAGCCTGACCAACATGGTGAAACCCAGTTGCTACTAAAAATACAAAAATTAGCCAGGCATGGTGGTGTGCACCTGTAATCCCAGCTACTCGGGAGGCTGAGGCAGGGGAATCGCTTGAACCTGGGAGGGGGAGGTTGCAGTGAGCCCAGATGGTGCCATTGCACTCCAGCCTGGGCAACAGAGTGAGACTCCATCTAAAAATAAAAAATAAAAAAAAATTCTGAAGTCTTGGTTAACTTTATCTGTCATCCGGATGAAACCCCAGTGATTTATGATTTGGACAATTCTCTGGCATCTGTAGAGTGCCCGGCATCCTCAAAGTTTTCAGTAGCATCTCTCCAGCTTATTCCCTTAAGACTTCTTTCCCACCAGGAAATCTGCCAGGAATTTGGTCAAATCGAACATCCATGTGCTTTAGATATGATTGTGCTTTGAATCTCCTCTAGGGTGCAGGGCGCAGCCCTTCACGGCCTTGTCCCACTGCTGGGCCATCTCGGTGGGCTGCGAGCCAGTCCCAGCACACACAGCGGTGCCTTGCCAGCAGCGCGCGCCTCTCATCCAGCTCCGCCGGGGACATTCCCCGCCCGCACCAGGGACCCCTGCCAGAGGCGGGGCAGCCAGTCTGTCATTGTTTTTAATTTTGGCCACACGGTGGTGTGGTGGTTTCTCATTGCGCCTTTAATTTGCATTTCCTTGATTTACAATGTTAAGCACTTTTTCAGATGCTCATTTGCCATTTGACGTCCTCCTTTGTGCAGGGCCTTGCCCATTTAAAGATTGTGAGAGCTGGCCAGAAGAGGTGGCTCACGACTGTAATCCCAGCACTTTGGGAGGCTAGTTCGAGACTCAGTGTGGGCAACATAGTGAGACCCAGACCTTGAATCTACAAAAAATAATTTAAAAATTAGCCGGATGTGTCTCTTAAAAAAAAAAAAAAAACAAAAAAAGTGTGTGTTTTTTAAAAGTGATTTTTACCAATTTTATCAATTAGGATTTTTATAAAGTAGGATTCTTCCAATTTTATCAATTAGGATTACCAATTTTATCAATTCTTTTAATTTTATCAATTAGGATTCTTTTTTTTTCTCATTAAACTTTTTTAATGGGTCTCAAAATTCTGTGACAAATTTTTGGTCAAGTTGTTTCCATTAAAAAGTACTGATTTTAAAAACTAATAACTTAAAACTGCCACACGCAAAAAAGAAAACCAAGTGGTCCACAAAACATTCTCCTTTCCTTCTGAAGGTTTTACGATGCATTGTTATCATTTTTTTTTTTTTTTTTTGAGACGGAGTCTCGCTCTGTCGCCCGGGCTGGAGTGCAGTGGCCGGATCTCAGCTCACTGCAAGCTCCGCCTCCCGGGTTTACGCCATTCTCCTGCCTCAGCCTCCCGAGTAGCTGGGACTACAGGCGCCCGCCACCTCGCCCGGCTCGTTTTTTGTATTTTTTAGTAGAGACGGGGTTTCACCGTGTTAGCCATGATGGTCTTGATCTCCTGACCTCGTGATCCGCCCGTCTCGGCCTCCCAAAGTGCTGGGATTACAGGCTTGAGCCACCGCGCCCGGCGCATTGTTATCATTAACCAGTCTTTTACTACTAAACTTAAATGGCCAATTGAAACAAACAGTTCTGAGACCGTTCTTCCACCACTGATTAAGAGTGGGGTGGCAGGTATTAGGGATAATATTCATTTAGCCTTCTAAGCTTTCTGGGCAGACTTGGTGACCTTGCCAGCTCCAGCAGCCTTCTTGTCCACTGCTTTGATAACACCCACCGCAACTATCTGCCTCATATCACGAACAGCAAAGCGACCCAAAGGTGGATAGTCTGAGAAGCTCTCAACACATATAGGCTTGCCAGGAACCATATCAACAATGGCAGCATCACCAGACTTCAAGAATTTAGGGCCATCTTCCAGTTTTTTACCAGAATGGTGATCAATCTTTTCCTTCAGCTCAGCAAACTTGCATGCAATGTGAGCCGTGTGGCAATCCAACACAGGGGCATAGCCAGCACTTATTTGGCCTGGATGGTTCAGGATAATCACCTGAGCAGTGAAGCCAGCTGCTTCCATTGGTGGGTCGTTTTTGCTGTCGCCAGCAACATTGTCACGACGAACATCCTTGACAGACACATTCTTGACATTGAAGCCCACATTGTCCCCAGGAAGAGCTTCGCTCAAAGCTTCATGGTGCATTTCGATAGATTTTACTTCCGTTGTTATGTTGACTGGAGCAAAGGTGACCACCATACTGGGTTTGAGAACACCAGTCTCCACTCGGCCAACAGGAACAGTACCAATACCACCAATTTTGTAGACATCCTGGAGAGGCAGGCGCAAGGGCTTGTCAGTTGGACGAGTTGGTGGTAGGATGCAGTCCAGAGCCTCAAGCAGCGTGGTTCCACTGGCACTGCCATCCTTACAGGTGACCTTCTATCCCTTGAACCAAGGCATGTTAGCACTTGGCTGCAGCACGTTGTCACCATTCCAACCAGAAATTGGCACAAATGCTACTGTGTCGGGGTTGTAGCCAATTTTCTTAATGTAAGTGCTGACTTCCTTAACAATTTCCTCATATCTCTTCTGGCTGTAGGGTGGCTCAGTGGAATCCATTTTGTTAACACCAACAATTAGTTGTTTCACACCCAGTGTGTAAGCCAGAAGAGCATGCTCTCGGGTCTGCCCATTCTTGGAGATACCAGCTTCAAATTCACCAACACCAGCAGCAACAATTAGGACAGCACAGTCAGCCTGAGATGTCCCTGTAATCATGTTTTTGATGAAGTCTCTGTGTCCCGGGGCGTCAGTGATAGTCACATAATACTTGCTGGTCTCAAATTTCCACAAGGAGATATCAATGGTGATACCACATTCCCGCTCAGCTTTCAGTTTATCCAAGACCCAGGCATACTTGAAGGAGCCCTTTCCCATCTCAGCAGCCTCCTTCTCCAATTTTTCTTTTTTTTTTTTGTTTGTTTGTTTGTTTGTTTTGGAGACGGAGTCTCGCTGTGTCGCCCAGGCTGGAGTGCAGTGGCCGGATCTCAGCTCACTGCAAGCTCCGCCTCCCGGGTTTATGCCATTCTCCTGCCTCAGCCTCCCGAGTAGCTGGGACTACAGGCACCCGCCACCTCGCCCGGCTAGTTTTTTGTATTTTTTAGTAGAGACGGGGTTTCACCGTGTTAGCCAGGATGGTCTCGATCTCCTGACCTCGTGATCCGCCCGTCTCGGCCTCCCAAAGTGCTGGGATTACAGGCTTGAGCCACCGCGCCCGGCCCTCCAATTTTTCAATGGTTCTTTTGTCGATGCCACCGCATTTGTAGATCAGATGGCCAGTAGTGGTGGACTTGCCTGAATCTACGTGTCCAATGACGACAATGTTGACATGAGTCTTTTCCTTTCCCATTTTGGCTTTTAGGGATAGTTTTCACACCTGTGTTCTGGCGGCAAACCCGTTGCGAAAAAGCTAATTAGGATTCTTTAAATGAATCTGGATACAAAGGTTACATCAGATGTAGGAATTGTGGATTTCTTCCCCACAGTATATGGCTTTCTTTTTCACTCTCCTATTGGTGTCTTTGGATAATTAGTGCTTTTTATGTTGCATTTAAAAAATCATTGCCTACTCCAAATGCACAGAAATAGTCTCCTCTAATTTCTTTTAGAATCTGTATTGTTTTATTTTCACATTTAGTTCTGTGATTCATGTTAAATTAATTTTGGGCATAATATAAGGCAGATGGCAAAGTTCCTTTTTTTTTCTATATGGATGAACAATAATTGTTCCAGCAACATTTGTTGAAAAGATTGTTACCACGTCTAATTCTAATTCTAGAATGGTTATCCAAATTTTAAAAAAGACTTTTTTTTTTTTTGAAACAAGGTCTAGCTCTGTTGCCCAGGTTGGAGTGCAATGGTATGATCATGACTCCCTGCAGCCTTGAACTCCTGGGCTCAGGTGATCCTCCCATCTTAGCCTCCAGAGTAGCTGGGACTACAAGGCACACGCTGCCACACACACCTGGCTAATTTTTAAATTCTTTTGTAGAGACAGGGTCTCACTATGTTGCTCAGGTTGGTCATGAACTGCTGGCCTCAAGCTATCCTCCCACCTTGGCCTTCCAAAGTGCTGGGATTACAGGTGTGAGCTACTGTGCCCTGCCTAGAATGAGATTTTTTAAAGAAATGAAAATAGATCGGGCGCAGTGACTCAAGCCTGTAATCCCAGCACTTTGGGAGGCCGAGACGGGTGGATCACGAGGTCAGGAGATCGAGACCATCCTGGTGAACACGGTGAAACCCTGTCTCTACTAAAAAATACACACACAAAAAAACTAGCCGGACGAGGTGGCGGGCGCCTGTAGTCCCAGCTACTCAGGAGGCTGAGGCAGGAGAATGGTGTGAACCTGGGAGGCGGAGCTTGCAGTGAGCTGAGATCCGGCCACTGCACTCCAGCCTGGGCGACAGAGCGAGATTCCGTCTCAAAAAAAAGAAAAGAAATGAAAATAGCCCCATAAAAAAATCCAAGTATTAAGCAGATAGAAGGTAATTCTCCTTTGATCATATCCACCTTAAGGGTAAGAAGACTATGCTGATCCCTTGAAAATAAAGACAGTAATTAAAAATGATTTTAGAGGAGTTAAATGTACAGTGAAATTACTGCCTACACAAGGTTGATGTTACAAACTGTATCAGAGTCCCAGCAAGATTTTTTTTTTTTTTTTTTTTTTTTGGAGATGGGGTCTCAAACTCTTGGGCTCTATGGATCCCCCCTTCTCAGCCTCCTGCCTATCTGGGATTACAGGTATGTGCTACCATGATCGTCTGGTAGCAGGAAAATGTAATAAACTACTTTTTACAAAGGTGTGGGAAGGGCATAAGTATTCTGAGGCATAGTGCGATACCCCAAGGTTAGTAATATTGAGGGCTCCACTACCATCCCAAGGGGAGGGTGGCAGAGCCAAAGGAGGAGCTAGTCTCTTGGGAGAAAGAGGACGGTAAGGAGAGGCCCCTGAGGATGCATCCAAGCCATGGCAACCCTGCAGGAATGGAGCCAGGGGAATGAAGGCTGGAGTGAATGCTCCCCTCCCCCACCCCGTTGTTAGTGCTCTCCTCTGCGTAGATCAGTCTCCTGGTGGAGAAGGAACTGGTGGAGAATGTATCTGGAGAGGAAAAAGAAGATCTAGCACACAAAACATAGGAAAACACTTAGTCCAAGAGGAGGAAGAGTGGATCTGTGTTACGTACTCAAGATCAGAGGTGGGTTTGCGTGAAGCCAATAAGGTTTAAGCTTCAGGATCCCTCAATTATACTGGCCCTTTCCAAGGACCTGGGAGGGATCCTAATAATGTGTTCACAAGGTCATATGGTTTCGTTAAATTTGTAAAATATATTTTAAACAAAATCATCAAACTGTTGTTCTTTCCATTTCAAATCTCCCTCCATTCCACTTCCCCAGCATTTAATGGTACTGAAGTGACACAAGTTATTTTGAGTTTCTGTCTAAAAAGAAGTTCAATTGAGAATAAGCCACTATAAATGTAATTTGAGCAGACATTTTTAAACATTTTAGGCCGGGCGCGGTGGCTGAAGCCTTTAATCCCAGCACTTTGGGAGGCCGAGACGGGTGGATCACGAGGTCAGGAGATCAAGACCATCCTGGCTAACATGGTGAAACCCCATCTCTACTAAAAAATACAAAAAACTAGACGGGGGCCGGGCGCGGTGGCTCAAGCCTGTAATCCCAGCACTTTGGGAGGCCGAGACGGGCGGATCACGAGGTCAGGAGATCGAGACCATCCTGGCTACATGGTGAAACCCCGTCTCTACTAAAAATACAAAAAACTAGCCGGGCGAGGTGGTGGCGCCTGTAGTCCCAGCTACTCGGGAGGCTGAGGCAGGAGAATGGCGTAAACCCGGGAGGCGGAGCTTGCAGTGAGCTGAGATCCGGCCACTGCACTCCAGCCTGGGCGACAGAGCAAGACTCCGTCTCAAAACAAAAAAAAAAAAAAAAAAACTAGACGGGCGAGGTGGCGGGCGCCTGTAGTCCCAGCTACTTGGGAGGCTGAGGCAGGAGAATGGCGTAAACCCGGGAGGCGGAGCTTGCAGTGAGCTGAGATCCGGCCACTGCACTCCAGCCTGGGCGACAGAGCGAGACTCCGTCTCAAAAAAAAAAAAAAAAAAAAAATTTAATAAGACGTGAGGAAGTTACAGTTCCTAGTTTATTAAAGAACTGAAAAACACTAAGATAAAATAATAGAATATGAAGCTAAAGTCATAAACACGAGTAACAAAATCAGTGGAGATTATTCTGTATTCAAGAAGCAAATTATAAGAAAGAAGTTTTCAAATCATACCAATATCAGTGATTCATTAAGAATAAATAAATTTCAAAAAAGAAATTAATAAGCTTCTTGGATTGTGTATAATCCAATTAACAAAGTGGAGCAAATCATAAGCATATGTTGGAAAAAATTAAAATTTTTGATGATTTAAAAATAATGAGATTGGCCGGGTGTGGTGGCTCACAATTGTAATCACAGCACTTTGGGAGGCCAAGGCAGGTGAATCACAGGGTCAGGAGTTCAAGACCAGCCTGGCCAATATGGCAAAACCCCATCTCTACTAAAAAAAAAATACAAAAATTAGCTGGGAGTGGTGGCGCTCGCCTGTAGTCCCAACTACTTGGGAGACTGAGGCAGAAGAATCACTTGAACCCAGGAGGTGGAGGTTGCAGTGAGCTGAGACTGTGCCATTGCACTCCAGCCTGGGAGACAGAGCAAGACTCCATCAAGAAAGAAAGAAAGAAAGAAAGAAAGAAAGAAAGAAAGAAAGAAAGAAGAGAGAGAGAGAGAGAGAGAGAGAGAGAGAGAGAGAAAGAGAGAAAGAGAGAGAGAAAGAGAGAGAGAGAGAGAAAGAAAGAAAGAAAGAAAGAAAGAAAAAGAAATCATAAAACACCATTTTAATGACATTGATGACAAACTGTTTAATGAGTGCCCTGAAGTATACTTACACATCCTGAAATCTTACCACCCACACGTGAAAAAGACTTACAAAAGTGTCCTTAAATTTGTAATACTCTTAAATATATTTTTTCTTTTTAATTTTTTTCTAGCCACGAGACCACCACAGAACTCTTACATATTTATAAGACATCACTGATAACAACTTATTAAGCTGACACTTTTCTAAACAACCAGTAATTTAAAAAAAAATACTTTATAGAGGAATTCTAATTATTCTAGAAAAAAGTAAATTATCCTTATACCCGCTCCATTGAAAATACCCTCTCTGTAAAAAATGTTACAAAATTGAAGAGTAATCAAAGTCTATGTGGCTAAAAAATGTAGGGAAAAAATATTATGGGACTGTTTCTGGCAGTTAATTATGTTCAAGTACTTTTTTGTCCTGGATTTTGTGATGCTTGTGCTATTTGCCTTTGTTGTGATTTACCTATTTATTCTAAATAAAGATTTATTTATTTAGGAAATATTCATTTTCCTAATTTTTTTTTTTTGAGATGGAGCCTCGTTCTATTACCCAGGTTGGAAGGCAATGGCGCAATCTCACTGCAACCTCCCTCTGCCTCCCAGGTTCAAGCAATTCTCTTGCCTCAGCCTCCTGCACAGCTGGGACTACATGTATGCCACCACGCCCAGCTAATTTTTGTATTTTTGGTAGAGACAGGGTTTCACTATGTCGGCCAGGCTGGTCTTGAATTCCTGACCTCAGGTGATCAGCCCGCCCCAGAAAGTGTTGGGATAACAGGCGTGAGCCACCACGCCTGGCCTCCTGCCTAATTTTGTATTCATAATTTGGTACTATTTTTCCTAAAGAGTCCCCCTTCCCCCAAATTGCATTTCATGCCATGCCCCACAAATTCTGATGTGACCTTGTTCAGAATTCACACTAAAGAAACAGGGACTGGGCAAACTTCAACAGTAACAGCAATGGCAATGAAATTAGAACACGAAGCACTCTCCCTAGGGTAGCAGACTGGCGTGCATGTTTGATATGTATATGCAAGTCCAACACACACAAACACAAACACACGTATGACAGGGTCTCACTCTGTCATCCAGGCTGGAGTTCCCCTAGGGTAGCAGACTGGCGTGCATGTTTGATATGTATATGCAAGTCCAACACACACAAACACAAACACACGTATGACAGGGTCTCACTCTGTCATCCAGGCTGGAGTTCCCCTAGGGTAGCAGACTGGCGTGCATGTTTGATATGTATATGCAAGTCCAACACACACAAACACAAACACACGTATGACAGGGTCTCACTCTGTCATCCAGGCTGGAGTTCCCCTAGGGTAGCAGACTGGCGTGCATGTTTGATATGTATATGCAAGTCCAACACACACAAACACAAACACACGTATGACAGGGTCTCACTCTCTCCATCCAGGCTGGAGTGTAATGGCACAATCACAGCTTGCTGTAGCCTTAACTTCCTGAGCTCAAGTGACCCTCCCACCTCAGCTTCCTGAGTAGCTGGGACCACAGGTTTGGACCACCTCACCTGGTTAATTTTTGTATTTTTTTGTAGAGACATGGTCTTGCCATGTTGCCCAAACTAGTCTCGAACACCTGGCCTCAACCAATCCTCCTGCCTCGGCCTCCCAAAGTGCTGGGATTACAGGTGTGAGCCACCATGTCAAACCAGGAATATTTAAAAGAATCTGCAAATCTCATTAAGGAAAGAAGGGGGAAAAAGCAAAACCAGCTGAGATGGGTAAATTGTAGTCTGCAGGAAATCTAGCCCACACAATTTTGGCAGTAAATTGGTGGGAAATTATTCCAGAAGCAAATCTATTCTAAGAAATTCACTATGACGCAGAGGTCCCAGGAAAGCAGTGTGGAGACTGGAGCGGCACTGGAAGGCCTTTGGCACTTACTCTAAAGGCTAAGCTGCCACCATACTTGAAGGCAGCACCTCCTACTGGGAGGACAGCCTTAATCCATACACTGGGAAGCATTACTGACAGCAAATAGTAGGAAAATCCCAGAGGAAATAATTCTACCCTCATCACTCAAAAACAGAAATGAAGCAATACATTAACAAAAAATCCATGAGGAATTTTGAGAGAATCAGGGGTCCCAAAAGAAAAAATCAGATGAAGTATTGTAAAAGATATTAGTAATCAACCATTCATAGAATTTGGAAAGAATTCTTTTTTCTTTTTTTATGAAATGGAGTTTCGCTCTTGTTGCCCAAGCTGGAGTGCAATGGCACGATCTTGGTTCACCACAACCTCTACCTCCCGGGTTCAAGCGATTCTCCTGCCTCAGCCTCCTGAGCAGCTGGGATTACAGGCATGCACCACCATGCCCAGCTAATTTTTTTGTATTTTTAGTAGAAACGGGGTTTCTCCTTGTTGGTCAGGCTGGTCTCAAACTCCCAGCCTCAGGTGGTCCACCCGCCTCAGCCTCCCAAAGTGCTGGGATTATAGGCATGAGCCACCGTGCCCGGCCTGAAATTAATTCTTAAGGGGAGAGCTCAGAGGGTTGCAAGCTTTTTGGTTTCGAGTTTGGATTTTTTTTTTTTTTTTGGTCTGTTTTTTTTTTGTTGTTGGTTTTTTTTTTTTTTTTTTTTGCTTGCTTCTTTGTTTTCTTTTTATTATAGAAATTTTCAAGCATACTTCCAAAAAGTGTAATATGAATAGTATAATAACCCTCTAAATAGCCATCATCCACCTTCCACATGCATCAGCACATGTTCAGTCTTATTTTATCTACATGCCAACCCACTTTCCCAAAGCCCTCACAAGCCTATTTTAGAGCAAATGACAGATATCTTGATTTAATCTACAAGGTCTTATCTATGTACCTTTAAGAATAAGAACTCTTTTAAAAAATATATAACCATACGACAGGCGCAGTGGCACACGTCTGTAATCCCAGTACTTTGGGAGGCCGAGGCAGGCGGATCACAAGGTCAGGAAATCGAGACCATCCTGGCTAACACAATGAAACCCCGTCTCTACTAAAAATACAAAAGATTAGCCGGGCGTGGTGGCGGGTTCCTGTAGTCCCAGCTACTCGGAGGCTGAGGCAGGAGAATGGTGTGAACTCGGGAGGTGGAGCTTGCAGTGAGCAGAGATTGTGCCACTGCACTCCAGCCTGGGCGACAGAGCAAGACTCCGTCTCAAAAAAAATATATATATATATATATATAATATATTTATCATACCCAACAAATTAACAAAATTACTCAATGTCATCAAATATCCAGTCAGTATTTAAATTTTTATTGTCTTACAAACATTTTTAAGTTGCATTATTCAAATCAGGTTCCAAATGCTATTTACATGTTGTCTTGTGATATGCAATGGCTCTTAAATTTCTTTCAACCTATAGTTTCTTCTGTTTTTCTTGCCACTTATTTGTTGATGAAATCAAGTCATTTTCCCTATAGAATTTGTTACATTCTAGATTTGATTAATCATATCCCAAGGTGTTATTTAACACATTTCTCCATCTTCTGTATTTCACATAAACTGAAAATTTGGTCTAGAGGCTTGATAAGATTTAGGCTAGATATTTTTGGAAGAGTACTTCATAGGTGATGCTGTGTTCTTACTGCATCACACCTGTAAGTATATAATGTCTCTTTGCCTCTCTTTTTGGAATATTACAATTAATCGGTGGGTTCAAGTGTTGTCAGCCTGATCCATCAATATAAAGTTCCTCATCAGCCTCTCACCTAATGATTTCAGCAGCTATCAATAATCATTGCCTAGATCCATTATTTCATTCAAGTGTCAAAATAGTTAATAGTCTGTCATTTCTTCTGCATTCACTAACTGGGATTCTTCTGTTAAAAAAAAAAAAAAAAAATTGGGGCCGGGTGCCGTGGCTCATGCCTGTAATCCCAGCACTTTTGGAGGCAGAGGTGGGCAGATCATGAGATCAGGAGTTCGAGACCAGCCTGACCAAAATGGTGAAACCCTGTTTCTACTAAAAAAGACAAAAATCAGCCAGGCATGGTGGTGTGCACCTGTAATCCCAGCTACTCAGGAGGCTGAGGTAGGAGAATCGCTTGACCTGGGAGGCAGAAGTTGCAGTGAGCCAAGATTGCACCACTGCACTCCAGCCTGGGAGACAGAGCGAGACTCTGTCTCAAAAAAGAAAAAAAAAAAAAAATTGGCTGGGTGCAGTGGCTCGTACCTGTAATCCCAGCACTTTGGGAGGCCAAGACCGGTGGATCACTTGACTGCAGGAGTTCAAGACCAGCCTGGGCAACATAGTGAAACCCCCATCTCTACAAAAAAATACAAAAAGAAAAAAGAAAAAAAGCTGAGCATGGTAGCAAGCATCTGTAGTTCCAGCTACCTGGGAGGCTGAAGTGGGAGGATCCATGGAGCCCAAGCAGAGCCCAGGCAGTGTGTGTGAATGGGCCATCGCACATTTCACTCCAGCCTTGGTGAGAAAGCAAGACCCTCTCTCATAAAAAAAAAAAGTACCATATTCACAATTTGGTTTCCTAGATGTACATACAAGAAAAAGAAGATAAGTGCTCGATTTTTTCCCTTCACTAATTTTTAGAATAATGAGTTGGTTTCTTAATATTCTTCAGGAGTAACCAATTAGTTTGGCTGCAAGTCCAACAGTGCTAAGCATGGCACTAAATAGCACCATCTAAGAAGGTAATAGAGCCTTGACCCTACTCAACTGCTCAGTTCTCTCAGATAGTGATGGGTCTCAGCCAGTGGAGTAGGGCAGCAGACAATCAGACACCATTGTAACAATTCATTCATTCTTGAGAAATCATCAAAATGAATAATCATTTATAGATGACAGATCCTAAGTGATAACTCTTCTTGAAAACCAAATATTTTTAGAAGAGTTAGCAAAGTAGAAAAATCAAAGGTTTTAGTAGTACATCTCCACTTGCAGTGGAGAAGTATATGGTGAAGTATGGTGACACTGGAAATAGGGTGCTAATTCGGGAATTTGGGGTAGCAGTAGCCAGAACCTCAGAATGAATCATTGGGATCAATGTTTCTGGGGGGAGACATAAATTGGAAGAATGAAAAATTCAAGATTTTATGTTTGTAAGGGAGGCTAATTAGTAGTTTGCTAAAATGTTCTTCATAAAGTACCCAGCTCAGAATCACAAGAGACCCATAGCCCTCATTTCCCTGCATATGCTGGAGGCTACTGACACCTACAAAAAGAAGCTAATAATTGAGAAGGGTCAAAGTGGGTCAGATCAGTTTGCACAAGACTCAGGCAAAATGAGGGAAAGGAAGTTATCTACTGAATTTGGCAACATGTAAGTCACAGATGACTTGATAACAGTAGTTTCAGTGATGTGATGAGGGTGGAAGCCCTGGAGTAGGTGGAACAGTGTGGGGTTAACAATTCTTTCAAGAAGTTTTTCTATAAAGGGGAGCAAAGAAACGAGATGTTCCTGGAAGGGTATCTAAGGACAACTGAGGTTTATTTATTTTTAAAAATAGAGACAGGATCTTGCTATGTTGGCCAGGCTGGTCTTGAACTCCTGAGCTCAAGTATCCTCCCTCCTCCCTCCTTGTTGATGGCATCCCAAAGGGAACTGAGGATCTTTGTTTGTTGGTTGGTTGGTTTTTGATACGGAGTCTCACTCTGTCACCCAGCCTGGAGTGCAGTGGCACAATCTCAGCTCTCTGCAGCTTCCGCCTCTCAGGTTCAAGCAATTCTACTGCCTCAGCCTCCTGAGTAGCTGGGATTACAGGTGTCTGCCACCACGCCGGGCTAATTTTTGTATTTTATTTCAGACCAGGCTGGTCTTGAACTCCTGACCCCAAGTGATCTGCCTGCCTCAGCCTCCCAAAGTGCTGGGATTGCAGGTGTGAGACACCGCGCCCAGCTGGAACTAAGGATCTTTTTAACAATAGGGTTTTTTTTTTTTTTTTTTGAGGCGGAGTCTCACTCTGTGGCTGGGACTGGAGTGCAGTGGCCAGATCTCAGCTCACTGCAAGCTCCGCCTCCCAGGTTTACGCCATTCTCCTGCCTCAGCCTCCCGAGTAGCTGGGACTACAGGCGCCCGCCACCTCGCCCGGCTAGTTTTTGTATTTTTAGTAGAGACGGGGTTTCACCGTGTTAGCCAGGATGGTCTCGATCTCCTGACCTCGTGATCCCCCGTCTCGGCCTCCCAAAGTGCTGGGATTACAGGCTTGAGCCACCGCGCCTGGCCAACAATAGGGTTTTTTAAAGGATGATGGTTTAAGGCCGGGCATGGTGACACGCACCTGTAATCCCAGCACTTTAGAAGGCCCAGGCGGGTGGATCACCTGAGGTCAGGAGTTCGAGACCAGCCTAACATGGTAAAACCCTCTATTCTACTAAAAATACAAAAAAGTTAGCCATCTGTGGTGGCATGTGCCTGTAGTCCCAACTACTCAGGAGGCTGAGGCAGGAGAATCTCTTGAATCCTGGAGGCGGAGGCTTCACTGAGCCAAGATTGCACCACTGCATTCCAGCCTGGGTGACAGAGCAAGACTCCATCTCAAAAAAAAAAAAAAGAAGTGCAAATTCCACATAATAAAGGGAGAAACTGGTGATCTATGAGAGCGGGGACAATTGCAAGAGTGATGTCCTTGAGAAAACAAGAGAAGATAGAATCCAGAGCATGACTGCTTTGATAGAGCAATGGCATTTGTATTCTAACAAGTGGGAGAACAGGAAATATTGACACAAGTGTAGAAAGATTTGGTGGTTAGAAGAATAGAGTTCCTGTTGAGTTGCTTACGTTTTTTCACTTATGTGAGAGTGGGGCCAATGAGGAAGGATTTATGTTCTACAGTATTTATCTTTTTTTTTTTTTTTTTTGAGACGGAGTCTTGCTCTGTCGCCCGGGCTAGAGTGCAGTGGCCGGATCTCAGCTCACTGCAAGCTCCGCCTCCCGGGTTTACGTCATTCTCCTGCCTCAGCCTCCGGAGTAGCTGGGACTACAGGCGCCCGCCACCTCGCCCGGCTAGTTTTTTTGTATTTTTAGTAGAGACGGGGTTTCACCGTGTTAGTCAGGATGGTCTCGATCTCCTGACCTCGTGATCCGCCCGTCTCGGCCTCCCAAAGTGCTGGGATTACAGGCTTGAGCCACCGCGCCCCGCCTACAGTATTTATCTTAAAAAAAAAAAAAAAAAAAAGGAAAGGGACAAAAAGGAAAGGAAAAAAAGAGGAAGGGTTGAAATTTTTAGGAAAAAAAAAGACATAAAATAGTTGACTCAGAGAATAAAATATTGATCTTACTAGGGAAACCTTTTAGGATTATGGAGCAGATATAGAGTGTTTCAGCTTTATGGTCATAAATTTAAGGTACTGTGCCAGTGTTCAGGTGCTCTGCTGCAGGCCCAGAGAAGTTATACTCAGCTGGGCAAGTGAGTATAAAAGAAGTACAATTGCTTTTCATAATGATGACCAGCACATCAAAGGTGGATAAGGGAGAGAATGAACACAGAATAGACATAACAGTTAAAAAAAAAAAAAAAAAAAAGCAGTGAGGTTGGCGGGTTGAGGACCCCAGGTGTCAGATGGGAGGCTATCTGGATAAGAATGAGGACACAAGTCAGGATGAAGAGGAAGACAGTGAGCTAGGAGTCAAGTCTTCAGTGAATGAGGGGTGTGACTGGGAGATCATTAGAATGTAGACACAAGGAGGTGAGGCTTTTGAAGAAGGAGGAATAGTTTGAAAGTGATGATGTGGGCCGGGCACCGTGGCTCATGCCTGTAATCTCAGCACTTTGGGAGGCCAAGGCAGGTGGATCTCTTGAGGTCAGGAGTTTGAGACCAGCCTGGCCAAACATGGTGAAACCCCATTTCTGCTACAAAAAAATACAAAATTAGCCGGGTGTGGTGGCACATGCCTGTAATCCCAGCCGCATGGGAGGCTGAGACAGGAGAATCGCTCAAACCAGGGAGGCAGAGGTTACAGTGAGCCAAGATTGCACCACTGTACTCTAGCCTGAGCAACACAGTGATACTCTGTCTCAAAAAAAAAAAAAAAAAAAAGGAAAGGGACAAAAAGGAAAGGAAAAAAAGAGGAAGGGTTGAAATTTTTAGGAAAAAAAAAGACATAAAATAGTTGACTCAGAGAATAAAATATTGATCTTACTAGGGAAACCTTTTAGGATTATGGAGCAGATTATAGAGTGTTTCAGCTTTATGGTCATAAATTTAAGGTACTGTGCCAGTGTTCAGGTGCTCTGCTGCAGGCCCAGAGAAGTTATACTCAGCTGGGCAAGTGAGTATAAAAGAAGTACAATTGCTTTTCATAATGATGACCAGCACATCAAAGGTGGATAAGGGAGAGAATGAACACAGAATAGACATAACAGTTAAAAAAAAAAAAAAAAAAAAAAGCAGTGAGGTTGGCGGGTTGAGGACCCCAGGTGTCAGATGGGAGGCTATCTGGATAAGAATGAGGACACAAGTCAGGATGAAGAGGAAGACAGTGAGCTAGGAGTCAAGTCTTCAGTGAATGAGGGGTGTGACTGGGAGATCATTAGAATGTAGACACAAGGAGGTGAGGCTTTTGAAGAAGGAGGAATAGTTTGAAAGTGATGATGTGGGCCGGCACCGTGGCTCATGCCTGTAATCTCAGCACTTTGGGAGGCCAAGGCAGGTGGATCTCTTGAGGTCAGGAGTTTGAGACCAGCCTGGCCAAACATGGTGAAACCCCATTTCTGCTACAAAAAAATACAAAATTAGCCGGGTGTGGTGGCACATGCCTGTAATCCCAGCCGCATGGGAGGCTGAGACAGGAGAATCGCTCAAACCAGGGAGGCAGAGGTTACAGTGAGCCAAGATTGCACCACTGTACTCTAGCCTGAGCAACACAGTGATACTCTGTCTCAAAAAAAAAAAAAAAAAAAAAAAAGAGGCCGGGCGCGGTGGCTCAAGCCTGTAATCCCAGCACTTTGGGAGGCCGAGACAGGCGGATCACGAGGTCAGGAGATCGAGACTATCCTGGCTAACACGGTGAAACCCCGTCTCTACTAAAAAATACAAAAAAAAAAAACTAGCCGGGCGAGGTGGTGGGCGCCTGTAGTCCCCGCTACTCGGGAGGCTGAGGCAGGAGAATGGCAGGAACCCGGGAGGCGGACCTTGCAGTGAGCTGAGATCTGGCCACTGCACTCCAGCCTGGGTGACAGAGCGAGACTACGTCTCAAAAAAAAAAAAAAAAAAAAAGAGAAAGAAAAGAAAAGAAAGTGAAAAGAAGAAAAGCTGGTGTCTCACATTCTGGGTCAGAATTACACAGGATGTAAGAGGAAAAATCACTTCACTTAAAAGGCTGCAGGGGAGCCAGTGCCCTCAGGAGACTGATGGATCATACTCAGTGAGGTAAGTCAGAAGAGACACTGATGAAAGAGGTTAAGGATATAGGAGAGCATGTTTATCACTCATCTGGAACTCCAGGTTTCTGGAAGACATGTAGGCAAGATTTGGAGGGTGTGGAAGGGTGGGGGATTTTGGTCAGATTGGGAGCTGTGCTGAACAGAATGAGGGTGGGGAAGAGATGCTTCAGGAGACATCAGCTTCTGGTGACTGGGAAAGAGGGAGGTGAGGCATGATAGAATGGCTGGATGACTGGGAAAACAAGTCAAGTTCAAGTCATTTTCAGGTCTTATTCAGACTTCATTTCTTGTGGGAAGTTGCCCCTCTTGTATGCTCCAATAGTACTCCAGACTTCCCCAGTTATGGCACTTATTACTGCTTTCGCTTGGGAATTAAGACCTGTTCTGGCCTCCATTTTTTATTAGAACCACCCCTCAAGTGCTCCCCACACCCACTGAGGACACTAAGTCATATCTAGGACCAGCTGGTTCCCTCAGTACAACCCCAGGCTTTCACAGCTCCAGGACCCCTGCTCCCACTGCAGGACACATGCTCTCCTAACCCTAGAAGGCTGACACTCTGGCCAGAGGCTCCGGGCCTCACCTGGATGAGACCCCTCATACCACATCCAGCCACAGTGACAGCCTGGGGAGCGGCCGGGGAAACAGGAAACACCCACACCCTCAAGGTGACTAATGAGCCATCACAGACAACACCGAGAGATTAAGGTGCTGTGGCCTTCTACCCCAACCCCAAAACGTGAGTGGCATCGTGGCATATGAATAAACAAGGTCTAGTTTAGGTAGATTAAAGAATTCCATACTAGAAATTTAAGGCACTGTTCTAGTGTTTAGCTGCTCTGCTGCAGGCCCAGAGAAAGTCTGTAGTGGAACTGGGAAATCTTTTGTTGTGTTTTAAAATCCTATTAAAAAAGTAAGTGCCCGTAATCCCAGCACTTTGGGAGGCCGAGGCAGGTGGATCACCTGAGGTCAGGAGTTCGAGACCAGCCTGACCAACATGGTGAAATCCTGTCTCTACTAAAACTACAAAAATCAGCTGGGCGTGGTGGCATGTGCCTGTAGTCCCAGCTACTCAGGAGGTTGAGACAGGAGAATTGCTTGAATCCGGGAGGTGGAGGTTGCAGTGAGCTGAGATTGTGCACTACACTCCAGCCTGGGTGACAGAGTGTCTTTAAAACAAAACAAACAAACAAAATATACATATTTGAAAAGGCCTATTTCTACACTATTACATCTATTGGATTGAACATCCTCTAGTTTACTATAGGTCTTAGACCCTCTAACTTTGTCTTGACTTTAGAGATAGTAATGGTTTTTACACTTTTTGTCTCCCTAACTGGACAGTCAGCTCTTTGAGGCCAAGAGTATATTCCCATAGCTTCTCTTAAAATAATACTCACTGTGCACAAATTGTCATCTTTTATTAAATGTATGTGTTTACTGTAAAAACAGAGCTAGACAATATAATGTAAGCTGAAAATCAGACCATGGAATCTAGCCTGGGTTTGGGGAATGGAGAGAATAAAGACTTGGATTTCATTCAAGTTGATTTTACTTTGGTTTAGTTTTGGATGAACTAAGAAGCAGAGCAAAGAATATAAACAAGATAGAGATGCAGGAGGATAAGTGTGGCTTCCCATTGCCTCCCTTGCATGTGCCAGAATACACACAAAGTTTGCGTTCTGGTCAATTCTGCACAGCGAGGTATCTACCAGGTCAAAGAGGCAGAGAATGACAGGCTCCCTGCCTTCCATTTTCCCAGCTGTATCAGCTCAGAAACAACTTATACTACCATATAAGGTGAACCATGCTATCCAGGTTCTGGGCCTTGAAATTCATTTGATGTCCACAGTCAGGCAGGTTCCCATTTTCTGTGGCTGCATGGCAGGGCCTAGGAATTTTTCACCTCATCTTCTTGTGTTTTTTTGTAAGCAGGCCTTGGAAAAACAACGAGAAATCCATATATAAAATGAAACCCACGTTATCACCAGATGGTGTAGAATAATTATGGTTGCTATCACATAGATTAACATTAATTCCTAATTGCACAAATATGTATGGTGTGTTTACCATGTGCTTCGCCCGAAGATGCAAAAGTAAATAAAACTTAGGCTCTGCCTGTAGTCTAGTTAAATCCATCATGCTTCTCTGTCATGACCATTTTTTAAATAGAAGGTGGACAGCAAAGAAACAGGATACTCTGGCTGAAACCTTTTTAAAAAGTATATTATTGATTCCAGGTTGTTTAATAACCTTTTGATCTCTTTTTTTTTTTTTGAGACGGAGTCTCGCTCTGTCGCCCAGGCTGGAGTGCAGTGGCCGGATCTCAGCTCACTGCAAGCTCCGCCTCCTGGGTTTACGCCATTCTCCTGCCTCAGCCTCCCGAGTAGCTGGGACTACAGGCGCCCGCCACCTCGCCCGGCAGTTTTTTTGTATTTTTTAGTAGAGACGGGGTTTCACCGTGTTAGCCAGGATAGTCTTGATCTCCTGACCTCGTGATCCGCCCGTCTCAGCCTCCCAAAGTGCTGGGATTACAGGCTTGAGCCACCGCGCCCGGCCACCTTTTGATCTCTTTTGGTTTTCTCCCATCTCTCCTTTCTGTGCTGTTTCCCTTAAAAAAACACTCAGTGCACACACTGTTTTCATTAAACGGGTGTGTTTATTCTAAAAACAGAGTTAAGAGTTATCAACAGGCAGATTCTTCCTGCTCAGGCCTCCTTAGTCTCTAAACAGTACATGACTCGCAGAAAATGCAAAGAGGTTTGTTCTGGTTCTCAGAGGCAGAGTGCTAGGAGGGCCAACTGATAGAAACAGAACTTAATCATTTTAGGATTTCAGGAGTATCACTGCAGAAGACCAAGGGTGAATGTAGGAGTCAGCCTGTAGACTCTGTACAATCGGAAATTCCAGCCTTATCTGAAGAAAATGAACCTGTTTTCACGAAAATTCACCTTTTGTATTTCTTATAAATGGGTAGCTTCATAAGTGTATGTATTTATTAATATAACTGATCCTTGATTTTGGAGACATAAAATATTCTAAAAGAATTAATTTAGCCTAGGGAACATCCTCTTAGGTAATAAGTCTATAGATGGCTTCATAGTACACATGCCTCAGGGCCTTTGCTGTATCTACTGTTTCCAAGGTTATAGCTTGCTTCCTTCAGGGCTCAGGACAAACATCATCTACTAGAGAGGTCATTGCTGACCATCTCATATTAATAGTACCTCCCCCACAACAATTTTACTCCATCATCTTCATTCTGATTTTTCTTCATAAAACTTGTTACCAGCCGGCCATGGTGGCTCACGCCCATAATCCCAACACTTTGGGAGGCTGAGGTGGGTGGATCACAAGGTCAAAAGATCGAGGCCATCATGGCCAACATGTTGAAACCCCGTCTCTACGAAAAATACAAAAATTAGCTGGGCGTGGTGGTGAGTGCCTGTAGTTCCAGCCACTTGGGCGGCTGAGGCAGGAGAATCACTTGACCCCGGGAGGTGGAGGTTGCAGTGAGCCAAGATCACACCACTGTACTCCAGCCTGGGGACAGAGCAAGACTCCATCTCAAAAAAAACCAAAAAAACTTGTTACCACCTGATATCTTATTATGGGAACATCCAAGTTTTGTGGGGCCTGACATTGTTATAATGGGGGGGCACTTTTAAAAGAAACAAAATATAAAAATTGCAATTAAAAAATTAAGTATGAAAGTGAATATTTATTAAGAATGTGAAAATAAATCATAAGTTGCTAGAGTCTTGGAGCTTCAGTTATTCCTTCTAAGATTTATTTAGGCAATTTACTAGAAATGCTTATGTAAAACTATGTAGTTGTTGCAACCTGGCTTCCACTTGCCACCTAGAACATTCTATGGCCCTCAGCAATGACCAGCCCCCGCTGGGGTATCATAGTAAATCTGACTCTGCATATGACTCTGCATATTAAATATCAATTTGCTTGTTTGTTTATTGTCAGTCTGTATCAATGGAATGTCTTAAGCTTCTTGAGAACAAAGATTTAACCTTCTATGTTGCTTTATGCCCAGTGTCCACAACAGGAGTAGGCACAGAGGGGCATATATATATGCTTGTTTAATAAATTGTATCTCTCCCCAAAAATTAACTTGGGAAACATAATCCTTCCTCCTCTCCCATTTTAGCCACTCTGTATTGTCATAGCTCTGTGTTATTGTCTTTTAGTACTATCGCTTTAAAATTAGTTTACCTGCTTGTTTACTTTTTTTTTTTTTTTTTTTTTGAGACAGAGTCTCGCTCTGTCACCCAGGCTAGAGTGCAGTGGCACAATATTGGCTCACTGCAACCTCCACCTCCCAGGTGTAGGGGATCTCATGTCTCAGCGTCCCAGGTAGCTGGGATCATTATTTTGAAATCAACACAGCAGAATTTTATTTTATTTTATTTTTTTTTTTTTTGAGACGGAGTCTCACTCTGTCGCCAGGGCTGGAGTGCAGTGGCCCCATCTCAGCTCACTGCAAGCTCCGCCTCCCGGGTTCACGCCATTCTCCTGCCTCAGCCTCCCGAGTAGCTGGGACTACAGGCGCCCGCCACTTCGCCCGGCTAGTTTTTTGTACTTTTTAGTAGAGACGGGGTTTCACAGTGTTAGCCAGGATGGTCTCGATCTTCTGACCTCGTGATCCGCCCGTCTCGGCCTCCCAAAGTGCTGGGATTACAGGCTTGAGCCACCGCGCCCGGCCTATTTTATTTTTGAGAGAGAATCTCGCTCTGTTGCCCAGGCTGTAGTAGAGTGGTGCAATCTTGGCTCACTGCAACCTCTGCCTCATGGGTTCAAGTGATTCTCCTGCCTCAGCCTCCCAAGTAGCTGGGACTACAGGTGTGCACCACCATGCCTGGCTAATTTTTGTATTTTTAGTGGAGATGGCATTTTGCCATGTAGGCCAGGCTAGGCTGGTCTCGAACTCCTGACCTCAAGTGATCTGCTTGCCTTGGCCTCCGGAAGTGCTGGGATTACAGGTGTCAGCCACAGTGGCTGGCCCATAATTTTAATTATAGTGGCTTCATAGCATTTTAATGTCTGGCAGAGACTGTCAGTTGTCACAGTATCCATTGCTCCCATCTTCCTGTTTGAAACCAGACTCTCTGAGCTTTCACCCGGGCCTATGGCTGTCCATCTTTGTGTGAGTTGTTGTAGCACACATGCATATAATTGTAAGGACTTTGACTTCAGCTCTGAGTGAAATGTGGAGTCATCACAGGGATGTGAACAGAGGAGTGACGTGATCACCATGTCTTGTAGACTAACCTGTAACTATCTGCTCATAAGGAAAGTCTGGTATAAAGTGCAAGGCACTTCTCCAATCAAAGAACTGACTGCAAAGTAGCCACAAGACTGGAAGTAAAGCTGCTCTACAAGTTAGGGACACTAGGTCACTGGAGAACTGGGTGAGTGGCTCTCCTTTCCCTCATCTTAAATTCTTCTAAATGTTTGGGGTTGTTTTGTTGTTGTTGTTGTTGTTGTTGTTTTTGAGACAGGGTATTGCTCTGTCACCCAGGCTGGAGTGCAGTGGTGCAATCTTGGTGCACTATAGCCTCAACCTCCTGGGCTCAGGTGATCCTCCCACCTCAGTCTCCCAAGTAGCTGGAACTACATGTACATGACATGACATGTACACGACATGACATGTACATGTATATGACACTGTACAAAAAATTCCTGGCTAATTTTTTGTATTGTTTGTAGAGATAGGGTTTTGCCCCGTTGTCCAGGCTGGTCTTGAAATCCTAGCCTCGAGCAATCCACCCGTTTGGGTCTCCCAAAGTGCTGTGGCTAGAGCCATAAGCCACTGTGCTTGACCTGAATATTTGGTTTTTACAGACAAGAAAGGGGACAGAAACCGGAAGGAAACTGATGGTTTCCGATTCTGATTTTATGAGCCAGGATGCTGTGCTACTTCCGCAGATGTTTTGTTATATTTTTGCAGTTGTTTTCTTGTCAAACTTTGAGCTTCCTTATTGAAAAAAATTTCAAAGTTTTGTCTCACCCATTGCAATGGCCAATAACATATTTATTTATAATTTATGGAATAAAAGCACAGAGTTTCAGAGAAGGCGGATGTCACTATGGAAAGATGCCCAGTTAGAACTACTTTTCAATACATTACAGCTATGCAAGATGAAAAACTCAAATAGGGAATACAAAGCTACAAAACACACTTGAAGATTGTAGTTGTATCCAGCCAAGACAGTAATGATAATTTCTGCTTGCTTGCTTTCTTTTATTTATTTCCTTTTTTTTTTTTTTTGTGAGAGAAGGTCTTGCTCTGTCACCCAGGCTGGAGTGCAGTGGCACAATCATAGCTTACGGCAGCCTATACCTCCTGAGCTCACGTAATCCTCCCACCTCAGCCCCCTGTGTAGCTAGGACCACAGGTGTGCACCATCACACCTGGCTAATGTTTAATTTTTTTTTTTCTTTTGAGGTAGAGTCTTGCTCGGTCACCCAGGCTGGAGTACAATGGCGCAATCTCAGCTCACTGCAACCTCCACCTCCTGGGTTTCAGCGATTCTCCTTACAGGCATGCACCACCATGCCCAGCTAATTTTTGTATTTTTAGTAGAGACGGGGTTTCCTCATGTTGGTCAGGCTGGTCTCGAACTCCTGACCTCAGGTGATCCACCCGCCTCAGCCTCCCAAAATGCTGGGATTACAGGCGTGAGCCACTGAGTCCAGCCTACTAATTTTTTTTTCTCTTTTTTTTTTGAGACGGAGTCTCGCTCTGTCGCCCAGGCTGGAGTGCAGTGGCTGGAACTCAGCTCACTGCAAGCTCTGCCTCCCGGGTTTACGCCATTCTCCTGCCTCAGCCTCCGGGCAGCCGGGACTACAGGCACCCGCCACTGCGCCCGGCTAGTTTTTTGTATTTTTTTTTAGTAGAGACGGGGTTTCACCGTGTTAGCCAGGATGGTCTCGATCTCCTGACCTCATGATCCGCCCGTCTCGGCCTCCCAAAGTGCTGGGATTACAGGCTTGAGCCACCGCGCCGGCTCTAATTTTTTTTTTCTTTCTTTCTTTTTTTTTTTTTTTTGAGACGGAGTCTCGCTCTGTCGCCCAGGCTGGAGTGCAGTGGCCAGATCTCAGCTCACTGCAAGCTCCACCTCCCGGATTTATACCATTCTCCTGCCTCAGCCTCCGGAGTAGCTGGGACTACAGGCACCCGCCACCTCTCCCGTTTTTTTTTTTTTTTTTTTTTTGTATTTTTAGTAGAGATGGGGTTTCACCATGTTAGCCAGGATGGTCTCGATCTCCTGACCTCGTGATCCGCCCGTCTCAGCCTCCCAAAGTGCTGGGATTACAGGCTTGAGCCACCGCGCCCGGCTAATTTTTTTTTTTTTAAGGATGGGATCTCATTATGTTGCCCAGCCTGGTGTCAAACTCCTGGCCTCAAGTAATCCTCCTGCCTTGGCCTCTCAAAATGCTGAGATTACAGGAATGAGCCACCACACCTAGCCAGTAATGATCATTTCTATTGGTCACAACTTTGGTTTAAATTTTCTAGTAATTTTTTTATAATCACAAAAAAAGAAAAATGTATTATAACAAAAAACTTGGAACTCATAAAAGTATTCGTTAATCGAACTACAAAAGTAAGCCATGGCAATAAGCAAAATGGGGAGATGCTTGTAACTCTGATCACAAGAAAGGTGGTCATTTTTTAAAAATATAAAGGTTCCTATAAAACAAGAAGAAAATCTCAGCAATCCATAGGGAAAACTTCTGAATGGAATAGGCACACACAAGATATGAAAGTTCACTCAGGCCGGGCGCGGTGGCTCAACCCTGTAATCCCAGCACTTTGGGAGGCCGAGACGGGTGGATCACGAGGTCAGGAGATCGAGACCATCCTGGCTAACACGGTGAAACCCCGTCTCTACTAAAAAATACAAAAAAACTAGCCGGGCGAGGTGGCGGGCGCCTGTAGTCCCAGCTACTGGGGAGGCTGAGGCAGGAGAATGGCGTGAACCCGGGAGGCGGAGCTTGCAATGAGCTGAGATCTGGCCACTGCACTCCAGCCTGGGTGACAGAGTGAGACTCTGTCTAAAAAAAAAAAAAAAAAAAAAGAAAGTTCACTCAAAAAGGAATGATAGGCCGAGCACGGTGGCTCACACCTGTAATCCCAGCACTTTGGGAGGCCAAGGTGGGTGGATCACAAGGTCAGGAGATCGAGACCAACCTGGCTAACACGGTGAAACCCTGTCTCTACTGAAAATACAAAAATTAGCCGGGCATGGCAGCAGGCGCCTGTAGTCCCAGCTACTAGGGAGGCTGAGGCAGGAGAATGGTGTGAACCTGGCAGACGGAGCTTGCAGTGAGCCGAGATTGCGCCACTGCACCTCCAGCCTGGGTGACAGAGTGAGACTCCGTCTAAAAAAAAAAAAAAAAAAGGAAAGATAAGGATGCTAAGCAATGCATTCAAAATTAAACCAAAGTAAGATACCAGTGACACAAACCAAACACTTTGCTGACACTGTAGGATAGGCTATGGCAAATTCATATATTGCTTATGAGAGTATTAATTAATACAACTTCTTTGGATTTTAATCTCTCAATAGCTCTAAAAATTTAAAAGAACCTATCCTTTAGCCTAGTGAATCCACTCTGAAAAATTATCTCACAGATATGGCTCCTGTGTATAGGTTAAATAAAAGACATTCATTCACTGAGCACTACTTATAAAAGCAAATGACTAAACAATCTATGAGTCCATCAATAAGATTCTGATGAAATTATGTTTCATCTATACATTGGAAAAGTATAGAGCAGTTAAAAAAGAAGATAAATTTATTTGCACTGACATGTTCAAATCCTCTGCCACTGTAGATGAAAAATATAATCTGCATAACATGAATAGTACAATAATATTTATGAAAAAGGTGTATTTGCTATATCTTTGATATGCATGTCTTGCATAGAAAGGGTTTGTAAGGATGTAGACCCACTTTTTAACATTTCCTTTAAGAGGAATGGGTAAGAGGTTTATATTTTTTTCCCACACTTTTCATTCTATACTTCTTTCACAAGGAGAACGTATGCACATGTTACATTTATGAATAGAGAATAAAAACAATAACTAAGTTAAGGGTATCAGGTTCACAAGTCTTACCTGAAACTGCTACTGGGTGAACCACAAGTAAGGTAATATCTGTCACTCAGGACATGTGGAATATCTATGGCATTTGTGTGTGGGAGAAACCCAAATTCTCCCAATAAATTACAAGTCCCGTAGGATAGGCATGCATCTGATGGCCTTGAAGAAGCATTCCTTGTGTTTGCTGAACCCCTGAGAGTCCAGGCACGCCTCAAACACATTTCAGATTCGTTGGGCATCCGGGCCAGCCACGTGCTCCCAATGCCGCCTCTGTGTCCGGGTGTGCGGCCAGAGCTCAGACTCCCTAGAATGTCTCCAGGAAACCGTCGGGTGGGGCGGAGATCTGCTCCCCGCAGCGGCCTTTTCACCTGCTGTCCCGCCTGTGCTTCCTGGAAATGAGTTTCTGTTCCTCTAAGGTCGTGGGGCAGGCGGACCCGAGCCTGGGGCAAAGCGGGAGCTGGAGTAGGCGCCCAGGAAGAGGGACTGGGCGACTAGCCGGAGTCGGGTCGGGAGTCTGAGCGGAGTCGGTCAGAGTCGGAGGGGAAGCCGGAGCCGGGCCGCGGCAGCGTGGCTCAAAGTCTGGGTCCGGGTCGGTGGAGGTCCCAGTGTAGGACCAGGGACCGAAGCGAGGCCGGGCTGGGAGTCAGGGCAGCCCTCGGAGCGGCGACCGTAGCTGGAGAAGAGGCCGCAGCCACCCGGCGTGGGTTGGAAGGACGCACCCCTGCTGGGGCGAAACCCCGAATCCGTAGCCGTCTGCACGCGACTGCCACGCTGACCGCCTGAAGGGGCCACTGTCCCGCGCCTTCCAGTGGCTGGGGTGGTGGTGGGCACCCCTCATCTTCCTCTGGCGCCCATGATGCTGCCGGCCGCGCTGGGCTGCGGCTCCCTTTACCTGCCTGAGGACGAAGATCTGGAGGAGCCGTGCGTCCCGGGGGGAGCCTGGCCAAGGCTGAGTGGGCTTCATGCAGGGCCATTTCACCACCACCGACTCCTACCGCTTCTCCAGGAGCTCCAAGGTCAATTTCGCCTCCATTTTGGTGGTCTCCCACAGCGACTTATAGCTGGAACCAGACATCTTTGCCGAAGTCGGTAAATTGGGCAGTGTGATGCAGGACCTGCAGGTCCCAAGGGGAGACGAAGCCAGATCCAGTACCAGCAGGTGTCCCTGAGGCACCAGCTGCTCTGTGTGCCCCCCAACCCGCTCCTGCATGCCAGGCAGGTGGACAAAACGCTTGACCTGAGCAGCATCACCTTCCCCATCTACAACCACAGCGAACATCTCGTCTTCCTGACCAGCTTCTTAGGAGGACACATCTTGGGGGACAGCCTGGGAATGGGCCAGTTACTTCTGCGGGTCAAAGCCATGCGGCTGCTGTACTACCTGAAGACCCAGCACCCAGAGGACAACGTGCAGAGCAAGCAGTGGCTCACCCATTTCCTCCACCCATTTAACAATTTAACAGTCTGGCCATGAAGAAAATTGAGGTACCTGGCGGTTCAGGTTTACAAGGAGGCCAAAAGAAGGTGGGAGGGATGAGGAAGACTCGCTCCGAGAACGGTAACAAAAGCACTGCATGACTACTTCAAGGGGTCCTTGCCTCAAAGCCGGGTTTGCTTTACTGTATTTGGTACTTAATCCAGCTCTTGCTACTTAACACCGACGGATGCCAGGATAACATTCAAGTCAATAACACAAATCCTGTGTCCACCAGATGGGGCTGTTCAGTACAGACACTGATCTTCCTGTTTAATTTTGGGGTTTGGTTTCTTAGAGTGCTTTGAAATTCCACTTTTAGTTGAAGTCTTCACTGGTTTTGGGGAGCCCCCAAAACTTGCTTGGAGCTCGCTGAGTATTTTTTTTTTTTTTTTGGCAGGTGGTCCACTTTACATTTTTTCCAGACAACTGGAATTTGAGGCAACATCTATGACAGTGATCCCTTTGTTTCACCCGGCATACATTCTTTTTTTTTTTTTTTTTTTTTGAGACAGAGTCTCGCTCTGTCGCCCAGGCTGGAGTGCAGTGGCCGGATCTCAGCTCACTGCAAGCTCCGCCTCCTGGGTTTACGCCATTCTCCTGCCTCAGCCTCCCGAGTAGGTGGGACTACAGGCGCCCGCCACCTCGCCCGGCTAGTTTTTTGTATTTTTTTAGTAGAGACGGGGTTTCACCAGGTTAGCCAGGATGGTCTCGATCTCCTGACCTTGTGATCCGCCTGTCTCGGCCTCCCAAAGTGCTGGGATTACAGGCTTGAGCCACCGCGCCCGGCCCACCTGGCATACATTCTAATCATACTGCTTGCAGTCACATCATGCTATTGTTGCTGCAAGTTCCAGGTCAAAAGTATCATCTGTGGACCTCAAGAGCAGGGGAACTTGCCCACCCTACTCTCACGAAGATGAGGATCTTCAGGGTGGTCAGCATGTCCTCGTCCATCCTGACCCTGCTCCACTCTGAGCCCAGCTGGCCCCCCTGGAGTACACTTCCAAACCCTTCGGCAGCTCTAATAATTTCATAAACCAGTGGTATGCTCTCATTTTAGTGAGGCTGAGTAAATATTTGGATTCATGGGGCTTCTTAACTGTGTGTCATTCCTGCCCCAAACTTTCTTAGAGAAGTTTCTTCTTGGTCAAGAAGACAAAGCTTATGGGCTCCATTACCTTGTCTTCCTAACTTCTTTTAAAAGCAGATATAAAAGGGAATAGACATGTTTTTAAACCAGTAACTTTGTGTTAAAAATACTGGAAAATACTTTTCTATTTTGTGTGTGTGTTGATTGGACCTCCTAACATGTAGGACAAGCAGAAATGTTACATGGAAGAGTCTTTCTAAAAGCTGAACCTCTGAGAATAAATGCCTTATACTAGGAATTGGGGAAAAGAAAAGCAGAAGAAGTTCTAACAAAGACCTTGTTTCAAAGACCTTCAGAAATTATGAAGGACACCTCTCTGAAAAGTACTCCAGTATGATGTTCCTTGAAATGGATGTGACTGTCAGGATGTCACTTCAGTGTGTGAAGTCAAATGCATGCTAATCTTCCAGTTTTGTTTTGTTTGACACAGGGTTGCTGTCACCCGGGCTGGAGTGCAGTGGCACAATCTCAGCTCACTACAATCTCTGTCTCCAAGGCTTAAGCGATCCTCCCACCTCAGCTTCCCAAGTAGCTTGAACTACAGGTGTGCACCACCATACCTGGCTAATTTTTGTATTTTTAATAGAGATGAGGTTTTGCCATATTGGCCAGGCTGGTCAAATTTCTGAGCTCAAGTGACCCACCCACCTTGGCATCCCAAAGTGCTGGGATTACAGGCATGTGCCACCATGCCCTTCCAACCTTACAATTTTTAAAAAAGAGACAAAAGGTGGTTGAATTTTCTGGAGTTAATAAGAAAAAACCATTAATCAATCAATCTAATCATGTTTTCTGAAAATATAACCAGCCATTGGCTATTTAGAACTCGTAATTTTTTTTATTTACAAGAAGTATGGAGACTATACTGCCATCCGATTATAAATGACAATAAAATATTAATTCAACCCTTTAAAAAATTTTATGAAGAACAAAATGCTCTAAACTTGCCTACTTTTAATGTATGTTTAGTACTTCTGGCTGGAATTCCATACCATTCTTTTCTTCTTACTAAAATATCAAGTCTCAGGTGGCAGCTTGCCAGTTTCAACCTTACCTTCTCATCTGCTTTCTGATTGAAATGTTTAAAAAATCCGGCCAGGCATGGTGGCTCACGCCTGTAATCCCAGCACTTTGGGAGGCTGAGGCAGGCGGATCACGAGGTCAGGAGATTGAGACCATCCAGGATTGAGACCATCCTGGTCAACATGGTGAAACCCCATCTGTACTAAAAAAATACAAAAATTACCTGGGTGTGATGGCACATGCCTGTAATCCCAGCTACTCTAGAGGCTGAGGCACAAGAATCACTTGAACCCAGGAGGTGAAGTTGCAGTGATCTTGCCACTGCACTCCAGCCTGGCAACAGAGCGAGACTCCGCCTCAAAAAAAAAAAAAAAAGAAAAGAAAATCATCCTAGATTATCCTGGTGGCCCTAAATCCAACGACAAGTGTCCTTATAAGAGTTAGGCAGAGGGAGATTTGACACAGATGGAAGAGGAGGAGACAATGTGACCAGGGAGCAGAGACTGGAGTGATGTGGCCACAAGTCAAGGAATGCCAGCAGGCACAGGATGCTGGGAAAGAATGGATTCTTCCCTAGGTCTCCCAGGGGTGCAGCCCTGCTGGCACCTTGATTTCAGACCTCTGGGCTCCAGAACTTTGAGAGAACACATTTCTGTTGCCATCTAGTTTAATTTTTGACAGCAGCCACAGGATGTTCATAATACAGGTGGATAATATCCAAGAGAAAGAAACTAATCCCCATAGTGAAGACAGAGGTTATCAATAAGGGTTTGGGAGGTACACGTGGAGGGTGTCTGGGATAGTTGGCAGGTATTCTCTCCTGACATGGATGCCAGTTGGAAGGTAGTTGCCCTTCAATAACTCCTTAAGCTGTATGTTTGTCTCATGTGGATTTCTGTATTCGTATCATATTTAACAGTAAAGTTTTCAAAAAATCATACAACTAGTAAAGCTCTTATCTCAAATGTCTGCCCGTGCACAAGGAGGGCCTGTATTCTCTAGACAGGGAAGAAGGTATGACTCATTTCCTTGATGGTCAAGGTGTGAGGAGGGAAAAGCTATAAAGGGTTAGAGGAGGGCTGCGGAAACACACCTTCGGGAAACCATAAGTACCACTTTCATGTATTTATCTGTCCAGGAAAGACTAGAAACAGAGTTTGTCTGTGAACTTTCAAATGAAAGATGTATTTCACAAGTCTCTCCTGAAAGTGTTCAGATTATACATGCCCAGCCTGACTTTTAAATGCCAGTGAACAAAGGTTGGGGGGTGGTCAGTGTCACTGACCTTTCTCCACAACCTCACCAGCATCTGTTATTTTTTCATTTTTAGTAATAGCTATTCTAACTGGTGTGAGATGGTATCTCATTGTGGTTTTGATTTGCATTTCTCTAATGATCAGTGATACTGACCTTTTTCTCATATGTTTTTTGGCCACATGTATGTCTTCTTTTGTAAAAGGACTGGTGTATCTTGGCCGGGCACTGTGGCTCACACCTGTATTTGCAGCACTTTGGGAGGCCAAGGCGGGGGGGATCACCTGAGGTCAGGAGTTCGAGACCAGCCTGACCAACATGGAGAAACCCCATCTCTACTAAAAATACAAAATTAGCTGGGCGTGGTGGCGCACGCCTGTAGTCCCAGCTACGTGGGAGGCTGAGGCAGGAGAATCGCTTGAACCCAGGAGGCAGAGGTGGCGGTGAGCCGAGATGGCGCCACTGCACTCCAGTCTGACAACAAGAGCGAAACTCCATCTCAAAAAAATAAAAATAAAAAAAAAATAAGAAAAAGGACTAGTATATAATGTTAGGTGATGCTTTATTACCGTCAATAAAAATGAAAATTCCTCTCATTTAATTTCTCGACAATAGAATTAATTTCATATTGAGTCTTTCAAATGTGAAGCATTGGTAAGTTGTGTCCTTTACTACTGTGATAGTTAATTAAGCCCTTTTTTTTTTTGAGAGAGAGAGGGTCTCACTCTGTCACCCAGGCTGGAGTGTGGTGGCATGATCATAGCTCACTGCAGCCCCAAACTCCTGGGCTCAAATGATCCTCCCACCTCAACCTCTCGAGTAGCTAGGACTACAGGCATGTGCCACCACACCCAGGTAATTTTTTGTATTTCTTTGTAGAGACAGAGTTGCACAGGCTGGTCTTAAATTCCTGGCCTCAAGTAATCCTCAAGCCTAGGCCTCCCAAAGTGCTGGGATTATAGGTGTGACCACCACACCTGGCCTAATGAAGTTTTAGTATCAGTATTGATATTTTATAACTTTATAAATATTATTTTCTTACACCGCTCTATTTCTTAGCTGTTAAACAATAATTGCTATAGCTAAAACACCTATTAAATACTTGATATTATGAAATACTCTGGTTGTCTTATATAGATTGACATTTAATAATAATTGGGCCAGTCACAGTGGCTCATGCCTATAATTCCAGCACTTTGGGAGGCCAAGGCGGGCAGATCACTTGAGGTCAGGAGTTTGAGACCAGCCTGGCCAACATGGTGAAATCCCATCTCTACTAAAAATACAAAAATTAGCTGGGGATGGTGGGGTGCCTGTAATCCCAGTTACTTGGGAGGCTGAGGCACAAGAATCGCTTGAACCCAGGAGGCGGAGGTTGCAGTGAGCTGAGATTGCGCCACTGCATTCCAGACTGGGCAACACAGTAAGACTTCGTCTCAAAATAATAATAATTGGCAAAGAAATTATATGAAAACAACTTTTTATATTAGCCTCAAGAAAGATGAACTCTTTATCACCTTGAGTCTTTTTCTCTCTCTCCTAGAAGCAAAAACCTCTTTTTTTTTTTTTTTTGGCTAGAAGACAACCCGTCTTCTAATATCTTAGAGGTTAGAACTGCTTCACATACATTCCTCCACCAAACACTGGCAAGGAGGATGGAATGTCCATGACTGGCTTAGAGTAATTAAGATTCAAGTTACATGGCCTCCCAATATGCAAAAAGACCTGGGGCTTTATTAATCTACATATTTGACACAATTAGTCACTTGTCTTGCATTATATTTTGCTTCCAGCCCTTGGCAGAATGGTCTAATAGTCAATGACCCTGTCATGAACTTCCTTTTTTTCTTTTTTTTTTTTTTTTTTTTTTTTTGAGACGGAGTCTCGCTCTGTCGCCCAGGCTGGAGTGCTGTGGCCGGATCTCGGCTCACTGCAAGCTCCGCCTCCCGGGTTCACGCCATTCTCCTGCCTCAGCCTCCCGAGCAGCTGGGACTACAGGCGCCCACCACCTCGCCCGGCTAGTTTTTTGTATTTTTTAGTAGAGACGGGGTTTCACCGTGTTAGCCAGGATGGTCTCGATCTCCTGACCTCGTGATCCACCCGACTCGGCCTCCCAAAGTGCTGGGATTACAGGCTTGAGCCACCGCGCCCGGCCTTTTTTCTTTTTTTTTTTTGAGACGGAGTCTCGCTCTGTCGCCCAGGCTGGAGTGCAGTGGCACGATCTCGGCTCACTGCAAGCTCCACCTCCCGGGTTTACGCCATTCTCCTGCCTCAGCCTCCTGAGTAACTGGGACTACAGGCGCTCGCCACCTCGCCCGGCTAGTTTTTTTGTATTTTTTTAGTAGAGACGGGGTTTCACCGTGGTAGCCAGGATGGTCTCGATCTCCTGACCTCGTGATCCGCCCGTCTCAGCCTCCCAAAGTGCTGGGATTACAGGCTTGAGCCACCGCGCCCAGCCAACTTCCTTTTTTTCTAAACCTACTTTCTATCTTCTACTCCTCAGGAGTTCCTGACACCCATCATTTTTTTTTTTTTTCTTTTTCTTTCTGTCAGAATCTCCCCTCAAATCAAATGGAATTATGAAAGTCAGGATAAGACAATATATTACTATATGTGGTATGCAGAATAATAGCCCCCTAAAGATGTCTACATCTTGATCTTTGGAATCTATGTATCAGGTTACGTGGAAAGGAGAATTAAGGCTCACAACACTGATACGGTGAAACCTGTACCACACTTCTATCCTGCAGAATTATAAAATAAATTTGTATTACTTTAAGCTACTAAGTTTGTGGTAATTTCTTACAGAAGTGTTAGAAAACACAATACACTTTCCAAAAAAATGTACATTTTAACAACAGACAAAGCCCTTCCTTGACTTAGCACATTTTTGGTTGCAAGAGATAGAAACTTGATTCAAAACAAAATGAATCTATTGGGTTACATCACCAAATTGTGGAAGACAGGAATGGAACTGTGTCAGGAAGGCCTAGAACCAAGATGTTAACATCATCCCCCATCCCCAGTCACCGAGCATCTGTATCTGTTCTCTTCATTCACACCACCTTAGTCCCAATAGCAGGGAACTTGGCCAACCACAGCTCTGGATCTGCCCCCATGACTCAAACACCTCCCATTAGGCCCCACCTCCAATCCGGGGGATCAAATTTCAACATGAAGTTTGGAGGGGAAGAATTTCCAAACCATAGCATTCCACCCCTGGCCCCCAACACTGATGTCCTTCTCACATGTAAAGTACAATCATCCATCTCAATAGTACCAAATGTCTTAAGTTGTTCCAGCACCAACTCAAAAGTCCAAAGTCTAAAATCTCATCTGAGATTCAAGACAAGTTCCTTTCAGCTATCAGCACGTAAAATAAAAAACAAGTTATTTAATTCCAAGATACAATGATTATACAGGCATTCCCATATCAGACATTCCCATGCCAAATGGGAGTAATCAGTGAAAAAGAAAGGGGTACTAGGTCCCATGCATGTCCAAACCCCAGCAGGGCAGGCACTACATCTTAAAGCTCCAAAATAATCTCCTATGATTCCATGTCATGCAACCTGGGCACACTGGTGGGTCCTGAGGCCTCAAGCAGACCCTTCCCTGTGGCTATTCTGGGTGCAGCCCATGTGGCTGCTCTCATAAGGTGGAGTCAAATGCCAGAGGATTTCCAGGCTGAAGGTACACACTGCTGGTGGCTCTATCATTCTAAGGGCTGGAGGGCAGTGCCCCTCCTGCAAGTCCACTAGGCATTACTCTAGCAGAGGCTGGCTATGAGGGGTCTGACTCTGCAGCAGGCTCTTGCTTGGGCACCCAGGCTTTTCAATAAACTCTCTGAAATCTAGGTGGAAGCCACATCTCTGCAGCTTTTGCATTCTGTGGGCCTGCAGAATTAATACCACGTGGACATCACCAAGGCTTCCACCTTGTGCCCTCTAGAGCAGCAGCACCAATCTTTTTTTTTTTTTTTTTTTTTTTTTGAGACGGAGTCTTGCTCTGTCGCCGGGGCTGGAGTGCAGTGGCCGGATCTCAGCTCACTGCAAGCTCCGCCTCCCGGGTTCACGCCATTCTCCTGACTCAGCCTCCCGCGTAGCTGGGACTACAGACGCCCGCCACCTCGCCCGGCTAGTTTTTTGTATTTTTTTTTTAGTAGAGACGGGGTTTCACAGTGTTCGCCAGGATGGTCTCGATCTCCTGACCTCGTGATCCGCCCGTCTCGGCCTCCCAAAGTGCTGGGATTACAGGCTTGAGCCACCACGCCCGGCCAGCACCAATCTTATCTGCGGCTCCTGGGGTCATTTGAGCCACAGCTGGTACAGCCTGGGAACAGCATCCTGAGGCAGTGAAGAGCAGTGTGCCCTGGTCCTGTCCCTCAAAACCAATCTGTCCTCCTAATACCCCTAGGCCTGTGATGGGAGGGGTGGCTGCCCAGCAGAAATTTCGATATGTGAAATGCCTTTGTGGCCTTTGCCCCATTGTCTTGACTATTAATACCTAGATCCCTTTTTGTCACCCTAAACTCTTTAGCAACCTGTGGCTCCAGCTTGACCATATTCTTGGATTCCTCTTCTGAAAATGCTCTTTCCTTCTCTATTACATGACCAGGCTGAGAATTTTCCAATATTTTACACTCGCTTTTAATTATAAATTCTGCCTTTAAGTCATGCCTTTGCTGCTGCAATTCAACATATGCTGTTAAAAGTAATCATGTAACAAACCTGCACGTTATGCACATGTACCCTAGAACTTAAAGTATAATAAAAAATATATAAAAATAAATAAATAAATAAAAGTAATCATGACACTTCTCGATTGCTTTGCTGCTTAGAAATTTCTTCTGTCAATTATGCTAGGTCATTACTCTTATGTTTGGTCTTCCACAAAGCCCTAGGGCATGGACACAACGCAGCCAAGTCCTTTGCTGTGCTGTAACACGGGTGATCTCTGCTTCAGTTCCCAGTAAGTTCCTCATTTCCACCTGAGACCTTGTCAACATGGCCTTTACTGTCTATATTTCTTTTTTAGTTTTCTAAAATTTTTTAGAAGTCCCCATTTGACATACTGTCTACACTTCTATCAGCATTTTGGTTATAACCAATTAATCAATCTGTAAGAAGTTCCAACCTCTGAGAATTTCCAATCTCTAAATTCCTCATCTTTTTGTCTTCTTGTAACCAGGTGCCTTGGTGTCAAAAATCACCCACTTTCTTTTTCTTCCTTCCTTCTCTAGACACTCCCTTTCAGCAATGCCTGCTTATCTAATTAGGCTCTTGCTTGAGGAATCCCAGAGGCTAACCTTGAAACAAATCAAGGACAGAGCCCTCATTAAGGAATTCTCCCACTTGGAGAGAGGAACCAACAATTAGTCCACCACCATCAGGCCGAAGTCAAGATTTTGCCAAGCAGACCTCTGGCCAGGCATTACCCAAGATAACCACTGGAACAAGACACACAGACCTTGCACCCTGCACCTCCACATGTCTCCAAGCTTCCCTTTAAAACCCTATGGTAAATTTTAAAACGTAAGATGGTACTTTGCAGCACTATCCACAATAGCAAAGACATGGAATGAACCTAAATGCCCATCAATGATAGACTGGATAAAGAAAATGTGGTACCTATACGCCCTGCAATACTATGCAGCCATAAAAAATGAGATCATGTGCTTTGCAGGGACATAGATGAACCTGGAAGCCACTATCCTCAGCAAACTAATGCAGGAACAAAAAAAAAAGCAAACACCACATGTTCTCAATTGTAAGTGGGAGCTGAATGATAAGAACACATGGACACATGGTGGGGGACAACACACTAGGGCCTGTGGGGATGAGGGTTGGGGGGAGGGAGACCATCAGGAAGAACAGCTAATGGGCACTGGGCTTAATACCTAGGTGATGGAATGATCTGTGCAGCAAACTACCATGGCACACGTAGGGAGTACCTATGTAACGAATCCACACACCCTGCACATGCACCCGGGAACTTAAAATATTGAAGTTGAAGAAATAAAGATGGCACTTTCGAATGCTAGTTCACTATGTTCTTTTTTTTTTTTTTTTTTTGAGACGGAGTCTCGCTCTGTCGCCCAGGCTGGAGTGCAGTGGCCGGATCTCAGCTCACTGCAAGCTCCGCCTCCCGGGTTCATGCCATTCTCCTGCCTCAGCCTCCCGAGTAGCTGGGACTACAGGCGCCCGCCACCTTGCCCGGCTAGTTTTCTTTTTTTTGTATTTTTTAGTAGAGACGGGGTTTCACCGTGTTAGCCCGGATGGTCTCGATCTCCTGACCTCGTGATCCACCCGTCTCGGCCTCCCAAAGTGCTGGGATTACAGGCTTGAGCCACCGCACCCGGCTTCACTATGTTCTTAAGTGTGCTGGCTCTCCAATTAAACCTGCTTTTCCTCCCACCAATCCTAGACTCTAATGTCTGGTGTTTGAGCGGTAACAGCTGAACCTAAATCTGGTTACATTCTGAGCCCTCCAAACTCTTCCAACCTCAGTCCATTACCCAGTTCCAAAGCTGCTTCCACATGTTTAGGTATTGTTAAAGCAATACTCCACTCCTCAGTATCAATTTTCTGTCTTATTCCATTTTGCATTGTTATAAAAGAACACCAGAGATCGGTAATTTATTAAGAAAAAAAGGCTTATTTAGGACGGGTGCAGTGGTTCATGCCAGCACGTTGGGAGGCTGAAGCTGGTGGATCATGAGGTCAAGAGATCGAGACGAACCTGGCCAACATGGTGAAACCCCATTTCTACTAAAAATACAAAAATTAGCTGGGTGTGGTGGTGCACACCTGTAGTCCCAGGTACTCCGGAGGCTGAGGCAGAAGAATCGCTTGAATCAGGGAGGTGGAGGTTGCAGTGAGCCGAGATTGCACCATTGCACTCCAGCCTGGTGACAGAGTGAGACTCCGTCTCAAAAAAAAAAAAAGAAACAGAAAAAAAGGTTTATATAGCTCATGATGCTGATGGCTGCAAAGTCCAAGATTGGGCATCTGCATTTGATGAGGGCCTCACACCTGCTTCCACTCACAGTGGAAAGCAAAGGGGAGCTTGTGTGTGCAGAGATCACATGGCAAGAAAAGGAAGAGAATGGAAGGGAGGTGCCAGGCTCTTTTTAACAACCAGCTCTCATTAGAACAGAGAACTCACACAAGGGAAGGGGTTAATCTATCCATGAAGGATCTGCCCCCATGACCCAATCACCTCTCATTAGGTCTCACCTCCAACACTGGGGAGCAAATTTCAGCATGAGACTTGGAGAGGTCAAACATCCAAACCATAGCATAGTCCAAGTGTTAAGTGTCCCATCGAAAACGAGGGCATCAGCACAGTCACAGCCTTTGGAAGAACTGCTCTAAGGCAGACAGAAGCCCCAAGCTGTGTCTACTGTGACCTAAGAAATGGAAGCCATGTTTATAGTTTCAGACATTTTCAGACTAATAAAACAAGTGTTTTTTGTTGCTTTGCATATGTGAAGGGAGGGAGGATGGAGGGCTGACTGTTTACTACTGGCTAATCCGGCACCTAAACTGATCATATAAACGGCAATCTCCTCTGCAGTCTGTATTAGTCAGCTTGGGCTACCATAATGGGTGGTAAACAAGCAATTTTTTTTTTTCTCACAGTTCTGGAGGCTGGAAGTTTGAGATCAGGGTGCCAATGTGGTTGGGTTCTGCGGAGGGCTTGCTTCTGGTTTTTAGACAGCAAGGTGTCTTTTCTTATAATGACACTTATCCTGTTAAATCAGGGCCCCTTCCTCAATACCTCATTTAACCTTAATTACTTCCATAAAGGCTGTATCTCCAAATATAATTATATTGAGGGTTAGGGCTTATAGATATTTATTTATATAAATGTGAAAACATAGGGCAATGTGCCTCTGAGCAAGTACCCTAGATGCTAATCCTCTTTCAGTTTCAGCTGAAACACTGAAAATAAAACCTATGAGAAATAACAGCTTCTAAAATTTGGATAAACTCATCTTAATCCATGCTTAAAATAATCTCCATGATTTTCACTATTTTGTAAAATAATGTTTGACCTCCCAAAGCAATGGCTTGCATTCCATTTTAGTGAAAGACAAAAATACATAACATATATATGTATGTGTGCATATATATACACACACACACATATATAATACATTTTTTTTGTAGAGACAAGGTCTCACTCTATTGCTCAAGATGGAGTACAGTGCGATCATGGCTCACTGTAACCTGAAACTCCTGAGCTCGAGGGATCCTCCCCACTCAGCCTCCTAAGTAGCTGGAACTACAGACATGCACCATGCTGGGCTAATTTTTTAATTTTTTGTAGAGATAGGGTCTCCCTATGTTTCCCAGACTGGTGTCGAACTCCTGGCCTCAAGCAATTCTCCCACTCTGGCCTCCCAAAGTACTGGGATTACAGGCTAGGATTACTAAAGTGTTTGGCCTTAGTAAAATATTTTTCATCATACTGCAGTGACCTCAATTTTGAAAACATTGACAGAAAGTTGTACACTTTTTTTTTTTTTTTTTTTGAGACAGAGTCTCGCTCTATCGCCCAGGCTGGAGTACAGTGGCCGCATCTCAGCTCACTGCAAGCTCTGCCTCCCGGGTTTACGCCATTCTCCTGCCTCAGCCTCCCGAGTAGCTGGGACTACAGGCGCCGCCACCACGCCCGGCTAGTTTTTTGTATTTTTTAGTAGAAACGGGGTTTCATGGTGTTAGCCAGGATGGTCTCGATCTCCTGACCTCGTGATCCACCCGTCTCGGCCTCCCAAAGTGCTGGGATTACAGGCTTGAGCCACCGCGCCCGGCCTAGTTGTACACTTTTTTAATTCTTTCTGCTGTGCACAAATTCATAGCAAAAATGTTTTGTTTTGTTTTTTAACAGAAAACAGGAGCCTTTGACACAAAGTACAGCATTTTAAAAATTCAAAAAAAGGCCAGGTGCAGTGGCTCATGCCTGTAATCCTAGCACTTTGGGACGCCAAGATGGGTGGATCACCTGAGGTCAAGAGTTCAAGACCCACCTCACCAACATGGTGAAACCCTGTCTCTACTGAAAAAAAAAAAAATCAAAAATCAAAAAACAAACAGAAAATAGGAGCTGAAAATTAAATACCTCAGATCACAAACTATTTGCAAGATCCTTCAAGTACCACCAGCATGCTTTTCTGTAAAAATAATCCATACCATCATCCTTGTATGCTGGACATACATATGAAATACTAGATCTCGAGAAGGCCAAGAATAAGATGCGGTCCATAATCTCTAACTTAGCCAAGAGATGCACAATCCACATATAAATGACCAATTCTTAAATGTGACAATGGGAGTCTTACTGTGGCTGAAACAGGAAAGACTTTCCAGAGAAGGCCGGACTTGATTCAGGAGTTGATAGGACCTAGATAAAGTGGCAAAGGAGGGGAAGGTGACTGCAATTTTTCTCATCTATGCCATAAAGTGGATCTCTAAAGCACTACTGGGCAGCATAATAGTTCTAGCATTAATTGCTAAATGTTCTTCAGAGCAATAAAACAGTCTACAATTCAATTACAGATTTTACTAGTCTAATTCACTTGTTTTCATTAATTCAGACTATCCTTCAACCCAATCAGCCCAAATTCAAGAAGTCTTACTATGTACAGTGATTTATTTTTATTGAAAATACAAAGTAATATTAAAGAAAAGATTTAAATAAAGTCCATATCCGGCTACACTAACACAATCAATTTGTTTTGCATATTACCTTCCACATGCATAAAGATTTTACAAAGTCACAATCATAGTATGCATCCTATTTTGTACTGTGCTCATTTTACTTACCATATCAAACATGTCCACGTTTCTACAGTCTTCCACATAATTATCTGAATGGCAGGATAATACTTCACTATTTTTATTATCGCACTTTCTTCTGTGACATGGAGATTTTTTTCCCCAATTTTTGTTATTATAAAGAATGCAGACATAAACATCTTCATGCATTTATCTTTTTTCTGAATTACTTTTAAGGTTAAAAGTACAGAAGTAGAATTTATGAGGCAAAGGATATGGCCATTTTTACAGCCTCTGCTATATAGTACCATACATATTGTGTTTCCAAAGGCTTGTGTCTATTTAAAATGCCATCTGAAATAAATGCATTAAATTTTCCTTCTAAATTTTTTTTTTAAAAATCAGAAGTGCTAGGTAGTTTTAAACTTCAGTAAAGTTAAAAATAATCATTGTCTCTTTTTAAAAAATGAAGAGTGTGGGCCGGGCGCGGTGGCTCAAGCCTGTAATCCCAGCACTTTGGGAGGCTGAGACGGGCGGATCACGAGGTCAGGAGATCGAGACCATCCTGGCTAACACGGTGAAACCCCGTCTCTACTAAAAAAAATACAAAAAACTAGCCGGGCGAGGTGGCGGGCGCCTGTAGTCCCAGCTACTCGGGAGGCTGAGGCAGGAGAACAGCGTAAACCCGGGAGGCGGAGCTTGCAGTGAGCTGAGATCTGGCCACTGCACTCCAGTCCGGGCGACAGAGTGAGACTCCGCCTCAAAAAAAAAAAAAAAAAAAAATGAAGAGTGTGGAATAGATGGTCTCACAGATAACTAATGGTTTAAAAGAGTTAAGCAACACACACATCCCAACTATTCCGGTTATGGCACACATGGAAAGCAATGCTGTAGGCACACTGAGGAAAATGGACAAAGGTGGTTCTGGCCCAGAGGCTCGAGTCACTCAGGCCACCTCTGGATGTAGTAAGGGGTGAGGGGATCCGTATCTAGGCATATCTGTGATTTGCAGTGCCAGTGTGCATGGTTCAGGAAACTCTAATCAAGGAGAGGTTAAATGACTTAAGTCACAAAATCTAGTTAGTGGCAGCATTGGGAAATAAATGCAAATATCTTCTTGTCAATGTATTTTCTACTAATCACAACTGCTCTACATGCTTTCTGGCTCTAAAATTCAATCATATATGCAGACATGTATCTACATTTAAGAATAAAGAGGATTTCCTAACATGCTTGAACTAAAGACACCTAAACTAGCAATTTACATCAAAGCTGAAAATTAAAAACAGTCCTTAGCATAAACAAATATTTGACTATCTTCTCATCGATTTTTCAGACTTGCCATTCTTTTAAATTTAGTTTGTAAACTCTTTGAACAGTAACAATCTTTTGCACAGTATTTTGTATATCTCTGGTAGTCAGTAAATAGAGAATAATAACAATAAATTATCTACACTATAAAGGAAAAAACTAGACAAAGTAAATCCACATTCTAAATAATTCTGAAGGTGAAAAAAGTATTGACTTTGTAGAGGTAGAAAAGATTCCCTCTTTAAATTTCAAATTCCTGCTAGCTAAATGGAATTTTTTTTTTTTGGAGACAGGGTCTCGCCAGGCTAGTCTCCAACTCCTAGGCTCAAGTGATCCTCCTGCCTCAGCCTCCCAAAGTGCTGGGATTACAGGCATGAGCCACCATGCCCAGCCAGACATCTTAATATATGCTATCTACTATATCATAGGCTCTTGAGAAACATTTCATTTCACAGAATGGTTCTGATCTATCCCCAGTGTTGATGCTACCAAGAGGAAAAGATTCACTACAAAGGTAGTTCACCTTTTACCAGGTGTCAAATATTCCATATTACCTTTGAAAAGCAGAGATCATAGGTATTAATCCCACTGATTCAACTGTGTATATACATAAGATTTTTCTTGACCATGAATCACCACATTTGGAAGTAGAGTGGGGTTAGGAATTATAATTTACTGATCCCCTATCATGTGCCAGACACAATTATCAGGTAAGGAACTTCAAACCCTGCATTTTAAACTATACTCCAAAACAGTGATTGCTTGATCATTTCTGCAGATTCAATCAGACATTATACACACAAACACACCCATGAGACCGCATGGCACTGGGAAGATTACCCACTATTTCCCACTTATTAAGATCTGGATCATATTTCTCAATGCTCTGAAGATACGTTCCCTTTGAGTAGGAGTATCCTCCAGTGACATAAATACATCCATTCATGATGACGGCACCGCACTCCATCCTCCTTTCCATCATGGGAGCTATCTCTCTCCATTCATTTTGTTCAGGGTCATAGCATTCTGTGATTGTAGTTTGTCCACCGACTAGATAGAGCTTATTTTCAAACGGAACTGAGCACAATCCATATTCTTTTAAAAAGAGAAAAAGAAAAGAGCAATTTTTTAAAGGATAACAAACAAAAGAGATTCCACAGTGTGGTAATGTAATAATCCTTTACAGTTCAGCACACAAAAAATAGGCGAGTGGTGGCATTTTGATTCTGGCACGCAATACTGCAACACTGAGGCTGAAAATCATTCCCCGTCACCTAATTCAGAGGGTCTGTTCCTGACATGCTGCCATTATACTTCAGCTTGTCCTTAAGCTGGCTTCGTAGGAGGCCAGGGAGAAACTCACCCAACAGATCACCTTTCTGGGAATTTCCCAACACAGACACCTTTTACTTGACACCTGTCTGTAAAAGACGGTAGCAGTAGAATCCTTATAGAAAGACACACTTGATAAGCAGTGGGGTCTCTTCAGGTCTTGGCAGCTGTCTCCTTAACCAGTGGCAGGCAATCTGGTATGCCTGCTGCCACAGGTGCCACATAGGGTGGCCTTGTATGCTTCTCACACTGCCAGTCCAGTTACAAACTCAAGAAGCTAAAGAAACACACCCAGACTCGTGGGGCATGACAGTCTATCATCCTTAAGAGCTGTGAAGGGCGCCCCCAGGCGGAGGGCTGCTGTGTGGGATCTGCGTCCTGGGGCTGGAAGTCTGTATATGGGGGGGTCCTCCTAGGCTATTTTAGTGTTTTCCATTTTATCTCCCCCTCCACACCCAAACCTGCTAGATCTTCAAAGCACCAGGATATCTCACAACTCTACGTCTCCCTTCTTCCCAGGGCTGTGACAAGAGTAAGGCTAGCGAGGTGCTTAGGGTGCAAAATGCAGGGAGGCAGAACTCTGTGAGTCAGACGCACCGCGTGGCCTTACATTTTGTGCCTGAAGCACCTCATTTGCCTCATCCTGGTCTCTGCCCTGTTTCTTCCACGCCCCCGCTTTTATCATCACTCCTAGCCTGTCAGTTCACTCTCTGGGAATAACAGTCATAAAATTACACTTAAATACCTCTCGCCCCAAAGGAAGAGGAGGATTTGTCAGTGCATTCAAATTAAAGCAAGGAAAGATTTAGCGCACTATCGCTGAGCTGTTCCTTCTGCCTTGAAGTCTCTCCTCTCCCCAGGTCTCTGCACAGCTGCATCCTTCCTGTCATTCCGGTCTTACCTTACTCTCACCTCTTCAAAGGGCCTTCCCTGACCACCCAGCCTGAAGTGGCCAGTCAGGCATCTCTACATCATCCTGTTTTAACTCTCTCCATAGCACTTCTCATTATCTGGAATGGTTCTTTTCTTTTCTTTTTTAGAGACAGGATCTTGCTCTGTCACCCAGGTTGGAGAGCAATGGCATAATCATAGCTCAATATAGCCTCAAACTCCTGGGCTCAAGTAATCCTCCCATCTCAGCCTCTCAAGAAGCTGGGACTATAGGTACACATCACCACAACTGGCTAATTTTTGTATTTTTGTAGAGATGGGGTCTCCCTTTGTTGCCCAGGCTGGTCTACAACTCCTGGCCTCAAGAGATCCTCCTCTGCCTCAGCCTCTCAAAGTGCTGGGCTTACAGGTGTGAGCCACACCTGGCCAGGTGTGTTTCTTATCGTCTCTCTCTCCCTCCTGGCAGCACAGGAACTGTGTCCTGTCCACTAATCTATTCCTAATTGGAGAATGGGAACTGTCTGGCACCTTGTGAGAATTCAATAAACATTTGTTGAATAATGAATGAATTGTACTTTGTACACTTGTGTACCAATGTATCCTCAAATTATAACATAGAAGGAAAGCTTGTAATAAGCAAGCCCCTCTTTAGAAAGAATAATACAATCAGAAATGTGATTTCCAGATGAGTGTGGTGGTGCACACCTATAATCCTAGCTACTGGGGAGGCTGAGGCTGGAGGACTGCTTGAGCCCAGGAGTTCAAGGCTAGTCTGGACAACACAGTGAGACTCTGTCTCTAAAAAACAAACAAAAAGCGATTTCCTCTTTAGGAGTGGAAGACAACTTCTTATCAGTAAAGTTCTCCCTCAATTTTTTTTTTTTTTGAGACAGAGTCTCACTCTGTCTCCCAGGCTGGAGTGCAGTGGTACAATCTCGGCTCACTGCAATCTCTGCTTCCTGGGTTCAAGTGATTCTCATGCTTCAGCCACCCAAGTAGCTGGGATTACAGGTGTGCACTGTAGCTGGGATTACAGGTGCACGCCACCATGCCTGGCTAATTTTTGTATTTTTAGTAGAGATGGGGTTTTGCCATGTTGCCCAGGTGCTAGTCTTGAACTCCTGGACTCAAGCAATGCACTGAGATTACAGGTGTAAGCCACTGTGCCAGGCCCTCCCTAGGTTTTGACAGTTAAGGAAAGTCTTAGAAGACTGCATTTTTGCTTTGCTTCCACATATTTTTCTCAAGTTACTGACATCCAAGAAAATAATTATCCTACTTCTTAAAAACTCATTTGTTACTTTCCAGTTATTTATATGTTGAATTTTTATAGGATTTACTTGTTTCAAGTACTTGTGAAACACTGCTTATATCAATTATATGAATCATTCAATTAATGGTTATTGTGAAAATTAATGATAGTTCAAAAATTTTATCATTTGGTAAAAGTGCTTCAACATCACTTACTAGGCTTTTCTTAAATTACTCAAAGTTTATCAAAACACCCCAATTTTTGATTCATAAGTTAAGAAAGCCATCTCAGTCTTCCTATAGCAGTAAAAATATTTAAAGTAAAGTGATTCCTAATCATTTTTTCTCTTTTACTCAAATACAACACATGTTCTATTATTGTTGATAGGAACTTTTTCTTCCTGAGTTGTAACTGCTTTTTTTCTTGTTGGTTAATCCCTCTAAGCCACTGAGGCTCCGGGACTGTGCCTTGCTCACTGTGCTCCTGGCACTGTGTATATAGTAGCATGTAGGATGCACACAGCAGATATGTTAGATGTGAATGAGTGAACAAATGAATAATCAAGAATGGGAGTGACTCCATCTGTCACAGCTCAAAAGTTTGCACACAAGCATAAAACATCAACACACGGCAGTCTGTATTCAGTGTTAGATGAGTGATATGAACAAACAGCTAGATGGATTCAGAGAAAAACACAACATCCATTTGAAATGATTTCAATTTTTTTTCCTAATATATTTTCTCATTGAAGAGCCTGTAAAGTTTATGTAGTACAACTTCCTGATTTTACTGGAAAGTAAGGCCCAAGAGCTTAATCTACTTGCCAATGGCAAGGCAGGTAAATAAATGGCAGCACCAGGAAAGTTCTCTCTCCACTTGACACAGCTCTCCACAGGTCCTTCTTTATCACATACTGCTTCCTCTCGGCTCTTCACACACTCTTCTTCCTCAGTTCATCCCTCAACTCTGCCCGTTTCCTAGGATTCTGCCCATAGCTGTATTGCTGGTCCCACCCTCCCAAGGCATTGTATTCATCTCCATACCCACAGCCACCATCCAAGCAAACAATACCCAGATCTCTACTTTCAGCTACCTCCCTCCTCCTCAGCTGCAGACCCACATTTCCCTTTGCCTGCTGGACAGCTCTTTTGGGTTATCCAATGATTCCTTCACTCTAAACTATAAAATTGAGCTCATCACTTCCCCTCTTCTCCCTTCCTGTCAGCTTCTCCTTCAGTACTCCCCATTCTCCCAGACAATCAGCCAGAGCCCTGAGATGACCGTCAACTCCTTTCTCTCCCTCATCTCCTGTATGCTGTCAGTCAAGGAAGTAATCAGCTGTTGAATCCATGACATTCATCACATCAGCCCTTCTTTTTACTTCTACCACTTCTTCAGGCTTTCAGCATTTCTCCCTTGGTTAAACACAATAGTCTTAGTAGATCCCCTTGCTGTCTTTCTCCCAATCTACCTAAAAGGAGTTCTCTTTTTAAAACCAGAGCTGAGCCAGGCTCAGTGGCTGAGGCCTGTAATCCCAGTGCTTTGCGAGGCTGAGGCAGGTGGATGACTTTAGGCCAGGAGTTCAAGACCAGCCTGGCCAACATGGTGAAACCCTGTCTCTACTTAAAAAAAAATACAAAAATTAGCCAGGCGTGGTGGCGCATGACTGTAATCCCAGCTACCTGGGAGGCTGAGACACAAGAATCGCTGAACCCAAGATTGCACCACTGCACTCCAGCCTGGGCAACAGAGCGAGACTGTCTTAAAAACAAAACAAAACAACAACAAAAAACAAACCTAGACCTGATCACACATCATTCTCTTGCTTGAAAACCTTTGATGATTCTGCATTTTAAAAATTACCCAGACTGAGCTGGGTGCGGTGCCTCACGCCTGTAATTCCAGCACTTTGGGAGGGTAAGGAAGGCAAATCACAAGGCCAGGAGTTCGAGACCAGCCTGGCCAACATAGTGAAACCCCATCTCTACTAAAAATACAAAAAATTAGCCAGGCATAGTGGTGGCGCCTGTAATCTCAGCTACTTGGGAGGCTGAGGCAGGAGAATAGTTTGAACCTGGGATGTGGAGGTTACAGTGAGCTGAGGTCACTCCACTCCACTACAGCCTGGGCAACAGAGCAAGACTCCATCTCAAAAAACAAACAAAAAAAATTACCCAGACTGCCATTCAAAGCTCTCCATGACATGCTCTCCAACTGAGCTCTCCCATCTGATCTCCCATTCTACCCTCTTACATTCCACTCATTCACGTCTACTCCCAGGTAATGAAATACACCTGAAACTTTCCTTTCCACCTTCCTCCACTAGACTGACTTCTTGCCAGAAAAACCCTTCCTCAAGAACTACCTTCCTTATCTGGGGCCATTCTTTAAGGGCCAGATCAAAACCACCCACCGTTGGAAGCATTCTAAGATGGTCAGATTTCCCTTAATTAGACTTACACTCTCTTTATTCTCAATTTCAATAGCACTTGTTTTTACAGAACTTAGCAGAGACTATCCTGTATTTCCATTATGTATGTATATTTGCTCCTGGATTCTGAGCTCCTATGGTAGTAGAGACTAGCACTTAATCATCTTATATAATTATCAGAATCCTACCTTTTCCATTGTAGGGTCTCAATAAATGTCACCTTGAATTCAATGTAACTACAGTCTCGTGTTTTCCAATTATACAAACTACCCCATTAAAGGGGTTAAGATAAAATATAATACTTATATTATCTTTTAAAAATAATAGTAGTCATTTCTTCTCAGTGTAAGTAATGTATCTCTATGAGGTCAACTCAAGGATGACATTTTAATTCCTCAGGAGGTGCTGCTAAAATCCATAAGAAACAAACCTTGCTATAATTCAGTGGATGCAGATGCACAGCCTTCAAGAGCTTAAGGATTTAACAGACTAGCTGAGCGAAGCCAGCCGGGAGCAAGAAAAACAATGGCACAGGACCCCTAGGTCAGTGACGTGAGGAGAATTGGAAGGACTATGGTGAAACAGAGCACACAGCCTCATTTAAGGGAACAGCTGCCCCCTGGGTCCCGTGACTGCTGCCTAGAAGGAATACATCCAAGGCTGCCGGGTCTTCCCATTTCTTCTAAAGGACAGAAATCATGATTTTTATTTGAAATCTCCTAAATTTTAAATATTGGTAACAAGCCAGTTCAAAAATATTTTAAGGAATGTGAAAGCTAAACAGAACACATCATGCAAGGTACTGATTTAAAATCTGTTTTTTGTTTCCTCAGGAAAAAGTTCAACGTAAATCAAAACTTTACACATGGATGTGTATTATATGTTACCATTGATTTATACTATAATTTAACATTTATTTTGGATTTTTAATTTGCCATGGCTTATTAATACTTTGGATTAAGTCCAAAGTGACACTGTTTCTCAGACTCCTTTTCAGGTAGTTAACAAGCTATATGAAATCTGTTATGGGAAACTTATTTTTGAGGGAACCTCTTAATGACATATACATTAAGTTTATAATATAAATAACTGCCCTCTAATTTATGAATTCTGACTTTTCATACACTGGATTTTCTTTGTAAAGATAAGTCTATCCACAAAATAGGCAGAGTAACATCTAACTCCTAAGGTTAACATGAGGTTCAGGTGAGCTAATAGTGAAGTTCAAGCCAGACTGTCTAGGTCTGAACCTCAGTTCTAATAAGCACTAGCTGGCTAACCTTGGGCAATTTGTTTAATCTCTTTGTACCTCAGTGTCCTACAAAATGTGATAAGAACAGTACCTAGCTCATAGAATTATTTTGAGGTTTAAACAGGTTATACATGTAAAATTACTGGAATAGTTTGTGCCTGCCACACACCGACTAAATAAATGCTAGCTATTACTCACTATGAGTTGTTATTATTCCTTTCCATTATAACTCATTGATCACAGCAGAAAGTGGTGGGGAGTCTGGGATGGTCCATTTGGGCTACTAGGAGGCAGGAGTTTACTCATTCCATGACGTCTTTGGAGCCAGGGAAGCCTGTGGCTGAAGTTTCTTCTCATGCAAAGCCTGGGCATATGGAGATGCAGCACCAGATTTAGGTGTGCTTCAGCTAAACCATCATATGGGATAGATGATGTATGGGCTGGAAGTAGCTGCCTTGGTTGAAAGCAGGAGAGTCTGCCCCCTTAAGCACAAGTTATGGAATCAGACTGCCAGATTTTGAATCCTGGTCCACCACTTTCAAACGGTGAAACTGTGACCTTGGAAAAGTTACTTATTGTTTTTAAGCCTCCATTTCCAGATATGTAAAACAGTGACAAACAATACCTGCTCACAGACTTATAGCGAGAATCTGAGGTAATACACATATGAAGCACTTAGCCTGATCCATGGTAAGCATTACTAGTCCTCACAGATGGTTCCAGCTTGGAATTTCAACTACCCTCTCCACTGACCCACATCGAAGCCTGATGCTCTATGGAAAATGATTGAAGGTAACATGGTGGTATGATGATGTGAATCTTTCCTAATGAAAATAACTTAACCCTATGGCATAACTGAAACAGACTAAAACCTGTGCTTCCCTCTGAGCTCTTCACAAAGAGACAAGTCAAAGAACAAAAGACATTCCAGAAGGCAGGCCGTTCCTTATGGGCAGACAGCATGTTCCCTGTATGAGTGTTAAGGTAAGGCCAACATATGGCTCTGCACACTGTAGGAGTGAGTGCTTAATAGTAAGTGAAACCTAGAAAGAACATGCTTCTAAAACAGGAAACAATCTCTAGCTGAACTTCAATCACTGGGTACCCTTTCTGACTATTTGACAGAATGGTGCTTTTCAGCTACTTATGAACATTGTGTTTTATATAATTCATGTTGTAAATGAAAGATGGCACAGAAAGGAAAACATGAAAAAGAATTAAGTGGAAAAAAATTGTAAAGATGCTAACATTTTTGACCACATAGACGTATTATGTGCACTGTATAAAGACAATAGGGAAAATATTTGTAGATGTGACCCAATCAGAATCTCATTGTGATTACTGTTGGGTGGATATATATGAATATTCTGAGACTTTTAATTCTGCCCATGTATAGTCTACAATAAAATCAGCATTTTCTATTTCCAGCCCATTTTTAGCCATCGTATATGCTGATAAACTGCATCACAACATATACAATTTGAGATAGTATTTCTGTTACCTGGATGTGGACTGGAGGTGATGAGGCTCCATTCGTTGATATCAGAATTGTAGCTCTGAACTTTGTCATAGGTGCAGCTTCCTCTGTAGCCACAGTGGCCACCAATGACGTAGATAACATCATGTAAGACACAGGCAGTAGCATTTCCCACACCTATGTATTAATTAAAATCACATCTTTAGATCGATCTTTTGTTCTTTTTTGCAGTGAACACTGGGCTAAATTTATTGTTGTTTTTGTTATTACTGACGGTAAAATGCAAGGTACTGTGCTAAGTGCTATAAGGGACAAAAGAACAAAAAGAGAAGGCTCCTTGTGCTCTTAAGAGAGGGTGAGACGTGCACGCAAATACAGCCATGCACCATGCACAATGACCTCCGTAAAATTATAATGGAGTGGAAAATTTCCTATCACCTAGTGATATTGTTGTAGCTGTTTTAAAGACATGACATAGCAGGCCGGGCATGGTGGCTCAAGCCTGTAATCCCAGCACTTTGGGAGGCCGAGACGGGAGGATCACGAGGTCAGGAGATCGAGACCATCCTGGCTAACCCAGTGAAACTCCGTCTCTACTAAAATATACAAAAAACTAGTCGGGCGACGTGGCGGGTGCCTGTAGTCCCAGCTACTCAGGAGGCTGAGGCAGGAGGGAGGCGGAGCTTGCAGTGAGCTGAGATCCGGCCACTGCACTCCAGCCTGGGCGACAAAGCGAGACTCTGTCTCAAAAAAAAAAAAAAAGACATGACATAAAGCATTCTCATGTGTTTCTGGTGATGCTGGTGTAAATAAATCTACGTCTCTGGCAGGTTCTTCAAAAGGTATTCCAGAAGAAAGCATTGTTATCATAGGAGAGGACAGCTCTATGCCTGTTATTGCCCCTGAAAGTCTGCAAGTGGGACAAGATGTGGAGGTGGAAGACATCGTGATATTGATGATTCTGACATTGATGATCCTGACCCTGTATAGGCCTCGGCTAATGTGTGTGTCTGTGTCTTACTTTTTAACAAAACAGTTTAACAAGTAAAAAAATCAATAAATAAGTTACATATATAATATATATAAAAGCTTATAGAATAAGGATAAAGAAAATATTTTTATATGCTATACAAAGTCTACAGTAATGCCTGTAATTCCAACAGTTTAGGAGGGTGAGGTGGGAGGATCACTTGAGCCCAGGAGGAGTTTGAGACCAGCCTGGACAACAAAGTGAGACCACATCTCTACAAAAAATAAAAAATTAGCCACGTGTGATGGCATATGCCTGTAGTTTCAGCTACTCAGGAGGCTGAGACGGGAGAATTGCTTGATCTCAGGAGGTCAAGGCTGCAGTGAATTATGTTTGCATCACTGAAGTCCAGCCTAGGTGTCAGAGCAAGATCCTGTCTCAAAAAAAGTAAAAACTAAAGACTACAGTAGTGTACAGTAATGTCCTAGGCCTTCACAATCCCTCCCCACTCACTCACTGACTCAACCAGAACAACCTCCAGTCCTGCAAGCTCCATTCATGGTAATTGCCCTAAATAGGTCTACCATTTTTATCTTTTATACTGTATTTTTACTGTACCTTTTCTATGTTTAGATACACAAAGACTTGCCATTGTGTTATATTGCTTAGAGTATTCAGTACAGTAACATGCTGTACAGGATTGAAGCCTAGGAGTAACAGGCTATACCACACAGCCTAGGTGTGTATTAGGCTATACTATTAGTATGGTATAGCCTGCTGTGTAAGTATAATGTTCACGTGACGAAATTGCCTAATCACACATTTCTCAGAACATATCCCCATTGTTGTTAAGTGGCACATGGCTGCAATTAGAACACTAGGTATAAAATGGAAGAAACACAATTAAAAAGGGACAGATGAACTGCTGGGCATGGTCAGGGCAAGGAAACCCTGCATTTGACAAGGGAAATCACAGCAGGTGGTGGTGGAATTTGACCTGGGTGATGGTAGGAAGTTGGCAGGTATAGGTGAGAGGAGGCCATTCTAGACAGAGGGAAAAGCCAGTGCAAAGGCTTACTGGACAATGTCAAGTAGCCCAGTTTGACCAGGCCAGATGGCACATTGGGGGTTGCTGCATGGGACTTCAAGGCTGGCATGGGAAGTTGAAGCCATATAGCAAAGGATACTGATGCCCAACAAAGAATCTGGATTTAATTCAGCCAGAATTTAAAGATTTTTAAACAGAGTAATACAGTGACTAACAAAGGAAGAACAGGTACCAGAAAGATCTAGTTACTGGCCAGGGTGGGCAGTCTCAAGGGCCTGATTTTGAAGGGGCTTTGGGTATGGAGGGAAGAGCATAGAGGAAAGAGACAGGTAAAACACACAGTCTTGATGACTGACTGAGGCAGAGGCAAACCAGACTGATTTGAGGTCCTGAGCTGGGAAAACTGGAATCACTGATGCCAAAACACGGAGGAGGAGGGGGAGGGAAGGGGAGGAGGGGAAGGAGGGGGAGGAGGAGGAGGAAAAGGAAGAAGGAGGAAGGAGGGGGAGGGGAAGGGGGAGGGATGAGGAGGGAGGGAGAGGGGGAAAAGAAGCAGGAGGAGGAGGGGGAGGAAATGGGTTTGGAGGGAAGATGAAAAAAGGAAGAAAGATGATGAGGATCATTTTAGTTGAAAATGTTGGTTTTGTCTTTCCACCAACTTTTACTTAGCCCTATTTTGCAGGATACAGTTCAGTCTTCTTGTTCCTTTCTATTCCAAAATAAAAGTGGGTTTATAAGTAGAGCAGTTATAATAGAAAAAAATAAAGACTTAGGAGTTCCTAAACAGCCAAGTATGTATTTCTTCTCCGTACATTAGTGAACTTAATTTGGGTCTAGGACCAAAAAAGGAAATAAATTTTAAATTTGACTGTGCCCAAATTAAGTTCATTACCAGAGAAAGCTGCTAATTTACTCCAAGTCTACAAAATAAAACGAACTGAAAAAAAAGTCATCCTTTCTACCGAAAAATGGGAATCTAAAAGTTCAGTATGGCTGGGTGTGGAGGCTCACACCTATAATCCCAGCACTTTGGGAGGCCAAGGTAGGAGAATCACTTGAGGCCAGGGGTTCAAGACCAGCCTGGGCAACATAGTGAGACTCCTATTTCTATTTTAAAAATTAAAAATAAAACTTTAAAAATTGTTTTAAAAAAGTTCTGTATGCGTCCACCCACCAAAACAAGTATTAGTCAAAACTGCACATAACTGGCAAAGTGTTACCCCTCCCTGGGATGACTAGATATAAACAAGAATCAAAGCTTTGAGTTCACAGCATAAAACTGGAATTTCAGACCCAGTTAGCAGGTGAGGGAGGACTTTGAGGTATGAGGGTCTCCCTCTCCACTCAAGGTTAAGGCAAGCACACATATGGCTTTTGTTTCACAACAGACACACCATCACAGCATTTTTCTTTTCAGCAAGCACTGTTCTAAATAAAAATTTTAAAAATTTCTGTAAAGTAATAAGCTTTCATTCTCAAAGAAATATACTCTGAACCCACCCTTGTAATCCCAGCACTTTGGGAGGCCGAGGTTGGGGGATCACTTGAGGTCAGGAGTTCAAGACCAGCCTGGCCAACACAGTGAAAACCCATCTCCACTAAAAATACAAAAATTAGCTAGGTGTGGTGGCACATGCCTGTAATCCCAGCTACTCAGGAGGCTGAGGCAGAAGAATTGCTTGAACTTGGGAGGCAGAGGTTGCAGTGAGCCGAGATCACGTCACTGCACTCCAGCCTGGGAGACGGAGTGAGACTCCATCTCAAAAAAAAAAAAAAAAAAGAAAGAAAGAAAGAAAGAAAGAAATATACTCTGAACCACAAAACCACTGAAACTGTTACATCATCCTTAAAAAACAGAATCAGAAATGTCTGCTAGTTTACAATAGCTGCTTAAATATATGGACTTTCATTGTTTCTTTCACAGAAGAAGAGTCAGGACATTCAGAGCCCTCCTGGAATCGGCAAGTAGTGGTGAAGCTCAGGCAAAGCCAAAAACCAGGGGAGCAACAGCACCGGGTTTTCCGCTACCTTCTCCCACCCTGGTGTGACAGTGGTCATGACTTAACATGAAATGAATTTCTGCTCTATCAGAGCTGACATGTCCTTCAATACCGACATTCAGGACAATCATGCCTAACATTTATAGCATGCTTACTCTGTGTATAGCATGCTCACACTGTTCTAGGCACTTCACAAGCATAGATTCATTTAATCCTCTCAACGATCCGAGACTAGGTAATATTTCATCCCCGTTACACAGATGACAAAACGGGGGGCACAGGGTGATTAAACAATTTGCCAGAGCTCATCAGCAAGTAAGAGGAAAGCAGGGATCTGGATGCAGGCAGTTTAGCGTCAGAGGCAGCATGCCTGATCCCAAGACTGTTCTGCCTCTCGGCTTCCTGCCTGTCATCCAAGGATCATACCAGGTCAGATTTCCAGACCAGGTCAAATTCCCACACTCTCACTAGCATTAAAAAAGAAACAGAAAAGCCTGGGAAGAAACATTTGGGACAAAATGATACAAATTTGGTAACAACCTACCAGTTGTTTTTGTACAGCTCCTCAGCACCAATGAATAAATACAATGAAATAAGATTCCGGTTCAACTTTTTTTCCAGTGGGAGAGAAGGAGAGTAAGGCTAACAAATCGCCAAACACAGAAGAAAATAGTGTTTATCAGACAGATACCGAGACCCAGGGGTGTGCCAGGTTCTGTGGGCCACATGAGGGAGAGTATGGTGTCTGCCCCTCTCAGAGAGGACTGAATTGCAAAAGCAGAGGTTGTCTCTAGTTCCTGGAAGAATGTACTTTGTTACATCCTGTAGGGACCAAACCTTCCAAGGTTTGAATGAAGGACCTCTTGAAAGCTGATCAGTGTATTTTGAGTGGAAAAAAGTTGAATAGCAGAATTTTAAAGCAGAATTTAAAAGGGTGCAATTTTAAGAACACGAAAAAATGAAACACTGCCCAGATTTGTCTCTTCATCTAGCTCTTGACTTGAATATAAATTCTCATAACTCTCAGACAAGTTGGGAACTATGCTATCCTGTTTTTATCTGGAACATTCTGTGCAGCATTATTTGTATAATTCACTATAGTTCCTAGATAGCATCCAAAAGTGATAAATTCAAGAGAAGTGAGACTGCTGGCCTAGCCCCAGACATCTAAAAAATAGAAAATAAACATAATCTCCACTTACCTTTAATCATGTTTGCAATAGGAATCCATTTCTCTTTTAATGGATCATAGAACTCAGCCTCCTCTGCTGGAGCCCCTTTTCTGTAACCACCTAAAGCATAGACACAGCCACCCAAGGTGACTGCACAGTGGTAATACCTGGCGTTGAGCATTGGCAAACCTTCAGTCCATTCGTCACTTTCACTGTTATAGATCCACACTGTGTCAAGAGCTTCTATGTTATCCGTCCTGTAGCCCCCAGTTACGTAAATGTTGGGTCCTAAACACGTAACACCATAGCTCTCCCTGGTATAATCTGGTATTTCTGCTCCCTGAATCCAAACATTTGTCAAAGGATCCCATACGTGAACCTCTGATAAAGGATGCCAGTAATAGCCTCCAATTATATACATTGTGGCTGTGGATCTCTGGGAAATCTCTTTATGCATGGGATTCAAGGCATTGTATATTAGAGAGCGGATCTTATTTTCAGTTAGCAGGCAGCTTCTTTGAAGGCCTAAGGCTGTTTTTAAGTACACTGGATCTATATCAATGTTGATATAGCTCAGTAGATTATATAGGCAATCAATTCGATTTTCTACATCATGAGCAGTCCACTTAATAACTGGTTCTATGATGGCTTCTTCTTTCCAAACACTGAGATTCTTTCTGGACAAGATAAAGAGAAACTTTTCAAGGCTGATTTCCAGGAATTCTTCCTGTTGCCACACTTCCTTAAACTTTGAACACAGAATTCTTCGAGATTCCTTCTCGAGTTCTGGACACACATGAAATTCTGCAAAGGAGTGCATTCCAATACAGTTATCAATATCCAAGTGCCTTACCAAAAACCGCTCACAAGCCTTCTTTACTGAAAGGAACTGTAGCAGATCTGCTGCCTCAAGCAGGCTTTGAACATTTCTTTTAGTTATTTCAATTTGGGAAGTGTATGCATAATTTACAAGGCCTTCCAGAATATCATGGTGGATGCCAGAGAGTTTTATTTTGTTTTTAAATTTTTCTTTCATGTCAGCTGTGAACATTGCCTTAAAATAATTGCTGCAAGCAGCTAAAACGGCTCGGTGACAATGGAAGATTATGCCTGAAGGACACTGAAGGGTAATATCAGTAAATAATCCATCCAAGTAAAATGTTCTGAATGCATCCAGAAAATCCACTGGATGTGTTGAATCCTTGAAAAGATAAATATAATCGTCTTGTCCTTTTAAAGCCATGGCTGCAATAAATATGAAATAACAAATGTGTTTTCAATTTTGCACATTATCTCAAATAATCAATGCTAAATAACTGACTAGCATCGGATATACTCCAAAACTGGACTAAGTTCAGCATTCTAAATAATAAATGCAAAATGTGGATGGACAGTTTGATCATTTATATGGTGGTCAATTTAAATTCAGGGTAGCTCGGGGCTTGAAATGATGCCCCCGGATTTTTCAGTAGTCCTTTTGAGAGTACTGATTTGCTATTCCATTCACCGCAATCTACCCTGGCCTGGCGCTCAGGAGACCAGATCCCACACTAGGCAAGGAAAGTGTCCGAGGGTCACCCCACTCGAGGCCGAACCTCAGCTGTCTCGGCTCGTCCCCAATTCAACCTTTTCCCCGAGCTCGTCTCCCTTTCAAATCATATCGAAATGCCAAGAAAGGGATGATGGAAATGTAAAAGGACAAGAAGAGGTCTCGGAAAAGGGAAATCCTGAGCCCTTTCGTTTAAGGAAGGAGAGAAAGGAAGGCGGCCCGGCGCAGCCCCTGCAGCCCGCGCCCGCCGCAGGGGTTTCCGCGCGCCCCGCGCCTGGGCCCCGGCCCACGTTCCCGCCCGGAGACCGCCCCGCCCCGGGGCCAGGCGCGGGGCTGGACTCGAGGGCGCCGCATGCTGCCCGCGGGCCCAGTGCCCGCGTCCCTCTGCCTGGCGCTCCGTGCAGGTGTGGGAAGGACGCCGCAGGCAGCCTCCGCGCAACGCGTTCGGCCCGGCCAGGCGCCCGCGCGGCCATTGTCTATGCTCCTCTCCCGCGCGGCCTCCCTGCCAGCGCCCGGCCCCGCTCGCTCCCCGCAGGCCGGCCTCGGACTGCGGGTCCGCACCGCACCTACCTCCCGCCGGGGCTCGGGACGCGGCGCTGGCCCGCGGGCTAGCAGCGAGCGGGAGCGGGGACGCCTCCGGCCCCTCTGACCATCTTTGGAAGAGGCGCTCGGAGGCCGCCAGCTAGTGCCGCTCCACCCCACAAGCAGCTCCTATTTTGGTGTCCCGGCGGCTCCCCCGCCTCCACCCGAACAGCCCCTCGCGCGGTCTGGGCGCAAGGCCACTCGCGGGAACTCCCCCGTCGCCGGGCAGCGCTGCGAGCGGGGCGGGGCGTGCGGGCGTGCGCGCGGCTCGGCCCCTACCCGGCGGCGCCCCCCACAGCAGGTGGGACGGCTTCCCCAGGAGACAGCTCGTGCTGCCGCCTTCCCCTTCCTTGGCTCGCTGTCTCTCCCGCGCGCTTTCTCACACCTGGTCGATCGTCTTCTCTTAGATAACCTGAGTCCTGAATTATTAATTACACCATATATGAGTGTGTGTGTGCGCGCGGGCGTGTGCGTGTGTGTACACTCCCTTCCCTCAGTAGGCTTCACCAGCCCAGACCCAATTGTGAGGACAGAGAAGGGGGAAAGAGGAGAGAATGCGGCACAACTAAAGGTCAGGGATTGGAGGCGCCTTTGAAATGCCAGAAGTAGCCGGCCTTTCCCACAAACGCCATCCCACCCCCAGCAAAGCACTCAGGAGGGCGCCTTGGGGCTGGTGAGCACATCAGGGGTTAAGCTGAAGCTTTGAGAAAAACTCTGGGCAGCCAAGGCGAAGTCCAGTCGTGCTAGGATTCAGGTTACTGTATTTAGAGCATAGTAGCTGGAAGGAGCAGCCTTTCTGGTGACGGCCAGTCTAGTCATGGATGTCTATGTGGTACACAAAGTTCATTTTCTTGTTCCAGCTAAAGCCAGTATCAAATATTTTTGCATATCATTCATTCATTCGTTCGCAAGATTTTATTAAGTGCTTCGTGTGCCTGATAGGGATAGGCACTAGTAGTGATAAGAGTGTTGACAGATGGTCCCTAGCTCACAGGGACCTTCACCACCACCAGGGGACCACGTGTTTCCCAGAGTATGGTCTCAGAAACAGAATATACATGAATGGCCAGATAGTATATGACAACAGAACTCTGAACCACATAAGAAGCCCAGGAAGCCAGCCCACAACCTTGGTAGCAGCTGAACCAGAACAGTCAGGAAGTAGTCAACGACTGGCAATTGCCCAATTTTTTTTTTTTTTTTTTGAGACAGGGTCTTGCTGTGTAATACCCAGGCTGGAATGTGGTGGCACGATCTTAGCTCACTGCAGCCTCGATCTCCTGGGCTCAAGAGATCCTCTGCCTCAGCTTCCCAAGTACCTAGGACTACAGGTGTGCAATTTTTTTTTAATTTTTAAAATTTTTTTCATGACAGGGTCTCACTATGTTGCCCAGGCTGGTCTCAAACTCCTGGACTCAAGCGATCCCCCTGCTTGGGCCTTCCAAAGTGCAACTTCCCTATTTTTACCCCTAGTTCCACCTCAGCACCAACCAGAGAAAGCCAAATATGTTCCACAAACCAACCACATAAAATACCCACCTTCTAGTAGCCCACTTGCCGCTTTCCCATGCTAACAACTTCTAATCAGAGCATACCTGGGGCTTTTCTTCGCTTCTATAAAGCCTTCCCACTCCTCTGCCCCACCTTTGAGCCTCTGACAAAGTCAAGTGATGGTGACTGGGACTCCCTTCTACAGCAAGCTCTGAATAAATAGCATCTATTTGTTCTCCTGTGGGTGGGTTTTAGTTTAATTCCACAAATCAGATCATCTTAATTGAATTATGTAAGATGCTGGTTATGCAGCCCCCACAACTACCACACCCCACACACAGACTTCTGTGGGGTGGAAGCCTAGGGATCTGCATTCTAATCAGGGGCAGCAGGTGATTCTTATGGACAAATAAGAGAATGTGTTGGACCCAAAAGGAAGAAGGATGAAAGTTTAACATACCAACATCTGGTAAACAGTATAGTTAGAAAAGGAAAGCATATGAGATTTAGTTTCAGGCTTAAGGCTCATCTCTGCCACCTATCTAACACGTAGCCTCTCACAAATTACTAACCTTCTCTGATCCTTAGTCTTCGGATCTATAAAACACAGATAACATGGATACTTTCTCAACCTAACCTAAGGTTACTGGAAAGACAAATTAATAATGAAGCACTTGTGGCCCGGCGCGGTGGCTCAAGCCTGTAATCCCAGCACTTTGGGAGGCCGAGACGGGTGGATCACGAGGTCAGGAGATCGAGACCATCCTGGCTAACATGGTGAAACCCCGTCTCTACTAAAAAATACAAAAAACTAGCCGGGCGAGGTGGCGGGTGCCTGTAGTCCCAGCTACTCGGGAGGCTGAGGCAGGAGAATGGCGTAAACCCGGGAGGCAGAGCTTGCAGTGAGCTGAGATCGTGCCACTGCACTCCAGCCCGGGCCACAGAGCAAGACTCCATCTCAAAAAAAAAAAAAAAAAAAAAAATGAAGCACTTAGGACTTGATATATAAATGTTAGCTACTATAATGAAAGAATCTTTACACTTAATTCTGCATCTCAACCTTAATCTGGAAATTAGCATCTTCTTAACATTTCTTCAGAAATTATGAACTTCGTAGTTAATAGTAATTATAGCTTGCCCTTCATAACTGATAATGATACTGTTGTCACTGTTGCCATTCAAGGACACAATTGTGACTGACTGAAGGAGTCTTCTCTCCATTTTTGTCACTGAAGTGTAGAGATGGCTGTTTTTGTAGCTATAGTTACTATTTGCCAAGTTTGATGTAAAAAAAATATAGCCGCCATCTAACTTAGAGTAAGGGCTTCTGGAATCATAACTACATGTAATAATAAATGTTTCATGAATAATAGAATTCAGTACATTCTCATTTGTGCAGTTATTTCAGATTGCTACATGAACCAATTAAAACTCTTGCTTTCATTGCCTGATGTTCCCTGGTTGTGAATTACTGCTTAAAAGTGTGTATCAGTGTGAATTACATATTAGACTATTATACTGCTTCACTTTGCCAAGAGAAGAGCAGGTCCTGAAGGGTATTGCCTGGAATTGTTCCTCTTTACCGTATGCTTATCAAACAGACCATTGCAAATGCTGATAGATTTGATGCATTCAGAAACATATAATTAGCATTCATAAATCAAATAAATTAATGATACTGTTCAAGAAAACAGATGTGCCATCTGTGGTTCCAAGTCTTAAAGAAATAAAGTGCTGCCATGGAAATGATACATAAATGATTTGGCAGACACTAAGCTTGGCATGGAGTTAGATGACTTATTGACATCACACTTCAGCTTTCAAAGGACTCCTAGTTCTAAAAATAATGATTTTATTTATAATTTTTACCTTATTAGTATATCTTTCCACTAAGTACAGCCATGCCATTAAATGTTTGATATGCTGTGATATCATCATTAATGTGTGTAGATGATGGGCATAGATAGAACATTTTGTATACTTCATTTACATACTGGATTAAACAAGTTGCTGCCAAGTTAAAAAAAAAAAAAAAAAAAAGGCCAGGCCCGTTGGCTCACGTCTGTAATCCCAGCACTTTGGGAGACCGAGACAGGCAGATCACGAGGTCAGGAGTTCAAGACGATCCTGACCAACACGGTGAAACCCCATCTCTAATTAGCCGGGTGTGGTGGTGTACGCCTGTAATCCCAGCTACTCAGGAGGCTGAGGCAGGAGAATCTCTTGAACCCGGGAGGCGGAGGTTGCAGTGAGGCGAGATTGCGCCATTGCACTCCAGCCTGGGCGACAGAGTGACACTCCATCTCAAAACAAAAAACAATAGTAGGTGAAATGTATAAGGCTACCACGTACAGCTTTGTAAAGTGTGCACTGCACAATTCCAGGTCATGCAACTTAAGTAGAGTACAGTGTAAACACTGCTTTCAGGAGTTGTATACTACACAAGCAACACAGGTATATGTGTCTGCCCTGCAGCTGATGTGTCTTGGTAAAACCTTTTTTGGTACGTTTCATGTAAAATAAGAAAGTGAACGTTCTAATAACTAGGCAACAATGCTTTTGCAAGTCAGAGGTTTCCAATTCCTGGTTTTCAGCACAAGTGAAAGAGGATTTTTGGCAAATAATTTAGAAGGAATGACAAAATGAATGGCTTTACTATAATAAAGTTGCTTTTTTTTTTTTTTTTTTTGAGATGGAGTCTTGCTCTGTCACCCAGGCTGGAGTGCAATGATGTGATCTTGGCTCACTGCAACTGCTGCCTCCCAGGTTCAAGCGATTCTGCTTCCTCAGCCTCCGGAGTAGCTGGACTATAGGCGCGCACTACCGCGCCCGGTTAATTTTTGTATTTTTATAGAGATGGGGTTTTGCCATGTTGGCCAGGTTGGTCTTGAACTCCTGACTTCAGGTAATCCACCGGCCTCAGCCTCCCAAAGTCCTGGGATTACAGGCGTGAGCCACCACACCCGGCCACTACGATAAAATTTATCTCATTCTTACCTATTTGTCGCTGTGAACATGTTTTCTCAGCGATTATGTCTACAGAAGTGTTAAACAGGAACATCACTGATCCTAAATACTGTCTCATTCCAGCAGTAAGCACTACTTGACTTCATGCTCTAAATGATCATCAGATTGAAATAATTTTGATAATTTTTTACTTTTGATTTAAACATATTTATGTTCAATCAATTATAATAATTATTATAATATTAATTAGGCCAGGATTTGTAAAATAACCAAGGACATAAAACAATCAAGGACATACAAATTTTAATTTATAGACATTTTCATCACAGAGAAGGTTAAGAGATTAATAAAGGATATTCAGTATAAAAATCATACAGAAAAGTCTTTCTTGGCCAGGTGCAGTGGCTCACGCCTGTAATCCCAGCACTTTGGGAGGCCAAGGAGGGTGGATCACGAAATCAGGATATTGAGACCATCCTGGCTAACACGGTGAAACCCCGTCTCTACTAAAGATACAAAAAAGTTAGCCGGGCATGGTGGCAGGCACTTGTAGTCCCAGCTACTTAGGAGGCTGAGGCAGAAGAATGGCATGAACCCGGGAGGCGGAGCGTGCAGTGAGCCGAGATTTAAAAAACAAACAAACAAACAAACAAACAAAAGTCTTTCTTTTTTATTGGACTGGCCAAAAATTCTTTCTTTGAATGTTTCCAATATGTACAAATTTTAGTTACCACGGTTTAAATAACACCTGTCCCCTGAGAACAAGGTTTCAAATTTCAGTTACTGAGATAAATTAACTCTGAGTAACTGCATAAAATACAAATTTGCTACTAGCTCTTCAGGTCCATGAATTACTATATTAACAGGTGCGCATCCTGATCAGTGACTAATCATGTATCTTCTTTCAAAGTCTGTCAGTGATTGGTCTCTGTGCATCTGTCAGTTCACACACAGACAGCAAGGCTTACAGTTGCATCGTCTCCTTGTCTGCCAGTAAAAAACCCGTGTGACATTTTACAAAAATGGGTGATTAAGAAAGGGTATTGGCCAACAAGGATGAAAGTATGGCATGGAAATAAAAAGTGACAATACTGCAAATAAAATGTGAAATAGCCGGGCATGGTGGCTTATGCCTGTAATTCCAGCACTTTAGGAGGCTGAGGCATGCAGATCACCTGAGGTCAGGAGTTCAAGATCAGCCTGGCCAACGTGGTGAAACCCCATTTCTACTAAAAATACAAAAACTAGCCAGGCGTGGTGGCAGGCGCCTGTAATCCCAGCTACTCGGGAGACTGAGGCAGGAGAATCGCTTGAACCTGGGAGGTGGAGGATGCAGTGAGCCGAGATCACGCCATTGCACTCCGGCCTGGACTACAAGAGCAAAACTCCGTCTAAAAAACATCAACCAAAAAAAGTGAAATGAACGTAATGAGGTTATAGAGGAAATAGCTGACCATGGGAATGTTTACACTACCACCATTGGAGAGACTGCAGACATGCAGTCAAGGAACTTAGAGCAGGTGAACTCATGACATAAGTGAGTCACCTTATGTCTCAGAGGAAGTGATCCTGGCAAAAATCTTCACATTAAAGGAACTCTGGGAAATATTTCACCACATCGAAAATGCAAAGGATAACACACTGGAAGCTGATCCAAACGTAAAACTATGACAGTTTACCAAGGCGTAGAAAGATGAGTACTCCAAATCATAAGTTCTACGACAAGAAGGGAAGAAACTAAGCAAACTACTATCGTTAAGTTTTTTTTTACAAAGAAACACAACACTTAATTATCAATGTTTCTAATGTTTTAAATTGCAGTATACTAAGTGAATATCAGTCTTACTATGTTCTTTATTTCCCTATACATTTATAACGAAGAGAGTTTATTATGTTCTGACAAAAAATTTTAAAGGTCATAGGACAATCATAATTTTTCCCATTGATTATTTAGATCACATTATACATTTTCAACTTGTACAGTTATTTTAAAGGTCCTGTATTATTGTGCAAAGTGAGGACTGCCTGTGTTTTCCAAGGGACAACCTTCTGTAAGAGAAGTAGAATGGAAATACCAACTCAAGAAGAAAGACTGAGAACTAAATTTAAAAAATGAGAAAATAAAAACTTCCAACAGTTTTTTTTTTTTTTTTTTTCTGAACTCCTTGTCTCCTGATTCACAATACAGACCAGGCACAGGGCATGGGCTGAGGTATATGTGGGGTCGGTTTACTCTGCCTCCTCTTTCTATACAGTCAGTGTAAGAATACAAACTGTGGTAAGTACCAGGAAGCCAAAATTTCCCACTTTTAAAGAACAACTTGTTTATGTATTTTTAAATGAATGACAGTGGTTTTGAATGGCTATATTTAGTTTTTACTGAATAGATTTAAAAGTATTATTTAACAGTCTTTTTTTTTTTTTTTTTTTGAGACGGAGTCTTGCTCTGTCGCTCGAGCTGTAGTGCAGTGGCCGGATCTCAGCTCACTGCAAGCTCCGCCTCCCGGGTTTACGCCATTCTCCTGCCTCAGCCTCCGGAGTAGCTGGGACTACAGGCGCCCGCCACCTCGCCCGGCTAGTTTTTTGTATTTTTAGTAGAGACGGGGTTTCACCATGTTAGCCAGGATGGTCTCGATCTCCTGACCTCGTGATCCGCCCGTCTCGGCCTCCCAAAGTGCTGCGATTACAGGCTTGAGCCACCGCGCCCGGCTTAACAGTCATTATTTATAACATGTTAGAAATTACAATCTTGGCAAATATTTAAACTTGTGATGAAAAGTTTCCAGTATCAATCTAAAAATGAGGAAGTGAGTACATAATTTTTCAAACGTATTAGATTTGAAAGACCACTGATCTGTTCCCAAAACAGGAATTAGCCTATTACTACTTGGGGGAGTATTATTACTATTTAAAAGATAGCAGCTTATTTGAGAATATGTTTCTGTGCCACAGTTAGAGCTCAATTCCAGATAAAATTAATACAAGACAGAAGGATAATAAACTAGGGCTTTTTCCAGTATAAGCAATGGAAAAAGAATACAAGTAAGAGCATTGGCTCAACTAACCCCAGAAAGACTGATACTATTATGTAAGTCAGAGATTAAAGCTCGCCAAAGACTTCCTGTCTCATTCAGTAAAAGCCTACTTATAATAGGCTCCTGCATCCCCACACCCAGCTCTGCTTTGGCTTTCATCAGGAGGCGGTGCCTCAGGGCTTTCTCTGTGCTTTGCTGCTACATATTCCTTTCGCCTGGACTGCTCTTTTCCCCACTACAGCTACAGGACTGGCTCACTCACCTCCATTAGAATTTTTTTTTTTTTTGAGATGGAGTCTTGCTCTGTCACCCAGGCTGGAGTGCAATGGTGTGATATCAGCTCACCGCAACCTCTGCCCCTCAGGTTCAAGCGATTCTCCTGCCTCAGCCTCCTGAGTAGCTGGGATTACAGGTACATGCCACCACACTCAGCTAATTTTTGTATTTTAGTAGAGATGGGGTTTTGCCATGTTGGTCAGGCTGGTCTCAAACTTCTGACCTCAAGTGATCCGCCCACTATGGCCTCCCAAAATGCTGGGATTGCAGGCATGAGCCACTGTGCCTGGCCTTTTAAAAATTTTTGTGGGTTCATAGTAGGTGTGTATATTTATGGAATACATGAGATAACTTTAATGCAAATATGCAATGTGTAATAATCACATCATGGTAAATGGGGTATCCGTCACCTCAAGCATTTATCCTTTGTGTCACAAACAATCCAATTATACTCTTTTAGTTATTTGAAAATGTATAATTCTTATTTGCTATAGTCACCCTGTTGTGCTAGCAAATACTAGGTCTTATTTATTCTTTGAAACTACTTTTTGTACCAATTAAACATCCCCACAATCCCCCACTACCCTTCCCAGCCCCTGGTAAACTTCCTTCTACTTTCTATCTCCGTGAGTTCAATTGTTTAAATTTTTAGCTCCCACAAAGAAGCGAGAACATGTGATGTTTGTCTTTCTGTGCCTGGCTTATTTCACTTAATATGACCTTCCAATTCTATCCATGTTGTTGCAAATGACAGGATCTCGTTCTTTTTTATGGCTGAATAGTACTTCATTGTGTAAATATACCACATTTTCTTTTTCCATCCATCTGTGGATGGACACTTAGGTTGCTTTCAAATTTTGGCTATGGTGAACAGTGCAACAAACATGAGAGTGTAGATATCTCTTTGATATACTGATTTCTTTCTTTTGGATATATACCCAGCAGCAGGATTGCTGGATCATATGGTAGCTCTATTTTTAAGAGTTTTTAAAGAAAGGGTCTTACTCTGTCACCCAAGCTAGAGAGCAGTGGCAGGATTACAGCTAACTGTAGCCTCGACTATAGCCTCAGGCGATTCTCCCTGATTCTCCCACCTCAGCCTCTCAAGTAGCTGAAACTACAGGCATGCACCACCATACCTGGCTAATTTTTGTATTTTTAGTAGAGATGAGGTTTTGCCATGTTGGCCAGGCTGGTCTTGAACTCCTGGCCTCAAGACTTCCACCCACCTCGGCCTCCCAAAGTATTGGGATTATAGGTGTAAACCACCCCGCCCTGCCTAATTGTAGTTTTGATTTGCATTTCTCCGATGATTACCGATGTTGAGTACCTTTTCATATGCCTGTTTGCCATTTGTATGTCTTCTTTTGAGAGATGTCTATTCAGATCTTTCACTCATTTTTAAATCGGACTATTAGATTTTTTCCTATAGAGTTGTTTGCATGCCTTATACATTCTGGTTATTGATCTCTTGTCAGATGGACAGTTTGCAAATATTCTCTCCCATTCTGTGGGATGTCTCTTCACTTTGTTGATTGTTTTCTTTGGTGTACAGAAGCTTTTTAACTTGCTGTGATCCCATTTGTCCATTTTTGCTTTAGTTGTCTGTGCTTGTGGGGTTCCATCAGGTTTTTGCTCAAAGGCCGCCTTCCCAGCAATTCCTTCTTTTACCAATGTGTTAAAAATGATTTTGCAGCCGGGCGTGGTGGCTCACACCTGTAATCCCAGTGCTTTGGGAAGTGGAGGTAGCTGGATCACCTGAGGTCAGAAGTTCAAGACCAGCCTGGCCAACATGGTGAAACCCCTTCTCTACTAACAAAACAAAAATGAGCCAGGCGTTGTGATGCACGCCTGTAATCCCAGCTACTAGGGAAGCTGAGGCAGGAGAATCACTTGAACCTGGGAGGTAGAGGTTGCAGTGAGCCAAGATTGCACCACTGCACTCCAGCCTGGGTAACAGAGCAAGACTCTGTCTAAAAAAAAAAAAAAAATTTCTACTACAATTTGCTATTCTCTATTCCCCTTCCCTGCTTTATTTTAATCCATAGTACTTATTACCATTTATATTATGTATTTTGCTTATTGTGTTTCTCCCACTAGAATGTTAGCTCCATGAAAGCAGTGATTTTTGTGTTTTCCTCATTGCTATATATAGTTCATAACATGTAACAGATGCTCAAGAAATATCTGTTGTGGCTGGGCACGGTGGCTCACGCCTGTAATCCTAACATTTTGAGAGGCCGAGGCAGGCAGATCATGAGGTCAGGAGATTGAGATCATCCTGGCTAACATGGTCAAACCCCATCTCTACTAAAAATACAAAAAATTAGCCGGGCCTAAAGGCACGCACCTGTAATCCAAGCTACTTGGGAGGCTGAGACAGGAGAATCACTTGAACCCAGGGGCCGAGGTTGCAGTGAGCCGAGATCGTGCCACTGCACTCCAGCCTGGTCAACAGAGCGAGACTCCATCCAAAAAAAGAAACAAAAACAAAAACAAATATTTGTTGTGTAAATGAAAACTCAACTGGATTAAGAGTAAGACTCAGAGTTTCTTTAAAAACTTGCTCAAGGGCACATAGTTATTTAAGAAATTGCAAAAGTGACTTAATCCACAGACACTGCCCTCCTGCAGCATATGGTCTAAAAGTTTTGTGCTGTTTTTCATTTTTCAAATTCAAAGCATCAGGTTTATCCATCCCTTCATTTGCATTCCTTCTGACATCACTCTTATCCAGGTCTTTATCACTTCTCATCTGGTTTACTGCAAGATGTTTCTGTCTCAGTCTCAGTCTCTCTCCTTCCCCCTGAAGTTGTATACCATCTTTAATCCTCCCCAAACACCATTTTCCTCACATCACATCCATCCCCCGCCCCGTTTTTTGTTTTTTTGTCTTTTTGGTTTTTTTTTTTTGAGATGGAGTTTTGCTCTTGTAGCCCAGGCTGGAGTGCAATGGCATGATCTCAGCTCACTGTAACCTCCACCTCCCAGGTTCAAGTGATTCTCCTGCCTCAGCCTCCCAAAGTGCTGGGATTACAGGTGTGTGACACCACGACTGGCTAATTTTTGAATTTTAGTAGAAATGGGGTTTCACCATGTTGGCCAGGCTGGTCTCAAACTCCTGACCTCAGGTGATCCGCCTGCCTCCACCTCCCAAAGTGCTAGGATTACAGGTGTGAGCCACCGCGCCCGGCTACATCACTTCCCTTTACTTGCTCATAAGAGCTACCAAGAAAAAGTTGAAACTCCTGTAATCGGGTTTCAAACCAGACCACAAATTGGCCAAATTCCACTTACAAAGCTTTATTCCACTACTTCCCAGTTTAAAACCTTAACTTCATCAGGCCAGCCCCCTCATCACTACCTAATGAACAATCTGTGCTCACTCCCATTTCAGTTCATTTTGTTCCCATCATCCGGAAAGTTCTGTGGAGTCCTTTTCATCTGTCCAAATGCTTCTTACCCTTTAAGGCAGAGGTGTCCAATCTTTTGGGTTCCCTGGGCCACACTGGAAGAAGAACTGTCTCGGTCCACATAGAAAATACACTAACGCTACACTAACACTAATGATAGCTGATAAGCTAAAAAAAAAAAAAACAAAAAGCAACAAAATCTCATAATGTTTTAACAAAGTTTACAGATTTGTGTTGGGCCACATTGAAAGCCATCCTGGGCCACATGCAGCCCACGGGCACGGGTTGGGTAAGCTTGCTTTAAGGCATGGACCACTGTCTACCTCTTTCATAAGGTTTCTCTTATTTCACAATTAACTGATTGATTACAAAACTCAATGCTTTGTAATCATCTTTTCCCCTCTGAAGTACTTTTGTTAATGTGCTGATTACTAAGATGTTTATGAAGCATATCTTGGTATTATGTATTATGTATGTTCACATCCCAACTTTTCAATCAAATTGTAAATTCTTTGAAGGACATCATTCTTTGTAAGATATAATCCCACACTTATACTTCCACAAGTGATTTTGTTTTTTGTGCATAGTAGGTACCCAAAATATTTGTTGAATGAAGTATTTTTTTAATACCAAAAATTGTAGAATAACATAGTGTTCTGGATTTAAATGTGAAAAGAGCTAAGTTGTCAATAAATCCTCCAAAGAATATACTTTTATATTGAACTGAGGATAATAAAATATTGCTTAAACTTGGTGGTAAAATGAGTTGTGATGTTGTTACATGTCTTAGTACTTTTTGGACTGCTATAAGAAAATACCTGGCCAGGTGTGGTGGCTCATGCCTGTAATCCCAGAACTTTGGGAGGCTGAAGTGGATGAATCACCTGAGGTCAGGAGTTCGAGACCAGCCTGGCCAACATGGTGAAACCCCATCTCTACTAAAAATACAAAAAAATTAGCCAGGGGTGGTGATGTGTGCCTGTAGTCCCAGCTACTTGGGAGGCTGAGGCAGGAGAATTGCTCGAACCTGGGAGGCAGAGGTTGCAGTGAGCCAAGATCATGCCATTGCAATACAGCCTGGGCAACAGAGCAAGACTCCATCTCAAAAAAAAAGAGGGGAGAGGAGGGGAGGGGAGTGTAGGGGCAGGAAGGGGAGGGGAAACTAATTTATAAAGAACAGAAATTGATTTTGTCACCATTCTGGAGACTGGGAAGTCCAAGACCACGGTGCTGACAGGTTTGATTGTCTGGTGAGGACTGCTTTCTGCTTCTAAGATGGCCCTTATTGCTGCATCTTTCAGAGGAAAGGAACGCTGTATCCTCTCAAGGTGGAAGGCCATCCTTTACATGGTGGAGGCTAGCTTAGTGCTGTGTGAAACCTCTTTTGAAAGGGCCTTCATCCCATTCACGAGGGGAGAAGCCCTCATGACCTAATCACCTCCTGAAAGCCCTACCTCTTTTTTTTTTTTTTTTTTTTTTTTTTGAGGCGGAGTCTCGCTCTGTCGCCCGGACTGGAGTGCAGTGGCCGGATCTCAGCTCACTGCAAGCTCCGCCTCCCGGGTTTACGCCATTCTCCTGCCTCAGCCTCCCGAGTAGCTGGGACTACAGGCGCCTGCCACCTCACCCGGCTAGTTTTTGTTTTTTAGTAGAGACGGAGTTTCACCGTGTTAGCCAGGATGGTCTCGATCTCCTGACCTCGTGATCCACCCGTCTCGGCCTCCCAAAGTGCTGGGATTACAGGCTTGAGCCACCGCGCCCGGCCAGCCCTACCTCTTAATAGTGTCACATCAACCATTAAGTTTCAACACCTGAATTTTGGAGGGAATACATTCAAACCATAGCAGTATGTAGTAAAATCCAGAGTATGACTGTAGAGTAGAAAAAATGTGAATGAGCAAGGTTTCCATTTTACACTGATTATAAATGTCCACGCAGCAACCAGTATTTAGTTTAATTGTAAATATTTTTTTGCTATTTGTTTAGCTACACGACTGAAAATTTATTATTTAGATATAAAAGAGAAACTAATTTTTTTGCTAAGTAACATCTTCCATAAACAATGGGAGTTTTGGAGAATTCTGTTTTGAGAAACATCCATGTTAATATTTTGTTTCCATATGAACCATCATCACACAGACATTATTTTGTACAATACAAACAAGTAGAATAGATTTAGCTTTTGGCTCAGAACATATTGTTCCACATGCCCTACAGAGTACATCTAAAAATCTATGTGACGAGACCAAATCTCTACAAAAAAATGAAAAGATTAGTCAGGCACTGTGGCACACATCTGTGGCCCTAGCTACACAGCAGGCTGAGGCGGGAAGATCACTTGAGCCCACGAGGTTGAGGCTGCAGTGAGCCGTGTTTGCATCACTGCACTCTAGCCTAAGTGACAGAGATCCTGTCTTACAAAAAATCCATTTACAACGTTAACTACTACACTGTCCACCTAAAAAAGAAATCCAACAGGTTACACAAAATGAAAGGGTATTAGGTAAAAGGGTTTGGTCAATTCATTATTAACCACATGTCCTCTACAACTGTTCTCATATGAAGACGTACTTCGGGGTTATTAGGTCAATAATGGACTCTTCCATCTTCTTAAAAAAAAAAAAAAAAAAGCATTATCCCGTATCGAGTAGCGAGGTTGCTATAAATTCCAACACCACTCACATTAACAGTCACTGCACCCCATCTCATGCTACCTCATCTGTACCTCATCTCATCCATCAATCAGCTGTCCCTTGAAGGAGTTTACAAGACTGTAGAGAGAAATATCTAATTCTTCTTCAGGGCTAGTTTCAACCAGGATCTAAAACATTCAAATGCTGTAAAAGTAAATTGATATCAAATATAGCCTTAAAAAAGAAGGAGAATAGAGATATGATTATAGCTTGTGCTATAAAAGATCTTTAAAAGCAGATTTGGCCGGGCGCGGTGGCTCAAGCCTGTAATCCCAGCACTTTGGGAGGCCGAGACGGGTGGATCACAAGGTCAGGAGATCGAGACCATCCTGGCTAACACCGTGAAACCCTGTCTCTACTAAAAAATACAAAAAACTAGCCGGGTGAGGTGGCGGGCGCCTGTAGTCCCAGCTACTCGGGAGGCTGAGGCAGGAGAATGGCGTAAACCCGGGAGGCGGAGCTTGCAGTGAGCTGAGATCCGGCCACTGCACTCCAGCCTGGGCGATAGAGTGAGACTCCGTCTCAAAAAAATAAATAAATAAATAAATAAATAAAATAAAAGCAGATTTAAGGCTGGGCATGGTGGCTCATGCCTGTCGTAATCCCAGCACTTTGGGAGGCCAAGATGGGTGGATCACCTGAGGTCAGGAGTTTGAGACCAGACTGGCCAACATGGTGAAACCCCGTCTCTACTAAAAATACAAAAACTAGCCAGGCATGGTGGCACATGCCTGTAATCCCAGCTACTCAGGTGGCTGAGGCAGGAGAATCGCTTGAACCTGGGAGGCAAAGGTTGCAGTGAGCCGAGATTACGCCACTACACTCCAGCCTGGGTGACCGAATGAGACTCCATCTCAAAAAAAAAAAAAAAAAAAAAAGCAGATTTAAGCGAATAGATGTATGCCACAATACATATATAGCACCTGGGTAGGAAAATAATCTAATATGTACTTGACACAAGAAGTATCTAGCACAAGAAGTAAAATTAGGCATTACCAAAAAAATGCCTAACTTTTGTGAGTTAGGCATCAAAAATATTTGTTAAACACTCAAATGATGATTGCTATGCTGTGACAAGGCTATGGCCTTGAAAACAATTTTTTATAGGAAAGAGAAGCCATTATTTAATATATACATACGGTATGTACAATTGCTGTAACTTCACTTGATCCACAAGTGGACTTTTAAGCATTAAGTAAGTGGTTCTCAAATACGGGCAATTTTATTGTGCAGGAGATATGTGGCAGTATCTGGAGACATTTTTAGTTGTTATAACTTGAGGTGGAGGGAGCAACTGCCACTGGCATCTGCTATTGAGTAGAGGTCAGAGATGCTACTAAACATCCTACACTGCACAGGAAGCCCTTTCCCTATCCTCCTCCACCAAAGAAATTATCTGGCCTCAAATGCCTATAGCACCAAAGTTGAGAAAGCCTGCATTCAGTCACATAGTATTCCAGGTCCTACTCTAACAGTTTATTTCTGTATGTAGTACTTCCTCTTTGGGGTAGGCACAGGAGCTGTGGTAGGTTATTCTGTGGCAGGTAAGCTTGAAAGTCATCACATTTGGCTGCCTATTTAGACAGGGTGAGGTTGGACTCAATTTTAAGGGTTGAACTGACTTTCAGATTATTTTGGTGGTACCCAGGCTTGACCTATGGGCCAGTCAAGATTGCTTTCAGGTTCTTAATGTCTTTATAGGAAATGGTGCTAGACTCAGCCCGATGAGTTAATCAAAGAGGCATCTAAGTACATGAAGCATCTGTAGTATGTTCAATTTAGGTATGTAGTACACACAATTGAGGTATGTCCTGTGAGCATTCCCGGAAAAAGGGTATACTACCTCGCTAATGGTAAACATACCCGATGCAATAACTGAAGCATACCGTGAGAATGCCCTCTATGGCAGACACACCTGAATGCAGGTGGAAGTTCCAAGCTATCTGGGACTGGCCAGCCTGGAGAGCCATTCCTTGTCTATGAGAAACATCTGAGTCCCCAGCTCCTCTCATGGAACTCGCCAGTACATTGAGGGCCTTCCTTTTGGGTTAAATGGATGTTGCCAGGTGGAAGTTGTTAGGGGGAGGGTGCTAGGTGAAAATGGTATATAAACTGCATTTGTTTTGCAAGCAGTTGCAGTTCTTCTGCCCAGCCCGCCATCAATGGGTCATGCAGATATCCTGTCTAGCCTCCCGTCACTGGACTCTGTCCCCTGCATGTAAGCCTCCTGTGAAACCCCATGTCTTGTTTGCTGGCTCTGGGTCTCTTCTTCTGTCTCCCAAACACAGTGCCATCGCTATTAGGTTAACACGGGTCCAGCACAACACTCACCACAATTCTGTGGATTGCTACTACTTAGGGTTGTGGGAAAGAGGTTATTTTAAAAACCTTTTAACAAAGCACATTTCATTGGAATATACTATGCTACTGAATGTGTGTTCCAGGGAGTAGCACCATCAACATAACCTGTGAATATGTTAGAAAGGCAGAATCTCAAGTTCTACCCCAGGCTTACTGGAAGAGAACTGGCATTTTAACACGATTCCCAGAGAAATGCTGTCCTAATACATTGATGGGGTGGGGGGAAGGAAGAGAAGAGAAAGATAATGCTTATAACAAGAAAATGAAAAGGATAATCAGTGACTTGACCCTTGCATACAGTACCGTGTCTGGTTCAGGGACAATCTTGAAGGTCAGAGAGGACCTGTGAGTAGGTCAGAGGAGAGTTATGAAAATAAAAATAGGCCAGGCATGGTGGGTCATGCCTGTAATCCCAGCACTTTGGGAGGCTGAGGCGGCGGATCATCTCAGGTCGGGAGTTTGAGACCAGCCCGACCAACATAGAGAAACCCTGTCTCCACTAAAAATACAAAAAATTAGCCAGGCATGGTGGTGCACGCCTGTAATCCCAGCTACTTGGGAGGTCGAGGCAGGAGAATCGTTTGAACCCCAGAGGCAGAGGTTGCAGTGAGCCAAGATCCTGCCAGATAAGGAAATTACCTCAAAGACAAGAAAACTAAGCAATATGTAAAGTTCAAGTCTATGATCTAATATCATAAGAGATGGCAAACAAGGCTGTAAGAAATATGGCTGTGCTTTGCTCAAGGATAGGCCGAGGAAGGATGTTTACATCCTGTGTGACTCAGTGAGTTTAGAGCGCAGGCGCATAACTCCACTTGTTATCACAGCCATGTAGTCATAACATGGGAAGGCCATCACTTGGCCTAAGCCACTATTGTCTGTAAAAGGTCTAATTGCCCTGTTGACACTGCACAGGCGTGCTGGCACCTAGAGAAAGAGTCAGAGCTGTCTGTCTTTGCAGATAGCCATGCAGCTGCAGGTGTGGGGGCTGCCGAATAAAGCCATGTCTCATCTACCTGCTGTCTCTCTAGTGTTCTTCCAGGTCCCTGCCCCACATCCGCCCACTCCCCTCTGCCCTCAGCTGGGGCTGGAACCTAACCCTGAGCATGCGTGGTGTAGTCGGCGGGATGAGGTGAGGTCTTCAGCCCCGGAGGCTCCCGGGTTGGCTATGTGGCCGCAGCATGGGCTATGGTACCCCCTGGCAGAGATGCTGCCTGGATGGGCCCCGTGGAAACGCGGGGGGCAGTGAATGGGTCTCCCACGAGTGTGGAGAAGCATCTGGAAGCTTACAGCACCAAGAAGGAACGACCTTCGCCAGCAGAGTCGGATGCGCGTTTCTGACTCAGTCAGAAACTGCGTTTCATGCTCAGTGCCTGCGGGACCCAGCCCAGGTAAGGGACTTTCAGGCACAAGCTGCGTGCCTGGGAACCCAAATGCACAGCTTGGAGCAAAACCCTGGGGAGGGGGTGAAGGACCTCCATGTGCAAGCAGGGTGCTTAGAGGCCCAGATAAACAACCTGGAACAGGAGTTAGCAACAGCTGTCAGCGCGACCTTCAGTCAGTCCTCCTGGCCGGACATTCCCGTTGGGTCTGATGCGGAGGAGGAGGAGGCTTCTCTGCTGCGGGCTCGCCCTGTGATCCATCAGAAGATAGACCATGAGCAGGTGATGGGACCCCAGGGGAGAGCCCAGGGAACCCCCCCATCCCCACCCCCACCCCGAACCCCCGGCCACACCGTGGTGGAACACACCTCTGACAGTGCTTACCCTGACTGAGTTGCAGGAATTAGGTAACAGTGCCGGCAGTGTCCGAGGGAACTGACAGCATTTCTTGCTCTGCCTCTGAGAGGGAGAAGCTGGCTTCTATCACAACTCACCCCTCCCTTCATCAGCAGCTGCAGCTGTGCGGACAGTTAGCACAAGGGCAAGATGACCACACGTTAATCGAATGGCTAATGGCAGCCATATGGACTGTTGGGAATGATGCCGGAAAGATACCAGAAACTGTGAGTAAATGGCAATCATACACTGATTTGGTGCAGATACTCTGAGAGCTGGCTATGCAGCAGGCTGTTTGATCTAAACATCCGGGGGCCAGATGATGAACGCTTTACCTCGCACATGAGGGCTCTTGTGCTGGGCTCAGTGCCCCTGAGTGCTTTTGACTTTCTAGCTGCTGTTCTCACTCCACATGTGGGGCGCCACATACATGAAGTGACGACTGCTACGGCAGCCCTGGGGGAGGCAGAAGGCATCGGCAGGACCAGGGAACCCACGCCATAAAGGAGGGGAAGGTGCCTCTTCCGCAGGTAACCATCCCACGTGATAAAAATGGGCCCAGCAGGTGACCTGCATGCAGATGTGGATTGATTTACTTGTAGCTGGGGTTGCTCGGGAGAAATCTAACAGGCAACCCAACAGAATGCTCTTGGCTCTGTGGAGGCAATTGTCCCCGGAGCAGCAATTCCGGAGACTGCCTAAGTGGGGGGGTGAAGCAATGTTGTTCATCCTACTCCCGCCTGGACACTGCAACTCAAGGACTATTTGCAGACAGGCGGAGATATGGAGCCTTTCTTGTTTGATTAGGGAACTGGCTGAGGTACCCAGCTCGGCAAGGGGAACCAGACAACCAGAGGCCGTATGTGGCGCTGGTAATCCACTGGTCCCCCACTAATGTACAGCGGGTCACAGTGGGTCCTAGTGCTGGTAGATACTGGTGCAGACTGCAGCCTCGTTTATGGGAACCCGGATAAGTTTTCTGGCAGAGCTGCATTTATTACCAGCTGTGAAAGCTGGTCAGTGAAAGTGAAACCTGTGTCTCTGCATCTTGGCATCAGCCGCTTGGCTCTCCGCCTACACACTGTGTATGTCTCTCTCATACCTGAATATATTCTGGGAGTGGACATTTTGCATGGTCTGGACTTGCACACCATGGCTGGAGAACTCAGGTTCCGAGTTAGTGTAGTAAATCTGGTACTGCAGGGACATACACATCACCAGCCCCAAGCTCTGCCACAACCCCGACGGGTTACCTCCATTCATCAATACAGTTTACCAGGGGGGCATACAGCAATAACTGAGACTATTCAGAAGTTAGAGGAGGTGCAAACAGTGCGTGGCACCCATAGCCCCTACAATTCCTTGGTATGGCCAGTCAGAAAGCCTGCTGGAACTTGGTGAATGACAGTGGATTATGGGGAACTGAATAAAGTAACACCCTCTTGGCATGCAGCTGTACCCTCCATCACGGATTTGATGAACCGCTTGACAGCAGAACTGGGACAGCACCACTCTGTGATGAACTTGAATAATGCATTCTTCTCCACTGACATTGCTCCAGAGAGCCATGAACAGCTTGCCTTCATGGCAGGGTGACACTGGACTTTCACTGGATTGCTGCAGGATTATATGCCTACCCCCACCATGTGTCATGGTTTTATTGAGGATGTTATATTAACCTCTGATTCTCTTTCAGATTTGGAGGCGACAACGCCCCTCTTGCCAGGGACTGGATGACGCGGTTGAGACAGCCGTCCTGGCTATCTCAAGCAGGCTATTTAGCAGGCACAAGCCCTATGGTTAGTTGACCAGAGGTGCCCATTTAAGCTAGATGTGCATGTGACCACAGATAGTTTCAGTTGGGGACTATAGCAAATTAGGGCCTATAGCAGCGCATGGAGTGCCTGAGTATACCAGTAGGCTTTTGGCCCCAACTATGGAGCTGAGCTTGTCTTTATTGATAGAGAAGCAGTTAGTAAAAGCAGAATAGGTTATGTTCATGGATAACAACCCCCTGGACTGCGAAGCAGTTAGTAACTGCATATGCTGTCCTTCAGGCTCATAAGAGCATGGCAGGACAGGCTACAGTCATCGTGCAGATGACTTACCCAATAGCAGGATGGCTGCGTTCATGGGTAGCCACCCCTCCAGACTGGGACAGCACAGACTGGGACAGCACTTTATCAAAGTGGGGCGCCTACTTACAGCAGTGAGGTACACTGAGTACAAGTCCCTTAGCAGCAGAGTTACAAGAGGGCTTAGGGTCTGTAGTCCTGATGCAAGATAAGGCCATGGGGCCTGAGGCACCCCTGGCCCCATTCCTGATAAGGCATAGTATATATAGACAGGTTTAGCCAGAGTACTGCTGCTGCCTGGAGTGCTGCTGCAGTCCAGCCTAGTACTGACACTATATGGTTTGATATCAAGCGTGGGCAAAGTAGCTAATAAGTTGAACTCAGGGCAACGTTGATGATGATCACCAAGGAGGTGACACCCATGATAATCTACACCAATGCTGGGCAGTTTATCAAGGCTTAACCTTGTGGTTTATTACCTGAAAGTTACAGAATTAGCTAGTTAGTCACCAGCCATGTAGGGCTAGGCCATGTGGCCAGATCTACGAGAGGAAGGATGACCCTCTCCAACCAGGTATGGAGACAAATGGCAATCTGTTATTGCCTGCCCCAGTGCCCCTAAAGGTAGGGAAATAAACAAACAAACAAAACCTGGTGTTAGTCATGGACTCTCCAAGCCCCTCATTGTAGATGTTTGGCTATCGTAGACCCCTTAGGAGAGGGTCTGCAGTATGACTTATATGTTATTCCCTGGGTATTTAATGTGTGGCCTCCATGATTGACTGTTCATAGGGGAACGGCCAGGGAAGGAACCCTCCTCCGGTTGGGGGGCATATGTACTGTCTGTGTGGCCTATTATGAGCTCCCCTGTGACTTTGGCATGGGTACAGGACCCAAAAGAACAAGGAGCTGATAAGGTGTAGTAATCACCCAGGCAGAAGCCTTGGTGGCTGCATTGTTATCTAGAGATTAAAGTTGGCTTATATTTGGCCTAAGGGATGTGACTTACCCTTGTTAGTACCTGTGCTTACTCTGTCGTTCCAGCTGTAGGTTGGCATGCTCCAACTGCATTGTGGATTGGGCCCACACTTACGCAGAGGTGACCAATGTCTCCAACTGTTGGATCTGTACTGCCCTTCCAGCAGCAGCTGAGGATGGCTTGCCCTGGCACATGTATCTAGCTTCTGTGAAAAACTGGACATGGCTAGAAACTTGGGGTTCCACAGACAATGGCTGGGATGCAACACGGCAGGATTTGGACAGGGGGTGTCGCAAAACCCATGGCAAGCCTGCCCCCTGGCTGACTTGTAGTGTCCATGATGGGTGGGACTGGCTAATGGAAGAACACATGGTGCCCCCATTGCAGGTACCACGATGCATAGAGCAGCACAGGGGTAAAGTCACTGTGGTATGGTTGCCTGCTGAGGTTTGTGCAAACATAACATGTGTCACCACACCAAGGGTGTTGTGGAACAAGTGGCCTTACCAAGGCCGGGCCCCAATGGACTTTGTGCTCCCTGGGAGTTTATGGGTCTGTGGGGACACCGAATTGCCATATCTACCAACCAACTGGACGGGACGTTTTAGCTGGGAGTGGCCTTCTGTGCCTGCCACTGTGCTTCCCACATTGCCTAGTTGCCTGAATAACTAGGAGGTGCTGCGTTCCCAGTTTTTGCCACCCCTGGTGGCTCCACCCCTTAGCAATAACTATTGCTGGAGCAGGTGTCATTACTGTAGAAATGCAAGTTACAGCCCTTGCAGAGCACACAGCTCGGGCCCTGAATTATACCAGAGTTGCTCTCCTTTTGCTAACTGATGAGGTTGATCAGATCAGGAAGGTGGTGCTACAAAACCGGATGGCCTTAAACATAGTCACAGCTGCCCAGGGTGGCACCTCTGCCCTTGGAGGGACACAAATGTTGTACATTTATCCTTGACATCCACTAGAACATAACGGTAGCTTTACAAGGGGTGTCACAGGAGATTAAGGCGATTGAGGACCTTACTGACGATCCCCTGCAGAGATACTGCAGAGATAGTGTCTCTGGGCACTACCCTATGTTGGGCTCTAATAATCATAGGTAACACAACAGGAATATTTATGATAGGTTGTTGTTCTCCGTATTGTTGTTGTGACCTATGAGTTCAGGGTGCTGCCCTATGTGCACGGATCCCCACTAAAAGAACTCCCTCAGTCCAGGGGGTGGAATGTAAGGCCTGTTTATCAAACCTGTGTGCCCAAAACTTATGTATAAAGCCTGCGTGTGTATATCAAGCCTATGTACCCAAAGCTTATGCATATAACCTGTATCCAAGGCCTATGTCTCCCTTGGCCTAGGGGGTGGAGTGTAAGGAACATGGCTGTGCTTTGGTCAAGGATAGGCCAAGGTAGGATGTTTACATCCTGTGTGACTCAGTGGGTTTAGGGTGCAGGTGTATAACTCCACTTGTTATCACAGCCATGTAGCCATACATGGGAAGGCCATGACTTGGCTCTATGCCACTACTGTCTGTAAAATGTATGATTGCTCTGTTGACATTGTGCAGGTACGCTGGGAGAGTCAGAGCTGTCCTTTGCAGACAGATGGGGGAGACAGGACACAGCTTGGCTCACTTGTGCCCAGAGAAACAGTTAAACTACTGACCCTGAAGCCAATGGAGAGCTGGCCATGCAGCTGCAGGCATGGGGGCTGCTGAACAAAGCCATGTCTCTGGCTGGGAGCAGTGGCTCACACCTGTAATCCCAACACTTTGGGAGGCCGATGTGGGTGGATCACCTGAGGTAGGGAGTTTGAGACCAGCCTGGCCAACATGGGGAAACCCCATCTCTACTGAAATTACAAATATCAGCCAGGCATGGTCGCGGGTGTTTGTAATCCCAACTACTTGGGAGGTTCAGTAACAAGAATTGCTTGAACGCGGGAGGCGGACATAGCAGTGAGCTGAGATCGCGCCACTGCACTCCTGCCTGGGCGACAAGAGCGAGACTCCATCTCAAAAAAAAAAAAAAAAAAAAAAAAAAAAAAAAGCCATGTCTCATCTACCTGCTGTCTCTCTAGTGTTCTTCCAGCTCCCTGCCCCACATCTACCCAGTCACTCAGCCCTCAGCTGGGGCTGGAACCTGACACTGAGCATGACAAAGACTGACCCCCAAATGGTTTTAAATTACAGTAAAACAAAAACCTCCTTCTAAAGGCCTTAAAAATTGGATAATGGGCCGGGCGCGGTGGCTCAAGCCTGTAATCGCAGCACTTTGGGAGGCCGAGACGGGCTGATCACGAGGTCAGGAGATCGAGACCATCCTGGCTAACTCGGTGAAACCCCGTCTCTACTAAAAGATACAAAAAACTAGCCGGGCGACGTGGCGGGCGCCTGTAGTCCCAGCTACTCGGGAGGCTGAGGCAGGAGAATGGCGTAAACCCAGGAGGCGGAGCTTGCAGTGAGCTGAGATCCGGCCACTGCACTCCAGCCTGGGCGGCAGAGCGAGACTCCATCTCAAAAAAAAAAAAAAAAAAAAAAAAATTGGATAATGACAGTTTCATTCAAAGGATAGATTTTAAAAGCTCCTTATAGCCATAGTCAGACCTAGAGACCACTCAAATCCATAATGATATTGGAATTATAGAATTTTAGAACTGGAAGGTATTTAGGGGGATAAAAATTCATTAATCAAGTCATTTTACAGAAAATAAAATGAGCTCCAGAGAAGTGAAATTATTTACGAAAGTCACACAGCTAATTAGCTGTTAGAGCTAGGACTAGAATTTAGTTCTCTTGACTCAAGATCACCTACTTTTGAAGTATCCTTTCATTACTTAGTTCTGTGACCTTGCTGAGATTTTCTTATATAAAAAATTGAAATATGTGAATATCTAAATTTTATTCTTAAATGCTATTAATATAGAGAAATAATCCTGCTATAATTTTAAGTGACAAAATAGTATAACAATTGTTAAGAACAATCCACCTGTGTCAGAGACACATACACAAACACACATCCATATACACATACAAGCTTGGAGAAAATTCTGAAAGGATTTGGTTGTCCTAGATTGTGGCATTATGGGCAATTAATTTGCAAATGTCACCCAGTGAAGAAGCAATGGGGCCTTTGGAAAGTATATAGCTCTTAGTTAAGCTTTTATCTGGAAGGTGCTGGAGAAGGTCTGGGCACAGAGCTGGTTGGCTCCATGGTTTTGTGACCTGTGCCATCACACAGGATCCCATGTTCAGAAGGACCCCACTCTTGTTTTAATGCTCTGCTGCCCATGTCTTGAATTTCTGAATAATTTTTTTGAACAAGGGATGCTGCATTTTCACTGTGTTCTGGGCCTCATGATTATGTAGTCAATCTTGTCTGGCAGCTCATCTCTGGCCCATTCACTGGTAGATGATTGTGGGGTGGGTATTTCTTTAAATTTGTTTTTCATTTTGTAAAAAATCATATTCATATTATTAAAAATTAAAAATAGATTTGCAAAAAAATTAGATCACCCTTAGAACTCTCAAGGGCAGAGAAATTTTAACTAGCATCTCTTCACACATCACAATGATGCTTGGTATTTAATCAGAAGAATAAAAAACAATTCAGCACTTTATAGTATAAATTGCCAAACACATAATTACAAAAAAAGTGTGCTTGTGAAATTAGGCTATCTATTCCTTGAGAGACGGAATTAGATATTAGTTTTCTATTGCCACAAATGTAGTAATTTAAAGCAAGAGTTTATTATCTCCCAGTTTCTGTAGGTCGTAAGTCTGGCCATAATGTGCCTTGCTCTGTGGTCAGGGTCTCACCAAGTTATAATCAAGGTGTCAGCCTGGACTGTGTTTCTCATCTGAGACTTGAGGTCCTCTTCCAAGATCAAGTGGCTGTTGGCAGAATTCATTTCCTTGCAGGACTGGGGTCCCAGTTTCCTTGCTGGCTGTCATCCAGGAACTGCTCTCAGCTCCTAGAGGTTGCTCACATTCCTTACCACATACCTGCGTCCATCTTTAAGCTGGCAATGGCATATGCTTCAACTCTCTGACTTCCTCTTCTGCAACCAGCCAAGACAACTCTTTGCTTTTAAAAGGCTCATCCGATTAGGTCAGGTCCACCTGGATAATTAGGTCAACTGTGCCATAAAACATAACCTAGTCAAGGTAGTAGATACATCAAATTTACAGTAACAGGGTGTGTACAGCAGGGGTTAAGTCTTGGGGACCATTTTAGAATTGTGCCTACTACAACTGTCCTAAAGAGACTCATGTGACAAACAAGAGGTTTCTATACTCTACTTCTCTATCCAACCCTATCATGACTCTAATAGTCTTTTCAGCCAGGCACAGTGATGCCCACCTGTAATTCCAGCACTTTGGGAGGCTGAGGCAGGAGGATTGCTTGAGGTTAGCAGTTTGAGACTAGCCTGGGTAACATAGCGAGACCTTTGTCTCTACTAAATAAATAAATAAATAAATAAATTGGGCAAATATAGGTGTGTCCCTGTATTCCCCCAGCTACTTGGGAGGCTGAGACTGGAAGATTGCTTAAGTCCAGGAGTTTGAGGTTGCAGTGAGCTGTGATAGAATCACGGCACTCCAGCCTGGGCTACAGAGACCCTGTCTCCAAAAAAAATACAAGTCTTTGCAATTCACATTTAACTCTAACATCTCTATTTTATAAGTGCGCATGTAAGCGTAATAAAAACTGGCCATGACAAATTTGCTTATCTTTGGGGGAAAACAGAGATCTTTTTGTTTGCAAAGAAAAAGATTTAAAGAAAAATCTTGCATTCAAAAAGCCTAGTTAGTGTATATCAGTATGTTTGTTTCATTAAGTTTAATACAACCTAATGAGATAAGCCATATATTCAATTTAAATGTTTATATTTAAAAATGAAGGTTAAGAACATTATCTAGATACATATAATCAAGCATTAGATTTAGAAAATATTAACACATTGCAAACATTTGTCACAAATACGGGAATGTTAGCATCCTCCCTATATGAAGTACTCAGACAAACAGAGAAGCAGAACACAAGACCTTACAGATAAATGACCAAAGAACATGCCCAGACATTTAAAAAGAAGAAGTAGAAATGACTTAGTAAAAGTTGGATCTCAATGAACTAATATTTATTCGGTGTATAGGATGTGTGAGATGCTGGCACATGGCAAGTACAGGGCTGCTATTCAGCCAAAGGCACTGTTAGCGGGGTTTGTGGCCAGCATCCATTCTTATTAGTTGGTGCTTATCATCTGAGAGGTTGGTGCCTTGGTGCCTTGGTGCCTTGTGATGGTTGTTAAATGTTTTGATTAGGCCGGGCGCGGTGGCTCAAGCCTGTAATCCCAGCACTTTGGGAGGCTGAGATGGGTGGATCACGAGGTCAGGAGATCGAGACCATCCTGGCTAACATGGTGAAACCCCGTCTCTACTAAAAAATACAAAAAAAAAACTAGCCGGGCGAGGTGGCGGGCGCCTGTAGTTCCAGCTACTCGGGAGGCTGAGGCAGGAGAATGGCATAAACCCGGGAGGCAGAGCTTGCAGTGAGCTGAGATCCGGCCACTGCACTCCAGCCTGGGCGACAGAGCGAGACTTCGTCTCAAAAAAAAAAAAAAAAAAAAGTTTTGATTATTAGTGAATGTGTGTCAAATGCTTTATCACCTCTTGGTAGGCTAAATAATGGCCACAGAAAGATATCATGTTCTAATCCCTGAAACTTATAAATGTTGCCTTGTAAGAAAAATGGGTTGCAGATGTAATTAAGGATCATAAAAATGAGGGGATTGGCTGGGCGCGGTGGCTCAAGCCTGTAATCCCAGCACTTTGGGAGGCCGAGACAGGTGGATCACGAGGTCAAGAGATTGAGACCATCCTGGCTAACACGGTAAAACCCCGTCTCTACTAAAAAAATACAAAAAACTAGCTGGGCGAGGTGGCGCCAGTAGCTGTAGTCCCAGCTACTCGGGAGGCTGAGGCAGGAGAATGGCGTGAACCCGGGAGGTGGAGCTTGCAGTGAGCTGAGATCCGGCCACTGCACTCCAGCCTGGGCGACAGAGCAAGACTCCGTCTCACAAAAAAAAAAAAAAAAAAAATGAGGGGATTATCCTAGATTATCTGGGTGGGTCCTAAATGCAATCTTTATAAGAAAGGGGAAGAGGGGAATTTGATACAGAGAGAAGAGGAGAAAAGAATGTAACTATGAAGGCAGAGATTGGAGTGATGCAGCCACAAGCCAAAGGCCTGTGGCCACCAGAAGGTGGAAGAGGCAAGGAATGAATCCCCCCTTGGGCCTGCGAAGGACCATGGTCCTGTTGACATCTTGATTTCAGCTCAGTGAAACTGTTTTGGACTTTTGGTCTCCAAAACTGTGTTTTAAGTCACCCAGTTTGTAATAATTGTTACAGCAGCCACAGTAAACTAATACAATACCACATTCAGTAAATCTTCACAATAATCTCAGGAGATAGGGACTTTTACTTAAAAGTAAAGTCTTTTACTTTTATTTTAAGTCCCCACTTAAAATAAAACTGCAGTATTAAGAAGCTATTAATTTATTCGATTCAGAGCTAGAATTCAAATTCAGGTCTTTCTAATTCAGAGTGGAGGTCTTACCACTATGTTGCATTAGAAAATAAAAATGAGATTCCAGAATTACTCTTTCTGGAGGAAGTGGGACTGGACTAATCCTCCCACTGTAAATAATTTAAAAAACTGGACAAAAGACACGAAATAACAGTTTTCAAGCATTAGTCAACAAGTAGTACAGAACTGTGGTCCCCGAGAGAGAAGAAACAAATGAGGAGAGCCTTATAATTGCCTGTACTTTTGTCTGGAGACACATTCCAGCCCAAGGTGCAGGGAGGGGGGTGCCCCAAACAGACCACAGTAGTCTTGCTGAGTTGAAGGAATGGAGATCAGTTTGGGGAGGCAAAAGTGGCTGAAATTTGCAGGGGAGAGTACCAGAAAGGAAGAAGGTAAATCAAGAAAGATTCCAGAAATCTGCAAGGGAGGATGTCCCCTTGAGTCTGTGGTTGAATACTAAGCCATACTTGTGTAGGATGAAACCCCATAAGTCTGGGCAGAGAATGACCCTCGGAACTATAAGCTAAACAATTCCCAGGGCTCACACAAAGCTGCAATACACCTGAGTCCCAATTAGCCTCAGAAGCACTGGTTTAATCAACTGGGGAGCAAAGAAGAAAAGAGAAAAGACAATATTTATGTTAAAAAGGCAGAAGAAAAAAAAAGGATGGCTAGAGAGAAGAACAGATAGATACGTGACGAAACAAGAAGAGTCAAATGTTAATGGTAGAATCTAGATAATGGGTATATAGGCATTTGCTATAAAATTAGAGGGTTAATAAAAGAATATTATGAAAAACATGCTCATAAATTTTCACTACTTTGATCAAATGAACAAAGTCTTCAAGTGACACTAGTGGTTTTTAAACGTCCATACATTTTTTTGACTTTCATTCACCCAAAGGTGGTGTCTAATTCTCCTCTTTTTCAGTGTGGGTTAGACTAGTGTTCTGCTTTAACAAACAGAATATGGCAGAAGTAATGGGGTGCCACTTCTGAGATAGGTAACAAAAGGCATTGTAGTTTCTTCTTTTTTAATTTTTATTACTATTTTTTTGAGATGGAGTTTTGCCCTTGTCACCCAGGCTGGAGTACAGTGGCGCAATCTCCAGTCACTGCAACCTCTGCCTTCTGGGTTCAAACGATTTTCCTGCCTCGGCCTCCCAAGTAGCTGGGATTACTGGCGCCTGTCACCATGCCTGGCTAATTTTTGTAATTTTAGTAGAGATGGGGTATCACCATGTTGGCCAGGCTGGTCTCGAACTCCCTACCTCAGGTGATCCACCCACCTTGGCCTCCCAAAGTGCTGGGATTAAGGGCGTAAGCCACCATGCCTGGCCTGTAGTTTCTTCTTTGCCCTTTCTCTTGGCTCACTCACTTGGCTAATAAACAGCTACCTTTTCTTTCTTTCTTTTTTTTTTTTAAGGATACTTGATCAGCACTATGGAGAGGCCCATGTAGTTGGAAAATGAAGCCTTCTGCCAATCAGCAATACATTGAGCCTTTCTGTCGGTGAGAAACTGAGGCCTCCTGCCAATAGCCAATAATGAGGCTTCTTGCCAAAAACCACGAGTGGGCCACCTTGGAAGGAGATACTCCAGCCCCAGTCAAGTTTTTCATATGGCTTCAACCTCAGTTAACATCTTGACCCATTTTTGATCCTGAGCCAGAACTACCCAGCTAAATGCTCCTGAATTCCTGACCCACAGAAACTGTGAGATAACTGTTTATTTTTCCAAGCTGTTAAGTTTTGAAGTAATTTATTATGTAGCAATAGACAATTAACACAGTCAAACTACCAAAGCTTACTCAAGAAAAGCTACACAATGGAGTAGTCCTATATCCATGAAAGAAATGGAATTTGTGGTTAAAACCTTTCAAAAGGGAAAACTCCAGGTCTGGATAGTTTCACTGTTGTATTCTATCAAGCATTTAAGAAAGAAAGAAAAAATGCCAGCTATTAGCTTAATTGTTGCTCCTTTCAAAGTAATATTTATTTTGGCTGCTTTATACTTTTTCCATCTTCGGTTATCAGCAGTTTTACAACAGTGTAACTTCATGTGGCTTTCATTTTATTTATCCTGTTTGGGGTTTATGAGGGTTCTTGAATCTGAGGTTTGACGTCTTTCAATTTTGTTTTTTACAAATTTTTAAAATATATTTTTTGTATTCTTTTGTTTGTTTTACCCAAGTCCTGCCTCAGGATCTATCTTTCGATTTTGTAAAGTTTTATTATTATTATTATTATTATTATTTTTGAGACAGAGTCTCACTCTGTCCCCCAGGCTGGAGTGCAGTGGTGCAATCTGTGCTTACTGCAAGCTCTGCCTCCTGGGTTCATGCCATTCTCGTGCCTCAGCCTCCCGAGTAGCGGGGACTACAGACGCCCGCCACCACACCCGGCTAGTTTTTTGTATTTTTAGTAGAGACAGGGTTTCACCGTGTTAGCCAGGATGGTCTCGATCTCCTGACTTCGTGATCCACCCGCCTTGGCCTCCCAAAGTGCTGGGATTATAGGCATGAGCCACCGCGTGCAAGCCAATAATTATCTCTTAAACTATTGCTTATGTTTCATTTTCTTTCTCCTCTCTTGGGACATAAATTTCCTCTGTTATATCTTCTTACTAAATCTATGTCTCAACTTTTGTATTTTTATTATTTTGTCTCTCTGCATCATTCCGGATTTTTTCTTGTAACTTGTGTTCATTCACCAATTCTTTCTTCAGCTATACCTGTTCTGTCAATTCTATCCATCAAGCTCCTAATTTCAATCATGCTATTTTCAGTTCTAGCGTTTCCTTTAAAAATTTTTTTAAATTGATGCAAAATAATTGTACATATTTATGACATATATGGTGATATTTTGATACATTTACTGTATAGTGATTAGATCAGGGAAATCAGCATATTCTTCAACTCAAAACATTTCTCATTTGTGTTGGGAACATTCAATATCCTCTATTTGGAAATATATATTATTATTAACGATACTCATCCTACAGTGCAGAAGAATGCTAGAACTTATTTCTCCCATCTAGCTGTTTTTGTTTTTAATATATTTTTCAATGCTTTGCCAAAATTCTTGTTTAATTTTTTTTTTTAACCTTGTCTCTGAAAACTCCAATATCTGGAGGTCCCTACAGATGTTTAAATAGAAGCTTCTGCTGGTGTTCACTCATGTCTCTTTGTGTGGCTACTTTTTGTGTATTCTACAGTGCACCTGCAAAACTATTTGTAGATTTTGAGGCCTAATTTGTTAGTTTTCTACATTGTATAACAATATTACCACAAATCTGGTGTCTTAAGAACGAGATACATTTATTATCTCACAGGTTCTGTGGGTCAGGAGTTCAAGCACAGATTTAGCTGCCTTCTTTGTTTCCTGGTCTCAAAAGGCTGCAATCAAGGTGTTAGCTAGAGCTGAGGTCTCAGCTAGGGCTCCACTGAACCAGGATTCACTTCCAAAATAACAAGGTTGTTGGCAATCTTCAGTTCCTAGCACACCACTGGAACAAGGATCTGTTTTCCTGCTGACTACTGGCTAGAGGCCACCCTTAGTTTCTTGCCATGAGGCCCTCTCCAGCGTCTGGTTTACAGCATGGCAGCTTGCTTCTTCAAAGTCAACAAGAGTCTCTTAATAAGATGAATATTAGAATTTGGTGTAATCATGTCCATCTCATCATCTTCGTGGTAGTCTATGAATTAGAATCAAGTCATAGGAGTCTCCCTCCACACAAGGAATACCAGGGGACAGGGATCATAGTGGCCACCTTAGAGTCTGTCTGTTACACCTAGGATGTTAATTTCTTCCTGAAAAGCAAATGTAGATTTGCTTCTGCCATGCATCTGGGAGCTCTGAAAACCTTAGATAACCTCAATCTAATTTCAGAAACTGAGGGTATTTGAAGCTGAGCTGCCATCCCTTTGAAGTCCTGCTTACTTCTGGACCATTGTTACTCCTAATGAGTAGCCATTTGGGATCCTCACCCCAAGTAAGGGAAAGGGTTTACCAGTGCAGGTCCCTTCTTCCTTGTCCCATGAGGTTATCAAAATGGCCATTCAACATCTGAGCAACAACTTACCACTTACAGAACTGGCCAAAGGGAAAACGGCTCCCCTAACAAAGTTTCTGTTTCCTTAGGAATTCTTCATTGTTGCCAGCTCGCTGATGTCTTCAACCAGGTGTTTTTAATTAATTTATTTTAAGTTTATCTTTTTTTTTTTCCCAAGAGATGGGGTCTCCCCATGTTGCCGAGGCTGTTCTCAAACTCCTGAGCTCATGTGATCCCCTCGCCTTGGCCTCCCAAAGTGCTGGGATTAAAGGTGTGAGCCACGACACCCAGCCCAGGTGTTTTTTAGATGTTCTCAGTGAAGATCTAGGACAAATTTCTTGGTCTACCATCATTGTAAATGAAAGCCTTTATTTTTATTTATTGTAGAGATGGGGTCTCCCTATATTGCCCAGGCTAGTCTTGAACTCCTGGCCTCAAGTGATCCTCCTACCTTGGCTTCCCAAACTGCTGGGATTATAGGTGTGAGCCATTGTGCTGAGCCTACTTTTTTATGTCCAGCATTTGGAGAGGGCCACATGGCAAGAAATTAAGTCAGCAAGAAAACAGATTCTTGTTCCAGTAGTTTGCTAGGAACTGAATATTGGCAACAACTCTTATTTTGGAAGTGAAACCTGCTTCAGTGGAGCCTCAGCTGAGACCTCAGCTCTGAAAACATCTGAAACACAGATGTGTTTCAACATAATCTAACCTAAAGCAAAACAAAGATTTTTCAACCTAGAAAAAAGATTAGCGAGTACTAATTATATTGAATATTTCTATTTCTGGAGCTTTCCATAATTTGGAAAAGACAATATTATTAAATACTGCATTTTTATGGCTAAAACATGAATCTAGAAATTAGCATGGACTTATAAAACATTTTAGATCAGTTGATATTTGCTAATATCCCTATATGAAAGTCTTAAATATTAAGTATTGCTGCAAATTATATACAGTATTGAATTGCTCAAAACTGCATTGCCAAATATAAACACCACACTGATTAAACTAGCTACTGTAGTTGTCTATGGTGCTATGATATAAAGTTAGAATATTTGAAGGACATTAATAGTATAATAGTACTTCATTTCAAATGGAAAGTCTGAAATTGATGAAAACTTCAACAATAGATACTGCATCTCTACCTTTAAAATACACTGGTTTGGGAGGATATTATATAAATTTGGCAGCCTTTTATTCTTATGTGAATAAAGCATTAGGCTTTATTTTTTAAGATCTGTAACTACTGGACATACTTTCAAAATAAATATCTGGCTGGCCATGGTGGCTCATGCCTGTAATCCCAGCACTTTGGGAAGCCAAGGCAGGAGGATCACTTGAATCCAAGATTTTGAGATCTGTGCAAAGTAGTGAGACCTCATCTCCAACAAAATATAACAAAACAGCTGGCATGGTGGCGCGAGCCTGTAGTCCTAGCTCCTCAGGAGGCTGAGGTGGGAGCATCACTTGAGTCCGGGAGGTTGGGGCTGCAGTGTGCGAAGATCAAGTCACTGCAATCCAGGCTAGGTGACAGAGACCTTGTCTCAAAAGAGGAGGAATATCTAAAAGAATAAAATATGCTTACTTGCTCGAGAAATAAATGTAAAAATATAACCTATCAACCACCTTTAGTGGAGACCACTAGCTGTACCTACCTCAATTCTGTACTTTTTCCCCAACTTTTCCTGGGCATGTGACTACCTGGAATGAAAGCTCTATTTTCCATCTTTCTTTGCTATTTACAAGTAAGGCATTATGACTAAGTTTGGCCAATGACATTTCAATAGAAGTGTTGGGTACAACTTCTGGGAAATTTCTTTAGACAGGGGATGTAACTTTCTCACTGCCCTCCTTGCTGGCCAGAGTGCTGCTGTGAGGGCTAGAGCTGCACCAGCAACCTTGGATCAAGGGTTGAATGCCAAGTGCTGAGGTTGGTAGACTAATACAGCAACTGGAAATACTTACCTCTGGAATTCTTTTATGTGAGAGGAAAAAAAAAATTCTCTGTCTTTTTTTTTAAGCCTCTGGTATTTGGGGTTTTAGTTTTATGCTGCTGAACCTAATCTTAAGTGATACACTTTTCAACTGCTGGCATATTAATCCTTTATTAGAAATTGTAAATGAGAAATTATATCAACACCTGAGGACCAAACTACAACAGAATATTCCATAGGCTCAAGATTTTGAGACATTCTGGAAAGAGTTTTCTGTAAGGTATATCCTTTCCGTGGCATGGCAACATCATCATTCTTTAAAAAGGTGACTGGACAGACATCATTTCCACCATCACCAATATAAACAATTTGTGTATAATTCACTCCCTGTTGTAACTGTTTATCTACAAATTCTATCAAAACTACCTTTTTGCAAAGATTCTTTGGGCATCTATTGCAAGAATGAGTATGATAATTTTCCACAGTGAGATGACCACTGCTATTAAAAGCTGCTGGATTTGTAAACACTTTATCAAATACATCATGAAAACTGGCAGCTTTTAAAACCCAATCTATGAAGACCGAATTGGAATCTGAAATAATAATGCAGTCAAATTTATCCTTATTCTTTTTTATAAAGTTGAAGAGTTCCACCATCCCTGGAGTGAAAGGCAATGATGTCACTGCTCTTTTCATTTCATGTTCTCTTACACCTTTATCTCCCAAATACTTAAAGACTCTGCCCATAAATTCTGTCCAAAATCCTTTTTGATAAGAATCATGTAGTTCAATAGGAAGTTTTTTGTTGGGAGCACATTGTACAATCCAAGTGTCACTATTGTCATCTATGATTGTATTGTCAAAGTCAAAAACTAGCAAAATTTTCATGGTTCCAGAAGTAGATTTGGATTATCCTGAAAAAGAAAAAATATTATTCTCTAAACAAACTCTGTTTACATATCTAACTAAAACACTTATTTAATAAATGTAACTAAATGTCAAAAGAAGGAATATAAACAAAGTGATTAAGCACTTCGAGACCATTACCTAACTACTTTTCTCTAAGAAGCAAAGTTCATATTTGAGTATTTTAAGTGGAAAACAAAATATATAAAAAGGACATTCATAGTATTATTGTGTTCCTGGGGATGTGTTTCTTATAGAAGTTATAAGAAAGAAAAAAAGGCATTCTTACTATCATCACATTATCAATCAAACCACACTTATTTTATTAGATTAAAATATTTACAATCCTCATATTAAATAACAGGTCATGTATAAAGGATTCTCTGTGTACTACCCAAAATCCTGAACAAATTTAACATAGCATGAAATCTTGCAAGATGTAAAATAATTTTTTAAAAAAGGTATTTGCTAACAAAAACAAGCAATGGGGAAAGGATTCCCTATTTAATAATGGTGCTAGGATAACTGGCTAGCCATATGCAGAAAACTGAAACTGGACCCCTTCCTTACACCATACACAAAAATCAACTCAAGGTGGATTAAAGACTTAAGTGTAAAACCCAAACTATAAAAAACCTAGAAGAAAATCTAGGTAATACCATTCAGGACACAGCACAGGCAAAGATTTCATGACAAAGATGCCAAAAGCAAATGCAACAAAAGCAAAAATTGACAAATGGTATCTCATTAAACTAAAGAGCTTCTGCACAGCAAAATAAACTATCAACAGAGTAAACAGACAACTTAGAGAATGGGAGAACATTTTTGCAATTTATCCATCTGACAAAGGTCTAATGTCTAGGAATTATTATAAAGTTGAAAAATTATACCATCCCTGAAGTGAAAGGCATTGATGTCACTGCTCTTTTCATTTTATATTACATCTTTAGCTCCCAACTATTTAAAGACTCTGCTCATAAAATCTGCCCACAATCCTTTTTGATAAGAATCATGTAGTTCCTTGTTAAGGAACTTAAACAAATTTACAAGAAAAAACAAACAGCCCCATTAAGAAGTGGGGAAAGGACACAAACAGACAATTCTTGAAAGAAGACATGGCCGGGCGCAGTGGCTCAAGCCTGTAATCCCAGCACTTTGGGAGGCCGAGAGGGGCGGATCACGAGGTCAGGAGATCGAGACCATCCTGGCTAACACGGTGAAACCCCGTCTCTACTAAAAAATACAAAAAAACTAGCCAGGCGAGGTGGCAGGCGCCTGTAGTCCCAGCTACTCCAGAGGCTGAGGCAGGAGAATAGCGTGAACCCGGGAGGTGGAGCTTGCAGTGAGCTGAGATCCGGCCACTGCACTCCAGCCTGGGCGACAGAGCAAGACTCCGTCTCAAAAAAACAAAAAAAAAAAGAAAAAAAAAAAAAAGAAAGAAGACAATACATGTGCCCAAGAAATATATGAAAGAAAAAAAAGCTCAATATCACTGATCATTAGAGAAATGCAAACTAAAGCCACAATGAGATACCATCTTATACTAGTCAGAATGGCTATCATTAAATAGTCAAAAAACAACCTGGCAAAGTTGTGGAGAAAAAGGAACGCTTTTACACTGTTGGTAGGAGTGTAAATTAGTTCAACCATCGTGGAAGACAGTGTGGTGACTCCTCAAAGACGTAGAGGCCGAAATACCACTTGACCCAGCAATCCCATTACTGGGTATATACCCAAAGGAATATAAATCATTCTATTATAAAGATACATGCATGCATATGTTCACTGCAGCACTGTTCACAATAGCAAAGACATGGAATCAACCTAAATGGCCGTCAATGATAGACTGCATAAAGAAAATGTGGTACTTATACACCATGGAATATTATGCAGCTATAAAAAGGAATGAGATGATGTCCTTTACAGGGACATGGATGGAGCTGGAAGCCATCATCCTCAGTGAACTAACACAGGAACAACAACAACAACAAAAACAAACACCACGTGTTCTCATTTATAAGTGGGAGCTGAATCATGAGAACACATGGAATGGAACATACACTGGGGCCTGTCGGAGGGTTGCGGGTAGGAGGAGGCAGAGCATCAGGAAAACAGCTAGTGGATGCTGGGCTTAATATCTAGGTGACGTGATGATCTGTGCAGCAGAGCATCATGGCGCACGCTTACCTATGTAACAAATCTACATATCCTGCACATGTACCCCGAACTTAAAAGGTAGAAATCAAAAAAATTTTAAAAAGGTGTTTAGTTTAAAATCAATTTCTAAATGCCAATATTATAATTAAATGATTGCTGACACTCTATATGATAGTCTAAACAAATTACCTGAGAACTGAAGGCCAATTCTTCAGAACTACAAGTAACTTGGTTAAGAGTTTTCACATGTTTATTTATATCTGCTCTAGATAGGTTAGCTCTGGGGTGCCAAATAATTTGAATACACCTGAGTAATCATATTATTTGTGGTGTGACACTTATGTCTCTGTTTTCATTAGAACATAATGAAAGTGATTAATTATAAATCTCAAGAGAAAAGGAAAGAATAAGCTGGTCAACTGATGGTAAGAATAAACATTATTTATAAAAAATAACTATATAGAATATCCAGAAAAGGATATAATTAATGTGTGTAAGCAGATAATAATAATAATTTTGAGAGTCATTATATGTCAGGTACTGGCCTAAAAACTTTGCAGTATCATACAATTTAATTGTAATAACCCTATTAAGTAGGAATCATTATTATCCTCATCTTAAAGATGTATAAGCTGGATCTTAAAGTGGTTAGGTGTTAGCAAAGTGCCAGAGCTGGAATCTTAAGTTGATTTGATTCCAGACTTAATGCTTTTAAGTACCAAATTCCGGTGTTAAAAAATAGAATTAAAGGCCAGGTGCTGTGGCTCACGCCTGTAATCCCAGCACTTTGGGCGGCCGAGGCAGGCGGATCACGAGGTCAAGAGATCGAGACCATTCTGGCCAACATGGTGAAACCCCATCTCTACTAAAAGTACAAAAAAAAAATTAGCTTGGCGTGGTGGTGCTCGCCTGTAGTCCCAGCTACTCAGGAGGCTGAGGCAGGAGAATTGCTTGAACCCAGGAGGCGGAGGTTGCAGTGAGCCAAGATCGTGCCACTGCACTCCAGCCTGGCGACAGAGCGAGACTCCATCTCAAAAAAATAGCATTTAATGACTACTCATTAGTTTAAAAATAAAATACTAAGTAGGTCATTTCGGCAGAAAGATATTTAATTACATAAAAACATTCATTAGTTTCAAAGCACACGCTAACTGTAACACCACATCGGTGATACACTTTATAACCATTTTGAGGTTTCTACAAGAAATCCTAAAAAGACAAAGAACTCAAGCAATAAGAAAAAGATCAATTAAAAATGAAAAACACGGCATTTAGCCACACATATTCTCTAGTTTATAACAGTTGATACTCAGTAGTGAAGACAGAATAGAGCTCTTGACTCACATAAGACTAAGTATTCTGTGTCTCTTAATTTAGAATATCTAGAGAATAATTAACCTACAGGGGTATCACCTGTTGTGTGAATATGGATGATACATAATATTTTCTTACTCTGGATCCTTGTATCACTAAATGCCTAATCCAGATGCTTCTGACTGGTTCCCTGAGATTTAAATGCAGAATTCACTTTCCTACAGAAACAATGTAATAAATAATAAGGCATAATTGACAATCACATTAGTACTGTAACTAGGCATGTTTTAAATTAAATATGCTTTTTGAGAATTCTGATTTATAATTAAAACACATTTCTTTTTTTTTTTTTTTTTTTTGAGACGGAGTTTCGCTCTGTCACCCAGGCTGGAGTGCAGTGGCCGGATCTCAGCTCACTGCAAGCTCCGCCTCCCGGGTTCACGCCATTCTCCTGCCTCAGCCTCCCGAGTAGCTGGGACTTCAGGCGCCCGCCACGTCGCCCGGCTAGTTTTTTGTATTTTTAGTAGAGACAGGGTTTCACCATGTTAGCCAGGATGGTCTCGATCTCCTGACCTCGTGATCCGCCCGTCTCGGCCTCCCAAAGTGCTGGGATTACAGGCTTGAGCCACCGCGCCCGGCCTAAAACACATTTCAAATGTAACTCACTGTTGTTTGAAAACCTCAAGCCTAAACTTAATTAGCCACAAATTACTGAAATTCCTGAATTATTAGCCTCAAAATAGCATGAGACTGAGCTAACAGTTCCCCTGCTGATCTGAAAGTGCACTTTAAAAATTTCACATCTTTTTCTATTAGTTTTTTCTCACCGCTCAACATAAACCTTTATAAAAATACTTACCCAACTTAGTATTTCCAAGACAATCTTACTTCAGCATTGGGATTAGGATAAACAGTCACGACAATCTTCAGTCTTAAACACCAGCCAGTTGTTTTCAAACATTACTCCTATTCTATATACAGGGAACAGAGTCTTCTGGTTTGGAGCAAAATAATGGAAACTTCTTAACTCCTAAAATTAATAAAAGTATTTTAAAAGCTTTAACATTTGCATTTTCTAATTATGTTGTTTGTCTTATGTCAGAAAAGTATCTCTTGGCAATAGGAGAACAAAGTTTTGCTTTCCACTTGGTATCGACTTGGTGTCGAAAATAAGAAATGTTATGTGAAAATAAGTTTTTGTTCAGTGGATAAAATCATAGTGCTAAGCTGATTGAGATTTTCAGAGTCCATTTTTTTCTTTTTACTTGTTTAATAATAGAGTAATTCCACATTCTATTGTCAATAGACATTTAGAGATTTAGTGCTGTATTAGAAATTAAAATGTCTCCAAAAATTAAGGATATCCACAAAGATTTAGTTTTAAGAATGTGAATCTATTTTGAAACCAATCTGTTAAAATTCCAAAAAGAGTTAACTGTTCTCTTCAAAAGCACAATCTATGTCCATTTGGTATGTCTGCAATGTTTCCATAGTGTAAGAATATCCTATGTACTTTACACAATGAAAATTAGAAACTACACAGACATCCAAGAATTGGGAAATAATTAAATAAGATATGCATGTGACAGCATATAATAGAATATCCAGCCAGTAAAAGCTAAGATATTCAGTTCAAATTAAATAAGCAAGTCACAAAACAGTGTGTACAGTATAATCCTGTTTTTGTTTTAGAAAATGTTTACGTGTGCAGTGGAATGGTTATGGTTGGTTCAACCGTAGTTCACACTTTTTCTACATTAATTTTGTAATAAAATTTTTTTTCTTCTCAGAATAATTTAAACTGTTTCAGATCAGAGTGCATATGCTACCTTATTAAATTCACAACAAAGGAAAAAAAGAGTAGTGGGTAAAGGACAAACAACTCTAGACTGACTTGGATTGTGGTTGGAGTTGGAATCTCGAGTCTGAAGTCAAATTACATCTGACCACCATGTCAAATTGGCAAGTAACTGACATCAAATCATGAGATTCAATACTTTTTGTAACTAATTTTGTTAAAATTCCAGAGAATTTTTGTTGGGAGACAATTCTCCCTGTGTCTCCGGTGGTTGTGCACGTCTTACTGACTGCTCTTTCCTCTCTTGTTTCAAAGATGTTTGTACAGTGGACAGCCTTGACAAACATGCTTATTTGTTCAAATGATAAAGATCTGGGTTCCCTAAGCTCAGGGCTGCTTTCCTGTAATTCGACATACTCTACATCTAGGTGCCTTCTTGCCCACTTTGCATTATCCTGCGGGAACTGGGGCTTTAGGGAACTCAGGCAAAATTGCTGATATACTGGCTACTGCTGGGAGTAATTCATTCCTGAAACGAATAGTCTTCTGTCTTCCATGAAACTGCCAGGCTAAGTTAGCCTGCAAACAGGGTAAAATCTCTGTTCCTTCCCAATTCTTGACTCTTTGGCACTGCAAGCTCCGCCTCCCGGATTCACGCCATTCTCCTGCCTCAGCCTCCTGAGTAGCTGGGACTACAGGCGCCCCCCACCACGTCCAGCTAATTTTTTTGTATTTTTGGTAGAGACAGGGTTTCACCGTGTTAGCCAGGATGGTCTCCATCTCCTGACCTCGTGATCTGCCTGTCTCGGCCTCCCAAAGTGCTGGGATTACAGGCGTGAGCCACCACGCCTGGCCTCCAGTTCTTGACACTTTTTAAGGTATGCTTCCAAAAATCTACTAACGTTCTATGTGCACAAACTAATTTCTGTCTACAAATATTTTCTTAATTATTCCATACTTACCAGCATTATTACGTGGAACATCTGATAGAAAACCTAAAGAAAAATAGCACAACTGTGTGTTAGGACGTTCGTTATTAAAAATCTTTTTGTTCTTTCACTTTGAGAGACTCCAATTTGGTGCATTATGTGTACACATCAGAGCCAACTTGTTAGTAATGAAGTTATCTGTACATCAATGTATTACAAAAAGATCTTCTGAAACCAAATGCGCAGCTACTCCTAACAGATTTCTGTGGTCATGTATTTACCAAGAAATTTAAAATATCTCAAAGGTCCTAACATAAATGTTCTAAGCATATCATTAAATTTTAACATTCCTATTTTTTAAAAACTTGGCCCCATCTAGTCCTGACCATGCCCCAGAAACGAAAGGATTAAAAAAACAGAGTTTATGTCAGCGAATCCGCGGGTTTTTATAATTAAGGGAGGGCTTTGCTCCTCACATTCCACCCGCGAGGAGATCGGGGACACCCACACCACGTCTAGGCCTCGCGCGCTCACACACCTGCCGGCTCCACCCCGAGGGTAGGCATCGGACCCAATCGGAGGTCGTCCCCCGTGGAGCGCGCAGCAGGCGAGGATGGGAGTAGCAGGCAGGGCGGGGGTCCACGGGCTTCTCACTGACCCAGGCCCGCCGTCGGCAGCCGCCCCGGCGCCCGTGACGCTCCTGCGGGTTCAGTCCTTTGACCTAGCCCCACGCCTGCCCGCTGGGCAGCCCCACTCACAAGCCCAGCTCGCAGGCGCAGGCGCAGGCGCAGGGGCCTCTCTTCTCTAGCCGGACTGCCAACTGCAGCGCTTTCCCTGTTCTTCGGCGACGGCTGGCGTCACTTCCGGCGGCGTTGCCAAGCAACCGCGTGGTTCGAGTAACAACGTCCACCGGCTGAAGTCCGCGGCGCTTGGCGCCACAGTCACTTTTCCAGATCTGGGCGCACTATGGACACCTTGTCAGAGATGCTGGTACGGTTTGGACGACGCTGTGGGCAGGCGAAGGAAAGTACAGGTGAGCTCAACTGACCTATCCAGGGACAGGGATTGTTTCTGGACCCCCGGCATGGAGTGAGAGGCGAGGATGCCGAATGAGGGCTTCAGTTGCTTTTTGAAATGGACTCCATCAAGTCGAAAGCATCCTCAATAAGCATCTTTGGGCTCTGTGTAAAGTTAGGCCGTCTTGTCCTCAGGTGAATGGGTGAAGGAGGGAAACGGGGAGTGGAAGTGGGTGGGAGAATGTTTACAGAAATAGGGGTGGAGAAAAGATAGGAAATCAGAGACCCCCCACCCCCAGCTAACCTAAAACTGCGCAGTTACAGCTCTGAGAGTCTGGGCTTTGTTAAATTTCCGGCATGCTTAAAGTTTGTTATTCACTGATTGAATTGGAATATCTCTTGGAAATATAAGTTTCCTCTTTAGAGTCTTGGCTCTGCTGCAAACTTGCTGATTGGTCTTTACTAAAAGTCTCTGAAGGAAATATCTCCATTTCCTCCTCTCTAAAGTAAATATAAGGTATCTCTCTAAGTCAGATGCTTTCATAGAGTTAAAAAAAAATCGTGCGACATAAAGTATTGTAATTCAGATGACCTGTTATAACAATTTGATTTTGGAATAGAAATAGACTTCTAAAGAACTCTATCAATTCTAGCTACGACAGTTTCTTAAGTCTGTAAATTGGCAATTAATGTTGTCATGGTGACAACTAGAACTTTGGCAGTTTGAAGTATCTTCATGTCGTTGCCCGAGCTTCTGTAGCAATAGTGCCCCCTGCACGAGATGCAGAGTGAGAGCCAGTCATTCTTCACTAGTGGATATTTATGCAGTGGAGGTTTTATGAGGTTAGCAGCAGACTTTTGCCGTGTAAAAGGAAAGAAACAGTACCAATATGGCAAGTATTGGAAAAGCACAATTACTCCCACATATTCACTTCCCTGCATATGCATTTCTGCACTACCTGGTTTAGATTTACCTAATAGTTGTTAAATAATGTTTTGTGGTAACTAGCTCACAAGCTTCCATCCGAGCCTCGCTGCTAAAGTTTAATCTCCATTTTTAGGGGAAGGCTAAGTAGGAGAGGGTTTCAGAGATGTATGCAGCTATTTGTAAAACAAATAATTTATCAAGATTTAGTGGGGTGACATCAGCCAGAATGGTGAAATAGGATCTATGCCTGAAATCCTGTCCTCCATAAAATCAACAAGAACAGTGGCAAAAATCATCATTATCGACTTTTTCAGAACTCTGGAAATTAACCAAAGGCTTGCAACAATATGTGGAGTGTTTGCTAAAGAAAAACAGCTGGATTTTTGTAACAACAGCAAGGTTTTTGGCATCTTAATTTGCCATTGTCCTATACTTTTCTCCTAGCCCCATGGCAGCCTAGATAACCACAGCAATCACAGTGAAAAACACTGACTTAGCAACTTGTAGAGGGGACAAAACAGAATTTGACCCACTCCAAAGCCAGACAACTGCTATTATTCGACATATCTGATAGTTCCTTGGAGAATCTCACTCATGAGGCTTATTGTTATTTAGTCTGACTTCAGACTCACCAAGTATGTTTGTCAAATGATCAGTGGCAATTTTAAATATCACAGCTATCAGAGGCAGTGCTATAGTTTTAACGTGTCCTCTAAAAAGCATGTGTGGGAACTTAATCCCCAGTGTAAAAATGTTGGAAGGTAGGGACTAATGAGAGGTGATTAGGCCATGAGAGCAGAGTAAAGGGATTAATGCCATTATCTGGGGAGTGGGTTCATTATAAAAGTGGGAAAGTTGGCCCTCTTCTCTCTCTCTCTCTGTCTCTCTGTCTCTGTCTCTGTCTCTCTCTCTCTCTCTCTCTCTGTGCATGTGTGTCTGTTGCCCTCTCTTTGCCCTTTTGCCATGTAATGCCTTCCATCATGTTATGATGAGGCACGAAGGCCGCTGCCAGATGCTGGCACCTTGATACTGGCTTTCTCAGCCTCCAGAACCATAAGCCAATAAATGTCTATTCTTTATGAATTACCCAGCCTAAGGTGTTCTGTTATAACAGCATGAAACAGGCAGGCAGTGATACAGTTGGGAGGCAAACAACACGCTGACCAAAAAACTTAAAAGGATCAGCTGGGAAGTGATATGTCCATAGGGGGCTTTGGAAAACTCCTGACATATTCCTGGGAATCTAGAAGGCCAAATGCATGCATAGAGCTACATACATGCCCAGGAAAGACCTGAAAATGCCTCTCACCTATGACTTCCCTTGAGACTCTGTTTAAGAAAGAAGTAAAAGCTAAGATGGAGTTGTAAATTGCCTGCCCGAGCATTGAAGGCATGCCTTAATGCTCATAGACAGTCCCTCTGCAGAGACTGGGAGACTTGTTAGTTCCAGTCATCCAAAGATGTGTCTGTCTGGTTATTAGCTGACCACTAAGCAAACCAGAGACTCCAGTGACTCCAGTGGCCATGTGACAAAGACAAAGAATACAGACTACAGAATTGGTTCAGTGAAGTCATGAAACAACAACAGCAGGAATAAGAAACTTTGGGTGTATGTGGAGATCTGATTTCCAGAGTTGAAACATATATGTACAGTTTTTAATAAATATTATGAAAGATGAAAATAAATATGACCCAAACATAAGAAAAGGTTTCAGTAGAAAGTGTCTGAAATGGACTCCACCAAGTTGAAAGCATCCTCAGTAATCATCTTTTGGCTCTGTGGAAATTAGGCCGTTTTGCCCTCAGGTGAATGGGTGGAAGAGGGAAAGGGGCTGTGGAAGTGGCAGGGAGGATGTCTACAGAAGTAGGGGTGGAGAAAAGGTAGGAAATCAGAGACCCCCTCAACTGACCTAAAACTGTGCAGTTGCAGTTGTTGTAAGCCCAGATGTTGGATTTACTAGATAAAAACTTTTGTAAATGTATAGCTATTGTAAATATATTTAAAGAACTCAAGCGAAAGTCTAAAGAACTATAGAAAAGTATTAAGAATGTTGTCTTACCAAATAGAGGATATCAATGAAGATTTTAAAAAATTATAAAAAGGAACTGAACAGAAATGTTGGAGTTGAAAAACACAGTAACTGAATTAAAAAATTCACTAGAGGGATCAATAGCAGATTTGAACTTGCAGAAGAAATAATCAATGAACTTGAAGATAAGTCAATTGAGATTATTCAGTCTCAGAATAGTGAGAAAGAAAAAAAGATAAAAGAATGAAGAAAAACAAGCAGATCTTCAGAGAAATGTAGGTCACCGGCAAATATGCCAACATAAATGTAACTTGAGTTCTGGAAGGAAAAGAGCAGAGAAAGGGGTAAAAACATTTGAAGAATTAATGGCCAAAAGCTTTCCAAATTTGATGAAAAACATTACACATTCAAAAGGCTCAGTGATCCTCTAAGTATGGTAAACTCAACACAAAGAGATCCACAGCTGTACACATCATGATCAAACTGTTGAAAGCTAAAGACAAAGAGAATCTTGAAAGCACAAGAGAGAAATGACATTACATAAAATTAATCCTCAATAAGATTAACAACAAATTTCTTATAAGAAATTATGGAGTCCAGGGGCAGCAGGCTGATATATTCAAAGTACTGAAAGAAAAAGTCTTCAAGAATTCTTTTTTTTTTTTCTTTTTTTTGAGACAGAGTCTTGCTCTTGTCACCCAGGCTGGTGTGCAGTGGCATGATCTCAGCTCATTGCAACCTCTGCCTCCCAGGTTCAAGTGATTCTCCTGCCTCAGCCTCCTAAGTAGCTGGGATTACAGGCACCCACCACCACGCCTGGCTAATATTTGTACTTTTAGTAGAGATGGGGTTTTGCCGTGTTGGCCAGGCATGTCTCAAACTCCTGACCTCAGGTGATCCCACCTTCAGTTATCAATTGAAAAAATTATCACAAAGAAAAACTGAGGACCAGATGGCTTCATTGGTTAATTCTAAATGTTTAATGAAATATTAACATAAATCCTTCCAAATCTTTTTAAAAAATAAAGAAGAGGAAGGGGCACTTTCCAACTCATTCTATAAGGGCAGTATTGCCAATATCAGACAAAGACATCACAAGAAAACTATAGATCATTAGCCTTTATGAATAGAGATGCAAAAATCTTCAACATAGTTTTAGCACATCAGCTAGATGTGGCACACACCTCCCAGCTACTTGGGAGGCTGAGGTGGGAGGACCACTTGAGGCCAGGAATTTGAGGCTGTAATGTGCTATGGTCACACTTGTAAATAGCCACTGCACTCCAGCCTGGGCAACATAGCAAGACCCCATCTCAAAAAATAAGTTGATTAATTAAATAAAATACTAGCAAACCAAATCCAGCAACATATAAAAATTGTTATATACCATGACCAAGTGGTATTTATCCCAGGAATGCAAGGTTGGCTTAAAAACAATTAATGTGCCGGGCGCGGTGGCTCAAGCCTGTAATCCCAGCACTTTGGGAGGCCGAGACGGGCAGATCACGAGGTCAGGAGATCGAGACCATCCTGGCTAACCTGGTGAAACCCCGTCTCTACTAAAAAATACAAAAAAAACTAGCCGGGCGAGGTGGCAGGCACCTGTAGTCCCAGCTACTGGGGAGGCTGAGGCAGGAGAATGGCATTAACCCAGGAGGCGGAGCTTGCAGTGAGCCAAGATCCAGCCACTGCACTCCAGCCCGGGCGACAGAGTGAGACTCCGTCTCAAAAAAAAAAAAAAAAAAAACCAATTAATGTAGTACACTGTATAAATAGAATAAAGAACAAAACTACATGATTATCCTAATAGAAAAAACATTTGACAAATCCAACATTCCATTTATGATAAAAACAACAAACTAGGAATAGAAAGGAATTTTCTTAACCTGATAAAGGGGACCTATGAAAAGCCTATAGCTAACATCATAGTTAATGGTGATAGACTGAAAGCCTGATCAGGAAAAGACAAGTATGCCTGCTTTCATCACTTCTATTTAACATCATACTAGAAATTCTAGCCATGGCATTTAGGCAAGCAAAACAGAAGGCCATCCAGATTGGAAAGGAAAAAATAAAACTTTCTATTTTCACAGATGACATGATATTCTATATTAAAAATCCTAAAGGATGTACTATATAATTATTAGATCTAATAAAGTTTAGTGGCATTGAAAGATGATCAATTTACAAAATTGTATTTCTTTACACTTGCAATGAACAATCTGATAATAAATTTAAGAAAACAATTCCATTTACAATAGCACCAAAATACTTAGGAAAAGTTTTTCTAAGGAAAAATACTTAGGAATAAGCAAAAATTTATCTTTTAAAAAACTACAAAACATTATTGAAAAAAGTTAGATGTAAATAAATGGAAAGACATCTTGATATGGTTTGGATGTATCCTCGCCCAAATCTCAACTTGAATTCCCAGGTGTTGTGGGCACATGGAGATAATTGAATCACGGGGGCTGGCCTTTCCTGTGCTATTCTTGTGATAGTAAATAAGTCTTATGAGATCAATGGGTTTATCAGGGATTTCTACTTTTGCTTCTTCCTCATTTTCTCTTGCCGCCACCACGTAAGAAGTGTCTTTCACCTCCTGCCATGATTCTGAGGCCTCCCTAGCCATGTGGAACTGTAGGTCTAATTAAATCTCTTTTTTCTCAGTCTTCAGTATATCTTTATTAGCAGGGTGAAAATGGATTAATATAGTAAATTGGTACCAGCAGAGTGGGGCATTGCTGGAAAGATAACTGAAAATGTGGAAGCGACTTTGGAACTGGGTAACAGGCAGAGATTGGAACAGTTTGAAGAGCTCAGAAGAAGACACGAAAATATGGGAAAGTTTGGAACTTCCTAGAGACTTGTTGAATGACTTTGACCAAAATGCTGATAGTGATATGGACAGTGAAATCCAGGCCGAGGTGGTCTCAGATGGAGATAAGGAACTTTTTGGAAACTGGAATAAAGGTGATTATTGCTATGTTTTGGCAAAAAGACTGGCGTCATTTTGCCCCTGCCCTAAAGATTTGTGGAACTTTGAGAAATATGATTTAGGGTATCTGGCAGAAGAAATTTCTAAGCAGCAAAGCATTCAAGAGGTGAGTTGGGTACTGTTAAGGGCATTCAGTTTTAAAAGGGAAACAGACCATAAAAATTCAGAAAATTTGTAGTCTGAAAAACCAGTTTTCTGGGGAGAAATTCAAGCCAGCTGCAGAAATCTGCATAAGCATCAAGGAGCCTAATGTTAATCACCAAGACCATGGGGAAAATGTCTCCAGGCCATGTTGGAGACCTTCACAGCAGCCCCTCCTGTCACAGGCCTAGAGGTCCAGGAGGAAAAAGTGGTTTTATGGTCTGGGCCCAGGGTCCCTGTGCTGTGTGCAGCCTATAGACTTGGTGCCCTGTGTCCTAGCTGCTCCAGCCATGGCTGAAAGGAGCCACTGTAGAGCTCATGCTGTGGCTTCAGAGGGTGGAAGCCCCAAGCCTTGGCAGCTTCCACATGGTGTTGAGCCTGTGGGTGTGCAGAAGTCAAGAATTGAGGTTTGGGAACCTCCACCTAGATTTCAGAAGATATATGGAAATGCCTGGATGCCCAGGCAAAAGTTTGCTGCAGAGGCAGGGCCCTTATGGAGAACCTCTGCTAGGGCAGTGCAGAAGGGAATTGTGGGGTCGGAGCTCCCACATAGAGTCCCTACTGGGACATTATCTAGTGGAGCTGTGAGAAGAGGGCCACCATCCTCCAGACCCCAGCATGGTAGATCCACTGACAGTTTGCACCGTGCACCTGGAAAAGCCGCAGACACTCAATGCCAGTTCATGAAAGCAGCCAGGAGGGAGGCTGTGCCCTGCAAAGCCACAGGGCAGAACTGTCAAAGACCATTGGAACCCACTTTTGCATCAGTGTGACCTGAATGTGAGACCTAGAGTCAAAGGAGATCATTTTGGAGCTTTAAAATTGTATTGCCCTGCTGGATTTTGGACTTGCATGGGTCCTGTAGTCCCTTTGTTTTGGCCAATGTCTCCCATTTGGAATGGCTGTATTTGCCTAATACCTGTACCCCCATTGTATCTAGGAAGTAACTAGCTTGCTTTTGATTTATTTATTTATTTTTTTTTTTGAGACAGAGTCTCACTCTGTCACCCAGGCTGGAGTGCAGTGGCCGGATCTCAGCTCACTGCAAGCTCCGCCGGGTTTACGCCATTCTCCTGCCTCAGCCTCCCGAGTAGCTGGGACTACAGGCGCCTGCCACCTCACCTGGCTAGTTTTTTGTATTTTTTTAGTAGAGACAGGGTTTCACCATGTTAGCCAGGATGGTCTCGATCTCCTGACCTCGTGATCCGCCCGTCTCGGCCTCCCAAAGTGCTGGGATTACAGGCTTGAGCCACCGCGCCCGGCTTGCTTTTGATTTTACAGGCTCATAGGCAGAAGGGACTTGCCTTGTCTCAGATGAGACTTTGGACTATGGACTTTTGGGTTAATGCTGAAATGAGTTAAGACTTTGGGGGACTGTTGTGGAGGCATGATTGGTTTTGAAATGTGAGGATATGAGATTTAGAGGGACCAGGGGCAGAATGATATGGTTTGGCTGTGTCCCCACCCAAATCTCAACTTGAATGGTATCTCCCAGAATTCCTACATGTTGTGGGAGGGACCCAGGGAGAGGTAATTGAATCATGGGGACTGGTCTTTACCATGCCATTCTTACAATAGTGAATACATCTCATGAGATCTGATGGGATTATCAGGGGTTTCCACTTTTGCTTCTTCCTCATTTTCTCTTGCTGCCATCATGTAAGAAGTGCCTTTTGCCTCTCACCATGATTCTGAGGCCTCCCCAGCCATGTGGAACTGTAAGTCCAACTAAACCTTTTTTTCTCGCTAGTCTCGGGTATGTCTTTATCAGCAGCATGAAAATAGACTAATACACATCTCATGTTAATGGGCTGGGAGATTTAGTATGGTTAACATGGTTTGAATATTTGTCCCCTTCAAAACTCATGTTGAAAATTAATTCCCAAAATGGCAGTATTGAGAGGTGGGGCCTTTAAGAAGTGATTGGGTCATGAGGGATCTGCCGTCATGAATGGATTAGAAATGGGGTCTTGCTGTGAATGGATTAATGGCTTATGCTGGAAGTGGGACTCTTGGCTTCATAAGAAGAGGAAGAGCGATCTCAGCTAGCATCTTCAGCCCCCTTGCCATATGATGCCCTGCACTACTTCCAGACTCTGCAGAGAGACCTCACCAGCAAGAAAGCCCTCAACAAATGCAGCCCCTCAACCTTGCGCTTCTCAGCCTCTATAATTGTAAGAAATAAAATCATTTTCTTTACAAATTATCTAGTTTCAGATATTCTGATATAGCAACAGAAAATGGACTAAGACAGATGGCAACACTTCCCAAATTGATCTACACATTTAACATAATTCCTATCAAAATTCTACTTGGCTTTCTTGTTGATATTGGCAAGCTGATCCTAGAACTCATATGGAAATGAAAAGGACAATAGAATAGCTAAAACAATTTTGAATCAGAAGAAATATTAATAAGTAAGAGGACTCACACTTCATGATATTAAGACTTACTACAAAGCTACACTCATTGGCTGGACATGGGAGTGTGCACCTATAGTCCCAGCTACTCAGGTGGTTGTGGCCAGAAGGATCACTTGAGACCAGGAGTTTGAGGGTCTAGTGCACAATGGCTGTGCTTATGAATAGCTACTGCACTCCAGTCAGAGCTACATAGAGAGACCCTGTTTCTAAAAACAATAAAAAAACCTACAGTCACCAAGAGATTGTAGTGTTGGCTTAAGGAAAGACATATAGATGAGTGTGATAGAAATAATGAAATAAACCCATACATCTATACTAAATGGGTTTTGACAAGAATGTTAATGCAATGGGGAAAGAGTAGAATTTTTAACAAATGGTGCCGGGATAAGTGGATATCCATATACAAAATAATGAATTTCGACTCCCAAATTAATATACACCTCACACTGGCCGGGCGCGGTGGCTCAAGCCTGTAATCCCAGCACTTTGGGAGGCCGAGACGGGCGGATCACGAGGTCAGGAGATCGAGACCATCCTGGCTAATATGGTGAAACCCTGTCTCTACTAAAAATACAAAAAACTAGCCGGGCGAGGTGGCGGGCGCCTGTAGTCCCAGCTACTCGGGAGGCTGAGGCAGGAGAATGGCGTAAACCCGGGAGGCGGAGCTTGCAGTGAGCTGAGATCCGGCCACTGCACTCCAGCCTGGGCGACAGAGCGAGACTCCGTCTCAACAACAACAACAAAAAATATACACTTCACACTACATACAAATATTAGTTTGAAATGAATCATATAACTAAATATAAAAGCTAGAACTATAAAACTATTAGAAGAAAACTTAGATATACATCTTTATTACCTTGGATTAGGCAACAATTTCTTAGATGTGACACCAAAAGCACAATCAACCCAAGATAAATAGATTTGGCCTTCATCAAAATTAAAAACTTCAGTATGAATACATCAAAGAACACTATCAAAAAGTGCAAATACATCCACCAAATGGGAGAAGATATTTGCAAATTATATATATGCTAAGGATCTATAATCCAGATTATAAAGAATTCTTTCAACTCAACAATAAAAAGCTCATTTTTAAAAAGGGACAAATGATTTGAACTGACATTTCTCCAAACAAGATGTATAAACAGCCAATAAGCACATGAAATGATGCTCAACTTCGTTATCCATTATAGAAATACAAATCAAGACAACAGTGAGAAACTACTTCCCACCCACTAGGATGAATGAAAAAAATAAAGGGACAGTAATAACTGTTGGGAAGGATGTGGAGAAATTGAAACCTTCGTATGTTGTTAGTGGAAATGTAAAATAGTATAGCAACTTTGAAAAACAATTTGACACTTTCTCAAAATGTTAAATATGGAGTTATAATTCTGTTCCTAAGCATAACCAAAGATAATGAAAAACATATGTCCACACAAAACATGTGAATGTTCATAACAGAATTATTCATAGTAGTCAAAAGGTGGAAACACCCCTAATGTCCATCAACTGGTAATGGATAAACAAAATGTGCTACATCTATAGAATGGAATATTACTCACCATAAAAAGGAATTAGGGCCAGGTGTGGTGGCTCACACCTGTAATCCCAGCACTTTGGGAGGCCAAGGCAGGTGGATCACTTGATGCCATGAGTTTGAGACCAGCCAGGCCAACATGGTGAAACCCCATGTCTACTAAAAATACAAAAAAATTTAGTTGGGCATGGTGGTGCACGACCGTAATCCCAGCTACTTGGGAGGGTTGGCAGGAGAATTGCTTGAGCCTGGGAGATGGAGGTTGCAGTAAGCCGAGATTGTGCCACCGCACTCGAGTCTGGGCGATGGAGACAGACTCATCTCAACAACAACAACAACAACAACAACAACAACAAAAAGGAATCAAGTATGGACACATTCTACAATGTGAATGAACCTTGAAAACATTTGAGTAAAAGAGGCCAGATATAAAAGGCCACATATTGTATGATTCCATGCACATGAAATGTCTCGAATAGGCAAATTCAAAAAAGTAGAGCCAGAAAGTAGATTAGTGGTTGCCAGGAGCTATGAGGAGGAGAGGACTGCTAATGCATAGAGTGTCCTTCTGGAGTGATGAAAATGTTCTGAATTAGATATTAGTGATAGTTGCCCAGCTTTGAGAATAGAGTAAAAACCATCGAATGCTACTGTTTGCAGTGGTGGATTTTTATGTGTATTATAACTCAATAAAAAGATGATCTAATCCATGGAAAATGTGTCAATATGGCAGGCAGATGGACTGATTTTAGACACTTTTAGGTAACTTGCCACTGCTTTTGTCCCCTCTCTCCTGCTTGCGAGTCTGCCTATTTATATTCTCTCTCTGTCCATCTGTCTCTGTCTTTCATGTCCCTTCATTCAATTGTGGTCTGCCCTTCTTCAACTTCTCTAACAGCCTCTACTGACATTGTATGAGAGCTACTGTGGGGTAGAAATCTTGGAAGTAAGATTGCCCTCTAAGAACTAAATTTTACATCAACCAGTGGATTAAAGTGGGGATATAGGAAACCATCTGTAGCTCTGATCTCAACCAGGGCTCTCCTGATCTTCAAAGAAATGGGGAACTTGCCCCAACTTCAGTGACCCGAGATAGTAAAAGCCTTTCCCAAGCTTTCTGTGGGCTTTCTTTTTTCTTTGCGGTTACCCAACTCTATTCCTGCATTTGTGGTGGTTCTCTTTGTTCTTTCCTATATCAGAGTCCATCAAAAGATCTACTTGAATAAAACATCCTGTGAACACAGTTATTCTACTAAAGATTTGAGATGTGAAAGAGGAGGGATCACACTTTGCACTGCATAGCTTTCTGACATCCTGCTCTCCTGCCACCACTGCCAAGGCCCACTTACCACTGTATACTTTGTGGGGAGCAGCTCCTGCCAGAATGGACCGTGTACTGTATTGACCCTCTTTAGAATTTTAGTGAATTAAATTTAGAATGACTCTTGGGTCAGACAAAGATAGTAACATGCCTAGCAATTTCTTAATCAAAAGGCAGATGGTTTAACTTAGAGGCCATTGTTTGGTTAGCTTCTGATTGCAAGTAACACAAGCCAAATTGAGCTGGTTTAGGCAAAATAAAGGAAATTTGTTACAAGGCTGTAAGAATGTATTGGTCATGACTCTTAAGTAGAACAGTGTTCTGAATCAAGTTACACCGCAATCCCCAGATATGGGAGACACAATATTCTCCTTTTTATTGTAACTACTGTGAATTAGATTAGTCATTTGCAACTAAAGAATCATGATGATACTCTTTGCAACTAAAGATAATACTATTTGCAACTAAAGAGTCATGATAAAGTCAGCTTTGTTTGGCTTTGTTCTGCATGCAGAGGTTTGCAAAGTATGTGGTAGGCAAGATAGTGCCTGTGGTTGTAAACTCACACTTTAGTTTAGTCACCAAGTTCTCACCCCTGCCTGCCTTAATTTAAACCCCAAGAAGACTTTAATTGGTCCTAACAGCTTTTCTTTCAGTATCTTTCTCTTTTTGGAACTATGTGATTTTCTTGCTTCTGCCTTTCTCTCTACTTGTTTCATTCTTCTCATACTAATAGTAAAAATAATAATAGCTAATATTTGTTGAGAACATATTATGTACCAGACACTAGTCTTAAATTCTTTACATCCAGTAGATACTGTTAATGACCCCATTTTGCAATTAAGGAAACAGATTCAGAAGGGTTAAATAATTTTATCTACATTCATATAGTTAATATATGGTGTGTTCAGAAAAAGTTCAGGTAGTCTGACTCCAGAATCCACACTCTTACCCACTCTGCTCTCCTACCTTTGTTATGCCTGTGGCCACCCATCATTGTTCAAATGCCTTTCCTATTTTGGTGAATTTCCTTCCTTTGATGTCCTACCTCCTTAAGATAGAAGGCAAAATTCACTTTTTGAGCTGCTGTTACAGTTAGAGGGCAAGCGTGGGACAAAGACTCATCCAATCAGTTTTACATATGCCAGATTTATATTCTGAAGAGAGCAATATAAGGAATCAAACAGCATGTTGAATCAGTTTGTGTGTGTGTGTGTGTTTGTAGAAAATGGCAACAAAAGTGTACCAATTTCAGAGGCAACAGTGATGAAGATTCAAGTATTCCAGTGTATGGTTTCCAGTGGGGCAAGTTGTAAATGGGGCAAGTCGAGATGCCTACACAAAGCCAGTTGCCATGGGCCCTCACTGGAACCCCATGTTGTGGTTTGTATGATGTTTTGCATATACAGCTTATAAGGATGACTATGGCTCTCTAGTAGATTGAGTCCATTACTTAATGCCCCTTAATTAATTCCTTTTCTTTTCTGCCTAAACTAGTTAGAGTAAGTTTGGCTGTTAATAATTAAGAAACTTGATAGCAGCAGTACACTCGCTTGCAGAGAACACTATTCAGTCAGAGGTCTTGCTGTGTCACCCAGGCTGGAGTGTAGTCGCATGATCATAGCTCTCTCAAGCTTATTCCAACTCCTGGGCTCAAGCAATCCTCCCATCTCAGCCTCCCAAGTAGCCAGGACTACAGGTGTGTTCAAACGACTGAGTTCAAACCAATGGCAGATGAACAGAAAGAAGTGCTGCGTACACTTCCAAGATCACCTCATGCACAACTGCCTTTTGCTCCTCCTTGGTCTTTTCCCTTCCACTCACTGGATGAAGAAAATGACAAAGCAAAGCCACACATGGAAGAAGCCTGGACCCTGGCTGACTACGAAGAGGACAAACAACGTTTCAACTGGAACACCCAGCCTGGACTGTTGGGACCTGTGTGATTTTACTCCTGGTAGAGTGGACCCCGTCATATCTTCCAGGAAAATGTTGCTCTACAGGCAGCGCGGACCCAAAGAGTGAGCAGCAGCAAGATTTACTGTGAAGAGCAGAAGAACAAAGCTTCCACAGCGTGGAAGGGGACCCGAGCGGGTTGCCCAGAATGCCCCATTTTAATATAATCTTGACTTTTATGAGGTTTTGTTTATTTAAAAAAATAGAACTAAAAAAAAAAAAAAAAATAATTAAGAAACTTGGTTGATTAAAAGGGTAGGACCATTTTTCCAAGGAGATCTGTTATGAGTTCCACTGTGTCATTTAGGATGCTTTGAATTCATGTAATAGAACACCCAACTCAATCATCTTCAAAAATAAGGACATTTTTTTCACTTTATAACAGGAATGCCAGGCTTCAGGTTGAGTTGATTAGCAGAATAATGAGATTATCATTGCCTCAGATTCTCCTGTTGTTTCTCCTTTGCAGTAACAGCTTCTTTGCAATAATAGCTTCATTCAAGGCTGGTTTCTCTTGTGGTCGTAGCTGTTTATCTGTCTCTCTTTCTTCCTTATTCATACTTAGCTTGAGAGTCTTTTGGATGTCTCTCCCAGAAGAACAAGGAAGAACTTTTCTAAAAGTTGCAAGTAAACCTTTTGTCCTGTTTCTTTGCTTTTTAGAGGAATAGTGATTGACAATGGAGATACAAGTGTTCTTAAACCAACTAGGCCCACCCTGGAACTATAGTGAGTTCTCCAAATTATGTTGCTGCTGCTCAGTGGGAAGAGGTTGAATAGAGTCAGTTGTAATGCCTACAACCCCAAAAGATGAACACCCACAAAGTTATCCATTTATAAACTACCACTTTGTTAACTTTGAAAAATGCTTTTATAACAAGCTGTTGGGATAGGTATTACTAGGAGATCTCTATTTTAAAGATGAGGGTACTGAGATTCCAAAAAGTTAAATGACTTGCCCAAGTTTACACAGTAAGGAAGTGATTAAACAAGTAGTCAAATATATGCCTTCTGATTTCAAGGCCTTGTATTTTTTTTTTTTTTTCACTTAATCGTAGCTGTTCTTGGGATAACAAGTGTAAATTAAGTATTTGAAAATAATTTCTAGTTATGCCACTATCGGAACTTCTGAGACAAATATCACTTAAACTATTCCTGTAAGTCTTTAGTAATCATTTTTTACAATTTATTAGAAATAAGAAACTCTGAAGAAGATCAAGTTCTCTATCCGCCTCTTCTGCCTAGCAAAGTAGATCTCCAGCAGGTCACCATAATTCCACACAATGAGTGGAAAAGGATTCAAGATAGCCTTGACAGGTTGACAAGAGAAGCAGCATGCCTCCGTGCAGAAAGAAAGGCAAAGAAAGAAATGCATTTGCGATCTCAAGAGGTGGTAAAACACTGGACTAATACATATGCAGTAAGTATTAACCACCCAGGAATACACATGCACTGAAGACTTACTCTTGTTTCTTAGTACTCTTATCCTTTTTATAATTTTTTTACATGTAAAATTTCATTAAAATGCATCAAAACACACTTTCAACAGTGTTATTTAGGTATAAGTGATATACAATGAATTGGACATATTTGAAATGTACAATCCTATAATTTTGACATATGTATAAACCCCCAAAAGCATCATTACTATTAGGATAATGAACATGTTCTTCACCTCAAAATTTCCTCATGACCTGTTTTATTCCCTCTCCTTCCTCCCTGCTCCTCCTCTGGATCCTTAGGTAACCACTGATCTGCTTCCTGTTACAGATTTCATTCAACACGATTACTTTGAGATTCATTCATGTTGTGGGTATCAATTGTTAATTTTTATTGCTGAATAGTATTCCATTGTATGGATATACCACAGTTTGTTTATTTGGTTACTTTTTGATGATTGACATCAATGAAATATTGACATTTGAGCTGTTTCTTTCCGTTTTTGGCTATTACAAACAAAGCTGCTATGAACATTCATGTATAAGTCTATGTATGGACATATACTTCCATTTCTCTTAGTAAATATCTTTGTGTAGAATAGCTGTTTTTTATGATAGGTGTATATTTAACTTTGTAAGAAACTTTCAAACTGTTATCCAAAGTAGTTGTAATTTTGCATTCCCAATAGTAATCTCTGAGAGTCCTATTTCCTCTCCATTCTCGACAACACTTGGTATAGTTGGTCTTTTTAATTATAAACATTTTAATAGGTGTGAAATATCTCATTATAGTTTTAATTTGAATTTCTCTAAGTAAAAATGATGTTGAATGTCTCTTCTTGAACTTATTTTCTACCAGTATATCTTCTTTGGTGATGTATCCATTCAAATGTTTTTCCCATTTTAAAATTAGTTTTATTATTGAGCTTAGATAATTTTTAAACTATATTCCAAATACAAATTCATGATTAGGTATTTGACTTGAAAATACTTTCTCCCACTCTATATCTTGACTTTTCATTTCCTTACTGTGTCTTTTGAAAAGCAAAAGTTTTTACTTTTAGTGAAATATGGTTTATCAGTGTTTCTTGTATATATCATTATTTTAGTGGCTTATCCAAGAAATCTTTACCCACTCTAATATCACAAAGATTTTCTCCTATGTTTTCTTTTAGAAGTTTAAAAATTTTAGATTTCACCAAATACTTCATGTTCTCACTTCTAAGTGGGAGGTAAATATTGAGTACACATGGACACAAAGAAGAGAACAGTAGACACTGGCACTTTTTTGTTTTGTTTTGAGATGGAGTCTTGCTCTGTTGCCCAGGCTGGAGTGCAGTGGCGTGATCTCCGCTCACTGCAAGCTCCGCCTCCCAGGTTCATGCTATTCTCCTGCCTCAGCCTCCCGAGTATCTGGGACTTCAGGCACCCGCCACAACACCCTGCTAATTTTTTGTATTTTTTTTTTTAGTAGAGACGGGTTTTCACCATGTTAGCCAGGATGGTCTTGATCTCCTGACCTCATGATACACCTGCCTTGGGCTTCTAAAGTGCTGGGATTACAGGCGTGAGCCACTGTGCCCAGTTGACACTGGCACCTGCTTAAGGATGGAGGAGGGTGGGAGGAAGATGACAATTGGATATTATGCTGATTACCTGGGTGACAAAATTATCTGCACACCAAATCCTTGTGACATACAATTTACCTATGTAACAAAACTGCACATGTAACCCTTGAACTAAAAGTCGAAAAGAAATATATATTTTTTGGTTTCCTGTATAGGTCTAGGAACCATTTTAAATATATGTTTATATGCAGTGAGGTATTGATTTTTTTTTGTTTTTGTGTATGAAGATCCAATTGTTCTTGCATAATTTATTGAAAATACTCTTCTTTATCCACTACATTGCCTTTGCACTTTTCTTGAAAATCCACTTGCATATATATATTCAGGCGACATTTCTGCACTATCTATTCTGTTTTATTGCTCTATTTATCTGTGTTTACTCCAATAATACACTGTCTTGATAACTGCAGATTTAATAACAGGTCTTGAAATCAGTTCCTTTTCAAAGCTGTTTTGGCTATTCTGGGTCCTTTGTACATTCTTATGATTTTTTTAATTTTAATTTTTTATTTAAAAAAAATTTTTTTGAAACGGAGTCTCACTCTGTCACCTAGTTTGGAGTGCAGTGGCACGATCTTGGCTCACTGCAACCTCCACCTCCCGGGTTCAAGCAATTCTCCTGCCTCAGCATCCTGAGTAGCTGGGACTACAGGCCCGCACCATCATGCCCAACTAATTTTTGTATTTTTAATAGAGACGGGGTTTCACCATGTTGGCCGGGATGGTCTCGAAATCCTGACCTCAAGTGATCTGCCAGCCTCAGCCTCCCCAAGTGCCTGGCTTTTATGAGTTTTAGAATCTGCTTGTCAATTCATGCAAAAAAGCCAGCTGGAATTTTGATTGGGATAGTGATGAATCTCTAGATCAATTTGGAGATAATTATATTTTGACAATATTGAATCTTCTGAACCATGAACATACTCTATTTGTTTAAGGCTTAATTTCTTTTTTCTTTTTTTTTTTTTTTTGTTTTTTGAGATGGAGTTTTGCTGTTGTTGCCCACGCTGGAGTGTAATGGTGAGGTCTTGGCTCACTGCAACCTCCGCCTCCTGGGTTCAAGCAGTTCTCCTGGCTCAGCCTCCTGAGTAGCTGAGATTACAGGCATACACCACAATGCCCATCTAATTTTGTATTTTTAGTAAAGACGGGGTTTCTTCATGTTGGTCAGGCTGGTCTCGAACTCCCAACCTCAGGTGATCCGCCAACCTCAGTCTCCCAAAGTACTGGGATTACAGGCATGAGCCACCGCACCCAGCCTAAGTCTTAATTTCTGTCAGCAGTGTTTTATAGTGTTCAGTATATAGGTTTTATACATCTTTTGTTGGATTTATCCCTAAATATTTCATATTTTTAATATTATGGTAAATGGTGTTTTTAAAAGTTTCAATCTGCTATTGTTAGCTGTAAAAATACAGTAAATGTTTCCTGTATTGATCTGGTATCCTGCAACATGGCTAATCTTACTTTTTTTTTTTTTTTTTTTTTTTTGAGGCGGAGTCTCCCTCTTCGCCCGGACTGGAGTGCAGTGGCCGGATCTCAGCTCACTGCAAGCTCCGCCTCCCGGGTTTACGCCATTCTCCTGCCTCAGCCTCCCGAGTAGCTGGACTACAGGCGCCCGCCACCTCGCCCGGCTAGTTTTTGTATTTTTAGTAAGACGGGGTTTCACCGTGTTAGCCAGGATGGTCTCGATCTCCTGACCTCGTGATCCGCCCATCTCGGCCTCCCAAAGTGCTGGGATTACAGGCTTGAGCCACCGCGCCCGGCCTAATCTTACTTATTAGTTCTAGTCCCTTCTTGGTAGATTCCATCAGATTTCCTACATAGACAATCATAGCATCAGAGAATAAAGACAGTTTTAATTCTTTTTTTTTTTCCCCAATCTGAATGCCTATTTCTTTTTCTTGACTTACTGCACTGGCTAGAAGCTCCAATATAATATTGAATAAATGTAGTGAAGGTAGATATTCTCATTCCTGACTTTGGGGGAAAGGTACTCATTCTTTCACCTTTAACTGTGATGCTAAGTGTACGGTTTTTGTAGATGTCCCTAATCAAGTTGAAGTTGCCTTCTGTATCGAAATTGTTGAGTGTTTTGGTTCTTTTAAAATCAGAAATGGATGTTAGACTTTTTAAAGTACTTTTTTGATGTCTGTTGAGATTATCACGAGGTTCTTATTTTCTAGTCTGTTAAAATTGTGAATTACATTGATTGATTTTTAAATATTCAACCAAGCTTGCATTACTAGGATAAAACCCCATTGGTCATAATGTATTATCCTTTTGATGGATTTAATTTGCTAAAATGTTATTAATTTTTGTATTTGTGTTCATGAGGGATATTGGTCCATAGTTTTCTTGAAATATCTTTATCTAGTTTGATTATCAGAGTAGTACTGTTTACTGTTATGACGCAGGATTGCGCAGAAAGCCAGAGTACTGGAAACTGTGAAGAACCAAGACAGCTTCTCGTCATTTGCCTCTGATTTGTCTATCTGCCTGCTTCTTCTTGTCTCTGGAACTGCAGAGTGCTTTTGCTGTGCCCTGCTCTGTGCATCTGCTAGCCTCCCTCTACCTGAGGGTTACAGTAGCCCAGTTTAGTTCCATATGCATGAATGGGAAACTTCTTCGAAATGGGAGGTGTCCCCTGACTCCTTTTATTATCTTGCCTGGGGAGAAATGCTGGGAAAACGTAATCCCCTCCCTCCACCCTACTTTCCTCCATTGTTTGAGGCACTGAGAGGCAGGGTTATGTTTGTTTTATGATAGAATTATTAAAACTACAGATAGGCATAAACTCAGTCTAGAGAGTTCTCACTTTTTTTTTTCTTTTTAACATTGCATGTTTCCTTACTTTGTTGCAGTATACATTATTTGTCTTTGGGAAAGGACATAGAAAACTTATAGTACCTTGCTTTAGAAACAATGGTCATAATTTATTAGTTCTCTTTTTTTTCTCAAAAAGGGAAGTATTATATGATGACTAATATATGTAACATACGACATTCTGAAAAAGGCAAAACTATAGGGAAAGAAAACAGATCAGTGGTTGTAAGGGCCTACAGGTAGAGGGAGTGGTTGACTATAATGAGACATGATGGGATTTTTTGGGAGGATGGAATTATTTTGTAAGTGACTGTATGCATTTGTAAACTCTACACTAAAAGGGCACTTGTAAATTATAATATAGAAAACTTGATTTGAAAAAGGTCCCTGGTACATAAAGGGATAGGGGATGGGGATATATCCTTTTTTTTTTTTTAATGCAGAAGTAGCGCATATAATGCTTTAACTCTCCATGGGTATTAAAGATGAATAATAAATGATGATTCATCTTACCAGCAGCAAGACTGTCTATAAACCCGTAGCAGTAAAAACTATGATATAGACACAGAGGTTGACAAAATAATAGGTCAGAAGAGAGAACCTAGAAATAAACCCACGTTATATATTGGAACTTGACGTATGACAAAAATGTCATTGCAAAAAGGAAAGGAAAGGATGGGAATTCAACAACTGATACTGGAAAAATTGGCATATGAAAGAGATTAAATTACATCTTAATAGTACAGAATACAGAAAAATGGATTTCAGCCAGACTAAATACCTAAATGTAAAAGGCAAAACACTAAAACTTTTAACATAAATAATAGAATATCTTCAGGATATCAAAGTAAATAAAGTTTTCTTAAGACATAGGAAATAGGACCAATAAGGAAAAGGAAGACCTCATATGACATGAGGAATGGAGGCCTCAGAGTTATAGAAGAACATATAAAATATACAACTATTGGCTTTTTAAAGGAGCAAAAGTAGTAAGATATATATTTATTGTGTAACTGTAGAGAGGAACTTTGGAAGTAAACAAAAGAAACTAATAGCAGTTATCGTAGAATGAGAGGAGATTGCAGATGGGTTGGAAGGTGATATAGTTTGGATGTGTGTCCCCATTCAGATATCATATTGAAATGTAATTCCCAATGTTGGAGGTGGGGCCTGGTGGGAGGTGATTGGATCATGGGGGCAGATTTCTCATGAATGGTTTAGCACCATCCCCATTGGTACTATCCTCAAAATAGTGACTGTGTTCTTGTGAGATCTGGTCGTTTGAAAGTGTGTAGCACCTCCTTTCTCCACTCTCGTTTCTCCTCCGGCCATGACATGCCTGCTGCCCATTTGCTTTCCACCACGATTGTAAGTTTACTGAGGCCTCTCCGGAAGCTGAGCAGATGCCAACATCATCCTTCCTGTACAGCCTACAGAACTGTGAGCTAATTAAATCTCTTTTCTTTATAAATTACCCAGTCTCTGGTATTTCTTTATAGAAATGTGAGAACAGATTAATACAAAAGGATATACCTCTATAATATTTTGGGATTTTGAACCATGTAATGTGTTATCTACCTAAAAAAGTCAGTCTAAAAAATAAGCTCACAAATGTAGCCTATATTTATTAGTAAAATATTATAAATACAATAAAAACATAATAAAAGCTCAAATTATAATATTATGTTAAATTGTAGTCAAATTAAATTGGAAAATGAAAACAAAAGATTGTGTTTATCTTTTTACAGGGGATGAAAGAACAGAAACTTGAAGCCAAAAAGAAGCGTGATGAAGAAATAGAGGCAGAAAGACAAATTCTGGATCTGGAAGAAGAAATACACAAACAAGGAAAAAGAAAAAAGGCCATCGAAAATGCAAAGCAATGTCAATTTTACCAGACAGAAAGAGTGAAAAACTTTCATGTACTACTTGGGTTTTCTTGTATTTTTATATATATTTAACATATCTATACATAATTAGGCATCATTTTCTTAAAGTACTATAATTTTTCTTTTGTAGTCAGGACTTCTTCTTAGTAGAGTTATGAAAGAACGTGATGCCCAGATTGAATTCCGAAAGAGTAAGATAAAATCAGATAAAAAATGGGAGGAACAATTGAAGCTCAACATTGAAAAAGCTTTTAAAGAAGAACAAGAAAAAGCAGAAAAACGACACAGAGAAAGGGTGGCTCTTGCCAAAGATCATCTAAAACAGTATGTATATATAAAATACCTTTTTGTACCTTTCTCTTTTTTTCATAATGATTGTAGCTTTTTTCTGATTATAAAAGTAATACATGCTAAAATAATTAGTCAGTAGAAAAAGTACAAAAAGGAGGTTAAAAATCACTATCACTTTCTTACCCAGAGATTGTATATTGGTTATTATTGTCATAATAATGCAACATAATACACAACCACGCAATCTAGTGGCATACAAAAAAAAAAAAAAAACATGTTTACTTCTCATGCATCTAGGGGTTGGCTGATCTAGCCTAGAATCAGGTAAGCAGCTTTTCTTCAAGCTGTAGGACTGGCTGGGTTTGTTTATTGTTGTGGAGAGGATTCTGATCCGCTTCATGTGTATACATTCTGAGGTTCAGGATGAAGCAGCCACATGGGGCAACTTTTCACATGGTATTGACAGAGATGCAAGAGAGCAAGCCCAAGCTTGCAAGAACACAGCTAAACCCAAAGTCAATGGACAAGGAAGTATACTTGACCTTCCATCAGTCTAAAGCAAGTCACATGGCCAACCCCAAAAACAATAATGGAACAGAGAAGTAGACTTCCATTAAAGTGAGGCAGGAAGGGGAAGGGAGTGAATCTTTTTTGAACAGTAAATCTAAACTACCATAGGAAGTTACTATTATTGTTTTGGTATATAGCCATATGGAGTTTTTTTTATGAAGGATTCATCAGGCTTATTGAAATATAATTTGCATTCAGTAAAATTCACCCTTTAAAAAGTATAGCTGCGTAACTACCTCTCAAATCAAGATATAGAACATTTCCATCACTCCCAAAATTTCCCTCATGCCCCTTTGCTGTATAAGTTCTATCCCCTGCTCCTAGCCTCTGGAAGTCATTGATCTAGTGATAGACTTTTTTCTCTGAATGTATATACTCACGTTTTATAAAATGACATTTGAATTAGCAATATTGCCTTATTACATGCTTTTTTCATGTACCTGCATGTCATATGTATAATTATTTATCAAAATCACATTATGTCTAAATGACATAGACATCAGTCCTCAGAATATATATATTGCCAAATTGTGTATTTTTCAATTCAGTCCTTAGTAACAAGGGAAGAAAAACCTTTGGATTTATTGTGCTTTTTTCTTTGGCAGTGTAGAGATCTAAACGTTTGTACAAGTTAGGGACGAAGCCATTGGCAGAGGGAGGCAAGTATTTGACCAGTGAATCACTTGTGTTTGAGAAATCTCTTGTTATATTGCAGCTCAGAGGTGGCAGTCAGATTTCCAGCAAGCTACCTGGCAAGTGCTAACACCTTTACAGGCTGTCTATCCTCCTATAGCCTTTGTATCTAGGCTGTGTTTGGGCCACAGCATGTTTTTTGCTTGTAGTATTTGTCAGTAGGTTAGAGGTTCAAGCTGGTGTAGGATTTATTTTAGTTATTTCTTTGGCATATCTTCAGTGCAGTCTCAGAAATGTTCATCAAGCTTTGATGTCAGCATAAATTCCTTTACTTACTTCTCATGGTGGGCTTTGTCCTTGTGGATGGTGACCAAGTGTTACCTATCCTCACTGTACTCTCAACTGTTCTATTTTCCTTTGAGATGTCTTGAAAATTCAGTTATGTGGATAAGACTAATGGTATGGAATTTATATTGGTTGCATTGTGGGGAATTAGGAGAGGAAGGATGTTGTGATGGTTAATATTAGATGTCAACTTGATTGGATTGAAGGATGCCTAGATGGCTGGTAAAGTATCATTTCTGGGTGTGTCTGCGAGGGTGTCACCAGAGAAATTAGATGTTTGAGTCAGTGGTCTGGGAGAAGAAGACCCACCCTCAATGTGGGTGGCCACCATCCAGTCAGCTGCCAGCACAGCTAGAACAAAGCAGGCAGAAGAAGGTGGGCTAATCTTGCTTGCTGAGCCTTCTGGCTTCCTTCTTTATCGGTGCCAGATGCTTCCTTCTGCTTTTCCTGCCCTTGGACGTCAGATCCCAGGTTCTTCCATCATTAGACTCTGGGACTTGCACCAGTGGCTTGCTGGGGGCTCTCGAGCCTTTGGCCACAGACTGAAGGCTGCACTGTGAGCTTCCCTGGTTTTGAGGCTTTTGGACTCTGACTGAACACTACTGGTTTCTCTCTTCCTCAGTTTGCAGACAGCCTATTGTGGGACTTCGCCTTGTAATAGTGTGAGCTAATTCTCCCAAATAAACTCACACATACACACACACCCTCTTGCTTCTGTTTCTCTGGAGAACCCCTGACTAATAGAGATATTCAACATGTGAACCTGGGTTGCCAATTTGTTTCCAAAGTCCTACAGCTTAAATTTAATAAGAAACATTCAAGTCTGTAATTGAAAACAACATAGGAAATTATAAATCTATTATATATTTATTTAAGTATATGAGTTTACAAACTTATCACCAAGCTGTATTCTGTTGAATGTTTGTTCGTGTATGGGTTTTATAGAATTCAGAATGCATGTTACTTTAAAATACTGTTAGGAATAGTGATGAACCTATAAAAAACCTCTTTAAACCAACAGAAATGGAATAATAGCACTGGCGTTTACCTGAGTTGGGAAGAGGAGCATGTAGCAGAAAAGAGATGCAAATGAGAATTCCTTTCCCTTTCTTGACTAAGAGTTTATTCAGGAGCAAAATTTCAAAATAGGCTATTTATTCATTCATTAGGATATTCCTTCCTTCATTCATTCATACAACATTTATTGAACAACCTCCATTTGCCAGTCACTATTCTAGTCATTGAGAATACAAAGATGAATATGATACAATCTTCTTAAGTAGTTCATGGCTGGGTGTGGTGGCTCATGCCTCCCAATCCCAGCACTTTGGGAGGCCAAGGTGGGTGGATCACTTGAGGTCAGGAGTTTGAGACCAGCCTGACCAACATGGTGAAACCCCATCTCTACTAAAAAAATACAAAATTAGCCAGGCATGGTGGCGCACACCTGTAATCCCAGCTACTCAGGAGGCTGAGGCAGGAGAATTGCTTGAACCTGGGAGGTGAAGGTTGCAGTGAGCCGAGATTGTACCATTGCACTCCAGCCTGGGGAACAAGAGCGAAACTCCATCTCAAAAAAAAAAAAAAGTTCAGAATCTGGGAGCAGAGAGCACAGAAATGGAACAAATAATTAGAATATAATGATAAATATTATTTTGGCAAATATGTGTAGAGGGTGTGTGGAAGCATGTAAAATGAGTATCTGACCCAGTCTAGAGAAGGCTTTTCAGAAGAAACTGGCTCCTGCACCTAATTGCAAAGAATGAATAGTAATAAGCCATGCTAAGAGTGGGCTGTAGAGGTATTTTAAGCACAGGTGAAGGCCCAGGGTGGGATAGAATATGGTGGATTTGGAGAACTCCAAGTAGTCAAGATGGCTGTAGTATAAAAGACGAAAGATAAGGTTGGAGAGATAGGCTGGGATCAGCTCATGGTGTCTTTTATAGGTCCTGTGCCTTAAGGCCTGCCAGAATTTGGAATGACTGTCTTCTTTGGGCAAAGACCATATTTTAATTATTTTTATCACAAAGAAATGGAAATTGCAGAATACCAAGGGGCAAGTCTCTTTTTGCGTGCCCTATTAATTGTATTACCAAGTGCTACCTTGTGGTGATTTAAAATATTTCCACACATTCTTTGATACTCCTTCCTTCAGAGGATGGAGCCCAATTTATTTCCCTCTTAAGTGTGGCTATACATAGTAACTCATTTCCAAGAAATAGAATGTGTCAGAAATAATGGTGTGTGACATCTAAGCTTAGGATACTAAAGGCATTGTGGCTTTCTCCTTGCCATCTCCCATGGATTGCTCATTGGGGAATCTAACTGCCGTGGTGTAAGGATACTCGAGCAGATCAATGGAGAGGTCCATGTGGCAAGGACCCGAGGTGTCCTGACACCAAATATGTGAAAGTGGATTCTCTAGCTTCCTTTAAGCCCTTGGATGACTGCTACTTCAACTGGCATCTTGACTACAACATTAGTTGAGAACCATCCAGCTCACTCACTCTCAGGTTCATGACTCTCAGGAATGGTATGAGATAATAAGTGTTTATTGTTTTAAGCTGTTAAGTTTTAGAGTAATTAGTTATTCAGGAATAGAAAATTGAAACACATTGCACAGCTGCTGGCCCTGTGCCTGAAAGTGGAAATATTCACATACTTTCTAAACAATCTGTAAACTTCAGACCTGGGAAGCCTATGCTACTGTGGGGCTTTGACTAGTATAAGAGTCTTTGTGTGACTCATAGCCCAGTGGGTATGATGGGGATATGACAAATAAGATACCACAGTGACACCAAAATCCCAGAATAGAGGGATTTTGACCAGGAATCTTATACATAATTATTAAAAAGAAACTTAACACCACAGCTATAGACACTGTATAGGTCTTCTTTCTTCTATATATAGGTAAGCCTTTCTCTAGAAACAGACACATAGACTTTGCTTAAGAAAAAAACTCACTAATTACTGTCTGTTAATCCCATCAGCTTCACACACAAAAAAAGAAAAAATGGTCATAGGATAGTTTGCATCACTTTTCCCTGGATAAAGATTATTTAGGGAAAGAGTAGAAAGAGAGAAGAGGGCTTAAGTGATCTCATCCGTTTTGCAGATATAAGTACCATCCTAAATCTGATAGTGCTAGTCTAGACCATCCCTTTGAACCCCAGCTTCACATATCCAGCTGCTTCCATGGTATCTCCATTTCAATGTCTTATAGTATCTCAAACTTAAAATGTCTACACAGAATTATTGATTTCCAGTGGCATCTTTATCCAACCAGTTTTTCAAACCAGAAATCTAAGAATTCACCTTGATTCCTCATTTTTCTTTATCTTCCACATCAGATCTCTCAGTAATTCATTTTGATTTTTTCTCCAAAATAAATCATGAATTTAGTTTATCATATAAGATGGCAAACTTAATTGAGGAATATTGTGTGTGTTCTGACTAGTTTATCATGTAGTCCAGGCCACCCTCATATATTCCATGGGTTATTGTATTAGACTCTTAATTGGCCTCACATTATTTATTTGTCAAATTCTTCTTTACTTATCATCCAGAGATATTTTATCAAGATGAAAATTGATCATATTATTATACTACCTTAAGCACTTCAATGGCTTTCCATTCAACTTAAAATAAAATGGAAATTTGACATTCCCTGCAAGGCCCTGTATGATCTGGCCTGCCTACTTCTCAACCTCCTCTCCTACCATTCTGTCCTCTTAGTTATGATGCCTCCATTACACTGATCTTCCAGGGCCTGGAGCATCTACCAAACCCTTGCTTGCCTCATGTTTTCTCTACTGTCTGCAATTTTACCCGTCCATTCTTCATCTGTGGACCTCTTACCAGCTCAGAGAGGCCTTCCTGTCTCAGAGTTCAACTTCGTTGAAAGTTATCTAAGTACCTCAATTATTACTCTTTTACTTAGTCTCTTATTTTTTAAAAAACACTACAATTTGTAATTACATTGTCTATTTATAGGCATACCTTGTTTGATTGTGCTTTGCAGCTATTGTGTTTTTTTTTACAAATCGAAGGTTTGTGGCAACCCTGCATTGAGCGAATTTATCAGCACCATTTGTTCAGCAGCATGTCACTTTATGTCTCTGTGTCTCATTTTGGTAATTCTTGCAGTATTTCAAATTCCTCAATATTACTATATCTATTATGGTGATCTGTGATCAGTGATCTTTGATGTTACTATTGTAATGTTTTGAGGTGCCACGAACTGCACCCATATAAGATGGCAAACTTAATTGAGGAATATTGTGTGTGTTCTCACTGCTCTACCAAGCACTGTTCCCCTATCTCTGTCTCTTTCCTTGGGCCTCCTTATTCCCTGAGACACAACAATATTGAAATCAGGCCAATTAATAACCTTATAATGGCCTCTAAGTGTTCATATGAAAGGAAGAGGTGCACGCCTCTCACTTGAAGTCAAAAGCTAGAAATAATTAAGCTTAGTGAGGAAGACATGTGAAAAGCCAAAACAGGCTGAAAGTTGAGTCTCTTCCACCAAACAGCCAAGCTGTAAATGCAAAGGAAAAGTTCTGGAAAGAAATTAAAAGGGCTACTCTAGTGAGCACACAAATGATAAGAGAGCCAAACAGCCTTATTGCTGATATGGAGAAAATTCTAGTGGTTTGGATAGAAGCTCAAACCAGCCCTGACATTCCCTTAAGCCAAAGCCTAATCCAGAACAACGTCCTAACTCTCTTCAAGTCTGTGATGGCTGGAGAGGTACAGACACTGCAGAAGAAAAACTTGAAGCTAGCAGAAGTTGGTTCATGAGGTTTGAGGAAAGAAGCTGCTCCATGACATAAATGTACAAGGTGAAGCATCAAGTGCTAATGTAAAAGCTGCAGCAAGTTATCCAGAAGATTTGGCTAAAATCAGTGATGAAGGTGGCCACACTAAACAATAGATTTCCAGTGTGGATGAAGCGGTCTTACATTGGAAGAAAATGCCATCTAGGACTTTCATAGCTAGAAGAGAAATCAATGCCTGGCTTCAAAGCTTCAAAGGGCAGACTGACTCACTTGTTAGCAGCTAATGTAGCTGGTGACTTTAAGTTGAAGCCAATGCTCATTTACCATTCTAAAAATCCTAAGACCCTTAAGCATTATGTTAAATCTTCTCTGCCTGGGCTCTGGAAATGGAACTACAAAGCTAAGATGACATCACATGTGTTTACAGCAAGGCTTACTGAATATTTTAAGCCCACTATTGACATCTACTGCTCAGAAAAAAATATTCCTTTCAAAATATTACTGACCATTGACAATGCACCTGGTCATTGTCAATGATCAGTAATAAGAGCTCTGATGGAGATATACAGGAGATTAAGGTTGTTTTCATGGCTGTTAACATAACATCCATTCTGCAGCCCATGGATCAAGGAGTAATTTAGACTTTCAAGTCTTACTATTTTTTTTTTTTTTTTTTTTTTGAGATGGAGCCTTGCTCGGTCGCCCGGGCTGGAGTGCGGTGGCGCGATCTTGGCTTACTGCAAGCTCCGCCTCCCGGGTTCTTGCCATTCTCCTGCCTCAGCCTCCCGAGTAGCTGGGACTACAGGCGCCCGCCACTATGCCCGGCTAGTTTTTTTGTATTTTTAGTAGAGACAGGGTTTCATCGTGTTAGCCAGGATGGTCTCGATCTCCTGACCTCGTGATCCGCCCATCTCGGCCTCCCAAAGTGCTGGGATTACAGATGTGAGCCACCGCGCCTGGCCCAAGTCTTACTATTAAAGAAATGCATTTCAGAAGACTGTGGCTACCATAGATAATGATTCCTCTAATGGATCTGGGGAAAGTAAATTGAAAACCTTCTGGAAAGAATTCACCATTCCAGTTGCTATTAAGAACATTTGGGCCAGGTGCAGTGGCTCATGCCTGTAATTCCAGCACTTTGTGAGGCTGAGGTGGGTGGATCACCTGTGGTCAGGAGTTCGAGACCAGCCTGGCCAACATGGTCAAACCCTGTCTCTACTAAAAATACAAAAATTAGCCAGGCATGGTGGTGGGGCATCTGTAATCCCAACTACTTGGGAGGCTGAGGCAGGAGAATCTCTTGAACTTGGGGGGCAGAGGTTGCAGTAAGCTGAGATTACGCCATTGCATTCCAGCCTGGGCAACAAGAGTGAAACTCCATCTCAAAAAAAAAAAAAAGAACATTTGTGATTCATGGAAGAAGGTTAAAATATCAACATTAATAAGAGTTTGGAAGAAGTTGATTTCAGCCTTCAGGGATGACTTTCTCCACATCTTCAGTGGAGAAAGTAACTGCAGATGTGGTGTCAATAGCAAGAGAACTAGAATTAGAAGTGGAGCCTGAAGATGTGAGTGAATTGCTGCAACCTCATGATAAAACTTGAATGGATGAGAAGCTGATTCTTACGGATGAGCAAAGAAAGTGGTTTCTTGAGATGGAATCTGCTGTGGGTGAAGAAGCTGTCAAAACCATTCAAATGACAGCAAAGGATTTAGGATATTATATAAACTTAGTTGATAAAGCAGCAGCAGGTTGAGAGGATTGACTCTAATTTTGAAAGAAGTCCTACTGTGGGTTAAATGCCATCCAACAGCATTACATACTACAGAGAAACCTTCTGAGAAGAGTCAATCAATATGGCAGACTTCATTGTTGTCTTATTTTTTTTTCTGTTTTCTTTTCTTTCTTTCTTCCTTCCTTCTTCCTTCCTTCCTTTCTTTTTTTTTTGACAGAGTCTCGCTCTGTCACCCAGGTTGGAGTGCAGTGCCGCGGTCTCGGCTCACTGCAAGCTCCGCCTCCTGGGTTCACTCCATTCTCCTGCCTCAGTCTCCCGAGTAGCTGGGACTACAGGCGCCTGCCACCACGCCCGGCTAATTTTTGTGTTTTTAGTAGAGACGGGGTTTCACCGTGTTAGCCAGGATGGTCTCAATCTCCTGACCTCGTGATCTGCCCGCCTCGGCCTCCCAAAGTGCTGGGCTTACAGGCGTGAGTCACTGCGCCCAGCCCATTGTTGTCTTATTTTAAATAAATTGCCACAGCCACTTCAGCCTTCAAAAACCACCACCTTGATCAGTCAGCACCCATCAATGTCAAGGCAAGACCCTCTATTAGCAGAAAGATTCTGACTTCTTGAAGGCTGAGATGGTTGTTAGCATGTTTTAGCAATAAAGTATTTTTTAATTAAGGTGTATACATTTTCTAGACATGATGCTATTGTATACTTAATAGACTACAGTATAGTGTAAACATAACTTTTATATGCAATGGGAAACCAAAACATTTGAATGGCTTACTTTATTGAGATATTCATTTTATTGCAGCAGTTTGGAACCAAACCCACAATATCTCTGAGGTATGCCTGTACTTTGTTTGTTTTTGCTGGTCTCCCTCACTAGAATGTGAGCTTCTTGAGTGAGCCATGTCTGTTTTATCATTTTAGTAGAAATTCAATAAATAGTAGGTAAATGAATGAGAGGTCTAAGGATTAAAGAAGAGTTAGGTATAATTCTTAAGTCCCTAGCATAGGTAACTGAAAAGATGATGGTACTGTTCACCAAAATAAAGAAAAGAGACCAAAAGGGTCAGTTTAGAAGAGAAGGATGATGAATTTGGTTTTAGATGTAGAGAAGGTAAAGTACCTATGTAATAGCCAGGTGATGATGCCTAATGGGTTGTCTCTATAAGAATCAAGGTAGGCTGGGCATGGTGGCTCATGCCTATCATCCTAGCAGTTTGGGAGGTCAAGCGGGGAGGATCACTTGAGCCCAGGAGTTCAAAGACCATCCTGGGTAACATAGTGAGACCCCTGTGGAGTCCTAATTAGGGAAAAGTAGTCGGGCTGGTGGGAGCAAGGAAAAGCAAAAAGGAAGATGCAGATAAGCTACAAGCCTGCCTTTTTTCCTGGTTCAGGACACATAGCCCTTCTGCACAAATAATTCACAATCTTCCTGTGCTCAACTACCACCAGCCACCTGCAAGTAAGCTCACTACAACCTTGGTGTTATCAGTACTGCATAAAGCCCTCCTCAGCATACAGCATAAACACTATCCTGTAAAATCTCCAGCAAGCCTTGTTTCCTCACCGCCAGCCTCTCTCTTGCAGGCTGCTTATTGCCTCACTGGCAATGTATTTTTATACTTTTTCTAATAAAGCTGCCTTTCTTTATCTACAATTGTCTTGGCAAATTCTTTTACCCCCATGCTAATACCCAGATAGCCGTCCTTCCCCTGCAACAACTCTCTCTCTCTCTCTCAAAAAAAAAAAAAAAAATAGCTGGAATTAGCTGGGTGTGGTGGTACACACCTGTAGTTCCAGCTTGGGAGGCTGAGGCAGAAGGATCACTTGAACCCAGGAGTTTGAGGTTGCAGTGAGCTATGAGGTTGCAGTGAGCTATGATTGCGACACTACACTCCAGCCGGGATGAGAGAGTGAGACCCTGTCTCTAAAAACAATTTTTAAAAATGAAAGAATCAAACTTGTCTATTGTAATAGAGAGAGAGAGAGAGAGAGAGAACTCAGTTTGGATGTTTGACTACTGACTTCATTTTTAGGCCTCACTCTTACTTCTCTTTTGGCCCTACATCTGTACAGGCTGATAAGAAGGGTCCTGGAACTCTCCTCCTCCTCTTTTGGCACCAGTACTTAATTTAAATCCCTCCTGCTCAGACACTTTTCCTCAGTCCCACCTCTTAGCCATAATAAAGGCCCCAAACCCACTCGCTCTGCTTTGTCCAAAGCAATCAAGACCTACTTGTGCCTGCCCACCTCTTCCCAGGAGTCCGTCATGTGAATAATACTTTCTACCAAGTTTTCTTGGGATGTAATGTCATCAGTCTGGACATCTGAACCAAATTTTGGGTAGTGGTCTTTCCTGCTTTTACAGGAGAACTGTGCAACATCTATGTAAGCCCAAGAATCAGATCTGTGCTAGGTAAGTACAGATTTGGAACCTTCAGAATGTGAATCAAGGATAGCAAGGAGCTGACTCAAAGAGAGCAAGGCGTTGACATATTCAGCTCTGATTTCCTGGTAGTGGCTGCCCAATGCATTGTTTGAGAAGGACCAAGGATCAGCAGGAAAGAGTTTTGTGTTGGTTGCTGACATCTGCTTTGGGAATGGGAGTTGGAAGTAATGATATGAATGTTATGTATTTCTTCCTTGAACTAGAGGATCTCAAATTTACTTCAGCAAGTTAACTTTGCATTAAGCCAAATTAATGGCATATAGATGACAAGTCTATTCAAACTACCCAAACTAAGGAGAAAGTCTCTTTTGACAGCTAATTAAATTTTTAATTATTGTAAATGATTGTGTAAGTCACTGGCAATATATTATATTTTAACTGACATTAGAGACATTTTTGTTATTCTTAGAATACGTAATTTTTTTGCTGAAATGACAAATTATCCAATGGATGCATAGTTATAATGTTAGTAATTTCCAGATTTGCTAAGAAATGCTAAAGTTGAAAAACTTTAAAGTATCTTGTTTTCCCTTAAAAGTAGCAATTTAAAAATTTCAAAAGCTTCTGTTTTTAGAATTGGATAAATCTCTTTTTATAATGTTCTTCAAATCTTTCTTTTTTTTGAGACAGAGTCTTACTCTCACCCAGGCCAGAGTGCAGTGGTGTGATCTCAGCTCTCTGCAATCTCTGCCACCCAGCTTCAAGCGATACCCTGCCTCAGCCTCCCAAGTAACTGGGTCTACAGGTGGGCACCACCACATCTGGCTAAATTTTTTTTTTTTTTTTTAAGTAGAGATGGGGTTTCATTATGTTGGCCAGGCTGGTCTCAAACTCCTGACCTCAGGTGATCTGCCCACCTTGGCCTCCCAAAGTGCTGGGATTACACCGTGAGCCACCACGCCCAGCCTTGGGTTTTGTTTTTTTTAGGGCAATCATAAACCTGGTTTAGCATTGACTAACAATGATCTTTTTCTTACCTCCTCCTAAAGAGAGTGACTCTGACTCTAAAGCTTATTATTCTGCACAGATGAATCAAGTAGGAATCTCCTGTCCTGAATTGGCTTAACGGTAACAAAGTAAACTTGTTGGCTCACTTAACTGTATAGTCCTCCATGGCATAGGGGAAGGGAATTTTCCCTTCTCTAAAGCTGAGTGAGGGGACTCCAGTAAAAAATGTTTTCTCGATTGGGTGCATATGAAAGAAAGGTTGGCTGGGTACATTGGCTCATGCCTGTAATCCCAACACTTTGGGAGGCTGAGGCGGGAGGATTGCTTCAGGCCAGGAGTTTGAGACCAGCCTGGGCAACATAGCAAGACCCCATTTCTATAGAAGAAAATTTTTTAAAGAAAGAAAGGTTTATTCCTCAGTCATTCATCTAGGTGGGTTGTCGACCTACCCTGTGCCTACCTTTTCAGGAAAGAGAGAGAGAGAGAGAGAGAGGGCAGATAGAGTAGTGAGAAAGCCTGTATATTGTTGATTGGCTAACAAGGATGCACGGATTTTCCATGGGCAAAGAGACAACTTGGACTTGCGCTGTCTTGCCAGTATGCAGAGGTTTGGCTGCCGGATGAGGGGCCTTTGAGACCTGGAGTCTTTAATAAACTACTAAGAGTGGGAGCTCCTGGTAGCGATGGTGGTAGGGTTTAGGGGTGAGTTGAAGAGATGGAGCTGGAGCTAAATCACTCAGATCAGGGCTCTGCAGTGAGGAGGACCCTCAGGGATCTCTGAGGAACTCCTACATAAGTTCGGAAAGACAACCAGGGAGGCTCACCACTCAGAAGAAATTATCAGCTAGTCAGTATTGGCTACAGAAAGAATTACAACACAAGTGGTCAGTTGAGTAAGGAGACTGTTCTTCCTCTCATTCCATCAAACTGCATTCCTTGAGAGGCTAGGCCCACAGCTTATGTAGCATCATCTAGGGCTGAAGTTGGGAAGCACTAGGGATTAGGAACCTTTCTGTAAAATAATGTCACCATGACTGTCATCCCGTTAACTGGTTCTTTCTAAAGGAAAAGAACTTACTTGGGTGAATAATGAAATAAATTTTGAGGCAAGGAAAGTATTGCCAATTCTAGGTTAACCAAGATTAGATTCGTTTTAATCACTGCTGTTTAATGTCTGTTCTTTTCCCCCAAAGAAATTCACAAGTTCTTCCTTGCAGCTTCAGTTCATTCCAGGTTGGAACTGAATTCATTTCTTAAAAATATAGCCTATTTTTCTGCTTTGTTCTCAATTATAATTATGTTTTTGCTTTAGAATAAAGGAACATGAGGAAGAAGAAGAAAGAAGGAAAAAGCATGAAGAAAAAGATGCCGAAGAAATAAAGCGACAGAATGCATTATATGAAATTGAAATGAGAAAAAAACTAGAAAAGAAAAGAGAAGAGATGCATGAAAGCAGGAGACGGTTTCTTGTAAGTTGAAAGTGCAAAAGTTCCAAAAAAGGTTCAAAGTCAAATGCCCAACTTTTAAAATTGATACATAATATATTTATACGTTTATAGAGTACATGTAGTGTTTTGATCCATATGTATGTTATGTAATGATCAAATAAGGGAATTTAGGTTATCTGTCACCTTGAACATTTATCATTTCTTTGTGTTGGGAACATTTCAAATCTTCCAGTTATTTTGAAATGTACAATATATTGTTGTTAACTATAGTCCCCCCACTATGCTATCAAACACTAAAACTTATTCCTTATATCTAAAAGTTTGTACATCCCCACCGTGTCTCCACATCCTTACCAGCTTCTGATAGAATAACTGTCATTCTAGTCCCTGCCTCCACTAGATCACTTTTTAGCTCACACATAATGAGTGAGAACATAGTATATTTGTCTTTCTGTGCCTGCAAATGCCTAACTTTTAATATTAAAAAAAAAGTGGAGTAGAAAAGGAGTTGCTATTAAGTTGGGTTTCTAAGGGAATGTATACGCTATATTTGCTGTGGTTTTATATGCATGTGCTCTCATGCACGAACAAGAAAGAGAGAAGAGAAAATGATATTTTAAAACAATGAATTTATTTTCCTTCTTTCTTTTTTTTTTTTTGAGACGGAGTGTCGCTCTGTCGCCCGGGCTGGAGTGCAGTGGCCGGATCTCAGCTCACTGCAAGCTCCGCCTCCCGGGTTCACGCCATTCTCCTGCCTCAGCCTCCCGAGTAGCTGGGACTATAGGCGCCCGCCATCTCGCCCGGCTAGTTTTTTTGTATTTTATAGTAGAGACGGGGTTTCACCGTGTTAGCCAGGATGGTCTCGATCTCCTGACCTCGTGATCCGCCCGTCTCGGCCTCCCAAAGTGCTGGGATTACAGGCTTGAGCCACCGCGCCCAGCTATGAATTTCTTTTCTTAAGAGTTGTGAGGAATGAATGGGATGATTTATGTTTGGGGTCTGTTGTGCCATTAATATGTGCTCCACAAACGTTAATATTTTTGTCGCAGTTCACCACAGGGGCATGTTTGGAGGGTCTCCTAGTCCTAGTGTCACTGCCCTCTAGTTCCAGGCCTAGGGCTTTCCCTAGCACTGCTGAGGAGCCGTCTGTGCAGGTCAGCCCCTCGAGGGCAGAGGAGAGGGGCCGAGTGCTTGGAGGTTCAAGAGGAGGATAAAAGAATAAGGATAGCCGGGCGCGGTGGCTCAAGCCTGTAATCCCAGCACTTTGGGAGGCCGAGACGGGCGGATCACGAGGTCAGGAGATCGAGACCATCCTGGCTAATATGGTGAAACCCCATCTCTACTAAAAAATACAAAAAAAACGAGCCGGGCGAGGTGGCGGGCGCCTGTAGTCCCAGCTACTCGGGAGGCTGAGGCAGGAGAATGGCGTAAACCCGGGAGGCGGAGCTTGCAGTGAGCTGAGATCCGGCCACTGCACTCCAGCCCGGGCGACAGAGCGAGACTCCGTCTCAAAAAAAAAAAAAAAAAGAATAAGGATAGAATTACGAGCAGTGCCTGAAAATGCCCAGCCTACAGAGTCTGAGAAGGAAATTTATAATTAGGTGAATGTGGTATTGAAAGATGCAAATGGCATCTTGGAGGACTTGCAGTCATATAGAGGAGATGACCATGAAATACAAGAGACAATCCAGCAGCCAGCAGATGAGAAGTTGGAAGAGAAGGCATGGGGTGCATTTGTTCCACTGGGAGGCAAATTAAAGAAATTTTATGAATTGTCTCAACGGTTAGAAGCAGCATTAAAATGTCCTCAGAGAGCCTTGACAAGTACCCCATATTCTCCCAGCATCTAGTGCAAAAATAGGCTTTTGTTAAAGAGTTTGCAGAAATTCTTCATTTCACACTCTGGTTTGATGAACTCAGGGTGACAAATCCTGCTATACAGAATGATTTCAGCTATTATAGGAGAACACTGAGTTGTATAAGGATTAATAATGTACCATCAGGCCGAGCACAGTGAGTGACTTATGCCTATAATCCTAGCACTTTGGAAGGCTAATGCAGGCAGATCTCTTTGAGCTCAGGAGTTCGAGACCAGCCTGGCCGACATGGTGAAACCATGTCTCTACAAAAAATGCAAAAATTAGCCAGGCATGGTGGTGCATGCCTGTGGTCCCAGCTACTCAGGAGGCTGAGGCTGGAGGATTGCTTGAGCCCGGAAGTGGAGGCCGCAGTGAGTCAAGATCATGCCACTGCACTCCAGCCTGGGCATTAGAGCAAGACTCTGTCTCAAAAAAAAAAAAAAAAAAAAAAAAAAAAAATATATATATATATACACACACACACATATGTGTATATATATGTGTGTGTGTATGTGTGTGTGTATATATATCAAATAACCTAATGAGGCATCTTAAAGAACTAGAAAAGCAAGAGCAAACCAAACCCCAAATCCCAAGACACAACCCAAGTGCAAAATTAGTAGAAGAAAATAAATAATAAAGATCAGAGCAGAAATAAATGAAATTGAAGCAAAAAACAAAAACAAAATAAAACGAAAGAGCAATGAAATGAAAAGTTGGTGGTTTTGTTTTGTTTTGTTTTTGAGACGGAGTCTTGCTGTGTCTACCAGGTTGGAGTGCGGTGGTGTGATCTCAGCTCACTGCAACCTCCGCCTCCTGGGTTCAAGCGATTCTTCTGCCTCAGCCTCCTGAGTAGCTGGGATTACAGGCACACACCATCATGCTCAGCTAATTTTTCTATTTTTTTAGTGGAGAGACAAGATTTCACCATGTTGGCCAGGCTGGTCTTGAACTCCTGACCTTGTGATCTGCTTGCGTAGGCCTCCCAAAGTACTGGGATCACAGGCATGAGCCACCACAAAAAAAAGTTGTTTTTTTTTTTTTTTAAAGATAAACAAAATTTACAAACCTCTAGCCAGATTAACTAAGAGAAAAAGAGAAGACCTGAATGAAAAAACTCAGAGATGAAAAATGAGACATTACAGCTGATGCTGCAGAAATTCAAAGGATCATTAGAGGCTACTACGAGCAACTATATGTCAATAAATTGGACAATCAAGAATACATGGGTAAGTTCCTAGACACATACAACCTACCGAGATTGAACCATGAAGATATCCAAAACCTGAACAGACTAATAACAAGGGATGAGATTGAAGCCATAATAAAAAGTCTTCCAGTAAAGAAAAGCCTGGGACCCAATGGCTTCACTGCTGTATTCTACCAAACCTCCAAAGAAGGACTAATGCCAATCCTACTCAGATTATTCTGAGAAATAGAGGAGGAATACTTTCACACTTAAAACATACTTTTAAAAGGAATACTTTCACACTCATTCTGATGCCAGTATTACCCTGATACCAAAACTAGACAAAGACACATCAAAAAAAGAATACTACAGGCCAGTGTCTCTGATGAATGTTGATACAAAAATCCTCAACAAAATACTAGCAAACTGAATTCAACAATACATTAGTAAGATAATTCATCATGACGAAGTGGGATTTATCCCTGGGATGCAAGGATGGCTCAACATATGGAAATCAATGTGTGATATATAAACAGAATGAAGGACAAAACCAAATGATCATTTCAATTGATGCTGAAAAAGCATTTGAAAAAATTCAACACTCTTTCATGATAAAAATCCCCACAAAACTGGGGATAGAAGGAACATACTTCAACATAATTAAAGGCATATATGACAGACCCACAGCTAGAACCATACTGAATGGGGAAAATTTGAAAGCCTTTTCTCTATGATCTGGAACACAACAAGGATGTCCAGTGTCACCACTGTTATTCAACAATGTACTGAAAGTCCTAGCTAAAGCAATCAGACAAGAGAATGAAACAAAAGGCATCCAAAATAGAAAGTAAGAAGTCAAATTACCCGTTTGCAGATGACATGATCTTATATTTGGAAGGCCCTAACAACTGTTCCCAAAATGTATTAGAGCTGATGAGCAAATTCAGTAAGGTTGCAGGACACAAAATCAACACATAAAAATCAGTAACATTTCTGTATGCCAACAGCAAACAATCTGAAAAAGAAATCAAGAAAGTAATCCCATTTACACAGCTACAAATAAAATAAAATGCCTAGGAATTAATCAAAGAAGTGAAAGATCTCTACCATGAAAACTATAAAACACTGATGCAAGAAATTGAAGAAGACACAAAAAATGGAAAGATATTCCATGTTCATGGATTGGAAGAATCAATACTATTCAAATGTCCATACTACTGAAAGCAAACTACAGAGTCAGTGCAATCCCTGTCAAAATACCAATGACATTCTTCACAGAAATAGAAAAAAAAAAATCCTAAAGTTTGTATGGAACCACAAAAGACCCAGAATAGCTAAAGCTATCCTGAGCAAAAGAGTGAAACTGGAGGAACCACATTGCCTGACTTCAAATTATACTACAGAGATATAGTAGCCAAAACACCATGGTACCAGCATGAGAAAAGATACACAGACCAATGGAACAGAATACAGAACCCAGAAATAAATTTACACACCTACAGTGAACTCATTTTCTTATTTTTAAATTTTTGTTTATTTAAAAATTATTTTTGAGATGGAGCTTGCTCTGTTGCCCAGGCTGGAGTGCAGGGGTGTGATCTTGGTTTACTGCAACCTCTGGCTCCCAGGTTCAGGTGATTCTCTTGCCTCAGCCTCCCGAATAGCTGGGATTAAGGCACCCACCACCATGCCTGGCTAATTTTTGTATTTTTCAGTAGAGATGGGGTTTCACCTTGTTGGCCATGGCTCGTCTCAAACTCCTACCTCAAGAGATCCGCCTGCCTTTGTCTCCCAAAGTGCTGGGAATACAAATGTGAGCAACCATGCCCGATCCCTACAATGAACTCATTTTCGACAAAGGTGCCAAGAACATATATAGGGGAAAAGACAGTCTCTTCAGTAAATGGTGCTGGGAAAACTGGATATCCATATGCAAAATAATGAAACTAGACCCCTATCTCTCACCATACACAAAAATCAAATTAGGCTAGGCACAGTGGCTCACACCTGTAATTCCAGCACTTTGGGAGGCCAAGGCAGGAGGATCACTGGAGGCCAAGAACTTGAGACCAGCCTGGGCAACATAGCAAGACCCACCTTTCTCTCTCTCTCTCTCTCCCTCTCTCTCTCTCTCTCTCTCTCTCTCTCTATATATATATATATGATTAAAAATCAAATCAAAGTGGATTAAAGACTTAAATCTAAGACTTCACACTATGAAACTACTAGAAGAAAACCTTGAAGAAACTCTTTAGGACATTGGACTGGACAAAGATTTCTTTTTTTTTTTTTTTTTTATTATACTTTAAGTTCTAGGGTACATGTGCATAACGTGCAGGTTTGTTACATATGTATACTTATGCCATGTTGGTGTGCTGCACCCATCAACTCATCAGCACCCATCAATTCATCATTTATATCATGTATAACTCCCCAATGCAATCCCTCCCTCCTCCCCCCCAAAGATTTCTTGAGTAATACCCTATAAGCACAGGCAACTAAAGCAAAAAGGGACAAACTGGATCATATCAAGTTAAAAAGCTTCTGCGCAGCAAAGGAAACAAAATAGTGAAGAGACAACCCACAGAATGGGAGACAGTATTTGCAAATTATCCATCTGACAAGAGATTGATAACCAGAATATATAAGGAGCTCAAACAACTCAATAGGAAAAACAAATCTAATAATATGATTTTTAAATGGGCAAAGATCTGAATAGATGTTTCTCAAAAGAAGACATACAAATGGCTAAGAGGTTGATATAGTTTGACTCTGTGTCCCCACCCAAATCTCATGTTGAATTGTAATTCCCAATGTTCAGGGAGGGACCTGCTGGGATGTGATTGGATCATTGGGGTGGATTTTCCCCTTGCTGTTCTCATGATAGTAAGTTCTCATGAGATCGGGTTGTTTAAAAGTATGCAGCACTTTCCCCTTTACTCTATCTCCTGCTGCCATGTAAAGATGTGCCTTGCCTCCCCTTTGCCTTCTGCCATGATTGTACATGGCAGAAGGCAATGTACATGCCTTCTGTACATTGCAGAGCCCTCCCCAGCCATGCTTTCTGTACAGCCTGTGGAACTGTGAATCAATTAAACCTCTTTTCTTTATAAATGATCCAGTCTCAGGTAGTTCTTTATAGCAGTGTAAGAACGGACTAATACAGAAAATTGCTACTGGGAGTGGGGCATTGCTATAAAGATACCTGAAAATATGGAAGTGACGTTGGAACTGGGTAAGAGACAGAGGTTGAAGCAGGAGCTCAGAAGAAGACAGGAAGATGAGAGAAAGTTTAGAACTTCCTACAGACTTGTTGAATGGTTGTAACCAAAATGCTGATAGTGATGTGGACAATGAAGTCCAGGCAAGGTGGTATTAGATGCAGATGAGGAACTTTTTGGGAAATGGAGTAAAGGTCACTCTTACTACGCTTTAGTAAAGAGACTAGCAGCCTTGAGCCCCTGCTTTAGAGATCTAGAGCAGGAATGCTTTTTACAGCGCCCAAGTCACCCCTTGAATGCTTTGCTTCTTAGAATTTTTTTCTGCCAGATCCCCTAAATCACCTCTCTCAAATTCAAAGTTCCACAAATCTCTAGGGCAGGGGCAAAATGCCACCAGTCTCTTTGCTAAAACATAACAAGAGTCATGTTTGCTCCAGTTCCCAACAAGTTCTTCATCTCCATCTGAGACCACCTCAGCCTGGATCTTATTGTCCATATCGCTATCAGGTTTTTGGTCAAAGCCATTCAACACATCTCTAGGAAGTTCCAAACTTTCCCACATTTTCTTGTCTTCTTCTGAGCCCTGCAAACTGTTCCAACCTCTGCCTGTTACTCAGTTCCAAAGTCACTTCCATATTTTCGGTTATCTTTTCAGCAATGCCCCACTCTGCTGGTACCAATTTACTGTATTAGTGAATTTTCACACAGCTGATAAAGACATATCCGAGACTGGACAATTTACAGAAGAAAGAGGTTTAATTGGATTTACAGTTCTACATGGCTGGGGAAGCCTTACAATCATGGTGGAAGGCAAGGAGGAGCAAGTCATGTCTTACAGCACGCAAAGAGAGAGAGCTTGTGTGGGAGAACTCCTCTTTATGAAACCTTCAGATCTCATGATACTTATTCATTATCATGAGAACAGTATGGAGGAAACTGCCCCTGTGATTCAATTTTCTCTCACTGGATCTCTCCCACAACATGTGGGAATTATGGAAGTACAATTCAAGAGAAGATTTGGGTGGGGACACAGAGTCAAACCATGTCAGCCACTGTCCTACAGACCCCAGAATGGTAGATCCATTGCATCTTGCACCGTGCGCCTGGAAAAGCCTCAGGCACTCAACACCAGTCCATGAAAGCAGCTGTACCCTGCAGAGACACAGGGGTGGAACTGCCCAAGGCCATGGGAGCCCACCCCTTGCATCAACATGCCCTGGATATGAGACATGGAGTCAAAGAAGATTATTTAGGAACTTTAAGATTTAATAACTGCCAATGACCATACTGCCCACGGTAATTTATAGATTCAATGCCATCCCCATCAAGTTACCAATGACTTTCTTCACAGAATTGGAAAAAACTACTTTAAAGTTCATATGGAAGCAAAAAAGAGCTTGCATTGCCAAGACAATCCTAAGCCAAAAAAACAAAGCTGGAGGCATCATACTACCTGACTTCAAACTACACTACAAGGCTACAGTAACCAAAACAGCATAGTACTGGTACCAAAACAGAGATACAGACCAATGGAACAGAACAGAGCCCTGAGAAATAATACCACACATCTGGCCGGGCGCAGTGGCTCAAGCCTGTAATCCCAGCACTTTGGGAGGCCGAGGTGGGTGGATCACGAGGTCAGGAGATCGAAACCATCCTGGCTAACACAGTGAAACCCCGTCTCTACTAAAAAATACAAAAAACTAGCCGGACGAGGTGGCGGATACCTGTAGTCCCAGCTACTCGGGAGGCTGAGGCAGGAGAATGGCGTGAACCCGGGAGGCGGAGTTTGCAGTGAGCCTAGATCCGGCCGCTGCACTCCAGCCTGGGCGACAGAGCGAGACTTCGTCTCAAAAAAAAAAAAAAAAAAAAAAAAGAAATAATACCACACATCTACAACCATCTGATCTTTGACAAACCTGACAAAAACAAGAAATGGGGAAAGGATTCCCTATTTAATAAATGGTGCTGGGAAAACTAGCTAGCCATATGTAGAAAGCTGAAACTGGATCCCTTCCTTACACCTTATACAAAAATTAATTCAAGATGGATTAAAGACTTAAATGTTAGACCTAAAACCATACAAACCCTAGAAGAAAACCTAGGCAATACCATTCAGGACATAGGCATGAGCAAGGACTTCATGACTAAAACACCAAAAGCAGTGGCAACAAAAGCCAAAATTGACAAATGGGATCTAATTAAACTAAAGAGCTTCTGCACAGCAAAAGAAACTACCATCAGAGTGAACAGGCAACCTACAGAATGGGAGAAAATTTTTACAATCTACCCATCTGACAAAGGGCTAATATCTAGAATCTACAAAGAACTTAAACAAATTTACAAGAAAAAAAATCAACCCCATCAAAAAGTGAGAAAAGGATATGAACAGACACTTCTCAAAATAAGACATTTATGCAGCCAACAGACACATGAAAAAATGTTCATCATCACTGGCCATCAGAGAAATGCAAATCAAAACCACAATGAGATACCATCTCACACCAGTTAGAATGGCAATCATTAAAAAGTCAGGAAACAACAGGTGCTGGAGATGATGTGAAGAAATAGGAACGCTTTTACACTGTTGGTGGGACTGTAAACTAGTTCAACCATTGTGGAAGACAGTGTGGCGATTCCTCAAGGATCTAGGACTAGAAATACCATTTGACCCAGCGATCCCATTACTGGGCATATACCCAAAGGCTTATAAATCATGCAGCTATAAAGACACATGCACACATATGTTTATTGCGGCACTACTCACAATAGCAAAGACTTGGCACCAACCCAAATGTCCATCAGTGATAGACTGGATTAAGAAAATGTGGCACATATACAGCATGGAATACTATGCAGCCATAAAAAAGGATGAGTTTGTGTCCTTTGTAGGGACATGGATGAAGCTGGAAACCATCATTATCAGCAAACTATCACAAGGACAGAAAACCAAACACCACATGTTCTCACTTATAGGTGGGAATTGAACAATGAGAACACTTGGATACAGGGTGGGGAACATCCCACACCGACAGGGACCTGTCGTGGGGTGAGGGGAGGGGAGAGAGATAGCATTAGGAGATAGACCTAACGTAAATGACGAGTTAACGGGTGCAGCACACCAACATGGCACATGTATACATATGTAATAAATCTGCACGTTGTGCACATGTACCCTAGAACTTAAAGTATAATTAAAAAAAAAAAAAAGATTTAATAACTGCCCTGCTGGGTTTTGGACTTGTATGCGGCCTGTATCTCCTTTGTTTTGGCCAATTTCTCCATTTTGGAACAGGAGCATTTACCCAATGCCTGTATCCCCATTGTATCTTGAAATTAACCAGCTTGTTTTTGATTTTATGGCCTCATAGGTGGGAGAGACTTGCTTGTCTCAGATGAGACTTTGGACTTGAACTTTTGAGCTAATGCTGGAATGAGTGGAGACTTTTGGGGACTGTTGGGAAGGCATAATTGGTTTTGAAATATGAGAAGGACATGAGATTTGGGAGAGGTTAACAGCAGAATGATATGGTTTGGTTCTGTGTCGCCACCCAAATCCCTCGTTGAATTATGATCCCGAATGTTGGAGGTGGGTCCTGATGGGGAGTGATTAGATCACGGGGAGTGGTTTCTAATGGTTTAACACCATCCTCCTAGTGCTGTCTTGTGAGTGAATTCTTATGAGATTTGATTGTTTAAAAGTGTGTAGCACTTCCCCCTTCACACTCTCTCTGTCTTGCCATCATGTGAAGACATGCTCACTCCTCTTTGCCTTATGCCATGATTGTTGTTTCCTGAGGCCTCCCGGCCATGATTCCTGTACTCTGTGGAACTGTGAGCCTATTAAACCTCTTTTCTTCATAAATACCCAGTTTCAGGTAGTTCTTTATAGTAATTTGAGAATGGACTAATATAGTAGGTATCATAAGACTCTATGATTAAGTATATTCAGTGGGAGCATTTGCCAAAACTTTCAAACTTGATGTGAAAGGTTGTATCAAAGTTCTTTTTTTTAAAAGCCTAATCTGGTAGACAAAGGTAACGTATCTTCCTGATTTTTTATTTATTTTATTTTTTGAGATAGGGTCTTGCTCTGTTGCCCAGGCTGGAGTGCAGTGGCACGATCACAGCTCACTGAAGCCTTGACTTCCCAGGCTTAAGTGATTCTCCCACCTTAGCATTCTGAGTAGATGGGACTAGTCATACACCACTATGCCTGGTTACTTTTTAAAATTTTTTTATAGAGATGGGGTGTTTCCTAGGCTGGTCTCCAACTCCTGAGCTTAAGCGGTCCTCCTGCCTTGGCCTCCCATGGTTCTGGGATTATTGATGTGAGCTACCACAACTGGCCTGTATCGAAGTTCTTAAGGACCAGCCTCCTAATAGTGTAGGATATCTTCTAAATGCTCTCTGGTACACAATAAAACATTTGAATGATCAGACTAACTCCAAGCAAATTAAATCCATGCTGCAATAACAGTTCAGGAATAAGCACTTGTTGTAGACAAAAGACAGTATTCTGCACCGACTGAGAATACAATTTTTTAGTGATTGCAATTACCATGTCATTTTTCTTGCTTTTATGTCTTCCTCTGTTCCTCTTCCCTCCTTTAAGATCATGTTCATGTTCTTAAGACTTCTTCTCGCCGGGCGCGGTGGCTCAAGCCTGTAATCCCAGCACTTTGGGAGGCCGAGATGGGCGGATCACGAGGTCAGGAGATCGAGACCATCCTGGCTAACACGGTGAAACCCCGTCTGTACTAAAAAATACAAAAAAATTGCCGGGCGAGGTGGCGGGCGCCTGTAGTCCCAGCTACTCAGGAGGCTGAGGCAGGAGAATGGCGTGAACCCGGGAGGCGGAGCTCGCAGTGAGCTGAGATCTGGCCACTGCACTCCAGCCTGGGCGACAGAGTGAGACTCCGTCTCAAAAGAAAAAAATAAAAATAAAATTAAATTAAATTAAAAAAAAAAAAAAAAAGACTTCTTCTCTATGCCCAAATTAGTAAAATTATACTCTAAAGAGATATTGTCCTTTCAAACAGGTCACCTACAGCAACTAATTATTGGGGTCTCTACTGAGAAAAATTCTGTGACTTTTAACTAAATATTTTCAAATGTGAATTTTGGGGAAACTAATATTTATTTGCCTCTCCTACATGGCAAAACTGCCAGTTCTGCTATTTGAAAACCCCCAATGACTTTATTTTCTACCATCACTTTTTTCATGTGCTGCCAAAATGAAAATGTTTAAATTAAGTGTGTTGTACAAATGGTAGCCAACACAAACTTTTTTTTTTTAATTTGTAAGAGTTTAAAGTTTTAATTTTACATTTTGACCTTTTTTGTAAGGGTGTATGTTATGTGTTTAACCTTTGTTAACATTAAAAACTGTAATGTGTGCGTAGAATATTACTTTCTAGGGCTAAATCTCTGATTTCCTGAATCTTACATCTTTTTCTTGATTTACTCCCTCATCTTGCTAAAATACACCTTGGAGTAGCTTCCTTAAGAAAGGGTGTATGAGAGGTAAAATGCTTTAATTATCTGAACAGTTTATTTTATTTTTTAATCATTTTTATTTATTTTATTATTTTTTAAGGACCAGTATGATAGTATGAAAAGCTTATCTTTTAAAGTCATGCATGATTTATAGTTTGATTGGTTATAGAATTCTGGGTTCAGAATTCAGAATTTTGTATTCACTGTTTTATATTCCTTTGGCATCTAGTATTGCTATTGAAAAGCATGATGCTGGCCGGGCACGGTGGCTCAAGCCTGTAATCCCAGCACTTTGGGAGGCCGAGACGGGCGGATCACGAGGTCAGGAGATCGAGACCATCCTGGCTAACACGGTGAAACCCCGTCTCTACTAAAAATACAAAAACTAGCCGGGCGAGGTGGCGGGCGCCTGTAGTCCCAGCTACTCGGGAGGCTGAGGCAGGAGACTGGCGTAAACCTGGGAGCCGGAGCTTGCAGTGAGCTGAGATCTGGCCACTGCACTCCAGCCCGGGCGACAGAGCAAGATTCCATCTCAAAAAAAAAAAAAAAAGAAAAGCATGATGCCATTGATGATCTTCATCTGACATATGTAATTATTTTTACTTTTCTTTCTTTCTTTTTTCTTTTCTTTTTTTTTTTTTTGAGACAGTTTCACCCTGCCTCCCTGGCTGGAATACAGTGGCATGATCTTGGCTCACTGCTGCAACCTCCGCCTCCTGGGCTTAAGCACTTCTTGTGCCTCAGCCTCACAAGTAGCTGGGATTACAGGCATGTGCCACATACCTGGCTAATTTTTGTACTTTTAGTAGAGACAGGGTTTCGCCATGTTGGCTAGGCTGGTCTCGAACTCTTGGCCTTAAGTGATCTGTCCGCCTTGGCTTCCTGAAGTGCTGTGATTACAAGGGTGAGCCACTACGCCTGGCCATTTTGCTTTTTTTCTTTTTCTTCTTTCTGTCTTACTGAATGGTTTTAGGGTCCTGTCTTTATCTCTTGTGCTCCAAAATTTTACAGTGATGTGCCTTGAATTATGTGCCTTCATTCATTTTTCTGGGCATTCAGTTGATGCTTTTATTCTGTAAACTCATATTTCTTTCATCCTGAGAACTTTTATTGTTTTATTTCTTAGATAATTTTGTCCCCTTCCATTTTATCTTTCTGTTCTAGAATCCCTCTGATAGACATTGGATTTTTTGAAATAATGCTGTAATTTCTAAGAATCTTTTCTCATTAGTTAAGATAAGGCTTAAATGCATATGATAGAAAACTGCAAATAATATACAGGTTTAAAGTGCAGGGGTGTGTGGTAACGGCAGCTATACAGTTAACAGGGACTAAGACACCACCTTCTCTTTTTTTTACTCTGTTACTTTTTTTTTTTTTTTTTTTTTTGAGATGGAGTCTTATTCTGTCACCCAGGCTGAAGTACAGTGGCATGATCTCAGCTCACTGCAACCTCTGCCTCCCAGGTTCAAGCAATTCTTCCTGCTTCAGCCTCCCAAGTAACTGGGATTACAGGCACCCACCACCATACCCCACTAATTTCTGTATTTTTACTAGAGATGGGTTTTCACCATGTTGGCCAGGCTGGTCTTGAACTCCTGACCTCAGGTGATCCGCCTGCCTTGGCCTCCCAAAGTGCTGGGATTACAGGTGTGAGCCACCACACCCAGTCTACTCTGTTATTCTTTGTACATAGATGGCATCTATGTACAAAGTTTGCTAATGGCTCTGAATAGCTGCTGGAGTTTCAGCCCTCATGTCCACATTCTGGATAGCAAGAAGGAAGAAAGGATGAACGTAAGAAGGGAGTACTCTATTTCCTATCTCCTTCTTCTCCTCCTCCTCCTCCTCCTTTACCTCCTCCTCTTTCTTTTTCTTTCTTCTTCCTTCTTCCTCCTTTTCTTCTTCCTCTTTTCTCCTCCTCCTCCTCCTCCTCCTCCTCCTTCTTCTTCCTTTTCCTCTTTTTGAGACAGGGTCTCACTCTGTCTCCCAGGCTAGAGTGCAGTGGCACGATGTTGGCTCACTGCAGCCTTGACCTCCTGGGCTTAAGTGATCCTCCCACCTCATCCTGCCTGGTAGCTGGGACTGCAGGCATGTGCTGCCATAATTTTTTTGGTCTTTTTTGTACAGATGGGTTCTGGTACGTTGCCCAGGCTGTTCTCCTTTTAAAGAATTTTCCAAGAAGTCCCACTTAGCAGTTTTCCCTGAATCTCATTGATCATAATTTTGTTACACCTGGCTGAAAAGAAAGCTGGACGTATAGTCTTTTAGCTGAGTATATTTCTACCCTGAATAAAATCTGGGTCCTGCTGCTAATGAAGCACAGAAGAAATAATCTTTGGTAGGCAACTAATTGTTTCTGCCATTTTCTTTTTGTTCTACTGAGTTTCAACTTTGTATTCTAAGTCTTCTGTTGAGTTTTTAAATTTTAGCTATGAAAATTTTAATTCCTAAGATTTTTACTTGAAATGTTGTTGTTTTCATTAAAATCTAATTCTTGGATAATGGGTGGAATACTTTTTATGCCTCCAAGTAGGCTTGGAGTAGCACAGACCTAGTTTTTAATGCTAACTCTGCCATTTACTGGCTATATGACCTTGAGCTTAAGCTTTCAATATTGAAAAATGAGAATTAACTTTGTGTTAATCAACTCTATATTTTTTCATATTATAAAAAGTCTTTGTGAACATTAGAATAAACTTGGAGAAAACAGCAAAATAAAACTTGTAAGGAATTATCCAAAACAATCACTTTTAACAGTTTGCTGTTTGCTTTAGTTTTTCATGTTGATCATATTGACCAATATATCTCCTAACCAGATTATAGGCTTTTAAAATTAACCCATAAAATAGGAGATTAGTTAAGAGTGCTGGGCACATAGTAGACCCTGAGGTATAAATATATTGGAGGATTAACAACTTTTACTTTGAATTGGTTTCTATTTATATAATAACAGAATATGCCAGGCACGGTGGCTCGTGCCTGTAGCCCCAGCTACTCTGGAGGCTGAGGTGGGAGTTTTCCTTGAGCCCCAGAGTTCAAGGCTTTCATGAGCTATGATCGTGCCACTGCACCTTGGGCAACAGACACCCTGTCTAAATAACAGAATATACTAATATATCTATATATTCAGGCTATTGTGCACAATGCCATCTGTTTTTATGATGGCTAACTCAGGCGGAGCTCATAGAACATATGCTAATATGTACAGATTTTTACTTTTTGTTGTAAATACTAGTGACCTACTTTAAAAATTTGTTAGAATACATATCTGTATTTTCATATATGTATGCAAAAGCAAATTCTGGACAAGAAACAACAATAGTGATTGGAGTCTGGAGGGAGGATTAGGAAGAGGCATAGTGGATGGACTGGAAGGGCGCTCGCTACACTGTGTATGGAAAAAGCATTTTTGGTTTTTGAGCCATATGACTATTCAAACATTAAATGAACTTTATATATATATTTGGTGTATCTTTTCTTATTATACAATTATTTTTAATTGCATACTTTAAAGACATGAAATATTTGAAGAGAAATACAGAAAAGCATTAATAAGATATAAAAGTTACCTATTATCTCATACCCCAGAGGTAACTACTGTTAACATTTGACACATTTCTTCCAGTCATTTATACATTATAAAGTTGTACTTACATGTATTTGTGAAATTGGAATATACTATGTAATGTTACATATTCTGCTTTCCCCCACCTACATATTGATTATATTATTTGAATCACATCTCATGTAACTGAGAGTATGATTTAACTATATTCTCCATGATTATTCTCTATGATTGAATATTTAGAGGTTGTTTCCATTTTTTGGCTATTATAAGTAACTTTGAGATAAAGTGCATGGCACATAAACCTTTATGCACTTCTCTGATCATCTCTTTGGGATAAAATTTCCAGGAGAGGAATAACTGGGTCAGAAGCTGTGACCATTTGACAGGTTCTTGTTAGCTGTTGATATGTTGAAAGATATTTTTCTTTGTGATAAGTTAATACATACAGTTTTTCCCCCAAGGAACATATGCAGGATAAACATATTATCAAAGCTGTAGAACAGCAGCAGCAAGAGGAAGAAGATGAAAAGATTAGAAAATTTATCAAAGCAAAAAAGTGTCTTATACAAATGGGGAAAGAAAAAGAAGCTGAAACACACAGGTAGGCTTTAATAATGTGTATAATAAAGTACTATCTGAAATTATTATGATTTTATGATTATTATGACAGTAGTCTTTAGGAACAGAGGTCTTATTTTATATATGACTAGAGCATTCAGTGATTTGATTTCAGTTTGGGATGTGGATGTGAAGACATCATCTTGTAGATGGTCAGAAATGCTGATCTGCTGTCCCAGAGGAGTATGAGCTGAAGATGGCTTTGTGAGCCATTGGTATATAAGTGGCAGTTGGAGTTGTGGATACAGATGAGCTCACCTAGGGTGGGTAGGTAAGAAATGAAGGTGGCATAGTCCCTAGGGAACTCCATTTAAAAGTCAAATGGAGAAAGAAGATAATGTGAAGACCAACGAATAGTTTCCAGAGATTGGAGAAAAACCAGGGAAACATCAGGGAGAAGAGTCTCAGTAAGAAGGGAACAGTCATCAGTGTTAGGTCAGTAATGGGATTAAGTATAATTTTTAAAATGAAGTATTCATCCGATTTAGAGGACATTGCTTATATTAGTGATCAGTTTGGTATGGGGTGTAGAGATAAGAGTAGGAGGCCAGATTGCAGTATAGGGGGTTTCTGTCTAAATCATGCTTTCCCCTTGTGCAGAATCCTCTGATGGCTTCACAACTCACTTAGTCTTTACAATGGCCCATAAGGCTCTCCACCTACCCAAATTTCCGTCTTCCCAGCTCATCCTTTCCAGCCTTATCCCTCAGACCTCTTCTCTTACTATTCTCTCCTCTCCTTCTTCTCACCTGTACTGGACTTGGCTCTGCCTGCTCTAGGGAATGCTCACCTCCAGAGAGCACGTAACTTGCTTTCTTAACTCTTTCAGATCTGTACTTAAATATTACCTTGTCACTGAGGCTTTCTCTGACTACCTTATTTAAAATTATACCCCCTCCCCAATTGCTTGTCACTTTACCTGCTTTCCCCACCCTCGTTGCTTGATATATAGCACTATATATTTTTTAAATTATTTATTTTGTTTACTGTCCTTCTCCTCCAGCAATCATGAAAGCCCCATGAGGACACAGATTTTTATTTTATTAAAACTTTTTTTTTTTTTTTGAGACGGAGTCTCGCTCTGTCGCCCAAGCTGGAGTGCAGTGGCCCGATCTCAGCTCACTGCAAGCTCCGCCTCCCGGGTTCACGCCATTCTCCTGCCTCAGCCTCCGGAGTAGCTGGGACTACAGGCGCCCGCCACCTCGCCCGGCTAGTTTTTTGTACTTTTTAGTAGAGACGGGGTTTCACCGTGTTAGCCAGGATGGTCTCGATCTCCTGACCTTGTGATCCGCCCACCTCGGCCTCCCAAAATGCTGGGATTACAGGCTTGAGCCACCGCGCCCGGCCATTAAAACTTTTTTTTTAGAGATGAGGTCTTGCTGTGTTGCCCAGGGTGGAGGACAATGACTATTCACAAGTGTGATCACAGTGCCCTGTAGCCTCAACCTCATAGCCTCCAGGGATCCTTCTATCTTAGCCTTTTGAGTAGCTGGGATTAAAGGTGCGCACTACCATGCCCAACTTCTAATGTTTTTGTTCACTGTTAGGTCTGTCCTCAGCACCTGGAATAGTGTCAGGAGCATAGTAAGCAATCAATAAAACTGTTTAAAATACTGTTTTTTGGAATTCTACCTGAAATGTCACCTTTTCTCTGAAGGCTTTCTTTTTTTCTCCTTTGTCCATATCATTTTCTAGCTTTCTCTTTTTTTTTTTTTTTTTTTTTTTGAGGCGGAGTCTCGCTCTGTCGCCCGGACTGGAGTGCAGTGGCCGGATCTCAGCTCACTGCAAGCTCCGCCTCCCGGGTTTACGCCATTCTCCTGCCTCAGCCTCCCTAGTAGCTGGGACTACAGGCGCCCGCCACCTCGCCCGGCTAGTTTTTGTATTTTTAGTAGAGACGGGGTTTCACCGTGTTAGCCAGGATGGTCTCGATCTCCTGACCTCGTGATCCACCCGTCTCGGCCTCCCAAAGTGCTGGGATTACAGGCTTGAGCCACCGTGCCCGGCCACATTTTCTAGCTTTCTCATGGCATTTATTACCCTTTGTCTTGGATAGTTATAAAGACATTTGCATAAATGTCTTTTCTCCACTTTAAATTGTAATTTCCTTGGAGTATGCACTGTATCCTTTCTCATCATTTCTCACATGCTGCTTTGCCAATTCATTTAGTAAGTGAATTTGTCACAACAAAATTATTTTTTATACAATTTCATAAATAAAAATGCCCCAATTTATTTAACAAAATATATTTATTCTTATGATGTACCAGGCACATGCTTTGCCCTTCACTAGAGAGAGGACCCATTCCATTTCTGACCTGAGGAATCTCATAGTGAATTTGAGAGGCCAAAGTAGGAGGATTGCTTGAGGCCAGAAAGTTGAGACCAGCCTGGCCAGCATAGCAAGATCCTGTCTCTTAAAAAAAAAAAAAAAGGAACCTTAAAGTGTAAAGGGAGAAATTTAAACAGATCAAGTCAAAAAAGTGCTGTGAATAAATTCCAGACAGAGTATTGTGAGGGGATGGATATTTAGGATTTTGATAACTTTAATTATTAGATTATTTCCTTGATTTTATTTAAATAAAGGCCTTTTATAGCCTCAGCCTCCAATGATAGAGTAAGCAGGGTAGTCTGATAAAATATTGAAATATTTTCTGTGGCCAGGTGCAGTGGCTCACGCCTGTAATCCCAGCACTTTGGTATGCTGAAGCAAGTGGATCACTTGAGGTCAAGCGTTCAAGACCAGCCTGGGCACATGGTGAAACACCCTCTCTACTAAAAATATAAAAACTAGCTGGGCTGAGGCAGGAGAATCGCTTGAACCCAGGAGGCAGAAGTTGCAGTGAGCTGAGATTGTGCTACTGCACTCCAGCCTGGGTGACAGTGAGACTCTGTCTCAAAAAAAATTTTTTTTCTTTAATTTTTTTTTAATAGAGTCTCACTCTGTCACTCAGGCTGGAATACAGTGGTACACAGTTCACTGCCACCTTGAACCCCTGGGCTCAAGCAATCCTCCTGCCTCAGCCTCCTGAGTAGCTGGGACTACAGGTCTGTCCCACTGCGCTTGGCTAAGACTTTTTTTTTTTTTTTTTTTTTTTGAGACAGAGTCTCGCTCTGTCGCCCAGGCTGGAGTGCAGTGGTGTGATCTCAGCTCACTGCAACCTACACCTCCTGGGTTCAAGCGATTCTCCTGCCTCAGCCCCCTGAGTAGCTGGGATTACAGGCGTTGTGCCACCACGCCTGGCTAATTTTTGTATTTTTAGTAGAGACAGGGTTTCACCATGTTGGTCAGGCTAGTCTCGAACTCCTGACCTCATGATCCACTTGCCTCGGCCTCCCAAAGTGCTGGGATTACAGGCGTGAGCCACCGTGCCCAACTTAAAAAATTTGTCTGTAGAAATGGGGTCTTGCCATCTTGCCCAGGCTGGTCTCTTAACTCCTGGGCTCTAACGATCCTCCTACCTCAGCCTCCCAAAGTGTTGGGATTATAGGCATGAGCTACCACACCTGGCCTAAAATATTTTTCAATGTAGATAATTTTAAGATCTTATTTCTTACACACACACACACACACACACACACACACACAAGAGAGAGAGAGAGATGTATTATACATATTACTCTCTTTGGATTTTAGAATATATGTTACTTTATAGATAAAAAATAATTTCTACTTAAAATAATCAATGTATGTAAGGAGCAATGGGGCTCCTGTTAGTTTTGTAAGAGACTACAAGTTATCTCAGACTCCCTAATTAAGTTATGTTGGCTCCACTGGACATCTGTTCATGAAGATTTGACAAGTATGGTTATTTTGTTACAGGCTTATGGAGAAACGAAGAGAAAGAATACATAACTTCCTGAGTGAACTATTGAAAGAGAAACTTGACAATGAAGATACGATTATTGCTAGAGATATTGCAGAAGCTGAGGCTGAATGGGAAAAAAGAGAAAGAGAAAAAGATGAAAAAAACAAAGCAGAATTAAAAACAATTGCAGAATATAGAGCCATTGTGGTAAACAATTCAATTGTGAAAATAAAAATAGAAAGACAAAGTTAGGACCTTTCCACTGTGTTTCCCATCCCATCTGCCTCTCTAACCAAAAACTAGCCAAGATATTAAAAACAATGCATTAATTATCCTCCTGTATTTTTGAAATTGGACAATGTTTACTTCCCAACAAAGATGACATGACAGTTACAAATGAGATATTTATAGATGCAAAGTAATAATCTCTTCTGTTTCAGAACCATCTGAAATGCAAAGGTTATTTATGTGGTATACTTTTCATTTGTATGTTTTAAAGACAAACCATGTAAAAATTATACATTTGTTTAATATTTCAAAACTTATATTTTACATAACTGTCATAACATTTAATTTGGATAGCTGATAGTTTATACACATAGGAGCAATTTTTTTTTTTTGAGACGGAGTTTCACTCTTGTTGCCCAGGCTGGAGTGCAATGGCACAATCTTGGCTCACCGTAACCTCCGCCTTCCGGGTTCAAGCAATTTTCCTGCCTCAGTCTCCAGAGTAGTAGGGATTACAGGCATGCACCATCATGCCTGGCTAATTTTGTATTTTTAGTAGAGACAGGGTTTCTTCATGTTGGTCAGGCTGGTCTCAAACTCTCGACCTCCCGAGGTGATCTGCCCACCTTGGCCTCCCAAAGTGCTGGGATTACAGGCATGAGCCACCACGCATTGCTGGAGCAATTAATTTTTTACTTACGCATTTCCCTTCCTTGAGAACATCTTTTTTCTTTTCCTGCATTTTCTTTTTCAAGCCAATAAACATTGTCCTGTATCACTTGGGTGTTTTCTGATATTCAGGAAATAGGACAAAACCAAAGTAAACTGGCCTCATGGGAACCACCCAGGTGCATGCACTTTTCTGCTCCTGTATTGCTCCTGGCTGACTCTCCTCTGCTTCAACTCTCTGACTCTGTGCCTTTTCAGACAGGACTGGTTGCTATAACTGGTTTTAATTTGTTTCCTTTGCCTTAAACATCTAGATGAAAAATAAAGAGGAAGAAGAAGGACAAAGAAAAATAGAGGCTAAAGAACAATTGCTGGCTGTCATGAAAGCAGATCAAATTTTCTGGGAACATGAAAAGGAGAAAAAATACAAAGCTGATAAAGAACACCGAGAGGTTCAAGATGCCCATATTCAGCAAATGGTAATTATTCCTGAATGTTTATACTTACATTAGCAATAAGTATATAATACAGAATTCATGCTAGTTTTCTATCTCCCAAGCAGTTTCTTTCGTCAGATAAGAAAAAAATGGTCATTATGGTTATGGCTCAATAAAATATATTAAAAATATAGGGTTAGTTTCTGTTTTTATCTCCAGTGAAGTTCCCATATGAGTTTTATCTTTTAAATGAATGTTTATCCTTCTTTAGTGTCTATTATACTTTAGTAAATATTAAAGAAAATACAAATGCATGTGGCAGGCCATAATGCTCATCTTCTTTGTTTTACTTTTTTCCCATATCTCAAAGACTATGTTGATTGGGATCTCATAGGTTTCAGATTTGAGGTGAATGGAGATATCAGATTTTAGAAGATATGTAGAGGACCTAGCATCCAATCATTTGCAACTAAAACTTGTTTTTGAAATGGCTGTAACATTTTCCATTCCTACCAGCAATGTATGCAAGCACAACTTACTCCACATACTCATCAACACTTGATATTGTCATCCTCTAATTTTAACTATTCTAGTATAGTGATATTTTATGGCCTTATTTTACATTTCTCTAATGACCAAAGATAATGGACATCTTTTCACATCCTTGCTAGCCCTCTGTATACCTTCTTTTGTGAAGTGTCTATTTAAGAGTGTTGCCAATTTTTAATTGGGTTTTCTTAGTGCTGAGTTTTTTAAAATTGATTTTTATTGTGGTAAAATATAACATGAAAAAGTACCATTTTAAGCATGGTTAAGTGTACGGTTCAGAGGCATTGAGTACATTCACATTGACGATCGCCACTCTACCTCCAGAGTTTTTCATCATCCTGTACTAAAACTCTGTACACGTTAAACAGTAACTCCCCATCCTCTCTTTCTTTTCTCCAGTCTGGGTAGCCTCTGTTCTATTTTCTATCTCAATGAATTTGATTATTCTAAGTATCTCATAAATGGAATCAGACAATATTTGTCCTTTTCTGTTTGGCTTTTTTCACTTTTTTTTTTTTTTTTTTTGAGACAGAGTTTTGCTCCATTGCCCAGGCTGGAGTGCAGTGGCGTGATCTCGGCTCACTGCAACCTCTGCCTCCAGGGTTCAAGCAATTCTCCTATCACAGTCTCTCAAGTAGCTGGGATGACAGGTGCCCACCACTACGCCAGGCTAATTTTTGTATTTTTAGTAGAGACGGGGTTCCACCATGTTGGCCAGGCTGGTCTCAAACTCCTGACCTCAAGTGCCCGCCTTGGCCTCCCAAAGTGCTAGGACTCCAAGTGTGAGCCACTGTGCCCGGCCTCCATTTTTGAATTGGATTTTTTGCTGTTGGGTTTTAGAGGTTTTGAAAATATTCTGTATATTAATCTCTGATCAGATACACGATTTGCAAATGTCTTCTCCCATCCCATGAGTTACCTTTTCACTCTGTTGATATTATCTTTGAGATATAAAAGTTTTTAATTTTTGGCCGGGTGCCAAAATTGTTTCAGTCACAGTCAAATAAGATCAGTATTTGGAATCCTGATTTACTTGTTGAAGTCTTTAAGAAGTTTTCTTTATCAAATACTTGGTTCCTCTTAGGTACAATTTTTACAAATACTTGATTTTTTTGGCCTTATTTTCCAGTTTTCAGGATAGTTAATTAGCTATTATCTTCCAAATGTACTTGGAAAGTACTTTTACCTTCATCTATTAGCATTTTTAGGATTTTAAACTTAATTTTTTGGAACTTTTTCTTTATAAACTTATATTTATGCTTAATGCATATCAAATGTGAGGTACCAATCATATGTTCCATCACAGTAATTCTTTCCTTCCATTGTCACTTCCTTTCTGTGCTTCAAATGGTTCTTTCTGTTCCCTCAATATTTTTCTATATTTACTAAACTAACTTATCCAAATTGTTGCTTATTAAGTTCCCAAATATTAGCATTTTACCTTTGATGAGAGATAGACTTTGGCCTTTTTTTGACCTTTTCTCCAATCTTATTGTCATTTTCTACTTTTTAAAACTCTGGTATTTTATCCCCAATTTCACAAATAGTATGTAAACTGAATTTTGAATTGCAGCACCCAATAATGAAAAATTTGATATTTTACATTAATATGGTTGCTCTGTTCCATCAAAAATTTAAATTTATGGTAGATATCAGGTTTGGGCTACTGTTTTATGCCAACATTTTGGATTTTGAGAAATATTTTTATGAATATTAAATATATTCCTAAGTAGACATAGTAACTGTTACTTTAAAAAATAAACTCGCCGGGCGCGGTGGCTCAAGCCTGTAATCCCAGCACTTTGGGAGGCCGAGACGGGTGGATCACGAGGTCAGGAGATCGAGACCATCCTGGCTAACACGGTGAAACCCCGTCTCTACTAAAAAAAATACAAAAAACTAGCCGGGCGAGGTGGCGGGCGCCTGTAGTCCCAGCTACTCGGGAGGCTGAGGCAGGAGAATGGCGTAAACCCGGGAGGCGGAGCTTGCAGTGAGCTGAGATCTGGCCGCTGCACTCCAGCCCGGGCGACAGAGCGAGCCTCCGTCTCAAAAAAAAAAAAAAATGTCGGGCTGGAGTGGCCGGGTTTACGCCATTCTCCCGCCTCAGCCTCCCGCGTAGCTGGGACTACAGGCACCCGCCACCTCGCCCGGCTAGTTTTTTGTATTTTTTTTAGTAGAGACGGGGTTTCACTGTGTTAGCCAGGATGGTCTCGATCTCCTGACCTCGTGATCCACCCGTCTCGGCCTCCCAAAGTGCTGGGATTACAGGCTTGAGCCACCGCGCCCGGCCAACTCGACATTTCTTAAAGTGCCACAGAGAATACAAATGAAAAGTTGCCAACCAGAGCATCACAGAAAAGCCATAAAAAGAATCCCATCCAATGTAAATTAATATAAACAATTAAAAGACAAAATTTGTATAAAATATTGGTAAACTGGCTTTTGGCAAATTGCCTACTTATTCCACTCAGTGCCCTCTCAACCTACATTGATAAATGTCACTCATTTTTTATTGTTCCAGTTTAAAATTTTTGGGAAATAGATAATGTAAATGGTTTTAGTCCAGATATTCACTGCTGATTTAATCTTATGTGGCTGGGAACATGGTATATTGGGCTGACCCAGCACAGTAGAGTTGAGTGAATTCCTCCAGAATAGTGGATGGTTAGAGACAATGGTGGCTGTGCATTCTAAACCACCAAAGTTCACATCTTGTAAGTGGTTGAAACAGGATTCTAAACTCTGTTCCCTGAGTTTTATCTAAATTTCATGTTTCGCTATGTCACTGTGTTATTTGCAAATGTATCACATTAGGCAATTAATAAAGGTTTCATTGAGCCACTACTTTGAGCATGATAGGAAAGTTTCTGAAATACATGATAGTATATAGTTGTTAAATCAGAACTTGTAAAATATCAATGAGTTTAGAAAATTATACCTACATTTTCAAATGCTACCTATATTTAGAAAGTTCACGTTCTTAACCAATATTAAGTTATATTTCCTTTCTTTCCCAAATAGGCCAAAAATAAGTTTAATGCAAAGCAAGCAAAACAAGCAGAATTAGATTATTGCAAACTTACTGAAGCTCTTGTGGCTGAAAAAGAGAAAGAATTTCAGGACTATGCCAGAGAGGTAATTGAACTTGAATCGGAAACAACAAATAAATATATTTACCCTCTTGTAAAAGCTGTACAGGAAGGACCTGGAGGTGGCCATGGACCAGTGCTTGTGGACAGAGGTGGATTGAGACCCAGCTATCAGGCAAATGATATTACTGGAGTCCAGCTCCCTTTTTATAACTCTCAGGGACCAAAATATAATTTTCAGAAGTCAAAGAGAAGGTTAGGTTTTACATGGTAGAAAAAAATTATTTTTAACATTGAGAAGACTAAGTTGTAGCATATATGAGCTTCACATGTAAATGGATTTATGTTAATAAAGCTGTTCTTCATCTAAGTACAATTAATGTCTGATTTAATTGATTGTTCTCAGTATTTCTTTTGAGTATATATAAAACCCCAATTTTGAGATTCCTTTTAACTGTGGTAAAATACACAAGTAAAATTTACTTTTTAAATGTACATTCAGTGGTATTAAGTACATTCAAAATATTGTGTAGCCATGACCATTGTGTAGTTTCAGAATTTTTCAGTGCTCTGACCGGAAACCCCATACCCATTCATTAAGCAGTCACTCCCCATTCCCCTTCCCCACAGCCCCTGGTAACTGTTTATATGCTTTGCCTATACTGGGTATTTTGAATAAACAGAATCATACCGTGGCCTTTTGTGTCTGGTTTATTTCACTTAGCGCATTTTCAAGGTTCATCCATGTTGTGCCATTTATCAGTGCCTCATTTCAGTTTATGGCTGAATAATATTCTCCTTGATATATTTCTTTTCTCCTCAGCAGAAATTCATATGTTTATTTGTTTTGTCCTTCTGTAGTTAGTATCAGATAACATTACCAGCATTATTACACTAACAATAGGATTATTGAATGAAGTTTAAGACTTCTTTGTGGTTTATTTTATGAAGTATATCTTATTAGACATGTACACATTATAATATTTTGAGGTCACTTAAAATAATTCTACATGTAGTTGTGCCAACTTGAGACAAGATGACAAAACTTGTCTTGTTTCCAAAGAGACAAAGCAGATTAGCAGTTACTAGGGGCTGTGGGGGAGGGGAATGGGGAGTGACTGCTTCATGGGTAGGGGGTTTCCAGGTGGAGCACCAGAAACTTCTGGAACTAGGTAATGGTCATGGCTACACAATACTGTGAATGTACTCAGTACTACTGAATTCTGTGTGATTTTTGTGAACTGTATTCCCCCCCCTTTTTTTTTTCATTTCTTATTGAGGTAAAAAACACAGAACACATAGTTTAATGTCTTAATCATTTCTAAGTATATAGTTCAATAGTGTTAAGTATATTCGTATATAGTTCAATAGTGTTAAGTATATTCATATTGCTGAACAATCTGCCAAATTTTTCCATCTTGCACAATTGAAACTCTGTATAAACAACTAGTCTCCATTTCCCCCTCCCCTCAGCTACTGGGAAACATCATTCTACTTTGTTTCTGTGAATTTCGACCACTACAGTATAAGTCCTTTTGCGACTATTTCATTTAGTGAACGGTCCTCAAGGTTCATCCATGTTATAGTCAGTTTTCTTCCTTTTTAAAGCTGAATACTCCATTGTATGTATATCACATTTTGTTTATTCATTCCTTCATGAATGGACACTTGGGTTGCTTCCACCTCTTGGCTATTGTGAATAATGCTGCTTTAAACGTGGATGTACAAATAACTCTAAGATCCTTTCCATTCTTTTGGACATATACCCAGAAGTAGAATTGTTGAATCATGTAATTCTAAATTTTTAGAAACTCATACTTTCCTCCATAGCAGCTGAACCATTTTACATTTCCAACAGTGCACGAAGTGCACATCCTCACTACCATGTTTTTTTGATGGTAGACATCCTGAATGACTTTGAGGTGTTATTTCATTGTGATGGTGATTTTGATTTGCATTCCCTAAGGATTAGTAACATTGAATGTTTTTTCATATGCTTGCTGGCCATTTGTCTATCATCATCTTTGGAGAAATGTCTGTTCAAGTCCTTTGCCCATTTTTTTCATGTTATTTGTTTTGTTGTTGAGTTGTAGTTATTGTGTATTCTAGATTGATCCCTTATCAGATAAATGATTTGCAAATACTTTTCCTTCCTTAGGTTGCCATTTCACTGTTGTATCCTTTGCTTATTTCTCTTTAAAATCAAATACACATGTATTTTACTCAACACAAAATAACTTTGTTCTTTTCACTTAATATATCCTAGAGACACAACACAGCAGATATAAATATCTTCATTTCTTTTCCAACTGGCATAGTATTCTCTTGCAAGGGTGTACCTGTTTATTCAACCAGTGGTATACCAATAGATGTTTGTGTGGTTTCCAATCTTCTGCTATTACAAATTCTGTAATTAACAGCTGCCTTTTTTTTTTTTTTTCATATTTTTGTCGGTTAACCTTTCAGATAGATTCCTACAAATGGGAATGCTGGGTAAAGGTGTAAATTGTTCAGTGTATCATTCTCTAAGAGACCAAGTCTTGAGCAAACATTACTTATGTCATGAGCCTCTTGGAATCTGGTAAAACTTAGTGGCTTTTACAGCAGTAAGGTACACACACACATATACTCTACAATTCTGCATATAGTTTTAAGGACTTCCACAATGCCCTCTAATAGACTGCACAGCACAGTGACTAACATACATCCAACATTGTGGCTCAGTATATCTGGGTTATACTTTTTTAAAATGGCAGATTATGTGGGCAACCATCATTCTGAGTTACTGTTTGTGGGTTTATGGACCTCAGGTTTTAAAAAACAAACTGTTTTAAAGAAGTAAAATAGCTGGTTATTTTAACACTGTATCTACTGATTCCTAAATTGTGTGCCAAGGCATACTGAGGAACCACAGTGAACTCACAAAGGCACAGCTGGTGGGACAGTTTAAACTTTTGAAACAAATTACCTGACATCTGTAAGACTAGCCAGAGGTAGTTCAACATACTAAAACTCTGCCTTTTGATGACATCCTGTCTGTAAAGCTGGATTTTCAGCAGTTGATGGGATAAAACATATATTGCACAAAATCAATGTATTATGGGAGAGGATGGTGTGATCTGATTCTGAGGTTTGAGAAGTTGTGCTGTGACCAACAGTTGCAGACATCCCATTAGTAACTCATTGTGGTTAAGAATGGAACTGTAAACATATTTTTTAAAATTTCAGATGGCTAAGTTGTTAGATACACTTTAGCTATGTGAACTTTCTATTTACTTTTTTATTAGAGATTGGGTCTCACCTGTGGCCAAGGCTGGAGTGCAGTAGCATGATCACAACTCACTGCAGCCTCAAGCTCTTGGACTCAAGCAATCCTCTTGCCTCAGCCTCCCAAAGTTTTGGGATTATAGGTGTGCTCCTGGCCTTTTAAATTATTTAATAAACAGATGTTAGGTATTTCTTCTGGCCCAGGGATAACACCATGTTAAAATTACTGAGACGCACAGGTAAAGTGAACCAAGAAAGTCTGGGAACTTCTGCTATATATCCTTTCCTTTAAATTACATAAATACAATATGTAGTGGTAATTAGTAATTTTAGACAGCTATCTTCTCCCATATTATAAAACAGGAAGTAAGTTTCTACGAAATGGTTAATACATAAATTTGTTATACAACCAACTTAGCTTGAGTGCAGGATAACATAAAACACCAGATTACTAGTTTTTCTGCCTTACATATACAATTTATTTTACTTTAAATTGCGCTGGGCTTTCTACTAAAGGACATTGAGAAGAAAGGTAAGGCTACACAATGTTTTTAAATAATCACAAAATAATTCAGTGAAAAGAACTGAATGGCACAGCAGTGGAAACTCAACTGCTCTAATCTGCTAATTTGATAAGAGAAACTCGTAGATAAAATCTGTGGCAAAGACATAACTTGGAACAAGGCATTCTGAGTCCTGAGAGGACTTTGATGGGAGCGGGGAAATATAAAAATTATGAAAACAAAAAGTTATCAGGTAAGGAAATATGTTTAGGAAAGAAACCTAGGCCGGGCGCGGTGGCTCAAGCCTGTAATCCCAGCACTTTGGGAGGCCGAGACGGGCGGATCACGAGGTCAGGAGATTGAGACCATCCTGGCTAACACGATGAAACCCCGTCTCTACTTAAAAAAATACAAAAAACTAGCCAGGCGAGGTGGCGGGCGCCTGTAGTCCCAGCTCTCGGGAGGCTGAGGCAGGAGAATGGCGTAAACCCAGGAGGCGGAGCTTGCAGTGAGCTGAGATCCGACCACTGCACTCCAGCCTGGGCGACAGAGCAAGACTCCAGTCTCAAAAAAAAAAAAAGGAAAGAAACCTAGAAAGTAAACAGAAAAAGCAGGCTGGGCGTGGTGGCTCACACCTGTAATCCCAGCACTTTGGGAGGCCGAGGCGGGCAGATCACGAGGTCAGGAGATGGAGCCCATCCTGGCTAACACGGTGAAACCCTGTCTCCACTAAAAATGCAAAAAAAAAAAAAAAATTAGCTGGGCGTGGTGGTGGGCGCCTGTAGTCCCAGCTACTCAGGAGGCTGAGGCAGGAGAATGGTGTGAACTGGGGAGGCGGAGCTTGCAGTGAATGAGCTGAGATCCCACCACTGCACTCCAGTCTGGGTGACAGAGCGAGACTCCGTCCCTCCCCCCGCAAAAAAGGGAATAGAAAAAGCAAATTGATGCCTTAAGTATTTTAATACACAATTTGCAGTTCATTTGTTGCACTCACATTTTATACATTTTCTTGGATAAAGCTTTTAAGAACACTCCAGATTTTAATATTCACCTGTTAATACATACAAACTACTGAATATTCAGGTTTTTACCCAGGTATATACCTTTTTTCAATGCCAATATTTAGTATAACTAGGCATATATTTTCAATGACTCACTCTCAAGTTAACTAACTGCATTTTCCTTAAATATGTCTAACGTAAGAAAAAACACCCCCAAACTAGGTAATTGTTTTACAGAATTCAATTAACATTTATGTTTACATGACTTTACCACTATGTTGTAGACACAGGATCTATTACAGCAATCCTAATGCTGAAAAAAATGCAGAGGACTTAAGAAGCAAATGGTAGTACTCTAGCAGACAGTAATACAAATTCTGAGCTTAACCTTAAAAGTTTGCTCGGGCAAAAGACACACTACAATCTGAAGTATTATGATTAAATATTTACATTAGAACTTATTCTCAAACCTGGAAATTGTCCCTGCTGGTTAAATTCTTAAAGCTCAGTATTGTTAAAAACTCTTTGTTCAGTTTCCTCATAATGTAAATAACTGTGTATCTCTGAGAGGAAAAGTATGTTTTAATTGATTTATTTTCATTATTTAGCTTTTGATTTTTAAAAGGCGGGATAATACAATTTAAAAAATACAAAACCAAACTGTTTATTATAGTATAGTTTATTTAATACAATGTTTAACTATAAAAGTTAATACAGCTTCCAAGTTTAAATTTTGTAAAATGCAGTTTGCAGAAAACAGTTCAACAATTACTAGACTAATGATAAGAGAAGCAGCATTTTGAAACTAATTTTACAATTGAGAAGACAACAGCTTTATTTCTAAATTTCATTAAAAAAATATAATCACAGTGACTTTTGGGCTAGGAAAAGAAGTGCATTAACTTCATTTATGTTTTTTCCTTCCACAAAGAGAGCGGCCACAATTTTGTACATCCCACATACAAATACCCAATTCATTTATCTTTCAAAATACTATATACACACAATAGGGGAAGAAAATATACAGCATGTGCTTTTGGTAACATATGGAATTTGCTTAAATAAAAAAAGTCAAACACAAATCCACCCCACCACTCCTTCCCATAACTTTTAAAACAAACCAAACCCCTCAACAACTCCCTACTTCAATCTTATTGATGGAATTTTCTTATTCATGTCATTTTTCTTTTCCTTTAATATATACCTCTTCGTCACATAACAGGCCAAAGACTTTGCACTTGCCTGAATCCACTGAAGGCAGTTAGTTGGGAAGCCCACTGGGGGCAGTTGTGCCAGTCAATGCTGTACTTCCTGGGGCTTATTAATTTTTAAAACAAGTATTTGTAACAAAACACATCTTTTCACAATAAACAGCTTATTAACCTATAATCCTTAGTTTATTCAGTTGTAAATGTGTTAATCCAAAATGAAATAATTACAGTAAACATAATCAAAAGGAAAAAGAATACCCACTTTGTTTCTTTATAACAAATCAGCTGTATGGTAGGTATTTAAAGTACCTTCTGGTGAAGGCAAACTCAACAAGCTTCTACAGAAATTTAGCATAAAAAGTTTAATGTGATGAAAACTATATTACTAACTGGAATGAAGTACAATAAACTACTAAAAAACATACTAACTTGCTACATATACTAACTAAAATAAATTAGAATTGTCAAGTTAATACCACTACCCAAAATACACCCAAAATACCAGAGATCCAATGTGTGCCTATCCATAATGAAGAGATCTTTAATTGTTTAGCTCCATACCTTCCACTAGGCACAAATATCAAAGGCCATTCAGCACAGCCATCCATGCATCAGTATCACACTTGTGCAAAGGCAGATATATCAGATAAATTCTTTGCAACTTCTGAGGGCTTCAATTAAGTAACTTGAAAGAAAACTACATTGCTCTATGAACTTACCAACTATAGAGTAATTTAATCAAAGAATGTTTTAAAGCAATCCAGTAGCTTCTCTACTGCTTATTTCATTAACATTAATCTCACCATAGTGTCAATTTCTGTGGCAGATGGCTTACCCAGAAAAATAATTCATACAAAATAACCATGAAAATTCTACATATTGAAAAAGTTTTCTCAGCTATCACCAATTGAGCAATAAAAATACATCAGCTTAAATATTTTTAAAAGGATATTAAGTCAAAGATACTTTGATATGAACCATAAATTCAGACATAACTATAAAACCAACTTGATGAGAAAGTAATAGTTGACTTTTAGGAAAACAATGTTCAAAGCAAAAACTAAAGATGGCACAACTACTAAATGTAACAAAAGGAAAGTACCATTTGAGCCATGTGCTATTCAGATGCATGTACAGATCTTGAGGTACAGTTAATGCTGTTTAGTCATTTAAAAAATGTTTATATTCTAAAAATAAAATCTAGTTGATTGTCCTTCTCTCAACTCCTTCACATCTGTTCTGTAAAGAGAGCTAATAAAATTTTAAAATAAGGACTATCAATAATGCGGAGCATGGAGTTGCTCTTTTGATAACCCAAACAGAATACTGCATATAGAAATTACTACAATTTTCTCCCTATGGTTCCTTTTTGAAACTCTAAGATTTGGACATCCTTGTGTATAATTTTTAGATAAAGCTCTGGGATCAGACAACATATAAGAATTTTTACTTAGCATGGACTTAACTGTTATTAGAAATCCTTTCTTAAATAGCACCTTTATTAAAGCTCAAATAGTTTATAACAACAATTTTAAAATGCAGTTAACTGAAATTAGGACAAACAATAACTTGCTTAAAATACGTAACATTATATAGCTTGGGCACTCAGACTCAATTATCCCTAATGTGGGTTTGTGGTCAGTCTCTAAGGAATCAATCACCCTGGATTATAATAAACATCTACAACTTTTATCATCAGAAAAAAAAAATTGGGGAAGAATTCATTGTGGATATCTGTATTACAATTTTCCAAACAATCTTATGGTCATTACACTATTCATTCTGCAACAGCTACCACAACGCCAAATATATCAATATTGCATTAATCAATAATGGGAAGTATCATGTTAAGCACTGCTTTATTCAGTACAAATAGCATTGAGTAGCTACCGGATTTACCAAGAAGCTATCTTGGTAACAGAGTTGACACTACACTGACAAATACTAAAGTACAAAACTCTCTAGAGAATACTATTAATTGGAATTTTGAAATTTCCTTTCAAATGAGGCAGGTTTTATGTTTGCTGGATGTTCAATGTTTTATTTTGAAATGACATTACAGAATAAAAGGCTACACATCACAAAAATGGCAAAATACAACACCCAAAACTCTAAATGGACTTTGGATATGTTTAGTGTTTAACTCTGTAAACTATCAAAATTTGCAACTTTCTACTCTACTCTATATGGCAATGTTATACATGCCAAGTTAAAATAACATTAACAGTAATGGTATAAAACCACTTGAATAGAAAGAAACCAGAGTCATAAACATGCTATAGCCTATCGTGATACATATATAGAAAAGATGCATTTTCTTGCCACTTGGAACTAGCTATGAGAGTTAGAGCAGTTCAATTAAAAGAAAGAAACAAAATCCATGCAGAGTTAACACTCAACTCTATATAGGTTGGAGGCCAAAAGAGAAATCTTAGAAGGTAATGCTTCAATACTAACAATTTTTAGAATCTGTATAGCTTAAGGACCTGTGCAAATGGTATGTTTTAATGAGAAAAGCTTTTTTTCTTTTTTTTAAATTTTAGAGAAGGGTAATAACAATTAAAACGTTCCCAAAACTCTTCAAACCAAAAGCAACACAGAATTGAGAATCACAATCTGATTTTCCAAGGTATAGTTTCTGTCAAATGCTGTATAACAGCAACTCAAGCTCAATCAGTATATCAACTGAAAAAAAATTACTCTTATGATTTTTATAGGCAGTTAAGTAAAACACAACTAGACAGGAAAAGCATTAATAGGAAACAAGCTATGGCTAAAACTATAAAGAATAGAGTATGAAGTGCAATATAAATAACTAAACATCTATTTAAAGCACAAATTACTATAAAATCAAAAGTTATGACTTAAGATCTCAGGTTATTAGGACCCTGCTTCTGTGTAATTAAAAGAAACCGCTGCAAACCTCTATTATTAACGCAATCAGAAAATCTATACAAGATGTCTTCTAGTGGCTTCTAAAGTTACTTTAATCATGAGAAACACAAGCTTTTGTAACAATGCATTGCAACCGTTCCAAATGGCTGACTAAACAAATTAGGATGCTATTGGCTAATTGTTGCAACACAGTAATGCATACATAAAATAGTTAAACACAGCACACAGTACTACACCAAAGTGTTTTTCTCATTTCAAGTTTATTAAAACTTTAGCAGTACAAATTATCCACATTGCAGATTATCAAAAGATCAACTCAATGAAATCCACATTAAGAAAAAAAAGGACAAACATAAAACAACCCAAAAACAATGAAAAGGAAAACAACATAAAGGAGATTCATTAGCAAGTCTCTCAAACTTAAAATTCGAAACAGAATGGAAGTTTATATCACTCACTCATCCACTTTTGTCTTCATCTGTTCCAGGGCTTGATTCATGATCAAATTTTTTATTTTTTTCATGTACATGGTCATTTTCTTGACCCTTTGATTTTTGGTTTTCTTTTTCCACTGAGGATCTGATCTTCTCATCCTCCTTATTTTTCAATGTAGAGGACTTTAATTCATTGTCCTGACTGTTTTGTTTTATTTTTGAGAAGGGACTTTGATCTCTATCAGCCTTTTTTTCCCTGCTATTATTTGAGCTATTATGATCACGACTTTTAGAGTACATTCTTTTCTCACTCTCAGAATTTTCTTTTCTGTGTGAGCTCTTACTTTCTTGGTTTCTGTATTTTTCTTTGTTTCTGCTTTGACATTCTTCTCTCTCTGAGCTCCGTGAGTCTCTCCTCCTTCTCCTCCTATCTTTACTTCTTGATCTTCCTGGTGTCATTCTTCTCTCTCGGCTTCGTGACCGTCCTCTTCTCCTGTATTCCTGTTCTCTGTATCTATGGTACTCCTTGCTTCTGCTGCGATCTCTGTCATGGGTTCTTGATCGCACTCTTCTGCTTCTGTCCCTACTTCTGCTTCGTTCTCTTGTTCTGCTATTATAACTGTGTTTACCTTTAGTTATATCACATTCTCTACTCCTGGATTGTGCACGTCTATCCTTTTCCTTACTTTTACTATGATCATGCTCATTACTCTTTGATTCTAACTGTTTAGACTTCTCTTTACTTCTACTCCTTTCCTGATCTTTTCCTTTAGAATCAGACTGCTTTTCTTTTTCTTTAACATTCTCATGATCCCTTCCTTTACTCCGTGACCTCATCCTCTTTTCTTCATGTCTATTATGTTTTGAATCTCTTTCTTTACTCTTTGATTTCTCTTTACTCTTACTCCTACTTTTAGATTTGGCCCTTTTCTTCACTTTGTTTTTATATTTATCATCTTTTTCTGAATTTCTTCTGAGGTCTCTCTCTTTGCTGTTAGATTTATGGTCTTTAACTTTCTTTTCCTTTTCATTTTTTCTGTTTGGACTCTCAGATACATTCCTGTGATCCGTTATTTTTCTCTCTTTTACTCTAACTGGACTTCTCTGATTTTCTTTTATTTCATTCAACTCACTCCTAAAAAATAAGAAAAAGGATTGGGGAAATGTTATTAGAAAAAGAATTGTAGATATTATTGGCTAAAATGATATTCTACTCTTCTTAAAGTATTCAGCAATAATTAAAATGACAATAACTTTATGTATAATAGTAAAAACAAATACTTATTACATTTGAAATAATAGTTAAATCTTACTTATCCCCTTTGATCCATCTTTCACCACTTGATACCCTCATTCTTTGAGCTCTCTGCATCTCTTGCCTCCAATGTGGAGGAGTCTCACTACGTCTGAAACGATCCCTTGATCTGGATCTGGAAGGAGTTCGGTAACGCTAAAGAAAATTAAAAGGGGGAAAAATTAATGGATAAAATATAGAGGGACTCACATGAGTGCTGGGAGGGAGGGAAGTACTGAGGTGAGGGTCAGGAGGTAGTAAGGGGTACAAAATAAAAAAATACATAAAAAGCATTACAACAGTAGCTAAAAAGTGTATGTTTCTAGGTTAAAATAAAATGCCTGATATTTCTATGCCCTGAAAATTACTAAAATTTCCCAATTTTCATTTAGGAAATCAATGAGGCAGAGAAACTTAAGTTGTCATGTTGCAAATTCTAAGTTAAGAAACATTAATCACAAAAACTCTAGCCACTAGCCATACACGTCTTCTCCATGGAAGAGTCCTATCCAAGTAATGCTAGAGCAACTTATAAGTTGCCAAGTTCAATCTAAGTGTTATATATACTTAATGTTTCAAAGCAACAATTTCTCATATTGTGGAGAAAATAGAGTAAATGTGTAGATGTTCACTTATTCAACCCTTAGGATGACCAAACACTCTACTATATATTGAGAGAACATTAGTGAGCCAAGATATATGAGTGTGCTTTCCGGGAACTTACAGTCTACAGGACTTGGAGAACATGTGAATGAACATATAATTAGTTATGTTAAACATATATGCAGCTACAATAGAATGTGTATAAAAGGAAAAGGGAAAAGATGCTGAGATAGGAAGGTTCTGAGTTAAAAAGAAAAGACAGATCAAATATGGCCAAAGCTAAAAATTACAAGGGAAACTAGTACTAGGTAACACTGATGAGGTAAGCAAGGACTAGGTTTTGTGAAGTGTCATAGGCCATCGTAGTAATTTTGGATTTATCCTAAGATCAACGGTAAAGGAGTGGCACAAAAATCAGACTTTCATTTTTAAATGACAATTCTGGCGACTATTTAAAAAAAAGATTAGACAGTGAATCTCAAAGATCCCAGATCCCACTCTGGACTCGGTGGCTCATGCCTGTAATTCTAGGACTTTGGGAGGCTGAGACAGGCAGACTGCTTGAGCTCAGGAGTTCGAGACCAGTCTGGGCAACATGGCGAAACCCCATTTTTACAAAAAAATGCAAAAATTAGCCAGATGTGGTGGTGCACACCTGTAGTCCCAGCTACTTGGGAGGCCGAGGTGGGAGGATTGCTTGAGACTGCAAGGTTGAGGCTGCAGTGTTCCTTGATTGTACCACTGCACTCCAGCCTGGGTGAAAGTGAGACCCTGTCTTAAAAAAAAAAGGTCAGTTTAAGGAGTATGAACTAGCATTAGAAATTTACAACAGACTGGCTAGAGAGATAGGAAGAATACGTTATAAAAGAAATGTGGAGGCCGGGCGCAGTGGCTCATGCCTGTAATCCCAGCACTTTGGGAGGCCGAGGCAGGTGGATCACCTGAGGTTAGGAGTTTGAGACCAGCCTGGCCAACACGGTGAAACCCCATATCTACTAAAAGTACAAAAATTAACTGGGCATGGTGTAATCCCAGCTACTAGGGGGAGCTGAGGCAGGAGGACTGCTTGAACCTGGGAGGTAGAGGTTGCAGTGAGCCAAGATCACGTCACTGCACTCCAGCCTGGGCAACACAGTGAGGCTCCATCTCAAAAAAAAAAAAAAGTGGAAAGAATATTACAAGGAGTAAGTAAGATGAAGACTAAAAATGATTCACTGGATTTTGTGATATGGAGCTAATTATGTATCAAGTGCTGTTTTCAGCAGAACAGTGCTAGTGGAAGACAACTGAAATGCTTGAGGAATAAGTAGGAAGTGAAGACACGAGATAGAAAAGTGTAGCCAAGTTTCTATAAAGTTTTGAAAGCAGAAGATATTTAAATTCTGATGAAGACACTCTAGTAAATAAAAAAAATAAAATACAAGAATAAGGTTAAGTTTTATTTATTTTTAACAAGAATAGAGATACAGTGATTGCAAAGTAACAAGGGAGACAAGAAAGACCTCGATCCCATTTTATACCATGTAAATGTAAAATCTATTTATATCTCATGGATTTTCTGTTGTGAAGTACCAACATACAGAAGAAGCTGTTCAAGAAAGAGAATATATAATTCAATGTCTGCATCTCCCCTAAATTTTACTTACTTGCACATTAAAATAATATTTAAGAAACACCCTAAAATTATTTAAGGAAGACAAATGCAGTATTGTGAAGATCTCCGGGGGAAAGAATCACCTACCCGTGGTCCTCTTCCTTTAATTTTCCTGCCAGATCTAGTAACTAAAAGTCGTCTCTGGTATGAAGCAGGCTGGGAGTTAGGTGGATTACTAGAAGGAAGCAAAGAGAAAGTTAACACATTTTTAAAAAACAACTTTTGTTGGCTGGGCGTGGTGGCTCACGCCTGTAACCCCAGCACTTTGGGAAGCCAAGGCGGGTGGATCACAAGGTCAAGAGATCGAGACCATCCTGGCCAACACAGTGAAACCCCATCGCTACTAAAAATACAAATATTATCCGGGCATGGTAGCACGTGCCTGTAATCTCAGCTACTCAGGAGGCTGAGGCAGGAGAATTGCTTGAACCCAGGAGGCAGAGTTGCAGTGAGTCGGGATTGCGCCACTGCACTCTAGCCTGGCAACAGAGCAAGACTCTGTCTCAAAAAAAAAAAGTCCTTTATTATTATTTCTTTTGAGACGGGGTCTTACTCCGTCACCCAAGTGGGGTGTAGTGGTGTGATCTTGACTCACTGCAATCTCTGTCTTCCTGGTTCCAAGCTATCCTCCCACTTGAGTCTCACAAGTAGCTGGGACTACAGGTATGCACCACCATGCCTGGCTAATTTTTTGTATTTTTGGTAGAGACAGGGTTTCACCATGTTGCCCAGGCTTGAACCTCTGAGCTCAAGCAATCCACCCGCCAAGGCCTCCCAAAGTGCTGGGATTACAGATGTCAGCCACTATGCTCGGCCCCGTGACATGTGATTTTAATAAAAAGGAATCTGGGCCGGGCACAGCGACTCATGCCTATAATCCCAGCACTTTGGGAGGCCAAGGTGGACGGATCACGAGGTCAGGAGATCGAGACCATCCTGGCTAACACAGTAAAACCCCATCTCTACTAAAAATACAAAAAATTAGCTGGGCGTGGTGGCACGTGCCTGTAGTCCCAGCTACTCAGGAGGCCAAGGCAGGAGAATCACTTGAACCCGGGAGGCGGCGGTTGCAGTGAGCTGAGATCACGCCACTGCACTCCAGCCTGCGTGACAGGGCAAGACTCTGTCTCAAACAAACAAACAAAAAACCATAATAATAAAATAAAAATAAAAATGATTCTGTAGAATACAGCTTTATTCATCTTAAATTAACAAATTTAAAATTCTATATACAGTTCATCCGTGTATCCGGAGGTTCCACATCTGAAGATTCAACCAACCAGGGATTAAAACTATCTGAAGGGGAAAAAACCCGACTGAAAAAATAAAAAAATTAAAAAACCCCCAAATATAGTAAAACAAGTATTTACATAGCATTTACACTATATTATTATATAGATTATCATAACACACTAGATACTATAAGTAATCTAGAGATGATTTAAAATACATGGGAATATTAGATTATATGCAAATACTATGTTATTTTTTATAAGAGATTTAAACATCTACATAGTTTGGTATCTGCAAGAGGTCCTGAAACCAATTCCCTATGGATACAAAAGACAAATGTATAATCAGTGGTTATCAAGCCAAAATGGAATGACCAGAGAGTGCTACTAGTAAATAGGGCCCAGGAGGCAGAAATGCTAAGGCCTTAAAATGTGGTCAGCATGAAGAACTTTCCTGCCTCAAAATGCCAATCATGTCCTATTGAGAAATACTGCTATATATACTCATTACTAAGACGAAACTAATTTGATAGTGCTAAGAAAAATTAATGTAGAAGAGCTCAGAAGGTGCTAATGCTGTCGAGAGAACAATTTTAAAATTATCTTATCCCAAAGTACCTTATTATCCTTTAAAAGTTGCAACAGAACTATACAGAAATGTTAAGTAATGTGAACTAAGCAACGACAAGCTGGTCTGAATTAGTCAAACATTCATATCATGGTTTATACCAAAAAGGGAAGCTGTTTGTTTTCCAAAAATAGTACATCAGTTAATATTTAATTAGCGTATTAACAACATCCATGTAAGTGATATGTGAAAAGTTGTTCAAATATTTTTTCTTTAATCTTTATTTCCTTGGAAACATCCTTTCCAATACTAGCAGAAAAATTAACTCAATCCAACTCCTCAAATTTACAAAGTTTCAAATACTACATCTTATTTTTATATTTTTATTGTATAGAAAGGATTGAAGTATAGAAAGATTACTCAGAATTTTTTTTTTTTTTAAAGACAGTGTCTCACTCCCGTCACCCAGGCTGGAGCTCAGTGGTAGGATCACTGCACTCTGCAGCATCAACTTCCTGGGCTCAGGTGATTTTCCCATCTCAGCCTCCTGAGTAGTTGGGACTACAGGCATGCAACACCATACCCAGCTAATTTTTTGTTTCAGTAGAGGTGGGGTTTTGCCACGTTGCCCGGGCTTGTCTCAAAATCCTGAGCTCAAGTGATCTGCCCACCTTGGCCTCCCAAAGTGCTGGGATTACAGGTGTGAGCCCTATGCCTGGCCAAGAATGTTATTACTTGTATTATGACAATGCATTTCTGATCATAACTAACAGAAAGATTTCAATATTCTTTTCTACTTTTGGACATAGGTATTAAAATGACTGATAAAGAACAATTAGTATTACAGATATTAATAACGTAGATTTATGTAGTAAAATTTTTTCAGGATTTGAACATGACATCAGTTTTTATTACAATACTGTAAACCAAGTAAGGAAAACAGCAGTTTTTCCTATTAGACTAACTGAAAAACCAAGGTTTTTATTTGCTTAAAAGTTTAATGTACACAAATAACACGATAAAACACTATCTTGTTTTACTGGTTAAACAGTATCTTGTTATTGGTTTGGAATGCAGCTTAACATCTCTTTTTTGTATTAGTGTTTATCATGTGTAACTACTTCACAATCTACTTGTCAATTTACCTTTCTAATTATGTGGTTGGTAAAAAAGAACTTTGCAGAAGAACATTTTATTAAAAAGATTTCAATCTTGGGACAAGGTCAATTAAATCTTGTTTAAAATAAATAAAAACTTTTTAAAAAGAAGAAAAGTTCTATAGTGAACCATGTGAGACAAAATATACACATTTACATACCACTCTCTTTCTCTTTCTCTCTCTCTGTTTTTCCTTTCCTTCTCATCAGCTTTAGGAGGACTTTTTCTCATTAGGAATCTATTTTCAGGTATAGGAGGGATCTCTTCTGGACGGACAGTAGACTGGGGTTGGGCTTCAAGATTTTCAGCTTCACTCTCACTAGATGCACTTAACAAACAGAAACACACGAAACAAGTTACAGTTGGTTATTATGTCCTTATGCAAATATCCAATTGTTGGTATTTCTTTCCTTTATATCACTATAATATAAACATCCTGTCCTTACCAAAGATGTGATCGCATGGGAAAAATCTTCTATTCCTCTGACAAACCAACTAACCAATCAAAAAACAAACAAAACAAAATGTTTCGATTATCACACTCTCAAAAAATATTTTCCTACAAAACGGATAAAAAATATGAAACTATGTGGGGAATGCGCTCTGATAAATTTAAAATACTTTAAAACATGGGTAAAGAAATTAATTGCATTTTGAGGCAACAGGTAGATGAAGACAAGTTTTAGTACAAACACTGATTATTTCAAACAAAATGGAAAAGAAAGTAAAATACACGGATATTATCTGCTTTCTACTCTTATGCTATCATAAGAGCTACTGAAAATAGGAAAAACAATTGGTGGTTTTCTGCAATTTTCATGAATCCCATAATCCTCCTACAAAACATACAAATCTGTAACACCAAAGCCATCATTTAATTGAGTACACAAAAAATGAACTGATGGGTTTTGTTTCAAAAGAAAATGAATGTACCCAAAATTTAATCTACAAACTATAGAATATCAAAAGTCTTACGGCTCCATGCTATATTTCTCACTATTTTAACAGTTTCATATAATTGACCCCAAATCCTAACAGATTTATTTATAAAAAGGGAATCAGAATATAAAGCTAGCATTAGAAAAGTAAAATTAAGACCTCTTCTTGCTTTTCTTTCGCTTCTTCTTTTCTTTCTTGTGTTTTCGGGAATTTTTCCTATGTTTCTTTTTTCTTTTCTTTGATTTCTCTTCAGAAGCACTTTCAGAATCAGAGGAATCAGAAGAGGACTGAGAATCACTTGAGCTATCTGAGTCACTAGATGAGGAGGAGGAAGATGATGATGATTTATGCCTTTTCTTTTCTTCTTTCTTAACTTTAATAAAAACAAAAAGGTTTTGATCAACAATTTTTAGACGAACTTTGTGGAAGGAGATTTAAATTTTCTGCAGATTCTCACTGAGTCCAGTATTTAGCACTTAGATCATCCAGCTATGTGAACTGGAAAGTACAGGAAAGCAGTCGAGACTTAGGATTAGAGTCCAGATCTCCAGAATTCATCAGTCAAAGTTGTATGTATTAATCCAACTAACTTTAAAAAATAGGTGAGTCTAAAATGCTAAACTAATGTTATCAAACATCTGAATAAGAAAGTTTTCTAAAAGCACAGAATAACAAGAGTCCCACGTTCTAATCTTGTAGTTTTCCACTTTCCCTCTTTATCAAGATTGGCAGAACTAGTGCGGGAAAATAACAGAAAAACTGCTTTAAAGAAACATGGAGAGGTAAGAAATTTATTTCTTTGGCATGGGCTTATATTTCAATGCCCGAGCAGTCTTCTAATAATTAAGAAATCTAGCTCAAGAGGAGACTGATAACAGAGGGAAGTCAATTGCCCATGATGAACAGAATGTTTTGGGGACTCTACAAAAAGTCATTTTAAATTGAAATTTTATTTCAGTTAAGGAAGCAGTAGCTTTAAAAAGGGCAAATAAACTCAGAGTTTAAAGGATCATTCAATTAACATTAGTAAGTAAAGCTAGAAGGTGTAATATAACAAGAATTAGAAGAAGATACTACAAACTAGAAGGCGCTTGACCTATCTAAAGATATACTTATTCAAATCATGGTGGATTTGAAGAGGCTAACCGGGGCCAAAGATGGGACAATACTGATATATAGATGAGAACTACAATAAATTGAAATATATCAGATTATAATAGAAATCCATTAGTTCACAGTGATACTCATAAAGTATAAAGCATTCATCCTGCCTTTCTGGTACAAACTGCACCACTTGCTCATGAAATAGATGAACGGAAATAGCTCTTTGTCAGAAGCATTCCAGGCATACATGAAAAAGAAATTGAGCGAGACTCTGTCTCAAAAACCAAAAACAAACAAAAAAAATCATTGTTTCACAACTTCTTGTGAGGCACTGATAACCATGGCTGCTGCAGAACACTGAGACAACTTGTCCTGTGTGACTCCTGTTTTCATTAGAAGGAATTTTTTCTTTCTTTTTTTTTTTTTTTTTGAGACGGAGTCTTGCTCTGTCGCCCGGGCTGGAGTGCAGTGGCCGGATCTCAGCTCACTGCAAGCTCTGCCTCCTGGGTTTACGCCATTCTCCTGCCTCAGCCTCCTGAGGAGCTGGGACTACAGGTGCCAGCCACCTCGCCCGGCTAGCTTTTTGTATTTTTTAGTAGAGACGGGGTTTCACCGTGTTAGCCAGGATGGTCTCGAACTCCTGACCTCATGATCCGCCCGTCTCGGCCTCCCAAAGTGCTGGGATTACAGGCTTGAGCCACCGCGCCCGGCCTAGAAGGAATTTTTTCAAGTCACAACTGCATCTGATCAACATTACATAACATAGTAAGTATTCAATTAGTAAAATCCAGTGTGTTCAATTATAGAAAACGCTGCATGACAAATGACCTTTTTTGATAAATACATTTCAAGGAAACATAAAACAAGATGGCAAGAGAATTTATTAAAAAACAAAACACAACTTACAAGACCAATTTCAATGTCTGAACTTTATTTGGATTGATTCACACAACAAAAAATTAATTAACATTAATGAAACAGTTACAATTTGAACACTGTCAGAATATTTTATATTTAGGGATGTGTATGTATGTATCATTATGGTATTGTTTTTAAGAATCATCTTTTAGAAATAACATTTATTGATAAAATATTATGCCTGGAATTTGTTTCAAAGTAATAGGAAAGGGAAAAGTGGCTAGTGATGGGTAAAACAAGTTTGGCCATAAACTCCCAAAGCTAGGTAAAGAACAAGTATTTGTTATACTATTTTATTCACTTGTGTATAAATTAATATTTTCCATAATAAAAAGTCAAGGAGAACAAAGAAAATATATCTTTGGATTATCTGTTGGCTGTTTGGTTACAGAACCTTAGTTGAAAGGGTTAACAGCTGATTTGTGACCTTTCCTTTAGCCTCACCTTACCCTCAGGAACATCTGAAATTTGGTATTTGGCAAATTTATCCTTGCCTTTTTTTTTTTTTTTTTTGAGACAAGGTCTTGCTCGGTTGCCCAGGCTAGAGTGAAGATCTTAGCTCACTACAGTCTCCACCTCCCAGGCTCAAGTGATACTTCTGTCTCAGCTTCCTAAGTAACTGGGAACACTGGTGTATGCCACCATGCCCTGCTAATTTTTTTACTTTTATTTTTGTAGAGACAAGTTCTCCCTATGTTGCCTAGGCTGGTCTTGAACTCCTGTGCTCAAGGGATCCTCCTGCCTCAACTTCTGTAAGTGTTGGGATTACAAGTGTGAGCTACCATGCCTAGCCTTGTTTATTTACTTATATATTTATGAAGATGGGGTCTTGCTGTGTTGCACAGGCTGGCCTCAAACTCCTGGGCTCAAGTAATCCTCCTTCCCTCAGCCTCCTGAGTAGCTAAGACTACAGGCACGTGTGCTGCTGTGCCTGAATCATCCTTGAAATTTATAACTGATAATTTATAGGAATATACTAAACCCAAGACACATGAAAATCTGGCTGAAGTTACTTGTAACTTCAAGGACTCTGGTTCACTGTCCAGATTGCTTTTCCAGTACTGATGAGATGTTGCTGCACTGGAGAAAGGGAACAAGGTATAAAATCTGAACAGACTGTAGATGTAATGGCTTCACTGAACTAAGTTAATCCTTCCTTACCCAGTTGTGTTTCTAAGGAACACGTACATTATCAAGTGTGAGGTGTTTGGGATATACGCAAGCTGTGCCTGGAAATCATGAGAGCTCTTCTATGCTGTTGATGTACCAGCCATGCCGTTTCCTGTCCTATATCCTTTCTTAAGGGTAAGTAGCCTTAGTGCCTGGGGAAGCTAATTTTGTCTCATGAGCCCAACTGTTAACCTGAATCCAATACCAATGCTGCTAGTAAGACAGAGTGGGTATGTAAAAACATATAATCTGAAAAATCTACTTATATATGCTAAACTAATAAACCTGAGGGATATGCAGGGGGGGAAAATCAAATTTTTAGGAAATCTAACAAAGAAATTCATAATGAAATAAAAACATAAAATTGTGCAAGCAAAATAAAAATACTACACTTAAACATAAAATATACTTGTTAAAATATGGTAACTCTTTACCCCACAATTAACAAATCTTTAATTACCAGCTCTGATTTCTATTTATTTTCCACTGAGATTCTTTCCTATGAGAAATACATCGCAGTTGATAAAAAGCAGGCCCATTTAGTATTTGAAATTAAAAAACAAAAAAACAAAAAAAAAGCAACCCCATTGGCTAGGGGCATGGCTTCTCACGCCTGTAATCCCAGCACTTTGGGAGGCTGAGGGGGGACAATCACTTGACCCTGGGAGGTCGCCGGGGGTATGGTGTCTCACACCTGTAATCCCAGCACTTTGGGAGGCCAAGGAGGGAGAATTACTTGAGGTCGAGGCTGCAGTGAGCCATGACTGCACCACTACATTCTAGCTTGGGGAACAGAGTGAGAACCTGTCTCCAAACCAACAAAAAACCATACCACACAACAGCAAGCCCACTTACCAAGTGTATTAAATACATTTCATAAACAATGATTTAATTTATACATCGCTTTTGAAGAGAACATTTTAGTGAAGCAAGATAACATGATAAAATGAAAAGTACAGGTGCAGTGGTTCATGCCTGTAATCCTACCACTTTGGGAGGCCAAGGCTGGTGGATAGGTTGAGGTCAGGAGTTCGAGTCCAGCCTGACCAACATGAAGAAACCCGTCTCTACTAAAAATACAAATATTAGCTGAGTGTGGTAGAGGGTACCTGTAATCCCAGCTACTCGGGAGACTGAGGCAGAGAATCTCTTGAACAGGGAGGCAGAGGTTGCAGTGAGCTGAGATTGCGTCACTGCACTCCAGCCTGGGAGACAGACTGAGATTCTGTTTCAAAAATAAATAAATAAATAAAAAGTTTCTCTCTTTTGATATTTGGCAAATTTAATTTACGTTCCTTTTCGTGTAAGTCTGCTCAGAAAAAAAAATGAGAGAAAATAATTGAGAAAGAGATGGCATTAAAGGACAGAAGGGTAAAAAGGTAAAAAATTGGGAGACATCACAATATCAATATTGATTCTGTAAGACTGTGGCTGGAGTTTCAAAGTGTGTGCTAAACTATATTTTAAAATATGATTAAGGCATATTGAGAATATGACTGAAACTGTATCCTTCTCAAGGATTATTTAACTTAACAGTATTATCGATATACATAGTCAACGTAATGTCAGTACATGGAGATGAAGAGCCATGGTCCCTGGTACTGATCCGTCACATGTTAGGAACCAGGTCATATAGCAGAAGGTGAGTGGCAGGCAAGCAAGCCTTACCACTGGAGCTCCACCTCCTGTCAGATCAGCGATGGCATTAGATTCTTAAAGGAGCACAAACCCTATTGTGAACTGTGCATGCGAGGGATCTAGGCTGAGCACTCCTTATGAAACGCTAATGCCTGATGATCTGAGGTGGAACAGTTTCATTCTGAAACCATTCCCTAAACCCTGATGAAATAAAGACATTTTCAGAAAACTAGAATAATTTGTCACCAAGAGACCTAACCTTTAAAAAAAAAATTGGTTAAAGGAAGTTCTCCAAAGAGAAAGGAAATAGCAGGAGGCAGCTTGAATTTCAGAAAGGAAGAACAAAAGAATGGTAAATAATAGGGGCTTTGTAAAGGAATCAACTATCAGTTCAGATAAAAAGAAACATAAATAGCTCTTAAGGAGACACGAACATCACACTCCTCAGAGAAATGCGAACTGAAACTAGCATTTGTTAAAAAAAAATTCATTAGGCTGGCAAAGGTGAAACACTTTACAATAATAAGTAGTTTTATACAGGGTTTAGGGCAACTTATCCTCTTATATTCTGGTAGCAGTGTCTACCAAATTACAAATACACGACCTCTGTAAACTGGCAATTCTATTTCTAGGAAATTCATTCTATATGATCAACATTCATACACACGTGGAATAATGTACAAAATGTGAGAATGGAAACTCACTGAAAGAGATTTTCACTGATTATCCTTTTACACTCTAAATTTTGAACCAAATAAATGTATTAAAATTTTAAAAATAGGGTACAAAGTTTCAGTTAAGACAGGAAGAATAAGTTTGGTGAGATCTACTTTCATAGCATGGTGAGAACAGTTAATAACAATGTATTGTACATTTCAAAATTCCTGAGATAGTAAATTTCAAATTTCTGACCACAAAAACATTACTTGAGGTGACAGCTATGTTAAATAGCTTGATTTAATCATTCTGCATTGTATACATGTATCAAAACATCATGCTGTATACCATAAGTATATACAATAATTTCTCAATTATAATATTTTCAAATTAAAATTTTAAATTCCAAATATGGCAACAGCTGTTTTCAACTGACTCTTCAAAAAAACCTACTTCCGGCTGGGCGCGGTGGCTCAAGCTTGTAATCCCAGCCCTTTGGGAGGCCAAGACGGGCAGATCATGAGGTCAGAAGATCGAGACCATCCTGGCTAATATGGGGAAACTCCATCTCTACTAAAAATACAAAAAGAAATTAGCCGGGCACGGTGGTGGGCACCTCTAGTCCTAGCTACTCGGGAGGCTGAGGCAGGAGAATGGTGTGAACCAGGGAGGCGGAGCTTGCAGTGAGCCGAGATCTCGCCACTGCACTCCAGCCTGGGCGACAGAGTGAGACTCTGTCTCAAAAAAAAAACAAAAACAAAATACAAAACAAAACAAAAAAAACCCTACTTCTTGCTTAACTACTTACACAAAATTGATTTCAGCATTTCTATTACAAGCATGTAAGTATCCTTAAGGTAAAATGAAATAATACTAACAGCAAAAACCACAATGCAAGTTAAGAATCATAATGGATGAAAAGGAATTACAGAGAGTTATTAATAACAATCTCAACTCGGGCCATTTCTGGTTAATTAGTTTAAAGATTACATAATTTGCTTATTATTAGGTAGAATGATTTCCCAAACATCTTCACTGACCCTTTACTTGGGGGCATGGTGTGATGTAACCCTATCAATTAGTCACTGAACTTACTAGTATAATATTAAGGTTAAAAACCAAACTCCATAGCTCACACCTGTAATCCCAGCACTTTGGGAGGTTGAGTTAGAAGGATGGCTTGAACCAGGAATTTGAGACCCACCTGGGCAACACAGTGAGACCCTGTCTCCACCAAAAATACAAAAATTAGCCAGGTATGGCAATGCACACCTGTAGTCCCAGCTATTTGGAGGGCTGAGGTGAGAGGATTGCCTGAACCCAGGAGTTTGAGGTTGCAGTGAACTATGACTGAACCACTGCACTCCAGCCTGGCAACAGAGCAAGACACTGTCTCAAAAAAAAAAAAAAATTATAACCAAACCAGAAATAACTCCAGAGTATTTTATTTGTAAAAACCTAATGTAAGAAAATGCTGCTGCCGGGCGCGGTGGCTCAAGCCTGTAATCCCAGCACTTTGGGAGGCCGAGACGGGCGGATCACAAGGTCAGGAGATCGAGACCACCCTGGCTAATACGGTGAAACCCCGTCTCTACTAAAGAATACAAAAAACTAGCCGGGCGACGAGGCGGGCGCCTGTAGTCCCAGCTACTTGGGAGGCTGAGGCAGGAGAATGGCGTAAACCCGGGAGGCGGAGCTTGCAGTGAGCTGAGATCCGGCCACCGCACTCCAGCCTGGGCGATAGAGCCAGACTCCGTCTCAAAAAAAAAAAAAAAAAAAAAAAAAAAGAAAATGCTGCTTTGTTTTTTATTTGAGACCTACAGATTTACACCAATAAATTTTACTTGAAATCTTGAAAATGAAGCAAATTCTGAAATCACCATCAAAATAAGATTTGAAATAAAGAACAGAAGTATTTCTAAAATGGTCTTTAGACAATTTAATTTCACATTATGGGTCTCATCTCCTAAACTGTTTCTAAGTTTAACATCCCACTATTTTCCAATAAAAGTGCCAAAATTACTTTTAGAATAAGGACACTGAAATGGGATCCTGTCACCATAAAAACGAATCTCTAGTGGTGTTCTTCACTTGTCTCCTGAGTACAAGATTCACCAGCTGCTTCCTCTATTGTGCTATTCGTTCTGTATTGCCAGGCAATCTGCCTCCTGCCATTTCTTCTCATACAACTACTTACCACCATGTTGCCACAACTCTGTTCTTGTGTTTCTGTGTACTATGTAACATAGCAATCCTCTCATCTCTTAGTTCCATTATTGGTACGCTAAGCTTGTGGGAGTTATGTATATCCTACTTCTCAAGGTCACTGCCAAGATCTGATTTTTCACACAAAAAACTTGCAACCTCCAGCATAAACAGGTTAACAACTGCAGTGAACTCTGAAGAGCAGAGCATGATCTGAGGTCATGTCAGCTCCCGAAAAACCAGGAAATACCTTAATCTAGGTACTGGTCTGTGTTCTACCCTCCACTCTGACTTCTGACAGCCCTTTGCTGAGCCTCTACAGAGGATGTAGCTTTTATTAGCTTCCAGTGTTCCATCTCTGCATCTGCTGGAAGGTTTCTCTCCCTGACTTCGAATTTTCTCTGGCACACTCAAATAGTCACAAAAAGAAGGATTTCCAATCTCAAAATTGCAAAGAGAGAAAGGCCCAGGAAGACTGATTGCCCAGACTCACAAAGACCATATACAGATGGACCAAGACAGTCAGATTTCTTCAGAAGTCTTTTTGTTTTCTTTCAGGAAGTTAAAAAAAAGAGGTGTAAATCTCTCATACAAGGTTTTAAATATAATGATGATAAATACCACAGTGTTACAATGCATTTTGACTGTTTCCAATTATTTTAAGGAGGCCATCAAACTTACAAAGTGGATGTAAGATATAGCTCTGCTTAAGATTACATAAGATGCATGACAAAATCTACCCTGAACAATGTTCTGAATGGTAACTGAAGGAATATGGAATAACAGGGGTCCAAGTGTGTGTTTTCAAACTAACGATCTTTTCCTCTTTTCACAGTATGATCCAGAACAGAGTAGGCATTGGAGGCCTGGCTCAAAACAAATCTGACCTTTTAGAAACTCCTGGGAAGATACATATTAATAAAGGGCCAATCAGGCTGGGCGCGGTAGCTCAAGCCTGTAATCCCAGCACTTTGGGAGGCCGAGACGGGCGAATCACGAGGTCAGGAGATCGAGACCATCCTGGCTAACACGGTGAAACCCCGTCTCTACTAAAAAATACAAAAAACTAGCAGGGCGAGGTGGCGGGCGCCTGTAGTCCCAGCTACTCGGGAGGCTGAGGCAGGAGAATGGCGTAAACTCGGGAGGCGGAGCTTGCAGTGAGCTGAGATCCAGCCACTGCACTTCAGCCCGGGCAACAACAGAGTGAGACTCCGTCTCAAAAAAAAAATAAAAAATAAAAAATACAGGGCCAATCTCAGATTGCTAAAACTGATAAGGGCAAGATGAGTTTGAGGGACATACAGTTGGATGTTAACATCAACTTTTAGCATAACTTCCTGGCCCCAATAGCATGGGCAAAACTATCATTTATTTCTTCAGATGACAACACATTATAAAGATGTAAGTAATATATAAAGAGCTACATTCATTTACTTCCTCCTTTAGGCAAATATTCATGTCCTGCCCTTTTGGTAGCAAAAGCATCTTTACAACAAATTTATTAGAGAGTCTATGATTACTGTTCATCGTTTAAAACGCAAACTTTTTTTTTTGTATTTTTAGTAGAGACAGGGTTTCACTATGTTGGCCAGGCTGGATTCAACCTCCTGACCTCAAGTGATCCATCTACCTCGGTCTCCCAAGTTGCTGGGATTACAGGCGTGAGCCAGCACCTGGCCAAAAACTCCTTTGTTACCTCAATCTCTTTCTGAATATATAAACCACACAGCATCCTTAACTTTATTTATTTATATATTTTTTAGAGCCGGGGCCTTGTTCTGTCACCCAGGCTGCAGCCTCGAACTCCTGGGCTCGAGTGATCCTCCTGCCTCAGCCTACCAAATAGCAGGGACTACAGACAGTTAATCAAAAAAAATTTTTTTTTTTTTTGGTAGAGAAGAGTCTCACAATGTTGCCCAGGCTGGTCTGAAACTCATGGGCTCAAGTGATCCTCCTGCTTCAGTTTCACAAAGTGCTGGGATTACAGGTGTCAGCCACTGTGCCTGGCCACTTAACTTTTATAAGGAGGCAACAGATCCTAACACAAGCGTCCTTAAAGACTAAAGTATTTTTTTTTTAAAAATTAGTTGTCAAGTAGAGAATAAATGATGAAGATTTTCTAGATGACTTGGGAAGAATAATGCCTTAAGCTAAAATATTCCTACTGTACTAAAAACACTCTAAAGTTTAAACATCAGTAGGTTCAGGGTTTAGAAGTAACAAATATCATTACAGACTTTTTTAAAGTATTTTTTAAATGTAAATAATTGCATTTGTAGCACATTACTCAAAGATTCTCAACATCTCGTTTTTTACTGAATCTTCAAGCAAAAAGGCATACATTACACCTGTTGTTTGTAAAAAAGGATAATCGGTCTCATATATATCAAGAAATCCCATGAGCTGAAGCATACACCTGCAATAATTTATTGCAATAATTTACCTGCAAATATTTATTTGACATCACATGGAAGAAAATAAAATTAGCAGACTCAAAAATAGAATACAGACAAAAAAAAAATTTTTTTTAAATAATCATTTTGCCTTCTCTATGCCCATCTCGGGTGTTTTAAAATTAAAACAAAACAAAATGTACCTATTTCTAAACATTATAGAGGAAATCAGTACACCTAAAAAGTGAGATGAGAATGATCTACTTTGGGTAATTCTTAAGAAATTTTAAAGACATTTAAACTTTAATGAGTCAGTAACATATAACAGAAAAAGCTCTAATTCTCAAACTTGGGTTTGAGGTCTCTTTTCCTGACACAGTAAAGAACTTCATCTTCTTAATTATCTTTGTCTGTAAAATAGGGATATATAATACTACAGAGTTACTGTGAGAATCAGAAAGCATTATAGATGACTCTCAATGTGCTAACTCTAAGAAATTACTGATATGATTATTCCCTAGATTAGTAAGAACAGAGTTAGTTTAAGGTTTTACTGCTTTCTATACAGGTTTGAAGGTAATGTCACTTCATTATTTTTAGAAAGTCAAGCCCATCATCTGTAATAAAATAGTATCAGCCACATATTTCAAATATAAAGACTTAAAATATTTAAAGTTCTTACCATTTCAGACAATATATCAAATTAGTCTTGTTAGCATCAAATGGTCTGGTCTAAATAAAAGAAGCTTCTCAAACATGTAGGATGCTTCTGAATCTAAGTAGTGCTTAAAGAAAAAATAATTTATTCCCTTAAAGTTTCTCAATCTATCTTCCTCTCTTCGATTGCCATCTAGCCCCAGAGGCTCTTCCTCTAGAGTATTTACTTACTAGGTTATTCAGACAACTACAGTTAAAAAACAAACAAAAAACAAAAAACCGAGTGGAAGCAAAAGGGCAAATTACTGCCAATTAATAATCAGAAAAACTTAACTGACTTCATGGTAAACGAACAAAGTGAAAAGTAGGATAAAACACGGTTAAAAACACAAAATTGCCAAGAACACACAATGGGGAAAAGACAGGCTCTTCAATAAACAGTGCTGGAACAACTAGATATCCACATGTAAAATAACAAAACAGACCCTTATAATGCATATAAAAATCAACTAAAAATAGTTTAATGACTTAAACATAAGACTTGCAACTGCAAAACCACTAAAAGAAAACACACAGAAAAAGCTCCATGACATTGGTTTGAGCAATGATTTTTCTGGATATGACCCCAAAACCACAGGCAACAAAAAGCAAAAATAGACAAATGGGATTACATCAAACTAATAGGGTTCCACACAGCCAAAGAAACAATCAACAGAGTGAAGATACAACCTCTGGAATGGAAGAAAATATTTGCAAACGATACATCTGACAACGGATTAATATCCAAAATATACAAGGAATGCAAACAACTCATCAGGAAGAAAACAACCTGATTTAAAAATGGGCAAAGGACCTGAAGAGACATTTCTCAAAAGAAGACATACAAATGGCCAACAAGTATATGGCAAAAATGCTCAATGTCACTGAACATCAAAGGAATGCAAATTAAAACTACAACGAGATGGCACCTCATACCTGTTACAATGGCTATTATGAAAAAAAAAAAAGAACAAAAACAAGGGAGAGGATGTGAAGAAAAGGACACTCTTGTAAACTGTTGGTGGGAATGTAAATCAGTATAGCCATTATTAGAAAACCGAATGAAGGCTCCTCAAAAAATCAGAAATAGAAAGAGGGCATTACATAATGGTAAAGGGATCAATGCAGTTAAGAAGAGCTAACTATCCTAAATATATATGCACCAATACAGGAGCACCCAGATTCATAAAGCAAGCTCTCAGAGACCTACAAAGAGACTTAGACTCCCACATAATAATAGTGGGAGACTTAAATACCCCACTGTCAATATTAGACAGATCAATGAGACAGAAAATTAACAAGGATATTCAGGACTTCAACTAGCTCTGCCAAGTGAACCTAACAGACATCTACAGAACTCTCCACCCCAAATCAACAATATATATTCTTCTCAGCACCACGTCACACTCATTCTAAAACTGACCACATAATTGGAAGTAAAACACTCCTCAGCAAATGCAAAAGAACGGAAATAATAACAGTCAGTCTCTCAGACCACAGTGCAATCAAACTGGAACTCAAGATTAAGAAACTCACTCAAAACCGCACAATTACATGGAAACTGAACAACCTGCTCCTGAATGACTACTGGGTAAATAATGAAATTAAGGCAGAAATAAGTAAGTTCTTTGAAACCAATGAGAACAAAGACAATGTACCAGAATCTCTGGGACACAGCTAAGGCAGTGTTTAGAAGCAAATTTACAGCACTAAATGCCCACAAGAGAAAGCAGGAAAGATCTAAAATGGATATCCTAACATCAGAATTAAAAGAACTAGAGAAACAAATTCAAAAGCTAGCATGAGAGGAGAAATATCTAAGATCAGAGCAGAACTGAAGGAAATAGAGAAACAAAAAACTCTTAAAAAAAAAAAAAAATCAATGAATCCAGGAGCCGGTTTTTTGAAAACATTAACAAAATAGATTCTGGCTAGACTAGTCTGCTAGCCAGACTAAGAGGAAAAGAGAGAAAAATCAAATAGACACAACAAGAAATGATAAAAGGGAGGTCACCACTGATCCCACAGAAATACAAACCACCATCAGAGAATACTATAAACACCTCTACACAAATACACTAGAAAATCTAGAAGAAATGGATAAATTTGTAGACATATACACCCTAAGACTAAACCAGCAAGAAGTCGAATCCCTGAATAGACCAATAACAAGTTCTGAAATTGAGGCAGTAATTAATAGCTTAACAACCAAAAAAAGCCCAAGACCAGATGGATTCACAGCCGAATTCTACCAGAGGTACAAAGAGGGGCTGGTACCATTCCTTCTGAAACTATTCCAAAAAAGGGACTCCTCCCTAACTCATTTTATGAGGCCGACATCATCCTGATACCAAAGCCTGGCAGACACAAGAAAAAAAGAAAATTTCAGGACAATATTCCTGATGAACATTGATGGGAAAATCCTCAATAAAATACTGGCAAACTGAATCCAGCAGCACATCAGAAAGCTTATCCACCACGATGAAGTCAGCTTCACTTCTGGGATGCAAGAATGGTTCAACATACATAAATCAATAAACGTAATCCATCACATAAACAGAACCAATGACTAAAACCACATGATTATCTCAATAGATGCAGAAAAGGCCTTCAATAAAATTCAACAGCCCTTCATGCTGAAAACTGTCAATAAACTAGGTATTGATGAAACATATCTCAAAATAATAAGAGCTACTTATGACAAACCCACAGCTAATATCATACTGAATGGACAAAAGCTGGAAGCATTCCCTTTGCAAACAAGAATGCCCTCTCTCACCACTCCTATTCAACGTAGTATTGAAAGTTCTGGCCAGGATGATCAGGCAAGAGAAGGAAATAAAGGGTATTCAAATAGGAAGAGAGGAAGTCAAACTGTCTGTTTGCAGATGACATAATTGTATATTTAGAAAACCCCATCGTCTCAGCCCAAAATCTCCTTAAGCTGATAACCAACTTCAGCAAAGTCTCAGGATACAAAATCAATGTGCAAAAATCACAAGCATTCCTATACACCAATAACACAGAGAGCCAAATCATGAATGAACTCCCATTCACAATTGCTACAAAGAGAATAAAATACCTAGGAACACAACTTACACGGAATGTGAAGGACCTCTTCAAAGAGAACTACAAACCACTGCTCAAGGAAATAAGAGAGGACACAAATGGAAAAACATTTCATGCTTATGGACAGTAAGAATCAATATCCTGAAAATGGTCACACTGCCCAAAGTAATTTATAGATTCAATGCTATCTCCATCAAGCTACAATTGACTTTCTTCACAGAATCAGAAAAAAACTGCTTTAAATTTCATATGGAACCAAAACAGAGCTTGTAGAGCCAAGACAATCCTAAGGAAAAAGAACAAAGCTGGAGGCATCACGCTACCTGACTTCAAACTATACTGCAAGGCTACAGTAACCAAAACAGCATGGTACTGCTACCAAAATGGATATATAGATCTATGAAACAGAACAGAGGCCTCCGAAATAATGCCACACATCTACAACCATCTGATCTTTGACAAATCTGACAAAAACAAGCAATGGGAAAAGGATTTCCTATTTAGTAAATGGTGTTGGGAAAACTGGCTAGCCATATGTGAAAAACTGAAACTGGACCCCTTCCTTACACATTATACAAAAATTAACTCAAGAGACAGATTAAAGACTTAAACATAAGACCTAAAATCATAAAAACCCTAGAAGAAAACCTAGGCAATACCATTCAGGATATAGGCATGGGCAAAGATTTCATGACTAAAACACCAAAAACAATAGCAACAAAAGCCAAAATTGACAAATGGTATCTAATTAAACTAAAGAGCTTCTGCACAGCAAAAGAAGCTATCATCAGAGTGAACAGGCAACCTATAGAACGGGAGAACATTTTTGCTATCTATCCATCTGACAAAGAGCTAATATCCAGAATCTACAAAGAACTTAAACAAACTTACAAGAAAAAAACAAACGCCGCCATCAAAAAGCAGGTGAAGGATATCAACAGACACTTCTCAAAAGAAGACATTTATGTGGCCAACAAACATGAAAAAAAAAAAGCTAATCATCACTGGTCATTAGAGAAAAGCAAATCAAAACCACAATGAGATACCATCTCATGCCAGTTAGAACGGTGATCATTAAACAGTCAGGAAACAACAGATGCTGGAGAGGATGTGGAGAAACAGGAACACCATTACACTGTTGGTGGGAGCATAAATTAGTTCAACCATTGTGGAAGACAGTGTGGCAATTTCTCAAGGATCTAGAACTAGAAATACCATTTGACACAGCAATCCCATTACTGGGTATATACCCAAAAGATTATAAATCATTCTTCTATAAAGACACATGCACACATATGTTTACTGCAGCATTATTCAAAATAGCAAAGACTTGTAACAGACCCAAATGCCCATCAATGACAGACAGGATAAGGAAAATGTGGCACATATACACCATGGAATACTATGCAGCCATTAAAAAGGATGACTTCATGTCCTTTTCAGGGACATGGATGAAGCTGGAAACTATCATTCTCAGCAAACTAACACGGGAACAGAAAACCAAACACTGCATGTTCTCACTCAAAAGTGGAAGGTGAATGAGAACACATGTACACAGGGAGAGGAACATCACACACTGGTGCATGTCCGGGGGTGGGGTGGGGGGTCTAGGGGAGGGATAGCATTAGGAGAAATACCTAATGTAGATGATGGGCTGATGGGTTCAGCAAACCACCATGCCATATGAATACCTATGTAACAAACCGGCATGTTCTGCACATGTATCCCAGAACTTAAAGTATAATAATAAAAAAAAAATTAAAAATAGAACTTGCACATGATCCAGAAATCCCACTACTGGATATATATCCAAAGGAAATGAGATCAGTGTGTTGAAGAGATATCTGCACTCTCATGTTCACTGCTGCATTATTCACAATAGCTAAGATACGGAATCAACCTGTTTCCACCAACAGATGAACGGATTTTTTAAAAAATGTGGTTTATATACACAATGGAATACTATTCAGCCTGTCATCTGGAGCAACATGAATGAACCCAGAGGAAGTTATGTTATATGAAATAAGCCAGGCACAAAAGGACGAATACCATATGATCTCATTTACATGTGGAATCTAAAAATGTTGAAGTCACAGAAGCAGAGAGAATAGTGGTTCCCATGGGATTAGAGAAGGGAATGTGTTGGACAAATGCTGGTAAAGGATATAAAATTTCAGTTAGCTCAGAGGAATGAGTTCAAGAATTCTACTGTATAACATGATGACTACAGCAAATAACAATGTACTGTATTCCTGAAAATCACTGGCCAGGTGCAGTGGCTCACACCTGTAATCCCAGCACTTTGGGAGGCTGAGACAGGCGGATCACAAGGTCAGGAGCTCGAGACCAGCCTGGCCAATATGGTGAAACCCCATCTCTACTAAAAATACAAAAGCGGCGGGTGCCTGTAGTCCCAGCTACTTGGGAGGCTGAGGCAGGAGAATTGCTTGAATCCAGGAGGCGGAAGTTGCAGTGAGCCAAGATCATGCCACTGCACTCCAACCTGGGTGACAGAGCGAGACTGTCTCAAAAAAAAAAAAAACCCCGCTAAGATGTTAAGAGTTCTCAACACAAAAAGGGGTAATTATGTGAGGCAATATATGTTAATTAGCGCAATTTAGCCATTCCACAATGTATACATACTTCAAAACACCATATTGTTCAAAGTATATACAATTTTTGTCAACTTAAAAAAGTAAAAAATAAAAGCACAAAAATACATTTTAAAACAAAAACCTCATTTTTATATCAGCTTGAGTAAGAATTTCATGCCAACTATTTAGAGTGTCTCTGCTTATTTTGTATGTGTAAGTATTCTTAGAAATATGTACTTCGTTTTACCTTTAGATTTGGGAATCAGCTCTCCACAACTGAGTATCCGTACCTCCGCAAACGGTTTGCTAGCTGCATCTGTTTTCTGGTTTTCAATCTCTCTTACAACTTCTTGGCCAGAGATTACTTGTCCAAAAACAACATGATGCCTAAAGTGTCAAGTAAAAATTATTAAATAAAAGCTTCTTATTTCACGGTTCATTTAAAACAGATTGTAAAATAAATAAAATAATCTTTACCCATCTAAATGAGGAGTTGGTTTCGTTGTTCTTTTGGAAGTCATCAGATAGAAGAATAAAAACAAAGTCAGAGAAAAACAAAGTTAGCATCTCTAAAAAGAAAAAGAAAATAACTGTATTGGAAACAAAGTTGAAAACAAAGACATCAACTGCTATCTTAATATAATCATATTACCTCAATCTTAAGGAGAACCGAAGGCAAAATGCTTTCCACATAATATATTTACCAAACTTGTTCTAATTATAAAAGCAATACCTACTTACTGTGAAAACTTTTATGTAACTAAAATAGACATTTCAGTGTTATTTCTATCCATTCATGTTTCTTGCACTTGAGTTCTTACTGAATAGTCATAATTGTATAATGTTCTACTATGCAGACATATCAAAATGTATGAAACAATTCCACCAGTGTATGAGTTTAACCATAATGCTTTTCAACCTTAACATTTTAAACAGTTAAGCACAGACTATATTCTTATGGTCCTCAGACATATACTGTTGGACTTGAACAGAAACAGTTCATATTGTGTTTATAAGTTTTTTTTATTTTTTTGGGTTAGAGACAGGGTCTCATGCTGTTGTCCAGGCTGCAGTGCACTGGCACAACCTTGGTTCACTGCATCCTCAACATTCTGGGCTCAAGCTATCATCCTGCCGCAGCATCCTGAGTAGCTGGGACTATAGGTGCACGCCAGCATGCCTGGCTAATTTTTGTATTTTTTGTAGAGACGGGTCTCACTATGTTGCCCAGGCTAATCTCAAACCTGGGTTCAAGCGATCCTCCCACTTTGACCTTTGAAAGTGCTGGGATTACAAGTATGAGTCACTGTGCCCAGCTGAGTGTTTACAAGTTCTTTAATCACCTGCAAGAGATCTGGATTAAGAATTAGGACAAAAATTAAAATAAGCATTTTTTGGCAAATGAAGTTATTTTTTTAAAATCCCATTCCCCCACCATCAACCATAAAGCTACGTAGGTAAGAAGGCTGCTACTCGAATAAGTACTAAAAACACTGGTACGAGGCCAGGCGCGGTGGCTCAAGCCTGTAATCCCAGCACTTTGGGAGGCCGAGACGGGTGGATCACGAGGTCAGGAGATCGAGACCATCCTGGCTAACACGGTGAAACCCCGTCTCTACTAAAAAACACAAAAAAATTAGCCGGGCGAGGTGGTGGGTGCCTGTAGTCCCAGCTACTCGGGAGGCTGAGGCAGGAGAATGGCGTGAACCCGGGAGGCGGAGCTTGCAGTGAGCTGAGATCCGGCCACAGCACTCCAGCCTGGGCGGCAGAGCGAGACTCCGTCTCAAAAAAAAAAAACAAAAAAACTCTGGTATGAAAATTAAAGATTAGCATTTTATAAGATTTGTTATTTTAAAAAAACCTTATCAAAAAGCTATTAGAAATTTGAAAAAAGGAGCATAATTTATGCTAATCTTTGATTAAAGCATGTACAATACCACTGAAAACATTATAACCTATACCTGAATTTTTAGGTTTACCTAACTATAAAATTAATGACCTACTATTGTTTCCTCATTGTAACACTATACTCACTTCAACTCACTAAAATCACCTAGAAATGTAAAAACCTAGGTGTACACTATGTGTATTCATATAAGATGTTACAGTCACAATGCATATGTATGATTTGCATTTAGACATAGTTGTTCCCCACTTCACTGATAACTTTATTTGCAAGTCTGCCTGCTCACTAAAACTTATTTGTAATCCCAAAATTAAAAAATTACAGCTTGTGGTGCTTTCATGGTAATTTACAGATACATACAGAGTGGCAAATAAGTGTGCTGGCAAGGATGTGGAAAAATAAAAACTCCTGTACGTTGCTAATTGGAATGTAGAATGGTGCAACCACTATGGAAAACAGTATGGAAGTTTCTCAAACAGCTAAAAGGAGTATGACCATATAACCCACCAATTCACTCCTAGGTATATATTCAAAAGAACTAAAAAAAGAAACTCAAATGCCAATGCTCACTGCAGCAGTATTCACAATAGTCAAAATATGAAAACAAATCAAATGTCCACTAGCAGATGAATCAAGAAATATGGTATATACATATAGCGGAGTATTACTCAGCCATAAAAAAAAAAAAAATAGAGTTCAGGCCAGGCGCGGTGGCTCACACCTGTAATCCCAGCACTTTCGGAGGCCACGGTGGGCGGATCATGAGGTCAGGAGATCAAGACCATCCTGGCTAACAAGGTGAAATCCCGTCTCTACTAAAAATACAAAAATTAGCCAGGCATGGTGGTGGGCCCCTGTAGTCCCAGCTACTCGGAAGGCTGAGGCAGAAGAATGGCGTGAACCCGGGAGGTGGAGCTTGCAGTGAGCCAAGATTGCACTCTAGGCTGGGCAACAGAGCAAGATTTCATCTCAAAAAAAAAATGGAGTTCTGATACATGCTACAATATAAATAAACCTTGGAAACATTAAGTGAAACAAGTCAGATACAAAAGGATAAAAATTGTGGGATTCCACTTAAATAAAATATTCAAACAGGCAAATTCATAGAAGTTACTAGGGATGGGGGGAAAGGGGAAATGGTACAGAGTCTCTGCAACAATGAAACAATTCTGGAAATAGTGGTGATGGTTGTACAACACTGTGAATACACATGACTCGCCCAGTGGCTCACACCTATAATCCTAGCACTTTGGGAGGCTGAGGCAGTGGGATGACTTGAGCCTAGGAGTTTGAGGCTGCAGTGAGCTATGACTGTGCCACTGCACTCTAGCTTGGGCAACAGAGCAAGACTTTGTCTCAAAAAAATAAATAACTATAAACAAGACTGAACTGTACACTTACAAATGGTTAAAATGGCAAATCTTCTATATGTTATAGCACAAAAAAAATTTTTTTAAGACTGAAGCTCTCTAAAAATTGAAGTTATTTCCTTTAAAAAACAGAACACAAAAGAAGGGTTACCTATGAAATAGGAAGATATGAGGAGAAACCAACATTTAGAGGGAAGATTCTGAGAATATATATGAAGGATTATATGAACTTAACACAGGAGTTTTGGTTAGCAGAGGAAAGATTTTATTCAAAAGAGGAAAATAAATTATAATACTCTGTTGAGAATGTGGTGAAATTAGCATTTACATACCACTGGTGCTACAGTAAACTATCCTTTCCTTTTGAAAATCAACATAACAAGGCTGTGCGGCTCACGCCTGTAATCCCAGCACTTTGGGAGGTCGAGGCAGGTAGATCACCTGAGGTTGGGAGTTCAAGACCAGCCTGACCAACATGGAGAAACCCCGTCTCTACTAAAAATACAAAATTAGCCAGGCATGGTGGTGCATGCCTGTAATCCCAGCTACTCGAGAGACTGAGGCAGGAGAATCACTTGAACCTGGGAGGCGGAGGTTGCGGTGAGCCGAGATGGTGCCATTACACTCCAGCCTGGGCAAAAAGAGCGAAACTCCGTCTCAAAAAAAAAAAAAAAAAAAAAAAAAAAAGAAAGTCAACATAACAATATATATGGAAAGCCTTAAAAATGTGTAAATAGTTCATTAAACTTCTTAAATATTAAAACTGCATCAAACGATAGGCACAACAATGTTCACTGAAGCAGTTTAAAAAACAGGAAACAAATCGAATGTCCCAAAATAAGATTAATAATGCATAATACATTCAAGCAAGAGATTCACATGTAGCCATTAAAAAGCTAATATTTAGTGATGTACAGAGATTTACATTATAGACAAAAGTTGATCATAGAGCAACACTCTATAAATATTTTTAATGCATAGAAAGATGCTCTGGGGATGGGATTTTTGTGTGTATGGCTTATCTGTGTTTTGTTTTCTTTCTTTTTTTTTTTTTTTTTTTTTTACAATGAAGAGGTAATTATAAGTTGTTTTATTTGTTTGTTTCTGAGACGGAGTCTTGCTCTGTAGCCCAGGCTGGAGTGTAGTGGCACAACCCTGCCTCATTGCAACCTCTACCTTCCTGCCTCAGCCTCCCGAGTGGCTGGGATTACAGGTGCCCACAACCACACCCAGCTAATTTTTGTATTTTAGTAGAGACGGGGTTTCACCATGTTGGCCAGGCTGGTCTCGAACACCTGACCTCAAGTGATCCACCCACCTCGGCTTCCCAAAGTGCTGGGATTATAGGAGTGAGCCAATGCACCCAGCCATAAATTGTTTTGTTTAAAAAGAAAATCAGAGAGATCCACATTATGTGCAATTGGTTGAATAAACTATGGTATACACAAACAATAGAGTACTATGCAGCTGCAAAAAAGAATAAAAATGATCTCTATAAACTGTTACGGAGGGTTTTAAGGATATACTGTTAAGTAAAGAGTAAAACAGTATACACGGTATGCCATCTACGGTATAAGAAAGGGAAAGTGAGAAAATGTATACATGTATTTGCTTATGTTTACAAACAGACATACAGGAAGATAAACTGGAAATTAGGTTGGTTATTAACATGGATAGATGGAACTGGGGTGAAAAAAACAAGGAAATGGGAATGAAGTGGAAGGGTTGGGTGAGAGAGACACTTCACAGTATTCTTTTTGACTTTGGAAATGTTACTATTTCATAAACTTAAAAAAATGCAAAAAAAAAGTCAAAACAAGGTAGGAAGGAGAACAAAATGAAATACAATCAGAAAGGAATAAACCTAACACATTTTGAGTGAATCACAAAACCAAAACAAGAAAGAACTAATTTAAGTCACTTTCAAACTTGGTGTTTAACTACCTACACTCAGTCTCAAAACAAAAAACAGCATAAATAAATAGTGAACTCTAGTTAGCAGGTCCTTATTTACAGCAATATGGGACGGCAGTTGTTCATTCTAGGATTCAATAAGGGTCAGAAATGTTGAAGATAATCAGGGGCCAGATTTCTCACTGTTGAAGAGTTAACAAATATGGAATAGGGAAACAACAGAATAATCCACATGGTGCTGACAGATTAAATTCCTCAGAGACCAAGAGAGTTCAAGGCTACTGAAGACAGCAAACCTGTACCCATAAGACAGGATTAAAAAAATAGGCATTACTGACAACAGGCCTAGTAACAATTTTTTTTTGTAGTCGGAATTGGAAATCCTTAGCATTTGGAGGTTACAAATAAATTTTAGCGAGAAGGTGAATTCTCAAATACAGAATCTATGAATAGTGAGAATTGACTGCATTTTATTCTTTGTAATTAAGTAATGTATGGAGAAATACTCCGTGTAAACATCTAGTTCCTCACTGAAATCACCCCTTTAAATTTAGCATCAATAGAAGATTCTTCCCTGAGTCAGTCATTACTGTGATGATTACAAAATGGTGACTTTTCTAACTCCACCATTCCTTCTAAATTTATTAGCTGACATTCTAATAAGAGAACAGCTTCCCTTCTCTCTCATTATTTAATCATTTATTTATATCAATGTAGACTCCTGGTTCCTATTTGATCATAAACTGATATTACTATTATTGATTTTAATGCTCAAATTATCCTTATTTGGCTAGTGGGAAACCTTTAACCTGGCTCCTGTGTTCTCTTGACAAGTCTCCATTATTTCAAAACATTAGCAGAACAATTTAACTTCCCCTCTATAACAATTTTCCCTCTTCAACAATTCTGTCCAGGTGCCATAGCTCACGTGTGTAATCCCAGCCTGGAGTCTCCAGCCTGGGCAACACATGGAGACCCCGTCTCTACAAAAAAAAAAAAAAAACTAGCTAGGTGTGGTGGCACACACCTGTAGTCCCATCTACTCGGAAGCCTGAAGTGGGGAGGATTCCTTGAGCCAGGGAGGTCAAGGCTGTGGTGAGCCATGATTGCGCCACTGCACTCGCCTGGGTGACAGAGCAAGACCTTGTCTCAAAAACAACAACATAAAAACACAATAAAAAAATCAATTATTTGTTCCCCCTCCTTCAACAATTCCCTCCCTCGTAGATTCCTCTCCTATTTATTAGTAATCAACGGCAGGCACACAGAGAAATGGCAGACCAAAAATGGGATTTTTTTTTTTTTTTTTGGGTCGGAATCTCACTCTGTCACCCAGGCCAGAGTGCAGCAGTGCAATCTTGGCTCACTGCAAGCTCCGCCTACCGGGTTCACGCCATTCTCCTGCCTCAGCCTCCCGAGTAACTGGGACTACAGGCACCCGCCACCACGCCCAGCTAATTTTTTCGTATTTTTGGTAGAAACGGGGTTTCACTGTTTTAGCCAGGATGGTCTTGATGATCTCCTGGCCTCGTGATCCGCCCACCTCGGCCTCCCAAAGTGCTGGGATTACAGGCATGAGTCACCGTGCCCGGCCCAAAAATGGGATGTTTTAAATGATCAGATAATAAATACTTACATGAAAAACTGTGAACCATTTGTATCCTTCCCTCTGTTGGCCATTGATAAGAGAAATTCTTTGTTGTGTTTAACAGCGAAACTCTCGTCTATAGAGAAGTAAAGTTTTCAGTTACATTATAGGTGTAACCTCCAAAAAAAATTCATTTTCACTTCTATTTATATCTGATGTATTCTTTAGTGCCATACACAACTTACTTAGATAACAAAGTTAGGTTATGAAAGAAGAGAATCAAATATGAATCAATTTCCCCTCTCATCTTTTTTTTTTTTTTTTTTTTTGAGAGGGAGTCTCACTCTGTCACTCAGCCTAGAGTGCAGTGGTGCAATCTTAGCTCACTGTAAGCTCCGCCTCCCGGGTTCACGCCATTCTCCTGCCTCAGGCTTCGGAGTAGCTGGGACTACAGGCACCCACCATCACGCCCCACTAATTTTTGTATTTTTAGTAGAGATGGGGTTTTACCATGTTAGCTAGATGGTCTCGATCTCCTGACCTCGTGATCCACCCGCCTTGGCCTCCCAAAGTGCTGGGATTACAGGCATGAGCCACCACGCCCAGCCTCCCCTCTTATCTTTGTAGATTCAAATATTATTAATTTTCTATTCTTTGCTTATAAAACCCAAATACTATCTCAATTCCCTTCCTTTCCATTTATATTTGTCCTTCACATTTTTGGAAAAGATAATACCACTTTATTTAAATTAAAAAATGAAACTATCTTTAAAAAAGCAAGAAACAGTTGAGCACAGTGGTATGTGGCTGTAGTCCTAGCTACTCAGGAGGCTGAAGCAGGACGATCACTGGAGCTCAGGAGCTTGAACCTAAAGTGCACTATGATCACAGCCATGAAAAGCCACTGCACTCCAGCCTGGGCAACACAGTGAAATCCCATCTCTTAAAAAAAAAAGAAGAGAGTCCAGATTAGATTCTTTTACATTTCAATGGTTTCATTTCTGAGCACATAGAGGCACACAGAGTATTATTCAGTCTGGATTCATTAACTTGACCTCTGTCATAGCATCACTTATGCCATAGCAAAGGGAGGAACCTGTTTTCCAAACTTGGGTTAGAATATTAAGAACAAATCATGCTGAATTTTAAACAAAATTTCACTAAATGTCAGAACTGAAAGATGAAAAATATTAAATTATTTCCACATTAAATATACTTATAGTTTTCCAAATGGTCTTCACATCAACAAAAAAATTCTAGCAAGAAAACTTAAATTTTTGGAAAAGATACAGTTAAATTTGAGTATCAAAGATATTTTTAAAAATTTTCATAGAAAAAATGACCTAAAAATTTGGATGTTGTTAGTAAGAAATATTGCTGAAACTCCTCTAATAAAAGTTAAGATTGATCTATGGAAGTTCCTATTCTAGTACTAAAATTCTAAGAATTAAGTACAGATCATTGAAACCCTTTCAAATCATATGTTGTAAAAATGTCCTAAGAAGAAAAAAACCCCATCTCTACAAAAAGCAATTTTTTACCAAAAATTAACTTGCAGATTAGTTGAAGGCAGCTAGACATTAGTATACACTTTAATGAATGTTATTGATTCCATAGAGAATAAAATAGAAAAAACATTTAAAACATAATATAAATGTAAACATTTTTACCTTCAAAAAATCCTCCATAGATAGATTCCCCTCCTCGTCCATTTCCTAAAAATGAAAAACATACTCTTTTAACTCTCAAGATAACAAGCGCCTCAAAGGTGATACCTAAACAAAATACCTCTTAAAAAGTAGATTTTTAAATAATTTTGAATTAACAATATTTGAAGATTGCAGAAAATCATAAAAGATATTACTGTCAATAATGACAAGATCCCAAATTTCTTTCTTTCCCCTACGCTATGATAATAAGAATATGACAAAGACGATTAAAATATATTTTTAAAAAAACTTTCAGATTCTAATTATGATTATGCAGGTCTTGCAACAGGTTAACATTTTTTCAAAGTGTTTTCAAAGTAGTTTTGATATTTTTACAATAAAAAAGTAAAAATGTTATTGTAGTAAGGATTACCACTTGTGACAAAATCAAACACATACACTTGACAGATTACTGAGATGAATGCAGTGTTTTGTTTTGTATCCAGAAGCCTATTTCTGAAATTAATTCATGTGTCAAAGGCAAAATTATTTTTTATAAGCTTTCTTTTTTTTTTTTTGAGACAGAGTCTTGCTCTGTCGCTCAGGCTGGAGTGCAGTGGCACGATCTCGGCTTACCGCAATCTCTGCCTTTCGGGTTCAAGCAATCCTCCTGCCTCAGCCTCCTGAGTAGCTGGGACTACAGGCACACGCCATCACGCAACTTTTTGTATTTTTAGTAGAGGTAGGGTTTCACCATGTTGTCCAGGCTGGTCTTGAACTACTGACCTCGTGATTCGCCTGCCTTGGCCTCCTAAAGTGCTGGGATTATAGGCATAAGCCACCATGCCCAGCCTATGAGCTTCCTTCTTTTACATATTTCTATGAGTACTTCTAATTGACCAAAGATTAAATGGAGTGAGAGTGATAAGAACATTGGACTATAACTTCTAGGGACTTGTCTAACTTTGAGATCTGTGATATTTAACAGAAAATAATACATGATTTTTCCAAGTCTCACCTTCACTGAAGTCACCACCTTGAACCATAAAATCCTTGACAACTCTGTGAAAGAGACAACTCTTATAATGTAATGGTTTCTGAGTTGATTTCCCGGTCCCCTTTTCACCTATAGAGATAAAAAATCAGGACATTTAATAGAAAGGAAATCAAAGGAGTATGAAAGCAAAATAAATGTAAATATGCCTCTCTTGAACCTTACAGACTAAAAAAAATCATATTTTCATTCCTTTCAGGAATTTTAAAAAAATATTCATTTAAAAAAATCACCCATGTATTTCTGGATAATGTAGAAATCAATCTCAAATAATATACCATTAAAACTAATATTTGTTTTTGGTTTTTTTTTGAGACAGAGTCTAGCTCTGTCACCTAGGCTACAGTGCGGTGGCACTATCTTGGCTCACTACAACCTCCGCCTCCTGGGTTCAAGTGATTCTCCTGCCTCAGCCTCCTGAGTGGTTGGGATTACAGGCGCTTGCCACCACACCCGACTCATTTTTTTTAGTAGAGACGGAATTTCACCACGTTGGCCAGGCTGGTCTCCGAGTCCTGACCTCAAGTGATCTGCCCACCTCGGCCTCTCAAACTGCTGGAATTACAGGCATAAGCCACCGCACCCGGCCTCTATTTTTTTTTTTTTTTTTTTTTTTGAGGCGGAGTCTCGCTCTGTCTCCCGGACTGGAGTGCAGTGGCCGGATCTCAGCTCACTGCAAGCTCCGCCTCCCAGGTTTACGCCATTCTCCTGCCTCAGCCTCCCGAGTAGCTGGGACTACAGGCGCCCGCCACCTCGCCCAGCTAGTTTTTGTATTTTTAGTAGAGACGGGGTTTCACCGTGTTAGCCAGGATGGTCTCGATCTCCTGACCTCGTGATCCACCCGTCTCGGCCTCCCAAAGTGCTGGGATTACAGGCTTGAGCCACCGCGCCTATTTTTTTAACTGAGACAGGATCTCACTCTTGTTGCTCAGGCTGGAGTGCAGTGGAGTGATCTTGGCTCACTGCCACCTCCGCCTCCTGGGCAATTCTCCCACCTCAGCCTTCAGAGTAGCTGGGACTACAGGTGCACACCACCATGCTCGGCTGATTTTTTGTATTTATTTTATTTTTTTGAGACGGAGTTTCATTCTTGTTGCCCAGGTTGGAGAGCAATGGCACGATCTCGACTCACTGCAACCTTCACCTAGTGATCAAGTGATTCTCCTGCCTCAGCCTCCCGAGTGGCTGGGATTACAGACACTCACTATCACACCTGGCTAATTTTTGTATTTTTAGTAGAGATGGGGTTTCACTATGTTTGCCGGGCTGGTCTCAAGCTCCTGACATCAGGTGATCTGCCCGCCTTGGCCTTCCAAAGTGCTGGGATTATAGGCGTGAGTCACCACGCCTGGCCAATTTTTTGTATTTTTAGTAGAGACGGGGTTTCACCATGTTAGCCAGGATTGTCTTAAACTCCTGACCTCAAGTGATCCACCCACCTCGGCCTCCCAAAGTGCTGGGATTACAGATATGAGCCACCATGCCCAGTCATAATATTTCTAAGAATTACTTTCATGCCCTAGTCACTGCTGTGTAATTTTCATGTTAAGAGAAAAGAAGTAAATATGCACGGAGAAATCTAAAATAGAGTAAATAAAAAATTAAAGCAAGCTATGCCAGGTATGGTAGCTCACACCTGTATCCCAGCTGAGGAAGCTTATGTGTAAGGATTGATGAGCCCAGGAGTTCTAGTCCAGTTGGACAACGTTGCAAGATCCTGTCTCTTAAAAAAAAGAAAAAAAAAAAAGCAAACCACAGTCAACTGAGACTACTATTAGGGCAGTTGAAAATGTGAACAAACCTGTACAAAGACAACGAAAGTTCTCGCATGTTTTGGGGCACACATCAGAAAATAATTCAAAGACAACTCTTCCAGCTGAAAAAGAAGGTAGTTGGTTTAAACTTCTTTACTAATTTAAAATATTAAACACCCACTTATAAATGTTATCTAAGATTCTTACCAGGTTGATTGTTAATGGCAATGTCAAAAAAACATCGAGGACGCTGAACCTTTATTCCCATGGCTCCAATACTTAATCTATGAGTAAAATACAGTTTCAGACAAGCAGACTAAAATAGCAAAGATCTTTCACAAATTTCTGGAAAAAAAATTCTGTGAAACAAAATTAGAAATATAGTTTGAATTTATTTTGATATTTATTTCTACGAGGTAAATCACATGGATTAGTGCTTTCTTTTTAGAGATTAGATTGCATTGTGTGAAGCAACTAGAAAAGACTTGAAAGTTAAGCCTTAACCATTATTATATAATCAACTTTCTATTTATCAACCAGAATATAGATTAATAGCCCAAACAGAAAATTGTATTCACTCTGTATGATTAGTGAACTCAATAAGTAGATTACCTTCAAATGAAGAAAAGACCAAAAAAAACCCAAGGACAACTGATCCCTGTGCTCCTAGAAAACAAAAATGAGAGTTCTGATTAAAATGTGAGATTTTTAAGAAGCAAAATCATACAAGAAGAAAAAGTGGGGTATTTTAACGACAGTATGGTATTTTTAAATAGTATATGTGGTAGATTTACATTTTGAGTAAAAGCACAACATTCAATTTTACATGAGGGTACTTTCTGATTATGAGCAACAGCCTTTACTGATATGCTAGTATAGACACAAAAAATACCAAAGAGATATTCTGTGTAACAGCTTTATTTCCATAACAGAAAGCTATTATTTAACAGATATTATTTTGATAAGGCATTTATTTTAAGGATTTAAAAAGCTGAATTGTAATACTTGGTGGAAGATGATAGGGTAAGGTAAAGTATACAAGAAACAAAGGCAGTAAGTGTAAATAGTATCCAAAATTATGGACTCTAAAAATGACAGTTTCATATGCTATGTATGCCATGTTACACTTCAATAAAAATTTACTTTATTAAAAATAATATATCTTCTTCTACCACCATTCCCTTGAATACTCAGTAAACATTATCATTGCCCAAGCCAACTGCGGAGGCTGAAAACCTGGGGGTCATCTTTGGTTCTACTTTCCCTCATACCTCATTATCCAAACCATTAGGAAGGTAATTTGGCTCTAGCTTCAAAACTTATCCCAAAAGTTCTCATTACCTTTACCATTATCATTTCTTATCTAGCCTACTCCAATAGCCTCCTAACTGGTTTCTCTTATTTTACTCCTAATTCTACACCGCCTCTTCTCCACAAAATAGCCAGAGTGGAATGATTCTTTTAAAACACAAATCTTATCATAACATTCCCCTGCCTAAAACTGTCTTACCATTCATCTGAAAAGTTTTAGCATGGATTTTAAGGCTCTAGACCCGCACTGCTCAATAAAAACATGAGCCACCCAGGTAAATTAAAATTTTTCAGTAGCCACATTTTGACAAATAAAAACAGGCTAATTGTAATATATTCTATTTAACTCAGTATGTACAGATTGAATATCCTTTAGAGGAAATGCTTGGAACCAGAAGTGTTTTAGATTTTTTTTTGAATTTTGGAATATTTGCATACACATGAGATATCCTGGGGATGGGACACAGTTTAAACACAAAATTCATTTATATTTCAAACATACCATACCTTATGCACATAGCCTGAATTGTATGTGTAATTTTATACAATTTAAATAATAATTTTGTGCTTGAAACAAAGTTTGTATTAAGTACTTATATGTGAAATTTTCAATTCTGATGCTCAAAAAGTTTCCTTTTTTTTTTGTTTTGAGACGGAGTCTCGCTCTGTCGCCCAGGCTGGAGTGCAGTGGCCGGATCTCAGTTCACTGCAAGCTCTGCCTCCGGGTTTACGCCATTGTCCTGCCTCAGCCTCCCCAGTAGCTGGGACTACAGGCGCCCGCCACTTCGCCCGGCTAGTTTTTTGTATTTTTTAGTAGAGATGGGGTTTCATCGGGTTAGCCAGGGTGGTTTCGATCTCCTGACCTCGTGATCTGCCCGTCTTGGCCTCCCAAAGTGCTGGGATTACAGGCTTGAGCCACCACACCCGGCCCCAAAGTTTCCATTTTTGGACCTCAGATTTTCAGACTAGTGATGTCCAAACTATTACCTGTATGTCCAAACTATTACCACTTCAGAATATAATAAACAAAAATGTTACTGAGTTTTTTTTTTTTGGTACAAGTCTTTGGAAATCCATTGTATATCCTTGAAGCATATCTCAATTCAGACTAGCCACATTTCAAGTGCTCAAAAAGCACATGTGGCTTGTGACTACTGTAATTTCAATTATATGGCTGTAAATATTTTAGCTCCTGTTCACCTCTAGGCATTTTCCTCAACTTCATTTCCTAACATCTTCTAATATTTTCCTCAACTTTATCTCAGCTACATTGGTATCCTGCTGGGTTACCTTCCACTCCCCACCCCCTACATGCCACAGCCTACTCTTTCATCAGGTCCTTTACATTTGCTGTTCCCTCCACCTGGAATGCTCTCAAACCATCTTCACATCATTCATCCCCTTGTTGCTCAGGAATCACCTTCTCATAGAGGCCCATTCCTAGTCTACTGTATTCAAGAAAGGAGCTCTCATCCTCCTAACACTTTACATCCTCTTATTCTGCTTTTTCTTCCAAGCATTTCTTGCTAATTGGTATTCAATTTTTATATCCATCTTCTCTCACTAGAATACAAGTTCCATGATGGGATAAATCTGAATTTTCAGTCTTACTCCCTTCTCAATTCTTAGTGCTCAAACAGTGCTTGGCATATAACAAGAAATCAGTATTTATTAAATGAATGAACAAATGTGAGAGGACAGGCATAAGTGAGAATGCAAAATTGTAGTAACAACAAAAATATGGAAACACTCAAAATATCTTACAATAGGAGAGAAACTGAACAAATTATGGTATAAAATGCTATTTAATACTATATGGCAGTTTCATTGTAACACAGGCCAAGAAAGCTACTGTTTAGTTCAAAAGAAACAAAAAAGTAAATTGTACATAAGTATTTCCTTTAACACCATAAAATAATACCCTATTTCTACAGAGAGAGATCTTGAGAATACTATATATACCAAACTCCTCACAAAATCTCTGCAAAAGGGACTGAGTCTAGGAATGGAAGTCACTGGGGGCCTTCAGCTTTATGTATAAGGTTTTAATTTTTGCAATAAGAATATGTCCATGTATTAGTTTTTCAACTTAAAATTGATAACCTAAATCTGAAAACCCCAAATCTGAAATTTTTTGAGTGCCAAAAAGACACCCAAAGGAAATGCTCATTGGAGCATTTTGGATTTTCAGAATTGGAAGGTTCAACTGGTAAGTATATTGCAAACATTCCAAAATCTGAAAAAAATCAGAAATCAGCAATAATATGGTCCAAAGCATTTTGGACAAGAGGTACTCAACTAGTGCTGCTGTTTAACATTTAAAGAGCTCAGGAGGCTGGGAGCAGTGGCTCACACCTGTTAATTCCAGCACTTTGGGAGGCTAACGCAGGCAGATTGCTTCAAGTCCAGCAGTTCGAGACCAGCCTGGGCAACATGGCGAAACCCTGTCTCCACAAAAAACACAAAAATCAGCCAGGCATGGTGGCACACGTCCGTAGTCCCAGCTACTGAAGACGCTCAGGTGGGAGGATCACTTGAGCCAGGGAGGCGGAGGTTGCAGTCAGCCAAGATTAAGCCACTGTAGTCCAGCCTGGGTTGACAGAGTGAGATCCCGTTTCAAAAAAAAAAAAAAAAGATTTTCTTTCCCCTTAACAAAATGTGTACCTCCCCCACAAAATAGAAACTAAGAAAAGTACTTGCGAATATTTACCTGAACCCTGGATATTAAATAGCTTTTTAGATTACTAATGAAGTAAATAATGGAGATAAACAGATCTGAACTTATGAAAAAAAATTATTTCTATTTGTCTATGTAAAATTAAAAAGAAAAAATTGGGGAAAATACATTGTCATAGTTGCTGAGAATATTAATTTCCTTACTGTATAACAGTGCTCAGCAATGGGGGCACTAGGGCGATTCATTGAATAGGGCTATCCAACTCACTGCAGAACCTTAGGCAACCCTTGTCCTATTAAATATCAGTCACTGTGACAACCAAAACCTTTCACTGTCCATCTATCAAATTAAAATTCAAAGGACGCCTAAGAGTATATGAGCAGAGAATTCACAAAAAGTGAAATAACAAAAAAACAAAAAAGGCACCAGCAGTTTTGTTAAGCAACTTGGCATTACAGACCAAGAATCTTGAATATATTCATATTCATTGTACCTTTTAACATTTTACTAATTCTATGTACTGGAATATCTGTAAATGCAACTATTTAAAATAAAATAGTACTTGGGGTTTTTTTTTTTTTTTTTAAATAACAGTAAGCACAAACAACTTAAATGTCTAACACAATAGTTAAGTATGGACTGTCTAAGAAAATAAGCTTTTTAAAACATAAAAAAATTGCTAAATACCACATGAAAAAAGGTAATTGTACAGTAGTAAGAATTACTTAAAAAATACCCCATGAAATGAAATACTATCTATGAGAAATCATAATCTTACATATTAAAACTACAAAGGTAACATTTTTTTCACCAATTGGATTGACAAAAATAAAAAATGTTGACCTTATTCATTGTTACTGCTGGTGAAGGGATAAACTGAATTACTTGATTGCCAATTTGACAACAGACATCCATATTACAAACGCATTTAATACTCTCTGACTCAGTAATTCCACTTCTAGGAATTTACTTTATGTACATCCTTACACATTTGCAAAATAAGATATGTGCAAGGTTATTCAATGTACCATCATTTGTAGTAGTAAAAGGCTGTAAACCCAAATGTCCATCAAGGATGAGGTTATATAAATATAAGCCTATATTTATATAAATATAAATATTTATAATTTAATGTATATATAATTTATGATATATAACACAAACTAATTTAATAAATATAAATCAGGTATACCATTGTATACCTGTAGAATGTACAAAGCTATTAAAAAGAAAGAGCAATCTGTTTATGTACTGCTGTCTCCAAGACAGGGAGAACTATTTCCTAAAATCTGTAAATGTTAACTTATTCTGTTAAATGAAAAATAAGCCGGGCGCGGTGGCTCAAGCCTGTAATCCCAGCACTTTGGGAGGCCGAGACGGGCGGATCACGAGGTCAGGAGTTTGAGACCACCCTGGCTAACACGGTGAAACCCCGTCTCTACTAAAAAAAAAATACAAAAAACTAGCCGGGCGAGGTGGCGGGCGCCTGTAGTCCCAGCTACTCGGGAGGCTGAGGCAGGAGAATGGCGTAAACCCGGGAGGCGGAGCTTGCAGTGAGCTGAGATCCGGCCACTGCACTCCAGCCCGGGCGACAGAGCAAGACTCTGTCTCAAAAAAAAAAAAAAATAAATAAAAGGCCAGATGCAGTGGCTCACACTTTAGAAGGCTGAGACAGGTGGACTGCTTGAGTCCAGGAGTTCGAGACCAGCCTGGGCAACATGGCAAAACCCTGCCTCTACAAAAAATACAAAAATTAGCCGAGCATGGTGCCTGTAGTCCCAGCTACCTGGGCGGCTGAGGCAGGAGGATCATTTGGGCCCAGGATGCAGAGGTTGCAGTGAGATGAGATTATGCCATGGCACTCCAGGTTGGGCAACAGAGTGGGATCCTGTATCCAAAAAAAAAAAAAAGTTGCCCAGGCATGGTGGCTCAGGCTTATAATCACAGCACTTAGGAAACCTGAGGCAGGAAGATTGAAACATAAGCCTGGGAAACATAGGGAGAACTTTGTTTCTATTTAAAACAAACAAACAAGCAAGGTACAGAAGTGTGTATGATATTACTGTCTTTGTATATATATATATATATATATATTTTTTGAGACGGAGTCTTGCTCTGTCGCCCAGGCTGGAGTGCAGTGGCCGGATCTCAGCTCACTGCAAGCTCCGCCTCCCGGGTTCACGCCATTCTCCTGCCTCAGCCTCCCGAGTAGCTGGGACCACAGGCGCCCGCCACCTCGCCCAGCTAATTTTTGTATTTTTAGTAGAGACGGGGTTTCACCATGTTAGCCAGGATGGTCTCGATCTCCTGACCTCGTGATCCGCCCGTCTCGGCCTCCCAAAGTGCTGGGATTACAGGCTTGAGCCACCGCGCCCGGCCCTGTCTTTGTATATTTTTAAAAGAAGATATGGTTGGGCGCGATGCATGCCTGTAATCCCAGCACTTTGGGAGGTCAAGGCAGGTGCATCACTTGAGATCAGGAGTTTGAGAGCAGCCTGGCCAACATGGCGAAACCCCGTCTTTACTAAAAACATAAATAATTAGCCAGGTGTGGTGGTGGCACACGCATGCCTGTAGTCCCAGCTACTTGGGAGGTTCAGGCACAAGAATTGCTTGAACTCAGGATGCGGAGGTTGTGTGAGCCAAAATTGCACCGCTGCACTCCAGCCTGGGCGACAGAGTGAGACTCTGCCTCAAAAAAAAAAAAAAAAAAGAAGAAGACAGAAAAACGAAAGTGGGGCCAAGGCATGCTGGCGTGCACCTGCAGTCCTAGCTACTCTGGAGGATCAGGTGCAAGGACTCTTTGAGCCCAGGATTCTGAGGCTGCAGTGAGCTATAGTAGTATCACTGCACTCTAGCCTGAGACCCTGTCTCCAAAAACAAAATTAAATTAAATTTTACAAGTATGTATTTGCTTGTTAAACAAAAAGGCAGCTAGGGAGAGAGAAAATGGGTAACTGGAAAAGAGGCTAAGATTTTTCACTTTATAACCTCGTGTTTTCCATTTTATACCACATGAATATATTATCTATTAAAATTATTATAATATATCCCACTGCTAGGTATATACTCAAAAGAAAGGAAATCGTATATCGAGGAGATATCTTCACTCCTATGTTTACTGCAGCACTATTCACAATATCCAAGATTTGGAAGTAACTTAAGTATCTATCAACAGATTACCAAAAAAAGAATATGTGGGCGGGGTGTGGTGGTTTAAGCCTGTAATCTCAGCACTTTGGGAGGCGGAGGTGGGCAGATTACCTGAGGTCAGGAGTTCAAGACCAGCCTGGCCAACATGGTGAAATCCTGTCTCTACTAAAAATACAAAAATGAGCTGAGCATAATGGCGCGTGCCTGTAGTCCGGGCTACTCTTAGGAGGCTGAGGCAGGAGAACCGCTTAAACCCGGGAGGCAAAGGTTGCAGTGAGCTGAGATTGTGCCACAGCACTCCAGCCTGGGCCTGGGTGAAAAAGTAAGACTCCGTCTAAGAAAAAAAATGGACCAGAAGAGATATTAGTGCTGGTTGGGTGGTTCCAAAGGCAGACACCGTTGGGGGATTGCCGCATTAGGTGACTCCTGGAGCCTTCAAGCCTTCAATTTACCTGAGGTTTCATGGGGAGTGAGGCCCTTCAGGCTGCTGAGTGTTACAAGAAAGTTCTCCGCTTTCCTGCCTCACTGAGCAGCCTGAAGGAGGTGAGGTGAGATTTCTGCTGGCATTACCTCTGGCACCATCTGCTTTTCCCCAAGGCGAAGGTTTCCCTGGGATCTGGGGGTTCAGGCCACTCAAAACAGAATTTTCGGCCAGGTGCAAAGGCTCACGCCTGTAATCCCAGCAGTTTGGGAGGCCAAGGCGGGCGGATCATCTGAGGTCGGGAGTTTGAGACCAGCCTGGCCAATGTGGTGAAACTCCGTCTCTACTAAAAATACAAAATTTAGCAGGGTGTGGTGGCAGATGCCTGTAATCCCAGCTACCTGAGAGGCTGAGGCAGGAAAATTTCTGGAACCCAGGGGGCAGAGAGAGGTCGCAGTGAGCCAAGATCGCGCCACTGCACTCCAGCCTGGGCAAGAGTGAGACTTCGTCTAAAAAACAAACAAAAAAAAAAACAAAGGCCGGGCGCAGTGGCTCATGCCTGTAATCCCAGTACTTTCAGAGGCCGAGGCGAGCGGATCATCTGAGGTCGGGAGTTCGAGACCAGCCTGAAGAACACGGAGAAACCCCATCTCTACTGAAAATACAAAATTAGCTGGGCATAGTGGTGCATTCCTATAATCCCAGCTACTCAGGAAGGCTGAGGCAGGAGAATCGCTTGAACCCGGGAGGTGGAGGTTGCAGTGAGTGGAGATCACGCCACTGCACTGCAGCCTGGGCAACAAGAGCGAAACTCGGTCTCAAAAACAAAAAACAAAACAAAAAAACTGTGATACATATACACAAGGGAGTACTATTTAACCATTAAAAAGTATAAGATCCTGTCATCTGGAACAACATGGATGGAACTGGAAGGTCATTATAGTAAGTAAAATAAGCCAGGTACAGAAGGACAAACTTCACATGTTTTCACTTATTTGTGGAAACTAAAAATAAAAACAATTGAACTATTGGAGATAAGAGAGTAGAGAGACGGTTACTAGACACTTGAGAGGGTAATGGGGGGTGGAAGTGAGGATGCTTAATGGGTGCAAAAAAACAGTTAAGAATAAATAAAATCTAGTGTTTGCTAGCACAATGGGGTAACTCACGATAGTCAAAAGTAATTTAATTGTATATTTAAAAATAAAGAGTATAATTGGATTGTTTGTAACAAAAAGGATAAATGCTTGAGGAGATGGATACCCCATTCAGTCTAATGTGATCATTATGCATTGCATGTCTGCATCAAGATATCTCACGTAACCTATAAATAAATATACCTACTATGTACCTACAAAAATTAAAAATTAAGAAAAGGGAAACTTTTAAGACACTGAAAAAACTTACTATAAAAATGAATAGGCCAGACGCGGTGGCTCATGCCTATAATCCCAGCACTCCGAGGCAGGTGGACCACCTGAGGTCAAGAGTTCCAGAACAGCCTGGCCAACCTGGCAAACTTCATCTCTACTAAAAATACAAAAATTAGCTGCATGAGGTGGTGGGCACCTGTAATCCCAGCTACTCAGGAGGCTGAGGCAGGAGAATCGCTTGAACCCAGGAGGCGGAGATTGTAGTGAGCTGAGATTACGCCACCGGACTCCAGCCTGGGCAACAGAGTGAGACTCTGTCATAAAATAAAATAACATAACATAAAATAACATAAAATAAAATAAAACTCCTGGGCATGGTAGCTCACGCCTGTAATCCCAGCACTTTGCGAGGCCAAGGCACCACTTGAGGTCAGGAGTTCAAGACTAGCCAGTCCAACACGGTGAAACTCCGTCTCCACTAAAAATACAAAAAAATTAGCTGGTCGTGGTGATGCGCACCTGTAATCCCAGTTACTTGGGAGGCTAGGACAGGAGAATCTCTTAAACCCAGGAGGTGGAGGTTGCAGTGAGACGAGATTGTGCCACTGTACTCCAGCCTGGGTGACAGAGACTCTGTCTCAAGGGAAAAAAAAAAAAAAGAAAAAGAAAGAATAAAAGTGAAGAAGAAAAACTATCAGATTGTTCATGAATGACAAAATATTCATACCCAGTGAAAAAAGCAAGTTAGTAAACAATATAGACTATAAAATGCCAATTTCACACATATTAGAGTAAGCACATTAAAAAGACAGGATTTACGCCATAATGTTAACAATCATCATATGTGGGCCACGGGTTTAAGGGTAATTTTTAATGTATTTGTTTTCCAATTTTTCTTCAATTTTGTAATCAGGAAAAAGTTATTTTTAAAAAAGTACTAATGAAATGAGCTTTTGGGTTTTTTTTTTTTTTTTTTTGCCTATCAATGAGCAAAGATCTTTTAAAAGAATAACTCTCGGCCGGGCACGTTGGCTCAAGCCTGTAATCCCAGCACTTTGGGAGGCCGAGACGGGCGGATCACGAGGTCAGGAGATCGAGACCATCCTGGCTAACACGGTGAAACTCCGTCTCTACTAAAAAAATACAAAAAACTAGCCGGGCGAGGTGGCGGGCGCCTGTAGTCCCAGCTACTCGGGAGGCTGAGGCAGGAGAATGGCGTGAACCCGGGAGGCGGAGCTTGCAGTGAGCTGAGATCCAGCCACTGCACTCCAGCCTGGGCGACAGAGTGAGACTCCGTCTCAAAAAAAAAAAAAAAAAAAAAAAGAATAACTCTCAACACATGTACAAATGCAGAGAAACAGGAATTTATACTACTACTAGTGACCATATACAACTCCTTTGAAATTTAAGAATATGAGAAATTCATAAGTGTTTATACTTTGAACCAGTAAAATTCAACTGTTGGAAATCTATTATGAGGAACTACTCTAAATTCAGAAAGCCTTCAGGTATAAAGTTGGCTATCCTGGTGCTCTCTTTAGCAACATATAATCAAAAACAACTTATCATAATATCACAAAAAAGTGAAATTGTCTCTGGTTCAACAGTAATTAAAGCAATGCTTACGAAGATTAATAATTTGAAAAAATAATCAAGATATAAAACGGCATATGCAATATCATTATGATTGTGTAAACTACTCCCAATCCTCAAGCTCAGGCAAAGATTTACAAGAAGAAAAAAAAACAGTGAAAGGAAATAATCATTATTGTGTCTGTTTGTGAGACTGGAGAGGGCTTTTGCCTCACTACTTCTTTCTAGTTTTCTTTAACAAATGTGCTGCTACTTTGGGAGGCCAAGGCGGGCGGATCATTTGAGGTCAGTGGTTCATGACCAGCCTGACCAATGTGGTGAAATCCCACCTCTACTAAAAATACAAAAAAATAGCCAGGCATGGTGGTGGGTGCCTGTAATCTGTTACTTGGGAGGCTGAGGCAGGAAAATCACTTGAGCTTGGGAGGCAGAGGTTGCAGTGAGCCGAGATTGTGCCATTGCACTCCATCCTGGATGACAAGAGCAAGACTCTGTCTCAAAAATAAATAAATAAATAAATAAATAAATAAATAAAATAATAAATGTACTGCTACTATAAAGAAAAAATTTCTAAGATATATATTTATACACACACACTCTTCTTTTTTTTTTTTTTTTTTTTGAGACGGAGTCTGGCTCTGTCGCCCGGGCTGGAGTGTGGTGGCCGGATCTCAGCTCACTGCAAGCTCCGCCTCCCGGGTTCACGCCATGCTCCTGCCTCCGCCTCCCAAGTAGCTGGGCTACAGGCGCCCGCCTCGTCGCCCGGCTAGTTTTTTGTATTCTTTAGTAGAGACGGGGTTTCATCGTATTAGCCAGGATGGTCTCGATCTCCTGACCTGGTGATCCGCCCGTCTCGGCCTCCCAAAGTGCTGGGATTACAGGCTTGAGCCACCGCGCCCGGCTACACACACACTCTTCTAACATTATAATGTACAGGTGTGGAAATGGCTATAAGATGTATTTGGATTCTATCACTCAAGGATACACTTTTCATAGAAATTGATTAAAATTAGTTTTCCTAGCCAAGTGCGGTGGCTCATGGCCGTAATCCCAGCACTCTGGGAGGCCGAGGCGGGTGGATCACAAGGTCAGGAGATTGAGACCATCCTGGCTAACACGGTGAAACCCTGTCTCTACTAAAAAATACAAAAAATTAGCTGGGCGTGGTGGTGAGCGCCTGTAGTCCCAGCTACTCGGGAGGCTGAGGCAGGAGAATGGCGTGAACCTGGGAGGCGGAGCTTGCAGTAAGCCCCGAGACTGCACCACTGCACTCCAGCCTGGGCGACAGAGCGAGACTCCGTCTCAAAAAAAAAAAAAAAAAAAAATTAAGCTTTCCTGAAATGAGAAATCACATATGCCTCAAATCCAAGAAAGATGAAAGACAGCAAATTACTATTAAAATTACTACACAAATTCCTTGAATATGTAAATGTTTTATTAGTAGTTAATGAAGCACAATGGTGACAACAAAAGATGGCTCACATGCCGTGTTGCTAACATTACTGAAATGCTACTAATTACTAATCATTATAAAAAGTTACTAATCACTAATCAGAAACAGGATATTCTCTTTCCTCTACGATTTCCTGGATTATTAAATAATATCTGAAATCATGGTGGGCATGGTGGTTCACGCCTGTAACCCCAGCACTTTGCGGGGCCAAGGCAGGAGGATCACTTGAGCCCAGGAGTTCAAGACATAGTGAGAACCCATCTCTATCAGAAAAAAGAAATCTGGCCAGGTGCAGTGGCTCACGCCTGTAATCCCAGCACTCTGGGAGGCTGAGGCGGGCAGATCAACTGAGGTCAGGAGTTCCAGACCAGCCTCAACGTGGAGAAACCCCCTCTCTACTAAAAATACAAAATTAGCTGGAGGCGGAGCTCGCAGTGAGTAGAGACTGCGCCACTGAGCTCCAGCCTGGGCGACAGAGCAATACTCCATCTCAAAAAAAAAAAAAAGAAAAAAGAAATCTGAAACCAGATGCAGTAAGACAAGCATCTGGTCAATTTTTTCGTTTTTTTCAAGTAAAAGTAAAGAGAAAAAATAATGCTGGGAGATACCAAAAATACGATCCAGGGGAAAATTAAGCCCTTACAATTTTAAATAAAATATCCATGACCAGCCTGGACAAGAGCAAGACCCCATCTCTATAAAAAAAATGACAATTAGCTGGGTGTGATGACATAGGACTGTGGTCCCAGCTATTTGGGAGGCTGAAGTGGGAGGATCGTTTGAGCCCAGGAGGTTGAGGTTGCAGTGAGCAGTCATCACGCCATGACACTCCAGCCTGGGCAATAGAGTGAGACTCTTATCAAAAAAAAAAAAAAAACTCATGAATTGTCTAAAAATACTAGAATATAATCAAAATTTTCAGTGTAGTAGTCTGTGGGTGATTTGTTTGCTGCAAATTTGTTTATTATGAACTATAGCTAAAATCCAGACTTAAATTTTTCATTTTTTTTTTTTTGAGATGGAGTCTTGCTCTGTCGCCCAGGATAAGAGTGCAGAGGCGCAATCTTGGCTCACTGCAACCTCCGCCTCCTGGATTCAAGGGATTCTCCTGCCTCAGTCTCCCAAGTAGCTGGGACTACAGGCGCGTGCCACCACGCCTGGCTAATTTTTTATATTTAGTAGAGATGGGGTTTCACTATCTTGGCCAGGCTGGTCTCGATCTCCTGACCTCGTGATCCGCCCGCCTCGGCCTCCCAAAGTGCTGGGATTACAGGCGTGAGCCACTGCGCCCAGCCAAATTTTTCTTGGGGAAAAAAAAAAAAAACACCATATCTGGCACTGTGCCCCATTTCTATACAGCAATCAGCATAGCCTGCTCCCAATAGATGACATATATATGTTCTAGTTTGACCTAGTTCTAGCTATTGCTTATTAGCTGTTAGAATTTATTGTCTACTTGACCTCATGTACTTACCTCACCTGCCTGACTCCTTCAGAAATTTAAGTATAATATACTGAATCTATTTTTTTATAATGAAACTACATCATTAATAAGATAAGCAATAAAGCTAATAAGCTCACTGAAAAAATAATACAAAATGCACAAAATTCTAAAACTTAGCTATAGCTTTTAATACTTTTATTATATTGTTTTTTCTATGCAGGTGATTAAATGTTATTTTTAATATTTATCAACAATATAGTCACTTTTGTATTTCAATAATAAGGTAATACAATTTAAAAATATCAGGAAGTGCTATCATTTATAAATTTCTGCAATAAATACATTTCACAAAAAATATCAGTAAGAGGTAATCAATTTATGTGTAAAAAAAGCGTATTCTTGTAGTTTCATACATAAAATATTTTCCATATTAATCCTAAAATAGCATGACTAAATGAGAGGACAAAAATATAGGCACTAACTATTAAAATATATAGTACTGGACATGGCATTTATAAGTAGGCATACAGTAACTTTATTATATTTACAAGTTATTTGGAAGTTTCACACATTATGAGGAAGTCAGCATAGCACCGAGTTTCTAATCTAGAAAGAACAGAAAGTAAATTCTTTCTATTTTTAGAGACAGGGTCTCGCTATGCCGCTCAGGCTGGAGTACAGTGGTATGATCACAGCTCACCTCAGCCTGGAGTGCAGTGGCTTAAGCAATCCTCCTACCTCAGCCTCCCGTGTAGCTACCACCTCCAGCTAATTTTTATAAATTTTTTGTAGATATATTGCCTAGTCTGAGTAAATTATTTTTAACTTTAAGATGCCAAGCAAGTCTCTGGCCCCTCCGATTCTCCTCACTGATTCCCACCATGTGTCCTTTAAGATGCAAATTAGCCAGATAATTAGTTAGCCAGAGTTCACTGTCTGGGAGCTTCACTCTGACTCTCTAAGGTTTTTTTTTTTGTCCTGAGACGGAGTCTCGCTCTGTCACCCAGGCTAGAGTGCAGTGGATCCATCTCAGCTCACTGCAAGCTCCACCTCCCAGGTTTGCACCACTCTCCTGCCTCAGCCTCCTGAGTAGCTAGGACTACAGGCACCTGCCACTATGCCCAGCTAATTTTTTTTTTTGTATTTTTAGTAGAGATGGGGTTTCACCGTGTTAGCCAGGTGGTCTCCATCTCCTGACCTCGTGATCCGCCTGCCTTGGCCTCCCAGAGTGCTGGGATTACAGGCATGAACCACCACACCCGGCCCTGACTCTCTAAGGTTTAAATGATCCTCCAGTGTTAAATGTTACTCTCTTATGAACTCCAACAATTCCAAAACTTTGTATCTTCTACACCAAGCACAGTGATGTTATCAACTAGAAAGAATGTTAATTGAGACATGAACAGAACTAGACTCTATTATAATGCTGTGCCTATCCTCTTAAATGTACTGCTTGCTTCTTTTTTCTTTTCTTTTTTTTTGTTGTTGTTGACACAGAGTTTCACTCTTGTTGCCCAGGCTGGAGTGCAATGGTGCAATCCATTCAGTGTAATGAAAATGCACTGCATCAAAAACATTTGAGTATATTTACAAATGCCAAGTTGCTAATGAATAAAGTAAAAACACGCTAACATTCTGAGGTGAGTGTTAGGAAAGACAATTATGCTATTTCATATAGTGTCCCTTCCATTGATGTTTCTGATGGACACAAATCACCCTGATGCAAACCACTGCACTGGTAACAACATGATTAACAGTGTACAGACACTTCTGAAATTCTTAGGTCGTCTAGAAAACTTACAGAGATAACCCATAATGTTGCCTAATTCAGTGTTAAATAAGGATATTATGCACTTATTATATATATGATCTGAGAGACATAAAAATATAATACATCTATGTCAGTACCAAACTACAAAAGAAAATACTAAGTGGGAACTCACGGCTAATACTCTTAATGTTGTACTTGCAATTATCGAAGTTTTTTTTTTTTTTTTGAGAGGGAGTTTCGTTCTTGTTGCCCAGGCTGAAGTGCAATGGTGCGATCTCGGCTCACCGCAACCTCTGCCTCCTGGGTTCAAGCGACTCTCCTGCCTCAGCCTCCCGAGTAGCATGTGCCACCATGCCCAGCTAAATTTGTATTTTTAGCAGAGACAGGGTTTCTCCATGTTTGTCAGGCTGGTCTTGAACGCCTGACTTCAGGAGATCCACCCACCTCGGCCTCCCAAAGTGTTGGGATTACAGGCATGAGCCACCGCACACAGCCTTATCTAAGTTCTTAGAGTAATAAATTTACCAAAAACAAAAACAGAAGGAAAAAAAATTTACCCCCACTGTTTTCAGAGATATATACACACAGTTTTAACCCCATTATTCAATCCAGTAATTCCTAGGTAAAAAAATAAGAACATTTGGAGTTTCAAGGAACTCTAAGAGATAATCTGGTCCAATCTTCTGATTTTATAGATCAAGAACAAGAGGACAAAAGAGATGAAATGACTGGTTCAAGTTCACAAACGGAAAAAAGCAAAAGTTCTGATTTAGTACTTTCTACAATTTCACGGTAAAAACCAGTTTACTCACAAACATTCCACATAATGGCTTAATATTACTTTTCACCATATAACCATGATTCAATGGTTTAATTATAAATAAACCTTAAGCTAAAATGTACACGACAACTAATAGGAGCTTAGTATATATACACGCACACACAAATACACTTCATTCATTTTTAAAACGAGTTAAGGAATCATTCATGTTTTTATTTTTAATTTTTTGAGACGGAGTTTCGCTCTTGTTTCCCAGGCTGGAGTGCAATGGCGCGATCTCAGCTCACCGCAACCTCTACCTCCCGGGTTCAAGCGATTTTCCCGCCTCAGCCTCCCAAGTAGTTGGGATTACAGGCATGTGCCACCTACGCCCGGTTAAGATGGGGTTTCTCCATGTTGGTCAGGCTGGTCTGGAACTCCCGACCTCAGGTGATCCATCCGCCTCGGCCTCCCAAAGTGCTGGGATTACAGGTATGAACCGCCACATCTGGCCATCATTCATGTTTTCAAAATAATCATTTTAATATCAAAGATTGATTTTTATATTTATAAGTAAGTGTTATATAATCAAATTTCAATAAGTGTGTGATCATTTTAAGCCAACATTCTAAAACAAAGTTCAAAAGTTTTGTCTGCTGCTAGAAGTACGAACTCCCAAAAATAGCAGTTTTCTCTGAATACTGTCTGTAGTAAATTTCAAGATGCAAGTTTTGCCCTACAGAAATAAAAATACCCCGAGTTCATATGGTGACCACTTATGCATTAAACCAGGGAAAATCACCAACCCTTAAGCAACGTGAAAACTGAAGTTTAGTCCTAACATTAAAAGCAAAAAGGGCCAGGCGCGGTGGCTGACGTCTGTAATCCCAGCACTTTAGGAGGCCAAGGTGGGCAGATCATGAGGTCAGGAGTTTGGGCCTGACCAACATGGTGAAACCCCCTCTCCATTAAAAATACAAAAATTAGCTGGGCTTGGTGGCACATGCCTGTAATCCCAGCTACTCAGGAGGCTAAGGCAGAAGAATCACTTGCACGTAGGAGATGGAGGTTGCAATGAGCTGAGATCACACCACTGCCCTCCAGTCTGGGCAAGAGAGCGAGACTCCATCTCAAAAAAAAAAGCAAAAAGCAGGCTGGGCACAGTGGCTCACGCCTGTAATCCCAGCACTTTGGGAGGCCAAGGAGGAGGGATCACTTGAGGTCAGGAATTTGAGACCAGTGTAGTCAACATGGTGAAACTCTGTCTCTACTAAAAATATAAAAATTACCCAGTGGTGGTGGGCACCTGTAATCTCAGCTACTAGGGAGGCTGAGGTGCCAGAACACTTGAACTCAGGAGGTAGAGGTTGCAGTGAGCTGAGATCGTGCCACTGCACTCCAGCCTGGGCGACAGAGCAAGACTCTGTCTGAAAAATAAACAAATAAAAGCAAAAAACATGCAATGCCATAGTGCAACAGAAAGACTTGCAACAAATTCTTCAGGTCACCTGCATTAATTATCTATGTGTTCCTTCATGACATCTTAGTACACTGGGATTCTAAAAATAGTATGCTATATTTATGTTTAAACACTCTACTTATAAACTAATAAGGAAAAAAGCCAAACTAAAAGGGGCAACTACTAAAGAATTAACTCCAGATAGTGTCCTAATAGAAGTACTTTATTATGAATGGCTTCCACTCTCCCTTTGTATAAAGAAGAGGATGCTGCCTCACAGAAAATCTAATTTAAGGCAAAATATCAAAAATATGCAGGCCGGGTGCGGAGGCTCAAGCCTGTAATCCCAGCACTTTGGGAGGCCGAGACGGGCGGATCACGAGGTCAGGAGATCGAGACCATCCTGGCTAACACGGTGAAACCCCGTCTCTACTAAAAAATACAAAAAACTAGCCGGGCGAGGTGGCGGCGCCTGTAGTCCCAGCTACTCGGGAGGCTGAGGCAGGAGAATGGCGTAAACCCGGGAGGCGGAGCTTGCAGTGAGCTGAGATCCGGCCACTCACTCCAGCCCAGGCGACAGAGCGACTCCGTCTCAAAAAAAAAAACAAAAAAATGCAGAAGCCACCAATACTACAAGACCACAATAAGCACCACAGTACATCGACTACATGGTTAAAAATAAATGCAATGAACACTCTTCACTCATAAAGGAACCACTGAGTTAATGAAAGTCAATTTCACACACAATTTTAACGAACCTGAGTATTTAATTTTCAAGTCCATAGTTGCTGGAATGTGGAGATCAAAATGTCATTTGGCAGGTAAGTGAAAAAACTGAAGCTCAGAAAGATGATTGGGCCAGAAAGTCCATATTTTTCTAACCTAGTAAGTTTACATACTTATACACTCCTGACAGCAGGGGAAGGCAACCCTGACAACTGCCAGGAGAGGAGACAAAAGCCTTAAGAAGGAAACGCAACAATTCAAATGTGCAGAATCCTACAAGACCCTATAGGATCTCGGAGCATCAATAATTCTGAATCATAAAGAAACAGTGAAACAATGTACAATGAACTCTTGTTTAAGACACAGAACCATGTGATTTGTTATAGAAATAATTCCGTCCCAATTGGGTAAGGTAAAAAAAAAAGGAGTGCTAAAACGGGTAAATTTTCAGGATACATTAAAAACATGAGAGAAGCAGCCATTCTAAATGTATCTTTTCCGGGTTTTATAGCTCGATTTCAAAATTTATAAAATGTTCACTCCTCCACCCGTCATTGTTACGAAGTAGCAATTATTGGTCATCCTGTTACCAAATGGGAACACACAAGACAAAAACATGTGTGTAACCGACCCACACACACACACACTCTTTTTTCCTGGTTTTAGCTACTGAAAGTTAGTATCAGGCCCCCCTAATTTCTAAAACATCTAATTGTTCTTTGGACAACTATGTTAGTACTAAATTACAAAAGCAAATACTTTTGTATTTGTGTTCACTACCGCAAAATTTTGGTTACACACAGAAAGTGCTATCGTGGGAAGAAATTAAAATCAATGCACAAAATGGTGCTTTTATAGCATTTCCAAAACGACTGTGCATATTCCCTGCCAGCACATCTAGACTTTGCTCCTTAAGACTAAACATGAGCCGGCCGGGCGCGGTGGCTCACGCCTGTAATCCCAGCACTTTGGGAGGCCGAGGTGGGCGGATCACGAGGTCAGGAGATCGAGACCAGCCTGGTTAACACGGTGAAAACCCGTCTCTACTAAAAACACAAAAAAATAGCCGGGCATGGTGGCACGTGCCTGTAGTCCCAGCTACTTGGGGGGCTGAGGCAGAAGAATCACTTGAACCTGGAAGGCGGAGGTTGCAGTGAGCCGAGATCGCTCCACTGCACTCCAGCCTAGGCGACAGAGCGAGACTCTCTATCTCCAAAAAAAAAAAAAAAAAGACTACTAAACAAGAGCCAAATTAGCATCCTTCCCCTTCAGGCATACTGAGCTCCGAAATCATCACCTTCCTCCGAAAGAGCAATTATCTCCTTCTAAAAGGCCTGAGCGGCTCACAGCTCCTCCCAAACATGGGAGAACTTCGCGAGAGCTCAAGACCCTGGACTTGAGTTTTACAAAAATGCTTAACAAAGTGGCCTCTGCCACTTAACTGCACGACAGCCACTGTGCTGTAAGAGGAAAAGGTCGAAAGAGGAGGAAAGCTAGTCTTAAATTTTAATCCCCGTGATTCAAGGCTCTTCACCCATCACTCTCCAACCCTAGCCTGACAGGACGTCAGGTTCTGTCTCCCCCTTCCCCACCAGTCCCGCCACCTACCCCGCAACAGTGCTCAGTCTTAGGATTTTGAAGCTTTAAAAATCAACCCGGCTCCCTAGAGTTCAGGCCGCAGTCGCTGCCGCCATGTTACAGCTTGTGCGGCAAAATGCGTCAGTGAGGGAGGTGTGCGCCTGAGTGGGGAGGGCGGGGGCTGGCAGAGAAAGGACCGTCCCCAGGCCCCAGGGCTCCACTGCAAGCCTTCTCCTACTGCAACAGCGGCAAAGGCACTGCTGCGGTCCTCAGGGACCTCCACTGGGCCCAAGTAGCCCCGATACCTCGAGGGAAAGACGGTTAACTCGGCCCGGTCAGCCGCGCCGGCTCCGCCCCTCTTCCCAGGCCCTTCCCGCTTTCGTACCCAGGGACTGCTGAAATGACTCCACCAGAACAACATGAGCTTCACACCACTTACCTGCACCGGTAGAGTTTTCCTCTTCTCTGGGTACGGTCCTTTGAAGCGCTTCAAATCTACCGCCGCCAGAAAAGGCGCTAAAGCCCGCTAACCGCCTCCCTCCCCCCCAACTCAGACCTGGCGTGGAGAGACAGCGTCGCACCGGAAGCACGTCAGGAGTGGGTTGTCGGCATCTGCCAGCGTTCACCTGCTTGCGTCACCACGCCCTCCTAGGACTTCTAGGATTTTGGTGCCTTTTAGATACCTAGTTGATAGGTAGCGTAATGCTTTGTGGATGCGTTGACTGGGAACGTTTGTAACCAATGCCATATCCTTCGTGAAATAAAGTGCCTGGTTTAATAAACATTTATTGATCTTACGCTAGGTTATCAGAAAGGAAGGCCTACCTTCATGGAGCTTCGGGTTAAGCTTCCACTTAACGCTAGGATACAAGTTCTAAAAACGCAGCAATAAGCAAAGTGTTGTTTGAGGAAAGAGGAAGAAATTACAAAGAGCTTTGGTGTTCTTTGTAGTTTTACAGATAAAGAAATTGAGGCTCAGGGAAGATAAATGCCTCCTCCTCAAACACTGTTCTTGAATACCAAAGCAAGTCTTTTCATGCCAAATCTAGTGCCTTCTAGAGAAAATATGGCATATATTATTTAATTATTTTAAGGGGCAAGGGTCCCCGGATTATGTTAGAAATAAATAACCATTGCTGTTTGGGCGGGAGGGATTGGCAGCGATTCTGGTAGGGATGTGGGATGTGTTTTAAAGGAACTAGCTAACTAGAGAACTTAAATTGTTCTGTCGTTTAAAGGCAACGTAAATGATAATCATTTAAACTTTTCACTTATTTGCATCAGGTAAATTAATTATCAACATCAGGCATGTGGCGTGTCTAAGAGGCTTGACCAGTTTTACACAGCAGTAAAACAGAGGACATTTCTGCCTCTCCACCCCCACCCCTTTTACGTCATTGCCCTTTATTGCAGGAGAGCAGCAGCATATTCATCTTTAGACAGTTTAGAGATTAAATGGATTTACACTTTGCTGGGGTTGGGAAGGAACAATTCTGCAATACCTTAAAAAAGGGGTCCCCAACCCCTGGGTCACAGACTAGCCCGGCTAATTTTTTGTATTTTTAGTAGAGACGGGATTTTTCCATGATGGTCAGGCTGGTCTCAAACTCTCGACCTCAGGTGATCCGCCCTCCTTGGCCTCCAAGGAGGAAAACGACTGAACATAATCAGTCTATTCTTTCTTCTTTGTGTTAGTTATTCTTTGCTGTGTGACAAAATCCTCCCAAATCTTAGCCTACTTCATTGCAACCAGTCAATAAACCCAACTTTGTTTAACTATATGTGTTCCTGGTGTTTTTTGACTGGAAGGCAATGACTCGGATCATGCTGTTTCATCTCTATGTTTTTCTCACATTTGTTTGAAAACTCCTATGCTGTGCATTCAGATTACCTTAATCTCAGATCTATTATCAGTTGATCTAGTTCCAAGCAACCCAAATCACTGCTGTACAAAATTATTGTCTGGGATTGGTGGTTGTCTAGAGTATTGGAGGACAGGAGGGGGTGAGGGAGACATGGGGAGTGACTGCTAATGGTTACAGGGTTTCTTTTTGGAGTTATGAAAATGTTCTAGGGGCCGGGCGCGGTGGCTCAAGCCTGTAATCCCAGCACTTTGGGAGGCCGAGACGGGAGGATGGATCACGAGGTCAGGAGATCGAGACCATCCTGGCTAACACGGTGAAACCCCGTCTCTACTAAAAATACAAAAAAAATGAGCCGGGCGAGGTGGCGGGCGCCTGTAGTCCCAGCTACTCCGGAGGCTGAGGCAGGAGAATGGCGTAAACCCGGGAGGCGGAGCTTACAGTGAGCTGAGATCCGGCCACTGCACTCCAGCCTCCAGCCTGGGCGACAGAGCCAGACTCTGTCTCAAAAAAAAAAAAAAAAAAAAGAAAATGTTCTAAATGTTAGCGATAGTTTCTCAACTCTGTGAATATACTAAAAAGCCATTGAATTGTACACTTTAAATGGGTGAATTTTATGGGATGTAAATGAAATCTCAGTAAAGCTGTTAAAAAAAAAAAAAAAAAGCAGTGCCAGCTGTCAGGAAGTGAGCATCCAGAAGCTAGACGTGTCTCAGCGCCCAACTGCATTTGCTGCATTGGCATCATTTGCTACAGGCATGAGGTTCGGTACAGGCTCGGTGTGAGCTCTGAGGCATGGACCACTGGACATACTGACAGATGATGGTGGACTCCCACAGGCTCTGCCAATCATGGAGTCGCTGCCATGGAGCCCAACTCTGTCGGTGTTCTGGCCATGACTTTCAAGATTTTTTTCCTTTTTGCAGGGTTTATTGTTAATGCTCCTGTGGGGTTAAATTTTTCCTATAGATTACTTCTCCGAAGTCTGATATTAATGTCCCCTGAAGACAGTGCCTTTTAGCGACCATTATTGCAGTGGTCAGGCTTCACCTGGTGTTGGTAATTTATGTCTTCATAGTGTGGAAGGAGGGCTTGCCTCAGTGATGGGAAAACAAAACTGAATAGAGCAGGTTTTCCTTTGGAGCAGCAAACGTGGGGGGTAGGCAAGTACCTAAAGGGTTTTTCTTTTTGTTTCTTGTTCACATTAAACGTGATTTACCTCCCACCCCCCAAAAGGTGGATGGGGAGGACAATTCAGTATTTACTGCAGCTAAGATTTTAGAAAAAATGAGGGTGGGGAGGGTGACATTTTTCAATCATCTGTTAAGTGCCAAGTGCTTTTTGTTAATGATATATTTTTGACTGATGATCATGTTTGACTGATGTAATTTTTTTTTTTTTTTTTGAGGCGGAGTCTCGCTCTGTCGCCCGGACTGGAGTGCAGTGGCCGGATCTCAGCTCACTGCAAGCTCCGCCTCCCGGGTTTAAGCCATTCTCCTGCCTCAGCCTCCCGAGTAGCTGGGACTACAGGTGCCCGCCACCTAGCCCGGCTAGTTTTTGTATTTTTAGTAGAGACGGGGTTTCACCGTGTTAGCCAGGATGGTCTCGATCTCCTGACCTCGTGATCCATCCGCCCGTCTCGGCCTCCCAAAGTGCTGGGATTACAGGCTTGAGCCACCGCGCCCGGCCTAATTTTTTTTTTTTTTTGAGACAGAGTCTCACTCTGCTGCCCAGGCTGGAGTGCAGTGGTGCGATCTCAGCTCACTGCAACCTCCACCTCCCGGGTTCAAGCGATTCTCCTGCCTCAGCCTCCCGAGTAGCTGGGACTACAGGTGCGTGCTACCATGCCCGGCTAATTTTTTTTTTTTTTTTTTTTTTGTATTTTTTAGTAGAGACAGGGTTTTGTCATGTTGGCCAGGGTGGTCTACAACTCCCGACCTCAGGTGATCTGCCTGCCTCGGCCTCCGAAAGTGCTGGGATTACAGGCATGAGCCACAGTTCCTGGCCTGACTGATATAAATATTAATGCCAAAATTGGAAGCTAAGATGAAAGTGACACTAATTAGTAGGAATATAATTTATTTCATTTTAAAATGTATTGTGGTGTGATTTTGTTGTTGTTGTTGAGACAGAATCTTGCTCTGTTGCCCAGGCTGGAGTGCAGTGGTGCGATCTTGGCTTACTGCAACCTCTGCCTCCCGGATTCAAGTGATTCTTCTGCCTCAGCCTCCCGAGTAGCTGGGACTACCGGCATGCGCTGCCATGCCCGGATAATTTTTGTTTTGTTTTGTTTTGTTTTAGTAGAGATGGGGGTTTCACCATATTGGCCAGGCTGGTCTCGAACTCCTGACCTCGTGATTCCCCCACCTTGGCTTCCCAAAGTACTGGGATTACAGGTGTGAGCCACCACACCCACCCTGTGTTGTAATTTTTACGGCTTGGCTAGAGCAACAGTTTTCAGGGTGCATCTCCTTGGTTTTACTCACAGAGATGTGATGTGCTGTTGCTGCTTTCTTACTCTGCCTACTTTGTGGTCTCTTAAGACGATGAAGTTGATAAAGCAAACCAATATCAGTGACTGAGTCTAGAAGACCTAGAAAACATAGTAATAAGTCCTGAACCTATTGCTCTTGCGATTGCACTACAGACATAAAGAAGCAAGTGGCTATTTCCACACACTGAGAGCTATAATTTGCAGTCCAGTAGATGATGAAAAAAATACCCCTTGGTGCATTGCAGAGATGCTACAAATCACCAAGCAAGCCGTGGGATTGGTTGTACCTGTAATTGAGAAAAAAACTTGAAAGGAAGAGCAATAAAACTCACAAGGACATCATTGGTATCAGATCTCAAAACCACGGCTCTCTGGTTGAGGGAAAGAATGTTTTAATGAGTAAATGTTCATCTCCAAACCAAAAAGTGAAGTGTACCATATTCCACAATGTAAATATTGGCAACCTATGAAAGCTAGGAAATTTTACAAGACTTCACATGAAAGTTAACTTTTCTTTTTTTCTTTTTCTTTTTTTTTTTTTTTTTTTTTGAGGCGGAGTCTCGCTCTGCCGCCAGGCTGGAGTGCAGTGGCCGGATCTCAGCTCACTGCAAGCTCCGCCTGCCGGGTTTACGCCATTCTCCTGCCTCAGCCTCCCGAGTAGCTAGGACTACAGGCGCCTGCCACGTCGCCCGGCTAGTTTTTTGTATTTTTTAGTAGAGACGGGGTTTCACCGTGTTAGCCAGGATGGTCTCGATCTCCTAACCTCGTGATCCGCCCGTCTCGGCCTCCCAAAGTGCTAGGATTACAGGCTTGAGCCACCGCGCCCAGCCCTTTTTTTTTTTTTTTTTAAGATGCAGCTATCAGAGACTATGTCTATGTCTTAGCAGGCTAGCCAGAAAGGAAGTCAAATGACCAATCAAGTTTTAAATGAAGAAATACAATCAGGCCAGGTGCAGTGGCTCACGCTTGTCATCCCAGCAATTTGAGAGGCTAAGGCTGGGGGATCACCTGAGGTCGGGAGTTTGAGACCAGCCTGATCAACATGGTGAAACCCCTTCCCTACTAAAAATACAAAAATTAGCTGGGCATGGTGGCACATGCCTGTAGTCCCAGTTACTTGGGAGGCTGAGGCAGAGGAATTGCTTGAACCCAGGAGGTGGAGGTTGCAGTGTGCCGAGATTGGGCCACTGCCCTCCAGCCTGGGTAACAGACCGGGACTCCATCTCAAAAAACAAACAAACAAACAAACAATTTTAATTTTGACGGCTTAACCATTCCCTATGTCTTCATGGTTAATTGAAGGTTACTGACAGTAGACAAAAAAATGTATTCTCATTTGACTCTAATTTTTCCCATATTCTACTTGAACAAATTTAAAATACTCTGCTGTCTCTACACACCCAAATCTAGGAGTATTAAGACTAGTCAGTCATAAAGTAAACCTGATACGTCAGATGAATGCCAGCACTTATTCAATTTCTTTTCGCTCTGTTTTCAGAAATGTCAGAATAAATATGTATCGGTTACTGGAAATTTTAGAAGGAAGTCTTCAAGTTTTAAATTTTTTCCATGGGGGGCATGCCTCAACATCTTGCATAGAATGTCAGAACTATTGAAAATTTAGGCTGGGCAAGGTGGCTCATGCCTGTAATCCAAAGCACTTTGGGAGGCTGAGGTGGGTGGATTGCTTGAGCCCAGGAGTTTGAGATCACCCTGGTTAACGTGGAGAAACCCTGTTGCTACGAAAACTACAAAAATTTAGCCAGGCATGGTGGTGCACACTTGTAGTCTCAGCTACTCGTGAGGCTGAGGCAGGAGAATCGCTTATACCCAAGAGGTGGAGGTTGCAGTGAACCGAGATCGCACTACTGCACTCCAACCTGGGAGACAGAGTGAGACCCTGTCTCAAAAAAGAAAAGAAAAGAAAATTGTGCTAAAACTGGTTTTATGATGATAACTGTGACCACATAAACCAAGAGCCTCCTCTGTAACCCACATAATAAGAAAGTTTCACAGCATATTCCAACAAATATCAGTTTGGTGCCTTTAGAGTCTTACTCTGTTGTAGTGATTATCAGCTGAAAATTATGTCTGTTGTAACTTTGGTAAGCATTCCACTTTGGTTATTTATTAGTGGTTTTTTTTTAAGTGTCAAGTGTCAAATCTTGGGACGATTAAAATACCATTATAAGTAAAAAAAAATATGTTCTGAGAACTGGTACCTATCCACGACATAAGTGCAGAAATTGAGAGTAAGAGTTTGCATACTTTCAAAGCTACTCGACAGTTATTTCGTATACGCCAAAAAAAATAAGAAAAATCTGTACGTGTCTTTTCCATGTTTATATTTTAAAATTTCATTTTCCTAAGTATATTTTTGTGTATATTATAAAAGTATTAGGCCTCCAAAGACTAGGAGAAAAACCTCAGATAGTAGAGAATAGCCTAAACGACCTATATCTTCAACAGCTTAAACCAGCTGCGCTAGAGCCTCCCTCAATGAGAAACTACAATGCCCAGAATTCCCCCCAAAATTCGTGAGCGACGTCCATTTCACCCACCTCACCGCGACGCCCCCTGGGATATGTAGTGCTTGACTTCCGCAGTGCACGCTGCGCCAGCAGGACATTTTTTCCTGGTTTGGGGGCAAGGTCTCATGGGAAAGGTCATGTCTCTCGAGGAAAGGTTATAAACCCTTTGATATGAGGGTTGGGCGAGAAACCGAGCCTGTTGCGTTCCGTGTTGGGATCAGGAATAACCCTGATTTCTGAGCCTGCATAACCCCAGGATACTCCAGAAAATTTGCGGCGCGCCGAGGGAAAACCTTGCTGGCAAGTAGGGACCGTGTCGCAGCGGCTGTTTTTCTTTTCCTACCCAGCACGTTTTCGGGCTGGCGACACAGGGTTCGGTTGAGATACAGAGGCTCCCTTAGGGATATTGGGTTCTCTGAAGTGCGGATGGACTAGGGCAGGGCTGAGACCACATTCTTTCAGTCATTCAGCTCTCCTGTATGCCCGGCGCAGAGAATACCCCTTATGGTCCCAAGGCCCCTCCTGTAGTTAAGTTCCTTCCTTAAAAGATCATTCAGCTGGGGCGAAACTGGGGACTCGACACCTTTCTATGCTAACCTTTGAGCTGCCTCCACTTTGAGCGGCTCAGTGAATGGATATAGTATCTTGAGGAAACCTTTGATTTGTGCAGGGATTTCTTGTGCGGATGTGTGCAGGTCAGTTTAGGTCAGAATGATGTACTGCTTGCCACAAAATAGCCTGTGCTGTCGCGTCTTTTTTTCTTGTGAACAGACTGTTTGGCATAGCCGTGGAGAGGAGTCTGAGACATGCTTTTAGTGATACAGTGTTGATTTGTTGGTATAATGAGGCTGTTCAAGTGGAAAGAACTGGGTTGTAGTCCCTGCTTCACTAGTACTAGCACAATTTTTTAAACCTTTTTGAACCTGCTTTTCCTTATCTGTAAAATGGAAATAATATCGACCTGGAAGGTTAGCTGAGGGAATTTAATGAGATAATGTGTTTCAAACGTTTTTTGTAAATGGTAACATGTTGCAGAAGTATGAGATTATGACTTTAGTCCCCGCTTTTCTAAGCATTACTTCTCAATTATAAATGTAAGCATTTATAGCATATTTTAAAAACAAATTATTCTTTTTCATAATTATCTTTAGTTCTTTTATTGTTTCAGCATGACTTGAAACATTACTTAATTTCTTAGTATTTCTTGATTAGTGCTTTAATTGTCTCGTTTATTGGTTAAAACCTATCCAAGGCCAGTAATGATTAACTTGTATGATTTATTTATTTATTTATTTATTTTCTTCAGGAAGGAATTATTTGAGCTCTTTAAGGGCACACGAAAAAGGAGCAAGAAATTATCCTGAAAGCAGATAAACCAGAGACCATACTTCTTTTTTTTTTTTGAAACGGAGTGGAGTCTTGCTCTGTCGCCCAGCCTGGAGTGCAGCGGTGCGATCTCGGCTCACTGCAAGCTCCGCTTCCCGAGTTCACGCCATTCTCCTGCTTCAGCCTCCTGAGTAGCTGGGGCTACAGACGCCCGCCACCATGCCCGGCTACTTTTTTTGTATTTTTAGTAGAGACGGGGTTTCACCGTGTTAGCCAGGATGAACCAGAGACCATACTTCTGAAAAATGTAAAAAAAAAAAAAAAAAAAAAAGTCTCTGAATTAATGCATACACCTTTAAGACACTTTAAAGGTGATTATTTATTTTAAACAATTTTCCTCTTTTTCGAAAAGACAGCTCTGAGTTTGTGGGCTTTTTTTTTTTTTTTTTCCTTTTATGGTAAATTTGAAAACTATGTAAATGTCAGATTTAAAACACTTTTAAAATGGACTGCAGAAAGAAACCCCTTTTTCTGGACATTTATTTTTGGATCAAATTCTGCTATCTGGTTTAGACTAAGAAAAAGTCTTTAGTTAATGCAGAAAAAATGTATTACTTTATTTTGAATTTTGAAATCATTTTGATGTTAATGATGTAAGCATAACCATGTTAAACCAATTCTTTTATAGAAGCTGTATATTGGAATGGGTTTACAGTCATCTTAATGGAAGCAAAATACATGAAGGAAAAACAGTTCTCTGTATCCCTGCTTATTGCACCTGACGACTAGTTGCAGATGGTTTTGTTTACCTAAGAAAACTTGTGATGTAAATGAAAAAAACACCTGTTTTCCTAGACTCGTTGGTTACAGATATGCTTCATCTAAGAGCTATTTGTCCATTCTCCTGGAGAGTGTTTCAATTTCGACCCATCAGTTGTGAACCACTAATTATTCAGATGAATAAGTGTACAGATGAGGAGCAAATATTTGATTTTATTGAAAGAAACAAAGCCATACTTTCAGAAAAGCAAGTGGGATGTGCATTTGATATGCTTTGGAAGCTTCAAAAGCAGAAAACCAGCCTGTTAAAAAATGTTGAGTATGTCAGAGACCATCCTCAATTTCTTACTCTTCATAATTTAGCCACAAATAAATTCAAATTAATGAATGACGATACCCTGGTGAATGTGTTACACATCACGCAACGGTAAGTAATTTACTTTTATATTTTATGGAAATGATTATTTAGTTTACATTTTAATTTTCTAAAAATCTCTTTATTTTTATTTTATTTTTTATTTTTATTTTTGAGGAGTCTGTGTCGCCCAGGCTGGAGTGCAGTGGCAAGATCTCAGCTCACTGCAAGCTCCACCTCCCAGGTTCAGGTCATTCTCCTGCCTCAGCTTTCCGAGTCGCTGGGACTACAGGCGCCTGACACCACGCCCGGCTAATTTTTTGTATTTTTAGTAGAGATGGGGTTTCACCATGTGTTAGCCAGGATGGTCTCGATCTCCGGACCTCGTGATCCGCACGCTTCGGCCTCCCAACGTGCTGGGATTACAGGCGTGAGCCACCGCGCCCAGCCTTTAAAATGAAAGATAATTTTCCCCCCAGTAGTTTTCCTGATAATCTAATTTTTTTTTTTTTTTGAGACGGGGTCTCTCTCTGTCGCCAGACTGGAGTGCAGTGGCGCTATCTTGGCTCACTGCAAGCTCTGCCTCCCGGGTTCAAGGGATTCTCCTTTAACAACTGTAATACTATTGTTAACTTTGGGCATTTGAAATTGGATTATTGTGGAATTTTGTAAAAATGTGGTTGGCTGCAGAAGAGAATATAGTAGGTAAGCAGTTGGATTTAAGATTAATGCCGGTTGCGTGTGATGGCTCATGCTTGTAATCCCAGCACTTTGGGAGGCTGAGGTGGGTGGATCACCTGAGGTTAGGAGTTCAAGACCAGCCTGGCCAACATGGTGAAACCCCGTCTCTACTAAAAATACAAAAATTAGCCGGGCATGATGGCGGGGAACTGTTATCCCAGCTACTCGGGAGGCTGAGGCAGGGGAATCTCTTGAATCCAGGCGGTAGAGGTTGCAGTGAGCCGAGATCACCCTACTACACTCCAGTATGGGCAACAGATCAAGACTCTGTCTCCAAAATAATAATAATAATAATAATTAATGCCTAATAACAATCAGTAATTAGTAAATTGTGTCTGTGATAACTTGTTTGCCATCTGGTTCTTGTAATTAAATGGATGGCAGATATGTTTTCTAGGGGGTATTGTTACAATAGGTTGTTTCTCAATAATAGCTCTTAAAAAAAGGAAAAAAATTAAATGATTTTGTAGGCCGGGCGCCATGGCTCAAGCCTGTAATCCCAGCACTTTGGGAGGCCGAGACCATCCTGGCTAACAAGGTAAAACCCCGTCTCTACTAAAAAATACAAAAAACTAGCCGGGCGAGGTGGCGGGCGCCTGTAGTCCCAGCTACTCAGGAGGCTGAGGCAGGAGAATGGCGTAAACCCGGGAGGCGGAGCTTGCAGTGAGCTGAGATCCGGCCGCTGCACTCCAGCCTGGGAGACAGAGCGAGACTACGTCTCAAAAAAAAAAGATTTTGTAGAGTCATTTATATTTGATAACAAAGTTGTACAAATTATGTGGATGACTGATAGGTGTTACGTAAAAAGGGGCTTCCTTGGTGTGAAAGGAAAAACTCAGAGATAAATGTTAAGAAATATTATATTCCAGCTGAGCGCGGTGGTTCAAGCCTGTAATCCCAGCACTTTGGGAGGCCGAGACGGGCGGATCACGAGGTCAGGAAATCGAGACCATCCTGGCTAACACGGTGAAACCCCGTCTCTACTAGAAAATACAAAAAACTAGCCGGGCGAGGTGGCGGGCGCCTGTAGTCCCAGCTACTGGGGAGGCTGAGGCAGGAGAATGGCATAAACCCGGGAGACGGAGCTTGCAGTGAGCTGAGATCCGGCCACTGCACTCCAGCCTGGGTGACAGAGCGAGACTCCGTCTCAAAAAAAAAAAAAAAAAAAAAAAAAGAAATATTATATTCCAGTTTTGGAATTTGTGAAGAAAAAACAAATGAAGAGAGCAAAGAAAAAAGGAAAACATAAAATAAGAAATGTGTTCTTTGCAAGGAAATCCAGCCTTCAAACGAACTGGGTTCCCTGAATGAAGGCTTCAGCAGTTGCACAAGGGGGAAAAACACAAAAAAGTTACACCTAATCTGTTTATTAGTCTCACTGGTGAAAAAGAGCAGTTTTCTCACGTGATGACCCAACCTTCAAGGGTTATTTAAATGGCTGTAAATATCAGCATTACGTAAGTTAGAGATGTGTAAGTTGGTTTTGTAAGAGAATTAGCATTTATAGGAAAGGGGCTTAAGGCTTATATTGGTGATTGATGTTAAACTAAAAAAGGATGATTCCATATTTTTTGGTGGTCTTTCTCAGGTTACAAAGTTGTTTTCTCTGAGGTACTTGAAGGGGATGCTTGAAGTTTTATGAATAAGGTGATTGGTGACTATGAGCTTTTTTTTTTTTTAAACATTTTCTTTTTTTTGAGACGGAGTCTCGCTCTGTCGCCCAGGCTGGAGTGCAGTGGCCGGATCTCAGCTCACTGCAAGCTCCGCCTCCTGGGTTTACCCCATTCTCGTGCCTCAGCCTCCCAAGTAGCTGGGACTACAAGTGCCCACCACTGCGCCTGGCTAATTTTTTGTATTTTTTAGTAGAGACGGGGTTTCACCTTGTTAGCCAGGATGGTCTCGATCTCCTGACCTCGTGATCCGCCCGTCTCGGCCTCCCACAAACATTTTCTTATAAAAATATTTTATTTATTTATGTATGAGATGGAGTCTCACTCTGTCACCGAGACTGGAGTGCAGTGGTGCAGTCTCAGCTCACTGCAACCTCTACCTCCCGGGTTCAAGCAATTCTCTTGCCTTAGCCTCCTGAGTAGCTGGGATTCCAGGCACATGTCACCACGCCCAGCTAATTTTTGTATTTTTAGTAGAGATAGGGTTTCACCATGTTGCCCAGGCTGGTCTCGAACTCCTGACCTTAAGTGATCTACCCGCCTCGGCCTCCTAAAGTGCTGGGATTACAGGTGTCAATCACCATGCCTGGCCAAAAATATTTAAATCAGAACAAAGACATATTATATGTACTTTTAACATAAACATATTGTTGAACATTATCATTGGTCAATGGCATGGGTATTTAAATGAGCAGATAAAAGGGTGAGAGGGCATGGGATAAAGTATAGATGTTTATTAGGCTGTACCAAAAAATCAGAATACTGAAATAAGAGTGGACCAGAAATAAGGACTGCCTATATAAAAGGCAAATAACTTGAGTTTCACTTTTGCATTATAATTCTTATTGCATATGTTTTTAATGATTTTAAAATGATTATATATGGAGGATTCTTTCTTTCTTTCTTTTTTATTAAGGTTTGCTGGTGAGTCCCACGACCCACTAGTTGAAGCACTAGTTACAGAAGCATGGAGAAGGTTAGAAAGGCAAGTACCCTGGGTTCATCTTGAGGGTCAGGGTTATCCTTTTTTTAATGGTTAACAGAGTGAAATCTTGAAGGAAAAGAGCAGGGAGCTGATGCCTGTCAAGCTTCATTGAAAAAAATGTGTTTAAACTCAGTTTCGTTTTAAAGTTTTTGATTGTGTATTTTTTTGGCGGGGGGCGGTGCGGGGGGGAGCAGAGTCTCACTCTATTGCCCAGGCTGGAGTGCTGCAGCATGGTCTCAGCTCACTGCACCCTCTGCCCCCTGGGTTCAAGCAATTCTCTGCCTCAGCCTCCTGAGTAGCTGGGATTATAGGCACCCACCAGCATGCCGGGCTAGGTTTTTGTATTTTTAGTAGAGATGGGGTTTCACCATCTTGGCCAGGCTGATCTTGAACTCCTGACCTTGTGATCCATCTGCCTCAGCCTCCCAAAGTGCTGGGATTACAGGCATGAACCACCGCTCCTGGCCATGTCTTTTCTTTTTTCTTTCTTTTTTTTCCTCTCTTTTTCTCTCTCTCTTCTTTTTTTTTTTTTAAGAGACAGGGTCTTGGCATGTTGCCCAGGCTGGTCTTGAACTCTTCGGCTCAAGCAATCCTTCCTTCTTGGCCTCACAAACTGCTGGGGTTGTATGCATGAGCCACCATGCCTGGCTGTGTATTCTTTAAGAGAGAAAAGAAAGTATTTCATATTTTCCCTCTTTAAGAGTGAGGAATTGTATACTTTTCCACGCATGTAATTCGTTGAAATATAAATAAGATAGAGTCACAGCTATTAATGAACTAGCCTTTTTGAATCTTCTTTTCTAAAAGAATACTTCGGAAAGGAAAGATTCTTGATTAATTGGCTATCAATAAAAACCTAGAAGTGCAGGAGCCAGGAAAGGAGAAAAAAGGATACCCTAGTTTAGTAGAGAGGAAGGCCATTTAACACTGTTTAGGAGCATCTGTCGCTACTTGCCTGTTACTCCATTTTTATGGAGAGGCAATGACCAGAGCTTATAGGTGACTTAGAAGCTTTTTAAAGAAAGTGAGTTTCAGGTCCACTGCTGTGGACAATAGTAATTCAGATATATTTCCTATACTCTACACAGCTCTATTATTAGCATGTTGCCATACTTGATAATTCTTTAGAAAAATGGGAAATCTTGTGAGTATAGAGAAATTTATTATCTAATTATATATCAGAAGTTCTTTATTTATAAAAGGGCTGAGACAATAGCAGACTCATTTTGGGAAATCTTCGTCTATTTCTGAAAACTTTGAATTTTTTAATCTCGGAATTCCGGATAATTGTAGTCTATTGTTACTGGAATAAGGCACATGTTAGGGAGGAAAGAAAAAAATCAGGGTGAGGAAGAGATAGGAAGATATTAAAAACTACAGAGCAACTCTCCCTCTAAATCAAATAGAAACCAGACAGGGAAGACTTGACTAAGATGAAGTAGAAACAACAGGCTATTTGTAGATAGAGAGGCGTGACCATTCTGATTTTTAAAATATTTTTAACATATTGCCTCTTAAAGTTTAAACTATAATAAATACTTATAGATATATACTGGTAAACTCTGTAGGCCTTTATTACGTGGGCTGGATTAAATTAAGGGACAGAACAGTTCTCTAGATTTAGAAATTCTGTATTAATCTACTAAGTTGTGATTTTAAGTTAATAGTATTAGCTAAACCCATCTGTCTTTTATACTCTCTACCTATAACTATATTGAGGGAAAGCAGAGTAATCTTATTCCTTTTGCTAACAGTATGAATTATCTATCTATTGGATCTTTGGGGTTAAATTTGGTCATTGTTGATAATAGGTCACAACGTTTTATTTCTCTTCAAAGCAACAATATATTAGGTGTATTATGCAGCTTGAACAAATCACTTGTAAAATAGGTGGTCTTTTGTGTTTTACAATTACTGTATTAATTAAATTACATGTATGATTGTATTTTATAGTGAATCAAGCATTTCTTTTTTTTTTTTTTTTTGAGACGGAGTCTCGCTCTGCCGCCCAGGCTGGAGTGCAGTGGCCGGATCTCAGCTCACTGCAGGCTCCGCCTCCCGGGTTTACGCCATTCTCCTGCTTCAGCCTCCCATGTAGCTGAGACTACAGGCGCCCGCCACCTCGCCGGCTAGTTTTTTGTATTTTTTTAGTAGAGACGGGGTTTCACCGTGTTAGCCAGGATGGTCTCGATCTCCTGACCTCGTGATCCGCCCGTCTCGGCCTCCCAAAGTGCTGGGATTACAGGCTTGAACCACCGCGCTCGGCCAAGCATTTCTTTTAAATTTTTCTTTATTTCAAAATAACTCAGAAGTACAATGATCTTGCTAAAATATCTATGAACTTATGTTTTATAAATATAATTTTTTTTTGTTGTTGTTGAAACAGAGCCTTGCTCTGTCGCCCAGGCTGGAGTGCAGTGGCGTGATCTTGGCTCACTGCAAGCTCTGCCTCCTGGGTTCAAACAATTCTCCTGCCTCAGCCTCCTGAGTAGCTGGGACTACAGGCGCCTGCCACCACACCCAGCTAACTTTTGTATTTTTAGTAGAGACAGGGTTTCACCATATTGGCCAGACTAGTCTCAAACTCCTGACCTTGTGATCTGCCCGCCTCAGCCTCCCAAAGTGCTGGGATTATAGGCGTGAGCCACTGCGCCTCGCCCATTTTATAAATATAATTTTTAATGATTTAAATGGGGTAGATTATTCTGGGTTACTACTATATGATCAAGTCGGCAAGGATAATTAACATGTGTTTGAAATCCATATATATTTTTTTCTTTTGAGATAGGGTCTGGCTCTGTTACCCAGGCTGGAGTACAGTGGTGCAACCAGGGCTCACTGCAGCCTTAAACTTCCCAGCTCAAGCCATCCTCCTATCTCAGCCTTTTAAGTTTCTGGGACCACAGGTGCATGCCACCACGCCCAGCTAATTTTTATATTTTTGGTAGAGATGCGGTTTCGCCATGTTGCCAGGTTGGTCTTGAACTCCTGGGCTCAAGCAATCCTCCCACTTTGGCCTCCCAAGAAATCCAAATATTTTAAAAAATCTTTTTATTATAGAATATTTTTAATATTTACAAAAGGAGAAAGAGTAGTACAATGAATTCCCATGTACCCATCCTCCAGCTTCAACAATTGTCAACATATAGCCAGTCTTGTTTTATCTGTATCACCTCCCACTCTCAGTATATTTCAGTATATTTTAAATAATGATATCATTTCATCTTTGTTTTTTTTTTTTTTTTTGAGACGGAGTCTCGCTCTGCCACCCAGGCTGGAGTGCAGTGGCCGGATCTCAGCTCACTACAAGCTCCGCCTCCCGGGTTTACGCCATTCTCCTGCCTCAGCCTCCCGAGTAGCTGGGACTACAGGCGCCCGCCTCGTTGCCCGGCTAGTTTTTTGTATTTTTAAGTAGAGACGGGGTTTCACCGTATTAGCCAGGATGGTCTTGATCTCCTGACCTCGTGATCCGCCCATCTCGGCCTCCCAAAGTGCTGGGATTACAGGCTTGAGCCACCGCGCCCAGCCCATCATTTCATCTTTAAATACCTCAGTATGTTTCTCTAAGGACTTTTAAAAAATATAGAACCATGTGCTCGCTTCGGCAATGATTTATTTTTTCTAAGACCAACAGAGCAGGCACAAAAGAACCAGCGGGTAGGCAAGGCTAGGAGCAAAACTGCAAATTTATTTTTGGTCACCTAGCTTCAGGGGAAGAAGGTGGGTAGGGAGAGTCCCCCGGTGGGGCTCTCGGGCGGGGTTCCTGATAGAGTCCCGACATCCCGACAGGAGTGGGACTGAGAAGTCCGCGCATGGCAGCCGTCTGGAGCAGCTTTTTTTTTTTTTTTTTTTTTTTTTTTTTGAGACGGAGTCTCGCTCTGTCTCCCAGGCTGGAGTGCAGTGGCCAGATCTCAGCTCACTGCAAGCTCCGCCTCCCGGGTCGACGCCATTCTCCTGCCTCAGCCTCCTGAGTAGCTGGGATTACAGGTGCTTGCCACCACACCCACCTAATTTTTGTATTTTTAGTAGAGAAGTGGTTTCACCATGCTGGTCAGGCTGGTCTCGAACCCCTGATCTCGTGATCCACCCACCTTGGTCTCTCAAAGTGATGAGATTACAGTCGTGAGCCACTGTGCCCAGCCCCTTAATTGTACATTTTAAAGTAGTTTAGAATGTAATTGGATTGTTTGTAACTCAAAGGCTAAATGCCTGAGGGAATGGATACTCCATTCTTCATGATGTGTTTATTTGTATTGCATGCTTGTATCAAAATAGCTCATGTACCCCATAAATATTATATACCTACTATGTACCCACAAAAAAAATTTTTTTTTAAATTTTAATAAAAATGCTGAGGTTGGAGGATCACTTGAGCCTACATGTTCAAGTACAGCCTGGGCAACACAGTGAGACACTGTATCTTAAAAACATAATAAAATTGATAAATTTAAATTTTCAGTATTACCTAGTACCTTGTCTTGAAGGGGTGGCCTCCACACCTGTGGGCATTTCTTGTTAGGTGGAACGAGAGACTTAAGAAAAGAAATGAGACACAGAGACAAAGTATAGAGAAAGAAAAAGTGGGCCCAGGGGACCGGCGCTCAGCATACAGAGGACCCACACCAGCACCGGTCTCTGAGTTCCCTTAGTATTTATTGATAATTATCTTTACCATCTTAAAGATAAGGGAGTGGCAAGACAATAGGATCACTGTAGGGAGAAAATTAGCAGTAAGACGAATGGATAAAGATCTCTGTGACATGAATAAGTTCAAAGGAAAATGCTGTGCCTTGATATGTGCGTATGCAAACATCTCCATAAACCTTTTAGCAGCATTGTTCCAGCAAGTCCTACCTTTTGCCCTAAGGCAGTTTTCTCCTACTCAGTAAACAAAGCATACAGTCGGGTTTTACAGGAGATGCTCCATTGCCCAGGGACGGGCAGGAGACAGATACTTTTCTTTATCTTAACTGCCAGCATCCACCAAAAGGCCTTCTTTCCTCTTGTACTAGTCCTCCTCAGCACAGACCCTTCACGGGTGTGGGACTGGGGGACGATCAGGTCTTTCTCTTCCCAGGAGGCCATATTTCAGACTATCACATGGGGAGAAACCTTGGACAATACCTAGCTTTCCTAGGCAGAGGTCCCTGCGATCTTTGGCCTTGTACGTGTCCCTGGGTACTTGAGATTAAGAGAATGGTGATGACTTTTAACCAGCAAGCTGCCCTCAGGCACTTGTTTAACAAAGCACATCTTGCACAGCCCAAAATCCATTAAGCCTTGAGTCACCACAGCACATGTCTCTTCCAAGGACAAGGTTGGGGGTAGGGTCACAGATTAACAGCATCTCAAATACAGAACAAAATGGAGTCTCTTATGTCTACTTCTTTCTATATAGACACAGTAACAGTCTGATCTTTCTTTTCCCCACATTGTCTGTGTTCAAATTTTCTTTTCTTTTTTTTTTTTTTTTTTTTTTTTTTTTTTTTTTTTTGAGGCGGAGTCTCGCTCTGTCGCCCAGGTGGAGTGCAGTGGCCGGATCTCAGCTCACTGCAAGCTCCGCCTCCCGGGTTTACGCCATTCTCCTGCCTCAGCCTCCCGAGTAGCTGGGACTACAGGCGCCCGCCACCTCGCCCGGCTAGTTTTTTTTGTATTTTTAGTAGAGACGGGGTTTCACTGTATTAGCAGGAGGGTCTCGATCTCCTGACCTCATGATCCGCCCGTCTCGGCCTCCCAAAGTGCTGGGATTACAGGCTTGAGCCACCGCGCCCGGCCTCAAATTTTCTTGATTGTCTTATAAAGGTCTTTTTATAGGCAGTTTGTTTAAATCAGTTTCTGAGTAAGGTTCACAATTACCGTGTCTCAAGTTTTTTTCTGTTTCTTTTTAAGTAAACTTTACAGAAAAATAATGTATAAAAATTACACTAATCATAAGCATGTAGCACAATGAATTTTAATATACTGATCACTGCCATGTAACAGCACCAAGATCAGGAAACAACGTCGTTAGTTCTTTTCATGTCCTCTTCTATTCCTCTCACCCAAGAGGATCTTGACATCTAACACCGTAAATTAAGGTTTCTATAGAAATGAAATCCTATAATATGTGTTTTGTTTAATTTAAATTAATTTAGGAGAGCTAAATAATTAAACATGAGGCCAAAGTACATAAGAAAGTGACAGTCTTTTATTGCAAATATGTGCACACTCTCGGGCGAGGTTCTCTGGTCCTCAGGTTTGGGAGGCCAGGGAAGTCGCACCAGCACTCTCTAGTGAGGTTCTCCAGTCCACGAATGCGGGGGCCAAAGTCACACCGGCGCTTACCGGCGGAGGACTTTTATGCCTGGGAGCTGGAAGAGGAGGAGTTTGGGGCGTGTGTGTAGGAGTGGCTTCTTGAATTTCGGTGTCCCCGGCTTGATGTCACTCTGCGCATGCTCAGTTGATTTGGTTCTTTTCCTGGGCATGGGAAAATCTGTGATGAAGAACCTGGAAACAACAGGGACTGCTCCATCTTGTTCACCTTCCTCCATCTTGTCCCTTCTCCCTCACCCAAACAATATGTACCCTTATAGTTTAGTTTGCTCAGTATGTTTTAAAGATTTATCCATTATGTTGTATGATTCCATAATTTTATTCTATTGTATGAGTATGTGCAGTTTGTCCATTGTACTCTTGATGGACATTTGGTTTTTTTTGCAGGTTTTTGCTATTACGTATGTGTTGCTGTAAACTTTCTTGTGCTTGTTTTTTAGTGAATTCAAAGTCGTAAAATCTATTACAGTTCCTTTTTCCTCTCTTTTGTCTTGTCATTTTCTTGTGTAAGAAATTTCTCCTATTAAAAAAAAAAAATTCTGGAGTTTTTCATAGCGCTGTTGTAATAGCAGCTATTATATTTCTTAATATGTAATCTTGAGTCAAAATTGTTCTGTCATCTAAAAAAATTAAGTAAATAATTCAAATAATTTGTAGTGATTTTCCCCGTTTTAAAATATTTCTACAGTATCTGACTTTTTAACTGTTTGCATTTGTTACTTTTATAGTAATAACATTTTAGAAAAAAATAATTTTATGTAATATGTTACTATTTTGATTGCTTTTAATTTTATAACTATGTATTATGTGTTTTAAGTGAAAGTAAATACTAATGTTCTCCTTTGTATGTTTCCTTTAATAGGTTTGATATTAAACTGCTCTCAGAATTTTCCTCTTGCCTAGCAGATCAGCATTTGTATTTTAGTCCATTAATGGGAAAAATAGCTGATATTGTTCATAGGAACTTGGAAACCACACAGGACTTAAGGTAAATTTATTTGGGGAATCTTGTGTTGTGGTGGAAAAATCCTGGGCTTTGGATGTAGATGCAGTCAGATTTGCTACTCTTAGTTTATGTGACTTACGGGTAATTTACTTAAGCTCTTGGAAGTTCGTTATCCTCATCTGCAAAAGAGGGATGGTAATAGCTACTTTGCAATGTTGCTATGGGGATTAGACATAAGGTGCATAAAGTGTAATACAATATTGTTGAGGTTTGTGGAGGATCTGAGATTTTACCTTATTTGCAAGCTAAGTTTGTCTGCCACATTTTCCTAGGTGCTGTAGGAAGGCCTGAGACTCTGAGGTCAGAGACAGGGGACTTTGTTTTTTATAGCAATAGCAGTAGCAGAGTACTAGCATTTTCTTGTGTTGATTCCCTGTGCTCTCCTTCCCACAATGGGTTGTGTTCCAGGAGAGGAGCTCTGAGCTTAGAAAACCTGAATCTTTTATAATAAAGCAAGCCTACTCTGCTCCAACAGAATACATTGTCTCTATTCTCCTAGGCTGTTTGCTACACAAACATCCTTGAAAAGATAGTTCTGAACAAAGGCAGTCAGAAACCCACTGAAAATGGTCTCTGAATAAGTATCTAGAACATAGAAGTTTCTCAGTATTGGATAGTAGATATTATTATTATATCATAAAGTAAACCCAATAAGTACTTAAATTATGTATGAATTCACTGGCCAGGCGTGGTGGCTCACACCTGTAATCCCAGCACTTTGGGAGGCCCAGGTGGGTGGATCACTTGATGTCAGGAGTTTGAGACCAGCCTGGCCAACATGGCGAAAACCCCATTTCTACAAAAAATAAAAAAATTAGCTGGGCATGGTGGCAGGCACCTGTTATCCCAGCTACTCGGGAGACTGAGGCACAAGAATTGCTTGAACCTGGGAGGGGTGGTGGAGGTTGCAATGAGCTGAGATTGTGCCACTGCGCTCCAGCCTGGGCAACAGAGCAAGATGATCTCAAAACACCACCACCACCACCAAAAAAAAAAAGCAAACAAACCCAGCAATTAAAAAAAAATAATTTATAATAAATTAATAAATGCACAAATTTTACATATAATTATGTCTTTCTTATTCTTTCCATCTGGGAATACTTTCTTTTCAGTTTCATAAAGGAGAGTTAATAATTGCATTTCCTGAATATCAAGGAACTATTAATTTGAAAGTAACATTTGAGGAGTTTCTCTGTTTTTCATACCAGTGGTTTGTGGGTTTGTTTTGTTTTTAATGTAAGATTACTTACTGTCAATGCTCACCTTCATAATCCAGTACTGATTGTCTTTGGCATTTCAGATACAGCTTTTTCTACCATATTTACAAAGTTATTAGCACTTTGGTAAAATTAAATTATAGTAATTTCCTGCTTTCTTTGCCCCACTCCACCCTACCTCCCTGCATTTTTTTTTTTTTTTTTTCTATTGAGATGGAGTCTCCCTCTGTTGCCCTGACTGGAATGCAATGATGCAACCTCTGCCTTCTGGGTTCAAGCGATTTTCCTGCCTCAGCCTCCCGAGTAGCTGGGATTACAGGCACCCGCCACCACGCCTAGCTAATTTTTGTGTTTTTAGTGGAGGTGGGGTTTCACCATGTTGGCCAGGCTGGTCTCAAACTCCTGACCACAAGTGATCCACTCACCTTGGCCTCCCAAAGTTCTGGGATTATAGGCATGAGCCATCATGCCCAGCCCCCTGCCTTTTTTTTTTTTTTTTTAAATACACTTATGTGGCTGGGTGTGGTGGCTCAAGCCTGTAATCCCAGCACTTTGGGAGGCCGAGGCGAGTGGATCACCTGAGGTCAGGAGTTACAGACCAGCCTGGCCAACATGGTGAAACCCCATCTCTACTAAAAATACAAAAATCTGCTAGGCGTGGTGGTGAGCGCCTGTAATCCCAGTTACTCGGGAGGCTGAGGCAGGAGAATCGCTTAAACCCAGGAGGCAGAAGTTTCAGTAAGCCAAAATCGTGCCATTGCACTCTAGCCTGGGTGACAAGAGCAAGACTCTGTCTAAAAAAAAAAAAAAAAAAAATATATATATATATATGTGTGCTACCCCCTGGCTATCTAAGTTTCTCACCTGAGGGTGGTTTTATTTTTTCAATCACAAACATTTTTTGATTTAAGCTACTTCTGGATAAACACACTAATTATTCAGGAAGATTACTATTTTTTTAAATTGAGGCTTAATTTATTAATATGTGAAATTACAAATCTTAAAGGTACAGTTCCATCAGTTGTGTCAAATATATACCTACATTAAGATAGGGAAATAGTTCCATCACCTAAGAAAGTTTCCTCATGTTCCTTCTCAGTCAATCCTATCCCTCTACCATGTCAGCAGCTAGTGTTCTAATTTTTTTTTTTTAATCTTTTTTTGAGATGGAATCTTGTTCTGGTGTCCAGGTTGGAATGCAGTGGTTCAATCCTGACTCACTGCAACCTCCGCCTCCTGGGTTCAAGCGATTCTCCTGCCTCAGCCTCTCAGGTAGCTGGGACTTCAGGTGTGTGCCACCATGCCTGGCTAATTTTTTATTTTTTTGAGACGGAGTTTTGTTCTTGTCACCCAGGCTGGAGTGCAGTGGCATGCTCTCGGCTCACTGCAGTCTCCACCTAGCGGATTCAAGCGATTCCCTACCTGGGATTATAGGCGTGTGCCACCACGCCCGGCTAATTTTTGTGTTATTGGTAGAAATCAGGTTTCACCATGTTGGCCAGGCTGTTCTTGAACTCCAGACCTCAGGTGATCTGCCTGCCTCAGTCTCCCAAAGCGCTGGGATTACAGGCGTGAGCCACCGTGCCCGGTCCGATGTTCTAATTTCTATCACCCTACCCAAGTTCTGCCCATTCCAGAACTTTATTTAATAGGATCATACAGTTTACACTATTTTCTGTCTAGCTTCTTTTACTTAGCATTATGTTTTAAGATTTATCCATGTTGTTGCATGTATCAGTAGTTTATTTACTTTTATTACTGAGTAGTGTCCCATTGCATAAGTATACCACAGTTTATTTATCTGTTGGTGGACTTGTGGGCTGTTTCTCATTTTTGATTATTGTGAATAAAACTGCAATGAATATCCTAATATAAATCTTTTTGTAGAGATACATATTTATTTCTTTTGCGTAGCTACCTAGGAATGGAATTGCTGGGTCCTAGGATATATGTATGATTTTAAGAACTTGCCACATAATTTTTCCCAGTAGTCATAATATTTTGCATTCCTACCATCAATATATGAGTTTTAGTTGCTACATAGTCTGGCCAACATTTACGTTGTCAGTCTTAGCCATTATACTGAGTGTGTAGTGGTATTTCATTGTGGTTTTAGTGTGCGATTTCCTGTTAATGATGTTGAACATTTTTTCATGTGCTTATGGCCATTTGTATATCTTTCTTTCATGAAGCATTTGTTTAAGTCTTTTGCTCTTTTTTTTTGAGACAGAGTCGCCCTCTGTTGCCCAGGCTGGAGTGCCGTGGTGCAATCTCGGCTCATTGCAACCTCTGCCTCCTGGATTCAAGAGATTCTCCTGCCTCAGCCTCCCCAGTAGCTGGGATTACAGACACCCACCACCATGCCCAGCTAATTTTATGTATTTTTTAGTAGAGACAGTGTTTCACTATGTTGGTCAGACTGGTCTTGAACTCCTGACCTCAGGTGATCCACCTGCCTTGGCCTCCCAAAATGCTGGGATTACAGGTGTGAGCCACCATGCCCAGCCATCTTTTGTTCCTTTTAAACAATTGTGGGGCTGGGTGATGTGGCTCATGCCTATAATCCCAGCACTTTAGGAGGCCGAGACAGGAGCATCACCGGCAGCCAGGAGTTCAAAACCAAGCTGGGCAACGTAGTGAAGACTCTGTCTCTACATAAAACAAAAAATTAGGAGGGCATGGTGGTGCATGCCTGTAGTCCTAGCTACTTGGGAGCTGAGGCAGGAGGATTGCTTGAGCCTGGGAGATCGAGGCTGCAGTGAGCTGTGATCATACCACTGTACTTCAGCCTAGGCGACACGATGATATGCTGTCTCAAAAAAAAAAAAAAATCATGTTATAGTGATTATTTTAGCTTGTTGTTTAAAAACTCTTATAAACTACTTTGAGAAGCTACACGTTAAAAAAAAAATCATTTTGGGCTGTGCGTGGTGGCTTATGCCTGTAATTGCAGCACTTTGGGAGGCCGAGGCGGGCAGATCATGAGGTCAGGAGTTCGAGACCATCCTGGCCAACATGGTGAAACCCCATCTCTACTAAAAATACAAAAATTAGCTGTGTGTGGTGGCACGTGCCTGTAATCCCGGCTACTCAGGAGGCTGAGGCAGAAGTATTGATTGAACCAGGGATTCGGAGTTTGCAGTTAGCCAAGATTGCGCCACTGCACTCCAGTGTGGTGACAGTGTGAGACTTCGTATATAAAAAAAAAAAATCATTTTGGGGGATTGATGGTTAAATTAAATAGCAATGTTAGGTTAATAATTAATGCTAATTAATCTTGATATTAAACATTGTAACTGGAGAAGCCAAAATATTGTACAACTGGAGATTTTTTTTTTTTTTTTTTTGAGACGGAGTCTCGCTCTGCCGCCCAGGCTGGAGTGCAGTGGCCGGGTCTCAGCTCACTGCAAGCTCCGCCTCCTGGGTTCACGCCATTCTCCTGCCTCAGCCTCCCAAGCAGCTGGGACTACAGGCGCCCGCCATGTCGCCGGCTAGTTTTTTGTATTTTTTAGTAGAGACGGGGTTTCACCATGTTAGCCAGGATGGTCTCGATCTCCTGACCTCGTGATCCGCCCGTCTCGGCCTCCCAAAGTGCTGGGATTACAGGCTTGAGCCACCGCGCCCGGCCAACTGGAGATTTTTTAAAGTATTAATTAACTTTATTAAAAAGATTAGAGAAATTTGGAAACAAAAAATAGCAAGTCTCACTATTCTAATGGGTAAGATTATTTTCTATTATATTTTTGTCTTTTTTGTAAATTGTTTTCTAATTATCATCCCTAAATGTTTGTCTTACGTCTTTTCTGTTTTGCATACTTTTCATTAAAGGTGTATTCTTATAGTTTTCTGATTTTTATATTATGTAAGAACAGTCTTTTGAAAACAGGGACCACAACTTAGTAATTTTGATGTCTTCCACAGTGTCTAGAAAGGTGATTTATGCTCAAGTGCTTATTGAGTAAAGAAATGTTGAATGCCATCCCATGTTCAGTACTGTCTTGCTGTTGTATATTAGTATCAATTAAGCATAAAGTATTTAAAAATATGAAATTATTCACTAGTGAGAAAAATTTTCCAAGTTTTTATTAGCAAATTATAGACACACAGAGAAAGGAATAATAAAATGTCTACTTCTAAAAAAATGAAATGAAACTTTTAATGTTGCATTCATGCGTTGTTGGTCTAAAGTGATTTCTTTTTTTTTTTTTTTTTTTGAGACTGAGTCTCGCTTTGTCGCCCAGACAGGAGTGCAGTGGCACGATCTCCGCTCACTGCAACCTCTGCCTCTTGGGTTCAAGCAATTCTTCTGCCTCAGCCTCCCGAGTAGCTGGGACTACAGGCGCCCGCCACTATGCCTGATTATTTTTTTGTAGTTTTAGTAGAGACAGAGTTTCACAATGTTAGCCAGGATGGTCTCGATCTCCTGGCCTCATGATCCGCCCACCTCAGCCTCCCAAAGTGCTAGGATTACAGGCGTTAGCCACCGTGCCTGGCCTGGTCCAAAGTGATTTCTTTTTTTTTTTTTTTTTTTTTGAGACGGAGTCTTGCTCTGCCACCCAGGCTGGAGTGCAGTGGCCGGATCTCAGCTCACTGCAAGCTCCGCCTCCCGGGTTTATGCCATTCTCCTGCCTCAGCCTCCCGAGTAGCTGGGACTACAGGCGCCCGCCTCGTCGCCCGGCTAGTTTTTTGTATTTTTAAGTAGAGACAGGGTTTCACCGTATTAGCCAGGATGGTCTCGATCTCCTGACCTCGTGATCCGCCCGTCTCGGCCTCCCAAAGTGCTGGGATTACAGGCTTGAGCCACCGCGCCCGGCCCAAAGTGATTTCTGAGTAAGTTTCACTAAAATATTTTCCACCGAAGTAGTTTTTGTAATAAAACAAGGCATTTGATGCTCTCAATGAAAAATATTACTCCCATGCCTTTTGTCTGAAAGGATTTGATTACTAAGAAATCTGAATTCAAGTCCCACTAGCATTTAAAAGAAAAAATTTTACGGCATAAAACTCATAATATTCTTACCACTTCCTTTCCATATCTAATTGTTTAGTTTTAGAGTTGGTTATTCTTGGCTGGGTGCAGTGGCTCATGCCTGTAATCCCAGCACTTTGGGAGGCTGAGGTGGGAGGATTGCTTAAGCCCAGGAGTTTGAGACCAACGCTGGCAACATAGCAAGACTCTGTTTCTACTAAAAAAAAAAAGATCATTTTTAATTGATGTAAAAATCTTTGCATCTGTTTTCTTTTTCAGTTCCTTGTCTGTCTTGATGGTCAACATATCTTCTTTAATATCACGACATTTTCAACAACAACTGGTGAACAAAACAGAACTTCTTTTTGACACCATAGATTCTTCTGAGGTCAACGTTGCAACAAGAATAGCACGGTTTCTTCGAAATATTAAATATTGTTATCAACCACTATTAGAAAAGTGTAATAACGTATTTTTAAGTAATGTGGACCAACTTGATTTGGATTCCATCAGTAAAATATTTAGGCTATACAAGTTTCTACAGTTTAATAGTTTTGAATTTATTATGATGGCTAAAAAGAAGCTAACTGAAATGATTCCTCTGTGTAATCATCCTGCTAGCTTTGTAAAATTGTTTGTAACATTGGGACCCATTGCGGGACCTGAAGAAAAGAAACAGTAAGTTCAGTTTAAAATGCATTATTTTTTTTGTTGTGAATATGTGGAGCCTTCAAGCTTACGTCTCCTTGCAGCTCTGGGAGGTACCAATATCACCCCATTAGGTTGTGGAAGGGAAAATAATCTCTTATGCTCTGCTCCTTAATTCTTTTTCTGATTATTCTAATTTACATCTCAAACTCTTAGTCTATTGCTGTGTTCTAAAAGGTAAACCTCTGATACTGGGCCAACATGAAAAAAAATGAGGGGAAACGCCATGTGTTTTTATTCTCCTTTTCTATGCTATGTGACTTGGATTTACACACATGACTCCCCCACCCAGTGTAAGTCTGTGGAATATTTAGAATTATAGTAGTCATAGCAGAGTACCATTTTATGCTTTGTTGTCTTCATCACAATAGTCATCAAAGCATTTATTATGCACTCGGCATATGTCTCCATGTCAGGTTTGAGCAAATTTTATGTGGCGCCTCTCATTTAGGAATTTCCAGTTTTGCTAGATATTGATGTAGGTAGTAATATTTGAAATATAATGATGAGCAAATATTAAATTAACATACAAGTATGGTTAATAGATAAGATTCTCTCTTCGTAGGCCATGTGATTGGATTTATACTAGACATAAACTTCCCCCACCCAGCATAATTGTATGAATTATTTAGAATTACAAGCTGGGCACAGTGTTGCATACCTTTAATCCCATCACTTTGGGAGGCTGAGGCAGGTGGATCCCTGGATCCCAGGAATTTGAGACCAGCCTAGGCAAGATGGTGAAACTTTGTCTGTACAAAAAAATACAAAATTAGCCGGATGTGGCGGTGCGCACCTAGAGTCACAGCTACTCGTGAGGATCACCTGAGCCCAAGGAGGCTGAGGCTGCAGTGAACTGAGATCACTCCATTGAATTCCAGCCTGGGCACAGAATGAAACCTTGTCTCAAAAAAAAAAGAATTTTATATAATAATCCTAACACATAAGTATGATTAGTAGATTTACTTAAGCAGGGGTTCCAAGAGTTGCATAATAGGGGAGTCATTACTCTGTTAGGAAAAACTTTACGGAGAAAGTTTTATTTTTTAAGAGTACTTTGTGACTGAGTGCAGTGGATCACGCCTGTAATCCCAGCACTTCTGGGAGGCTGAGGCAGGTGAATCACCTGAGGTGGGGAGTTCGAGATCACCCTGACCAACATGGAGGAACCCTGTCTCTACTAAAAATACAAGATTAGCTGGGCATGATGGCGGGCACCTGTAGTCCCAGCTACTCGGGAGGCTGAGGCAGGAGAATCGCTTGAACCCGGGAGGCGGAGGTTGCAGTGAGCCAAGATCGCGCCATTACACTCCAGCCTGGGCAACAAGAGTGAATGAAACTCTGACTCAAAAAAAAAAAAAAAAGAGTACTTTGAATTATATGAAAAAATTTAAGAGCATATCTTAAGACTATATCAAGATGGAAACAAGGTGATTATTAAAAACTATTGGGGCCCAGTGTGGTAGCTCACACCTGTAATCCCAGCACTTTGGGAGGCCAGTGACGGCAGATCACTTGAGGTCAGGAGTTTGCGACCAACCTGGCCAACATGGTGAAACTCCGACTCTACTAAAAATACGAAAAAAAAAGGGCTAGGCATGGTGGCTCACGCCTGTTATCCCAGCCCCTTGGGAGGCTGAGGCAGTTGGATCACTTGAGTCCAGGAGTTTGAGACCAGCCTGGCCAACATGGTGAAAACCTGTTTCTACTAAAAATACAAAAAATTAGCTGGGCGTGGTGGTGGGCACCTGTAATCTTAGCTACTTGGGAGGCTGAGGCAGGAGAATCGCTTGAACCTGGGAGGCTGAGGTTGCAGTGAGCCAAGATTGCGCTATTGCACTCCAGCCTGAGCAACAAGAGCAAAACTCCATCTCAAAAAACAAACAAAAAAAATACAAAAAATAATTAGCCGGGAGTGATGGCAGGTGCAATGGCGGGCATCTGGAATCCCAACTTCTTGGGAGGCTGAGGCAGGAGAATCACTTGGACCTGGGAGACAGAGGTTGCAGAGAGCTGAGATCATGCCCCTGCACTCCAGCCTGGGCAACAGAGTGAGACTCCATCTCAAAACAAACAAAGAAACACACATACAAACAAACTTTATTGGAACCATTTTTTGTCACCAAGTACTATTAAAATCTCAGTGCTAAAGCAGTACAAAAAGTTGGATTTAACTGAGTCTCTGTCTTCAAGGAATTTACATTGCAATTGAGAGGATAGATATAATTGAAATATGTAAATACCGTAACAACATAGTTTATGAAAAAACAATAAAATTAGTGATATGGGTAGTGCTGTGAGCAGACAGAAGTGAGAGAAAAATATAGACTGAAGTGGTTGGGAAAAATTTGTGGAGAAACTGGTTTTGAAATGTTTGAAAACGTTGGTGGAAAGGATGGCATGGAGTTATCCAGTGTGAATAGGCAATTAGTTTATCCTATCCTCAGATGCCACGTTTTGAGCTTGCTTTCTAAAAGATATATGTATCATGATACTTTACTGCACTACTTTGGATAGTTCAACTGACAACTAATCATAGTCAAAATGGACTGGCTTTGTTAATTTTCAGTTTATACTGTTATATCAAGTGCTTAGTATATGAGATTTCTGATAATATGCAGGTTTATTGACTCCTAGATAATTCCTATTCAGTTTTAAAACATTTGGGAAATTGTCAGAATATCAGTTGTTCATTTCTTAGCTCTCTAGTATTGAATAATTTCACTGAATCATAGTATTTTATAACCATTATAACCTTGTATTATTTGAAAATCTTAAAAGATGTTTACCTTTATTTTTCAAACAGTTTAAGATTGGATTATACTGAGGCCTGAATTTCATTGAAGAAGACAATATATTTTTCTTTATTTAGTACTATTTAATATTCGAGTAATGTGGGGAGAACACTGGGGTTATATATTGGATTCAGTTTTTGTTTATATTCTTTTTTTTCTATTTGTTACTCAAGAACTGTTATTTAAAAAAAAAAAATTGCAAGCGAATTTTCAGTTTTTCAACCAAACACTTTTTTTTTTTTTTTTGCTTCTAGACTTAAATCAACTTTGTTATTGATGTCAGAGGACCTAACTGGTGAGCAAGCCCTGGCAGTGTTGAGAGCAATGGAAGATATGGAAAGCAGAAATTCACATCTGATTAAAAGGTATCTTTTCTGAAATTTATGATGTTAAGTTTGTTATTCATAAGCACCTATTTTTTTCTGAGGAAAAATAGTTTTCTTTAATCTACCTGTTGTTTTGAAGAAATAAGGAATTAACACTTAAGGTACTGTTTATGTTCTACTTTGTTTTTCTTTTTCTTTTTCTTTTTTTTTGAGACAGAGTCTCACTGTGTTCCCTAGGCTGGAGTGCTGTGGCACTATCTCTGCTCACTGCAACCTCCACCTCCCTGGTTCAAGAGATTCTCCTGCCTCAGCCTGCTGAGTAGCTGGGACTACAGGCACCCACCACCATGCCCAGCTAATTTTATTTATTTATTTTTGAGACACAGTCTTGCTCTGTCCCCCAGGCTTAAGTGCAGTGGTGCCATATCGGCTCACTGCAACCTCTGCCCCAGGTTCAAGCAGTTCACCTATCTCAGCCTCCCGAGTAGCCAGGATTATAGGCGTCTGCCACCACGCCTGGCTAAGTTTTGTATTTTTAGTAAAAGCAGGGTTTCACCGTGTTGGCCAGGTTGGTCTCGAGTTCCTGACCTCAAGTAATTCACCCACCTCAACCTCCCAAAGTGCTGGGATTACGGGGGTGAGAGCCACCGCACCCAGCCCTCAATGCTGGTATGGAGCTCCTGACCTCAAGTGATCCACTTACTTCGGCATCCCAAAGTGCTGAGCCACAGTGCCTGGCCTTTTTTTTTTTTTTTTGAGACAGGGTATGACTCTGTTGCCGAGGCTAGAGTGCAGTGGTGCCATCACAACTCACTGCACCCTTTACTTCCCAGGCTCAATTGATCCTCCCATCTCAGCCTCCTGAGTAGCTGGGACTACAGGCATGCGTCGCCATGCCCTGCTAATTTTTGTATTTTTTGTAGAGATGGTGTTTTGCCATGTTACCCAGGCTGGTCTCCAGCTCCTGGGCTCAAGGAATTCATCTGCCTCAGCCTCCCAAGGTGCTGGTTTGTTTTTCAAAGTAGAAATGACAATTGTTTATAGCATTTTTCATTTTATTTATGCTATTACACTTAAGCAGAGCATCATAACCTTGTAAAATAGAGACCATAAAGACCCTCCTTTAATTTTTTTCTTTTCTTACTTTTCTTTCTTTCTTATTTTAAAAATTTTTTGTAGAGATAGGGTCTTACTATTTTGCCCAGTCTGGTCTTGAACTCCTGGGCTCAAGCAGTTCTCCCAAAATCACCACCAAGTCTGTAATTTTCAAAAGGAAAGTTTCTGCAGCACAGTCAATTCTATATGAACTTGGATTGTCTCATACCACAATGTTACCTTGAAGTCATACTGCCATTTGTTGGCTTTTTGGTAACTTGAGATTTCAGAAGAAAAAATATATACTTATATTTTTATATGTGCTTAATTGTATATGCTTAATTTTTTGTGACCTATTATATGTTCCTTTATTTTAATATTTCTTATGTCCCATTTTTTCCCAACTTACTGCCTTTTAGGATTTCCCTTTGCTTTTAAGCATCTTCATTTGAGGGCCAGTGGATTTAAGGAAGAAAATTAAATTAGTCTTGCTAATTATTGGTAACTCTTGGTAAAGATTTTGTTATGGGGAGGATGTGGAATTTGATCCTCTGTGAAATTGAGGAAGAAAAACTATGCTTTTCTCTTCTTGTACTATTGATAATTGAATATTATTTCATTCACACTTAATTCATTGCTTTTACTTCATTCTGTTTTAGTTTGTTTACATTTCTAGAGCCATCTTGAGACATTTCTTCAAGAATAGAAAATCTCGTCTCATTCATTGCTGTTTCTCCAGCACACAGCAAAGTGTCTGGCGTGAAAGCGCCACAGTAAATGTGTAATGAATGAATGAACTGGTTATAATATATGCTCTATCAATCCTTTTTAGAGTTACTTCAGTTCTGCATAAACATTTGGATAGCTATAAACCATTAGAGTTGTTGAAGATAACTCAAGCACTGACTTTTCTGCATTTCCAAAGGAAGGAGTTTTCTGCAAAACTTAGAGAATTACTGCTTAGGTAAGATTAAAATAGAAATTTTGTTTAGTGTTTCACTTTCTAGCCACAATATTTGTTTTGTTTAACTATGTACAGCAGTGCTAGAAGTTATGGAGGCAAAATAGTGAAGCTTATCATGCTGGGTATATTTTGAAATGGAAATGAGGCCAGCAGGGTGATGAGTTCCCTAGGAGAGGAATGGCAGTAGACTGATGAATAGCAAAGCCATTCTCCTTTCCTGCAAAATGGAGCCACCATGAAGAGATTGGGACTGCTGACAAAAGTTCAACTCCATTTGGGAGCATTCGTATTTAGGGCCTTTCAGTCTTGCATGCATGCCTATTTTAAGGCTTATTAAATTTTTGAGAATAAGATATAATGGTGATGTTGGTGAAAAAGTGTTTTCTTTTCTTTTTTTTGAGACAGAGTCTCGCTCTGTTGCCCAGGCTGGAGTACTGTGGAGCGATCTCAGCTCACTGCAACCTCTGCCTCCCCGGTTCAAGCGATTCTTCTGCCTCAGCCTCCCGAGTAGCTGGGAATACAGGCACCCGCCACCACACCTGGCTAATTTTTGTAATTTTAGTAGAGACGGGATTTCACTGTATTGGTCAGGCTGGTCTTGCTTCTGACCTTAGGTGATCCACCTGCCTCAGCCTCCCAAAGTGTTGGGATTACAGATGTGAGCCACCGTGCCTGGCGAAAAAGTGTTTTCATATAGAATTTTCCCTTTATAATTTAAAATCACCTTATTTTCTACAGATATAGCTTTTTTTTTTTTTTTTTTTTTTTTTTTGGTTTGAGACAGGGTCTCACTCTGTCCCCTGGGCTGGAGTGCAGTGGTGCAATCATAGCTCACTGCAGCCAATCATAACTTGCTGTAGCCTCGAAGTCCTAGGCTGAAGTGATCTTCCCGCCTCAGCCTCCCAAGTAGTAGTGCTACCACACTTGGCAAATTTTTTTTTTTTTTCTGTAGAGATAGGGGTCTCACTTTGTTGCCCAAGCTGGAGTGCAATGGCATGATCATAGCTTACTACATCCTCAAACTCATGGGCTCAAGCAATCCTACCACCTCAGCCTCCTGAAAGATGGTTTTACAGGCTTGAACCAGCGTGCCCAACTAGTTTGATTTCTTACTGTGATTTCTTTTTTTTTTGAGGTGGAGTCTTGCTTTGTTGCCCAGGCTGGAGTGCAGTGGCGCGATCGCAACTCACTGCAAGCTCTGCCTCCCGGGTTCACACCATTCTCCTGCCTCAGCTTCCTGAAGTAACTGGGACTACAGGCGCCTGCCAACATGCCCAGCTGATTTTTTGTATTTTTTTTAGTAGAGACAGGGTTTCACCGTGTTAGCCAGGATGGTCTCGATCTTCTGACCTCATGATCCACCCGCCTCGGCCTCCCAAAGTGCTGGGATTACAGGTGTGAGCCACTGCGTCTGGCCTGATTTCTTACTGTGATTTCTGAAAGACCAAGCATATAGGTGAACACGATTTTTATTATAATAAAGTGATATGCCATTATGGTTAAAAAGGTTTTAAATTGAGTAATATGAAATGACATATTATCAGATGAGAATTTAGCATATTAGGATGTTATAACGAAGTTTATCTTTTTCTTGAAAAATAACTTTCTTCTTATTAAGATGGTAAGATGATAAGATGCTTATTGTTTCTTCACCCCTTCCATATTTAGTATAGAATTTCACATAGACTGCCTCTCAATTATGAATTTTATGTTCTAAAATAGATATTATACACTAGCCCAGGCATGATTTATGTCTACACATTGGTTTTTTTTTTTTTTGCATGCTTTTAAAAATTTTTCTATATTTTATTTTTATGTTTTTTATTTATTTTTATTTATTTATTTTTTTTGATATGTAGTCTCACCCTGTCACCCAGGGTGCAGTACAGTGGCATGATCTCGGCTCACTTCAACCTCCGCCTCCCAGGTTCAAGCAATTTTCCTGTCAGCCTCCCAAGTAGCTGGGATTACAGGCATGAGGCACCACACCTGGCTTATTTTTGTATTTTTTAGTAGAGATGGAGTTTCATCATGTTGGCCAGGCTTGTCTTGAACTCCTGACCTCAAGTGATCCACCTGCCTCAGTCTCCCAAAGTGCTGGGATTACAAGCATGAGCCATTGCACCTGGCCTATGTTTTTATTTTTTAAAAAAATATTTCAGTAGCTTTTGGGGTACAAGTGGTTTTTTGTTACATGGATTAATTGTATAGCAGTGAATTCTGAGATTTTAAGTGCACCCATCACCTGAGTATTACCTAATGTGTTGTTTTTTTATCCCTAGCTCACCTACCAACCTCCCTTTCCTGGTCTCTAACGTCCATTATATCACTCTGTATGCCTTTGCATACTCATAGCCTAGCTTCCACTTCTAAGTGAAAGTATACAATTTTTTATTTTCCCCTCCTGTGTTATTTCACTTAGAATAATGACTTTCAGCTCCACCCAAGTTGCTGAAAAGACATTATTTTGTTCTTTTCAAAGGCTGATTAAAGGTGTATTAAATATACACCATGATATCCATGGTATATATTTACCACATTTTCTTTATCCACCTATTAGTCAATGGGCATTTAGGTTGGTTAACATCTTTGCAATTGTGAATTGTGCTTCTGTAAACGTACATTGCACAGTGTTTTTTAAAAAATTAAATTATTCAATACCGATGAATACTTCTAGGTATGTTAACAGAAAAATAAGAGTAGGAGTGGGAGCATCAAAGAAGATTTCATTTTCCTTGAATGTTTTGTTGCTTTTATGAACAGACTTGAAGCACATATGATAATGTTAAAGTTTATTAAATTCTGAGTAAAGAGAGCCTTTATGTATCACTGTGGTTTAAAATTATATCAAAAGTGTTTGAGTTATTGACTAACATTTAAAAGTTGGGAGTTATATAAAAATCATAGATACTTCATGTTTCAAAATTACCTTCTTCCACTTCAGTGCAGATAATCTCAAGTAGATATTAGAAGGAATGTACTCTATTTGAACTAATAATGTACATAAATGCTTATGTAAATAGGTCCTGAAACAGCTCAAGGAACCCAGAGTTTTCATGTACTGGAATAATGTCTGTTGTTTTTTTTTTAACTTATTGAAATATAATCTACATATGCCTTCCTCATTACCCTGTCCTCACCTCCAAGATTAACTATCTCTATTTGTAACTACATAGATTGTTTTTGCCTTTATACTTTATATAAATTGAATCATTCAGTATGATTTCCTTTCTTTTTTTTTTGAGACAGGGTCTCATTCGTTTTCCCAGACTAGAGTTGGAGTACAGTGGCGTGGTCTTGGCGCACTGCAACCTCCACCTGCTGGACTCAAGTGACCCTCTTGCCTCAGCCTCGTGAGTAGCTGGGACTACAGTCGCGTGCTACCACACCCAGCTACTTTTTGTATTTTTAGTAGAGATGGGGTTTTGCTATGTTGCCCAGGCTGGTCCTGAACTCCTGCGCTCAAGTAATCTGCCTGCCTTGGCCTCCCGAAGTGCTGGGGTTACAGACGTGAGCCACTGCGCCTAGTCAGTGTGATTTCTTTTGGGTCAGGCTTCTTTTGCTCAATACTAAGTTTATGAGATTTGTGTATACTTTTGTCATATAGTATTCTCTTGTAAGAATATAACAAAATTTATTTATTTATTCTATTGTTGATGGATATTTGATTTCTTTCCAGTTTTTCGTTATTATCAACAGTACTGTTTATGAACAAATTCATTTATATTTTTTAGTGAACATACATATTCATTTCTGTGTGCCAGCGAGTATAATCATTGGTTCATGGGGTATGCATGTCCTCATCTTCAGTAGATGCTACTGAACATTTTCTAAAGGGGTTATACCAGTCCCTACTCCCACTAACAGAATGTACACATTCCTGGTGCTCCAAATCCTTGCCAACACTTGATTTTTTTTTTTTTTTACTTTTTTTCCCCTATAACCCAGGACAGAGCTCATACTTTTTAATTTTAGCTGTTCTGGTGGGTATGTTGTGGTATTATGAATATACACAAGTATCTAAGCTTTGGAAATTGAGGAAGTATCACAAGAAAAACAAGTGGAGGTTGGAGAAATTTATCTGTTGGGGGTTTATTTGTAGAAAAGTATCTCAAGATTGGTAGCTCCACAATGATGCAGCTTTTTGTTCATTTCTTAATATAAACTAGTGTATTAATTTTTTGTGGTTATAAGAATGAAATATGCAGTATTAAGTGCCTGCTTGTGTCAGGCACTGGACCAAATATTATATAAAAATCATTTTGAAAATTTTGGAAAACAGAAAAAAGTATATTTGAGAGACTGAGGCAGGAGGATCATTTGAGGCCAGGAATTCAAGACCAGCATGTTCAACATAGCAAGCCCCCGTCTCTACAAAAAACTAAAACATTAGCAGGGTGTAATAGTTCATGCCTGTAGTCCTAGCTATTTAGCAGGCTGAAGCAGGAGGCTCGCTTGAGCACAGGACCTCAAGGTTACAGTGAACTATGATCATGCCACAGCACTCCAGCCTGGGCTATAGAGTGAGACCTTATCTATAAAAAAGAAAAGAAAAGAAAAAATATAAAGAAGAAAATAAAAATTATTCATAAACTCATTCATCCACTGTCAACAATTTGGTTTATTTCCTTGTTGTATACTACATATATGTCTTTTTTTTCCTAGTTGGCCATACAGTTTTGTTTGTTTGTTTTTGGCCATTTTACCTTATAAGCATCTACATCATTAAGAATGTTTTATAAATCTTTTATAATGGCTGGTTAATACCCATCATTTGACTGTACCATAATTCACTTATTACTATTCCCCCTCATTATTTAGATTGTTTTCACATTTTAGCCATATAAAAACTATGATAAGGCATGGTGGTGTGCACCTGTATCTCAGTTACACCCAGCTATGTTTGGGAAACTGAGGCAGGAGGATCACTTGAGCCTAGAAGTTGGAGATCAGCCTGGGAAACATCGTAAGACTCCCTCTAAAAGAAAAAAAAGATGAATAACAACACATATATTTTACCTGGATTTTATATTAGTTTATTAGGTTAGTTTCCCAGATAGGGATTGACCATGTCAAATGATATAATTAAAATACTTTAAAAATTTTCTTTTCTTTCTTTTTTTTTTTTTTTTTTTTTTTTTTTGAGACGGAGTCTCGCTCTGTCGCCCAGGCTGGAGTGCAGTGGCCGGATCTCAGCTCACTACAAGCTTGCCTCCCGGGTTTACGCCATTCTCCTGCCTCAGCCTCCCGAGTAGCTGGGACTACAGGCGCCCGCCACCTCGCCCGGCTAGTTTTTGTATTTTTTAGTAGAGATGGGGTTTCACTGTGTTAGCCAGGATGGTCTCGATCTCCTGACCTCGTGATCCGCCCGTCTCGGCCTCCCAAAGTGCTGGGATTACAGGCTTGAGCCACCGCGCCCGGCCAAAATACTTTAAAAATTTTCAAAGCCATATTGCTAAATTGCTTTCCAGGAAGTTACACCAACTTTTTAAGTTTACTAATAGTGAATGAGAGTGCCTGTATCAGTACACCCTTGTTAACACTGAATATTAATATTACAATTATTTTAGTATGCTAATTTAAATATTTTAAATTGCCAGGCATAGTGGCTCATGCTTGTAATTCCAGCACTTTGGAAGGCTGAGCTGGGAGGATTGTTTGAGCCCAGGAGTTCAAGACCAGCCTGGGCAATAAAGCAAGACCCTGTCTCAACAACAAAGAATAAAAAATTAGCTGGGTGTGGCAGCATGTGCCTATATTCCCAGTGTGTAGGGAGGCTGAGGCAGGAGGAGTACTTGAGTCCAAGACGTCAAGGCTGCAATGAGCTATATTGTGTCACTAGCCCTCTAGCCTGGGCACCAGAGTGAGACCCTTTCTCCAGAAAAAAATTAATTAATTTAAAAAATATTTTAAAGGTAACTCAATTTATGTATTTATTTATTTTTTTGAGACGGAGTCTCATTCTGTTGCCCAGGCTAGAGTGCAGTGGAGCGATCTCAGCTCACTGCAAGCTCCGCCTCCCGGTTCACGCCATTCTCCTGCCTCAGCCTCCTGAGGAGCTGGGACTACAGGTGCCCACCACTACGCCCAGCTAATTTTTTTTTGTATTTTTAATAGAGATGGGGTTTCACCATATTAGCCAGGATGGTCTCGATCTCCTGATCTCGTGATCCGCCTGCCTCAGCCTCCCAAAGTGCTGCGATTACAGGCGTGAGCCACTGTGCCCAGCCTCAATTTTGTTTTAGATTGTATTATTCCTTCCACTACTTCTATACCTAAATATTTATTTTTTTTTTTTTTGAGACGGAGTCTTGCTCTGTCGCCGAGGCTGGAGTGCAGTGGCATGATTTTGGTTCACTGCAACCTTCTCCTCCTGGGTTCAAGTGATTCTCATGCCTTAGCCTCCCCAGTAGCTAGGATTACAGGCATGTGCCACCACACCCAGCTAATTTTTTTGTATTTTTAGTGGAGATGGGTTTTCACCGTGTTGGCCAGGCTGGTCTTGAACTCCTGACCTCAGGCAATCCGCCCTCCTCGGCCTCTCAAAATGCTGGGATTATAGGCATGAGCCACCATGCCTGGCCTATCTAACTCTTCTTAAATTAACTTGTATTATGCCCACCTGTGATGTTACATATATTGGCTTTCGTCCTAGTTACTAGTTCATAACTTCTATAGCTCTTGCTATAGTCTTTTGTTACCATGTTGGGTGTGTTAGGGCTCTGGAAACAGAGTATCTCTCCTGCCCTAAAGCAGGACTCTAATCTCCCTCCACCTTTCTGATCGTGGGTCTTAAGACACTCCCCTGAGAGATCCCACCCGACACCCTATGTGAAGAAATGCTGACATCATGAAGCTCATAAAAACCCAAGAAGAGTGGGTTCGGACTGCTTCCGGATAGCTGAACACGTGGAGGTTCCTGGAGGGTGGCATGGTCAGGGAGGGCGTGGAAACTCTGCCCCCCTTCCCACATACCTCACTCTACTGTCCCTTCATCTGCATTCTTTATAATATCTTTTATAATAAACCTGTAAACATAAGCAACTGTTTCCCTGAGTTCTGTGAACCACTTCAGCAAATTAAACCCAAAGAGGAGGTCGTGAGAACCCCAACTTGAAGCCAGTTGCTCAGAAGTTCTGGAGGCTTACTTTTGCAACTGGAGTCTGGGGTTTTTGTGGGAGAGGTCAGTTTTAGAGACCAAGTTCCCAACCTGTGGGATCTGACACTGTCTCCAGGTAGATAGTGTCAGAACTGAATTGGACACCCAGCTGGTGTCCGCTGCTTGGAAGGACCCCCACACATTTGGTCACAGAAGTCTTCTGTGTTGATGATTGTTGTGGCTTCAGATTAGAGGAAAAACAGTTTGAAAGAGGTTTTTTTGAATCATCATCTTACCTATTAATTATAGTACTCATTATATATATTCATATTTTAATACATACATATTTTGGTTTTGTGGCTGATGTATTAATTTTATTCTTTTCATTTTTTATTTTGCAGTTATTTGAAAATTAGTTTCATACCAACTGAGGTGTCCATTCTGGTCTATGCTATTTCCCTGCTCCCTTCTCCTCACTTGGACGAAGTGGGGATATCCCGAATTGAAGCCGTTTTACCACAGTGTAACCTAAATAACCTGAGTAATTTTGCTACATCTGTTTTAAGATGGATTCAGTATGATCACATGTATTTGGATAGTATTACTGGGAAACAACTGAAACTACTTCAAAAATTAGATCACTATGGTCGTCAGAGACTACAACACAGCAACAGTTTGGATCTGTTATGGGAGGAACTTAAATCTGTCAGAGGAAACACGTTTCCTGAGTCACTTCTTGAAGAAACGATTGCTACTTTACAGCATTTCGTGGATGAAATTAATTACATAAATGTTGTGGAGATTGCATCTTTTATTTCTAATACTGATTACCTCAGTACTTTGCTACTTGATAGGATAGCCTCAGTGGCTGTTCAGCAGATTGAAAAGGTGAAATTTAAATGTTACGCATTAATTTTATAGAGTTGTCAACTTCTGCAAGCATAATTTTTATCATAGGCATTTTGAGAACTTAGATTGGAATTTGAGGTTTAAAAATTAAATAAATTCTGGGTCAGATATGGTAGCTCAATCCTGTAATTCCAGTGGTTAGGAGGTTGAGATGGGAGGATTGGTTGAGCCCAGGAATTAAGGCTCAGTGTGATTGCACCACTGCACTCCAGCCTGGGTGACAGAGTGAGACCCTGTCTCTTAAAAAAAAACAAAGAAAACTCTGGTTTCTGTTTCAGCGATTTGTTGTTCCTGTCCTTGAAGTCACTTTCTTCTTCCAGCATTGCAGATTTGGAAAGAATCAGCAGTCATTCTTTGGTTCATTACAGTATTAAGATTAGGAATCAATTATTTGAGGAAACTCATATTGGGACAGCAGAGTATGAATGATTTTTGGTTTTACTTTTTCTTATTTCTATAATCATGTGTTATCATTTTTACCATTTAAAAGCAGTTATATTCAAAAGTGTGAGATAAGCTTAAAAACTGAGAAAATTGTAAGGTATCCATTGGCAACAGTATTCTTAAATTGTCATTGCATCTTCTTGCAGATTTATTTCTGGGACTTACTTGTAAAATGCCACTTTATGGATTATATGAGAAGCAGCTCACTTACAAAATCACTATCATAAATATATCAGAGCAAGGGCTTTATTTAAAAGACAGTGTTTCTCACAACCGAAAATAAAAAGTTTTTTTTAACTTGCTTAGTATAATGTCTGGAAGTCATTAAGTATTGAATGAATGAGTGAAAAATGAAATAAAAAAGCAAATGAAAGAAAAATGAATGCTAATGATTGTAATTTAAGAAACTTCTCTATATTATGATTATTCTATAAAATGTACTGATTATCATGGAAATTGCTGATACTGTTTCCTATTCAATTTAGTGACTAATGAATTCTGAAACCGAATTTATTTATTTACTTTAAATTTAAATAAAGACAGGGTCTCACTATATTGCTCTGACTAATCTCAAACTCCTGGCCTCAAGCAGTCCTCCCACCTCAGCCACCCAGAGTGTTGAGATGATAGGCATGAGCCACCACTCCCAGCCAGAACAGAATTTTACACCTAACAAAATAAATTTGTAGATTGTCTGATTTACTTCTTTTTTGTTACATTAACACTTTTGGAGTTATTAATAATTGTAGATGGGGTTAAATAAATTATAGCAGGATGGAAAAATTAATAAGCAGAGTGATACATTTATTATTTAACTGTAGTGATGATGGGAAAAATTTCTCCTAAAAAATAATTAGGTGAAAATTTTGTCTTATTTTCCTAAAGTTTAAACTATAAATTTTTTGTTCTTTTTATACAGATCCATCCTTTTACAATCCTTGCCATTATTCTTCCATTCAGCACTTTGAACTATGATCCACCTCAAAGGGATGAATTTTTTGGAACTTGCGTACAACATCTTAATTCTTATTTAGGTAGGTATATTGTTTAATAATACACTGAGTGAATAAGTCAGAGGTTACCTGTTGCTGCTGAGCTAGGAGATGTCCCTCATTTAAAGGATAACCGTAATAGCCATGAATTCTCTACTTAAAAAAAGGTTTTTTGTTTGTTTGTTTGTTTTTGAGACAGAGTCTTGTTCTGTCACCCAGGCTGGAGTGCAGTGGCACGATCTCGGCTCACTGCAACCTGTCTCCTGGGTTCAAGTGATTCTCCTGCCTCAGTCACCCCAGTAGCTTGGACTATAAGCATGCGCCACCACACCCGGCTAATTTTTTGCATTTTTAGTACAGACAGGGTTTCACCATGTTGGCCAGGGTGGCCTGGAACTCCTGACCTCAGGTGATCCACCTGCCAAGGCCTCCCAAAATGTTGGGATTACAGGTGTGAGCCACTGCTCCCGGCCCTAAAAAAACTTTGTATCCATTTTAATTATGAAAAATGTCAAACTTGTATAAAGAATTAAACAAAGAACACGTACATACTCACTGTATAGATTCAATAATGTTAACATTTTACAGTATTTGCTTATCTGTTTGTTTCTCTGACTCTCTTATTTTTTTCTGAGCTATTTCAAAGTTGTAGGCATTGTGACCCTCCACCCCTAATTACTTTAGCATACATCTCCTAAGAATAATGACATTCTTCTATACCACCGCAATACTGTTGACACACTAAGAAACTTAATCATAATTCCCTAATAACTAATACACAGTTCATGTTTCAGTCTCCCTAAGTGTTCCCAAAATACATTTTAGAGTAGTTGTTTTGGACCCAGTATTCAATCATTGTGTTTGGTTGTTATCTCTTCAGTCTCTTATAGTCTAGAATTTTGTTTCCCTTTTTTCTTTTCTTGGCATTGACTTGGTTTTTTGTTTTTTCTTTACTTTTTGCTATCCATGTTTTCAAATGTACAGAAAAATTGAACAATATAACAAACATCTGTATAATAAACTGTAGACTCACAATTGTGATTGAATATTGATTAACATTTGCCACATTTGCTCTGTGTATATGCACAAGTGTGTATGCATATGATGAACCTTCCAGTTGTCAGCTCTATGTACTTCAGGTTATAAGGACATTCTCCTATGTAACTACAACAATACTGGTATCATTACTATTACTAAAGAAAATGAACAAGTACCATCTACTACCTAGTCTGTAATCAAATTTTCCCAATAGTCACCAAATTATCTTGTATAACTTTTTTCTTTTTTTGAGACAGAGTTTTGCTTTTGTTACCCAGGCTGGAGTGCAATGGCGTGATCTCGGCTCACTGCAACTTCCGCCTCCTGGGTTCAAGCGATTCTCCTGCCACAGCCTCCCGAGTAGCTGGGATTACAGGGCATGCTCCACCACATGTGGCGAATTTTGTATTTTTAGTAGAGACGGGGTTTCTCCATGTTGGTCAGGCTGGTCTGGAACTCCCGACTTCAGGTGATCCACCCACCTCAGCCTCCCAAAGTGCTGGGATTACAGACGTGAGCCACAGTGCCTGACTATATATTTTTTTAAACAACCAACATTGAGTAGTTATGTATTTTCCTCCATCTTTTTTGCTTGATATTTATTTTTATAAAATGCCTGGCCATTTATTATAAATTGTGCCACATTCTGGATTTGTCTGATTGTTTTCGTTTAACTTGCTTCTCCATCTCCTGCATTTGTAGTAAACTAGAAGTTAGGTATAGATGCTTGGTTAGATTCAGATTAAACATTTACAGCAAAAATAACATATGTGGTGCTGTGTACCTTATATTTAGATCACATCTGGAGGCACATAATGTCTGATTGTTTCTGTCTATTTAGATATTTTTTTTTTGAGACGGAGTCTTGCCAGATTGTTTTTTAAAAGTAAAAAAAATGTTTCTTAAGAATCTTAATAGATGTTTGTCAATTGTTTGAAGGGTTGCTGCTCTTATGCTGATTATTTTGCATCTCTTAAAAAGGTCTTTAAAAAAATTATCTTTTAAATTTAGAGATGGGGTCTTGCTACATTGCCCAGGCTGATATCAAACTCCTGGGCTCAAGTAGTCCTCCCACTTTGGCCTCCCAAGTGCTGGGATTACAGGCATGAGCCACCACACCCGGCCAGAAAAGTCTTTTGATAATATTTCGGTACTAGAAAAAAGGAGAGCCGGGCGCGGTGGCTCAAGCCTGTAATCCCAGCACTTTGGGAGGCCGAGACGGGCAGATCACGAGGTCAGGAGATCGAGACTATCCTGGCTAACACGGTGAAACCCCGTCTCTACTAAAAAATACAAAAAACTAGCCGGGCGAGGTGGCGGGCGCCTGTAGTCCCAGCTACTTGGGAGGCTGAGGCAGGAGAAGGGCGTAAACCCGGGAGGCAGAGCATGCAGTGAGCTGAGATCTGGCCACTGCACTCCAGCCTGGGTGACAGAGCAAGACTCCGTCTCAAAAAAAAAAAAAAAAAAAAAAAAAAAGAAAAAAGTAGAATAGAAATAGTCCTTCCTGCTGTTAGCCTTAGCAGAAGCAATATGTGAGGATAGCAGAGACAGGAAATTACTTTTTCTTTTTCCTTTTCATTTTTATTTTGGGTCTGAGTTGTGTTTGGAACAGTTTGACCTTCAAGGAGTAGAGCTTTATGAGACTTTTCTTCTCAGACTCACACCGTGTACTTGTCAGTATGATATAGAAGCTTTGGAGGAGAAATGCTCAGTAGCCATTCCTTTTCACTCAACACTTTCCATGTACTTACTGTCAGGTATTCTTCTAGGCACTGGAGATACAGGAGAGGGTAAAAACAGATAAACTACCATCATGGTGTTTACTTTCTGGTAGGGGGAGATTGACACAAACAATAAACAAGCCTCTAAGGTCAGATGGTGATAAGTACCTTCAAGAACATTAGAGCAGGGTAAGTGTATAGGCTGGAGCATCATGCTAAGTGTGAGATGGAGTAAATTTTGGATAAGGGATTCAGGGACTGCCTCTCTGAGATGTCATTTAACCATGGATTAAATGAAGTAAGGGAGTGATCCATGTCAGTAGATAGGGAAGAGAGTCCCAGGACGAAAGAAAGGGAAGTGGAAAGGGCCCTCAGGTGAGAGCATGTTTGTTTTTTTCCAGAAACAGTGAATTCAGTGTGGCAGGAGTGGATGAGAGAGACCAAGTTGGTAGGAGATAAGTTTGGAGAGACAGCCAGAGACTGGTTTCCTCAGATCTTTTTGTTCTGCCTGGAGAGTAAAAATTACCCAGTTATCCACCAAGCAACAGATACTGAGAGCTTCCATAACCAGCATAACATGTTAGGCTCTACATTAGGGATTTATATAGACCTTTAGACCTCTGGTGAAGCTGGTGTGAAACAAGTATGAATATATTAATTGTGTCTGCATCGTGCTAATGGACTTTGCTACATTTTTGTGGGATCTGTGGGCCAGATAGCATCTAACCATGTCTGATACTACTGTGTCACATTCTACAACATGAGGCTGGGATATGTATATGTATATGTATATGTATATGTATATGTATATGTATATGTGTATATGAATGTGTTGCATGTGTGGCATACATTTATACCCCTTTTTAGTAACACAACTATATGTAGAAAGATGAGCGTTTAAATTGAGAGAGTATATTCTCCTGGTTGTTCAGTCATGTGTCAACAACCAGAAGGAAATAAAGGTACATCTCTTCCCGTATTCTCCAAATAATCTTAGAAATTAGAAATTTTTGTTGCTAAAGAGTATAAGGGAAGAAAGATTGAGAAGCACAGCTTTGAGTTTTTAAAACTTAATCAGAGAAAGTTTAAAAAATTCCTAGGGAACTTTATAAGTAAAATTTTAAATAGCTAATGGAGTAATAATTTTCATTGTTTTGAGTAAAGACAAATTTTGACAGGGGGAAGAAAGATTGAGAAGCACAGCTTTGAGTTTTTAAAACTTAATCAGAGAAAGTTTAAAAAATTCCTAGGGAACTTTATAAGTAAAATTTCAAATAGCTAATGGAGTAATAATTTTCATTGTTTTGAGTAAAGACAAATTTTGACAGATTAGTTTTGCTGGTGGAGATCATCACTGTTATGACCTGGTCTTGCTTTATTAAATAAACTCAGTAAAAAATTGAAAAGGAAAGATTTAATATTGTCTATTCTGTCCTTAGTAAGAATATTGATGCCAATCAGGCATTTTAGGTGGCCCTTTCCCTCACATTAGAAATGTCTCTTGGATGAGGCAAATTAGGTAAATAGTTGAAGCCTGATACTGTGGGACATCTGCCATGCTGCTGGGTGACAACTAAAGGAGGAGGTGCTAGGCAAGACCTAAGCCTCAAACATGTGTACACTCTGCTTGGAGAGCTGAGATTCCCAGAGAGCAGCATAGTATAATAATCCAGGCTCCAGAGCTGGACATTCTGGGTTAAATCCTACTCTCCGCTTGCCAGCTCTGTGATCTTGGGCAAGTCATTTAACCTCTCTGTGCTTCCTAACGCTTCTTTATAAAGCAGAGATAATTGTTTCTACTGATATAAGATATAAATGAGTTAGTATATCTAAAGTGTTTAGAATGGTATGTAACATATTCTGAACACTATTGTATTATTATCACCAATACTGGGATCACTTCTTTTTATATGCAGCACTGTCCTTTTGTTTTGGATTCTTTTTCCAAGCCTATTTTAAAAACTTCTTACTAAAGTGTAATAACAAATGTTCATATAACTTTAGTATAATAGTATGAATTTATTCAAATTGAATCACCCAGGGAATCAGTACTGAGGTTAAGACACAGAGTATTATCACAGTACCCTTCTCCTCTTGTCCCCTTTTCCTACTTGGCCCCCACCCAAAGGTAATCACTTAACCATTATCCTGTCTTGTAACAGTATAGATTAGTTTTGTCAAGGCTGTGTATCATTTTTTTTTTAAAACCTAGCTTTGCCTGAATAAATTATAAATTTATATATAAGTGAGGCAGCTATACCTTTAAAAAAATCTTAATTTTCTTTTAGGTATATTGGATCCTCTTATGTTAGTGTGTCTTGGTTTCTCTTTGGCCACACTTCAGTATTTTCCAGAAGATCTGCTAAAGTCAATTTTTAACATCGAATTCTTAGCTAGATTGGATTCTCAACTTGAAAGTATGTATCTACGTTTTATTTGTCTGTTGTACTTTATATCCAAGTCTCAGGTCTACCTATACTGAAGAATTTTAATGTTAATAACTTTTTTCTGTTTCTAATAGTATTCATGCTTATTGTAGAAATTTGGAAAACACAGGAATAAAATAGAAAATAAAAAATTACCCATCTTACTAACAAGTAAAACTACCACTTTTAATGTTTTGGAGTATTTCTTTTCTGTCTTTCTCCTTTTCTTATGTGAATGTTTATGTATTTGTGTTTTTTTGTTTTGTTTTGAGACAGGGTCTCACTCTGTTGCCCAGGCTGGAGTGCAATGGTGCAGTTATAGCTCACTGAAGCCTTGGACTCCAGGATCAAGTGATCCTCCCACCTCAGCCTTCTGAGTAGCTGGGACCACAGGCGTGTGTCACCATGCCCAGCTAATTTTTTTTTTTTTAATAGCTGGGATCTCACTGTATTGCCCAGGCTGGTGTCAAACTCTTGAGCTCAAGTGATTCTCCCTCTTTGGCCTCCCAGATGTGTGAACCCCCACACCCAGCCTGTATTTCATTTTAATTTGTTAAATTTTTTATTTTTGTATTTTGAGACAGAGTTTTGCTATGTTGCCCAGGCTGGTCTCTAACTCCTGGCCTCAAGCAATCCTCTTGCCTCGGCCTCCCAACGTGTTGGGATTACAGGCATGAGCCACTGTACCCAGCCCCTGTATGAATTTTATTTTATTTTACATTTCTTACTTTCTTTTTCTTTCTTTTTTTTTTTTTTTTTGAGATGGAGTCTTGCTCTGTTTCTCAGGCTGGAGTGCAGTGGCTCAAACTTAGCTCACGGCAACCTCCGACTTCCCATTTCAAGTGATTGATTCTCCTGCTTCAGCCTCTCGAGTAGCTGGGATTATAAGTAGGTGCCACCATGCCCAGCTAATTTTTCTATTTGCAGTAGAGACGAGGTTTCACCATGTTGGCCAGGTTGGTGTTGAACTCCTGACCTCAAGTGATCTATCCACCTTGGCCTCACAAAGTGGTGGGATTACAGGTATGAGCCCCCATGCCTGGCCCCTATATGAATTTTAAAACAAAATTTGAATTATTTATATGTTCACTTTTGTATGCTGCCTTTTTCCATCTAACTATATTTTGAGCAATTTTCCATGTTATTAAATATTTTTTATGTCTTTTTTTATTGGCTACATAATGTCCCATTATATGGATATAATAAAATTTGTCATCTTATAGATTGTTTCCAATTCCTCATCATTGTAAGTAATGAATTATTATACATGAATCATTGTTTCCTTAGGATAAAATCCTAAGTATGGAATATTAGGTGAATGAAAATTCTTGGGAGTATTTTTTTTTTTGAGACGGAGTTTTGCGCTTGTTGCCTAGGCTGGAGTGCAATGGCATGATCTCGGCTACCCGAAACCTCCACCTTCTGGATTCAAGCAATTCTCCTGCCTTGGCCTCCCGAGTAGCTGGGATTACAGGCATGTGCCACCATGCCCGGCTAATTTTGTATTTTTAGTAGAGATGGGGTTTCTCCATGTTGGTCAGGCTGGTCTTGAACTCCTGACCTCAGGTGATCCACCCACCTCAGCCTCTCAAAGTGTTGGGATTACAGGTGTGAGCCACCGCGCCCTGCCAGGAGTATTTTTCAAATGTACTTTTAACATTCATGATTAATGAGAACAGTGTAGGAGTTGGTCCTAATCATGTCACTGAATGTAATAATTTAAAAATATAAAGCATACATTTGTAAATTAGAAATGTAAACAGTTCTAAATACTGTTAGAATAAAAGCATCTAGTAATAGTGGGGATAAATGAATGTGAAAAAAATGGGTTGTCTTTCCTAGGTCTCAGCTCTCAAAATTCATTAGTGTTTTATTAATTTCAGTTTTATCTTCATCTCTAAGTGCAAGAGTCCAGTTTCATCTTATGGAGTTAAATAGATCAATCTGCTTGGAATGCCCTGAGTTTCAGATTCCATGGTTTCATGACCGCTTCTGTCAACAATATAATAAAGGTTTGAGTTTTCTTTTAGTCAGATAGCAAAGTTTAATTCTAAAGTAAATTATTGTGTAGTACATTGTTAATCTTGTTATACTTAAACATGACACGAGCCTTCCCAAGAGTGCCATGACCTGTTTAATATTTTATATGCGATATTGTAGATGAAACATTATAAGAATTTCTTAATATTTGGGACATAACCCTCTTTCAGTTGAGAGCAAAGAACTTGTATTGAATTTAGTGTCATTACATAAGATATTACATTGAAGCTCTTATTGGAAATATTAATCTTTATTTTTCAATTTGTAGAATTGGAATGATTTTCATTAAAAAACTGATTAAGGCTGGCTGTGGTAGCTCATGCCTGTAATCCCAGCACTTTGGGAGGTGAAAGGCTGGCAGATTAACTGAGGTCAGGAGTTCGAGACCAGCCTGACCAACAACATGGAGAAACCCCATCTCTACTAAAAATACAAAATTAGCCGGGCGTGGGGGTGCACACTTGTAATCCCAGCTACTCGGGAGGCTGAGGCAGGAGAACTGCTTGAACTGGGGAGACGGAGGTTGCAGTGAGCTGAGATCGTGCCATTGCATTCTACCCTGGGCAACAAGAGCGAAAACTCCATCTCAAAAAAAAAAAAAAGATTAAGTAGACTAATTATTTATATTTTATAAAGGTATTGGCGGCATGAGTGGAGCACAACAGCAGATTTATAAAATGTTAACAGAGGTACTAGGAGGAATCAATTGTGTAAAAGCCTCAGTTCTTACGCCTTATTACCACACAGTAGGTAAGTTATTGGTAGGTTATTAGTTACTTTCAGAAAATCAAACTAATATAAATAGAATCATCAGTTGGAATTTTTAAAAGTTTTTTGATTTTTTTAAGTTGTTATTATTATTAAAATTTCCAAACAGAGGTAGAAAGAACAATAGAATAAATCCTCAAGTTTGCATGGCTCATTGTTGATAACCAGGAGCATTTTCTGTTCTTTAGAAAAAAAAAAAAAAAAATTAAGGTCAGTCCTCCACCAATTCTAAGTAAAACCCAGATTCAGATTCACTGAACGTTTCTGTATCTTCAAAAGATTCTGTCCTCTCCATTCGTTGTGTGAAAACAAGGGAAATGACTCTTTAATCTCTATTTCATTGTTTTAAGTTCATCTGAAAAACTAAGTTGGATTATCAGCCTGGATGAAGATTTCCAAAGATACTGTGCATGATGTTAACTTGATTAATCTTGTTTCTCAACTGGTCTAGTTGTAGAATGCATTCTAATTGAATTGTGGATTACATAAAGCTAGTGGACTAGCTTATGTTGATGGCAATATAAAATTTTCAAAGATATTGCTATATTCAAATGGTGATCTTAAATGAAAAAGATAAAATTTTAAGATATAACATAAACTTTCTAAATTTAGGTTTAGAAAACCTCTGCATATATACAGGATATTTAAAAGGATTATAAACTGGTATAAACTAACAGCGTAAATGGTAGCCAAAAATCAAATACTATTTAAACTATATTGTTAATAATAACAACAAAGTTGGTAATCCCATTGTATTCTATTTTTCAGACATCTTAATATTGTATTTTTTTTTTCATGTTGTCCTTTTTAAGAGACAGTGACATGTAGGGTCTAGAAACAAAGGAGGACAGATAGTGAAGGATCTTGTCTAATCATATCTTAGAACTAGAGAAGACTAGGATTGCATGGATTTCAATCCTTGAGCAAGTTCTTCTGAACCTTGTTAGCTTCTTCATGAGTGAAATGGGGATAATAATGCCTACTTGATAGGATTAACTGAGATATTATATGTGAAGCATTTAACACTATCCTTGGAACATAGTAAGTGCTCAATACATTTATTTTTATTTTTATTTTTTTATAGAGACAGGGTCTCACTATGTTGCCTAGGCTGGTCTCAAACTCCTGGGCTCAAGCGATCCTCCTGCCTCAGCTCAGCCTCCCAGAGTGTTGGGATTACAGGTGTGAGCCACTGTGCCCAGCCTAGTAAATCTTACTGGGGGTGGGGGGGAAGGATGTTTAGTCTGAAAAATAGAAGTCTTATGGGGACCATAATCTTTTAAAATGTTTGAAGGATTGTTAAGTAGAGAACTAGGTATCTCTATCTCACAGATGAACAAAATGGTAAAAATGAAAGAAAGCAGATTTAACTTGGTATAAGGAGAATTATTGGCTGCTTTCTGAAGAAGTAATGTTGAGGCAGAGGCTGAATATTCAGATGATAGATGTGTGTGATTTTTATACTGGGCAGGAAGGTGAACTAGATAAACATTAATACTCTCATCTTGTATTACAAAACACAAGTTTCCTTTGATTTTATATTAATCAGGATTGAGTTGGGTATGAGTGACAAAAATCCATAAATTGGCTGGGCACAGTGGCTCATGCTCATACACATAGTCTCAGCACTTTGGGAGGCTAAGGTGGAAGGATGGCTTGAGCTCAGGAGTTTGAGACCAGCCTGGGCAATATATTGAAACCCTATCTCTAAATAAATACATACATACATAAATAAAATAAATAACAGGCATGGTGGTATGCCCTTCTAGTCCCATTGCTCAGGAGTTTGAGACCAGCCTGGGCAATACAGTGAGACCCTGTCTCTAAATAAATAAATAAATAATTAGCAGGCATGGTGGCATGCCCCTGTAGTCCCATTCGGAGGCTGAGGTGGGAGGATCTCTTGAACCCAGGAATTGGAGTCTACAGTGAGTTACAGTCACTCTACTGCACTCTAGCCTGAGTGACAGAGCAAGACTGTATCTCTAAAACAAAAACAAAACAAAACAAGAAACAAACATTGAAGCTGGGCATGGTAGTGCAAGCCTGTAATCCTAGCTACTTTGAGAGACAGAGGTAGGAGGATCACTTGAGCCCAGAAGTTTGATACCAGCCTGGGCAATATAGTGAGACGCCATCTCTTTTTAAAATTGTTCTTTTTTTCTTCAGAACAATATGAACATAACCCCATCTCTTAAAAAAATTACACAAGACATGCTTAGCATAGAAAAACTAGAAAAGGAAGATAACAAAAAAGAAAAATTACCCATGATATAGCCATCGTTTGCTTTTAGTGTCTGTTTTCCTAACTTAAAGAAGAAAAAGACAAAAATGGTTTTCTTCTGTAGTGTTTGTGTTTTAGTCCTTTTCTGCTGTTACAACAAAATACCTGAGACTGGTTAATTTATAAACAACAAATTCTGGAGGCTAGGAATTCCAAGCTCGAGATACCAACAGGTTTGGTATCTAGTGAGGACCTGGCCTCTGCTTCCAAGATGGTTCTTTCAATGCTGTGTCCTCCCATGGCAGAAGGGACAGGAAGGCAAAGGATGCTCATTTATAGGGTTACTAATCTCATTAATGAGGGCTCTGCCCTCATGACTTAATCATCTCCTAAAGGTGCTGCCTCTTTTTTTTTTTTGAAAAAGGGTCTTGTTCTGTCACCCAGGTTGGAGTGCAGTGCAGGAGTGCAGTGGCATGATCACAGTGCATTGCATCCTCTGCTTCCAGAGCTCAAGTGATTCTCCCACCTCAGCCTCCTGAGTAGCTGGGTCTACAGGCACACACCACGACACCAGGCTAATTCTTGTATTTTTTTATAGAGATGGGGTTTCACCATGTTGCACAGGCTGGTCTTAAACTCCTGAGCTCAAGCAGTCCTCCTGCCTCTGCCTCCCAAAATGCTAGGATAACAGGTGTGAGATACCACGCCTGGCCTAAGGTCCCACTATTATTTTTAACACATTGATGATTATGTTTCAACATATGAATTTTGGGGGACACATTCAGTTCATAGAAGTTTATACCTTTATATGTTGTGAATATTTTTCTATGCCAACAGATATGCTTTTACAACATCTTTTTTTTTTTTTTTTTTTTTTTTTGAGACGGAGTCTCGCTCTGTCGCCCGGCTGGAGTGCAGTGGCTGGATCTCAGCTCACTGCAAGCTCCGCCTCCCAGGTTTGCGCCATTCTCCTGCCTCAGCCTCCCGAGTAGCTGGGACTACAGGCGCCCGCCACCTCGCCCGGCTAGTTTTTTGTATATTTTAGTAGAGACGGGGTTTCACCGTATTAGCCAGGATGGTCTCGATCTCCTGACCTCGTGATCCGCCCGTCTCGGCCTCCCAAAGTGCTGGGATTACAGGCTTGAGCCACCGCGCCCGGCCCTACAACATCTTTTTTAGTTACTGCATATTTCGTTGAGTATGCTATGATTTGATCGATCTGTAAGATTTTTTTGCTGGTATGTCCATCTGTCAAACAATGCTGTAATTTCAAATAACAACAATTACAGATATATCTTTATATATTGCTTATTATGTGTTAGACACTGTTTTAAGTACTTTATAAATACTTGTGTGTGTGTATGCATATAGTAAAATTATATCCCTATGAAGTATGTAAATTATTTACAGATGAGGAGACTGAAGCTCACAAACATTATTGATTGCCCAAGGTTATATACCTGGCAAATGACAGAGCCAGGATTTGAGCTTGGCATTCTGGCTCTAGAATTCATTCTCTTAATGAGAAAGCTATATATTTCATGTTTCATAATTAACTTAAAGATGGTTCAGTGCCTTAGTTTTTCACCAGAGTTCCATCTGGTTCTTTTCAAATCACAGACATCATTTCAGAATGTATATCTAAAAGATAAGAATGACTTTTAAAACATAATATCATCTTTATCATCCTATAACCATTAATAATAATTTAATATTTTTTAAGAAATGTAGAGCAGTATGTGAAATTTAACATAAGTAGAGAGAGATGGGAAATTTTAGATAAAATTTAACATTTTATCGAAATGTTAGATTTGGCATACTATAATGAACTCAATGATCAAGGATTGAAGGTAGTAGAATTATGGGAAATTTAACATAAGTAGAGAGATATGGGAAATTTTAGATAAAATTTAACATTTTATCAAAATGTTAGATTTGGTGTACTATAATGAACTCAGTGATGAAGGACTGAAGATAGTGGAATCTATTCCTCATACGTCTCATGCACTCCACCCCTATACCTTTGCTTTTCCTGTTTTAAGTGTCTTTTATGTTTATTTTACAGTTTATTTGTTCAAATTGGGATCTTAAAATTCCACTTGGTTGGTTTGCAGTTTTTGGTTCAACCTTTCCTTTCCTACTTCTCCTTTTTTTAACTTAAAATTTAATTGAGAATGAGTTTTTTTTTTTTTTCACATTTCAAACTTTTCTTTTCTTTTTTTTTTTTTTTTTTTGAGATGGAGTCTTGCTCTGTCGCCCAGGCTGGAGTGCAGCGGCTGGATCTCAGCTCACTGCAAGCTCCGCCTCCTGGGTTTAGGCCATTCTCCTGCCTCAGCCTCCCGAGTAGCTGGGACTACAGGCGCCCACCACCTCGCCCGGCTAGTTTTTTGTATTTTTAGTAGAGATGGGGTTTCACCATGTTAGCCAGGATGGTCTCGATCTCCTGACCTCGTGATCCGCCCGTCTCGGCCTCCCAAAGTGCTGGGATTACAGGCTTGAGCCACCGCGCCCGGCCTCAAACTTTTCTAATTGCAACTCTGTGATAACATTTAATATGTCATCTAACAGTTTTTAATGTTTTTACCGTAAACCTGGGTTTGCTGTAAACCATTAGTGATATCTAGAGACTTGATTAGATTTTAGGGTTTTTTTTAGGTTTTTCTTTTTGGCCAAAAACTTCGTAAGTGGTTTGTACTTCTTATTTCTCCCTATCAGGAGGCACACAAGGCTAGTTTCTTTTTCTTTTTCTTTCTTTTCTTTTTTTTTGGGGGGGAGACAGAGTCTGGCTCTGTTGCCCAGGCTGAGGTGCAGTGGCATAAGCACGGCTCACTGCAGCCTTGACATCCTAGGTTCAAGGGATCCTCCCACCTCAGCCTCCTCAGTCTGACTAGCTGCCACTACACCTGGCTTATTTTTTAAATTTTTTGTAGAGACTGGGTTTTGCCATGTTACCCAGGCTGGTCTGGAACTCCTGAGCTCAAGCACTCTGCCTGCCTTGGCCTCCCAAAATGCTGGGATTACAGGTGTGAGCCACTGTGCCTGGCCTGGTTGTCTTTTATATATTAAGACTCATTAGTGGGTTTGTATGTTGTCAGCTGATTCATTCAACAGAAAGTTCCCCTGTCAGCTTTTCACCTGCTGATTTTAGCAGTTATTAATGATCACTCATTGCCTAAATCCATCATTCAGAGGGGTGGTAAAGTAGCGATATTCTACATCTATCATGCCTTCTACATTTATTAGCTGGAATTTGTCTAAAAAGGACTTTCCCATATCAACTCTTTAGTTACCCGTACGTACAATTCATGTAGGAAAGACAGGATAAATGCTTGAATCTTTTTCTTTATTAATTTTCAGATGAGTTGGTTTAGCTTCCTCCAAATGTAACCAAGAGCCTTAAAGAGATTAAAACTCTTTAATGTGATTTGGCCTAGCCCAGTGCTAAATGTATCCTGGTACTTAATATTGCTTTGTAATTCTTCTGGTTGATTTTTTATTGATTGATTTCCAAAGAGAGGTGCCATTGGACCAGATCTTATAAAAATTACTTGGATAATTTGAGAGGTTCATCATTCTTTTGTGAGTGTGTTTGTGTACAAATATATGCATGTATATTTCAAATATGTCTTAAAACTTTTATCTGTAAGACTTTACCTAATTCATACTGCCAGTTTCTATGCTTCCTTAAGATTTTGAGTGTATCTTGGATAAAAGAAAAAAACCTCTTCCATATGGAAGCCATAATATAGCATGGGGACAGCTACCAGAAATGCCCTGGGAATCAAATACTGAAATAGTTGGATCAAGGCTGCCACCAGGGGCTGAAAGGTAATTTGTCTCTTAGTTTTAGATTGTATTAATATCTAAATGTTAAATTTGGAGTACTATACTGAAGTCAATGATCAAAGATTGAAGGTAGTGGAATCTGTTCCCTGTATGTCATGCATTCCACCTTTGTAACTTTGCTTTTTCTGTCCCTTCTGCTTTAATGTTCTGCTTTCTTCTGTCCAAAGCCTAGCAATCTCCCTAATTAAAGTACTAAAAGAATTGTCCTCAACTAGAAGTAAAATAGTATCTTCTTTTGTGCTCCCATACCTCTCTACTTTTCTCATAGCACTTAGCCACTTCCTACACTGCATTACAGTAACTTACTATACATCATGTGTTCTCTGTTAGACTATAAGCTGTGTCACTTCATCTTTGTACCCCTCACAGTGGCTTATGTATAGTAGGCGTGAGTAAATATATATTGGACAAAAAAAAATGGATGAAAGCAGACAGATATTTACAATTATTTTGTGTAACTAAATAGGTTTGTCATTAATTACTAATTTCTTAGTAGAAACATAACTGGATATACTCATTTATATTCATTGGCTTTTGTTAGTTTATAAAGATTCAGTCTTGTTTCTGAAAAGCTTGTAATTATTCAGTTTCTTATTTTGATTTTAGAAGTAAATATTTTTTATCTTATGTAGGATTGCTTTGGAATTTTTGGATTCAAAATCATTTTGTAGAAATATCCCTCACATGAAAGGAAAATCTGCTATGAAAAAACGACATTTGGAAATTCTGGGGTATCGTGTAATTCAGGTATGAAATACTCATATAATTCAGCCTCTAAAAAGCCCAGAGACACTAGCTGTACATGTGCTTCCTTTTCATGTGAAAGTTCCAGAATTACCTTTTAAAATATGTTTTGTAAAATGTATCCCTCAAACAGGCCAGGTGCAATAGCCCATCCCTGTGGCTACTTGGGTGGCTGAGGTGGGAGGATTGCTTGATCTTAGGAGATTGAGGCTGCAGTGAGCCGTGATTGTCCCACTGGGTGACAGAGCAAGACCCTGTCTCATAAAAATAAATAAAAGTTGTCATTTATTTTATTGTCTTTAGAATATCTATATCTTATGATTTCTATATCTTATAAAAGAGAGAGGCACTGTAGAGATAGAGTTATCAGAGGAAACAACTAGTGTATGAATATAGAAGACTATGTAGGAAAAAATGTCCATCATTGGCATTGTAGGAAAAGGAGGATGAAAGGAGCAGAAAAAAGTCTTCTATGCAATGTCAGAAGGACCCACTTGACCTCCAATAAGGGTTCACAGGCTATCCTTACATAAACTAATTTTGTAGGATTCCTACAGCTTTGATCAGTAGTGCTTATATGTCTTCCTCAATGTTTTTTGTTGTTGCTTTAAAACTTTCATTCAAACTACAGTACTTATTTTACAGATTTCTCAGTTCGAATGGAACTCTATGGCACTGTCAACAAAGGATGCTCGGATGGACTACCTGAGAGAACGTATATTTGGAGAAGTCAAGTCATGACTGTAGGTTTTATTTAAAATGAATGTTACCATTTGTCACATTTGGACTTATTTTAATTAAGTGGCCTGTCTCAATAAAAAAAATAATAGGTACAAATGTCCTAAGGTGGGAACATACCTGGCATGTTTCAGAATAACAAAGGATCCAGTGTGGCTGGAGCAGAACAAGTGGGGAGTGGGATGGGAGTGTATAAGAGAAAAGGTAAGAGATAACAGAGTCAAATACAACCTCTTGGCTACTCTGAGTGAGATGAGAAGCCATTGGAGGGTTTCAAGCAAGGAATGATATGAACTCACATTTTAATTGCATTACTTTGGCTACCTTGTTGAGATAAGAAAAGACTATGATGAGGCAAATGTGTAAGAAAGAAAACTATGAGGTCATTGCAATAATCCAGGCAAGAATGGATGGTGACTTGGAGAGCATGGTAGCAGCGGAGGTAATGAGAAGTAGTCAGATTTTTTGGATATATTTTGAAGGTAAAGGCAACAGAATTTGCTCGCTGATTGGATATAAGGTATGAGAGAAATAGGAGTCAAGGATAAATCTAAGTTTTTGTCCTAAGCAACTCAGAGGATGTCATTAGCATTAACTAAGATGGGGGAGTCTACAGGAAGAGCAAGATGGGGGGCATGTGGTGAGGGTTGATCACAAGTTTGCTTTAGATATGTTGAGTTTGTGATGTCTTTTAAATGAGATTAGAGAAGAGTGTGAATGGAGGAGAGGTCTGAGGACTGAGTTTTCAGGTGCTCCAACATTAAAAGATTAAGAGGAAGAGGAGGAATTAGGAAAGGAGACTGAGCAGGGATGGCCAATGAGGTAGGAGAAAGGAAGGTAGTAATACTTCTAGAAGCCAAGTGGATAAAGCATTTCAAGGAGGAGGTGAGTAGTTGTATCAGATGCTGCTGAAAGGTCAGGAAAGATGAGAAATGGGAAATGGTTATTAAATTTAGCAATATGAAAATCATTCGTACTTTGAAAATAGTTGTTTTGAAGTGGCGCATGTGAAAGCCTGACTGGTTCAAGAGAAAATGAGAGGAGATACGTTTTCTCCTAAATGGAAGCAAAGAAATGGGGTAGTAGCTCAGTGGACCAATCTTGACCTGGTGTAATCCTACACATGTTGAGGGAATAATGGCTTTTCCTTGCCTTACAACACATTGATTGGATAAAATGGTTACTAAGGGCCTACTATGTGATATAAATCCCCAACCCTTCTCTAAGAGTGATGTTTTGTGTTCAGCAAGCCACAGCCTAACTACCCTCACTTAGGCCACCTGGTGGTGGTGGAGGTAATTGACCATCTGAAACGTGGCTATCTTCTGACTCCATGACTCTCTCAATTCACACTATCTCAAAATAAGTTGGTAGCTGGAGCGCCTTCTATCATAAGCATAGCTTTAAAATATGTGTCTTGCATGTAATTTGATTCAATGATATTTGGCTTAGGCTTAGTTGAAGTACATGTTTAAAATATCCAATTACTGCATGATTTGAACTCTAATACTGAATGATTTTGTGGAATATTAACTTCACAAAACGTTTTATGAAGAACAAAATCAGAATAGTAAGTGAAAGATGTCTCATTATCTCTTCCTCTTTCTGAATATCCTCATACTATAATTAGTGGAAATGCTAAATTCAGAGTGTTTAATTTCTATGAAATGTGTTCTATTTCTCAAGCAAGTGATAACAAGAACTAAACCCTTGAATAGGTTAAAATATTTGACTATGCAATTTTAGAATAAAATGATTAGGCTTATGAGGGTTATAAAGGGTTTCCTTTGGATATAAATAATTAAAAATTTAGTCATTATATACTTGAGGTACATGGAAATCTTGATTGAATAACCCTGGTATACTTTCACTAGTTGTTACACATGATCTAATTTTTTACCTGTCACATCTCCTACTCTCTCTAGGCCAGCAGTCCCCAACCTTTTTGGCCTCAGGGACCATTTTTGCAGAAGACAGTTTTTCCATGGACAGCAGTTGGGGGATGGTATGGTTTCAGGATGAAACTGTTCCACCTCAGATCATCAGGCATTAGTTAGATTCTCATAAGGAGCATGCAGCTTAGTTCCCTTGCATGTACAGTTCACAATAGGGTTCATCCCTCTTTGAGAATCTAACATAGCTGCTGATCTGACAGGAGGTGGAGCTCAAGTGGTAATGCTCACTCGCCTGCCCACCGCTCGCCTCTTGCTGTGTGGCCCATTTGGGGACCCTTGCTCTAGGCTATCTGATTCAAATGGTTTTCTTTATATAGATACTCTTATATTTTTGATTGATGATTTTTCTATCTATATAACTTAGATTGTTATAAACAAAAGCATTTTTTCATTGAGATATAATTCCCATACTATAAAATTCACCCTTTAAAAGTGTATAATTCAGTGGTTTTTAGTATATTTGTGCAACTATCACCCATATCAGATTCCAGAACATCATCATCCTCAAACCCTGCAAGAAGCATTATTTTAAAACTTAATTTTACATCTATAGATTGGCATTCTCTTTCCAAAAGTAACCTCAATCCTGATTTTATAGTAAGTACTTCTTACAGTTTTAACACCCAGATGTACATTTCTGGACACCATAATCCCTGTGGCCCCCTCTTCTTCACCCTTTTGAGTCTGTATAAGTGCCCCTTTCTCTTCCTAACAGTTTGTTTGTTGAAGAACCTGTAGGATTTTCCACTTTGGGAATTTCTTGATTCTGTATTCATGCTATAATTAAGAAAAGTATTTTTCAATATAGAAAAGTAATCAGGATTTGGCCCGGCGTGGTGGCTCAAGCCTGTAATCCCAGCACTTTGGGAGGCCGAGACGGGTGGATCACGAGGTCAGGAGATCGAGACCATCCTGGCTAACATGGTGAAACCCCGTCTCTACTGAAAAATAGAAAAAACTAGCTGGGCGAGGTGGCGGGCGCCTGTAGTCCCAGCTACTCGGGAGGCTGAGGCAGGAGAATGGCGTAAACCCGGGAGGCGGAGCTTGCAGTGAGCTGAGATCCGGCCACTGCACTCCAGCCCGGGCGACAGAGCGAGACTCCGTCTCAAAAAAAAAAAAAAAAAGAAAAGTAATCAGGATTCTACTTTAAATACCCAAAATAAAACTTGTTTCTGTTAAATATATTTCCATATTTATGGTAGAGAAAAAAAAGGTGTATGGACACTTAGATCTGTTCTTTATGCAACTCTTTGACAAATAATCATGAACATTCCAAATTAGTCCCAAGTCAGGTTTTTCAGAAAATAATATGGGTAAGGATGGAAGTCAAATACATGTCTATGAAAGCTATGTGAGACTCATAAGTTGGTGTGTGGCTAAAAGTGATGATTAATTGATGGACTTGCATAGATTGAATGTGATGGTTATGAGCAGACTGAGGAGTCAACTTACTATATGCACTAAGAAGAAACAGTGAATGGAGAATATCACATCCCAGAAAATGAAATAATACAGTCACCTTCCTTGCTATCAGAAATTTAGCAAATAGGTAGTCCTTTCACAGAGTGTAGCCAAAATTTAAACCAGTGAATATACATCCTCCTCCACATCACCCACTGACCCCAAGTTCTGCCCAGCAGTTTAAAGAAACAATCAATCCATTGTCTAAGGGTGCTCCCTCACCCTCTTGCCACAGATGCTGTAGTTAATGGCTTGAAGACTGTGATTTACTGGTTTTAAATTAAAAATTTTAAAATTTGATTTGGAAACCACAAATAATATGCCAGTGTCGCAAAAAGCATGGAGAAAAAAGACCATTTGAATTTGACTATTTTTACTTACAAGAGACTTTTCCCCATCAAATAATTCCCCATCCATTTATTAAACTTCTGAAGTACCATTTCTGAAGTCGTCTTATGGCATGTAATTCTTAATATAATGCACAGGATTCCTATCATTTTGAAGCACGAGGAAAGGTTTTTGATATTTTAAACATTTTTTGAATGTAGATGCACATATTCTCCACTTCCAATTGTAGTAGAAAATCAGTGTAAGGACACCCTAACAATGCAAATGAAATGATTAACAACTCAAATTTAGGAGCCTCCTTTACAATCCATTGAGTGCAACAGATTCACAAAAGAATTTGTTCAACTGAATATTTAATTTCTTATTAGAAAATGGTTTTAATCTCTGATCATTACACTGAAGAGTCAATGACTGAGGTTTTGTTACCTACTGCTCATCTCTTAGACAATAACTTCCTGAATAATTTCTACATGAGTGTCTGTACAAGCTTTTAAAAAACAGAATAAATTAAAGCCCCATTCACCAAACAAACCACCTCCCAATCTATGTTTTGTCACCTTGTTCATAGTTTAGACAGTTTGAAGAGATTTAAACGTGTTGCTAGGCAACTAGCTCCTGAAGCATAGCGTATTTCCTTCAACATCCCAGCCCATTCTTTTTTATCATCTTCATACCTGATGGAGGAAAAAAAAGTAATCAATAAGCAGCTTTAGTTCCATAGGTTTCCCTGTGTTCAGTATACAAATGAGGACCTTTGCAAAAACCCTAGTGGCTTTTACTCAGAGGAAGGAAGATGCACCTGCCTGGTAGAATAGCAATTGAGTATCTCTGAAATACGCATTGTCTGGATGAGCATGTGCCTGAACTACTGCCACAGTATTTAATCTGGATGCCTAGGCAGTTCGGCCTTCTCTGGGAATCAAAGACTGCAGAGAAGAGGAATAAATAGCTAAACATTCACCTTTGAACTGATGAAGATGGCTGGTCCCTTTGAGTCAAAGTAAGCAGATTCTTGCTTAAGAGAAAGAACTGGGGAAGAGCAGGGGACTATCTGTAGCCTTAATTATGCCTTCAATTGTTCCTATACACAGTGCCTAGCATGGCACCTGATACACAGCAGTCACTTTATGAAAATGTGTTCCCCTTCCCCTTTATTGTTCTGTTTGAGGACTACTCTTAGATTTCGCACTTGACTTAGGTAAGAACTGGTCTTCAGCTCTGACTATTCAAGGTTATAAAGATGCAGACAACTTGAATTCCCTTGTACCATGTGTGCCAAACATGTCTGCTCTGCCTGGTGCCTGGCATGTTTTGTGTGGGAAGCTTCTAAATGCTGCCTTCTCTCTGCAACCTTTCTCACCTTCCTTCAGCACAATTTGTTGCTTTCTCTTTGTTTCTCATATCATCCTTTATATGGTATTATAGCAATTATCACTCCATTTTCATTCCACTATTTAAGATTGACCAAGCTGAAAGTAAATATAACTGCCAGGAAGCAAACATTTTAAAACCTCATTTAACCTTAACTTCACTCATATTGTTTAAATGTGGTTACTTTCTTCAGATCATTTAAAACTATTTATCTCTTAATTTGTTGCCCTGAATTTTATATAATTAAGGTTATTCCCTTTATTAGTAGCAAAATTTTTTTTGTATGCTTTCCTCTACATAAAAATCACTCAGTGCATGGTACAATTGTTGAGAATTAATTTGGAACATTGATGAAATTAAGTCAGTGCATATCTTATGTAGGTACAAGCTACTTTTAATAATTATTTTAAATCTCCTTCATTTGTTTTCCCCCCATATCAATGTCCTCAAGCCCCAAAGGCATCTGAGGAGAAATAATATATTTATCCACCTTAATATCTTTCCACAAGTTGTCAAGACTTGGCACAAGACTTAACCCCAAATCAGCCAGGTGTGGTGGCTCACACTTGTGATCCCAGCAGTTTGGAAGGCTGAGCGGGGCGGATCACCTCAGGTCAGGAGTTTGAGACCAGCTGGCCAATATGGCAAAACCCCATCTCTACTAAAAATATAAAAATTAGCTGGGCATGGTGGTGTGCGCCTGTAATCCCAGCTACACAGGAGAACTGCTTGAACCCAGGAGGCAGAGGTTGCAGTGAGCCAAGATTGCCCCTTTGCACTCCAGCCTGGGCGACAGAGCAAGACTCTGTCATCAATGTTCCAAATTAATTCTCAACAATTGTACTATGCACTGAGTGATTTTTATGTAGAGGAAAGAATACAAAAAGTATTTTGCTACTAATAAAGGGAATAACCTTAATTATATAAAATTCAGGGCAACAAATGAAGAGGTAGTTTTATTATTTTTTTTTTATTTTTATTTTTATTTTTTTGAGACGGAGTCTCGCTGTCTCACCCAGGCTGGAGTGCAGTGGCCGGACCTCAGCTCACTGCAAGCTCCGCCTCCCGGGTTTACGCCATTCTCCTGCCTCAGCCTCCTGAGTAGCTGGGACTACAGGCGCCCGCCACCTCGCCCGGCTAGTTTTTTTTTTTTTTGTATTTTTTAGTAGAGATGGGGTTTCACTGTGTTAGCCAGGATGGTCTCGATCTCCTGACCTCGTGATCCACCCGTCTCGGCCTCCCAAAGTGCTGGGATTACAGGCTTGAGCCACCGCGCCCGGCCAGAAGAGCTAGTTTTAAATGATCTGAAGAAAGTGACCACATTTAAACAATATGAGTGAAGTTAAGGTTAAATGAGGTTTAAAAATGTTTGCTTCCTGGCAGTTGTATTTACTTTCAGCTTGTTCAATCCTAAACAGTGGAATGATTTCAAGAAAAAAATACAAGAATGGATTTTTTTTTTTTTTTTTTTTTTTTTTTTTTTTACATATCATAGTAAGAGGGTCTATGTTGAGAATGTGGTATACTGAGAGTTTTCACCTCTGCATGTGTGGTTAGAGAGGTTCGCTAGGAAATTGAGGGCAAATAGGCAGCCGCGTTTCTCTAGATCAGCGGCCTTCAACTTTAACACACATCTAAGTCACCTGGAGGGTTTGTAAAAACACAGATCGCTGGCCCTATCACCCCCAGAGTTTCTAATTCAATAGATTTGAGGTGAGACCTGAGAATCTGCTTTTCTGATAAGTACCCAGGTGATGCTGATGCTGTTTTGGGAACCACTGTAGTAGATCACTGGGTCTCAAACTTAATTGCACAATAGAACCCTCTGGAGATGTTAAAGCTACTGATGCCTAGGTCCTACTCCCAGAGATTGAGTTAATTGGTATGAAGGGTGGCCTGGGCATCAGGATTTTTTAAAGCTCCCCAAGTGATTCTAATATGCAGTGAAGTTTGAGAATCATGCTTCAGATCCTACCCCAAATTAGAAAATACCAGTCTTAAAATAACCAAGCAGATAGTGATGAATGCTCTCCTCTTTACCTAATCCAGTGGTTCCCAAACTTGTCTACACATATAGAAACAGCCAGGGATCTTTTGAAATCTCCAAAGGCCAGGCCGCACTTCAGACCAATTAAATCAGTCAATATGAGTGGGACAGAGGTGTTGGTATTTTTTGAAGCACCCTGGTGATTACACTGTGCAGGCAACTTTGGGAACCACTGCCCTAATCGCAAAATAAACCACAATCAGAGAGGATCCCTCTCTTAGGTTCCCCTGAACAATGTCAGGGCCACTTTTATAGCAGGAGATTCTGTACTTTCTTTTGTTGCCTATAACTTCCCTGCAGGGGCAGCATGGCTTTTGATAACCCTTAGGAACCAGGAGGACTTCAGGGAGGTTCCACTGATTGACAGCACAATTACTTAATATCAATGTTTCTCAACCCTGGCTGCTGATTAGAATAATCTGGGGCTGGGCTCAGTGGCTTACGCCTGTAATCCCAGCACTGTGGGAGGCTGAAGCGGGCAGATCACCTGAGGTCAGGGGTTCAAGACCAGCCTGGCCAATATGGCGAAACCCCATCTCTACTGAAAATACAAAAATTAGCCTGGTGTGGTGGTGCACACCTGTAGTCCCAGCTACTCCGGAGGCTGAGGTAGGAGAATCGCTTGAACCCGGGAGCCGGAGGTTGCAATGAGCCAAGATCGTACCACTGCACTACAGCCTGGGTGACAGAGTGAGACTCTGTTTCACCAATTAAGAAAAAAAAACCATCTGGGAACGTTTTAGGAACTAGGGATGCTCAACTCTTAACTCCAGAAATGTTGATATAATTGGTCTGTGTTCAGGCCCAGACACATTTTAAAAGCATCCCAGATGACTGTAACATATAGCTAGGGTGAGAATCACTGCCCATTTATATACTTGGTACCTGGCCCTGTTTTCCAAAAAACCCTAACCTTCCCAGCCTTCATTAGTTCATCTTTTTTTCCTACTGCTTCCAGCTTTTCCCCATCTCACTGTCTTGCTAATTCTAGCCTCTTTGCTCTGTGGAAATCTCTTTTTTTTTCTCTTCCTCTTTTTTGGGGGGAGGAGAGATAATAGTAAATTTCCTTGTATAGTCACTTTTTTTCTTGCCCTCTACACAGCTAGTTAATATTACAACCTGGGGAAATGATGTCTAATGCACAAATCATTGTTTGGTTAAGGTACCAGCTTTTCAGCCTTTTTAGTTCAGCATCTGGGAATAAAGCATCTGCTGGTTGAGGTATAGAACAAATACCCACTTTTCACTCTCAGGCTTAGTGGTATGCCTTCACTGATTAAGTATAAATGGCACTCTTCCAGAGCTGTACTTACAAACTTAAATGTACAAACAATTCACCTGGGAATCTTGCTGAAAAATACAGATTCTCATTCAGTAGGGTCTGGGATTCTTTCTTTTTTTCTTTTTCTTTTTCTTTTTTTTTTTTGAGACAAGAGTCTCACTCTGTTGCTGAGGCTGGATTGCAGTCGTGCGATCTCAGCTCAAAATAAAATAAAAACACACTTTTTTTTCCCATAGCCTCACTGAAATCATTCAATTGAGTAACAATTTCAAGTGTCATACTTAGGAGAACTGCCTGGCACATCCAGGCAGGTAAAATGGATTGCAATTTGACTTTTTTCATTTTAAAAAAGCAATTGTTAGCTGAATCCTCAAACAATTGGAAGGCTGTTTAAATTAGATTGAAAACAGAACTAATGAAGTCGTGGAAAACTCAACAGCTTAAATGTTTCTTCAGGCCGGGCACCGTGGCTTACACCTGTAATCCTACCACTTTGGAAGACTGAGGCGGGTGGATCACCTGAGGTCAGGAGTTCGAGACCAGCCTGGCCAACATGGCAAAACTCCATCTCTACTAAAAGTATAAAAATTAGCTGAGCGTGGTGGCACATGCCTGTAATCCCAGCTACTCGGGAGGCTGAGGCAGGAGAATCGCTTGAACCTGGGAGGCGAGGTTGCATGGAGCTGAGATCCCGCCATTGTACTCCAGCCTGGGCGACAGAAACTCTGTCTCAAAAATAAATAAATAAATAGAGTAAAAAAATAATTTTTTTTTAGAACTCTGTTTTGTTAGGAAATAAACTACTCTGGAGCAAAGAGGCTTTTGTTGTCCTGAATGTCTACAGCATTACATTCTTAGAGCTGGAATGAAGCTGAGAGTATCAAAGGTCCAACTCTCATTTTACTGTAAGAAACAAGCCCAGATAATTTCTTTCCCAGGCTCACAGCTAACTAGAAGTAGTTACTTGTTCAAGTAAGTGGCATGTACAAAAGTTCAATTAGGTTTGAAGTGTTTAGTCTACCACCGAGAAGTAGCTTGTATGTTGGGAAAATCTGGCTTATTATTTACTACAAAATAGTTTATCAGTCATCTGATTTAATATGTGATTCTGAAAATTGAAATGATGAGAACTTACTTCCATATGTCATTGACTTCAGTAGGTGCAAATTCTTTAGACTCCAGTTGAATCATAGCAAAACCACCAATTGCATACAGAGATCCAGCCAGGCTGACCAAACTGATGGAGCTTCTTTCTTGGGGAAATTCGGTCATTACATCCCATCTAGGTATCATTAAAAATATAGTCAATGTAAAACTTAAAGAAATGCCAGATGTACTTACTGAAAAATTATAGGAAATCATAATTTAAAAATTCAAGTAGTGGCCAGGCAGCCAGGCACGGTGGCTCATGCCTGTAATCTCAGCACTTTGGGAGGCTGAGATGGGTAGATGACCTGAGGTCAGGAGTTTGAGACCAGCCTGACCAACATGGTGAAACCCCATCTCTACCAAAAATACAAAAAATTAGCCAGGCATGGTGACACACACTTGTAATCTCAGCTATTTGGGAGGCTGAGGCAGTAGAATCACTTGAATCTGGGAGGCAGAGGTTGCAGTGAGCTGAGATTGCGCCACTGCACTCCGGCCTGGGCAACAGAGCGAGGCTCCATCTAAATAAAATAAATAAATAAATAAATATTCAAGTAGTGCCGGGTGCAGTGGCTCATGCCTGTAATCCCAGCACTTTGGGAGACTGAGGCAGGAGGACTGCTTGAGCCCAAGGAATATGAGATCTGCCTGGGCAACAAAATGAGACTGTCTTTACCAAAAAAAAAAAAAAGAGCCAGGACTGGTGGTATGTCCCTATAGTCCCAGCTACTTGGGAGGATCTCTTGAGCCCTTGAGGTCAAGGCTGTGGTGAGCTACGATCTCACTGCTGCATTCCAGCCTGGGTGATAGAGCAAAACCCTGTCTTTGGCAGCGGGGGGGGAGGGGGGGGCGGATTCAAGGTGCATAGGCATCTAAAAGTAAACAACTAAGTTTGCTACTAGAAAATATTTGAAAGATGTAACTTCATTAAATATAAAGTCTTCAATATGGCAACCCTAAGGCTGGGCACGGTGGCTCATGCCTGTTATCCTAACACTTTGGGAGGCTGAGGTGGGTGGATTACCTGAGGTCAGGAGTTTGAGACCAGCCTGATCAACATGGTGAAATCCCATCTCTACTAAAAATACAAAAAATTAGCCGAGCATGGTGGCACACACCTGTAATCCTAGCTACTCAGGAGGCTGAGGCAGGAGAATCATTTGAATCTGGGAGGTGGATGTTGCAGTGAGCCAAGATAGTGCCATTGCACTCCAGCCCAGGCAACAAGAACAAAATTCTGTCTCAAAAAAAAAAGTCAACCCTAGAATACTTCAGTTAGCAGTGGTTACCAAACTCTGTGTGTCACAAACAGTCGGGGGGGGTGGCACTTCTAGGGCTCCTAAACCTCTAACCTGCTACTGTGTTGGATTTCATCTGAATACTCCAAATCCTTTGCAATAAAGGCACATAAGGATAGCATTGGAACTAGGGATACAAATTTTCTTTTTAATGATTTATACTTTCATTATTTTTATAAAGGATTTAAGGGAACTTTTTAATGTTGACAGCTATCTGAAATAGGATAACTAAAGATAAAATCAATCTAATTAGTTGGAAGTATCAAGAATCTAGAATGATTTAGTCATTTTGGTAGGTATTCTGTTACTCTGGCATTAAAGTAGACTTCATAGTTTTTCTTTTCTTTTTCTTTTTCTTTTTTTTGAGACAGAGTCTTATTCTGTCACCCAGGCTGGAGTGCAATGGCGTGGTCTCACTGCAAACTCCACCTCCTGGGTTCAAGTGATTTTCCTGCCTCAGTCTCCCGAGTAGCTGGGACTACAGACACATGCCACCACATCCGGCTAATTTTTGTATTTTTAGAAGAGACAGGGTTTCACTATGTTGGCCAGGCTGGTCTCGAACTCTTGACCTCATGATCTGCCCGCCTCAGCCTCCCAAACTGCTGGGATTACAGGCGTGAGCCACCATGCCCGTCCCCATAGTTTTTCTTTACATATCTGTTTTTCCAATTATAAAAATAACATATGTACATTATAGAAAATCTGTACTTCAGCCTGTGTGACTCAGAGAGACTCTGTCTCAAAAAAAAAAAAGTTTGAGAAAATCTGGAAAGTACAGAAAGGTATACAAGAAAGCAACTATCTCCATAATCACAAGCAACAATTTGGAACAATTTGGTGTAATTTTGTCATCTTTTTAAAAAGCATGTACATATAAGCTTCCATACATATAGATGAAACTAAGAAGATATTTACAATTTTGTGTGTTGTTTCTTAACTTACATCATGAGTGTTTACCCATATTACAGTCTTCAAAAACATTATTTTTAATGATAATTTAAATCACATTCCACAAAAGTTCCTTGTAATTTTCAGATACTAAAGTCTGTTTTGTAGTCAGGCATACATGTTTCTAAAAAGACTAATAATAGTTACCTTTTTTTCTTCATTGCTAAACTAGGAATATAAAAGGTATGTACTCCTCCAGATGTGTGAGCTCAAAAATGTTTAAAAGACCAATTTTATATGAAGAATAGCTGTCAAATATCTTTTCACATTAAGTCAATAAAAGCTTAAAAATGAAAATTTTAGGCCGGGCGCGGTGGCTCAAGCCTGTAATCCCAGCACTTTGGGAGGCTGAGACGGGCGGATCACGAGGTCAGGAGATCGAGACCATCCTGGCGAACACGGTGAAACCCCGTCTCTACTAAAAATACAAAAACTAGCCGGGCGAGGCGGCAGGCGCCTGTAGTCCCAGCTACTCGGGAGGCTGAGGCAGGAGAATGGCGTAAACCCGGGAGGCGGAGCTTGCAGTGAGCTGAGATCCGGCCACTGCACTCCAGTCCGGGCGACAGAGCGAGACTCCGCCTCAAAAATAAAAAATAAAAAAAAATTAAAAAAAAAAGAAAATTTTAATAAAATTATAAACAGCATAAAGGGATGAAAACTTCTGACGCATTCATACTTTACAGATATCAATCATTAACAAGTGAAGATCTTTTCATATTTAAAGAAACTACATTTAAAATCAAATAATTCCACAGAGACATATATATCCATCTACACCTAGACAATTATTCAGGGCCAGGTGTGCTGGCTCACACTTAGAATCCTAGCACTTTGGGAGGCCAAGGTGGGAGGATCATTTGAGGCCGGGAGTTCAAGACCAGCCTGGACAACATAGTGAGACCCTGTCTGTAAAAAAAATAAAATAAAATAAAGAAAAACAAAAAAAACCCCACAAAAATTAGCTGGGCATAGTGGTGTGCACCTGTAGTCCTAGCTACTCGGGAGCCTGAGGCAAGAAGATCACCTGAGCCCAGGAGTTTGAGGCAGCAGTGAACTATGATTGTACCACTGCATTCCAGTCCGGGCAACAGAGCCAGACTTTGTCTCTTAAAAATAAAAAAATTAAAATTATTCACAAGTATTACCTTTGCATTTCTAAATTTACAAATTTAATAACAAGGACAAATAGAGCATGACAACACTAACTTGAGGGTCATATGTTCCAAATTACAAACATGTAATGCATCAGAATGTTAGAGGAGATTTATATCCAGTAACAACAAAAAAAATCCAGATGAAAATACTTGCTCTGTAATCTGTGGTTCTGTACCCTCCCCTCCCCACATCCTAATTAGAAAGATTACTTTCTATCCAAAGTTAACACTTAAAATGTAGAGTTGTTCATATGCTATATACTAAGATGTGGCAACTCACTTATTTGTTGTAAGGTCAAAAGCTTCAACTGAAGCTGAAAGACCATCTTCAGTGACACCTCCTGCAATCACAATTTTGCCTTTATGGACTGCTACTCCAAACATGGAACGAGGAGTTTTCATTGGAGCCAGATCTTTCCAATCTCCTTTTTTGGGGTTGAAGATAAACACTCTGTTTGTACATTTTCTGTAAACAGAAAAACAAATGTTCCTTTTAGAACCTTCTTTTTTTGAAAGCACCTTCACTAATAATTTGGCTTTGCTTGTCATAAGAAATATGTAGTAAGGCAGAAGATCAGAAAAACTCCACAAAGAATTCTTAATTTGAACATATGCCACTAAGCAAAGGACAAGCCCAAATGTGGGGACCAAAACTATAACTTAATTATACTATTGGAAGATAGGGTACCTTTACTTCTGGATAGCGGCTTAGAAGCCCAGGCACAGCTGATTTTAATCGTTATATACTAAATTCAATTGAAGTTTTTTTACTCTATTTTAGTAAAAAATAAAATTATAAACCTTTTATTGCACCTCAATAACAAATGGTAGGTTTATTTATTATCTGAATATCCTAGGAATGAATAAGTTAACTTAAAAAAATAATTAGGTGCAAATATACCTACTTTAAATTTTATATGATATATTATTTTATATTAGCACTAACATAGCAGTGCATTTAAGAAATCTGGGACTATGAATTAGACAACGAATCATTTGAGCTGATGAATCATGAGAACAGTTTTACATGCTAAATGCTACCAGAAAGACCTGGACTCATCTGAATTATTATTCACTGTACCACCCAGGCTGCAGTGCAGTGGTGTGATCTTGGTTCACTGAAACCTCTGCATCCAGGGCTCAAGTGATCCTTCCGTCTCAGCTTCTCAGGTAGCTGGGACCACAGGGGTGCACCATTGCGCCTAGCTGATTTTTTGTATGCTTGGTAGTAGACACAGGGTTTCACCATGTTGGTCAGGCTGGTCTCGAACTCCTGAGCTCAAGTGATCCTCCAGCTTTGGCCTCCCAAAGTGCTGGGATTACAGGTGTGAGCCACTGTGCACCCGTCCTTAGTATGATTCTTATGGTTTCTTGAAGTTATCTATAATTTGATGGGAGTTCAGAATTTTTTTTTTTTTTTTTTTTTGAGATGGAGTCTCGCTCTGTCGCCCAGGCTGGAGTGCAGTGGCCGGATCTCAGCTCACTGCAAGCTCCGCCCCCCGGGTTTACGCCATTCTCCTGCCTCAGCCTCCCGAGTAGCTGGGACTACAGGCGCCTGCCACCTCGCCCGGCTAGTTTTTTGTATTTTTTTTTTTTAGTAGAGACGGGGTTTCACCGTGTTAGTCAGGATGGTCTCGATCTCCTGACCTCGTGATCCGCCCGTCTCGGCCTCCCAAAGTGCTGGGATTACAGGCTTGAGCCACCGCGCCCGGCCCAGAATTTCAAATAATAATTGATTAACCGGATACATGTGGTGATGAAAAACACCTCAACTTTTTTGTGAGGACAATTTTTTTCTTAATTGTGTAAAAGATTAGTTATCTGGAGTAGAAGCATTTCCTCTAATATTTGACTATTTGTATCATTTGAACACTTCTGGATAAGAACGTTATCCAAAATCATGTTCTTCAAATTCATTAGTGGGAACTGGTGAAATTCAGCATTTACTTTTATTTGTTTATTTATTTTTGGAGATGGATTTTGCTCTTGTTGCCCAGACTGGAGTGCAGTGGCATGATCTCGGCTCACTGCAAACTCTGTCTCCCGGGTTCAAGCGATTCTCCTGCCTTAGCCTCCTGAGTAGCTGGGATTACAGGTGAACGTCACCACGCCTGGTTAATTTTGTATTTTTAGTAGACATGGGGTTTCTCCACGTTGGTCAGGCTGGTCTCAAACTCCCGACCTCAGGTGATCCGCCTGCCTCGGCCTCCCAAAGTGCTGGGATTACAGGCATGAGCCACTGCACCCGGCCCAGCTCTTACTTTTAGATAATGACTCATTTCAAAGTTCTTGACTTTGACATTTGTCAAGCAGTGTTGTGTTGGTTAATCATATCCTCAAGATTAATATATTCCTACTGACAAGAACTGTATGCTTCTTACTGACATATCAATTTCCTAGTTACTAATGCTACTTGAAGGAAAAAATTTAAATCATTTGGAAGGGTTCCTGTGTTTCCAAACTCAGAATGCTCTTTAGTAGTGATTTTCCATTCAATTTACTCAGGAAAAATGCCCAAAATAAGATCTGACACCAGGTGAGAATATAATATACCTTCCTTTGCATTTGATAGGAATAGCTGGGATTAGGGAGGATATAAAAATTGTAGAATATGTTATCTTTGAATACAGGTAGATGTCTAAAAACCATTGCTTTTTAAAATTGCCTTTTCTGTGCTACGTTTACCATTTTAATTGACTAATACCCATTAATCATTAACTCCAGAACAGAGTTCTTGACATCTAACACATTTCCATATTTTACTCTCCTTTCCTGCTTTGCCCTTACAATTCTTAATTTTGGCTCCCTTTTCAAGGTTGGACATCTCTATTAATTCAATGGCCTGAGCAAATGATGACAAGCCAAATCAGGCAGATTTTTCAGGGGCAGAATATTAGTTCTCACCATCTAAACTGAAAATGCTTATTTTACTAGACAGGCTATACTGGTTTGACTGTCTCTGAAGCATTTGGAGCTCACTTCTCCACTCTCTGGGTTATAAGATCTCTTTCCCAATTACCAGTTCCTTGAGAATTGACTAGAACTCAAGTAAGGTTTATATATGAAACTTCATCCTGGTTTTCTCACAAGATACTGGGTGCTACTGGGAGCTCAGTTTTGAACAGTTGGAAGCCATTTTGAATATTACCTCTGTCAGGGAGTAAATATGTGGAAGAACACTGTTGAAGAAATAACTGCCTTAAATTTTTGTTTTTATTTTGTCTTTTTTACTTCCATCTTTTCGATCACTACGCTTTTCTTTCAAACTGACCTATCTCAAGTCCCTCTTATGAATGTAAAGTACAAATCCATGATATTTTTTATGCACAATTGTCTTAGAAGATATATTTTAAATACTACATTAAAGAGTACATTTACATTTTTATCTACTTACGACTAAATGAATAAGAAAGCCCATTGGTTTTAATGTAGTAAAATACAATAACAAATCAGTGAAATACAGGACTTGATTATGCTCCTAGATGCTGCCTGGACTGTAAGGATGCTTATGATTGGGGTATTAGGCTCATTCCTAGCAGTACGCTGAGTATCTACATGTTTACTTCAGTGACTTGAAATTTTAAGATTTTCCCTCCACAATATGATAGGTGAGAACCATGTCCCATTTCAGTGGGCAGATCCAAATGAAAAGAGGAAGAGGGCTGGGTGCCGTAGCTCATACCTGTAATCCCAACACTTCGGGAGGCTGAGGCAGGCAGATCACCTGAGGTCAGGAGTTCAAGACCAGTCTGACCAACATGGAGAAACCCCATCTCTACGAAAAATACAAAATTAGATGGGCATGATGGAGCATGCCTGTAATTCCAGCTACTCGGGAGGCTGAGACAGGAGAATCGCTTGAACCCAGGAGGTGGAGATTGCAGTGAGCTGAGATTGTACCATTGCACACCAGCCTGGGCAACAAGAGCAAAACTCCATCTCAAAAAAAAAAAAAAAAAAAGAAAAGAAAAGAAAAGAAAAGAGGAAGAAACCCTTCTAATAAAAAGTCATTTGGACATAAATCATGAGAGTTCAGGGTACTTACTTGTCATCTGTCTTTCCTCCTAGACAATATATCATCCCTTTATGTGAAATCACATTATGGCCATAGACTTTGATGGGAAGTTTTTTTACTTCATTCCATTTTGCAGACCTAAAATTAAATGAGACAGAATTTATACATGTCCAGTAAATTCCAGGTTCTGAAAATATGAATATGTTATAGGCACGCATACACTTGAATGCTTAGGGAACAGGAATATCATGCCAACTTACACAGGATCATAGCATAATACTGAATCCAGCGAAGCCTCTGTTTGAAGGTCTTTGCCTGCAACTACATAGATTTTATCATCTACCTCTCCCAGACCGAAGAGACACCTGGCTGAAGGCAGAGGTGGAAGTCCAACCCATTCAGATGCTATGCTGTCAAGCTGAAAAAAATATATATGAGGGATTGTGGAGCTTGTTAGAAAAAAGTTACAAGTACAGCAAAAAAAAGTTATACTTTATATGTTGTTTAGAAATCATCGAGATAGTCAAATATCTCACAAGTAAATAAAACTACAACCCCAAAGTATCATATTGTAGCTCACAATTACCAAGAAGAATGATTAAATCTACCTGGCCTACCAGATAAAGATATCAAAATCTTCAAGGCTTCAAGAAAAGAAAAAATAAAATACAATAGAATCACCAAAGGTTAATTAGAACCGTGAGGTTTCTTGTCACATTTTCTCCCATATTGCCTTGTCCTGCTTTGAAATACAAGATCCTAATACTTTTAGGACACTGGGGGAAGAAATGTTGTCAGAGCAGGGAGGGTCACAGAATGTGAATGACCCCTGCATGCTATATTTAACATGCTCCCCATGCCGGCAGCTGGGACAGCTGGACCTGTCGCTCAGTCCACAGACAACTGGGATGTTGGGCAATATCTTTTTTTCTTTCTTTAAAAACATTTTAGGTTCTCTGTGTTTTGCTTTATTATTTCTGATACAGGCAGGTGTTAAAGTGAATTTCCTAGTGTGTTGTTGGGAGTCACTCGAAATACTCTTCTCTATTTTTTTTTTTTGATTTATATTAATAAGTAACTGCTCATTTTTGCTCACCACCACTTCTGCAAGCTTAAGATTTTCCCAAGGAAGAAAATCTCTTTGTACCCATCCTCTGGGGTAGGTGATTCTGGCATAGTGGCATCTGTTTCAACACTTACTTTTGGTAATTTAAAGATTTTACACTTTGCATTTTAGCACACTAAGGCACAAGAAAACTGTTTTCTGCAAGAGTACAGTTGCAGATTTGTTGTTCTCTCTGGTGCCACTTCTAGATTGCAAAAATAAAATGAATAAAACCCAGTTTCATTGGATACTAAGAATAGATGTGCATACAAATGGCCGTGGTATAGACGGGGTGTCTGTGGAAGCCTATCTATATGTGGTCTAGTAACCTCAGTTAAACAAAGCACTAGTTAAGACTAGATGACATGAGAGGTTTAATCTCCACATATGCATTGTTAGCTTTGCATTCACTAATTTCAACAGCTAGATTTTGATCCTTTATGTTTTCACTTTTGAAAGAAATTCTTTGATCATGAATGTGGTGTGTAATATAGTAGAAACAGTAATGAACATTTATGGGGTTTTGACTGTGGTCATAGGCTTTGAACTAAATGCTTTACACAGGTAACCTCATTTAGTTCTCTAGGACAGGCATTTCTATCATCTCCGTTTTACAGATGAGGAAACTGAGGCACAGGAAGATTAAATAATTTTCCCAAATACACAGAGCTTTTAGGTGATATTCAAATCCAAGCCATCTACATCCACAGTTGGTTTTAAAAAAATGGAACAGCAGCCATCATAATCCTATACCTGTGGGCTTAACTCTCACACTGTACAGTACTGTCTACCTTCCGATATTACCTGTTAGAGGGCACTTTCTCTAGCAGATGGAACAGTGGACTACCTGCCAGTCTCTTTTATAGGGGAGCTATCAAGCTATTTAACTTCTCTGAGTTCAACTTTCCTCATTGTTAAAAATTAGGGTTTGGACCTAGATTACTTTAAGACCTGTTCAAAAATTTGATGAATTTATTAATTCATCAAAATAATGAATGGGGGAAAAAACCCTCTCTTACCAAGGTAAAAAATTCTCATAATCTATTTACAGCATACAATCAAAGGTCAAATTACTTCTAAATTAATGCGTTTTAAATAGATGTGACCAAGCAGTAAAATATAAAACCTGAAATTCTCATATAAATATTGTATGATGAATCACAACCCTCTTTTATGGCGAAGTGTTTTTATCCTGGCATACCGTTCTGTTAGTGCCTTTTAAAAGCAGCAAGGCATTTGCAGTGAGAGGGAGTTGACCTTCCAACTTTGTGTAACTGTTATTGTGGTTATAAAGAACATTAAGTAGGTTTCTTGAACCAAAAATAAGAAGCTCTGTCAGTAAAAGTAAGGGTTTGATTAGGCTGGAAGAGAAGGATAAAGATTAAACTGAACACTTGAAAGTAAAAAGGACTGTGTTATAGATATATTTGATAAATTAAATATGAAATGAAATTTAAAACTCTAGTAATTTTGGAGAGTCATTCTATGGCAACAACTTTTCTGTGGATCTGTCATTTGTAGGTATCTACCTATATGTCTGTCATCTATCTATCTGTGTTTTGATAACATTCTTACTTCCTGGATGTATTTATAGCCTTTTTCATTGACTTTGCCCTTTTTGAAGTTTATTTGACTTTAAAATTAGGGCTTAGGAAATTTTCTGGCCCACATTCAAATACTTACAACATTCTTCACTGGAACTTGGAAAATTAAGAAACATGATTAATATGTATTATTACAAGTACATTTTTCAAGATTAGAAAAAGTTGATTAAAGGTATAATAGTATTTTGTGAATGCAAAGTATGTCACACACTTTTTGAGAGCATACTGGACTGTGGTATGACATTGTATACCTGCTTATCTTTGGCCTTTCCAACTAAAGTGCCCGTAAGCCCCACGCCATGATTAGCTATGACCTAAACAAACTCTTTTGAGCCAGTTGTAAGCTACAAAGTTTCAGTATTGGCATTATTGAAGACAAAGGCTAAGCCAACTCCTTCATAAACTGATAAAATATAACACATTGATAATATAAGACAAACTCCTTTCAAACAAGTAAGGGTCTATTGGTTTAGGAGAATTAATTTTCTTGGAAAATTCTGTGGTTTCACAAAACAGATTGTTAGATTGTTAAGTTCTAATAATGTCTAAGTATATCTCTGATCCAAATAAATGTGATGTAATAAAAATTTCTAACTATAATTAATTCAAATTAGCGACTTTTGTGTAGACAGTTTTTCCTAGAAGATAATCCAAAGTGTGTAGAACATGTACACACGTTTTTTCATTTTCAACAAAATTGTATTTTAGGCAGTAACTGTAAATAAGAGATGAAGTGCTGCCTCCAAGAACTTCAAATGAGTTCAGGGTAACTTGGAAGAAGGCAGAAAATCTGACCAATTTAGAGCTGCCAGCAGATGAAAAAGAAAAAAAATTAAAAAAGAAAATCTGACCGGTTATTACTTCTTTATAATGTGTAAGAACTTTGATTTAGGGCAACTATTTGGGGAAAGACATTAACCTATTTTTAATAGGTAAGAGTATACAAGATTAAATTTAGTTTTTACAGCAGGGGACGGTGGCTCACACCGGTAATCCCAGCACTTTGGGAAGCCAAATTGCGAGGATTGCTTGAGCCCAGGAGTTCGAGACCAGCCAGGGCAACATAGTGAAAGCCCGTCTCTGCTAAGAAAAAATAAATTCAGTTTTTACTAAAATACTGGGCTTTAATGGATTACAGTCACCATCATCTATAAACAGGGCATTTTTGGAAAAATAGTATAAAATAGTATCTTAAGTCATTAAACATGAATTAGAACCTCATTATTCATCAAACTTTTTATTACACATTAACAAAACAGTCAAATATTTTTCTGTTAACACTCTATACAGCAAAAGTGCAAGGGACTAGAATAGGACATCAATTAGAGTAAAATGCAAGCAGCCTGAATAATTCACAAATTGGCTAACTGGATGGTGAGTAACAGCCTTCCCTTGAAGCAACTACGTATATAAAAAGTCCTTCTTACCTGGAAGAAGTATGACTGTAGAGGTTGATCCTTGTTTTCTTCATCCACGTATAGTCCTCCTACCACATATATCTGATTTTGCTGGGTAACAATGCTGGAATGATTTCTGGGAATCTGCTCAGCCAGTGCAGTAAGGTAGCATTCATTTTCTGTGGGGTCATAAGCCACTGCTGCTGTGTCGTTAACTAAGAGGATGAGGTCTTTTACAAACATTCCATGCCTGGGAATGTCATTCAGGTAACCAGGAAGTAAATCTTCATCACCAACGTCACCATTCACCTCACCAGCCCCAGTCTTCTGCACATTTTTGCTAGGTTCTGGGAGTTTGCCTGCGAAAGCATCTTTTAGAACTTTGATTTTTTTCTGGAGGTCTGGGTTGCTTTTAATTATATCATCTTTCTCAACATGATCCTTAAAATATTTTTCTGTCATAAGGCGAAAACGGATACAATCAAACACTTCGCTAAGGTTTTTAACCCTGTTTTCCTTGTCTGTTCGCACCCATTTCATCACTGCCTCAAATACTGCTTCTTCTTTTTCCACATTTAGGCTGTCATTTGAAATGACTGAGATCAGTTCCTGTGGAGACAGTTGCATGAAGTCCTCTTCCTTACAAATCTGTACAAAGCGATCAGACACAAATTCACGGGCAGAAATGGCGAGTCTTGGGCAGTCAAGGAGAAGTCCTAATCTTAGGATGGCTAGACAGTTACCAGGAGCAAGTCTTTTCTGAAGATAAGAAACGCAGACAGTGAACACTGAGGGGATCTGAAAGCGGCTGGCCAATGCAAAAATATCTTGCACATTTCCATCATTGAGATCAATACTGGCAGAGTACAGGTATTTGATGATTAAATCAAGTATAGCAGGATCCACATTATCTAGCACTACCTCCTTTTTTTTCGCCTCATCAATTTCAGATAAAAAGTACTCACGGAAGTAAGGACTACAAGCTGACAAAATCAATCTGTGGCAAGGAAGACTTTTGTCACCTGCTTTTAGGGTGCAATCGATGAATTTTTTCTCATCCAGGAGATCTTTTAGACCATCCTGAAGAAGGGTGGATTGGTAAAGTCTCAGTTCCTCTGCAAGTTCCCGCTGGGAATCCATTCTGTGAGTAACCTGGGTAAGGAAGGGGACACTGAAGGCCTTAGCTCCTTGCAGCACACAGGTCTAGCTGTAAAAAGGCAGATCAGTGTGCTTTGCCCAGCTTCAAGCCTTTGCAATTTAATCCCACCAGCTAAATATAGATACCAACTCTAACAACGGGAATTTAGGAGAGCTGGCTTGGAAAGAAGAGTTGTTCTTGCAGCTGTTATAGATTGAAAGTAACAACTGGAACATTTAGTCACTGAGGGAACAGCTAAGAAACAAGATATTTAAGTGAAGTTGAAAGCTTAAAAATAATGCATTAGAAGATATACTAATAAAGGCTACTACAAGAAAATGTTTATTGAATTAACAGAAAAATGAATCATAAAAATGAGTCACTCCTCTAAATATGCTCTAGTGTCAAGCTACTTGACTGTCTGAATTAATGATGCAAAGGTCAAGAATATGAGATGTGTTCATTTGAATACTCATAAGCAAGATCCCATTTCCAATAATTGTTACATACAAATTTTTACTTTCTACTCAAAACAGTGGGATATAGATATTTATTTTAGAAGTAGTAAACTTAAAAGATGTTACTTATGTACTAGTTTTACAAAACCTTTAATGTTGCCATAATTGAAATAAGAAATACAGAGGAATTGCTAATTTTCTAAAACATTCCAAATTATCTTTATTCTTACATGGAAAAACTGTAATTAATACTGAATTAAATTATAAAATTATTTATTCATATCCTGCCTTGTTGTACAAAGGATCTAATGTGGCAAATTATAACACGGTAAAATAAAAGCAAAAGGTTAAAAGGAATCACAGGGCCAGAAAAAATAATTAAAAGTCAATGGAAGGGAACGAAAAAGCCCACACACATGCAAATCAGATCACAAAAGATAATCTGTAATTTTTAAAGTGTCAAAAATTATCATTCATTAAAGGTTAAAAAATAGAACAGATATAATCCCATGAGAACAATGTTGTCACTAGAACACAGCAAAATCAAGATGAAGTCCCATAACAGTCATAGAGAACAGCCCCCCCCACCTTTTTTAAAAAAGAGTATATAACCGGGGACACATGAAAGTTGTTGATTATAATAGGATACCATATTAATTATGGATGTAGAAGTCATGATTTGAAAGAAAATTGGTCCTTTGTTTATATATAGATGGTATCATATGCTTCATTAAATACTTTTATTTATTTATTTTTGAGATGGAGTCTCGCTCTGTCACCCAGGCTGGAGTACAATGGCATGGTCTTGGTTCATTGCAACCTCTGCCTCCTGAGTTCAAGCAATTCTCCTGCCTCAGCGTCCTGAGTAGCTGGGATTACAGGCACCCACCACCACCTCTGGCTAATTTTTGTATTTTTAGTAGAGACGGGGTTTCACCACGTTGGCCAGGCTGGTCTCGAACTGCTGACCTCGTGATCTGCCCACCTCGGCCTCCCCAAGTGCTGGGATTACAGGTGTGAACCACCACACCTGTCCCATTAAATACTTCATTACATAGTCATATTGTCACATTATCTGAACTCAAGTAGGGCTGTAGAAATAACTGTAATTTCAAAAGTTGGTATTCTTACACATGTCCCCCAAAACAAATTCCATGAAGACAGGGATTGTGGGAGTGTCTGTTCTTTTCAAATGCTATAGCCTAGGGGTTTTGTGAGTGCTTTATAAATATTTGTTGAATGAATGAATGCCCCAGATCAAGGAATTATGTGTTTTTAAACTTCAAGGTTTCTATCCATGAGTTAAGGCCTTTTCTTTTATTTTACATCACAGTGAAATCAATGGTACTGTCAGCTGCTAAAACAACAGCTGAAAGAAGAGCTCATTGACTCTTTTTCCATTTATAGATGCCACTAAAGGTTTTAACACACTAGAAAAAACTAACAGCTGCTTCCTTGTTTAAACAATAAATGACTCATTTCTCTCTACACGTAAAATCTAACATTTGAAAAGATTAATGAGTCAGATACAAACATCGTATGACATCTGAGATTATTCCTTACTAGTTGGCAATTTTATAGTCTCTTTTCCTTGAAAAAAATATTTAAACAATAGTTATGGCAGCATTTTATCTGTGACCAGTACAAATTTTTCATACACTCTTTCCCCCCATCACAAAGGTAGTTTATTATAATTCTAACCCTTAAAATGTAGAAATCCTTTTCCATTTAAATGAAGAAACCAGTTTGTAGCTTTTGTTGATTTTTAATAAACTTAGGTTAGTACTTGGTTGTACTGTATGTCTATGGTTGTATACAGAGTTGCATCTTATTTTAAATGTTTTTACAAACTTTTCCCTCTGGAAGAAGAGGGCTCCTTTGGCTAATTTCAATTATTTGAAAAAGATTCCTTACAATGTGTTTTACATGAAAACAGTGGTCAAAAACAATGAATGATGCTAGAGGTCAACAAGTCTTAGCTAGCCAAGAAATGAGAAAAATAATATCTTATTCTTAAAAATTCAAAGAAGTTTCAATAAATACAAAGAGAAAGCTAATAAACAAAATTATTTTCTTACAGAGTAAACGTATTCTTGCCAAAACTACATCGAGATTCTTACAAAATAGCATCCAAAACACTCTAAAGGGGGGTTGATGTATTCCAGAGTTAGTTGTAATTTTTAGTTTTTACAAAAATGATAGGTTTAAGGATTACAATTTGTATTAGAGTTGGTTTACATTTGGAGCTATGTGATTATTTATTTATTTATTTATTTATTGAGACGGAGTCTTGCTCTGTTGCCCAAACTGGAGTGCAGTGGCGCAGTCCTCAGCTCACTACAGCCTCCACCTCCCAGGTCCAAGTGATTCTTGTGCCTCAGCCTCCCAGGCAGCTGGGACTACAGGTGCCCACCACACGCCCAGCTAATTTTTATATTTTTAGTAGAGACAGGTCTCACCATGTTGGCCAGGCTAGTCTCAAACTTCTGACCTCAAGTGATCTGCCTGCCTCGGCCTCCCAAAGTGTTGAGATTATAGGCATAAGCCACCACGCCTGGCCAGGAGCCATGGGATATTTAAACCAGATTTTTACAATTAAGAAAGCAGAATTTTGATTATTCCATAAGAATAGTCTTTTTCTTTTAAATAATACTTTCAAAACGTTAAATGGTGCTGCATAAATTCTTTATTAAACTGAACATGATACAGTCACTTAATAGCTGAAAACTAAGACTTTACAGGTATTAAGTACAAAATAAACATTTATAAACTAGGTACATTTTGATGACAATTTTAAATACAATTTTTAGAAAACTGAAGTTTTCCAAATGACTTTTTCCCCAATCATTAAAAAAACTCTTACAAGTTTTAAATATAAAAGCTGTAAATATAAAAACTATTCCATGACTTATGGCAGGTGACTAGTATCTTTAAACTAGAGATATCTTTAATAGAAATCCATCTCAACTCAAGATCAATCAACTCATTACTTCCCAAAGTCCCTGTAGGGTGAATCCATCCTTCAATTTCTCTATTGCAAGCCCCAGTTCTTCTGAAAATACTGGTTCACGATCTTGTTGCTTTTTGGGAGACAGGAGGATAAGATGGGAATAGAGAAGGTGGGCAAGGAAGAGGAAAAAAACAAAAAAATAGGTTTCACATAAGTTTGTGAATGTGAAATGTTGGAATTTAGAAACTTTTTTCATATACTGTAGGTAAAATAAATGTCCTTACCTTATTGCCATCAGCAAAATAAGCCTATAAGACAAAGAAAATTCTATTTCACAAACTGGACATATAATATTCTAATAGATCAGTGGGCTAAGGTACTTAATTTGCAGAATGATTTTATAACCAAATGTATTTCACATTCTGTTACTGTGTAATTTTTTTTCATCTATCTCTACAATGCTGGTAGCAGAATTCACTCTGTTAATATTTACAAGAGTTATATCTTAAGTTGTAAAAAATGTGCTTTGTAATGTATGATTAGCACTGTTAACTTGAAAGGAGATAAAAAAGAATGACTTAACCATCATATGGCAAGAAACAGGTAAAAAAGAGAAAAAAAGAAAAGAAAAAGAATGACTTAGAAGCTATACAATTTCTTCCCTACATTTGGTTTAGAAGATGATACTGGCAAAACAAAACAAGTACTTCAATGTGTCAGCAAGCGAATACAGTTTGAGGTAGTAGTATAATTATTTTATACTAATTTCACACCTTTGTTTCAAAGTATTTGTTACCAGACAGGTATTCTAGTCAGATTAACAGCCATAGAATGGAGAAAGCACTATTATTTTGGCTATAAGTTAAATGATACCAATTTGGAAATAGGAAGGCTATTGTTCAAATACATGTCCTTTTCAAAACAAGATCCCTATAAAATAACAGATGAACATTTCACAAAAATTAATGAAAGTATAGATTTTAAATTAATTTAACAATATTTAACATGTTCTATTCACAGTATGAAAAAACTTTACATATCTAAAATCCTAAAATCCTCTGAATAACTAAGTTTTCAAAGTATTTCTTGCCTTTTTTTTTCTTTTTTATAGAAATGGATTTTTGCCATGTTGCCATGTTGCCATGTTGGCCAGGCTGCTCTTGAACTCCTATCCTCAAGCAATCCGCTTGCCTCGGCCTCCCAAAGTGCTGGGCTTACACGTGTGTAAGCCACAGCGCCTGGCCTCAAAGTATTTCTGATTTTGGTAATTTAAAAGTTATTGTCACAAAAGAAATCCCTCACTAAAAATATTATCTTCAAACTCAGGTATAAGATACCATCAAAATCTCAAGTTATACGGTGTTTCACACACTTATACTATTATTTTATTAAATAAGACCGAGATAAAATCCTTAAGAAATTTAATGCTCTCCTTTATGATGCTCACCACAAAAGCATCCGTGTGATCATCAGAGTCTATTTCTACATCATCTTGAATTTGTTCGACTGTCAGAGCTTCAAGTGGCTGGGGCTGAAAATCAGCAGATGTTAAAATGCATCAAAAACAATATTAAATGTACCATGAGAACTGCAAATACTTTTAAAATAACAATTACAAACTACTAAAGTCTATAAAAATCATGGTATAATTCACGTTGTTTTATTTAAAAACTAACTTGAGTAATAACACTAATCAAGTAAACCTAAGCTTTCATATCTGAAGTCAATATCATGAAAAGAACTAGAGAGAGAAATTTACACATACTTAATACTCAGATATCTTTAAAGAAAAAACTGAGTTGACTTTCAGTTTCTTTCACATTGTTTAGAAAAACTAAGTTTTGCATAATAGCAAATGTTCAATTTTCCTCAGAATAGTCATTATATAGAATTTGTGAAAAGTAAAAGAACTAATATTTTTATGGAATATTCTAAAGGTAAAGAATAAAATGTAGAACTAATACTTATTTATTTGTTCATTTTTCAAATATTTGAATATCCCCTTTGTTATATTAGGTACTATGCCAGTACTAACAAGGGTTATAAAATCCTACCCTTAAACACAAAGGGTTTATAATTTACTGAGTAGAGAAAAAGATAAAACACAATGACCGATAACTAAATATTATGTTGAACCATAAGAAACTACCATTTTTTATGTCAAAATGATAAAATATCAACACTATTATATGATTCAACCTACAAAAAGCAGTTATAACAAAGCTGAGGATAGCCTTAGTGTTTCAACCACGTTCAGAGTTGTGTGACTACGTGCAAGTAAATTAACTAAGCCTCAGTCTCCTTAACTGCGGGATAAGGATAATAATAGTATGCCTCACAGTATAGCTGGGAAGATTAAATGTGATGGTGCATAAAGTGCTTAGAGCAGTGAATGACAAACAGCAGATGTTTAACACAGTCATCCAACAACTATGAATATTCACTATTATGTGCTAGTTTTGACTGGTGGAGATATAGCCATTAAACAGACAAAAACCGCTGACTTCATGGAGATCACTTATAGTGGAGGAGACTGATTAATTCTGAAAGGAAGGGAGGAAGGAGAGAGAGAGAAAGTAAGCAAGCAGAATAAAGTGATGGGAATTGCTGTTTTAGAAGAACAGTCAGGGAAGATCCTGAAGAGATGGCATTTGAGCAGGGAGTCACATGAGGTGAGACAGTGAGCTATTATGGCTAGCTGCTATTACGTACTGGGGTCAAAGAACAGGAGAAGAGAACAAATGAAATTTAGAGAATGGGTAGGGGAACTAACCTGACAAGCATCTCCCATGTGCCAGGCATTTAATGGACATGATCAATAACTTTCTAAGAAAGATTATGTCTGTTTTTCACTTTTATTTTTTTAAGGGAGAGGGTCTTGCTTTAAGAGATAGGTCACTGCTGCAGTGCAATGGCATGATCATAGCTCACTGCAGCCTCAAACTCCGGACCTCAAGCAATCCTCCCATCTCAGCCTCCTGAGTAGTTAAGACTACAGGCGGGTCACCACCACACCTGGTTAATTTTTAAAATTTAAATTAAATTTTTTTAAAATTTAAAATTTAAAATTTAATTTTTATTTTAAATTTAAATTTAAAATCTAAAATTTAAAAAATTTAAATTAAATTTTAAAAATTTAAAAATTAAAAAAAATTTAGTAGCGACAGGGTGTCACTATGTTGTCTTATTATGTTGAGGCTGGTCTCAAACTCCTGGCCTCACGTGATTCTCCCCCTCAGCTGCTCAAAAGTGCTGGGATTATAAGCTTAAGCCACCGTGGCTAGCCCTATATCAATTCTGAGAAAACTGAAGCTCACATTTGCTTAGGATCACAAATAAATGATGAAACTGGGATTGAAAGTCAGGTTCTAAGGACCATGCCTGTTCTGCAACATTATTTTACAAAGAAGAATAATAGCTAGAAACAGGGAAGAGAACTGGTATAACTGAAAGTGTAAAATAAGATAATGGGAAAAATGAAGGAATACTTCAAAGTTTTGAGTGCAGCTGACTTTGACAGTGCCAAAAACATAAGTAAACAAATCAATAAGCAGGTTGCTGTTTTTGAGAAAAAGATGAGGAGGCCAAGTTTTAGGTATGCCAAGTTTGAGATGCTCATCCAAGTCCTAGTGTATCTTATTGACTTGCATAATTATTTAAATTACTAAGATAAATCTGAAATAAGAAATTTCACTAATATCATTTGGGATGCTCATCTATATGAAAATATTCAAGGGTATTTGGAACCATAAGCTGAAAGAATATGTCAAGGTCAGAAGGAAAGATCTAGAGTCATCCACAAAAGTACAAGTTGAAGAAGCTGAACAAGCAGGTGATATTACCAAGGAATATAAAGAGAAGGCAGAGTGAAAGGGAGACTGTTGAAAGAAGAGCATGTTGGGAAGAAAAAGAAAGGATGGTTCAGATGATGAAATACATAGTGTATGTAATACAATGTCAGAAACCCAGATGCAAGTTTTAGCTAGAAGGACAAATATTTAGAATTTGACAGGGAGGGAAAAAATTAAGTACAAGGAGCACTACCAGGCAACAAGGGCCTCACTAAAGTCACATGCTGTAGTCCAAGAGCAGAAGGAGAGATACAACTAATGGCTGTGACATGGCTCAGCATGCGAAGAAGCCCCAGCAGGGGCACTGATCATAAAGTAAACGGCAAGGGCACCAACAATAGAGTGCATAATGAGGGTGCCAGTAAAAGAACAGACAGCAAGGGAGTCTACAATCGAGTGATCAGTGATGGGACCAGGACAGAGAGGACAGCAAGGACAATGGCAGTGGAGCAAATGGCAAGGGCACTTCTGACAGACTGGACAGTGACTGTCCCAGTGATAGAGCAGACAGTGGGGGGCACCAACAATAGAGGGGACAGCAAGTACATCAGAGCTAGCGCCTCTAGCAAGGGTACTGGTGATAGAGTGCACAGTAACATAAGTAACAAAAGACACCTCTAATGGAGTGGGTAGTGAGGACACAACTGATAGACTGGATGATGAGGGTCCCAGCTGGAGAGACAAGTGAAGGCAAAAGAGAGCTCATGTACCTGGAGAGCAGGGAATACTAGCAGCAACCGGGAAAGAAATCATGAAGAAGACAAAGAGCAGACATGTGGGCAGGAGATGCAAAATATTTCATAACTGATATGGCAGAAGTCCGGATCAACAGGAATGGATGCAGGCCGTGTTGATGTAGCCTACTCCTGGAGTTGCTATATTGTGGAGTACTAAGGAAGAAGATGGTATTCATGAGGCCTGTAAGGTTTGTCCATGCTCATAGGGGGCTGAAGTAAAATAAAAATCTGACAGAGTGAGAGACTCAAGTCTGTCTGTATCAGAGGAGCATTGCACATGGAAATTTACTTAGGTGGCTGCCCACCTACAAGGGCAGGTATGGAGGGCAGGAATGAATGATGAAGCAGCCAATTAGAAGACAGGTGGTAGGTACCAATTAGTGATAATCCAGGAGCTGTGCCCACTTGGGCAGAATCTGTATATTCACCATTTTAAACACAGTTCAAAATTAAATGGTGCACAGTGGTATTTACAACTGAATTTTATAGATTGCATAAAAGCAATGCAAACTTTATTTCACATACTCAACAAATTACCTTTTCTTCCATCTCATAATCAACTCCAAATATGGGACTGGCAGAATAGACTTTGTGAAGTGAATTGATTTCCTTAACTGATTCTTGTAGTTTTTCCACAGGATCTATTTTAAAGCCAAGAACATATCCACCACTCTACAAGATAAAATAATAATAAAAAACCCAACAAGTCTGAAGAACAGTATTCATAGTATAAGATAAATTATAGCTCAAATTGTCCTTATTTTAGAGCATAATACATAAGTTCGGTTTTTCAATTAAACTTTTTATTACGAAAAATTTCAAACATATACAAAAACAGAAGAGCACAAGGGAGCCTCCATGGAGCCATCATCCAGCTTCAAGAAGCAGCAACACGCGGCCAACTCTGTTTCATCTGTAACCCCGCTCTCACCCGAACCCCTCCTCCCCCAACGCAGGCTTATTTTGAAGTATATCCAAATATAAGTTCATCTGAAATATCAAAGGTAACCTTTCAAGATTTAAAAAATACACTGTAGACTGTGAAGGCGAAGGGAACTATGTTTTTCTTGAACTAGGCCTTGCAAAGGAACAGACTGCATGAAAAGAAGAAAGGAAACGGGCCATCTGAGGCTATCTCCTTGAAGAATTAGGAAAGAAACGGGGCCATGATACAGTGTTTTGAGAGGAGTGTTAAAACACGAAGTAGCATACCGTAATAGGTGAGAGTATATGTTCTGGGTTAAGAGCACACGGTTTTATGTTCAAATTCTGGTTCTACCACTAATTCACTAGCTGTAGGATGCCTAGAAACTTTCCTTAACCTTTCTAAGCCTCAATTTTCTAACCATAAAATGGTTATCAAGTTGTCATATTAAATAAGAGAAACATATATATGACATTTGGCACAGTTCTTGGAACAGAGTAAATACTCAATAAATGGCAGCTGTAGGCCAGGGGAAAGGAATAAGCCGACATTCATGTTTAAATTTAGAAGGTAGGTAAGTAATTTTATAAATCACCTTTAAAAAATGTATTAAAAATTTTAGCCAGTCAAAACTACTACCATGAGACCAGCATGTTTTATTTAAATGCATTTCTGCAAAAACCTGGCATAATGCAGCACAGCAGGTTATAAATAGCATATAATGTGTGTGTGAGAATATAAGACCTCAAATTGTGTGTGTGTACACAAATATATGTTTGTGTTTCTCAAAGACAGTCTTGGTAAATCAGTCAGACTTGAGATCACAGCTTAGCCCCATCACTTACTAGCTGTGAGATCATGGGTAAGGTTCCTAACTTCTCAAAGCCTCAGTTTCCTTGACTGTAAAATGGAGGAGAAATAGTAGCTGTATCGTAGGGTTGTGTAAAGATTGAGATAATGCATGAAAAGCCCTCAGCACAATGACTTGATTCTGTCATTAATAAGTGATGATCACAAATGATCATGTCTGTCCAACAAAAAAACATAAGCAGGATTCTTCCTCTGGGGACAATTTCTGTATGACTTCAAACACTTCATATATAACTTCACATTAAAGCTAATATTCTTCTCAGATGTAAACTGATTACTATACAAATAAAACTAAAAATCTAGACTGTCACATAGTTTTAAAAATCAAAGATTAATAAAAATAAACAAGATCTTACCTGCTGAGAGCTTTCTATGACAAGAGCTAAACCAAATTTTGAATCTCTAATCTTTATTGAACGCTAGATACAAAATGAAAAAGAAAAACATGCAAGTGTTTATTAATTGAATAGTGACTATTTAACTTAGTTTTTAAACTTTACACAGTATTTACTTTTCATAATCTAAAAAACAGAATTACCCTCTTTCCTTCATTAAACTCCCGCAGAGATCAAATAAAAGAAACAAGACTGAAAATAGGTGGCAACACAAGAAAGACATCTCTGAAATAGGCACAAAGTTCCCTGACTCAAATATTTCTCACTTCCAGGGAGTGAACATTTTTTAAAATTAGAGACAATTAAATTAATTAGGTCTCATTCAGCCACCCAGGCCAGAGTGCAATGGTGTGATCATAGCACACCACAGCCTCAAACTCCTGGGCTGAGGGATCCTCCCACCTCAACCTCCTGATTAGCTAGGACTACAGGCATGTGCCACCATGCCCAGCTACTTTTTAATTTTTTGTAGAGATAGGGGTCTCACTACACTGCCCAGGCTGGTCTGGAACTCCTGGCTTCAAGCAATCCTTTTTTGTTGTTGTTGAGACGGAGTCTCGCTCTGTCGCCCAGGCTGGAGTGCAGTAGCTGGATCTCAGCTTACTGCAAGCTCCGCCTCCCAGGTTTACGCCATTCTCCTGCCTCAGCCTCCCAAGTAGCTGGGATTACTGTCGCCCGCCACCTCGCCCGGCTAGTTTTTTTTTGTATTTTTTTAGTAGAGACGGGGTTTCACTGTGTTAGCCAGGATGGTCTCAATCTCTTGACCTCGTGATCCGCCCGTCTCGGCCTCCCAAAGTGCTGGGATTACAGGCTTGAGCCACCGCGCCCAGCCAAGCAATCCTTCTTTCTCAGTCTCCCGAAGTGCTGGGGTTATAAGCATAAGCCACGGTGCCCAGTCTGAACTTTTAAACAAAAGACTAGGAATCTTTCAGTTTTGGTAAGCCAGTGTCTTTTGTAGCTCCTAAGGCTAGATTAGTTTGTTAAAGTCACATGTGTCTTCTGTTTCTTCCATCATAGGTGGCTACATTCTTAAAAGAACATCCATTCTATTTAAGTTTTAAAAATAAGTTTGACTATTTATCACTAGACATCAAGGAAGGTTGGGATAGATCAAGTGTCATTAACATCAACTGGTAAATGTGATGTGAGGACTAAGCTTGGTCAGCGGAAGATAGGCGGCGACACCAGTGGCCTAGGAGAAGGGGAGAGTAGACACAGAATGGCAGGTAGGGCCTGTAGAAGTGACAGAAAATGTGCCTGCTGGCAGGGTACGGGAGAACCACGGAGGACCTAACACTATGACCAGGAGACCGAAAGCCCAGAGAAGGGTAATCTGGCAGGTGATGATGGGATGCCATGCTTCTAGACAGACAGGCAACTTTGAGAAACAGACTGAGAAAAAGAAGAAAGGCTTTGATGATAGTTGTTATGAAAACCTGGCCTTTCACCTGGGCTACTTTACACCCCACCAAGAGTATATACAATCCCAGTTAAGAATCATAGGACACTGGCTAGGGGTGGTGGCTCATGCCTATAATCCCAGCACTTTGGGAGGCTGAGGTGGGCAGACTGCTTAAGTCCAGGAGTTTGAGACCAGCCTGGGAAACATGGTGAAACCCTGTCTCTACAAAAATTACAAAAAAATTAGCCAGGTATGGCGGTGCATGCCTGTGATCCCAGCTGTTCGGGAGGCTGAGGTGAGAGGATCACCTGAACCTGGGAGGTGGCGCTTGCAGTGAGCCAAGACCATGCCACTATACTCTAGCCTGGGTGACAGAGGGAGACCCCTGTCTATAAAAAGAAAAAATGAATCACAGAACACTGGCATTCTGGCTTTCAATAGGTAATCTAACCAGGTGTCTGTGGGTGACACAGGCTGGTAAGACAGAAACTGGCAAGAGGCTGATATAAATATCTATAGGAGTGGGGTCAGGGTAATGGCTGAGGTGTAGAGCTGAAGTTAGACTGATTGCTGCAGTGACAGACTGTGATGATATCAGATTGCAAGTTGTTTGGGCCGCTTGAATTCATTCCAGAGGCCATATTTGGCAATTCTATTCTTAAATAACAAAAAGAACAGAAAGCACAAGGTTGTTTACTACTCAGTAATTATTCAGCGTAATAGAAGTTAGGTTAGGCAAGCTATCACACGTTAATGCAATATAAAAAAGCAATAGCAATACAAACACCAATTTGTCAAATACCTACGTAGATTTTGTTACATTGTCCCAGCCTTGATTATAAATTCTTATGTTTCTTTTTATAGCAAGAAATAATTTTCTTCCTATGAGATTCTATGGCTTTCTGTTTAATATGTTGCTTTTCTCCATCAGACTGAAAGCCCCTTGATGGCAGGAACTGTATACTGGTTCATGATTTTCATGATTGTGTCTCTAGCACCTGGCACAGAGTAGGTACTCAAAATTTGGCATAAACATGAATGAATGATCAGAAATTTTAAAGAAACTCAGAAATCAAATAATTTAGCCAAAGATAGGGTTGGGAATATTTTGTAAAGAATTAGTCTTCTCATGGACCAGGAATTCTTTTCTTAAAAATGGTATTTTCCAGGTATCACATACATTCTGTCTACTCAATAAATATTAATAAAACTCTTTAGTCTTAAGACTATATATCCTACAATAAGGGCAATTATCACAGGATAACCTCATGAGATTTTCATTAACTATTTTTATGTTCCATCTAATTTGTTCTAGAATTCTGTAAGTAGTTTCTTCATATAAAATGAAATTATTTAGTGGATTGAAGTTTACAGTTTGTTTCACTGAGTCACTTATTTATCATAGCAGCAGCAGAGTACAAAGAACTACCTTTAGCCACTCCCAAAACAAACTGGTCTCAGATATAGTCAGTTCTTATTTTGAATTTTAACAGTTTTGTTTTTTTAAAAAAAATAGAGAAGGGGTCTAGCTATGTTGCTCATGCTGGTCTCGAACTCCTGACCTCGAGCAATCCTCCCACCTCAGCCTCTCAAAGTACTGAGATTACAGGAATGAGCCACCATGCTCAGCCTGATTTTAACAGTTTTAACTGAACTTAAGCTGAAAGTATTATCACAAAAAATCATCTTGATTCCTTTCACTAAATCTGTGGTATGAATCCAGCTTGTATTACATTCTGTATCTAAATACAATGAAAGCAGTTCATTTGCAGAATTAATAAATTCCTTCTGGCTTTTAAAAGCTTTAGAGCAGAAAGTGACAAGAGAGCCAAGAAAAACTGTGGATCAGTGTGCTAAAGCTATGCCAAGGAAGCACCACACACCTGCCTCATGAAAAAGTTACAGAAAACTTTAATAATTAAAGCCCTCTGGATGGAATCTAAGACACCTTACTCTGTATAACTATTTAAATTTTTAGAATCCAGCATATTTCTATTCTAATAGCAAGTTGATAATGGTGCTGCTTCTCTGGAATGTAGTACAATTGGACCTTTTCTACATTGAAATATTTCATAGTAAATTATCAACATCTTTAAAATATGCTCTCAGCTAATAACTGCTACCACTTAAAAAAGGGAGAGAGAACTCATCTAATCCTAAAAGTCCAATTAACTATTGAACAAAAATATTTATTTTATGTTAAAATAAGGTCATCAAAATGTATGTACTTACAATTTGCAGATATGGTATACTGACATTAAAACTGTCATTCATATTTGCATGCCATACAATTCTCACATTGGTAATAAAAAAGGTTCCTAAATTGCCCTGCAAAAGACGGCAATGAGATACAGAAATGATCATTTTTTTAGATACCTATTCTTAATTTTCTAATCACCAGAATAACTTATTTTTACAGCAGCAAGAAATACCAAAATTGAGTATCAATGACTTCATCATTCATCGATGGCAGTACAATTAGATGACTGACAGCCTGGACTCTTAAAGTCCGGCTGCCTAATCATTAAACTATTAGTACCTACCAACTGTCTGACCACAGGGAAATTTCTTCTTGATGTATTTTGTCAAATGTAAAATGGAGATCTGATTAAATATCCCATGTAAATCAATCCCTTAGCACAGTGCCTAAATGTTAGACCTTACTAAAATTATCAATCAAAACCTTGGACAGGTTAAGGCAAAGGAGTTGTGGCAAGAGAGAGAAACAAAACATATGTAACAGCCCTCAACAATCCACATTAGATTGTATTCTTTATAAGGGTAGGAGTGGAGTTACTCTATTCCATAGTTAGATCTTTACCACCTAGCATAGCACCAGGAGTTTTTGATTCATTAATTAAGGAGACATTCCAGGATTATCAGGTATTTCATTGTATTGAATTGAAAATAGGGATGTTATTGTCAACCTAACTTGTACTTATCGAAAAATAATATGCTTTCCTATAATGGTAATTTTAACAATTAGAACTGACTACATAAATCCAACGATGAGTGGAAAAATGATTACCAGGCCGGGCGCGGTGGCTCAAGCCTGTAATCCCAGCACTTTGGGAGGCCGAGGCGGGTGGATCACGAGGTCAGGAGATCGAGACCCTCCTGGCTAACACGGTGAAACCCCGTCTCTACTAAAAATACAAAAAACTAGCCGGGCGAGGTGGTGGGCGCCTGTAGTCCCAGCTACTCAGAGGCTGAGGCGGGAGAATGGCGGGAACCCGGGAGGCGGAGCTTGCAGTGAGCCGAGATCGCGCCACTGCACTCCAGCCTGGGCGACACAGCGAAACTCCATCTCAAAAAAAAAAAAAAAAAAAAAAAGATTACCAAAACACTCTCCCAAAAGGTTCACGAGTTCTTTACACAGTACCTGATCACTGGATAAATTCCATACTCCATTTATTTTATCATATACATGTTCTTGTGGTAACAGTCTTAGTTGCTTGTTCTGAATTAGTGCACTTCTTAATTTAAAATCACGATACATTTTAGAAGTTTCATACGCTCTGTGAAAAAGAACAAACAAAAGACAATCCGAACTGAAAATGTGATTTTCTTGGGTTATGTTTACTTACTTACTAAAATATACAGTTGTTAGTATTTATGAACATTACTCAAATAATTATGATAAATTTAATATTTTTATTTCTTTTTAAAAATTGTTTTTATAGAGACAAAGTCTCAATACCTTGCACAAGCCAGGCACAAACTCCTGGGCTCAAGTGATACTCCTGGCTCAGCTTCCAGAGTAGCTGGGACTATAGGCATGTGCCACTGCACCCAGCTATAGTTTTCTTTTTAATAAGGTCTGGCAATTACAGTTTTTTGTAGAATTTGTCATTTTAGTGTATTATTTACATATTTTATCTCAATAACCTATTTTTTTTTTTTGAGATGGAGTCTCACTCTGTCATCAGGCTGGAGTGCAGTGGTGCAATCTTGGCTCACTGCAACCTCTGCCTTACAGGTTCAAGTGATTCTCCTGCCTCAGCCTCCCGAGTAGCTGGGACGACAGGTGCATGCCACCACGCCAGGCTAATTTTTGTATTTTTAGTAGAGACGGGGTTTCATCATGTTGGCTAGGATGGTCTCGATCTCCTGACCTCGTGATCTGCCCACCTCAGCCTCCCAAAATGCTGGGCTTACAGGCATGAGCCACCGCACCTGGCCCCTATTTTTCAATACATATGGAAATTGCTTTTTCTATCAAAATGCTACCTTTTCTTCATTTCCTTGTTTTTCAAAGGACATAAACAGGTGTCCAATTATTAATGCTTTTTCTCAGCCAGGCACAGTGGTTCATACCTGTAATCCTAGCACTTGGGGAGGCCGAGCTGGGCAGATCACTTGAAGTCAGGAGTTTGAGAACAGCCTGGCCAACATGGTGAAACCCTGTCTCTAGTAAAAATACAAAAATTAGCCAGGCATGGTGGTGCGCACTTGTAGTCCCATCTACTTGGGAGGCTGAGGCAGAAGAATTGCTTGAAACCAGGAGGCGGACGTTGCAGTGAGCTGAGATTGCGCCACTGCACTCCAGCCTGGGCCACAGAGTGAGACACTGTCTCAAAACAAAAACAAAAACAAAAACAAAACAATTACTTTTTCTCACTGCAACCTGAAAACATGCTCATATCTACCTCTATACAGAAAACTAGAATGAATCTGTACTGATTCCAAAAGGGACCCTAAAGGGAGAAGGGGGGAGGAGGAAGAGAAGAATGGGGAGAGAGAGGGAGAGAAGGAGGAAAAGGAGAGGGTGAGGGAGAGAAAGAGAATTAAATCCCTATAATTTTTTCAATATCTATTGATAATAAATACAGAAACCCTGATTAACTTTTGATTAATTTTTATATTTCACATAAACAGGCTAAGTTACCTATTTAACAAAAGTAAAGTTTTCTTAGCCTTAATAACAACAGATTCATATATTCAATGTTGAACTTCTAATTTTTATTTTAATTAATCTTCTAATATATAAATTGTGAAAGAGCAGAATTTTAGCACTCTGCTTGTAAATCTTAATTTTCTTTAGTGCTGTTATCATCAATAGTTAACCAGTGGAAGAAATGGAAACTATTTATGCTATAAATTATATTTTTGGAGAAGCACATAGTGTTTTTTTTTTTTTTTTTTTTTTTTTTTGAAACGGAGTCTTGCTCTGTCGCCCAGGCTGGAGTGCAGTGGCCGATCTCAGCTCACTGCAAGCTCCGCCTCCCGGTTCCCGCCATTCTCCTGCCTCAGCCTCCCGAGTAGCTGGGACTACAGGCGCCCGCCACCTCGCCCGGCTAGTTTTTTGTATTTTTTAGTAGAGACGGGGTTTCACCATGTTAGCCAGGATGGTCTCGATCTCCTGACCTTGTGATCCGCCCGTCTCGGCCTCCCAAAGTGCTGGGATTACAGGCTTGAGCCACCGCGCCCGGCCGCACATAGTGTTTTTAATGCTATTAAAGACAAGCAGCTTCTGTTCCCTTCATATTCCATTTAGAACTTTTCATTTCACAGTACTTCTTCTTTTTTTTTTTTGAGACGGAGTCTCGCTCTGTTGCCCAGGCTGGAGTGCAGTGGCCGGATCTCAGCTCACTGCAAGCTCCGCCTCCCGGGTTCCCGCCATTCTCCTGCCTCAGCCTCCCGAGTAGCTGGGACTACAGGCACCCGCCACCTCGCCCGGCTAGTTTTTTTGTATTTTTTAGTAGAGACGGGGTTTCACCATGTTAGCCAGGATGGTCTCGATCTCCTGATCTCGTGATCCACCCGTCTCAGCCTCCCAAAGTGCTGGGATTACAGGTTTGAGCCACCGCGCCCGGCCTCTTTTCACAGTACTTCTTTAAGTGAAATAAAGAGCTAAGGTTTAGGTATATGCCCAAGAAAACTGAAAACATACGTTGACATAAAACTTATACACAAATGTTCATAGTAACATTATTCATAATGGCTAAAAAGTAAAAAACCCAAATGTCCATCAACTCATGAACAGATAAACAAAATGTGGTATGCCCATACAATGGAATATTCTTTAGCTACAAAAAGGAATGAACTACTACTACTACTGATACATGCTACAATATGGATGGACCTTGAACACACTGTCTAAGTGAAAGAGGTCAGACCTAAATGGCCACATGTTATATGATTCCATGTAAATGAAATTTCCAGAATAGGCAAATCCAAAGAGACACAAAATAAGAGGTTGTCAGGGCCTGTGGAGGGGAGGGAATGGAGAATGACTGCTATGGGTAAGGGGCTCATTTTGGGAGTGATGACAATATTCTGGAATTGGATCTTGGCAATAGTTGAACAGTACTGTGAATATACTAAAACTATCAAACTGTATACTTTAAAATTGTAAATTTTATGTAAAATTTTATGTGAATTATATCTTAATTAAAAATTAAACCATTATATAGATCAAAACAGCAATAAAATTAAAAATCAAATAACAAACTAGGAAACTAAAAATAATATTTGCAATATACATGACAGCTAAGGGCATAATTAAGAAATTTATAAGAAGCCAAAAAATACATAAAATATATGAAAAATGTCAACTTCACTGGCAAATACAAATTAAATACATACATATATACACATACATACACAATTATATACACACATATATACACATACATATGTGTGTATATCCTTTCATCTTAGCAAAGCTTAAAAAAAAAATAGCACTTAGGGCTGGTTTAAAAAAGAAAAAAAGCCGAGGTAGTAAAAAGAATTTAGCAAACAAGAAGAAGAAAAAATATAAAAACAAAACAGACTGGGTGAAGTGGCTCACATGTGTAATCCCAGCACTCTGGTAGACCAAGGCAGGAGAATCACTTGAGCCCAGGAGTTGGAAACTAGCCTAGACAACAAAGTGAGACCTGGTCTCTACAAAAAAAAAATTTTTCTTTTTTTGAGACAGAATCTCGCTCTGTTGCCCAGGCTGGAGTGCAGTGCAGTGATCTCACCTCACTGCAACCTCCATCTCCCTGGTTCAAGCAATTTTCCTGCCTCAGCCTCCTGAGTAGCTGGGATTATACGCATGCACCACTATGCCCAGCTAATTTTTTTGTATTTTTAGTAGAGGCAGGGTTTTACCACGTTGGTGAGGCTGGTCTTGAACTCCTGACATCAAATGATTCACCCGCCTGAGCCTCCCAAAGTGGTGGGATTATGGGCGTGTGCCACCACGTCCAGCTTTAGAAAAACATTTAAAAAAATTAGCAGAACAGGGTGGTGCACACCTGTAGTTCTAGCCACTCAGGAGGCTAGTGCAGGAAGATCGTTTGAGCTCAGGAGTTTGAGGCTTCAGTGAGTTATGATTGCACCACTATACTCCAGCCTGGGTGACAAAGCAGGACACTACCTCTATTAAAAAAAAAAAAAAAAGGCTACAAACCTAAAACAAACCAAAATACCAATAAAACTCTTCAGGGAAAACACTCAAACATGCCTTCTACCTATTAGAAAAATAATCTTTTAAATTAATTAATTATGCAACTTGTTTAGCTATATTGAATGAATTCTTTATTTCACTTTACCTACCTTGGTAGCTAATTTAATCCGGTAGAAGTTTTTAATGAATCATCAGTAGTTTTATGTGTTTTATAAATACCTTCAAAGTGTTTATTAAATGATAATAAAACATGTTTTTCTCAATATCTTTCTGATGTTTACAACAGAGCTTGGAGGAAGATGGTACCACACTTCTAAGCTTTATTCTCTACAACAGGGGTCCCGAACCCCCGGGCCACCAATAAAGGGGTACTGGTCAGTGGCCTGTTAGGAACCAGGCTGCCCAGCAGGAGGTGAGTGGTTAGGGGGTGAGTGAGCAAGGAAAGCTGAGCTCTGCCTCCTGTCAGATCAGCTGCGGCATTAGATTTTCATAGGAATGCGAACCCTACTGTGAACTGCACATGCGAGGGATCTAGACTGTGCCCTCCTTATGAGAATCTAATGCCTGATGATCTGTCACTGTCTCCCATCACCCCAGATGGGACCATCTAGTTGCAGGAAAACAAGCTTAAGGCTCCCACTGATTCTACATTATGGTGAGTACATAATCATGATATAAATAAAGTACAATAAATGTAATACACTTGAATCATCTCGAAACTATACCCTCACCCAATCCGTGGAAAAACTGTCTTCCATGAAACTGGTCCCTGGTGCCAAAAAGGTTGGGGACTGTTGCAGTCTAAAACCATAAACTAAAAATATTCAATAATCCATAAAGTATTACTATACCTGTGTACTGCCATCACAGAAGTAAAAAGTCTAGGGCTTCCAGGAACCAAATTTGTAAATATAAATTCAAAACGAGTACTGTTACATTTTGTTAGTATATAAAGAGCTTCAGTTTGGCCTCGTAATTTCTGTAAGGACAAATTTATTTAAAAGTTCAGATTTTAAGAGCAATTTCTCCTTTATAGTGAAAACAAATATCAACCTCAAATATCTAGTTTCTTTAATATATATATATTTCAATAAGATTTTTTAGACTTACAGAGTTAGCAGTCCTTGTTGTAATATTCAATATGCAATTGTAACCGACAGCTAAAATCCAAAAGCAAAGAATGTAAAGAGCATGATACGGCACACTGAGAAAAAATACTTTTCTAAAAAAAAAGGTATATACAGAACTTTTAACAGTTTAAAAAATTAAACATATATAGAAATAAACTTTTAAAAGTTTTACAGAAATAACTATAAATTAAAATAATTAAAAAAACTAGAGGGTCAATTCTGTCTCTTTGAACACACAAAAATATAACACAGGAAAAAGGAAGTTGTCATCCGTTACTAAAAGCCTCTGCAGCATTCTTCGCTGAAAGTTTTAGCACTACTACTAAAAAAGAACAAGTCTAGCTGGATAATCTAAAATACTTTTAAAAAATAAGTGAAACAAAATTTAACACAATGAAAAGCTTATACTTTTATTAGCGCTTCTTCCTTCTTTGGGATTAATCAAAACAAGGGATAGCATGTTCTCAAAAATAATCAAAAATCAAGAACCAAGGTTAAAGCCCTAATCTCACATATGTCCAAGACACATAATGGACAAACAAAAATAATAATGGATAATTTCATTTGCATTATGATGTCTAGGATTTCTGAAGGTGTTTTATTTTTATTAAGATTTCTACATACTTCTTTGGTATCAAAGGTACCATGCAAATTCACCTGACAAAGGATTTTTTTTCTTCAGACTTGTCTAACAAAGATACTTACAAACATTGACTCTTGATAATGCCAAAGAGTGCCAGAGAATTCTTAAATTTGTTACCAAGAGTCTACCTAAAAGCACACAGACAAAAAATAGGTTAACTTAAATAAGAACTCATTTTTGCAGCACTGAATGAGGTAGTTATGGAACTTCTGGCCCAGTACCAGAAGCAACACTCAGATAATTTTCATCTATTTATTAACTGAAAATATTGTGCATATCCAACCTATATAAGGTGTACAATATATGATTCAGAATCCCAGAGAAAAAAAATCTGACAGTTACATGAGGGATACAGATGTTCTCTGCCAATAGCTTTGCTCTAAGTCAAACTGACTGAGGAAAGAATTGTGTACTAGTTTTTTTGTCTTGGTAGAAGCTGTTCTGGGTCCCAGCAAGTCATATGTGTACAACTGAGAATGAATATAGGATAATTACACAGCTATTCACTGAAACCACACTTTTCAAAGAACTCTCACACACATGCTAATCCTTGCTATATGAGTACTTTCTTAGCAGTTCTCATTTAAATGAACCATATATTTATACATATAATTTTGCTGTGAGCAAACTATTTTGTTCCTAAGAAGTTATGGTCAGGCTGAAGTCTATTTAAGGTTTTATACTTTTTGATCTTAGCATCAGACTGATATTCATACACTGAAGTACAAAGTTAGATACTTCATTTCTCAAAATGTGTCCTATACAATAGTGATCCCTTACTGATGCTCCAAGAAAAAAACAATAAATTTGAGAATGGCATACTAGGTGTATTAGAGATGTACAACACAATTAGCATATTATCATAGCTTTGAGATATTCTGAAATAATAAGACTCACTTTGTTTAAACACATTATTTCACCAACAAATTACAATCATAAAATTCTTTTTATGAGTAATCTACAGCCAGCCAGATTATACTATTTCTGAAAACCTCTACAATGTCTAAAATCAGAGAAACTAGGTCTGTATGAATACTTGAGTGAAACTGGATAGCAAATGTGGCTCTAAAAAAGATGAACACATTCTCAAGGGAGATTGTGGAAAATTACAGAATATGTTTGACAAACAATAAGTAACCCAGCATAGCTGGATTATAAAGTTCACACAAGATCATAGAAGACTAGGTATAGTATCCTTCAGTTATTGGTCCAATGGAAAACAGATGGCACACTCAAGTTAGGATAACTGAGGTTTATTTACAAAAGAGGGAGCAGCAGTTCATGAAATCTGGAAGAAACAAGAGTCCTATGGAGCTGACTGCTTTGAGAGGAGAAACACAGCCAGCCCTTCATTGGGAAGGAACCAGGGCAATAAATACCCAGACCTCATACTCCTGCCTCCTTTTGATCTTCTGCCATGGCTCTTCTAACTGGAAGCAAGAGTGTACAAGGAACCCTTAGATGTACTCTATACCAGTTATCTTTCCAGGGCAAGGGGAAAAGAGTGGAGAAGAATGCCGGACCCGGATGGACAAATGGAAGACAGCAGCACAGGTGATAAAAGTTGTTTTTGGATATACTAGAAGTTCTTCAATGCTAGACAAGTAAGTTCAGACTTAGATCTATTAGGAATGGAGGCAGTAGAGTTGGGGGTGAGGTTTAGGATTGGAATTAGGGAGGACTAAAAATTTTTGAGAAGAGAATAATGACCCTACCAGTTTAGAAATCAATGTAGGCAGTTAGGTTCATCACCTAGCTACGTGACCTTGGAAAAGTAAACTCACCTCTCTATTCCTCAGTTTCCTCATTTGAAAATAAATATGACTGCATCTACTTTAAATGTTTTGTTTTATTGTTTTCATTATTGTTAAATGAGATTATATTTATATAAAAGATTCAGAACAGTGACTGTCAATAAACATTCCCCAAATAACAGCTATTTAAAAAATAATCCTTTGCAAACTCATTTTTGACTTTTTTTTTTTTTTAAATATAGATACACCGGTTTTCCTTATGCCATTTTACCTAGGCAACATTTTATCTCTACAAATGTGCTATGGGCTCAGGACATCTATGGATTCTTTTACATTTTTATGTCAGTCCCAGGAGAAATTATGGAGTGGGAAGGGTTTGCCATATAAAACCACCAACCACCTCTGTTTGCCTTCTTCTTTGCTCTTGGTATATCTCCTACAATCTCTAGGATTTTTAATGCTACCTCTTTTCCGCTGAAGAACCCCAGCCTACAGCTCCAAACCCAGTGTTCCAGACATGGACTTTCCTCTCTATCCTGCCTAACACCAAAATATAGTTGTCCCTGTTTCTGCTAATCTCCCAAACACTGAAATATGGCTGTCCCTTTTAATCTCACACAGCCTTTTAATACAATATTTTAATCCTTTACAAACTCATTTCTATAACTGACTTTCTGATCATAGATACATTATGTTTTCCTTATGCCATTTTACACCTAAGCAACATTTTATCTCTATAACTGGGCTATGAGCTATGGGCAGTGTACAAAGCTAATCTGATAATTTCAAGTCAGGGTACTAACAGTTGAAAATGGATTAAATGTGCTAATCTTCTGGGATACAGTTTTAACATAGGGGGCTCTTGAACTTGGCAATGTCTTAACTTGGTCATTTTCAAACTGCTGAAAGGGAGGGGAAGGAGATGGCTAGAAGGCAGGATTCCCCTTTCATTTTTTAACTCCTTAATGACCAGAAGCGCTGCGTACTCCTGTAAAATTTCTAAAGGTTTTTGAGGTCTGGCGTGCGCGTGCGCGCGCGCACGCGCACACACACACACACACACACACACACAGTTATTTCTATTTTTGAGACAGGGTCTTGCACTGTCACTCAGGTTGGAGTGCAGTGGCATGAACATGGCTTACTGTAGCCTCAACCTTCTGTGCTCAAGTGATTCTCCCACCTCAGCCTCCCCAGTAGCTGGGGCCACAGGCACACACCACCACACCTGGCTAATTCTTTTTATTTTCTGTAGAGACAGGGCCTTGTTATGTTGCCCAGGTTGGTCTCTAACTCCTGGCCTTAAGTAGTCCTCCCATCTTGACCTCCCAAAGTACTGGAATTATAGGCAAGAGCCAGTGTAGTTGGCCTATTTTTATTAATAGTAGGATTTCAGGCACTGGAGATTTCTGGTCAGGGAGGCTTTTTGCCCTTCCTACTCTAAAGTATTAGTACAGGATTCCGCACTCAATGAGTATCTGAAGAATCGAAAAATGTTCTATTAAGAGTTCCTGCCAATCTGTATGAGACTTTCTCTTGGCTTTCTCAAGTTAATTCAGATTTCGTCAAAATACAGCCATCTTGATAGCTGGGATTATTATTCCACCCTCAAAAGCACAAACTAAGACTTCTTGTTTGCTGCTAGATCTTCATACTCCACTCTCATCTGAGCCCGACAGACACCAGGAAGCATTTCAGAAGTATGATCTAAGCATTACTTTAAGGATGGGTCCTAATCACTAAAAGGATCTGCCTGTAGGTGGTGGCAAGTGGGCAGCAGGCCCCTTTCTAAGCCTTTCTTCTCTGAGGGTAACCACCCTCACCTCTATCTCCATTATTTCCTTTGGTGTCTTCAACTGAATCTAAACAATCAATAAAATCTCCAGGTCTTGTTTTCATTTGCCTAAAATGAATATAAAGCTCTGAATTTTATACCTACCACTATACCTGCTTACCATCTATTAGGGACATATTTACTATCTAACATGTCTCTATTAAGAGACATATGTACATTAGCCGGGAGCAGTGGCTCATGCCTGTAATCTCAGCACTTTGGGAGGCTGAAGTAGGTGGATCACTTGAAGTCAGGAGTTCGAGACATATGTACATAAAAGGGCCAGCAGCATAAATAATACTGTACCAAAAGTTCGTGCATTTAAAATAAGGTCTCTGAGGGGAACCACCCTCAGAGAAGAAAGGCTTATAACAGGGCCTGCTGCCTACATGCCACCCCAGAGCAGATCAGAAGAAAGTCTCAGGAAGCAAGCAGCCACTCAAAGGGCTACAGTAAGCATGTTCTGCCAATAATGGTTACCGTTCCTTCTCTATGATTTATTGATTCCTCCTTTCCTGAATGAAGTCTGCTCTATTTCCCCACCTACCCCTTTCTAATAAGAGGTTTACATCCCTCCCTCTAAACTTCTCCCCCTAAAACATATGCTGGATACATTAAGCTGCCATTTCACATCCTCTATTTTTTTTCCTTGGAAGTAATGATGCTTCCAAGACCTACTGGTCACTGGCTCCAGACAGCTGCTATGGGCAGGCTGGACTTTTAAAAGTTCCAACCTTGGGGAGATTTAGTTTGGGAGGGGCTCTAGGGTCCAGCTGTGCTGGTCCTCGGTGACAGTCAGAGAAGTCTCACAGGATTTTCTAGTACTTGACCTACAAATAGATTTCACAGTGCAAGACTAAATTTGCTCCCCACATATCCATGTCTAGGTGACAACCAGAGGTGATTGATGGTGCATTACTCCTGAATTTTTAAAAAGGAAGCATGGCTCCAGGTACTACAGCTATGACCTACTTATATTTCACTACCCCATATTCTTTTTTTGGAAAGACAGATCCAATGGTCAGAACTAATGTCCCTTGCAAACAGGTCTACTTGAGTTTTAACAGTTACGTTGGATAAACGTGATGTTAGAACCAGGACTTACTGAATAACCAAACTACATGTTTAATACCTATCCTTTCTTCTGTTTAAATCTGAGAAAAGTCTTATATGAATTTAACTCTCCCCTTCTCACAATTACACTGACAAATGATGCTGTTTCATATATTCTCTAGCTAATATGATTCAACATTTGTAAATTAAATCAGGAATATAAAATACATTTAAAAATATACTCACCTCTATCTCCATTATTTCCTTTGGTGTCTTCAATTGAATCTAAACAATCAATAAGGACTTCTCCAGGTCTTGTTTTCATTTGCCTAAGGTGAATATAAAGGTTTGAATTTTATGGCTACAACTATACCTGCTTACAATCTGTTTAGGGAGAAAAGAGATGTATGTACATAAAACAGCTAACAGCATAAATAATACTATACCAAATGTTCATGCATTTAGAAATAAGGTCTTCAAGAACTTCAAGAACCTGCAGATCAGTGGGGCCTGGAGTGATCAGGGCCATCTGGAGTAAGCCAGATTGGCAGGAGGTGTTGAATTTTGAAAAATAAAAGGAAAAGAAAAGAGAGTCCTGATTAAAGACCAGGAATAAGAAATGGTAAGGACATGGGAGAAGGCTAGTCAAGCTAGGAAAGAAGGACCATATTGGGAGGTAGTGAGAGAAATACTGCGGGATAACTAAGGAGGAACCAGACTATGGAGAACTCAGAATGCCGGTCTGATAGATTTAGGCCTTATCCTGTGGACAAGAGAGAATCTTCAGAGGTTTCTGAGTAGAGGAAAGGACATCAGAAAATTATGGAAGGAATGGTTAAAGAAGAGCTGTATGAGCTGGGTGCGGTGGTTCATGCCTGTAGTCCCAGCACTTTGGGAGGCTGAGGCGGGCGGATCATGAGGTCAGGAGTTTGAGACCAGCCTGGTCAGTATGGTGAAACCCTGTCTCTACTAAAAATACAAAATTAGCCAGGTGTGGTGGCATGCACCTGTAGTCCCAGCTACTCAGGAGGCTGAGGCAGGAGAATCGCTTGAACCCAGGAGGCAGAGGTTGCAGTGAGCCAAGATTATGCCACTGCACTCCAGCCTGGGCAATAGAGGGAGACTCCATCTCCAAAAAAAAAAAAAAAAAGCTGTATGAAAAGCATCTTCGGAACTTAGCAAATAGATACAGGTGACAAAAGGAAACAAGAGCAGCTTGCTGACTGATAGAATAGATTCTACAGTGTCCAAAAAACCTAGCAAACTATCTAAAAGAGCCTTCTAATACACTCTTCATAGAGTCAACTCAATTACCTATTGAAAATACAGATATAACCATATCATTTCCCTGCTTAAAAGCCTTCTATATCCTCCCGCTGCCTAGAAGTTGTTAAGTCCAAAATCCTGGGCTAAAAATGTCACAATCTGGCTAATTTATCTCTCTATTTGTACCTCCAACCTCTCTCTGCAGTAGACCCTGCCTTTAGCCAATGAGGTTACAGCTCCAAGACTCTGCTTCTAACGCTTAATTCTTTTCTTCTTTTCTGGAATACTCGCCTCCTGTCTACCCTGACAAGGTTCTGCCCATTCTTCAGGGACCAGCTCAAATAGTATGAATATTTATTCTTCAAGGACTTCACCAGGCAGAATAAATTGTTCTGTTTCTATCAGTCTCAGTTTTTCGTTCATTTTTTTTTTCAGAATGGTACTTACCACATTTATTATAGTAGTTGTCTATATGTATCTCCTGCACGAGAATGGGGGGATATGAGTATCATTTCCCATTATTTTCTGTCTCTAGCTATCGGCACAGTAACTAGCACATAGTAAGCACTGATAAATGTTTACTAATGTTAACGAAGCGGACTTTTGTTTGGATTAAGAACCCTACCAGAAAGACAAAAAATGTCGTAGAATGTGCGCAATGTTACTATAGTCCGTCATTTTACGAATTCCTTTGTTTCTTCTTCTTAAAAGGCCTCACATGTTAGCATTAGATATCTAGCCCTTACTTAACCTGGAAAATGTTTCAATATTTCATTTTTCCATCTTAGGAGGTGAGGTCCATGATAAGGAACGATTCCATCTAAGGAGGGGAGGTCCATGATAAGGAGCTATAAGAAGTAGCTAAGAAGCTCCATGTAATTAATCCAGGAATCTTAGCTTTAGCGTTTCTCAACACTTAGTATTCCAACCGGCATTTCCCGCCCTGGATTTTGGGGCAGAAGGTTTCTATCCACTTTCTCTTTACCATACTTTCCAAAAACAGGGCTTCTATTTAAAGTATAATTTCTAAGAACAGGCCGCAGAAGAAGCCTCCTTCTTGTTGGTGATTTATATGAATAACTAGTGAAAGCTTACCAAGGACATAAAGTTTGCGTGGTTAGGAATTTTTGAAGACTGCCTACTCCCACCTCCCTTATTTTACAGACATGAGGACTCTAGCTTGAATGATGAAGACCTCTGTCCAAGGGCCCACACTGTGTGTCGATATTACACATCTAGTTTTAGAACCCTAGTTTCCTGAGCTCCTGACCTACGTTCCTTCCATGAAACTGAAATTCCAAGCTCACGTGGGTGTATATGGGACGCCAAGCCCTGCGTGGCCCCGGTAGTGCTCAGGTCCACATTCCTGATCGGTCCCGCAGGCCAGGATGAGGGACCGGAGGTCGCATGGGACCAAAACTGTGTAATCAGACGCGCTCTTGCCGCGGCGCCCGCCTCGGGAGGGCCACAGTGGCCCAACCAGAGCCTAGGGTCTCTCGAAGCGCGGACTACCGGCGCAAGCCTCCCACCCTCGCCAGGGCCGCGAGCTGCGGAAGTGCAGACTCCGCCCGCGGGTCCCTAACGTGCACCGCGGCGCCCTCTACAGGGTTGCAGACCCCTAGGGAATCTTGGAGACTTACTGCGAGGACAGGTCGAAGCGGACATCCCGGTCCTCCCAAAGCGCATCCAGCACCGACATGGTGAACAAGGCCCGCGGCGGGCCGTCTCCGCAGCCGTGGAGGCCCAGCCGCGTCTCTCTGGCTCCAAGGCAACGGGCGCCTCTGTCACGACGTCTACGGCGGGCGCCGAGACTCAAGCCTCCCCGAGAGTGCGCACGCGTCGCCCAACTCTTTCGCATACTTAAGCCGATTTGAGATGCGAGGCAGGGTTTAGGAGGCTCTGAGAAGCCCAGCTGTGTCCGCCGAGAGGAGCGTGCCTGACCTCTGGGCGACCTTCCTTGCCTCCAAACAGACATCCTTTAGTCATTATACCCCTCTTCTTATTTCTCTTCGCCGTCAAGAGATTTCAGTTTTTAGCCGGGCATGGTGGCTTCTGCCTATAGTTCGCGCACTTTCGGAGGCCGAGGCTGGAGGATCACTTGAGACTAGGAATTCGAGACCAGCCTGAGTAACATAGCGAAACTTCATCTCAACGAACACAAACAAACAAACAAACAAACCCAAAATTAGCCAGGGGTGGTGGTGCACGCCTGTAGTCTCAACTATTCAGGAGGCTGAGGCAGGAGGATCTCTTGAGGCCAAGAGGTGGAGGCTGCTGGGAGCTCTGATCGTGCCTCTGCCCTCCATCCTAGTGATGGAGATACAGGATCAACAGGTTCGTATGCCTGCTGTGCAGTAACAAACCCATTACACGAAGACAGCAGAGTTTGCAGCAGGGAACGGGTTTAACGATTGCGGGGCACCTAGCAAAGAGGTGGGAAGAGATCCTCAGATCCATCTTCCCAAGAGTTCTGGGCTGAGGTTTTTAAGAGGATCACAGAGGGCGAGGGGCTGGAAAATTGGGGTCGCTGATTGGTCGGAGTAAGGGAGATGAAATCATGAGGATAGGGAAACTGCATTCTTTGCTGAATCAGTTTCTTATGGGATTCCTCAGACCAGCTGGCATCAGTGGGATCCTTCAGGCTAGCTGAGGCAGTAGTTTCATTGGTATGCAGGATCTGAAAGACTATCTCAAAGGGAAAACTTAGTATTTCATAATGTTCAAGTTCTCTATAGAGCAATGGAAGAGAACTATAATCTTGTGACAGGGTCTGCATGATTTTAGGACAATAGGCACCAAACAACTGTGGGCAAGGAGGTCAGAGAGGAAGCTGACCTCATGAGTAATGCCCAATTGGCAGCACGTTTGGTTTATTTTTGTCCCCTCCCCCACACTTTCTTCCCTGATTACTTTTATAAAGTTTATTGGGATGGTTTTAGAAAGAGGGAAAAAAAGAAATTTAGAGTTAAAACTTCACATTCCTTCCCTGGGCCTCGCTCAATGTGGCCCTACCCACTTCTGCAACCTCAAACCACCCTCACTTCTGGCTGCTTTCTTGCCAGACAGGGCTCAGAGACTTTGGAGGGCCCCCTTTCTTTGCCTGGAACACTGTTTCCCCAGACCTCTGCATAGGCCTGCCCTTTGTCTCTTAAATCTCTGCTTGGGCTGGGCGCTGTGGCTCACACCTGTAATCCCAGCACTTTGGGAAGCAGAGGTGGGTGGATCACCTGAAGTCAGGACTTCGAGACCAGCCTGGCCAACATGGTGAAACCCCATCTCTACTAAAAATACAAAAAATTAACTGGGCGTAGTGGCAGACGTCTGTAATCCCAGCTACTCAGGAGCCTGAGGCAGGAGAATCACTTGAACCCGGGAGGTGGAGGTTGCAGTGAGCCGAGATCACACCACTGCACTCCAGCCTGGGCAACAAGAGCGAAACTCTGGCTCCAAAAAAAAGTCAAATCAAATAAAATCTCAGCTCAAATGTCAACTCCAGCTGTCCCTGATCCTTCTACACCACCTGCTGTGAACAACCTGAGGACAGACACCTATCTAGTTGACTGCTTTCAACAATGCCCAGCACACAGTAGGACCCAGTAAATACTTCTTGAATGAATCAAAGTCCCTTTTCTCAATGCATGACAAGTATTTAAATTAGTGGTTCACAAAGACTGATCTGGATCCCTACAGGGGCCCACAAAGTCAAACTATATTCATAATAATGTGAAGACATTATTTGCCTTTTTAACTCTCATTCGCGTATAGTAGAGTTTTCCAGAGGCTATATGAGATTTGTTGTTGTTGTTGTCTTAAAGGGGCTCATTCTGTCACCCAGGCTGGAGTACAGTAGCGTGATCATAGCCCACTGTAATCTCAAGCTCCTGGGCTTCAGTGATACTCCCACCTCAGCCTCCTGGGTAGCTGGGACTACAGGCATAGTCCTGGATAATTTTTTATTTCATTTTATTTGTAGAGACAGGGTCTCTCTGTGTTTCCCTGGTTGGTCTCGAACTCGTAGCCTCAAGTGATCCTCCTGCTTTAGCCTCCCAAAGCACTGGGATTATAGGCATGAGACACCATACCCAGGTATGATGATTGAATGTGGAAGCAGATATGAGAATCCCGCTGCCTTTTACTAAGCCAGGCATTAAAAAAATTGCAAAAATGTAAAGCAATGTTCTCACAAATTTTCTGGGAAATATAATTATTTTTAAAAATGCTATATCTGTTAACACATAATGAGTTATTGTTACTTTTGAATGAATAAGTTTTAAAACCCTCAGTATTAATAGATATAATCTATGTACACAAAAGTTCTTTTAGGTCCTCAATAATGTTTTTAAGAGGATACTGGGGTCCCCAAACCAAAACTTTGATAACTGCAGCTTTGAATTATTATTTAGAGCTCCTGTATGTCAGGCTATATGCCAAATACTAGGGATACTAATGTGAAAGGCCATGAGGTGTTTTTCTCAGATTGAAGAGGGTAATGGAGACAAAGGAAAATGAGTGTACACATATTAAGGTGGACTCCAATGAATCATGTCCTTGTATAATCTGCTCCCCATGAGTGTGGTTGGAACCTGTGAATTTGCTTCTAGTCAATAGACTATAGCAAAGGTGATGAGATGTCATTCCCATGACTATTATGTTATAAAAGACTTGCTCTCAGCGAACTGGAGTGAGAAAGACCTTCCCACTTGCCTTGAAAAAGCCAGCTGCTAGGCTGGGTGCAGTGGGTCATGCCTGTAATCCCAGCACTTTGGGAGGGCAAGTCAGGTGGATCACCTGAGGTGAGGAGTTCGAGATCAGCCTGGCCAACATGGTGAAACCCTGTCTCCTCTAAAAATATAAAAATTAGCCAGGTGTGGTGGCAGGCGCCTGTAATCCCAGCTACTCAGGAGGCTGAGACAGGATAATTGCTTTAACACAGGAGGTGAAGGTTGCAGTGAGTGGAGATTGCACCATTTCACTCCAGCCTGGGTGACAAGAGTGAAACTCCGTCTCAAAAAAAAAAAAAAAAAAAAAAAAAAGCCAGCTGCTATGATATGAATTAATACCAGAGACATTTGTCCTTCGTCCTATAGGTCCAAAGAACTGAAATTTGCCAACAATCTGAATGAACTTGGAAGTGGATCTTTCCCAGGTTGAGCTTCTGATGAGGCTATATGTAGCCTTAGGAAATATCTGAATTGCAGCCTGGTGAGACCCTGAAGCAGAGAACCCAGGTAAGCTGCCCCTGGACTTCTGGCCTACAGAAATGATAAGATAATAACTGTTTTGTTTTAAGCTGCTAAATTTGTGGTTATTTGGAGCAATAAAACACTAATACAAATGTGGGCCAGTTGCGTTGGTGTGCACCTGTAGTCCCAGGTACTTGGGAGGCTGAGTCAGGAGGATCACTTGAGCACAGGACTTTGAGGCTGCAGTCAGCTATTGATTTCACCACCACAATCCAGCCTGGGTGACAGAGAGAGACCCTGTCTTTGGGGAGGACAAATCATAGAATTGGCTTTGGAACTTGTGAGCAAGCAGGAGCTTTTAGAGCTAGCAAAATCCTATTGGTAGGAAGCAGGGTGATAAGCTTAATCACACATGTGCTACCTTCCATGAAAAAGTGAGAATGACTCACAATGGAACCAAGAGCCCAAAGCGTAGGTTGAAAGTCAAGGAAGATTATTCCCAGATCTTAAAACTTAATAAAAATCCAACATTTGTCCAGATAAATGATGGAATTGTTGTACACCAGTGACTCATTTTTACCTTCCATTTCCTTATTCCCTTTCCCCATTTTTGTATTGATATGTCTGTAACTGTTATTCTATGTCAGTCCCACCATTGTGTGATGGAGTGTTGGGAGCAGACTTGTCTCTAGTTTCACAGGTCCACAGAAAGGAATTGTACTTTGAAGAACTGAGCTTAATGGATCACACCCAGCCTCATCTTCACGAGATATAGATAATTCAGATGATGAGCGTTTGGATTTTGAGCTGATGCTGTAAGAAGATGGGGGAAACCTCAGGAAGGAGGAAGTTTTTTCCCCTTTGGAAGGAATACAAATTGTTGGAGGCCAAAGGGCCTACTGTGGTAGGCAGAATTCTAAATAGCCCCTAAGATTCTTGATTTCCTGGTGTACATGCCTTATATAATCCCCTTTTCTTGAGTGCAGAAGAATCTGTGAATATGATAGGATGTCAGTCCTCTGATTAGGTTATGTTTTGTGACAGGTGAAGTAGTTTTGCAGATGTGATTAATGTCCTTTAAAGTAGTCAAAAGAAAGATTATCCTTGCTGGCCGGAGCTTATCAGGTGAGCCTTTAAAAGAGAGTCTCCTGCTGGCTTTGATGAAGTAGAAGCCATGTTATGAGAGAGTCATATGGCTAGGAACTGAGAGTGGCCTCTAGGAGCTGAGAGACTGCAAGAAAATGGAAACTCCAGTCATTTACCCACAAGCAACTGAATTCTGCCAGCAACCTGAATGGGTTTAATGAGATCACATTCTTGGCTGAATCTTGACTTTGGGTGAGACCTTGAGCAGAGACCCAGTCTGTACTCCTGACCCACAAAAACTGTGAGGTGATACGTTTGTGTATTTTAAACTTCTAAGATTGTGATAATTTACTGTGCAGCAATGTTAATATACTGGCATCACAGTAGAACTTTTGTAATGACTAGGGGAAGACAGTGACAACCTATTACTCATCAATATGCATATAACTGACTTTCACATACTTAAAAAAATTAATATACTTTATGGGTAAGGTGGCTCACGCCTGTAATTCCAGCACTTTGGGAGGCCAAGGTGGGTGGATCATTTGAGGTCAGGAGTTCAAGACCAGCCCGGCCAACATGGCAAACCCCCGTCTCTACTAAAAATAATAAAAAAAATTTAGTCAGACATGGTGGTGCATGCCTGTAATTCCAGCTACTTGGGAGGCTGAGGCAATCATTTGAACCTGGGAGACAGAGGTTGCAGAGAGCCGAGATCATGTCACTGCACTCCAGCCTGGGCGAAAGGGCAAGATTCTGACTCTAAATAAATAAATAAATAACTTTTTTTAAAGGTAAGTGTTAGGTTTACATAAAAATTGAGTAGAAAGTACAGAGTCCCACGTATCCCCTCTTCTACCCCATTTTCTCCTCTATGCTTAGCATCTTGCATCTTGTAATGTGGGGTACATTTTATATAGTTTATGAACTAATATAGATAAGTTATTAACCAAGATCCATAGTTTGCATTAGGCTTCACATTTTTCTCTCTTACAGTCTATCGATTTTGACAAATGCATAATGACATGACATGTGTCCACCATCACTGCATTGTACAGAATAGTTTCACTGTCTTAAAATATCCCCTGTGCCCCACCTATTCATCCGTGCCTTCTGCCCCTAGACTTGTGGAAACCACAGATCTTTTTACTGCCTCCACAGTTTTGCCTTCTACAGAATGTCATATGGTTGGAATCATATAGTATGTTGCCTTTCCGGATGGGCTCCTTTCACTTAGTGATATGCATTTAAGGTTCTTCCATGTCTTTTCTTTTCTTTTTTTTTTTTTTGAGACGGAGTCTGGCTCTGTCGCCCAGGCTGGAGTGCAGTGGCCGGATCTCAGCTCACTGCAAGCTCCGCCTCCTGGGTTTATGTCATTCTCCTGCCTCAGCCTCCCAAGTGGCTGGGACTACAGGCACCCGCCACCTCGCCCGGCTAGTTTTTTTTGTATTTTTTAGTAGAGACGGGGTTTCACTGTGTTAGCCAGGATGGTGTCGATCTCCTGACCTAGTGATCCGCCCGTCTCGGCCTCCCAAAGTGCTAAGATTACAGGCTTGAGCCACCGTGCCCGGCCTTCCATGTCTTTTCAAGGCTTGATAGTGCATTTCTGTTTTTAAAAAATTCATCTTTTATTTTAGATTTGGAGGTACATGTGTAGGTTTCTTACAAGAATATATTGTGTGATGTTAAGGTTTGGTGTACAATTGAACTCATCACTTGGGCACTGAGCATGGTACCCATTGGTAGGTTTTCAACTCTCCCCTCACCAAGTACCTTTACTGAGGTGTAATTTACATACAATAAAATGTACCTATTTTAAGTGTACACTTTGATGAGTTTTGACAAGTGTATGCATCTATGTAATCAATCCCATAATCAAGATATAGAACAGTTCTGTCACCCCAAAAACTTTCCTCATGTTCCTCTGCAGTCAATTTTAGGCCCCAGGAAACCACTTGTTTGCTTTTTATTAAAACCACTATAGACTTTTTTCATATTTTAAATTGTGGTAAAACATATATAACATAAATTTGCCATACCATAGTTTTGAGTGTTTTAGAATTTCATATAAGTGGTACAATAAATTATGTACTGTATGTATTGTTTTGTATCTGACTTCTTTCATTTGGCAAGTTTTTGACATTTATACATGTTGTTACATGCATCAATAGTTCATTTCTTTTTATTGCTGTCTTGTATTGTATTCTAAGGATATACCACAATTTGTTTCACCTTTTGGACATTTCGGTTGTTTCCAGTTTTCTGCTGGAGGTTGTCAAGGACATTCATGCACAACTTGATGAAATTGTAAAATTGCCAAGAGCATGAATGCATAAGTCTTTTTGGGATATAGATTTTCACTTGTTTGGGTAAATATCTACAAGTGAAATTGCTGGGTCATGTGATAGGTATATATTTAACTTTTTAAAAACTACCAACTGTATTCCCAGTATCTAGCACAGCATCTGGGACCTAATGGAGTATCAATAAATATTTGTTGAATTAGTGAATAAATGAATGACTTATGTAGGACTCATGAAGAAATAATTTCAGCAAGCAATTAGAAGATATTTATAAAAAAATTACTTCCCAAATTCTGCTTTGTTTTTAAGTGTTTAGTAACACTTTGCGCCTATCTCAGACAATACTGGGGCTACAAAAATAAAAACCTGTGGCATTATGCAGATCATTCAGACCTAATAAATGATCACTTTAAATCATCTGAACATTTTGGTTGAAAATGGGTGGGAGATACAGTTTGATGGATGACATAAGGCTCAGTGTTTGATAGATCAGTAGGGTGACTATAGTTTACAATAACCTGTTGTATATTTCTTCTTCTTCTTTTAAAATAGAGATGGGATCTTGCTATGTTGGGCAGGTTGGTCTTGATTCTGACCTCAAGTGATCCTCCCACCTCAGCCTCCCAAAGTGCTGGGATTATAGACATGAGGCACCATGCCTGGCCTATTGTATATTTCAACAGCTAAATGTAAAGAATTTGGATGGTTCCAACACAAAGAAAAGACAAATATTTAAAGTCATGGATATCCCAGTTACACTGATTTGTTCTCTACAAATAAAACAAACTTGTTTCTTAAGATGTTTTGGGTCAAAATATATAATATGTGTAAGGCAAAATTTTTACTGTAAAATTTCAAGGAAAACTACATTTTAAAAATATCTTTGAACAGCATGGTTCATTTATATACTTCTGGAGATATTTATTGAAGGTCAGTTATGTGCCTGATTCTGTGCTCAATGTTGGAGTAATGCTCCTGAACAAACCAGACATGGCATCTACCCTCATAGAGTTTATATCTCAGTGAAAGACATTTCACTGAGTGCATAGCCTGGATAGCAGAGAAACACAGTCAAGTCAAAACAAGAATAAAAGCTGGTTATTAGCCTTATGTCACCAAGTCATTTCTTCTTCTCCCTACTGCATCCATCTCCTTTAAAAAATGATCAACCTTGACAACACGTATGGATGAGGGCTTAAAAAAAATAGAAAAAGAAAAACAAAATGAAAATGATATCTTCTTTTTTTTTTTTTTTTTTTTTTTTTGAGACGGAGTCTCGCTCTGTCGCCCAGGCTAGAGTGCAGTGGCCAGATCTCAGCTCACTGCAAGCTCCACCTCCCGGGTTTACGCCATTCTCCTGCCTCAGCCTCCCGAGTAGCTGGGACTACAGGCGCCCACCACCTCGCCCGGCTAGTTTTTTTGTATTTTTTAGTAGAGACTGGGTTTCACCGTGTTAGCCAGGATGGTCTCGATCTCCTGACCTTGTGATCCGCCCGTCTCGGCCTCCCAAAGTGCTGGGATTACAGGCTTGAGCCACCGCGCCCGGCCTATGATATCTTCTTTATTCATGTTGAGAGTTCACAGATAATAGGAACAACCTTTCCTCCAAGGTGTCAGCTTTCACCTTTCATTGGGTTCCCACCATATGTTGGATGCCCCGGTGATTGCTATTCTTTCTTCCAAGCAGACATGCCTTATTAGAAGACATTCAGTAAGCCAACATCTATTTTACAACCTCAAGACTAAAAATAATCTACAGTCTACAGTTCATATAACATAAAATGCCCTTCGGTGCAAATATTTTGCTCTTTGTTCAGTAACTTGGCAGTCAGCGTTGACTGAAATATATTTCTTTTTTCTAGTTTTATTGAGATATAATTGGTATACAACAAACTGCAAGTAATTAATGTATACAATTTGGTGAGTTTGGACATATGTATATATTTCTGTTAGCAACATTACATCCAAGACAATATACATATCCCTCACTTCCAAAAGTTTCCTTGTGTCGCTTTGTGGTTTTTGTTTATTTTTATTTTTATTTTTGTGTGTGTGTAGAGAGCGCACAACAAGAGATATATATATTTTTTGAATCAGGATCTCTCTATGTTGTCCAATCTAGTTTTGAACTCCTGGGCTCAAGTGATCCTCCTATCTCAGCCTCCTAAGTAGCCTACAGGCATGTGCCACCATGCCCAACTCTAAGTGCACAGTACCTTATTGTTAACTATAAACACTATATTGTACTGCACATCTCTGGAACTAGCTCATCTTGTTTAACTATAACTTTGTACCCATTGAACAACTCCCGTATGTTCTTCCTCACAGCCCTGGGTAACTACCATTCTATTGTCTCCCTCTATAGTACATGTTTGATTATTTTAGATGCTTCATGTAAGAGGAATCATGCAGTATTTGTAACTTATTTTACTTAGCATAATGTCTTCCAGGTCCATGATGTTGTTGCAAATGGAAGGATTTTTTTTCTTTTTTAGGGCTGAATAATATTTCATTGTATGTACAGTCATGTGCCACATAACAATGTTTTGGTCAACCACAGACTGCATATATGACTGTGGTCCCATAAGATTATATCATATTTTTACTGTATCTTTTCTATGTTTAGTTATATAAATACTTACAATTGCCTACATTATTCAGTACAGTCACATGCTGTACAGGTTTGTAATCCAGGAGCAATAGGCTATATCATTTAATATAGGAAGGTTGGACCATCTAGGTTTGTGTAAGTATACTCTATGATGTTTACATGACAAAATCGCCTCACAATGCACTTCTCAAAATGTATCCCCATTAAGTGCCATATGACTGTATATACATTTTCTTCATTCATTCATTTGTTGATGAACAATTGGGTTGTTGCCATATCTTGGCTATTGTGAATAATGCTGCAATGAACACGGGAATGCAGACACCTCTTAAAGATCCTGATTTCAATTCTTTTGAATATATACCAGAGGTGGGATTGCGGGATCATATGGCAGCTCTATTTTTTAATCTTTTTGAGGACACTCCATACTGTTTTTCTTTTTTTTTTTTTTTTTTTTGAGGCGGAGTCTCGCTCTGTCGCCCGGACTGGAGTGCAGTGGCCGGATCTCAGCTCACTGCAAGCTCCGCCTCCCGGGTTTATGCCATTCTCCTGCCTCAGCCTCCCGAGTAGCTGGGACTACAGGCGCCCGCCACCTCGCCCGGCTAGTTTTTTTTGTATTTTTAGTAGAGACGGGGTTTCACTGTGTTAGCCAGGATGGTCTCGATCTCCTGACCTCGTGATCCGCCCGTCTCGGCCTCCCAAAGTGCTGGGATTACAGGCTTGAGCCACCGCGCCCGGCCTCATACTGTTTTTCATAGAGGCTGCACCATTTTACATTTCCATCAGCAGTGTACAAGGGTTCCAATTTCTCTACAACCTCACCAACACTTGTTAGCTTTTGGTTTTTGAAATGTATTTCTATCTAAAGACAAAATTACTGCATTTAGGAACAACTTTCCAAGTCTAACTTTAGAAAATTGATACTAAGCAAAAAGTCTTTAAAGGGAGAATTAGTTATTTTAAGCTATTCCAAGCGTTTGATCTGAACCTTCCCTCTGACCTATTCCTTAACTTCTACGTGAAGACAATCAACAAATACATGCCACAAGTTCCGGAGTAGTGCTTATTGCAAATTGTTTTAAAATACAAAAAGGAGCTAATAGGGAGTTTAACGTAACTATACACATTTTTATTTTAAAATATTTAATCTGTTTTACTGAATTGTTGGATTTATTGAATCCTTTGTTCTTTTGTTGAAAACAAAGACTTTCTTACTATAAAGAAGTTGTGGAATCCGTTTAAATACTTCAAGCTTATGTAAAATGAAATGAAACATTATGGTTTATGTACAAGATGTTCTATGGGGTGTGTTCCTGGATGTCATAGAGGTTGTATCAATGAGAAATGTTTTGTTTACTGAAAAGGAATGCAATCACTGAAAAGGAATGCAATACACACAAAATTCTCAACTGTGATTAAATTCATCAGCAATTAATATATGCTGTTAAGAATTGTGTCCTATGCTGTAAAAGCATGCTCATTTTCTTAATGTGCCATATCCAAAGCAATGTATTCTTACTCGGGTAGGTTGAGATGTTATTTAGTATATAAGGTTGGCAGTGGCATAAGGGCAGGAGGGAGAAGAGAGAAAGGCTCTGTACTTATCACCTCCTATCTTCCAATTAAGATCCCCAGTTCTCCTTATAGTAACTGCAGTTCCTGTGTTTTGATGTTACTAGTAATGAGATAACTAGGCCTTTTCTCAATGTCAACAGTCCCATTGACTTCCAATCTGGTAAACTGGAAACAAACCATTGACTCTTTGTTTCATTTATCATATATTTCAGTGACTCTTTCTTAACCTTTAAAAGGTTCATTTCTCTTTATAATTATCATTATTGGCTGGGTGCGTGGCTCATGTCTGTAATCCCAGCACTTCGGGAGGCCGAGGTGGGCGGATCACTTGAGGTCAGGAGTTCAAGACCAGCTTGGCCGACAGAGTGAAACTTCGTCTCTACTAAAAATACAAAAATTATCCGAGCATGGTGGTGTGTGCCTGTAATCCCAGCTACTCGGGAGTCTGAGGCAGGAGAACCGCTTGAACCTGGGAGGTGGAGGTTGCAATGAGTGGAGAGAGTGCCACTGCACTCCAGCCTGGGCTACAGAGCAAGACTCCATCTCAAAAAAAAAAAAAAATCTATATCTATATCTATGTATATCTATATCTTGTTATCAAGTCAGGTTACCTCAGAATTCTAGCCTTGCATTTCACTATTTACCAATGGACAGGTATCCTGAACTATTAAACCTAATTCCCAGTATGTGCCTTGTGCTTTCCTTATGCTTGTTCTCTGCTGGATACATCTTCTTCCCCAATCTAAACCTATCAGACCATCAAGTTGTCTTTTAAATTCACATTTTTAACATTACCTCAACCTCCATTTAAAAAATGAGCAGAACTTCATGTGTTGACCTTCGTTGACAAAATGATAAACATTTCCGTGGCAACCACTCTACCAAAACTAAGTACAGTTATTTATATCCATATCATAATACCACTGTATTACACACATAGCATGGCCTTGATCTAAGTCAATCTACATCATAGTTTCTGTGCATCTTCTGTATAAAAAGAACGATGAAAATATCTGTAATTATTTATATTTCATTATTAATCATTTTAATAAAGCATTTTATAAACATTTTCAGCCCATACTTCCAAAGTAGATTGATCTACTCTGATGCCCAAAGTTATTTTAATAGAATGCCATTAATAGTATATAGCAATACATTTAAAAGGTTATGATTTTGTCTGACAGTATGATCTGTGCACTAAAATTGAGCTTCAGTGCTCAATGGGCTGATATAAAGTACAACTTCTCACAGTATTAAACATAAACATTATGAATGGAATGAATTTCATCATTATTGTTCTTTCATGCAAATCCAAAACACAAAAACAATCTGATGATGTTGGAACTATTTACAGCACATTAACCATCAGGTTAAGTTTTAAAGATCAGAGAGGTTATAGAAAGAAGAAAAAAGTTGTTTATTTCTTGGAAGTTTTAGTATCTACTGATAATAACATAACTAGTAAAGCTTAGAAAACCCATGTTGTAAGGTGTAATATTATTATCTGTACTAATAAAAAAGTAAACAGCATGAAAAATGCTTTCTGGAAGGCCATCAGCTTGTATAGATAACTTTAGGATACTCACATTATGAGGAGGGTAGGGGAAAGGAGAGGAGCACTGAGAAACCTGGTGGGAGGTTTGAAAGTATTATGAAATAGCAACTTCAATATATGACAGAAGGTCATTTCAATGGCATGGACATACATCTCTCAGTTTTAAATTACCTGTTGGATTGTGATGTATATCCCATTTATCTCACAAGACTTTAAGTAAAATCTACTATAAACATGAATGCTTTGTGTGACTGTTTCTTCCCAGGTAGAAATCAGAAAAAGGGACTATATTTCATGGCTCCTGATTTTAGATACTCTAGTAGAGGTGGCTTTACTGTGGCTTTTATTACCTTTGAGTCTAACTTGCCCTCCACAAAAATTTACATGGTGGTTGATAGAGATTAATATTATATATGTGTGTGTGTGTGTGTGTATAAATAAATCCTGCAGGAATACTTTTTTAAAAAATTTATTGCATAACTGTGGACTCTAGGCTCTAAAAGAAGCTAGTCTGGACATCTCCCATTTAGCTTTTAGGACCAAGTTTGATAATAAATATGAATGTCCATAAATCAGTCTATGCCAAATAGATTATACAACTTAGAACTGACTCTGATATAAGTTCAAATAAAAACAAAGCAGTTTTTTTTTTCCCCGATTACAGTTTGTGACAACTAAAAGTATATTCTCCTTATAGGTCTTTTAAGGACGCTGATGCAGCTGCCTCACTCAGTGAACAATAATGAGTAATTTGAACATATTTAGCAAACTCCTCTGTTTATATAACTGTAGATTCCAGAAAGCACACTGTGATAGGGAGCCGAAAATCACAGGATTCCCCCATCACTGTTTCCTCCTCTCCTGGCAAAGCCATCCTTCCTCTTAGATTAATGCGAAGGTAACAATAATAAAGCTGAGATTTTGATCTCTAATTTAGTCCCTAGCTGAGTCCATTTCTGAGCTGGTTCAGAACCTGGAGGAAGGTGGAGCATTCTTTAACTGAGGCTCTATCCCCTAAACACCAGCATTTCACTGCCAGTGGATAACAATCTTTTAAAATATAGCAAAGACATTTCCTCCATTAGGTTTCCCTACCCCTTCACTATTCTCCTGCTTGAGGTCAAGGCTCCTGCTCTGTTGTTCTTTCTAGTGGAGCACTGACCACAATATATTGAAATGATCTGTTCTCTCACTAGATGGTCAGCCCTAAAAGGTGCATTTTGAATCTTAAGTCCTTAGCACAGTGCCAGCCACCTAGTAGATGCTTCATAAATGTCTGTGTGAAGTGGAAATAATTTAATGCTAAATTCAGTATTCTTTCTCATTGGTCCAATCATCTTATAAGATGTTCTTTTTTGGTTGGTAGTTTCCATTTGATTTCAATTTTCCTGTGACAGTAAAAAGGTATACCGCTTTACAGCTAAATTATAAACTTTAATCATACTATGTATTTCATACTGTACTGAAGTAACAATTCTAGCTTATTGCATACAGAAGAAAAACAACAGAATTGAACATAAGATTTTAATTTTTAAACAGACACACTACCAGAAATAAGTTTTTTTGTAAGTTTATACTCAAACTATTTCTTCATTCAGCTAACTTCTGTTACTGAGTGTTATGACCAAATGTTTCCCAAATGACCCCCCAACAAAATTCATGTATTGACATCTTAACACCTAATGTGATGGTACTGGGAGGTGAGGTCTTTGAGAGGTAATTGCGTCAAGGGATGGAGCCCTCGTGGATGGGATCAATGCTGTTATAAGGTGATGAAGGGACCAGAGCTTTCTCTCTCAGCGTGTGAGGGTACAAGAAGAAAATGGCTATCTGGAAACTAGGAAGTGAGACCTCACCAGACTTGGACTTCCCAGTCTTTAGAACTGTGAGAAATAAAACTTTGCTGTTTAAGCCACCCAGTCTATGGTAATTTGATGTAGTATGAACTGATACACTTGGGTATCTATCAGGGTTTATTTCTGTTGAGATTGTGAGAAAGGTAACTCTCACTAATTCACGTCCATTTAGAAGACCTGTCCTGAAGGCTCAGGTTGGCATGGTCTGACATAAAATATGGACCATGGGCCATATTGAAAATTAAAATTTACTTGGTAGTGAAGGGACCTCAAGGGAGACTTCAAAATATAAGGAGCCATCCTCCAGAACCGCTGAAACTGAGGAAGGACCAGAGACCCATGTGACTGCCAACCAAGTACCAACTTCCATATTTGGTTGTCTATAACTCCAGAGTCTTTGGAATTCCTGATGCCCAGGTTGCATTCCAGATCAATGGAATCTGGGGCATAACCTGGGGACTAGATTCCATAACAATGGAATCTCTAGGGGCATAACCTGGGGACTAATGGTTTTTAAAAACTCCCTATGTGATTCTACTGAATAACACAGGTTGACAATTTCTGCAATAAGCAGACAGATGCCCTAGATATTGGGAGAAACAGCAGAGTTCAAATACACAGGTGCTTCAAATTTTAGGTATTGAAATGTTAACGAGCTTCTACTTATGTGCTCAACCGACAGCTCTAAGGTCACAAATAGCAAGGATTTCTTTTATTGACTATTGATTCTTCTCCAAAACAATTCAAAGGAGGCAAACGGGAAGTTGTGCAAATATAGAGATAGTATATTTTATTAAGAAAACTTGGCCGGGCGCGGTGGCTCAAGCCTGTAATCCCAGCACTTTGGGAGGCCGAGACGGGTGGATCACGAGGTCAGGAAATCGAGACCATCCTGGTCTACACGGTGAAACCCCATCTCTACTAAAAAATACAAAAAACTAGCCGGGCGAGATGGCGGGCGCCTGTAGTCCCAGCTACTCGGGAGGCTGAGGCAGGAGAATGGCGTAAACCCGGGAGGCGGAGCTTGCAGTGAGCCGAGATCGCGCCACTGCACTCCAGCCTGGGCGACAGAGCGAGACTCCTTCTCAAAAAAAAAAAAAAAAAAAAAAAAGAAAACTTGAAAGTCAAGTTTGTTCTTTCTTTGTTTTAGGGAACAGCTTCCACCCCCCGCCCGGAGTTCCTTCACCCAGAAATCTAGGCAGACTTGTAGGACCTAAAGGACTTAGTCTTTTAAAAATAAAGATATTGCTGACAAAGTCAGTTGTGATAACAGTAGCATCATTATTGTTGCCATAAATCAGTTTAATTGCCCTTATTGCCTTGGGATATGAGCAGGAAACACCTTCGTGGTTATTAGTTCTTATTATCACTTCATTGACCTGGTTTTACTTTCCTTTTTAAGAAAATAGAGAAACTTTATTAGTCTGTATCTACAGTGACGTAATGGAGCTGTTGCAGAAGGCAGTAGCTCTTCAAACCCTTCTCCCCCATCCTTGTAATACATGTATTACAATGCATGTGGGAGCGATGGTACTTGTGTTTACTGGATAGAGGAAACAAGATACAGAAGACATTGCCTGGAGTGCGAACAGGGTGACATCACCAATGTACTCACTGTCCTAAGCTTGAGTACTGACTGAGAGGCTGCATTTTTGCAGCACCACGAGGTCAGCTCAGGCCACAGCCCTCCCCAGTCACCATTTTTATTTTTATTTTTATTTTTTGAGACAGAGTCTGGCTCTGTTGCCCGGGCTGGAGTGCCATGGTGCGATCTTGGCTCACTGTAACTTCCACCTCCCGAGTTCAAGCGATTCTCCTGTCTCAGCCTCCAGAGTAGCTGGGATTATAGGTGCTGGCCACTATGCCTGGCTAATTTTTGTATTTTTAGTAGAGATGGAGTTTCACCATGTTGGCCAGGCTGGTCTTGAACTCCTGGCCTCAAGTGAACTACCCGCCTCAGCTTCCCAAAGTTCTGAAATTATAGGCTTGAGCCACCATGCCCGGCCCTGATTCTGTGCTTTTAATCATTACTTAACACTTTCACATGCCAGGGTTGCAATCTCCCTTGGTTAAGTTATTGAATCCCACTGAGTCTTTTATTTTTTTTCTTTTTGTTCATTTTAATAGTACCTACTTCATGGAATTGGTGGGAGGAAGATGGCTAGTCCAATGGCTGGTGTGGGTTCTCCCTATAGATGCTATTCTCCAGCCCCAGGCTGGTTACTGGGTTATTGTCAGTTCACTTTACTCTATGTACCTGCATGTAGGATTTGGACGTTTCTTTAATGATTAACTAAGATAGACTAACAGAAGCTTGTAGTTCATTTTTCTTGTCTCCTACTTTAGAATATAAAATAATAGATTCCAGCACTGTACCCACACTCCACAGTCTTGCAGAATATACTTTAAAAATGATTTTAGAAGATTAATTTCAGTCACTTTCGTCGTGAGCAAAACCAGCTTCACTTCAATTTGACTGTATTGTTTAGCAAAGTTAGAAAAGCAACCCCCAAGGTAGTTCATGATTTATATTATAAGGATTTATAGATTTATATGTTAGGTCCTACTCTGGAAGCCCTTTTTTGGAAGCAGAAACTCACCCTATCAAGCCATGGCAGTTATGACAGAATTCCTGAAATACGTGACAGAATTACTTTCCCTTGTCATTTAAAAACAGTTTATGCTGAGTCAAATGCAGTGGTTCACGCCTGTAATCCTGACAGTTTGGGAGGCTGAGTTTGGGAGGCAGGAGGATCACTTGAGACCAGGAGTTCAAGATAAGCCTGGGCAATGTAGCAAGACTTCATCTCTGCAATCAATTTAAAACAATATTTGGTGGGTGCCTGTAGTCCCAGCTACTAGGGAGGCCGAGGTGGGAGGATCACTTGAGCCCAGGAGATTGAGACTGTAGTGAGCCATGATCGTGCCACTGCACTCCAGCCTGGGTGACAGAGCAAGACTCTATCTCAAATATAAAATAAAGTAAAATAAATAAATACCAGTTTATGTTGTATGTATGATTCCATTTATATCAATCCAGAATAAGCACATCCACACAGAAAGAAGACTAGTGGTAGTTTGGGGCTGGGTAAAGGGTGAGAATAGGATATGGGGTTTCTTATTGCGGTAGTGGGTATGGGAGTTCTTATTGGGGTAATGAAAATGTTCTGGATTTACATAATGACAATGAGTGTACAACTCTCTGAATATGCTAAAAACCACTGACTGAATTTGATGGTATGTGAATTATATCTCAAAAACACTGTTATGAAACAAAACTATCATGTGAATCTTGATGTGCCTTTGGTGGTGCCCAGAAGGGAGAAGCCACGGGGCCAGGTGGACATTTTACAGATAACTGCTGCCCACCTTAGCAGTGATGGATGAATATTACCCCAGGCAGCACTGTAAGATATAGGATTATTATGACATCTTTCAGGTCGAGTAACTACAAGAGGCTGTTTGGGGTGACCAGGTTCTCTCTAGGGACTCTGAACTCTAGGGACCCTATGCTATTGCCACCCTAAGCTGGGGCCTAATTATGCAGAGCTGTTGTGAGAGTGACCAGATATGGCTAAATCTCCTGGCAAACTGTGATATGCACAGTGCCTATCACATACTGGGTATTCAAAAATTCTTTAATGAATCAGTAAATGAATGGTTGAGACTTTCCGTGGATCTTCTGGGTTAGGAGGCAGTATCGGAACCCAAAGAGTGCTTTTCACAAAAAGGGCATCTCTGAAAGATTATGTTGGTGCAGTAATTTTCATAGAATATTCGAATGGAATGTATTATGTTACTATTCAATTTATTATTATTATTTTGAGGCAAGGTCTCGCCCTGTCACCGAGGCTGGAGTGCAGTGGAGGCCATCATGGCTCACTGCAGCCTTGATCTTGTGGGCTTAAGCAACCCTCCCATCTCAGCCTCCTGAGTAGCTGGGACTACAGGTGCATGCTGCCACACCTGGCTAATTTTTAATTTTTTTGTAAAGAGGATCTGACTATGTTGCCTAGGGGTGGTCTCCAACTCCTGGGTTCAAGTGATCCTCCTGCCTGGTCCTCCCAAAGAGGCTAGGATTATAGGCATGAACTACTGTGCCTGGTCTTCCCTTGTCCCCCCGCCCCCCCCGCCCCACCACAAAACGAAGCTTTTGGGATACAAAGGTAATGTTCTCATTCACTCCCTTTCTCATCACGCAGTCATTACTTAGTCCTTTTATATTAAGGAGGCTGGGAACCGTGGGTGGGGGTAGGGGTGAGAGGTGAAAGTCGTGGGGGGGTGGTGGGCTGTTTAAGTTTTTCTTTAGAACAACAGTGACATCCTGTGGCCAATTTGTAGAATAGAGGCAGAGTGGGTATGGATTCTCTACTTGAAGACAAAAATTACTATGAACCAAATTAATCAGACTTTGAATTAAATTCAGAGAATTTATGGAATGCTAACTATTCACAGGAACTATGACGGTGCTTTTATAGATATTATTTTCTTACATTATTTTATATTTTCCCCAGATAACCCGGGGAACTAATTCTGCATATGTTTTGTGTCGAAGAGCAGCCATCTCATTCAGAACCCCTAAAATTGTATGGAAAATGTTGTGTGTATGTATATTTCTAAGGGAACAAGCTCTTGTTTTTATAACATGCTCCTCTGGTTCCCCGGACTCTCACAATCCTTAGCATTGCTACCTTAGAGCATGTTTCTAACAATGCCGTTATGATAGACTTTGGATTAGCTTCATCAATGTCTTTTTCTCTGGAAGCTGCCATTTATTCTAGCAAACCATGCTCATCCTATGTTAAAAACAACTTAGTGGCCAGGCGCGGTGGCTCACGCCTGTAATCCCAGCACTTAAGTCTCACTCTGTCACCCAGGCTAGAGTGCAGTGGTGCGATCTTGGCTCACTGCAACCTCTAACTCCCAGGTTCAAGTGATTCTCCTGCCTCAGCCTCCCGAGTAGCTGGGACTACAGGCGCCGTCACCATGCTGGGCTAATTTTTTGTATTTTGGCTAATTTTTTGTATTTTTAGTAGAGATGGGATTTCGCCATGTTGGCCAGGCTGGTCTTGAACACCTGACCTCAGGTGATCCTCCTGCCTTGGCCTCCCAAAGTGCTGAGATTATAGGCTTGAGCCACTGCACCTGGCCAAAAAGAACTTTAAAAGAGAAAAGAAAAAAGGAAAGAAAAGCAAAGAAAACAAAAGCAAGAATAATAGGATTAGATAGCATTGCAACATTCTATAGTGGAAAAAGCATTGGAATGTAAAGCAGTCCCAAATCTATTACTTGCTGCAGGTCTGAGCTAAGTCAAGTTAGTTAATCTTTGAGTCTTGGTTTTCTCATCTGCAAAATGGAGATAAATAATATCAGAGAATTATTTCTCTGACATAAGCAGAATTATATCAGAGAAGAATATCAGAGAATCAATTGATGGTAATGAGTTTTTCAATGCAACACCAAAAGTACAATCCATGAAAGAAAAAAGTGGCTTGTTGGATTTTATTAAAATTTAAAACTTCTGCTGTGCAAAAAGTACTGTTTAGAGAATGGAAAGACAAGACACAGACTAAGAAAAAATATTTGCAAAACGCATATGATAAAGAACTTGTATTCAAAATATACAAAGAATCCACTGAGGAAACTTATGCTTATGTTTGAAAATAATAATGGCCTATACAAACATAAGAATTTTAACTATAGCCAGGCGCAGTGGCTCATGCCTGTAATCCCAGCACTTTGGGAAGCTGAGGCAGGCAGATCACAAGGTCAGGAGTTCGAGACCAGCCTGGCCAACATAGTGAAACCTCGTCTCTACTAAAAATACAAAAATTGGCCAGGCATGGTGGCACATGCCTGTAATCCCAGCTACTCGGGAGGCTGAGGCAGGAGAATTGCTTGAACCTGGGAGGCGGAGGTTGAAGTGAGCTCAGATCATGCCACTGCATTCCAGCCTAGGCGACAGAGCAAGACTCTCGAAAACCAACAAACAAAAAAGAGTTTTAACTATAGCACTTACATGTTTTTTGAAAACAATACATGATCACAAACAAAACATAAAAGTGAAATGAGAAAAATCTAAAGAAAAAAGTCAGTTAATCCTATCACTCAGCAGAAGTAACTGTTGACATTTTAATGTATTTCTTTCCTTTTTGCTAGATATACACTTACGTATTATTAGTTAACTGATGTTTAAAGTTGCCTTATTTATCTGCCTCAGGGGACCTGGATTTCTCCTGAGAGAATGAGGACCCCCTTTCCAACACTGAGGAACAGAATATTGAATCCTGTTCTATAGCATGGCATCTGCCAACCCCTGGATTCTCACATGGGTCGGAATTGGGAAGAGAAGGCAGATATATCCCATTGGAGCATCCTTGATGGCTTCTCCAGCCTCTGAACAGATCTTGTTTGTATCTGGGTGTGTGTAGATTTGAATGAGCCGGTGTGAGCCGTGCACACACACAGGAAAAGAAAGAAAGAAGGCTGAGATCTACTTATTGCATTGCTGGCTGCCCACTACCTAGATGATGTCAGGAGACCTCTGCCCAAGGCTTTTTCTTTTTTCTTTTTTCTTTTTTTTTGGGACAGAGTTTCGCTCTTGTTGCCCAGGCTGGATTGCAGTGGCACGACCTCAGCTCACTGCAACCTCCACCTCCTGGGTTCAAGCAATTCTTCTGCCTCAGCCTCCATAGTAGCTGGGATTACAGGCACCTGCCACCACGCCCAGCTGATTTTTTGTATTTTTTTTTTTTTTTTAGTAGAGACGGGGTTTCACTATGTTGGTCAGGCTGGTCTCGAACTCCTGACCTCAGGCGATCCACCCGCTTCGGCCTCCCAAAGTGATGGGATTACAGGTGTGAGTCACCGTGCCCAGCCTGGCTTTTTCTTATCTGTGGAACATTTTTACTGAAGTATAACGTAAATACAGAAAAGTGTAAAAACCATAAAAACCAGAATTTTCAAATTGAATGCAGCTAGATCAAGAACATAACCAACACCCCAGAAATGTCCCATGCTAGCTTGCAGTGATTACCTGCTGCAATAAGTAATCTGACTTATAACACTATAGACTACTTTTGTCTGCCAAACAGACTTAAATTCAATAATGGACTTGATAAAGAGAACTATAATAACTTCATTAACATCCTGAAAAGAGTAAAGTTGCATCTGATGATATAAATAATTTGTAATCAAATTTCACCAAGAGGATGAGGTCAACCAGGAAGGCCCATGGGCTCTGATGTGGAAAGGCATCATGGTGGTCATGGACGTGGGCAGTTCAACTCGTCTCTCTTAGAATCATTGGGGTAACACATAACCTCTGATTGAAATCATGTCTAATCTGTGCCTGATCTACTACTTTAAATATTGCCCTTCCAAATTCAGATATCCAAATCTTTATCAGTTTCCCTGACTCATGTCCTGCCAGAGAAAATTAATCTCCACAGCCATCCCCTTGTTCCAATCTTTGTTAGCTTGAAGTTAACCCTGTTGCCTGCCCTGATCAAGCCCACTGTAACCTTAATTAGTCCCTCTTATCCTAATTTGTAGTTAGACTTTTGAAAGATCCGAGCCTAGATAATTCACTGAGAAAACCAGAGAGGAAAATATAAAGGTTGATATTCAAAGAACTGAAAAGAGCAGGAAAGAATACAGGAATTATTTTGCATATGGTAACTTTCAGGACGTCGGGCTTCCCAGTTTCCTTGTCCAGACTAGAGCACGGGCCAGATCAGGGAAGTCAAAATAGGTCTCAAGGCTTGTAGTAGTTCATTTTGGATCTGATACAATAACTTATCAAACAGAGCAGGGTCAAAAATTCCCTTTATATCCTGGTTAAAAGTTATCTATCCATTATCTACAGAAATTTTAGTTTTTTCCCATGTTCTTCAGCATATCTCTCTCCCATTGCTGGTTGGAAATCATTAAAGCAGCCTTGAAGGCTGTCTTGAGACAGTCAGTGTTAGCAGGAGTCCATGGGGATTTTGTGAGCCCTGTGTACATTGTAATGAGGTGTAGGAGTTGGAGATACACATAGGGTGAGGGTGATTTACAGCATCATTTATAACTTAGAATACAGGAGGTGGAGTTGCAAGAGACCTTAGAGGTTAAATAGATCAGTCTCCTACTCAGTGAAGTAATCCCTTTGACAATAACCTTGATAGATGGTTATTTAACATCTGCTTGAACATTTTCAGTGATTTCCAGCCAATGGCGAGAGGCTCACTGCTTATCTAGGCAGGTCGTTTTATTTATTCTCAACTTGATAGAAAGCTTTCCTGTATAGTGGTTTGAGATTTGCCTTCGTGTAACTACTCCCTGGGGGACACAGTTTTTTTTCTCAAGAGTAACACAGAATAGGGCTCAGTAAATTACTTGGACATTTTTCTAATATAGTAGGAGAGTTACCATGTCATGCCTTCTCTTCTCCAGGTTAAATAGTCCTAATCCTTTCTATCATCCTCTAATCATCGTGGTCACCTTCCTTTAGATGCTGTTGATTTTATCAATGTCCCAAATAAAACACAATATTATAGCTGCAGTCTAATTACTTTAGAGTCCTATGGGTCTTAACTTTTTTTGTTCTGGATTGAATACTTCCATTAATGCATCTCAAGCTGTTTATTTTGATGGTTAAGTCGTGCTTTTGGCATATACTGAGTTGTATTCAACAAAAACTGTCCTATCTTTAAAATATTTATATAGTTAAAAAACTAACATATAGTAAAATGGACATTTTTAGTGTGCAATTCTATGAGTCTTGGCACATGTATAGATTTGTGTAACTACTGCCATAATCAGCATCTAGAACAGTGCCATCACTCCAAAAACCTCCCTACCCCTACACATTTGCAGTCATAGCCTCCTGGGACCTCCTAGGCCTGGAGTCTACGAATCTGTTTTCTATCACTAAAATTTTGTATTTTCAAGAATGTTACATAAATGGAATCATTCAGAATGTAATTCTCAATTGTTTTTACTCACAACACTTCTGACACCTGATGTGTAGTTTTTTTTTTTCTCACACTAACCAATTCCCCATCTCTCTGGACACCAACTGAATGTTCTACAGTTCACTTCAGGCACTGATGCTTGGAGTTGGGAAAGATCCCACGCATTAAAGGCCTAATATCACAAGACAGCCCCTGCTCTGGGCCACCCATACTTAAGGCTGACAGAAGATAAAGTCAGTGAGTTCCCAAAACCCCTTCCTCAGATTCAATAATTTGCTAGAATGGCTCACAGAACTCAGGAAAGTGCTCTACTTACTATTGCCAGTTTATTATAAAGGATACAACTCAGGACCAGCCACATGGGAGAGATGTGCGGGACTTGGTAAGGGTGAAGGGGTGCAGAGCTTCCAGGCCCTCTCAGGTGCACCGCCCCTTCCAGCACCTCAGTGTGTTCACCAACCTGGAGGCTCTCAGAACCCCATTGTTTAGTGTTTTTATGAGGTTCCATTCTATAAACATAAGCATAATTGATTAAATCATTGACCATTGGTGATTAACTCAGTCTCATTCCCTTTTCCCTCCCTAGAGGTCTGGGGATGGGGCCGAAAGTCCTAACCATGTAATCATATAATTGGTTTCTCTGGCAACCAGCACCCATCCTGAAGTAAATAGCTTAGTGGAGCCCACTAAGTCACTTTATTAATATAAACTCAAATATGGTGGAAAGAGGCTTGTTATGAATGACAAAAGACACTCCTATCATCCTCATCACTCAGGAAATTTTAGGAGCGGTGTCAGGAACAAGGAACAAAGACCAAATATGTATTTCTCACTGTATCACAGTAACCTTGTGAAACTGGCTTCTTTCACTCAGCATAGTGCCTTTGTGATTCACTCACAAAGGTGATCACTTTGTGATTCAAGTTGTGGCATATATCAGTAGTTTGTTCCTTTTTATTGTTGAGTAGTATTCCATTGTGTGGATGTACCAGAGGTTATCTAACCATTCTCCAGTTTAAGGACATTTGACTGTTTCCAGTTTTGGGAAATTATAAATATAACTGCTATAAATGTTCATGTACAAGTTTTTGTGTGAATATATCTTCATTTCTCTAAAATAAATACTCAGAAGTGGAATTGTTGGGCTATATCTAACTTTATAAAAAACTGTCAAATGGTTTTTCAGAGTCACTGTTTTTGAATTTCCACCAGCAACATATGAGTGTGCTAGTTGTTCTGCATCCTTGCCAGCACCTGGTGTTGTCAGTAATTTTTATTTTAGCTAGGAGTTTAGTGATAGTTCATCCTGGTTTTAACGGACATTTCTGTAATGGCTGAAGATGTTAGATGTTGTACTGTGCTAATTTGCTTTCTGTGTATTCACTTTGGTGAGATATCTGTTCACATCTTTTTCCATCTTTTATTTTTTATTTTTTTAAGAGACAAGGTCTTGCTCTGTTGCCCAGGGTGGAGTGCAGGGGTGTGATCATAGCTCACTGCACCCTCAAACTTGCGAGCTCAAGTGATCTTCCCACTTAACCCCTGGGTAGCTGGGACTACAGACATGCACCACCATGCCATACTGATTAAAAACTTTTTTTTTTTTGTAGAGATGGGAGTCTCACTATGTTGCCCAGGCTAGTCTTGAACTCCTAGGCTCAAACAGTCCTCCCCGCTGGGTCTCCCAAAGTGCTGGGATTATAGGCATGAGCCACTGCCTCAGGCCTTTTTTCATCTTTTATTGAACTGTTTGTTTTTTTTTTTAACTAATGAGTTTTGAGAACTAAAAAAATTCTGGATAGAAGTCCTTTACTAGACATATGATTTACAAATAATTTCTCCCAGTTTGTAGCTTTCTTTTCATTCTCTTAACAGTGAACATCTTTTGCAGAGTAAAAGTTTTAAATTTGCATGAAGTCCAATTTATTAATATTTTCTTTTATAGATTGTATTTTTAGTGTCCTATCTGAGAACTTTTTGCCTAAACCCAGGTCATGAAGTTCTATTTATATATATATTTCTAAAGATTGTATCGTTTTGGGTTTTACATTTAGATCTATAACCCATTTTGAGTTAATTTTTATATATGGTGCAAGTTATGGGTGGAGTATTATTGTCTTGCACGTGGATGCCTAACTGTTCCGATACTATTTGTTGAAAAGGTTATCCTTTCTCCACTGAAATGCTTTTGCATCTTTATCAAAATTAATATCTGTGTGGTTTTGTTTCTGGACTCTATTTTGTTTCATTGATTTGTGTATCTGTTCCTTTGCCGATATTATATTCTCTTGATTATTGTAGCTTTGTAGTAAATCTTAAAATACAGTAGTGTAATTCCTCCAACTTTATTCGCCTTTTTCAAAATTGTTCAGGCTATTTTAGTTCCTTTGCTTTTGCATATAAATATTAGAATCAGATTGTCTGTATCTGCCAAAAATGTTGCCGGGATTATGATTGGAATGCATTAAACATATAGACCAATTGACATCTTCATTATGTTGAATCTTTCAGACCTTGAACATGGTATGTCTCTCTATTCATATAGATCTTGATATTTTAAAATCAGTGCTTTGAGGTTTACAGCATACAGATCCTGTAAAAATTTTGTTAGATTTATACCTAGGTATATCATTTTTTGGACATATTATAAGTGGTATTGTGTTTTAAACTTCAGTTTCCCACTGTTTATTGCTAGTAAATGAAAATATAATTGATATTTATGTGTTGACCTTGTAGCCTGCTATTTTGTTAAATTCACTTAGATCTAGGAGAAATTTTTTTTTTTTTTTTTTGGTAAATTCCTTGGGATTTTCTACATGTTGTTTATGAAACAGTTTTATTTCTTCCTTTCAATCTGTATGCATTTAATTTAATTTATTTATTATTTTTTGTTTTATTCTACTGGCTAGGGGTTCTAGTAGAATGTTGAATTGGAGTGGTAAAAGTCTTTGCTATGTTCTTGACTTTAGAGGGAAAGCATTTAGTCTTCATGATTAAGTATGATGTTAGCTGTAGTTTTGTCTTTTTGAGAATGCTCTTTTTCAGATTGAGAAAAAGCCCATCTATTCCTAGTTTGCTGAGATTTTTATCTGAGATGGATGTTGAGTTTTAGAAAATGCTTTTTTTTCTGTAGCAATCGAGATCTGATCATATGGTTTTTCTCCTTTAGGCTACTGATATGGTGGATTACACTGATTAATTTTAAAAATATTGAACCAGCCTTGCTTTCCCAGGATGAATTCCACTTAGTTGTGGTATATTTTTCATGTTTTATATTTGCTGAATTAGATTCAGTAATATTTTGTGCCTATGGTCATTAAGGCTATTGTTCTATAGTTTTCATGTACTATCGTCATCTTCTGGTTTTGTTATCAGGATAATGTTAGTAGCCTCATAAACTTAGTTCAGAAGAATTCCCTTCTCTTTTCTTTCCTGGAAGAGATTGTGTGGAATTGATGAAATATCTTCTTTAAATGTTTTATAGAATCTGCCATCGAAACCATCTGAGTCTAGAAATTTCTTTTTGGAAGGTTTTCAACTACATATTCCATTTCTTTAATAGTTATAGAAAAATTCAGGTTGTTTATTTCATCTTGGTTGCATTTTGGTATTTTGAGGTTTTAAGGAACTGGTTCATTTCATCTTTCTTTTTCCATTTATGTGCTTAGAATGGTAGCATCCCCTTATTATACCTTAAACATCTGTGGGGTCTGTAGTGATCCCATCTTTCTTTCCTGATATTGATAATGTGTATCTTTTCTCCTTTTTTCTTTGTTGATCTTGATAGAGAATTTTAAATTTTATTGATCTTTTCAATGTACTAGCTTTTAGTTTTATTTTGTCTAGTCCTCTTTCTTCCCGTCACCCTTTTTTGGTTTGGTTAGTTTTAATTTCATTGATTTCTGCTTTTACCTTTATTATTTCCTTCCTTTTGTATGCTTTGAATATATTTTGCTCTTCTTTTTCTAGTTTTTAAAAATAGAATCTTAGCTAGTAAGTCTGAGATCATTATTCTTCTTAATATGAGCACATAATGGTATAATTTCACCTTTAAACACTGCTTTATCTATACACCACAAATTTTTACATTTTATTTTAAGTTTCATTCAATTTAAAGTATTTTCTAATTTCCCCTGAGGCTTCCTCTTTGATTTGTGGGTTGTTTAAAGATATATTGTTTAATTTAAGAGTTTTAAAAACTTTTTTTGCTATTATTGATTTTTAGTGTGATTTCAACTCTTTTACTTTTGGTAAGGTTTATTTTATGACCTAGTATATGCTCTATCTTGATGAATATTCTGTGTGCATATATAAAGACTATCATGTTGTTATTGGGTAAAATATCCGATAAATGTTGATTAGATACAGTTCTTTAATAGCATTGTTCAGTTCTGTGTCCTTGCTGATTTTCTGTCACTTGTTCTAATGATTACTGAAAGAGGAGAGTTGAAGTTTTCAGCTATAATTGTGGGTTTGTCCATTTTTCCTTCCAGTTTTGTTAGTTTTTGCTTCATGTATTTTAAAGCTTTATTGCTAGGTATGTTATCACTTAGGACTGTTACATATTCTTGGTTAATGGACAATGTCCCTTTTTAATCCCTGGTAGTTGTCTTTGCTCTGAATTCTTCTCTGCTATTAAATAGCCACTCTACTTTAAAGTTTTGTTTTTGTTTTTGTTTTTTTTTTTTAATTAAGACTATCATTTTTCCACCCGTGTATTTAAAAAAAAATTTTAATGTATTTATTAAGAGACAAGGTCTCACTATGTTGCCCTGGCTAGAGTGCAGTGGTGATTCACAGGCATGATCATGGCACACTATAGCCTCTGACTTAGTCAAGGACTCTCCTGCCTCAGCCTCCCAGGTAGCTGGGACTATTGTGCATCACTGCACCCAGCTCCATCCATTTACTTTTAACCTATTTATATGTTATATTTGAAGTGAGTTTCTTGTAGATGTAATATAGTTGAGTCTTGTTTTACATGCATTCTGACAGAGAGGGAGGGTATTACGTAAAGAAAAAGGGGTCCATTCACCAAGAACACATAACAATTCAAAATGTGTACACACCTAACAACAAAGCTTGAAAATACATAAAGCAAAAACTTACAAAACCTTAAAAAGCAATAGACAAATTTATAGTTAAAACTGGGAACTTCAATCTTCAGCCCCCCAGAATCAATAAACAGCATACCATAACCTTTTTTTTTTTTTTTGTGATAGAATCTTGCTCTGTCACCAGGCTGGAGTGCAGTGGTGTGATCTCAGCTCACTGCAACCTCTGCCTCCTGGGTTCAAGTGATTCTCCTGCCTCAGCCACCCGAGTAGCTGAGATTACAGGCACGTACCACCACGCCCAGCTAATTTTTGTAGTTTTAGTAGAGATGGGGTTTCACCATGTTGGCCAGGATGGTCTCCATCTCTTGACCTCGTGATCTCCCCGCCTTGGGCTCCCAAAGTGCTGAGATTACAGGCATAAGCCACCGCCCCCAGCCCCATAACCTTTGAGTACATAAACAGTTAGGTACAGGCTGTGATTTCTGATCAGCCCACTCTGGGTGTGGTTCCAACGTTAGTTCAGTTTTTAAAGCCTATGCAATGCTTGTTTCTGTCCCGTGTATGTGCCACCCAATGAACAGTCTGGGAGCTGGGCTGCAGTCTGTCCCACCTTTCAGTTCTCAAAGTCTATGGTATGCTGTTAAGGGTCAGATTCATGCACACACCAATCAGGAATAAGCTCCAGAGTCTAGAAACGACTTCATTGGGTCACACTTCCTAGCTCCTCCCTCTTTATGTTCTCCTCAGAATTTACCAGTTTCCTTCATCTTTTTAGTTCTCCAGCCCCAAAAGCTGAGTTTTTAGTTAACCCAGTCTGCTGCACACTTTCTGTGTGTATTCAGAGTCAAATAGTAGGCTAGAGAAGAAAAAAACCAACAGGGATTTGCCCCACTTTGGGGGACCACAGCTCCTCTGATCAGAGAGGAACATTCTGTACTTAAGAGTTTTAGGGACCTTCAGCCTCTGCTGCCACCCCTGTCTTTGCTGCAACTGTTGTCATGGGATCGTCTGGCTTCTGGAGCATGACAGAAAAATGAAGAAGGGAAAATGATGAATTGCCCCCCTCTCGGTGAGTGATAGAATTCTCCTTTCCCACTCCTGGACCCAAAACTAGAGGGCTTTTCTTAAAGCACTCTCTGTCTACATCTCGGTGCCCACTTCAGAGTTTCAGGCTTCCTTGAGTCCTGGCCGGGAGGGAATAAAAGGGCAAACTCAGTACTGGCCTGGTGGTGCTTTGAATTGTGGTGTCCTTTCCAAATCTTCCTGCTATCATTTATTTTGCAGTGTTCCTAAATAGATGCTCCATGCACTCTATCTAGGTTTTATAGCTGGATGGCTCAGGGGGGTGACGGTCTTGGTGACTGTCATAGCTTTTAAAAAGTAAGCGATTTCAAACTGGGAGCCCTCCTATTCTTGGATTGTACATTTTTGAATATACATTTAGTGATATTAAATTTTGTCATATTGGTATTGACCTATGTCCTTTTTATTCATTGTATTTTTATCTATCCATAAGCACATTGTCTCAATATGTGTGCAATTGCAATAACTGGCAATCTCCTTTTTAAAAAATATAGCTTCAATCAAGTCATCAATTAAAATGTTAAGACTAAGAAAATAATCTTATACAAATGTTGTAAAAGAGGTATAGATTTATTCATTTATTCATCACATTTAATTAAATTGATTAATTAATTTTGAGACAGAGTCTCACTCACTCTGTTGCCCTGGCTGGAGTATAGTGGTGTGATCTTGGCTCAATGCAACCTCTGCCTCCTGGGTTCCAGTGATTCTCATGCCTCAGCTTCTCGAGTAGCTGGTATTACAGGTGTGTGCCACCGCGCTTGGCTAATTTTTTTTTTTTTAAGTAGAGATGAGGTTTCACCATGTTGGCCAGGCTGGTCTTGAACTTCTGGCCTCAAGCAGTCTGCTCGCCTTGGCCTCCCAAAGTACTGGGATTACAGGCATGAGCCACCGCGCCCAGCCTATTCATCAGATTTTATTAAGTGCCTACTCTATGCCCTAGAGATATGGAAGCAAATAAAACCAAGTCTGTTCACATGAATCCAGAAAACAATGTGCTTTGGGTATTATTGCTCAGTCATCGGTGAATGCACCTAACTATACCAAATCAGGACCCATTTTTGAGCCCGTGTCACGATCTATGCAGCGTAGAGGAGATATGGCAGTGAACAAGTCAGTCACATTTTCTGTCCTCAACGTTGCCAGTCTTATCCATATTATCACTTTGCCTATTTGTCCCCATTTTGCCTACCAGGCTGTCATGAAAGACCTTGTCACACGACTTTCTGAAATCGCTAATTTACATCACTAACCCATCCCTGATCTACAATGAAGACAGCCTAACAGACAAAAAAAAAAAAAAAGGTTTGTGAAACTTGCTCTGAATTATCACCAGTTTTTCTAAGTATTAACCAATTTTACATTTAAGTTAGTTGACAGACTCTAGAGTCTAGGTTTTTTTTGCTTTCAAAAAAGCAAGCTCTTTGTTTATCTTTTAATCTCAAATCTTCACTGCCAACTTAAACTTTGTCATCCAACCCATTTTGCCTTTTTGCAGACCCCTCTATCATCTTTGGCTATGTGTTCTCTCTTTTCAGACTTTAGTACCTTTTTCCTCTGGGTGTATTCTCACTTACCTCTCTTAGAAGCTCCTCCAGTGGGAGGAAGTGTGTAACTGCCATTAGAGAAATTGATCTTTGCAGGGTAGGGGGAGAAGAGAACCACAGAGGTGATGAATCCCCTGTTGCTATTTGTGCTTAGGATTTATTTTGAATATAGATAATTGTATTAGACTGATATCCATCAGTGGTGTACACACCCTTGGTTTCACTGTTTCAAATCTAGGAGAGTGGATGCACATGGAGCTGTTGGCAGAAACGATTTATTTCAGGACACAATGAATTAAATAGAAAGTATTTACATTTTCAAGATGTGATGGTGCCTGTTCATATTATGGGCACTTTCTCAGCTCCTGAAATCCTTAACTCTAAATATGGAAAAAGCAACTACTGTTAAAGGCAAAAGCTCCTCTTTCTTCTAATGATAGTGTCATCATCTCTATGCAATCAAAGTTGACTAATACTGTCTTTCTTTGGATTCCAGTGCAAGTAACCTCAAAAGGTTCTGGTAAACCTTGTGGTCCAGCTACTCTTTCATGACAAGTATAACTATTGCCTTAATACAAGATACTTTTAAACAATGCAAACAACAATAAGAGCAATAGCAGCAACAACAAAACCCAGTCTCTGGCAAAATCCAGATTCCGCATGTAAACTGTGTAAACTCAAAAAGAAAATTAAAAAAAAGGAGAAAAAAAAGGGATAAACTGTGTAAACTCACTATTTCCAATAATTGCCTTACGCTGTCCTCCCTTTCTCTCTCATTTCGCAATACAGGACTTTCCCACTAAAATCAATCATTCTTTGTCTCAGCTCATGTTTTCCTATGTACAGGAGTTAGAATGGTTCTGGACAGTTAATTAGCCATCAATCCATCTCTAAAACACAGAACATGTCCGTTGCTTTTGTAAACCCCCAATGTTTCATTTTGCTTCAGTGCCTTTTTAATAAACCTAATTGTGTTTATGCACTGGCATATTTATTGCTCACCTTTCACCCTTTATGCTGATCCCTGGCTGCCCACGGGGTCCTTTCAGTTGATCAAAACCACAATCCCCTTGTGTAAGAAAGGTCACATTTACTCTAACAATGGAAACCCACAGCCATGTGTTGCCTCGGTGTGGGTCACCAAGGGGCACATCAAAGCAAAGGCATGTATGGATCTCTCTTGATTTTTTTACTTTCCCAGTTTCAGACACTGAGGCACAGGGATTTTTTTTTTTTTCTTTCTCTTGACTGCCACCTCTTACTCATTATGAGGTCTAAGGGGGAAAACGGGAAGTTTTTATTAAAAAGGAATATCTCTTTTCTCTACTCAAGCTTTTGTTTTTGAAAAAAATCTATCTTAATTTTTGTGAGTATAAAGTAGATGTATATATTTATGGGGTACATGAGATGTTTCAATACAGGTAAGTAATGTATAGTAATCACATCATGGAAAATGGGGTTTCCATCCCCTTAAGCATTTATTCTTTGTATTACAAACAATCCAAGTGTACTCCTTTAGTTATTTTAAAATATATAATTAGGCTGGGCATGGTGGCTCATGCCTGTAATCCCAGCACTTTGGGAGGCCGAGGTGGGTGGATCACTTGAGGTCAGGAGTTTGAGACCAGCCTGGCCAACATGGCGAAACCCCATCTCTACCAAAAATACAAAAATTAGCCAGGTATGGTGGCACATGCCTGTAATCCTAGCTACTCAGGAGGCTGAGGCAGGCAAATCACTTGTACTCAGGAAGCGGAGGTTGCAGAGAGCCGAGATTGTGCAACTGCACCCCAGCCTGGGCAATAGAGCAAGACTCTGTATCAAAAAAAATGTATAATTAAATTATTATTGACTATAGTCACCCTATTGTGCTATCAAACCTAGATTTTATTCATTCTTTCTATTTTTTTTGGTGCTCATTAACCATCTCCACTTTCCTTCAGTCCCCTCCCCACTACCCTTTCCAGCCTCTGATAATCATTCTTCTACTATCTGAATGACTTCAACTATTTTGATTTTCCTGATCCCACAAATAAGTGAGAACATGTGATGTTTGTCTTCCTGTGCCTGACTTATTTTACTTAGCATAATGACCTCCAGTTCCATCCACATTGTTGCAAGTGATAGGATCTCATTCTTTTTTATGATTGAATAATACTCCATTATGTATAAGTAGCACACTTTCTCTTTCCATTCATCTGTGGATGGACACTTAAGTTGCTTTCAAATTTTGGCTATGGTGAACAGTGCAACAAACATGAGAGTGCAGATATCTCTTTGATATACTGATTTCCTTTCTTTTGGGTATATACCCAGCAGTGGGACTGCTGGATCATGTGGTAGCTCAATTTTTAGTTTTCTGAGGAACCTCCAAACTGTTCTCCATAGGATTATGCTGATTTACCTCCCCACCAACAGTGTATGAGTGTTCCCTTTTCTCCACATTCTTGCCAGCATTTGTTATAGCCTGTCTTTTGGATGTAAGCCATTTTAACTGTGGTGAGATGATATCGCATTGTAGTTTTGACTTGCATTTCTCTGATGATCAGTGATGTTGAGTACCTTTTCGTATGCCTGTTTGCCATTTGTATGTCTTCTTTTGAGAAATGTCTATTCAAATCATTTGCCCATGTTTTAATTGGATTAATATAATTTTTTTCTGTAGAGTTGAGCTCCTTATATATTCTGGTTATTAATCCCTTGTCAGATGGTAGTTTGCAAGTATTTTCTCCCATTTTGTGCATTGTCTCTTCATTTTGTTGACTATTTCCTTTGCTGTGCAGAAGCTTTTTTAACTTGACATGATTCCATCTGTCCATTTTTGCTTTGGTTGCCTGTGCTTATGGGGTGTTACTCAAGAAATTTTTTCCAGACCAATGTCCTGGACTTTTCCCCATGTTTTCTTGTAGAAGTTTAATAGTTTAACAGTTGTTTTGGATACTATAGCTGTGTAGTATAATTTGAAATCAGGTAATGTGATTTCTCCAGTTTTGTTCTTTTTGCTTTGGATAGCTTTGGCTATTCTGGGTCTTTTGTGGTTCCATGTAAATTTTAGGATTTTTTTTCTATTTTTGTGAAGAACGCCATTGGTATTTTGATAGGGATTGCATTGAATCTGTAGATTGCTTTGGGTAGTATGGACATTTTAACAATATTGATTCTTCCAGTCCATGAACATGGAATATGTTTTCATTTTTTTGGTGTCCACTTCAATTTTTTAAATCAGTGTTTTATAGTTTTCTTTTCTCTGAGACGCAGTCTCGCTCTGTCGCCCAGGCTGGAGTGCAGTGGCCGGATCTCAGCTCACTGCAAGCTCCGCCTCCCGGGTTCCCGCCATTCTCCTGTCTCAGCCTCCCGTGTAGCTGGGACTACAGGCTCCCGCCACCTCGCCATGCTAGTTTTTTGTATTTTTTAGTGGAGACGGGGTTTCACCGTGTTAGCCAGGATGGTCTCGATCTCCTGCCCTCGTGATCCGCCCGTCTTGGCCTCCCAAAGTGCTGGGATTACAGGCTTGAGCCACCGCGCCCGGCCATATAGTTTTCGTTACAAAGATGTTTCGCTTTGGTTAATTCCTAGGCATTTAATTTTATTTGTGGCTATTGTAAATGAGATTTTTTTTTTTTTTTGAGACGGAGTCTCACTCTGTCGCTGGGGCTGGAGTGCAGTGGCCGGATCTCAGCTCACTGCAAGCTCCGCCTCCCGTTCACGCCATTCTCCTGCCTTAGCCTCCCGAGTAGCTGGGACTACAGGCGCCCGCCACCTTGCCCAGCTAGTTTTTTGTATTTTTTAGTAGAGACGGGGTTTCACAGTGTTAGCCAGGATGGTCTCGATCTCCTGACCTCGTGATCCACCCGTCTCGGGCTCCCAAAGTGCTGGGATTACAGGCTTGAGCCACCGCGCCCGGCCAATGAGATTATTTTTTAAAAATTCTTTTTTCAGATTGTTCACCATTGGCATGTTGAAATGCTACTAGTTTTTGTATGTTTGTTTTGTATACTGCAACTTTACTGAATTTGTTTATCAGTTCTAATCATTTTTTTCATAGAGTCTTTAGGTTTTTCCAAATATAAGATCATATCATTTGCAAACAAGGATAATTTGACTTCTTACTTTGGATGACCTTTCTTTCTCTTGACTAATTGCTCTAGTTGGGACTTCCAGTACTATGTTGAATAATAGTGGTGAAAGTGGGCATCCTTTCTGTGTTCCAGATCTTAGAGAAAGGCTTTCAGTTTTTCCCCATTCAGTATGATACTAGCTGTGGGTCTGTCATATATGGTTTTTATTATGTTGAGGTATATTTCTTCTCTCTCATTTTTTAGGGTTTTTTTCATGAAGAGATGTTGAATTTTACCAAATGCTTTTTCAACATCAATTGAAATGATCAGATGGTTTTTATTCTTCATTCTGTTAATATGATGCATCACATTGATTTGTGTATGTTGAGCAATATTCATCAGCGATATTGGCCTGTTGTTTTCTTTTTGTGACCTGCCTCTGTCTGGTTTCGATATTGGAGTAATAACTGCCTCACAGAATGAGTTTGGAAGTATTCCCTTCTCTTCTACTGTTTCCAGAATAATTTGAGTAGAATTGGTATTAGCTCTTTTTTAAAAGTTTGGTAGAACTCAGTAGGGAAGTCATTGGGTCCTGGGCTTTTCTTTACTGGGAGACTTTTTATTATGACTTTGATGTGGTTACTTGTTATCGGTCTGTACAGATTTTGGATTTATTCATGTTTCAATATCGGCAGGTTGTATATGCCTAGGAATTTGTCCATTTCTTCTAGATTTTCCAATTTATTGGCATATTGTTGCTCATAGTAGCCACTAATGATCCTTTAAATTTCTGCAGTATCAGTTGTAATGTTGCCTTTTCATCTCTGATTTTATTTATTTGGCTATTCTCCCTTTTTTAATTAGTCTGCTAATTTTGTTTAATTTTGAAAAATCCAACTTTTTGTTTTTGTTTTTCATTGATATATTATGTTTTTGAGATGGAGTTTTGCTCTTGTTGCCCAGGTTGGAGTGCAATAGCGCAATCGTGGCTCACTGTAACCTCTGCCTCCTACATTCTAGCAATTCTGTCTCAGCCTCCTGAGTAGCTAGGATTACAGGCATGCGCCATCACACCTGACTAATTATATATTTTTAGTAGAGACGGGGTTTCACCATGTTGGCTGGGCTGGCCTCGAACTCCTGACCTCAGGTGATACACCTGCCTCGGCCTCCCAAAATGCTGAGATTACAGGTGTGAGCCTTCATTGATCTTTTTATTTTCTTTTTTGTTTCAATTCCATTTATTTCTGCTCTGATCTTTATTATTTATTTTCTTCTACTAACCTTGGGTTTGGTTTGCTCTTGCTTTTCTAGTTTTTAAAGATTCAATGTTAGACTGTTGATTTGAAGTTTTTCTTCATTTTTGATGTAGGCACTGATAGCTATAAACTTCCCTCTTAGTACTGCTTTCACTGTATCCCACAGGTTTTGGTATGTTGTGCTGCCATTATCATTTGTTTCAATAATTTTTCAGTTTTCTTCTTGATTTCTTCATTGACCCACTGATCATTCAGGAGCATATTGTTAAATTCCATGTATTTGTATAGTTTCCCAAATTCCTCTTATTGTTGATTTTTAGTCTTATTCCATTGTGGCTAGATAAGCTTAATATTATTTCATTTTTTGAATGTTTTAAGACTTGTTTTGTGACCTAATATGTGATCTAGCCTTGAGAATGACCTATGTGCTGAGGAAAATAACGTGTATTCTGCAGCCATTGGATGAAATGTTCTGTAAACATCAATTAGGTCCATTTGGTCTATAGTGCAGATTAAGTCTGATGTTTCTTTGTTGATTTTCTGTCTGGAAGATCTGTCCAATGCTGAAAGTGGGGTGTGACCTTTCCAGCTCTTTTTGTATCATGGCTTATTTCTTTTTTTTTTTTTTTTTTTTTGAGACGGAGTCTCGCTCTGTCACCCAGGCTGGAGTGCAGTGGCCGGATCTCAGCTCACTGCAAGCTCCGCCTCCCGGGTTTACGCCATTCTCCTGCCTCAGCCTCCCAAGTAGCTGGGACTACAGGCGCCCGCTACGTCGCCCGGCTAGTTTTTTGTATTTTTTAGTAGAGACGGGGTTTCACCGTGTTAGCCAGGATGGTCTCGATCTCCTGACCTCATGATCCGCCCGTCTCGGCCTCCCAAAGTGCTGGGATTACAGGCTTGAGCCACCGCGCCCGGCCATCATGGCTTATTTCTATCTTTAGCTCTAATAAAATTTGTTTTAGATAGCTGGGTGCTCCAGTATTGTGTGGAGCACAATTAAAATTGTTACATCCCCTTGTCGAATCAACCCCTTTATCATTATATCTCCACTCAAGCTTTGACCAGAATTTGTTTTTGCACATGATTCAAGACAAGAAAAGAACAGAGTAGGGGAGTGGGTAGTTGTGAGAATTTAGCTGTTGAGCTCCCTGGCCCGCTGAAAACATGTGGAAAATGCAAATTTTGCCATAAGCTAGGTTAGTTTGTTTATTTATCCTTCCTATAATTCTTTCATCCATTCACCTACTCCTTACTCTGTAGAGGTGTTAGAACCAGGGATCATAAACTCAAATGCCTCCAAGGTAAGAGCAAGGTTTAGAAACAGGAAGCAGGAACTTTAGTGAACTGGAGAACAGAGGCCCCATCTTCAGGAGTGGCCACTACTCAGCCTTGGCATATTCTAAATAGAAGTGTAGGCCCAGTGTGGCAAGATATTCTGAATCTTCAAGAGAAGCAGGAAACCCATATTTTTATAAGAAATCTCCCAACTTTTAAATGTTGGTAACAACTAACTGCAAATTTTGAAATCACTGTGCAGAATGGACCTGCAGTCTGAATTTGGTCAGCTCTTCAAGGTCTCCAAAGCGCCACTGTCCTCCTGAAATTGAGAGTGGAACTGGGAAGCAGAAGTGATTATTCTACAAAGAAGGCAAAGGCAGAATGGCAGAGAAAATAGCCATTGCTTCAAGGAGGGAGATTAATCTCAGCTGTAAGAATCAAGGCTTCTTGGAAAGCTGAGATTTGACATAGGCCTTGAAGAATAGGTCTTGAGGACCTTGAAGAATGTTGATAGGCAGCAATGGAGAGAGAATTAGAGGCTAATTCTCTATTCTCTATGTGGGGAGAAGGCACAAATAGCACAGAAATAGGCAATCGTGGGGTACTGTATGTAACCAAATGGGAATTTGTGCAAATCTGTAATGATAAGTAAGGCTAGATTATAGGGGGCTCTAAAATAAGATTTAGGCTCATGTCTGCAATCCCAGAACTGTAGAAGGTTGAGGCAGGAGGATCACTTGAGTCCGGGAGTTTAAGACCAGCCTAGGCAACAAAGGGACATGCCACCTCTACAAAAAATTTAAAAATTAGCTGAGTGTGGTGGCACACACCTGTAGTCCAAGCTACTCAGGACGCTGAGGTGATAGGATTGCTTGAGCCTGGGAGGTTGAGGCAGCAGTGAGCCATGATTACACCACTGCACTCCAGCCTGGGTGGCAGAGTGAGACTCTGTCTCAAAAAAAAAAAAAAAAGAACCAGGCCTGGTGGCTCACGCCTGTAATCCCAGCACTTTGGGAGGCCAAGGCAGGTGGATCATGAGGTCAGGAGATTGAGACCATCCTGGCTAACATGGTGAAACCCCATCTCTCCTGAAAATACAAAAAATTAGCCGGGCGTGGTGGCAGGCGCCTGTGGTCCCAGCTACTCAGGAGGCTGAGGCAGGAGAATGGCGTGAACCCGGGAGGCGGAGCTTGCGGTGAGCCACTGCACTCCAAGCCTGGGCGACAGAGCGAGACTTCGTCTCAAAAAAAAAAAAAAAAAAAAAACCAAAAAAAAGATATAAAAATTGAATTTTATTAATATTTGCTTGGCAGTGGGGAGGTACTGAAGGATTTCAAACAAAGGAGTGACGAGGAGAGAATGTTTTAGGCAGGTTATTTGATGTTTGTGTGTAGGGTGATTAGAAATGGGAGAGACTATAAGCAGAAAATGAGACAATTACAACAATCCAGGCATAAACTGGGAAGAAGGCAGTGGTAAAAGAAAAGAAGAGATGGATGGGGAAAACTCTGAGAAGAAAGCATAAGAATAATTGTGTCTAAAATACGCCCATTCTACCTTTGAGATGTTCCTTCCTTCTCTAGGTTTCTGGCCCTCCTCTAGTCAAGGCAGGATATAGGTTGAAGATTCTATGGGCTGATGATAGCAGAATGTGGACTTCAACTAGACCAGTTGAGTAGATGGTCCATAACCTTCCTAATTCATGTGCTACTGTAGTCTGTCCTGGGGCTGGTGGGAGTCTCTTAGGAGTAGGGGACTGGTGCAAAAATGCCACGTGGGGTATAAGAGGAGTCTGGTAGAAAGGTGAGTGTCCCTTCCCAGCCACCAGGGGTCACAGGTCACAGGGGCCAGGGACACAAAGGTTTATAGGTATCTGTCCTTGTATTCTTGGAATGGAGGTTAATCACGACAGCATTCTATGTACTATTTAAGTGTTTCTTTGGGGAGCTTGGACAGTCAGTCAGATTTTTTATTTTTTTATTTTACTTTAAGTTCTGGGGTACACATGCAGAACGTGCAGGTTTGTTACATAGGTATACACGTGCCATGGTGGTTTGCTGCACCCATCAACCCATCTCCTAATGCTATCCCTCCCCTAGCACCCCCAACCCCTGACAGGCCCTGGTGTGTGATGTTCTCCTCCCTGTGTCCATGTGTTTTCATTGTTCAACTCCCACTTATGAGTGAGAACATGTGGTGTTTGGTTTTCTGTTCTTGTGTTAGTTTGCTGAGAATGATGATTTCCAGCTTTATCCATGTCCCTGCAAAGGACATGAACTCATCCTTTTTGATGGCTGCATAGTATTCCATGGTGCATATGTGCCACATTTTCTTTATCTAATCTATCATTGATGGGCGTTTAGGTTGGTTCCAAGTCTTTGCTATTGTGAACAGTGCCACAATAAACATACGTGTGCATGTTTTTATAGTAGAATAGTTTATAATCCTTTGGATATATACCCAGTAATGGGATTGCTGGCTCAAATGGTATTTCTAGTTCTAGATTCTTGAGGAATTGCCACACTGTCTTCCACAATGGTTGTACTAATTTACACTTCCACCAACAGTGTAAACGTGTTCCTATTTCTCCACATCCTCTGCAGCATCTGTTGTTTCCTGACTTTTTAATGATCACCATTCTAACTGGCATGAGATGGTATCTCATTGTGGTTTTGATTTGCATGTCTCTAATGACCAATGATGATGAGCTTTTTTTCATGTTTGTTGGGTGCATAAATGTCTTCTTTTGAGAAGTGTCTGTTCATATTCTTCACCCACTTTTTGGTGGTGTTATTTGGTTTTTTGTTATAAATTTGTTTAAGCTCTTTGTAGATTCTGGATATTAGCCCTTTGTCAGATGGATAGATTGCAAAAATGTTCTCCCATTCTGTAGATTGCCTGTTCACTGTGATGATAGTTTCTTTTGCTGTGCAGAAGCTCTTTAGTTTAATTAGATCCCATTTGTCAATTTTGGCTTTTGTTGCCGTTGCTTTTGGTGTTTTAGTCATGAAGTCCTTGCTCATGCCTACGTCCTGAATGGTATTGCCTCAGTTTTCTTCTAGGGTTTGTATGGTTTTAGGTCTTACATTTAAGTCTTTAATCCATCTTGAGTTAATTTTTGTATAAGGCGTAAGGAAGGGATCCAGTTTCAGCTTTCTGCATATGGCTTGTCAGTTTTCCCAACACCATTTATTAAACAGGGAATCCTTTCCCCATTACTTGCTTTTGTCAGGTTTGTCAAAGATCAGACAGCTGTAGATGTGTGGCATTATTTCTGAGGCCTCTGTTCTGTTCCATCAGTCTATATATCTGTTTTGGTACCAGTACCATGCTGTTTTTGTTACTGTAGCCCTGAGTATAGTTTGAAGTCAGGTAGCGTGATGCCTCCAGCTTTGTTCTTTTGGCTTAGGATTGTCTTGGCTATGCAGGCTCTTTTTTTAGTTCCATATGAAATTTAAAATAGTTTTTTCCAATTCTGTGAAGAAAGTCAATGGTAGCTTGATGGGGATATCATTGAATCTATAAATTACTTTGGGCAGTGTGACCATTTTCATGGTACTGATTTTTCCTATCCATGAGCATGGAATGTTTTTCCATTTGTTTATGTCCTCTCTTATTTCCTTGAGCAGTGGTTTGTAGTTCTCCTTGAAGAGGTCCTTCACATCCATGTAAGTTGTATTCCTAGGTATTTTATTCTCTTTGTAGCAATTGTGAATGGGAGTTCACTCAGGATTTGACTCTCTGTCTGTTAATGGTGTAGAGGAATGCTTGTGATTTTTGCACACTGATTTTGTATCCTGAGACTTTGCTGGAGTTGCTTATCAGCTTAAGAAGATTTTGGTCTGAGATGATGGGGTTTTCTAAATATACAATCATGTCATCTGCAAACAGAGACAATTTGACTTCCTCTTTTCCTAATTGAATACCCTTTATTTCTTTTTTTTGCCTGATTGCCCTGGCCAGAACTTCCAATACTATGTTGAATAGGAGTGGTGAGAGAGGGCATCCTTGTCTTGTGCCCGTTTTCAAAGAGAATGCTTCCAGTTTTTGCCCATTCAGTATGATATTGGCTGTGGGTTTGTCATAAGTAGCTCTTATTATTTTGAGATACATTCTATCAATACCTAGTTTATTGAGAGTTTTTAGCATGAAGGGCTGTTGAATTTAGGCTACCAACCAAAAAAAATCCAGGACCAGACTGATTCACAGCTGAATTCTACCAGAGGTGCAAAGAGGAGCTGGTACCATTTCTTCTGAAACTATTCCAAACAATAGAAAAAAAGGGAATCTTCTCTAACTCATTTTATGAGGCCAGCATCATCCTGATACCAAAACCTGGCAGAGACACAACAAAAAAAGGAAATTTCAGGCACATATCCCTGATGAACATCGATGTGAAAATCCTCAATAAAATACTGGCAAACAGAATCCAGCAGCATATCAAAAAGCTTACCTACCACAATCAAATCAGCTTCATCCCTGGGATGAAAGGCTGGTTCAACATATGCAAATCAATAAATGTAATCCATCACATAAACAGAATCAATGACAAAAACCACATCATTATCTCAATAGAGTCAGTCAGATTTTGAATTGCAAATCTCAAAGTCAAAATGTGGTTGGGTGTGGGGGCTCACACCTGTAATCTCAGCACTTCGGGAGGCTGAGGCAGGTAGATCACTTAATGTCAAGCATTCAAAACCAGCCTGGCCAACATGGCGAAGCCCCGTCTCTACTAAAAATACAAAAATTAGCTGGGCGTGGTGGTATATGCCTGTAATTCCAGCTACTGGGGAGGCTGAGGCACAAGAATCTCTTGAACCAGGGATATGGAGGTTGCAGGGAGCCAGGATTGTGCCACTGCACTCCAGCCTGGGTGATAGAGTGAGACTGTCTCAAAAAACAACAACAAAACAAAGTCAAAATGCACTTTGATATGGGATGGTATTAAACAGGATGTTCCAGGAACAGGAGACAAATACATGGTCTTCTATTATTTTATCCAAAAACCTGTCCCTGTTTTCAATAATTTTTCTTGTCTTTTCTCTCCCATTACTTAAAATTTATTTAAATAATTGAGATATATAATTTCCATACTATAAAATTTACTCTTTTAAAGTGTCCGATTTAGTGGCTTTTAGTGTATTCACAGATTATGCAATGATCACCACTAATTCCAAAACATTTTCAGAATCCCAATGGCTGGTTCGTACATTAACTCTATAACTAACTTACTGAGAAACTGCCGAACTGTTTTCCGCAGTGGCTGCAGCCTTTCACAGCCTCACCAGCACATATATGAGGGTTCCAATTTCTCTACCTCTTCACCAGTACTTATTATGGTCTTTTTTTTCTTTTATTAGAGTCATCTTAGTAAGTGTGGTGGCATCTCATTGTGGTTTTGATTTGCATTTCCTTGATGGCAGTGATATTGAATATCTTTCCACATGCTTTTTAGCCATTTGTATATCTTCTTTGGGGAAATGTCTCTTCACATCCTTTGCCCATTTTTAAATGTTGTTATTTGTCTTTTTGTTGTTGAATTGTAAGTCTCCTGTCATTTTGCAGGTTTTACCTTTGTGCAGAAATAGGTCATCTTCTTGCGGACGATCTTTTTGTGGATCCTTTCCTTTCTCACGGTGAATTGGCCAGTTAAACTGTAACTGGTATATTATTTGGGACTTAACACCAAGAATATCAGTTGGCTCCCATTTTCAGCATCTTTCTACATTCCCATACTCTTGGAGGTCCCAGTACTAGCTAGGCAGCACCTTCTCAGAGAAGTGAGTCCCAGATCTGTTGGGCCCCCTCCTCTGAGTTTTTAAGTTTAAATGACCCCTCCAACCTCTTTCTTTTGTTTCTCCAGCTTTAGAGGTGGCAGCTGCTTCTGCAGTTACTGTCTCTATGATACCTCAGACTTCACTTTTTGCTGTTTCAACCTTCCAAGATTTGTTTGACTGAATCCCTATATTAAATTCTCTCTGTTGAAACAACTGACATGGTTTTTGGTTTCCTGCCTAGATTTGACTGATGTAATTGTTTAGATTTACTAACTTACTCTATAACTCTAATTTAAGGTTCTAATTTAGCTTCTGCCGGGCTAAGCCCCTGGCTTTAGTCCAGTAGATGATTTTTGGCAAAGAAAGCCAGTTGATTGCTATACCCCTCTTGCTGACTAAAACAAAATACATCTCTACATTTATTTTGGACAGGAAAGTACCTTAAAGTAAAGAACGTCAATATCTAACATGTTACTCAGTATTACGTTCTTATTAGGCATCAGAAATGGGCTCTGCTTGGAATGAAATAAGCACAGAAAGAGTTGAACCCCATTTTCAACATGAGGCTGCCACAGTTGTGAAGAAGACATTCCTCAAAGAACCTGAAAATTTCCCCGACCAAGAAAATTCTGGCCTTGGGCTGTTGCGGATTAGTAATTATGAGCCTAAGACCCAACAAAAGAGGATTCTGGACACTAGTCATTTGCTGGCATCAATCTTGTTGACTGGCGATCCTGTTAAATCCAGCATGTGAAGATGTCTTTCATATGATTGTATCCTTGAGAAGCCACTAAGCACCTCGGTATGCCCCATGTTCTCTCAGACCCTGGGAAAATATTTAAGTTGTGATAAACAGGCTCACTCCACCCTGATGGGGTCCTCAGCACCTTCACCCTAACGTTTCTGTTCAGGCACAGCCCTCTCTCTGATTGCAAAGATCCTTGCCTTCCCTTTTCCTGCAGCCACCTCTCTCCCTAACTTCTAGTGGCTATTCTGACTCACTGGCATGATTGTAGTGTGTAAGAGTTTAAGTTATATACCCATCACTGAATTGAAAAAGGTGGCCTCATTTATTCAGACCTACAGGCTCACTACAGCAAATGTGCTGGAATAAACAGCTTTTCTGAAGGAGAATGCTGTTTCAGACATCCCCTGATAACCATGTTTACTGTCTGTACTTCACCCTTAAAATCAATAGGAAGGATTCCTCTGTGCATTAGGAAAGCACAGAACTTGGGACTCTCTGGTAGGAGGGACCAGCCTCCCATTCACAACCTAGAACCCCCAGTGCTAACCCAGTGGGTGCAGAAGGATGTCTAGGGATGAGGGGCCGACAACTTCGGGTGGGGTCTCCTTTGGTTTCCACCTCCAGTTCCAGGGCTATCATCTGGCCCCAGGGCATGACTCCTTTTAGGTGCAGGAGGAACTCTTCTGCCTTCCACCTGTACTTTCTCTGGCCTTTTCCCTCCTCTCTGGGGGTTGCTCCAGGTTTATCCCCCTGCACTCCCATGCCCCAGTGTGTCCTGGAAGATAGCCCCAGCTTTCCCAGCTTTCATGGGAAGCCCCTTCCCTGAGCCCCGCAGTCGGATGTTGGGGGTGTTGGGGGCCGACACGAGACTGACCCGGAAATGTTGCCGAGCCCTTCAGCAAACCCTGTTCTTCTGGAGGGAGGAACTCTGGGGGTGGGCAGGTGGCAGAGTGAGAAAAGCTGGGGGTGAGAACAGGATTGGTGGGTCGCACGGGCCCTGTGGCGGAGGCAGAGCCCTGGCTTGCATTTTCACAGAAGAAACTCTTCCTTGGTTGACTTTCCAGAAAAACTGTGAGTCTTCTGACATTTCAGCAGACACCAGTTCTTCCTGCTGTGGCTCTTGGTGAGAGGGCTGGGGAAGGATTGGTTCTTTCAGGGATCCCCTGGCCAATTCTGCATTTGCTGAGTTTGTCGGGCCGCTGTTTACAGGGCGCGGTACTGACGCTCCCGCCTGGCTCTGGGCCACTCCACAAACTCAACTCACCAAGAAGCTTCCTGTGCAGTTCACTGCACACTCACGGGCCTCACACTGGCAACTTCAGGTTCGTCCTTTTTCACTGGATTTATATGTAGGCCTTGGAGTCCATTTGAAAAATCTGTAGAATTTGGTGTCATGTGAACGTGAGATGGCTTTTAGCAGCCTTCGCCCTGCCTCCAGCTGGTTTCAGCCTGAGGTTCCCAGTTGTGCAATTGAGAACTGTCTGGTGACCTCTTAATTTATCCCATCTGATCTAAGATTTGTTTTTTAAAAGTATCAGGTTTGGGTTGAAAAATTGTCAGACTATGCCTTAATGGTTTTCAGAAAAAATGTGGATATTTTCAGGAAGAAGATTTTTTAAAAAAATCCCTAATTGCAGCAGGGCGTGGTAGCTCACGCCTGTAATCCCAGCACTCTGGGAGGCCGAGGTGGGCGGATCACCTGAGGTCTGGAATTCGAGACCAGCCTGACCAATATGATGAAACCCTGTCTCTACTAAAAAATACAAAAATTAGCCGGGCGTGGTGGCAGTTGCCTGTAATCCCAGCTACTTCGGGAGGCTGAGGCAGGAGAATCACTTGAACCTGTGAGGCGGAGGTTGCAGTGAACTGAGATTGTGCCCCTGCACTCCAGCCTGGGTTATAGAGTCTCACCAAAAAAAAAAAAAAAAAAAAAAGGTCCCTAATTGCTTAAAATGATAACTGAACCTCCTGGAACTTTAAGATCTACCCATTTATTTAGCTGAACACCATTATTTCAGTTCCACTTTAAAAACTTGTTGTCTATCTAAAATGAATTCATTTAGGCAGACAGTAAGACATTTTAAAGCAGTTTTTTAAGGTTAAACAATTATGTATATACTATATATATGTGTGTGTGTACATATATATATATAAATTTTTTTTTTTTTTTGAGAGGAGTCTCGCTCTGTCACCCAGGCTGGAGTGCAGTGGTGCGATCTCAACTCACTGCAAGCTCTGTCTCCCCGGTTCAGTCATTCTCCTGCCTCAGCCTCCCAAGTAGCTGGGACCACAGGCGCCACCACCTCGCCCGGCTAATTTTTTGAATTTTTTAGTAGAGACAGGGTTTCACCCTGCTAGCCAGATGGTCTTGATCTCCTGACCTTGTGGTCCGCCCGCCTCGGCCTCCCAAAGTGCTGGGATTACAGGCATGAGTCACCGCGCCCGGCCAACAATTATATATTTTTTATAACTAATGTCAATGTAAGGTTATAAATAGACCAGTAGTACATTTATATAGAAATTACAATGTTAATATTATTTAAGGAAAAATTACAATCTAAAAGTAAAGTCCTACAGTACCTTATAAATCAAACTAGGTAAAAGCATTCCTCTTGCAAAATTAGTGGTATTATTAAAATACTGATGACCTTTTAACTTCTATTTAAAAATTAATTATTTGAAATGTAGGTAACTGGAAATGTCTTAATGAGTTGACATTTTCTTACTCCATAACAGATTCTTGATGCCAGGTTATGTTAATTTGGTAACAAGTGACCATATTCTTTAGGACAGTGGTGTGGCTCAGGTGTAATTACATTCTGAAAGCCTTGCTTACTTTGGCAGAATTTTAGTGAAATACCCATGATGTGTAGCAGTCCTCTCACTAGGATTCCAGGCATATGAGATATTCTCTTTCATGCTGTGCACGTTTGACTTGTAGTCTGATAAAATTATATTATCTTCAGCTATGACAGTGTGTTAATTGGATAATAGTGGCAACTGTCTCATGTAAGTCTTATTTTTCTTAATAACATTTAAGGATAAAACTCTGGAATTTATTTGAGAAAATATACAATCTTAATAAAATGCATGGCCATGGAAATTAAATTACGTTCATTGTTATGAATAAATGAATTAATAAATGAATGAGCAAATATTGGCTTCCATTAGGAAGAGAAATTTAGATTGTACATTAAATCAAGGCAGTTAACAGCATATAGCTACTTTAGTGAGATTCTCCTTAGCAGACATTTGCCACGTTTCTGTTTAGAAAAAGTTGTTGGCTATATATATTTTTATTTGTTGTATTTTAAAAATACTTTTTCTGGCCGGGCGCGGTGGCTCAAGCCTGTAATCCCAGCACTTTGGGAGGCCGAGACGGGCGGATCACAAGGTCAGGAGATCGAGACCATCCTGGCTAACACGGTGAAACCCCGTCTCTATTAAAAAAAAAATACAAAAAACTAGCCGGGCGAGGTGGTGGGCGCCTATAGTCCCAGCTACTTGGGAGGCTGAGGCAGGAGAATGGCGTAAACCCGGGAGGCGGAGCTTGCAGTGAGCTGAGATCTGGCCACTGCACTCCAGCCTGGGTGACAGAGCGAGACTCCGTCTCCAAAAAAAAAAAAAAAAAATACTTTTTCTAAACAGAGAAATATAATAAATGTACATTAAGGAGATCATCTTCAAAAGTAATCTGAATCAGAATTCAGTCATCTTATGTATTTATAATTACAAATTGATAAAAAAGAAACGATATAAGTGGAAAGTCTATTCGTGTAGAAAAATATTCGTCTAGAAAAATATTCCTTCAAGTACTGTATTTTTAAACAACATGTTGTATTTAAAAAGGTACTAATGCATACGTTAAAAACTTCTAACAGTACAAAAAGGTAGAAGAATGTTGTAAAGAAGTCTATCTTCTGTCCCAGATCTCAATTTCCCAGTCTTTCCCATCCAGAGGCAACTTCTGATACCAGTTTCTTATTTATGTATGTTCCCAAATATATCCTATATGCACATATATATTCTTTAAAAACAACAAATGGGAATGTAATATAAATATTGTTTTGCATTTTATTTTCTTCACTGCTCTGTCTTGAATATCATCCTTTCTTAGTACGTATGTATCTAACTCATTCTTTTACTGCTGTGTAATATTTTACTACATGACTTTGGACCATAATTTTTGTCTCTATTGTATAATTTTAGGATTATTTTCTGTTCAAAAAAATTATGAACATCTTTTTACGTGTGTCTTTACATGTAAATGAAAGAATACTTGTAGAATGAAATGTTAGATGTGAAATTGTTGGGTGAAAGGGTATATGCATTTATTTATTTATTTTGTTTGAGACATTCTCACTCTGTCATCTAGGCTGGAGTGCAGTGGTGCGATCTCAGCTCACTGCAACCTCCGCCTCCCAGAGGAGGCGGGTTCAAGCAATTCTCCTGCCTCAGCCTTCCGAGTAGCTGGGATTACAGGCACGGGACACCATGCCTGGCTAACTTTTGTATTTTTAGTAGAGACAGGATTTAACCATTGAGACCACCTTGGTTTAACCAAACTGATCTCAAACTCCTGGCTTCAAGTGATCTGCCCACTGTGGCCTCCCAAAGTGTTGGGATTACAGGTGTGAGCCACCTGGTGCCTGGCCACATTTAAATTTTGAAATATTATTGCTAAGTTTCTTGCAAAGAGACTGCCCGCCTCTTACACCCAACAGTGCTGCCCGTCACATCTCAGTTTTGCCAACACAGTGTATTATCAAATTTTTAGAACTTTTCAAAAATAGTATTTCATCGATGTTTTCATTCTTTTTGTTTATGAGTGAGGTTACACATCTTTTAATATGTTTAATAATCATTTATTTCCATTTTTTCTAATATTCACTCTTTATTGACCTGGTACAATATACCAGGCATTGTGCTAGGTACTATTAAACTGAATCAAATATACACAATATGTGTATTTATGAAATTTATTGTCTAGTGAAGGGAAACAATCACAGAAATAATTATTTGATTCCTATTGTGTTTTAAGAGTGTGTAACATGGAGACTTTTTAGGAGGAGATGGAGGGGTTTCTGGAGAAGAAAACTGAGATCTGAAGGAGAACTGAAATTAAAAAAAGGGGAAAATGAGTGGAAAGTGGACGAGGGATAAGCTTTCCTGGCAGCTGAAAGAACTTGTGTGAAGATGTTTAGATAAAAAGGGGCCTTCTTGACCGGAAAGAAAGATAGTAACTAAGGAATGGACTCCCTTAGATGAGCTATACTTGAAAGCAACTTCCCCAAATAGGTATACTTCTTGTGGTCTGTTGCTCACATGAGAAGCATTGGCTTTAAAAGAAATCCTTTTACCAGGTGCAGTGGCGGCATGCCTGTAGTCAGTCCCAGCTTCTGGGGAAGGTGAGGTGGGAGGATCGCTTGAGCTCAGGAGTTTGAGGCTAGCCTGGCAACATAGCAAAACCCTACTTCCAAAAAAATGAAATAAATTCTTTTATTTTTGTCTGTGACATATTTAAATACAGAAGAAGTTACTAACTTTAAGTCATTGTTGTATGCTTAATCTTCCAAAGTAAAAATAAGTGGTTTTTAACAATTTAGTGTTCTGCAGGGAAAAGAATACTTTGAAAGTATTCAAATTTGCTTTTTCTCTTTATAGCTAACATACAGTAAAGTGAACACCTGAGCACTTTCTATTACAATTTGCTCATTAAGTATCCTTCATCTTTAATTTTCTCGTTGCAAGAAAATAAATTGTTGTATCAACTACTCTTTTTTTGTACTGAGAAATACAAGTAATTACATTCACATAAACAATCAAACCACAAATATATTCTGGGATTTGTGATGGATTCCATGGGGAATACCAAGCTGTGTGTATCATTGAGATCTTAGGGATCCATTTTTAGTGTTTTAGGGAATGATCTTTATAAATTTAATCTAGATAAATAGGAAATACTTTACAAACTACTATAGACTCAGACCCTGCTATAAATACTGAATTGGCTGAAGAGACCAGGGTGTCAAATGACCCCAGAAAGATCTACAGCCTTCCTCTGTGCATAGAAAGCATCTCCTTACAAGATAGTCTTGTGACTCTTGAAATTTTGAAAGATAATGAGGAAATATTCAAGAGGCTGCATTAGAATTTGAAAGCCAAGAATAAGAACATAAGTTTCAACACAATATGGTGACATAAGACTTGGAGAACCATCATTCTGATGCAAAGCCATTTTCAGACTGGGATGTTGTGGCGCAGGCAAACTTGTACAAAACTGCACATGATGCAGAGTGACTGAAAAAAGGTAGACTTTCGGTTTTTTTTTCCCCTTAAGACCATTTTTTCCCCATTTGTCCTTCTTTTCTTTTCTTTCTTTCTTTCTTTCTTTTTTTTTTGAGAAGGAGTCTGACTCTGTCACCCAGGCTGGAGTGAAGTGGCGCTATCTCAGCTCACTGCAACATCTGCCTCACAGGTTCAAGCGATTCTCCTGCCTTAGCCTCCCGAGTAGCTGGGATTACAGGTGCATGCCACCACGCCCAGCTAATTTTTGTATTTTTAGTAGAGACAGGGTTTCACTATGTTGTCCAGGCTGGTCTCGAACTCCCGAGCTCAGGTGATCCGCCCGCCTCGGCCTCCCAAAGTGCTGGGATTACAGGCGTGAGCCACCGTGCCCGGCCTGTCCTTATTTTCTAAACCTGGAACTTAAGATGCAGAGGAGTTTAATCTGGGTTTTCTTTGCCATTTTCTATTCCAAAAGGATTTACATTTAGATCCTACCCTACAGAATCTGTCTACACTGAAATGTTTTTGCCATCTTATAGAAAAGAAAACCAAACAGGTCTATTTCCAATTTGACTGAAAAGTTCCCAAATTATAAAATGTCACACAATTATTAAATATTATATTTGAAAATTGGATGTCAGAAGTGATTGCCTCTAGTTTTATTGATGGGGACACTGGGGCATGGAAGGGTAAAGTGTTATAATCAATGGTTGGTCCAGGATCTGTTAACATCACAGAGCCTTGGTTCCCTCCCACCCTAGGGAGTGACTGTACTTCCTTCCTACAATAGATCCAGGCTCACCTCACCAAGAGGTGATTAGGGAACAAGAAGGGAGCCAGTTTTAATCAATCATTTTCATTATTTAATTAGTAAAAGTTTGGTGTTCCAATGGCTGAAATCAATGACTAAATTTTGTTTTGAAATACATGTGAATTTTAATATCTGATTGTTAATTTGTTGAAAGTCAAAAGATGAATACATTGAAGTCATTTGGAATATTTGACAGACTGACAGTCCCCCTTCATTACCCAGGCCCCACCTACAACATGTTATATTTCCATCTTTGACCACCAAAAATCAGCTTCCTTCATGTTACTGTAATGTTGTTCAATAGGTATAAAATCATAAAAGTTTGTCAAAAATATTTTTCCTTCCTTCCTTCCTTCCTTCCTTCCCTCCTTCCTTCCTCCCTCCTCTCTCTCTCTTTCTTTCTTTCTTTTTCTTTCCTTCCTTCCTTCCTTCCTTCCGTCCGTCCGTCCGTCCGTCTTTCTTTCTTTCTTTCTTTCTTTCTTTCTTTCTTCTTTCTTTCTTTCTTTCTCTCTCTCTCTCTCTTTTTCTCTCTCCTTCTTTCTTTCTCTCTTTCTTCTTGAGATGGGGTCTCTCTCTATTGCTCAGGCTGGAATGCAATAATGGCATGATCGTAGCTCACTGTAGCCTCAAACTCTTGGGCTCCAGTGATTCTCCTGACTCAGCCTCCTGAGGAGCTGGGACTACAGGCACAAGCCACCACACCCAGCTAATTGAAATTTTTTTTTTTTTTAGAGACAAAGTCTCCTTATGTTGCCCAGAATGGTAAAGATCTTTTTTTCATTTGCAGGTAGCCCTTTACCATATTGAGACCTTGATAGTAAACTTTCATATTTAAATTATAGAGAAATGAGAGCTGGAAGATATTTTTCTTGATTAAAAAAAAAAAGAAGAATGAATTTGACACCAAATAACTTGAAAAAAGAATCATGTAACCTCAGCCTAGACCTCATCATGTCACCTAGTGCTCATATCACCTTGTTCTAATCTTGTCTGAAATTATCTGAGGGTTCCATTATGCAGGTAAAAAGATCGAAGTTGCTCCCCAGTTTAAGCCATGGGTAACCAACACCATAAGATCAATATAGTTATGATGTGGCTATTAGCTTTTTGAAGCCTAGCTGGTTTGTTTTTTGAGGGATGTCAATAGCTATTTTGATAGCCATATGGAGAACCTTTCTTTAGTGTAACCTTGGAAAATTACTTTTTGTGTTTTTATTTGCTTGCTTATTTATCTTAATCAAAGTAATCACTCCCATAACTAAAACAATCGAATATTACCTCCTCTCTCTGCAACTCTTAGTCCTGCTCCTTAAAAGCACCCACTCCCTACTATTTTAGCTGTTTCTGTAAGTATGCAACTCTGTGTTTCTAAATGTAGGATTTATATTGCTCTTTACAGTATAGATTTAACACTTTTAGATAGTACATTATATATTTTCTGTTATGATAGATGTGTATTTAGCACTCTCACTATCTGACTACACCCGGCAATTAGAATGTTAGAATACTTTTAAGTGAGGATTTTTAGAAAACTCTGACTGTAGTGGTTTAATAAGGAAATTTATTATCTTCCCTTAACATCAGTCTGAAGACAGTGCGTCTCAAGGTTGGATAATTCAGTGGCATCATCAAGACCCAGGTACTTTTCACCTTCACTCTGCTACCCTTGGGGTGTTGACTTTGTCTTCATGTCGACTGCCCTCATGATTGCTAGAGGGTGGCGGCAAATTTAGTTGTCTTTTCCTTATATGACAGTATCCAGAGGAAGAAGAGGAGAATGACTCTTCTTGCATTTACATTTAAGAAGCCCCTGAACAGACTTAGGTCATTTGCCTTTTCCTAAACAATCACAAGTAAAGGGAATGGGATTGTCATGGTTGGGACTAATTGGATTTACCCTAATCTAGTATGCTAACTAATTGGTTGAGGTTGTGATCAGTCTCCCCTAAAGCACATTGGGAGGCAGCAAATGGTAGATACCTGAATAAAATCTAGCTGGAGGAAGGTAGGAGAGGGAAGGAAGGAAACAGCATTCCAGCCTCGTGGTAGAATTATGTCACAATTTTTGGTTCAATTGATAGTCATGGATAACATTATCACAGAATATATACATGTTGTTCACGTTTGAGTCAAATAATGTATTATGATATAACTTCTTTGCTTTAACACTTCTTGTCTTTGTTTTTTTTTTTTTTTTTTGAGATGGAGTCTAAGTCTGTCACCTATGCTGGAGTGCAGTGGTACAATCTCGGCTCACTGCAACCTCTGCTGCCCAGGGTTCAAGCGATTCTCCTGCCTCAGTTCCCTGAGTAGCTCGGATTACAGGTGCCTGCCACTGCACCCGGCTAATTTTTGTATTTTTAGTAGAGATGGGGTTTCACCATCTTGGCTAGGCTGGTCTTGATCTCATGACTTTGTGATCCACTCGCCTTGGCCTTCCAAAGTGCTGGGATTACAGGCGTGAGCCAACGCACCCAGCCTGTCCTTATTTTTACTGGTCTTGATGATTGCAACATTTGTTTCACTTGCATACTTTCCAGTACTTAACCTTAATTTTTTCCAGGAGATTTGTCAGATTTCTCTCACTTGTTTTCCAAATGCTGAGCATGTCAGATAATCTAACTTGATTCGTTTTTCTGGGAATCTTTTTCCTGGAGCCCTCCGGGATTTACTCTGAACCAGTTGCTCTCTAGGTCAGTTATCATCCTGAAACTATTCTTGGACTCATTCCTAAATTAGATAACCTGTTTTGGGGGATGCACGATTTCTCTTTTTCTTGATGCATTTGCTTATTTTGCTGGACAATATTAGCTTTCTCTGTGTTTAGTCTTTGTGCATCTGCAAATGCTTTTAGTCTACTCTAAAGCTTGATAAGGTATGAAATTCTAGATTGAAATTCTAGGTTGAAAGTCATTACCTTTCGAAATTTTTAAGACTTCTGATCTTTTGTCTTCTATATATAAGGTCATTATTGAGAAGTTCAAGGCCCTTCTCATATCTGTCCATTTGTATGTGACCTTCTCTTTTCTGAAGACTTAATGGATTTTCACTTCATCATCAGTAGTCAGTCATTGTGTGAAACTATTGGAATGAAACTTTTGAAATTAATTGTGCTGCTTGCTTGGTGAGTCCTGTTAGTTTACAGAGTTGTGTCCTTCAGCTTCACTAGTTTTCCTGAAATATTTCTTAGATTTTAACTTTTTTCCTTTCATTTAATATTTTTTTCCTTTCCTGGCTCTCGGAAAGTACTCATATGTTCAATAACCAGGATAGATCTTCTAATCTGGTTATCTTTTGTATTTTTCATCTTCTATCCATTCCCCTGTTCTCTCTTTCTATATGCTGGGAAGACTTTATTTTCTAACCCTTCTATTTTATTTTTAAAATTTGAATGAATAAGTTTTGTTGTTGTTTATTTTAGAGGTGGGATCTCATTCTGTCACCCAGGGCACCGGATGGCTCTATCATAGCTCACTGCAATCTCGAACTCCTGGGCTCAAGCAATCCTCCTGCCGCAGCCTCCCAAAGCACTGAGATTATAGGCATGAGCCACTGCACCGCACCCTGAATGCATAGATTTTTTAATTGCCAAGAGCTCTGTCTTATTCTTGGATTATCTGTTTTCATAGCCCCTATGCTTTTTTTTCAGGACACATCCTCTCTTATTTCTCTGAGGTTATTCTTTGTAAGTTTTTCTTTCTTTGTAAATTTTCTTTCATGCATCAGTTCCCCCCTCCTCCTCCCTCCCTCTGAATTTTCTGTGATTTTTTCCTTTCATATGGTTTGCTTGTTTTGTTCTCTCTCTTCCATGTTGTTGTCTGCCAAAAATATCTGATAAGTCTTGAGCATTCATTTCTATCTAAGGGTAGAACCCTAAGCAGCTGTTTTTAAGTCTGTGTGTAGTCACTTCTATGAAGCTTTTTATGATTCCCCTAACCTATGTGCTTTTAGGTTTTTAATCCCCAAAGCATTTGCAATCTCTCATAGCCATCACATTCTTCTTTATATCATAGCTATTTCTCTTTTTTTAGACAGAGTCTCATGCTATCACCCAGGCTGGAGTGCAGTGCCTCACTGCAACCTCCGCCTTTTGGGTTAAAGCGATTCTCCTGCCTCAGCCTCCTGACTAGCTGGAATTATAGGCATGCGTGACCATGCCCAGTTACTTTTGTATTTTTAGTAGAGACAGTGTTTTGCCATATTGGCCAGGCTGGTCTCAAACTCCTGACCTCAAGTGATTCACCTGCCTTGGCCTCCCAAAGTTCTGGGATTATAGGCATGAGCCACCACACCCGGCCTTATATCATAGTTATTTCTAAACAAGTCTTATAAATGTAAACTCTCCTGTGAGATATAAATTTATGCCCCTGGGATAAATGACCCCAAATCAGCCTTGATAACCTTGGAGCATTTTGTGTTTCTTCCTTTTCACTGGCAATGCTGTTTAGCATTGTTAATCAGTGTTCATCAAGAACATGGTTGAAATTCCTGGATTAGACTTGCATAATCTGATAGAAGCAACCACAGAATAGTTTCTTGAATTTACTAAATACACGTTCTAGGTGTTTTCTTATTGCCTTTTTCGTGGCTGTGCGGGTGGGGTAGTTATCCTACATGACGTTGGGTCCTTTCCTCTGTTACAAGAAGACAGAGTTTTAAAAGGTTCAGGGTCTACTGATAATTAGGGAGCAGCAAATGATATACTTTAAGATGCCGGCCAGGCGCGGTGGCTCAAGCCTGTAATCCCAGCACTTTGGGAGGCCGAGACGGGCGGATCACGAGGTCAGGAGATCGAAACCATCCTGGCTAATACGGCGAAACCCCGTCTCTACTAAAAAATACAAAAAACTAGCCGGGCGACGAGGCGGGCGCCTGTAGTCCCAGCTACTCGGGAGGCTGAGACAGGAGAATGGCGTGAACCCGGGAGGCGGAGCTTGCAGTGAGCTGAGAGCCGGCCACTGCACTCCAGCCTGGGCGGCAGAGCAAGACTCCGTCTCAAAAAAAAAAAAAAAAAAAAAAGATGCCACAAAAGAGGGCTTGTTAAAAACTAGAGTGATTTATATGCATCCATTATATCAAAGAGGGATGTAGGATAAATGCCTCTCAACCCAAACAAATATAGAATCAGAAAAAGATTTTTTCTTTTAAGGTTGGTGAAGAGCTTCTACACAATCTGGTGTTTCCATCATAGCGAAGATTAAAGAACAAATGTCTCAGAGTGAATATATGTTTCTCAGCTTCTTTAGCAATAGTCATTATTCACTTGGCTATTAACAATTTTTTTTTTAAGAAGAAAATAATTCTTTTAGTGCTAGTCAATTAGGTATTTTACTTTTCTGTTATGGACTATAAAGAACACTGATCTTGAAACATTGCTTATATAGCTGTATGACGTGAAACAATGGCTAGAGTAAAAATTAATAGTGTTTCAGAAAAATGGAATCAATTGATGTAAAAGAATTGATAGAAAGCTTGCTAAGTTATTCTGGAAGGTGAAGAAACCAAAAGCTTAAATTTGTTGAATAATTCAAGATTTCCCTCTCTTTGCAGCCAAAGATAAAATTAACTCTGACGGTTTTCCTGTATCTTAAGCACAACAAAAAAGCTGATTTGCTTAATTAATTAATTAATGTATGTGCTTGTGTGTGTACCTGGCCAAGTGAGATGACCGAAGTGGAGGAAAGCAGAAGGCTCAGTGTCAGAGAAGCCTTCCCTTTTCTTGGCCTGATGACTCAAATGGGGAAGTGATGACAAAAACATAGATGTGCACTTAAGACATTGTTGTATGTATTCAAGTGATGGTCAAGGATGGAATAATGGTTTTTGAAAACTGGCTGCGATTCCTTTGGTACCATGTGATACTGTGTGTGCTGTGCAATTTCTGAGGCTAGGTAAGAAGGGTGATGTCGATTCAGCTTTTGGAACCCAGAGCCATCATGCACATTTCTAGCTGCCATGTGGTGGGATAATTCAGGTCATGTGAAGAGGCCACCTCTAGTATTCAGTCCCAGCTAACGTCCTGGCTGACAGCCAGCATCACTTGCTGGACGTGAATGAAGACACCTCCAGATGATGATTCCAGCCCCTCCCACCATAGCGTCATTCCTAGCAACTAAGTCTTCCCGTCTGAGGCCCCAGATATTGTGGAGCAGAGACCAGCCATCCTTGCTGTGCTCAACTTGTTGCCAACTTGTTTGTTATTTGTCCCTTCACTCTATTACTTTTTCTCACTTGGTCAGGTAGTTGATTTCTGTTTCTCCTGGGTTCTTTGAGGCCCCCCATGTTTCAGGGCTCTGTTCTACTACATGTATGTGCAGTGGCCAGGGTAAATAATAATAAAGCTGGGCCAAAATTTAGTCATAAGCCGTGTGTGGTGGCACACACCTGTAGTCTTAACTGCTCAGGAGGCTGAGGTGGGAGGATCGCTTGAGCCCAGGAGTTGGAGATCAGCATGGGCAACATAGTGAGACTCCCTAAAAAAAAAAGCAAAAACAAAAACAAAATGTAGTCGTAACATAGATGTGTTAATATTTAACTTTCTTCCCTTCTCTGTGACTGAATTTATTTTGTTAATTGGTCCTTGTTTCCTCTAATAGTAGAAAATAAACACTTGTAGTAAGATCTGTAAATGGAAGTTTAAGCTGAGATCCTAAAATGACAAATGCCAGATGCCAGAGTGAATTATGTGATCACCCAGCAGGATTTCTAAAATTTCAAGGGAAATTTCTAGACCTTTCTCCTATGGAAGTTCTAAAGGATAGGGTTGGACATGGGAAGAGAGGATTGGATAGAGGATGTCTTTGAAGAGAACTCTGTTGTATGCTCTCGCTGGCTTCCTTTCCCTCATTTTAAGCCTGATAAGAAGAGCTCCTCAGGAATCTTGACATGTGGCTTATGCGATTGGGGGATGTGGAGTGTGGACTGGTGACTTTTGACTGGGAGATGTAAAAGGCAGAAATGTAGACCCTTCAGCTGGTCTGAGGTGGAGGCAACAGATTTATGCATGCTTCCTTGACCAGATGCAACCACTTGGGAGAGAAAGCATGCCTGGGGCTCTTTAAACAAACAAACAAACAAACAACTTTTAAATTGTAATTAATATTTATTTATTTATTTATTTTGAGACAGGACCTTGCTCTGTGACCCAGGCTAGAATGCAGTGGTGCTATCTTGGCTCATTGTGCCTCAACTTCCTCAGCTCAGGCTTAAGTGACTCTCCCATCTCAGCCTCCTGAGTAGCTGGGATTGCAGGCAGGCATCACCATGCCTGCCCATTTTTATTTTTTTTAGGGCGAGATCTCACTATGTTGCCCTGGCTGGTCTTGAACTCCTGAGCTCAAGCGATTCTCCTGCTTTGACCCCCCGCCAAAGCACTGGGATTATAAATGTGAGCCACTATGCCTGGCCTATGTATTTATTTTTTATTGAATGAAGCTCTTTTAAATCTTGTTCAAGCCTGGACTGGGTGATGGAAACCCAAGACGGAGAATGGATTGTGCAATGCTGAGGGCTGAGCAGCTAGCCAGAGGAAAATGTACCCTCCACAACTAGAATCACAATTGAATGTTCCTGGTAAGGACTTCTGAAGGGAATCATGAAAGAGACCACAAGTTTAAGGGGAAGCTTTAGGCATCTTCCAGACCAGAGAGCAAAGACCATCTTATGACAGTCCCAACCAAGTAAAAACTTTCTTTCTCCTCTTCCCACTCCCCTTTTTCTTCTTTCCTCGTTCTGCTTTGGCCCCTGAAGAGTCAGAAAACACAGCTAGCAAGATAGCAAATAGGAGAGAAGGAGTAGAAATCAAGGCTGGGAATATAGCATTGTGTTCCATTCTTTGGTTACCTGCCTACAAAGACCACAGTTGAAAGGGGTGAAGTTAACTGTGAAATCAGATCCAATGTTTTGGTAATTATTAATACCTGGGATTGAACACTTTCATTTCCCAAATTGAGACTTTGTTTGCAACTTGATGTGACCATTTGGGCTTTTTATTATCTAGAAATGACCAGAAAAGTCTGGAACTTCCTGAATTTCATCCAGGGTGAAAGGAGGAGGGAACTGGGAAGCAGACCTTTTACTTACATTTGAACTTCCCTTCTTCCTCCAACCTAGGAAGGTCTTTTACCCTCCTTATAGAGGTAAAAGACTGTCCTTACTTCCTTTTTTTTTTCCCTTAAGACAGAGTCTCACTCTGTCACCCAGGCTGGAGTGCAGTGGCACAATCTCGGCTCACTGCAACCTCCAACCTCCACCTCCTGGGTTCAAGCGATTCTCGTGCCTCAGCCTTCTGAGTGGCTGGTATTACAGGTGTGCGCCACCATGCCCAGCTAGTATTTTCTATTTTTAGTGGAGATGGGATTTCACCACATTGGCCAGGCTGGTCTTGAACTCCTAACCTCAAGTGATCCACTGCCTCGGCCTCCCAAAGTGCTGGATTACAGGGATGGGCCACTGTGCCCAGCCTGCCCTTACTTTCTATATTGCATCATTGCTGTTGCTACACTAAAACTCTATGTTTAGTCCTTTAGTTAAATCCTGTTGCAATGCAAAACAAAATCATCATGGTATTTTCTCAAGCACCTGCAACTCAATCCCTTGGCTTTTGCTTTCAGACTGTTGTGTCTTCTGTGAGCTGATAAAGCAACTCAGTTGTCTTCTTTGTTGTAGGCTAGCTAAGTAGAAAGCCTCAGGGAAACCAGGAATTACTAGGGGTTGTGAGACCAAAACTGCATCAGTTGAATATTTTAAAAATATTATTTTGTCTTATACCATTATTAGGCAGACCCATGACACTTATTTCCATTGGTCTCCCTTTGGTTAACAAGGAAGAGGGGCACGTGTGCCATTTGTAAGGTTGTCTCTGAGTTGTACAAATAGGTGTAGAAATATCAGTTGATTCCATTGTAGCAATTGTGGTGGCTAGAGAGGAATTAATGCTTCCTTCACTTAGTAGACTCATGAAATCTCAGTTGGTGAAGCCAAGTAAAATAAAATGAAACTAAATAATAGTCAAAGCCAAATGGCACTAGAGGAAATGCTAGGGGGAGATATGTATTACTAATCAAGATAGCAATTCTAAATGCCACGTGAACTTGGGACAATATATGTAAGAATTATCATTATCTCACTTAAGGTGCTGGGGGCTCTTTTTCTATCCAATTCCACAGATCCTACTCATTGATAAAAAAAAAAAAGATGGAAGTTTAGGTGTAGATAGAGCAATGATCCAAATAAACAGCTTTGGGCTGTAGCTCCTAAAAGAACATGCAATATAATGGCTGAATCATCATTCTGAAACCAACTATGTGGACAATTAGACATGTAATAGTGTCTATTACTATTACTGAACCTGAAGTGACATTTTAATGATTTGAGACTGACACAATTTGATTTGGTCCTATTGGCCAACCTCCTTGAAAGATCTTTGGTATTTGCACCATTCTTTCAGACTAGTTACTTGGACAACCATGTAGATCAATTGCCGTTAGTTCCTTAATTGCAACGTGATATAATTATAGGTGTTGTAGGGGAAAATGTGTGCTTCGATGAAAAACTATGCACTGTTTAGGTGACACCATTTCATGTTATCTGATTCTGATTCTTTGGGAGCTATATTCAAGTTTGTAAATTGTAGGTAACTAATGACAATGTAAAATAATTGTTGTCTATAGACATGCAAATTCTGTTCTGTGCAATAAAGTTTCCGCTGCCTACACTCTCCACTGTAGAGGAAGCTCGTTTTGCCTTCACTTGTGCATTCGTTTCAATATTTCCTTATTCCATATAAATTAGTGCTTTTTCTTGACTTCTCCTTTGGGTATAGTCAAAAAAGGGTATAACATATCTCCAATTTTTTCCCTGAGTTAAATAAAATCTTTTTTTTTGCAACAGAGTTTCACTGTGTCACCCAGGCTGAAGTGCAGTGACACCATCTCAACTCACTGTAACCTCTGTCTCCTGGGCTCAAGCAATACTCCCACCTCAGCCTCCCCAGTAACTGGGACTACAGGTGTGCACCACCACACTTGGCTAATTTTTGTACTTTTTGGTAGAGATGGGGTTTCATCATGTTGGCCAGGCTGATCTTGAACTTCTGGGCTCAAGCAATCTGTCTACCTTGGCCTCCCAAAGTGCTGAGATTACAGGCATGAGCCACTGTACCCAGCCTAAAATCTTTAATGTATTTTCATTTTTATATCTGTATGGAAGTATGATTTTACTTTTTTGGGGGAATTATCTTTTTACAGTGTTGGCAACCTAAAAAAAAAGACAATAGAGAAAACTATCCCTAAATATGTTGGGTTTACTCAGGAATAGAAGTAAGAATTATAATCTGGAATGCATGAAATGGCAAGGTACCAGTGCATTTGGTAAGGGAAGAGTAAAGGGAAAAGTTTATTAGGAAAAAGTAGATTTCCATAAGATGCTTAGAAACAAGAGTTTTTTGGGTCCGGAGGTTCAAAGCCAGAGTTGTCAGCTCGTTGGTGGAGGTGCCATTACTGGGCAAGTGTTCTTCGGAGAACATCTTATCTGAGTTTCTGCAGCCCTAAAGAATGTCTAGTGATGAAACTTATCAAAGCAGAAGATGCATGAAGGATGCAAAAGGGTCTTTAGAACGTTCTTGGAAACATTTCTTATCTCAGACATGTAAGCATGAGCCCCGTCTCCTTTTGCCCTTCCTATCGCTATTTGTCTGGGGTTCACAAAAGCGATTTCCTCCTGGTGTCTGGGACTTTCACAGTGTATTGTCAAATAGTTGTGTCTGGCAGTTCATGTGTTGCTAACCAGTGACATAAAGCTGTGATTATTATTCCAGAGGTTTGGCATGGAATTATGAGGTTTTAATCAAATTTATTGCTTCTTTCCCTTGAAACTCAGTGGATTTGCTCTGATCCTCACCTAAGCTACAGTTCTTAGACAAAAAGGAATAATTAATCATAGCTAATATTTACTGACCAGTTATGTGCCAAGTACTAGTAATAAGCACTTGACATGTATTATCTCAATTGCCATATATGGGCAACAGGAAAAAAAAATCAAGGAATGTACAGGCTTGGGACAAGAGAAGCCCTATAGCCAAAAAACTACTGTGGGATCCCTCGGCCACTCCCTCAGCCCACCCTTCTGTCACTGAACCAGAGGACAACAGGAGCACAAAAGAACCAGAGTTGCAACATTAAATTACAACAGGCAATGCCACCTGTGCATACCTGGGCCTCAGTGCATCCAGAGTGAGTCCCTTTATAATGACATCAAGGAGAGACTATCTCCATTAGAGGCTTAGGAAAGTGTAAGGGCCAGTTTCTATTTTTAACTGGAAGACCCCTGATGTTTCTTGGTTGCAAATTAAGAAGAATCCGAGTGGTTCTTTTGCATGAAAATCTCTAAACACACAATATTATAGCAATAAGTCATGAACAACGCCTGACACAAGGTGACTTCCATGACCCTGTCAACATTGATGGGAACTTGTGTGGAAACCAACTTCTGTCCTCTTTGAAGTCTGAAGTTTTGAGTAGATTCTAGCTGTTTTGCTAGGGCACTGACACTAATTAGTTCTGATCTCTACCCTTTAAGACTCTCTTAGCAATTTGGCTGTTGCACAAGTGCTGCCGTGAGCATTTACTACCATTCCTCATGAACATGGTGAAGTATTTGGCTTCAGTTTCCTTTCTTCATCAGCTCTGTTGAGGTATAATTAACAAATAAAAATAATATATATTCAAGATGTACAAGGTGATGTTTCAGTATACGTTTATATTCTGAAATTATTTCCACAATGAAACTAATACATATTCATCACCTCACATAGTTTTGTCTGTGTATGTGTGTGGTAAGAATACTTAAGATCTGCTCTCTTAGCAAATTTCAAGTATACAATGCAGCATTGCTGACTATTGTCACTGTGTTTTGTATGAGATCTCCAGGATGGACTCAATCTGATAACTGAAAGTTTGTACCTTTGACCACCAGCTCCTCATTTCCCCACCATAGTTTTTGACACAGAAGAAAACAATGCCAAACATGTGAAGCATGGTTACTTGTTGAAGAATAACTGTACCCCATCCATCTTGCCTTGCTGAATCACTTTACAGCAAACTAAGTCCGCTTTTGATATTTGTTCGGTTCTTAGACAGGAAGAGAGAGAGAAATGTGGTGTGTGATCACATGTTAAAGTCTAATGAGAGCAAAGGTGTCACAAGAGTCTGGCACATTTCTCTGGACACTCTCTTGGTGAGGGGAACAGAGTTACCCCCATCTATAATAGTTGTTTAAATAGTTGCTGCACAGATGCCTCATAGAAAACACACAGTCACACTTTTTTTTTTTTTTTTTTGGAGACAGAGTCTTGCTGTGTCACTCAGGCTAGAGTGCAGTGGTGTGATCTCAGCTCACTGCAACCTCTGCCTCCTGGGTTCAAGCGATTCTTGTGCCCTAGCCTTCCGAGTAGCTGCGTTACAGCCTGTGCCACCATGCCCAGCTAACTTTTTTGTATTTGTAGTAGAGATGGGGTTTCTCCATGTTGACCAGTTGGTCTTGAACTCCTAACCTCAAGTGATCCGCCCACCTTGGCCTCCCAAAGTACTGGGATTACAGACATGAGCCACTATGCCTGGCCTATACTTAACCAGGAGTTGAAGCCACTTTGCTAGACCCTGTGCTTACCTTGGCTATTGGTCTGAATTTTGCTAACTTGATTCATACATTTATATAATTGGAATTATAGGTAAAGATAACTATGTTCACCAGCACATGAGAAGCACAGGGTATTTATTTTAAAGTCAGGGCTTTAAGTCTATAGCAAAGTGACCTGTAACAAAATGTATGGCATCATTCCCATTCTGTGAGATCCACAAAACTCCCTCTTAAGATATCATAGTTAATTTGTGCTTTCTAAATATCTTTTCCAAATACCTATAAAAACTTGATTGTGGAGCTTTTTCCATTTCTCAGAACTTGGAGAATTAGAGTGAAAACTCATTAACATTTCATGTGGATTATTGCCCTCTACTGGGATTTCATATCAATGTCCCTGAGTTTAAAATGGACTGGGAGATACCCTCCTACACTGATTCCTTTATATCTATGGAGATTAAAAAGACTTCTGCTACTTACAGATGTTTTCCATCTAAATGACTGCTTTGTCTCTAAAGACAAGCCTAGATGTCTACTGTGGGTTTTTTTTACCCCCTTAATGGTGAATCCCAGTTATCCATCTGGATGAAATATGGTATTTTCCAAGGTAATGAATAATTTGTCAGTTCCTTAAATTATCATTCTAGGGTAATAGGCTTTGCTTTGAAGTGTGCTGGAACCTCAGAACATTGGCTGGCATGAAACAGGAGGACACTGAGATTGAGTCGAGAGAGAAATGGAAGTGTGCATGCAGGAAGGCTGTGCAACATGATGCCCTGAGCCTGAAGGGTGTAGCAATATGGGGTTGTCAGGCAGTTAGTAAATCTGGGTACATGCATGTATCATACTGAACACTTCAGTAAGCTCCAATATGCTCCATTTAGTAGGTGAGTCTTGAAGCAGAATATGGGAATGGATGCCAGTATGGTGGTTCCTGGCAACATCCCTCAAGGGTAAAGGAGATAGGGTCCAGAATCTGAGGGTTGGTCAGGCAGGAACCAGACAGGGAATCAGGGTGGGAAATGTTTTAGAAAGAGCATGTGATTTGGAGCCAGATTAACATTTCCTTTCCTAGCTGTCTGACTTTGGGAAGCTATTTAACCTCTGGCTCTCAGTTTCCATAACCATAGAATGAAATAATAATCGCCACTTCACAGGTTGTTGTAAGGACTGGAAATAACGTATACAAAACACCCAGCACAGCAGTAGGCCCAAAACATGGCACCTATTTTTAGCTAACAGGGCATCAGTCCTAGTAAAGGACTAGAGCTCCAAACAGGTGAGCCAAAGCAGATGCTGTCTTAATCAGATAGGAAATGCTGCAGTCTGGTTACCTGAGATTCCAAAGGTGGATGGAGCAAACCATCCACCTGGTCTCTAGGTCAGAGGTCCTGAGACTGCTGATAAGGAATAGCTCAGAGTGGGTCCATGCCTGTGAACATTCTGTCTTTGGATCAGAGAAGACAGCAAACGTCCATGCTTTTTGTTGTTGAGACCACCTGTGGCCTAGCAGAGTGGGCCTTGGTCTCTTCTCTAAAGGGATCAGCCTTTGGGCTGGGAGGATACTGGTTCTCAAGTGTATGTGTGTATGTGAGATAATTTTACCATTGTTGGGGAGACAGTAGCGATAATGACAATTATTTGTAGAATCTTTTCCCTCACCTATATTATTGCATGCTAATTTGCAACAAGTGTAAGTAATATCATTCTTGCTTAATGGATGAGCAAAATAAGATATAGAGTTGTCAAATGACATGTCCATGTCACAATTGGGGCTAGAATCTAGGTAGCATTCCTTTTGGACCAGAGCTTTGCCCACTGTATAGATTTTAAAATAAAATACATTTAATTCTTGACACTAGTAATAGGATATATTTTTCTCTGTGGTTTGTGGTTTTAAAAAACCATTTAGTAACAACTGTACGTGTGTAACTATTAATTGTTTCTCTATATAGGCTACCCATGGAGTAACCATGAGTGGGGAAAATTTCATGATGGCATTTATATCTCCAGTCCCAGAGAAACCTTGTCTGACAGTACATTTTTTGAGGCTGCCCATCAGCTCAGTAAAGAGAGCAGGGTGGTCCTAGATTTGTCAGTAGCCAGATGTGTGGCTTTAAAAATCCAGGAGACTGGGTCTTTCTAGTCCTAGTTCCCTAAGTGACTTTTGAAAGCGTCTTTCAGCTCTAAGTAATAATAATACCATGCCAAGCACTGCGTTTTATGAACAATATCATTTGTATGTATCATCACCCTCCTTTGACAGAAGAGGACCCTGAGGCTCAACAAGAATAGGACTCTTGCCCAGGTCACACCAGCACTAATGAAACCACAGTTTTCAAATGCAGAACTGGGTTCATCAAAGCCCTTGCTCTTTCCACTGTGCCAGATCACCAGTTTGTCTCTCTCCCCTTTACTGGTGAGAGTCAGAGAACTGTTAGGGTAATAGCTTCCAGAATAGGGGGTACTCACCTCAGGCATGTGCAAGATACTCCATTGAGGGGGAGAAAGGAATTGCCTCCATTTTGATTTATATGGATCTTATACTGAAAAATTTCTATTTGGGGACATATTTTACAATGTACATAATATGTAGTAACGTAGCATGTGTATGTGATTTATAATTAAATTAATTTACACACATCATATATGGAGGTTTGTAGGGTAGGTACTAAATGTTTTTTTCTTTCCTGAAAAGCCAAGAGTGTGGAGAGCTTTGAGTTTTAATCTAATTTTAATTTTTGAGAAAAACGTGATTGTGACAGTAAATAGGCCATTAAAAATGTATCATAGGCCAGGCTCTGCGCCTCACGCCTGTAATCCTAGCATTTTGGGAGGTCAAGGTGGGCGGATCACCTGAGCCCAGGAGTTTGAGACCAGCCTGGGCAACATGGTGAACCCCCTTCTCTAAAAAAATACAAAAATTAGCAGGGCATAGTGGCACATACCTGTAATCCCAACTACTAGGGAGGCTGAGGTGAGGGGATTGCTTGAGCCTGGGAGGTCTAGGCTGCAGTGAGCCATGAGCTTGCTACTGCACTCTAGCCTGGATGACAGAGTGAGAGCCCACCTCAAAAAACAAAACAAAACAAAAAAAAAACTACAATACAAATCCAGATATAAATGACTCTATTTAGATTGTTTGATCTTTTGAATTATTTATACTTTTAGATTATCTGGGGCCACTGTTCTGCATCAAACTAGGTACTATAAAGTTGATTAAAGAAGAGATACGTTCTTCATGTGGGTTTGACTTTCACAAACTTGCTTTTTCTGGTACTAATTACCAGAAAATAGCTACCATGTGTATATATATATATGTATGTGTGTGTGTATTTCATAGCATACATTGCAGGTACCAAGATAAGCATTTTAAATTTGCATCTCATTTAATACTCACAATGGGGAGGAAATTGAAATTTAGTAAAATTCAGAGACTTGCTCAAGATTACCCAGCTAGAATTTGGACTTTGAGGTTAAATTCACTACTTTTGTCTTTGGTGATCTGTGTTAAACATGTTAGTTTTATTTGCTAAAATATTAACTTCATCATGGCTGGCTGCAGTAGCTCACAACTGTAATCCTAGCATTTTGGGAGGCCCAGGCAGGTGGATCACCTGAGGTCAAGAGTTTGAGACAAGCCTGGCCAATATGGTGAAACCCTGTCTCTACTAAAAATGCAAAAATTAGCTGGGCATGGCGGTGCATGCCTGTAATCCCAGCTACTTGGAAGGCTGAGGCAGGAGAATTGCTTGAACCTGGGAGGTGCAGGTTGCAGTGAGCTGAGATCGTGCCACTGTACTCCAGCCTGGGTGACAGTGAGACTTGGTCTCAAAAAAAAAAAAAAAAAAGAAAAAAGAAATTGAATACATTAAGTCTTCAACGTTGTCAATAGGTTCTTGGAAATGTCAACTTCAAGCAAAATAAGATATAACAAAACCAATTTTATTTTTCTCATCGACATTATAACTAAGCCATCCATGGTGGCTCATGCTGATAATCTTAGGAGGCTGAGGCAGGAGGATTGCTTGAGGCCAGGAGTTCAAGATCAGCCTGGGCAACTTAGTGAGACTCCCATCTCAAAAAAAAAAAAAAAAAAAAAGACATTATTCAAAGAACTGTTGTACCTCATTTTGCTTAAAGTTGCATTTCCACAGGACTTAGTGTACATTGGTTTGTCAACCGACTGAAAATTGCTTCTTAATGTTAGGAAAAAATGCAAACAGAGAGGATACAAAAATAAACCTGTTAATTATGTATGAAACAAGACCTACTAATTTAACCTGGCTGTCTAAGATACAGTTCGCTTTCAGTAAACATCACAGATTTAAATGATTTTTTCCTCTAAAACATAAAGGGACATTTTAGAAATGTTGAATTATATAGCAAGAATGTCAGTGAAAAAAAGGATTATATCTGGCCACTGGGTGTCAATCTTGATCCACAGTCACAAGGAAAGAACACTCTTTTATGACTCCAGCTTTTCTTCCTCATTCTCTCCCCAGAGAGTTAGGGGAGTGATTTTATTTATAGCTAATAGGACACATTTTCTGTCTTAAAATCTTTGTGATTTCTAGTCCACTACTGTGAAGATTATAATCTTCAGAGAATCTGAGGAGGAAAAAAAGACTAAAAATAGCAGCCAAAGAAGCATCTTTAACAAAAGTGCACTGACATTTACAGTTCTAAAATTATTCTGGGCTGGGCGTGGTAGTTCACGCCTATAATCCCAGCACTTTGGGAGACTGAGGGAGGAGGATCGCTTAAGCCCAGGAGTTCAAGAACAGCCTGGGCAACATGGTGAGACCCTCTCTCTAGAAACAAACAAACAAACAAAAATAAAAATTAGCCAGGCATGGTGGCATGGGCCTGTTGATCCCAGCTACTCAGGAGGTTGACGGGGGAGGATCACTGGAGTCTAGGAGATTGAGGCCTCTGAACCATGATCACACCACTGCACTCCAGCCTGGGTGACAGAGTGAGACCTTGTCTCAAAAAAAAAAAAAAAAAATTCATTCTGGGGTAAGCTTGGCCAGCTGTGTAAGACATTATTTTGTGACTTGATTTCTGTACAGTCCTGACTATGTAACATTTCAAAATTCCATATATCAAATATTGATCTGGAAAATCTAGCTCTTTTAGTGAAATGGTGTGTTTTATTATATGATTACCATTTTCAACTAGGAAAAAGGTGAAACTTTAGAAGGTTGTATAATCTACGGGGATTTCTCAGCCTCACAGCTCCCTTACCATTACCTCCTCTAGTGCATCCTTCCAGAATCTAGATATACTCTATACATACATAAGCATTTATGTCTGCATAGCTCCTCTCTTTTTAAATACACAAATGGCATAGTAAACATGCCATTCTGAAACTTTTTTTTGTTTTTTTTACATTTAATAAAGTATCTTGGACACTGCTTTGAATCAGTTAATGTAGATCTGCCTCATTCTGAATTGAGGCCATACTTTAAAAAAGACATTAAATAGTGCCCTGATGTTCTCATCTTTTAGGAGTTTATAAGTGGCACCAAAGGCAAGAATTTGGTCAGACATGCCAGTCCAGATTAGAGGAAATGGAACGCAGAGGAGCTGGACATCCTCACCTCTCATGGTCGGCAAGTTCTTTGATTCCCCTTCTCCTCCTCCTCCTTCCAAACCCCTCCAATAATCTTCAACATACCTCTGACTTCTGTTTATCTTACACTTGCTGACAAATCTCCTTGGAAGCTGGTGGCCCATTTAGCCATGGCCACAGCCATATCGTGGCCCCCGGGACACACCACAGCATGGTAGGGGCCCCAAAGAAAACATACCATAAAATTAGATAAAGCTGGATATTTGTAAATACAATTTTTAAAAACAATGCAGTTTGATTTCATTTACTTCTAAGCTCTTTAACTGAATTGAGCATATTTGTATTTTTCCGAATTCAGTAGATTAGACTCGATTCTCTCATCCCATAAACAAGGATGCCCCAAACGAGTCTCAATGATTATTGTATGTTGCTGTGGCCGCAAATTCACCTTCCATTATGTTGGACTGACATTCAAACTATTCTGGACAAAATGCCAGTACTCTTTCTAAAACCAGTGTAATCATGATGTGTTGAGATATACCTTCAACAGGTAGCCGATGAGTCCTAGCTTTCTGGAGTTGTTGCACTCTGCTGCTGGATTTCAACTTCCCCTCCCATCCCAGGCACTGCCGGTGGTTTTAGCTCGGTTTTGAATTCATTTGGTTTTGAGCACTTGTGGAATCTTGCTTCATGTCCCTGGGGATCGTTAGTGACATCCTGGGTGTGAAGTGTTGGGGGATACCTGTTACCAAGCTGTGGTCTGTTTCTCAGCGTAGTAGTTAGAACCATTGGTCAGTAAATGGGCTTTCAAAAAGCCTCAGGGCTTTGTAATTCTATAAATGGTATAAAACTGGCCCCTTTGGAACGACTCTGCAGCACTGCCTCCTAAGAGTTAAGGGAAATGATTGGCTCTGTGTCCAGAAGGGAATGAGTGTTGGATGTTTTATCCCCTGATTGGATGTGCAGAAGCTGGCCTTGATTTGCAACTGAGGTCCCTGTTGGCCTCAGAAGCTCCAAAAACATCTTAGCTAGGAATGATGTTAAGTCAGGGCTGCTAGCTGGGTGCTCTGCAGGCCTTCTGGAGCAGTGTTTCAATGGGCCTTTAGAATCTGGCTGCCATGTAATATATTGAGGCCTTGAAAACACTAATGCAGCATCTGAAAGTGTCCCCCACAAAGAAGGGGTGGAGGTGCAACCAACAGGAAAAAAAGGGGCTGCTTCCTTGCTTCTCAGACCTCCATCACCAGTGATCCAGAAGAGTGAGTTCCTTTCCTGGGACTGTGCTGGAGAGCTCTGGCCTCTGGTTTCTATTTTTGCTTTTAGTGGGTAACTGCTGCTAAACCCAGTGTCAAATAGGCCTTTCAGACATGCAAAGAAGGATTTAGTGCTATTTGTTGTGTCTCCTTGGGCTGGATACTAACAGTTTCTTTATTTGTGAAATAAAAACAACAATAATGATACTGCCTGTGGAAAAAAAATGAGATAATGTGTGTAAAAGGCTTGGCACAAAGCTGGCCCATAGTAAGTGCTCAATTAATAGGAGCACCAACATTAGGAGAGAAGGTTGCTTTCATAGTTACCTGTGTGGGATGACTTTATTCCTTGTCTAAAAGTAGGCCTACTCCCCTGACTCTGATATGTGAAATTCTGTTAACTAGAGATTCACTTCTTAAAATTAAAATGTCTTGGTAAGTGTAAACACTTCTGTAAAAGAGAACATTCAGACTTGGCAACTATTTACACATTAATGAGAATAAACTTAACAGATTTTGTTAGGGAGAGATAAGGGCAGTGAGTACTTTTGAAAGAGAAAGAGTTCCCACTGAGTACAGGAAAAGTGATCTCTCCAAATCTAGAGATAGGGCAGGCTGCCCTGTTAAGTAAGCACCTCTGTTTGCTTGGGTTTTGTCCTTTTGAGACAGGTCATCTAATGACCCATAAATATTCAGTCCCATGGTTCCCTCGCTCCATTATTAAGTATTTATTTATTCCTTTGCTTGAATTAGTACAAGACTGGAAACAGAATGAGGGCAAGAACCCCAGATGTGCTTGTAGTGCTGCATGTGCAATGCCTTCATAAATATTTGTCTTTGAAGAAAGGTATATAGGTACAGTGTTATATAAATATAATTGAAAGTGACATATGAAAGAATATGTCCTTAATATTTCCATTCTGAAGAGTATGTTCTTTCAGAAGAGAGCTTATAGCTTTTCTAGTTAAATGTACTTATTTTACAAAGAGGAATTTAAGGGCCGAAATGGGGACGTGATTCTTCCCAGCTCTCCCAACTAATTAGCGGCAGAACAGGACTAAATCTGGGGTCTTTTGTTCCAAAATGGTATTTACAATGCAGAATTCAGCATAGTCGAATAATAAATGTCTGGGACAAGTAAGTTGCTCCAATACATATCCGCAGATTTTATCTGAGTCAAGTATGCAAAAAGATACAATTCAATTGCATTAAAACTATATTTCCGGCCGGGTGCGGTGGCTCAAGCCTGTAATCCCAGCACTTGGGAGGCCGAGACGGGCGGATCACGAGGTCAGGAGATCGAGACCATCCTGGCTAACACGGTGAAACCCTGTCTCTACTAAAAATACAAAAACTAGCCGGGCGAGGTGGCGGGCGCCTGTAGTCCCAGCTACTCGGGAGGCTGAGGCAGGAGAATGGCATAAAACCCAGGAGGCGGAGCTTGCAGTGAGCTGAGATCTGGCCACTGCACTCCAGTCCGGGCGACAGAGCGAGACTCCGCCTCAAAAAAAAAAAAAAAAAAAAAAATTATATTTCCTAGAATGAATCTCTGTGGTTAGAAGTCAGAATATTAGTTACTCTGGCAGGATGGGAGTGACCAAAAGGGTCATGAAGAGAGTTTCTGGGCATGTTCTCACTCATAGGTGGGAATTTAACAATCAGAACACTTGGACACAGGGTGGGGAACATCACACACCGGGGTCTGTCATGGGATGGTGGGGGGGGGGAGGGATAGCATTAGGAGATATACCTAATGTAAATGACGAGTTAATGGGTGCGGCACACCAACATGGCACATGTATATATATGTAACAAACCTGCATGTTGTGCACATGTACCCTAGAACTTAAAGTCTAATAATAAAAAAATTAATTAATTAATTAAAAAAAGAGAGAGTTTCTGGGATGCTGATCATGGTCTGTTTCTTGATCTGGTACTGGCTAAATAGATAAATTTATGAAAAATTTGTTTAACTCTATCCTTGATGATTTGTGTATATGCTTTACTCTTTAATTTTAAAAGCTCACTTAGAAGTGTATCTATTGGCTAGGTGATGCCTATGCAAGACCTTGAGATGCTATGTTTTACCCACATTAAAGGAAGGATTGAAACAAATAATGGTAGGACAGAGGCTCACATTTTAGAAGGGTCATAATTATGCACCTCGGTCCTTTTACTCCTTCCTGGAAATCGGTTCTCCCAAATCAGCAAATTTATTTCAGAAATGTAGCAGATAAAAATCTACCCCACAGGAATCTTTCGTTCAAACCGTATGGAAAAATACAGGGACCTGTAGGTTTCTGGTTATTGCCATGAGCTCAGGGTTAGAAATGCTTGTCCCCTGTTTGGCCACTGTATAACCTTTTATGTGCCGTTATCTGATCTTCTTTTCACCCCAGGCAGTAAAGGGAGTGATAAGTCCTCCTCAAGGTCTTGCAAAGACCTCATAGGTGGATGGAGGAGGGGCAGAGGTGCCAGATGCACAGCCGAATTGAGCAGAGCTATTTCAGATGTTCAGTCTGTTGCTACACTTCTGCTCCTCACAGTGTGAATGGCATGTGTGTGTGAGGCAGGTCCAAACGTATTTTTCTTGAAACGAATGTTAGCACAGAAGGGAGTGGGAATTAATGGGTTTTTATCTAGAAATAGAAGGAGGAGGCGGCTGCATGCTATTGATGTGGAACTGACCACAGCCTACCTCCAATTTCTCATTCTTTGATCTTCTGCCATGATTTCTACTTTTAAAAATTTTAATTAATGCTTCACCATGGAAAATATGGCATCCTTAATGGCCCACCAGAGTAAATGCAGCCCTTGCAGTTTTATAGATTTTTAAAACCAAAATTAATTATAGAAAATCTGAAAACAGCTATCAGCTTTCTAGAAATATTATGATAGTTGTCTCAGGGTTCTGTATTCCCATTCATTGGATGCTTTTTTCTCTTTTTAATATGACAACTCACCATATGAAGTTACTCTTTTTCTTTGCATCCAGAGTTGCTCAAAAATTCTTTTGAAGTCTATTAACAATTCCTTCAATTTCACTTTTCTTTTGCTGGTTGGAATAAGAAAAATATTTATTGTCTTTAATATGTAGGTCAATTTTAGGAATGAAAAATGCTTTCCTTACATAGTTGAAACATTAAAAAGTGACAACAGCCCATGGGCTCCCTATTTAAAGTGTGCAAAAACACCTAGGTCCCAGCTCTGTGCATTTCAAGGCAGACCAAAAAACACCTATGAGTAAATAAAACTAGACAAAAATTCAAAGAGCAAATATTTAGACCTAATATTTTCTAAAATTTAGATTTTACAAAATCTTTGCCATACAGTTCAGCAATACCTTCTCACACTCTACTCATTGTGTATCAAGCTTCATGTTGGGCATTACACAAAATAATGACTTTCAAAGTTGCATTTGGATAGAAGGAGTATGATTCTTCCTTAACTTGAAAATGACGTAATTGTATTAGACATAAATCCAAAGGGAAAATGAACCTCTAACACATTTTTCTTCTTTACTTTCATTCTTTTGATCTTTTAGTGTATATTATTTGAAAGCCATGCCTTTACAAATGCAGCTGAGTATCCAAAAGAGTTTAAGTTACAAAGTTTCAAAGAAAACTATGGTTTAAAAAATTGTATGTAGCTGAGAGGAGAAAACGAAAAGAGACTAATTAAAATACTATAGTTACTAATGCAAGTGGCTGGTATAAATGAAACAGAGACACAAATATTGGCTCAGTACTTGTTTTGAGGTCCCAAAGTTAAATAATAAATCTTTTTTTCCATTGAGTGATATTGGGAAACTTCTTTTTAAAAGTCATATGCCTAGAAGCACATCCATTGAATAGATTCTGGCACTGTTACTCCCAGTCTGCCTCTACATTCCAGCCCTATCTGTAGTTCAGAGATCTGAGAGCCAAAGTTAAAGAGATTGTAGGAAATAGGAATTTTTTCCTTTTTGCTGTAACTCAACTGGAAGGCTTTTCATTTACATTGTCATTCCTGCGGGAAAAACAAAAACCTGCCTCCAAACCTGATAATGCTTCCTTGGTCCACTGCAGATAAGAGAGCTTTTGTCATAAATAAAGGAGTCGATTTGGATTTAGTTTTAAATCACTCCAGTGAATTTGTTGCCAAAGGAGATATTAGCAGTAATTGGTACAAAGTATTTTTATATGCTAACCCTTGTCATCAAGGCATGCAATCTGATTTAAGATCATCAAAGGTTATCTTTCATGGTATATGTATAACTAAGACTGATTAGTTAATGAGCTGAGCTTTTTTTCCAGCAAGGACTTGTGGACATTGCCCTTTTCCCTTACTGTGTTTTCTAGAAGGTCATTTACTTGCATCTAAACCAACTGATATCTATCAGAAACTAAAAGATGTTGAATGTGTCTCCTTTTTTTTTCTCCCGGAAGATACTGAATGTGTTTCCTTTTTTCTCTCAAATTATGGTTCACATAGTTTAGCCTGCTCAGTGTTGTACCATGTAATGTTATTTTAAAAGCAAGTAAATTTATTGCCAACATTTAAAAGTTGGGATGTTTTTCACAAAAATCCAGATGTCTGCCTCTGTTACAAAATTAGGGAAACTAGTAATTCTAGGATTAATTTCTTCCAGGACAACAACTGGCTGAAGCTGAGCAGTTACACATGTAGAACAATGTGAGTTTTTTCTTAAGTATGACCCATATTAACTCATTTGTGTTAGCATCCTGGCCCCCAGTAGGTTGTTGAATTTGAGACTCCTCTTTGAAGCAGGGATTGGGTTGGGTAAGATAAGACTTTGAAGGAAGCAAAAGATTTTTAGTACAGTTGTTCAAAAAGCTAGAATGACCCTAGAGCTTCATGGTCAAGAGTCTAGACTTTGGATCAGACAGATCTGGGCTTCAATCCCTGTTCTGCCATTTCCTACATCTTGGAATTTGGGGCAAATTGCTTAAATGTTCTTTAACTGCTTCCTGTTTGGTAATAGAAGCCAATAACGGCTCCCATAGAGGGCTGTTGTGAGCAGTATCACAGGAATTATTTCTGGTATAAAAGATTTTATTAATCAAGAAATCTCCGAGCTACTTTTAAGAAATTGTTATAGAACATTTACTAAAATTCTTAAAAGAGAAGTACATTTACATATTTTAGACACATCTAAATTTATCTGTATTATCCGATTAGCTACAATTAATTAATTAATTCAGAATTGTCCCTCTTAGTCTTGGGGCCAGAATTTTCTTTTTCTTTCTGTTTTTTTTTTGAGATAGAGTCCACTCTGTTGCCCAGACTGCAGTGCAGTGGTGCTATCTTCACTGCAAGCTTTGCCTCCTGGACTTGAATGATTCTCCTGCCTCAGCCTCCTGCCTGGCTCATTTTTGCACTTTCAGTAGAGATAGGGTTTCACCATGTTGGCTAGGCTGGTCTTGAACTCCTGACCTCAAGTTGTTCACCTGCTTCGGCCTCCCAAAGGGTTGGGATTACAGGCGTGAGCCACTGTGCCTAATTCAGGAGTCAGAATTTCAAACCATTTCCCCTTTAATATATTTTTTCCAAGAGTCACAGTGGTGGCTTTCAGGCTGAATAAAACTTCCTACATTGTTTGGCTAGATTTCTGCTTTCACTATAATCATGCTTAAAAGTCACCGTAACTTCAGAAGCCATTCCTAGAGTGGATTATAAGAGAAATGTTAAAAACAAACAAGAAATCACAGGAAAGGATTAAGAATCCTTTTTTTGGTGGGTGTAGGGGCAGTAGTTGCAAGAAGAGATAAGTCAACTTGCCTGGACTAGAAAAATAGAGTTGACCTAGAAAACTCTTTTACAGGCACATATTTCACAAATGAAATTTATAACAAAGCCAATAGGAATCTTAACAATTGCCTGAAAATTCAACCTGCTTCAAGTTCTTCCTTTAGTTATCCTGTCTACCCAGGTCTACAAAGTTATTAACATTGTCTAAATAACATCCTCAAGGTCAGAGTTCTCCATCTAGCTGCACACTGGACTCACCTGAAAGATCTTAAACATTAGTACTGCTCAGGCCCTACTCCCAGAGACTCTGATTTAATTGGTCTAGGGTACCTGGACATCAATATGGGCTTCTGCTCCATAGCCTGTGTTAGCACTGGGTGTTGGTATGGGGAAGAAAGGTAAATCTCAAGAGAGCAGAAGCCTGGCCATTGGTTTATCTCCTTTTCCTGATATTCACAGAACTACTCTTGCTGGCTGCAATAAACTGAACCTTCACTTATTTGAGTGCAAAGGAGAGAGAGAGAGTTAGCACTCCAGCAAGGGAAGGAAAGTCCATGCTAACCATGTCTAAGGGTATCTATAATAGTACCAGAAACCTTTGAAGTTCACTTTTTTACTCTACACAGTATATCTCCTTTTGCCATACTAATAACTTTTGAGATAGATATTATTATTATTCTTCCCACCTTGTGGAAGAGTAAAAAAATCTTTAACAGGCATGGATTTTTCCATAATGATTCATCACTTTGTTTTGATTTTTTGAAATAAAATTGAATCTATTTCTGAATTCCAGTTTGCCAACGTTGATAAACAGTTCAATATAAATCATTCATCTGCCATTGGCTTGTGCAAGAACCCTACCCTTAGAAACATGATGAAGAGAGCTGGGTCTTTGAACCATACTGGTCACCATTATCAATTTATTCCTCCCACTACTTGATGCCCTTTCCATGTCCTGGTCCTTCACTGTTCACCTGCAGGTGTCCTTCACTGAGAACATTTCTCATTTCTACAAGTTTGGCCATGGAGAGCCTCATTGCTATTCCCAAGGGTCTGGTCCTCCTCAGGCATCCATGTGCCCAGTTCCCTTCAACATACAGGGCATTTTGAGGAAGCTGGTGTAGGCTTACCCTCTAATAGAATCCCATTCCTCTCCTCTGCCAGACCCAACATATTTTTCAGGTACCCAACAATATTTGAGAGTCCAGGCAAAGCCTCTCCTTTCCTTGGATGCACAGATGCTTTAATATCATTTCCTTGGATGGGCTGAGCCTTCCCAAAAGGCAGCTTAGGAAACACATAGAACACTGTTATCTCTCTCTTCTGGGCAAAGGAACCCAAAACTCAAAACACAAAGACCTGGCTGTATTTTTCAGATTGAAACAGGGAAATAGCATTCTTTTTCTTTTTTGTTGATGAGTCTACAGCAGCCCCCAAAACACAAATTAGTTATTTATTATCCACTCTGATGTAGTGCTATAAAGCTTCTAAAGCAAGTAAGAGCACTTTCTCTTTTCATCAGAATTAACCCATTGACCCAAATGAATCTTTGACATTTCACAAATCCAAAAAAAACCCACCAAAAAACCCAAAAAACATCTTTATTGAAGAGGTTTGAAATTAGACACTATATTAGGTCTCTGATAAGTAAGTACAAAACCTCAATCTTTAATGAAGTTCCTCTGAAACAGTTTATTTTTCGTGGACTATTCTTTGACAAATCTTCCATACCATTCTAGGTTTGTTTTTATGAGACTTCTTGAGTATTAACAGTTAGTGGTCTTTGTCACTGATTCTTATTCTAGTCACATATCTAGTTCTTGGGCCAGAGGAATATCAGCTTACTCAACAAGTGCTTCCAGGTCTTGGGATCCTTGGAAGATTTAAGGGAATCTATAGTCCCACTCTCAACCGTGGAGACCTCAGCTGTAAATATAATACCATTCAGATGGTCTCCAGATAGACTATTCAGTAATAGATAGATAACTATAATAATAAGAGTTCTAGTTTGTTCCTCCATCTTGTAAATGAAAAGTGCAGACCTTTTCTGAGGCTGAAGTTACTACATCTCACAAAGGACTTCGTGGGAATGGATGAAGGGTGGTGAGCAAATAAATTGCACAGAAATGGAAGCTTATACTATATGGTGAGATACATGGGGTCACTAATAAAATGGGCCTTGGGAAACACTAAGGACTCCTTGACAGGAAGAAAGAGTGGGTACCTTGATTTCCTAGGACACTCATGTTGGAGCCACAATAATAATAACTGATGGTTACTGAATATGAATTCTCATCAAAACCATGTGGGGCAAACACTAGTATTATTCCCATTTCATAGATGAAGAGACTGAATCACAGGGAGGTTACAAACCAAGGTTGTGTTGCCAAGGTTATACAGCTGGGGGAATAGAACTGGGATTTAAACTCAGGCAGTGTAGCTCTTATTAGTGGTTGTCTGTGGTAGGTTCATCAGCTCCATTATTGGGAGGATTTGGAGGAACTTGTTGAAAATACTGTCTTTCTATAACACCAACAAGACTCCCTTGGGAAGTGCTGCCTGGCCCCAGCTTTGGCAAAGCAGCACAGTCAAGCTTGTCCATGAAGCTCTGTACATTTTTAATGTGTACAAAGGCAGCAGCAAGAGCTAAACATTTCCTTTCCTAACCTCCTTCACGGTTTATCAAGTAAAACAGTTACCTTAATCATCTCAGGGTCCAAGGGTTGGATGGAACCTTGCTTTTTCCTAAGAGAGATTTTCTGGGAAGGTTCTAAACTAAGAAAACACCTTGGCAAAGGGGTAAAAAATTGACTACTTAGTGACCATCAAGCTGCAGGGCTTATGACCTTTGGATTACTGACACAGTTCATCTACTTTGGCAGTCATACAGGATTTCTGGAAATTGACACATTTTTATTAATGACCTTTTAAGCCACCACACTTACAGGTATAGACTTGACACACTAATATACACATGAAATGTTGGGCATTTTTTGGGGTAGAATGACACATCTACTCAAAGAGGTTCTCTCGTAGAGGTTCTTATTCATTTTATTCAAATTGCAATAGTATGGCGATTGATCAATTCAATCCAAGTGCACTCTATTTCTCAGACTATACAATTTTTAATGCACTTGGCTCTAATAATTCTTAGAATGTACTGAATTGCAGATGATAGTGTTGAGTGAGAATTAAAGTGCTACTGTATTCAAAATTTGATGTTTGTGACTATTCATGACTTGTAGCATGCAATAAAGAGCAGGTAACAAATGGGAACAAATTATTCTTTGTTCTCAATAATTCTTTTTAACCATAGAGTTGGGGTGTCTTAAGCTGATAGCCTTTTCTGGCTTATATTTTTCCTTCTCCTTTCTCTGTGCAAACCCTCCCCTTTATTTAGAATCTTCTTTTCTGACTTCTTTTCTTCTTTTTTTTTTTTTTTTGAGACTAGGTCTCGCTCTGTTGCCTAGGTTGGAGTGCAGTGGCATGATCTCCGCTCACTGCAACCTCCGCCTCGCAGGTTCATGCAATTCTCATGCCTCAGCCTCCCAAGTAGCTGGGATTACAAGCTTGCACCACTATGCCCAGCTCATTTTTGTGTTTTTGTGGTTTTCCTATGTTGGACAGGCTGATCTCAAACTTCTAGCCTCAAGTGATCCGCCCACTTTGGCCTTTCAAAGCACTGGAATTCATAGGCTTGAGCCACTGCTCCCAGCCCCTGGATTGTCTCTTATTGAAACTCTTTATCCTCCAAAGCCAGCCTCATGATGCCTTCTTTGATCACCCTGTTCTCTGTGGTCCCCCAACACTCAGCACAGGGTGGGTGTCACTCACATGGTGTTTAACCCATTCTCCCTGAATTTGCTGTTATTTGCTATTTATTTCACTTTGCCTTTTAGATCATGTATTGGTAAACATTTTCTGTAAGTGGTCTGGTGGTAAATATTTCAGGCTTTATGGTCTCTGTATAGTCTCTGTCATAACTCTTGATTCTGCTGTTGCAGTGTGAAAACAGCCACAGTCAATGCATAAATGAACTGGTGTAGCTGTGCTCAACAAAACTTGATTTTTAGACGCTAAAATTTGAATTTCACACAATTTTCACATGTCACGAAATATTATTCTTTTGATTTTTTTCAATCATATAAAATCATAAAAACTATCTTTAGCTTGTGGGCTGTACTAAAACCAGAAGTTGGTGGATTTGGCCTATAGTTTGCTGAATTCTATTTAAAATTATTAGTTCCTGCAAGGCAAGAATGACATATTAAACAATGTTGTGTCTACCCCTTACAATGCCTGCCACAAAACCTTTCATGTCATAGCTAAGTCAATTGTTATTTTTTGAATTGATGTGGAATAAAATGAAAATATACCTGCTGGTTGGATGTGGGTGGCTTATACTTCTAATCCAAGCACTTTGGGAGGCCAGGGTGGGAGGATTACTTGAGGCTAGGAGTTTGAGACCAGACTGAACAACATGGCAAGACCCTTGGTTCTACAAAAAAAAAAAAAAAAAAAAAATTAGCCAGGCTTGGTCGTGTGCACCTTTGGTCCCAGCTACCCAGGAGGCTGAGGCAGGAGGATCATTTGAGCCCAGGATGTCAAGGCTACAGTAAGCTATGATTGTGCCATTGTATTTCAGCCTGGACAATGGAACAACACCCTGTTCCAAAACAAAACAAAACCATACCTTCATCATTCAAAAATCAGAAAACTTGAGAGCTTATGATTCATTTCATTTATTCTTTTATTTTTTCAACTACATACAAAGAAGTTTGTGGAAGTGAAAACAAATAATGGATTTTGCTTGTGCCTCTTTATATGAAGGGTTAACCCATTGAAATACTATTGCCATTGAAGAGCCAAATGAGTAAGGTAGTCATCCCTCCACGTGGAGGTTGACCAGAAAACCTCCTGAGTTCATTTGGAGGAGAAATGTTTCAAATTACACATTTGCTTTTGAAAAATAAGTGAGTAGGGGTTTGTCTTAGTTTGCAAAAAGGGAGCAAGAAATTCGGAATTTGTCCCTAAGGAAGACAAAAAACATGAGAAGGTTTGAAGATATTTTTTAGTCTATGTTGATTGCCAAATAGAGAGATCTTCTACAAAAAGAAAATGCAGTGAAGCTGCGTATCTATTGTTGACTTCCATTTTATTGTTGTTGTTTGAATTTCTTTTGATTGTGGTCATTTTAACAATTGTAAAATATACAATTCAGTGGCATTAAGCATATTCCTAAGGTGCAATCATCACCACTATCTCCAGAATTTCTCATCATCAAAACTATGTACCCGTTGAGCAGTAATTTCCCATTTTCCCTTCCTCATGGACCCTGGTAACCACCATTCTATTTTCTATCTCTGTGAATTTGTCTATTCTATTATTATTGTTATTATTATTTTGAGACAGTCTTGCTCCATCACCCAGACTGGAGTGCAGTGGTTTGATCATAGCTCACAGCAGCCTTGACCTCCTGGGCTCAAGTGATCCTCTCATTTCAGCCTCCTGAATCCTCCCCTGGGACTACAGGCACACACCACCATACCTGGGTAATTTTTAATTTTTATTTTTTGTAGAGACAGGGTCTTACCATGTTGCCCAAGCTGGTCTAGAACTTCTGGGCTCATGCGATCCTCCTGCCTCAGCCTCCTGAAGTGTTGAGATTATAGCATGAGCCACTGCACCCGGCCTGCCTGTTCTAGATATCTCACATAAGTACAATCATTTAATATTTCTCCTTTTGTGTCTAACTTAGCATAATGTTTTCTGCTTAGCATAGTTCACTTAGCACAATGTTTTACAAATTTATTCATATAGTAGCATATGTCAGAGCTTAATTCCTTTTTATGACTGAATAATATTCCGTTGTATGTACATACAACATTTTGCTTATTCATCTGTTAATTGACAGGGGATATTTCCATCTTTTGGCAATTGTGAATAATACTAAAATGAACTTCAGTGTATAAGCATCTGCCCGAGTCTCTGTTTTCAATTTTTTTTGCTTATATTCCTAGAAGTGAAATTGCTGGGTAATATCATAATTCCATGTTTAACATTTTGAGATACCATCAAGTAGTTTTTGACAGTGCCTGTACAGCAATGTACAAAAATTCCAGTTTCTTTTTTTTTTTTTTTTTTTTTTGAGACGGAGTCTCGCTCTGTCACCCAGGCTGGAGTGCTGTGGCCGGATCGCAGCTCACTGCAAGCTCCGCCTCCCGGGTTCACGCCATTCTCCTGCCTCAGCCTCCCGCGTAGCTGGGACTACAGGCGCCGCAACGTCGCCCGGCTAGTTTTTTTTGTAGTTTTTAGTAGAGACGGGGTTTCACCGTGTTAGCCAGGATGGTCTCGATCTCCTGACCTCGTGATCCGCCCATCTCGGCCTCCCAAAGTGCTGGGATTACAGGCTTGAGCCACCGCGCCCGGCAAAAATTCCAGTTTCTACACGTCCAGTCAACACTTATTATTTTCTGGTTTTAATTTACTATGATCATCCTAATGTGTGTGAAGTTGTATCTCATTGTGGTTTTGATTTGAATTCCACTAATGACTCATGACATTGAGTATCTTTTCATGTACTTTTTGGCTATTTATATACCTTCTTTGGATAAATGTCTATTCAAATTCTTTGTCTTTTTTTTTTTTGAGATGGAGCTTCACTCTTGTTGCCCAGGCTGGAGTGCAGTGGCTTGATCTTGGCTCACTGCAACCTCCATCTCCTGGGTTCAAGTAATTCTTCTGTCTCAGCCTCCTGAGTAACTGGGACTACAGGTGTACGCCACCACGCCTGGCTAATTTTTTGTGTTTTTAGTAGAGACGGGGTTTCACCATGTTGGCGAGGCTGGTCTCGAACTCCTGACCTTAGGTGATCTACCCGCTTCAGGCTCCCAAAGTGCTGGGATTACAGGTGGGAGCCACTATGCCCAGCTTCCTCGTCCACTTTTAAATTGGGTTTTGTCTTTTTGTTGTCAGGTTGTAGGAGTTCTTTGTATTTTCTGGATACTAGACCTTTATCACATATATGATTTACGAACATTTTCTCCCATTCTGTGGGTTGACTGTTCATTCTGTTGAGTGTACCTTAGATGCCCAAAGTTTAAAAATGTTGATGAAGTCCAATTTATCTATTTTTCTCTTTTGTTGTCTATGCTCCTGGTGTCATATTTTAGAAACCATTGCCAAATTCAAGGTAATATAGATTTGCCTCTCTGTTTTTTCCTAAGAGTTTTATAGTTTCATATCTTAGGTCTTTGATCGATTTTTAATTTTCATGTATGGTGTGAAGTCATGAAGTAAGGATCCAACTTTATTCTTTTATGTATAGATATATTATTGTGTCATCATCATTTAAGACTTTTCTTTCTTCATTGGATGGTCATGGTACCCTTGTTGAAAACTAATTGACCATAGATGCATGGGTTTTTTTTCCGAACTCCCAATGCTTTTCCATGGATCTGTATGTCTATACTTATGCCAAACACAGTTTGGATTACTGTAGCTTTGTAGTAAATTCTGAAATCAGGAAATGTGAGTCCTCCAATTTTATTCTTTTCCAAGATTATTTTGGCTATTTGGGGTCCCTTTGCAATATGAAATTTAAGATTGGTTTTTGTATTTCTGCAAAATAAAAAATGTCATTTGATAGGGTTTACATGGAATCTGAGGATTGCTTTGGGAAGTACTGTCATCTTAACCATATTGTCTTTTTTTTTTTTTTTGAGATGGAATCTTGCTCTGTTATCCAGACTGGTGTGCAGTGGTATGATCAGAGCTCACTGCAGACTCAAACTTCTGGGCTCAAGTGGTCCTTCCGCCTCAGTCTTCCAAGTAGCTGGGATTATAGGTGAGAGCCACCTTGCCTGGCTCCATATTGAGTCTTAGATAGGGTCTCACTCTGTCACCCAGTTTGGAGTGCAGTGGCACAATCTTGGCTCATCGCTTCTTCATCCACCAGGCTCAAACAGTCCTCCCACCTCAACCCCCTGAGTAGTACACACCATCACACTTGGCTTTTTTTTTTTTTTTTAATTAAAAAAAATTTTTTTGTGGGTAGCGATGCAGTCTCACTATATTGCCCAGGCTGGTCTTGAACTCTTGAGCACAAATCATCCTCCCACCTCAGCCTCCCACAGTGTTGGGATTACAGGCATGAGCCACCACACCTGGCCATATATTAAGTCTTGTAATCCATGAACACAGAATGTTTTCCATTTATTTGTGTCTTCTTTAATTTTTTTCAGCAATGTTTTGTAGTTTCCAGCATAAAAGGCTTTTGCCTACTTGGTTAAATTTATTCCTAGGTATTTTATTCTTTTTGATGCAATTGTAACTGGAATTTTTTTCTTAATTTCCTTTTAGATTATTCATTGCTAGTGTATAGAAATACAAAAAATTTTTGTGTGTTGATTTTGTGATCTACAGTTTTTCTGACTTAATTTATTAGCTCTAACAGTGTGTGTGTGTTGGGGGGCCAGGGGCGAGTGTGTATTCTTTATGGGTTTCTACATATAGAATTATATCATCTTTGAATAGAGATTGTTTTACGTCTTCTTTTCCCATTGGGGTGCCTCTTATTTCTTTTTCTTGCCTGATTGTTCTAGTGAGAACTTCTAGTACTATGTTGAATAGAAATGGTGAAAGTGGGCACTTTTCTCTTGTTCTTGATCTTAGGGGAAAAGCTTTTATTTTTATCACCATTGAGTAGGATGGTAGCCGAGGGTTTTTCCTATACCAGTTTTATCATGTTGAGGAAGTTCTTTTCTATTCCCAGTTTCTTGAGTGTTTTATCATGGAGCATTGTTGAATTTTGTCAAATGCTTCTTTTGCAGCCACTGAGATCATCATGTTGTTTTTTTTTGCCTCCCTTCCCTTGTTTAACGTGGTGTATTACATTGATTGATTTTTGAATGTTAAGCCAGCTTGCATTCTGGGGATAAATTCCACCTGGTCATGGTATGTAATCCTTTTAATAAGCTACCAAATTTGGTTTGCTAGTATTCTGTGGATAATTTTTATATCTATATTCATAAGGGACATTGTGGCCTATAATTTTCTTTTTTTAAAATAGTATTTTTTTCTTATGTGGCTCATGTGTCATGAGAATTCTAGCCCCACAGGATGAGTTGGGAGATGTTTCCTTCTCTTTAATTTTTTTTTTTTTTTTTTTTTGAGACAGAGTCTTGGCCGGGCGCGGTGGCTCAAGCCTGTAATCCCAGCACTTTGGGAGGCCGAGACGGGCGGATCACGAGGTCAGGAGATCGAGACCATCCTGGCTAACATGGTGAAACCCCGTCTCTACTAAAAAATACAAAAAACTAGCCGGGCGACATGGCGGGCGCCTGTAGTCCCAGCTGCTTGGGAGGCTGAGGCAGGAGAATGGCGTAAACCCAGGAGGCGGAGCTTGCAGTGAGCTGAGACCCGGCCACTGCACTCCAGCCTGGGCGGCAGAGCGAGACTCCGTCTCAAAAAAAAAAAAAAAAAAAAAAAAAAAAAAAAAAAGAGACAGAGTCTTACTCTGTCGCCCAGGCTAGAGTGCAATGGCGCGATCTGGGCTCACTGCAAGCTCCGCCTCCCGGGTTCACACCATTCTCCTGCCTCAGCCTCCTGAGTAGCTGGGACTACAGGCGCCTGCCACCAAACCCGGCTAATTTTTTGTATTTTTAGTAGAGACGGGGTTTCACTGTGTTAACCAGGATGGTCTCGATCTCCTGACCTCCTCTTTAATTTTTTTGGGAGAATTTGAGAATGATTGGCGTTAATTTTCCTGTAAATGTTTCTTAGAATTCACAAGTAAAGTATTGAATTTTCTCTGTTGGTAGGCTTTTAATTACTGATTCAACCTCGTAACTTGTTACAGGTTTATTCAGATTTTCTATTTCTGTTTGAGTCAGTTTTGGTAGTTAGTGTACTTGTAGGAATTTGTCCATTTCATTCATTGCATTTTGTTTTATCCAGGTCTAGAAAATCTACCAAATTCAGTAAGAAGCTAAAATCATCAGAATATATTGAAGCCGTCACTTTACGAGTCTCATAATTTTTCCATAAATTTTCCATAAATTTTCTCATAAATTTTCCAATAATGTTAAAAAATATGTATTGAATAGGTAGGGGAATTTTGGACTGAATAATATGCCTAGTGCATACATATTTAGAGGGTGTTTCTAAATTGCCTTTTTGCAGAGCTACCATTTTCTAAGACTCCTAACTTTTTAGGGCCTGTTATGTATCTAATAAGCATCAATGAAAATTTTTTTGGAGTCTGTAACATTGGCCTCCAAAAACGTATAAAAGATAAGAACTTTGACATAAATAATATGTGACAAGGATATCATAGATAAAAATGTCTATTAAATAAAGTTGTTGAGAACTATAATGCACTAAATAAATGACTTTTATTATATTCATTGTTCCTCTGTCAGCCATATGAATTATTTACCTTTCAATATTCAGCTTATAGATAACCTTTTTCTCCAATCCTTCCTTTTTCCTCCCACAGGAGAGTTAAGTGTTCCCTCTTTATACTCCTTTAACACTCTGTGGATACATTGATTATATTTATCAGGCTGTGTTGTATTATTAGGTCATAAATCCTTAAAAACATAGGCAAATTTCTCCAACCTCTGTGCCTGTTACATAGATATTTGGTAAATGTACACAGGCTATATGCAGGGCATCACAACTTTAACCATCTGAAATGTCCTTTCTAGCTTGTCTTCAGGATTTTACACATTCAGGATTTTTACTATAAAGAGTCACAAAACTAAATCTTTGTGCCTTAGGAAAGTCTTGAGAAGGTTTTTTTTTTTTTTTTTTTTTCTGAAAGAAATAAGTTACTTCTCATGAAGAATATGTAAGATGTACACACAGGTAGAATGAAAGATATTAACACCTAAGCAAATGTATTACAAACCTCAGATTCTGTACTTATTCTGACATTATTCATTCAAAAAGTCTTTCCTCCTACCATTGAAAGTATGTTTCTGAAGAATCATAAGCTGGATCACGTTGAGGAGGGCCTTTGCTGACTAACATTTGCTGTTGCTGTGAATTATGGAGTCAGGACAGTCATAAACGAGGGGAACAGAAGAAAGGGGATTCTAAAGCCAAGATCAGTTGTAGTCTGTTGAGAACTAAATGGAGAACTTCACGGTGTTGCCATTCACATATTTTGCATTCACCATTGCTGAAGACCGGTGCCAATCTGTTATCTAATGGGAAAAAGAATTAATACTCTCACTATTTCCCTCCATTAAGGTGCCCATTTTTTTTTTTCATTATAAGCTAGATTTAAATGAAGGATCTTGTGGTTTCAGAAAATGACAACAAATTAGCAAATTTAGGGTGTTATCTTAAGGGGAAAATGTCAATCCTACAGGTCTTTCAAGAGAAGCTTGGAGGTGTCATGAGATGTCAACCCAGGGACTTTGGGGAAAGGGCTTATTTTAGCTTCCTTAAGGGTCCTGGAAAAGTCAATCTCTACTGTAATTTCTGTTGGAGTGAAAAAAACAAACTCAAAACAAATACCACAAACAAACAAATAAACAAAACCCAGTAGGAACATAATATGAACCCTAGTTTAGAATATCTGTTTGGGTCCTGGCAGTGTTACCAGCTTATTGGTGACTGAAAATTCCCCAAATATTGGAAATTGGAAATTTCCTTAATGTTCTTGAGCTATGAAGAGTGATATAGATGATCAAACAAACTTTGGAAACTAGATGATGGACAGTAAATGTAACTTAATTGTTTTTTCTCTTTTCATAAAGAAAACACGTTTGCTGAAGATAATTTAAACAATATAGAAAAGCTTTTAAAGAAATCATCCCAAAGTCTACCATTTGGAGCAAAACTCTTACTGTTTCAGTGAACATTCTTTGAGCATAGAGCACAATTTTGGCCTTGATTCCACGCACCTTTCTCACCCTCTACAGACTCCCCAACACACATGTGCTTTAACAGAATAGTACATATAATATATGCTACTTTGCAAACCGATTTTTAAAAACATTATTATGAAGAGAAAAATAATGTTTAATGTTTATAATAAGCTGACCTTTTAGATTTCTAATAACTGAAATGACATGGCAAGTGAGTTAGAGCCAATTTACAAATAATGGTTGTATGAAAGGCAAATAAAGTTGTTTTTTAAAAAGTATTAAATTGTAAGGTTCTAGTTCTAATACTCTTTCTCTTTTTCTGTAGCTGCGGCAATTGTCTACTTACAATAGAAAGTGAAAACCAGTTGACTGGTTTTCATCTGGGTTCCAGTCTTCACTCACTAGCCATGGGAAGCCTTTTCTCTATTATTCCTTCTTGTTCATATATGAATAGTTAACAAACTTTTTTATTTAGTATAATTTGCCTTTCAGGTTGAGGTGTTTCTATGGTTAAATACTACTTTAAAGTTGTCATTTTTATGCTGACAGAATGTATACATTTTGAAGAGTATAGGTAAATTTTATTTATTTATTTATTTAGAAACAGGGTCTCACTCTGTTGCCTAGGCTGAAGTGCAGTGGTGAGATCATAGCTCACTGCAGCCTCCAACTCTTGGACTCAAGCAAGCCTCCTCCTTCAGCCTCCTGAGTGGCTGGGATTATAGGTGTGAGCCACCATGCCTAGTTTAGGTAAATTTTTATTTACAGCTTTTATGACATATTATCCAAATGTTGTCTTGCAATATATTCAAATACAGTAGGTTTTTTTTTTTTTGACATATTTGTTACTAAAGAGGTTCCTGTAACAACAGAATGTATTGAAATCATTAGGCAGAACACGTTATGCTTTCAGTTGACAAATTAGCATTTTGGAAAACTTATGTCTGCTACTTGAAGTTTGATAGCTTCACAATACTTAAATAATTTTTTGTTGCGTTTGGTGATGATATTAACAAGTGTGATTTCAAAAATATTCTATAATGAAATATATCAACATTTAGAAGAACTGGCTAACAGTGAACTAATAGTTTTCAAGTGACCAATGCATAATGTTACAAAACCATTTAAAACGAAAGATAGATCCATGGGTTTTAATATAACTGAGGATAAAAAGTTCATTGATATGGTTTCAGATTCCATATTGCAATGAACCTTTAAGAAACTACAACTTGGCCGGGCGCGGTGGCTCAAGCCTGTAATCCCAGCACTTTGGGAGGCCGAGACGGGTGGATCACGAGGTCAGGAGATCGAGACCATCCTGGCTAACACGGTGAAACCCCGTCTCCACTAAAAAAATACAAAAAAAAAATTAGCCGGGCGAGATGGCGGGCGCCTGTAGTCCCAGCTACTCGGGAGGCTGAGGCAGGAGAATGGCGTGAACCCGGGAGGCGGAGCTTGCAGTGAGCCGAGATCGCGCCACTGCACTCCAGCCTGGGTGACAGAGCGAGACTCCATCTAAAAAAAAAAAAAAAAAAAAAAAGAAACTACAACTTATCAAGTTTTGCTGTAGTATCAGAGAATAGCCACAATTATCTGAAAAAATATTTCCAAATTTAAAATATAAAATAATTGTTTGAAGGCATTGGAGGCCGGGCACAGTGGCTTACACCTGTAATCCCAGCACTTTGGGAGGCTGAGGCGGGTGGATCATCTAAGGTCAGGAGTTTGAGACAGCCTGGCCAACTTGGTGAAACCTTGTCTTTACTAAAAATACAAAAATTAGCTGGGCATGGTGGTGGGCGCCTGTAATCCAAGCTACTCGGGAGACTGATGCAGGAGAATTGCTTGAACCCGGGAGGCGGAGGTTGCAGTGAACCGAGATTGTGCCACTGCATTCCAGCCTGGGTGACAGAGTGAGACTCCATATCAAAAATAAATAAATGAATAAATAAATTTAAAAAAATAAATAAAGGCATTGGAAAGCAACGAGACATCCAGCACTTGAGAGACCAAGATTTAGGAGAGAAGAAAGTTAAGATAAGCCTAAAATTCTCTGCTACTTATTTTCTCAAATAACTTAAAATGTGTAAGCAACATTACTAATATAATGTGGAAACCAAGATGTTAAAAGATTAATCAGAGCTTTTGAAAGTATCATGGTGCTGGTGCGCTAAACACTGGAATTCAGAGCCTAACGAGGAAGAGACACAATCCTGGGCCACACTCCATGTTTCCACTGAGATACTTGAATACCTGTTTCCTAGGAGTAAGGACAAACCAGAAATAGTTCAGCTCTCAAAAAGACTGGAACCCAGCCCTGAGACAACTCATTCTGACTGGATCAAGGATTTACCTCTATTCTAACTGCCTGCTTGAAGGAAAAGAAATCCTCTTTGGAGAAGATAGCATCATCCAAAACTTATATAACTTTTTCATATCCAATGGAAATTATTCAATTAAAATTTGCCAGGCATACCAGAACCTTGGATGAAAGGACCAGAAACAAAAACAACAGATAGAGACAATCCATATCCAAGAGTTACCAGGTACAGACTTTAAAATAATCATAATAGGCCAGCAGTGGTGACTCATGGCTTTAATCCCAATGCTTTGGGAGGCTGACATGGGAGGATCATTGAGTTTGAGATCAGCCTGGGCAACATAGAGAGACCCCATCTCTACAAAATATTAAAAAATTAGCCAGGTTTGGTGGTGCTTGCCTGTATTCCCAGCTACGCAGGAGGCTGAGGTGGTAGGATCGCTTAAGACCAGGAGTTCAAACTTACAATGAGTTATGATTGCACCACTGCATTCCCGCCTGGGTAACAGAGTGAGAACCCACCTCTTAAAAAACAAACAAACAAAAAAACCACATAAAAGTAAAATAATCAGGATTGCCATGTTTAAGAAAATAGATGACAAAATGGAGAATTTCACAAGAGAACTACACTCTCTAAAAATAATTCAAATAGAAATTTTGGACCTGAAAATGTAATGACTGAAATAAAAATTTAATAGATAAGGTTTACAGTATATAAATCCCAAGTAAGTAGGAAGAAAGAAATAATGAAACAAAAGGTATAAATGAAATATAAAGTAAAAATAGGGCTGGGTGCTGTGGCTCATGACTGTAATCCCAACACTTTGGGAGGCCAAAGTGGGAGGATCACTTGAGCCCAGGAGTTCAAGACCAGCCTGGGCAACATAGTGAGACTGTGTCTCTACCAAAAATAATTTAAAAATTAGCTGAGTGTGGTGGCATGCACCTGTGGTCCCAGCTACTCTGGAGGCTGAGGAGGGAGGATTACTTGAGCCTTGGGAAGTCAAGGCTGTAGTGAGCTGTGATCATGCCACTGCACTACAGCCTGGGCAACAGAGCAAGACCCTGTCTCAAAAAACAAAAAACAAAAATATAATTGAATGAAAACAATGGTTCTTTGAAAAGACTGACAAAATTGACAATACTCTAAAGAAAAGAAAGAAAAGAGAGAGAAAAGACAGCAAATAGCCAATACAGCAATGAAAAGAGAGATAATACTACAAATTGTACAGATCCCCAAAAGATAAGAGAATATAATGAACAAATTGATGGCAGTATATTTGAAAAGTTTGGTGAAATGGAAAAATTCCCAGGAAAGGACAAATTTCCAATGCAGATATAAGAAGAAACAGGAAAATCAGCTTTTTGGTTGAATGTTGATTACATCAGACCCTTTCCATATGAAGGGAGAAGTGACTTGTCCTTACTAGAATTGACAGATACTCTGAATATGAGTTTGCTTTCACAAGCAACGCATTTACAGTGAAGGAGGTGTAACATCAGTATGTGACCTCGGAATGCGTTGGTGTTACTTATACCTTATTCCTAGAAGCAGCCACCTAAATACAGTGATGGAATGATAAATTCTCATTTAAATCACCAGTTCAGGGACAAAACTGGTGAGATTGGAGTGTTGTCCTCTAGGATGTGGCATATGATGGATATATGATACATTGTCCCCAAAAGTGGAAGAAAGATTGGTGCCTCCCACCATCAGCTCAATAATTTGCTTCTCATTCCTGACATCTTAGGCTCTGCTGCATTAGAAGTCCTGATTCCTACATGGAATGATTCCACCAGTGAGTACCACAAAGCATTAAAGTATCACAACTGCTGGTCACTTGGCTCCTCAGTGGGGCTTCAACTCACTTTATACTGGAAGCATTATGCTCTAGGTACCCATGGGATGTGCTGTCACTTTTTGCCCTACAGCTTCCCTGGTGCTGTAGACACTGGTGGGCTGAGTAAGCCCACATGCATGCCCCAAGATATAGAGAACCTGATGCCCCGAGGAGAACTCTGAACCAGTAGGGTATGGGGGGTGGTGAATAAATACTACTCCTAGTTGATCCTCAAGTGGACAATTGTGAGAAGCATTTTAAAATTTAACTGTCATGAATATGGCACTCCTACCTAGTTTTTCCTCTTCCCCATCTCACTCTATGTGGTCCTTTATTATTGCTTCTTGGAATTATTTCTCAATAAATTACATACATCCAAGTCTTTGTATCATGGATCTGCTTTCAAGGATAGTACAAGCTTAGATAATCTGGAGCTGATCAGATTGTGTTCAAATTCCAGGTCTGCTGCTAACAGGCTATGTGATCTTGGGAAAAATCACAACCAACATTTCTGGGCTCAGTTTCCTTATCTGTAAAATAGGAGTAATTACGGTGCCTACTTCATAGGGTTGCTGTGAGGATTAAATACGTTTATATTCGTAAAGCACTTTGAGTTGTGTCTAGCACCTAATAAGCACCACATAAATGTTAGCTCCTACTGTACTTTTAGATCATTTTTCTAGTGGGATACTCAACTTTTTATTGGTTTCTAAGAACTTATTTATATTAGTAAATATTAACCTTTTTTTGGTCATAGATGTAAAAAGTATTTTCTCAGTTTGTCCTTGAACATTGTTCATAGTGTTTTTTGCCTTACATAATCATTTGATTTTTATATGGACAAAATTAGCAATCCTTTCCATTTTGGATTGAAGCATTCATGCCTTACTTAGGCAGGCTTTCCCATCCTAAGATTAAAAGATAAAATGTTTCCCCAGGCAATTTATTTCCCCAGGCAATTCATTACAAACAAGGTCTCTAGATTACATACTAATCAACTGGAATTTTGTTTAACGTCAGATAGTATATGCATGCCAGATTCTTAGCTTATATTTGGCACATAGTGAATGTTCAGTAAATTTTGGTTATTATTTTCATTCTTCATGAAATGAAGAATAAAAAGTAGATCTTAACTTTATGACTGGTGTAGGGAATATAGAAGATGAGCCTGGGGCAACTTGCTGTGCTGGAAAGCAAGCAAGTGCTAAAACACAAAATAAAACAATAACAATGAAACAAATAAAATGCCCCCAAACCCCACAATAATGAGAGTATGTCAAAGGAACACAGGAACCAACTGAGAGAGCTCACAATGGCAAATGCTAGAGCAATTTGAGCAATAAAATAATGTAGTATTGGGTTATAATCCAAACTATATAATAAATATCCATGATTCTATGTTGATATAAATATATGATTGAATAAATAAATAAGTGGGAACAAACAGACAAATCTATCCATACAGAAGAATTCCTTCACTGTGTCTGCAAGGACGAGGAGCACAGCTCTCCAGTTCTAAACTGTGGGCTGCACACAGTGGCTTCCTTCTGAAGAGTACAGAATAAAAAGAAAGAAAAAGGAGTGACTGTTCAATGCAGAAACCTGACAAACACAACTTCAGCCAGGTGATCAAGGTTGATATAAATGTATCTTAAATCATGACTTAAGTCATATTGATAATATCTACCATTGATTTAATATGAAGAGAATGTCTCTTTACTTACTGGTTATGTCCCAAAGCCCCATGACTCCAATATAATCTCGAGAAAAACATCAGACAAATCCCAAGTAAGGGTCATTATGCAAAATACCTGACCAGTACTCCTCAAAACTGCCAACATCATCAAAAACAAGGAATGCCCAAGAAACTGTCACAGCCAAGAGAAGCTTAAGGAGACAGGCTGACTAAATATATGTGGTACCCTGGATGGGATCCTGGAACAGTAAAAGTACATTAGGTAAAAAACTAAAGAAATCTGAACACACCAGGTGCTCTAATTAGTAATAATCACTCATTAATTGTGACAAATGTACTATACTCATTTAAAATGTTAATAATAGGCTAAACTGGGTGTGGGATATGTGGGAATTCTCTGGGCTATCTTTGAATTTTCAGTCAATCTATTTTACAATTAAAAATTTATTTTAAAAAAGAAGACCATGAAGTACAAAGTTTATTGGGGGAAACATAAATGTAATCAAAGCATTTATTTCACATGTTGAGAATCCTAATGAAGGTAAGTGTTTGGTGGGATAGGATTACAGAAAAGAAAGAGGTGCTCTGGGAGAGGTGGAGGAGGTTTCACCACCAAAGAGGAAACATTTGAGGTGGGGCTTGAGGAAGAAATAGCAGTTGTTCAACCAGAGAGGAGAGGAGAGAGAAATATGTTTCCTGTTTAGTTTGCATTTGAACATCAGTGAAGCGTAGGAACCAACATGCAGCTTCTCTATTTTGAAATGCTTCTTGGCATGCTGCGTCTTATGTCTGTTTCTTTTTTATTTTGTTTTATTTTAAGTTCTAGGATACATGTGCAGGATGTGCAGGTTTGTTACATAGGTAAATGTGTACCATGGTGCTTTGCTGCACCTATCAAACCATCACGTAGGTATTAAGCCCAGCTTGCATTAACTATTTATCGTGATGCCCTCCCTTCCCGTGCCCCCCACCACCCACCAGGCCCCCGTGTGTGTTGTTTCCCTCCCTGGGTCCATGTGTTCTCATTGTTCAGCTCCCACTTGTAAGTGAGATGTGTCTGTTTCTTTTGACTGAACTTTGATCTACAGAATTATAGTCCTTTGCCCACTGTATTGTCCAGTACTAGAAAAAGGAAATGAGCAGAAGTGGTTTCTAAATGGATTTTATAATTTTGTTCTTGAGCTCTAGGTCTGAAATCCAACTTAAATACTTCGTTGTCAAAATATTTAAAATTTGATTGTTTTATTTCAGGGATTCTTAACCTTGCACTATTGAAATTTGAGGGCAGATAATTCTTTCTTGTGTGGTCTGTTCTGTGCATTGCAGGATGTTTTAGCAGCATCCCTGGCCTCTACCCACTAGTTGACAGGAGGACTTGTCAGTTGTGATAATTAAAAATGTCTCCAAATATTGCCAAATATCCTCTACGGACGTTAGAGAAATACTGCCCTATTTCAACTCACATTGCAAAGTTAACTGTAGGTCCTGAAGGCAAGTATGGCTAAGGAGAAATTCAAACTGAAATACTCTGAGGATGTTTTTCCATGATACTCAAGATATCAAGATCACTTCAGCATGAATTATATCCTGTAAAGTCTGTTCAATATCTAGATTCTGATTTGGTTGAAATGCCAGACGCCAAATGTAGACTTTGTGCTGTCTTATATAATTTATTCATTCACCAAACATTTACTGAGGGCCTTCCATGTATTGGGTCCTGTGCCAGGTTCTGAGGATTTGGTGGTGAACAAGATAGACCTGACTCCTTTGATAGGGAGCTTGGCTGAATTCTGGTGCATGTTCCCAAACCTGTGAACACCAAGGACTGGATTTACATGTAATGGTGACCTCAAAGTAATTGTCCTCATTGATTTCACTTGAAGGATCCTATGTACATTCTGACTAAATATAGGTATTTTCTTCCTGCATATACTACTCCTTATCATATGCCTTTCTATACCTTCAGCACTTTCACAATCTCTGAGATAAGAGAAACAGTGAGACTGATGGAATCATCTTGGTCTTCTGGCCCTCAAGACTCATCTAGCCAGATGTTTTCACTGATCTTTACTGGCATAAACTGCTCTTGAGAGAGAATAATTTAAATGTGGTAAGGTTAACAATTTTGACTTTCTTAACTGTATTCCTAGTCTGCTTTGCTGTGTGCTCTGAAGTCTCCCTGCACTGGGTCTTGACTCTGGTGCTAGTGATCATGGACTGATGGAAGCATTTGTGATGGCCTTAGCCTCAGGTAACTGAATCCCAGGTCTTCCTGCAATGGTGTCTTTATATCTTGGAACTTTTTTTTTTTTTGGAGGGGGGAAGCCTTAATTTTATTTAGCTATTTTTCAATCAGTGAGACTTGTTAGAGTCTCTGTTGTTTCTTTAAACCTTTGCCAAGACTTGTCATACAACTTTATTTGAAAACCAAGAGGATTCTCTTGTGATATTATACTTGTTGTCTTCATTTTTGTTTGTGGAAAATATGTCTGTTGCACTGGCTGTCCCTTTAGATCTTGCTGTGGCTTTCCTGGCCCTGGCTACACACCAGAGATATGCTGTTAATTTGTGGCTCAGAACCTGGTCCTCAGGCTGGCGAGTCCAAAGTTATTATTGCTATTTTTTAAAAGGCTTCAAGAAAAAAAGCATTATAAATACTGGAGCTGATGAGTAGGTGAGATGCCTTATGATGTCTTTTTAGCAATTGTTGATCGTTTCAGTCCAGCTCTGTTTTACAAGGGGCAGAGGTCCATTCAAGCTTATTCAAGCAAAAGGGGGAATTTTTGTAAGGATATGCTAGGTTAGGATCTAGATCTACAGTGCTGTAAGGAACTGAGGCAACTCCGTGACCTCTACCTCTCTGACCTATGTATCTTTTCTTTATTTTTTTATTATTATACTTTAAGTTCTAGGATACATGTGCACAACGTGCAGGTTTGTTACATATGTATACATATGCCATGTTGGTGTGCTGCACCCATTAACTCATCATTTACATTAGGTATATCTCCTAATGCTATCCCTCCCCTCCCCTCACCCCATGACAGGCCCCGGTGTGTGATGTTCCCCTTCCTGTGTCCAAGTGTTCTCACTGTTCAATTCCCACCTATGAATGAGAACATGCAGTGTTTGGTTTTCTGTCTTTGTGATAGTTTCCTGAGAATGATGGTTTCCAGCTTCATTCATGTCCCTACAAAGGACATGAACTCATCCTTTTTTATGACTGCATAGTATTCCATGGTGTATATGTGCCACATTTTCTTAATCCAGTCTATCATTGATGGTGATTTGGGTTGGCTCCAAGTCTTTGCTGTTGTGAATAGTGCCACAATAAACATACGTGTGTTTTTTATAGCAGCATGATTTATAATCCTTTGGGTATATCCCCAGTAATGGGATGGCTGGGTGAAATGGTATTTCTAGTTCTAGATCCTTGAGGAATCGCGACACTGTCTTCCACAATGGTTGAACTGGTTTACAGTCCCACCAACAGTGTAAAAGTGTTCCTATTTCTCCACATCCTCTCCAGCATCTGTTGTTTCCTGACTTTTTAATGATTGCCATTTTAACTGGCATGAGATGGTATCTCATTGTGGTTTTGATTTGCATTGCTCTGATGGCCAGTGATGATGAGCAGTTTTTCATGTGTCTGTTGGCTGCATAAATGTCTTCTTTTGAAAAGTGTCTATTCATATCCTTTGCCCACTTTTTAATGGGGTTATTTGATTTTTTCTTGTAAATTTGTTTAAGTTCTTTGTAGATTCTGGATATTAACCCTTTGTCAGATGGATAGACTGCAAAAATTTTCTCCAATTCTGTAGATTGCCTGTTCACTCTGATGGTACTTTCTTTTGCTGTGCAGAAGCTCTTTAGTTTAATTAGATCCTATTTGTCAATTTTGGCTTTTGTTGCCATTGCTTTTGGTGTTTTAGACATGAAGTCCTTGTCCATGCCTATGTCCTGAATAGTATTGCCTAGGTTTTCTTCTAGGGTTTTTATGGTTTTAGGTCTAACATTTAAGTGTTTTTTCTTTCTTTTTTTTTTTTTTGTTTTTTGAGACGGAGTCTCACTCTGTCGCCCAGGCTGGAGTGCAGTGGCGTGATCTCAGCTCACTGCAAGCTCCGCCTCCCAGGTTTACGCCATTCTCCTGCCTCAGCCTCTGGAGTAGCTGGGACTACAGGTGCCCTCCACCTCGCCTGGCTAGTTTTTCGTATTTTTTAGTAGAGACGGGGCTTCACTGTGTTAGCCAGGATGGTCTCGATCTCCTGACCTCGTGATCCGCCTGTCTTGGCCTCCCAAAGTGCTGGGATTACAGGCTTGAGCCACCACGCCTGGCCCATTTAAGTCTTTAATCCATCTTGAATTAATTTTTGTATAAGGTGTAAGGAAGAGATCCAGTTTCAGCTTTCTACATATGGCTAGCCAGTTTTCCCAGCACCATTTATTAAATAGGGTATCCTTTCCCCATTTCTTGTTTTTGTTGGGTTTGTCAAAGATCAGATGGTTGTAGATGTGTGGTATTATTTCTGAGAGCTCTATTCTGTTCCATTGGTCTATATCTCTGTTTTGGTACCAGTACCATGCTGTTTTGGTTACTGTAGCCTTGTAGTATAGTTTGTAGTCAGGTAGCGTGATGCCTCCAGCTTTGTTCTTTTGGCTTAGGATTGTCTTTGCAATGCGGGCTCTTTTTTGGTTCCATATGAACTTTAAAGTAGTTTTTTCCAATTCTGTGAAGAAAGTGATTGGTAGCTTGATGGGGATGGCATTGAATCTACAAATTGCCTTGGGCATTATAGCCATTTTCATGATATTGATTCTTCTTATCTATGACCATGGAATGTTCTTCCATTTGTTTGTGTCCTCTTTTATTTCATTGAGCAGTGGTTTGTAGTTCTCCTTGAAGAGGTCCTTCACATCCCTTGTAAGTTGGATTCCTAGGTATTTTATTCTCCTTGAAGCAACTGTGAATGGGAGTTCACTCATGATTTGGCTCTCTGTTTGTCTGTCATTGGTGTATAGGAATGCTTGTGATTTTTGCACATTGATTTTGTATCCTGAGAGTTTGCTGAAGTTGCTTAAGGAGATTTTGGGCTGAGACAATGGGGTTTTCTAAATATACAATCATGTCATCTGCAAACAGAGACAATTTGACTTCCTCTTTTCCTAATTGAATACCCTTGATTTCTTTCTCCTGTCTGATTGCCCTGGCCAGAACTTCCAACACTATGTTGGATAGGAGTGGTAAGAGAGGGCATCCCTGTCTTGTGCCAGTTTTCAAAGGGAATTTTTCCAGTTTTTGCCCATTCGGTATTATATTGGCTGTGAGTTTGTCACAAATAGCTCTTATTATTTTGAGATATGTCCCATCAATACCTAATTAATTGAGAGTTTTTAGCATGAAGGGGTGTTGAATTTTGTCAAAGGCCTTTTCTGCATCTATTGAGATAATCATGTGGTTTGTGTCTTTGGTTCTGTTTATATGCTGGATTACGTTTATTGATTTGCGTATGTTGACCCAGCCTTGCATCCCAGGGATGAAGCCCACTTGATCATGGTGGATAAGCTTGTTGATGTGCTGCTGGATTCGGTTTTCCAGTATTTTATTGAGGATTTTTGCATCGATATTCATCAGGAGTATTGGTCTAAAATTCTCTTTTTTTGTTGTGTCTCTGCCAGGCTTTGGTATCAGGATGATGCTGGCTTCATAAAATGAGTTAGGGAGGATTCCCTCTTTTTCTACAGATTGGAATAGTTTCAGAAGGAATGGTACCAGCTCCTCCTTGTACCTCTGGTAGAATTCGGCTGTGAATCTGCCTGGTCCTGGACTTTTTTTGGTTGGTAGGCTATTAATTATTGCCTCAATTACAGAGCCTGTTATTGGTCTATACAGGGATTCAACTTCTTCCTGGGTTAGTCTTGGGAGGGTGACCTACATATCTTAATCACACCTTCAAGGCTGCAAAAGCACATAGTACATGTTTGAGGAACCAAGTGGAGGCCAGTGTGGCTGAACTGCCGAGTAAAGTTTGAGAGATTGTCAAAGGCTCCATCATGCAAGGGTTTGTAGGCTATGCTAAAAATTTTGCATTTAATTGTGGACTAATGGAACAATGATTGAAAGGTTGTAATCAGGCAAGTGTATGGTTGGCATAATGACTAAAAAAGATTATTATGGCTGCAGAGGGAGAAGAGTTTTGAGAAGGCCATGGGAACACAACAAATATGACAAGTGCTGGGCTGAGGGAAGTAAAGAGAGTTCTGAGGGCATGCATATATGATTTTCCCAAGAACATCCTCTAGAGATACTTTTTTCCCAGTCCAAGATCCACCCTAGGGTCATGCGCTGCATATCTCTAAACTGCATATCTCAGCCTTTCTTTGTCTTTTATGACCTTGCCATTTTTGAAGTACACAAAATATACTGAAAATACTATACTTTAGTACTTAAATGTCCCTCAGTTTGGACATTCTAAAAAATGAGAAAACATTGGTTTGACTGATGTTTTCTCCTGCTTAGATTTGGGGGCATGCACAGTAATACCACAGAAATGCTGTTGTATCCGTCAGAGTGTGTCATAGCAGGAGGAATGTGATGTCAGTTTGTCTTATATTAGTTTTGATTGTTGTGTTGACTTTGATTCCTTGGTTCAATGTAGAGTCTATTGTATTTACCACATTTCTAGCTTCTGTAAATGTAATGCCTTAATATATATAGGCGAGAGAGAGAGAGACAGAGAGAGAGAGAGAGACAGGTTCTCACTGGAGTGCAGTGGCGTGATCATAGTTCACTGCAGCCTCAAACTCCTAGGCTCAAGCCTCAAGTGATTCTCCTGCCTCAGCCTCCCAATGTGCTGGGGTTACAGGCATAAGCCACTGTGCTGGGCCTAAGCTTCATGCTTTAACGTCTGTCCTGCATGCGTATGCCATATACACTTTGTTCTAGATAATCTGTTAATATGCCTGACTGATTAGTAATCTTGCCTTGATGCTTGTTTTATATATACAAATTAGTCAATCCTAAACCTGCTTACTCTGCCTTGTCTGTTCCTTTAGGTAGAAACCATAGTTAAGGAGCTTGCCCACACTTCTCCCCTTGCCCTCTGCCTCCCTGTGTGGTACCTGGTGGCAAGATGTGTATTCCCTCTCTTGGGATCTGTGAATATAACAAGCTATATTTTCAATGGCAGTTGTTTTTTGATCTGTTAACCTTATCATATTTAAATAATAATGAAACATATTAAAATATCTACCATATTTTTCTGCTTAAAGTCGCTTTTCCCCTTTTTAATGAATAAGTCATTTGTGGGGAGATACCTTAAACTTTTTTGGCTGAGATGCATATGAGAAATGTATTTTACATGGTGACACAGTGTGTGTGTGTGTGTGTGTGTGTGTGTGTGTGTTTGTATTGGTTTGGGCTCCATCCTGCTGAGTTTGAGGTCTTAGGACATTGGATTGGAGCTGTTCAGGGGGCAGTTGGCTCTATTGTACTCAGGAGGAAAACACACACACACACATAGAAACAGTAGTGTTATAAAGTTATACATAAGTTTTCCACATGAAAGTTATTTTAGTTTCTATGTTGTTATATTTCATTTGAATATAATTCTTGCCTTGACCTGCTAAATTGATTTCATTACCCTCTAAAGGGTAATTACCTCTGTTTGCAAGCACTAGTTTGATAGAACTACCAAGCTGAATTGTCTGGTTGCCGAATGGAAAATAGATGGGAGGGGGCAAAACTGATAGCAAGGAGCTCATTCTAAGGCTCTCACTGTAATTCAGGTTGATGAGAGGATTGATGAATTTGAGTTAGCAGAATTTCATGATTGTTTGGGAATGGGCGTGGAAAAAAGAAGGAGGAGTCAAGAATGGTGGACATTTCAGCTTGGCTTCTGGGGCAATGGTGGTGCTGAAGCTTCTTGGTTTCACTTTCCCCTCTCTCTTTTGGTTGACTGCTCTGAAAAGTCCTCTATATGTATATGGAGAGAGAAATGTGAAAACTAAAGAAATTATCTTTTTGCATTATAGAGAAACGATGCTGGCTTAAATTGCAACTGAATTAACCTGGGCTTTCCCAGGTACTGGTCCATAGATTTAATGCCCCCAATCTAGCAACAGGCATTCTCAGGTATGGATGCCAGAGATAAACACATGCATGGTGCAGGCAGTTTTCAAACGTCACAGATTGGGGATTGCATTGAGAAAATGGGTTGTTCTATTGGAAAAGCGTGTGGGTCGACATACAGAGTGCTTCGAATGATGGGCTGTGCTCAGCTAGGTGGTCCCCCATCCCTACCCTTTTCTGCTCTCCTACCTCCCATTCTCCCTCCCTCCTTTCCCCTCTTCTGCGTTATTCTGGGATTAACGGCGGGGTGGGCCCCGTACACAAACGCAGCTGGCTAGTACGGTCAGCCTGAGCCCTGCTGTGCAACCACGTCAGGAATTCCAGTAAGTTGGCAACACTGGAGCACAAAGACAACAACAATTGAGGAACTCTTCAGTACAGAAAGGAATGTTTGGAGCCCTGGCTGCTACAGTGAAAGGACACACACACACACACACACACACACACACACACGCTTGCGCCTGCGCGCCCACGGGCGCTCTGTAGGGAGCCCAGCCCCTCCCGCACTCGCGGTCCTCCCTCCCGCCAGCCGGCGGCCGCTCTTTGTAAGTCGGAGGTGCGGGGACGCTCATTGATTATGCAGCGCGGCCCCAGCGGGCGTCGGACCAGCTTGACCCCGGCGCGGTCTCGTACCATCGCCCCGGCCGCCCGGAACCGGCATAAATCACCCGCGAAGACTGGAGTGCAGCGTCGCGCCCCCTCGCCGCCTCCCTCCTCCCGCTCGGGTCGGGTCGCCCCCTCCCTCCCCAGCCCCCAGCTCTCCTGTCCCCAGTCCTGTCTCCGCGCCGCACAGCGCCCAACACTGTGCAGGGAGGCAAATAGACTTCCAGTGACTTTGGCCAGAGCACAGACCCATGGATTTCCCAATCCAGGAATCTCTCCCACTCTTTCCCACAACGCTCCCCCCTCCACCTTTTTTTCTTTAAGCCTAAGTTCTCTCTTTTTGCGTGTATTTATCTCTTTTTGTCTTTCCCAAGTAACACCTATCCTTTCCCTCCCCTAGCCCCCACACCTAAAGCTGCGCCTACCACTGCAGCCCAGGGAAGCTACGCGATCCGGACTGTTGGGGTTAGCAGAACCCCAGAAGACCGGTGCCCCGGGAAAAGGGGCTGGCAGTAATTGTCAGGTTCTCGCCCCTGGGGAAGGGAGGCAGCGGGAACCTGTCCAGCGACCACGTGCGTTCAGGGCTGTCTCCTCCCTGCGTCACGGCTCCCTCGCTGGAGGGAAAGGGCCCCTGACTTCTTGGACCAGGATCCAGCGCCTGGGACTAGCTGCCGCGCTGGTTCAGGGGCTGAAGCTGGAGATGATGGGATGGCCTCAGGACCCCAAACAGCCCCTCCTCACACAGGGTCCCCAACACCGGGAAATAAGTTGCATCAGCCCTCCTTTCCCCACCTCCCGTGGGCTCTGATGTCACGTACAGGCTGAGGACCGCGCGCTGAGGGCGGGTGTAAGGCCACTTGTGCTTTTGGGGTCCGGGCTGCTTGCCAGCCTGTTCAAAGCTGCCCCAAAGAAGGGAGTCGCGGGGTTCCCTGAACCTCTCGTGTTTCTTCTTCTTATAAAGGGGCACCGGAAGCATGGAGAAGACGTTCGCTCTTTTTCAATTTTGCTTCAAAATGAACAGACTTGTAAGAAGCGCGATCTGGCCATGACACCTGTAGATGTGGTGCTGAATAATTGCTAAATAAGGATCCAACCTCCCCAACAAAGATCCACCTCCCTCTCTAATTTGTAAAAACACAGAGCACCCCATCTCAGCAGCCTGTATCGTATCAGGGGAAACCAGGATATCCGAAGGAGTCTAGAGAGATCAGGCCAGGAATGAAGGTCACAGAACTCCATCCAGCAGGCTCTTTACTCCTTCCCTTCCCTACCTCCGCCTCTTTCCCTTTCTTTCTCTTTCCTTCATTTCCACTTGTCTGGTTTTTCTTTCCTTTTTCATTTCTTATTTTTTCTTTCTCTTCTCTATTCTTGACTTTCCTCCTCGTCCATTCCTTTCCATCGCTCATTTAGTAAAACTGCGTCCGTGCAGATTTCCCCGTGAGCCGCCTCGCCGGCTTCTCTGCGGGGCGAACCCTGCGGAGAGGCGAGGGCAGCGCGTGTGCACGTGTGAGTGTGCCTGTGAGAGTGTGCGCATCGGATTGTGCTCGTGTATGCACGCTTAAAGGGGACTACGTATGTTGGCGTGGAAGTGTGACTGTGGAATGTGCGCGCGTGTGTGACGGGCGTGTATGAGTGAATCTGTGAATCTGTGTCAGTTGGTGTGACACTTAGGAGTGCATGCGGCTGTATGAGTGCGTGTGTGAGTGTGCACACGCCTGTGGAGTGTCCATGTGTGAGTGCGCGTGTGTTCGAGTACCCACTCCTCCCCGCGCTGCAAAGTGCAGGGGGCGGGCCGGGCGGCAGGGGGCCTGCCCGCTGGATTCCCGCATGCTTGTTCCGGGGCGGTCGGGTCTAAAGGGCTTTATGCACTGTCTGGAGGGTGGGGACTGGCGCGGGTAGAAAACGGGATGCCTCGGGCGCGGGGGCAGGCTTTTGGTCACTAGGAGCTGGCGGAGGTGCAGACCTAAAGGAGCGTTCGCTAGCAGAGGCACTGCCGGTGCGGTGTGCTACGCGCGCCCACCTCCCGTGGAAGGAACGGCGAGGCCGGGGACCGTCGCGGGGATGGATCGCGGGCCGGCGGCAGTGGCGTGCACGCTGCTCCTGGCTCTCGTCGCCTGGCTAGCGCCGGTCAGTGGCCAAGGTAAGCCCCCGGCCGGAGCCTCTCGTGGAGCGCCCACTTCCCCGGCTGTGGCAGGGTCGGGTCCGCGGGAGACCGGAGGGGAGCGCGGCCAGGCAGAGGCTAGCGCCGGGCGGAGTCGCGGGAGCTGCTCCCGGTGGGGCGCTCAGGTTGCTTCGCGAACCCGGAGCGGGAGCGCCCCTCCTTCGCTCGCCACGAACTGAACCGCAGCAAACTTGAGAAAGCAGCCCCGCCAGTTTCGGTGACAGCGCACCCCACGGAGACCCTGTCTTTGTTCCCACGGGCGTTTGTCCGACCCTCCTGGAAAGCACTTTACGGGAGAACGAGGTTCTCTGCGGTTTGCAGCCTGCCCTCCCAAGCGGAGTTCTCTCCTGGGCGGCGCGGTCCCGGGCTCTGCTCCGAGCGCAGCATTCCACCTGCAGCGCCCCTCCTGGGATCCCTTCGCGCGCCCAGGGTCGCGGGCCAGAGCACCCCTCCCACCACTGGTGAAACTTGGTCCCGCGGTGACCCCCAGAGACCGCTCTCACCGTACAGATCATTTACGAGCCAAGATAAGGCCGGGAGGTGGGATTGGCCGAGAGAGCGGCTGAGGGACTGGAGTCTTTTCTTGAAGTTTTCCTTTCCAGCTGGGAGCTGGGGGCTTTTGTGTTGATGAATGGGACCCGTCTGCATGGCCAGAGTTTTGGGGATCGAATGCAGATAGTTTTTGGTATGAAGAGCTTTAAACTTCTCTCAAGTTGTCCGAGAGTTTATGTTTTAACAGAAACAGAGAAGAGGGAAAGAGAGGGAGAAAGAAACGGAGAGAATAAAAATAGTAAGAAGGGAAAAGGAAAAGCAAATATAGAGGAATATGGAAAGAAGGAGGGGAGAGAGAACGACTGGGGTGGGGGAAGAGAGAGAGAGAGGAAAGAGAGAGAGAGAGAGACCGAGACCCGACCGAGGATGAATGGGAAGGGCGAGGAGGAGGCTGGAACCGGCGAGCTCTCCCCCTGGCTTTGCGTTGCTAGGTAGCAGCCAGGAGCTGCGTGTGACCGACCACCAGACAGACAGAGGGGACGCTGCTGCCACCGCGGGGACTAATCTGTCTGTGGGGATGGGAGAGTCCCCCCTTTCCCCTCCTGCTCCTTCCCTCCCGTCGGACAACTTAATTGCCCTACAATGAAAATGAAACCCCTATTGTTGTAGGATTAGCCAAAGCAATAAATTGATTTTCCTGGATCACATATTGGGGTTGACGGGTGGGGAATGTGGAAGCCTCCATTTACGGAGGAGTGAGGGGAGGGCTTGTGGATGGGCCGTGGCATGTATTCAAATGGTTAATCTGCTTTCTTTCCTCAATTCTTAGCGTAAGCTCCTTAGAGGGAATCAAGTAAGTAATTATACAGCAACTCCTAGCAGCACCCATTTCAGACTTCCTGGGAAGAAGTTTGGAAACGCTAACAAACCCCACGGGTCTTGCAAAAGTCTTCGGAAAGGAAGGAGAGGCAGGGAGCGATCATTAATAATCTTCCTTTGAACACCCTTTCTCAGTGTTGGTAACACAGAAAGAGGGTTTTATTACTATTGTGCAGAGTTTGCACAATGCTTAGGGTTATATCTCATGTCCTAAATATAGCTATAGGATTTAGTATATGTTCCTGTCAGTGCCTGGCAAAAGGAAATCTTACCTTGATTCGTCTATGTCCTTGTATAACCAAAACAGATACTCTTTTTCCTGGGTTGATGGTTTAGTCACTAAATAACCAATACCTACTCTTCTTGATAGTTTTTCGCACCATCCATCTTCCATTCTATGATAATATATAATAATAATGTGTATATAGTAACCCATCATATGTGTATATTATACATACTATTATATGTGTATGATAGTAACCCATCATACACATATATGTTGCAGGCTTTGTTCTAAGCACTTTATACTTTTTTTTTTTTTTTGAGACGGAGTCTTGCTCTGTGGCCCGGGCTGGAGTGCAGTGGCCAGATCTCAGCTCACTGCAAGCTCCGCCTCCCGGGTTCCCGCCATTCTCCTGCCTCAGCCTCCCGAGTAGCTGGGACTACAGGCGCCTGCCACCTCGCCCGGCTAGTTTTTTGTGTTTTTAGTAGAGACGGGGTTTCACCATGTTAGCCAGGATGGTCTCGATCTCCTGACCTTGTGATCCGCCCGCCTCGGTCTCCCAAAGTGCTGGGATTACAGGCTTGAGCCACTGCGCCCGGCAATATACTTATTGACTCAATTAATCTTCATAATATCCCTTGGAGGTAAGTACTCTTATTATCACTGTTTTACAGATGAGAAAGTGGAGGCACAGAGCAATTCAGTAATTTGTCTCAGTTCATACTGCTAGAAAATGGCAAACTCAAGGGATTCTGAATTCAGAGTCTGTAATTGCTACAGTACACAGTATATGTTCTCTCTCTCTCTGTCTCTCTCTCTCTCTCTTTTTTTTTTTTTTTCTGAGCGAGACCGAGTCTCGCTTTGTCACCCAGGCTGGAGTGCAGTGTGCAATCTCGGCTCACTGCAACCTCTGCCTCCCGGGTTCAAGCGATCCTCACACCTCAGCCTCCCAAGTAGCTGGGACTACAAGCCCTGGGCACTATGCCTGGCTAATATTTTGTATTTTTAGTAGAGACAGGGTTTTGCTATGTTGGCCAGGCTGGTCTTGAACTCCTGACCTCAAGTGATCTGCCCGCCTCGGCCTCCCAGAGTGCTAGGATTACAGACATGAGTCACCCCGCCTGGCCCAATTTCTTTTTTCTTTTGTACAAAAAATGTCATGCTCCCTAAGTTACTGTCCATGTGTGAGGTTCCTAAAGAAACTGAGGGGCAATATGCAACTCCTTACCACCTGCTGCTTCATAACTGTGGATCTTTTCCCAGAATCTCTCCTCAGGTTTCTAAGAACTGAACCCAAGTTTCCTCATTCCCAGTCCTCCTACTTGATCATTTTAAGATGCATTTCCTCTGAATGTCCTCAGCCTGATATGTTGAGATTTCTAGAATCCTGTTGTAATGATCCTGACTTAATATATGAAGTAAAATCCAATGAGATTGTAAGAGCTTTTATTTAAGCACTACATTTTAGGTAGGCTACCATGGCAAACTTCACATCACTAAAAATTGGAGGAAAGAAAAAAAAGGTTCCGAGTAGTCTATGTTTAGTCTTTGAAAAAAATCATACCACATCTGCATTTTCCTTATCTTTTGTGTAATGCTTTTCAAGAAAAAACATTTTGGAGAGCCTGAACTCTGAGTCAAGCTGTTTGAGTTCCAACAATGGCTTTACCACTTTCTAGCTGTGTCACCTTGAGAAAGTCAACCAACTTTGCATAGCTCAGATGGCTTATCTGCAAAATTGACAAGATAATAAGAGAATTCACCCAATGACATCTTGTAAGCATAAAGAGATAAAATATGCCAAGTGCTTAGCATGGTGTAAAGTGTATAGACAGTGAAAATAAACTAGAAAATAATCTAAAAATATAATATTTTTATTATATTTATCAACACTTAAAGTAACATATTGTTTTGCTTCCTATTCATATTTCCAATTTTCAAGTATACATAGGAAAGTCTTCTTTAAGCATTTTTTCACTAACAGTTCTCTGAAGACTTCTCAGACCCTAGCATGTGATTGGAAGTTTTTTTCTTTTTATTTTCTTTTTTTTTTGAGAAAATATTATTGGCCTTAAACAAAGTTGTATTCTATTTATTAAGTTAAAAAACTTATTTTTCAAAAATAGAAAGGGGGTCTCACTGTGTTGCCTAGGCTGGTCTCGAACTCTTGTCCTCAAATGATCCTCCTACCTCTGCTTCCCAAAGTGCTGAGGTTACAGGCAGGAGCCACCTTACCTGGCCCAACATTATATTCTTTAATCCAATAAAAATGTGGTAATGTTTTAAAGAGCTTGTATCAGCTTTTATGACAATTGCATCTTCACATGAAGTTTATATGTTTAAAAGGATTGTGGGGACAATAGCAAACATGTATTGTTTTTATTCCATCACAACTCTGGAACCTCACTGCTGCTTTCATTTCACAGTTGTTGGCTTCTCTTTCTCTATGTGAAAAAGTTTCTCTTTACCAGTCTTCATAAGATTTCTGCCTGAACTCCCTTCAGTCATGCACCTGTCTCATTTTAATAGAAACTCAGACTTCTTACAGCTGGAGGGAACCTTAGATATCAACTGGTCTGCTTGCATTTTTTTCCCTTACAGATAAGCAATTAGCCCAGGAGGGAAAAGAAAGGGGCTGAGAGGATGAAAGGGAAGGCGGTTAATAGGTTTCTTGCCGAAGGACATATAGCCTGTGATAGAGCTAACATATAAATTTGCAGTGGACCATCTTTTAGATTCATGCCTTCTGAATATCCCCATTTAGATTCATGCCTTCTGAATGTCCCCAGCCTGTTTGGTTGGTTGAGATTTCTAGATTCCTTTTGGAATCCTGACTTACCAGATAAGGCACAGTCTGATGAGCAGATGAATGTTAAACAACTGGATGGGTTACCTGTCCCAGGTCAAAGAGGAATCCTGTGGTAGGTTATTACAACCATGTACCATGTGCTTTCAGCCTGGTCCAGAACTGATGCCATGTCAGTGCCCCTACTCCCAAAGACCATACCTCCAGATCCATTTTTCAAATTCTTGAGCCATCAAAGCACATTCCTGAAGATCTTTGGGTTTTGTAGTGCAGGCTGCTGTAAGACTGGGTTTTCTGTCTTACTAAAGGTAATTATTAGGTCATAATTATTGCTCATGTTCTCTAGTCAGGCACTGTAAGAACACTGACAGGTTTTTAAAAGTTTTAAATTAAAATTTACAATTTCCATGTAAAAATAATGATACCAAGATCCTAGATGTACTTCCTGTGTAATCAGAAGCTAGTGCATTGTCATACTGGCTTTGGAGTTTCTGTTAAGTCCTAGTAGCTAGAACAAGGTAAGTAGAAAGTTCATGCCTGTAATCCCAGCACTTTGGGGGGCTGAGGCGGGAGGATCATGAGGTCAGGAGATGGAGACCAGTCTGGCCAACATGGTGAAACCCCATTTCTATTTAAAATACAAAAATTAGCTGGGTGTAGTGACGCGTGCCTGTAATCCCAGCTACTCGGGAGGCTGAGGCAGGAGGATTGCTTGAACCCGGGAGGCAGAGGTTGCAGTGAGCTGAGATTGTGCCACTGCACTCCAGCCTGGGCGACAGAGCAAAAATCCGTCTCTAAGTAAATAAATAAAATAAAATAAAAATAAATTAAAAAAAAAAAAAGAAAAGAAAGTAGAAGGTGCTTATGAAAGAGTGTTGAATGGATAGGAAAGGGGTTCTCAAGGTTGATTGCATGAATCTAGAGCAACTAAAAAAGTACTAATTGTGAAGCCCTATTCTAGCGTGGAAAAAATAAGCTCGATGGAACCTTTGGTATAAATCAAATGGTTCTATCATATCCTATTAACTTTATAGTCTTGAGTAATTAAAAAAATTTTACCACTATTGTATATTCTGTAAATGTTTGTTTTTTCCATGAATATTTATTAAATATCAACAGTGTGCTGATGAGTCAATAGTATCAATACTATAGAAAGATTAAGGAAGATGAGAACTGAAAAGAGGTGTCTAGATATCTCACAATTAAAATGGACTGCAGTTTTGCATTTAAGATTCTGAAATAGTCATTGACTCATTCCTAATAACCCTGCCCAGGATCTCATCAGCATTAGAAAAATTGGAGATGTTTCAGCAACAGAGTTTTGGGATGCTTCTTGTTAATGATCAGATAGTAGTTGTTTTGAAATGTCAAGAGCATTTCAGTGGTTCTTCATATGTTCCTAATGCAAATGTTTCCTAAGTAATTTCTTGACAGTTACAGCATTTTGAGATGAAGTGGGAAGGGCTTGTGATTTTGAAGTTAGAGGATCTTGGTTTGATGCCTCGCTTTGCCCTTTATTATCTGGGAAATCCAGTACCACACACTCTGGGTGCTCTGGGGCAGTTTTCTTATCTGTAAAATGGGCATGTATCTACCTCACGGGGTGGTTATGCAGAGGCAATGAATGTGAAATGTTTAATAAAGTGTGAAGTCTGATGTATATTTCCATTCATCATTATTACCCTTTACGAGAATTTTACTTTTGCCAAACTTTTTTTTTTTTTTTTGAGGCGGAGTCTCGCTCTGTTGCCCGGACTGGAGTGCAGTGGCCGGATCTCAGCTCACTGCAAGCTCCGCCTCCCGGGTTTACGCCATTCTCCTGCCTCAGCCTCCCGAGTAGCTGGGACTACAGGCGCCCGCCATCTCGCCCGGCTAGTTTTTGTATTTTTAGTAGAGACGGGGTTTCACCGTGTTAGCCAGGAAGGTCTCGATCTCCTGACCTCGCGATCCGCCCGTCTTGGCCTCCCAAAGTGCTGGGATTACAGGCTTGAGCCACCGCGCCCGGCCACTTTTGCCAAACTTGAGGGGAGGAAGGTATTGCAGTATTTTGGTATCTTCTTTACAAGTGGGTCTGTGAATGATGCATCTGTGCATGTTGTTACATCCTTATAGTGGCGACCACAACTTCACATATTATTCAAGTACTGTTATGTTTGTGAATGTCGCAAAACCAAGTTAAACTGCCTGAAGCCAAAAAGGAAATTTATTGAAATACATAGTTGAGGGTGGGTGTGGTGGCTCATGCCTATAAATCTCAGTACTTTGGGAGTCTGAGGTGAGTGGATTGCTTGAGCCCAGGAGTTTGAGACCAGCCTGGGCAACATAGTGGTACTCTATCTCTACAAAAAAATACAAAAAATTAGCCAGGCATGGTGGTGTGTCCTTGTGGTCCCAGCTACTTGGGAGGCTGAGGTGAGATGATCCCTTGAGCCCAGGAGGTTGAGGCTGCAGTGAGCTGTGATCGCACCACTGCACTCCAGCCTCAGCGATAGAGTGAGACCTTGTCTCAAAGAAAATAAATACATAGTTGAAAAGATACAGATAATTAGGTTGATCCATTTGAGACTGATTTTTTTCCTACGCAGAAATAGTCAAATATTGGCAATTTCATTTGGTTCAACCTAACAAAAAATAGAGGCTCAAACTATGTCATGCCAATCTTGTTTTTCTTTCCATCTCCTGGTTCTGAGATGACTCCATTCTTAAACATGTTCTCCTTTGATGTAAAGTGGCTGTCAGTGGCTCTGGAGCCACCTCCTATCAGATCATGTCCACTGGGAAAGAATAAGAGTTTTTATCTTAACTATTCCCAGCAAAAGTTTCAGTTGCATCTCAGGGGCTCTGCTTAGGTCATAAGCTCATTGAAGAACCAACCACTGAATCCTGGGTCATGCTGTGTTCCCATGGCTTAAGCCTGGGCTATATTCTCAGTCTTTGAGATCATGTACTAAGGGGTGGAGTCCAGAGAGAAATGGGGGTAATTATTGGGAGAATGGTGACCAGATGCTGGGATGCAAAAATATAAAGTGTCCGGTATACCTTATCAGATAAAATTGACTGATGATGTTATTTTCATTTTATATGTGAAGACACACTTGAAACAGCTACAGAAATTTCTCAAGAGCTGGCAGCCCTGGGGCAACTTACAGAATTGAAAGGAGAAAAGTATTGGAAACATTAAGGAAAAAGACATGGTGATCTGTGCCCATGTGACCATGTTGCAACTTTAAGTTTAGAAGGAGAACAGGAGAAAGAAGGACTTTTAGAAGGTTTATTTGGATCCTAAAGTTTTCTTATTTGGAGCAGAGCTTTGTGATAGACAGGAAAGTTCTGGAAAATGAGCTGAGAGATCAGACTACAAGATCCCTTGAGTCCAGTGTAATATTTCATTTTTTTTTTTTTTTTTTGGTGAATCTTAGGCTCCTGCTCCTTTTCCAATTTACTTCACTCCAATGTTTATGTTCCTAAGACTTTGTCCCTTTTCCAAGCACTAGTCCTTGGCTATAAGGATAGGGTAGAGAGAAAGAAGTTCAAAGAGTTTAGAGACAGTTTAAGATGCTTCTGTGGAGACAGAATACATCTTGGTGCATATCTGAGTGTTCTTAGCACTTCACCTACGGACTTCTTTCATAAATGGTAGAACAGGTATCCATCATACCTTATTGGATTAATTCAGAAATGCCAGATATATGTACTCTTTGCTGATGATTACTTTGTTGGTCTCTAATTTAAGTCTTATCTCTAATCACATTTGCTGAGAAAATGGAAATATTATCATTCTAAAAGTAAGACGGCTAACTTTTATATTAGGGCACTTCTGATTTAGGATAGTACTGAAATTCAGTGCAAAGAAATGTAAGTCTTTCCTAGGTAATGACAGATTAGACAATTTGAAGTTTCACTTTTGGTCATTAGCCCTCAGGTCATGCCTGACCCCAAGGTTACTGGAAACAGTGAGAAATGAATGAAAGGAGGAAATGTAATTACCATTCTGTGCATTGAATAGTTGAGCCACTGTTACCATGGATACAATGGTGCATTTATTGTCCAGATCTTGAGATCCAAGTTTGTAAGCAATATGCAAGATCTCCTTTAAATTTATGTCCTATCAGCCAATAACACATGAAGATTCCTAGTAACTTTGAAAATAAGTCTTTCCTCACTGATCTACTGATTCACATTAAGTAACAGCATATGTACTTTTGAAGGTGTTGAGGAAACCTGAAAAAGACAAAAAGGAAAGTAGCTACACTTCTGTTATGCTGGACATTCTTGAATTCCTATATAAAAATATTCTGTCTTATAGTGTCAGTGATTTGCCTGTCACTTTGGGCCCAGTTCTTTGGTTTTTATGTCATTAACAAGGAGAAAATTTCCTGAGTAAAGGTTGAAAAAATCAAAATCGTTATCTTTATTTTTTGAGACAAGGTCTCACTTTATCACCCAGGCTGGACAGGGTCTCACTTTATCACCCAGGCTGGAGTGCAGTGATGTAAGCATGGCTCCCTACAGCCTCAACTTCCCAGGCTGAAGCGATCCTCTTGCCTTAGCCCCCCAAGAAGCTAGGACTACAGACACGGACCACCATGCACAGTTAATTTCTATATTTTTTGCAGAGATTGGGTTTCTCCATATTGTTCAGGCTGGCCTCAAACCCCTGAGCTCAAATGATCCTCCCACCTCAGCCTCCCAAAGTGCTGGGGTTATAGGCCCTAGCCACCATGCCTGGCCAAAATCATTTATTTTATCAGGGAATTCTTAAAGTTGAATTTAAGAATGAAAGTATTTTATCAGAAATATGGCAATCCTACCCACATTTTAATCTCACTAGAAGGGAGGTGATACATGCTAGCATGGTTTAATTTTGATGTGGGGAAGGGTGTGGAGGATACTTTTTGTTGCAAGAAACAGAAAACCCAACTCAAAATGGCCTACACAATAAAGGGTATTTGTTGGCTTATGTGAGTAAAAAATACTGAGGCAGAGTGGGGTTCAGGTGAGGTGCAGTCAGAGTTCCAGTTCTCTTTCTTTGTGTTTTCCTTGACCCTACTCCCCTCTAAGTTTCACCTTTGGGTGTAGTCTGGCTTTCCATATGATTCTGATATGGCTGCCAGGGCAAATGGGGCTACATGTTTCCTTGATCCTATCTAGGGGAATCCAACTTTGAGAAGGTTTTAGTTATGTTCTCAAAAGTATTATTTCATCACAATAACTTACAGATTGTTATAATTTCTAAGGACCCTAGATAAAGTCAGCTAGCTCCCCAAACTTGGCATATCATCAAAATCACCTGAAGAACTTAAAAAAGAATATAGATTCTTAAAACCCACTCTTACTAAAGCAGGGGTATGAAAATCTGCATTTTTTAAAATTTTATTTTATTTTACTTTCAGTTCTGGGATACATATGCAGAACGTGCAGGTTTGTTACATAGGTATACATATGCCATGGTGGTTTGCTGTACCTATCAACCTTTCATCTAGGTTTTAAGCCCCACATGCATTAGGTATTTGTCCTAATGCTCTCCCTCCCCTTTACCCCCACCCCCTGACAGGCCCTGGTGTGTGATGTTCCCCTCTCTGTGTGTGATGTTCCCCTCCCTGTGACCATGTGTTCTCATTGTTCAACTCCCACTTATGAGTGAGAACAGGCGGTGTTTGGTTTTCTGTTCCTATGTTACTTTGCTGAGAATGATGGCTTCCAGCGTCATTCATGTCCCTGCAAAGGACATGAACTCATTATTTTTTATGGCTGCATATTATTCCATGATGTATATGTGCCACAACCAACCCAAATGCCCATCAATGATAGACTAGATAAAGAAAATGCGGAAAATCTGTATTTTTAAAAGTTTCCAGGTGATTATGAGGGCTGGACAAATTTTGGGAACGTCCAATCTAGGTACCCTCTCATTTTTCAGTTTTATAAACAGACTTACAGATGAACTGACTTGCCACTGCAAATTTCTTCAGTGGCAGTTAAATATACTCTGTTAATCTCTTTCTTTTGGATGGGAATGTTACAAGGTAGCTACAACAAGGACAGGACTCTTTTAAGTCTGAGGGTGACATGAAGTACTGCCCTCATTCCTGGCCACCTCCATTTTTGGCCAGTGTGGCAGGTTCTGAACCTCTCCCTAAATGTGCCACTGTTTGTGTCTTAATTGTTATGTTTTGCTCTTACCTTGGTCACCTTTGAAGTTCTCCCCAAACCCTCCTAAGAACATTAGATTCATTAGATTCGTTGAGGTAAATAACTATTGCAGGTCTTCTAATCTTTTCTCACCTATGTCAGGAATTCATCTCAGAGCACCGCTGTCACAGCCCACTGGCTTCTAGAGAAGCTGTCTGTTCCATGTTTGGAACGGGAGTATTGAAAAACTTCATAGCTCATTTCCTTTGTATCCTAGCCTCAACTATTTGTTGACCTCATTGGGACTTACAGTTTGTTGATCCTACCGCCTCTTCACCATCCCTCAAATCCCTCACCTATTTACTTCCTCAGCTTATATTTTATGGCCATGATTAATTTCACTTCCCTGCTTACATACGCCCTCAGCAGCTTGGCCCCTTTATCTGGCTCTGTTGTGCTTGGCAAGACCCTGATTGTGGTTAAATCCAATTCTCCACATCTGCATCTCTGTAGCCAAACATGGCAGGAGAAAAACACAACTATACTGACTAGCCTCGCTTGACATTCGTGAAGCCAATCTCAAGCTTAGGACTTGCTTCCTAGCCTGTCCATTGCCTCTCCTGCTTCCTTATGTCTTCTCCTCTTTCCTCAAACTTCTGACATCACCTCCTCAGATATAGAGTGAGCTTTTTAAAGCTGTGAAAATAGAAGCAACCAGAAGAGAATTCCATAAACTTCTATAACTCAGCCATCATCATTTGAACTTCAACTTATATCCTCTGTGTTTCCTCCTATTACGCTGGAAGAATTTTCCATGCTCTTAAGTCCAGCCATTTCATTCATGTTCTAGATCCCATTCCCTCTCACCTCTCTGCAATTGTCCCCTCTTTCTTTTATGAAATCCTGTCTTCTGCATTACCTTCTAGCTATCACTCTCTTTTTTCTGTTCCACTTTACAGTAAAATTCTTGTACAGATGTGCCTATATCCACTGTAATTACCTTTCAATTTTTCCTCAAATCCATGCCATTTTGCTTTAGTCCCCATCCATGCTAGATTTTTCTTTTTGGTCAAAGTCACTCATGACCTCCATGTTGTTAAATCCAATGATCTATTTTCAGCTCTGGTCTTATTTAACTGGTTAGCAGCATCAGACACAGTATATCCTGACTTCCTCCTTGAAACAATTAGATTTTCAAGAAATTGTATTCTCTTGGTTTATTTTCTTCCTTGCTCGCCTTCCCCGGGTATCTCATGCTTGTTCCTGTCTATTTTCCTGACCTGTTTTCATCTCTAGCTACACTGCCTCCTTGGTGGCCTCATCCTGTCTCATGGCCCTCTTTGAAGCAGGGAGTGGTTTCCCAACTCAGGGAGGCGGCACGGACTGTGGTGGAAAGAACATCACATGTCAAGTCAGGACATTCATGAGTCTTGTTCCTGAAGAAAGAAGGAAAAATAGGCACAACCAAAGAGGGCCCCAGGCTGCTGAAAAGGACCCAGGGCCACTTGTCCTCTGGGGATAGTCTCTCTCATCTCAGTCCCCATAGTTTTTTTTCAATGGAGTCTCGCTCTGTCACCCAGGCTGGAGTGCAGAGGCATGATCTTGTTTCACTGCAAACTCTGCCTCCCAGGTTCAAGCGATTCTCCTGCCTCAGCCTCCCAAGTAAGCTGGGATTACAGGCACGCACCACCATGCCCGGATAATTTTTGTATTTTTGTAGAGATGGAGTTTTGCCATGCTGACCAGGCTGGTCTCAAACTCCTGACCTCAAGTCATCCTCCTCCCTCGGCCTCTCAAAGTGCTGGCATTACAGGCGTGAGCCACTGTGCCTGGCCTCAGTCCCCATACTTTTGAGGACTCCGTATGTACTTCTTTACCATGTACATGCTGACAGCTTTCAAATTTATGAATCTAATCGAGACCACTACCCTATAGTCTAGACCCATGTATCCAGCTGCTCATTTGACATGTCCACCTGGCTGGCCAACAGTCATCTCAGACTTAACATGTCCAGAATTGAACTCGTGATCTCCACTAATGCCCAAACCTGCTTTCCATGTAGAATTTCTCATCTCAGCAAATGGCTTCCTCATCCTTGCTCAGGCCTCAAACTGTATTCTACATTGACTTTTCTTTTGCTTTTCTACCCTATATAGAATTTCTTCGAAAATCCCATTGTTTTGATCTTCAAAATATATCTAGAATCCAACTACTTTTCACCATCTTCACTTCTGCCCCCGATTCAATTGACTGCTGTCTCTTGCCTTGATGATTGCAATAGCTTCCATACTGATTTGCTTGCTGTAGCAACTTTTTTAGAACATCAGTCAGATCACAGCACCCCTCTGCTCAGCTTCCATGGTTTCTGTCATACACAAGTTGGGTTGCCCAAAAACAGACACTGAAATGCAGCTTGGAGTATATGATATTTAGTAAGATCAATGCCTGTGAAGGAAAGGGAGGAAGCAGGATGGGCAGAAGAAGAAGTTGAACTCTGGCAGCCATTGGTCAACCCAGAGGAAGCTCTGGAGCAAGAGTTGCCTATTAGAGTGTCCTGTGTCAGGCTGAAATGGCCTTGCTTAGTCACTTAGTCCTGGAAGGACACGACCATGGACAGGTAGCTTTCTATAGCTGAGGCAGACCCCAAAGGAGCTGATTGCAGGAAGAAAGTCCTTCCTTGTAGCTGGTCCTTCCTATAAGGGGAAGCTGCATGGCACATCTCTGGGTGTACCACTGCTTTCCATCTCATGAAGAGTCACAGTCCAAGTCCTTACTATGATCTACAAGACCCTAACCATTTGGCCTTCACATCACCTCCCTGACCTCATTTCCTTCTCCTCTCCCCAGGCACAGTGTACCAGGCACAGTGATATCCTTGTTTTCCCTGACATGATGAGCACTTCTGGGCCTTTGTGCTTGCTCCCCCTTTTCCTTGCTCTTGCCTCAGATGGTGCATGATTTACTTCCTTTCCTCCTACAGGTCTTTGCTCATAGATCACCCTCTCAGTGTGGCCTTCTCTGATTCTTTCCCGATCTCCTCTTTCCTGATTTACTTTCTCCATTGCACTTACCACCATCTGACATAAGGTATGTAACTTAATTGTTTGTTTATTTCCTTACTTATTATCTTCCTTTCCCTAAGATGTAAATGGCACAAGGGCAGGGATTTTCATTTCTTTTATCCATTGCTTTCCCTAGTGTCCAGAAAAGGGCTAAATAAATGAATATACGTTGAATAAATGAATGGACAGATGCCACCATGAGTGCTAAGAAGGGACATCCTCAGCTCATCACCATTCCCTGGTACTACCAGCTCTTAATTCCTCGAGGCCCCTGGAGGCCCAGTCAGGGTCCTGATGGAGGAAAAGGAAAATTGCTGTCTCTATCAAAGCAAGTGGCTTAGCAACGCTGTTTCTCTACATTTGACTCCCCCCCTTTTCTCCACCCCAATGCCTCCCACTCCCGCCCTGCTGGTGATTCCCAATGCATTTGAGAGTAGTTGAATCTGCCTCCTTCTTTGTAACTTCCATCCCAGATACTTGGTTACCCTGCAAGAATTCCCCTGTACATACAGAATGGGTCATTCTGCTATTTTTAGGACAGATTTGATACAGTAGCTTTTACAAAAAGATAAGCCAACGTTTTTAGACTTCATGTTAGTGGACTGTCATTCTGTATTTAAACAGAATACAAAAGAAAGCTGTCTGAGACCATGACACAGTGAAAACAGCCTTGATCAAACAAAAGGCCCTCTTTGAAGAGGGGAGTGGTTTCTCCACTCAGGGAGGCAGCATGGATTGTGGTGGAAAGAACATCACATGTCAAGTCAGGACATTCATGGGTCTTGTTCCTGATGAATGAAGGAAAAGTGGGCACAGCCCAAGAGGGCCCCTGACTGCTGAAAAGGACCCATGGCCACTTGTCTCCTGGGCATAGTCTCCCTCATCTCAATCCTCATTCTTTTGAGGACTCCGTACATAACAAATAGGTTGGAGGCAGGAGAATGATGGAGTTCCACACATAGATGAGTAGAGAAGTTGGGAAATAAGCCACAATAAAAATGACTAAATTATTTGAGTGCTTTCTATACCAGGCACTGGCCCAAGTGCTTTGTAGGTATTAGTTTACCTACTTATGTAGTAACAGTAAAACTTTTATGGATAAAGGACCAAGACAATGACAGGTGAGGTAATTTACCCAAAGTGATTCATTTACTAAGTGGCAGAACCAACATTTGAACCCAGAACCCTTATTTGCATATGTTGCCACCATTGATAATTTGGAGCAGGTGGAAGATATTTCCTCTGTACGTAATCAAACAAAGTCTCATTTAATTTCTCATGTTATGATCAGCTGACCTCATTTTAGAGGCTGGTACCATTGCGACCCAACCTTTGGACATTTTTATGCTACTCTTGGCAGTTCATTCATTCATTCATTCAACATATGTTGCAGTCTTATCATGCTCTAGGCATGATGTAACTAGGTACTGCAGAGTATAGAGAGAGTCCCTCAACGTAAACCACATCCAAAACAGCTCACTGTTGAACAGAGTATATTTCCACTTACTTCTAGAAGACTAGAAGACTGTACTTTTTAGGTACAGATTGATTTCTGTCTGCTGCTGGGTTTCTCCTATACTACTATTTCATTATCTGGGAACACCTCTTGTTTTCCTCTATAATTATATGTCTTTTAATTCAAAGGACCCTTACCTAATCAGAGCGTTCAATTCTAACCTTCCAGTAGGGACAGCAGTCATCCATAGATTTTCTGAAGTTGTTGTTGTTTACTATTAATGAAAAAATTATTAAGTTCTCTTATTTAAAGTCATTGAAGAAAAAAATGAACAACCAAGTGAGAGCTGAGTTTCTTTACTTCCCAGAGAAGACTGCTGTTGTAGAGATGGAGAAGACGTTTCCTGTGTGCTGGGTGTGCTTAAAGGCTTCTTGGCCCCAAAGTATCTCTCACTATGGCCAAAGACCTCTGTTCTGTCATTACTAAAGTCAGTTCTTCAGAGTAAGACATTGTTTCCTCCTGAAACCCCTATTACAATGTGGAAATGTTCACTCCTGTAGGGTAAACTAGTTAGTTGAGATAACAATGCACAGTAAATGTTTGTCAGAGCGAGGTTCCGAGAGAAGGAGACACAAAGCTGGTATGTTTTAATGGGGAGGAAAGAGGGAAAGAAGGCACCAGAGTTGTAATATAGTCTTGAAAATAAGCCAACTTCCTTTTCTGGGGAAGAAAAGGTTATTATGCTTGTGCTTTTTCTTAGAATGGCTTTATGGGGAATTTCAGCTGTGATCTATTGGGAGGGCCTCAAAGATAGGACTTACAAACTTCCAGTGTGGCTGTCCTTCCTTTAGTTAGCAATTGAAATTGAGTTGTTACAACAATAGGAAAAGTTGTCCTTAAAAGCAACACAGTTGCAAGACTCTGTCAACCATTCGTTGGGGATTCAACAGTGCCTGGTAAGTTTGAGAAGAGACCCTTGGATTTTAATGTACATGGCAGTTATAATTTGTCTAGGCCATGATGATTACTATAGGGAATCCTGTTTTTTTCTATTTTGAAAATTTTTTTTAATTTTTATGTTTTAGAGATGGGGGTCTCACTATGTTGCCCAGGCTGGATTCAAACTCCTAGGCTCAAACAACCCTCCTGCCTCAGCCTCCTGAGTAGCTGGGACTAAGGTGTGTGCCATTGTGCCTAGCTCTGTTTTTCTTTTAACTTATTGTGTAATAAAAAAACGATTTGCAAATGTGTAAAGTTGAATATACACATGTCCCAAGTCAATTGTTAAATGATTGGTTTTGATGTACCAAAATTCTGCATTTTTTTTCAAGGTCACTTCTGATATAAGAATTTACTTCTTCCCTAATATTTGGTGCAGTGAGGTGTTGAAAGAATTTGCTAAGTAATCATTGAAAGCTAAGATTCTAGTGAAAAACGAAATGCATGGTTTAAAAATTGAACGTACTAACTAAAAGACAGTGGAAGTTAGATGCTTCTAGCTGTAAATAATTAAACCCAACAGTGCAGACGAGAGAACATGGCACCAAGAGGGACTTGGGCTAAGAAGGATCATACTGTATTGAACACTTTCGTTTCCCTGTAAGGGAAATCAAAAGGGTCTTTAATAGTTGTTGCTGATTGTGAATAAGTGCAACAAAATCCCACTGTAATCCAGATTTAGTTTTCAAGCATTTTGCCGTGATTGAAGAAAGGAGAAAGGGGTAGGAAGAAGGATGGGGTTTTATTAAAGCTGTAGTTACTTCTTCCCTTTAGGAGGTCTAAGTGTGACTTGTCACAGTGACCTGGGACTTTGGTTCCCTCCAGGGCCTTCCTGTTCCATGGGCACATTGGTGGATCAAAGACAATTGACTTTTTTGTTTTGTTTTGTTTTTGAAGAGAAGCAATGGTTCTGCTAACTCAGAACAAGAGCAACAAGAGTCATGTAGGATGTTTTTCTGAGTTTCTCTAACATTGCTCGGTTTTTTTTTTGACCGCCCCCTCTTTTCCTTTTGAGGTGGGGCCAAGTGGTCAAACCTCCATTTTTCTATCTGTGAAAAAGAGAGTTGGCCTTTATGAAGTGCTTTATTTTATTTTAAAAATTACCATAGGCTAAAATTGCTGTGTATGTGTACAGTTCTGTAAATTGTAATGCATGTATGTATTTGTGTAGCCACAACCTCAATCAGGATTAGAACAGTTCAGTCACCCCCACTAATTCCCTTGTGCTACTCCTTTGTAGTCACACCCTCCCAATAAAGTGGTTTTTAGCTTCCTTTTTTGAAAACTGACTTTCCCAGATGAATGTCTCCATTGCCTTTTATTTGTTCATTTTTATTTACGCAGTGTTCCTTGCTCATTTTTGAAGTAATTCAAAATGACACACATGGTAAGTTTGCAAGACTGCCTTTCCTTCATTATAACGGAGAAAAAACTCTGGAAAGATGGCAGCTCTTTCAGTATAGCCATATAAGAACAAAATTTCCCTAAACTTGGCTTGTTGCTAGATTGGAATCCGAAAAGAAAACACACTCAAGAAATCTCTCTTGAAGAGGAGGACAGAGGTTTATTTTTTATTTAACGATTTACCCCTTGACACCTGGGAAATGATTAGTTGATGTTTTCAAAGAAGATTAAGTCAGTGTGGTTAATTAACTGTGGTAATCAGGTGACTTAAATCAATTAACTCCTTGTTAACAATTTCCATCAATTTTGTAAATAAATGACTAAATCAGTAAATTGTACTCTTAAGATTAAAGGCTATTTTCTGATTTATTTTTTTGATGACAAATTAGAGAGTGTTTCCTTCTCATCTCATTCCCTCCCTGCCACTCTTACTCTTAATCATAAGCCAGTTTTAGTTTGAGAGGAGCACACCAGGGAAACTTTTAATATATGGTTTTAAGGAAAAGTCAGGCTTTAGACACCTTTGCTCCTTCATCTCAGCACATTTTGAAAGAATGATTTAGGGAGAGCAGTGGTTGGGGTGGGTGTGGAAAGTAATCCTGAAACACACTCTAGGATAAGCTTTTATTATTAAGTCACTTAATGTCTTGTTTTATTTATCTTTTCTAAGTTAAAACTCGATGAGGGGTATAATAAAATGAAACAGGGTTTGGCTCTTAGCTAAAAATAAACTTTAATGGATATCTTACATGCTCTATTTAGAGGGAATTTCACAAAATACTGGGATATACTGATTGCATTCATTTGTAAAGCTTGATTGCATTAAAAAATACCACACAAATATACAATTAAAATATTACTTTTTAGAATCTTTATAATCGAAAATTCTCTTCCCTGCTTACATAACTTACATGTCTTTGTCTCCAATGAAATGTGAGCTGGACAAACTAATATAAGAACAGAAAACAAAACACCGCATATTCTCACTCATAAGTGGGAGTTGAACAATGAGAACACATGGGCACAGGGAGGGGATCATTACACACCAGGACCTATTGGGGATGGGGGGTTAGGGGAGGGAGAGCATTAGGATAAATACCTAGTATAGATGACGGGTTGATGGGTGCAGCAAACCACCATGGCACGTGTATAACTATGTAACAAACCAGCATATTCTGCGCATGTACCCGAGAACTTAAAGTATAATAATGATCATAAAAAAGAAAGACATATGAGCTGGAAAATTATAAAACCATATCCTATGCCCCTGAATATGCCATTGCATTCTCTGAGGATTTTCACTGTAGGACAGATGATATAGGGTTATTTATGGTTGCTTCAAGAAGGCATCTTGAATAAGTTTTGAGGAGTTAGTCAATATTTGTGTATTTGCAAAAATTCTATGCTATGCTCACATTTTATAAAGAGAAAATTTCTATGGCTTCTTTTAAGATATTAAGGGTAGACTAAATTGTGAAATTGAGCCGAAGCCACTGTTGTAAATTTAAATCTCTGGCTGCCAAGCAAAATTTTGGGCTCTTCCTATTATTATAGAAACTTCCTGGCCGTACCCCCACTACTCCTTCCCAACTTCCCTAAGGATCTCCAGTCTCAGCAGGATCTACCCTGGACATAGTTAACCTGTGGCCAAACCCTTTCTGGTACTGGGACACAGTCTGGAATCAGAGCTCAGAGATTTAGCTTGACTGCTTTCCAGATGTGTGCCCCTGAAGCTCTCTGAGCTTCAGTTTCCTGGATTATACAATGGGTGTTAGTAATTTCTACCTTACAAGTACCTGGGAATATTTAAAGAACATTGTGAACATGCAAGTTCCTGGCACTTGCTGAGTATTCAGTAAACATTTGGCCCCACAGGGAACCTGATATTAAATGGTTCATAGTTGACCAGCTCTTGGTTAGGTCATGCAGCAAAGCAGCCACCATACTGTGGTTTTTTTAAATAAAGAAACCACTTGTCAAATTCTCTATCCATGGAAATTGCTGGGCAAAAATACAGCTTTTTAAAGGAGATGAAACTACTAGACAAAAATTGTTAGAAGACAGGCCTTGCCACCTGCCTTTCTTCCCGCAAGAACGTTTGGTTCTTCACCTCCCGGGTCTTAAAGGCGCAGATCCAAATGTCAAGTTGCCAAGAAGTTCAAACTTTGGTGGACCCAGTGTTTCCATTTTAGGTGTCCTGTGCATGCTTCCTGTACACTTGGTTTTATGCAGAACTTGCTGATGATGTCTCTGTAACTCTGAGAACAGGAATGATGGAAGCGTGGGTCTCAGTGGAGGTCAGATGTGTCCTCTAGGCAAGGAGAAGGATTTGCCCAGGGAAGACTATACTTGAAGAGGAGCACTGGATTTTGTGAGAGGTTTTAGGCAGAGCATGTAAGAATCACAGTCAGTGAAGAGTTTTCTCTCTTGTAAGAGTTTCTTATTATTTCATGAAACTACAAAAAGGGTAGTGAGATGTTCAATAGGTGAGAAAGCTGTCAAGCTAGACTTGGTTAATAATTACAGTTAAAATAATTACTGATGTATTTATTTCACACACATTTATTACAAGCATATTTTGTCAGGAACTGACATGCATAGATGAATAAGACATGCAAATAAACAATTGTGCTACAGGGTGAGAGGTCTATAATAGAAGTTTGGGAGCACAGAAAAGGCAGTGATGTAGTCAGCTAGGCCTGAGAGGACCAAGGGCCAAGGAAGACCGCACAGATTGCCATATGAACTGAGCCTTGAAGGAGCTGGGAGAGTGGACTGTGGAGGAATTTGTATGTCAAGCTGAGAATTTTGGTGCCTTTGAAGAAATATAAACTGGGAAGTACAATGATCGGACTTTCATTTTATAAAAGGAATACTTGCTGCAATGAGAGAAAGCAGATGAACTAGTTAAGTTAGAGGATTACTGGGATTATCTGGGTGACAGATGATGAGGGCAGAACTAGACTTGTGCACCTGGAAGTGATGAGAAAAGGAGAGAGTCACCATGGAACAAAGAGAAAGCTTTTATTTGTTGCTGTTTTTGATAATTCCTGTTATTTGTTTTATAAGTTGGTATGTTTTATTTTGGGAATATTAGACATGTCTTTTCAATGTATGTGTATGCTAATTACATCCATAAATATGCAATGGGTTTTTTTTTTTTGAATTTTTCTGCCTGAAAAATTTCTAGCTTACTGTCCATCTGGGCACGGTGTGTGATATTTTCTTTGTTTTAGTTCATTGATTCCTAGTTGGTTCATCTCCCTCAGGGAACGTTTGGAAACATGTAGCATTTTTTGATTGTCACTATGCCTGAGTATCCCTGCCAGCATTTGGAGGGCAGAGGACAGGAATGCTAAACCATTGCAATACACAGGATAGTTCCATACTACAAAGAATTGTCTGGGCTCAAATGCCAGTAGTGCCTCTGTTGAGAGCTCATCTTGGTTGATAGGAAGTGAATAGAGAGGCAGGAAGGGATGCTATTGGTAATAAGAGCGGTCATACACTGAAACTTACTATATGCCTGGTATATAGTCGCCATAGCTGTAGCATATCATTCTATGACAGTCCAGGGAGGTAGATACCATTACTATCCCCTTTTTACTAATGAATGAACTAAGGCAGAGTAGGATATTTGGCTCTGGGCCTCGCATATTTAACTCTAATGCTCTGTTTTCCCACAAGCTTTATTTTCTTGTAAATTTAAATTAATCAATAATAAGAGGAAAAGGAGAACCACATTTACTTTGTGCTTTATAGTTTGTTAAATATCAGAATATACATCCTGGAAACATTTCTGCCAGTTTAGCAGAATATTGACAAGTTATCACCTTCAAGCATTTTTTTTTTTTTTTTTGAGACGGAGTCTCGCTCTGTCGCCCAGGCTGGAGTGCAGTGGCAGGATCTTGGCTCACTGCAAGCTTCGCCTCCCGGGTTTACGCCATTCTCCTGCCTCAGCCTCCCGAGTAGCTGGGACTACAGGCGCCCGCCACCTCGCCTGGCTAGTTTTTTTGTATTTTTTAGTAGAGACAGGGTTTCACCGTGTTAGCCAAGATGGTCTCGATCTCCTGACCTCATGATCCGCCTGTCTTGGCCTCCCAAAGTGCTGGGATTACAGGCTTGAGCCACCGCGCCCGGCCCAAGCATTTTTTAAAATATGGAAAATGTTGGATAAAATTTGTTTAAAATTAAGATGGCTTTGCTTTGCAGATTGGAAGAAACTCTTATTTGATGAAAAAACAGTTGGTACTCCATAAATGCCTGGGGAATTGAATTGACTCTATGGAGGCACTTAGTGGCTTTAGAGGGTGTCATAGATCTTGCAAATTTATTTTTATTTTTATTTTTATTTTTTTACTTCACATAAAAGCAAATCTGCCTCAAGTACAATCTTTGTCATTTGAAGACGTGCCAGTGACATTGATGAGGAATATGGCTTTTTCTTGGACATACCTTGCACTTCCCTGTTTCTGTGCCAGTTCTAGTTTGTTTCCTTTGTGAGGCATCTCCTCCCCTCAGATCCATCTATCTGTAGCTTAAATGCATCTTCCTGTACAGGACCTTTCTTGATCTCCACTGAATGTTATCTGAACCTCTCTTACAGCATGTCTCATCATGCCATGAGATACAATCATTTGTGTATGTATTTTATCTCTTCCTCTAGAAGAGTACCACATTTTGGAAGAGGCATAGAATAGGACCACTGATGCTAAGAGTATGCCTAGCTCCTCTGGGCTCTTGTGTCTGGCACAGTGCCAGGCATAAGCAGGCACTCAAGAAATCTTTGTTTAATAGAAAGTCAAAAGAACAACATGTGTTATAGTAAATTCCATCACGTTGGGGAGGTAATAGGCATGTTCTACTCTGGGCTCCTGTTGCAGAGAGGATTTTATTTGGCTTGCACAAGACAAACATTTAATTCTCATATAACCAGCAGTAGAAGGCTGGTCTGGTGCTTCCATGATACCAGTAGAGACTCAGGCTCCACTGTACTCTGCAGGTGACTCCCATTCCTGAAGTCACCTCATTGTCGAAAATGGCTGGAATAGCCATAGCCATCCTTTCTTTATGCCAGGTAGTGGGATTGCAGAAGGACAAAGAAGGACATGCCTTCTCTGTTTAAAGGAGACTTTCCAGAAGTCCCACACAACACTACTGCTTGCATTTGATCTCATCGATTAAGACTTAGTCCTATGACCACATTTGGCTGAAGTTTGGAAAACGTAGCTTTTTAGCTCAGCACATGGTTCACCTGAGTAACGCTGGGTTCTATTACTGAGGAGGAAGAGGGAAATGAATGTTAAAGTATGCTACGACTGGTCCTGGCCAAAGCTGGTTGGGTGACACTGGGCATCTTCTCTTCAGCTTTGAGCACCACATTTTGGGAAAGGCATAGAAAATTTGAACCTTATTTGAAAGAGAGAAACAAGAATGATGAGAAAACTGGAAACAATGTTATGGGGGAATGATGGAAAAACTGGAGATGTTTCTTTTGGACAAAAGAAGAATAGGGGAACAATGGCTAGCTCTCCAAATATTTGAGGAACTATTATATGAAGAAGGATAAAACTTATTCTAAATGACTCTAAGAGATGGGAAATTGTAGATATATCATATGCACTAAAAGAATGCTGGAATTCAACTTTAAGGTCACTTTTAATCTTTGACCTTATATAGTACAGATGCATACCATATAGATGTATCCGTAAGTTTGTGCTTTTGAGGTTAAAATTGCTTATTCTCTGGTTTCTTCACATTGGAATTCCCTTTACCCGAGGATTGCTATGGAGACAACACCCTTAGCAGTCTGCATTTTGAAAAGCTTTGGACTTTTCCTTTTGTGAGATGTGGTCTCTATGTTTCCCCCATGCTTGGCCTTTTTCAAAATGTCATCAAGTCAGAAACAATTTCCAAATTTATCAGAGTGAAGTGAGGAGAATTTTAAAATCATAGATACTAGTAACGGGTTAGTACTTCTATATTGTATAACTCAGTGATTCAATAAATATTGCCACTATCAACTTCTTTGGATTAAGATAGCTATGTTTAGGCAACTGGTTAATGTTATTTAGTTAAGCATGTGTTTTTAAATTATTACTGAATTTCTTAAACACCCTTGAAATATAATTGTTGAAAATGTCTTAAAAACACAGCTAGTATCAACCAGAGAAATAATTTAGCAAAGAGTTACTTTATTTCACTAAGTAATGATATATTTTTGAAAGTATGTGGAATGGATGTGTGCCTATAAACTTTATCTTTGTGAATTAAGTTTTATTTTTCTAGTTCAATTTTACCTTGAATGTGGATATGTTGTTCTTTTGTGAATCTCAGACATCAGAAAGATTTAGTTGAGGAGAGAGTATAGTGTAAAATAAAAGTAATAATAAAATTTAGTAATAATAAAATACTCAAATTTCTGTATTAAATTAGCTTTTGGGGGAATGAGCTACATAATTAGGTTATTTTAATAGATTTTCCAACCAGGTAGCAGATGATGAATATAGAAGAGCTATGTATATATATAAATTCTTATATAAGCAAATATTTATGAAGCAAAAAAAAGCCTGTAGAATTGAGAGGGAGACAATATTTGGAGTTTAAAGGATCAGAAAACACTAGCCTAAAAATAGTATCAGTAATCAGTTTTTATTAAACACTTACTGATATGCCAGACCCATAATCCTCACTCTACCCTCATATTAATGTTATGAGTAAGAGCTCTTATTATCTCCATTTTTAGATGAGGAAATTGAGGCACAGAAATTAAAATGGCTGTCAGAGAGTTAGTAAGAGGTGAAGCAGTGGTTTGAACCCCTAGTATATGACTAGAGGGACTTCACCCTGGACAGTTAGTTGGCTTCTAAGCAGTCTTCGCATGCTCTTCCCCTTCCTCGCCCTACTGTAATATTATAGTAGTTTCCCAGTAGTATGCAGCCATCTGGCTATCCATATTTTCTCTCTTAACCTTCTGTGGAAAAGCTGTTGACTTTCAGATATGTTGGGCAGAATGGAGGAAGGAAAATACAGACTGTTATACTTGGAGAAATAATGATTTCATATGTAGCAGTAGTTGAATCAATAGGTGGATGAATTTACTGAAACTTCTTGAGTTAAGCCAGTGATGGTAAACAAACACATGGCCAAATGAGCACTCTATAAAAGTGTGCCTTCTGGAATGCATATTGTCTTGTCTTTTCTTTTCCCTTCCTTCCTTCTTTCCTTCCTTCCTTCCTTCTTTCCTTCTTTCCTTCCTTCTTTCCTTCCTTCCTCCCTCCCTTCCTCCCTTCTTTTTCCTTCCTTCCTTCCTTTCTTCTTTCCTTCCTTCCTTCCTTCCTTCCTTCTTTCCTTCCTTCCTTCCTTCTTTCTTTCCTCTCCTCCCCTACTCCCTCCCTCCCGCCTTCCCTATTTCTTTTTCTCTTTCTTTTGCTCTGGGTTTGCTCTGTCACTCAGGCTAGAGCACAGTGCAGTGGCATGATCATAGCTCACTGCAGCTTCAAACTCCTGGGCTCAAGCAATCCTCCCACCTCAGCCTCCTGAATAGCTAGGAATACAGGTGTGCACCACCACACCTGGTTAATTTGTTTTGTTTTTGTAGATACTAGCTCTCACTATGTTGTCCAGGGTGGTCTCAAACTCCTGGGCTCAAGGGATCTTCCTGCCTCAGCCTCCCAAAGTGTTGGGATTTTAGGTGTGAGCCACCATACCTGGCCTCAAGTCTGTTTCTTGATCAGTACGCCTGGTAACATTGGGCTCTCTTGTGTGCATATATGTAGATGTACATGCATACATACACACATATTCCACTTTAGGTGGAATGGATGAATATTTTGTTTCCAATGGAAGGAGTTCTTTGAGTTACAAATAGTAGAATAAGGGCTTTCAGTTTACAACAGAACCCAAATGACAGTGTTTCATTAATCATGTTCATGTGTTAATGGATTCTCTTGAGACCTTTGGAGTCATTGCTTTTGCAATATTTCCTTAGGGCCTTTTTCTTCAGTCCAGATTAATCTAAAATACATTGCGCTGATCCAGAGATGTCACTAAATTCTCCTGAAAGGCCCTTTGACTGTATTTGGACTGGCCTGTGCTTTTATGGAAAAATGCTATCTCACTGCTGATGAGGTTTCTGGCATTAGCAAAGATGGCCTTATACATGGTGCCACAACCTATGTGGTACGATGTTAGGAGCCCTGATAAGATACTCTATTCCCCTACAATCTGCTCCATCAAGCCAGTGAGGAACGTATTTAGGCATTAGGAATACCTGAAATGCCACAATTAGAAAATTCATTCCTTGGAGGGCTTCTGTTTTCTGCTGAAAGTGCAAATACCCGTAGAAGGCTTTAAGAATCACTCACCTTCCTGTGAATAAGTTCACCTGGGAGCAGATTTTTGGGGTCAGGGTCACGAGCCATGAAAACTCGAGTCATGTTATGGGGATCTGAGGGAGAGAGAAGGAAAGGATTTTTAGACAAGGGTGGGGGAAGTCAGGCGGAGGTGGGGCCATTTAACTAGATAAGGCTCTAATCGTTTCATTCCTGGACTATCAGAACAGCCTTTTAAGTTTAAGTTGCTTTTCCCTCTTTGTAACCTTACTCACTAAACTTTGTGAAGTGTTGAGTGCTTATAGTAAACAGAGTGAACATAACTCTTCCCAAGGAAGAACTGGCTGACTTTAGTTTCTTGGTTTCTGGAAGGAGATGGGGTAGTTGTATTGGCTTGCTTGAGGATAGCCAAATGGTTGTGGACAAGAGGGCTTGTTTCCTGACAAATGTTATTCTGCCTTAAGAGTGCAAAGATAAATAGTCTACCAGAGCTTCAGTAGCTGTTCGTTGGGTTGCATTTAGTTTGGAGTGTTTGCTCTGTGCAGTGGAGAATACTTTGGAGGGTGGTAAGGTCTGTCTGTTTCATTACTGAAAAAGAACAGGAGTGGGGTCATGGCAATGGGGTATTTCATTCCTTTGTGTGTGTGTGTGTGTGTGTGTGTGTGTGTGTGTGATGGAGTCTTGCTCTGTCACCCAGGCTGGAGTGTAGTAGCCCAATCTTAGCTCACTGCAGCCTCTGCCTCCTGGTTTCAAGTGATTCTCCTGCCTCAGCCTCCTGAGTAGCTGGGATTACAGGTGCACGCCACCGCGCCTGGCTAATTTTTTTGTATTTTTAGTAGAGACGGGGTTTCACCATGTTGCCCAGGCTAGTGTTGAACTCCTGACCTCCAGTGATCCAACTGCCTCGGTCTCCCAAAGTGCTGGGATTACAGGCATGAGCCACTGCGCCTGGCCTTATTCCTTCTTTTGCAGGGGCAGGATGTCTAGGTTTATGTAAATCTATTCTTATTCAACCAGAAATAAGGTAACAACTTAAGATAATATTAAGTTTTTCTTTGAATGAATTAGAAAGGAATTATTTTATGTTATTTTAGTCAAAGAATATTTTTACATTTGATGCATTCTTCTGTTATATAAGAGAAAGTTTAGAGAATTAGGATAGTGAATATTTTTAATGCTTTTTTTTTTTTTTGAGATAAAGTCTCACTCTGTCACCCAGGCTGGAGTGCAATGGCACTATCTTGGCTCACTGCAACTTCAGCCTCCCTGGTTCAAGAGATTCTCCCACCTCAGCCTCCCAAGTAGCTTGGACTACAGGTGCGCGCCACCGTGCCTGGCTAACTTTTTGTATTTTTAGTAGGGATGAAGTTTCGCCATGTTGTCCAGGCTGGTCTTGAACTCCTTACCTCAAGTGATCCGCCCACCTTGGCCTCCCAAACTGCTGGGATTGCAGGAGTGATCTACCACACCTGGCCTTTAATGCTTTTAGGAAAAATTTGAAATTAATTCTTTTAAACATGGGACCTGGAGAATCACTGAACTTCCTTTTTTTTTTTTTTCTTCTATTGAGACAGGATTTCTCTCTGCTATCTATGCTGATTATGGACTCCTGAACTTAAGAGATCCTCCTGCTATGGCCTCCCAAAGTGCTGGGGTTACAGGCATGAGCTACTGTGCTGGCCAGACTTTTTAAATGGAAAACTTTTTAGCTTGGTTTCAGTAGATTAATCCTGAATTTCTTTATGTCCTCAATTCTATGGCTTATGCCAAGGCATGAGTTGAGGTTAACAGAACTCCTTTTATGATAGAAAGATAACAATGTCCAAGTTTAATGTACAGTATAATGACTTAAGGTCCATTCTGGGAAAGCCTGTATATTTATCATTAATTTCTTTTTGGTGTTGGAATTATACACCTACAGTATTTCATGTAAAACTCCAGAGGAATACCTGAAATATGAATGATTTACAATAGACAAAATAATAAAAATGCTCATTGTAGGAAGATAGAACAATATATAAATGAGAAAATCAACATAAAAATACATAAACAAGAAAATAGCAAATTGGGAGCAAGCTTGCTTTTGGCTCTAGTTTGACCTGTGTTTCTTAGAATAAATCTTGATTTTCACTCTTGCCCTTGACCCAAGACTAGGCCAGTGGAGGCAACCACCACCATCTGTGCTTTCAGTGTTGAGCATCCTACCAAGGAAGGTGGCTTAGATTTTGAAAGTTTCTCTCAGTCAGATAGTAGGGGAACAACTCTTAGAATGTTAGATGAGTGGTGGCAATGCCCCGGAAGGAACTACTTTTCATGGAGGGACGGCTGTGCTTCAGGCATTGTGCCAGAGGTTTACAGGGACCTCTTTAATCCTCACCATAACCTGATTTTGCAGGTCAGAAACTTTGTAGGTAAGAAAACTGCACACTGTATCAGTTTAAATTCAAGTTCACCAAGCTAAACCAGTTCAGTAACAAATATTTATTGAGTGAAAGTTCAGTGGTAAATGAGACACAAACAGTTCCTGCCCTCATGGAACTTAGAGTTTGGAATGACATAGGGACAGTCAGTGCTTTGCCAGAGTTGAAAGCCATACATCTCTTGGCTTTTTGGCTATTGTTTTTTCCATTGTTATTCTTCTCACTTTAGCCATTCTTACTGAATTTAATTTAAATTTTACTTAATTGTTATAATGCCTATGGATCCATGTTCTGTGTATTAGCTCATTCATGCTAATTCAAGACTGTAACTATAGGTACCCAACACTCAGAATTGAGATGGTCACTGAAAACTCTATTCTTGACCAACTCTCTAATATCATTTTATTTAATTGCCTTTTAAAAAAGTATAATACAAACAAAACTCCAGTAAGCAAATGGCTTTAATTGTTTGTGGTCAGTTAGTAGAGATTTTATTTCTGGTTTAGTTTATTACTGAAGCCATACTTTTTTTTAGCATTAAAATTCTAACATTTTATATTTATAATAGTGACAATGGTTTTTTACTGTAATTACTAATGATATTTAAAGCACAGAGTAGGCAAAATCTTAGGAAATATACTTTGCTTTTTTTCCTTCCATTTCTGACAATCATTGCGGATAAACTTGTAATTTTATTCATGTTGCTACTAATATGGGGACATTATAAATTTATCATGTCTGTGCAGAAACCTGAACACCACTTTATTACACGTGGGTATCAGTTGGTGACAATGTAATATTGTTGATTCTGTGTCAACAAGCTATTGGATTGTTTCAAGTCATCACAATCACATTATAACACGAAGTGATGACATTGGCAGAGCCTGAAAGTGGTTTGGAGATCTGCTCATGCTATTTGAGGCCAGGCATAACAAACCAGGGCCAAGGGGCTTCTGGCGTAAAGATAACCTGCTGGTGAGGCATGTTCTGAAGTTCTTTTTGCTCAGTCTGTTAAAAGCAATATAGTAGGGGAGACACAGGAAATTTAGTGTCATTCTACCATGAGAGTATTTGCAAATATAATAGGTCCTTCTTTATAGATTTACAAGGCAATGATTTGGTGTTACATTTGTTTCTGTATAGGGAAATTAAAATCATGATTATGCTATATTAGTAAATCGCTTCTAATACACATTACAGTTTTTGATTGTAAGGTAAGATGTACTCTTGTAGCCCTTTTCCCTCCCTCCCTCCCTCCTTCCTTCCTTCCTTCTCTCCTTCCTTCCTCCTTCCTTCCTTCCTTCCTTCCTTCCTTCCTTCCTTCCTTCTTTCCCTCCCTCACTCCCTCCCTCCCTACCTGCCTACCCACCTCCTTCCTTCCTTCCTTCCTTCCTTCCTTCCTTTCCTGCTTCCTTCTTTTCTTCCTTCCCTCCTAACTTCCTTGTAGATCTGTTTGTTATCTTTCGGACATCATCTTGGTTTCACACATATATTCTAACACACCATATATAGTTCATTTATTGAGGGTAGGCTGGGTACTAGGAGGTCCTGTAACAGGCCCTGGGAATACAGAGGTCCCTTCGTCTCATCTGTTCTGTTCTTTATAGTTCATATATCCAGGTCATGGCAGGAGAATTTTGAACTTTCTGCTTATAAAATCCTTTCCAAGGCATAACTTGTCACTAAAGGGGAAAAATACAAAAATATTGTGTAAAACAACAGCAAAACTAGTTTTTAAAAAAGGGAATGACATATTACATTTTTATTAAAAATATTGACTTCAGTTTACTAGATGTTTATCAGTACTTACTGCCCAAGAATAGGCTTTTAAACTTACTGTTGAAAATCTTTTTGGCACTCTTGCTGCACAATATTTCTTAATAGTTTAAGAAAATTCTTACTCTGTTGGCAGAAGCCATACATGACCATCACTAAATGGTCAAGGTTGAGGCATGCCTGTGTATGCAACTCAGTTATTCATCTAACGAATGAACCGTGGATAAAGTGTAGTGTTTGTGTGAATAACAATGCAGTAAGCCTCACCATCACCAAGCATAAACATTTCTGATAAGAGTTGTCGTCAGAGTTGCTTATTGATGTTGAAGCATTGATTTCGTTAGAGTCAATTATATATGTGTGTGTGTGTGTGTATGTATGTGTGTGTGTATATATTTATGTATATACCTGATCTCTACTTTCTGAAAATTTACACATTTAGAATGGAAGTTATTTAATTCCTATCATGTAACTTGTGACTTATAAGCCCACTTAGCAATTACATACTGCTTCAGTCTGAATTTGGGCCATAGCCAAATAAGGGTGAGTTGCCATTTTGTACAAATTTGAGGTTGAGGTGCAAGATGCCAGGTGTCATTTAAACCAAGGTTAGGATGCAAGATACTAGGTCTTATGAAATTTAGTGTCTGGACACTGATTGCTAACCTTAACGTCTCTCCTTTCTGCCCTCTCTCTTTTTCTCTCCCTTTTTCTTTTCTCCCTATTTTTGCCTCTTCTCTCTCTTCTCAAGTCTTTAGAGCTTGTTGTAACTATTGCGATAGTCAAGAACTAAATAACATGGAGTTAGGGAGAAGGAATACAGCAAGATGTTTGTATGATTCAGTCAGGAAGGTCCATTTAGTGGTTATAAATAATGTAGCCTATGACTATGGGGAATTACCAAATCTACCAATTGACAGTCAATTTCTTCTCTTCTTGTTGCTATTGTCATAATTTGCAGTATCAAATTATGTTCATTTGATAACCTGGTGATCTCATCTGATTCTTAAGATGACCAAAATGAAAGTGATGCTTATAGCTTTAACATATCCATGTCAGTTTGATTTATGGTTCAACACTTGGACCTAATTAATCAGAAAAACCCTAATTTGATGCTATCTATTAATGCTAGTCTGAAACACCATTCAGAAGCCTTAAGCAAGAAAGCTGCCTTTCTAAAGTCTCTCTTGTCATCTATTTCTCATGAATGTCCATTTTCTTTTTCAGCGTTTGATTCCACTCAACCATTTTCCAGTAATTTATATTGCTAATCAAAAAGCCGTATAGGAATTCTCTGGGTGATTGGGACTGGAAATGTGCTCTGAAATGGGAATGATTTGTAGTTTTTGCACAGGGTGTGTTAAGTCATCAGGTGCTGAAGGGCATGCTATTCTTGCAAGTAGTTTGATTCATTGGGTCCTTATTTACCTGGGCAGGCAGGCCATCTTAAATTTTCTTCTGTTTGGATAGTGCTCTTTTCAACATCCTGTAAGTGTAGCTCTTTTGCCATGAAAGATGTAAATAACCAGTTAGTCCCTAGTGGGGATCGGGGGCAGAGGAGATGAAGGTCCTGGGCTTAGTTTCCTTCCATGTGGAGGGAAGATTCCTCTTTAGGAACCTCAGTGACTTAGTTGATAGAGGAAGCACTGCATGAACTATTCAGGGGGAGCACAGAAAAGACTGATACAAATACAGTTTCAGTGCTTTGATGCTCGCTAATAGGAAATTTTCATTGCTCGGCGTCCTTAGTAAAAACTTGGACATTCTTTTGAATGTCTGGGCACTTGAGTGAGTGTCAATTTATATTTTTATTTTTTTGTGAGTGTATGCAGTTGGGGTGGGGAGAATTTTTTTTTTTTTTTGCTCTGATAATGAATACGGATGGGAAAAGTTTGCACCATAACGCAGATGTGTTTATGACTGGTTTTCATAGCCACAATCCTTTATATTAACGATGAACTACTTGAGGATTTCAGATGCTTGTGTTTTTCCAGTGTGGTCCCTTCCCCTTGAAGGGGTAGACCTGTGGACGTGTGATGGAATGGAGCATTCCAGGGTTAAACAGGCCTTTCTGGAACTTACATTCTTTATCACACTCCGAGGGGAGTTCGTTTCCAGTTGCTGGTACTAGCAGATGCAGTGTGCAATTGCCCAATCCTAGGTGCTCTTGTTGATGGGTGGGGAGGAGTGGGATTGCTGTTTAAGAAATTTTATTATCTTTAGAAGGGAAGAATTTATTATGGTTTTTTTTTTAGGGTCTCTTTCATGTGGGCTAAGATAATTTTGAGCTCTGACTGTCAAAGCTGCTTAGAGGTTCTGAGTTGTTCTCCACTGGGGGTGGTACTGCCACTCTCAAGCGGCATGGACGTGCCTGGGAGTGTTTTTTGTCACAGTGATGTGGTGGGGCACTACTGGTGTTCCACAGGTGGGGGCCAGGGATGGTGTATATACTGCTTTGCCCAGGACAGTTCTGCAAAGTGAGTAATTATCCCAACCTAAATGGCGATAGCATCCTCCGAAGAACCTCTGAGAAGTGTGACTTTGCTTATAATGTTCTGTAGTGCTGATGGACTGCCTGATTGTAGAGGTGAGAGGTGCATAATGAAAAAACAAGCGGGATGTGAGAGCCTTGGGGGCAGGGGAGAAAGACAGGTGACTAGTGTTTAAATGGAAACGGAGAAGGGTAGCTCAGTTATAAATGGCTCAGTTTTAATCTCTCATTGCTCAGAATTGAGAGGCTGCTCAAGTAGTACATCTCATTCTGCTGCCATTTGGTTATTGGAAAGGCACATTATTTTAATTACTAAGCAAATATTTAAGTAATCTTTGAGATCAACTATCTTGAGAGCTGACTGGATTCTGTGGGCTGGATACGCAGACACGTCCAGCTTGGAGAGGATGGTGGGGGATGGTCACTAGGATGTTGTTGGCAATGCCCTAAGGCAGTGGTCCCCAACCTTTTTAGCACCAGGGACTGGTTTCATGGAAGACAATTTTTCCATGGACAGCGGGGTGGTGGTGGGGGAGGGATGGTTTTGGGATGACTCTGTTTCACCTCAGATCATCAGGCATTAGATTCTCATAAGGAATGCACAACCTAGATCCCTCTCATGTGCAGTTCATGGTAGGGTTTGTGCTCCTATGAGAGTCTAATGCAGCCACTCATCTGACAGGAGGTGGAACTCAGGCAATAATGCTTGCTCACCCACCTCTCACCTGCTGCTATGTAGCCTGGTTCCTAGCAGGCCACGGACCAGTATCGGTCTGTAGCCCAGGGACAGGGGACCCCTGCCTCATGGAACCTGTTGGTAGTTTGCCATGCAAGTAGACCTGCTTTGGATCCTCCTGGGGCAGCTGGAGGGGCTGCAAGATGAGACCCTTCTCTACTAGCAGCCTCTTGGTGAAGCACCTACCAGCCTGCTCACTGGGCTCATGGTTGTGGTGAGGTTCTGGTGATTGAAGTGGAGCTCCAAGCTCTTCTCATGGTCAAAGTCTGTATGCTAGTTCAGGCTTTACCTACTCAGAGTGACCTTCACTTTTAACACAGTTATTTCCTGAGTAATCACCCTCATACTCATTTGATAGTCACTTTTTGGCTTGGCACTCAAAGCTCTTTTTTCTCCATCTTCTTAGCCTTGTTGCCTACCACTCTCCAAGAGGTCCCCACTGCTTGGGCCACACTTATTTGACCCTCACACATGCTAAGCTTCTGTCAAGTTTTTTTTTTTTCTTAGAGACAGGTTTCACCATGTTGGCCAGGCTGGTCTTGAACTCCTGGCCTCAAGTGATCTGCCCGGCTCGGCCTCCCAAAGTGCTGGGATCACGCCTGGCCTGTCAAGTTGTTTTGACCCTACAGACAAAGCCTCCCTCTTCACCTCCCCAAATACTGCTCATTCACAAAGACCCAGTGTAGTCTTATAATTCTTCGTGAAGACTTCTCTGATGACACCAGCCTGCAGTGTTATTTTTTTCCCCCAAGGCCAGTTGTTTTTTTATTATCTCCATTGCTTATTTGGAACCAAATTGTCTGTTGTCATATGGCATAGCTTTGGAGTCAGACTGCCTCAGTGTAAATCCATGCTCCACTACCTACTAGATTTGTTCAAGTCTCATTGTCCTCATCTATGAAATGGGGCCATTGATACCATCTCACAAAGCTGTTGTGAGGATAAGTAAGGTAATGCATGGGAAACACTTAAAATATTGCTGGCAAGTTCTGGGTGAACAGATGCTGTCATTTGCTTTGCAGGACATGAAATGATGAAATAAGTACAGGCTCTGGAATCACACAGGTCCTGGGGCTATATCAGGCTTTGACATTTTTTACCTTTGTGGCCCTGGGGGAGTTGGTTAATGTCATTGAGGCTCAGGTTCCCCTTCTGTTAAATAAGTATAAACCTCACATCATACAGTTCTATGAGGATCCAGTGAATATGTATAAAGCTTTATATATTGTCTAACACATAGTAGGTACTCAGTAAACAATATCAGCTATTGTTATTGCATGGATATTTAATTTATAACACATAAATCACTTTTGCCACCACTAAACTTATACGCTCTGTCAAAAAGGAACCATATCATATTTTTCTTTGTTCTTCCACTGATCCTCAGACAACTGCACATAGTAGTTATGAATTTATTTGTGGCTTTAGTGAATCTGGCATCATATTCTTTTGGTTCTTATTTATTTATTCATTTATTTTTACACTTAAATTATGTCTACATGATAATGCATCAACCTGCATTGTGGGTTTTGTCCCCAAATCTCTGATTTCTTGAAATGTCCTTATAGTATTGTTTTGCTCTAAGAAAACATCAGGACTCTAAAACAATAATTGGGACAAAGCAGTCTATTCAGTGGTTTGTAAACTGGATTAAAAAAAAAAAACCAAAAGAATTCCTGCCACCTATTTGGTGATCTGTAAGGAAAACCAGGCAGTTAAAATGTTGCACAGAAAGAGAATGGTTGGTTTGCTGTTCATGTCTTGTTTCAGTTTCATTAACTGAATCCTTGACTATTCTATCAATTTGACACTAGACAGGGTAGGGTGCTCCATATAATTTGCTACCTTTGGCTATCATCACTATAGTGTAAAGTTTTGGAAATAAGCCAGTGACCCTAAATCTTCAAAAGGGGACTGGCCTTGTTTATGTGGGCAAGGTATGGGAATTGTGGTAAACTGTCAGCCAACTTATGAATATCAGAAGTATGTCTGTCAATACCAAAGGAATCAAAATTAAGTACAGAAAAAGTGAAGCAAAAATTATGGATAAGTTAAGGAATTGCCTCTTAAATTTGTTTGTTTCTTTGAGTTCAGTAAAGGTGGGACTATTAAAATGTGATTTAGTCGTACACATTTTTAAAAAGAGGACTGTACCTCCTCAGGTAGACCAACTGTTTGGAAGGACCAGTATGTGTTAAGAGGATCTAGTGGGGAAATAGGATTTGCCATAGAAATTACCTTACTCTGTTAACTTTGTTTTTTTTTATTTTTTAATTTTTTTTTTGAGACGGAGTCTCGCTCTATCGCCCAGGCTGGAGTGCAGTGGCCGGATCTCAGCTCACTGCAAGCTCCGCCTCCCGGGTTTACGCCATTCTCCTGCCTCAGCCTCCCGTGTAGCTGGGACTACAGGCGCCCGCCACCTCGCCCGGCTAGTTTTTTTGTATTTTTTAGTAGAGACGGGGTTTCACCATGTTAGCCAGGATGGTCTCGATCTCTTGACCTCGTAATCCACCCGTCTCGGCCTCCCAAAGTGCTGGGATTACAGGCTTGAGCCACTGCGCCCGGCCTACTCTGTTAACTTTGGACAATGTTCCATTGACTACCACTTGCCTTTATCTTATAAGAAGAGAATTTATGGAAGGAAAAGGAAACTTACAAGGAAAGGGTAAAAGAATGAAACTGCTATTATTATGACTCAATGTTTTTTTCTTTCTTTTTTTTTTTTTTAATAAAAACTTCTAGATATTCCTCTTTTTCAGATTATTCCAGATTCCATTTTTCTTTCTATGGATTTAAGATAGTAAATTTCTATTTAAAGTCTCATTGTTTGCTCTGATAGCTTTTATATCTCTGATATATTATGGTCTCAGCAGGCTGAGTTTTACAAAGAGAATTCTACACTTCCTGACGAACATGCATTAGCTATTCCATGAGCACCCGGTGCTGTGCCAGAGGCTGTAAATGACACAGAGGAATGTTCTCAATCCAGTGTTGTTCCTTGCTGTGGAAAACAAACAGGCAAATGACTTCTCTTCTCTGGGTGCTATCTGTTACTCTAATATCTTATCTTAACACATTCTTAGTCCAACCCTTACCCAGGAAGCTTGGAATATGGCTACTTATGAAGAAAGGATTACTCTTGTTTTTTTTTTTTCCTAGCTTTGGGCTCTTTATGAGGTTGAGGTTGGGAAACAAGTTTATTCCTACGTCTAATATAAATTTTACTACAGATATCAAAATGCTTAAATTTTTTTTTTGCATTGCTTTTGATTGCTGCAATTTTTCCTAAGCCCAATAATTTTTTAATGCTATGTTAGTCACCAAGTAGACTACTCTTTTTCTCCAACTGAAGTATATGAGCACTATGGATTCTACGCCAGCCCAATAATGAACTCAGTTAATGTTAACTGAGAGCAGCTTTGGGGGTAAAAAATCAGATTTTTCCATTCATTCTTGAGTTTAGTGGAATAAACTTTTTCTTTTGGTGAAAGGAAACATAGAGTAGTGGTCAAGTAGCACGAATACTGGAATCAGAACTGTCAGATTCAAATCCTTGCTTTGCACACATTTGCTGTTGGATCTTGGGCAAGTTACTGAATTGCTCTGTTCTTCAATTTATTTATTTGCAAAATGTTCATAATAACAGCATCTATTTCATAGGGTTATTATGAGGATTAAATGAGCTAATGTTGGCAGAGCACTTAGAATGATGTGTGCCATTTAAGCACCATATGAGTACTTCTTTTCATCTTTGCATCATCTATTCTGATTCATGGGACAGGCAGGGGTTAGTGCTGGAGAGATAGGGTGTTCATTTGGTTCTAATGGTTCCTTTGCGATGATTGCCTGGTTCTTAACAAAATGTTTTTATTTCAATGTGGATTGTATTTTCCTCCTTTCATCCTTGGTTTTTACTAGAGGGATTTTTTTTTCTTTTTTAAAATCAGGCAGCCCCCAAACCAGAGAGGCTCCTGGAGAATGTTTTAAAGTTACGTAAATGATTGTTTGCAAGGGTACTTCTTGGCTAAAACTGGATTGGTTGAATATGGCAGTTTTGAGACTATTTTCTGAACAAAGTTTTAAAACTGGCTCTATGTGGATTTTTTTTTCTCCCTGTGGGTGGCTCCAATGTATGAAATCATCCCCCCCCTCTTTTTTTAAAACTTCAAATACTTAAATAACAAAAAGGTAGATAATATCTAGATAAAACTTTTGGAGGGCTTGTGAATAAAGGCTACTTATTTAAAACAAAACACTCAAAATAAAGTGCATATGGACCAACTGAAGTCAGGGGCATTTGCAATTGTTATTAGACCTAATCCAGACCTTTCCACTAGTGGTTTATATTTGGTTTATTTTTAAACAACACATACTCCCTTTATGAGAGAATGAGCTTCTGAGGCCAGTGAAGCATTTGGCTGATTGCTGAGAGGTCAGCCAGCAATGATAAAGTATCAGTTTGTTTTTTCTGGAGAGATATTTCCAAACAATAGTCATTTGGGAGTTAGAAACAGGCATCGAAGTTACTACTGAAAAGGTGAATTTGACAAATGAATTATAGATCTGTTGATAAACTGAGTAAATTGGATTTGATATATTAGATAATGGAGTGAGGAGATCAAGTGTGAAAATCACTGCCTATAAAAATTACTTAATCGCAACATTTCCCCATTAGTTTCATTTTTCACATGTGTGATTTTAAATAACTGACTTCAAAGTGTTTTATAAAATGACTTTTGGGTCTCTATTTTGTTTTCTTTTCATGATATGTTTAACTTGGCATTTTAGCTTGGCAAAAACAAACAAGTCCCCCCACCCCACTCCTAAAAAATGGGACTTGTAATAAAAGTTGCTTAAGAAATAGCATTAATTATATATATTTTCAAAACAGGCAATATATATTGTTCTGATAATTTCCTCCTAAGTACTCAGTCTCTACGTTTATACTTTTCTTTTCTCCATAGCAATATGAAACTGTCTGTAAGAGGACTGTTCTTTATGATTGTTATAATTTTTCAACCAGAAGATACTACCTTTACAACCTCAGATACTAAGGGAGACAAATACACTGAACTTACAAATGTATTATGTTGGATTACTAACAATAGACCTAATTGATAAAAGTGATTTAATATATGTTGTGTTAATAGCTAAACCTCCAAAGCCTCTAATCTCCCATGGAAATATTGCTTTGTAGAACAAAATCCAATGAGAAGTTCTGGGATTCCAGAGTGAATTTGTACATTCCTTAGGGGCATTTTTGCAAGGGAGGTTGTTGTGCTTTAAAGGTAGTTGATAAGAGACCTGCACCACCAACCCCAGACCTGCACCACCAACCACCATCATGCATTAGTCTATAGAAGGTATTTGGGTGTACGTACTCCTGTACCACTCGGTACCACCATTTAGCCAAGCGAAGTTTCTGACCATTTGCAGCATACATTATAAATCAGGATGTCACTACCAGACAATCAGATTTGAACATTCCATGAACAAAGTAGCCTATATACCCTAGAAATAGATCACTTAACTATGTTTATGTCATGCTGTTGATATGTCTGCATTTACACAAATCAGGACAGCACATTGCTTATTTATTTTAGGAGTAGGTAATTGATCTGTATATTTACCTAATTTTGGTTAATTAGGCAAAAATTGAAATGGGTAATTTAGCATGATTGCTTAAATACATGGGGAAGATATAATTATTCTTCCAACTCCAAAAATTGCTCCTTTATCCCATGAGTTTGTGAAAGAGTAAAATAATTTTGAGTCTTTAAGTGGGGCTAGTAGTGGCTGCTCTCTTTGAAAAAATTTTCTGTGTGGCACATAATGCTTGGGAAGGTCACTGGCCAGGTATTTGGGGAACTATGTCCCTTGGGGAGACCTAGGAAAATCACAGGATATATTTGTTCAGTGAAGTGAGCTTGTTTAAGTTATATTGTCCTTCCAGTATCACTAGGGACTATAACTGCCACTTGGGCTGTCAAACTTTTGGTGTCAAGTTTGTATACTCTGGTTGGCTGCAGAGATTTTGTTTTGTTTTGTTTTTGGCTCTTTGGTTTAAAAAAATTGTTTGCAGAGATGAGCTTATAGATCTGGCAAGTTATAATTTAATTTTTAAAAATTAAGACAAAATATTAGTCTGAATCTAAGAATGAAAGGCCATAACCTGCTGTATATGATTTAGTAATAAAAAATCACTTAAAAAATAAGGCGAGGAACTCAAAAAAGTATTGTCAAGCAAATGAAAAGTTACTCATGATGTTATCAATCAGAGATAACCACTGTTAACATTCTGGTCTTTTTTATGCTGTTTTTTTTTTTTTCTTTGCATATGTAACTCTGTTATCAGTAAAAATTTACATCCTTGTTTTTGTTACATTATATTATGAGTATTTTTCTAAGTACTTAGAATTTCTCCATAACCGTTTTATAAGTTACTAATATGTCAAAAAGAGATGTAAAAAAAATAATCCTTTTATTGTTGGACATTTAGGAGATTTGCAATTTCCTTTGTTACAAATAATGTTGTGATGAAAATCTTTATACATACATTTTTGTCTACTTCTTTGATTTGTTCCTTAGGAAAAAAATCCTTGAAGTAAAAGTACTAAATTAAAGATCAAGTGTTTTTAAAAAGCAAGATACATGTTGTCAAACAGCTTTCCCAATGAGTTCCATCAAGGTATACACTAATCAACTATGTATGAAAATCACTCTCTTCCTGTGGATATTCAAATAAATATTTTTATATTATCATTGAGAGAATGTTTTCCTAATTTTCTAATTTGTATTTCTTTGATTATATAATTAGTTGAATAATTTTTCATTTTTATCAAAAATTTATATTTCTTCGGTTAAATATCTGCATGGCATACGTTTTTAAAATTTCTGTCTGTTATTGCAGAATGTGACAGTGAGCATTTTCGCTGTGGAAGTGGGCATTGCATCCCTGCAGACTGGAGGTGTGATGGGACCAAAGACTGTCCAGATGACGCGGATGAAATTGGTTGTGGTAAGTGAGGAGGGGCCAGGCTAAGTTCTATTTTGAGTAATGTAAGTGCTTCATGGTGATTTCACCTGCAACAAAGAGAAGAGTATGCCTTTTAGTGACAGAGCCGGGTCTGGGCCAAAGTCTTTTGAGATCTGTGTGGTTAAATAGAGAACTGGTGGCATTAACAATAATTTCATTCCCTTCTGAGGTAGGGGTTCAATTCACATTGATGATAGAACATTAGTTTCTATCTCACCCTTATCCCTGACCACAACTTCAATATGGAAACATATTTGGGTGCAGTTTTCTGAAGCCTGTAAGTCATTATTACTGATATTCACTCTGTGAATTTTGTGCACCCACAAGAACAAACAAAAAATGTTATCTGAACTACTATGATTTGTAAGTCAGGGAGGAGTCCATTTTTATGTAAAGGATGTAGAGTAACTTGTTGGAATTACCAAAAAGAAATCACATAATTGGTTAGTGTGATTTATGTTTTTTAAAAATTCTAGTTTAAAAAAATTTTAAAAATATGATAATGTAGTAAACCTCAAATCTAATTAATTATTAAATGACTTTCACATACATTTTGTCATTTAGTTTTCTCACTAATCTTCTGAGGTAGGTTTCAGATTAGGAAATTGAGACTTGGAGAAGTTAAGTCATTTATTAAAGTTCTTACAGTTGGTAAGTCTGTGCACAGATCCCGTTGCTCTTCCCAACTTCCCATAGGTGATCAATCATACATCTGCAATTTCCTTCATTTCAGCAGGTGAACTAATGAAGGTTATCTTTCAAAAATCAGGAAAGCAGGTGAAAATTTTTTGTTTTGAATTGTTGGCCATCTTATAGCATACCATAGCAGTCAAACTTTGGTGTGTCATTTAGATGACAATGCATTTGAAAATGGGAGGAAGGGTAAGGACTGGATCCTGTACAGTGCTCCTCAAACGCTCATGCACAAATGGATCACCTGGGAGCTCATTAAAGTGCAAATTTGGATTCCATATTTTGAGGTGGGACCTGAACTTCTGCATTTCTGTAAACTTCCTGCTGATGTTGATGCTGCTTTGCGGACTACACTCTGAACAAGGGACTAAACTATATTTGTAGAGACACGATCATGTGCTAACTGTTTGCCTCCACTGGGCTTACTGAGTTCATTTTGATTAAACAATAAAAGCAAAAAGGCAAGAGCAGTGTATCTGGGGTAAAGGAATAAGTGAACAGCTATGCCAACAATTCTTCAGAGATTGTTACCTGTATTATATTTTATTGACCTGTAAAAATAATAACAATAACAACAATACCAATGACGATAGTGAGAGCAACTAACATTACATGGTGCTTTCACATACATTATTTAACTTATTTTCACAACAAACCGTGAGATGAGTATAGTCCCCATTTTATGATGCATACATTGAGGTTCAGAGAACCTGCCAAAGATCCTAAAGCAAGTAAATCATGGAAATAATAATTATTTGATTCTGGGGTTTCTTTTCCAAATCTCATGAATTTTCCAGTTCATCATGATACTTTACTATTAGTTATTATGAAATGAATAGTTTAACAATAACTCATGATTAATTTTTACTTGAGTGAAGCTTTTAATCTAACACCATTACCATAATTTGTGTGTATGTCTGCTGTTTGTTTTATTCTCTGTGTTTTTAAGTTGCTTTGGTTCATGAGTTTGTTGTGATGCTGTTGCTGAGTTTATCTGAAAGTGAACTCTGGCATCCATAGACTCTAGTATAAGGGTTGTTTACTATTTGCCTTCAAATAAATTGAACAGCAGTTGACATGATACGCTCTTCTGGAACAAGCATTGCTTGCTAGTATAGTGGGGAGGATGATTGCCATAATGAGTTCTCTTTTGGTTTGTTTTAGCTGTTGTGACCTGCCAGCAGGGCTATTTCAAGTGCCAGAGTGAGGGACAATGCATCCCCAACTCCTGGGTGTGTGACCAAGATCAAGACTGTGATGATGGCTCAGATGAACATCAAGGTTGCTGTAAGTATTTGGAGAGGAATCTTGCTTGGCTTTGTGGACACCTAAAACCCAACCTGTCACAGAGAGGTTACACATTATGGGATGATTCTTTATAAATGTGGAGCGGGGCCTTAAATCATAAGGGAACCTATGCCAGCAATCTCATTCAGGGGTTGGATGATATTGAAAGTACAGATGTACTGAAGAATTATGAATATACCCCAGCAATTTGGAAATGAGATAGGTTTCCAGTCTTTAATTTTGATTATGTTATGCTCAAGAAAGAAACCAAATATTTATTGGTGTGTATAGCTGGGTGTCTTCATGTGTGTGGTTGACAGCTGAATGAGTCCTTTGGCTCTGTGGCATACTTTGTATTCAAACTTTCCACCCCCTCTGCCCCAATATTAAACTCTCTTCTTTTTGACTTAGTGGAAGTAGGTAGGTCTTTGGAGGGCTTCTTGGTGGTTACTTCAGTGACTGCTGCTGCAGCCACCATAGGATGAGTTGGAACAAGAAAGAAAATAGTAGCGATGAAGCAGATCTTGGCAACTGAGGCATCCCTGGACATTGAGGTGGTTTGGTTCAGTTACCTCGAAAAAACCTTTAAATTCTAATTTCTTTGGGATCAAACTGGAAAAGACTGTTTTAATAGGTTTAAAGATAATTTTATTTTATTTATTTTTATTTTATTATGATTTTTAGAGTCAGGGTCTCACTCTCTCACCCAGACTGGAGTGCAGTGGTGCGATCACAACTCACTGCAGCCTCAAACACCTGGGCTCAGGTAGTCCTCCTGCTTCAGTCTCCTGAGTAGCTGGGACTATAGGTGTGCACCACCATGCCCAGCTAATTTTTAAATTTTTTGTAGAGATGTGATCTTGTTACGTTGCCCAGGCTGGTCTGGAATCCTGGGCTAAAGTGATCCTCCTGCCTTGGCCTCCCAAAATGTTGGGATTATAGGCATGACCCACTATGCCTGGCCTGAAAGTAATTTCAGATGAGAGTCATGTCGGGCAAATATAAGATGGTGACCTGTGAGCAATTTGTCTATCATGTGTATCATTCCATTCCTTTCTCTATTAAGGAGATTTGTATAATTTAAAATCATTCTTGTATCATTACGGATGTTGTTGGCTGCAAGGAAAGAAAAACACAACTCACAAAAGTTAAACAAAAAGGGGATTTATTAACTCACATAATAAGAAGCCTAACTGTAGGATTGTTCTAGGGTTGATTAATTCCCAGCTCAGTAACATTATCCAGTTTTTCCTCACTCTTTTGCTCTGCCATATTTATCCTATTGGCCTTTCTTGATTGCGTAAAAGCTGCTCAAGTCTCAAAATTTGCATCCTGAAGACTTGACATTCTCTCAAGTAGAGAGGAGGTTCTTAATAAATACATACTAAGTGCATAAATGATGGGTTGTTCATCTTTTGGCTATATAGTTTTGAGTTTATTTTCCCTTATTCCTCTCACAGAGTGGGAAGAAAGCTGAGCTTTATTTTGTGATTCAGTGTGTGGTGGATGACCCTTTGCTAATAATAATACAGAGGGGATTGGAACTACTAAGGGCAACTGCTTGGGAGAAGAGGCTGGAGATAAGTTTATAGCAGTCATTTTAAAACAATATTGTGTATCATTTTAAATGACCATGGATTTCATAAGGCAATTCTCCCATTTTTAATGATATAAAAATTCTCCATTAGATATCTTTTAACCACAAACAGAATATGCCACCTCTGTGTTCACTAAAGTCACCAGAGAACTCCTAATTGCCAATGGGCACTTTTCCTTCCTTGTCACACTGAATGGGCATTTTGACTGCACTTGACTCTGGAGACCATTCCTCCTTCTTGACACCACTCCCTTGGCTGCCATGACTCCCAGCAGTCCTGGCTCTCTTTTGAGCTGCTTTGGTCATTCCATTTTATTTTCCTCTTCTACTCAGACCTTGAGTATTGGTGTTGCTCAGAGCCCTGCGCTGAGCGGCTTTTCTCATTCTAGATAATCTCAGGATAGTCTCATCATTCTCATGATTTTAGTGACCCTCTGTGGCCTGATGAGACCTAAATCTGTGTTTACAACCCAGAGTTTTGTCCACACTTCAGTCTTTTATACTCAACTACCTTTGAACCTCTGCAAGGTGCCTTGAACTCAAGGTGTCCCAACTGAAAATAATCATCTTCCTTCCTGAACTGGATTTTCCTTCTATATTTGCTAGGCTACATATTTTATCTTTATTAATATAAATAGCATTTAACCCACTATGAGGCACTGGCAGAAAATACGAAATCAGTCTTAAATTATCGGAAATAGGCAGATGGAAGCTCTTTTACTTGTTGAATTTGTGAAACATATTTCAAAATGAAAATATTTTATTAGATGAAGAAAGATTGCTGTAAGTGACATGAAATATATAAACAATTAGCATGAAAAGGCTATCACAATCCCCTAAGCACCCACGCCAGAAGCTTGGAAGTTATTCTTGATTCCTTCCTCTTTTTCACTGCCCACATTGAATCACCAACTCCTGCCTAAGTTGCCTTATAAATATTTCTAAAGTTCATCTCTTTATTTCTCTCTCTATTTTTTTTTTGTAAGGACAGTTTTTTTTTTTTTTTTTTTTGAGACAGGGTCTTGCTCTGTTGCCCAGGCTGGAGTGCAGTGGTGCAATCATGGCTCACTGTAGCCTTGACCTCCTGGGCTCCAACGGTCCTCCCACTTCTCAGCCTCCTGAGTAGCTGGGACTATAGGCACATGGCACCACACCTGGCTAATTTTGTATTTTTTTTGTAGAGATGGGGTTTTCCCATGTTGCCCAGGCTGGTCTCCAACTCCTGGCCTCAAGTAATCCACCCACCTTGGCCTCCCAAGTGCTGGGATTATAGGTGTAAGCCACCATGTCTGGCCCATCTCTTTATTTCTGCTCCCACTGCCAACATCTCTCATTTGGGTGTCAGCAGTAGCCTCTGGGTTGGCCTCCCTGCCTCCAGTCCTGTGCATCCTTAGATTCTCTCTGACACTGATGTTGATCTAACTAAGATTCTTTGGTAGCTCTCCATTAATTCCAGGAGAAAGTTCCAATTCCCTAACATGGTTTACAGTGGCTTCCAGGATGTGGCTGGTGCTTATTTTCCTATGTCTGTCATTTGCTATTCTTGCCCTGAAGTGGCCACTTGGGCACAGCAGTGCTTTCAGTTCCTGTGGGCGTGCCATGCTGTGTCCTAGCCTTTTGTGTCTGTGCAAGCTGCCTGAATGCTGAATGCTCGGTGCTAGATGGTTCTTCTTTGCTTTTGGCCTACCTGACTGCTGCTTCTTTAAGACCCAGGGAGGTATCACCTTTTCAAGGAAACTGTCCCCATGCATGTTCCCATCCCAGAGTGCATTAAGTTCCCAGATTGATGGTTCTATCATTCCTGTGTGCCTATAGTCCATTTTCATAACTGTTTTCTACTTACTCCTTAAAGTGTCCCCTAGAAGACTGTGAGCTTCTTGAGGGTAGGGATTGTGCCTTATTCATTTGCAGATTCCCATATTGCTATACTGTGTGGTACATAATAGGCCCTCAACAGATGTTTGTGTAATTAATGAATAGATGAATCTCAGCATTAGATTGGTTGATGGATTATATAATTTTAATTTGTTTCCTCACATTTGAATGAGCTTTTAATTGCTCCTTCATAAGCCCTTTGAAAACCTAAGCACAAAATTTAGAATTATTTGGGCTTGATGTAAAGAAGAAAGCCAAGGTAATTGAAATAGTACTGATACCTGACCTAGTTTCTTTTCATATTTTGTTTGAGACACTCATGACTTCCCTTCTCGGGAATAAAAGAAAGTTCTTTAATTTTATGTGAAAATTGGCAATATATACTTAAATAAATTATATGGAAATTTAATGAGGAAGCATTAATCTCTTTAACCTTTTTCAGATAAAATTGTCTCTCTGCCATGGGCATAATTCAGACATTTAAGTGCCTTCTGGAAAAATCTACCTCTTCTACCTTTATTAATAGAAGTAAAATTGGACCCACAGGTATAAGGTACTTAGAGAAAATATGAAATTATTTAGTGTTAGAAATAGGCTGACTGGAAAAATTTTGTTTGCTATTCCAGAATTATATGACACCATTTTATTAATTAAACAGAAAGAAGGAACAAAATGACAAGGAAGATGTAATCAATTAAGCATGGAGAAGGGTGTTAATTATGGTTTTATAAAATATCTTATCACATGATAATTTTTTTATGTTTGAACTTTCAAGTACCACCTTGAAAACTGTCACTGTCTACTTACATTTTACATATTTTTTTTTTTTTAGAGACGGGGTCTTGCTTTGCTGCCCAGGCTGGAGTGCAGTGGCATGATTATAGCTCACTGTAACTACATAAAAAGAGAAGTTTTTTTTGGCTGAAGTGATCCTCCTACCTCAGCCTTCCGAGTAGCTGGGACTACAGCTACTTGAAAGTGAGCCACTGTGCCCAACTAAATTTTTTTTTTTTTTTTTTTTAAGATATAAGGATCTCACTATGTTGCCCAGGCTAGTCTTGAATTCCTGGCCTCAGGTAATCTTGCCTCAGTCTCCCGTAGCTGGGATTACAGGCACGAGCCATAGTGTCAGGTTTACTTGTTGTTTGAAAAGGTTTTTCATGTTAAGTTTTGGTCGTACATTCCTTATATCTAATATTATCAGAAAACCAAGTTTTGCTGAACCTAAATATCTATACTATATGTAAGTATAAGAAGCTCTGTAAAAATTGAGGGCAAACCGTTTTTCTTCCATCAGGGGATTATATTATAATTTTTAGTGGATCACGTTTCCCCCCAAAGCTCTTTGTATGTAGATGATTTAAAATCCTAAGATAAGATAATGTTACCATGTTATGGTAATTCCTGCCTCAGATTTACAGGATAGCTTTCACATCATGCTTGTGGGCATCAATTCACTAGATTTTATCTGTTTTATCTGGAGGCAAATTTGATGAACTGCTGATGCCCTGCTTTTACCTGTGTTAATCAACATGAGATAAAATCAAGCTAGCTTAAAATTTTTTTTTCCTCTTTATAAAATTGATGCATGGTCAATGTAAACAGTTTATAGAATAGAGGAAACTATATAGAAAAAATAAAATCACTCATATTCATATTCACACCACTCTGGAATAACTGCTATTAAAGCTTTGGTATATTTCCTTCTTGTTTATACTAGGATTTCAATGGGTGGGTTGGGGGGACCTTGCCCGTCCTTGGTTAATACCTATATCTGCAAAATTTTTATTTCATTAACCTTTTACCATATAGTTTAAAAATCTATATTGTATTCTTTACACATGTTGATAATGTAATTGTGTACGTAGCATGCTTGAGTGTGGACACTATTCTCTGGGCATTTTGATAATATTATACTTTTGCTTTTGCATTGTAAGCTCAGCTTGGTGGTAGCGGGTACTTTATCTTGTGTCCCTATGAACTTTATGCTTTCCAATATCCTTGTTAATGCCAATAGATTCGTCTGTGTGTAGCAATAATTATAAATTAAGTAATAATTTTTTCTCTTCACAGCACAAAGTACATGCTCAAGTCATCAGATAACATGCTCCAACGGTCAGTGTATCCCAGGTGAATACAGGTGCGACCACGTCAGAGACTGCCCAGATGGAGCTGACGAGAATGACTGCCGTAAGTCTGTTTTAGTCCTTGCACTGTATTTGGTTTCACCCTTGTCCCTTTGGCATTTTAATCAATTTGTTAGATTTGCTGATGGACATAAATGCCTACAGTATGCCTCTTGTTATTGCAATCTCTTGGCAGATTCTTTTGTGGATTAGAGGTGATGTTCTGATAAGAGTCTATTTTTAACAAGACATTCTAAGAGTGTTCTGCCTTAGTGCATCAAGTTTCTGTATTTTTTATGGTAAGAAACTTTTAACGTGAACATAGATTCCAACAGGAAGGATAAATACATCAAGTGCAGAATCTAGTTTGGTCAATTTTAACTGTTATTGCACAGCTATAGTAAGTTTCTAGGTCAAATTTCTCACTAGTTTTCCTGCTTTTATGGACTCAACATTTTTCAGATTATCTTTGGAAAAGTGTTCCATTTTGAAAATGGCTTTTCCTATAATAGCAGCATACTATGTCTGTCTGTAACTGATCACCACAAAGTAAGACATATAAATCATAGTACTCTATGTATAATGTATAAGTATTACCACACCAAAATAAGAAAGTGCAATCATAGTTCATTATGTAGTAACAGGTAAGTAAAGAATACTCTTCCTCTTTTGAGGCTTCTATAGAACTGTTAGGATACGAGAAGATAGGAATTAGTCTGCTGTGTCAGTCCTATAGTCCATATAATTGTCTTTAATGTGAGACATACCACAGTTTCTTTCTCTCTCTCTTTTTATTTTTTATTTTTTTGAGAAGGAGTTTCATTCTTGTTGCCCAGGCTGGAGTGCAGTGGTGTGATCTCGGCACACCGCAACCTCCGCCTCCCGGGTTCAAGCTATTCTCCTGCCTCAGCCTCCTGAGTAGCGGGGATTACAGGCGTGCGCCACCATGCCTGGCTAATTTTTGTATTTTTAGTAGAGATGGCATTTCACCATGTTGGTCAGGCTGGTGTTGAACTTCTGACCTCAGGTGATCCACCCGCCTTGGCCTCCAAAAGTGCTGGGATTACAGGCATGAGCCACTGTGTCTGGCCCCTAGTTTCTCTTAAAAGCTCTTACAGGTCTATCATTTATGAATTTTTCCATAAGTTCCTTGAGTTTTTAATATATATATATGTTTATATATATGTTTTTTGTATATATATATATTGTATATATTTCTGACAGGCCTTTTAGTGTACTCCTGCATTTCATAAGTTTACTATGTGCTATGTAAAGCAATAGTCATGTGTCATTTAATGAGGGGGACACATTCTGAGAAATGTGTTGTTAGGCAATTATGTTGTTGTGTGAACACGATAGAGTGTAGTTAAGCAAACCTGGATGGTCTAACCTACTGCACACCCAGGGTAAACAGTATATACCCTAGGCATTTACTCTTGCTCCTCGGCTGCAAACCTGCATACCATGTTACTGTGCTAAATACTATAGGCAATTGGAACACAATGTTAAGTATTTATGTATCTAATCATATGTAAACATAGAAAAGGTACAGCAAAAATATGGTATTATAATCTTAGGGGACCATTGTAGTACATGTAACCCATCCTGTTTGTCGTTGACCGAAAGAGCCATATGCGGTTCATGACTGTACTTCCTTTTGTTTGCTCTTAAATTTATATTTCAAACTTCAAGGAATTATCCCAGTATTCCATTAATTGGTGAGCAGATTTTTGTGTACCTTAGAAACCTTGATCATAAACTTTTCAGTTATTATTTTCAGTTATTATGTCTCCGACTGAAAATTTAAGGTTTTAGCCTATTCTCATGGGATATCTCCTCTATTGTTTTATAATTCTGATTTAATTTTAGTTCTCTGGATTGTCTCTAAATTCCTTCCTTTGATACAAATGGTTGATTTTACGCTTTCTGATAAAAGAGCTATCTTGTGTAAACTTTGTTAAACTTTCCAATATGGTGCCGTGACTAGGGTAGGAGCTAACATACGTTGATTATGGCAAGCACATTGTTTCTAGTCACTGTACATTTCAAACTATACTGTTCATGGAAGACATACTTGTATATGTGCAAAGGCAAGACCTATACTTCCATCCATACCGTGACCACATGGTGCATTTTTTAAAAAGATGCTTCTCCAGTGCTTTCTTCCTTGCATGTTATTTTTCTTTGAGAGAAGCGTCTGTGCTATTTGTCCTTGTCTCTCCATTTCCTTGCACAGTTCCTAGTATAGTTCTGTTCTAATTTTCATCTTAAATATTCTTATTTATCTATTTAATTATTTTTTATTTTACTTTAAGTTCTGGGGCACATGTACAGAATGTGTAGGTTTGTTACATAGATATACACGTGCCATGGTAGTTTGCTGCACATATCAACCCATCATCTAGGTTTTAAGCCCCATGTGCATTAGGTATTTGTCCTAATGCTCTCCGTTCCCTTGACCCCCACCCCCATGACAGGCCCCAGTGTGTGATATTCCCCTCTCTGTATACATGTGTTCTCATCGTTCAACTCCCACTTATGAGTGAGAACATGTGGTGTTTGGTTTTCTGTTCTTGTGTTAGTTTGCTGAGAATGATGGCTTCCAGCTTCATCCATGTCCTTGTAAAAGACATGAACTCATTCCTTTTTATGGCTGCGTAGTATTCCATGGTGTATATATGCTACATTTTCTTTATCCAGTCTATGATTGATGGGCATTTGGGTTGGTTCCAAGTCTTTGCTATTATAAATAGTGCTACAATAAACATACGTGTGCATGTGTCTTTATTTTTTGAAAGAGATTACAGTGTTTCCACTTTGGATTTACCTTCACTCTGGAAATTATGCAAAGAATTTAGACTAAACTCTGGCAAGTTTAGAGATGGTGGCATGTGTCTGGATGCCACAGAATAGCAAGTTCAGGGGTCAAGGATTCTCCTTTCAGTGCTTTGTAAAGCACACAGTAGGTTCTTCATTGAGGCAAATGAAGATATTTTTGATTAATAATAATGATAAATCGTATGTTATATTTTGTAGCATTTTGTAAATTTCAGAGCATTATTAAATTCTAGTTGTTACTATAAGGTTCCTTTATGAGGACAATAGGGCAAGCACTATTATAATGTCTTATGAATAAATGAAAACTTCAGAGAGAAGAGTGACTTGTTTGAGGTTGTATAATAGAGATAGGGCTTCATTTGTCTCCTAGTTCCAAGTATGGTGATTGCTCTTCGTGGAGGGCTTTATTTACAGAAGGAGAAAGTCCTATCTTGTACGAGTTAAGAGACCACCAGAGGCCTGTACCACCAGCCAAAAGTCTGTGTCTTTATCCCTTATTTACAAGTAGATGAAAATGAGTGCTTCCTTGCAAATGCAGTGGGACTAAAGGAATTGCTACTTTGGGGAAAATAAAAGTCAGCTGAAACAGAATGTTTGCAGCCAAGTCTAAAGTCACTAATACAACCGGCTCACAACTTTGCCAGTGAACCTTCTGGCAAAAACCTGGCAGGCTACGAATATGCAAGTAGCTGCTGTAAAAGGGAATGAAGCAGAGGAAGTGAGATTTATAAGCTATTATATCTGGGCAGGAGATTTTAATCAAGTTTTTTTAATTAAAAAAATTTAAGTACAAATAGTTGGTGAAATAATGATTCACTAAGGAAAGAAAACTAAATTTGGCTTATTGTTTCTGGAATCATGTAAGTTATGAACCCTTCAGGGCACATTGTGGCCCAAAATGAATCACATGCATGTAAGGGATTTTGCAATGAGGTATTCTTTCCTATTTCCCTCTACCTTGTTTATTGATTGCTAAGTTTCATTTATGAAAGAGTGTAAAAAATAAAATAAAAAAAAAACCTCAGAAATCAGGGGAAAGGTAGAAAGAATCTTCTTATTCTTTGTTAGTGCTTTGATCTGGTCTCAGTCAGATATGTACGAGAAGGAAATGAATGGCCTGGATCAAAGCCTTAGAAAATGCTAGTATAGGGGACGGGCCGCAGGAGTGGTCCCATTTTGTTTTCCTTCTTTGTTTAAAGCTCTTGTGGAAAATGGGAAAGGGAACTGCCAGTCACCGAGCACCAGCCACCATCTTGCCCACTTTTCACATCAATGCTGCAAGGCGGGTATGAGGACCAGCTCTGTTTTACAGAGAGTGTAAAGATTATCAAGATGTAAGAGTAGGGGAGCCAGGATTTTAACTTAGGTCTCAATCGTATGTCTGTGCTCTTAAAAGATTTTGCTTTAGGAATAGAAATGTGTAACTTATTTTTGTTTAAAGGTTACTTAGCTATTTTATTATTTTTACATATTATTGTCTAAACGTTTTTTAGTATGGAAGGTTTTTTTTTTAACATATACAAAAGCATGAATTGTATAGTGAACCCCTTTTTATGCATCAAATAATTACATCAATGATGAACTCATAACTAGTATTGTTTTATTCTCTTTATTATCCCCATTATTTTGAAGTATTTCTTAGACATTATATAATTCCACCTGTAAATATTTCAGTATTTGTCCCAAAAAATAAGGACTAAAACATAAACATAATATCATTATCACACCTAAAAATTAAACAACTCTTCTTTAAAATAATCAGATATCGAGTCCGTTTTTAAAATTCCCCAATCATCTTGTTATTTTTTACAGTTTGATTATTTAAATCGAAGTCCAAATAAAATATTTATGTTCAAGTTAGTTGATGTGTCTCATAAGCCTTTCAATTTGTGGGGTTTCCTTCTATTTCTGTTCTTTACCCCTTGCAATTTACTTGTTAAAAAAAACCCAGGTCACTTGTCCTGGAGTTTCCCACAGTCTGGGTTGTGCTCATTGTGTCCCCTGATGTCCTTTAACATGTTCTCTGTCCTCTGTATTTCCTGGCAATTAGTAGCTAGACCTGGAGCAGGGTTTCTCGACCTTGACACTAATGACATTTGGGACCGGACAGTTCTTTCGTGTGATTGTAGAATGTCTAACAGTATCCCTGACCTCTGTCCATTAGATGTCAGTAGCATTGCCCAGTTGTGACAATCCAAAATTGTCACAAAATTGTAAAGCACACAGTAGATTCTTCATTGAGGCAAATGAAGAAGATACTTTTGATTAATAATAATGATAAATCATATGTTATATTTTGTAGCATTTTGTAAATTTCAGAGCATTATTAAATTCTAGTTGTTACTGTTAGGTTCCTTTATGAGGACAATAGGGCAGGCACTATTATAATGTCTTATGAATAAATGAAAACTTCAGAGAGAAGAGTGACTTGTTTGAGGTTGTATAGTAGAGATAGAGCTTAATTTGTCTTCTAGTTCCAAGTATGGTGACTCTGGACATTGTCAAATGTCCTCCAGGAGCAAAATCATCCAGTTGAGAACCACTAATTTAGGAGACTGAACAGGTGCAAGGGTTTTCTTGGGGGGGGGCGGCGGAAACAAGAGAAGGCAAGAATACTTTATATGTAAATGTGTGTATTTTCATTAGGAGACACAGGATAGCTAGCTGTCTGTGATGTGAGTAGCCATTGATGATCATTGCTGAAATCCATTTAGTCATAGCAGTACTTAGTTATTTTAAATGCTGCATTAGGTATCTAACAGCTGTTATTAGTTGCTTTAAATTAGAATGTTTTCATGTGATCAAAGATTAAGTGAGACTTAGTCAGAAATCATCTTCATGAGACATGACACTTTATTATTTCTGCAGTGACGATGCATGGAAATCATTACTTGTGGACAAACTTAGAATCAGCCTGTGAATGGGGCTTTTGTTTTTCTATTTCTCAGAAATAGAATGGCCTATAGGAATGAATATATTAGGTACCTGGAAACCACCTAAAAATAGTAATGGATGTTGGAAAAACTCCAAAGAAGGACTCAATTCTTTCCTCCAATATTCAAAAGGATTAGGGAGCTTGATGTTGTGGTTCATAGCCCTGCCTGTCATTCCAGACCCCTACGTTGTAGTTCATACCCTTTCAAGCTTCTAAAATTAAGACACTGAGCTCCAAGACAGAGTACCTTGTGTCCATTCCAGGCATTCCTTTACAGAACAAAGAGTGGTGTGTAGGAGTCCTCTTAGGGAGGCAGGCAGGGAGAGAGGAGGTGAGAGAATGGTCGAGATGGTGAGGAAGGCGAGGGTATTAGGTCTCAACAAAAAGATTATTTTTGAGATAAATTTGGTATAGTATGAGAGATTCTTACTGCGTTTGGTCTTTTTAAAGTCTGCTTCATCTTTATATGCATAAGGTATTGGTGGTTATTTTACCCTTTTAGAAAAATTTCTGAATATATATGTGTGTGTGTGTGTGTATGTATGTGTGTGTGTGTGTGTGTGTGTGTATATATATATATATATATATATATAGCTGCGAAACAGGTAAAAGCTCATTTTCACCCTTAGTTCTTTTATTATTCAATCTGGTCATCTGTAAAATGGCATCTTATATTAAACGGCTTGTCAATTAACTTTTTTTTTTTTTAAAGGAACAGAGAGATTAAAAACTGTGGTCCATTTTACTTCTAATGGGATTAGCGTCAAGGAAAAACCACTCATGCAGGGTCTAAGATAAACATCAGAACAATGCAGCAATTATAGGTCATTCAATTAATATATTGAAGTGACTTTCAGTTGCTCAAAAATAGTACAGTTTTTTTCTGTTAAGTGAAAAGATTATTTTGCTTTTTCAAGCACCATATTAGAATGATTTTGGTGTGAATAAAACTATTGCTAATTATCGTTGGTTTGCAGCACTTCTCTTTTGTTACTTAGGAATGCCAAAGAAAGGGTAAAATCCCTGTTACAATGAAGGCTTTCTTGCCGGTAATCAGCAGTATTTGGTCTGCCTGCAACTGGGGCTGCTTTGTCTCAGAAGTTTTATTTCTATTGACTTTCTGGTCTTTAGAATTTAAACATTTTTCTTTATATCTCTAACTGCTGAAACTCCAGCTGAGGGAACAGTGGGAGGGGAATAAAGAAGATGCTTAAAGTCATTTTGTGGACTGCGAGAGTGCATGAAGAACATATTCTTCAAACTCAGTTCCACATTTAAGCTGCCCAATGAGCCTTGCCCTTGCCATTCTCTCTCTCCCTGAAGCTAGAAAGAAGAAGCAGGTGACTCTCCAAAGGACCCCATCTTACCTGTCACATCACAGATGTACCTTTTTAGCATTCTCACAATTGAGATAGGATTCAGAGCCCTGAAACCTGGAGGAAGGAGAGAAAACTCTCTTTTATTTAGTTTCCATCATACAAGGATGTTATAAACATCCGCCGTCTTTAAAAAGATCCTAAGATCCCTTTTAGCTGTTGCCAATTACTCTGCTCCCTTTAACAACAGAGTTTCCTAGCATTATCGTTAACGGCTGTTTCCATTTACTCGCGTCCTGTTTCTTTCTTTAAAAAAAATTTTTTTTTAACCTATGTAATATATCCAACTGATTGTCCTATTTTTTAGAACTCACTGAAAATAGTCCTTCATCTTCACCAATCTCCTGAAAACATTCTTTCAATGCTACCAATGACCGCCATTATGCTAAGCCGAATAGTTCTTGTTCAAATGTCACTTCTCAGAGAGCTAGTCCCCATAGTTACTCTTTACCTTTTACCCAGCTCTATTTTTGCAACTTTTTTTTCCCATTGCTACATTTACTTTAATAGCTGTAATTCCACTCTTCCCAAACAGAATGTCAGTTCCAGGAGAAATGGGATTTTATTTCATTCTTTAGTACCTTGCACACCTATAGGTGTGCAATAATTATTTTTGTATGGATTGATTAATAAAATGCTGTGGGAATTGCTACTTCACTTATAATTTTATTTACCTTTTAATTTAATTCTTAGCACAGTATCTATGAAGTCACATTTCAATAAATATATGTTGAATGCAAGAGAATTCTAATTAAGAAGAAGGCATCACTCTGTAGAATAACTGGTTTCCAGGATATTGACGTTCACCCAGCAATGATGTACTGATAAGTACTCAAATTATTTGGGGCTAGGTTTCCAGCAGGGAGGCTGAACCACGCCATTTCTAGTGATTGGAAAGTGGCTACTCTTATAATGCTGGGGTGCAGCTAGTTTTCCTGTCTCTTTGATTAGATTTTGTCTTTTGTTCTGCCCGGGTGGGTCCCTGGGAATAACTACTAAGGTATGGAACCATGGTGTTGTCTGGCCTTCAATGGAAACATGTAGCCCAGTGCCACTAAACATGACGTACATTATAAACATTTGTTTACCCCTTAGAAGGCATCTTACTTCTTTGTACTCTTCCTTGGAACATTTGATGCACATTTTTCCATCTTGTTGCTTGGCCACTTTTGTAATATAGCTTGTGTGAGGTTTTTTTTTTTTTTTTTTAAAGGAATTAGGAACTATGTCAGTTTTTATCTCCTTTGCAGTTTTTGGTGACAGCTCTGTGTATGGGAAGAAGGTAGTGCTGTGGATCTGGAATCCTTGCAGCAACGCTCTCAGGCACATTTCTAATTGAGGGCTAAGATTAGGTTGCCGTGGATAGAAACCAGCAAGGAGTCTGGGCCTTAAGACCCAGCTAGTACGAAGGGAGTGAGCTAAGTAAAACTAAATAATTTAGTTTGTTTCTCTTTTTGCTTTGGCTTCCTGAAAGCCACCCAGACTAAACTTGATGTTAGTTCAATTCTACTAGTCCTCGGGATGACCATATTTTCTTTCTCTTTCCAAGGTGCTGAATTTCTTTCTTTCTCTCTTTCTCCCTTCCTTCCTTCCTTCCTTCCTTCCTTCCTTCCTTCCTTCCTTCCTCCTTCCTTCCTTCCTTCCCTCCCTCCCTCCCTCCCTCCTTCCTTCCTTCCTTCCTTCCTTCCCTCCTTTCTTTTCTTTTTTTTCTGAATTTCTTTTTAAATAAATCTGGTTTTATATAACTTTTTATTGAAAGCTTTTTCAAATTACTTTTGGACAGAGGCAGGAAATACTTCTCTGTTTTTTTCCCTTGTATATTGCTACACTCCCTAGGAGCTAGTCCATGATGGCAGTCACTTTAGGGACTTGAAATTCACCAGGAATGGGGGCTTGGGGAGTGGTGGTGGTACCTTTGTGAGACTTTAACTTTATGGCCTGTTTTTTGGTATTGACTCTCCTGTTTTTCCTGGTACTCCTTCTGGAAAGTTGTTTTTCCTGTGTAGGTTTCCTAGAATTCCTAGATTATATCATACTGAAATACTTTGTTGACTATGCCATAAGTTGTGGGAAACTAGAGTTGGCCTCACTTCTCCCTTTTTCCTAATGTGGATGGGAAACTGACTGGCAGAAAGAAAATCTTCCCCTCTTCCTCTTGGGTTTCTCCTTTTTCTTGTCATAATCTCTTTTAAGAACTTCCTATTACCATTCCATTCAATTTCTTTCTTCTTTAATTTTTCGCTTCTTCCTGTTACTTACTCTGCAGCCTGTAAGTGGTAGTTGTATCTGTGGCAATGGTTAGTAACATGGGTTATGGAGCCAAGTTGCTTGGATTTGAATTCTGGCTCTCCAACTTTACCAGTTATGTGATCTTTCTCAAATTCCTTAACCTCTTAATGCCTCAAGTTCTTCCTCTATAAAATGGGAGTCATCATAGTATTTACTTCATGAGGTTGTTATGAAGATAAAATGAGTTTATACATATTGAGTACTTTGACACATGTCTGGCACATAGTTTTTAACATATGTTATTGATAATGATGATGATGATGATGATGATGATGATGATGATTGCTTGTTCAACTTTGTGGGTAGTACTTGCAAGTAAGTGCTCGTGGCCAAACTGGTAGATTCTTTCTGGCAAATCATTACATTGACTGGATTAATCTGTCTTGGAGCCAGAGTAAATAACATAAAGTAACTTATAAAGGACGACTCTAGGACCTTGAAAAGTCCCAGGTGTCTGGGCTGGACTTGTATCGGTAAGTTCTTTTGTGTGTGTGTTTCCCAATCTTGGCTTAAGTTTCCTAACCTACTTTTAAGATCCCTTCTTCATAATAATGGTCTTTTCTATGTTCTTTTCAGCCATGTTGTCAAATTGTGAGAATAAAACATGTCTACAGTCTTCCTGTCAAGATAATAATGAATAATGCCTTATATTTGTATCTTATTCTGCTGTATGATACTCTGCTTAAAATGAGTTCCATTCTAAGAGGTCTACAAGGTCTTCAAACTACATTTCTACACCCTCCTCCCTGATTATGTAAACAGAACTATAGCATGGAACTTTCTTGCTCCAAACCAAATCATTAACAGTGAAAAAATATAAAAACTCTTGTCTGCATATTTTGGGGGCAGCTCCCAATTATGGGGTAACAAATCTGAACATGTATCATTTGGGACCGGGAGAAAATAAAGAAAGGGGAAGCAAAGAGTGGTGTGAGGAAGGATATTCTCACCTTTTTGTGTTAGGAAAACCTTAAAGAAAAACCCCAGACCTTTAAGGTTTTTTATAGCTACTTGTTGATCTTTCCATTAAAACCGAATTCAGAAATAAGAGTTTCCTTGGTGTTCTTTTATATGGTCGCCTCTCATATTGCACTTCACCCTGTACTTAAAATCTTGCAGGACATTTTAGCCACATGATGGATTTGCTCTTTGGGAAGAAGGTTAGACTCAGGCTTGCCAAGCAAATAAACCAAAAAATAAGGTTTTAGATATCTCCCAGTTGGAAGCTCAAAGGATTGTGACTTATTGTTTTCTGGAGTAGACTGAAACTCATTAACATCTTTAGCAATGATAGTAGAATCCATTCATTTCTTTCTTTGATCAGTGTTAACAGTTTGGACCTGTTCTCTCTGTGTGGATCTCCAAAGAGGGAAAACCATTTGGAAATAGATTTCCAAGTATTTTCAGTATTTTGTGGAGTTAGTGAGCTCTGTGCAATCTTTCCTATAAGTATACATCTCAGGTTAACTATGCACAGAAGAGATCAAGGTGTGCAGGGGTTGAGAGGGGTCCCCTGCTGATTGAGAGAGATTCTTTATCAGTGTGGATGGAGACAAGAAAGCTGTTCGTTCTTCATTCCAAAAGTCGAACTGCTGACCTCTGGCCATCACAATACCCTCCCTGATGATATCAAGCTGGCCTTGTTGTTTGTTGGGTGGGGAATGGGCCATGTCGGTAAACTTTTAGTCATGTCAGTGGTTACTGTTTTAATCCTTTTCCTTTCAATTATCTGGCACTGGTTCTCAAAAAGCAGGATGAGGAAAATGAGAGAGCCACCCAGCACACTTATTCCAGATTCTTTATAATTATCACCTTAAATGAAGTAGCCGCCGTTCAAGCCCAGATTAATTTTCCTCCTGACAAGTAGCTTATCTGTTGCAAAGAGCTGGGTTTTCTATGGGTTTTTCTCCTGCTTGCTGCTGCTCTTAAAAGGCTAGATAACACATTGACTATAGGAGCTATCTGGCTCACAAGGGCAAAGGAATTGCTTGCTGGCCTCACCTGGTCTTTTGCATCTCTTGAAAGCAGAATTAGTAAACATCACTTGAAGGGAGAGTTGTGTGACCCATTTGAAGGTACATTTGTAAGGCATATCTTCTCAGCAAGGAAATACAGCGATAACTCTAGGCACCGGCTCACTTTTGGACTATTAAAAAACAAAATAAAAATCAGAAAAAATTTTCAATGTTAACTAGCTATTTAAAAACACCTTCCATTTTAACATATGATCGACAATACGTAACTCTGGCAATTGAGATATTTAAGGACACTTAACAGACTAACTTTGAACCTCTGGAGATGAGAAGAGTTAGGCTTATTCCTTTACTATACCAAAAAAAAAAAAAAAAAAAAAAAGAAAAGAAAAAAGATCATTGGAGAGTCCGTTTTTAAAAAGTGCAAGTTGTTAACATGGCACAAGTTTAGTACAGTTTCAGCACAGAATTTCGTACACGGCTTCTGCTTGAAAAGACTTGGGACTATCCAAAGAATTATCTTCAATATATTTATATCTCTATAAAATCTCAAACGGGGTTCTTAAGTGCAAAATTGAGACTCAAAGTTAACTAAGACATACCTTTTCCTTTGTTAAAAAGAAATCAGAAGATGACCTGCTAATCAATACAAAAATAATCTTTCATGAAAAAGATGGTCAGACCAAGGAAGATATCACATTTGTGAAAAGGAGGGTATTCAAAGGCCATAAAAGGCAGAACTTCAAAATATTTTTAAAAGCCAAATGACTAAAATGTTCACCTGTGATAAATAATAGCAATATTGAACATTTCTTGAGCACAGTGAGTAATGTCCCACCACCCCTGTACTAAGTGTTGGGGATTCTAAAATGAGTACGACAGGATCCTTGATCTCAGGGAGTTTCGTTATGTCATGGGGGAAAGAGATCAACAATCCACAGAATAAAGCCTCCAGTAAGAAGTCACGAGAGACAGGTGGTCCAAGTCTGGTAAGTAGAGAGGAGGGACAGATAGCATGTTATTTCTGTAAGGGACTTCCTGATTTTCCACTGTGACCTAGAAAACCAGGTCCAATGAGTAGCAGTGAGGTGGTCACATGTACATAACATGGCAACAATAATTTGTGCTTTGAGGGCACATTATGCTTTTCAACATGCTTCACCAGACAGGGTCTTTTCAGGCCCCTCTACCCTGTGCAGTAGATTATCCAAATGTGCAGATAGGGAAGTAGAAACATAGGACATGAAGCTTGAGTCACAGTAAATAGCTGCTGAGTGGTACCTCTGGGCCACCAGGGCTCCTGAACTCTAGGCCTGCTTTCTTTCTCCACCCCACAGTGGAAGAAATGGCTTTTCTTTCTTCCAAGCTTGTGCGGTGGTACTTTAGTTTCCTGGGATGTTATTTGTATTATGTAAAATAATGTTCCATTTTGAGCTAAAGTTAAATTCTTTCTCATTCTTCATCTTTTAGCTCAAAAGTCACTTCTTTAGGGGAGATTTTCTGCTATGCAGTCTCACAGTCCTCTGTACTTTCCACATTAGCACTTATCCCAGTTTGTAATTTACCATTTGTGTCTTACTTGACTAATATTTGTCTCCGCTGTCCAGCCGTACTCTCCATGAAGCCAGGGAGCATATTTTTTTGTGTGTCTATCAATATGTGCTCAGCATTTAGTGACTTGCATATAGTAATCACTCAATAAATGTTTGCTGAAGGAAATTTAAGGTTTGTTTGCTGTTTCCATTTTTTTTTTAAACAATAGAATACGCAACGTGTGAGCAGCTTACTTGTGACAATGGAGCCTGCTATAACACCAGTCAGAAGTGTGATTGGAAAGTTGATTGCAGGGACTCCTCAGATGAAATCAACTGCAGTAAGTATTGCGCACAAGATGTGCAGTGGTGTGCTGAAGCTGGTTTATACTGGCTTGAGAGAGCCAATTATGTGCATCTCTTCCCAAGTTCAGTTTCAGTGAATTCATGTTGGTAGTTTGAAGTCAGCCATTGGTAGGAGTATTTACACACTGGAAATCAGCAAACATTACAAACCAGGGCCTTTTTGTTCCTGGATAACTGATTCTTAAACATTTACCAGCACACCACTGCTTAGTAAGAATCCCTTCTTAAACTGGAGATGATCTTCCTTTGAGATTAAATGGCTACAATGGAGTTAACTTCTCTCTTTTCTTTCCCTTCCTAACTTTCTGTTGCAGCTGAGATATGCTTGCACAATGAGTTCTCATGTGGCAGTGGAGAGTGTATCCCTCACGTTTATGTCTGTGACCATGACAGTGATTGCCAAGACGGCAGTGATGAACATGCTTGCAGTACGGTGATTTCTTTATACTGGGTCATGTTGTTGGGAGTGTTTTGTTTTGTTTCAGTTTGGTTTTGTTTTATCCCCGCCTCCCCCACCAATGTACTACTTTTTTCAAGGAAAAGAGTCACTACATTTGATGGCAGATGGAATCAGAAGGTCACTAGGGGCCATGACACGAGCCTTTGTGGTGTTGCTGGACCTGGGCTCCTTTATCTTTCAAGGATCTGCGTAGATGTAAAGGACTAGTGATGGACAGTTTGCCTTCTTTCCTTAGGCTCCAGGGGTACAGGATATATTCTATCACTGCATTCTTAAATGACCTGTACCTCTGAGAACTTTGGTAGTCGAGTAAGAGAAGTGTTTTTAAGGGAAAGGAATTTCCCTAGGAGTGGCTCTAACTCTCCTCTTTACTTTGAAATTTCTACTGCGTTAAAGTTGGAGGGTCAGGAAAGTTTCTTTTTCTTCTTCTTCTTTTTTTTTTTTTTTTGGAGATGGAGCTTTGCTTTGTTGCCCAGGCAGGAGTACAGTGGTGTGATCTCGACTTATTGCAACCTCCACCTCCTGGGTTCAAGCAATTCTCCTGCTTCAGCCTCCTAAGTAGCTGGGATCACAGGCATGCGCCACCATGTCCGGCTAATTTTGTGTTTTTAGTAGAGATGGGGTTTCACCATGTTGGCCAGGCTGGTCGCAAACTCCTGACCTCAAGTGATCCGCCCGCCTCAGCCTCCCAAAGTGCTGGGATTATGGACATGAGCCACCGCGCCCAGACTGAAAGTTACAGTGTGGTATAGGTGGCTTTCTTGCCTCCACTTCTTCACTCTGACCTTGCTTTTATGTCCATGCTGTTGTCTGCTTGTTGCCACCTCCACTTATTTTTTCGGAATGAGTAAAGTTAGAAGACTCCGTGAAAGAGTTTTACTATTTCCAGTAAGTTGACAGCTTTTTGTGGTGATTTATTTACTAGAATGTATAATTTCCCTCCATACCTCTTTTGATTGGTTGGTACCCATGCCTTAGGGTATTGTTAAATATTTTCGCTATCACCCTAATTTTCAATGAGTCATGCCCGACTTCCTTTCTGGAACCTGGGCTTATTTCAGCGACAGAGAATCATAGAGAATGTGACATCATGGAATGGTTGACTCAGAATCATTTGGTCATAGATTAGCAATTACGGAGCTTATAGTAAAATATGAGAACGTTGGATGTTGTCATGTCTGCAGCATCTTTGCATTTTCTGTTCTGTGCCAACACATTGCAAACCATCTTGTTTTTAATTTTTAATTTTTTTTCTTTTTTGAGACAGGGTCTCACTCTGTCACCCAGGCTGGAGTGCAGTTGTACGATCTCAGCTCACTGCAACTCCACATCCCCAGGCCAGGCTCATGCCATCCTCCCACTTCAGCCTCCCGAGTAGCTGGGACTACAGACATGTACCAGTATGCCTGGCTATTTATTTATTTTTTTGTGTTTTTGGTAGAGATGAAGTCTCACCATGTTTCCCAGGCTGATCTAATTTTTAATCCTGAAAAACAGAAACTGGCATCTGAGTTCATTTCCTAGACCCAAAGCTGCTGTTACCTTCTTTCTCTCTCTCTTTTTTTTTCCTGCTTTTTAAAATTTTTGTCAAGATATTTAAGAAATAGTTCTGCTTAGGCACTGAGGTGAGAGCACTTTGAGTTTTTCCAGGTGATTTGTGTCTTTAGAGTGCAGCTGTTGCTTTGTTCCAGACTATCCGACCTGCGGTGGTTACCAGTTCACTTGCCCCAGTGGCCGATGCATTTATCAGAACTGGGTTTGTGATGGAGAAGATGACTGTAAAGATAATGGAGATGAAGATGGATGTGGTAAGGAGGGGAAGAGATTCCTACTGAAAAGCATTTTCTTCAAGTGTTTTCCAGTGCTTGCTTTTTCTCTTTTCCTTTTTAAAAATTTTGTGTGACAAGCAAGCCTCAGGACTGGCTGGAGTTGAAGGAGTTGTTTAGGAACTTAGTGGGTGGGGAAGAAGGAGGTGACTTCACTAACTTTTCCTAAGAAGATTCAGAACTCAAATACAGATTAAATTATAATCCTCTCCTTTTTATCTTTAAGGCAAAATAGGTAGGACAGTCTCTCCCTCTTCTATATCTCAGTCTGACTTTCTCCCTTTAATACTGTCTGTTTTAAATAGATTTACCTATATAAAATTAATAGGCTGGGGAAGGAGAGAAAATAGGGAAAATGTCATTTGTCTTAGACCTTACAATCTTTAAAAATGACTTTGAACCTTGGTAACAGTTCAGCTTATTTTTTTGTTTTGGTTTTGTAAATTCTGATTCCCAAATGAGTCACTGACGTTTAGTGGTGAAAGAGAGGTCACCTTAGGAACATGTGGGGTGGAGCTGGGGATTGGTAAGTGTAGGAGAAGCTACTATCCAGAGAAGTGCTTAAAGATTCTGTGAGAAGGAAATTGCCAGTGATATTCACCCTTTTATGTTACTGATATTCACCCTTTTATGTTGCTGATATCATCAGCAGCACCTCCAACAATTTAGCCCTTACTAATACCCACACCCTACAGTAAGTTACCTGCACCATTCCAATCCCAGGTATGATAAGGGAAATGCTTGTTCTGGGAGCATAAAACATGGTTTTATGTTTTTATGTTCCAGAAAGTGGTTTTTCTACATTTGGGTTATGGTTTTTCTTATACTATTGACATTTCACTAAATAAACAAAGCAAATCAAAAAGCTCAACCACAAACTCAAGTAATTCTGGACCTAACTTGATGGTCCTACTTCGGTAATTCAGGATTTAAATAACTGCATCTTTTCCTAGGGGATTATGAATCTAGTTTGTTGATAATTGAGACCGTATCTGCTTCTTACTCTTATAACCCGGCTGGGGGCTGCCTCTTCCAGGGAAAGTGGAGTAATTCCATTATGCCTGTCCTTAGAATCTCAGTAAAAGACTAGTGGTAGAGTTAGAAATCACTAACTTATTGTAAAATATAGATCATTTATGGATTTCTCCTGTCCAACTTGCTCTACATCCCCTTTTAACCACTGATTGAAAAAGAGCTTGCTGTACCTCCCCTGTGGCCTGTAACTCTCTCATTTTCCCCCCACAGAAAGCAGTTCTCATGGTGTTCATAAATGTTCCCCAAGAGAATGGTCTTGCCCAGAGTCGGGACGATGCATCTCCATTTATAAAGTTTGTGATGGGATTTTAGATTGCCCAGGAAGAGAAGATGAAAACAGTACTACTACTGGAAAATACTGTAGTGAGTATAGGCATTTACCTGGGTAACTTTCCGATAAAGATATTTCTGTTTTCTAGAACAGATGTTCAAATACAGTGTATCTGTTGGCGTTTGCATAACAAAGCACCCTAAGACTTAGTGGCTTAAACTGACAAATGTGTCGTATTATTTCTCACAGTTCTGTGGGTTGGCTAAGTAGTTTCTCTGGCCTATATCAGCTCACTCAAACGTCAGGATGTTGCAGTAAAAGCTTGGGCTAGCCTAGCTTTGTTGACCCAGAGACTGAAAGAGCAAACCCTCGGGCTCAAGTACTTTCAAGGTTCTACTTATGCCAAGTTTGCTCAAGTCTTATTGTTCAAAGCAAGACACTTGGCCAAACCCAGAGTGGATGGAAGAAATAGACTCCATCTATTGATGGGAGGAGCTTAACAAGTTTTGGAGCAACTCCCTGTCCCTAATCCCTAACACACACACAGGGAGGATTGTTTCAATGGCAATTTTGATGACCTTAAAGATGTGTTGGAGATTTTATTACCTGGCTTATACTTATGGAAAAAGGCCTTGTCTGCCTGTACTAAAAAAAAAAAAAAAAAAAAAAAAAACCTTCTGGTTCCTGGGTTACGTACTTTGAGTTACTCTCCAATGGCAAAACTGAGTTGGCCACGAACAGTGTTGTTTGATTATGTCTTGTGTGTCCACATTCATTTATGAGGAAACTGACTGGAACTAGGGATTTTTTTCTCCTTTTTTGTAACTGTAGAATATTCACCCCACCAACAACCCATCAACTCTGTGGACAGCTGACTGTCCTGTAAGGGAATACCATTTAAAACCTTGATTTCATCAATAATATACTCTGACTAAATCTGTGGTTGCCTAGAAGTGCCCATGTAACTGCAACCCCAAGGTTATTTTTTGTTTCCTGACAAAAATTGTACATAATATTTAAACAGGCAGATACCTCTATGGTTTTTTTTTTCTCTATTTCATTTGGGAGCCCATTTAAAAAGGCTCAAAAATTAATAAAAGATGTGTAGTCACAGTATGAAAGTTGGAAAATAAAAATTAACCAAAAGAAAAAAATATAATCACCTGAAATCCCATCTCTTGAAGCCAGCCGCAGTTAATACTTTTAGGCTTATTCTTGCTCCAGTCACTTGGGAGTTCTTAGCCCTTTTTACTGTGTAGACACAAAGATAGACCCATGCATGACCTGTTTTTTTTTCATAAATAAGACTTATAATGACTTATACTTGCACATAGTTATAACTTTAAAAAGGAGCTTTTATTCTTTTTTCTTTTGTTTCCACTTGAGACAGGCTCTTGTTCTGTCACCCAGGTTAGAGTACAGTGGTGCAGTCATAGCTTACTGCAGCCTCAAACTTCTGGGCTCAAGTGATCCTCTTGCATTGGCCTCCAAAAGTGCTGAGATTACAGGTGTGAGCCACTGTTCCCGGCTAATGTTTATATTTTTAACTTTTTGTGAAGATGAGGTCTAGCTATGTTACCCAGGCTGGTCTTGATCTCCTGGCTTCAAGCAATCATCCTGTCTCAGATGAGCTTTTATTGCCAAGTTTTGCAGTAAGATTTGAAGGGTGACAGATTTTTCTGTACATCTACTATGCTTACTTAGCTGCTACTGATGGAAAAAGAAGCTATTAGGTTAATCATTCTTGTCCAGAAGTCACCATTCATTTAACAAAGTTCTTTTCTTCGTTTAGGTACGACTCTGTGCTCTGCCTTGAACTGCCAGTACCAGTGCCATGCGACGCCTTATGGAGGAGCGTGTTTTTGTCCCCCAGGTTATATTATCAACCACAATGACAGCCGTACCTGTGTTGGTAAGTGATGGGGGGATGGGGGCTACTTGTCTTTCATTAGAGTACACCGACAGGTTCCCTGATCTCTGACATCAAGGAGGTTGCACTTGTGGAGAATCGTCATGGTCAGTCATAACAAAGCAACCCAGACCTCACAGAAAACCTGGCAAATAGGGAATTTTAACTCTGAGAAGGTTTGGTGTGGTGTACAAGACAAAAGAGTGGTTCTGTCATGAGCGAGTTGACTAGCTACCTGGAACCTATCCACTACTTGTTGGGGGTGGTAGTCCTTTTCTGTTTTCTTTTCAAGTATTTGGCATCAGGATTGGTGCAGCCATTCTGGTTACTGAATACTGAACTACTTCCATGAGGTTGGTAGATAGCTGCTGCTTAAGCCCAGCAAGTACCCCTACCTTATTCCCCTGGCCTCTTCTCCAGGATGCACAAACGTCACAGCAGAGGATCACCAGGTCATTGCTCAGGTGACTACACTTGGTGGGTCAGTGCCTATGCTGGGCTGGCTACTCATTCCACTGATTGTGACATCTACTTGGAACCATCATTCAAGATGAGCAGATTCTTTATCATGATGCTTCCAGATGGTGGCTGGCATTAAACTAGATACCGGTACACCAACTATTTCCTCATATCTCTCCTCTCTGACTTCAGAAATGATTTCTCCCATTGGGAGATTTTTGATTTTGATGCCATCTTTGTATCTCACTGTGATTAGGATGGGGCCTTACCATGGGAGAATTAGACATGGCCAACTATCATCAGTTTCCATTTTCTTAGTGAGTTTTTGGTGCTCTGATCTTTTTTTCCTTCGATCTGATTTTTGATACATGAATAACAAACATACTAGCAGGAAGTGATCACAGAGGTTTTGTTTTTACTGCTGTTGGGAAAAGGCATATGGAAGGCAATTGAAACTATTCATTTAAATTTGGTAGTCTTCTATGGGTCTCCAAAGTGATTCAGAATTTTCCCAGGATATTTGTATTCTTTTGATATTCCTTAGAAATATGAGATATTCTTTAGGGCTTTTGAGATAAAAACAAACATGAAATGTGTGAGAAATGCTCCTAGAAAAGTATTTCTTCTGAAATTATTATTTTAATATTATTAAAATATTAAAATGTTAATATTTTAGAACTCTTTGGTAAAATTTGGTAAAAAAATATTGAATTTAGATAAACCTAATGAAGTTATTCAAAGTCTTTAGTCTCAGCTCATGGCTTCCAACATAATTATACTTTGTCAAACATGGTTAATCTTAATAACTACTCATAGCCAGAAAAACCTTTCCTTTTTTCTTTATTTTATTATTATTATTATTATTTTCAGCAGAAGTGCTAGCAAACAGAAAAATGTATTGATACCAGAAATAAACTCTGGTTTGCAAATTAAACTTGAAATTCTTGAGAAAGCTGCTCCTCAGCGTTACTGAAAACTATAATCGTTGGGCTCACTTACTTATCATATGCCAAGAAAAACTGGATTTTCATATCCACGAAAGCAATCCATTTGAGCTTTTCCTTGTGTTCATAGTAGGTAATTGTAGGTTTTTAATGTCAGGACCAAGTCCCAAAGTTGCCTATCTAATTGCTCCTCTTAAGTAACTGTATTCAATAAGGTACTTTAAGATCAAGTGACTTAAGTGAACTCTGAAATAATTTAAGAAGGCCCCTGCATTTCTAATCATTTTAAAACATTTTATACATAAAAGTTATGATCTGCAACTGGCCTTAAATAAGATTGCGGGCCACTTTTTGTGTTTTATTGTTATCATTACCATTATATTAGGGATGCATTCTAGTAATGTACAGATACTTTTCACACAAACCTTGTTGGTTAGGTGGTGACCTGACTCTGGGAGTCCTGCCTGGATTTCAGGTAGCCCTGGGCAGAGGGGCAGCCTCGCTTCTGCTCAGAGTGGGGCTGAATCTGCTGTGGGTGTGAATCTGCTCCTGTGTCTTTGGCAAATGTCAGGCTCCTTTGCCCCCCTTCACTTCTACCCAGCTGCCAATCCCATTCCCAGCCTTTTAGTTCTCTAGGCATTTTCCTTTTCTCTTAGTAGAAAAGAAGTTCCAATAGAAATACCAGAAGCCACATTCTCAGTATTACATCAGCTTTTCTCTCTTTTTCCTTTATCAACTCCCAAAGAGGAGTTGGGGCTGAGCTGTCTTACAGTTGAAACTTGATAGGCCATGAAGTCCTTTCAGGAAAAGTGATTTGTTCTTTCAGAATCCCTGATTCAGTCTTGTGATGCCCCACAAGCTGTTCTCAGTGTTTTGTTCCACCCTAGAGCCCAGATAACATATTTTCCATATTTTCCAACATATAAGTCTGTGGTGAGCCTTGGGTTGTATTTCCAAATGTCTAGGGTTTCCTAAATGTCAGAAATTCAGGCCACTTCAATTTTCAATAGCCCCTTACAAAGTGAAAGGCTGTCATAACAAAGTTGTTGTTTTATAAAATTTTGCATTTAACCTACTAGTGAATGTAAGGCAGAATATTGCAGTATTATGCATGCACAAGATAATTTCAGGATTAGAGAACGTACTGCACATTAATAACACGTTGGAAGTAGTGTGTTCTAATACTGGGGCACTAATTCTAAGTTCCACAACAGACATCTTCTTTCATTCCCGCCAGCGCATTTCTGGGACTTTAGTACAGACAACCTCATTTGGAGATAATCTCAAAAGTCTACATTTGAGGGCCTTTGTGAATATGAGGCCCCCTGCCACCTGCAGAGACCTTTTCTGTGACCTTTGCTGTCCTTCAAGAATGTGTCATTTGCCTCTGAGTTTTGAGGCTGGGTTAACATTTATTTCACATTTGTTTCAAAGAAGACTATTTTTCTCTCTTTATAGAGAACTCTTTAAATACATGACATTAGGAAACCAGTTACACTTGTTTCAGCTGAGCTGAATTTTTAGGGGAATTGTTGCTTTGGTTTGCTCTCTCAAGCATTTCATTTCAACAAATACTCTCTGTATGGCTATAACCCTCTGCTTGGCTGACACATTACAGAGGCTTCAGGTGTTGGAAACCTATGTACCATTTATTATCTTAGACATGGCTCCCCAGTGAATACCTCGGTGGTAATCAAGAATAACATTGAATAATCTTGACACGAAATCTTGTGTCTTTCTACCATTCATCTGCCCCTGGTAGTCTTGACCTGGCAGTGGAAGCTCTGAGGCATGCTGAAGCAGTTTACTGGGCTCATTGTTTCTGATTGACAGGACATGCTGTTTGTTGACAGAATGACATCGTGGTGCAGAGTGAGGGCAGGGAGGTCATTCAGCATAGTGGGGTTTCACACAGCCAGATGGATCAGAGGGTGGCCAAGGGGGTCTCGGTTAAAAAGGGGTTTTTGAATTATTTTCACAGCAGTATTTGTTGGTGGGAGGAGACAAAGAATAAAAAGGAAAGAAAATAGATAAAGGTATTGGAGTGAGAGGGGGATTGTAAAGTAGTGTTTCAGTGTTTTGTGTGGTTTCCACTATCTTTTCTACTGTCATGAAAACCCTCAATTCTACTTTTATTTTTCTTGTCTTCACTCTGGCTGCTGATGGATGTTAATTAACTTTCATATTTCTCTATAGTGATCCAAGGATACAATCTTATTGTCACAAAAGTGACAGCAATTTTACACACTCATTCAAATCCTGTTTTTTGAGATAGGGTCTTACTGTTGTCCAGGCTGGAGTGCAGTGGCTCAATCATGCTGCTCACTGCAACCTCTCACCTCAGCCTCCTGAGTAGCTGGGGCTACAGGCACGCGCCTCCTGGCTATTTTTTTTTTTTTTTTAATTCTTAGTAGAGATAAACCCTCGCTATATTGCCCAGGCTAGTCTCAAATCCTTGGACTCAATCAATCCTCCCACCTTGCCCTCCCAAAATGCTGGGATTATAGACATGAGCCACCGTGCCTGGCCCACTCATTCAAATCTTTAAACCACTTGTAGTGCAGGTGATAGGAAGGGCATTTGTGCTAGAGAATTCCTAGTTATGACTTCTCGACCTTTGGTTTCCTTCTGTTTGACATCAGAACTTCTTCTCAGAGTGACTCCAAATCCTTAGATGTAGTCTCATGGATCTTGCATTCAAAATGAAGTTATGACATTCAGGGGATTTGAGGGAGAATGTCCTGTACTTCTTTTCCTGCTGAGGCAAAGCCTTAGGTGAAGCTTTCTCAGGGCTGAGTTGAGGGGACAGAAGGGAATCATCAGTGAGGGCATTTCACACCCTCACGTGGCCTTTCAACCTGCTAGTGTCCAGATCGGATTGGGGTTTTTTCCTTTGGTTAGTCACAGTCTTTGGAAAGATAGGTATGCTGGCTCATGTTGTTATGTTTAATCTGCAGGGAAATGGGATTATTAGAAGAACCTTCTTGGGGTTGGGTACAGTGGCTCATGCCTGCAATCCCATCACTTTGGGAGGCCAAGGCGGGCTGATCATTTGAGATCAGGAGTTTGAGACCAGCCTGGCCAACATGGGGAAATGCTGTCTCTACTAAAAATACAAAAATATTAGCCGGGTGTGGTGGTACGCACCTGTAGTCCCAGCTGCTCGGGAGGCTGAAGTGGAAGGATTGCTTGAACCTGGGAGGCGGAGGTTGCAGTGAGCCGAGATTGTGCCACTGCACTCCAGCCTGGGCAACAGAAAAGAAAAGGGAAGAACCTTGGGCTTTTGGTGGTTTATGGAATGGTGGGCCACCCAGCAGGAATGGTTGAACCCAATTCACAGTTCTGACAGTTGCTTCAAATGTAATCAGATCATAGAGCTCTGGAGAATTCTAGACTTGGGAGTGCAGTGGTTTCAGAAATTGTAATCTACTTGAGAACTTCCTGAAACCAGAGGGTGTGGGAACTCTACTGTTATAGTTTGCATGGGCCATCCTCCCAGGGAAGAGAGCAGGGTAAAGGATGATGGAGAGTGGACGTGGACTTGGAAAGTTAGATGTACCCAGGATAAGACAATTTCTGCACCCCTGAAGACTTACAGTCTTTAAGAAAGACTCTTTTAATATTTTGTTGTGTTCTCCCCTCCATATTCTATTGTTTATGTCAATTATATTGGAAGTATTTTTACACAGTAGAACTGGTAATGAACAGAGCTCTGTCATATAAGGGACTTTCAATGAACATTTATTAAATGAGTGAATAATAAGTTAACCAATAAGTAGAGGAGAAGAAATTTTTGATGTCTTGAAAATAAGTTCAATTTAATTTTGGTTATAATTTTTTGACATCAGAGGAAAGAGAACTGGGTAAATAGACCTTTCCAAATACTTTATTGCAGTCATAAATTTGTGTCTTCTTGAGGGACTGTCTATAGGCAGGTCTTACTTTATTGAGAAATGGTGCTGTCCAATAGAACTTTCTGCAGTGATGTAAATGTGTATCTTCACTCTCTAACATGGTAACCACTAGTCATATGTGGCTATTGAGCACTTGAAATGTGGCAAGTGACTAGGAAAGCAAATTATTAATTTTATTTTATTTTAATTAATCTAAAGATACATTTAGATAGCCACAGGGGGTTGGTGGCTACCATATTGGAAAGCGTAGTATTAAAGGGAAACGTTTACACCAAAGTTTATATATTTGTAAACTAACATTAATAAATGAAATGCAATACCATAGGGCTATGAATTCAGGAAGTGTTGTGCATTTTCTGTAAAGTTATCCTTCATGTAGGTTTAAAAAATGATGTAAGTATTCTTTTTCCTTACATGAAGATGGCTGTTATAAATTCTGAGAACCTGTGCCTAACTCCAGAGGGTGTTTATTTAGACACGGGCAACACCACATTCTTGGCCATCTTATCTAGGATTTTTGTCAGAGAGTGCTCAATAAATGCTGATAACCTTGACTACAAATGTGTATTTTCCATATGGCAGAGTTTGATGATTGCCAGATATGGGGAATTTGTGACCAGAAGTGTGAAAGCCGACCTGGCCATCACCTGTGCCACTGTGAAGAAGGGTATATCTTGGAGCGTGGACAGCATTGCAAAGCTAATGATTCCTGTGAGTAAATTATGGACACCTGAATCTGTGAACAGGAAACAGATTCTAATAGCTTCTTTCCTTCCTTCTGATGACAGCAGAATTATCAGCATTTATGCTGTTAGCAGGGCTTTATCATTACAAATCAGGGATGGCTCCTGTTGCCTAGAAAAATTGGTTAACATTAATTTCATTCTTTGATTATTAAGGACCAATTTGTCGATTAATGGTGACCATTATTAATATTTTTAAATTGGTTGCTTGTTTACTTTGACCTAGGCTATGATGTCACCAACCTTTAATTGTGGAATAAATGCTCTGCCTACATTTGATTGGCTTGAACATTTAACTTTTAATTAATTACCTACCACAAAAGTAGGTGACAACTATCTACAGAAATAATTTTTGCAGTGTTCTTGCAAAATTTAGGGGTATTTCCAAATAGACATGCTAAATTTGGATTAAAATTTTTTTGAATGCCCTAATTCTGGGTACTTTGTTGGAATCAATGTAAGAGTATGGAAAGTAGAGAGTAGTAAATAGTAGTAGAGAAAAGTCATGGAGAAAATCTGCAAAACATAGATGAGGGCTCCAAAGCATTTTGTCACTGTCAATTTCTCCAGACGAAGGTGTCAGTATAAACTCCTATTTTCCAATAGTTATTTCACACTTGATTTTGAAGTGTCTTTGATGTCTTCTGAAACTTAACTGCTCCCACGACTGAAGAATGGCCCATTTTCTACTTGTTTTTGCATAGAAATACCTGATTTTCTGTGTAGTAATTTTTAGGTTCAGCAGATTTTTAACACTTCAATTTGTTTATTTTTTGCATAGGTAACATATTTATATGTTCACACATTTTAAATTATAAGAAAATATGTAGTGAGATGCCTTCCTCCATACCTATTCCCCTCTGCATGGTTTTCACTTCCTCTTTCCCATGAGTAATTGCTGTTTCTTCATTTCAGTTCTAGAGGTTTTTTAACGAATAAATAAGATTGTACAAATATAGATATTTAAATGTATTTGTATATCTATATATGGTAGTAAACTATATGCACAGTTCTGCATCTTGTGAATGTACTTAAGATATTTTCCAGAGCTTTCCATATCAGCACATGAAATTATTTCTTAATTATTTTATTTATTCATTTATTTATTTAGTTAGTTAGTTTTATTTATTTATTTTTGAGAATGAGTCTTGCTCTGTTGCCCAGGCTGGAGTGCAGTGACGCCATCTTGGCTCACTGCAACCTCTGCCTCCTGGGTTCAGGCAATTCTCTGCCTCAGCCTCCCGAGTAGCTGGGACTACAGGCATCTGCCACCATGCCCGGCTAATTTTTGTATTTTTAGTAGAGATGGGGTTTCACCATGTTAGCCAGAATGGTCTTGATCTCCTCACCTCGTAATCTACCCGCCTCGGCCTCCCAAAGTGCTGGGCCTCCCAAAGTGCTGGGATTACAGGCGTGAACCACTGCATCCAGCCTTACTTATTTATTTTTGAGATGGAGTCTCTCTCTTGTTGCCCAGGCTGGAGTGCAATGGCAAGATCTTGGCTCACTGCAATCTCCGCCTCTTGGGTTCAAGTGGTTCTCCTGCCTCAGCCTCCTGAGTAGCTGAGATTACAGGCCCCCGCCACCACGCCTGGCTAATTTTTGTATTTTTAGTAGAAATGGGGTTTCCCCATGTTGGCCAGACTGATTTCGAACTCCTGACTTCATATGATCCTCCTGCCTCAGCCCCTCAAAGTGCTGGGATTACAAATGTGAGCCACTGTGCCCGGCCTTAATTATTATTTTTTTTTTATAATGGCATAATATTCCTTTTTTTTTTTGACGTTCATAATTTGTTTAACTAGTCCTCTACCGATAACTTTTATATCATTCCTTATCTTTTGCTATTGCCAGTAAGACTACAGTTAATACCTTGTTCATAGCAGCATGATTTATAATCCTTTGGGTATATACCCAGTAGTGGGATGGCTGGGTCATATGGTACATCTAGTTGCGGCACTATTCACAATAGCAAAGACTTGGAATCAACCCAAATGTCCATCTGTGACAGACTGGATTAAGAAAATGTGGCACATATACACCATGGAATATTGTGCAGCCATAAAAAAGGATGAGTTTGTGTCCTTTGTAGGGACATGGATGCAGCTGGAAACCATCATTCTTAGCAAACTATCACAAGAACAGAAAACCAAACACCACATGTTCTCACTCATAGGTGGGAACTGAACAATGACATCACTTGGACTCGGGAAGGGGAACATCACACATCGGGGCCTATCATGGGGAGGGGGGAGGGGGGGTTGCATTGGGAGTTATACCAGATATAAATGACAAATTGATGGGTGCTGACGAGTTGATGGGTGCAGCACACCAACATGGCACAAGTATACATATGTAACAAACCCGCACGTTATGCACATGTACCCTAGAACTTAAAGTATAATAATAATAAAAAAAAGTTTGAAGTGAAACTTTGAAATAAATTCTGAATTAAGAAAAGAAAAATACCTTGTTCATAGATCATTTTGCATACCTGTGAGTATATAGACAGATTTGGAACCACCATTACCATCTTTTTCAGAGTGATTTCTTGGTAATCTTTAAAATGTCTTCTGTGTTTAACAAAATCTAGAGTTGCACATGGGGCTAAGGAGCCCATATCATCAAGGAGTCTTGAAAATATCTGAGAAATACTGTCCTCAGTGTCATTGAAAGTGTATTGGACTAGCATCCAGGATGCTTGAATTCTTACCAAATTCTTCCTAACTTACTGAGATTTTGGACACTTCATTAAACCTTTTTGTGCCTCAATTTGCCCTTCTGTAAAATGGATAGAATGATAGCTATCTGTCTGCCTCAGAGGTTTATGTTAAAATCAGGTAAGACAACGTAGAAGATAGCATTTGAAAAAGCAGAAAGCATATCAGTTGTAAGCTACTTCACCATCCTTGCTCACCTGAAGGAGTGGTGATGCCTTCCTTCTTCACATTTAGTTGGCGAGGCCTCCATTATCTTCTCCAATGGTCGGGATTTGTTAATTGGTGATATTCATGGAAGGAGCTTCCGGATCCTAGTGGAGTCTCAGAATCGTGGAGTGGCCGTGGGTGTGGCTTTCCACTATCACCTGCAAAGAGTTTTTTGGACAGACACTGTGCAAAATAAGGTAAATAGAAATTGCAGGAGCTGAATGGAACCCTGAGCACAAAGTGTTGATAGCTTTTCACTTTTAGAGGGAGTAGAGGGGAAAGTTCCTTTGTTTTCTGACAAAAAAGGCCCTTGAGATATTTTATGTTAATCAGCACCTTTTCCATGCTATACTATTACATGTGACCTCTTAAACAAAGCAGTCTATTATATGGATTAGCCTTGAGCAACTTTTAATTTTATTCGAAGTGGAGTCCAAGAGCCTAATTAAAAGAAATAGTAGACATTCTTTCAAAACTGGATAGATATTTGGTGGTAATTTTTGAAATTTGATCATTTAAAATGTAAAAAGCGCACTGCTTTTCTGGATGATAAAAATCAGATTTTTACCTGCATCTTCTAAATGGAACTGTAATTCAGGATCAAGTAACAAATATTGACAGTATTTTGTTTAATGGCCAAAATTTTGTTCCATTGTCTTATTTGGAAAGTGTGATGGGTTTAATTTCATCTTGGAGTAATGCAATGGAGATTTTTGAAACATAAATTTCAGAAACTCCTAAAGAGTTATGGAATTTTATTTATTTCTTCTTCTTACATTTTATTATACCATTAATGCAATTCTCAATTATTTAAATAACTTGCATGAAATTTCTAAAAGTTGAGAATTTAGATTTTTAGCAATTCTGGTTTGATTATAGCTAAAAAATCAAAACAAACCATGTAGTTAGTGATGCTGAAGAAATATAATAATTTTGGTTTTTCTTTCAGGTTTTTTCAGTTGACATTCATGGTTTAAATATCCAAGAGGTTCTCAATGTTTCTGTTGAAACCCCAGAGAACCTGGCTGTGGACTGGGTTAATAATAAAATCTATCTGGTGGAAACCAAGGTCAACCGCATAGATATGGTAAATTTGGATGGAAGCTACCGGGTTACCCTTATAACTGAAAACTTGGGGCATCCTAGAGGAATTGCCGTGGACCCAACTGTTGGGTAAGTGATGTGAAAACATATTGATTCCTGTATTTTCAGAATTTTCTCTCTCCCTCTATACATTGAACATCCATTGGATTAATCGAAGGCTCATTCTGATTTATTTTAGGCTCTGTACTCTAGAACCCATGTCTATTTTGTGCCCTTATTTTTATAAGCTTTAAGAAAGTTTATTAAATATAATCCTATGTGAGGACATGTCACCCAAACACACCTACTGGTGTACTAAAAATACTAGTTGTTTTGGGGGTATGAATTTTATTCTTAGTGTTTGCCACATTTTCCTAGTTAAGAGATTGGATTCTGTGTTCTAACTCAATCTAATATTATTATTACAACTAAACATTACTTATGTTTCATTATTTTTAAGACGATTAACATGAATTCGCTGTAAAGATTTTTAAAGATGGGAAAAGAGGTTGGAACTATTCCTTTCAGAACTTTCTTGATACAGGCTGGGATTGAGATATCAATGCTAATATCTCATTACAAGTTGTTCATCTGAATCAACCCAGAATCACTGATAATGCTTTTCTTCAGGTTTAAATTCAAATTTCCCAATCTTCACATTTGAGAAGTGTTATAGGAGATGTAGCTTTCTCCTAGAATTTCACAATTGGGTCTTAGGACCCTCGGATAAGCTTTAGGCTATTTTAGTCTTGGTGAATGATGATTATTCACTTCTGCTTCATTATATCAGCTATCCTTCTTGAAAATGATGGAAATGTTCTCTGTCTATGCTTCAGAATGGAAAATTGAGGAGCAAAATAGCTTGATAGCTTCTTTTAAAAGGTATTTGTAAGTTTTCCTGGGCGTAAAAAAGAGAAGCAAAGGACAGATAAAGGAAACAGAGGAGGAAGTTCAGAAGGTGAATATGATTTTTTTTTGTGTGAGACAGGTTCTTGCTCTGTTGCCCAGGCTGGAGTGCAGCTGCACAATCATGGCATGCTGCAGCCTTGAATTTCTGGGCTCCAGCAATCCTCCCACCTCAGCTCCCGGAGTAGCTGAAACTATGGGCAAGTGCCATCATGCCCAGCTAATCTTTTAATTTTTGTAGAGACGGGGTCTTGCCATGTTGCCCAGGCTGGTCGTGAAATATGGGCCTCAAGCGATCCTTGTGCCTTGACCTCCCAAAGTGCTGGCACCACAGGCATGAACCGCTGTGCCTGGCTGGCTGAATATGAACTTTTAGACTGCCATATTAGTGCATCATAGTAGTTGCTATTTGGAACTGTTGACGCTCCTGATTGACCCCCGCAGTCTCTCTCTCTCTCTCTCTTTTTAAAATACTTAATTTCCCTGTTGCTTTATACTGTGGTTCTCTAATCAGCTGGATAAAATTTCCATTGATCCAAACATACTATTAAAAAAAAATTCCCAGGTAAACTTGTAAAATACCAGATTCTTTCATCTTCTGTTTTTCTTTTGTAGTTATTTATTTTTCTCAGATTGGGAGAGCCTTTCTGGGGAACCTAAGTTGGAAAGGGCATTCATGGATGGCAGCAACCGTAAAGACTTGGTGAAAACGAAGCTGGGATGGCCTGCTGGGGTAACTCTGGATATGATATCGAAGCGTGTTTACTGGGTTGACTCTCGGTTTGATTACATTGAAACTGTAACTTATGATGGAATTCAAAGGTAAGAAGTATTTTGTATGGCTTTATGGTTTTATAAGTTGTGGGGAAAGTGCTTGAAATGGCTGGAGAGAAACATCAAAGGACCAGAATGAAAATATTGCTTTGTTGGTTGACATGATAGCTTTAATGACCTTTGTACTGATATTTGCATGAAGTGACTTGCTCCGTTTTGTTAACTCTTCTTGTGTCCCATAACACAAGAGGTAAACCCTCATTAACTATAACCTCCAGCCTTTGTTCTTTGATTTCTCCTCTCCAACTACTCGCCTAGTCCCAGATGATGCACATTATTTTCATTTACTCCAGAGTTCATTTGTGCTTTGTTTCTCAAGATCACTTTCCCTTTTAATTTTCTAACCTTCCCCTAATAAATGCATGCTTTATTAGGTATTTGATGTTGCCTACTGGGAATTAAATGGATTTTACTCTGTTTTTATATATTTCAAATTTCAAGGAGAAATTCTTTGTATTGTACTTTTACCTGGTATACAAAGATACTTAAACGGCAATATTTGAAGGCAGAATATGGCTTTCTTTCTTTTTTTTTTTTTTGAGATGGAGTCTCACTCTGTCACCCAGGCTGGAGTGCAGTGATGCGATCTCAGTTCACTGCAACCTCCGCCTCCCAAGTTCAAGTGATTCTCCTGCCTCAGCCTCCCCAGTAGCTAGGATTACAAGCATACACCACCATGCCTGGCTAATTTTTGTATTTTTAGTAGAGATAACATTTCACCACGTTTCCCAAGCTGGTCCCAAACTCCTAACCTCAAGTGATTTGCCCACCTCAGCCTCCCAAAGTGTTGGGATTACAGATGTGAGCGACTACACCTGGCTGAATATGGCACATTTTTTTTTTCATCTTTGTACTCTGATTAGAGCTAACTATAACTTAATGTAAAAAAACTATTTTAGATCCTCTCCTGTTGGTATTTTCAAAAATTGGGTAAAACATGTTCTTCAAATTTTGACCCAAAATATTATTCTTGGGTGGATTCAGCAAATAGACTGGTTAATTTAATTTTTCCCAATGACTTGATTTTATGTTTTCTCAACGAAAGCAATATTATAGTTTTGTTTCCTCTTATGTTTCCATTTAGTAAGGATAATATCACAGTTTGCCACTGGATTATATATCCTTAGAACAATCTCTGCTTCGTTAAATGAAGTGATTGGGTATTAATGTGGTTACTTCCTATCACTGAAACTGGCTTCCATAAGGAGAATATGAATAAATTTTATGAAAAAATTAGCTAACCCAATAAGTCACATAAAATAATTGTGAAATTGCCTAAATTTTTTCTCTTTGGGATATTTTAGCATTACATTATATAGTCTAACTTTTGCTAAAGTAAAAAAAAGTAAAGCATAAAAGATAAAAATCAATGGAGTTTCGAAAAGATTTGAGTGGTTTGCTGGCTGTGAAGAAACATCAAAGAAATATTAAAGCTCACAAGTACAGCTGAAATCATAAAGCCATTGCCTCTCGCTTTGCCAGCAGGTGGCATTCAGGGTTCTGGAATTTGCTAACTGAAAAAGAAACTATTCTCTAATCTTAATGTACCGTGTCATTATGGAATGTTTCAAAGTGTGCACTAACCTGCCACCTTAGGTTTCTTTGTTTACTCCCCGTTAGTGTGTTTCCCAGCTTTAATATCTTTAAGTCTTTTCTTAGAGCTCTATGGTCCTTTTTAGTTATCAGGGGATGCTAATATTTTTCTTTGAGGTCTTTGTATTACGCCAAAATAAAGAAAATAAGAGTTTTCTCATATCAACCATCTTCTGCCTCACTCTGTTCATGTGTCTAACTGAATCATGGTTTGTGGAGACGTAGTCATGGGGGGTGTTGTTGATTTCCTCTCTTTGCTTAGTGCCTAATTTTACTTCTATTTTCTTCCCAGTTAAGTGGCTTTGGGCCTCCATTGCAAGTATGATCAGTTGATAGTTCCATCAAGCAGATGCATAACAGTGGTAGTGGCATTGCTTCTTGCTCTCCTTACAGTGATGTCAGGAGCAGATCTGGGCGCTTGCTGAGGCTTTAATCCTACCACTCACTGTCCTGCTCCCTAATTGCTAGGAAATGGTCAATGGTGCAGTGGAAAATAATTGGCGAAGGCATCTTTTCCCAGACTTCCAAAGTCTTGGAATACTCTTTCACCTATGGTATTCAACATGCTATTTCACATCTTAGCCTTTTAGATGTGGGGCAACCTAAAAGGAATGAAGATCAAAAGGGAAAACAGTAAATTCCAAAAAAGTCTAGGACAAGCTAAAGGATTGTCTGGGACTGAAATATAAGTTTCAAGCATCTTTTCCAAGAGACAACATGAAAATCCTTCTATCATATGTAGATGGAAATATGTATACATCTAAAATGTACCTTTTCTATCTATTCCATATTTGTGACAAGAAATTATTTAGCTTTTCAGGCATGTAATTGAACTAACTACAGCTTTAATTATAATAAAGCAAAACTAACACATTGTATGATATATATGTGTCTTTTATAACAGGAAGACCGTAGTTCATGGAGGCTCCCTCATTCCTCATCCCTTTGGAATAAGTTTATTTGAAGGTCAGGTGTTCTTTACTGATTGGACGAAGATGGCCGTGCTGAAGGCAAACAAGTTCGCGGAGACCAACCCACAAGTGTACTACCAGGCTTCCCTGAGGCCCTATGGAGTGACTGTTTACCATTCCCTCAGACAGCCCTATGGTAAGCCTCAGAACAGTGGTAACCATGCTTGGCACTGGACTTGGTGGAAAGATTTTCTCAAAGCTTTGAAAGTTAATAATGAGGGGTCTCATGTGATTTGGGTGGCATTCTCAAGTATATGAAGGGTTGGTTACCCGGAGTGTTAAACTCTATGAAACTGGTTCTACAGATTAGGAGCATTCTGGAGAAATTGATGTGTTTCAGAGTTAAATGCCAAATCTAGAGGGAATTTAGAGATTTATTTAACAGATGTTTATTGGCACCTGCAAAGATGCTTGGGGCTATAGCAGCTCACAAACCAAACCAAAATACCTATCCTCATTCTACTGGGAAAAACATCTATTTCAAACTTCTAATATTACAGTTAAGGAAACAGGTCACACAGAAGAAAATGACATGTCTAAGTGTCCATTTTAGGCAGTGTCAGAGCCATTTTTTTTCTTCTTCTCTGTTGCATATGTATGGCACCTGTTCTTTGGTTCTGATTAATCTGTCATAGGCCAGCTGGGTTTGGTGTTTCTCTGGCTGGTCACTTATTTAAAAAAAAGAAATATTTTGATTCAGACACTGCTTAGTCTTCGGTTATTTTACCACGTATTTTTTTCTTTTTATTTTTTCTGAGATGGGGTTTTCACTATCTGGAACTCTTGGCTTCAAGCGATCCTCCTGCCTCGGCTTCCCAAAGTGTTGGGATTACAGGCGTGAGCCACTGTACCTGGCCTATCATAAGCTTTGTTTATGTTTCCAGGTTATAGCTTGAGCTTTGATATGTCTATCTGGACTGTATATGGCTCTTTTCTGTATTTGCTTATGGATCAAAGAAAAAGAAACATAAACTACACTATGTTGGTAGAAAGTTTAATATTGGTGAACAATAATTTAGAGGAAAACAGATTTGCTTTAAAACTCTCATGTTAAGTGATGGATCTATTTGGGATGAAGAAAGACTACAAAGTAATGCAGTTAACTTAACAAAAGCCCAACCACTGGAACTGACACATTTAGATGAATATCCTTCAGTGTCACCATCCTGGGAAAATATATATTTGTCTAAAAATAGATATTTTATCTGAAAACGTTTTTGGAAATATCTATTTGGAATAGTTTTTACACTCAACTCACAACTAACCTCACACCTGCCCTCACATTAGATCCACTAGATCAATGATCAGTGTGATCACTCAAATTACTATTTTCATTATTTGGCTCAGAATGACATCTGCCTATCGTTTTCCCAAATCAATCCACCTGAGAAGATAAAGAGAATATTTTAAAGAATAAGTCAAAGGCTAAGAAGACAATTTTAAAAGCAGATATAAAATTTCTAGCTGTGGCAGTGATCTTCCTAAGGTCACTACTTTGAGAGTGGCTTTTGGAAGTATTAACTGGTATGTGTTGCAGACATTTAAGGTTTTGGAATCAGATCTGGCTTTGAATCCCAGTCAAGCTGTTTAGCTGCTGAATAATGCTGGGCAAGTTATTTAACTGTTTAGATTCTTGGTTTCCTCCTCTGTAAAATTGGAGGACTAATACTTACCTCTTAGAGCTATTGGTTACTAAGTTGGTTTACTTACAAAGTAAGCATCCAGTGAGTAATATTTATTATATCCTACAAATGGCAAAAAAAAAAAAAAAAAAAAGCAGTGAAGTGTGGGTTTTCTTTTGGCAGTTATTTCTAATCACGGAGGATAGCAGACATACTCTGACATAATTATTGGGGAGAAAGTTTAAGGAGTGCTTTCTTTTTTTTTTTTTGCCACCATCAGTTGGAGAGTGGATAGGAGAGCAGCAGTGATACTGGGAGGGTTAGTGTAGCCAGATGTGGATGTATTCAGTAGTAACCAGTAGTAATGTTTTCAATACGTTGCTAATCCATTACTCTATTTCACCTATAGGTGAAAAGGGCTAGAAGTGGCTTCGTGTCTTGGATAATTACACATTTCTAATTGCAATTTAACCCTGTGCATTTTTCCCTCCAGCAACCAATCCTTGTAAAGATAACAATGGGGGCTGTGAGCAGGTCTGTGTCCTCAGCCACAGAACAGATAATGATGGTTTGGGTTTCCGTTGCAAGTGCACGTTCGGCTTCCAGCTGGATACGGATGAGCGCCGCTGCATTGGTAAGAAGTCTGTTTTGGACGTTGTTCGCAGGTGGCACAGGTGTATGTGTGTCCAAACCTCTAACTAGACTAACTGCTGTTCTTGAACTGGACCAGCTCCCTGTGTGCAACTTCTTCACTGCAGATAAGCTTTCTGTAGCCCACAGAATATCTTCCTTGGTAGGCACCACTTCTACTATACGCAGAGCTATGTTCGAAAATGTAAATTTCTGTCTTTTGGGATTTTGCTTTAATCCCACATCTAAGGTTTTCTTGGGTTCCCTTTCCCCTTTGTTTGTTTCCTGAAGCCTTTTTCTCCTATTAACTATGGTCTTGAAATTCCATGTGGTTGAACTTTGAACTCTTTTCTATACCATGTATACCTTTTCCACTTTAGATGTTAGCCTTAACTTTGATGGGAAGAATTGTACTTCTCCCCACTTTGACTTCTCCTAGACCAACACGTATGCCGCTTTCAACCAGGTAATCACATCTAAATCCCATCTGGCTTTTTTTCTTTTTCTCTGTATTCCAAAATGAACCCCTGAGCACTGGGGTAGCTCAGTTCCTCACACAGGTTTTCATCTTTCAGTTCAAACTTTCTCATATCTGCCTCCATATTCCTGATTTCATTCTTACCTTGAAGGTTTCCTTTCTTCCTCTTTGGTTTCTTATACATCTATTCATACTTAAGCCATTGCCTGGGCCCTAGCTAATGATGAAATGCACTCCTACAATATTTGTTTTTCTTATTTTCCCTTCTACAACTCTCCTTTCTGTGCATGTGACAAATTCTTGCTCTCCAGATGTTGCTGTTTCTAGCGTAGTATGTAAATTCTCTTATTCTAACCAGACAAATTTGTTAACTTCTTAGGTAGTTTTAGATTCAGAAAAATCACCCTCATTTAAAAAAAAACGTGTATTTCTAACTATTATATCAAAATAGTGCATTGTCTAATAATTTTGCTTTTAAATTTCATACCTGCAATTTTTATCTTTGTCTTGGCCATACCTCCTTCATCTTCTTGATTCCCTGACATACTGTCATAATCTCCTCTTTGATTTTAAACATTACTTCTTCTTACCTATTTCCTTTATCCCTCCCCTTCCTTCCCTGCTTTCACTCCTTTGTATCTTTATGTTTCTGATTGCTGTTAATTATCTTGGTACCTATAGTAAGGTTCTTGGTGTAGATCTCTATGCAGAAGTTAATCCAACTTGAGGATTATTATGGAATTATTATAGAGTTCAGCTAATACTATTTTATAAATTAAGCATATGGATATCGTTTTTCATATAAATAAATGTTAAGGATACATTTTAGGAAGAAGGAAGATTCTAATACTCGTATCACCCTCATAGGTGCTTATCTTTTTTTCTTCCCTCTATTATTTCTAACTATGCTTTCCAAAAATTTATTTTTACATTTATTTCAGAATTATATTTTGTAATTTAAAGTTTGCTCTGTGGATGCATTTATTTGGAATTTGGGAGGAGGGGAAAGAACCATGCTGTGGCTGACTGTGCTGTGTTCTTCTTCCTACAGCTGTTCAGAATTTCCTCATTTTTTCATCCCAAGTTGCTATTCGTGGGATCCCGTTCACCTTGTCTACCCAGGAAGATGTCATGGTTCCAGTTTCGGGGAATCCTTCTTTCTTTGTTGGGATTGATTTTGATGCCCAGGACAGCACTGTCTTTTTTTCAGATATATCAAAACACATGATTTTTAAACAAAAGATTGATGGCACAGGTGAGAAAGGTTTCTCTGTGTGTGTGTGTGCATGTTTTGCCTTTTTATTGTAATGATACTTAAAACTTGATAATTAAAACTCGGTATCTAATTTTTAAGCAGAGTCTTTACTAAGCTTCCTAAATAATTTTAGATTGAGAAAATAAATTTATTGCTTTTTTATGGATTAAGGTAAAACAAACACCTTTCCTTTATTTTAGAAACAAGTTATTTTTGGGAACAGAGATGGGAGGATTGCTTGAGTTTGACACCAGCCTGGGCAACATAGTGAGATTCCACTTGTACCAAAAAAAAGAAAAAAATTAGCCAGACATGGTGGTATGTACCTGTAGTCCCCACTACTTGGGAGGCTGCAATGGAAGGATTGTTTGAGCCCAGGAGTTCCAGGCTGCAGTGAACTATGACCATTCCATTGCACTCCAGCTTGGGCAACAGAGTGCAACCCTATCTCGAAAAAAAGAAAAAAAAAAAAAAAGAGTTACGAATGTGTGTGTATTTTAGCAATGAACAATATTAACATAAAAGGAATGTCAAGTATATGAGAGCCATTAACAGATTAATTGACTAGAAGCTGTTTTTCATACTCAAGCAGTCGGATTGATTAGAGGGGAAGACATCTCTTCAGGAATGCTGGACTATGTAAATGCCAATGGTTTGGCTTGTATTAGTAATAAAATCTGTAAGCAATATAACATACCAACTAAGAGGGCCAGCTTAGGAGCTACGCTGCCTGCTTCCGAATTCCAGCTTCCCACATTTCCTAGCTTTGTAACCTTGGGCAAGTTACTCAATTTCCTTATGCCTCAATTTTCTAATCTGGAAAATATGCAGGTCATATATTGCTCATAAGGTTGTTGAGAGAATTTTTGGCTAATACATGTAAACACCTAGAGTAATGGCTAGAAAATAGTAAGTATTCAGTAAATGTTGGATATCATTATATCTGTTATCAATATAAAGCCATATTGCCCACCCTGCCCTGTCCCCAGTCCAGACCTGCTCTGGGGAGGGAACAGTTCTTTTGACTATTTCTTCTTTTGTTTGTCTCCATGTTTCTAACTGCTTTGTTTATATTTCTTGATTTATCATTTTTGGTATTTACTTCCTTGTTCTAGGTGAGCATTTTGCTTTCTTACATCATTCTTCTGTCCCAGCTTCTGAGTTCCCTCCCCCCATTCTCCTTAAAAAGCTAGATTATACTTCTGGTTAAATTAATAATATGTGTTTATATTATAAACATAATATAAATATAAATATTGTTCACTGCACAGCCAATTCTAGGATGACATTTCTTGACAATTTTTGACAATTGCCCTATTTTCATTTGCTTAGTTTTAAAATATAACAATGATGCATTTTCCCCAAAGGCTCCAATAGCTCTATCAAATGCCTATACAAAGACAGAAAACAGCCTATAATTTTTTTTTCCTTCTGAGACCCCTATACTGTGTTCCGGTTGGGACTTGTTTTCTCTGGCCTGGTGCACAGCTCTTATCTTCTGACTTCTCTTTGCCGCTCCCCTGTGCTGGACCTTCTGTTTGTGGTAGGCCGTTTATTTCTTTTTCTAGATTTATTTCCTCATTTTGCTGAAACATGTTATATAATAGCTTCCTGAGAAGCATAAGTAGGTGGCATATATTTTGAGTCTTTGAATGTCTGTGAGCGTTTTATTTTGCTCTCCTTTTGACTGTTTGGCTGGGTACAGGTTGCATTAATTTAAATCTGGAATTTGAAAACATTGCTCCAGTGACCTCTAATATCTAGCGCTGAGTCCAGTGCCATTCTGAGTACCATTTCTATGGATATGACCTTGATATGGATATGGATATGACATTAAAAATTAATCTTCCTCTGTTCCCATTTTCTCTGGATTCCTTTTCCTTTTGATTTCTTTTCACCTTTCTTCTTTGTGATAGAAGCTTTCTCCAAATGTCCGAGTTGCTAGTTTGGTATTTAGGGTAAGGTTATAAAACCTGACCTGAAAGTCTGTACATGTGGATAGGCCTTGTCAGCTGGTAAGCTTCAGACAGGGAGGTGGCTTGGTTGCCAGACTGCTCCCCAAGGCAGCATTAGTGAGTCTTTTCTGGAGATGATCAATTTATCCTTCATAGATGCCTCCATTCTCCTTCTTGGGGTAAGGGGAAGATGTGGGGAGATGGTGGTCTGTTCTGGGGGTGATTAATTTCTCCTTCATAGATGCTTTCATTCTCCTTCTTGGGGTAAGGGGACGATGTGGGGAAATGGTGGTCTGTTCTGGGAGTGGGCAGAGGAAAGGGAGCTGAGGGCACCCTTTCAGTATTCCTAAAATCCTCCTGTACTCAGTTCCATGTCCATCTCAGTTCTCCATTGAACCCATAGCCATTCTGCTTCACCTGTGCCCTGAACCCATAGCCATTCTGCTTCACCTCCTCCAGAAAAGAAGATCTGTGGTCCATTAGAGGAGATAGAGGAGTGGCGTGACACTCAGGATCTGGGAGGGACCTGGGCATTGGATTGCTCCTTATCCTGACTTTATCTGAGCCCCTTAGTTCCTTGCCCCTGCCTTTCTTAGGACCTGTGCCTCTGAGTGTGAGTGCACTGAGGCTTCTGCATATGTGGGTGTGTGTCTGTCTTCTGTTGACACTTAGTTTGTAGCATTTTCCCTTTCTTGATTGAGTTATCACTCCTCCAATACCTTTTAAAATATTTGTTGGAATTGCTCATCTGCTGTTATTTTACTGTCTTTTAAGTAGCGTTTGGTAGGAAGAGGAGATAAACATGTTTGGTTTGTCAATCTGCTATTTTGAACGAGAAATTATCTTTTTTGAGGACTTAGAATCAGGCCTACTGAGCTTGGAGAACTGCAATTGAGCTTAGTGCTCAGCAAAAGGTAGTATTGTGTTTCTCAGCTGCATGCAGGTCAAGTCTCCCATAGGCACCTCCACAAGTCAGCTTCCTTCTGCTTTGTTGATCTGGAATTCTCATTGTATTTTTGGTAAACTTCAAGTCCGTATGCTGAACAACCTTTTAAAGTATTCTTCATCATCAGTGGTATGCTGACTCTGTAAGCTTTGGTGAGGGAGGCATTACATTGTTCTTTTTTTTTTTTTTTTTCTTGAATGAGTACACAGTATATGCAGGAAATGAGTCAGAAATCAAATTAACCAATGTGGTGGTGGTGTGGTGTAGTGGCAGATACTTGGGAGGATCACTTGAGGTAAGGAGTTGGAGGCTGCAGTGAGCTATGATCATGCCACTGCACTGCAGCCGATGTAAGACCTGTCTCTAAAGAAAAAGAAAAATAAAAGGAAAAAGAAAAAGAAGTCATATTAAAAGTCAGGATTAGCTGAATGAAGCCCTCAGGAAAACTCCCTCCATCAATGATACCTTCTCTTTTCTAAATTCTCTTTTTCTACTGACTTTTCCCTGTCATCAGATATGCTCAAGTTTCTCCCATCCTAAAAAAATATGCAACTTACCCTTCACTCCACGTTCCTCTTTAGTGATAAGTCCTTCTCTGCATTTCATGGTCAAGTTTCTTGAAAGATTGATTTGCACTTTCCTATCCCCTCTTCCATATTTCTCACTGATTACTCACCTCTCGCAATCTGCCCACCAGGTGGCTGAAACCCCTCTCATCCTGGTCACCTCTAGTCTCTTTCTTGCTACATTAAATAATGCCTTTCAGATCTATATTTGGTACTTCGGCCATCTTCTCTCAAAAATTCTTTCTTCCATGACAGTATCCTCCTGGATTTCCTTCTATTTCTTGATCATTTTTTTTTCTAGTGTACCCTGGAGATCTTTTCTTTTTTGCCTGTTCTATAAAAAGCTGTAAATCTGTTGGTCAACATTGATCCTCCTTTCTCTGAATAATTTCACACCTTTCATGCCTTTGATTACTATCTATGTAACAACTATAAATAATTGTGGGGGAGACTTTTATAATAGTGCATTTACTGAGTGTTTTTCCTTCTAACCTGGGGAATGAGGGAACGACCAAGCAAACTTTTCTGTAGGTCATGATAAAAACCTCTATGCAAGTTCTCTGTCTGAGGTTCAGACCCATAGTGCCAGCTGCCTTTTGGATACATCACCTGGATATCCTACAATCACCTCTAAACCAACATGTCTAAGTGGATGACTCATCCAACTTCTCACATGCCTTAGAGGAAGGACATGACCACTCACCCCTTCCTTAGTGCCCCATCCCCACCTGGTGGTCATCATGAATATTTCCATCTCCTTTAACCTCTACCATTAACTCATTAACGTCCAGCCATACTCCTAGAACATGTGGAGTGTTCAGTCTCTGTCTCTGTCAACCACCCCAGACCTCCGCTTTGCCATGTGGTCCATTAGGAATCTGTGCTTTCAGACCATCCTATGCATCTCTCCATCTCAGCACCTATTACTCTTATTTTTGTCTCTTGGCCTAGTTGCCTCCTCCTCTTTCACCACCTCACTATGAATTACCTTGAGAGTGGTGTCCACACTTCTTTCCAGATGCTTAACTTCTCTTTGACTTGGTTCCCTCATCTGTAGAATAGGAGCGATACTAATACCTACTTGATTGAGTGGCTGTGAGGATGGATGAATCCATGTAGAGTACTCGGTCCAATTTCTGCCTCCTAGTAAGTGCTCATTTAATCTAAGCTGTAATTATTAACAGTATTAGCAATATTGTGTTTTCTAAATATATAGTTGGTTGTCTATCACACAGAGAACTTTCTTTTCACAATTTGCTGAATAAATGAAGAGAAAAAGTAGTAAGTTTTTTTTTTCTTCCTACCGCAAAAGAAAGAGGTATGGCTGTTTATTCTGATTCAGATTTTCTTTAGTGAAAAAAAGAAAAAAGAGGGGAAAAGAAGGCATAACAACTCCATAAAGAGGAAAGTGGTTTTTTTTTTTTTTTTTTTTTTTTTAAATCAGTTCTGATTTCCTTTCTGGTATCTCTGCTGGTCTTTTCCAAACTTGGCAACTTTGTGGCTGTGGAAGACTGTTGATGAGAGGGTTGGGCGGTGATACCTCAAGGTTACCCTCAGGTCGTACCTGGTGGTGTCAGCTTATCAGAGCCGTCTCCGGGTGGTAGTAGGTGAACTCAGGTATCTCTTCTTCAGATATTCTGCAGTGAGAAATTTTTTTCTGGAAGGTTGCACATGGGAGTAAATCCAGGCCATACCATTCCTGGTTCTGTTTGTCAGTATCATATCTACTCTTTGAGATCCAAAGTTTGAGGAATGGATAGATTCTAAGTTTATCTCATGTTACTGCTCAGCAGCTTACAGAGCTTTTTTTTAAAAAAAGAATTCCACATGTATTCCTGAAATATATTCCAATTCTGACACAAAATTTCAATATGCATTAGTAGGAAAATTGATGTCTTACAAAATATACTTAGTTTAAAACATGTCCATATTTTAACTTATAGGAAGAGAAATTCTCGCAGCTAACAGGGTGGAAAATGTTGAAAGTTTGGCTTTCGATTGGATCTCAAAGAATCTCTATTGGACAGACTCTCGTTACAAAAGTATCAGTGTCATGAGGCTAGCTGATAAAACGAGACGCACAGTAGTTCAGTATTTAAATAACCCCCGATCAGTGGTAGTTCATCCTTTTGCCGGGTAAGTGTGTTCATGTTTTCCTAAGAGCTTGAAACTGTATGTCTTTTACAGTCATTGAAAAGTGATGCCCTAGCAATTTGGTAAGTTCAGCAAATATAAGATTGAACTGTATAAGTTGAAATCACCTTAAATTTTATTTCTTTTTTCCTTCAAAAACTAGTAAAAAAATTGTTTTTAAACCCAAAACAGTTCTTCTAACTTTTGGCTTTCCCAGTCTTCACTGAAGTGTAGTTTTTTTTCACAACTGCAGAGGACCAAACAATGTGATAGAGATTCAGTAGAGAAGGAGTGAATAGGCAACGGAATTGACAGGAAAGATCCAAATTCTTTCCCTGCTTTAATATATTGATATAAGCTTAGCAAAACTTGCTTAATCATTCAGTAGTTTTCAGAATAAAAAGTTTTTCAGACCACAGAGTTTCATCTTTTACCATTCTATAATTGGTGGTACCAAACAAGGAAAGACAGAAGACTTCAGAGTATTCCTTTTTGGTTCTTACCTTTCTTATTTACATATGTTTAACAGCTACTCTGTTTATTTAGAACAAATCTGAGCTATGTGTTGTATATGAGTGGAATGATTAAAAAGATGGCCAGTAACTCACTAACGCCTGATTACCCAGGGAACATCCATCCCTGTGCTTCCATTAGATATATAATCTCATCAGATCCCAAAGCTAGTTTGTGAAGGAGGTATGTGTAAATACCCATTTTAGAGAGAATGAATCTAAGACACAGTAAGATAAAGTGACTTGTGAAAGAGCCCGCAGCTATTAGGCAACAGTCAGTATTCAAATTCCAGACCTGTCTGACTGGAATGCCTGTGTGCCCAAAAAAAGTCTGTTTGCTGCGTCTAGAGTGTCCGCTTTAATTTTCTCTCTGTAAGATAATAAAAGAGACACATTTTAAAATTGATGTTATTATTGATAAGAAATTTCATTGCCCTTTAGCAAGTTAAACAGTTGATTTTTTAAATGGATTTGTCTTAACTTAAACTTTTGGCCTTTGGTTTTGAAAAACTGTTGAATTCCTTTCTTGATGACTCTTGTTTAAAATGATATGAAGTAGTTACATTTCAGAAAGTTACATTTTGGAAAAGACTAATTTTGATTCCTCTGGATATCATAAAAGAGAAAAAGATTTTTTTTTTTTTTTTTTTGCCTCTAGACTTACCTTTTTCCCACTCTTTAGAATATTGAAAAAATGCCTTGGGTCAGATACTGTTTGCATTGCATTGATTTGGATGCTTTCTTCATCTGAGATGAATGGTTTCCTGCAAATTTATCAATTTCTTATGCAAGGATGACTAGAAGATCCTGAATTTTTTTTTTTTTTTTTGAGGCGGAGTCTCACTCTGTCGCCCGGACTGGAGTGCAGTGGCCAGATCTCAGCTCACTGCAAGCTCCGCCTCCCAGGTTTACGCCATTCTCCTGCCTCAGCCTCCTGAGTAGGTGGGACTACAGGCGCCCGCCACCTCGCCCGGCTAGTTTTTGTACTGTGTTAGCCAGGATGGTCTCGATCTCCTGACCTCGTGATCCGCCCGTCTCGGCCTCCCAAAGTGCTGGGATTACAGGCTTGAGCCACCGCGCCCGGCCGATCCTGAATGTTTAATCCAGAGAGAAAGAGATTGAAATCTGTTTTCTTGCTCTGCTTGTTGTTTATTATTTTATTTTAACAACATGGAATATTAATATTAATATTCAGGTAACCTGAATTGTGTCTTGTTAGAGAATACATTGGGTGACAATAGTTTTAGTTCCTAAAATCTAAGACAGTGGTTCCCTTCTCTCAACGCCCATTTAAATGCCATTTGTATTTGTGACTTTGGTTACAGGTTGACAACTAAATTTTAACTGACAATTATGTCAGTTATACACTAAATATGTTAAACTCGATAGCATATAAAGAAAACAAAATTAATTGCAGTATCTGGAGAATCTCTGTTTGTTCTAAATCTCTGGAAGTCATGTAGTTTGTCCCAGTGTTAACAGCCTTGACTTACTACTGCTTTTTCTAGGTATCTATTCTTCACTGATTGGTTCCGTCCTGCTAAAATTATGAGAGCATGGAGTGATGGATCTCACCTCTTGCCTATAGTAAATACTACTCTTGGATGGCCCAATGGCTTAGCCATCGATTGGGCGTAAGTAGGAATTATCATCCCTGTGACTTAGTTCCCTTTTACTGCAGAACACATAGTGAGGCAGGTTGGGTGATGTGATGGAGTAAGGAAACTGGTACTGCTTGCCCCCGTGGAATTTTAAATAATTAATTGGTGATGGGAGAAGGATATTGAATAAGAACACAAAGAACATAAACATAGTTGGCCAGCTACTGCTAGGGTGAAAACTAATTAATTCATGAGTATTCTGAGAAAATTACTAGAGAAAGCTGAATGATAAGATTTAGTGGAAACTTAAGATGGGGGTGGTGGGTCCCAAGCCCCATTGGAAGTAGGGTACAGATTTGATGAACTGTAGGTTGGATGTAATTTCTTACAGGGAGCGTCTTGAGTTTAGGAAATCTTTAGAGTCAATTAATCAACAAATGCACATTTGCTTACATGCACTTTGGGAGAACTTTAAAAGCATAAGATATGGTTCTCAAGAAATTGATGATCTATCTGGGAACATAGGAAAAGGAATAGAGTAAATAAGTTTATAAAGATGAAAATGCCAAAGTAACTTATGGGAGAAAAAAAGGGAAGAAATATATTAACTTTTTAAACATAGATTACTACCAATGTTTTTCTTAACTTGTTGATTTCACAAGGAGAAAATAAAATTTCTGGCTCAAAGATAGCAACATTTTAAGTTTTCTAAGACGATTGAAAGTCACTTCATGAAAGTAGCTGTCTCTTTCTGGGGGACATAAAACTATTAAATTTTTAATAAATATAATTTAAATTTTAAAAGCTTTGTTTAATAAATGTGTCAACTGACCCTACTGTTTTTGAATGCCGTTTGTGTAAAGGGTGCTCTGATAGTTTTTGGATAAGAGATAATTAAACATTTTATTATTTTAGTGCTTCACGATTATACTGGGTAGATGCCTATTTTGATAAAATTGAGCACAGCACCTTTGATGGTTTAGACAGAAGAAGACTGGGCCACATAGAGCAGATGACACATCCATTTGGACTTGCCATCTTTGGAGGTATGTTTTAAAGCAATAAAGGTATGTATTGTTTTTATACATTGCGAGTTACAACAGTAAACTCATCCTCATGTGGCATTCTCACAATCCCAGAAAAGCTGGCCACTTTAAAATGAAAAAATTTAAAATAGCGCTATTATATATAGACAAAACATTCATTTTGTTGATGGTGTATTTCATTTTTAGAGTGTGATTTTTGTTTTGCATATATTTGTATAATGTTGACAATGTATATGGGTACAGCACTTTGTAGATTACATGTATTATACCATTCAACATCCCAACTACTTAGTTATACAAGTATCACATGAGGAAACAGTAAATTACTGCCTTCATTTTCAAGAATAAAACAGCAAGAGCTGTTTATAGTCATCATTGTGCATTTCATTATTCTCCAGTGTTTGTAAGAATCTCATTAGAAATCCTTATGGAAAAAACGATTACACGTATTCATCAACTATATGTTCACTGAATGACTTTGAAACTTTTTTATTCAAAATGTTGGAGAACTGACATCATCTTTGTTTTATAGAAGTGTTAGGTTATGCTTTATGAAAAACAGTGAGACATAATTGTTTTTTCATCAACCTTTCCAAATAATTTCATGCTACTAGTGAAAATTGCTGGGAAGCATGAATTCTGGGGAACTACAGTCACAATGAGCACAGCCAATGCTCGCCTGCCTTCTCAGCTCCCCATTTGAGTGTAGGCTTGCTGTTGTGAGTTGAGTTGCTGGGAATAAGAATGTAGCCTGGTACCATGAAACAGGTGGTTTGCTTAGTCTTGAAAACAGGAGCTCTGTGAATGGTTGTACAGCTTGTGCACTGCATAAAAATGCTAGGCCAAGAGGGTGAGGAGAGACCGAAATCTATCCTGGGTCTGTTTGACAAACCATGATTACTGTAGTTAGAGGGGTCATGTTTTGTTTAGGTCCACCAAAAGCCCTGTGTATATGCTAGTTGTGTCCCTGGTTGAAACCTCCTACTTTGAATAATTAACATAGTGCTTGAAAAGACTAGACACTCACTATAAATCAAAGACTTTCTCACATGCATAGAATGTATGTGTAGAATGAATAGTTAGTTAGTATATTGCATATCTTGTCCTGCTGTCTGTTTATCTGTGGAGGAGTGTGTGGTATTTAAAAAATGCTCATGAGATTTTTGATGAGTTAATTATAAATACTCCTCCCATCCCCCTCCTGCCGCTGCCGTCCATTTACTCCCTTTTACTAATGATGTCAGACACATACTATTTGCTCTCACATAGAAACATTATGAAAATGTTGAATTTTCTCTGCTCTGGGATGGGATGTTTTGGGATTCAAGAAAATGTAGTTTTAGTTCTTTTGGTTTCATCAGTATGAAAAAAATTGAATGCATACCCATGAGGGCAACACAACATTCCCAAAATAGCAATAATTATTTGTTTCTTTCAACATTGCCGTTTATTGTGAATTTCTTTTGGAAAGTTCTTTTGTTGTGCAACATCAGAGAAATTATGTACCTTTTTACTGAAGGGCTAGATCTTCTTGATTGTGCACCACACAGAACTAAAAGATTTATTGAACTCCTTACTTATTCAAGTATATTAGGATACCTTTGTGAGTAGTGGGACTGGGATTGCCAGTTTCTAGAAAGATTTAGGGAGTCTAGTGACTGACTGGTCATTGATTAGAGCACAGATAAGGAAATTGGTCGAATAAAATTTATGACATCTTAAGCATTTTCTGATTAATTAGGGTTTTCTAGTTAAACTATCATTAAAGAGAAAATCCACGTTGATGCAATTCTTTCTTTTAAAAATATATGTTTACTTTCCTGCTGCAGTAGTTAGTGTAAAGTGAACATGATTAAATTTTTGTTGTTTAGAGTCTTACGTTGCCTCTCTCTTACTGTTCTGAGCATCATGGAACAGTAGTGTGGTTATAGGTGAATGCACATTTGTGTTGAGATTTTTATTGATCCTCAAACATACAATGAAAGTTCCTTTTTGATCTGGACCTGTACTTTTCCTTCTCAATGGCTTCTTATTTAAGTCAAGGGGAAAAAAAATACAATTTAAGCGCTGTCATTAAAACATAGAATATGAACTGTTTGACCTGGGAAGGATCTCAGGAATGATTCAGACTGTCTCCTTTACACAGTGTAGTATTTGCCTAAGAGCACTCAGCAGGTGAGTGCTTTAGCGGGCGCAGACCTATGAGGCCTCATTGAGTTGCTCTGTAGAAGAATTCTCCGATTCCTATTTTCACTATTACCTATGCAGAACTAAACCCAGTTGCTACTAAATGCCATCATGAAACTCCATATGTGCTTGCCTGAACCTGAACCCTGGTATTATTAACATACAGACTTCCACAGAGCATTACTAGGGAGTAACAAGTCATGGAAAATGGTAACAGAAACATATTACAGATATTTATGGGGGAGATGATCGTATCTGCAAGAAGCATTACAAGCCTATTGCATTTTCTCAAGTGATTTATTTATAAGTTAGCTGTGACTGAAAATATTAATCTACCCATGTTTCTTCTCAGAGCATTTATTTTTTACTGACTGGAGACTGGGTGCCATTATCCGAGTCAGGAAAACAGATGGTGGAGAAATGACAGTTATCCGAAGTGGCATTGCTTACATACTGCATTTGAAATCATATGATGTCAACATCCAGACTGGTGAGATTGCCCAGTTTTTTTTTTTCTGTATGGGTTTATTTATTTGTTATAGTGGCTCCTGTTCTTTTTAAGTACTTATTACTTGAAGGTCTAGCTCCTGATAGTTTTATATTCTTGTCGTTCACATAATCTAAGAGTGTAAGACTTTGAATCTCTGTTCATTGCTGCTAGCTAGCCTTAAACATGTTGTCAGGAAAAACACGTTTTGGGACTTTTCCTTACCTAAATGGAGTGTTGTATTTGGCAGGTTGATTTCCAAGAGGAAGCTACTTTTTAGTATTGGGTCTGAAAAATGTTTTGTCCCGTTTGTTTTCCTTCACAAATCAAACCCGTGACCCACCTAGTGAAAATGTACATGACTGACTCCCTTGGGGCTTGGCTTTTGCAGGTTCTAACGCCTGTAATCAACCCACGCATCCTAACGGTGACTGCAGTCACTTCTGCTTCCCGGTGCCAAATTTCCAGCGAGTGTGTGGGTGCCCTTATGGAATGAGGCTGGCTTCCAATCACTTGACATGCGAGGGGGACCCAACCAATGAACCACCCACGGAGCAGTGTGGCGTATTCTCCTTCCCCTGTAAAAATGGCAGATGTGTGCCCAGTTACTATCGCTGTGATGGAGTCAACGACTGTCATGATAACAGTGATGAGCAACTATGTGGCACACTTAGTAAGTAGCTGTGTACTGGCGATATTTCCTGGGATGAATAGAGTAGAGGTGATCTTTAAAGAAAATAAATAAAACCTTGGGCTATTTATATGGGTAAAAATATCTTTTAGAATTTCAGATTCTTGACAAGTACTTTGAAGGCTTTTAGAAAGCTAAGCAAGAAATTTCATTCATAATGTTATGGATGGTTTCTAGCCTTGATTTAGACTATCTTCAACAATTTTTTCCTTTGACATTGGCTGTTTGGACCAATGCAGTCATTATGTCTTGGCAAACTCCTCAAAAAGTCCAATCGAAATAAACTAGATCTGGCCAGGCAAGGTGGCTAATGCCTGTAATCCCAGCATTTTGGGAGGCTGAGACAGGAGGATTGCTTGAGTCCAGAAGTTTGAGACCAGTCTGGGAAACATGACGAAACCCGGTCTCTACAAAAAAATACAAAATTCCAAATAACTGGGGCTATTACAAAATACAAAATTACAAAATTCAAAAAAACAAAATTACAAGTAGCTGGGACTACAGGCACATGTCACCACATCCAGCTAATTTGTATTTTGTATTTTCACAAAATTTGTAAAATACAAAAATTTGTACTTAGGAGGCTGGGGTGGGAGAGTTGCTTGAGCTGGGGAGGTTGAGGCTGCAGTTAGCCAAGACTGTGCCACTGTACTTCAGCCTGTGCAGCAGAGTGAAACCCTGCCTCAAAAAAATAAGCCAACAAACAACAACAATGAAAACAAACTAGACCTAACCTTCAGCAACTGAGGCAATAGTATCACGGAATAACTACTTGCAATCGTAGCCTTTGGAAAATATCATGTGTTATATTCCTTTTCCCCCATGTTAGAGTAAAATAAATAAAAAATGAAATGGTGATCTTAACCTTTATATTCTTCTTTTGATGGTAATCTAGTCTATATAGTTTGAGGCCAAATAAACACTATTGCAGAAGGCAAAAGTATTATATTCAAATTAAAAAAAAGATAGAGGACAGTTGAAATCTCAGAAATCTCTATCAAGGTGAAATTAATACTAATGATAACTTTTCTTTTGGAGAGAAAGAGGAGTGACAGATTTGAAAGAGCAATGTGCTCACTTGTACATTTTTCTGAAATTTCTTAAATGTTCATCTTTTTGTGTATTATCTTCTCATTTCTAAGAGCACAATATTTTACCTTAATGTTTTATCTATTTGCACTTTTCATATGACACATTTTCAAGCTTTCTATAGTCTGAATTTGAAATTGTGGTTGGAGGAAGTAACAGCTTGAAAGTTAAGGATGAGCTTTAGAGTCAGTCCAACCAGACTGTGAATCATAGGCAGGTTTCTAAATCTCTCAAAGCCTCAATTTCCTTATCTGTAAAATACAGACAATTATATGTACTTTATAGTATTCTTTTTTTTTTTTTTTTTTGAGACAGACTCACTGCAAGCTCCACCTCCCGGGTTTATGCCATTCTCCTGCCTCAGCCTCCTGAGTAGCTGGAACTACAGGCACCCGCCACCTCGCCCAGCTAGTTTTTCGTATTTTTTAGTAGAGACGGGGTTTCACCGTGTTAGCCAGGATGGTCTCGATTGCCTGACCTCGTGATCTGCCCATCTCGGTCTCCCAAAGTGCTGGGATTACAGGCTTGAGCCACCGTGCCCAGCCTTATAGTATTCTTGTGAGGATTTAAAGTGAACTTATATGATGTGTGTGTGCATAACTTAGAAAAATGCCTTTTCTATGATAAATACCAAATAAATGCCAACTAATGATGATGTTAATGATGATGACATCACTTGATGAACTTTTCTCCTTATTATATACAATGCCTCCATTATAAAAGGTGAACTGAGCCTTTACAAGGCAAGAACTCATTTAAAAGTCTGTAAAAACAAATTTGTTCATGACCAGTTTGTTACTATTGTAGATAATACCTGTTCATCTTCGGCGTTCACCTGTGGCCATGGGGAGTGCATTCCTGCACACTGGCGCTGTGACAAGCGCAACGACTGTGTGGATGGCAGTGATGAGCACAACTGCCCCACCCACGCACCTGCTTCCTGCCTTGACACCCAGTACACCTGTGATAATCACCAGTGTATCTCAAAGAACTGGGTCTGTGACACAGACAATGATTGTGGAGATGGATCTGATGAAAAGAACTGCAGTAAGTTTTGAACTAGTTTCTCTTGGTTGGTCAGCCTTGTAAATAGACGTCAACAACCAAACAGCCTTGCATTCTTTCCTCTAAGGCTCATACAATTTTCATTGTCTCTTTAGTACTTCTATTCCACTTGTCAATCTCTGTATCGCTAGGTTATAAGGATAAAGGCATGTGCCTGCACATGGGATGCTTAGAGTCCACCTGTAAGTATTGAGTTCTGTGGAAGCAAAGCAAGGACTGCCTCTGATGCCAAACATTTCAATTCAGATAGGAATTGAAAAAGTGAAAATCCCTCAACTATCTATTTATATATTTAAAACAATATTGAAAGTCATATAGACATATCCAGACCTTTGGCTATTGATGTTTCTTTTTCATTTAGTACAAGCAAAAAGACATCAAAATAAAGAGGCACAGAAAATTTAAATTTCCATTGATCTTATCCACCTGTTTTCCATCTTGCCAGTTCTGCTTTCCTTTAGCTAGTTGTTTTATTTCATGTCTTCAATAATAGTTTAAGATGGAGCAAAGTTCCCTGGGCTGAGTTCTAGTTCTGTTTGCACGACTAGGCAAGTCACTATCATTTGGAATAGATGAGCTTTAAGATCCCTTCTAGCTTTCATACCCTATAAGTCTGTATTTAATATAATTTCATGTTGTGGGTGGGGCCAGCCACTGCATCCGACTCCGAGGCTATGGTCTTAACAGCAAGGTAGGACCCTGGTTTTTAGAATTGTTCTATTTAGACTTTTACATCCAATTTGGGGAGTCTATCTACACACTGTTGTTACTAGGCATGTGGGTCATGCTGGTTTTGTTGCCTAATTGGGCTCCATTGCTTGGCTTTGGTCTAGAGTCATGGACTTCGTAGTATTCGTTAAATGTAGTCCCAGTCCAAGCACATGATGCTTACTTTCTAAATGTGGTCTATTTTCCAAGGTGTAATAACAGTTTCTGACTCTGCCCTATAATCTTTTATTCTCAATTCTAAAACCTATGCTAGTTTTGAGTTCTTTTGCTTAGCTGACTTTGATAGTGTGGCTGATTTGAAAGAATTTTGAACCCATGTACAATTGAGATAACTTCCCATTTTTAGTTTGACTCTGGTACTTGTTGCACAGGAAATAAACTTGTTGGTTTTGTTTTCGGATGACATTAGATTCGACAGAGACATGCCAGCCTAGTCAGTTTAATTGCCCCAACCATCGATGTATTGACCTATCGTTTGTCTGTGATGGGGACAAGGATTGTGTTGATGGATCTGATGAGGTTGGCTGTGGTAAGTGCATTGCTTTTGTTTTTATTCACAGTGTTTATTTAGAAAAATCTCAGTGTTAACACATGGACAGAGGGAGGGGAACATAACACACCGGGGCCTGTGGCAGGGTGGGGGATGGGGGAGGGATAGCATTAGGAGAAATACCTACTGTAGATTATGGGTTGATGTGTACAGCAAACCACCATGGCACCTGTGTACCTATGTAACAAACCTGCACGTTCTGCATATGTACTCCAGAACTTAAAGTATAACAACAAAAAAGAAAAATCTCAGTGTTTAGTCATTTTAGCCCTGAGTTAATTTCTAATGCTTTTCTCTTTCATTCTTAGTATTAAACTGTACTGCTTCTCAATTCAAGTGTGCCAGTGGGGATAAATGTATTAGCGTCACGAATCGTTGTGATGGTGTTTTTGACTGCAGTGACAACTCGGATGAAGCAGGCTGTCGTAAGTAACACAAACCCAGCATGTTTCAGACAAAGGGGTCATTTCATTTTTGCCAGTATTGATACTGATATTGCCACACATTTTCCCTAACTCAGACAAACTGGGGGAAAGTATCCTCGAAGGAATGCAGTATTGAACATACAGTAAAATTGAGTAGACATTGCCATATAATGTGTAATTAGTGAATCAAGTGGTTGTATAAATGGATACTTCAAATAGTGTCTTAGATGGGCTAAATGTTTCTTAGATATTTTTGTTTTCATTTTTAGTTTTTCTTAGGACTTCCCATGTTAGTGGGTTTAAACTTTTGAGGCTCTACTCCATATAAAGATATTTTACTGGTTTCTTTTAAGTTTCAGAAGAGAGCTCAAATCATGGTGTAGAAATGGTATGGAGTTGTATTTAGTATTGACTCTGATGAACTCATTCTTTGTGCTATTATGTGTTGAATATCTGCTAAGATGTTATTTATGGCCTTTGTCCTTAGACTCTGGTAAGGGAGATTATAGAAGGCAAGAGACAATTAAGCAAGATAGACAGTTACAAGGGTCTTAGAAATGGCACAGACAAAATTCTATGGAGGTTCAGAGAAAAGAAATTTCTTCCAGTTGGGGGATTCAAGTAGGACTTCATACAATATAATTCTGATGGATCTATAATCTTCACAGACTGGAAACCTATACTCACATGATTTGTTATTTGCCCACTTTTTGTTTTAAATAAATTTTAGACTTGCAAAAACTCATCAGTGAGTTGATTATTTGTTTGAACAATGGTGTTTCAGACCATAAAAAGTAAGTTTTCGTAATTTTTCCTCCTGCATCAGAAAGGTAGTGTATAAAGCCATGGATTAAAATGAAAAGTTAAATAAAATGCTTATATACTTTATAGTTTGCACAACATCTAGAAATTCCTAATCACTAATTTTCCTGTTTCACATTAAAAGCATAAAATTCTGTGATGAACTGAGGTTAAACTATCAGTTGGTGCTGGCTTGCTGTTGCCTTGTGAGATCCCTGGTAGAGAGTTTTGGTTTACCCCTGTGCAGTTCTTACCTATCTCTCCAGGATTGCTCGATGAACAGTGGAAAGTTTGCAAAGAATTGAGTATTTACCATTACCTTTAGTTTTACTTAGTGTGTGCTGGTTTCATTGGATATAGTTATCTGAGGGAAAATAGTAACACCCAAACATGATATTAAACACATGAAGTTCAAAGTAATCATAGCTATTTTAGCTGTATTGTAATGTTCTAGTGATTCTTTCATAGAAAGATAGATAAACTTTATTATTGAATCTGCAATTGGAAGAACATTAGAAACACAGGAAAAGGAAACAGAATGTTCTTTTGACACAGGTACTTATCTGCTAGTCAGCAGCTGTGCATTCTGTACTTCGTTTGTTGTCAGATCCTCTAGTTGCCACAGAAATGTTTCTATGTACTGTGATGTGGGAGAAGACTCTATATCATTTAGCCTTCAATGTTAATTTGGTCATAGTCATTACTATAAACCTACTGTTGGATCCAAAATAATTTCCTCTAAGTGTAGACTATAAAAGGGATCACAAATTACATTCACAAGCCCATTTTCCCCATGTTTTCATTCTAGCAACCAGGCCTCCTGGTATGTGCCACTCAGATGAATTTCAATGCCAAGAAGATGGCATCTGCATCCCGAACTTCTGGGAGTGCGATGGGCATCCAGACTGCCTCTATGGATCTGATGAGCACAATGCCTGTGTCCCCAAGACTTGCCCTTCATCATATTTCCACTGTGACAACGGAAACTGCATCCACAGGGCATGGCTCTGTGATCGGGACAATGACTGCGGGGATATGAGTGATGAGAAGGACTGCCCTACTCAGCCCTTTCGCTGTCCTAGTTGGCAATGGCAGTGTCTTGGCCATAACATCTGTGTGAATCTCAGTGTAGTGTGTGATGGCATCTTTGACTGCCCCAATGGGACAGATGAGTCCCCACTTTGCAGTAAGTTTCCTGACCACAGTTTACTGGCCATAAACTCATTCTGAACAGTAGCCTGGTGTGCATCACCATTGTCACACTCACTGTTGTAGCTTTGTAGGAAGTATTTCAGTTCCTCTCTGAGTTCACATCTGTGTAGGGGGTAACCATAATTGAATTCAAATACATCACCATTGGATAATTTTCTGATTAAATCTCTTGTACTTAGTTATGTGTTTTTACTTCTTTTTATGTCTTTGTTTCAAAAAATGAGACTAAATTGAGGCCATTAGATTGTCAAATTAAATTTGGTTCTGTTGGCAATGTGCTTATTAATTTTTCTAACTTTAATATTTTCTAATTTCAATCAGAACTTGTCACAAAAAAATGAAGTGTTGCTGTGATTAAAGTGCTGTGATTGGCATGTAATCCTAATTACTGTCATTTCTTTCTTTCCTCTTTAATCAATGCTCACTCTCAGATGAACCCCAGCCAGGTATGATTGTGAAGTATTTCACATTCTTATGATTTCATATGTGTTGTGTTTGTTCTGAAAACGTCCTGATTATATTAACTCGCTTCCCTTTCTAATGCATGTCTGTGTTACGACTCTTACAAATATGTTAGAGTACACATGGAAATAGAGGGTGTTTGCATCCCCAGGCATGTGAACTGTCTTAGGGTGGCTTTAGGCATTTTCATTTTGGCCCTGAAACTAAGGCATGATGATGTGTTACTGGATCTGTGTACTCTAATGTTTCAATGACCTTTCCTCTTTGATTTGTTCACTTCATAGATTTTCTAGTCTTTTCTCTTAAATGTTTGTCTATCTTCCATTTCTGTATAGATAGAAGAATTTCAGAGGCAGAAAATGAGAAACAATTTTAGGTGTCTTTGCATGCTCTATCAGTGACACTTTTCTTCCTTGATGTCAACAATATTTTTCCAAGGGTTCTCATTGCATTAAATGGAGTTATACTATCGGGTTGTGGTGAAGAAGGTGATCATACTCCAATAGATATGAAGGATGGTAAATCCTCAGGCAAATTAGAGCAAACCCTGAACAGCCTGTGGAACTCACCCAAGTGAATGCTGCACTTAGCTCTTGTCTGGGCATCATATTGAAGGTGGCATGAGACTGCATAATAAATGTTGCATAAGAGTGAATCAAAGAAGCAAAGATTCTTGATTTTCTTTTATCATTATTCTCTTTCTTTTTTTGTAGACGGGAACAGCTGCTCAGATTTCAATGGTGGTTGTACTCATGAGTGTGTTCAAGAGCCCTTTGGGGCGAAATGCCTATGTCCATTGGGATTCTTACTTGCCAATGATTCTAAGACCTGTGAAGACATAGATGAATGTGATATTCCAGGCTCTTGCAGCCAGCACTGTTACAATATGAGAGGTTCTTTCCGGTGCTCATGTGATACAGGCTACATGTTAGAAAGTGATGGGAGGACTTGCAAAGTTACAGGTAATTGCTGAATTAACCCTAGCCAGTTTATCAGCACATCCCAGAGCTTAAAATCAAATGGCACATGTAGGCATTTGACAATGCTGATTAGGAATTAGATCGACTTGAATCCTGGAAAGATTATGCAATCTCTTTAAACCTCAATTTTTTGTGAGGATTAAATGGGGTAATACACATTAAAATCTTGGTGTATTTTGGAAAATAGAGGTTAAAACATATACAAGTCGATGGTTTTTTAAATCATCGGCTTTTATATCATTTAAAATGACTTCTATACTATAGTTAAGCATCTTTATATAATGCTTCATTAATTGAATTCAACCAATATTAATTCAGTTTCTGCTATAAGAAAGTGATTTTTACTGTGTATTAGGACATTGATTTGACCACTTTCAAAGTGACCAAATAGAGGAAACTAAAACAAAAAGAGAAAGTTTCTTTCTTTTACATGTAGTAGGAGCCTGGATGTCAGACAGTCCACGGCATGGGTCTGCTCTGTTATCGTCATCATGTGACTTACATCAAGGGCTCCAATGCTCCAGGCTTTAGCTTCTCTTAGAAAGTAGGACAGGGAAAGAGAAAGTGGAAGGCAAGCAGCTTCCTTTTTTAGAATGTGACCTGAAATTTGATTCATAATTTCTACTCACATCCTATTGGTCAGAACTTAGTCATGTGGTCATCCAAACTTCAGTGGAGGGAGAGAAATGTCTCTGGCTGGAGAGTCTGTGCCAAGCTAAAACTTGGCATGCTTTATTACTGAAAAGAAAAAGAAGAGACAGGGTGTTAGGAGAATTAGAACTCTCTGCCATAGTTGAGAGCCTCAGAAAACAGAAATATTTAAGACATGATTCCTGCTGTCCAGAACCCTACAATCTATTAAATAGTAAGGAAGATCAACAAAGTACAAAAATAAATACAGTAAAAGGAAGAATGTAAGCATAGTCTCCTCTAGACTGGTATTTAGAAACACATTTAAATATAACCCAAGAAAGTCTATTTTAAGGACTCATGAAAACCAGCTAACTATTAAGGTTAAGAATGAAGTGATTAAAATCATTCTTACGGGGCTTCCTCCCCTCCCCACCAACTTGCTATAGTTTGGAATTACACCTTCTTTTTGTTACCGAAAGTATTGAATCAAATGTTTTAAAGAGTTGCTTTGTGTTTTCTCCCAGTATCATTGAAATTTTTGCATTTTTTTCTTGAACAGCATCTGAGAATCTGCTGTTACTTGTGGCAAGTCAGAACAAAATTATTGCCGACAGTGTCACCTCCCAGGTCCACAATATCTATTCATTGGTCGAGAATGGTTCTTACATTGTAGCTGTTGATTTTGATTCAATTAGTGGTCGTATCTTTTGGTCTGATGCAACTCAGGGTAAAACCTGGAGTGCATTTCAAAATGGAACGGACAGAAGAGTAGTAAGTACATTTCTGTTGACCTTTGGCCTGGCCAGTTCCCCTGTCTTGGGTCTGTTTGCTGTTATTCACCAGTGAGAGAAGGCCCTACCTAGTCTGGGTAGCTCTCATGGTACCTTCTGGGCCACATAACACCCAAGAGACTTGCATGTTCATAACTACGAATTTATGGCTGTTTTCAATAGGAGGGTGGCCTCTGAAGGCAGATGTGTGATTCTGAATTCCAGGTCAGTGATGCAGAGACCTCACAATGTCTTTAAGTTTCCTTTTGCAGTCTTTTCTTGTGGATGAGAGCAGAGGAAAATGCAGGAAAGTTAAGGGGTTGCTTTTCTTAACTTTAATTTAGTGATATTTCTCAATCCATCTCCCAGAATTTCAGTTTCTTGGCTCCTGATAGTTACATTTCCTCTGCCTCTTACAACTTTATTTTGTAATTATTGGTGCTTAATTAACAGAGATATTATTCTTTGCATGCAAACACTATAATGTTTCATAATGTTGCCAACTAAACAAATGGATAGAGCTTTTGCTTAATTGCAAAACCTTTTGAAACCAAAACGAAACTATGCACTAACCCAAAAATGAAGTTATCTTAGAATATTCAGTGGGACAAAATCTTGTATACTTTTCTTGGAAAACCCTACTGTTGATTTGGTGGTTAGCTACATGAGAGGACAAAATTTTCTAATCCTGACAAGTAATTATAGGACAAGTTAGATGGTTTAATCTAGATTTTTATATAATATCCATGTTTGCATTCATTTTTTTGCTCTAGAATTCAGTCTTTATTCACTTTTGTCTTTAGGTATTTGACAGTAGCATCGTCTTGACTGAAACTATTGCAATAGATTGGGTAGGTCGTAATCTTTACTGGACAGACTATGCTCTGGAAACAATTGAAGTCTCCAAAATTGATGGGAGCCACAGGACTGTGCTGATTAGTAAAAACCTAACAAATCCAAGAGGACTAGCATTAGATCCCAGAATGAAGTAAGACTTTTTTTTCTAATTATGTTGCCTTGACATGGTTATGATGAGGGAAAACCAACAATAACATGATGTAGCTGATATGCATGTTGCTGATACGCAAAATTTAAAATGATCCCTTGTTTAAACATGGTAGGTGTCCAACTGGGTATTGCTATCTCTCCTTCATCTGAATTATCTTCATAAAGTACGTAAGAGCAATTGATTGTTTATTTTTAGATCACATTGATTTATTAGCTTGGCAATACAATTTTCAAAATGTCATATAATTAAAAATTAAGTTTCTGGTCGGGTGTGGTGGCTCACGCCTGTAATCCCAGCACTTTGGGAGGCCGAGGCGGGCGGATCACTAGGTCAGGAGATCGAGACCATCCTGGCAAACATGGTGAAACCCCGTCTCTACTAAAAATACAAAAAAAAGTAGCCGGGCATGGTGGTGGGCGTCTGTAGTCCCAGCTGCTCGGGAGGCTGAGGCAGAAGAACGGCATGAACCTGGGGGAGCGGAGCTTGCAGCGAGTGGACATCATGTCACTACACTCCAGCCTGGGTGACAAAACAAGACTCTGTCTCAAAAAAAAAAAAAAAAAAATTAAGTTTCTAATTTCTGCATGCAGTAATAGTCCATAGGGGGCCAGTTTGATGTAACTTTGATAACTCATGATTATAAAACAAAAAAGCTGGATTTTTCTGCTTCAGTTTTATGTAGTTTATGAGAGCTCCCTTTTAAGTCATATAAGGAAGGCAGTTTTTGCCTACTGGTCCTAAAGGGAAGGTAGACAAATTCTCCCATGTGTTTGGAAATCTTTGAGGGCTTCTTTCCCTGAATTTACTTATATTTGATAACTTAGATTCTTTGCTGCAGGGTGGCAAATTAGGCAAGTTATGTTCAATGTGATGTTGACTTCCTAGATATTGTAAAGTATTACACACCAGTGAAATTTATTATGGATCCCTGATGAAGAATAAATTGATTTCCTTATCTAAAAACATGACAGGGTAGACAAACAAGGACAGATGGATTTTTCTAGATCAACTATTTGTGGATTACAAACAAACATGAATGGCATTGAGACGTTTCAATGTCATAATGTACTCTGTTATGACATTATGTATTACATGTTTTATGAAACATTATAAAAATACCCAGATGGGTTGTGGTTGTGTTATGACAGTTTTACTTTGTGACGCTTAGAGGAAATAATAAACTCTGTGCACATATTCTGAACCAAAGATGATTTATTTTAAGCAGGGCATAAATAGGATGTTGTATTATTTAAAATGACAGTTATTTTAAATATTTAAATACGTCCCCTCCAATTGGTAACTCGTTTCCTTTCCCAGTGAGCATCTACTGTTCTGGTCTGACTGGGGCCACCACCCTCGCATCGAGCGGGCCAGCATGGACGGCAGCATGCGCACTGTCATTGTCCAGGACAAGATCTTCTGGCCCTGTGGCTTAACTATTGACTACCCCAACAGACTGCTCTACTTCATGGACTCCTATCTTGATTACATAGACTTTTGTGATTATAATGGACACCATCGGAGACAGGTGATAGCCAGTGATTTGGTAAGTTGGTGGTGAGGAAAACCAAATTAAAACTACAGTTGTGGATAGGTAGAAATCACACGAGTATCAGAAAAGCTAAGAAATTAATTTTTGTGTCATAGACAGTGTCAGGTCAATCCAGGAAATACCAGCAACAGTGAGACGCAGTCTATCCCATATGAATAACAGGAAAATGAATATTTTCATTCCAGTTCATGGTCAGATTGTGCCTTGTCCAGGGAGGATTTTTATAGCTCGTGTGATTTAGTTGAGCTGTAGATGTGAATCCGTTGCTTCTATACCTTTAAAAATGGTGTCAAGTGGCCGGGCGTGGTGGCTCACGCCTGTAATCCCAGCACTTTGGGAGGCCGAGGTGGGTGGATCACCTGAGGTCAGGAGTTTGAGACCAGCCTGGTCAACATAGTGAAACCTCATCTCTACTAAAAATACAAAAATTAGCCAGTGTGGTAGTGCATGCCTATAGTCCTAGCTACTCAGGAAGCTGAGACAGGAGAATTACTTGAGCCCAGGAGGCAGAGGTTGCAGTGAGCTGAGATTGCATCACTGCACTCCAGCCTAGGTGACAGAGTAAGACTCTGTCTCAAAATAAAATAAAATAAAATAAAATAAAAAATTGTCAAGCAAAAATTTATAACTTAACTTGGCCAGGCACATTGTCTCACATCTGTATCCTAGCACTTTGAGAGGTTGAGGTTGGTGGTTGCTTGAGCCCAGGAGTTCAAGACCAGCCTGGGTGACATGGCAAAACCCCATTTCTACAAAAAAAAAAAAAAAAAAAAATTTGCTGGGCATGGTGGTGTGTGCCTATAGTCCTGGCTACTTGGAAGGCTGAGGTGGGAGGATCGCCTGAGCCCAGGGAGGTCAAGGCTGCAGTGAGCTGTGATTGTGCCACTGTACTCCAGCCTGAGTGACAGAGTGAAACCCTGTTTTCAAAAAAAAAAAAAAAAGATTAAGTAGATTTATATTTCTCAGTCCTGTTCTTTATGTAATATTTTTTATTCAATAAATTCTAATAAATTTATTTTCACAAGTTAAATGGGAAAATAAAGAAAATACATATTTTATCAAAGAGCTATTATTGAACCCGATTAAAAATAGGAATGCTTTTACAATGTTGGTGGAATGTAAATTAGTTCAACTATTGTGGAAGATAGTGTGGCAATTCCTCAAGGATCTAGAACCAGAAATACCATTTGACCTAGCAATCCCATTACTGGGTATATACCCAAAAGATTATAAATCATTCTACTGTAAAGACACATGCACACATATGTTTATTGCAGCACTATTTACAATAGCAAAGACTTGGAACTAACCCAAATGCCCATTAATGATAGACATATACATCATGGAATACTATGCAGTAATAAAAAAGAAATGAGTTCATGTCCTTTGTAGGGATATGGATGAAGCTGGAAACCGTCATTTTCAGCAAACTAACACAAGAACAGAAAACCAAATACCGCATGTTCTCACTTATAAGTAAGAGTTGAACAATGAGAACACATGGACACAGGGAGGGGAACATACACACCGGGGCCTGTCTGTGGGTGGGGGGCAAGGGGAGGGAGAGCATTAGAACAAATACCTAATGCATGTGAGTGTTAAAACCTAGATGATGGGTTGATAGGTGCAGCAAACCACCATGGCATGCATATACCTATGTAACAAACTTGCATGTTCTACACATGTATCCCAGAACCTAAAGTAAAATTTAAAAAAATAAATAAAAAATAATTTTAAAAAAAGAAAAAATTGCCATTGTATAGTTGCTATGACTTGAAGGAAAGATGCACCTAAACTGTAACAGATTGATGTGAATCAGTGAGTGGCAGCACAAGACAGTGGAAATAGCAGGCACAAGGTGCTGATGATGGAGTGAGGGCTGGGGTGTGGGAGTGGGAGATGAGGAGTCTCTAAGCTCTCTAGTTCCATCTAACTTCTAACTAGTAGGTGATCCTGATATGTCATCTTGCTTTTTGTGCTTCAGTTTTGTTTTCATTTGTAAAATAGATGCCCACTGTAATTACCAAGACAAACATAAAGAATAAATGACACGTGTATGTGAAAGGATCTTGAATGGTTTAGTGGGATATAGGATAAATTGTGTATTTTTTGCCGCTCTTTTGTACCATGACTTCCTTGTGTTTTTATTTAATAATGACATGCTAAAGGAAAGCATCTGCTTGAGCACATATCCTCTTTGACTCAGTGCACCTTGGCTTTGATTTTTGGATGAGGTCTCACTGTTCTCTTCTGCCTCACAGATTATACGGCATCCCTATGCTCTAACTCTCTTTGAAGACTCTGTGTACTGGACTGACCGTGCTACTCGTCAGGTTATGCGAGCCAACAAGTGGCATGGAGGGAACCAGTCAGTTGTAATGTATAATATTCAATGGCCCCTTGGGATTGTTGCAGTTCATCCTTCGAAACAACCAAATTGTGAGTGGTACAGAGAAACCTCCTGCCTGGGAGTAGCTTGGAAAACACTGAATCTGGGAATGCTAAATGCACACTGTTACAGACCCATTTGTTTGGGCAATGGAATGCTAAATGCACACTGTTACAGACCCATTTGTTTGGGCAATACATTTTCTTTTTCTCTTTACAAACCACCCCACTCTATACTTTCCCCAGTCCTGACATTGCCATTACTTTTATTTACCATGGAAAATTCAAACCTTGGATATTCAAACAGCACATCTGAATTATATCATTTCAGCATTTGGCTACTACCTCTGTGACCCTCACATGTGTCTCCATTTCCTCAGCTGACAAATGGAGTACAGAACTGATAGTGCCTTTGATCCTCTTACCGCCACCACTCTGTGATTGAAAGCAGCTTACTTTTAGGACTAGTTTATTATGGCAGCACTGCCTTCTAGGTGCTGTGCTGTAGCCAGCACGAGTCATCCTAAAGTGCGTGGTATGGGTGGCTAGGTGAAAGATTTGGCATCCGTACTGTTCTTTCTGGTGGGAGAGGGAGATAAGTCACTTGATCTTCACTTAATCCTCTCTTCTCAAAACTCTGCAGTTATTTCTCACACACCTCAGCATGTGGTTGCTGCTATTTCCCTGTTCTCTTCTCCCACTCGCTGTTGCCACATTGGATTTCATTATGGTCTAAAAGCACAGCAGGCGACTCCCGCCTCTCAGCTTCTGTGCTAGCTCTTCCCTCTGCCTGGAACATCTCTCTTCCAGATCTCTGCATGAGTTGCTCAGCGTGTCATTTAGGATTCTACCCAAATGTCACTTTCTCAGGGAGGCCCTCATTGACCACTCTACCTAAAATAGCCGCCCCCTCATAATTCTTTTGCTCTTTACCCTCATGTTCTGAAATCTCTCTCGCTCTCTCTCTCAGTTTAGTTCTGTTCCTTTTTGCTCGAATATGTACTCCACTTTTATAGCGTCCCCAGTGCCTAGAATGGTGTTTGGTATACAGTGAGTACCTACCATTTTTCTGGTGAATGAATAGATTAATAATCTATTAATAGCATGGTATGTGTAATAAGAACTATGGAACATCCTGTGTGTGGAGGCCACACAGAATCCTGATTTTCAAGGTGCAGAGACACACAGAGATATCATCAGTAGAAAAATAAAAGATTATTATCTAACCAAATCTGGAAAACTCTAGGTAAACTACAAGGTCACACATCAAACACACAACTTTTATTTTAATGCAAAAAGATCTCTTTTAGGTCAGGCAAGGAGACAGATTACTTAGCATCATATTTCTATTACAAGTTCCAGATTATTCAGTGGCTGTTTGTTCATAATCTAGTTATAGACTGGATTGATCTGTAACCTTGAGTCATTCTTCTCTCTCATGTCCCTTATGAATTCTAAGTTGAAAGCCTAATGCTAGGGAAGTTGAAAGTGTAAGTAGTTCAGTGAAAACAAAACAAAAGAAAACAACAGAGGTAACATCGTACTTAAGCCCCTCAGTAGTGGGGCCTGTGGGAAGACGCTAAGAGCATGACTCTGTTTTGATTTTAATGTGGTGGTTTTCCACTCACTGGTGCTTTCTTTCTTTCTCATACAGCTGTGAATCCATGTGCCTTTTCCCGCTGCAGCCATCTGTGCCTGCTTTCTTCACAGGGGCCTCATTTTTACTCCTGTGTTTGTCCTTCAGGATGGAGTCTGTCTCCTGATCTCCTGAATTGCTTGAGAGGTATAGTATGCTCCTTATGTGTGCTCTGAAGACGGATCTGGTCATAGTTTGTGCCAAGCAGTGGGAACTCTAAACCCAATTGCGACTGAACGTGTGCTGTGTCCTTTGATTCCTCAGGTGTCTGCAGAATGATGTGTGTTGTATGGGGTGATGTCACTGAGTGCCTTGGTTGTAATATAGTTTCTGTATATGGAACTAATGTTATCTGTGCATGTGATTGAACAATCTGTAACCTCGCATTTTCTCTCACCTGGGTACAGTTAGACTTCTCTGACAATCCATGGTAATGGGAAGGTTCAAATTCTGCACCTAAGAAGTAAACATTCTCAACGTTTGTGTACAGCTTCATTTTTTCATGTCCATTGTGTCTTTCTCACGCTTTTTTTTTTTTTTTTTTTGAGATAGTGTCTTGCTCTGATGCCCAGGCTATAGTGCAATAGTGTAATCATAGCTCACTGTAGCCTCCACTTTCCAGGCTCATGTGATTTTCCCACCTCAGCCTCCTGAGTAGATGAGACTAGAGGCGCATGCCACCACTCCTGGCTAATTTTTGTATTTTTTGTAGAGATGGAGTTTTGCCATGTTGCCCAGGCTGGTCTTCAAGTTCTGCCCTCAGGCTGCCCACCTGCCTTAGCTTCCCAATGTGCTGGGATTACAGACCTAAACCACTGCACCTGGTTCCATTGTCTCATTTTCATTCTTGTAACCAATAGTTGATGAGTGTTCTAGCCTGGGTCTTCTGACTCCAGTTTCAGTACTGTTACTATTACCATCTGATAGTTTAAGAAGGAGAATTGTGTCTGTATGAGATATTACAAGTGACTATTTGAGCAACTTAATCTTTATCTCATCCTAGAGATATTTTATTGGGTCGATTGAAGAGTATGTGGAGGATTATACCAAGTACTTAAGGGAGTAAGAAAAGAAGGAAAAGTTGCAGCCAGTTCACAAAAGAGATTTCTTCTGGAGTGTGTACTTGTGTATAATACACTTAAAAATATAATTCATTATTGCTTAAAAATCTAAGAACTTACTCTAAACTCAAGTTCCCTTTCATTTCTCAGTGAAGTGAAGGAATATATTTTGATATTGATGAAAATTGTTGTAGACAAGTTCAACTTAAATGTTTAATTATCACATATTCCTAAATTAAGAGATAATAGAGTCATATTCTAGAAGGAAATCTAGTCCTAATCTAGAATGGAAAATATATACTAAATTCAGGAAACTTTTAGTGTTTAGATATTATGCAGATGTAGGCTTACTGAAGAGCAAATTCCATCAGCATGTAATATTGTGCAATGATACTTTCATGATGAAAGATTTTAATTATTGGTAATTCTCACAGAGGGACTGGCATTTGCCATTTTTCCTCAGAGACTCATTATGTACCTAATCCTGGTTGACATTGTTTAATTTAGTGTGTCCCTAGAGTCTTTCAGGAGAAGATTAAACTGGGCTGTAGACATTTCAGATACAAAGCATTCTTTCAGCACACAAAGATTGTTGAATTGCACATTGGGGGTTGGTGTAATCAATATTACTCTCTGATGATGATTGATAAGTGTTAATTTTAAATAGCGCCTTTTGTTGTTTCACAAATAATTCCACTAGTGGTTCTCTCATGGGTTGACTTTACTGAAGTCAACTGAACTGAAGTTTACTGAACTAGTTTTTTAGGATTTCCCAGCTGGTTTCAGAGCACCAGCTGAGTAACTGATTGCCAATATATGTTAACCGATAAAAGGTTTCCACATTTTTTTTCCCAACAAGAAGTTTAGAAAACTTGTTAACATTTATAGGTGGAAACATTTTACTTGATTTGACTGTTGAATAGCTTTTAAACTGGTGTTTACTAAGTGGCTGGAATATATGTGGAAGTGCTTCTGTGATACTGTTAAGTAAAATAAGCAGATACTGCACAATGTTGGCCCAGTAAAAACATGCATTAAAAAAGTCTGGAAGCAAAAACACACAAGTGCCAATAGTGGTTACAGTTGGATAGGGCAATTATGAGATGGTTCTATTTATTTCTAATTTTTTGTTATAGTGAGTGCTTTCTCTGTATGAGACTTTTAAAACTCTTTAGAAAATATATTCCTCACAATGCCAAAACCAAATAAACAAACAAAACTCAAGCCAAACATCACCTCAGCACCCCTAAAATTACTCCAAATACAAATAGACTTCTGACTCAGTCTCGGGCACAAGGCACTTGCTTCAGTGATTTTGTGCAAGATAAGAGGACACTCCTTGTCCTTGCTCCAGTGAAGGCTGCGGTACTGATCAGCTTGTGCAGGGTATGACTTAAGGAGGACCTAGGTTTGGGGATCATACATATTGTCATTCAGTTACAACATTGATTTCTCATTCCTGGCTATAATGTCTTCATGACTCCACTGACACTAACATTAATGGGATTATGACATGGAAAATAGACATGAAGAGATGATCTTTAATTTCAAAAAACAGAGACACACTGACCTACTTAACTGTCACCACCTCCTGAACTCCTTTCCATGCAACCCTAGATGCCTCTGTGCCTACCCCTTCGTGCCATTGTCATAATGAATTGTAAGGGCTCGTATACTTGGTCTTGCCCTCTAGATGCTATGTTCCTTGACGATAAAGCCTCTACCTGTTCTATAGATGTATGCTTATTGCCTGTGGCACTTCATGGTACATGGTGGCACTCAGTAAATGTTGAGTGAATGACAAACTCTCCAATATCCATTTTTGTTCCTTCCCCAGTCCTCTGTTTCTTACCCATTTGCTCCTTAGATATGTGTGCAGTGTGTCAAATCAATTCTTTTTGCTTTCCCATATAGCACTTTTCAGGCACCTCTCTGTGCTACCTGTTGTCTTACTGGCCACTTCTTTTCTATTACTCCCCGGCATCATCCCCCACCATGACGCTCACAGTTTCAGCCAGCACAGCGTTACAGGAGATCCTGCTCTCTGGTCCATTGCCTGCAAATGTTCATCGGTGGTAAACGTTCTCAGTACACCAGCAGTTATCAGATAAAGGGCTTGAGACATGATCCCCAGGAAGGAGTAGAAGCAGATGGTGCTTAAGGGAAGAGTGCCATGGAGGAGTCAAGAAGGCCCATGTATGATGGATGAGATAAGCAAAGTTTTTAGGCCCTAAACAATGCTTTGGTTGAGAATTACTCCAATTAAGCAAAGGGAGATGAGCCATTCAAAAGGGCAGAATCAGGTTTTGAGTGAGTAAGAATTTAAAGTCTCCCATAAAACTGGGACAGAGGTATTGTTTCTATTGAGCCAATGAACATTAATAACATATAATCAATACATAGTTAAATATCATCGCAAGATAATTTCTTGGTACAGCTGAAACTCATAATCTACCTTTTTTTTTTTTAATTGCAGTTAAACCAAATGAAATGAGTGGTAATTTGATACTCAATAAATAGTACCTGGCCTGCAGTATTTGCAGTGTAGTGATGAAAAACGTAGATTCTGGAGTTCAGGAGGCCTGGTTGTGTGACCTTGTTTAAATTGCTTGATTTCTTTGTGTCTTATTTGCAAACTGAGGGAGGACCTGTCTAACAAACAAACTTAGGAAACTTGAGGGAGATAAATTAAGGGAAATATTTACCTGATGCATGCAGTATGGCGCACGTTCTCAATCAATGAGAGGCGATTTTTATTGCAATTGCAGTTGTTCAGAAGAGAGGCAATGTGGAGCAGCTGAGAGAGGAAGGGCTTGGAAGTGAATGGGCCAGGGTCCATCTCCTATTACTGTTTCCTGCAGAAGTCACAGAGCTCCTGCAAATCTCATTTGCTCCAGCTGAAAACAACTTTGCAGGCTTGTTGTGGAAGACTATACATTGCAGTACTTGAAAAATGTAAAGTATTACTAGTTGCAAAATTTACATTAGACTAAATTTAAATTTGTCCTAGGTTAATAAAAATTGGGTTATTTCTCAGTAATAGAAATGATAGGAACAAGGAAAAGCTAATGAGATGCGAAAATAAGTGAAGAAAAAATGACCAAGTCGTCCTGCTGATGATGGAAAGTTTCCCAGATTATAAAAATAATGAAAACGTCATGTTTAGCTTATGAAAGTTATGTAATGATTAATCATTTTATACTTTGTCTTAATATGTGATATATCTTATACATATATTTTAACACAAAACTTAGATTCAAAAGTTTTCCTTTTCTCAGAGAGGAATTTTAAAACCCCACTCTTGATGGGGATCAGGATAAAGATTAAATTGTTTCTGAAAAAGGAACTTTTATTATCTGTTAAGGTGGCTAAGTGAACTGATAGTTTAAGATATTATGGGAATGTTTAAATTACAATGTGTAGACAGTTTTGAGAACTTTGGAAGATACTATTTACATATTCGCTTCTACATTGATGTAGTCATGTGGTCATCCATTTAGTTAGCAAACATTTATTGGGCAAATATTTTATGCCAGGCTCTGAGTGCCAGGCTCTGAGTACCAGGCCCTGGGACACAATAATAAGCAAATCAGACACAGTCATTGACCTTTGGGAGTTAAAATCTTATGGGGAAGAGAGACACTACTCAAGTAACAATTGATGGGATTATACATTGGATTGATTTATTAAGGTCTCAATAAATACTAGGCAACACTTTGTAGTGTTGTTTTATTTTCTGAACATTCTTAAAACTAGTAAGCTGCCTTTCACAAGAATAGTCTAAATGATTTTTTTCACTTTTTTGTTTTTTAAAACTCAACTCTCCTTTCCCTGAGATCAGTGTTAGTGAGGTCTGTCTGTGTGTAGAAGTGGAAGAATGTCCTGTCTGTGAGGTTTAGCAAACATGGGTGGTTTATCAGTGTAAGTAAGGACTCAATGAAGAGTAACATAAATACCAACCTGCCTTGAAAAAGTCTAGACAGTGTTGTATGTGGGGTTGGAGGTCTTGTGGTCCAGCAGCCCACTGAAATCCTGTGAAAGGCCCATGCTTGTCTGATGAAGTACATTATATTTATTGCTGCAATGCTGCAATGTCATTTTAGCCCATATGATGGTAACAGGCTACTGCCTTCCATTACTCTAAATGTCTGGGAATAGTGGGATATGATTTTGACTGATATTCTCCTATTTTCACAGATGATCAACCTTTCTTAATAACTGTAAGGCAACATATAATTTTTGGAATCTCCCTCAATCCTGATGTGAAGAGCAATGATGCTATGGTCCCCATAGCAGGGATACAGAATGGTTTAGATGTTGAATTTGATGACACTGAGCAATACATCTATTGGGTTGAAAATCCAGTAAGTTTTGAATAACATTCAAAGTATATAATTTATTCTTGAAGAGCCTGCCTGCACTGATGTTTTTTTATATGCAAACTTTTGTTGTGTGGGTGAAAGGGAAACGATGTGGAAATAAATTTATCCCTAAGTTTTTTGATTCAATGAGGGATATAAATGTGAGCTTGGTCTGGAGCAAAAATCATAACACTCTTTAGCTTTAGAAAGAGAAACAAATTTAAGCTATTGTGTATTATTTACTTATTCAGCAAGTATTTTCTAGACGTGCCTGTGATTCGCCCTGCACTGAATTACCTGCTTCTGACCACAGTATACATGCCAAGAAGCAGCAGTCACAATGCTTGCTGGGATTATGCATTGGATTGATTTATTAGGGTCTCAGCAAATACTAGGCAACTCCCTAGAGGAGTCTTAAGCTAGTAGAAAATATTCGACGAATACAAAAATGATCAAAACTCAAGACAAAAGTAGTAGTTCCCTAAGGGAATTTAGTGAAAGCATTTGATGTGGTGCTGGGGCCTTCCTTTAGAATCCTTTAGAATATTTGCCTCTAGGGTAAGAATGAACACTTTTCCAGTTCTCTTCCTCATAGGACATTTTCTTCAACCTTCAGGGAAAAAACCTGTAAGAATAGGGAAAGGGCAAGGAGACTATAAAGGAGGAAGAGAAGAAAGATCTTTGTGTTTCATGTTTGTCATCCATATACAAAATATACTCCTAGCCTTCTGATCCACATCTGTGACTTGGGTTTTTCTTATGACTCATATGCTTGTGGTAGTTAAGAACTATCTCTGTAGCCAGTACTGGAGATAGCCGGAATGGTAAGCCTTGTGTATTCCAATGACACACTGAAAAATTGTTTGAAGCCTACCCAATGGTGCTGAACCTTTGTTTGCCTTTCCTCTGAGTGTAAGGCATGTTCAAGAAATACAGCAGCTGGCTGTAGCCACAGTGAAGAAAGGGTTCTTATGTAGGAGCCGTGGCCTTGGAACTGCTCACTTCCCCTTGTCTTTCTTTCCAGGGTGAAATTCACAGAGTGAAGACAGATGGCACCAACAGGACAGTGTTTGCTTCTGTATCTATGGTGGGGCCTTCTATGAACCTGGCCTTAGATTGGGTTTCAAGAAACCTTTATTCTACCAATCCTAGAACTCAGTCAATTGAGGTAATGATTCTATAATACTATTTACACAAACATTGGATTTAAACTGATATAAACTCTAGTCTCAGGAATAGATCTCATGTGGGTTTTGGAATCATTTTTAAGCAAGAAGAAAAAGAGAAAATATATTAGTGTTAACTATCAAAGTCTCTGAAGTGAAAGAGGAAAACCACCTGAATTTTTTTGTTTGTTTTTAGACAAAGTCTCACTCTATCACCCAGGCTGGAGTACAGTGGCACGATCTTGCTCACTGCAACCTCCAGCTTCTGGGTTGAAGCAATTCTCCCGTCTCAGCCACCTGAGTAGCTGGGATTACAGGTGTGTGCTGCCATGCCTGGCTAATTTTTTGTATTTTTAGTAGAGATGGGGTTTCACCATGTTGGCCAGGCTGGTCTTGAACACCTGACCTCAAGTGATCCACCCACCTCAACCTCCCAAAGTGCTGGGATTATAGGCATGAGCCACCACGTCTGGCTGGCAAAAATAAATTATTTGAACTTTCTATTGCTTTATTTTGTTTCCTCCTAATTATCAATACTGCCTTGTTGCTATAAAAGTATTTTAGGTAATTTAAAAAATAATATATAAGAAGATCAATAAAAGTTACATATGGAATTCAACATAAAGGGAAGATTATGGTAAGCAGGGAATTTTTACTATGTTTCTTCATCTAATCTTCAATGCTATTTCAGTTCTCAACCAAATTTATAGTTTGCCTCTGTTCTTAGATGGAAATCTTTCTATGGCTCCAGTACAGTTTTTCTAACAGCAAAACAGAAAGTAGAAACTCGATTCTAATTCCTTTGATACTCTCTTCTTCAAGATAAATGTTCTTTTTACTCTAATTCCCAGAAGAAATTCTAGATGAGGCACAGGTATGAAATCACATGAAGGAAGTCAGAGGTAACTTGACTAGTGTTGGTTTGCTCCACTCTGAGAGAAGGATAAAACATGGAAGGGATTATTAATTCATAATAATTTTGAAAGTGAAACTTCTCAAAGCAAGGAGAAGGTTTTGGTGGGGGATAGTTAGCAGAGCCCTGACAATCCACTGCTTTAGGTGGGCACCAGCTGGCAAGCCGGTTTTTCTTTGGAGCATTCAGAAAGATACTGAAGATGAGGAAGGCACACAGCAGCCTGGTGGCTAATTTAGAGCACCTATCTACACTAAAAAGCACTCTCTGTAGACTAAGAACACAGCCTATGCAGAGTTTCATACTATCTGAGCTTTCACGCATCCATTGGTGATCTTGGAATGTATCCCCCATGGATGAGTGCGGACGACTGTTTTTATTTCTGCCAAATGAAGAAATAGGGAAAAGGTGTCCCAGGCAGAGAAAAGAGCTCTCTCACTGGAACAGTGCTTGAGTTTACAAAGATCTTTCACTAGCATCTAATTTAATCCTCGCCACATTCCTGAGGTCAGGCAGGTGTGGTAGCCATTTGTGATGAGAGGGAAATTTGCAGTACGCACAAATATCTCAAACCAGGTAGAATCACCAGGTGTTAATGTGAAGGGCCCCTTGGAGACTCCTCTGTTCAAGCTCTTTTTTTTTTTTTTTTTTTTTTACATAGGAAACCAAGGCCCACAGAAGCTAAGAGATTGTCTTAAATGGTCAGCTTTGCTGCTCTAATTCCCAGGCAGTATTCTCTGTTTGCACTTTTATAAACTACAACTCTGGCAATCCAGACTGGTTTAACCCTCTTTGACAGTGGCAGAAAATATTTTTCATGATTTCAACTAAAACTATCATCCTCCCTTAAACATCGGCAACATCTACTGCCTAAGACACTACGAAACTCACATCTCTCTAGAGTCCACCCAGTACAAAGCTGTCTTAATTCCAAACGGCAATTAATATGCTCGTATTTTATCTCTTGGTCTCTTGATTAGTAAATGGGGTTCTTTTCTTTTAAACTGATAGTTTTCCAAAAGCAGGGAACGTGTCTTTCCCATTAGTGTTAGGTACAATTGCAATAGCAGCCAGTTGGAGAATAACTGAGCATGCATGTGTGTGTGGATTGGTAAGGCCACTTTAACCACATGAACCAAAAGTTTCTAATTATGCCCCGATGCAGTGAGGTACAGAGGAAAGATATTCTGATTTGGAGTCCAAAGACCTCACTTTGAATCTGGGTTGCTTGCTTATTTTATTCATTCATTTAATGAGCACTAGGAAATGCTTTCTATGGATCAGTTGGTCCTGGATATTCCAAGATGAATAAAACATATTTTTTTTCTGTCTTTAAGTAGCTCACATATCTGTGAGATAGATACATAAACAAATACCTGTGCTCCAGTGTCATAAGTGTGATAAGGCCAGTGAATATAAAGTGCTAGTGATTGGAAGCAGAGGTATAAGTGAGGGGAGAGAGCATGCAGACTTCCCATTCGTGGTTACTTGTGAGCTGAGTCTTGAAAGATGACTAATACATCCTTCCTTATCCGAAGGTTTCACTTTCTGAGGTTTCAGTTACCTACAGTGGCCTGAGAATAGGTGAGTACAGCACAATAAGATATTTAAAAGGCGAGAGAGAGAGAGACCACATTCACATAATTGTTATTACAGTATATTGTTATAATTGTTCTATTTTCGGATTATTGTTAATCTCTTACCGTGTCTAATTTATAAATTAAACTTTATCGTAGGTGTGTATGTGTAGGAAAAAACATAGTAGAGTTCAGTACTCTCTGAGGTTTCAGGCATCCATTGTGATCTTGGAATGTGTCCCTCAGGGATGAGGGGGGACTACTGTTTTTATTTCTGCCAAATGAAGACATAGGGAAAATGTGTCCCAGGCAGAGAAAAACAGTTGAATAAAGACCCTGAAACATGGAAATGCATTTTGTGACTGGGGACAGCACTGCATTTTCTCTACTCATGAGCTATTTGACTCTTTGACCTTGGACAAATTAACTTCTCTGAGCCTCTGTTTTCTCATCTGTACAGTGGAATTTATGGCTGAGTAAGTAAAAGTACTTCATAACACTGAGGTATCCTGTAAATACAGAGCGCTGTTTCCCTCAAATGATCAATATTTTTAGAAGATCCATAAAAGACCTATGAGAATAATGACCCAAGGGCAAATTGCCCTTTTAATGGTTTTACTGATGTTTTCCCTTAGGTCATTTAAATTGTAAGTAATTCTTCCGGGTGATTGTTGGATTAATTAAGAAAATAGGAATCGTATTCACTATCTGTTTACCTGTATAATATGCCTTCCTGCCTAAGAGTAGTTCGCGTTTAACTCCAACTTGAAAATAAGAGAAACATTGAAGAAACTGTTATCCACTAGGGGTAGCTGTGTGCCCATCCACTAAAAGAAATTTTATAGCTGAATTGTGAAGCCTATAGAGTGGCCGTGTGAGAGAGAGCTCTACATATTCCAGAAAACAAGAAAAGGAACTTTGAACCAAGGAGATCCTTAGTCGTAGGAAAAGGAGAGAAATTGTAGCAGAAAGAGGCAAACTGAGAAAAGAAAAGTTACCTTAGTCAAAGCAGGAATGAAAGATACCAGACAATAGAGAGAAAAAAATTTAGGGAAAAGAATGAGGGAGAGAAGAAGAATGTGTGTGTGTGTGTGTGTGTGTGTGTGTATGCGTGTGCACATGTGCACATGCATGAGAGACGGAGAAACACAGATAATCTATTTGTATTGAAAAGCAATTTTATAGAAAAACCTTAATGCAAAAATCAACAGGCATTTTCTGATTTCTTACTAGTTGTCTCTTAGACTATCTTAGGTACGTATTAAATAGCTTCATTGCCATAAGAAACTTCCTTCTAGTTCAATAAACCGTATTTTTATGTGCTGTATCAGGGCCCTGTTAGCACTGCGATTATAACAGTAATAATCACAAACAGCCTTGGGAAAGCCACTAAACCTCTCTAGGCCTCTTTTTCTTCATCTGTATTGGGAAAAATGATGGGATCTACCTCACAGAATTGTAAGGATCAAATACAATAATGTTTGCTCCAATACCTCATACATAGTAAGTGACCAGTAGATGGACCAATTAAACAATAGAAATTTATTGAACACAGTTGTGCTGGGTGCTGTGCTAAGTGCTTTACCTGTATTATCTCTTAGACCTGAGGTCGATGCAGAAGATAATACTTTCATCCATATTTGACTGATCAATTTCAGAGAGGTGAATTTATTTGCCTCGGGTTGTACAGTCAGGACTGGCAGGGCAGAGATTTCAGCTCATGTGTTTCAGCTTAGGTTGTTGACTTGGAACAGAATTCACTGTACCTCTGAGTAAATTTGGACTATTTTGATCAACTGTGTTGGCAGTAATTGGCCACCAAGTGCCATGGCCTGGTCATCGGGGTGCAGGAAAGCTGTGGGTTCTCATTTGTCTCTTCCAGAGATTTCTCTTAGCTTTCCTGAAGGATTTTTGCAGTTTCTTCAGGCAGTGGCTCTGTATGTTTTCCCAACTGAGTCTTCCTTTTATCCATAAAAATGTTCCCTCCTGAAACTTTAGGTGAATTGGAAGTAGGAACTTGGGAGGTGATTTTGCTTCTCTTACTCTCATTTTCTATTGAGCTAATTTCCTCATTTCCCTGAAGTGCAATAGAGATGATCTGAAATCTCATGCAAACCCTCTGTCATTCATCCCTAATTGTGCTTTGGAATTTGTTTTGTTTATAAGTTCTCCTTCATCTCAGTTTCCTTTGGTTCCCCTTATGAAACTCAATTCTAATAAGTTATTTTATGCTATAGGTTTTGACACTCCATGGAGATATCAGATACAGAAAAACACTGATTGCCAATGATGGGACAGCTCTTGGAGTTGGCTTTCCAATTGGCATAACTGTTGATCCTGCTCGTGGGTGAGTATTCATAAATGGCACGTGTCTTCTATGCAGCATTGTTCTTGTTAATGTCAGGGTCTGACAAAATGGAAGATTTCTAATTTAGGACATCTTCTGATTTCATATGTTAACATTTGAAGAACAATGGATCTCAGTGAGGAAGAGAAATAGCTCTGACCTATATTTAGTGTGCAGGATACTGTTTGTATTTTATTGTGTGGTCTTCAAATGAACAACACTGGATTTAAAATTAATTCCAAACAAGCAAGACTTTTAGGAATTTAAAAATAGCATTTTAAGAATTGACAATATATTCTGACTTTGAAAGGACACGGAAAGCTCTAAGGGAATGTGTAACATTTGCAATAGACCTTGAAGGATGACAAGCCTTCTAGTAGGCGGAGAATGGGTTGCAACCAGGCAGTGGTTCTTGAGGCCGAGGGAGCAATGAAGGCACAGAAGTATGGCGGCACTTAGCATGATTGTGGGGAGAGCTGGAACCAGAGGCTTAGAGTAGGGAGCTGTTGACCACATGGGAGATACAGTAGATAAGGGTCATTTGGGGACAAATCGTGGAGGGCCTTTAATATCATGCTAAGGAATTGAACTTTATTCTTTTGAGTAATAAGGAGCAAGTAGGGATTTTTTAAAATTTCAACTTTTATTTTAAATATAGAGGTCACATGTGCAGGTTTGTTACATGGGTATATTGTACCCTGATAGTGAGCATAGTACCCAATAGTTATTCAACCCACGCTCTCTTCCCTTCCTCCCCTCTCTAGTAGTCCACAGTGTCTATTGTTCCCATGTTTATGTCCATGTGTGCTCAATGTTTAGCTCCCACTTATAAGTGAGAACATGTAGTATTTGGTTTTCTCTTCCCAGCAAGGAATTGTGAGAAAGGGAGTGATAGAACCAAATTTGTATCTTAGAAAAATTGGTCAGGATTGATGTGGAGAGAGGCCAGGCCCAGGGAGACCAGTTAGGAGAAAATGGACTTAATGGATGTCGGCTGGGGTCCTCTGGTCTGTTTGATTGGCTATTTCATTCTGTTGATCTACTATACCATATTATAAACCAGAATAATGAATTGTAAAATATGATCATTGATTTTTTTTAAAGAGATTGTCACATAATTCCAAGTGGATTTTGGCTTAATGTTTGAAAGTCATCAGATTCTTAGGCCTAGGAGAGCACTGAAGATGTAATTTGTATTAGCTGTTTCAAACAAGGATGACATGGAAACCGAATCCAATTCTTAAATGGCACAAGAAGCAAACATTCTATTCTGTGCCTGCTGGCTTGTACTAGTTTTCAGTTATTCTTTCTAGAAGAAGGACCATCTTAGGTTTTAAATTCTACTTTTGAAACTCAGGTTCACTTATTATTTATTTTTCATTTATCAGACATTTCTGCATTGTGCATCTTTTTGAGTGGTGTATTAGTTAAGATAGGCTAACTGTTGGAGCAAATAAACTCCAAAATATGTAATGGCTCAAAGAAAATAGAAATTTATTTGTCTTTTATATGGGCAGTGGGGTTTGGGCAGAAGATGGGAGGAAGCTCTACTCTACATAGTCATTCCAGGACCCAGGCTGATGGATGCTCTGCCATCTTCAGTAGGAGGCTTCCTAGGTCATTCTAAGTATCAGCATCTTTTGAGCAGTAAAGGAAAGAACATTCAGAAATTTGCTGGGAGGTTTTTATGAGCCAGGCCTACAAGTAGTGCACACCACTTCTGCTCACACCCCTTCAGTTACAATTGGGTCACATGACCATAGCTAACTGCACAGAAGGACATGCAGCCCACCTATTTACCTAGAGAGAAGAGGAAGACATTAATTTTGGCAAGTGGAAGCAGTCTCTTTCATGGGGTCATGGTGGGGAGTTTCGAGGGAGGATACAAGGATTAAAGACCTAATTTGCAACCTTTGCAACCTTAAGGATTTATGGCTTAGTATGGAGGATAAGGCCCATGTATAAATGACAATAACCCAGGTTCATATATGATTAAGAGCCATAAGAGAGGCTAAAAAAATTGGGATGATAGTGCTATAAAAAGGCGACCTTTCAGCTTGGTGGAAGAGACATCATTTGGACTGGATCTTAAAGCAAACGTAGAATTTCACTAGGCAGAGCTAGCTTTTATGATATATCATGTGATATGAAGGATAGAAGGTCAAGAGCAAAGGGACAGAAAATAGAGTGTTTGTTCAAGTGACTAAGAGCAACCCAGTTGGGTTGGGAGACAATTAGAAGAGCTTAGAATTTTGTCAGAGGACATAGGAGGAGAAAAAAGACAGAGACTTGAGGATCTAACGTCTTGGAGTCTTGGATTCTCAGTGAAGAGAAAGTCTTGAGAAAGTTGTGGTAAATGCTACTGAACCAGTTGTTGCAGAAAAATATCTTTGTGGATGATCATTAATAAAGAGCTGAGGCGATCACAGAGTCTCTGGTGATATTCGAGAGAGGATGTTCAATAGAGATAGTAGAAGTTAAAAGAATGGAAGGAGGATGAGGAAATGTGAATACTCTTTTAAGAGTTTTGTATTGGAAAGTTAGAGAAAGATAAACTTGTAGGTCAAAATGTAACAGGAAAATGTCTTTCAGAATAGAGAAACCTGAGCGTATTCTTTAGCAGCAGATGAAAGATCAATGATGAAGAAATAATTGATTGAGAGTGAAAGTTATGGGGAAGGAATTAGAAATTTATGAAGAATAGGAATGACTTGAAAGAGTCAATATGGGGGACATGATATAAAATCTGCTAGGGATGAGAATCCTCAGCTTAGATTAGGAAACTTAAATTTTTAGTGAACTCAGAATTCACGAAAGTTTTGTGCTATGTCCAGGAAATTCTTGGTAATCTGAAATGGGAGAGGAGAAAGAAAAAAAAATGGCAGAAACCCAGGGTTGGAGATTAGCTTAGGCACAATGGGATCCCAAAAGAATAAATAAGAATATTGTTGAAATGGTTACATATGATGTCCAGGTATAGAGAGACTGGAGGGTTGGGAGCTCAGGCAGGGTTTAAAGGCAAACAGCAAGTTTAATAGGAAAAATTAAAGCAAGGAAGAAATGAGTTTTTGGTCAAAGCAGAGCATTTCAGAGTTTGAGAACGTAGAAGAAGAGAAGTTTAGAGTTGAAGATGAAATTCAAGGGATGGGCATATTGATTTGGTGGTGGAAGAGGTAGGTGAATAAAGACTATTTAAATGAAAGGGTTTGAGGACTTTTCAGAAAAGAATGTAGGAGGATTATCTATTGAAGATATAGAAGGAGGTGCAACCAAAAGGAATTAAAAGTTGGGTACAAGTGTAGAAGTTTTTCTTTGGTGGAAATGGAAAGCAGCCCTTCATATACGTTAATACATTTTTCATATATCATGGGTTTGGCAATGCTGTGTGATTATGGTTCATGTGTACATGATCGCTGTGAAATAGAAAGAAAAAAGAAGTCTTCCTGACCCCATAACAGCATGATAATGAGATTCCACTCTCACAGAACAGTGTTACTCATTATTTCTCCTATTTTCTGTGTCAGTTTTCAAAAGTCTTTGCATTTTTCATCACAGAAATCAGGTTAGGTAATTAAGTAGCTGGTTCTGTGGTAGATGGTGATTTGGAGAAGAACTGAATGAGGCCTGATAAGTGATCAGGGAGTGTACTTGGCAGCTTTTTATATTAGCTTTGGCCTTCACTATGTACTGAAGATGGAGGGATTATTGATGTAGGCTTCTTCCTTGTCCATAAGCTTCCCACACATCTGACCTTGCTAAAGGTTCAGCTGCCAGTGGGAAACCCTTGCCTCTTATTCCAGACACCATTTTAAATGGCCTCTACTCCGATTATAGCTAAGAAATAAATATACTGACATTGGCAGAACACTGGTGAAGTACCCCTCCACATTGTATGCAACGAGATATTGATTTTCAGCTTTTGCTCATTTTATTGTGAGCATCTTGAGGACGAGTAATAGACATTGTCATTTATGTCACTGACTCAAATCCCCCTTCTGTTTTGTTACATGCTGGTGTTTTTCATGGTTGTAGGAAGCTGTACTGGTCAGACCAGGGAACTGACAGTGGGGTTCCTGCCAAGATTGCCAGTGCTAACATGGATGGCACATCTGTAAAAACTCTCTTCACTGGGAACCTCGAACACCTGGAGTGTGTCACCCTTGACATCGAGGAGCAGAAACTCTACTGGGCAGTCACTGGAAGAGGAGTGGTATGAGCACCCTTTCAGTTTTTGGTCTTTATGCTGAGCTGGTGTAGTTGATGCTGAGTGTTCTGAGCTGTCAGGCAGTGGTTCTTGAACATTCTTACTTGGTAACTTGCCCTTTCTCCCAGTAACTTCTTTCCCTTGCCCATACCTTGCCCCTAGCTGAAGTTCAGTTCTTTAGAGTGTGTGCATACTTCCCTATAGGGTAATGTTTATTAATTTTCCCACCAATGTTTGTTTTTCTTCAGGATAAATTAATTCCATTTGTCATTTTTTACTTGTCCTTTCAGAGCAAGTTTCTTTCATGGTTTAGTGATTTCAGTGTTTTTCTGTGAAAGTACTATGGGTTCTCCAATTGTAGGGAATATATATATACACAGCTGTATATATATAGAGAATATATATATATATAAAATATGGAATATATATCTATACTATATGGTATATAGAATCTATATAGATGCTATATATGCTATACAGAATATATATCTATTATATTTGTAGAAGGTAGAATATGTATTTATGGAACACAGAATATTTATCTATTATATATAGAATATAGAATTTATATACCTGTATAGGATATAGGCATATTCCATGTATCTACCTATGTGTGTGTATGTATGTGTGTATCTATTTATTTAATGTAGCAAGGTTCTGAGCTCAGTATCCCCTCATAGCTACACATTCTTCTCTATTATTCTAACATGATTAATGCACATGTGAAATTTTCTTTAGTGGTAATTTTCAACTCCAAGGTTGGGTTCATTATATTCTACAATAAGAAGCAGAAACTGTAAAGTCTCATTCACTCATTGGAATAGTATTTGACCTTCACTGCTGTGCTTATGTTGCTGGGGCTAGGCACATAGACGGTGCTCAATAATAATTATTGATGAAGCATTGCTTTGGGTGCTAAATTGAATATATACTAGTCCCTTCCTTGCTTTTTAACAGTAATTATTTCAGATCCTTGACATTGATGCTTTTCATAATATTGTGCAGTAGGGTTGGCTTTCAGTTCATTGTTTGTTCAACAAGTACTAACTTCACTCCGAATATGGACCTATAATGGTGGTAAGCTTTGGAGATTAAAAAGAAATGATGATGTGTGTGAAAACACTTTGCAGAGTTGGATACATGTGTGCAATGATGAGGAAGCTCTTGTTACATGGTATGGTTTCTGTACACACATCTGATAGGACACAGCTTCTGAATCTGCGAGCTTGTTGGTGGTGTGACTCTCCAACCTTTCTCCTAGTGTGGTTCCCTTATTTCTCCTTCACTCTCCTGGTTTAATCATCACCAAATCCTGCAATCCATCCTCAGCCTGTCACTCATGCCCAGATCTTTTCTGCCACCTCCACCATTTTGAGCAAACTCTCTCTGGCCTTGACTAGGCATGGCCTTCAGTGGTGAAACCTGTTTTCGTGTTGGAGACATGTTTTCTTCATAAAGCCACAGTCAGCAAATTGGTTCATGGCTCAGCTTGGAGCCTTGCCCTGAGGACTAGCTCCCAACACTTCTGTGAGGTTGCTCAGCTAATCTGGCCCTGGTCTCCGCTCCCTCTGCAGCACTCCTCCAAGCTCATGTTCCTTATGTTCTAAATTCTAGAACTTTGATCAGTTTCTAGGGCATAACAACTCTTGTAACTGCTGGGCTACCTTGTCTGCCGTGGCAGTAAAGCCACACTTTGTGTCTCTCACCAATACCCAGCCCAGATCCTGGCACAGAGCAGGCACTTGAGGTAGGTTTTTGGAGTGAAATTAAACCAGCTACATCTACATTTCATTTTTCTTCCAGAGGAAGCTGACTACTTATCATTTTCCCTTAGGGACTTTATTCTTGTGGTTCTTTTCCAGTTTACCAAAGCCATTTTAATTAAAGCTTGTTATCTGTTCCAATATAATGGCACCATTTTTGGCCCCGTCCCGTCTTGCTGTCCTCTGTGGTTGTTTGGGGGCATATTTCCGATCTGTATTACAGAAATTGTCAGTGAAGCTGTTAAACTCAGGGTGAGTCAGCTCCTGTGCAATGGCCCACACTTAGATGTTTGCGTACATCTTTGACCAGAATATCATATGCAGGGACTAGTGGTTTAGCTCCCTTTTCTTCACCACGCCACCTGAAAAGGTTGACTGACTCATGTGAGCTCTGTCTTCATTATCAGTGAAATGGGCACAGTGATATTTTCCTGACCTGCTGCTTGGTGTAGTTGTGATCAAATCAGAAAGTAGATGTGAAAAATCTCTGTAAGGGATAGAGGGCTGGAAAAATGTGAGACATTATAATTAGGAGAATATTAATGTTTAAGTATTCAAAAATTTCACTATGAATACATGAAACTAACAAAAATTCTGATCCTTTAGATTGAAAGAGGAAATGTGGATGGAACAGATCGAATGATCCTGGTACACCAGCTTTCTCACCCCTGGGGAATTGCAGTCTATAATTCTTTCCTTTATTATACTGATGAACAGTATGAGGTCATTGAAAGAGTTGACAAGGCCACTGGGGCCAACAAAATAGTCTTGAGAGATAATGTTCCAAATCTGAGGGGTCTTCGAGTTTATCACAGACACAGTAAGTATGTCACTGAAATACATTCGTGGGTGTATAATGCATATTCACACATAACTTACATTTGTAAGCACACACCCACACACAGTTTCATGTACATACACGTGCATGCAAATTGAAATTACCCAAAATATTAAAAAAATGTTAATGAAGTCTTAAGCATGGTTAAGTGCCAAGGGCTAATTTGGCATCTGAAAGGCCAGATTGACTTTAGAGTAAGTTTATTCTGTTTCTCTTTCCATTACTTTCAATTCCTTACTTTGCTTTTGCTTCACGGAGCTCCCTGGCATATTATCTGTTTTCTATTTTTGTGTTACTTATTAGAATATAACCTCCATAAGGGCAGACATTTTGTCTGTCTTGTTTACTGCTCAATACTCGGTGATTAGAATAGTGCCTGGCACATAGAAGGTGCTCAGGGCATATTAGTTGGATGTCTGCTGGGAAAGTGTTAATGGGATGGAATTTTTAGTTTTAAAAGGAATACTTTTGGATGTTGCCTATTTCAACATTTTTTAAAAAGATAATCTAACTTCTGATTTACCCCTTTAAATTAGTGTTATGATACAGGTAATATTTTTTGATGTATTTTATAGCTTTCGTCTTCAGCCAAAGATGATCAAACAATTTGTTTCCTGTCCTATAACCTAGGTTTGTCACTAGGTATTTTTTTTTTAGCTGCATGTGAAAGAAACACATGCAATAAAAATTAATTTTTTATTCCTGTAAAGAATATTCTTTATTTTTTTATTTTTCCATAGGTTTTTGGGGTACAGGTGGTGTTTAGTTACATGAGTAAGTTCTTTAGTGGTGATTTGTGAGATTTTGGAGCACCCATCACATGAGCAGTATACACTGTACCCTATTTGTAGTCTTTTATCCCTCACCCCACTCCCAGCCTTCCCCCAAGTCCCTAAAGTCCATTGTATCATTCTTAGGCCTTTGCGTCCTCATAGCTTAGCTCCCACATACCAGTGAGAACATACGATGTTTGATTTTCCAATCCTGCGTTACTTCACTTTGAATAATAGTCTCCAGTTTCATCCAGGTCACTGGGAATGCCATTAATTCAAGGATTATTCTTTAAATCTTCTTATTTCATATATTTTAAAAAACAAATAATCACATTATTGATCATGTAACTGAACATATTCTTTTAAGTGCCAGTTCATAGGCAAATTATGAACAGATTTATGTACTGACCTCCGTAATCCTCACGTGATTTGTAGAAAAAGACAATTGAAGCCCCATTCCCTAACTATTATACAATAGTTGGGTTACTGGTTTCATACCTTTAGGTGTTATTGTATAAGCTCTAGTCTCTCCAATATTGTTTTTAGATTAGCTCAGCTACTATATGTTGGTTATTAATTTTTAGAATAAATTATTTGGTGACCCAATTAAAGAAATTTGAGATGGGGTGGCGAGTAGCTAGGATCAAAAGTTACAAACGGATTTTGTTTTCATTTAGATGCTGCCGAATCCTCAAATGGCTGTAGCAACAACATGAATGCCTGTCAGCAGATTTGCCTGCCTGTACCAGGAGGATTGTTTTCCTGCGCCTGTGCCACTGGATTTAAACTCAATCCTGATAATCGGTCCTGCTCTCCATATAACTCTTTCATTGTTGTTTCAATGCTGTCTGCAATCAGAGGCTTTAGTTTGGAATCGTCAGATCATTCAGAAACCATGGTGCCAGTGGCAGGCCAAGGTATGCCAACTCCAATATAAGTAAGATTTGACTTCATCTGGCACCAGGTTGAAATCCCTGGTGCCATGAAAACATTTCTTCATGTCTGGATTCAGTGCATAAGGAAGCTTTCCTTTCCCTTCAAATCAACTGGCACAGCCTAAAGTGTTTTTCAAACTTTAGTGTGTCTCAGAATCACCTGGAGGGCTCACAGCAACACAGCGCCAGGCCTCGTCGCCAGATTTTTCTGATTTTGTAGTCCAGGGTAGGGCCAGAGAAATGCACTCCTAATAAGCTCCCAGGGCATGCTGATGGTGCTGGATCACACTAAGAACCACAGGCCTAAAGCAATATAGAATGTAGCATGGGTTTGCAAGAAGTACTACAGAATTAGTGTTCTGAAGAACCATGCCTTATTTCTATTAATGGAGATTTACGGTAGAAGGTATACTATTATTCAATATGGTAATGAAATAGTCCATAAATATGATTTATTAATATATATTTGGTGAATTGAAGCAAAAGAGTTCACAGTATTAGTCCCTCTTTAGTAATCATATTTTTGCAGCACTTTGTGCTTACATACTCTGAATGTATAAAATGATCACTTGCTTCCTAGATGAACCAAGGTTTTTAGGTATACCTTGGCACAGGAGGAACTAAGAATTTTCTAACACTGCTAGGAGAATGTCACAAGCTAAAGATAGAAATACAGGGTAGAAAGGAAGGAAAAAAGGATGAAGTGAATGAAGGGCTGGAAGAGATGGTCAGAAAATACAGAAATGAACCAGGGGAAAGGAGTCAGAGAGCTTCCAGTCCCACACATCCTCCTGCCTGATGGTCATGTTCCTGTGGACACATAACTCATCTTTGTTTTTCCATATCTAAAAAGTTATGGATCTAAGTTATCATCTTGAACAGATATGACAAATTCAATCGTTTTTTCTCCCAGCTTTTCATTAAAAAAAGTTCAAACACAGAAACGTTGAAAGATTTAGCAAATATCCTATACCCTTTACCAAGATTTAACAGTTGTTAACATTTCATCACATTTGAGCTCTCAATCTGTGTGTGTGTGTACATGCATATGCATTCACATTCATTTTCATGAACCTTTTGAAAATAAATTTTAATACCATGCCACTTTACCCCTACATATGTTAGCATACAGTTTCAAAGGGCATTATTAAATATTCATAATCATATTTCTCCAGTTGGCCTCACAACATTTTATATATAGCTGTTTTGTTCTATCCAAGATCTAATCAAGATTCATGCATTGCACTGGGAATATCTCATTAGTTTCTTCTAATTTGGAGTAGTTGCCTCTAGCTTTTTGCTATGACATTGATGTTTTAAAGAGGCAGACCTGCTGTCTTTGAGAATCCCACACTGAGGATTTGTCTGAATATTTAGCCTGTCTTTCATTTTTTACCCTGTAGTTATCATGAAATGGAAGTTAGGTCTGATTGCTTGATTAGATCAAGGTTAAATACATTTAGCAAAAATACTTTATAGATTATACTGTGTTAGTTGATACAGAATCTTATCAGGAAGAACATAATGTCAGCTTGTCCTGCTCTTAGTGGCGTTTGAGTTTGATCACTGGTTAAGGTGGTCACTGCTACATTGCTGCTTTTTAAAGGTGTATTTTTTTCCTTCTTAATTTGGGTGAAATCTATGCAGTCACACTTGGGCCCTGTGAATGTCTTGGCTCCCAAGCACGTTTTACCCGTTGGTTTTGGCAGCCATTGATGATCCTTGTTTGAAATGATTATTTAATTGAGGATTGCAAAATGGTGATTTTCTTATTCTAGCATTCCCTTTATATTTGTTAGATAATATTCTTCTATAAAGGAAAGCTCTTCGTTTCTCCCCAATTTATCTTTTAAAAAATTTATTATCATCGTGGGGTCAAATTTTTATTTTTTAAATTCAGTGTGTTACAATCAATTACTGTAATCCTTCTTTTGATGTTCTAGTGGATCCATTTTGGCCAGGGAGCCTCTTCAAGTGAGCACCTGTATACTTCTGTGTACGCCTTGTTTCTTGGTACAATAAGATGTTTCATGCTCACTTCGTACCTTCCCTACCTAAATCTATAACCAGCATTTCTCCCGGGAGCCAGAGCTCCTTATTGTGGGAAAGAGTATTAGAAACCAAGATGTGGGTTGTAGGCCTGCTCACTGCAACTGGGAAAAAAGGGTTTCATTTTGTAATGGGGAGATGCTCAGAGCAGGAGGTTGGGAATGAGGGTTTGAGAGGAAGGGCAGACATTTAAAAGTTCTACTTGCAGTGACAGCGTTGTTTAATGATCATTTCTTAACTTCCAGGACGAAATGCACTGCATGTGGATGTGGATGTGTCCTCTGGCTTTATTTATTGGTGTGATTTTAGCAGCTCAGTGGCATCTGATAATGCAATCCGTAGAATTAAACCAGATGGATCTTCTTTGATGAACATTGTTACACATGGAATAGGAGAAAATGGAGTCCGGGGTATTGCAGTGGATTGGGTAGCAGGTATGTAAGCTGTATGGTGATTTTAATGGATTTGCATCTCTGTCGTCTTATTTTATGCTAGAAAGTTTAGCCTAACTCCATGTGCTACAGGTTTGTTTTTCTAGACAATTATTAAGATGATTTAAGATACATTGAATTTAGATTAAGCTATGTGTCTATTTGATAAATGATATTTCAGTTTACAGATTCATAACAAATTAATCATTATCATTTTCTTCTGTTATTAACATAATCTGAAGACAAAAATGGTTAAAATATTAAATTATGTGGATTTGGTTTTTTTACACTTAGATATGCACCTGATTTCTGCATTAGAAATTTTCTAAATTTTCAAGAGAAAGGGATATAAAAATATAAACCATGGAACAGCATTCATTTACTTTGAAGCTGAGCAATTTTAGTTGCCAAATTCTTAATTGCTTCCTTTTATTCATATATAAAAATCACTTAGATAATGAGATACTTTATTAGCAATTTTTTTAAGTACCTGGTCCAGTATTATATTAACTTAGTTGTATTGATTCATGCACATAAGCTTGAATAACCACTCATTTTTATCACTCATTTGAGTAAGAATACCACTCATAATTAGTGGTATTATATGTTTTGGAATATAATCCAGTTCTACATAAAATCAATATCATTGGATCAAGCTTGGTAAGTAGGCATCACTTAAAAATATTAGCATGTAGGCAGGATGCGGTGGCTCATGCCTATAATCCCAGCACTTTAGGAGGCCGAGGCAGGCGGATCACCTGAGGTCAAGAGTTCGAGACCAGCCTGACCAACATGGTGAAACCTCATCTCTACTAAAAACACACAAATTAGCCGGCCGTGGTAGTGTGTGCCTGTAATCCCAGCTACTCAGGAGGCTGAGGCAGGATAATCGCTTGAACCCAGGAGGAAGAGGTTGCAATGGGCCGAGATTATGCCACTGCCATCAAGCCTGGGTAACAGAGTGAGACTCTGTCTCAAAAAAAAAAAAAAAAAAGGGAAATATTAACATGTATTATGAAAATCTAAGTACTATATAATAAGAGTTTATTGCAAAAAGTAAATATGGTAGTATGGTTAAATAAAGCTTTAACTGGGTTCCTAACTCCTGTTCCTGATTAGAAATTGCTATTTCTGAGGGTATAGATAAAGCAGTAGTCAGCAAACTAGGGTCTGTGAGTCAAATGCAGCCTGTTGCCTGTTTTTGTAAATAAAGTTTTATTGTAACACAGCTATGCCCATTTATTTGTGTATTGTCTATGGCTGCTTTCATGTTACAGTGGCAGGGTTGGGTACTTGTTAAAGAAACCATATGCTCTGCAAAGCCTAAAATATTTATTATCTGGCCCTTTACAGAAAAAGTTTGCCAACCCTGGATTAAAGGATTGGAAATGAGCAAATACATACATAGCAAGTAGAGTTAGGAAACGAAAAAATGTATCAGTAACATATTTCACATTGGCCTGATTTCTCCAGAGGTGGTTTGAATCGGATATAGGAACAAAATATGTGTGTCTTGGTACTAGCATTGATAGTTCAACAACAGGCTTTCAACTACATGGAATCAATAATTTGCAACCATTCTCTACTTATTATACTATTTTCACAAAGTTATCTTTTTATTCTAGCATTTACATAAGGCTTAAAGGCAAATGGACTTTTGTTATGGTCACTTTTAGAAGGCCCATGAGATGAAAGCACCTACATTAGTTAGAAAGACTAAGGAAAAACTTCATGTTAACCTTAAGCACAAAGAGCATTTGATAACATCAATAACAACCTGAGATGTTGCTGGTGCTCCCTCTTTGCTACTTTTATCATATTGGGGTAGAAGTTGTCCTATGAAAATGTATATTTAGAGTGTTTCAAGTTGGTATTGAGCATTTAGAGCTTCAGGTGGAAAAGGGGGGACATTCTGGAAAATATACCTTTCAGTAGAAAGTGGGTTATGATGTTGCTATGAATTCTAATCTACTTTAGAAGCTGAAGATAGGCACTTTCTCTCTAAATTTGAAGACACAATCCCTATAATTCCTAGGAGTAAGAATTTATTTTTCTAAGCCTAGACTGGGACATTTATTTATCATCTTGGAAAAGACAACATATAGTGACCCAAACTTCAACCTTAATACATTTTGTTCTGAATTTGGAAAGTTCTCCCTTTTTTTCTTCTTGGTTCTCCATTGATCAGCATGCACTTTCATTTTCCCATAGGAAATCTTTACTTCACCAATGCCTTTGTTTCTGAAACACTGATAGAAGTTCTGCGGATCAATACTACTTACCGCCGTGTTCTTCTTAAAGTCACAGTGGACATGCCTAGGCATATCGTTGTAGATCCCAAGAACAGATACCTCTTCTGGGCTGACTACGGGCAGAGACCAAAGATTGAGCGTTCTTTCCTTGACTGTACCAATCGAACTGTGCTTGTGTCCGAGGGCATTGTCACCCCACGGGGCTTGGCAGTGGACCGAAGTGATGGCTACGTTTATTGGGTTGATGATTCTTTAGATATAATTGCAAGGATTCGTATCAATGGAGAGAACTCTGAGGTGATTCGTTACGGCAGTCGTTACCCAACTCCTTATGGCATCACTGTTTTTGGAAATTCTATCATATGGGTAGATAGGAATTTGAAAAAAATCTTCCAAGCCAGCAAGGAACCAGAGAACACAGACCCACCCACAGTGATAAGAGACAATATCAACTGGCTAAGAGATGTGACCATCTTTGACAAGCAAGTCCAGCCCCAGTCGCCAGCAGAGGTCAACAACAACCCTTGCTTGGAAAATAATGGTGGGTGCTCTCATCTCTGCTTTGCTCTGCCTGGATCGCACACCCCAAAATGTGACTGTGCCTTTGGGACCCTGGAAAGTGATGGCAAGAATTGTGCCATTTCAACAGAAAATTTCCTCATCTTTGCTTTGTCTAATTCCTTGAGAAGCTTACACTTGGACCCTGAAAACCATAGCCCACCTTTCCAAACAATAAATGTGGAAAGAACTGTCATGTCTCTAGACTATGACAGTGTAAGTGATAGAATCTACTTCACACAAAATTTAGCCTCTGGAGTTGGACAGATTTCCTATGTCAGCCTGTCTTCAGGGATCCATACTCCAACTGTCATTGCTTCAGGTAAGTGCACTCCAGGTGCTACTTATTCTGCAAGTAGACACAATGGGGTCAACACACATGGATGACTGAGTGTTTCCAATGCATATGAGACTCTAATGTCTTTGTGTGTGCTTGTGTGTGTGTCTGCCGGTATGTGTCCAGGTATAGGGACTGCTGATGGCATTGCCTTTGATTGGATTACTAGAAGAATTTATTACAGTGACTACCTCAACCAGACAATTAATTCCATGGCTGAAGATGGATCTAACCGCACTGTGATAGCCCGCGTTCCAAAACCAAGAGCAATTGTGTTAGATCCCTGCCAAGGGTATGCCATCATCTTTGTTATATTTCTGTCTGCTTATTTCTGGAAAGAGTGGGGCCTGAAATTATGTTCATAGATAGCCAGTGTGTTATGGGCTTATAACACCATGGCTACAGATCCAAGGGTGAAAGCATATTGAATGATTTTACCTGGGAAGGAGGGTGCAGCGTGTAGCTCCCTTTGATGGCGGAAAGGTTGGCAACATACTAGGAAGTCAACACCCTGACTCAATAGATTCCTTTTGGGTGAGTTGTGTAAGTAGAAATGGGGTTTCTTTTGCCATGTTACTGGCAATTTGCAATTAAAGAATGTTGTTCTTTTTTTCTTTCTTTTCTTTTTCTTTTTTTTTTTTAAGGACTATGAGGTTCCCTGTGAATTAATTATTGACTCCTTTTGTATGACTAGGTACCTGTACTGGGCTGATTGGGATATGCATGCCAAAATTGAGAGAGCCACATTGGGAGGAAACTTCCGGGTACCCATTGTGAACAGCAGCCTGGTCATGCCCAGTGGGCTGACTCTGGACTATGAGGAGGACCTTCTGTACTGGGTGGACGCTAGTCTGTAGGTGTCTCTGGTTACTCATGTGGGTGTTAAGAAGAGTTGTTCCTCCCATTTCCAAAGAAGAGGGATTTGCATCATGTTATGAAAATATAATATGCCAGATAGACATTGCCAAAATATAGAATCACAGTTTTAGGAACTATGTTTATATTGTAACTTGGTGAACATACCTGTGAAAATTTATCTATATCATGCATTGAATAATTATGAACTAAAAGACATCTGAAGGTGCATTGTTAAATATATCTGTAATTTCAGCTATAATTATAAATGTATTTTCTCAATTTAGAATTACAAATGAAATTACTCAACTGACATTCTGCAGGCCCTAGGTAACTGCCATAAAATCTGAATGACTTTTAAATGCCCATTGATATTAAGATTTTTTCTGGGCTTTAGCATTCAATGTCTTTTAGAAAATTATTTTCTTTGTTCTTTGACTTTTGGTCATCTTTTCAAATAGACCCTTTCTTCTCTGGCAAGCTTCTCCTCAGCACATTTCTTAATATTTTCCTTTTGTCAACTCTAATTTTGTATGTAACTTCTCCAAGTACCCCCCATATGTCTCACATTCCAGTCATCCTAATGGAATAGTTGAAGGGATGAAATGATTTTGTTTATTATGGCTGGTGTCTGCATACTGGGAATCTTACTTTTTCTTGCATATTTCTTTGGAATTTTAGTCTTGTGATGCCAAGCTCCTAACCTCCTGATCTTTTCTTTATTCTCCTATTTGAAACAAAGCAGTGATGCTTTGGGTCTAAGCTTGGATTATTCTAGGTAAACACCTCAAGGTACTCAATAAAAGTCAAATCGAAAAAGTCACTAAGGAAGTGGGATGGAAAAGTTATTGTTTTATTGAGAGTCTGCTATGTGCTCAACACTGAGTTCCATGCATTACATGGATTATTTCATGTTTTCCTGTTTCTAATGTCAACCTGGTTCCTTTTGTAGGATTACTATTCATATTTGGAAGTCAATGATTTTATAAAGTCTATTGTTTGATAAGCAAACAAGACCTCCCATCTCCAGAAGAAACATTTCTAGCTGTCATATGCCCCACTTGAAAAGAAAGTTGGGGGCTTGTGTAAACAATCGTGAGGCACATGTATTGGGTTGCCAGTTGAAAACTTAACTCATTTGAGATTTCAACTTTTTAATTTTTTTTTTTTTTTTGCTTCATTTTAGGCAGAAGATTGAACGCAGCACTCTGACAGGCATGGATCGTGAAGTCATTGTCAATGCAGCCGTTCATGCTTTCGGCTTGACTCTCTATGGCCAGTATATTTACTGGACTGACTTGTACACACAAAGAATTTACCAAGCTAACAAATATGACGGGTCAGGTCAGATTGCAATGACCACAAATTTGCTCTCCCAGCCCAGGGGAATCAACACTGTTGTGAAGAACCAGAAAGAACAGTGTAACAATCCTTGTGAACAGTTTAATGGGGGCTGCAGCCATATCTGTGCACCAGGTAAGGCATTGACCATGAAAATTAAAACATGGAGAATAATGATCACAATACAATTGGTAAGGAAGGCTGACGTTCTCACAGGAGAAAAAAAATTCAAATTCTCCTTGATTTCAGGGTAATTTATAAAATAGACCTGGGACTGTATTTTGAGAGGAAGACTTGGCAGGCTTCCTTTCTATTCTATATGGAGCCCTTTTATGAAAGCATTTTATTTTATTTTATTTTATTTTTGAGACGGAGTCTCACTCTGTTGCCCAGGCTGGAGTGCAGTGGCAGGATCTCGGCTCACTGCAACCTCCACCTCCTGGGTTCATGCAATTCTCCTGCCTCAGCCTCCCTAGTAGCTGGGACTACAGGCGTACATCACCATGTCCAGCTAATTTTTGTATTTTTAGTAGAGATGGGGCTTCACCATGTTGGCCAGGCTAGTCTCAAACTCTTGGCCTCAAGTGATCCGCCCACCTCGGCTTCCCAAAGTGCAGGGATTACAGGTGTGAGCCACAGCGCTCAGCTTATGAAGGCATTTTAAATACAAGCTTGATGCAGTTAGAAAGAAAGATGAAGGGGTTGGCTGCCCTACTTCATGTCTTGACTAGGAATTCTATCAATGAGCCTGCGTTCCTTATAAAAAGGATGTACATTTTCTGCTTAAGAGGTATTATTTATAGTTTGAAATATTTCTGGTGGTATTTGTGGGTGGGATCATATGCTTCATTGTGCATTTTATAAACAACAGCAAATTCATGGGAAGACATGCCTTTTGATGTTGTTGCTTTGCAAATTTTGCTGAGAAGAGATGTTGATATTTCCTGTTGTTTAGAAGGAATCAGCACATTTATTAGAAATTGGTGATTACTCTTCTTCATGGAAAAGTGATTCAGAATATAGTTAAAAGGTTAATGGGCAGAATTTCCATGGCTTGTCTTAGGGAGCATTTAATGTAGAAGCTGTTGCAAGTGCTATTGTGTAGGGGACAATGTGAACGGTGGCTGCATCCATCTTTTGCTTCTTCTGGGATTATCTTTCTTCAGGTCCAAATGGTGCTGAGTGCCAGTGTCCACATGAGGGCAACTGGTATTTGGCCAATAACAGGAAGCACTGCATTGTGGACAATGGTGAACGATGTGGTGCATCTTCCTTCACCTGCTCCAATGGGCGCTGCATCTCGGAAGAGTGGAAGTGTGATAATGACAACGACTGTGGGGACGGCAGTGATGAGATGGAAAGTGTCTGTGGTGAGTTGGACTCTTGGCGCTTTTGATAGGAGCTAATGGCATCTTGATGTCAAGTGTTTGGTACAGAATCCTGCTGTGTGTGAATGGGTTTGAACTGTGTGCCTAGGCATCCTGGTAGAGCTGAAAAATGTTTGCTCTTATAATCCAGACTGTTTCTGCTAAATCACACCTGTAATGGTTAAGAGCACAAGCACAGTCATCATCCTGGTGATTGTATTTTGTAATCTGTGTAGCCCTGGGAAAGTTACTTAATAGCTCAAGCCTCAGATGTCTCATCTGTAAAATGGAGCTACTACTAGGGTTCTTGTGAGGAGTAAGAGAAACAACATGTAAAAAACCCTTAGCATGAGACGTGGTGCATGCTAAGCCTGGCTTAGCTTGGGACTGAGGACACGTATCATTTTTACTAATTTTCATAGCACAAAGGTCATTATTTCAATAATTTTATGAAAATAACTTCCAATCCTCAGCTTCCATCTGAATAGAGTGAATAAAACATGGTGGACTTTCTCAGGGAGTTCTGAGGTTGGTTACCTTTTCCTAGTAGACTGTGATAGAGGCTAGGAGTTTTTATTTTCCTGAAATAAACTATAATTGCTTGCTTTTCTGTGATTGAGGTAAATTGAGATTATCGAGAAATAGAATCACTTTGATTTGTGCTGAAATTACTTGATTTGTGCATAAAACAATTTATTTAAAAAAGGTATGCAACATATTTTGCTTAATCTAACTAATTAAAAGTGTTATCTCACTTTGCATGCAGTCCGTTTTGCAGCGTTTTTTGCCTTGGAAGGTAAATTCAAAGTGTCCCTTTTATTTAATTGTATCTTTTTAAAAATTAGGATAATGCTTTAATCAAGAGGGTTTGTTCTCATGTTTTTCCTCTTCTTAGCACTTCACACCTGCTCACCGACAGCCTTCACCTGTGCCAATGGGCGATGTGTCCAATACTCTTACCGCTGTGATTACTACAATGACTGTGGTGATGGCAGTGATGAGGCAGGGTGCCTGTTCAGGGACTGCAATGCCACCACGGAGTTTATGTGCAATAATAGAAGGTGCATACCTCGTGAGTTTGTCTGCAATGGTGTAGACAACTGCCATGATAATAACACTTCAGATGAGAAAAATTGCCGTAAGTTTATCTTAAGTGCTTATTGTGATTTTGGGTCTGAAGTCTTGGATCATGGGAGATGAAATTATTATATAAAAACAAAAGGCTTTCCAAAAAAAAGAAAACCAAAGTATTTATCTAAAATGTAAATTTTTGGCTAGGCACAGTAGCAAATATCAACAAATACCAATCTTGTTTCATTTTTCTCTCCTTTTTTCTAGTATTTTAAAGTGACTCCTAGACATGCACTTCACTGATGATATTTTAGAAAACAACTACCATGCTGTTATAATGCCTGGCAAAATCAACAGTACTTACTTAATATCCCAGAGTACCTAGTCCTTGTTCAGATTTTGTCGCTTATCCCCAAAATGTATTTTTACTGTTACTCTGTTCAAGTTAGGGTTCAGATGAGATCTACACATTGATTTTGATTGTTATAATTCTTCAATTTCTTTTATGCCACAACACTTCCCACTTTTTAATGTCATTGATTCATTAGAAAGATTGGGTGATTTGTCCTGTAGAATATCTCACATTCTGGATTTGACTAATTGCATAATTGATCCATTTAATTTATCCTATCCCTCTTATTTCCTATGAACTGGTATTTAGACCTACAGTTTTGATAGTAACAGGTGCAAAAGAGTGTTTCAGAGGTGGAGTTGTGTGTTTCCTGTTGCATCACCTCATGAGGCACATGATGTTCGGTTGCCCCACTTTAAGTGGATTCTAGCGTCAGCCTGAATCTTCTCTTATGAAACTCCCATTCTCCTTTCACCCAGTGGTTTTAGCATCCATGGGTGGTTGTTCCATAAACCTATTATTTCTTTAAGGGTTATGAAATGGGCACTTTAAAATTATAGTATTCCTGCCACATTTATTAGCTGAAGTTTGATAAAGAAGACGTTTCCCTTGTCAGCTTTTGTTGGTAATTATAATCTACAGGATAAATACCTTTTGCTTGTCGATTTTCCGAGTAATGAGTTGATGACACAGGATAATTAAGTTTTTGTTTAGTTTAGTTTAGTGTTATATTGAACTCTTTGATCTTTATGTATTTGATGAGTTTTAATACAGTGCTGTCAACTGTTCTTTTTAGTACACGGTTGTCCAAACTTAGGCCAATGAGAGTCCTTAAGTTGGATTTTCTGTTCTTTGACATGACCCCAATCCATCTTCTTATAGCTCAAGCTTATCTTATATTTCCTGTCCCAGTCCTGGAATTAACCACTTTTCCAAGGAGACCTCATTCCCTTTGTGATTCTTAGAAATTATCACAGGGTTGGGGTGCTCATTCCTACTTAGCTTTCATTGCTTCTAGTCCTTTTCAATGGTCAGAGCTAGGAAATACAGCTTTCAAGGCAAAACTTTTTTTTTTTTTTTGAGACGGAGTCTCGCTCTGTCGCCCAGGCTGGAGTGCAGTGGCCGGATCTCAGCTCACTGCAGGCTCCGCCTCCCGGGTTTACGCCATTCTCCCGCCTCAGCCTCCCGAGTAGCTGGGACTACAGGCGCCCGCCACCTCGCCCGGCTAGTTTTTTGTATTTTTTTTTTTTTTTTTTTTTTGTGAGATGGAGTCTCGCTCTGTCGCCCGGGCTGGAGTGCAGTGGCGCGATCTCGGCTCACTGCAAGCTCCGCCTCCCGGGTTTACGCCATTCTCCTGCCTCAGCCTCCCAAGTAGCTGGGACTACAGGCGCCCGCCACCACGCCCAGCTAGTTTTTTGTATTTTTTTTTAAGTAGAGACGGGGTTTCACCGTGTTAGCCAGGATGGTCTCGATCTCCTGACCTCGTGATCCGCCCGTCTCGGCCTCCCAAAGTGCTGGGATTACAGGCTGAGCCACCGCGCCCGCCGTTTTTTGTATTTTTAGTAGAGACGGGGTTTCACCATGTTAGCCAGGATGGTCTCGATCTCCTGACCTCGTGATCCGCCCGTCTCGGCCTCCAAAGTGCTGGGATTACAGGCTTGAGCCACCGCGCCCGGCCAAAACTTTTTTTTTTCTTTTCTGAGATGGAGTCTCACTCTGTCGCCCAGGCTGGAGTGCAGTGGCATGATCTCGGCTCACTGCAAGGTCTACCTCCCGGGTTCATGTCATTCTCCTGCCTCAGCCTCCTGAGTAGCTGGGACTACAGGCACCCACCACCATGCCTGGCTAATATTTTGCATTTTTTAGTAGAGATGGGGTTTCACCGTGTTAGCCAGGTTGGTCTCAATCTCCTGATCTCGTGATCCACCCGCCTCGGCCTCCCAAAGTGGTGGGATTACAGGCGTGAGCCCCCGCACCTGGCCAGAAAAAACTTTTTATTGATATTTCCCATTTAAATTTAAGATTACAGGTTGTTTGCATTTTAGATTTTATAATCACATCTCTTCTCATGCTTAAAATCATGGTTTCTCTTGACATGAATATAGTTACTTGTTTTATTATATAGTAATTTCAAAATGCCTATAATAATTTCAACATTATTATAACCACTCAAATAATACTATTAACACTAAGTCTACTAAATGCAAGATTCTTCTTGCATTTTAGATTATGTCCCACTAGAGATATGCAGTCAAAATACTGATTTTAGAGATATTTGAATTTTTTTTTCTGCAGGGTTATTCTATCAACTTGATATATAGTTAGCTTCATCTATTGCTCTTTCCAAATGTTATTTTCTTTTCTCATTTTTATATTATTGATTTTATTTGTACAAAATAACATACATAGTTCCAAAGTTAAAACTACATGACGAGGTGCATTTACAGAAGTCCTTCATTTCTTCCTCTCCTTTCTGCTTCCTCTGTGCTCTTCTCAATCTATCCAGAGAGATGACAATTTTTGTTAGTTTATCTTTTCTTTGTTGTTTTTGTTTTTAGTAGAAGCATCTCTCTCTTGCTACACACACACATACACTTATATCGTCATTTTTCTTACACAAAATATAGCCTACTGTTTTGAATCTTGCTTTCTTACTATTAACAATATATCCTGAAGATTATGCTGTCATTACTTATCAGTATATAGAAATCTTCTTTATTCCTTTAATAGCTACATATTACTCCATTGTGTGGAACTGCCATAGTTTATTTTACCAAGAGTTGGAACTCTCGTTGATACTATTAACTAATGAAAACAGTTGATTTAAGCTACAAATCAGTATCTCCTCTCCCTTCTCCCCAGTATCAGCTGGAAATGTGTCTTGTTACTATAGAGTCTATAAGTAACATGAGTATCATGAATCCTGCCTTTCTGATAGCTTTGAAAATGCCGCCCTTCCAGTGGTTTGAGTTCTACAATAGATCTGTTAGCATGGATACTGTTCATAATACATATTTGGTGGATATATTCCAAATATTTATCTGGTTGTCTTTTTCAAGCTGATCGCACTTGCCAGTCTGGATACACGAAATGTCAGAATTCAAATATTTGTATTCCTCGCATTTATTTGTGTGACGGAGACAATGACTGTGGAGATAACAGTGATGAAAACCCTACTTATTGCAGTGAGTAAGATAAAACTGCTTTTCTTTCCATTGTTCCAGAGATGCATGTTGTGAGCTAATACAAAGATATGAAGCTTGGGTATCTGGGCTGATTTCAATTGTCATTTCACATTGACCTTCTAAGTAGAGGTGGTAAGCAGCTGCTTTCGTATGTGATTGCATGAATATGAGAAACTCTTTCCCTCTGTTCTCTGGCTGGAATTCCCAGACCCTGAATATTTCTTCCAGAGATCTGCTACTATTGGAGAGCCATTTCTCCCAGTGTTGAAAGCCTTTCACCTTCATCTACGTGGGCAGAATTTGCCTGTTAAGCCTTTATAATTTACTCTTAATATTATTATAGTGGCTATTAGTAACTGAAAACTATTTTTTTTTTTCAGACAGCCTCACTCTGTCACCTGGGCTGTAGTGCAGTGGCATGATCACAGCTCACTGCAACCTCCGCCTCCTGGGCTCAAGCCATCCTCCCACCTCAGCCTCCTGAGTAGCTGGGATTACATGCATGTGCCACCACGCCTGGCTAATTTTTGTATTTTTTGTAGATATGGGGTTTCGCTGTGTTACCCAGGCTGGTCTGGAACTCTTGGGCTCAAGCGATCCACCCGCCTCAGCCTCCCAAAGTTCTGGGATTACAAGTGTGAACCACCGTGCCTGACCAGTAACTGAAAGTATCTTTATATCTCCTAGGTACATTTGAATTTCAGAAATCTCTATTTCATATTTAGCAATTTGATTCATTCAAACAATTTCCTGTATTTATAGCTCAAATTAAAAAGCCTTTCTTAGGTTTGATAACTTTGAGACTATTACTATAAATAGTTACATAATTTAAGGATTTAGTGATTGCCCTTCCCTGTTCTGGGTATATGTAGTTAAACTCTTGTCAATGGTCCCCTCCCAAGAAAACCAAAGGACATCATAATTATTTGTCACCAAGCTGGGGTACAGCACAGGAAGAGGAATCTGTTGTAATAACAGCAGCACAAGGAAGCAGAATCAGGATGCCGCCACTAGATAGGGCTAGACAGATAGGAGTTATTGCTGACTTTCCAGGGACCTCTGCTTCCATGTCAGTTCTCCCCTGGCAAATCATCAGATATCAGGAGCCAAAGCAAGAGAGCCTCATAGACCAGAATAATTGCAAGACTTTAATTAGATGTGCACCCACATAACAATTTGGAAAATGCATATGACCAGAGCTACCTAAAGTTACTCGAGAAAAGAGTCAATGTTCAAACACAGGCAGAGTTTCCCACTTACTCAACTAAAAGTCTGGTATTCCAAGGATGAATAAGACGATAACCTTGCCAACTTTCTAGAATTATTATCTAACATGGCTAAAAGGTTGTGTGTGGAGTGAACTTAGATATGGTCATATTATTGTTTTGTTTTTAATTATTATTGCAATGGAATTTATTTAATTTTACATTATAGTAGAAAAAATAAAACCAAGACTTACAATTTGTGATTTCATTTATCACAAAGATAGTTCTTTGGTATTTCTAACAAATACAATTTTTTTTTTTTTGATTTCTGGAATCCAGAAAAAACAACTGGAGAATTGGGGCAGGATTGACTTCCTTCTGTCTCCCGTACTTTTCCCTCCCCACAGAAAGCTTACCAAACACCCATTTTCTGGGCTCAGTCTTCCGTTTTTGGTAACTATTATCTAGCTCAGAGATAGAGGCAGGTTAAGACAGATGGGAACATGCTTGCGTTTTGCTCATGGATTTTATCTTCTTTCCCTCCTGTAGCCACTCACACGTGCAGCAGCAGTGAGTTCCAATGCACATCTGGGCGCTGTATTCCTCAACATTGGTATTGCGATCAGGAAATAGATTGTTTTGATGCCTCTGATGAACCTGCCTCTTGCGGTAAGAGAGTAAGCAAGCATGAAAAACATCACGATGCAGCTAGACAACTTCAGTCTCTTCCAACCACTTCAAATACAGACCAGGGTCATGACTGCTGAATGCTTGCACTTCCTGTCCCAGCTTTCATCTGGAATGCTGACACTGCTCAGCAGATACTCATTAAAGACCTGTTAGTGCAGAGCACTGTGTGGGGAGCTGATCAGGATGTGGAAGCTGCTGATTGATGCTGATAAAGTGAAAATATATTGGTGATGCACCTAATACAGTGCTTAGCTGGTAGAACTTAATTTTAGTTGACTCTCAATTGAAGTTTCTGAATTTGGTTGAGTGCTGGCCCAGAAAGCTGTCAGAAGACCCAAAAGTGATTGGAGTCGTATACATGCGGAAGGAGTATATTAGGGGCATGCATCCTCTTCCTGTTCTGTCTCTGTGCACGAGAGGCCCAAGAAGTTGCAGGGGCCTTTGGTTGTATTCCTGGGGACAGTTATGCCCTGTTTACCTTTGGAGTCTGCTGTTGGCTTTCACAAATTCTAATCTATATCCATGCACATTTTTTACATCATTGTAAAAATAGAAAAATACAATCTTCTACTTTGCTTTAAAAAACCTGTCAATAAATCATATTGCTATTTAGGAGTCAGAAAACTATAGCTGTGGGCCAGTTGCCTGTCTTTATAGATAGCATTTTACTCAAATGCAGCCCCATAACATCTATGGCTGCTGTCCTTCTACAATGGTTACGTCCAGTAGGTGCAACAGAGATCACAGGGCCTGTAAACCTAAAATATTTACCACCTAGTTAATAAAAAGTTTGCTCATCCTTGTCTTCATACTCCTTTTAATGACTATAATATTCCATTGAGTGGTTATAGTATCATCAAGTTAACTGCCTCTATTATTAAGCATTAGGTTTCTTTTATTTTATTTCTCTGTTGTATATATTGTTGTAGTAAATATTAACACCATATTTAAAACATTTTGTTTTCAGGGTATTTTCTTAGGATCATCAGTATAGTTTTATAGCTGAAGTCAAACTATTTTTGATTCCAATTTTCTCTCAGGTTTAAATTCTGTGTTGGGTGGAGAGTGGTGTATGGAGTGCTTCACTACGTTCTTTTTCCCCAACACTGAAAGTTTTATAGAAAGCAAAGGGCGCGTAGAGTTTTGAGGACCTGTAAAGGAAATAATTAATAACTACCAGATGAGGAGAATAGTCTTAGAGATTGGTTCAAATGTATGAATTATTGGTTCAAATATATGAAGAATTAATATGACTTTTTAAACTTCTCTATGGTAATGAGAGTCATAGTAATAGCAATGAGTACCAATGACCTGATCTATTTAAATAAAATAAGCACATAACCCACATATGAATATGTCCTCATTGTAGTCAAGTAATAATGTTCAGAAATATATTTTAAAGAAATAATACGATGTACAAAAAAGTAAAATTTACATTTTTTCACCCTTCTCCAATCCCCTCACTCCTCAAAGATAATCACTATTAAGGATGGGTGTGAATTCTCCTTACTTTTATCTTTTATATATCTTACTTTACTTTTATATATCTTGATATATAGTTTTTTAAAAAAACAGATGAGGTCTTACTATACATATTTTCTGCAATTCGCTTTTATTTTTTAAGCTTAACGTCATGTCAGCAAATGCAGACCTGCCTCATTCCTGTACACTGCCAAAGAATACTTTGAAATATGAATGGTCTCCATGTATTTTTATCCTTTTCCTAGTGGTTGGACATTTAGGTTGTTTCCATTTTTTCACTATGAAAAACAGTGCCAGGATGAACATCCTTTTAGAAACCTTTTTGTGCACATGTGGAAAGATCCATATAGTCTAGATGTCCACAAGTGGTGCTGCTGTGTCAAAGGGGATATGTCTCTTCAAGAAATCTGGGTCAGGCCTGGTGTGGTGGCTCACACCTGTAATCCTAGCAGTTTGGGAGGCCGAGGCAGGCAGATCACGAGGTCAAGAGATCGAGACCATCGTGGTGGCCAGTGTGGTGAATCCTGTCTCTACTGAAAATACAAAAATTAGCCGGGCGTGGTGGCAGGCGCCTGTAGTCCTAGCTACTCGGGAGGCTGAGGCAGGAGAATCACTTGAACCCGGGAGGCAGAGGTTGCAGTGAGCCGAGATTGTGTCACTGTGCTCCAGCTTGGTGACAGAGTGAGACTCTGTCTCAACAACAAAAAAATAGGTCTGGATCAATGTACACACTTTTCATAGCAGCTTCTAAAAAAGCCTGTTTCTTCTTACTGTTATGATTAGGCTATGTCTTTATCAGTTGCAATTATATTTTCTCTTGCCTTAGGCTAATTCCAGTACACCCTGGGTTTGGGAGCTTATGACACCTTGATTAGTTAAGTAGGAACATGTAGGGTTAGGGTTAAAGAATCTGAATCAGTGGTGGCTAATTTGAAGTGGAGGAGTGACTTATTTTAATTCAGTATTTATTGAACAGCCATGTTCTAGGAACTTTTGGGCTGTGTCAGTGAATGAGACAACAATCCCTGCCCACATGGGCTAATATTCTAAAGAGGGGAGACAGGCAACCAATCAGTAAATTGTCTAGTATGTTGAAAGATGGTGGTAACTATTATGGAAACAAGGAAAGGGAACAAGGATGGGGAGTGCAGGCTGGGGAGAGTTTGCATGAAACAAAATGGTTTTGGATGAAAAGTAGATTTTAAAATAGAAACATGTGAAATAGTAGGTAATTCCTATCTTCCCTGGGAAAGGAAGTGTTCTTTCTCTACCATACCCATAAGGGAATATTGTATCTCATTTTAGTCACCAAAGATAATTAGGGCTTTGCACTGTCAGTTGACTACTTTTACCTCAAACTGTTGGTCACTGGTACTAGTCTTATTGGAGGACTACCCTAGATGTATGTAACGAAATAATGCTCTGGTTCAGGTTGTCTAGACAACCCATGCTCCAGCCAGCTTGTCTCCAGATTCCTGGACTGCAAACCACTCTTTTCACTGAGAATGCTATTGCTCTTTTCAGGTCACCCTGAACGAACCTGCCTCGCCGATGAGTTCAAGTGTGATCGGGGGAGGTGCATCCCAAGCGAATGGATCTGTGATGGTGATAATGACTGTGGGGATATGAGTGATGAGGATGAAAGGCACCAGTGTCGTAAGTGAAGCTGATTAATTCCATTGCAGAGTCACATTCCAGGGAAATGCAGTAGAGTTGTTTTTCTGTGTTTGGAGAGTACGATCGAAGATTTCTATTTAATTGAATGGACACTGATAGAATGTTACCTTTGTTTCTCCATGCTGGGAGTGTTTGATATCATCCACTTAAATGCTTCAGAGTAATGAAAAATGACTTTATATTTACTTTCTTTCTCTTACATTTGGCTAATGGACAAAACATTTGTCCTATATTTCTAGGACAAAAAAAAAAAAAAAAAAAAACAAAACAAAAAACCCCACAAATACTTGGTTGGCTACTTTATTTTTTATTTTTTGAGACAAGGTCTTACTCTGTTGCCCAGGCCGGAGTGCAGTGGCAGGATCATGGCTCAGTGCACTTTCCACCTCCAGGCTCAAGCGATCCTCCCACTTCAGCCTCTCAAGTAGTTGGGATCATAGGCCCACCACCATGCCTGGCTGATGTTTTATATTTTTTTGTAGAGATGAGGTCTCGCTATATTGCCCAGGCTAGTCTCAAACTACTAGGCTCAAGCAATCCTCTTGCTTTGACCTCCCAAAGTGCTGGGATTATAAGCGTGAGCCACTGCACCCAGTGGTTGGCCACTCTTAATGGCAACCTTCACAGTATGACAGTGGACTGCTTCTAGTTTCCTTCGTCACCTTAAAGCCGTATGGAGGGAGGGGTGTTATGCCTCTTGAGTAGAAAATGGAACATCATTTTCATTACCAACAGGGTATGGAAGTCTTAGGTAGTCCAAGAATTAATCAGAATGTCTTTCTATGGTAGAGCAATAGACTCAGTGACTCCCTGCTGCTTGCGTCTGATGGCACCCTCCTGTGTTGTGACTTTGGGGGCGGGTCACAACTCCACATTTACTCTATCCACCCTATCCACTGACATGGGTGGTTGACAGCTGCACATACATGGATTGTGGCATGTGCATTTCTCCCAGCTGTCTTTACCAACATCTCCTTTCTTTTGTTTCCTATTCACCTGCAATGAGACTGGATAAAACACTTGTCCTTTCATTTTGTGGACACTAATGATTCGATGTCAGCATCTCATCTCTTTCCTCATAGCATCATGGTTTCTGACAACTCTGTTAACATATGCCTTTCCTCTCCACCTCAATACTGCTTGGGGTGGTAGCTATAATGTAGTTGAAAAAGCACCAAATTTGGAGGAGAAAGACCTAGGTTTGAAGCCTTGGCTCTTCACCTAGTTCTGTGACTTTGAGACATCCAGTTAATCATCTTGGGCTTTAGTTTTCTCATCTATACAACTGGTGTAAAAATACCTATCTCACATTGTGCTTGTGTGATTATACTTTGTAAACTAAAAAAAGTTACCAAAGTATAAGGCATTTCGTGTCTGATTAACAAAATGGTAGTGGTTTTCTGAAACCCTAAGGGAAAAAGTTCTAATGTATTTTATGGAAAAATAAATGAGATGTTTTATTATATTGATTTCTTTGGAAAAGCCAGGGTCCAAAGCAATTAAAATGGAACCTTTGGAAGTATTTGTATTATGATCTATTATTATAGTAGCAATGTAATTTGTCTATGTGTTTTCTTCCCATTTCCTTTCATCCTTAGAATGGTAAGTAACATTAAAGCAAAGAGAATTAACTGCTGCACTGAGCTCTCATGCTTTCTAATTCTTGCGTGCTTTGGTTTCAGAGAATCAAAACTGCTCAGATTCCGAGTTTCTCTGTGTAAATGACAGACCTCCGGACAGGAAGTGCATTCCCCAGGCTTGGGTCTGTGATGGCGATGTGGATTGTACTGATGGCTACGATGAGAATCAGAATTGCACCAGGAGAACTTGCTCTGAAAATGAATTCACCTGTGGTTACGGACTGTGTATCCCAGAGATATTCAGGTGAATTGAGGATTCAAAAGTTACCCAGCAAGCCTCAAATGTCCATGGGGTCTGGGCTCACTTACCTATTAGGCACAGTGACCACAGTGCCCAGGGCCCATGTTGCTTTTGGTGGTCTATGAAAATGTTTGGATTCCTTTTAAAATCAAGAGGAAAAAAACCCTTTTACATCAAAGAAAGTATTTTAATATATGATATTAACATATCTGGGTTTATACCAGTATTACTGCATTAAAATGAAAAGAAGTTAGATACTTAAATAAATTATTGATATATAATATCATTAACAATTTAAAATTAAATACAATTTTTAATATTTTTATGGAGGAAGGAGCCCAACAAGGCAAAAATGCCTAGGGCCTGTTAAAGACAGAATCTGGCCTTGCAAAGAGGGCCGGGGAGATTAGTGGAGAGGGCTTGAGATAAGAATTCTTTCTTGAAGCTGGTGACCCGCTTAATTTTCCACTTGGAGTAGAGGCATTGGTATTACAAGAATGGTTTCACTCTCCTTTCTCTGCTGTAAGAAAAATAACAGCATAAGCATGGTGATAAATAGAGCTTGGCTGTTAGGCTCAGGGTCAAGGAGAGGCAGGTGGAGTGATAAATAGAGCTTGGCTCTTTGGCTCAGGGTCAAGGAGAGGCAGGTGGAGTGAACTGAGACAGTGTCTCCAACTAAGGATGCAGACATTGATCAATATCATGCAGGAGGGCTGGGAGGCCAGATTTTCTGATGCTGTTTTTGAGAGAAGTTGGAAATCTGGATTTTCATATGAAATAGTCTGATTTTAAAGCTGGAAGCAAATTTTAAAATTCTTAAAATACTGTGTGGGTCAAACAGATTCGGCTCACAGCCTGCTGGTTTGGGGGACCTCTCCTGCAATGTTCCATTGTTTGACTTCTTACCTCTTTCTCCAAATGGGCCTCTTCAAACAGTTCATATACATTCTTAACATCCCAACTTCTCGTCATCCCACTTAACAAATACTTGGATTATGGAAGGAAATGGAGAAGAAGAACAATTTGTAAGTTTCAATCCTGATTGACTAGGAGAATAGTAAGAACATTAGCAAAAGTAGGGGAGTCCAGAAAGGAGCTTGCTCAAGGTGGAAGATGAGTTTGATATAGTAGGACTTCCTGAGGTGAAAGTATGTCTTAGGCATTTGGGCACAACTGGAGCCATGAAGAGGTACTGCTTGGGCCAAGGACTGTTAAGGGACACAGAGGCACATTGAGAGCAACAGGAATGGCCAGTTTACAGCATGCGAAGGAAGACAATGGGAAAGATACACTAAGTAGGCACAAGATTAGAGCAGCAGAGTCGCAGGGGCCATTGAATGGAGGGGCGGACAGCTCATCAACAGGCGCTAACGTACCACTGGAGTCCAGTGTGGTGTACGATTGTGTGTTTATTGCGGTGGTCCTGAGGAAGGAGGAGGAGGTGAAGGAGCAGGGACTCAGCAGTAATTTAACAAATGGATAAATGCTATCAAGAAAATATACTCTGTGCATGATTCATCCTCTGATGAGTGGACATTGCTGAGAGGTGGTAGTTTGTGAACTGACAATCCAAAGACATTGAAGAAATGGAGCTGTCTTCTTTTGTATTGAAACTGCAGTAGAATATGCTTTGTTTGTATTTAAGTAACATGGATGTAAAGTGTAGATTTTTATTTTTTCAGCTAAAGTGGATAATTCTTTGTCTATATTTTCTCCCTACGGCTCAAGAGTTCTATTGTGTTGCACTTCTATAGTTTTTCTGAATTTGGTAAACAGCTAGTAGCATTAGTCTTTTTTTTTTTTTTTTTTTAATTTATTTTTTATTATACTTTAAGTTCTAGGGTACATGTGCATGACGTTTATATCATGTATAACTCCCCAATGCAATCCCTCCCTCCTCCCCCCTCCCCATGATAGGCCCCAGTGTGTGATGTTCCCCTTCCCGAGTCCAAGTGATCTCATTGTTCAGTTCCCACCTATGAGTGAGAACATGCGGTGTTTGGTTTCTCTTCTTGTGATAGTTTGCTAAGAATGATGGTTTCCAGCTGCATCCATGTCCCTACAGAGGACGCAAACTCATCCTTTTTTATGGCTGCATAGTATTCCATGGTGTATATGTGCCACATTTTCTTAATCCAGTCTGTCACAGATGGACATTTGGGTTGATTCCAAGTCTTTGCTATTGTGAATAGTGCCGCAAGAAACATACGTGTGCATGTGTCTTTGTAGTAGAGTAATTTATAGTCCTTTGGGTATATACCCAGTAGTGGGATGGCTGGGTCATATGGTACATCTAGTTCTAGATCCTTGAGGAATCGCCATACTGTTTTCCATAATGGTTGAACTAGTTTACAATCCCACCAACAGTGTAAAAGTGTTCCTATTTCTCCACATCCTCTCCAACACCTGTTGTTTCCTGACTTCTTAATGATTGCCATTCTAACTGGTGTGAGATGGTATCTCATTGTGGTTTTGATTTGCATTTCTCTGATGGCCAGTGATGATGAGCATTTTTTCATGTGTCTGTTGGCTGTATGGATGTCTTCTTTTGAGAAATGTCTGTTCATATCCTTTCCCCACTTTTTGATGGGGTTGTTTGTTTTTTCTTGTATATTGTTTGAGTTCTTTGTAGATTCTGGATATTAGCCCTTTGTCAGATGAGTAGGTTGCAAAAATTTTCTCCCATTCTGTAGGTTGCCTGTTCACTCTGATGGTAGTTTCTTTAGCTGTGCAAAAGCTCTTTAGTTTAATGAGATCCCATGTGTCAATTTTTGCTTTTGCTGCCGTTGCTTTTGGTGTTTTAGACATGAAGTCCTTGCCCATGCCTATGTCCTGAATGGTACTACCTAGATTTTCTTCTAGGGTTTTTATGGTATTAGGTCTAACATTTAAGTCTCTAATCCATCTTGAATTATTTTCGTATAAGGGGTAAGGAAAGGATCCAGTTTCAGCTTTCTACTTATGGCTAGCCAATTTTCCCAGCACCATTTATTAAATAGGGAATCCTTTCCCCATTTCTTGTTTCTCTCAGGTTTGTCAAAGATCAGATGGCTGTAGATGTGTGGTATTATTTCTGAGGACTCTGTTCTGTTCCATTGGTCTATATCTCTGTTGTGGTACCAGTACCATGCTGTTTTGGTTACTGTAGCCTAGGATTGTCTTGGCAATGCGGGCTCTTTTTTGGTTCCATATGAACTTTAAAGCCGTTTTTTCCAATTCTGTGAAGAAACTCATTGGTAGCTTGATGGGGATGGCATTGAATCTATAAATAACCTTGGGCAGTATGGCCATTTTCATGATATTGATTCTTCCTATCCATGAGCATGGTATGTTCTTCCATTTGTTTGTGTCCTCTTTGATTTCACTGAGCAGTGGTTTGTAGTTCTCCTTGAAGAGGTCCTTTACATCCCTTGTAAGCTGGATTCCTAGGTATTTGATTCTCTTTGAAGCAATTGTGAATGGAAGTTCATTCCTGATTTGGCTCTCTGCTTGTCTGTTGCTGGTGTATAAGAATGCTTGTGATTTTTGCACATTAATTTTGTATCCTGAGACTTTGCTGAAGTTGCTTATCAGCTTAAGGAGATTTTGGGCTGAGACAATGGGGTTTTCTAAATATACAATCATGTCATCTGCAAACAGGGACAATTTGACTTCTTCTTTTCCTAACTGGATACCCTTGATTTCTTTCTCCTGTCTGATTGCCCTAGCCAGAACTTCCAACACTATGTTGAATAGGAGTGGTGAGAGAGGGCATCCCTGTCTTGTGCCAGTTTTCAAAGGGAATTTTTCCAGTTTTTGCCCATTCAGTATGATATTAGCTGTGGGTTTGTCATAAATAGCTCTTATTATTTTGAGGTACATTCCATCAATACCGAATTTATTGAGCGTTTTTAGCATAAAGGGCTGTTGAATTTTGTCAAAGCCTTTTCTGCATCTATTGAGATAATCATGTGGTTCTTGTCTTTGGTTCTGTTTATATGCTGGATTACGTTTATTGATTTGCGAATGTTGAACCAGCCTTGCATCCCAGGGATGAAGCCCACTTGATCATGGTGGATAAGCTTTTTGATGTGCTGCTGAATCCGGTTTGCCAGTATTTTATTGAGGATTTTTGCGTCGATGTTCATCAGGGATATTGGTCTAAAATTCTCTTTTTTTGTTGTGTCTCTGCCAGGCTTTGGTATCAGGATGATGTTGGCCTCATAAAAAGAGTTAGGGAGGATTCCCTCTTTTTCTATTGATTGAAATAGTTTCAGAAGGAATGGTACCAGCTCCTCCTTGTACCTCTGGTAGAATTCAGCTGTGAATCCATCTGGTCCTGGACTTTTTTTGGTGGGTAGGCTATTAATTGTTGCCTCAATTTCAGAGCCTGCTATTGGTCTATTCAGGGATTCAACTTCTTCCTGGTTTAGTCTTGGGAGAGTGTAAGTGTCCAGGAAATTATCCATTTCTTCTAGATTTTCTAGTTGATTTGTAGAGGCATTTATAGTATTCTCTGATGGTAGTTTGTATTTCTGTGGGGTCGGTGGTGATATCCCCTTTATCATTTTTTATTGCATCTATTTGATTCTTCTCTCTTTTCTTCTTTATTAGTCTAGCTAGCGGTCTGTCAATTTTGTTGATCTTTTCAAAAAACCAACTCCTGGATTCATTGATTTTTTGGAGGGTTTTTTGTGTCTCTATCTCCTTCAGTTCTGCTCTGATCTTAGTTATTTCTTGCCTTCTGCTAGCTTTTGAATGTGTTTGCTCTTGCCTCTCTAGTTCTTTTAATTGTGATGTTAGAGTGTCAATTTTAGATCTCTCCTGCTTTCTCTTGTGGGCATTTAGTGCTATAAATTTCCCTCTACACACTGCTTTAAATGTGTCCCAGAGATTCTGGTATGTTGTATCTTTGTTCTCATTGGTTTCAAAGAACATCTTTATTTCTGCTTTCATTTCGTTATGTACCCAGTAGTCATTCAGGAGCAGGTTGTTCAGTTTCCATGTAGTTGAGCGGTTTTGATTGAGTTTCTTAGTCCTGAGTTCTAGTTTGATTGCACTGTGGTCTGAGAGACAGTTTGTTATAATTTCTGTTCTTGTACATTTGCTGAGGAGTGCTTTACTTCCAATTATGTGGTCAATTTTGGAATAAGTGCGATGTGGTGCTGAGAAGAATGTATATTCTGTTGATTTGGGGTGGAGAGTTCTATAGATGTCTATTAGGTCCGCTTGGTGCAGAGCTGAGTTCAATTCCTGGATATCCTTGTTAACTTTCTGTCTCGTTGATCTGTCTAATGTTGACAGTGGAGTGTTGAAGTCTCCCATTATTATTGTATGGGAGTCTAAGTCTCTTTGTAGGTCTCTAAGGACTTGCTTTATGAATCTGGGTGCTCCTGTATTGGGTGCATATATATTTAGGAGAGTTAGCTCTTCCTGTTGAATTGATCCCTTTACCATTATGTAATGGCCTTCTTTGTCTCTTTTGATCTTTGATGGTTTAAAGTCTGTTTTATCAGAGACTAGGATTGCAACCCCTGCTTTTTTTTGTTCTCCATTTGCTTGGTAGATCTTCCTCCATCCCTTTATTTTGAGCCTATGTATGTCTCTGCATGTGAGATGGGTCTCCTGAATACAGCAGACTGATGGGTCTTGACTCTTGATCCAGTTTGCCAGTCTGTGTCTTTTAATTGGAGCATTTAGTCCATTGACATTTAAGGTTAATATTGTTATGTGTGAACTTGATCCTGTCATTATGATATTAACTGGTTATTTTGCTCGTTAGTTGATGCAGTTTCTTCCTAGCCTCGATGGTCTTTACATTTTGGCATGTTTTTGCAATGGCTGGTACCGGTTGCTCCTTTCCATGTTTAGGGCTTCCTTCAGGGTCTCTTGTAAGGCAGGCCTGGTGGTGACAAAATCTCTAAGCATTTGCTTATCTGTAAAGGATTTTATTCTCCTTCACTGATGAAGCTTAGTTTGGCTGGATATGAAATTCTGGGTTTAAAATTCTTTTCTTTAAGAATGTTGAATATTGGCCCCCACTCTCTTCTGGCTTGTACAGTTTCTGCCGAGAGATCTGCTGTTATCTGATGGGCTTCCCTTTGTGGGTAACCCGACCTTTCTCTCTGGCTGCCCTTAAGATTTTTTCCTTCATTTCAACTTTGGTGAATCTGGCAATTATGTGTCTTGGAGTTGCTCTTCTGGAGGAGTATCTTTGTGGCGTTCTCTGTATTTCCTGAATTTGAATGTTGGCCTGCCCTACTAGTTTGGGGAAGTTCTCCTGGATGATATCCTGAAGAGTGTTTTCCAACTTGGTTCCATTTTCCCCCTCACTTTCAGGCACCCCAATCAGATGTAGATTTGGTCTTTTTACATAATCCCATACTTCTTGCAGGCTTTGTTCATTTCTTTTTCTTCTTTTTTCTTTTGGTTTCTCTTCTCGCTTCATTTCATTCATTTGATCCTCAATCGCTGATACTCTTTCTTCCAGTTGATCGAGTCGGTTACTGAAGCTTGTGCATTTGTCACGTATTTCTCGTGTCATGGTTTTCATCTCTGTCATTTCGTTTATGATCTTCTCTGCATTAATTAGTCTAGCTGTCAATTCTTCCACTTTTTTTTCAAGATTTTTAGTTTCTTTGCGCTGGGTACGTAATTCCTCCTTAGCTCTGAGAGGTTTGATGGACTGAAGCCTTCTTCTCTCATCTCGTCAAAGTCATTCTCTGACCAGCTTTGATCCGTTGCTGGCGATGGGCTGCGCTCCTTTGCAGGGGGAGATGCGCTCTTATTTTTTGAATTTCCAGCTTTTCTGCCCTGCTTCTTCCCCATCTTTGTGGTTTTATCTGTCTCTGGTCTTTGATGATGGTGACGTACTGATGGGGTTTTGGTATAGGTGTCCTTCCTGTTTGATAGTTTTCCGTCTGACAGTCAGAAGGACTGTCTGTTGGTCTGTTGGAGATTGCTTGAGGTCCACTCCAGACCCTGTTTGCCTGGGTATCAGCAGCAGAGGTTGCCGAAGATAGAATATTGCTGAACAGCGAGTGTACCTGTCTGATTCTTTCTTTGGAAGTTTCCTCTCAGGGGTGACTCCACCCTGTGAGGTGTGGGGTGTCAGACTGCCCCTAGTGGGGGATGTCTCCCAGCTAGGCTACTCAGGGTTCAGGGACCCACCTGAGCAGGCAGTCTGTCCGTTCTCAGATCTCAACCTCCGCGTTAGGAGATCCACGGCTCTCCCCAAAGCTGTCAGACAGAGTCGTTCACCGGCCCCGCTCTTTCCCCTGTTGGACTGCAGCTGTGCGCTGTCCGCAGAGGTAGAGTCTACAGAGACAGGTAGGCTTCCTTGAGCTGCTGTGAGCTCCACCCAGTTCGAGCTTCCCAGCGGCTTTGTTTACCTACTTAAGCCTCAGCAATGGCGGGCGCCCCTCCCCCAGCCTCGCTGCTGCCTTGCGGATAGATTGCCGCAGACGGCTGTGTTAGCAGTGAGGGAGGCTCCGTGGGCGTGGGACCCTCCCGGCCAGGTGTGGGATATATTCTCCTGGTGTGCCTGTTTCCTTAAAGTGCAGTATTGGGGTGGGAGTTACCCGATTTTCCAGGTGTTGTGTGTCTCAGTTCCCCTGGCTAGGAAAAGGGATTCCCTTCCCCCTTGCGCTTCCAGTGAGGCGATGCCTCGCCCTGCTTCAGCTCACGCTGGTCAGGCTGCAGCAGCTGACCAGCACCGATTGTCCGGCACTCCCTAGAGAGATGACCCCAGTACCTCAGTTGAAAATGCAGAAATCACCGGTCTTCTGTGTCGCTCGCGCTGGGAGTTGGAGACTGGAGCTGTTCCTATTCGGCCATCTTGCTCCGCCCCAGCATTAGTCTTAGATGTAAATATATTCTGAATACCTAGGCTTAGACTCTAGGCACAAGAACTGTATGTAGCAGGTGTTGATTTTGATCAGACTCCAAGTTATCTCCTTTATTCCTGCCATTCTGAGCTTTCAGGGTTCTTCCTTTATCATTACTATGACCTCACAGCACAGTAACATTTCCTCCCTCCCTTTCTTTCTTCCTCCTTTGTTCCTTCCTTCACTTTCTCTCCCTTTCTCTCTCTCTATTTCTTTTTTTCTTGAGATTTCTGAATTTCCTTGAAAAGGGCTATAGTAGAAGAGAAAAAAAATACTGTTTGTTTGAAAACCTGAGCTATCAGCTTTTAAGTAAGTCCAAAATCTGTGTGTCTGGAGTAGCCTCCCCTAGGTGTGCTGTTAGTGTGCATCTCCTTGCTTGCTTGGCGGAAAATGTGCTGTCCATTTTGTACAGTGGGACAGGAGATCATTTTTCCTATTGACTTTTTTTTCTTTTTTCTTGACTCATTACTGATGCTGCTGAAAAACATGGATGATAAGACTGAGGGGTGACAATTTGGTGGTGAGCGGGAATACTGACTTGCAATAGTGTCTGAAAGCTTGGTGATTTGCTTAGTGACTTGTTTTTCCTCATGCTTTGGATCTAAATTAGAGAAAGGAAAGCACTGGTGTTTTCAAGCCATTTGGAAATGAGTTAAATAGCTCCCGGGAGACCAAATGGAGCCGAGCCAGTCTGCCTTGACCACAGCTTTCTTCACAATTACATGCACACATTTTGCTGTAAATCATGTTGACAAGGTCCTGGGTTTATGGATGGCAGTGCTGGTTAGCAGGCCTGGTTATAGGTCAGTTGTAAAACTGACCACATTCACCGTTGTTGCCTTCACATCTCGTAATGCTCTATGTGCCACTCCTATGCTTTCTATGCTAAATTGTTCAAAACCATTAGCTTTGTTCATTCTTATCAAAGATTCCTTTATGCTTATGTGAGATCCCCTTTAGACATCATAACTTTTATGGGATCTTGGAGTAATATGGAGAAGAAAGGCCAGTTTGGCTCACAGAACTTCAGGAAACTATATTGTTATAATGATGCCTGCGTATGTTAGGTCTCGAGATAGCTTCTAATACTACGGCATGCCTTCTTCCTTTGCCAGTGTGCCATACTAACCTACTAGCTTGCTTTCATTTACATCACCATGAAGACTCACATCTCATGATAGATGGCAGGAGTGTAATGAAAGATGGAAGGAACAGGACTAACAATGTAAACGTTATTCCAGTGGGAAGATATGTGTTCTTAGAGGACCCACCCAATAATATTATTTATAATATGTAGGTAGCACTCACCCTATGAGTATCCACTTGGGTATGGGCACTTTTATCATGTGATTACCCAGTACATTGCCAGTACCCACTGGCTATCTCATTATCTGTTGAACATAGATAGTGCCAGTGTTCATAAGCTGTCTCATAGATCTGATGTATGCCAAAATTACAAAAGTTGTATTTGATTAGTTTATCAACTAAGGAAAAAATGAATACAATTATTTTTAATAGCTACAGACCTCCTAATGGTCTATAGCTATTAAATGGTAGCATTTAATAGTAGCATTTCTAATGGTAGCAGCCAGCTCCTGAGGAAGTTGTATGGAATGCCAAATATTGGATTCTTCTGGAATTGGAATTGGGTAGATGAAGATGTTGGGGGAAAGGGGACCAAGGACACTGGTGATCTTTTATTATTATTATTATACTTTAAGTTCTAGTGTACAGAACACAATGTGCAGGTTTGTTACATATGTGTACATGTCCCATGTTGGTGGGACACTGGTGATGTTTTTAAAATGGTTGATCTGGCATTTAGGTAGATGGAGAAGGAAACAAAGCTCCAAGTGCGTAACAGTTGAAGTTTATTGTCAACCTGTCTAAAAGTGGTACTGGATCTCATGATACAGGTGTGACCGGCACAATGACTGTGGTGACTATAGTGATGAGAGGGGCTGCTTATACCAGACCTGCCAGCAGAGTCAGTTTACCTGTCAGAACGGGCGCTGCATTAGTAAAACCTTCGTCTGTGATGAGGATAATGACTGTGGAGATGGATCTGATGAGCTGATGCACCTGTGCCACACTCCAGAACCCACGTGTCCGCCTCATGAGTTCAAGTGTGACAATGGGCGCTGCATCGAGATGATGAAACTCTGCAACCACCTGGATGACTGTTTGGACAACAGCGATGAGAAAGGCTGTGGTGAGTACAACAGAGGATTTGGGGAAAGGATACAGGGGAGACTGAATATGGATTCTCAACCCTTTATGACTTAGACTTTCCAACCTGTCCTCTAACTACAAAGTTACCATAAAATCACTATTCCTGGTATAGCAAAAGGTACCAAGGTTTCTTGGCATATAAGATGGGGACACACATTTTTTTGACCACTTCTTTACTTAGTCATTAGAGAGAACAGAAGATGGACAAATATTCAGGCCATCATTTAACATTGCCAAATAAGGTGCTTGAGAATGAAGAGAACCGTGTTGATTCTCTTTGAATCCCTGTGATGACTTTTTGCCTGAAGCATCCCTCTGCTAGGACTCCTTGGCCTGTTCTTCATTTTTGTCCTCAGGTAATTGAATGGGAGAGTTTAATATCCCTCTCACCCCAACCACCGCAAGTAAAGCAGTTGAGAATCCATAACATGGGTATTTTTTGCTTAGCACCATCTTGAACTCCATAATATTGGCAATTCATCCTGTTTGTGGTGTTTAATCCTGGTAATCATTGTTTCATGTATGTTGGTATTGTCTCTGCAATAACAATTTAAATACTTTGAGAGAGAGAGACCATATTATTTCATTTATTTTGTTTTCTTCATTTCACTGGTTAATCGTCAGTACTCATTGAAAGCATTTGCCTAATTGACCCAGAAGTATATAATGTAGTTTTTGTCCTTATATGAAATATAAGATTTATATGAAATAACATTAAAATTAAATGCTAGACAGAAACTACTGTGAAAATGTAGAGAAGAGAATATCTAGGCATAATATTAAAAAAATCTGTGCAGCAAGCCACCATGGCATGTGTTTACCTGTTATAACAAACTTGTACATCCTGCACATGTACCCCTGAACTTAAAATAAAAGTTGAAGAAAAAAAATGAAAAAAATTTAAAAATCATCTAAAACTGGCTTTTGTTCCATTATAAGAGAAACTTCTACAAATTTCTACCAAAGTTTCAAAAACCATTTAATAATTAAGAAAAACGTGCTATATTACACATTTATACAAAAATCATATGGAATTTTTTAATGTTTAGTCCTAATTCATATAGATTCCCATTGCATTTTAATTAATTTTACCTTACCTAAACCGTAATTCTCAATAGTACATAATTGAAATTAAAATTTTTAGTTTGAAGAGGAAGTGATCTTATTAGGTCTCTTCCAAACCTATGAAACATTCGCTCTTAAAACTAGAAGGAGTCCTAGTGATCTTCTGTACCCTCTTCTCTTTGCAGATAATAAGACTGTAGCCCATAGACAGGAAATGAATTGTTTGGGGGGGTGCACGGTAAACTAGTGGCAGAGCTTGGTCTGATATTTGGATCATGGATTATGCAGTGCATGAAGTTTTAATCTATTGCTCCTTGATGAATAGAGAACTAATAAGACCATGTGCTCCTCCCTCTGTAGATCATTTTTGGGTGAGGTTGCCCACATGTTACAGGACCAGCCAGAGGGACGTGTAGTGCTGTGTTGCACCTAGTGTTGAGCTCATGCCATCTCGTGAGAGGCAAATGTGTGTATCTCTTTGTGGTTCCGTGTTCAGTGATGTCACATTGGAAGCCTGAGCTTGACCATGGTGTGAGCAGTCACACTGAAGATGCTACAAATCAGAACATTTAGAAAATTTTCCCTGAGCCCTGTTTGACCAGCACACTGGCCAGCCTCTTTTCTTCTCCTCTTCTTTCTCATTTCTCCTCTATTAGTTGTTTAAACTGCTGATGAAGGAGTAAGTTGGTGAGGAAGTTGAAAAATAGTGACTTTTCAATAATCCACAGTATTTGGAAGTCTCTGTTGTCTGTCTTAGCATGGTTCATTAAGAATTGGCACTATTTAGTAGAATGTTGACTTTGAACCATTATAGTGAGTTGGTTGTTGATATTTTAGGATCTCTAAGAATTGCCTTTTACCTACAGGCGTTAATGAATGCCATGACCCTTCAATCAGTGGCTGCGATCACAACTGCACAGACACCTTAACCAGTTTCTATTGTTCCTGTCGTCCTGGTTACAAGCTTATGTCTGACAAGCGGACTTGTGTTGATATTGATGAATGCACAGAGATGCCTTTTGTCTGTAGCCAGAAGTGTGAGAATGTAATAGGCTCCTACATCTGTAAGTGTGCCCCAGGCTACCTCCGAGAACCAGATGGAAAGACCTGCCGGCAAAACAGTAACATCGAACCCTATCTCATTTTTAGCAACCGTTACTATTTGAGAAATCTAACTATAGATGGCTATTTTTACTCCCTCATCTTGGAAGGACTGGGCAATGTTGTGGCATTAGATTTTGACCGAATAGAAAAGAGATTGTACTGGATTGATACACAGAGGCAAGTCATTGAGAGAATGTTTCTGAATAAGACAAACAAGGAGACAATCATAAACCACAGACTACCAGCTGCAGAAAGTCTGGCTGTAGAGTGGGTTTCCAGGTAAGAAAACACTGATGAGCTTTTTAAAAGTTAAAAATTAAAAAAAAAATTCTAACCATGTTTTCATGTTGATAGGAAATTAATTTTTCAACTTGGGTTAATATGCAGATACATTCAATGTTTCTGCAGATTTATTTTCTGCTTTGTATCTGATACTCAAATGAGAGATACAGAAGAGAATATCTAATTATTTTAAAATTTATAGTATCATTTTTATGGAAACAGGAATTGCAAGGGAAGAGAATTCACTGTTACTGGCCATTCACTTAACTGGAGATGATATGAAGGGACAATTCATGCATTCACCGGTGCATTCACAGTCGTCACTTCCTGAGTCCCTCCCGCATGCCCAGTGTGATGACAAGCAGCAGGGGTTTTGAGGGGATCAAGGCAGACATGGCCCTTGCTCTCCTGAGGTGCATAGGCTTGCTTACAATACTAGTCATTGGCCAGGAGCAGTGACTCACACCTGTAATCCCAGAACTTTGCGAGGCTGAGGTGAGAGGATCGCTTGAGCCCAGAAGTTCAAGACCAGCCTGGGCAATATGGCGAAACCTGTCTCTATGAAAAATGAAAAAATTAGCAAGGCATGGTGGTGTATGTCTGTAGTCCTGGCTACTCATGAGGCTGAGGTAGGAGGATCCCTTAAGCCCAGGAGATGGAGGTTGCTGAGACCGAGAACACGCCATGGCACTCCAGCCTGAGTGACAGAGTGAGACCCTGTCTCAAAAAAAACAAAACAAAACAAAACAAAAAAACCAACCAATGCTAGTAATTCCCAGCATGGGCTGGTCATGAGAACTGGAGAATGGCTAACACGAGACTCTTGTTTTGAGATTGCCCTTCTGGAAACTGACAGGCTTTAAGGCAGGCCAGTGGTATTTTAACTAAACTACCAGATCAACCACATTTCTTAACATTTCTATTGAATAGCAACTCTATCAGATTCTTGGCAGCATAAACTAATTGGCCTTGTGGTCAATAGACATCAATCTGCAGGCACTTATGCTGTAAAGACTCTTGTTGCAGTCAACCCAGACCTCCAGAGGACTCTTCCCCACATCATCCTATTTGACCCCCTTAAGGGTAAAGATCCTAAAGTGGGTGGGGAGAGTTGGCTTCCCAGTTCTCCCTGACCAGTAGCTGGCCTGACATAGGTGCTGAGTGCTTGCTGAATAATGAATGAAACATTGACTAAGCATTCCTATTGTATGTATCAGTTCCTGTTTCACATATCCTACGTGTCAGAAAGTATAGTGATTAATGATTTCCAGGAACAGAACTGAACATGGTACTGTTCTTGTCACCATCCTTTGTTCCAGTGCAGAAAAAACAATATTTGAACTATAAGATATTGCCATTCAGCCCTCTCTCTGAGAAACTGCTAGAATGAAATTTCCCTCAGATTTCAGCTACTTTCCTCTCTATCAAGGTGTGTTCTTCATCAGAAGAGAATTAAATACATGTGAGGAAGATGGGCAAGAAAGTCTGGGTGAGGGTAGGGTAAACTTTTCTTGAAAGTCCAGGATGGTGCACAACCAGGATCAATGTTCCTGAAAACACAAAGGCAGAACGGAGCCCAGTTATGTTTACTTTGGTGGGGGGCAGTTCTAAGATACTAGCTACACTGAAATTAGCAACAAATTTTCTTCTCCAATATTAGTAAAGATTTCTGCATCAACATTAGGGTGTTTGGTTTCATTTCATTTCATTTCATTGCTTACATTTGATATAACTTTTTAAACCACCATTATGTACATTGCAAGATACTGTTGGCTCTCAGTTATCTTAATTTTTCCAGGAGTGGATATGGAATATCTTCTCCATGTTTTCTTGAGAAGAATCTGTTCACAGGGTGTCTTTTGACTGTGGAATAAAGAGAAATTAATGGAAAAACAGTAAGCTCAACAGAGTAGAGTGCCTTATGGGGTAGCCAGTCTACCAGGACTTGAATGGTAATAGCAACAGGAATAATAATACAACAAGAATAATAATAGCAACACCTTCTAAGCCTGTTGTGATCTGAAATAATGTAATGTTTTAAAAAGTCCCTGGTCTAAGGCCTGGCATTTAGCAAGTGTTCAATAATTAGCTACTATTATTGTCACTGTTCTTAGTGTCTAGTGATGGTATCCAAGGTTATAGCCATCTCATTCATCAGGATTTAGTCATTTACCCAAGTGAATTAACTGGCAAGACTTGTGCATATATGGATACTCATTCCTTCTTGCTCAAGACTGAAGGGATGCTACTATCGTAACTATTCAGATATCCAGCATGAATGGATAAGGGCGTACTTATTGCAAAGAGGCATTCAGGTCTTTTGGAAGGGAAATCATTCTCCTTCTGGTTGGAATTGGTTGTCGAATCCTAAATGACCTTCTCATTATAGGGGCATTTAACCCTTTGGAAGGTTATGGATACTATAAGACTCTGGTGAAAACCGTGGGCCCCTTTAGAAAGTACACAGATCCCCAAAGCTGGCTTCTCTGATTCTGGGTAAAGACCTTGGGTTAAGAACACTTACTTATAAGAAAAATAAATTTTATTGAATAAAAATGTATTTATAACAGAAATATCCTTGCGGTAGCAGTTTCTAATAGATCCTAATATGTTTCTAAAGCTTCTTAGGTTTGATTAAGTAAAACGTGTCACAGGTTAAGAAACTCATTTTGACAGCCTGTCTGACAGTGGCAGGGATGTCTCTTTATCCTAAGGGTGTCATAATCTTTATCTTAAGGATGTCATAATTCAGAGTTTCTCTGTGCAGTTTCAGTGACACACTTAGACAAGTCTGTTTCCTTGACTCCACCATTTAAACTGTAATTCGTGATACTCACCTCTGCTTCCCTGTTCTGCTAAGCCTTTGCATTGCCTGGAGAGGGTGTCTTATGCTGCATGAGGAAAGTAAAACCAGCCCCGTCGAATGAGGTGTGTCCCCAGTATTTTCTACATGACACCACCTTAAAGTGGGAATTATTGTACACAGTCTTGCACGCTTTGTTGCCTCACTGCAGGAATACCAACTTCCTACTTTCCCCTGCCCTCATTTGCCTGAAGAAAGGTGACTTCTAACAACTGTCTGTGATTCTCAGGTAGCTTGGATAGGAAACTGGGTGACTAAATATGTCCCATTTCACAAAGTGACTATATTGGTTAACTCCTGGCTCTCCATTTTAGAAAGCTCTACTGGTTGGATGCCCGCCTGGATGGCCTCTTTGTCTCTGACCTCAATGGTGGACACCGCCGCATGCTGGCCCAGCACTGTGTGGATGCCAACAACACCTTCTGCTTTGATAATCCCAGAGGACTTGCCCTTCACCCTCAATATGGGTATTGTCTCCCTGCAATCCTGGGCTTTTCTTTCACCTCCTTATTCTGCCTCTGTTACCAAAAAGGCTGTTCATATAGCTACTCAAGGCCAATGTCTTGCTGGGGTTTGTCTTCTGCTTTTCCTACTTGGTAAATCGTTTAGTATAATGAGTAGAAGCATGGCTTCTTTAAATCATCATCATCAGCTGTTCTGTTTTCTTTGCCCTGACACACTTTTGCACTTTTTGAGTCATGTATTTTGGCTGTGTGCAAAGAAAATTGTGGTTTCAGAAAACCAATTTCTTTACTGGACTCTCCATGTCAAAACCACTGAAATTCAGTTAGTTGTGTTTATTTGTGAACATTTTCTGTACATTGTCCCCTTCCTTTTTCTTTTTTAGATTATTTGCTGTTAGCTCTCTTTCCTTTCTGAGGGACTCTACAGAATGTAGACTCCATTTCTCTAAATGGAGAAAAGGTGTGTATTTTGGCTACTGACTTCTTTTGGCATCAGGGACTGATCTTTTGTGTTTGCCCTGACAGGTACATCTACTGGGCAGACTGGGGTCACCGCGCATACATTGGGAGAGTAGGCATGGATGGAACCAACAAGTCTGTGATTATCTCCACCAAGTTAGAGTGGCCTAATGGCATCACCATTGATTACACCAATGATCTACTCTACTGGGCAGATGCCCACTTGGGTTACATAGAGTACGTACATAGAAAAGCATAAAACAATTGTGTGACTGTTTATTTCAAACATCAGAGCTTGTGATTCCAGTCTATTAGTCCCCTGTATTGTCTAACTGACCTGTTTGTTGGAAGTCATTGGGAGGAAGTCACACTTCTAACTAAAACTGCTGAGCTCTATGGGATGGTGCAGTAAAAAGAGGGTGAACTTTTAAATCATATGGATCAGGGTTTATGACCTGGTGTTTTCACTTCTTATTGTTTTTTTTTTTTTCATCTAGAAAACAGAGCTAATAATCTCTCCCCATGGTAGTCAGCTCAGTGTGCAAGTCATCTTAATTTTTTTGTCTCTTTACTTTGCTCTCCCCTATGAAATACATGATTAATAAATTTTAGTATTTGAGGAAAGGAAAAGAATAAAAGGATTTGGAAAACTTTCCTTAAAATATTTTGGCACATTTATGGTTAAGTGCAATGCGGTATTTTAGGTAGCAGTAGAGTCTGTTAACATTAATCCAATATGATAAGGCATTTACATCTTTCTGGTAATAGGATAATTTTTTTAAGTGTGTTAAATATACTGTTCAATAAAAATACTCATTGTAAAAAAGATGATATGCATTATTAATTAACAGTTAATCAAGAATACCCATATTGAGGGTTTAGTTTGAATTTTGCTAGTTATGGCCTAGTTAGACCATAGTAATGTCTTCTGCATAAGCATTTATGGATAGTGATCCAGGAACAGCCTGTTGTATTCAAAAGCATGGAAATGCCATTCATTCAGTAGAGCTATTTCAAAGTTTTTTATTTTATTTTATTTTTAAAAATTCCTTTCTTCTGTTATGTTTATTTTGCTGCCAAAGTCAGTGTAGAAAAGTTTGGAGTTCTCTAACACCTTATTCCCTTGGGACATGCCACTGAAAAAGAAGGAATACCTGGCACACATGCTAGTCCTCTTTCTTCCTGTGCTCATGGCAGGCATAATTAATCAATTCCAGAACTTTCTCTTGAACTGGTTCATTTGCTACACTAAGGTAGCCCTTAGCATTCTCATTGCAGAATTTACTGTAGCAGATACTAACTCACTCTTAGGGTAGAGATTAACTTTAATTAGAAGCAGTGAAATATTATTTCTAGTTTACTTATACCATTTTGATGTGATATACTGATGGTAATACTCTTAGCCCTTCTCACAGTGTGTGTATCCTCTCTTAAAAGGCACATCAGAGAGCTGAGTTAGCTTTCCATGCAATTCTATATTGAATTAGTAGAAGCATCAAGATGTTCAAAGAAGCTTCAATGATTTTCTAACTGACTTCTATTGTTCTTTGGATCCTATAGATTATTCTTGGTTTTGAAAGCTTAGTAGGTTTCACTCAGCATACCTTTAGACAGTGTTTCCAGGAGTATTAGAGACGAAAAAAGGAATTTTCTAGTTGTACAATATTCTGTTCACTTTTTGATACAATCTAATATAGATTATTTGTGTAGATGGATTATAAAATTTAGGCAGTAGATTTCAGTCTAAAAGTCAAATCATAGTATGAGGCACTGTGATCTGGGAATAAAGGAAACTTTAATATTCATGAGCCATGTTAAATTGGTTACCTCTTGGAGAGGTAGCAATGCCTGTGTTCAGAAATATATTTCATAGACACATAAAGCAATAGATTTTTATAGAGCATCCAATTGATTCCTTGTACATCTTGGGATGCACCAACACATCACTGGAGCTGTGCCTGTAGTTCTACTCTTACTTTTTTTTTTTAGATGGAGATTCACTCTTGTTGCCCAGGCTGGAGTGCCATGGCATGATCTCAGCTTGCTGCAACCTCTGCCTCCTGGGTTCAAGCATTTCTCCTGCCTCAGCCTCCCGAGGAGCTGGTATTACAGGCATGTACCACCACGCCTGGCTAATTTTGTATTTTTAGTAGAGACAGGGTTTCTCCATGTTGGTCAGGCTGATCTCGAACTCCCGACCTCAGGTGATCTGCCTGCCTCAGCCTCCCAAAGTACTGGGATTACAGGCGTCAGCCACCACGCATGGCCATGTAGTTCTACTCTTGACAAAAAATGCTCATAGAGGTATCTGAGGTCTCTCTACAGAGATTACAAAGGAACTGAAAGGGAAGGTCTCAGGACTACTTTCTGGTCTATGATTTTTTTAAAAAACAGGTGGTGGCTAGGTGCAGTGGCTCACACTTATAGTCCCCACACTTTGGGAGGCTGAGCAGGGCAGATTGCATGAACTCAGGAGTTCAACACCAGCCTGGGCAGCATGACAAAACCCTGTCTCTACAAAAATTACAAAAATTAGCTGGATGTGATGGCACCTGCCTGTAGTCCCAGCTACCCAGGAGGCTGAGGTAAGAGGATCACTTGAACCCAGGAGGAGGAGGTTGCAGGGAGCCAACATTGTGCCACTACACTCCAGCTTGGGCGACAGAATGAGACTGTCTCTAAATAAATAAATAAATAAGATTTTGACTGATTTCTGGTCATTTATCTGCATCCTTATCAACAGAGGTCAAGCACATCTTCAAGTTTTCCTATGGCTTCTATAAGTTACCGTAAATTATATTTTAGGAAATATTTTTAACATTGTGTGGCTAACATTATCAGGCTTCTTGGTTGATAGCTTGTTCTATCTCCTGTTTGAATTTTAGGATATGTTCCAAATTTTTAAAATATTAAATTGTCACTATTTTAGAAATGATTTCTGATATAGACCCATAGTAATGAAAGCCCTTGGAACTGAGAGGACTTGGGAATTTGGCTGTGGATCCTCTGTAATATATTGAAATCAGAGAACCTTCTCTGGAGGTTTCTTCATCTGGAAAAGTATTTGCTAATGGTGCCATGGCATGATTAATAATAAATGTCCTGCTGGTGTTTGCAAAGTTAACCCTGCAGGCCTCTGAGTTGTGTTCCCCTCAGGTTATACTGAGAACCTAACTATCTCCTAGAATAGCGTCCCCTCCGGAATGTTAATGAGAAGGTAGAATTCCAGTACAATATTGCTATCTACTGATTTCTTCCAATGGTGTTGGAAGAAACAAGAATGGTGTTCACCCCAGGATATCAAAAGGGTGCTTAATGAGGAACATCAACATAAGAGGCCGTAAACCTACAATAGCTATACCAGCTTCATCTGCAGGAAAGCAGCCGTGGTTAGGAATTAGTGATTATTTAAACTCCTGACACTATTCCTATTTTGTTAAGCATTGCCTTTTCACTTCTACATCTTTTGTTCAATTCAGATAAATCCTTTAAGTTTAGTTTTTGTTTTAATTAAAGACTAGGAGTTTTGAGGATCTGAACTTACGTTATCTCTAGGAGGTAGAATTTTGTTGATTTGTGAATTCGTTTATCCTGCAAGACATTAGAGGAGAAGGATTACCTTCATCACGTAACTGTTTCTGCTTACTGCTGCAGGTACTCTGATTTGGAGGGCCACCGTCGACACACAGTGTATGATGGGATACTGCCTCACCCCTTCGCTATTTCCATTTTTGAAGATACTATTTATTGGACAGATTGGAATACAAGGACAGTGGAAAAGGGAAACAAATATGATGGATCAAATAGACAGACACTGGTGAACACAACACACAGACCATTCGACATCCATGTTTACCATCCATATAGGCAGCCCATTGGTGAGTAGGTGACTGAGGG